>NC_133032.1:28242500-30695000 GCF_048771995.1 Taeniopygia guttata | reverse complement strand
GTCTAGATCAGATCTCATTGGGGCCTTTGCTGAAGGACATAAATGAGTTGTTCTAATACAATAGATTTCATCCTTCCTACAGGGACTGGCTGACCAGAGGTTTTGTTAAAAGTGAATACGAATAGATTTCTGCTACAAGTGCAGCATTATTATTATGAGCTGTAAGGTCAGACTATACATTCCGGGTCCCCAAAGCCTATAGACCCTGGGAAAGGCGCGGGATATACCACGTCATTGTACCTGACAGTCTCTTCAATAGACTAATTCAATTATCGCTTGGGGATTCAGTCTTCATTGAAAGCAATAATAGCGGTGTAATTCGTTGGTAAATAGGTATTGGAGGCAGCTCCGCTCGAAACTTTTTTCGGGGCACAGGTTTATGTCTCTGAGAGTCAAAATCTCTCCTGGTAGCAATGCGGGGAGTGGGGAGAGAGGAAGGGATGTTTTTTATGGAAAGGAGGGCCGAGCTGCGGGGAGACCCGGCCGGAGCTGCAGCCCCGCACCCCGGGCCGGGCGGGCAGCGCGGCCGCCCCGCTCCCCCGAGATGTTCCCGGGGAGCCGCGGATGTTGTGCCCTGGTGTCCTGGTGTGGAGTTATGAATCAATTACATCCAGGACCACCCCCACCCCAGCAATGCAGCCCGGCTCTCAAGTCACGGGGAACTGTAGTAAAGATTTAATTTTATTTACTTCATTGTCTGTGCTCCCTTCCGAAGTGGGATGGAAGCGAAAACACCCAGCAGAAGTTTCTGAAGGGAGAAGAGAAAACTATCTTTCTTATTCTTAGTGATATTATTGGTTTGTTTCTTTTCCTACAAGAAAAAAAAAAAAAGGAATAAAAAAGAACGGAAAGATAAGACAAAAGCGGAAAGAAAAAGGGGAAATGAAAGTGAAAAGAAAAATGAAAAGAAAAATTAATCAGGAAAAGAAAAAACAAACTAAAAATTTACAGAAAAGGACAATAAAAAATGAAAAGAAAAAAGAAAAGAAAAAAGAAAAGAAAAGAAAAGAAAAGAAAAGAAAAGAAAAGAAAAGAAAAGAAAAGAAAAGAAAAGAAAAGAAAAGAAAAGAAAAGAAGTCAAGAAACCTGAAAAGGTAGAAAAAACAAGAAGGTGCATTAAAACCCGAGAAAAATAGACGGGAAAAATGAAGAAAATAAGAAAGAGGGGGAAAAAGAAAAGGAAACAAAAGGGGGAAAAGACAAAATAAGAGGAAAAATAAAGAAAATAATAGAAGAGGGGAAAAAAGAAAATAAGGGAAAAGGGGGAAAGACGAGGAAAGGGAAGAGAAAAGGAAAGAAGAGGAAAGAATAGGAAAGAAAGGAAAAGGAAAGAAAAGAAAATTTAAAAGAAAAGGAAAAGAAAAGAAGAAAAAAGAAAAGAAGATTAAAAAGGAAAAGAAAAGAAAAGAAAAGAAAAGAAAAGAAAAGAAAAGAAAAGAAAAGAAAAGAAAAGAAAAGGTCAAAAGCTTTCCAGTGGCCTGGCTGCAAACCCCTTCCCATTTGCTTCCCAAGCCCCCTCCCGCCTCCCACCCACATCTGCAGCCCACCCTACCTCGCTGCGAGCTGCCCAAGTCACCTGGATGGGCTGTTTAAGAAGTGCCAGCTCCCGGAGATGTTCCTCGCTCGCCGGCCGGGGCAGGATCCGAGGAGGGCAGCCGCGGCTCCGGCGCTGCCTCCGGCCCCGGCTGCTCCCCGACAATCTGCTTTAAGTTACAGTGGATGTTTCTGAGCGCTGCTTCACTCCACTTCGGGACAGATACCCCTGTCCCTTCGCTAAAGGCGTTGCCAATAGGGGCTGAAAGTTCGTGGAGGGTTTGGGGTCCCCACCCGCCTCTGCTTTGCCGGTCCCGGTCCCGGTCCCGGTCCCGCCGTGCTCTTAGTCACCGGCACACCCGGTCGGGCTGGCTCGGACCCGTTTACATTTTAAAATATGTTTTCAATTTCCTCCGGCTCTTCCCACCTATGTCTCGCCCTGCTTCCCTCTCGGCTCCGGGAGCCGTGGAGCCCAGGGAAGAGACGGGGAAACTTTGTCCGCCCGAGCCCGCGGGAGGCGGCGGGGCCGGGGCCGGGCGGCTCCGGGGGCTGCGGCGGGCGGAGGGGGAGTCCTCGCCCGGGGAGGGGGGCTCCCTGCCCGATCAGGGTGCCGGATCCCCCCGCTGGGAACGACACCCCCGAGACCTTTCCCAGCTCTAGTGGGTATAGGGCCGCCTCTTCGTGGGAGTAAAGCTTTTCCCTTCACCGAATTCGGGAGATTTGGGTGACAAAGGGGCGCACGCGGGACTGGCGCCCACGCCGCCCACCCGCTGTCCTGCCACGGCTGTAGGGGCAGGGGCTGTCTGCGTCCCGCTCCGCGCAGCCCCGCCGTGTCTCTCAGCCCTTCTGCACTCTCTGTATTTGCCTGCGAAGGTTTGCGAGTGTATTTGTGCATCCGAACGCGTGTGCAGCGGGCGTGTGGGGGAACATTGCCTCGCACACACGCGTGTGCAAATGGCTGTAGCTGTTAGCTCGGAGATTGTACACGGGCACAACCTTCCCTCCACCACTACTCCCCGGCTTCCCCTTCTGCCCGAGGGGCTCCTCCTGCCAACCCCGCGCCCGTCCCCTGCCCGGGAGCAAAGGGGCCGCCGCCGTGGAAAGTTTGCTCAACTCCTGGCGTGGAGGAATGGTCCCTCACGGAGTCCTCTCCTCGGCTCTCAGGTGCACACCCCTCCCCAAGCGCTGCCTGCAGGGATAGCTGGGGTTCTCCTGCAAAGAGCTGCTGTTCTTTAGGTTTTTTACCCCAAGGTCCGAACGACAGCATTGGTGTCGGGGGACATGAATGTCACCAATTCTCCCCTTCCGGTCGGCAGGCAGCTCAGGGCTCTCTCCCCGTCAGTGCTTTGGAGAGGAACGGAGCCCCGTGCCCATCTCCACAATATTTCGCTCCCCCTTCTGTCACTTCGCACCCCCACGGCCGGGCCGTGGCTGCGAGACGGGCCCCGGACCCTGGAGGCGACACCGGCTGGGAGGGTCCCGGCCTGCCCCGGGCCGGTGTGCAGGCACCGGGGAAGTTGAGAAGGGGAGAAAGGGGAGGTGGTGGGGGGAAGAGAATCCTTTGTGTTTTTGTCATCCTTTGTTCCGGAACTAACTTGACCAGTGTGGCTGGGAAGCAGCATCATTTCGATTGGAAAAAGCAGGGGAGAGGGGGGCTCTTTTGATCCTCATCGGGGAAATGATGCTCGAGGAGGTGGTTGGAGGCGCTGGCACCGGCGCTGGGCTCTCTCTGCGGCGGCTCACGGCAGAATTTCGTTGAAGGCACTATTTCTGCCTTGCCTGGGAACTTTCGGCTTTAATTATCCGTGTGGCTCCTACGAGCTGGGTTTGCTCCTCTCTGCTCATCCGTTCCCAGGGAGAGAAAACAGTGTGTGTAGTGCTAAAATGCAGCGAGACAAAATAATCAGCTTTAAAAGTACGTGTTGGCTTGGGGGTGGGGAACAGGGAAAGGGGCAGAGAGTAAAGCAGAATAAGTCTATTGCCTGGAGAAATGATGTTACTGCTGCCCAGTGGCAGTAACCGGAATTGGGTCATTTTAGGGACAAACGTAGGCAAAATTCAAGTCACGTCCACTTTTGATATAAGGATGTGTCCTCTTTAAAAATTGTTATGCAAAAGACTCTCGTACGTGATCTTCTTGCGATAAAAAGCAGCAAGCCAAATATTGGAGCCCGAGTCAATAATGTATGAACAGATTAAGCAACCTTTCTCCCAGGCAATTATTTCAGCAATTGAAAACCTCGCTCGTTCCAAATTTCAATAATAATAATAATAACAATAATAGCAAAAGTAAATAAATCCCAGCTCAAGTGAGATGCTCTCCTGCTCCTTGGCCCTTGCTCGGGAAGAGCGAGTGGAATTTTTTTTTAATTCCAGCCGGGAAGAGTAGCCGAGAAGGTATTTAAACCACCAGCAGCTTGAAAATCACAACAATTCATAATAATCTACGGATCGCGCGAGTAAACAGGCATATCGCTGGGCCACCGGCCTGCGGGGTTTATTTGTCTTTAAAGCTTGGGATAAATTAAGTTTCCGGCTGTGTAATTCTAACAAAAGGTGATAGAAAACGCACTGGGGGAGTAATAGATGGTGGCACCGGGGATCAGAGGGGGGAATGGGTTTAATGCTGATTTATGTGCCGAGGGCCGGGGCTCGCCGCCGCCTCCGCGGGAGCAACGCGAGCAGCTCCGCGGGTGCGGGGGCTCCGTGGGTGCGGGGGCTCCGCGGGTGCGGGGGCTCCGTGGGTGCGGGGGTTCCGTGGGTGCGGGGGCTCCGGGGGTGCGGGGGCTCCGCGGGGCCCCGGGCACGGCCCGGAGCAGCGGCTTGAGGAGGAGCCGGCTTGTCCCCGCACTCCCCGGAGGGACACTGCTGCCCCGCGTGGGGAGGGACACGCGTCCCTCCAGGAGATCACAAGGGAAAAATAAATTCAGCTGCAGGGAGACGGGGGCAGGAAGGTGGAGATCTGGGATGGGTTTCGCCGGGCATCCTTGTGGCTAAAGTCGCCGCAAAACTTCGAGAGTGAAATTTCCCCACTGTTACTCTTTATGGCCCCTGCCCGCACCGGCGGCCACGCAGGGGCACATTGCCTTTGCGAGCCTCCCTCTGGCTCCACCACAAAAACCTGCCCTCGTCTTCACCGATTCTGATCTTGGTTTTGAATTTGGTCGATGGTGCAGCGGCAATAAGCAGCCATTCGTTTCGGTTGCAAAAGCAGAGAGCAAGTCAAAAGCAAGGAAATTGGACTTTCTGGAGACAGCCTGGTGTAGACTGGGGTTTCCACCCTCTAGGAGAAACCGTGACCAGATTTCAAGTGAGGGATGGGACTTTGGACCTGTTTGGGGGCTGTGTGAGAGGAAGATGAAAATATAATTTAGGAATGATTCCTTACAGTGCATCGGAACGAAGAGGTCATGTGGGAGCATGGAGATGTTGGAGCACCCAGCCCCACCGACCTGCTACAGCTCAGAGCCTTTTCCAAGATGTGCCAGAATACAATAGAAATACTCGCTAGCATGGCACTTCACCTGCACACCCAGCCCTGCAGTCAAATCCCACATCCCTCTCCAGACAGCAGCCTTACATTCCTGAGCTAGACAAATGATGAAAAAGTTCCAGTTACCGTCTAATGAAAGGCCTCCATCTCCCTTCCCCCAGAGGTTTCCGATGCACATATAATTAGCTCTCAATATTTCATGAATATGGGGTTTTACTAATTCCTTTTCACTCAGGAGATTTCGCATTCGGCGTTTTACTCTCTCTGTCATTTTGCACAAAGCCGTGGCTGTGGGAAGGGTGGTTGTGGGTTGGGGTGGGTTCTTTTAGCTGGATACACAACATCCTTCAGTCGCCTGAGGCCTCAGCCCAGACATCATGGGAGACACAGATCTCAAATGAAGGACCACAGCTTTTTTTTTAATGCAGGAAATTAAATGTGCTGTGGGATTTTGGTCCTTTGGGGCAAACATTTTTTTGCATGGGTAGCAATTCAGGAGCAGGTCTTCTGCTTCTGAGTTACAGCATGCTTTGGAGGGAAATTGGTACTTTCTGACCAAAAAAAGCAGTCATCTCACACAAACCAAGAGGTAGAAGTCAAGCTAAAGGTCACCAAGAAATGTCCCATTAAACCTTAGTGATCTTCCACAAATTGTCTAAATACTACACAAGTGTATTAGCAAGGACAACTCCAAGTTCCTACTCTGTACAATGAAGGAAAAGGCTTTGTCAGCATCATCATTAATTTTTTTTCTTCTTCATCTAATCATGCCAGAGATATTGACTACATCTTTTTTTTTTTTTCTTATTCCGCTCTGTCCAAATGTATGTGCCTCGAGTAAATTGATATAATGATAGTACAGTCCTGGGGGAGTTTTTCTAAACACACTGCAAGAACAAAGTTTGGTCCTCCAGCAAAAGCAGATTTAGACTAATGGACTTTTCACCACTTCCCTCAATGCTAAATACTGGCATTTGCAATGCAGTGGATGAGTTTCTGTAAAGGCAACCCCCAACCAGAAACAGCTTATTAAAAATCCCATTATCCCTTTAACTCACTTTATTAGTTTAAATGACTGTCTTATGATTTGTAAGAGGGAAAATAAATCCTTAAACAAATGATACTTATAATCACTGAGCCTGGTGGGCAATGGATTTTATTTGCCACACATTTTTAGTTGGATGTTAAAAAGATTTTCCAGTTTACAATAATTGCTGTCTCTCTATGTGGTCCATTGAAGGATAGCTTTGTTTTCTCACATTAAACTTTGTGAGTCACTGGTTACTATGCTTTGCCTATTTCTTAATAACAACTTTACACTTATATGGGCCTTTTCCACCCTGCAATTCTATAGCTGTTTACTAGGAAGCCAAGAGGAGCTGGAGAAAGGGAGAGGAGTTCCCTGAGTGACTGACATGGATGCAGGATCAGAACCTGCAGGCATTCTGCTGAGCTCTGAGTCACGTTCAGCAGAATTTTTCCCTGTGTCAGAGACAGAGAGTTCATTCCCATGATGTCTGTCTGTGGGTGTGCCACAGTGGATTTTTTCTGTGCTCATCAATCCCTGGGGCCGACGGTGCAGGTAGTGAAACCCCACAGGAGCTGGCAAGTTTGGAGGTTACAAACCCGGGCCAATGCTGCCTACAGGAAACATCTCAGAAGCTGAAGGTATCTCCTTCAGCTCTCTGGGGAGTGACCTGCAGCAGATGCAGGACCCTAAGGGAGAAAGGGATTATTCATCTCTGCTCTGGGCTGAGACAGCCAGTGCTGAGATCCCATCAGCTGCAGGCTCTGCTGCAAGGGATCCAAGCCCTGCAGTCACTGCTCTGATGTGCCAGAAACAGGTGGCAGAAGGGCTCCCAGAGAGGACTGCCCGCATTTTTACTGTTTTCTGCTGCATTGGGATAATTCTTTAATCTGGTTTCCAATGTGCACTTTTTGCTGTTTGTCCCATGACTTCAGAAGTCAATACAGTTTTTGATCCAGCAGTGGTTTACAGATCCACAGTTCTCATCCATGCATTAAGGAAGTGCCATGTGTACAACCTCATGGGCCAAATCGTCACCTGGAGTAAACTGCTGTGGAGAGGAATAAATTGTTGTGGAGAGGGACCTTCAGCAAGCGGGGCTGTCCCTGTCCCTGCCCCGCTGCTCCCAGAACAGGCTCAGAGCAGCACATATCCCAGGGCTCAGGGCTCACTGCAGATGGAAACAGCCCAGCCCCTTTTCTGGGGTTATTAATGCCTTTTTTTTGTCCAAATGCTGGTTTCCAGAGACATCTTGTGGCTCTCACCAGCTATCACAGCTGAGCTGCTCCACATCCCAGCACACTGCTCTTCCTGCAGGCTTGGACAGCTGAAAGCTGCTTCCCAGGCTGCTTGCTGTTTGCACCCTGAGTGAGGTTTGGTTTGTTTTTTTTAACCCTCGATGTGTATTTTCAGCATTGTGTGACTGCCTCTCACACAGAGCTCAGGTCAGGTTATGGGTGTAAGCACCAGACTTGCAGGAGAGATCTCTGCAGAGGTGGCACTGGTGTGAGAGCCCTCCCAGCCTGATGTTGTCACAGGAGATCAGTGTTTGCTCCCAGGGCAGCACCCAGAACTGGTACCTCAGCAGCTAATGAAGCCCAGGGTCGTTTGGGCTGGGTATAGGGTTGGTTTTTTTTTTTTGGTTTTTTTTTTTTTTTTCATTATTTGATTTGATGAGAATGTTACAAAGAGAAATAAAAAGCAAAAGCACTTTTGCAAGAAGCAGGGGAAGGACAGTGTTGGCACATGGCTGGGGGATGGTTTGAATTCCTGTATCCTGCAGGCAGGAGGACCCTCTCCAGCCCTCACAGCAAAGATTTCCAGGAGCGGTTTCTCAGCTGAAGTAGGGGAGATGAACCCCACTGGGGAGTGAAAGCCAATCTTTTTTGGAAAAGGGGTGGATGGAAACAAATATGAGGGTTGAATGCCATGACTGTGTAGGTCTCCTCCATCCATCCACATGCAGACTGCACAGACAGTGATGTGAAAGCACAGTCCTCCCAGACTGCAGTGAACAAGGACTGTTGGCTTTTAAAACGTTTTCAAAAGTAATGAATTAGCAGTAATTATTCAGAAGATAAAGAAAGGTCATTTAAACCACCCAGTGTCAGCAGATCTCTTCTTGTAAATCTCTTGTTTAGACATCAAGCCCATCATTTTATCTGCCAGAGTGGCTTGTTGCAGCAAGCATAGGCAGCCTCGTGCCCCTGAGCACAAGCAGTGCTGCCAGCCAGCTCCTCACTCATGGCCACAGAGCACAGGAGGGAGCAGCCAGGTTCAGGCAAGGAGATGAAGGCTGTTCCTCACGCCTCAGGCACACAAGGATTGCTGTGGTGCCACGCTAGGCAGATCTGTCTGTCCAACACCCAGCTAATCCTCCCCCCTTCCCGTGGGGACATAGCAGCTCCAGCTATGGTGTCTGAGCCAGCAGATTGATTGTCTCCATCCAGCCAGGGATTCCCTTCCTATGGCACAAAGAAAGCTTCAGAGATGAGGGTGATTTCAAACGTGTATCCCATAGTCACACTGACTCTTGTTGGGGCCAAGCCATCTATGCAATCTATATTTTCCCACTGGTGTATAGTTTTCTTGGCACTTTCCTTGCAACAGGTGGACTGCAAAATAAGGAAACATAATGTGACTGCTTCACTCTTGACTAAGAAGGAAGATTTACTGCAGAAGACACATTGCTTACAGTTTTATGGAGATTTCTTATCTAAAGCCATGTAACACCCTATGGCGGGGGGCCACAATGTTGAGAGAGTCTCAGAACATCCAAACAAATGTTTTCAAGGAGGAAAGGAGCCAAGTTACCACGTCTGTGCTGAACATCAGGACACTGGGCTGGGAACTGTAGCTGAGATCACATGGTGCTCTAACCCCACTTTGCCTGTCTGGTGTCCAAGGAACCTTGTGTAATTCATCCAGCCCTGGAGGAGAGAAGATACTGCAGTTGAAAAATGACTTCCCAAGTGCCCAGGACAATGTGCTGGCTGTGCTGACTCAGACAGCTCGCTGTGCTCTGTCCTTGTGCTAATCATCAGTGTCTCCATCTGAGAGGTGGCCAAGCCCATAACACAGCCTCACACTCCCACGGGAGGCCAGGACACAGATCCCTTCACCCACGGCTGTGAGCAGGGCCACACCAGATATGATAATGTCTCCTGGCCTCTCACAGGTATAAGGTGAAGGGGACAGAGGAGAGAGAGAGCTGCTGTCCCTGCTTTGCTGCTTGAGGTGGTTTTCCTGCGTGGGTTTGTAGTTTGGTGCAATGTCCACAGCAAGAGCCAGCCCCTCTGTCACAGACACTGCTAAGCACCAAGCATGTCATGAGTTACAACTACTGAACAGCAAGGCAACACTAATAAATCTTAATCTGAAGGCTGATAAACTGTAAAACACAACATAAAATATGATGCATGGGTGGGTGTCGAGAGTCCAAGCCTCTGATCTCTTCCCACGGGTGAAAATTCTGGCTGATTTTTAGTGATGGAGCTCTAAGTGGGCCAGCTGCTGTCACCCAGGCTAAAGCCAGCCTCATGACTCTTATCTATGTAATTCCTGGTTATTAATAACTTTTATAGCTGATACGTGGGACTGAATGGTGTGTGCTTTTTCAGTGAGGATAAACCATTCAATCACGTAAAGCATCGCCTAAGACATGTTGCTAGATGAATCATTTAGGTTGATTGAGGCTGTGTAAGTGATATATTAAAGATGTGCCAAGCAACATTCCTTGATGGGGAAAATTATGTGTTTTCTGGCAGATTCATAAGCTAAGGAATCCATCTGTGGGTTGTTAAGGAGATTATTGTCTGGTATGTGTGTATATACATGGGAGCAGAAATACCAGTCAGTCCATTTTAATAGATATCCAAAATAATTTTGGTTTGCTGAAATGAAACTGTCAGCCCAGTCTGATGCTGTGTAAACTTTTGACTCATCAAATCAAAGTGATTCTTTCTGTAATTCTTATGCCAAGGAAGAATTTGGTTCATGGGTTTCAGAGACATGATCTGTGTGGGACGTGGCCAGCAGAGTGGACTCAGTGAATGTTGTTCCCTTTTAATGTCAAGAGAATTGCTTGCTAGGACCACTGAAAGAATGGCTAAATATTTCTGTAACTCTAGCAAACTTTAGAATGATGTGAAAAGGGCAAAACGGTGATTCTGTTTGATTCCTCGTATTTTGATCAAAACAGTTTGATTCCTCGTATTTTGATCCACACATTAAAAACAAAATCCTAGCAACAGCCCTCTTTCATTTAAGGTGGTCCATGCCGTGACTTAAAACAGGTTTAACTAGGAGGAAAGATTAATTTTAACCCCATGAGAAACTTTTGGTGCCTATGATGCCATTCCAGGGCAAACCATAATGCTTCCAGTTCCACAACCACTCTTTCAGGAGGATGTCCATTTGGGTTGGCAGGGCTGGGCACAGGGTCTGGCCAGGGGCCATGTCTGGCCCTACACTGCCACCAAAACAGCATCTTCCCTGAGCTGGTGGCTGTTTGCCATCCACCAACACTCACATCAAGAAGAAATGAGAAAAAGCATGATCGGAGAATATAGTTTGCAATATTTACATGTCTAAAGCATTGTTTTTCTTTTAATTTTGCTGAAAATCAAGTGTGTGTCCCTGCCCCTTGAACTCCCATCCTCTCTCCTTTCAGCTGGGGTTTGGTATGGTCTTAGTTTGGATTGCCATTCAGTTCTTCAGGCTATCTTCAGTTTGCTTCAGTTTATGTAGTTTATGCAAATCTTTACCTCTGAATCTGAATTTCTTGTCAGAAACATGCAAGCAGCACTGCAAATGGCAGTGTGCTGTACAGTCTGAACTTTGCATAATCACTTTCAAAGCAGAGTTATTTATTGTCTCATGATCTGTTTTGTAGGATTTCCTAGTTTATAGTTGCTGCTTTTCCACATCTTCATTGCATACTGTAATTTTATCATCCTCCAGTGAAGAATTTTAAATCACTGCTTAGTTTCTGTCCTGTATTCTCCATCCAAGGACACACAGCACTTTTCTGCAAGCCTCTTCCTATCAGTTGAAAAAGTATGGGAAACCCCATTTTGGCAAGTTTCTCCCTAATAGTTCCCTTCCCTGCTTTACTCTGCTTCTGCCCAATGTGCTGCCAAAGATGGAAGGGGCTCTCCTCTGCTGTGACTCAGAGAACACTGCTCTCCACGGAGAGGAGAGAGACAATAATTAATAATATTAACTGGATGTCATGGACAGAACTAGCTTATGAAGAGCCCAGAGAGCTTGCAGATGGGGAGCTTATGGTGGCATCAATCAGCTGAACAAGCAAATGAGAGAGGCAGGTCCTTAAGCCCATTTACTCAGCAGCTTGGTGCTCCACAGAACTCGAATACTTTGGCTGTCTCTCTGTGTGCTTTATAAGGTTATTGTGACCATTATATATCTCACCTTCACATTACCCATTATGGCTTTGAGAGATGTTTAAAGTGAACTTCAAAGAAAGCTTAGAGTTGCTTAATGCTGTTGAGGGAACTTTAATATCCAGTAGCTTGGGCAAGGTTTTAATCCACAGGGAAGTATGTTAGGGTACAATCCCAGAGTGGGCTGCAGACCATTTGCCTTGACCTGCAAGGGTGGGCATAGCTGGATACTGCTCTGATGGGAAAACCAGTCCTGGCATAGATGCAGCCTTGGCCACTGAAGGAATATTTTTCTAGCTTATACTATAAAGAGGATGTAAGCTGCAGGTAACATTAGGTCAGTCTGGGCAGAGGCTCTGCCAGCTGCAGGTGGACAAGACTTAGGTGGTGGTTTTTTCTTTATGGTAGTATAAATATAAACCTACTGATTAAAGGCTGTATGTTTGAAAAGCTATGACTACCTTGTGGGAATCCAGGGCTTCCCTCTGTCTGCCCTGGAGGGCCTGGGACCCTGGCAGGGGGTCAGGAACCCCCCTGTACAGAGCCCCCAGAGACACTGGCTGTGATCTCTGTCCATGGAAAAGAGTTTTCAATCTTACAGGATGAATTACAAGCTCTGAGTGTTTGATATAAGTAATAATTAAGTGTGGCATGGGTGCAAAAGTAAAATTTTAGGTTTCTAGATTAGGGGTTCAGAGGGGACAAGATGGAGGAAATTGGGTGTGTCTTGTCCTTTTTCTCCTTCTTCATGCCCTCCATGTTTCACTGTAGTGTTGGCATTTTTCTGTTGGTTTAGGCTGGGGACACACTGTTCAATGTAGATGACAGATATTGGCACGTTATTGTAAATACAGCACAGGTAGTTTCTGGTATTTAATGTTTGTAACATCCCACTGAGGGCAGAGCCCCACACGCTGCCCTGCAGGACAGACCTGCGGCAGGGCAGCAGAACATGTTAGAGATAAACAGAATAAACAACCTTGAAACCAGCACAGACGAATTATGGCTTCTTCTTTGGCAGTGGGGCAGAAAGACAGAGACTTTCTACAATCTCAGAATCATCAATACCCACAGATTCCGACATACCTGAACAGCTTCCCAAGCAATACTTGGTGCTTTTCCATCACTGTGAGGGTGATGATGCTGAGACCCTCTCCCCAAACTCTCTTCTCAGCAGAATATAGACCAAAGAACACTCAAGTTCAATTAAACATATCAACTGTCCAGTAAAGAAATTAGTTGTACACTCTCAGCTAGTCTCCAAGGAGCCTGCCTGAACCAGATAATATCTTTCAGCTACTTGTTGGGAGCGCGCATTCCTTGGGAAGCTATGATAAACCCGGCACTTAACAAGGCTCACAAACCAACTAAACAGCTGTGGGAGACATTTGGTGCGTTGGACAGTAAAGGCAGGAATGCTTTGAAGCCCGGGCTCGTAAGGCAGAGCTCTGGCAGGAGCTGGGAGCTGGGGCTCACAGAGCCAGCCCGGCCTTTACGGCCCCGCAGCCCGGCAGCGCCCTCGCACCGGCCTGGCCCTGATTTATCCACCCCACACCCCCGGGATGCTTTGCTCTTCTCGCTCCCGGCATTTGCCAGGGCTCTGTTTCGCATTAACTCAGCAGCAGGTTGCAAAGTTAGCGAGCCTGGAGAGAAGCTTTTAAAGAGAGACCCTGCGGATCATCATCTCTTTGGCACAGAAGGGAGGAGGTCGCCTCCTGCTCCTTCCAGCCATCAGCTCCTCCTTTCAGCAGATGTGAATAGTCTTCACTCCTTGGCACACGAGGCAGTGCAGGAGAAAAGAGACTCTGAGCTAGTCAAAGTCACCCATGGGTTTATGCTTTTATAAATTGCTCCTCTTGCTTGAAGAGTGCTGGAGAACACAGTAGAAAATGCAGCCCTGGGGGTACCAGGCATCTCCCTGGATCTGTTACAGACAGTGTGTGCAGAAATATATTTTTTTTTCTACAAGATACAATATTGTGTCAGCTTTCCTCAAAGAAAAAAGGACTGAAGTTGCTTTGCTATAACACAGGGCAGGAAGACGCTGCATTCCCATCCATGTTTCCACCTTGCCCATTTCCCCCCTCTGCCAGGAGGTGCTGACCATTTTCTGTCCCATTGGTCATGGGACACGTGCCAGGGAAGTCACAGCATTGGACCTGGGAATGAAGAGGTCAGGTTCAAGTTATCCTTGTGCAGATGCTCTCAGAGACTGAAGGATATCTGGGTCTTTGACAAAAAAGTCAAGTTTACTCTGAGTTGTTACCCCTAAAAGGAGATCATAGAATCACAGAACCATTGAGTTGGAAAGGACCTTTTAAAAGTCATCTAGTCCAACACCCCTGCAATGACCAGGGACATCTTCAATTAGATAAGGTTGCTCAGAGCCCAGTCCAAGTTGACCTTGAATGTTCCCAGGCACGGGACATCCACCAGCTCTCCAGCAACACTTTCACCTTACTACAGATGATGGATTATGAGGATTATTTCACAGAGCCAATTGGCAATCACTCTGATTTAGAAATATTTGTTTTTTTCCCGAGAGTCAGTATCTAGTCACAGCACTTACTGATGATTCACAAATGGCTATACTTCTTTTGCTTCCAAAATATGCTCTCAGTAAAGCCCACATCACCTCCGAGAGCCCTTCTTGCATAAGCAGCAAAGAAGAAGGTACTGGCTAGCTGTGTAACACCACTGTGAAATCTATAGTGGTATTTTGAAGGAAAGATTTAAGCAACATCACACACACACAAAAAAAAAAAAAAAAAAAAAAAGCACAACACAAAAAAAAAAAAAAAAAACACAAACCAAAAAAACCTTGAAGAAACCTTTCCCCATCTATCCAGGACTTTGACCATACCTTTCGGCGCCTGTCTGGAGGAAGAGGCAGAGCACACGCTGGTGCATCTCTCGCAATGGATGCTCCCAGTGCAGCGGTGGCCGGGAGTGCCCGAGAGGCTCCGGCGCGCACCACAAGGTGGGGATGCTGCAATGCTGAATGGCAGCGGCTCCGGGCCGGGATAATCACATCCATCTCCGTCTTAAGATGAAGTTTCTAACAGCCAAAAGCCAATATTGGGCAAGGTAAAGCATACTAAGCAAGGTATACTTAGCCCTGCAGAGCTTGCTTCATGTCCCAGTCCTCATTGTATCTCCTACATAATTCAGAATTAAATGTTCTAGAAAAAGTTGGTGTAAGTGTGGTTTGGTTGTGGGGTCCCCAGAGTCTTTTCTATCACCTGGAAAGCCAGCACCAAGGCTGCTCCTGAGGCTGGGATGAGCCTGCAAGACACAGCAATGCTGTGGAGAGAGGGGAAATTTGATGTGCCTCTTTTTTTTTTTCATGCAGGAGCAAGGTGACACCACCATCAAAGAACAGTGATGAATTTCAAGTAATTAAGGGAGCCTCTTCCTCTAGAGACTCAGCTGGGCTGAAAAACTTTGTGCTCCCACTCAGTATTGTTTTCCAGAGGCAGATGCCACAGTAAGAGCAGCTCCTGCACAGAGGCAGTGGATGATGGCTCCTGAAAAACTTTAAAGACAAGTTTCAGAGCCCAGCCTTGCAGGGCAGAGCGCAGTCAGTGGGCAGCACAGAGGCATTTCCCTCCTGCACATTGACCACCTCTTCCTGCTCCAAAACTCCCACTGCCAGGGGTGCCAGCAAAAGTGTGGCAGGCTCAGGGCTGTGCCTGTGAGTTCTGCTGACAGCAGCTGCCATCCTGCTCTGCCTGCATCCCACAGGCTCCTCAACTTTTCAGCCTGGGTCAGAGTGATCCTTCCCATCAGCTGGGAATGGGACATCTGGCATAACGAATATGGGCAAAAAATAGCTGTGGTTCTTCTTGGAGTTAACAAAGTATTTGACTGACTAGGAAAGAGAACTGGGATCTTGATTATAGTCTTCAAATATGCAAGAGGTTATTATGAAGAGGATAGCACTCAGTTGCTTTCCATAGCTACCAAGGGGTGGACAAAAAGGAATGAGCTGAACATTTAGCAACAGAGCTTCTTAGTAGGCATTTGGGAGAAAAATAGATCCTTTCTGACTGCGAATGTAATTACGCATTTGGACAAGTTATCCATGGAGGGCTGAAAGTTTCTGAGTTTTAAGAGCTATCAGCATAAACATACATCAGGAATAATCTTCAGACCCTCCCAGACCAATATCTTTTGCCTTTGTGCTTTCAACATTTCCCTCCTTCAGGTCTTGCTTTTATATCCCCAGGGATGACGCTTGGCAGAGAGACTCTCTGTGTTTGGGGAGAGTTTCCCCCAGCCATCACCCATCTAGATGTGGTTCTTGGAGATTTTCTGACACCATTAGAGGTGTCTCCACCTCTTCATTGAAATCTATGAGCTCCTACATTGCCCTAACCCTTTCCCATTTGATTCCCAGGAGCCCCCTCTGTTCTGAACATCCCCGCTCCTTGTCCCTCTGCCTGCAGGAGCAGTCCCAGGGTCTGTCTGCAGTGTTTTATCTCTGTACAGAGCTGCCTCTTGATGGACTAGGGGTGGGTGGGGGAAAGCCCTAAGTCTTGATCATGTCTTAGTGAGGCTTGCAGGGACTTTGCACAACATGGGGCATGGCCTTTTCTAAAGCCCCAGTTCAGCAGCAACCTTGGACACCTCAGAAAAGATGTGTGGGTAAACATGAGCCCACAGCTCTGCTTAACCAACTGATTTAATTCCAGTATTAAAGTAAGGTCAAGAACAGTGAAAACACCCCCTTAAATCAGGCTTCATGGAGCAGCTGGGCACCCCAGAGTCATCAGGGGCAACTAGCTGGGACTGCTTGGTCAGAGAAAGTAGATGGCAAATGACAGCATGAGTTCATTGAAAAAAAGAAATATACCAAGAAACAGCAAATACCTGCAAGTAACATCCAGTCATATCAGGGAATCTCTGAGCTGAGAATGACTGTAGGCTCAGAAAATTGTTGGGAAACATCATAAATATATTCTTATAGCTCTTTTTCCTGCTCTTTCCTAGGCACTCACGTTTATGGCAATCCTCAAGCAGGACAGTGGGCTAAGTAGGGCTTTAGACCATTGAAGCCAACGTGTTAACTCACATACTGCAGTCAAAGGAGGGGCTGAATTGGAATGAATAGGATTTATTACAGGATTTGTTCTTCTAAATAAGTAGGTTTTCTTCCCACAGCTCCTGGTGAGAGGTGGGTGTTTCAGTTCTTCTGACCACTCACTATGTTTAGTTGTCTTTCAGGGACTCTAGGACATGGTCCACAGATTCACAGGCTGAAGCCCTCAAGAAAGAAAAGTGGAGGAGTTCTGCAATAATTTACTAATGTCCCTGTCCATTTTTAACCCAAATGAAGAGCTGGCAGCTGATATTTGGCAGAGGAGGAAGGCAGTGCTCTGCTTAGAGGAAGCAAGTGCAGTTACAGCTTGGCCACAGCAAGAACAAGTGAATTGGATGAATGAGGAAAGGTCATTAATATCTTCACAGGGACAAAGTGTCTGCAGATTTGGAGGGTTTAATTTTGGGACATAACAGAAAAGTTACACTGAAACAGGAAGGAAGAAATTCAGTTCTACATGCAATTTTATCTCCACAAAGCTGAGCAGATGAAGGTGCTCATCTGTGGCTGCTTTATCTTTGGGGCTGTCCATCCCCAGATGAAGCATTGTGTGCTGCAGTTTGTTCTTTATCTCTCTAGTCTTTCTCTCACTTGTGTGATATGAAACACTACAGTCCTGGGTGGAATTAATGCCATTGGCAGGAGCTGGAATTTCTTTGCTATGCTGCTGTAAAGCCATCCCAGGCAATTCTTATCGATCAGAAAAAACAAAGGTGATTTTGCAGCTGAAATTTCTGCTCAGATCTCATGAGCTCATCCAAAGAAAGGACACCCTCAGTCCTGCTCAGGTTGTGGAGCACTGGCAGACTTAGCTCCACCTGCCTGAAAGGATTCCCATGCCTGGGAGGTCTTGTCCTTCTCAAGGCCAGGTGTTGCCATGAGTGGCCACAGTGCTGCAGCTCACCACTCCCAGAGACCTGAGGCTTGTGCAGACCCAAACAGTTTGTTATCCCACTGTGAAAAATCTGAGGAAATCTGATGGGAGAGGTAGGACTTTGCTTCTGGCTTGATCAGATGCTGAGGGCAGAATAAACCTGCCTGTGTAGTGGCCACTGCAGTGATTGTGTCATTATAGAAGCTCAGTTATTGCTCCCTCAGTTAGAGCTGCCACGTGGGTGTTTTACTGTCAAAAGTACAGAGAATCAATAATGGAAATGTGTCAGCACAGCCCACTGGTCCAAAGCAGAACAGGAATTGGTGGAACTTCCTTGCAGCTGGGCTGACCAAGAAACCAGAGGGCACATGGTGGTTCTGCTGAGCCTCCTCGCTGTGTCTTGGCAGCACCAGCAGGTGGGTGGGTGTAAGCACCACCCCTGCAGCAAAAACATTGCTCAAAAAAATCATCATTTCCACTAAAATGTCCACCATACCCCTATGTCAAACATGGCCAGGTCCACCTTGTCTTTGTGGCTTCCAGCAGGGAAAATCCGAGCCCCTGGATGTTTCCACCCTCTGTGTTGAGGTGTCCCACCCTGGGCTTGAGGTGCCTCAGGAAAAAGCCACAGCTTCAAGCCACAAACCCAGAGCAAATTGCAGCATAGCTGCTGTGTGTACATGATCAGGCTGAGCATTTCATAGAGAAAGAGAGATAAAGCTGTTGAAAAACAATGGCAACTTCAGCTCTCCTTTAGCTCAGACAGAGTGGGACAGAGCTCACTCACAGTTAGACACTGCTCTGGCCAGTGCTTTGAAAAATGTCTGGTTTTAACATGTGCCTATGTCTGAATTTGACAAAAAGGTTGCAAAATGGCAAGTCTGAAGGCTTTGCATCAAAGCAAATATTTGAAAACGAGCCCAAGTTGTCACCTACCACCAAAAGCTGTCACTGGTGTTTAGAGAGAGTCATTTGCAGGGGAGGAGTTATGCAATTAACCCACCTGGTTTTGGTTTTTGTTTATGAGACTGTTTCAAAAAGACCAAAAAGATGTGTTCAAAAATCCTACTAGTTTATTTTAATTTCTTATCATCATAGCACTGCAAATTTGTAGTGGGGGGGGGTCTCCATGTGCCTGCAGACTTGGAAACCTGTGTGATGGACTTCCCCAGGGAAACACTGCAGGGCAGCTGCTGCTCTGGGAGCCTGGCAGAGGCATCCTGTGCTCCCAGCTCAGCCCTCAGATACTCACCAAAACTTCATAAAACTTTCATCTCCAGCACTGGTGGATTAGAAGGAGCAAAGGAGCACAGAAGGAACACAAGGTTTAATTGCTCCCAAAAGCAAAGTGCTGCCAAGCAGCTCAGAGCCACTTACCCGGAGGTAGCACACCCACCCCACACCTCAGAAAGAGAACTGACACTGGGAAAAGAAACTGTGTTTTCTGGATTTTTCTTCTTCTTCTTCTTACTTCTCAGTATCATTTTTCTGACAGATCCCAACACTTTAGCAAAGGCCACACCAATGACCTCTGCTCATCTCAGCTCTTTTTCTTCCTCTCATGGGGCTCAGGGGCTCAGGACAGTGATCACAGAGGCTTCTGTCCTCTATCAAAACCTTTAGCAGCTAAACAAGGAGAAAGCTAGGAATATAAACAAATTGGGATTTTTACTGATTTGTTTTCATCCTAAATCTTTGTCCTTTCCAAAGCTCTAGTAGAAATGTTTTTCTCCTATTGCCTTATTATTATCCATGGAGGACTGAGGGATACCCAAACCTGAGCCCCACTTACCTGGTCAGCATCTGATACTTGTCATCCAATGATGGACAGAAATTGCCATGAGACAGATCTTGGTGTTAGAAATCCAACAGGACTTGAATTTTCTCTGCAGAAAATTGGGTTATAAGCTCTATCCATCCGTAGCCAGATTTTTCAAGATGGCCTGTTAAGGTGCATTTCCATCCATGGGCCTCTTTGTGCCCTTTGCACTGAACTAAAATGTGTTTCAAGGAGGCTTTGAATTCTCATGTTATTTTGGGATAAGAGTCTTGGCAGGGCAGGCAGTATAAAAAATAAAAGTGTATTAATGAAGAGTGGGAGGGAAGGTCGTTCTCCTGTTATTTGCAGCACAATACCTGATAAGAGGTCATTAGTCATTCAAAACCACTGAATGACTTTAATTAAAATTTGATCTTTGAGAGCTGAGAGCAATCTGCTAAACAGACTTTCAGGGCAAAAAGACAGAGAGAGGGAGAGAAGGGGAGTGGGAATTGACCAAAATGACAATAAGCTTAATCAAAGCCAGGAGGAACACTGGCAAACTCTCATTTCTGGGCTTCCCAGCTGGGATTTTATCCAAGTGCTCCAGACCTGCATCTTCCCTGGGTTTACCTGGCACAGCCATGACTCTGGGTACCACAGCCTTGGGAGGCACATTCCTGGGCTCTTCCCTGCAGCACTGGGTACTCAGCAGTCCGTGCAAGACACTTCTTTTTCTCCCTCAAATACTCTGCATTTTATAAAAATAATTGTATTTTTAAATCTTATTTTGTATTTGGAGTTTTTCTGCTCTTTCCCCAGCCCAGGACAGAGATGGGAGGTAGAATTTTGCCTTTCACAGGGAAAAATAAATGCAGGAGAACAGGACTGTGTGCCTGGGATGCACAAGATCAGATTTCTCAGAGGTGTTGACGTTTCCCAGCATTTTGCCCCTCAAGATCCACAGAGTCCTGCTGCTGGTAATACAGCAGCTGGTCCTCCCTGCACTGCTGCAGGATGGCTACAGGGAAGAGCTGGGGTGGAGAAAAAGGGCAGCTGGTGCTTTTAGGGGAAACACCTTACAAAGAACTATAACCAAACTTGGATTTAAAGAGAAGGAAGTCAGCCTGGGAAGGGAAGACAATTTTTGCACTGTTAAGGGTAAAATTAGGTCCTCCCCATTGCAGCTTCTCTCTCCAGGGCTGCACCTCCAGCACCTCTGCTTGTGCTGGGATGCTGAGACGTGTTGATATATGTGCTCTGAACAGCTGCAAGGCAGACACAGCCACGCCAGACTGTGAGAATAAAGGAGGGGGCTTGTCCCCTGCTATTTGGTACATGCAACATATCATAATTAAGTAATGTGAGCTTGCTGGCAGCCTGGGACACTGCCACAGGACAGGGATGTATTTATTTCTTAGGTCAGGAGATATCTCCACATGGGCTTTTTAAAATATTTCTCCTTTTAATTTTTTTTGTTTGTTTGTTTGTTTGTTTTTTTTTTTTTTTGTTTTGCTGTGTGACAAATGAATGTCAAAGGCCCTTATTGGTACACTGAGAACTTGAATTTTGAGTGGAGGCTACACAATATAACACTGACTATGAGCTACTGATTGTTGTCCCCTTCCCTTGATGGGTCACTTCTAGAGAGCTTTCCAGGGATATTATTCACATGACAAAAAGCATTAGGACTTATCCTTGCTGAGGGCTTTATCTATGACAAACCAGACAAAAGACCCCATCTCTTGCCCCAGTTGGTACCAGGGGTCAGAGCTGAGGGACAAGGACAGTGTGGGTTTTCCCTCCTCCTGCCTCCAGCTGCTCAGGCTGACTCCAGCATCAGGGTCCCCATGCAGAACACCAAGGAAGAGCTTTTGGCATGATAAATCACCTCCTGGTAAGGCCACACTGCTGGAGACATCACACCAGGCCTCTGCATAGACCTCTCTTGCCAGCAGAGCTGTATCATCTCTACCAACACGTTGCTAGGCTAACAAAACACTACCTAAACCAAAAGTTTTCTTGGCTCAGCTTTCCGTGAGGAGGTGCAATGATTGTCTCTCCCCAGCCAGCTTGCCTCCACCAGAAACTTGCTGCACTATAGACTAAGCCCTACTGCTATTGCAAAAGGCAGCCAACTTAGACCAGTGCCTAAGTTTCCATCTGCTTGTCATTAGTCTGGATATATCACACGCTCAAGCTGGAGAATGAAATCTATGACCTCGATCCACTTTCTTTTCATTTGGCTTTAGGATTTTGCTAGTCTTCTTTTTGGTCTGGGGAAATGTTTTGAGACAAATCCTCAAAGGCCACTTCTGATCCTGAGCTTCAGGTAACCTATGGAGGGGAAGCAATGGACAGTTGAAGAAAAATGTACACCCCAGAGTCTCTGCAGCTTTGAGATCCCCTCTGGATCTTATTCATCAACTATCCAGCCCTTGACTGCTTGAGGGAATGAACTCTGAAGGTGAGATGACAGTTGGAAATTTGAGCTCATTTTTGCTTTGATCATTTTTTTTTTTTCTTAATGATGTGAGCTACCAGACGGTCTCTCTCCCTAAAATAACACCTTTCTTTAGCTTGTTCTGATGGACTAACATACAATGCATTTATTTCTGGCACACACATTTATTGGCATGTTGACATCTTTTTTAATATTCTTCCCACCTCAGACCTCTCCATCAATCCACACTCCTTAGGCAGAGACTTTTCAATGCACCACAGAAGAGAAGTCAGGTCAATTTTTTTTTCATTACCTAAGGCAGGGCCATCTCTCCCAAGTTACCTTAGCCCTGTACAAAGGCTTGTGCCAAGTCAATCTGAATTCCCTTTCAATTCAAACTGCACTTAATGGGAAAGGTATGATTTCATAAGATCTGTGCAAGACTGATGTTGTGCAGACAAAACCTGTAATGATTAACATGTGGCACCTTGGTCCAATTCACTCAGCTATGCACTCACAGTGCAGGGAAAGCTGTTTACCAGCTTGCTTGCTTGGTGCAACTTGATTAAAGAAATTAGGAAAGCCAGAAATCCACTGCAATTGTCACATAGTTTTTTGACACCTGTAGCTCTAATTTCTTACCATGCCTTTCTAATATTTTTGGCAAGGAGAGAGTATTGAAGCCTCAGTCACAAAGTCTCTGCAAAAGCCTTTCAGATGTGGCTGGGAGAGGAGCAGGGGCCAGGCTGCCTGGCTTAGCATCCCTCTGGTTGGGCTGACTTCCCTTATCCACCTTTGCCAGTCCAGTGCAGGCAAACACAGCCAGCCCCGTGCACACTCCTGGCCCCTGGATTTCAGCCCCAGAACGTGGGTGAGGAGTCAGCCAGAGCATCACTGAGAATGAAAGGGCACATGAGGTACCAGTCCTGTCCTTCTGTGGCCCCAACACTCTTGAAGAGGTGGCTTTGAGGGAGGCTCTGGGGACCAGCACAGCTCCAGGGCTGTGCTAGCCAATGTTCTCCAGCTCCCCTGCCCCACTGAGCAACAGCAGACACAGAAATGCTCTGCTTCAGCACCATGACTGAAGGTCCTCTCATGACCTTCCCTGGTCCTGCCTGACCTGAAGCCAGATGACATCCCAAAAGCAGCTGGTTTAAACCAACACCTTCTGAGTGAGGCCCTAAATCTGCACACACCTTAGGAAGGTTAATCAGCCTATAGTGTGGGCATTTTCACCAGCTCAGCTCATTTGAACACAACAGTGAATGTAAATCAGTGGCTTCCACACAGAATTTCTCAATGCCATCAAGAATGCTGTATTGAACTAAAGATATCCAGCTCATTAATAAAGTCAAATAACAGCAAGCCAATATTACTATTTTATTGAGCTAGAGTTAAATACTTGACCAAAATGAAAGCCTAATTCTAACTGATTTCTCCCTTTCCTTTCCTGTTTATTTTAAAGTACATATACACGTGTGGTTTCAATGTTTGGTTCAACTTAAATTGTGCCTTCTGCCAGATTGCCTGGTGGTTAGAACAGAGGGAATTTATTAATAACCACACTTTATTTTGGTGATTACCATCTCTGTATTCAACCAGGGGACACACAGGGGCTGTGCCATGCAAACCCCTTTTCACAGAATCACAGAATGGGGCAGGTTGGAAGACACCACAGCCACCCATCAGGTCCAGCCTCCTTTCTCAAGCAGGGTCATTCATCCCAGAGCACATGGCACAGGATTGCATCCAGATGGTCCTGGAATATCTCCACTGACGGAGATTCCACACCTCATCAAAACCCGTTCCTGTGCACGGTCACCTGCACAGCTAAGAAACTTTTCCTCACATTCAGGTGAAACTTCTTGTACATCAGTTTCTGCCCGCTGCCTCTTGTCCTATTGCTTGGCATCACTGAGAAGAGCCTGGTTTCTGTCAGCTTTCTGTCAAAACTCTGCTCAAACACTCTTGGGCATGTGAGAATAGCAGTACTCCTGAATTAATGGTGTTGAAGGCTCTAGCTTTACTCAAATGTGAGAATCCTAGAGGCTCACTCCTTCCAGTTATTTTGGTGAAGACAAAAAAAAGAAAAAAGGAAGAATAAAAACCAGTTCAATACGAGAGGTTGGAATTAGGCAAGAGTCAAGGCTGTGGGGCAAATTCTAGTTTTATTCATCAAAGCGATCAAAGCAATTCAGCTGTGCTTGATCTGTCATTGCCAGTGTAGCAGAAGGAAGGGAATTCCCAGCTAGCTCCCAAAATAAGGTGTGTGTTGATTATGGAAAGAGGCAGACAGCCCGAAGGTCAGTACAAAATTACTTTTTTCCCTAAAAAAACCTGCCCACACCTCAGGCAATTTAGCCACTGGCAAGATCTGAGCATCGTGTAGTTCTCCAGGCATTTGGACACTTGCACTCAGTTTCTTAAAAAGAAATAAAACATGTGAAAGCATGAAAACAAAAAGTAATTCTTTTTACTCATTTTATACTATTTATACCACTAAGTCACTCCTGCTACTAGCACTATCCCACTCTGGGGGCTGCTCTGAGGAGAGCATTGAACCAGGGCTTTGCTTTCGTTTCTGCACGGGAAGGAAGCAGCAATGACACTTGCTTTTCAAGCACAGGGTGAGTCCAAAGGCTTCACACCCACTCCAGCCCTAACACATGGGTGATGCAGTAGAAATTAACAGGATCAAGCCTTTCATCTGGCCCCAGAGACACTGACCCATTCCCAGCCCCTCACCACTTTGCAGAGGGATTCTGCTCCTCCCTGATGGGTGCTTCAACCCACTCCTGCCATTTTTCACCAGTTTCTTATTCCCTTTCCCTGAGACACCTCCTGAGACAAACACCTTCACGCTGAGAAACAGTGGAGAATGAAAAGAATTAATTAAGAATTAGTTATCATTGCTAAAGACCATAATGGAGAAGCAGCAATCAGTTATTGGCTCTAGTTAAGGGGAAACAACCCCTGCTGGTCTAAAGGTGAGATCTGTGGGGAGCAATGCAGTGACTGCAAACTGACTGATGTGGTTTCTGGTGGGTGCCTTGGAGGGTGGCAATGAAGCTCCCAACAAAGGCACCTTTTCCTTTGCTGTTGCTTTCCCCCCATGTGTTAATGTTGGAAGTTTCACACTCGAGTTTATCACTTCCCAGCAGGAGATTGAGCAAGCTCAGGCACACGTGGCTGTCACAGGCAAGCAGGAGAGTCACCAAAAGGGAATTGAGGCTTTTTTTGCAGAGCTGTGCTGAGCAGGCAGGAGCTACACTGTCACATCAGTACCCAGGGAAGATGTACAAGAGGACAGCAAGGGGACGTCAGGACAGAGGGCAGGGGATGAAGGAAGGAAATTCAAGGGGAAAAGCCATGACTTCAGGTCTCTGAAGCACCCAGTGTCAGCACAGCAATTACAGGAGATGATTTGAACAGCAGCGATGGCTGATGCTCTCTAGGGACAGCAGAAACCTGAGAGGCGGGGAAGGAGCCCGCAGAGAGAGGAGGCTGGAGCATTTTCAGGGTCTGAGCTTTAATTCCTAGCACTGCACACATGTTTTACAGGACAGTTGCTTTGAGTTAATTCTGTATGGAAATATGCTGTCAGGGATGGTTTCAAGTCTGTGTATAAAGCTGCTCACACACATGTTTGCTCTCCACATTCATTGAATAAGGGGCATGGGGTGATTACAGGTTAATGGATTTTCAAGCTGAAGTGTTTGCCAGTAGCATTCAGGACATGGGAATTTTTGCCAGAAAGCTTATCAGAGACAAACCATCCCGTAGTGTCCTTTAATGGAAGCCCAAGTATCAGCTCCTTAATATATTTACCCTGAGACAAATCCAGAGTAACGCACTGATGTGCAGGCAATTAATTGGGATGTGCCCCAGTGCAAGGACAACACTCAATAATAAACCTCTTTAAGAATGTCCTTCTGAACAATGTGCTGACTACCTGACTAGTTTAATATCTAAAAATACAATGACCTGAGCCTCACATAATCCCAGAGATTTTCCTGAAAAAAACATCAGGGCAAGTTAATGACCTCCTTGCCTGGTTGGGTTGGTTTTGGGGCAGAAGGGACCACAACAGCAACTGCAGCATAATTTAATATGCTTAATAGCTGCTTAGCAAATGAAAAATGAACCTTGAATTTTAAAAGCCCAGGAGATGGAGGAAAGTGGGAATGTGGCTACACTGTGAGCTGTGCTTAGAGAAATCTTTTTGGCCTTGTGGAAAGCATGTGATGAACAAAAGCATTCCAGAAAAGAGGAGCCTTAGGGAGCAGATGATCTCTCCCTACAGAACTGAGCTGCTAAATGCAGAGCGAGCCCTGCACTCACTTCAGTGATAATTGTGCTGTTTGTAGCAGACCATTAACAGGTCTAACCCACCTTCCATGTGACTGGTTTTTTGATGTCTCATTATCCCTCCTGTTTCTTAGTCTTTCTGATCCAGTCCTTGGGTTCAGCTCTTACCTGAAGAAGGGGCAGCTGCCTTTGAGGTGAGGAGGAAGATGTTGTACGAAGACCTTGAAAACAAACTTGCCTGTCAGGCACATTGGCCTTGCAGAACATATTTTTCAGCTTTGAGGGTGGCCTGCTTAGCCAAGCCTGACTATTTCAGTGTGCTGCAGAGGCTGCCCTGGTATTAATTCACCTCAAAGAGCAGGTTGAAGTCATTAAAATATTTTGCAGGTGGTTCCTTGAATTCATGGTGCAGCTGCATCCAGCCTAAAGGGGAGGAAAAAAAAAGGAAAGGAGGAGAAGAGGCAAGTTCTGATGAAACACAAATTAACATAACTCATAGAAGGGAAAGAAAATCTGTTTTCAATCTCTACAACAAAGCCAAGCAACACATCAAGCTAGAAAGGAGAAATGTCAGCCAGGCAGTGCTGGGGGTTTTATTGCTTTAGCACAAGTGCTTCTCCACAGTCCCAGAAGTACCCAGGTGCTACTGCAGCAGGCAGACCCCCCGAGCACAGGTCTGGGTATGCAGAGATGTGGGGAGCTCCACAACAAGGCCTCTGCTTCTATATGGGTCCAGACTTGAGGTTTGTTTTAATGCCCTGACATTAGAACTTGAGGATTGGCCTCAGCCTCTCTTCTGCACAGAAAAATCTCAATTTAATGCACCATTTCTTGCCTTGGAGCTGGATGCACTTTGTTTCTGGGGATGTTAACCAGGGCTGAGCTGGGCAGTCCGTGGGACACTCACAGGGGAGATCCCAGATCTGGTACCTCCATGATCTACTGGTGGGCAGAGCAGCCACAACCTGCCTTGGGATCCCCTGGATTCAGCAATGCCTCCTGATGTCCACAGGCATCAAAGTCCTCGCTCCTTCCTCGGGGAGAGCAAGGCATTTGAGCTTAAACACTGTCACACTGAGAGCTCTGCTGGGTCTGACAGGGATGGAGGGATCATTCTCCACAGCAGCCCAACACTGTATGATGCTGTGCCTCGGGTTTGGGGCTAAAACAGTGCTGCTAACACGGATGTTTTGGGTGTTGGTGAGCAGAGCTTGTACAAAACTGAGCCTGAGAGCAGGCTGGGGTTGAGCAAGAGACTGGGAAGGGACAGAGCCAGGACTGTGACCCAGACCTACCCCAGGGATGTTCTGCACTGTATGATGTCAAACTCAGAGATTAGAAGTTCAGGGGAGGAAGGAGGAAGGGGAGATGTTTGTGGTTTGTGTATTTGTCAGCCCAAAAAGCCATCGTGCATGCTGAGGCCAATTCCCAAAAGCAGTTGCTGATCTGCCTGCCGATGGGAAGTAGAGAATGAGTTCCTCTTTCTGCTTTACTTGTAAGTGCATCTTTTACTGTCCCTATTGAACTGTCATTATATCAACTCACAGGTCTTCTCACCTTCCATTTTCTCCCCATCCTTTGCAAAAGAGGACTGAGACAAGATTTGGGTGGTTGATTGGCTGATGACTGGAGTAAATCCACCACAAGAACTGGTATGTCAAAATTCATCAAATTTGTTCATTGCAAAAAGACAAAAGACTGAAAAATCAGGTAAAATAGAGAAAAATAGGAACCAAGCTAGTCTTCCAGCAAGGTTGTGATGAGGCAGCTCTGGTCATTGCTGGCTTTGTGGTGGACATGCATGGGGTGTGTCACAGGTCAAGACATATTTACTTGCTGTTTTCTGTGTGAGAGCAGTGTGGTCTGTGGCAGGATTACTCTTTGGTGTTTTGAAGCCCATTTGCAGAAACGTGGGTGCAGGTATTAGAATAAGGGGTAGACTTTCCTGGCTGCAACCCTCACTTCAGTATAGAGGCAACAGCAGAAATGGTGGAAGTTCCTGCACCAACCTACCCAATATCAGGCCTGATTATGCCTTACACTTCCTTGGAGAGGAATGAAAGCCTCCTGAATGCTGCACATTTATGCCTAAGGCAGTCTGCAATCAAATAGATGAGTTTGGAAAAATTACCATCTTGTGGGTAAATGGAGAAATACTTCTGAGTTAGGATATCTTCTCACTTGGGGAAAAAAAGTCTTTAAAGAACTGCAACTTCAGTTCTTTCAGGATAAATGGCTATCCTGAGGAGGCTGACATCTGCCCAAGCTCCTGGCTGAATCACTGCTGGGAGGCTGTTGATGTGTTCTGGCAGCTATTGCCAGGCTGGAGTTTGGTGTTGCATCCCTTTGCTTTGCCATGAGCTCTTGGTGGTGGCAAACACCTGCAGAGGACAACAGTGATGGAAGATGAGAAAGGTAGCAAGCACGGCCAGGGACTTTTTTGCTCCACCAGCCACTTCCAGGCCACTTCCTTTTCCCACCACCAGCAGTTCCCCCAGGCCCGTGACTTTGAGGCAGCTGTGGTCAGTTTATAAAACTTGGTTCACATGTTGGTGCACATGTAGAGTGAGAACATGAGGAGCATCATCTGTATGAATGTAGGAGGGAAAGGGATGAGCTGGAGGACTACAGGCTCTTCCTTGAGTGTTGGCAGAAGACGTCAGGGGAGGCAGGATGAGCAGCAGGAGGAGAGGGACCAGGGCTTTCTCACAGACAGCCCAAAGGGTAAGGCTGATGGCCCAGCAGACGTGTCCCATAATGTTCTGGAATCTGTTATTCTATAAATAACCCTATTGCTTCAGCAAAACATCAGCCTAGGGAGACTGAATCAGCAGTTTCTTTTCGTTTTTCTTTCCTGATTGCAAAATCAGAGTCGACCTATTGCTGCAGTCAGTGACGGTATAGTGAGAAACGAAAGACAGCAGAAAGCAAGACGGGAGCACGCACAGAGGCTGAGCCAGCATGTTGGGACACGGTCTGTGGCACCAGGGTGTGGCCCAGACCCTCAGCACCACATGCCCTGGGAATCTGCTGCCTGTTTGCAGAGGCTGACATCGAGGTAGAAATGCACCACAACCTCCCAGGCAGATAAATGCCCAACTGAGCAATGAGAATGTGGCAGCTTGCAGAGCTGCGTGAGGCTGCATCAAATAGATATGAAGTTTTGACCAGCTGGGTAGGCAACTGCAGTCAGAGGGTTCATGACTTTCCCCTCAAAAGTGGAAGATTTGACTTCAAAACCTGAAGCACTGCAGTTCAGGGGTGTCAAATTAATGGAATCTCCCCCTGTTTTTACACCCATGCCCACTGGGCCACTGTGCTGTGGCCACAGCGTGACCATGAATCATGTGAAAACTTATCCCTGAGCTTTTTTCTCTGGGAGGAGAGCACAAAGATCTCATTGCACCTTTTGTCTTTAGGCAGGCTTTTGAGAACTACATCTGCCAGCTTATTTTTAATACTTTGAAATAAAATGGATCTGACTAGAAGTATTATTAAAAGCCTCTCTGCTGTAAATCTGCTCTCTGCATGCACCTGAATCACATCCATCCCTATAAACATCCACTTGGCAGCACTAGTGCAGTCATTCCCAGTTCATCACCCAGCAAGAGTATACGGCTCCAGGCTTGTGCAGAGTGGTCAGCTGAACCACCAGAACCATCAGAAAAGGGCTGGACATGAGCCCTTACTCCCGTGAGGAGGTGATGCAGTGATGGGAGAGGATGCACAGGGATTTACTGTGGCTCAGCTGATGGGTGGTAACCTCTAGAGCCTCCCGGATTCAAGGGGATATCTGAGACCTTCACAAGGAAGCAAATTATCCCAATTCCTACACAGAGTGTAGCAGAATGTTTAAAAATGGAGGATTCCTCTTCTTCCCTCCTGGGGACAAACCAGGTCACAGCTGCACAAGCACATTTGAAAGGAGAACACAGAAGTGGATTCAAAAATCCCCACGTATTTGTGGTTTAAGGCTTTCAGAGATTTGTACATCAGGTGCAGAACAAAGTGCTTCACTCTGCACTGTCAGGGTGTGGATCTCCAGCTCAGCCCTACCTGAAGCTGTGCCACCCTTCATTCCATGGCCAAGCAGAGCAGTGAGGACCCAGCAGCCCCAGGGATGGACACAGACCTGCAGCCCAGGACCCAGCGGTGTGACAGTGACTGCCTGGCACCTTGGAGAGGGCAGGGCGTGCTGGTGGCAGCCTGGACAAGGAGGGCTCTGCCCAGCTCCTACCGACAGCTCCTGCCTGCGGGCCTGGGTGAGTCGCTTTGCTTTGCAAAAGCAAAATCAAACCCAAGGCAAATGGAGATGTCAGAATGCCAAATGCCAGGGGGGAGTTTGGCAGGATGAAGGCAATGAAATGGTGAAGAAGGGGGAATTATGCCCCTGGGTGTGAAAAACTCATTAGGGAGGAAGCAGGAGCTGGAGAGACCTTATCAATGAGGCTGCAAGTGCCTCTTCTCCATATCATCCCAAACCCATTTGGGTTTCAGCATCCCCCATCCCAACATCATTCACTTGTCTTTGCAACTCCTCCTGATCCTTTCCCTCCCTGCACTTGAGTCACACACAGTCACTGAGGTGTCACCGTGGTGCACATTACTGTGTGTTTCACTGTGACAAAGTCCTCAGCCTCCCCTTCCAGGAGAGTGGCTGCCAAACTAACATTGAACATGGATTCTTCTTGGCTACCTGAGGAGGTTTACTGGTGTTAGAAACAAAACATCCATCTCATGCCTAACTCCGCCACAATGCAGAGATGCTGAATAACTCCAGGTTGAAAATCTTTCAGAATCCTGCCCAAGGCTCCCTGGACTCCAGTTGAGTGCATGAGAGCAGCTCAGCATCTTAGCTGCGGGATTTTTTGAGGAACTTTTCAAATTACCACATCAGAGTTCTCAGCAGTCTATAAAAGCTGAGCAGCTAGGAAATGCATGTCAGAAAGCATATCAAATTAGGAGGCAGAGAGGAAGTATCTCCAGTTCTTTATTATCCAAGGCTTTAGGATAGCAACAAGGAATTTGTCATGAAAATTACAGACAAATACGGGGAAGACGGAAATTCGAGTGATATGAACTCTTTCAGTATTTCAGAAAAGATTGGGTTTGCCTCACCTGCTACCACAACCTTTCAGATAAGTGGTAAGATTTTTTTTTTTATTCAATGAATTTATATGGATTTTATCTGGTCTAAAACAACACATAAAAATGAAATAGTACATATTAAATGCTTTTTGCAGTGATTTTGCTTGTAAATTAACTGCCATTTAAAAGTAGAAGTATGTCAAACTACCTTTTCTAGCCAAAAGTTGATGCTCAGCATCAGAAAAAAATTGGTTATTTTCCTGTCTTAGAAAATGTCTAATTTTCTTGAGTAAGACTTTTATGCATAATAGTTAAGATACTAAAATCACCAGACTCAATAAAAAAATGTAAGTTTATGAAATTTTAGCTGAATATAAAAGCTTCATTGCTGACTAAGCCATTCTATTGTAAAACCAATTAAAATACTGTACTCTTTTAAAACTAAGACTTTAAACTCCTGATTACATTACTCTGAAAAAAAAGAAAAACCTCAATTGAGGGTAACTTACTGAAGTCTGACATAGTTACCAATGCTTCTGAAATACTTTTTTTTCTCCCTGAAGGCCAAAATTCAACAAAGCCATTTATTTCTTTTACACTTGCTGGTAATGATTGATTTTACATCTTATGACTTGTTTCAATTTGTTCTGCGGTGCAGTTTATTATTGATTTTTCATTTATTTTGATGCATACGTGCATCACTGGTGGAATCACACATACGCAGTGCTCTGGATGGAGAAGGAATTGCTTTGAGCAGCCCTCCGAATGGCAGCCTGGGACAACTAAAAGCAGAGTTTATTGATGCAGAAAGGGGGAAACCACCACACTCACACTGTTATAGGCTGGATTAAGAATTGATGGAACTGAGCTGGTTAAATTAGCTAAGGAAAAGATGGCCAAGCAGATTGATGTGCAGAGCCTGGGGCAGAGGAAGGCTGCCTGCCTTGCTGGCAGGATCGAGCGTTCTCACAAAGGGACCTTGCAGCTCCACACCGCTGGAAAGCGCCGTGGCCAAGCTGGAAAGGCTGGAAGCCAGCAGAGCTTGTCGGGGAGAAACGTGGGAGAGTGTCTACCTGTGTCTACCCTTCTTCTCTTGGTTTTCAGAGCCTCGGAGACAAAAAAAGCCATCGACGTGCTGCGCTCGGACAGCCCTCAGCATCTACCTGCTGCTGCTGACGGCCGGCCAGGGGCTGCTGATGTACAAAGGTAACGCCACGGCCTCGCCATGGGCTTGGCATCAACAGAGAGCTCTGCTGGTGCTCCTGGGGGCACGGGCAAGAGGGAATGAGCACACAGATCTGAAACCTCCGAGGCAGCAGAGAGGCTCCTCCGCACACCGCACACCGCACACCGCCAGGCAGAGCAGCGGCTGCAGGGAACAATTCTCCCACCCTGCGTGTGTGCTTTGCATTTGCAAAAGCACTCCCAGCTGCGCTCCTGGCTGCAGCAAGGACTGCCACATGAAAACCACCTCCCCGGGTCAAACAGGGGTGGTCTTTATCCCCCCCGTGTCCCCCCCAGGTGCTGAGGAACTGCTCTGCCAAACAACCATTTCCCAGCCGGATCAGGCAGCGAATATTCACTGTATGGGTTTTTGTCTCCTCAGTATTTAGGATGCAGAGACAGATACTCAAACTTCAAGAGCAAAATGCCTCCTATACAGAAGAGATTCTGCAGAGCTACTCTGCAAACAATCTGGCCTTGTCAAGAAGCTCTGCTTCGAAGGACTTTCTCATGAGACATGAAGAAAACTGGCGGAGAAGCTTAGAAGAGGAAATCATCATAATTAAAAGCAACAATGCAAAGCTGATGATGAGGATGAACAACATCACCCTGGTTGCAGGTATGGCTCTCCATGCTGGCTCTGCAGTGGGGAGACTTGTCTCCTCTGCATCACTAGTGGGGCTGAAAACCCAGTTTAGATGTTCCCATAACTAGGGCAAGATTTAATCTTCCTGTCAGTTAGTTATGTCCCCATGCCCAGGATGGGAGTCAACTCCAGACCAGGGAGCACCTACTGGAGCTGGAGCACTGCCCTGTGCAAGCCCCCAGATCCCCTTGCAGATGCACATGCGGCTCCAGGCTCATCTTCCCTCCTGTGACTTGTAGATTTGGACTCCAGACCCAAAAGGGCTGTGTCTCCAGCCCACACCTCAATCCCCTACTGCTGTGTTCCTCACCAACTGCTGACTGCTGAAAAATACCCATTAAATATTTATTTCAGGGCCTCCTGGACGCAAAGGAGATCCTGGTCTACCAGGTATGTTGGTAAATGAGCCACAACTTCTCTTTTTCTCTTCCTCTTTATTTCATCTAAGAGACCTTAAGTGAGGATTTGGGATTTCAGTCTCCAGACCCAGACCCTACCCAGTGTGCACACAACACCCTGGTCATGAGGAGACCTGCTGTAAAAAGCAGGTGTAAAGCCTGTGAGGCTTTTCACACATCCTCCGGGAGCCTTGGCTAGCCCAAGTGCTCCCACAGATGTCGATGCCCACCCTGTCCCTAGGAAAACATTGGCACAGACTCAGGAATGAGCTGGGTGCAAGTTCTGCCCTCCACAGCCATGCACAAGCTGCTGCCCTGGGTACCTGGGGTTACCTACCCCTGCCATGGGAGGTAAATATCTCCAGACTGTGAGGACACAGCAGGTCATGATCTAACACTGGCTCCACTTTGAGCAGAGGTTGGGCCAGGCAACAGTTTCTGTGATCCTGTGATGATGATCTAAGGTGCAGCCCTTGTTAGGTCAGGTCTGTAACTCATCCATCCCTACTTCTTGGCTACACTGATGAGGTTTTCTGAAGGAAAAAAAAAATTAAAGTTGTGTTTTCATATGTTCCTGGCTGCACTTACAATGTTGAAACAGCACCTCCTGCCAAGCAGTGTTATTACACATCAGAGCCCAATCGATCAGTGCATTTTCATGAAAGATCTCCCCAATGGTCCCCATGAGCTGGGCTTGGCAGGAAGACAAGCTGGCCCCTGCCCAGCTGAGCACTCAGCTGAGCTCCAAGGACTTTACTCAAGTGGTTTTTCTGGTCCCTGCCAGCTGAAGATTGGCCTCACTGGTGACTGAAATTGTGTGAGCAAAGGATGATTTAAAAAATTTGTCTCTTCTTCTTAGCCATTACTGTGAATAGATGATGTGTGTCAGCTGATATATGCATTTTACATCCCAGGGTTACGGGGACCACCAGGGACAAAGGGAGACCAAGGTAAGGCTTTTTTGACACCTGAATTACTTCTGTGGATGAACATAAAGTGGCTTTATGGATGATTTTATGAGCAATCTTGTCCTCAGCCAAGGTGTGAGTAAGAATGTCATTGGAGTTGAAGGAAATGAGCCTATGTAAAGCTAATGTGAGCAAAAGCAAAACTTAGCCAGAAAAAAAAAGTCTTATTTTAAAAGTCAGCATGCAACAGTCACAGTGGGCCAATTTCCCACTGTCACCAGCACCACTCTCAAGTGCACAGAGTGTGGAGTTTGGCTCATGCTCTCAGCTGTTGTGGGTGTCCTGCTGCTGGCACTGACTACACATGGCACCCAGGAAGCATCAGAAAAATGGTGTTGTCCTTGCAGGCACACATGGACCCCAGGGTGAGAAGGGGAGCAAAGGAGCTCCTGGTCCTGCTGGCCCAAGTGGTGGTCCAGGACTGAAAGGAGAAAAAGGAGAGATGGGGATTGCAGGTAAGAGTTCTTCCCTATCTTAACATTTCTAATGTTATCACACATATTTCTTTTTAAACTCATTCTACATAAAACAACAGAAGAAGTTTTCATAGGTCAGTATTCATAAAAATCCAAGCAGCCCTGAATGTGGTTTGCCAGTCAGTGAGGGAGCTGGATAAACAGGACACTTGACCTGATCTGAAGGGGTTTAATTTCATGTCATGCTTCAGCAAATCCCCCAAAGGAGGGCTGGGGGAAGGGGCCATGCAAAATGTTGATTCTGCACCACAGAAGTCTCTTTACAGAGTGACCTTTGTCTGATGAAAGCCACAGATATTCAATTATCAGCCTATCCTAGATTAAAGCAGTGATGTTTGCAGTAGGATTTCCATGGTATAAAATAATGCAATATAATTTATATGCACAAGCACGTGGATATTAATCCTCATTTTAGTGGAATCTCTTTCTGAGAGCTTTATGAGCATCTTACCTAAGCCTGGCTTTGTACACCTGAAGTAGAAGAGTTGTGCAATGTGTTTCTCCCATGTAGCATGCATTATGGATAGCTGTTACTCAGTGGTCTCACATGGGCTGACAGCAGGAGAGGAAAAGAAAGCAGGTGATGTGTGTGGTGCAGAGCAGGAAGGACACCTGGACAGGTTGATAAGAGCTTCCTCAGATCTTCCATCAGATCCTGAATGTTCCAATGTTCTCATTAGCACAAGATGCTCCAGAAGAGAAGAGTGGTTGTAGGAGGAATACCAAAAGGCAAGGACTTTGGGATAATTCTGGAGCAGAAAGATGAAGGAGAAGTCTTCAAATGAGGCACTTTCAAGTAAATCAGCTCTTTTGGAGCATGCTGATCACCTGTTCAGAGAAGACAAGGTTAAGAGGAGATGACAGAACTCTCTGGAAGAACAGGAGTGGAATGTGCTGCCCTGTATCTCCACTGTGTCTAGCAGAAAGGAAGCATTCAGACTGCAGTAACAGATATTTAACTAGAGGAAAAAAATCCAGAAGGAGGGATAGTTTGGGGAATAGATTGGAGAGATGTCATGGCACCACTGGAAACCTTTAACAGCGGGCCAGACAAACATCTGGCCAGCTCTGTCCTCCTCCAGCTTTATGGTGACAATGCCACCATATGGTAAATGCAGGTGTGAGGCCAAACCTTGCTCCTGGTGTGGCCAGACAGAGGTGCTCCACAAGCTGAAGAGACAACAAACCTGTTTTTTTTGAATTTACACGTGTGTGCTGTGCTTTTGATAGGTCCCCAAGGACAGAAAGGTGACATGGGCAAGAAGGGAGACCCTGGGCTCCAGGGCCCTGTGGGTCCTCAGGGAGAGCGTGGATTCCCAGGAGTGCCAGGGGACGAGGGTAAGTGCAGGGGACACGGTGGGGCAGGGTGAGGGCCACCCCACTGAGGGGCTGGGCTAAGCCTGGGCTGCACTGATGCCAGGGTGTCATTACAGGGAGCCCGGGGAAGCCTGGACCTCCTGGCCCAAAAGGAGAGGCAGGTAAGCTGTACAGAAGGTGCAATTTTCTTGTAGAGGCATAAGGCTGATCTCTTTAATGTGGTGTTTCATGACAAGGAAAGCTGCAGCTGGTCTAGATCCCAGCATGGGTAAGAGAAGATGATGATTAGATGAAGAAACCATGCCAATGTTTCAATGTCATCCAAAATCATCCAGCAGCCTTGGCTGTCTCTTCTGGGCCCCACTCACTGTGCAGGATTCTGAGAGCGGAAAAGGGCCACGGCCTCCTTCCTGACACCTGTGCACACCCAAGGGCCAAAACTGGCTGCTCTTTTGGGAAGAACTTGTGCATTTCAAGGCTGGCAGTCAGCCAGGACCTGGTTCCATGCAGCCTTTCACTCCAGATCATCCCTCACTGCATTGCTAAGGTTAGCACTGCCAGGATTGCAATTTGGAGACAGCCAGTGTTTGTTTTGCTTTCATAGGCTCAACTCATTGTGCAAGGGCTGGTGATTGAGCTGTCTTTTCATCTCCTTCATGTGTTGTGTGACATTTCATATTGTGCTGCTTTCACTCAACCTCAAGGTGCAGCTGGACAACTTGGGCCTCCTGGAAGTCCTGGCCTGGAAGGCAGAGCTGGTCAGAAAGGGGAGAAGGGGGACCAGGGCCCCAAAGGTAGCCCAGGTACAGCCCTGCTCAAACCTAGAGCTCACTGGCCTCCTACTCTGGCCTCACTTCATGTGATGGGTTCACCCTTACTGATTTATTTTTGATTTTAGGAGCACAAGGCGTTGCTGGACTCAAAGGTGTACAAGGAGAGCAAGGAATAGCAGGTAAAGGAGAATAAAACAGGTTTTAGGTCAAAAACACACTACATGCAGACACCAGGAAGGGAAAGACACCACCAAGAAGAGACCTCTTGAGTCTTCTTCTTGGACCCCCAATGCACCCCAGGATGCCATGGCACTCCTGGGGCACTGCCAGGCTGCTGTGGGCTGACTACTCACCAGAGGGTTGTTTCTGTTTATGTAATATGTGTGAGGGGTGATGGTGCCTGAATTTTTGTATAAATTGAAACTGCACAAACAAAGAAGCAGTTTAACATGAACTTCAGGAGAAGATGTTTCTCCGTGGCCTGTATTTTCTTGTCTGACATGGTCTGCACGGAGCATGATGTGAAATAAGTCACCTGATTCAGAAATAGATGCTTATAGTGTAGACACCAAAACTAGATCAGTTAAAATCAATTGTAAATACTCATTTGCATAAGCTTTTATAAATGTATAAACATCAGGCTCATAAATATTTGTTTGTTTTTTATGATCTTAGGACCTCCAGGGCAAAAGGGAGCAAAGGGAGACCAGGGCCCAACAGGTAAACTCTTATAGCATGGTTTATTCTGACACAAAGATGATGACACAAAGAACTTCAGGTGCCACAGTCCACTGTTCTGTATCAATGTGAAATGTTTGTCATGTCCTTTCCCTGGAAAGGGACAAAGGCAGTGACTTTTTGCTTTCCACCCAGGCACCCCAGGCCCAGCTGGTCCAAAAGGAACCAAGGGGGATTCCGGCACTAAGGGTCTGAAAGGAGAACCAGGACTAAAAGGAGCCAAGGGAGACACTGGATTTTCTGGTAAGGCTCTTTGCCACAGGATCTGTGGAGCTGATGGCACATTTGGGTTTGGGACTGCAGATCAGCCTTCCTAGCACAGGAATGTGCAGGGTGTCAATTGTACACCCTGGGAGGTGTGTTAAAAGGCATGCACGTACACAGAGGCATTAGATTTTCTCAAATCTCTGATTTCACAGAAACCCACATTCTTATTTGCTTTTTCGGAGTCATCAGAGACACCCTGTGCCCGGGATAAATCCCACGTAAACACAGCACTCAGGAACATGCCATAGTGAAGTTGTTGGAAACACCTGACAGTGAGGCTATTTAACTACACCTTGTTAACTGTAGGACACAGAAGTTGTTCAAAAGGGCCAACACTACAGCTACTCTCCATTCTTAAGCCCCCTCCCTTCCAATCACAGAATGTTTCAAAAAAACAAAAGACCTGTATTAAAAACAATGAAAAAAAACCAAGCAGTTGTCACAACAGCCCATGGGAAGCAAACTGCTCCAGATGCTTTTTTCTTTTAGCTGTTCACACAGAATAGTACAAGAATCCTCAGAAATAAAATAAACTAGATTCTATGTGGGGCTTCCCCATGCACTCCTCCTCTGGAGCTTTGCATCTGGAAGATGGAAGAAGTGTAACTGGGTTGGCTCCATGCTCTGGGTGCATCTCAGCTCCTGGTCCCAGAAGGAGACAGCAATGAGTGCTTTCTGGAGGTAGCTTTGGGGGAAAGAGCTCACTGGGATTTTTCAAACACCCCTACCCTCAAGACCAAGATGGTCCACAGAAATGTGGAGGACTGCTGAGAGCACCTTTCTGCTCTCCCTGGAGATCAAAGCCCATGTAGGGGTCTTCCTGCAAGTACTCTCAGAGATACCATGCCTGCTTCTGGAGATCCCAAAGTCTCTTAGAGATGTAATTTTACAGGTAACAGTGGTAACATCTCCCACAAGTGAATGAATATACGGGATTTTGAAAGTGGGCCTTTTCTTGGGTCGCACATTGGGAATATTTTGCTGTATCTTATCCTAGTTTTCCTGCCATGTTTCCTTTATATACCCTTTGTCACTTCAGGGTGTTCATTTCCTACAAAGGGAGGAGTCTGGACATCTCTAACTCACACGAGTATTCAGAATTAGATTTGTTTCACAAGCAACTGTCAAATGTTTGCTTTTCTAACTTGAAACAGGTTCCCCAGGACCAAAAGGGAGCAAAGGAGAAAAAGGACAAGGTACTGGACTTTTACTTCTTCTCTCACTTGCCTTCTGGTATCAGAGCTACCTGAAATCAGGACCAAAATACCCCTCTGTTCATGCTGGCTACACCACAGCACAGCTAACAGAGCCAAGGAGTCTGTGCTCTGAGCTGCAGCCTGGTGTCTCCAAATGCAGAGGGGCTCTTGAATTGTTTGGACTTGAGCTACCAGTAACCTCTGGTCCAACCCTGGAGATGGGAACATCCCTCTCCCTTGGTGGTCACTGCTTCTGTCTGTCAGTGTCTTTTTCCTTATGCCTGTATGACCCATAGAGGTATTTTCTCCTCTGAATTCTCAGCTGGGCTCGGTAATTACGTACGACTCGTGGGAGGAATCAGGAGGGGCCGTGTGGAAATCTTCCACAGCGGATCCTGGGGAACAATCTGTGACGATGGCTGGTCCACCCGAGAGGCCAGCGTCGTCTGCCGAATGCTGGGATTCAACGGGGCGCTCAGTTTCTTCACAGCCACAGCAGGTGAGTGCACAACAGCTCCACACCTCTCCAGGCCTGGCATGGGTGGTCACACACACACAGAAAGCACCACAGCAAGGTCACCTACCCCAGCAGCCAGTGATTTCCTCGTTCCTCTTGGGATGAGGCAGCTGCATGGCAAGTGCTGCTTGAACTGTGCCCAAATGCGTGATTTCCAACAGCCAGCCACGCAACCCAACACACGCCCACTGCCCACAGGGCTCTCTTTAGAAAAAAAGGCACACTACTCTTTCTCCCATCCACCAGTTGTTTGTTTGTTTGTTTGTTTAATCTTCCAAAGGTACTGGACAAATTTGGCTTGATGATGTAAGTTGCACAGGGAGTGAAATTTCAATTACGGACTGTAGCAAGCGCGCCTGGGGTGAAAACAACTGCAGCCACAACGAGGATGTTGGGGTGGAGTGTGCTTGATGGGACACTGAGTCTGTCCTGGGAGCTGCTGCTGCCTCTGCTCTCCATGGAGCTCTTCTTCATGATGCAAACCCAATCTCATCAGGCTCTGCTTCTCTGCCTCTTTACCAGGTCATAGAAATATTGACAAAGAAAGTTGAATTTTTCACAAATCAATAACAGTTGCAAGACCCACAGGTAAACTGAAACATCCCAGCTGTCACAAAACAATTGGAGCTCAGGCGCGTGAGCCAGTTCACAGCTTTTCCAGCTACCTGACATCAGCTCATCTGCAGGAGCTCACACATGTGTGACCTCTAAGTCCACAGGGGAGGGGATGGTCCACGTTAGCTTAATGTAGTAAGAGATCAGGATCAGTGTACAGAAACCTGCATTTACTGCAGCTGAGCTGCATAGTCCATCTTCACCATGCTACAGTTCTGAACCTGAGCTTAAAACCCCCAGAGAAGCGCATACACCCAGGGGAGCAGATGCTCAGAAATCATCAGATGATCTCTCTGGCATGCAAATATAAATATTGTTCAGAAACAACACTGGTCACACATTAAAGTGCAAAGCTAAGTGCCTGGGATTTAGGTGCCATACTACCCTGGTTTAGCACAGCACTTGTTTTTGACCTTAGCTAAGTCCCTTGCCTTCTCTGCCAGCATTTTCTAAGCTGTCTTCAGGAGCAACATCCCTTCTTTATCTGGTGTATAAACCTAAGCTTTCCATGCTGTTAGAAATTAGATGCTCCAGTAAAGCAAAACGATGACTAATAAAAAATGTAGCAAAGCATGAATAAGCTATCAATCGGTGTTAAATAAAAATAAATAAAGAGATAAATAAATAAATGCTCGAATAGATAAAGAAATAAAAGTATGCACATACACCTGTAGGTATCAGGGAGAAAATACTGCACCGGGCTTTCCTGGATCCCATGCCATTGATGCAATTTACGTTCAATAAATAAAGGTCCCCCTGCAAGGACAAGCGCTGGACACATCCCGGCGGGATGCCGGGGGCGCGGGCAGGACCGCCAGCCCGGTCCCGGTGCGGAGCCTCCGATGCTCCTTCCCGGCGCTAAGGGGAGCTCCAGGGCCGCCGCCGCTCCGCCGAGCCGCTGCGGGGAACCGGGCCCGTCACCCCGGTCCCGGTCCCGGCCCCGGTCCCGGTCCCGGCCCCGGGCCAGGCCCCGGGCCCGGCTCCACCGCCCCGGGCCCGGCCGCCCCCGGCCCCGGCCGCCCCCGGCCCCGGCCGCCCCGGTCCCGGGGCGGCCGGGGCCGGGGGCGGCCGGGGCCGGGGGCGGCCGGGCCCTGGCCCTGAAAGTGTTCAAGGACATATTGGACGGGGCTTTGAACAACCTGGTCTAGTAAAAGATGTCCCTGCTCAGGGATTTGAAACTAGATGACCTTTAAGGTCTTTTCCAGCTAAAATCATTCCATGATTCTATGATCCCAGGAGTGGCCATGAAGGCCTGGAGATGCGTCCAGAGGGTGACTGTGATGTCCCACCTGTGTCATAGGATGTGTTTTATCCCGTGAAACAGCTGACAGCACACACAGTGAGACAAAAACCTGAGAGTGGGGTGCTTGGTTTGAGGGAATGACTCAGGTTGGTTTCAGTCCTCAGTAACTGCAGCAAGGGTCAACCAGTCATCCAAGAAAGGGATTTTGTAAAATAAGAGCAGATGAGTTTAGGTCGTTGTGATGCAGCTTCTTGTGCCTGATGGTTTGTGAGAGACTGCTGGGCAGCTGTGACACCGTACAGATCTTGCTCCCCACGCCTTAATTGCTAGAAACACGGTTTTTAAGGCAAACCCTCAGATTTTGCCAGCATGGATGAGGCGTCCCCTTGGAGGCACAGAGGAGGGGCAGCTGCACAGCTCATCCCCAGCCCCAGCAGGGGCAGGACACAAGTCCCAGCAGTGGCATTTGGAGCCTGAAGCTCAGCACTGGGATCCCTATGCAGCAGGTTTGGAGGGCACCTGTGCCCCACATATTCACTTTTCCAGAGAGAAGATCCACTGGGGCAGGAAGAGTGCCACAAGTCACCATGGGATGGTTGGTGAGCAACAAAAAATCCTTCTGCATCTACAGAAAGGGTGGCCTTGAGATTTGTAGGTTGGTTTGTGGGGCCACACCCCCTCCCTCCCAAATGCCCAGCTCCAGCTGTTCCACCCCAGCTTCAAAGTCTCCCAGGCACCCTGCACTGCCCTGAAAGAGCTGCCTGTGGCAGCCAACAAAGAGTGGTACAGCTTGGCTTATCATTCATGCCCAGCACCAATTCAAAAGACTTAGTTAAGCAAAATGCAATTACACTGTCATGGATAAGAGGGATACAATTAATTAAAATGGAACACTTTCCCTTAGGAATGATGTTATTTCCAGATGCTACCATCCCCGTCCCTGGCCGTTCCTCGTGATCTGAAGATGTTTTGGATGAATTAGGGTCTTTTGGGCAGTTTTGTCCCATCTTGCTGGCTCACATCTATTTATGAGGTAAGTTGGCAAATACCCTTGAGGACACAAATCTTTTCTGGAGCCCTAAAATAGCATTTCCAATGTATTTGACACTACCCCAAGAAGATGAACATTTCATAGAGGCTATCTGGTGCCAAGCTGAAAGTTTTCTCATTTAGGGGAGAAAACAGAGCCTTCTGTCATCTCTGAAGGAATGGGGAACAGCCAGACACTGTGGGATATGTGTGTGGCTGGAAGAATTTTCCAAAATTCACAGGGAAGCAACTGAAGTGAAGTTTCCCATCTCAAGCCCCACGGAAAGGGAGAGAAGCTGAAGAGCAAGAGGTTTGCCAGCTAAAAGCCAGTTCTCCAGGTTTCCAAAGCCTGAAGTTTATGCTGAATGCATAATAACACACCTCCTTAGCAAAATTACTGATGATTCCAGCTGCAGAGGTAAAAAAGGCAATTTAATGTGTTTAAGACATCATCTTAAAATATGCAATAAAGGAATTCATTTTCTGCATTACATTCATATGACAGAGAGGTAACAACTTTAATACACATGCAGGCTACATCTAAAGCTTAAACTCATCACATCATATATAGGTCACTAATTGTATTTTCATCCCTCTCTTCTGAAGTCTTCTGATGTTTTAGATCAGATCACTACAAATCTGCCAGCACATTTCCTCGTTTCTTTCTGTTAAACATCACAGTGGAGGGCAGCATCTGGCCTCAAAACCCTAAGACTTTTTTTTCTGTCTCACTTGGTGTCAGAACTGGTCAGGTTTTTTGCTTGGTTAACTCTTCCCACCAGCATGCTCCAGCAAAGGCCCAACCAAGCACCCAGTGCAGTGCACAAGCCCAAGCTCTGAGTGTTTCTGATCCTGCAAAGGAGCCAGTGTGGCTCTCACAGGTGCTGGCACAACCATGCACCGATGCAGGCAGCTGCTCTGCTGTGACACCGAGCTGATTTTAACCCAAAGTGCTTAAACAAACTGTTAATGGTAGCTCCAAGTGATTATCCATTTATTTCAGTATTTGTCTTTTTCAAATGTGACCTAAAATCTATAAGTAATTAGTTATTGTACAAGCTACGGTATTGCAAAATGCTTCCCTTCATTTTTTATTCCGACTCTGAACTATAACTCCAAAATCATTCTAGTCACACCAGCCTTCAAAGGTCTAAATGGGGAGGAAGGGGGGGGGGGCTAACTCCTTCGTATCTTTGAGATTTACAAGAATATTTGAGGATTTTCAGGGAATTCAGTGTGAGATAAAAAAAAAAAAAAGTTTTGCAGGCAAACAGTGAAACTTATGCTTCCAGTTCAAAAGGAAAGACACATCCAAAGAGAGAAAGATTTAAATGCTAAAATGCTAAATAAACATTGATGTTCAACAGCAGTCTTTGTCTTTTGAGTCCTAGGTTAAAATTACTTCACAGGGACTATAAAACACTCTTTTTTACTCTCCTTTGTTGGAGCTAAATTAATTTTAACCGCAGAAGTTCCAGAGTGAAGAAGAATTGCTTCCTAAAAGTCCTCCCAAATCACCTAAGTACCCCAGCAGAGGACAGCAGGAGAGGACTCTGGGAGCTGTTAAATAAGGTGGATAAGAAAATAGTATACAAATTGCGTTTATTCTGGGTCAGCTTGTGATGTTTTGTATAAATGCTAACAAATAAGTGGCACTGTGAAGGTGCTGGTCCTACACCATCAGAGTATCAGCAGCAAAAGGAAGCACAATTCTGCAATGACCTTGCCTTAGGAAATCCCAGTGGAGTCAAAGGATTCAGAGGGCTTTCAGGCTCAGGCCATAAATCACTCAAGATATGAATTACTGCCTTATTAGAGCAGATTCATAACTGTAATTCTAGATAAATACACAATTAGTCTGATTTCCTCTGATAACATGCCAACAGGAAAAAAAAAAAAAGTCACCTCCTACTAAGCAGAGTAACTATTCAAAGGAGCTGCAGCAAACTTTCACAGATGTTGAGGCCAGCGGGATCACTGTAATAATCCCATCTGATCTTCTGCATGGTGCAGGGCAGAAAACTCCCCAGGGATTTCGACATCATTTTGAAAATACAGCTTGTTTTCTAGGAAGGTGCCTCACCTTGGTTGAAAATTTTCTGAAAGCAGAGAAAGTATCGTATCCCTTAAAGAATTCTTGCCTTATTAATTAATGTGCCAGCTCTCTCCCATCCTAACCCGTGCTGGGACACCAGGAGCCAGCTGAGGTCCTTGAACCACCGAGTGCTGTTGCCTGAAGCCTGCTCAGACAAGGCTTAAGAGATAAAATAAGTTTTCCTTAACACAATTAAGGCAGGGACAAGCTCACAACCGGTTTTGGAAGAGTTGCTTACTGTTCCAAGCAAGCAGCACACCTCTAAAGGGATGCTAATGCCCTTGCCAGAGTTTAGAGAAATGAGGAATGTGCAGCACATGCCAAGATCAAACCAGAGGTGACCTTGATAGTTTTACTTCTGCTCAGCATCTGAAAGGGTATTTTTGGAAGGTTTTTGCCATAATAGTGTGGCTCACATGAACGCTGGGACTCTGCTTTTGCAGTCTCTCTGATTTTAAAGGAGGTGTTTGACTTTACAGAGTAGCGATAGAAGGAGCTCATTGGGAGTAGAAGGCTCTCAGCTGTCTCTTCTGAGGCCCTCAAACTCTTTTCTGGGTAGAAATGAGATCAAACTAAACTAAAGTGGCACTGTTTGCATGAGTAACAACTAATCCAAATTACCCAGGGCTGAGAGATGAGTATCCCAGGGCTAAAAGAACAAGGGTGTTTTTTTCCACACTTGGGTAAAGACTGTTGACTCAACATGCAGGGCTATAAAATGTCTCCAGTAACAAGCAGGGACAGACTCCTACAGCAATGCTGCAGGGAAGGGAAATACCCTGTCTCTGAAAATCCAGTTATTTCAACCAGACTGAAAGACTGCACAAGACTATAAATGGATCTGCCTGTGCTTAAGGGGTAGATGAGAGAAGGAAGAATACCCTTTGCTTCTCCTTTGTTTTTACTTCAAAATAGTAATATTAAGAATGAGAAGGTCCCCTGCTTCCAGTTTATTTGCTTTAGAAGCCTTTTTGAGTCTCCTGGTGTAAGCTGGCATGAAGAGGGCAGAAAAAGCTCTTTTCTGGACACAGTGTTCTGGCACAGTCTGACTTTACACATCGTAGACTAGGAAATGTGAAAAAAGTCAGTTTTTCAACATTTTCCTTTTGTTGCCCACGGATGCACAGCGCCACTTCCCATTACTGGCCAGCATGTCAGCTGTGACCTGCTGGGGGAGACGTGCTGTGACCCCGTGGGACAGGCTCAGCACACTGAGGATGTGAGGGTAAAATGTACAGTCCTCAGTAAACATGTGGGCCCCAGCTCAACGAGGGTCCTGAGCCATGAGACTTCAGCAAAAGGCCTCCAAGCATCACCCAGCACGGGAGATGAAGCAGAGGGCTGTGACCTGGGTCACATCTGCAGCTGGTATAAATCAACATCGCTCTGTTGATAACTGGGGAAATAAATGGAATTGGTTTTTGCTGATAATTCATCCCTATTTTGATTATTTTTTTCTATTTTGCCCAGCTCTCTAAAACACTGCTTAGCTCCTGGTGAGTCTACTCTTGGTGGGTTGTGTGTGCTGCCCAGCAGCCTGGGAGGAAGGTGAGAGACCTGGCAGCAATAGTGAGTCCTTCCTCAAATGCCTGAGCAGCCAGGAAAAGCATGCCTAAGGCTAGGAATCCTGAAGTTTTCTAGTGCAGAAAACAGCAGGGACTGTTTCCAAAGTGGTTATTTAAACAAGGCATTTTAAATCGAGCTGCACTGATTATTAGAAAGTGCAGTAATTTTCAATCACATGCCACAAAGGCATTATAAAACTGCCGACAACAGCATTTCATCAACACCTCTGGTTCCAGCTTTCTCCCACCTTGACACTTCTGCAGTTTAACCCTAATTATTGCTGCTTGCCCTGTTATGATGGATGTAGTCCCAAGCCATCCTTCTTCTCTGTGCCATTAAGCTCTCAAGGATCCTGATTCCTTCACTTAATGTGAAGTGATGAAATAGGCTCTGGCAACAGAAATGCAAAGTCGGAAAGCTAAAATTTTGTTGAAGCATAAGCACAGGAGTGAGTTGTGTAGAGTTTTCATCCAAATTACTTTAAAGAGACATATTTCATAGAACGATAGAATATCCTGAGTTGGAAGAGACCCACAGGGCTCATCGAAGTCCAGCTGCTGGCCCGGCACAGGACACCCCAAGGATCATACCATGTGTCTGAGAGCATTATCCGAATGCTTCTTGAGCTCTGGCAGGCTTGGTGCTCCCAGAACCCAAGCACCCTCTGGGAGAAGAGCCTTTTCCTAACATCCAACCTAAGCCCCTCTGACACAGTTCCATGTCATTCCCTCAGGTCCTGTCACTGGTCACCACAAAGCAGAGATCAGTGCCTGCCCCTCCTCTCCCTCACGATGCTCTCTTGTAGACTGCAGTGAGATCTCCCCTCGGTCTCCTCCTCTCCAGGCTGAACAGACCAAGTGACCTCAGCTGCTCCTCGTGTGGCTTGCCCTCAAGGCCCTTCACCATCTTTATTGTCCTCTAACAAACTCTCTAACAGTTTAATATCTTTCTTATATTGTGGTGCTGATATTTGGAGAGGAAAAACTCCTCCAGTGTAGAAGGGCTTGCTCCCCAGCTAACATCAAGTACCACAACCTATCTAATGAAGTATTTGTGGATCCCTTCCCTATGTAATGAAGTATTTGTGAGTCCCTTTCGTTATCTTTAGAGGATAGTTTTAGTTTTTCTCTTCTATTCAGTTGTACATCTTCTGCTCTTTAGCTCTGTCTGTTCCAAGATGTTCATCTGATATGAATTTACAAACCAGATGATAGCCATCATTTTCACATTAAGGAGGAAAACTCATGTACTGTTTCAAAGGCTTCAACTCTTAATCTGTTATCAGACCTGTATGTACTGCTCTGTTTATACTTCTGCCATTTAGTTTCCAAATACTCCACCTTTTTCAAACAAGACCGTGGTAGCTGGCAGTATTTGAAAACACTGATACTGTTAATCAGCAAAAGTCCTGTTGAATTGAAAGAAACCCAAACTCGTTTGTCTTGCATGACAAACAACTAATGCAATGCCCAGCTGACACACTGAGGTATGGAGCAGAGAGCAGGCCTCTGAGGCCTTTAAGGTTGGTTAAGACAGAAAATATTTTAATCACAGCTGGGAAAGGAAGAGATCACTGTCAGGTTTGGATAGGCTCAGTCAGGGGCTCAGCTGGTATAAATAAACTCAACTCTGTTTGACCTCTGTGAGGTCAAAACCGTTTATACCCACAGTTATTTTTCCTGAATGAGGTGAACATGTAAAATCCCTTACTGAGTAATTTTCATCAAGCCTGAGCATTACAATTCTCTCTAAAATCAGGAGGAATGAGCAGTGTGAAAGAGGACCACCCAAGTTATTGCAGTAGCCGTCAAGGGAAAAAAGGCTGCAAATCAAAGAATACAAAGTTCTTCTCCATTAAAAGCACAGATTAAGTGCATATAGCTGAAAGGAGCTCAGACACTTTTCTTTCTTTGTGTTCTTGATGCACCAGAAGAGTGTTTGTCCTGGCAGCAGCATTTCAGGTAAACTGGAATAAGTCAAATATGTAAATACTGCTCTGAGCCATCCCATCTGCCCTTTGAAGGTTGCTGAGAGAGTTACCTGGCAGGTGATATGATCAGTACCTGGATGGAAAGTAGAGAAGTTTAATGATGAGAGGAACATCCAGAGTTCAAAATGGTCAGAGAAAAAGAAAATCTAAACTGACCCCATAGGAAAGAGCAGAAATGCAGAAACCTCCAACAGAACATCAAAATCCCACACTATTATGAAAACAAAGGGATATTTTCAGGGAGCTAGGGATTATAAATTAGAGTTTGGGCATCAGAAGTATTTGTAACCATGATTAAATCAAATTCAAGGAAGAAAGTTCATATTGTCACTGAAACTGTGGGGGAAAAAAACCTCTCCAACAACATTTTTAGTGTTAGAGAATTAAGGCATTACTTCTGTCCAGAATGTGCAACAGAAATAATTTCACCCACACATAGCCTGGGTTGTGCAGAGAAAATAATTAAATGACACATGAATTTTACCAGATTTTTCAGATACTTATAGAGTCAAAGCCCACAGAAACTCATTGGTTCAGTGTTCATTGGTCCCAAGTTAAACGATCTCAGTATTTGGTTTCCTATTGGTTATGGATCTCCTCACCTTCAATGTCAATTAGGTTCTCATTCTTGGTTCTCTCATCTCTCTTTTCCCAGACCAGGGGTCTCTGACCATGCCAGGGGTGATGTTTGGAGCTGATGGTCATTGATGGTTGTTATCTTTTGTGCATCTTCTGCGCTACTCCCAGTCTGTTGAGAAGTTAAGCTCATCACACCTTGAGCGATGAAACAGTCCTTTGAAAAGAAACTTAAAATTCCTCTTGCCCCAGGGCAAAGGCAAACAAAGTTATATTAAAAAAATTTAAACTTGGTATCTTTTCCAACAATATCAATCCTCAAAAATCTTGGCACAGCAGATAGGAGAACTGGAGCAGTAAGAGACTCTTTTTGCGAGCTTAACAAAACCCAAAAATCTTGAGATTGAGCCAAATGCAATTTTTTTCTGCTTTCTTACCAAAACTAAAAGCAAAAATATTACCATTTCTAGAGAAAGTGAGTGTTAAAGATTTTACCAAGTTTGCATATCATCAATCCACAGTAATTTAGAGGTGGTCCCAACAGTGAGGAAAGCAGCCTTTTCTACCCCAGGCAGAAGTTGCCAAAAAAAGGAGTTCAGCCCAACCAGTTCTGTGTTTGTGCCACACTAAAACCAATTTAATCCTAATGTCCCTGTACTCACCCTGCCAATAAGCACTTCTGAACATCCCAGCTAATTTCTAGAAACTTTGTGAATGGTGACCATCTGTCATTGGGAAAACACTAGAAGGGGGATTAGTAACAGACTGGCAGGGAATACTGGAAAATTGGCAATATATTTCACTGAGTACAGATGTAAACACAATGAGGATGTTGTTTTGAAATTAAAGGAAGAGCAGGAAATTTTGCAGTGTTCTCCTGAGTTGGTTTTTGGGGACCTTTTTTACCCTAGACACATCAGTGTAACAAAAAGGCTGGCAAGTGAAAAGACTAATAGTAGGGCATAAATGTAAAGTTTTGGGGAGTTTCCCCTGGGATCTGCTATCCCTCCCTTACTTCTCAATTGCCACCATTACTGCACGTGAGGTGCATGCTTATGCTGCTGCTGTATGAATGCACAGATGCATCCCTGTTATCCTTAGAAGCATAAACTGCTCTTTCTAACAAATACATTGCCCGGTGCACAAACATACCTAACGAGCTCCTTCTGCCTTGTTTGTTGGAATAGGCACCTTCTGCTGAGACTAAGATAAAACAGAAAGAGCACAGAAACCTCCTAGAAAAGCTAAATGGGGGGGATTTAATTGCCTCAGCAGTTTTGCTTCCAAAATTAGAGGGGAAAATGTTTTACAGATGAGAAGATTTTAAAGTGCACCAATCACAATGAGAGAGATTTCTGTTTGAAATGCTGATGGTCGAGACATCTCCAATGCCATGTTCATTGCAGAAGGGGAAAATATTCAGACAACTGCCAGAAATGTCATCCAGGGAGGGAACCTCTCCCCAGATCTTGTCTGCACTAATAAGAATTTGCTGGCACTTCTGATAGCAGATGTAGATTCTGCTGGAAAAGTCTTTCCCGTTCCCTCGGTGAAGGAAGACACGCTCTTTGGCTGGTGTGAGTCCATGTACTGCTGCTCCTGCTAGCATCAAAACGTCATTAAAAGTCACAGCCTGCAAGGCATTACTGCAGCAGGAGAAGACTCTGGCAAGGGGCAGCCTTTGGCTGGAGGCTGTGGCTTGGGAAGGGGTCTGCAGCATTGCTGAAGCAGACACAGGGGCCAGCGAGTCCCCCAGAGTGGGGCAAAAAGCATGAAGGCAAATCTGCAATTAGTAGAGCAGCACTGGGCAATGAACATGATCCACAGGAGTGGAGGCTGCCTGGGATTGCTCCCACATCTCTCCACTCCCCTCTTTCATCACTGCTCTTGGGGATCAGCCTGGAGCTGACCAAAGTGATGGGAATACTTCACCGACTTTGACAGACTTTGGATCCAGCTTTTCATAACATTTTATCTTCTCATGCTGTTCCAAAAGGTCCTACACAACAACCATGAGGCTGAGATTTTCAAGTCTACTCCCATCACTTTTAACAGAGACTTTTCTTCCACCTGTTGAGACAACCCCAAGCCACGCACGTTAATAATTAAATAACAGTTGAGCACCAGGGAGGGGAAGTGACAAAGCTGCCAAAATCCTTCCGAGATATTTTGACAATCCACAGCCTGAAAAGATTTTAAATGAGGGTCTGGCCCCTTGCTACTCTCTCACTTTCTCCTGAGTATCTTTAAGCATCACACGGATTGCGCCTCATCCATCCCAGAGATGCATATTGATGTCATAACAATATTTCCCACGCCGGACTGCACAACACCGAGCTGCAGACACAGTGATTAACAACTGCTTTTGCCCCTGTACCTTTCGGACTCCCATCAAAGTAGGATTTGTCCCAATTAATCAGAGGCAAGTGTTGTTTGCAGCCGCGCTGTCTGCACGGAGAAGAGCCCGAGCGTTCATCGCGGATGCTGTGCGCGGCTCTAACCTTTCGCTGGAGTCTGCCGGGAGCTGCCGCTCATTTATATCCAAAGCACAGCAGGGAAAAGGGCAACTAAACATAATTTACCTGCAAGTGAGGTTAAAAGTGGTTTACCAACTTGATGGTGTTTGGCTTGAGAAACAAGACACTAATTAACACTTACCCATTGATTAACACTGACCGGGTTTTTGCCTTGTGCAAGTTTTAAGCAGGTAATGCCTAAATTTAATTTTACCTAAGTTTTACCTGTACCAAGAATATTTTGGCTGAACTTTGACCAAACATGAGCTTTCTTCTGGCCTGACATCTTCACACAGAGAAGACTTGCACTTCCACTGAGAACTGTAAGCAGTGCTGCTCTGGGAGGTATTCCTGCCCTCAGTGGGAGAGTGCCCCAGGACACCCTGATCCAGTACCACTGACATTAATGAGCCTTGACACTGCTTCCAAACTCTTAGGGCCAAATCCTGCTGCCCACAAGGCTGGGACTTTATTACATGCTCCCCTTGCCTTGAGACCCATGACCAATTTCACTGCAGGCATGTTAGAAATACCCAGCATAAAGGCACAAATCCTCTGTTTCTTTGAAAGATGTCGTATTTATTTAGCACTGGCATCCTCCTGGTGCCATTGCAGTGATTGCAATGCACTGTGGGGTATTCACATGGTCTCAGCAGCCCAAGTGCCCTGCTGATCCCACAGAAAGAAGCTGGGCTATTTCACCCCAAATAAGAGAGAAGACCCACCCCAAGCTTTGTGGATGCCTGTGAAACAATTAAAATATCCTTATTGCCTGGGTGGTCCTCTTGGCACAGGAATATGGTCCCGATTCATCCTCTGAAAATGCTGGGTTTATCACTTCTTACCCATCCATGGCACATTTAATTTTTCAGTATGAGACACAAACAAAATGAAAGCCAGCTATTCACCTCTCAGAGACAGGAGGAAGCCTGGATTCCTGACTTAACAGACACTGAAAGAGGGGAAACTGGTTTTCCTGTGACTCTTTCCTCAAAAAAGCCAGCAGGAGGCCCAAAACTCACCCACAGGTGGGACTTCCCAGGTTCCAGGAGACACCATTTAAAGGAGGGAGGTGATTCTGGAGCCATGGTGGCAGTACAAGCACCTAAGCTTGATCTTCCTCCACAAACTGTCTTTTGGGCTGGCCAAAGCCCATTGAAGCAGCTTCTGCAAAAAGCAGAGCAGGTGGGAAACCCTTCAGGAAACAAAGACAAAGCCTTGAAGCTGTTTCTGCCTTGGCAGGCCTTGAAATACAGCCCTTACTTTGTACTGTTCTCTTTTGTTTTGTTTTTTGGTGGTTTTGGGTTTTTTGGGGTTTGTTGATTTTTTTTTTTTTTTTTTTGTGGCGGCTCTTTAGCTGGTGTTTATTAAAAAGAGACCACTTTTGAAACTTGAAAGATCTTTTTCCAAATTGCCACAATTTCTCTCATCCTCCAAAAATTTGAGTTTTCTCTTGACTTGAATTTTCCATAAATAAAGACCTTCTGCAACTTTGAAAACTACTTTGACTCAAAGTTTTAATAAAAACCTTTGAGGCATCTTACTGTCCTTGCCTAGAGTGGAGAATACTTGTTTGCTTGTTGGGAGGGTGGAAAATGCTGACAGCAATGGCAGCTCCAGGAAAAATTAATTTTTGGGTGATGCAGTGGGGTTTTTTTGGTTTTGTTTTTGGTTTTTTGGGGGCTTTTTGTTGTTTTTTGGTTGGTTTTTTTTTTTTTTTGGTGGTGGTGGTGGTGGTGGTGGTTTTTTTTTGCCTTGGCAATTTAAAAAAATTGTATATAGGGATTTATACCTTCAAATATACAAATATTAAAGCAAGTATTTGCTTAAATTTAAGATATTAAAATATTTCAATACACTCAAGAATCAATATGATAATTTTCTCTTCTCACATCCCTTTTCAAAATGGGATGACTTTGCACTCTGGAATCATGCTGTTCACAGATTGACCTGACTGTTATAGGACAGGTGAAACAATCCCAACTGCAGTGTGATTTTAACCACACCGAACATTCTGAAAACAACAAAAATATACCAATCACATTTTTTCTGATGCAAAACTGGTGCAGCACACCCTGAGCAGGGAGACTGCTGGTGCTGATGGGCACCATTTTGCATTTTTGGTTTTGTTTGCTTCATTGGATTGCTGGGTTGGTCTTAATAGATCAAAATGACACATCACAGATCAATAATCCAACCTGTTCTTGGCCTGTGTCCTGTCCTCCTACCTCTTAACCACTGAACTAGAACAAGCATTAAAGCAATCTGAAATCAGCCCTGGCCCAAGAAATATGCAGTAGACAGAGATCTCACTCTGGGCCACGGTGCAGAAGCACATTTTGTTCTCTATGCTCCAAAGCCCCCAAGAAAGCATCCCAAAAACCATTCTTCAAAATGTTCTGCAGCTTAGCCTTAAATGTTGAACACAAATGAGGCAACCTCAGCCTTTAGGAGTGGCTTCATGGCTCAGGCTGTTTCAGCACACAAGGTTTGCTCATATTTTATGACTGTGCACCAGAGACAGCTGGTCTAGTGATCAGATGAGAGATGAAGAATATTGCTAATATATAAATGTAAATAGAAGGATGAAAATTATTTAGATCTGTGGTTTAATGGGAAAAAGTTATTTCCTTGCAATCGAAGCCTGGTCTCTCCAAAACAAAGGGAAGGCTGAATCTGCTTCATGCTTACAGGCAGATCAGTGCACCAGGCTGCAGCCACTACTGACTGACACAGAGATTTTGGAAACTCTGTGAGTGATGAGTCAGGTCCCTGTAGGAATCTCCCTCAGCCCCCGCATGGGCATAGGATAGCCAGCCTCTCCTCTGGATGGGTGTACAGTCATACTCAACACATGAATAAATTGCAGCTCTCCAAGGCTCATAACTCAGCCAAATCAGTCCCAGTTTTCAGGAGAGTGCCCAGCTACACTCACCAAGGAGACCCATTCCCCTGACAGGATTAATTTGTCTGCCCCCAGCTGCCTTGGCTGTGCAGATGCTAAAGCTAAAGTTGCAATGACTGTTTGGTAGAGGAAATAAATAGTTTTTGTACTGTTATATTTCAGAGTGAGCAGGCCAGGTCAGATCACAATCCCCCCCACCCATATAAAAAAATACATGAAAAGTGACAGATCTGCTAAACCTTTTGTCCAGAGAGGGGCCAAGGTTTGGAATCAGTGATCTGGCAGGCAAATACAGAAATCCTCTTTAATCACCAAAGGACCTGGACACTTCTTTAGTTACCTGTGCTGACTACAACAGCCTGGCCTTGTCTGAGTGCTCACCCAGGGCTGCAGGGGGCAAACATCCTGCTGACCCCAGTTCCACCTGCCCTTGGAGGTCACCTGCCAACACTGAGCAGCTGCAGCCCCTTGCCATAAAACTTACTTTTCTGACACTTTTTTTTTTTTATTAACTTCTACAAGCTGCCAAGAAAGAGATTTTCTTACAGGGAGAGTTGACTGAAGCAGCAGGAAGACATGAAAAATGCCCATTCTCCCCCCACTTTCTCATTCATTGGTAAATTAATGAGAAGCATTTGCAAAGGACACAGGCATTGCTGCCCACGCTGCACACCGGGTTTCCCCCTCCCATATAACCTCACAGGTAAACAGCATCACCAAGGTCTGGCTTTGTGACAAAAGGCACCCACCGTGGCCAGAGCCAAGCCTCTAAGAGCCACTCTTCAATTAAATTAAAAACATTTCTTGCAATAGTGTAATTCAGAGTCTAGGCTTAAGGGAGGATTTTTGAATGCCAAATAATCCATTCATTAAAAGTTAAAAAACCCACCCTTAGTTTATTACCTGCTATTCTGAGGTGAGAAACTTATACCCAACCTCTGCAGAATGCAGCTATATTGACTACAAACAGGATTACTCACAGGAGCTTTTCATTTGTAAGTTTTCTGTGGAACTTGAAGGTCACACATTAAGGAGGGCTACAGCCTCCTTCAAAAAACAGCAAGGGAGAATGCATTACCTCTGCTGCTGCTGCTTATTCAAGGAAACAATAAATGCCTTTCTTAAATGGCATAAATTGAGCTGTGCTGATGTTTTACAATGGCACAAATTGGTTATCTTATTTAAATGTCAGGTTGTTTGCTCCTGGATGAGATCTGAGCAGCTCCAGCATGACAGACAAGATTAACTCAACATCTCTGAGGAGGGAAGGGCCGGCTCAGAGAGCCCAGCACAGCTCGTTGGGCTGGTTAAAGCACATCTGCAGGGACAAATCACTCTGTCCCACACATGCAGTACTTTGCCACTTATGACCCAATGATCTGAGTCTCCAGAAGTTGAGATTTGACATGACGAAGCCAGAAGGACCTTTGGCGTCTTCAGTGATCCTTCTCGAGACACTGGAGTTTGGAAAAGCCACTGTGTGCCTGCTGTGCCCGAGCAAATGAAGGCAAATGGGCAGCCACGAATTCCTGCCCACACCAGATCCCCCAAACCCTGCCTGGGGGCTGCAGGCAGACTCACAGAGGTGACACTGATGTACCTGCCTACCTTGTTTCTGCTGGCAACAACTCCAAACCCCTCACAGGTGTGATAGTGCTACAAAGATGAGGTGAGGTTATTTCCAATCTCCATTCCCAGCCCTGGGCAGCACCACTGATGTGCCTGAGGACTCCCTGTTCTCACCAGGGACACATTGGAGCTTGTTGAGGAGCAAAGTGACCTCACCTCGGTCTTGCCTCTGGTCTCTGCAGTAATTAGTTGTGCCCCAGATGACCCCTGGGCCAAAAATCACACTTCTGAAGAGTTCCTTTTATTTTGAATTAATTTTCAGATATTTTAATTGTCTCCTTCAGCACACTTCAATAACATCTGTCTCTTAAAATGCCTTAATTAAAAGCCCGGCTTTCAGAACTTAGAAGGATAGCAGTGGAAGTGTGACGGGGCACACACACAACTCTTACCCCACCGGACATCAAGGGGGTTGATGATCTTTTCTTTTTTAAGAAAAGGTGTTGATCTGTCTGGTCCACAAAAAGTCTGCTTGGGACCAGAGGAGCCACCTGAGAGCAGCTCCAGGAGGTTCATTAGTAAGCACCAACACACACCAGCTCAGGAGCTTCTTTTCCAAAATAAGCACCCGTGACATGTACTGCTCCCTGAGCACAAATCCTCTCCTGCTGGGGGAGAGCCACCCTGCACAGGTTTTATAGGCCTGAACTGGTGACTGGGGCCACCTGCAATCCAGCTTTATCTGCCCTCACCACCTGCCAGCATTACAGCTCCTGACCCTGTGCTACGTGCAGCAGCTTGTGTCTCCTGGCTTGCATCACAAAGGATGCAGAGTAAATTTTTCTCAGGACCAGCTGCAACTTATGCACTTCTGTGATTCTTTTTCCTCACTACTCCTGACATTTTGGTGTGTTAGCTTTGTTCTGTGCTATTACAACAGCGCCTCTCAACCGTGGGAAAGAAAGGCTGGGTGGGTGGAAAGCTTTCTTGAAAGATCACAGAGAAAACAGAATGATAAGGGGGGCAGCACAGCCAGGCTCTCTTCTCAGACATTGGGTTGCTTGTCTGGACAGTACCAAAGAAAAATCCAAACGTGGTTTTGGGACAAGGACACACACCCATGGTAATGCCATATGTACACTGAAGATCTCAGATATGTGACCTGACACAGGCAGGAACCATTGTCCTGGACTCAGCCTCTAGGAAAACACCACACATTAGGAGAAAACTTAGTCCCAGCTGTCTAAGCAAAACCTTGTTAGTAATAGGAAGGCTGCTGCCTTCCTGGGAGCTCCCCAAACTCGGCATCTGTGTGGTCCCACAGAGCAGGCTGCGAGGCACGGGTCAGCCTTGCTTCTTAGCATCTTCATCAGGTACCACACAATGACAGAGATTCTGAATGCTAAATAAATCATGTCTTTCATAAGCATTTATTGCTCATTAGTTTGGACACCGAGCTAATGAATGACTCATTTGTCTTCTAAATCCCTAATGACCATTAATTAAAGAATTAACCCAGCTTGCTGAGAAATGGAAGAAACCAACTGGCAATTATTTACAGATATATACAAAAATTCAAAGCTTTTTTTAAGATTCCAGGATGCTTTGTCAGGGAATTGCAATCACTCACCAAAGTGCTGTTCTTTAATTTTCAGTAGGAAAGCTTCAGAGCATTTCTCCTGGCAATTGCTAAGTGGCTGAATGATTGCTCCCCATTGACAAACGAGGGGCTGGCAGGTCGCAGGTGGTTATGTGCATTCATATAAAGCAGCACCGTGCCAGTCAGTGCTGCTTAGCTCTGTGTGTCACCTTTTCATAACAACAAAGAAAAATACCTCCAAAGGTTTCCAGTGTTTTGCTTATTAAGCAGTTGACTGATTGCTCCAGACTGGCAAGTGACACAGTGGAAGGTACCAGGTGTTGCTGCTGCTTTCTGGTGTGCCAGAGCTGCCCACCTTCTTTTTGGGTGTACAGATTAGTGAGGGGCACAGCCAGAAGATGAAGATTTTGGTGGCTTAAGTATTTTTAAGTACCCATTATGCAACGTGTTCTTGTCGACCCAAGACCTCTCCTGTTACAGAGCAGCTCCTTCTGTTCACTCTGAAAACAACAGAAAAAATACTTGACTGACCACTTGAGACACAAAAGTTTCCATGGAGGCAGACAGGGGGCTCGGTATAATTTGGTATCAGGTGAGGAAGCACTAGGAAGCATTTTTTTGTGTTTCCTTTGAACCTGCTGCTCACCAGTGAATACTTGTGTTCAACAATACAGTGAATAATCCCCCGATCCCTCCATCCATCACCTTCAAGATATCAGCTTCTAGCTCATCTCCCTCTGAGTCATTTATTTCCCAAGAGGAAAAGTCCCAATCTGTTTAGTGTTTGTCATTTGGAAATTCTTGCATGCCCTTGGTCACCCCTTACCCTTCTCTGTGTCTCTCCTGATGGAGGAAAGGCACTGTTGGCTTCACTGGAATCAGCAGAAGCATGAAGTTGGGATTGCAGTTAAAAGTTTGTTCGTTTCATGTGTGGGTTTTAATTTTTTCAAGCCACATGCGCTCTCATAATTTCAGTGACACTGGGCTGGATTAGCAAAAGTGCTGGTTGGGTCACAACAGGCTACAGAAACAAAAACACAGCCTTTGCATGCACTCAGTTACGTGGGTCTCTTGGTAGCTTGCAAGATCTCTGTATTAGATGATGCAATAGCCAATACATGCCTTTGAACTCCACAATACTAATTTAATTTATAACCTATAATTTACATATTCAAATGTTGGCTGCTGATGGTGGAAATGAGACCTCATATTGCCAAAACAAAGCATTCCAAAATCAGGTTAGATGCCACCCTCCCTCCAGAAAACACGTACAGGGGGAATGTTCTTGGAGAGAGATTTTTAATCTGTGGTTTCTGAACCTGTGTGCTGAGCTCACGTTTCCAGGCTTTTTGGATTAGCTGTTCTCTTTGCCAGTGTCTCAGCACTTCATGGTGACTCAACCTATGATGAGGGTTTTGCTACAGAATCTTCTCTGGTGCCACCTCCCCGTGTCTGCCTCTGCCTTGCCCAGGGTCTCCTTTGGCAGACATTGTGGCTGTGGGCATTTTGTGGTGTCTGAGGTGGGACTGCCATCATAATTTTTTTTTTTTTAAACACCCCAAAAAATGCAAAATAAACCAAATTTGTAACCTCCCCTGTTTAAAGCCACTGCTGGATGGGGCAATGCTTAAGATCTCAGTCTGTTTGAGGGACTGGAAGAAACATTTCCCAACTAACCCTGCCTAATTACAGCCTCATTAACAGGAGAATTGACTGTACTGAGCCATTGGCAAGACCAGGCTGCCACAAAGGAAAAACTGGGAAAGACCTTAGGTTTAGTGACCTGTGGCACTTCCAGGCTGGAACACCTATGGCAGGTCTCATTCAGACATCAGGAGTGTGCTCACACAAATGTGCCTGAGCCTGCATTTCTGATTTTCCACACGAGTTAATTGGCAGTAGGTGATGTAGGGGGACACCCCCAGCTGTCCCCCACCCAGAGTTCACCCCCAAGGCTCAGCAAACACATCTGCCCTGTGTGGGCACACCTCTGGTGCTGCTGCAGGTCGCCTTGGTGCCAGCTCCAGCAGCTTTGAGCTGACAAGATGGGACAAAACAACCACCATGAAGCTGGACAAAAAACAAAAAAACATGAGGTTTGGTGTTTCAGAATGGCATGACAGACTACCTTGGACCCTGAGTCTGCAACTCCTGGCTGAGAGGTGAAAAATGAAGGTGGAAATCACCAGCTGGGGTGAATACAACATACATACATGATTAAAAGCAGGCTGGGCTCACCCAGGACCCAAACAACTCCATGTTCCAGTGGCCACTGCACCTAGAAGCCCTCTCTTTTTTCTTTTTTCTTTTCTTTTTTTTTTTTTTTTTTTTAATAAACTGGTGTGTAAGCAGAAGGAAAGTCCCGGTGCACGGACTAATTTCTAATTGTTTAACTGACTTAATTAATTGCCTTTCATTATTTTTTTTTCCTCCTGGCCATCTCCCATCCTCCCAGGCACACACCAGTGCAACCCAAATTGCTGGCAGGAGCAAGATGAGAGCAAGCACAAGCGTTGAAGGTGGGTGTTTGGCAGCAGAGCTGGGTGCCTGCTCCGTGTTCATCACTGCTGGGAGGACAGCAAGGAGCCAGAAAGTTTCATCATGTCCGAAAGAAAAGAGGAGAGTAATGAAAGACTGCTCAGATGGTGCTGCAGGGCGCTGAGGGTAATAAATCAACCAGAAAGAGAGTCAAAACAAACAGGAGCAAAAACCTATTTTTGTGTTGAATTTTGAACTTGCTTTGTTTAAGTTTGGAAGCATTTGGTGAGGGCAAGTCTTTGCTTTTATATAAAACATTTGCAGTAAAATTCCAGTTTCTCTCCAGGCTCTTTTGTTTAAATCAGAATGATTTTCTTTAAATCAAGAATGATCCTTCCACAAATGGTTTTGTAAATGGTGCATCTACAGAAATAATATCTTAAATAGGATTACATTTTGCCCAAATTGCTTTCTAAAATAAAAACTCGTGTTTATGTAAATGTGCAATTTGAAAAAACATTGACCAGAAACCTTGGCCACAGTGTAATGAAGGGGATTTTTGTTCTTGATTACAGTGAGGACCAAGATTAATCACAACATGATTTTGAGAAACAGCTGGTTTTTTGCTAGAGGGGAGGCAGTTTAAAAATAAAGTTGGCATAAAGATGAAAAAAAGGCTTAGACATTATATTTAGCTAATTAGCTAATTATCCTATCCTAGCAGTCTGCACAAAATGAAAATACTCTTGAAGGAGCATCAAACTCCTGAAAATTTCCAAAACGTGTTTTGGAAGCTGTTTTGCCTTCTGATTCTTTCCCTGAATTCCTCTTCTTTCCTCAGCCCAGCCAGTGATGGATTAAATCCCCTCTGTTCACTCTGGGGGTGAGGTGCAGGTATGGACCTGCCCTGCTGGAGCTTCCCAAGCCTGAGAGCAAACCTGGCAGCAGCTGGGAGGGACATCCTGGTGCTCAGCAGCTCTCTCCTGCACTCACACACCCCAAATTGCGCAAAAAAGGACTATTTTACCCCCTTTCACCTGCTGGGAAACGTGCAGAACAGCCCTTTGCTCTTGGGGCAGAGGAGGGGGATTTTTATGCTTGTAATCAAAGCTGTAGTTTGATGTGTTAGTTTTAGCTCAGAAATGAGGAGCCTCCCATGCCAGGCTCTTAGCAAAGAGACTAAGAGAGATTTCCAGCACAAGACCAGAGCCAGCTACAGATAACCAGGGTGAGCCAAGGGCTGAAGCACCCAGCACTCAGTGATGGCAGTGTGAGGCTAATGGCTGGACTTGGTGAGTTAGAGTTCTTTTCCAATGTTAATGATTCAATGATTCCATGACCTTGGGTCACCATCAAGTGATTATTTTAGAGTGGGACCACCTGAAGAAGGAGCTACTAAAGAACTTGAAGGAACAGGGAGATTTACAGAGGGGAAGAGATGGCCACTGACAACTGAAAAAGGCAACTCCGTGGTGGCTCATCAAGCTGCATTTGTCTGGAGAGGAGGAAAGGTGCATACAGGGGAAGCTGGAGGAAAGATGGAACACCAGAGGGTGATGGAGAGGTGGTTGCCTGTAGCTGCTGCACAGAAACTGCACTTAGGGCATAGGCACAGCCTAGATGCAAAGGGCTTGAGCTGGCAACCAGACATCCACTAGGAACCTCAAAAAGGCAGGCTGTGACCTTGATCTGGGAGAGCAACACTGGACTGAGAGCTGCCAACATTCTCTAAACATTCTCAGGTTTGCAGATGAGCAAACCTGAAGAGAAGCAGAGGGAGAAGAGAAGGGGTGCAAGGGTAAAGCTGTGTGGAGCTCTGACATAAATAAGGAATGACAGCAAGGATGTGCCAGAAGGAATGGCACCACCCCTTTACCACTGGTCCTAGGGAGCACTGTCCTTCCCCAAAGAGCTGTGAGGTGCAGGTGGATCTGCCAGCAGGGCTCAGGAGGGAGAGGAGCCAGGGTTCTAGAACACTGGGCATCCAACCCTCTACAAGGCTCAGAAGAGCTCAGCTGAACTGCTTGGACCTTACCTCACCCACTGCAATATTTCAGAGGAAGGGAAAGAATCTCAGGGAAAGTTATAAAACAATCAAATCTTAGTGTTAGTCAAATAAACTTGGACACACTACTTCAGCTGAGGCAATCATGATCCCTTCAGAGATGTGCCACCATCTCCTGGGATATTACACATCCAGAGCATCATTTTAAGCCCAGTTGCTTCATCAGCAGTGGCGCTGAGGGGCTTTGTTCTGCTGCACTCTTTAGAAAAAGGCAACCAGCCCCCCATAAGCTTGGTCACAAGTCTGGTGACACCAAACATTCCCCCTCCAAAGCCCTTTGACCCTCAGCAACCTCCAAGCAAAAACAACACCCTGAGAGCATGCCACAGAGACCAGGAGGATCAGGAGGGGATGAGGAGGTGCAGCATGGACCTGCCAGGCAGCCCTTGTCCCAGCCATGTCCTTGCAGAAGGCACAAGAACATGGGATTTTCCTGGCAGCCAGAGGCACTGGTTGTTCCTGACGGATGTCTGTCCTCACCCAACTATACAAAGAAATGCTGAGACACTCCGTTTCTTCCACCACCAACATGCAAAGCACCCCAAAGGAGGGTGGAAGCTCCGTGGTCTGAAGACCTTTTATTTTATTTCTGCTGCATTTGCCCTTCAGCTGCAAGTCCTGACCAACTGCCCTGTCCTCCTCTACCAGGACTGCTGCTTTTGTCTGCAGTTGTACAAAATGCCCTCAGGTATCACCACAGACTTCCCAGATATAATTTGGGGATTTCAGAGCTTGCAGCCTTCCTTGGCAAGAACTGTGTCATTTTGACAATGCTGTCCCCAGACTCCTGCACTGAGTCTCCTGGATTAGTGTGGAGTGTCAAAATGAATATATTAGCCTAATGCCTTCAACCCACGCCTATTAGATCAAGTCTGGGCTGCCTAGCAAAAGTGAGTTTGATGGGTATGATGCCTTGGTTGGCTGTAATAAGGAGTGGTAAAGTGACCTCACAAAGGTAAAATTAAGAGGGCAGAGCAAAATGCAGTGGAGCAGGGTGTTATCAACAACAACCATGTGCCTTTGCCAAAGGTCTGTCTGAAGTGGGCAGCAAAAATCCAGCAGCAGGGTTGGGCTCCTGTCAGCATGTCAGCCAACATGAAGCAGGTAAGGAAAGGCAGCCCCATCACCTGAGCTACTGGGGACAGAGTGGGACACACCTCTGCCCAGTGCCAGCAGGAAGGAGCGTGGCCAGGGACAGTAGTTTCTCCTCCCTGTACAGCTTAAGCCTCCGGTCTGTTCAGCAGCCAGCACCCTTCTGGTCAGCCACACCAACAGAGCAACACCCACTGATTTTGTGAGGCCACATCTAACCCACCATGCACTCAGTAAAGAGTTGTAACAACTTCTTTAAAACCATCATTCACTGGAGTCCAAAACAGAACACCTCTTGTTCAGCACAGAAAGGATGTGGACCTGCTGGAGTGAGTCCTGAGAAGACCCCAAAGATGCTCAAAGAGCTGGAGCATCTCTGCCATGGAGGCAGGCTGGGAGAGTTGGGGTTGTTCAGCCTGCAGAAGAGAAGGTTTAAGGGAGATCTTAGAGCAACCTTCAGTACCTAAAGAGAAAACTGGCGAGGGAGCTTTTTATAAGGCCTTGTAGTGATATGACAGGGGGGCATGGCTTTAAATTGAAAGGGGGCAGGTTTAGGTTAGAGATCAGGGAGAAATTCTTTGCTGTGATAGTGGTGAGGCACTGGATCATATTTCCCAGAGAAGCTGGGGATGCCCCATCCCTGAAAATGTTCAAGGCAAGGTTGGATGGGGCTTTGAACAACCTGGTCTAGTGGAAAGTGTCCCTGCCCAGTGCAGGGGGGGTTGGAACTGGGTGATCCTTAAGGTCCCTTCCAACCTGTAATTCTGTAATCCCTTCTGTTCTGTAATTCTATGATTCCCACTGACATTTCAGTCCTCAATAAAATGTCTTCAAACATATATTTTCCTGTAACAAATTTTAGAAGTAGTCTCCAAAAGTCATTCTTGCTCTGGCTTCTCTTTGGACTTGTATTTTCGGTATCCCTGCTTAAAATCCTATCTCAGAGGTCTGACTTGCATGTGGTAAGCCATGCCCAGGAGCACTTCACTAATTGCTGTATGACCAATGGTCCTGGTAGTACATCACAGTTTCAACACCCTTGGCTCAGGTGGAAACACAGTTTCATAAGAGTCTTTTGATTTTAAGAGCACATTGCTGAAGTGGGGAGGAGATGGGTAATTTATCAGCTGCAGGATCTCTAAGCTGTAAGACAGTGCTCTCCTCATGCTCAGTGTGAAGAACAACGTCAGCATTCAAGCCATGTCTTGAGAGGCTCCTCAGCCCAGCTGTCAGTGTGTGACCCCAACTACTTGTTTTTGACCTACTGAGTCTTTGCAAAAAATTATCCCTGATGGGTACCCCAAACTTCCCAAACCTTCACTTGCTGCTGTCAGATGTAAGCAGATTTGACTGTTATTGCATGAAACAAGATACTAATAGCTAATAGGCAATTTATTTGGTGCTGTCAGCTTCATGATTATCCACCTCAGAGACATGGCCTAAGAAAACGTGAATAAAATGTATGGCCATATTCTCATCTCTGCAAATCTGCCTCATTATCTCTATTTGTGCATGGGAGATTTTCACAATCTGACACTTACTTCATTGTGAAGGACCAATGTCAGCCACTGAGAAAGAAGTACTTCATCAAAAACAGAAGGTTTGCCACAACACACTTGGTGTACAAGATAGGATTTAAGTGGAGAGGCAAAAGGGTTCAGAAATCATAAACTGAGCTTAATTTCCCATTCATATTGAAGACCAACTCCCCCATGGGTAGCACTGAGTGTAAGAGCAAGTCAGTGCTTGAGTGGCTTTTGACACATGTCATGTTGGGGTTTTTTATTCAGCTCGGGTGAGGGAACAGCTGGGCACTCAGACACATGACCCATGCTTGTTCAGATCTTCCCAAACTGATACTGGCCTGTGGCGAGGACAGGGTGGGGCACAATTTTCTGTCAAGGACCTCAACATGTTTTGGATCCCTTGAATACCAACATACCTGATGTTCCTCAGAGCTGGAGTTCTGGTGGCCTGTTCTCACACAAAGTCACCAGTGACAAAAACAGTCAAAAATTAGCAGCCACCCCTCACAATAACAATATATTAAATGGGTCCAGAAGTCATAAAAGTGATAACACTGAAATCCTGCTCATCTCCTTTCCTTCTACTATAGAGTGGAACTTTCTTGCCCAGGCAGTTATTCTCAAAGCATGCAGGAAGGAGCATTCTGCAGTGCTCCACTCCAGCCTGGGCCAGGACAAGGGCTGCTTTGTCACTATGCACCTACAACTAGTATAGAAAGGCAACCTTGTGGACTAGCAAGGACTTCACCCCATTTTTCTACACTCATCAGCATTAGTTCATTACTTCATGCCCCAAAATTTTCTGCTTGTAAGTCTCTTTGAAGAGGTCTAAGTAACTTTCATGGTGTTCTATCAGAGCACCAGGTTTCAGGGCTATTCTTTTTTCCAAGCTTCCCTCGTTTGCATTCCTAGTGACAAGGACTGGCACAGTGCGTAAAGACAATTTCATACCTGTTTATTATGGGAAAGGACACATGCATCTGTAACTGATTTGACAGGAGACAGCATGACAGCTGTTTTACAGGATTCTCCATTGAAATAGCAAATGAGAGGCTTGCTGGCATATATGGGACATATTTATATCCTAAACAAAAGGGCAATAACATACATAGTGACAAGCCTTGTTTGTACACAGCTTTCAGCAAGTTTGTGCCAAGCACTGGCTCCCAGCCAAGCTCCTGGCTGGCACAATCTGGCACAGCCCCTCCGACTCCAAGGCAGCTGCATCAATTTACACCAAGGAAGAAATGAGGTATAATTTCCTCAGTTACACACCAGAATTATAAGAGATGGGGCGGGGAAAAACGATGATCTGCAGGAAGGCAGGAGGCAAGGCAGCATCTCAGCCTGCCCCGTGCCAGAGGGGGATAGGTCTGAGCATGCTGGCAAGGCTGGGCAGTTTGATTTGTGTGGGGGGCTGCAATAAAGATAGAAACAGTTTAGAAGCCACCCATAGCTGCCTGCACCCAGCATGGCAAATAGCACTTAGTACAGCAGCCCATTGTTTCCAGCCTGTTTAAGTGGCAGGGTGTAGTGGGGAAAGCTGCACTTCCACCGATGATTCCACACAGGGAAATGGGGACGGGGCTCTCCTGTACCCCAGGGTCCCTAATCATTCTGCAAACAGCAATTTTCTCATGCAGGGAAAAGAGATATGAAGCTCACCTCCAGCCCTCACTTAGTCCCTGACCATCTGTGTAATGCCAGAGGATGCTTCAGGGAAGAGGCTGATGGCAGTAGCCTGTGGAGGCTGAAGCAGGACATTAGTGATCACGCCACTGAGCTGAATTTTGGCTGAAACTAGCACGTGAACAACCTTTGCCATACCATTAGTGGGGTTTTTTTAACAGCAACACAATCTCAGGAGCACAATAAGTATTAGTGTCATTTCCAGACCCCACTTTAACATGCTTTCTAGAGGTCTCCACCTTAATCTTCTTTTAAATTGATTTTCATAACTCAATGACCAAATCAAAAAATAATGTGGATTCTCAATCCTGCTCTTTAGGGAAGACTTTGCTTCTCCATGGGTGACTCCATAGCTCCTTGCTGCATCAGGCTGTTGTCTTGGCTTAAACATTCCACATCGTTTCAGCAAAAATAGAATGAAGTATCTGTTATTGTTTATAGCAATTCACCCCAACCATAATAAATAATGCTATGCCTGTACATCAACTTATAGTGTGTAACTATACCTTGTCACACCCAGCCCTGCCCAGAACTGCTATTGAGTGTAAAGGGATTTGCTGTATTTCCAACACAAACCCTGGTATCAGATCCTCACATGTAGCCAGAAAGCTGCCCAGCAGATGAACACTGTCAGAATGTTAGAAATTACAGTGGCCCAAACATGTAACTTTGCTTTCACTTTGCTCCCCCCCACCCCCCCAAAAAAAAAAAAGAACCCCCCCCCCCAAAAAAAAAAAAAACCCACATAGGACAGAAATCTTAGCAAGAAGCTCCCACAGATCTACGTTCATGTTTGCATCACAAGTTTTATGATGATTATCTTGATGTTGGGTTTGCTATGTCAAAGATAGGTATGCTAAGATAAAGGTTTGGAATGGTTTGTTTTAATTTCTGTTAGAGAAGGAACCAATATATAATTTTAATTTTAGCCGTCTAATACTAAAACCAAATTTCTTTTCAGAAAACTGAGATGGCTCTGCCTCCAGCTATTAAAGGCAACAATATGGGTATTGTATGTTAAAAACCCCAGTAACAATGGCAAAACAAGGACCCAGTGTAAACAAATGGATGAGGCAACAAAAACAGAATGAGACATTTTCAAACATTTAATGATTACATGTCAAAGCACAATTTAAATATCACAGCACCTTATGTGTTCATGAAGAGGAAAACAAAATGACTGAGAACTCCTGGCTAAAATAGTCTTGTTCCTGGCACTGATTGATATTCTCGAATGGAAGACTTGATGGATTATGATTTTTCAAGAGAATCATTACACGCCAAGTGCACAAATAGAGAAGTACAGAATGTTGACACCTCTGTGCAAAATAAAGCCATTCTAGAAATTTTGATTCATTATATGTCTGTTAGGAATCAATCCCCCTGACCTAAATTTTGCATCATAAATCAGATTAAGAAACCCATCTGGATCTCAGCAAAGGCTGTACGCCCTTGGTTTAAAATCACTCCACTATATGCAGCACACCATTATTATTCTAAATGCAGTAATCTATACTGTATAATTTAGGTCAACTTGATTTCAGACTAGGCAAGAGCATTTCTATACACACACCTGCAGACAAATTAAATCATTTTAGGGACATTATTTGTCTTTTTGTATATGTGCTATTTGCTGGGTTTTTTAATTTCTTATTCACTCACCGCTCAAGGCGTGGGGGAAACAAATAGTACAACATTGATAAAATACTGCAGGAAAATCATAAAGCAACTTTGGAGAACCCTAAAGTAGAGCTGTATCGTTTTCTTACATGGGTAATTACAGTAAATTGGATTTACACAGCTAAGTAGAGAGTCATTGATTTTTCCTGGCTGGCCACAGCGCTGAAGAGAAGCCAGGTGGGTTTGTGATGCTGCCTAAAAGACTTTGACAGCTGAAAATCTTCTCCCCTGAAAATGTGTAAGACTGTATAGGTCTGGCTGAAAGTCAAAGGGAGTTGCATCCAAGTCTGAGATGCTTTTTAAACTATCCCCATTGGCATCAACCTGGAATTTGGAGTGAGTTTTAAAAGGAAAGATGCTAGCATTTTCTGCATAAAATTAGACAAGTTCATTAACCGTGAGGAATTTTTGTTTAACTTTGAGGAGCTGCATCGCTCGCTCCTCTTTGAGCTGCACAAGCAAACCCAGGGGTGCAGCACCAGCCTTTGAGGATGAAAGGGCTACGAGCAGAAACAAAATGGGCTTTTGAAAGCTTCAAGCCCATGACAGCTGTGAAAGAGCAGTAATTCAGGAAATGTCTTGGGTAAAATCAACTCGAATGACTTGATGCTTTGTTTTATCATTACAAACATAAAGGCGTTTCTTTCAGTTATCAACCAAAAATCTCAAGGGGTTCCCCAAAGATTTGCTAATAACATGCCTTGAATAGAAATGACTTCAAGTGACAGTAAAATAACAATTGAAAAGGGACATTTTGCCCACAAGTGTCAGTGCTGTCACTAAAACAGGAGACTCCCTAACTACACCTACACCCTGTTTCCACAGACTGCCTCTAAATCCAACAGGGCAAGTCCTCCTGCAGCCTTCAGTCTGCTCCTCCACGGAACAAGGTCAGGGCTGGCTGTCTACATTCCTGTGGAAAGTTCCTGGGAAACTTTCAAATGAGGCCATTTATTTCCACGGGCCCATGGTTTTTGGTGGTCATTTGCACCTGTGTGTGTGGGAGGTGGGGAATAAAATGTGCTGGTAGTGTTGGATGCTTGGCAAACACTTTGCCAAGGTGGAGGCACCAATGGATGGGAGCTCAGCCCTGTGGACACCTCCCTGCCTGGGAAAGCTGGTCCCCATCCAAACAGCACGCTGCCATCAGGCAGAGTTGCAATGACAAGTGCTTTTCTATAACGTTCAACACTGAGTTTGTTTGGGCCCATTTCCAAATGAGATGCCTCTTTTCCTGGTGAAGGAAGTGTTTACACGTCATGTGATTATTTTGTTATGACCTGTAGGCTTTTATGTGCCTTTAAAGAGGTTTCCCATCCTGGGTATGACTGAGATGGACCCAGACTCTGATCCCAGGGCAGGACCAATCCCCACCCCATGGATGGATAATACCCTGACCCTACCCTTGCCCCAGCAGAACCCCCTCAGCCTTGAGACAGCTCAGCATGAGCCCAGGAGAGCACAATGAAGTACTAGGGAAGATGCCAAACAAAGTGATTGTCAGCTGTGCTAACTGGTTATATTTATTCCTGCAGTGGAAATAGACTTTAAAGGGAGCATAAATGTTCTTGGCTCCTTTCTCAATCATTCTTTTACCTGGCACAGTGGTGTGAAGGGACTAAATAAACACTGAAAATTCTTACTTAGTCTGTATTCTGCTAAATAAGACCTACAAACTTCCTTTTTATCTTTTTAATGCAAGACAATGAATTCTCTTAAGACTTTTCTGACTTTTTCTAAGTCCTCACACAGACTTTCTTAGCAAAGAACTAAGTTATGTCTGTCTTCCAGAACATTTGGGCAAATGACAAGACTAGATAACAGGTTGTCCATATCCCTTAAGTATAAATGTATTCACTGACTGCCTATGAGGAAGTTGATGAAAGCTTTAAAAATCTATAAGCAGTAAGAATAACATTTCTGCCATGGGGAGACCTGTGACAAACAATTACCCCTGCAATTTATTAGCATTTTTTATCTAAATGGTTAATGCTGGATAAGAAAAACTGCCAATGTCACTCATATTCTTTAGGGAACCTCGAAACACCTTGTCTGAATGGCATCTCCCCTGAACTCAGTTGCACTGTTGCTGCCTCTCTGAGCACTGGGTTTAATTTTTTAAGCGACTCCCAAACTCCCCCAGGTCTCCAAGGTTCCATGAGGGGTGGTCTGAGGATGCTCTGGGAGCATCGTGCTGGCATTGCCTAATTCCCCTGTCAAACACTGCAAAGTCCCATTGTGCCATGTCCCCATCACTGGAAAACCGATGTTATTTTCACAGAAAATAAAGACTTCCTGATAGACACGATTTAAATAATACAGTCTTGGCTTTTTTAAAGGGAAAGAAACAATCCATTCAAATGTAGAATGATTTCTTTCTCAGAATGTTTCAAAGTCATGTCACTCTATCTATTACCCAAGACAAATTACTTTGACAGCACTATCTACTCTTGACATTTGAGTTGTCTCTCTAGCCTATTATATTTTAACACAGGCATAAAATATTGTTCAGACAGTATGGTTAGTCTAAAAGAGTAAATCTAACTGCTTTGAAATGGCCTATTAGGAGATGAACTCTCAGTTTAGCTGCAGGCAGAGAATTAATCCAGTGCTTTTCTTAGTTCTTCAGTGGCAATCTTTTCTTCCCCACTAACTAAACGCTCTTTTTTTGGAGGGATGTAAAAAGAGAATGATCTTCAGAAGGAGAGGGGGCAAATTAAACAGAAATCAGGGGGGAAAGTGTCATTAAGAAATTCTGACACATGACATCGTTAGAGGACATATCTGGGCTCTCCTGTTGTGGCAGAAACGGAGATGGGGTTGAATTTTTACTTCAGTCTTGTGGACAATTACGTACACAACTTACTCAGCCTCCTGCATGCCTTAAAATACAACACCTGCCTCTGCTGTTTGGGCTGGCATATTGCAAATACCCAGTTATAAAAGAGAACACCCTGGGGGACGCCTTCCCAGGGCACAGCTGCTCCTGAGTCCTGAGGATGGGAGCACGGCGGGTCCCAGCCCCGCTCACTCGCGTGGGCTCCAGCTGCTCATCAGGGAGAGCGCTCTGCTCAGCTCACAGAGGGCTTCTGCCTGGCTTACGGCTTCACCTTCGGCCATGGCAGTGGTGTGAGCTTGTGCTCGGCCACATCATCCTCTTATGCGTGTGGAGATATGTGGTGTAATAAACAAATGGTTGCAGCTGCTTCAGAGGAATTAATTTTAATTATTTCTGCGAGCTGTTCCTCTCGTTAGAACCTGCCTTTCCAGTGCTCGCCTCTACATTGCAATTTTAACATTTATCTACTTAAGGTCTGCTGTTCAGCAGCTCCTTTTCTTGCCACTGAGCAGCTTCTGCAGAGAGGACCTGGAATTAGAGCCACACACATATTTCCAAAGCCCAATTAAACACCAGTATCTTACTGCCCTCCAAGTGTGTGATGAGGGTTTTGCACAGGTCTTGCACTGCCCCGGGCACATCCCAGCTATGGACATCTTCCAGCCAGCGTGCGCTGGTGGAACCCCGAGGAGATGGGCACTAAGAGCATGGCCAGGGACGGGACCAAAAGGTGCAGACAGGGGCGAGGAGCACCCCACGATGCTGAAAAGACAACGGAGGTGCCAGGCTCGGGCAGCAGCAGCTCTTGCCCCCGAGTCGCCGTCCCGGGGAGCACAGGGAGCGCGGCCGGGGCTCGGCGGACGGCGGAGAGCGGCGGTGCCGGGCTGCGGAGCCCAGGGCGGCATTGCCACCCTGCGGAGAGAGCCGGGGAGAGAGAGCCCGGCGGGGCGCGGCTCCCGGCGGGGCGCGGCTCCCGGCGGGGCGCGGCTCCCGGCGGGGCGCGGCTCCCGGCGGGGCGCGGCTCCCGGCGGGGCGCGGCTCCCGGCGGGGCGCGGCTCCCGGCGGGGCGCGGCTCCCGGCGGGGCGCGGCTCCCGGCGGGGCGCGGCTCCCGGCGGGGCGCGGCTCCCGGCGGGGCGCGGCTCCCGGCGGGGCGCGGCTCCCGGCGGGGCGCGGCTCCCGGCGGGGCGCGGCTCCCGGCGGGGCGCGGCTCCCGGCGGGGCGCGGCTCCCGGCGGGGCGCGGCTCCCGGCGGGGCGCGGCTCCCGGCGGGGCGCGGCTCCCGGCGGGGCGCGGCTCCCGGCGGGGCCCAGCAAGGACAGCGCAGCTCGGAAATGTGCGGGCAGCCGCTTGATTTATTAAAAAAATATGGATATTGATCTAGTATCGATATCCAACTGTGACGGACAAAATCTCTCTAGCAGTTTAAAGTTAGAAAGTGTATGTTTATTCGACGCCAGGCAGCGTGCGGGATGGCTCCCAAATCCACACCGCGCCTTCCAGGTGATTACAGAGTCTTTTTATCTATACCGGTATTGAATACACAAAATACAAATACATATTCATCATTTTAGTACATCCCATTCCCCGCTTCGTATGCTAATCACTCCAAAAGCCATTCAGCATGCGTGGTTTGTCCCTTGAAATGGGTCAGTGTCCCTTTCATGGGGAGGGGTCCCAAAATGAGGAAGTAAATGAAGTCTTCCTCGTTCTGACCTTTCTACCTTTTCAATGCAAATATGACAAATGAACTCTTGGTAGAACTCCCGTTCCTTGTCTTCAATTGGTTTCAGAACAGAGGTGGCCCACAATTGTCTTATGTTCCTAAAAGCTCTTTGTCAGTTTCTATATTCTTCATTATAAACCCAGCTAACTAAACATTGTGCTGACAAGCAATCAATTATTAGTTAACTACTAACTCCTAACTTCATCAAGGCCTACTTCATTTATTATTATTTTTAAATTAACTCTAGTAAGGCTTATTTCTAACTAAAATCTTAGCTCCTCAAAATCTCTAAATGCCTTAAAGTTTACGTTTCACGCTCGCCCGCCACCTGCAGCAGCCTCTGCCTGCCCTGTTCTGCATCTCCCCGAGGGATGCCCAGAGGGATACCCACTGCAGCACCCGAGGTTTTCCCGTGCTCCTGAGGAAGAATAGCACGGAGTGAAGTGTCTGACAGCTCCTGGGAGAGGCGCAGCACAGCTTTGCCCTTTGCAGATGTCCCAGCCGGGTCTATGCAATGACTCCAGGGTTTGCCAGGTCCACCCAGAGCACTGCATCCAGGTGTGGGGTCCTGAGCCCAGGATCTGTTGGACTGAAGCCAGAGGAGGCCACGGGGATGCCCACTGGTTTGACCACCTCTGCTGTGGAGACTGGCGGAGAGAGTTGGTGTGTTCAGCCTGGAGAAGCAGGCAGAGCTTAGAACATCTTCCAGTGCCTAAAGGGGGCTGTTATAAAAAGGAAGAGCAGCTTCTTACACAGGCAGACACTGTTAGATCAGGGGCATAAAGTTTTAGATTAAATATGAGGAAGAAATTTTCAGTGTGAGGATGCTGAGGCACGGGAAGATGTTGTCCAGAGGAGTTTTGGAGGCCCCACGCCTGCAAGTGTTCAAGGACAAGTTGGAAGGGGCCCTGAGCAGTATGATCTAGCAGGTGGTCTCCCTGCCCATGAAAGGGGGATTGGAATGAGATGATCTTCAAGGTCCCTTCCCCACCAAACCAGAAAAAACAAACTGCCTACCGGCTGCGCTGGGGCTTGCCAAAGCAGTGTCCAGAGGTTCTGCACATCTCCAGTGGCAAACACCAGCGCCATTTGCCATGTGGTAAATCCGCCTTCATTCCCCTCACTCCTGGATGACGGTGAGGTTTCAACTCTTCTGTGCTTCCCACACCGTGAGGTCACTTCTTGCTAAAACACATTTATTGTTGTGACAGCTTTGCTTTGTGTAATTATCTGTTTATCAGCCGTCAGCCTTCTCTTACTAAGGAGCTTGACGCCTTCTTTTTTATTCATCGTGCCTGATTAGTCTTGAAGATAGATATCAGGTTAAACGAGCTTCCTGGGCCAATCCATCAGCTCTGGAGACTGCACCTCTTGTTGCTCGGTGGAACTCCCCTGCTGCCCTACCTGTGTGGGGTGATTGCCTTTCCCTTCCCCCGGGACTGCAGCAAAAGGATCCAGGAGACATTTGTTTTGCTTTTGTTAATTGAAAGGTGAAAACTCTTCTAATTAATGATCCAACTACAGGGCCTCATTGTGTCATTATTCCTTATTGATGAAAGAGGAGTAACAGCCATCGGATAAATTAGGGCAGGCACGTTAGGACCTTTGCAGTGTGCCGAAATTGCATGTGCTGGCTGGTGAAGGACTGAGCATTAAGGGTCTCATTAAGAGTGACTTGATGACCAAAGGGATACTCAGGATTACTGTCCCCTGCTATTAGACGTGCCCAGGATTACTGTCCCCTGCTATTAGACGTGTCAGAGTTCCAAGCCCTTGGTAAGCCAGGAGCTCTTTGTGCCCTTCCTCACGTCCTTTCACATTCTGATCCAGCTCTTTTGCTGGTAGGGTCCCCCCTCATTCTCCATGTATAGTTATATGATGTTATAGCCATCTCTTTTCTTACCCAGCATTGTCCTCTAACTCAGTTCCTTCTGCACCCTCGTGTCTTTGTCAGAGAGAACAGCCAAAGACAAGAACTCCTGTCCCTGCTCACTGAGCACTCCCAGGCTCCTCTGCAGGATAAGCTCTCCCCTCTGCTCTCTTTCTATCAGTCTTCCTCTGAATTCCAGGGTAAATTCATCTTTCTTGAGGATGTGTGACCCACATCTGCAGTATTCCAGGCAAGGACTTGTACAGACCTTGTGTGCTGGTAATGATACCTCATTTTACTGTATCTGGGGAAAGTCTGTGCCATCCTAAGGTTACCCCGCTGCCTTTTTAATAACTGGACCAAGAAGGGTGGCTGTCCTCACTAGCTGCCAGACCCCAGTGTGTACCACAAGCTCCCAGCATGGTTTCCAGTGTCCAAACGTAGGACTTTGCACTGCTCACAACATTTCATTCAATTTCTGCTGGTTTTTGGAAAAAAAAAAACCAAAACAAAACAAAACAAAAAAACCCACCACTGTGATTCTGCTCTCCACTGACCAGATATCCTGAAAGTGTCTCAATGGCTAATGAAATAAATAAAATGTTGGCTTTTTGGGCCATTAAAGAAATCTCCTTATAGCCTTAAAGAAAATCTGTCCCAAGACTTGCCTTTTGAGAAAAATGTATATTAAGTTCAGACAGCTTGCTGCTGTCTGCCTGTAAATTAATTCCCTATCAACTTTATTTGTTCATCTGTTGAGAAACAACTTTTCTAGTTTCACCAATGACTTCTTGTAAAGTACTTTCTCAAGACTACATTTTCAGGGAGGAGATTTACTGCCCTTGTGTTGAGGGTGTTTGTTAGCTTAGCCAAGGAGACACAAATCAGGTTAATCTGGCACGAACTTCCTGGCAACACCTTGCAGGATTTTGCCTTGCCAGCCTTCCTTTTAAACTGTTTGGGACTCTGAACCTTTGTCTATAGAAATCAAAGCTGACTTTCCTACAGTTTGAATAGTCCATGAATCAAATCTTCCTTCTGACAGCAGCCTCTGAAGTGTCAAACAATTCATGTTCAAGTCTTTCCCAGATTCCTACTCTGTGTGTTCCCACCTCCTACCCCAGTCAGAGGTTAAGGAGAATGTGAAACAATACTTCAAATTGAAAAAAAATTGTGTTTGAAGGGAAACTTTCTTCAGTTGCATGAAACCCACCATTCTGCACAAAACTGAAGAATTTAAAGACTTATAGAGACATTTCCTCTGAAGCATCAATCCACTGATCCCTGCTCAGTGCACAGAAGAAACTGGGCAAACACTTCTGCTATGGCTGAGGTGGTACAGCAGAGGCAACAGCCAAGTCAGCCCCAAACTTGGCTGAGATAAAGATGACATCTACTCCTGTCTGCTCCCAGCACTCTGAGCAAGACAGACAGGAGATATCAGTGGAGTACAAACAGTAATCACAAAGGTGTCTTCGGGGCACACGGCTGTGTCAGTGCTCTGCAGGATGTCTCACCTTCTGAACCACTCGGAGCCAGGCACGGGCATTCTGCAAGCCAAGCAATTGCAGGGGAGGGAGATCCAGGGAAGACTGGCATTTTTATATAGGCAATAAATCCTACTTCGTGAAGAAACATGTTGAGGTAAAATTGCCAGTGGCTGTTTTAATAAGTATTTATGATACATAAAGGGATTTGATTCATAAACGCAGTAATTATGTCTTTACTACAAAGCGGTACAAATATAAAGCCTCCTACCTACTACACTGAAACTGTAATTGCATCTCATTAAAGAATATAAGCAAATCAAAATTAAAAACTTGAGCGGGGGGAGAGGCTACCCAAAGTCTTGGTGGTTAGACATTACGGGCTTTGTGTTGTGCCATTCAATCAGCCTAAATACCTCGTAAAATGGGGTGAAGCCCTGAAGAACTGGGCTAGCCCAGAAGATAGCTTTGCTCACCTAGGCAGCAAGTTTCCAAGGAGACCTGTCCACATAAAAGGCACAACAGAAACCTTGGGTTTAACCACAGACAAGTGGGAATTCCACCAGAACCTTCCATGTGGCTGCAATTGCACCATGCCAGTCATGGCAGAGCCACAAAGAAAAATTAAACCCTTCCTAGTCCAAACACAGCTGAGGGATAGGCTGAAATAAGCATTTCACATATTATTTAAGTGCACACCTCTGAAGACAGAGTCTTTTGTGTTGTGGCAACAAAGAGGTGTAACATCACAGTATTCCTCTAGTGCAGGCACCTAGTGGGTAGAGGGTAAATTAATGTCACATAGAAAAATAACAACCCTGAGGTTCAGGCACTGGTCACAGAGGTCCCAAAGCCTAGTGATGGTTTTGTCTAAGGCTAACCTCATTGCACTTGGCCTTTGCCAGGACTCCTATTGCTCCTTACGAGGTCTTCTCTCAGCGTCTCTGGAGTTTCAGCCTTTTACCCTCTGCTCCGTTCATCGGTCTGGTTTTGGGGTGAGGGATCCTCCCTCCTTCCATCCGCGTCTCATCCCTGGGCAGTTTGGGTCCCTGAAGGCACCAGGCTCTCCTCACTGTGTTCAAGAAAAGTTCCTCGTGGTCCAGTACAGCTTTTATTGCCCCAAGTCCCTTCAGGCCCCACATCTGCCCACCTCAGCAGCCAGCCCTGCTGTGAGAGCACCTCCAGAGCACGGCTGGAGTGGTGTCGCAGTCATCAATGCAACTTTCCTACCAAACGTTCCTTGGTCTAATCGCTTTCTTAAACTACACAAACACAATCTCTGCACCACGATCAATTATTTAACAGAAAATGATGCATTGAGTTAGAAACTAAATACCATTTAATATGCTTCAGGAATTCTAATTGAGAGATTTCACTGTACTGCTAATGAAAACTTTAACTTTGCGGTGTTTTCAAATCTTCCTTGAATATAGATAAGCCAATATCTATATACATTCTTTTAATGTCCGGAATTATTTTGCCATTTTAATGTAATCAGTCTTTCTATTTTGAAGAGGATGCCCTTGTAGGTTATTTGTTTTCCTTCTGTTTTGCAAATTGTTCCCTTTTCAGGATTGTTTGTTTAGTGTCAAGAGGTTATTAAACAAACCAAGCACAGTCCTTAAACTAATCAGCTAGAAGTGACAATAGAGATCAGGAATAATTCAATATTAAAGAGGTTACTTTTAAAATTGATCTGAAAATGTAACGCATTGGGGGGAAGGGCAAGCACATGCACGTCTCTTATTAAAGTTGAAAAGATGAGCTGGAGGGACCAGATGCCTTAAAAGCATGAGCCAGGAGCCCCCACTCATGGGAAGAGCTGAGCTCTAACACACCACAGCCAATTTCCACATTAATACACGTTCTCCCCACTAGAGTAACTCAAGCAAAACTCCACAAGCCTTGCAAGAAGGTGAGGGCTGCCTTTCCACCAGCCTTTGCTATCAGCATTTTTCAGTCTTTGGGATCTTTCTCTAAGTACTTCACATGCTGCCACCACTTAGGGTGGACCCTGACTCTTGACCACAACACTCTTTCTGTGAGGTAAAAGCTGAGGGGTCTGTAAGTCTGGGTGTCTCCAACAGACTGCTCATTAGCTCATTAACACAAATCACTGTGGATCTCTGCCCATGCAACTTCTGGAACTTTTCTCAGTGCCTCCTCTGAAGTTTGTTCAGCACATTGCCTTGGGCATGGTGGTGTTCCCCCTAGTTTACACACTTTTTCCTCTCTCCTTCCACTGGCACACAGCTGGTCAAAACACAAAAAGGGAACGAGTATAAAACCATCCACTAAGGGACCTTCTGAAGGAGTTTTAGTCTGAGTCATTTTGGCTGGGTGTTAATTCTTATGTGGTAAGGACCATACCTCTGCCAAGGACTCAGCAAACTCCTGGCATGGTAAATAGTATTTTCCATCCCAAGGGCTTTACATCCTTTCCACAGACTTCTGCCTGTGGAAGGCAGTGCAGGAATGAGATCTGAGGTGGCCAAGTGTCCTCTTGCAAACGCAGTTCCTCTAGGACCAGCTGCAGGTCACTGTGGCTGCCTGCAAAGCACTTGGAGATCAAGCTCAGCAAACCACAGGCACCACTGGTTTGTCAGCAGTTGCAGCCAGAGCCAGGCTCTTGCTGAGCACTTTCAACCCACCTGGCTGGTGGGTCATGCTGGACCTTTCCTGATGGGACAGCCCTGTGGTCTCCTTTGGTGCCTCATCACAAGGCCACTCACAGTTCCAAAGGAGTGCTCCGTGTCCTGGGTGTATCCACACTACAGAGCATGGCCTCTCCTCACATGAGGACACAGCAGGCACTTTGTGAAGCACGTAGGAGCCACCTGCCCACCACTGCCCACCCCACGAGCCCTCGTGCCCACCAGCCCCCAAGAACAACCCTCCTGCCCGATGTTTGCTTTAATCACTCCAGTGCTCCCGATCGAAGCAGAGCAGAAAGTTCTGGTGTCCCTGGTTTCAAACACAACTGACAGGTTGAATTAACATAAAATCACCCTTTCATCATAATTTTGGGCAAAAGATCCTCCAGCCAGGCTATTTATACTGAAGACATGTAGCACAGAACATGGCATGAGTCCTCTGGTGCTCTTTGCTCCCGGTGCTAATTGTTCGGGAAGTGTCCTCAGGATCATCGCTCTGCTCGTGTTGTGACTGACTTTGGGAAAATTAATTTAAAGGGAGCAGCTGGTAACAGTCCTGATCTTTCAGAGGCAGCACCACTGTGCCTCACAGTGTGTTTCTGTCTTGTGTAAGGATGCAACAAGCAGTGGCAGAGTCCCCATGCATGGAAGTGACCTTCTGCATCTTTTAAAAAAGAGTAAATACCTGAATTCTCACCTCTGTAGTGCAGGAGATGTCTAGAAATCCCTCTCTGCACTCTTCATGTGCCCATCAGCAAGGGCCACAGCAAACAGCCTCCAGCAAAGCTGCTGCTGTGGAAACTGCTGGCTGGGCGCTTTCACAATGCTGTAAGTGGGCTTTGGGGGTTTTTGAATATTTTTCTTCTTCTTGATGTCACTTGAAATCAGATTTAAGCTGAAGTGAAAAAAAATAAGCCGTTCATAGGAGTAGATTTTGTAAATTTACTGGTCTCATTGAACTTAAAACTTCCCTGTTTATTTAAAGCAGCTGAGGGGAAGGAAGGAAGAGTGGAAGGGCAAAATCAGACAACAAAGCTTCTGTTGTAAGCCTGGGTAGTGAGAGCTGCTGTCTATCACAGACAGGGACTCTTAAAAGCAGAAATGATATAACCACTGAGGCAACCAAAAACCAAGTGCCACTTTCCCTTTTTAAGAGATTCGGGATACAGTTGTCTATAGGCAAATAATACATGCATTAAGAAAAACCTGCAAACCCAGGTGAGGAATAGGACACTGAAAAGAGGACAAATACCACAATCTAAGTCACTTTCTTTGTTACAAACCTGGGATAAACAAAGCTGTTTAATAAATATTGATATTGTTTGTACATCCTGCCCTTGGAAATGAATAGCAAAGTGATGCTCTGGTACCTTTCCCTCTCTGAAGAAGCTCAACACTGTGCATCTGTATGCACCCCAAATTGGTTTTTAGATAAATCTGGAAAACAAGTCCACAGCAACATTAAAATATCCATAACAGCTTTTGGAAGTGTTTAGCTGACACCACCCTTTATTCATCTGTCTGTTTTATGCCTAGGAAAATCAAGCTTTCTCAGCACGGAATAATCATTGCAGTGATTGTGCTCGGACCAAGTGATTTGGGACCAAGGAGTTACTGCAAGGTGGCTCTGAGGGTTCTCTTGGATAATCCCCTTGGGCAGGAGAGGGCTATTCCCAGTCAGGGTGCACTACTGTATCTCTAAAGGCTCCTTGGTGGACCCCAAGCTGGTTCACTTTCTACCCCAAACTGGTCTCTGTCTTCCTTGGGACATCTCTTACAAAGTGTTTCAAGGTGGGTCTTTGTTTCATGCTTCACTCTACCACAGACCTGAGCATCCCTTCCCTTCCATATCTCCCACCTCTGTCCCATGCAAAAGCTGATCCATGCTACAGGCTCAGCTTCCCTTCAAACCACTGTCCTGCCAGGAGAGCTCTGTGTCCCACAGCCAGCCCCCCACACTGCCTCTAAAAAGGGACACAGTGACATTCCCACAGCAGTGTTTGGTCTTGCTCATTCCAGCTGAAGCTTTTTAAACGTGTGTCACCGTGTTCTGTAAATATTGAAGCAGAGCTCCAAGGCAGGAAGGCACATCCCCTGCAGCCACGGGGCTGCAATGCAATGAGCTCACCAGACCACCCCACCTGGCATCCTTACAGTGTCCCTTAATTCACAACGCCCCCAAGAACACAAAGAAACCACCATGGCGATGGCAGAGGCACAGTTAAACCACCTCCAGGCTCCTGTCCTGCTCCCATCAGGAGCCATCAAGCCAGTCCTAACTCTGGCCGGCATCTCCAGCGCTGCCGCTGGGAACTGAGGCTTTTTTCCCTCCTGTCTCTGCAGGCAAGGACGATGCTCCCCCAGCACCAAGGGCACTGCTGCCACATCAGACAGCTGACTGCTGGACAGATCCTGCATTTTCCCCATCCCACCTTCTGCAGAGCCCCTGCAGCAGAAAGCTGCAGCACAAGAGGCCAGGTGAGATCAGGGGGTGCCTCTTGTTCTGCAGATTTCTGTTGCAGGGGCTCTGCAGAAGACTGGATGAGGAAAACACAGTGATCCTACAGAGGAATTGCTCATTTCTTCAAGGTTGTAAAAACAATGAGCATAACCCTGCCAAAGCCTGTTGTCCCAAACTCTGTGAGGTTCCAGGTCAGCACCCCAGTAGTGCACAGGGAATGGGCACCAACAGGGCTTGTCTCCTTTTCCCTTGATGGAGCAAAAGGGCAGGCTTCAATATGTTTGGAACAGGCTGCCAGAACTTCCACAAGGTGTTTAGCCATTTTGAGTTGTACCAGGAGCTTATAGTGCTGTAGGTAAACTTGTCTTTCCTCGTCTTTGGCTTTAAATTGAATTCCAGAGCCTTATGCAGATTCTCATCCGATACTCTCCTTGGAAATGCTCAAGGAGTTCCCTGTGATTAAGCTGGAGCAATTTAACAGCTTTGACAGGCTGGGCAGGAAGGCAGCTGCTCCTTCAGCTGGAAGTTTCTTCTTCACACCTGATGGGTGGTAACCATGTGCAAATCCTGTCATTGATGTAACAATTCAAAGTCTGGCTTCAAAGGTCTCCAGTGGCTCAGCCACTGCTTTCCTCAAGGAAACCACCTTTGTGGAGAGTCAGGCTATCACATTTGCCTTTGCAATTCAGTAGCCCCACCCATGAGGGTGAACTCCCAGTTGATGGGACAGTTCCTTTCTAGAACATCCTGGTTCAGTCACTCACAATCACCAAGCCCTGACCTCCATCAGGCAGTTGCATCTCAGCCATCAGCTCCAGCATCCTTGCCATGACAGCGAGAGCAGCTTCAGGTTTCAGGCTTTGGCTGCTCTTTGCCAGCTCCCATCAGGACAGGAACATGGCTGGTGAGTGAAGGTGCTCTGGACCACAGCCCCAGCTGCCCTCTGTCACCCTGCACTCTCCTCCCTTGTGGAGGGAGAGCAGGGGGTGAGTTACACCACCAGGACAAGAAGAAGAGTGGAAGGCACCACCTTGAAACCCTCTGACATCCTTGCACAAGCACAACACACTTCTGGACCCACAGCCAAGGCACCCTCGATGCTCATTGTGCAAACAGTGCTGGAGAGTACATGCCACAGCTGTTTGTTTTCTCTGCCAGTCAGATGATGACAAGATTCGCTAAAAACTATCTTCTAAATGTGCACATCTCATTTAAACTACCTGGGGGTGTTTAATTGTGGTTTAGCTCTAACACACACTGCTGCATCTTATTTTATATACGTGCCTGAGTGAACCCCAAGGCTCTGTGCCCTCTCCTGCACTACACCACTGGGATTACACAGGAATGTACATAAAGGATATTTACAGTGCCCTCTGCCTTCCCCTGCTCTTTCTAGAATAATGCAGTGCTTAGCATCATTTATTCTGTATATTTTTTTATCATCACCTTATCAGCTTCTCTGGTGCTGGAGAGGTAATTTGCATTTAGCAGCTTCCCTTGAAAAGGAAGCAAAAATTAACATTCAGGTGTAGGTAGAACAAGAAGTAGAAGATAATATAACATTATTTGCTCTCACACTGACCATGCATCATTCCTCCAAGTTTTTGCCCACCAAGAGGCAGCATGAAGATTTCCTCTGAGACAGCAGCTGGGGGCAAAACCATTGAGCCCAGTCAGCGTGTGCACAGACCACTACACGAGCAAGCCTGGTGGTATCTGCATCAGCAGGTAATGCTTGATGCACTCTTCTTCCCCATCCCCTATATGTCTGTCAGTGTTCCTTAAACACAGAAATTGTTTGCTTTGCACTCTGATTTTTTGCAGGTCACAGACCCTCACAGCTCTAATCTCTCCAGATTACACCGGTTTGTCTCAATTTTGATATTTTTTTATCTCTCTAATTTTTGGGTACATCAATGATGAAGTGACACCTGAAAGATACCCTTCATTAAGCATAACTGTTGAATATAGGGGTGGGGTTTCTCTGGTTTAGTTTAATTGGGTAAAAATCTACCAGGAATATTTTTAAAAGGCTTTACCCTGAGGGTTGCTATTAGCAGAAGCAAATTTTCTGCACCAAAATTTGAGAATCAGAAGGCTAAAAGAACCATGGCAAACCTTTCTCTTTTTTCTCCCTCCTTGCTCCATGCAATGTGGAACGGGCTAATGTTGATTTGCATTAAAATCATTTTAACCAGCAGACCACACAGACCCCTTTTGAAGAAGGTGGGAGTTCTGCCAAGGTTTCACCCTCTCTGAAGCACAGCCTCCCTTCCTCACCCTATGGCTGCATGAACTCCCACTGCCTGCACAGGCTAAAATGGTATTGTCCCATGGAGATCCCACCCCTGTGGCTGTTCCCAGGTGGCACAGACAGCACCAAAACATGCAGATTTGCAGGGTGGTTATTTGATGCTGAAGAATTCTCACTTCCCCATTCCAGACATGTGTTTCTCAGAGGCACTGGAGCACTTGCAAAGACAGGGCTTGGCTGCCTGCACCACAACATGGACTGCAGCACAGGGACCCCAAACGCAGAGCAAAGTGATCTGTATTGAGCTCTGGGTCCATGCTTAGAGATTCCCTTTTCTCCATGGGAGCTGAAAGGGGAGAGCATGAGAAAGGTGGGAAAGCCCAGAGGCAGCAGCTGAGTCCCACTGGACTGAAGAAGGGACACAGCTGAGGAAGAGATAGATAGATAGATAGATAGATAGATAGATAGATAGATAGATAGATAGACAGACAGATAAAATAGACAGAGGAGCACAGCACAGATCACTCATCACTGCAGGACAGTGGTGTGGACACCAGCCTTGCACATGGTTTGGGAAGCAGAGAACTCATGGAGGGAACCATACAAAGTCTCCACATCAGGCTCAGCAGGTCCCAGCAAGGTGGGACCAAGGAGCATTGGAAATACAACATTTAGCTTGTGCTCTGGGTGATGGCAGCGAGCTGGGCACCCCTGCTCCAGCCACATTTTCACAGGCACCAGAACACAGAGGATAAAGTGTGCACTGGAGGCGGGGAGATGAGAAATCTCACCAAAGATGGGTGATTTGTCTTCCTAGAGATACATATGGGTCATGGTCTATTTCAGTTATAGAGGCAGAAAGGCACAGAGTCACACAGCAGTTATGGCTGAAAGGGACCACTGGAGGTTATCTTGTCCAACCTCCCTGCTCAGGCAGGGTCCCCTAAAACATTACTCAGGATTGTGTTCCAGTAGCTTTTGAATAAAGTCCAGATAACTCCATGAGTCACAAATAGCTCTACAGCCCTGCATGCTGCTATCACCAAAATAAATGCAATCCCTGTGAGCCAGGAGAAGTCAGGACAACATCCCAGAGAGAGGCTGGAGGAGGAACCCTCTCACAAAAAGCAGGGATGGCTGGAGACTGCTTTTGTACCTGTACTCTGCTGGCATATTGCAAGCCAATCAGCCCTGAAGTACACTCCAGCTACACTGCTAATGCCAGATTTTAATCAGTGTTACTGATGGGCTGCACAGATGAGCTGCCCACGGGTCAGTCCAGCCTGCTGTTGGTGACTGCAAGTGACACCAGACCTAAGCAGGAAAAGCTGCCACACCGCTTCCCTGTGCCGAGTCTAGCTCCATCTCTCTGTTGATCACTTTATTGACACAACTGGGAAGTTCACAAATCCAATCAAACAGTGAGGAAGAGCTAAATATTGCAAAACTACCAGATGAGTAACAGAGAAGAAGAAAAATAAACTTTTTTTTTTTTTTTTTTTTAAGCCCAGAATCAACCTGGGAGGGACGTATAATAAATATATTAAGCACACGTATGTATAGTTCTGTAGTACCTCTGCTGGCTTTATATGACATGAATTTCTAATGCAATTGAATCTGGTTTCACTTCCCAATGATCTCATCTCAGTCACTGTCACACATCCCATGCTGCCCCACCGTGTGATGCAGGCTCAGCCAAATGCCAGGGCAGCAGCAGCTGATGGTACCACGTTCCCCTGCACCACATCCTCCTGCAGCACATCCCCTACACCACCACATCCCCCTGCAGCAGGCTGGGATCTGCCCGGCCGGGGTCGGTGCTGCTGGTGCATCACAGGAGTCACTGTTTGTGACTCTCAATGAAGTGTGAGTCAGCACTGCCACTGTAAACCCTGTCCTGAGCAGCCTTCAATATAGCAGCTCTGGCCCGGGATGGAAACAAGGCTAGTCAGATCCTTGTGAATGAAGTCAAAGCAAACTCAAGCTGAGACTTGAAAAGCGTGAATGTTTTTACAGTGGGGTTTCTTTTTTCTATTGAAAAAAATATTATCGTATTTCCATTTGATAATCTGAGCTGATAGGAGGGAAAACCAAAAAAACCCACAAGCAGGATACCCAGCCTATGCCATCCCCTTTCCTTTTACACTTCAAAGTTTTCTTTCAATTAACACTATATTTTCCACATGTAGGATTGACACACCTGGAAGTGCATTAGGACTTGAAGAGGAGACCTCAGAAAGCCCCCACAAAGCCAGACATGCTGGACAAAGGGGCTACAGGAACAGGAAAATTAAGTGGCAGGGATACAGAGCTTTGAGATAAACCTCTGCATCACTCACAGAGTTACCAATGGCAAGTTACATAGGAAAATACTTGAGGTTATGCTGGATGTTTTTTAACATATAATCTGTGGATTATACAGATTAAAGAGAAACAGTAAAGATTTCAGAGGCATTCTCACTTGATGTGGGACAGTATGGTGGAAACACTGAGCATTCAGTTCTGCTTGGGGTGAATGGAGCTGTGTGCTGGTGCATCAGGTACATACACAGCACTCCTGAAGCTCAGAGATATTTAAGTTTCTCTTATTTGTAAACTTCAAAGGCACCTGAGTGTTAGATGCCTGCTGATCAGCAGGTCCATATTTCCATCTTCTTACAATGGATGCAAAACCAAAATGCTCAGATGCAGAAACAGAGCGCTAAGATTTGCAGAAGCTATGCCAAACAAGCACCCCAATGTGGTGAGAACACCTTTACAGAGTCATTCAGTAGGACGTGGGAGGCCCCTGGACATCCTGAGCCCCAGCAGTCTGGAGCTATGATAACAGGGCTTAGCTCTAGGAACTCGCTCCCTGCAAGAGTCCCTCCAGCTGCATCACCGTGCCCATGTGCCATCACCCCACACACCTCCACCTGCCCTTCCAAAATGGACCTGAGAGGGATGGAGTCACTCTGGTGAGCAGAGAGAGTTTTTGTGGGCACAGAAACACACCAAACTTCATTTTCTGAGGGCTCTATTAGAGGCAGGCAGATGGGTGTATATATCTCTGCAGATCCACGGAGAAAGGAAGGCTGATGGAAAATCGATAGTGCATATGGTCTGAGGAGTCTGGCTCGGCTCCCCACCCCAACACAGCTATGCTACAGCTAGATCTGATGGATGTCTGGTGCACTCTTAGAGTCCTTCTGTGCCAGAGAACCACAGCCTTCCAAGGCAACCTGCTCCTGTGCCTCACCATCCAAAAATTTCCCCTTCTGTTTGACCTCGCTACTACATCTCAAGGCCCTCACTCTTTCCTACCCAAAATTATCTCAGTAACACATTTCCCTTCCTCTCTTGTCCTTCAGGACCACCCCTTCTGACTTTCCAACTCATGTCCATGCCATGGACAGCCTCCAAGCTAGAGGCAACTTGCATCTCTAATTCTCTCCTGGTATTTTTACATCTATTTCCTCTGTTTTGTCAGAGCCACTTTGAGGTTAATCCTTTTCTCTGCCTTTATGCAATCTGCAAATTTAACAGATAGATCTTCTGCTTAATGAGTCCCAGCACATAGGATGGCACTGAGCAGAGCACAGGACACGCTTTGGCACTGTTTTGAAAGTAAGTTGCTACAATTGCAGGTAATTTTCTTATTTATGAGGAATAAAAGAGAGAAAGGAAGAAGACAGATTCACATCTGTTAAATCCACAGTTTTCTCTGCATTACCTGATGCCTGCCTAAGGAATTGCCACCCACAGAGAAGCCTACAGGGAAACACATGAGAAATCACCAAGCCACTCTGCCCTTGTATTTGTGCCTTGCAGAAAAGTCTGAGGACAGAAATGGACCTCATTTTGCAGACATAGGCAATTGCTCAATCCTACTCCAAATTAATTTTACTCCTCCCACTTTACTCCCTCCCACCACCAGCTTGTAAGAGCTAAGACAAGTTTTAAGAAGTCAGCTCTGCCATTGTCCATACTTGTATTTGACAGCACAATTAATGGATTTTTTTAGGCTGGAGGGGAGTGTTATATTCACCTCATTGGACCTTCTTAAGCAATTCAGGCTCCTGTATTTCACTTGGAGATTTCCAGAAGTGAACCAAGTGATAAACACACACAGATACCTCAAAAAAATCCCTGCCTGCCTGACAAGTTTGCTTTTCTATTGCTTAGAGTAAGTAGTTTGAGAAATCTAGTATGAAGAGCAAGCTCCATTTTTCAATTTAAAGTCTGCTGAAGTACAGATGTTTCTGGTGGCTACAAGCTGGCATAAATTGATTCCCAAAACATCTTTCTTCCATGAAACAAACTGCTTCCCATTTAAGACACATCTAGAAAGTAAAGCTTGGCAATCCTATTAGTCCACTAACAGAGAAGAAAAAGCAAAAGGACAGCTTGTGGTTAGGTAGGTAGTTAGTGCACTAAATCAGAAGAAAATTAGCTTGGACAAGCTATCAAGAATTCTGCTTTATCGTTGTGCCTGAAACCAAACATGCTATCTTTGAAATCAGAGATAGCATCCTGTATATTGTTCATCTTCCATTCTCTAAAGCTGTCATGCAGCCTCTGCATGCATGGGGATCAAATGCAATCTACAACACAATTGCTTCATTGCTTCAGTTTTACCCTGATTGCCTCATTTTTTATTTTTTTTTTGCCTTTGGAAGGTTGGCAGTGGAAGAGCAAATCTGAATTGCAGTTATCAGAAAACACCAACCACAAAGTAATTCAGCAACTGTGTGTTTGATTTGTGCTGCTCTGAACTAAAAGCACATCCATGCCATTCTCTGCTCCAGAGGCTGCACATATCAATACAGAGGTTTATTGATTATGCCAAGACCAAATAAAATAATTTCCTGAGAAATGAAAACAGCAACAGAAAAGATCACCACCACAAAACCCCAGCCCAAGATTAACTTAACCTGGCTCCTGCTTCACCAAAGCCACTGAGCAACTGGTCACCCACTTCCATGGGGATCAGACCAACCCCATGAAGAATATCTACTCCACACCCCTTTTCCTGAGCCCTTCCAGCTTCAGAGCTGAGCTGCCACCAACCTGGGGATGCAAAGGAGTCCCAGTGTAAGGAAAAACAGCAACAAAGCCTCATGTAGGCAGCCCTCTCACTTAAATACTCTGAGACTAAGAGCCAATCATTCCTTACAATGTTCTCCTGGTTTTGCTGCTTTAGGGAAGGATGCTGAAAAATATTTGGGCAGAACTTATTCTGATGCTGCAAAAGGCAGTTCCAGGCAGAGAGTCACCGCAGGGTTCAGTGGTCAAGGACTCTTGTTCTGTCCTAGGATGCCAAAATGATGTTTCCCTGGAAGAGAGAAAGTGTTCCATCCCTCAGAAGCCTTCCTCTCCTGTCTCCCTTCTCATAGCTTTGAACAAACCTTGAGGAAAGATTATTTAGCTTGCCCCATCACATGCAAATTAAAGCTAAGACAGCTTTTAAGAACTGCCTTGCTTTAATCCAAATACATATTTCCTTTACGATCTGTTTCTATTTGCATCAGTTTCAGCCTTTTTTTTAGGATCAGCCGGAACATCTTTCCTTTTCTTTCCACTGCAATTCTGAAAGCAATATGAAGTGCAAACAGCCCTTGAGACACAGCATAGGCTCAGCAGAGACACATTTCTGTGTGGTCTTCGTTGCCCCTCCAGTGACAGCCAAGCTGCTGAAGAACCTGGTGGAGGGCTGTGACTCACCCAGACTCAGCCTCTAACAGTTTAACTGGGATCACAGCAGGATCCTTACTATGCACAGCAGTGTCTTTTGGATGTTTCACTGGGTACCACGTCAATATGTAATAACACTGCATCGTGAATTATGGAGTTGCTGGAATCAATGGGATTTTGCATATTAATTGCAAACACACCCAAAAAGACAAAGGAATTTATTGGCTTAATTAGTGTTTCAGCTGTAATAGTATTCAGGCTTCCTTCTCGCACAAATTGATAAATAGCAGCAGTATTACTCCTCAAGGATGCTTTGCCTTTTGAGAGGGGAGCTGAAGTTTACAATCTGAGCTCTCTCAGCTGCAGCGTTGCCCTCAGCAGGGGCTTGGAGAAGCTGAGCTTCAAAGGTATTTGACACCTCTCTTTCCTCAGCAGGTTGCTGGACTTCAGCAAAAGGAGCTGTCCTGCCCTCTCAGGGTGTTTTTTCTGAAAAGCATTTACATAGTGACACTCATGGGCAGGATAAAAAAAAATGGACCTGAACCATTTCCACCTCTAGAGTACAAAAACTGAGATTCATTTTCCATCCCCAAATGCTGCTTAACCAGTTGCCACACTGGCAATCTGAGGGAAGATACTTAAGGTTTAATTCTGACTCCAGTGTGGAAAAAAAGTGGGAAAATAATCAGGTAAGTGCACCTGGAAGCAAACTTTGGCCCTTGGGCTCCCAAGCAGCACAGCTCTGTGAAAAATAAGGTGCTAGAAGAACGGGAAGCAAATGTGAAGAATTCAACTGTATACCAAAACAAACCAGAGAGATCCACCTGGATGTGATCTCCATCACCCCCAGCATTCACATGCTGCAGCACAGCACGACTGACACAAAGCTTCAGGAGCAGCATTACAATAATGAGGGAAGAGCAAGACACCACCTGAAAAGCAGCTTCCTCCCCAAGGACTTAAAACACTTTCTGCATTATCATACCACCGAAATTGCACCTTAGAGCTAAGATACGGCAAAGAATCATCATTCATAAAGCCTGTGCTCACATCTGCAAACAAGTTATTCTCCTGGGCATTCCTCCCCCCCATTCTCAGCAGAGAACTCTCCTCTTTGGGATGGGGATCACAACCAACACTTAAGTGATAAGCAATTTGTTTACAAAGAGAAATGGCACCAAAAAAACATTTCAGCTGCATTCGAGACTGGTGCTGGATACTTTTTTTGTTTGTTTTTCTAGACATGATCTGGCAGCTGCAAGCAAAAGGGAGAGCCAGGATCATGTGAATGTGCCCTCGCTGGGAGGAGCACAGTCAAAGGCTGCAGGCAAGCCATGCTCTCTGTGTCACCGTGCCCACAGAGCACTGGAGGAAATAATCCTGCATTAATAAGGCAGCAGATCATAGAGATCAAGCAGGCCTTTTCTGTTTCTACCCTAGTTCGTGCCAAAAAACACCAAAATGGGAGCAAATGCACAGAGAGGGATATGTCATAAGCCCCTGTGAAGAAAATCTGCTCCCATTTATAGGGATAGAGAGAGAGATGTGCCACACAGCTAAATGGTTAATTCAGGTTATTTTGTTATTGGAAGGACCCAATTTGTGGGTGTTTGTGGCTTTTTCTGCAAGGAAACAGGATCATCACTCATAGCTCCCTCTGAATTTTGCTCTGCAAAACCTTGAGAGATCCTGCTGAGCATTCTGTGGCAGGGGCCAGGACACAACAGTGGCTTGGCACCCTTCAAATTTTCACCTGAAAGCACCAGCTCTCAAGGCTTCAACCTGAAATGCAGGGGTAAAGAATGTCTGTTCAAGCCTAGAACACCAAGTCCTACCCCAGCCTCAGCCTGTCACCCAGGAGGGAATGCCCCTGTATCCCTGGGACAAGCCTTGCCCTTCACTGGCCTCTTTGTAACTTACCATTGAGGCAATTAAACTGGTCCTAAAGAGAGAGCAATCAGGAGCTCAGCCCCTTCAGTCTTTAATGCCCCTGCTGCATTGCCCCCACAGCCTTTAAAAAATGAAGCTCATTCAAGAGCAAGTGGGCTCAAGAAATAGTGAAGCATCTCTTCCACTGCTGCTGTGGCACCTGCTCTGTGACCAAGGGATTCACTTCTGAGCTGGCACGGGCTTGGTCTGGAGAAATGTTACCATTTGCATGTTACCTGCAGTTCTAAGCAAGCTGAACCTCCCTCTACCATTAAATGTGAAACCAGCTGAGAGCAGGCTCTCACCCAGAACTGACAGGGTGTGCACACGGCAACAATTTACCTCTCTTGTCTGTAATTAATCTTCCAGGTCTCTGCATCATGTAGGCTTTCACAGTAAAAAGGACTAAACTTCTTGTTGCAGTCTCAAAGTCAGTGAAGATTCAGTTAGTCTTTATTTTATTCTGACAGGTTTCTTTATCCCAGAGACAATACTAAGACACATGATTTTACCAGGATTTTTTTCCCAGAGTTCAGTCCAATCACAAAAAGGATGAAAAAAATAGCGCGTTACCAAAAAAAAAAAAAAAAAAAAAAATTAATACAGATTTTAAATAGATTTATATGCGATTTTGTCTCTATTGTCACAGACCCCTTAACATAATTAGTTTGTGGCATATACAGAAAAAGAACGCAAATATTCACCAAAACCCATCCTCCATACTTTTTGAGTTTACAAATTAAACCTGTCCAGGCACTGTAAACCACTGAAGGAGCTAAGAAAAGAGACAAACAAGCTTTAAATCACCAAGAAAAATGCCCAGAGTGAGTTTCAAAAGCAGCAAGACGAAGAACAATGCATGGCCCCATGCATGTGTGTAAAGACAGGAGGCACAAAAAGCAACACTTTGCTTTTCTTCCAGCAAAAGGGAAAGAGGAGAACCCAACATGGGACTGTTCTTGCTGCTGCAAGACAGGGAGCCCACTGACCCTCATTCCCTGCTCCACAAGGGAATGAGCATCAAGGAGGAAATCTGCAAACAGAGATCCTGGAAAACACAGAGGCACCAGACTTGGCACAGGACACCAGCTGCTCTCGCAGCATGGATTCCTCAACTCTGTACCCTGGCTGGAGAAAACTCAGCACCAGCATCTCACCCTCTTCACCCTAGACCAAGCAGGATTTCCTCATGCACCTCCCTGGAGACTTGCCAGGAGTTTCCCAAACCAGTGAAGGTGAAGACAGAAGAAAACAAGAGGCCAGCCACAAATCCACTCGCTTGCAGTGGAGCAGAATAAGCTGAACACCTTCCTCCAGGGAACAACCACAGACATGGGGTGGCTGGCAACGCCTCAGGGCTCTCAGCAGCATCCCCACTTCCCCTTTCACACTGACTGTGTGCTTCAGCATCTCCCTCCTCACCTCTCTTCCAAGGATCTCTTCCATAGCCAGGACTGACCAGGCACAGGGTAAGGGTCAAGGTTTCACATCAGCAGCACAAAGATCAAGGATTTGCTGGTACAATATCTAAGCTACTTTGACAGTATGAACACCTGTCTTTTTTTTTAAGTTTTGTATTATGATTTTAACTTAAGCACATGGCTGGGCTCAGAAACAGAGAGTACCTTCTGTCTAAAATTCCAATATTCCACTCCTTTCTGGGGGCTTTCCCTATTCACATCACACCTGATCACGTCCCAGTTCTTAAAAGCACATTTCCTTAATTCATCAAGTAACACCTCTGAGGGGCCAGACCTCCAGATCAGATGCTGGCTAATGTTTGAGATGCAGTATCATTTGGGAAAGCCAGTCCCAGAGCAAGCTGAAGCCAGCCCCTTGAGTACACTTTAATCCTCCTCTTCCATCCAAACCAGGGGACCAGGGTATCCCCGTCACGAACATGCTCTTATCTTGACATGAAATGTGCAGAGCCCATAGACCATTCCCAAGGGCAGGAAGACTCACTTGAAGCTCAAGTTGAAGCCCAGAGGGTTGCAAGGCCACCTCAGGCTGTTTGCTGGACTGTGTGTGACCCTGCTCTCACCCACAGCCACTGGCAGCACAGGGACCCCCATCCCCATCTGCAGCACTGCCTCTGCTTTTCTGGGTAACTGCACCACTGAGCACTGAAGTTTTCCATCTCCCAATTGCTTTTCCCTGTGTTACTTCAGAAAAAAACCACAACCCACACACTGAGCTACCACCAAGATGACTGGGACAGAGGAGCCTGTCCAAGCAGATGCTGGGTGAGAGCTATCAACCCCCACAGAGGCAATCTCGGAAGACCCTGCAATGAGGAGAGGAAACAAAAAAGCCTGTGAGCAGCTGAGGGAGACCTTCATTCTATCAATTGTGTAAACTGTCAGTGGAGTGGCAATGAGCAATTTTTTTTTTCTTTCTGTCCTGGGGAATAATCCAGCCTGATAATTAGTACATAAGAGATAAGTGGAAAATGAGACATCTAGCGAGGGTGGTTCAAGCCTCCTCATGACATTGATAATGTGCAGATACATAGATCACTGTCGGGGCAAACTGCCACTGTGAGCCTGTGTCTTCCCATTGCCTCATCAATCCATCATCCGCTTAGCTACTGACACCTTGGCAGGCACACACCACCAGCCCTGCATTTGAATTGAGAGGAGCAGGCTCCACCAGGGAATACAGATTTAAAAATCTAAGATTCAAATTTGTTTAAGTATTGTGAACAGCAATTCCCTTGCAAGGCATCTTCCTTGCCCTTTTGCCAAGGGGGAACAGTTGGGTCTTTGTTAGAAGTACAAATTGCTTCTTAATGCAAAGGATAAAGCAGAGCCCAGGCACCTCCTTAGAATTCCTCCTGGCTCCTGCTAATGCTGCTGCATGTCAATTTTAATTTTTTGAAATTTAAACCAAGGGCTTTGTGTTTAAGCTCCATTTCATTGAAGGAGGGGGGAGGAATAGTCAAAAAGGATTACGGATCCGGTGGGAATTGAGGATCCATAGCAATTATACTTCATTTGGATGGTCTCAGACACTGGATTTAATCATATTCTAAATAGTACAAATCGACAAGACATAAGAGATTGATAAGTGTCTAACACGTGTACCTGGTTATGAACTCTGCTTCCCTCAGCAGGGGATGTTTGAGGACAGGATGGAAGAATTGGTTTCTGCCTTTGACCCTCCCCTTCCAGCCAATGAGAAGACAATACCCACTGAGGACTAGGTGGGAGACAGGAGTGACTATAAGAACTTGGTCATCATGGGACTGCCCCAAAGTGGGGCTGGAACAAGTCTATCTGACTGTGACTCCCTTTCCTTCTGCAAAATGAGGGTAGGGGCAAAGCTCCAGCCTTGGCAGAGCTGTTTCAGACCAGCTCCTGTCTCTCTCGTCTGTGAAACTGCACTAACACTGGGAAGGGCAGAGAGCTGATAGGGAGATAAGACTTTCAGGAGGGAAAAATGAAATGACAAGACAGGAAAATTAAAGTAAGTGCTTTTGTAAATCAATTTAGCTCTTCTAGCTTCAGCAGAGCAGTCCCAATTTACCCAAACTGAGGAGGTTACCTACTGGGGTGATGATGACAAATGCACCTCCTCCACCAAAGGCTCAGAACCCCATGCACTACTGACACACCTATACATTCTGAAAAAAGACCAAGAGTGACTGGGATTTACAGAGGACCATCAGGAGAAAACCCTTCTAAATGGTCTGAATCCATCAGTCTTGAGCGAGTTTTCTCACCCAGCCCTTCTCAGGCACTGTGCAGACCCATCTCCAGTCAGGTGTGGTTTCCAATCCATACACATACTGCAAGTGCAAGGGCTTAGACAAACTCTCCCCCCTGCAGCCTTCTTAACATTTGTCAAGTATGTTACAGAAACATGGCATTCCATAATCACCGATTAAACTGCTTTTTCTGTACTTTACTAACCTCTGGATCAGGTTTTAACCCAGTAAATCTGTTTAGGAGATTTGCTCCACATCCCCACTTTCACCTCTTGACAACTGTGTGCCTTCTTTTCACAAAACTGCATAAAAGGGGAAGCTTTTTTTCTCTCTCTCTCCTTCTTCCCAGCCCCTTTGAACCATATTGAAGACCGAGGCAAGGAACCCCATCCTAACTTTAAATATGACTATAAACCTAAGGGACTGAAATGACCCCCTCCTTTACTCCCCACCCTCCTGTGGCACCACCACAGTGCTGCTTTGTGGCACTGGAAGAGACAGAAAGCAAGAAGGCATTGTCTAAAAACATAATTTAATGTGGTATTTGGGTGGCTGTGGTCAATGACCAAATTCTTTTGCAGACAGAAACAGGTTTGACGTTAATGACACCATCATTCACACGAGCATTGCATTGCACAGAAAGAAAAGTTTACACTTGACCCCATACAAAGCAGCAGAGGGAAAAAAACTGTTATGATCCAGTCCCACTTCGTGAGTACTCCATCTGAAAATTCATCATCGTCATTAATACTTATTGATGAAAAAACGTGACCTGTTCAAATTCCGTGTGTGACACAGTCCAAACTCTGGGCTCTTTTAAACCCTCCTGGAACCACTCGAGAGTTTCAAGCTGCCAAGTTCCTCATGTGACACACGAAACACTCAGGCAGACAAAGGGAGAGTGGGGGTCAGAAGAAACGGGGGAGAGTAAGGAAGGGGTTCACTTCGTTTCATTTCTATTTCGTTTCCATAAGGGTGAAAATAAAAACATATAAACTGATAATGAAGCTAAAGTAACCTGCGGAGACAGTGGACACCAGCAGGAAGAGCAGCACGATGGGGTATGGAATTGCCAAACAGCCCCATGTGCATCAGCGGCGGGGCCAGTTGTGTCGTGCCACTTGTGTGTCAATCAGGGTACAAAAGAAAGCCAGAGAAAGTGCTGTACTTATTGTTGTTGCCTCCGTGTGCTTTGCCTCCATCCAGCTTGACATACACTTCGTCGCCGGAGTCCAGGTGCAGCACCACGCTGTTGCTGGCATAGTCGTAGTTCTGGTCTGCATCCTGGGCGATGGCACTGGCCCGCACCTGCCAACACAGCCGCTGGGCACGTCAGCACCCCTATCCCTCTTGCCCAGCACCTCTATTACCCCTCCGAGTCACTCTTCTGCAGACCCCCATCAGTCCTCCACGTACCTCTATTCCGGCCCCTCCATCAGTCCCCCAGCCCCTTTTTCTCAGCCCCGAGTGCCTCTTTCCCAACCCCTCCACTGCTCTGTGTCCTCCCTGCCGCCTCTGTCCTCGCTTCTCCCTCTCCCCAGTCCGGCAGAAAAATTTGCAAGCCGGGAGCTCGGAATTTGTCGCGGCTCTAGAGGTGCACCCCCGCCCCGACGGCGCGAAGGATGCTCCCGCTGATCTCTTCCCGGGAGCGGCGGTGCCCGCGGGACGGGGCGACGGGAGGGGGACGACCGGGGGACAGGAGGGGCGGGGGAGCGGCGGAACCCACCTGGCCGTTCTTGCAGAGGTCGGCCCACATGCTGGTGCCGTCGCCGCCGCGCATGAGGATGTGGTAGGTGAAGAAGTAGATGCCGCGCACCTGGCAGGTGAACTTGCCGCTGGCCGGGTCGTAGTGGTTGCCCAGGTTGGTCACCACGTCGTCGAACTTGAGGACCTCATAGCCCTCGTGGGGGCTCTTGAGCCCCACGTAGAAGGCGATGCGCGGCCCGCTGAAGGCGGCGCTCAGCCCGCCCGCCGCCTCGCCGCCCGCCGCCGCCCCGCCGCCGCTCCCGCCGCCGCCCGCGCCCGCCAGCGCCAGCCCGGGCAGCCCCGGCTTCCCCGCGTCGCCCCGCTCCCCCGGCGGGCCCCGCGGGCCGGGCGGGCCCGGCTCCCCGGGCGGCCCGCGGGGGCCCGGCTTGCCCGGTCGGCCCGGCTCCCCCTTGGGTCCCTGGGCGAAGGGCGGCGGGGCGTTGGCGCCCAGGTCCTGCAGGGCCTCCACGGCGGCCGTGCTGCCGGGGCCGGGCGGCCGCCCGCCGCTGTACGGGTCGCAGATCATGCGGCAGGTGCCCATCATCTCGTAGTGGGCGCCGGTGTCGGCGGGCGCTTGCAGCAGCAGCAGGGGCACGGCGACCAGCAGCGCGACGGCCATGGCCAGGGCGAGCCCGGCGGCGGCCAGCAGCCGCCTCCTCCGCTGCCAGAGCCGGGCGGCGGCGGCGAGCAGGTCCTCCTTGCCGTGCGAGGCAATGGTGGCGCGGGGGGCCGGCCGCTCCCTGCGGGGGACGGCAAGAAGAGGCGGTGAGACCCCGCCGCCGGCGCCTCCCCGCCCGGCCCCCGCCTCAGCCCGCCCGCCGGCCGGCCGGGAGCCCCGCCATGCCGAGAGCCGCCCCGCTCCGCTCCGCTCCGCTCCGCTCCGCTCCGAGGGGACGCGGCGCCCCGTCCGTCCGCCCGCCGGGGCTGGGCGGGCGCGGGGGGCGTCGCCGCGGCGAGCGGGCGCCCGGCTCTGCCCTCGGTGCCGCGGGGGGGGACGGGCTCGCCCGCCCCCGTCGCCTCCCCGACGTGGGGGGCGCGGGCAGGGCGGACCCACCTGCGGGGGGCCGGGGCGGAGCCGCCTGGGGGGCTCCGGGGCGCCGCCGTCGTTGCGGTCCGCGGGGCGCCCGTCTGCCGCCGCTGGCCGCGCCGAGCGCCGGTGGCGGGGCGGGCGGAGGGGAGGGGAGAGGCGGCGGGGCGTCCCGCACGTCCCCGGGCGCTCCGGCTGCGGGGGGAGACCGCGCCCGCCCCGCCGTCACCGGCGGAGTCACTGCGGGTGCCGCCCAAACTGCGCCCCGCTGAAGGCGGCACGGTCGGGACGCACGGCGCTGTCCCGTTCACCCGCCGCCTGAAGCGCTTCCTCCCTGCAGCTCTCCATCCCCTCGTCCCTCCATCCCTCTGCCCGATGCCCGGACGGCGGCCGGAGCCCCGGTCCCGCCGGGGTGAGCTCTCTGCTGCCGCCGACACGGACAGCAGGTCGGTCACCTCAGAGCGTTCCCCGCGGCTTCCTCAGGCTCCCCGCGTCCTGCCTCGGCGGCCCAAAGACGAGCGGGACAACATCGCGGGTGCATCTTGCTCCTCCCCGCATCCAAGTGTAACCACGGTCCGTCCCGGTTTTCCAGAGGCAGGCAGGGCTTGCCAAGTGAAAAGGGAGCCCTAGGAAGAAATGCCTTTAGCAGAGTTCAGGTTAGGTTACAGCACGGTGTTCTGTAGTTTCCCTGCGTAATGACGGGTCCAAATCAAGTGGGTTTTCCCCCGAGAAAACTGTGATTAATTGCCTGTGGTTTTCCGAGTAAACGGCGGTAGCACAGCGGGAGCTCTGGCATCGCAAAGTGCCTGCGGAGATCTCCCCTGGAGGGAAAGTTGGGATCTCACCCACGTGTCTGCGAGCGGCGGGTTAAGCACCGGTTCTGGAAGGCGAGAAAAGAGAGATACAGGGATTACACAGATTGCTTCAGGGCAACATCCCGGTGTCCCACGCCCCCTCGGTGCCTTGGAAGGGTGAATTCCCAGCGGGCCCGCCGGAGCCGAAGGCAGTGTTCGGTCTTCCAGCAGGCAGAGCTGCAGGTCGAAGGAGCGAGCCGCCCAGCCTGATCCAACGCCTGCTGCAGCTGATGGCCTGGAGGCATCATATGCAAATTGGGACATACAGGCTTCTTCCAAGAACTGTGGAAGTGCCCCAAAAGGACTTGAGACTCTTTTGATAGTTTTTCTTGACGTTTAAAGAGGGGACATCAAGGTTTTCCTGTCTGGAGTGCAGCACTTCAGGACCACATCTCGTCTCAGTTACATCTCTGCGTACATCCAGAATTTCTCTTGGGAGTTTTTCGGGCTTTGCTCTGCGAGATCAGGGTTCAGCCCTGTCCTTTCGAGTGTCTCTGATTATTTTCATCGACACTTATATACTTGAAGGTGGCAGGGAAATTAATTTTGTAAATTAAAACCTTTCCCTGAAAATTGTATGGATAGCCACATTCAAGTAATTATGTCTATTTCTTGGTACAATGGAGCTAAATGTTTTAAGAGATGAGATTGTGAGGAAAACCTAAGTCCTTTTCCTCTCCTCTGAATTACGAGTTGCTTCCCACAGAGTTATTTTAAGCCCCCTCACGTGTCTAAAGCCTTGTAAAATGATTTCTAATAGTTGTTTCTGTTCCAGCTTTAGTATAATTTTCCATATATTAACAGTGCCAAATACAAATAAATTCACAAATAAATTACACTGCTTTGCTGTTCATCCCTGCTTAAGCTCCTGTTAATTTCCCTTTTGTTCTGGTATTTGTCACTGGCTCTGTTCTTCCCGGGTATGTGAATCTTTGCTATTCCCCCAGAGCTCTGCAAACCCCCCTGAAGTGGCTTTTTAATCTCCTGTTTTCCAAAGGCAGCAGCCACACCGTAGGTTTTCTAAACCTTTTCTGAATAATTAAGTTCTTGCATCATTTGGACTCTGTTGCAAGGTCCCAGTTTGTAGCAACTCACTTCTCTAATGAGGTGACCAGTACTGGGTACTATATTCCAAATAGAGGCTCACCAGCCCCTTCTGCAAAGCCAGAATAATTTATGTTATTCCTATAGATCAACAAGGACAGCTGAAGAAGAAGAAATATATCCCAACTTTCTGCAGGACAAAATCGGCACTGATCTTAATAAGGAAGGTTGAGGATTTGAACAGGTAGGAAGAAAACATTACAGAGATATCAGCAGTTAGATTAGGTGTCAAATTCTAGCAGTTTTGTTTGGGAATTATTTAATTATTCCTCTGTGATGTGGTGAGATGGACTGATCACCTAGTTAATCCCTCGTCAGATTGCTTTAAGGTAAACACAATGTGACTTTAATGTATAATTCCAGTAGGATCTATATTCCTGGAGACCTGGAGTTACTGCCTGACTGATGCAATGCATCTTGTGCCCCAAGATGCAGCACTTGTGATCCTTGGGGCAGCTGGTACTGAACCTTCTGAACCTAATTTGGAATATAGGCACAAAAAGGTACCTGGGAACACTTAGATTACAATTTTGGTACAGGCTGCTACTACACTGCTGGGAGCTTGCTTTGCATGTGCAGTGGGATGCACCACAGCAGTACAAGGAGCAGGGAATTACCAAATCAGCTAATGAGGCAGTGTCCGAGGGACTGCCAGCCCTGCAGGGAGGTACCTTTCTTCAATTGGGGTGACAAGTAGCAGGGCCCTCTCAGAGTCAGGCACTTCACCTCTTTCAAAAGTGAGTCAGGCTGGGGCTCCAGTGCTGGCTGCTGAGGGCTGGCAAGACTCAGGCGCCTCTGGGTGTGCCCAAAGAGGGAAAAGGCACCCACAGGGCATCCCTGGAGAGACACAAAGGCTGTCTGGACCTCGGCATTAGATGTTGGCTGAGCAGGAGCTTTGGTGATTGCTGCTGTTGGCCAAAGCAATTGTTAAGCCCCTAAAAGCTTGTATGGATCTAAGGTGAAACTTCTTTTTCAGATGTGGTGTAAGGACATGGGAACCTGACTGATGAGGGAAGCGCTTGGCAGTTCAGACACAGCTCCCCAGTTTGGACAGGCAAAGAACCCAGACACTTTGCGTTGAAGCTCCAAAATCCCAGGAGCACAAGAATTTCCATTCCTTAATTTCTGCTTCAAGGGACAGTCACCCACCCACCTCAGGTTGCTAGCAACCTTCAAGAGATATGCTCCATCAGATCCCCTTTCCACAGTCATCCCAGACTGCTGGATTGGGCATCTCACAACTATTGCATGCACTTACATTCATACAAGGCATTGGGGAGGACACCACCCTGGGAGGTTGGATGTTTCTTCCAGCATTTCACCATTTACCAGATTTGGAACATGTTTCTAAAACCCTTTCCAGTCTTCCAGGAGAGTAGTCTCAGACTTGCAAATGTTTGGTGTTGTGAGCTGGATTTTCTCCAGCTTATTCTCTAGGATCTATTCTGCTGTAAAATGCCCTCTCCCAAGAGACAGAAAGAAAACAATCTGATGACTGAAGGAGCTCAGGGAGGAGCTTTCAAACCTGTCACTGGGACTGAGCCACCTTTCAGGACATGGGCAGTCTGTCCCTCTGGAAGCAAACACAGGACAATCCTGCAGGCTGCAGGTGACCATCTATATTTCTCAGGGAGGTTGTCAGCAGGGTGACAAGGAGGACATCTGGGTTCACCTGGATTTGCTGCCTGAGAAATATCAACCTGTGTTCCCTGGAGAACTACAAAAATCTCCCAGGGGGCAATATACCCAGGGAAGATGGGGAGAGCAGAGGAGAGCATTGACGCCCTTATGCTGAACCTGTTCTTCTTTGCATAAAAAGAATTAAAGATTTATTGAGCTATAAGAGAAAGATCAAAGGTAAGTATAATTTTTAGCTTACCGGTGAAAGCACCTACCTGATCTTGAGTTTCAGTCTTCCTCCAGAAGCTGATTGTGAATTCCAGCCAGGAGGACACAATTCCTGTTCTTGAAAGACCATTACCAGCTGCTGAACTAAAGACTCCTCTGCACTTTACTCTCTTTTCTCTTAGAAGGTTTATTTTTTTTTTTTTTTGCCTTCTCAGCTGCACATCCTTAGCACAAACTGAGCTGGTGAACTCAAGCATGTGGTTTGTTCCAAGTCCAACAAGAGCTGAACCATCTGTAACCCTGGCAGGATACAGCAGGATTCAGACCCACTGAGGAGGTGGAAATTCCAGGTGCAGGTGCAAGGTGTACATTTGAAGTTCTTGGAGACTAGAGGTAGGTAGCTCCTGAGTTAGGTGCTTCTATGATTGGACTGGAGCTGAGAGAGCCTTTTGATTTCAGTGCTGGATTTAGATATTTATATTCTGCTTTAATTCCTTCTTTTAGCAACTTTTTGGATTTGGCCATTAACTTGAAAATGTAAGAGCCATACCAGCTCAGATACCCTATTTAGCAAAAATGTCAAGATCAAAGTCTATACTCATAGTTCCCTGGTATTTTCTCTTAATCTCCATCAATCCATGGCTTAAGGACTTTCTGAGCCATGGTAAAATACTTTTAAGAAGCTGAAATCAAGATGACTTTGAGTAAAGGCACTGTACACTTAGATCCAGTACCCTCACCCATCCCAGTGTGTAGCTTTGTTTTGCTGTCTATTGTCCTAATTGATGGAAGTTATGGATAACATTACATTCTGATCCTCTGAAGTGCTTCATTCATTGCTTTTATCATATCATCAGATATTTCTCACTTCCAAAATTATCTATCTGGAACTTGGTGTATTCAACAGCTAGTAAAACATAATACATATAGTTCTTATACTAAAATGTTCACATTTCTTGTTAAAAGCACATTCAAATCTGTTAATGTTCAGAATGCATATAATATTATTTCATTCACAAAGTATAAAATGTAATGACACTGATTATTTTTGCTTAATAGAGGGGAAAATTTAGAAATGGTTAGGTTTATTGTATTAGCAGCCATCATTCCCCACAAATATCGTGCACTTCTTTATGACCTATGCTAGGGTTTCCAACAGGACTTGTTTTGAGAGCACAAAGCTCCATTTACTCCTGTTTGATGGTCCCCATGGGTACATGAGGTCCTGCACAGCAGCAAAAACATTTTCTTACATAGAACAAGGAGGGGAGCTGGCTCTTTTCTGACTGTCTGTAAGGCAGATTTGCAAGAGGCCCCAGGCACTTGAGCTGCTGTAGCAGTGCATAAATTTCTGTCCATACAGGCAGAATCATCCCCCTGTTCCAGCACGGTGTCCATTAGAGATCCTGCTGAAGGAGAAGCTTGCACACCGTCCAGACAGGCACTGCAGCTGCCTGGGCTTTGTTGGGTGTATCGATCCCTGTGAACTGCTGCTATTTGCATTTTGCCACATCCACTTGCTGCACAGGGAAGCTGGCTCTCCCTCTGTTGGACAAATACCTTTGAGTGTTTACAAGAGAGCAGCTTACAAACCCTAGAGCTGCCTTCAGGGCACTGCTTGGAGAAATACCAAAAGGTGTGGAGAGGATCAGTGAGAGCCAAATGCCTTCATATTCCCAAAACAGGTACTGTTCACCAAACTCAGAAGGAATCAGCCTGTGTTTTCTGGGAAAAAAAACCCCAATAATAGCAACTGAACCTTGCTTCCCACTTTTGGCCTTCCCTTCTCTCACATCAGGGTCCCACCCTGAAGTTAATGCATCAAAGATTAGATAAATTCTGTGAGAACAGAGCAACCTCAGACGATGACTAAAGCTGGTGCTGAAGATACCTGGTCCCAGCATCCATGGCTGCTCCTGTGCCCAGGAAACTGTTCTGAACTCAGCTGATGCCTCGCCCCAGCAGCCAAGGTGGTAGAAGAAACACCAAAGGAGCTCTGAGCTGTTTGGGAGCTCCCTGCTCCAGAGCAGATCTTCAGTTGGATGTAGAGTAGGTTTAGAGAGAAACAAAACTATCCTGAAGAAACAGCAGGATGTGAGCATCACCACCTGTCAAACATCAGCTTTGAATGATGTCTTGCTTAGAAACAGTAAATTAAAATGAAGCTTGCCCTTAACCAGCTGCATTTGGGTCACAGCAAGAGCAAGTTCAACTCCCCTTTCCTAATTCTCTGCTTCTCAGTATGTGTTTACAAATGGCTTGAGGAGAAACAGGTTGGCCCTAGATTTGTCTTGTTCAATTTGTCTCCTTAGATAACTAATGCTTTTCCAGTGTGACTGCTGCAATAACTCTCCACTATCTATACAAATAAGCATCTGCTTTTTTAATTGAGCTAGGGCCTTCCACACAAGATACAAATTAAGTAATAGTTAGATGTATTTTTTTAACATGTATTGGGGGGTGTAGTAAGAGATCCCTTGCCTTCTGAGTACAAGGTGTGCACTTCCTCAAGCTGCTCAGCAAAGTGTGTGTGCATAAAACCAAACCCCTGGCAGGTTCTCCAGCTGAAAATCACCCATCTCTGTCCCAAGGTCACAGAAATTCCCAGCAGGACTCAGCTCTCAAGCCTTCATGACTTCCTTCAGAAGAGTTAAGAGGGAGGCTGGAAAGTCAGAGTACTAAATTCAGTCCATTTCAGCATACCCCTTGTCTCAAGTCAGCAAAATTTCCATACCCAACCATGAGGCTGAATATTTCCATTCCATGAAAGGAAAAATTGCTGCAGGGAATTGATGTGCATGGGCAGCTGGCTTCACCAGGATGAAAGACACACATTAAAAATGCTTTTGAAATGCATTTGGGCTTCCCTCCGGGAGTTTGCTAAACCTGCAGTCAGGTACCAGAAAGAATTTGTCCCCTTAAGGCGAAGGCAAGATTAAAATTAGTAAGAAATAATAGCCAAAGCCACAGGTGGGACAGATGGTGTTGAATGGACATCTGTTGGAATAACACTGAGTTACCATGTGAGACTTTTACCCTGCATCCCCCAAAATTAAATGTGCTCCTCTGCTAATCAAGTAGCGTGAAGAGGAAGATGGGTGGATTGGAAACCCAAAGCTAAGAATGGCAAGAATTGGCTTTACACCTCCATCAGCTGTAGGAAACACATGGTGAGTGGGGTGTAAAAGCTGGAGAGGGCATATGGAGGAGGTGGGGCAGATGGTTTGGCTCTGGGATGCTCTGCTCTGGTTTATTGGTGCCCAGGAGAAGAGTCACTGCTGCTCTGAGGAGCTGTGAGGTCTGTGCAGAGGGAAGGTGCTTTGTTACTCTCAGGCAAACAGATGAAGAGGTCTGACTGCCACCTCTGGAGTAAGGGCAGTTTGGGGTGTTCCAGAGAGGAGACAGAGAGCTGGAGACAAAGGTCAAGGAGAAGCAGTCCAGTGGCATGGATCAGCCAGAGCACCTCCTGTACCTCTGAGACACCCAGGGAATTAATAACCAGAGTAACTGTGACAACTGTTTTTGCAAAAGCCCTGCCAAGCTGAAAGAGTAACTGTGAGAGAAAAACACATATTTCTATAAAAATGAAGCTTTAAATAAGCACCAAACCAAAGTAGGCAAGATGACTTTCTGAGATTAAAAATGTTTGATTAAAACACAGTGAAATTGTCTCAAAAATATGTAGCCATGTATGATGTCTTCAATATAAACCCAATTAAAAGCATGACAATAGGTTTTATTTAGAAACGTCCTGACCTTTCTCGTATGACTCTTGTCCTGCCTTCTCGTTACTTGTCATTCTCAGTCACTGTATCTTGCTTAAATGAAAAGTGTAAGCTCTTCAGGGCACAGGGCTGCATCTCTGGGTTTTCTCATCCACTGTGTACAACAATGCATGCAGCAGAGACGTCCTTAAAACTGTTAAACAGAACACAAATAAAACAATTCATCACCAATTTTGCAACTTTACTGAATTTTCTCACAAGAAAACAAAAATACCCTCTAGTGTGGATATCGGTAAGAAGCTGTTTGCTCACATTAGGAATACTTAGAGTAAATAATAATCACGGAAAAGCAGTGCTCTCCTTGGTAATGATGTTTATTGAATCGCAGAGCAGCTCCTGGGGAAGGGCAGTGGAATCCCATTGCTTGGGATTTTGAGAGCAAGGTTGGGCAAAGCCAGAGACTGCACTGCAGGGCTCGGTGCCCCGCTGGCAGGAAGACGAATGAGAAGCCCTAAGAGTCTTCTCTATTTGTTCTTCTATGATCCTTAAAAGAGAGATTGATGCTGACAGCATCCAGGTGGTGTGTCCGTGACTCAGCTGTCACGTCACTGCTTACGGCTTAAAGCCAGTGAGTCAAGGAATGAAAAACAGGTGGAAGGAGGAGGAGAACCCTCCTGAAGTGCTCACCTCCAGCCATCTCTTCCTGAGTGAGCAGGGCCAATTGCAGACACAGGGACACAGGAGAAGGAGAGGCAATGACAGAAGGAGAGGCTGGTCACCTTCCTCCAAGGGCAGCAGGGTTGCAAGCCCTTCTCCACGCCTCATGTGGTGTGGAATAAAAGCCTGGTGTGAATTAATGGACTTCTTCTGCAAGCCAGAAGTGTCCATCCTGTGTGGTAGGTCTGAAGCCCACTGACTCTTGTAACTGTGCTCTGTGGACAAAGTGCAGATGGAGTAAAAATTAAATCCATCTGGTTTAGTTCCTGCTAGACAGAAAAGGTAACACCACCCATGTCTGGTCACGTATTGTCATCATACAAAGTTTACTGTTATGGATCTGATTCCACATGACACCCAAAATTCTGTTCTGAGAATGGGTCCTCAATGGAGACCTCAAACATTGACAACAGACCCTAATTTCTCTGCAGATCCAAGAATTCCTAGAATACAGAAACAAGCCACCTTGAAAGCAGACTCCTAGGTTCAGGTAGCTTCTGAGACACTACTGTCTCTCTGGGTAGGTTCACAAAAGCAATCTGCCACATCTGAGATCTAAATCTGATTTTTAATTTATTTTTTTTCACTGTCTTGATTGCAAGGTCAGCTTTTTGTAATTCCCAGTAGCAGAAGGTCAATGGCATCTCCAGAAGTTGGGTACTCCACCACTTTCTCTGCCTTTGGGTATGATCAATGGAAATCTCTCCAGGGATAGAACCATCTAAACCTCCTCAAGAAATCTGTTGAAATTCTTCATAATCTCTACCATAAACAAACAAACAAAAAAAAAACAACAAAAAGAAAAACATAAGGAACTGACCTTAATTTCTCTGATGCCCTTTAAGCCTCCAATTCCTTGTCTTATCCACCATGGGCAGGGAAAGCAGGAGATTCCTTCCCTTTCTGTGACAGCCTTTCACACATTTGACACAGTTGCCACTTTGCTTCCCTGCTCAGTCCACACTCCAGATGCTCAGTCTATTCCACATTCCTTTATCACTTTTTTTCCCTAGAGTTCTGTTCATTCTCACTGCTCCTCCTGGACTTTCTCTGATGGTTCACATCTTTTCTGATCTGGATGGCATTCTGGTCTACTCATGCAATTCATGATTTGCCACTATTTGGACTTCTCCTCCAGCCTCTCCTCCAGCCTGCCAGTTGTTACCATGTGCTTGTAAATTTAATGAGTGTTCCTTATCCCATCATCAGTGCCTTACTAAGTAGTACCAGCTCCAGATGCATGTGCTGGCTGTCACTTATCCCTGTATCATGTGAGTGTTGCATGGTTTGGTAGCTGCCAGGAAGCTTGTGATGCATTGGCAACCTTTTGTGCAGAGTGCTAGGCAAAATCAGAAATGAAAGATGGAACCCATCCCAAGAAATTAACAATCAAATTAATTTTTTTTTTTTTTTTTACCCCAGAAGGATATGCCAACACCTTCTTTATCACACTTTGCATATGGGGAAATTAGACTATTCTTTCTGCACACCTGTTTTATCACAAAAATGAGATGATCACTTCTTTCTAGAAGTCCCAAAAAAAGTAGTTATTACCAGCATTATCAAGAGCCACATCTAAGGCTCGGTTTTAACTGCATTAAGCCTTGCTTAAGTTTAAAAGACTTTGTCTGCATCCCTCTTGCTGTCTGCTCACTCACTGCCTGCTCCACCTCGGATGAGAGTCAGGCAGCTCCTGGGTTTTCAAACCTGACTGCTCCCAGCCTGAGTGACACATCTTATGGTGACACATCTTATGGTGACACAACTGCTGCAGGGTCTGCAGGAATTGTCTGAAAGCCAAGAGCTCTGTCCAAAGGAAGGAAAAATGGCAAGGACATAGTTATGTGAAATGAATGAGTAAAATGCATCAACTCCAAGGCTGCAAGGCAGAGTAACTGAGAGCATGGCATTTTGCACCACTTCTGGTGTGCAGAGTAGACCAATTTTTAGAAGTGCTAAATCATGGCACTGGTTGTGGCATGACTTCATCTTGTTTGATGGAGTTTTGATCTGCAGAGGCCATTACCAAGGAAAGTATTCCAGCCAGAAAGTCTGACCCTGTGTTAGCAAAGCACCTGTGACAGCAAAAGGGGGCTCTGCTGTCGCTTGTGGAGCTGAAGGGTTAGTAACAACTCCTGTTGTTTATATGTGCACAACGTTTGGAATTAAGCACAGATCTGTGCTCTATTTAGGTGTACTTTTAATTACTTTTGATTAGGATAAAGAGGATAATTTTCTTTTACAAATTCTCAGGATATTCCGATCATCTGGAAATTAAAGCAATTCTTTGCATCCCAGGTTATTTAGTGTCAACTTCAACATTTCTGAAGAGAAGAAAGAGAGAAGAGAAGAGAAGAGAAGAGAAGAGAAGAGAAGAGAAGAGAAGAGAAGAGAAGAGAAGAGAAGAGAAGAGAAGAGAAGAGAAGAGAAGAGAAGAGAAGAGAAGAGAAGAGAAGAGAAGAGAAGAGAAGAGAAGAGAAGAGAAGAGAAGAGAAGAGAAGAGAAGAGAAGATGGGTTTATCCTCTTTATCATGGGATCACAGCAAGGATATCATCTTTTATCATGGAAAAGCCTCACTACAGCCAGGGACGTAGCCCAGACAGGCTGGTTTTGCAGCCCTGAGGCTCCATATAGGATCTCTCACCATCTGCCCAAGCAGATCCATGCTGATGGAATTGGGAAGCAGGCATGGATGCTAGTGATTTACTGGGAGTGCAGGAGGCTGCTTGTTTTAATATATGGCACATATGGCATGAATGTGTTAATGGAATTTCTACTGTAAAAAAAATTATGTCCACACAAAGTATGGAATTACTTGGGTAGGATTTATGCAACAGGCATAAAATCCAATGGAAACAGTCTAACCTTTCTGAGGCTTATTAAGTTTCCTTTTTATTTATGGAAATGTCTTAATATATGCAAGGTGAATGCCAGAAAAAAATACTATAGATTTAGTCAAAACCCAGCTCTTGTTATTTATAAACTTTCACAGCTCTATTCTGCTCTTGTTTACATCAGGAGTAAAATTATTTTAAGTCACTGGGCCCAATCCCAAATCATCTGCATGACTGTTGAATGGGCACCAGCACTGTGGTGGTATTAGTTGACCTCAAAGTGATGCTAAGAATGAGCAAGAGAATGTGAAGCTAAAAATGTCATTAAGGGCATTAAAAAAATTGCAATTTTCCTGCTTACCCTCATTGTATATGTTACATTAAATATACATCAAAGTAACACACTTCCATCCTTGCCTGCCTGCAAGGAGGAACATGCAGAGCTCCCTGAGGCCTCCCTGAGCCCCTCAGGACTCAGGACAAGGATAGTTTTTATTCCTTGGTGGTGAGGAGGATATTTATCCAGGTTACTAAAAAAGAGATGACACTGTCTCTCCATCAGTGGTTAAGGCCCATATCACAGCTCCAACCAAACTGTGACAATGCCTTTCAAAAATTACATTCCTACAAGTGTCATGAAAAGCAGAGAGGCACAAATCAGTGCTCTGGTGAGAGGAGACAGAATGTCCCCAAGGGTTACACCATCTCTGGCAGGACAGAGGCCAAGGAGGCCACTTTCAGCCACCAGGAGTGTCACACACAGGGTGGTGTTTGCAGTGCAGAGGGAGGAGGTGGATGGTGGGAGAACAATGTGCAAATCCATTGGAAAACAGGCTTCTGTTCTTCATCAGTTTACACATCTTACTCGGTGCATCTAAATCCTGCACAAATTTCATCCTGTACTTTTCCACAGCTGTAGCACTGAAGCATCTTAATTTTTTACAGACACTAATGAATGCAACCTCAAAACACCCCCTGAGGTCAGCTGGGGTTACTAACTGGAGGTGACAATAGATGAGCTCCAGCAAACCTTGCTCTGGTGGTTTCCAACACCACCTCAATCTGCTTCAACTTCTCCCCAAAATCACTGCTGCATGGCTGGCAGGGAAGAGCTGGGGCTGGCTGAACTGCCCCTGGCTTCCCAGCCTGCATCCCAAAACCAGGAAAAACAGCACCAACCAAGGCTGGCATCTCGGAAAAGAACTTGTACATCATCCCAAATCCCAGCATGTAATGCTAATGCAGGAGGAAGTCAAATGGCACCAGGCAGAGAGTCTCTGGCCTTTGGAGACCTTGCCCCTGGAAATGAGTTTGAAGTGAAGCACTGTGTCTTTTCCTCTGTCTTTTAAAAGCCAGGGATTTTTAAATCTTCCTGATGAGGAACTGTCCTAGTTCCATGAGTCAGGGAGAGTTCAGGATGGGGGCACATCGCAGGCAGGGGAATTGGAGTTCTAAAGCCCAGATTTTGTCACTCTGGATGATGATGAGATGCATCAGTGCATCCTGCTGTAGAACCAGCCCTGAAGAAGGCTGGTTCAGGCTTTGTCAGTGCTTCTGCCTCACACTGAAATCTGTCACCTACACCAAATCTAACCCCCATCTCTCATTTAACACTTTAAACACTGCACTCCACACAGCTCCCTGCAACAGCAACCCAACAAGGTCCATCCCTCACCCTGAGAACATGAAGTGCCCCAGGAGACACTCCCCAGGCTGTGCCCAGCATCCCCGTGGGATGGGCAGGAACAGGGAAAACCTGGTCAGTAAAGGTGTCTCCCATCACCCTCAGCACTCAGAGGCTCTGCTGGGTGCTGGCAGAAGCCCTCAGGAAGGGGAGCCACTGTGGCCCCTGTCTCTCTGTGATGTTCATGTGGCTGAGATTTTTCAGGCTTATCACTTCACCCAGTCTGGGGCTGTAAATGAGGGTGATACCACCTGGAAAGCATCCCTGCTGTCAAACTTGGAGCTTCCACTCCAAAGCATGGAGTTTCTTCTAGGCAAAACATCCATAGAAACTTCTATAATGTGGATTAATTACTTGCATTTCTCTAAATTTATTCCAAAGAATAACTACATTCTCTGAGCTGAAAATTTGCATTGACACCTGTAAGGAAATATAAAATTACCATGTTTGTACCAACTCCAGGCTGAAAAACTTCCATCGAAAGAGCTAATGTTTAGTAAAGTTATAATCCAGTGAAAACCTTAATCTTATCATGTTTAGACATCTTAACTAGACATCACAGTCTGTATTACTTAGAACAGGGTAAGGTTAATTTCTACATCACTCTGTATCACAGAGAAATCTGAAAACAATGTTCGCATTTCATTTATTCTTCACTCCACTGAAACTCCCTTTCAAATGAAATCAATGTTAGCTGAAAATAGTGCTTTGCCACAAAAAAAGCACATTCAGATTTGTTCTGCTTCCACCATTTCAGTTATACTTTTCACAATTGTTTTGAATGACGCCTTGCAAATCCTACCTTTTCCTACAAAACTGAATCAGCATCTCCCATCTCTCTGAACTTGTCTGTTCTCCCTTTGCCATTATTTCATCAAACTCTGCAACATGGTCATCTCTGCCTCTTTTATAATGCACACAGACCCAGAATAAACAGAGGGAAAATATTAGCAAATGTGATTCTTTTAACTGGGATTTTACATGAACTCTCTAAACTGTGTCTGATGCAGTGCATATGCAGATCTGACTTTGAAAGTATCATTTAGGGGAAATCCCTGGAGGATTCTCATCTTCTGAGTCTGCCAGAGCTGGCAGAATCTCACTACAAACACATTTAAACAAATGGGAGGGCCGGATGGCGTTTGAAATTCCCTTTCAGGACTTCTGCTAAAGCTGTGTTTGCCTGTTCAACAGATATAAAAATAGAAAAGGAGAGGGTGGAAAATGTAATAAGTGATTTTTCTGCCTTACTAAGCAGTTTTAATTGTTTGTTGGTTGCAGCTGGCATGGTGGTACAGCCCCACATGGGGATGGAAGGGGCTTTTTGCTGCAGATGCAGCATTGCTGAGCCTGCAGAGCCACCATGAAATCCCACCTCAATTCCTCTCCCCATTAGCAGCAAAATATGTAGAACAAAGGTGCTGAAAGGATATAGTGGGCTTTTCTTGTTGATCTGACAGAGCAATTTTACAACACCATGTAAAATTGAAGTTCAGCTGTTACAAGGGTGTGAGATCAGGTCCTCACGTCAAGTCCATCTTGTCCCCACTGCTCTGCTCCCAGTCCCATTTGATGTCTTGCTCGCTTGCTGACACCCAGGTGGAGTGTGGAAACCTCTTGGCTCTTTCCAGTACCATCCTTGTTATTCATCACACAGACTTTGAGACTTTAGGCAGTGTTTGACAGGACACAAAGCCAAGGCAGGGACTGGCTCAGTTAAGGCAGGGACTGACTGTGACACTTCATTGGCCACTTTAGTTCCATGAGGTCAGGCTCAGCCCCACAGTCAGGCAGACACAAGACAGAGCTGGGACAAAACTGACAGGAGGATCCTAAGGAGGAAAGGTCCAAAAGTTTTATGGTCCAAATCCCTCTGTGTTTTTGCCTCCTGGCACACTGGTTGTCAGCGAGGGGACTGAGGGGCAAGGAGCACACAGAACACTGCTGCAGGTGAGAGGGAGCTGGGCACAGGTAAACATAATCCACCAGCAGTGCTTGCAAGATGCCACAGAGAGACAGAATCCTGCTGTGGAGCCAGCACTGGAGAAGCTCTCCTGGACTCAAACATTGTTTTAAGCAAGCAAAACCCCTGTCTGGCTGCTCAGGGGAGCGTGACGTGTCCGAAGGCTGGCAGCAGCACCGGCCACATGTCACAGCCCCAACACGGAGCTGCTCCAGGCTCCCTTTGAGCGACAGCTCTGCACTGAGAGCTGAGCTGCACAACCCGTCCTCAACACAGATACAAAAACAGAAACAAAGCACTTCACATTTGTCATTGCCTTTTCTTCATCTCTGCCTTGCACTTTGCTTTAGCACAGCGATATCTCCTGATAAGCCTCCCTGGGAAGCTGTGCCTCCTGTAACACGGCTGTTCTCACCCAATGTCCCCACCACAGGCATCCTGCCCCAGATCCTCCTCTCCTTCTCCCTAGTGCCTGTAAGAGTTGTGAGCCTTAAATCAATGCTGACTTAAATGTTTAATTGCCCTCAGGGAGTTCCTGCTCCTAGTTTCATTAATTCACGACAATTTGCATACGAGCATCAGCGCTGCCTTACGCAGTGGCCATTGCAGGTTGAACTTGTCGCAGATGCATCTCAGTGGCATACCAGTAATCCTTTTCCAAGTTAATTGGCCCGGGCTTGCTGCACACACCACTGCATAAAGCTCTGGTTTTACCTCTCTGGCAGGGTCAGCCAGAAGCTGGCTTTGCTCCCAGGCTGATGTCCCCACTCCTGGGCCCCCCCGAGCCCATGTCAGACACCCCATCACACTGTCACCAAGCCAGCCAGCACAGCAGGCAGCCTGCAGGGCTGGGTATCAGCATGAGTGCACACAACTAAAAATAGTCCAGAAACAGTGAAACCAGGGCATCCACCTGGATACCGAGGACCTTCCTCCTTCCAGGGATCACATGCAACCAGTGTCCCTGCAGAGTGAGAGGGAAAAGGAGGATAATTCAGAGCACCCACAACACTGCTGTGCTCTGGGGGAACATCTTTCTCAGTCACTTGTAGACAGATTCAGACACCAAGCCTTTAAATCAGGTACTTAGCATCACAAGCATGAATATTCTGTATGGGTTTTTTTTTTTTTCTGTGTCCGCTGCTTTGTTATCCAGTAAATAATTTTACTATGTAGCTCATACTAAACAAAAAATATTTTATATAAAACTAGAGCCAGAACAAATCTTTACACATCTCAGGCTATATGACATGATAAATTTGGCTGGATGAACCTCCAGCTTCAGAGACCCCAGCCTTGCTGCTGGGTGTCCTGGGGTTTGACCAGAGGAATTGCATCCCAGCTGGGCTGGGCTGAGTGGGTTGTCACTCCCCAGTGAGACTCCCCTGGTATTACACATGCTGAATACCGTACTTTGACATCACACCTCCACTTCCTCAGTATCTCCAAACCCATATAGTGCCAGGCAAGCTGATTTAAGCTTTTAAGTGTCTGGCTGAAATGGTTTCCTCATCCCTCCCTGGAGGAGGCAGCTTTGCTCTCCATATAAAGTCACAAAGTGGTATATTTGAAATACACTAAAGCACACCTAGAGGTGAACTGTGTATTATCCTATAAACTGGGAATTAAAGATTCTTAAATTCTAACCTAATAGCAGAAAGACAGCAAATCTTTTCTGTTTCTGAATACATTATGCTTGCTTAAATCCCAGGCAGTGCCTGATAATCACCCCAGCTGTGTTTCCAGTGGTATCAGCATGCACAGTGCTCATGCAAACACACAGAGCCGGGCTCCCCAAAGCTCCAGGTGTCTGCACAGGACTGAGCAACTCCCCTGCCACTTGGCCAAGCAGCAGCATGGCCTGATGAGTTTGCCACAGCCAAGAAGGGAAGGAAGGAGCTGCACTACAGCCCTGGATAGGGCTGCATTGCATCCCTTCCATTGCAAACCCAGGAGACCTGGAGTGAATGCCCTGGTCCCCGTGTGTGCTGTGAGACCCAGCGCAGGAGCCGAGAGCTGCAAGGGTTGTTCCAGTCACTCCGTGCTCGTGGTGCTCAGCCATGGGCATCCTGAGTGGCACAGGTTAATGGGCTGCCCACATTTCCCAATCCTCATGAGCAAACACTGCCAGGAATGATTACTAGCCCCTGACAAAGGTCATGCTCTATCAGGGCTCTACGCTCATTGAATCAGGATGTGTTTTCCTTGCACTGCATGCAGCTGCTGAAGCTCCTTTATTTTCATGCATTTTATTTCTGACACAGCTTTTTTGTTGGTAACACCCGGAGAGGAGAGGAGAGGAGAGGAGAGGAGAGGAGAGGAGAGGAGAGGAGAGGAGAGGAGAGGAGAGGAGAGGAGAGGAGAGGAGAGGAGAGGAGAGGAGAGGAGAGGAGAGGAGAGGAGAGGACTGGGAATGAGACTTAATTTGTATACTGAGTGGTTTCAGTTCACAACAGGCAATTAATACAATCAGGAGGAAAAACAATCCTTCAAAATGGAAAGCAAAGTTGAAGGAATGAGTGCTTTTAAGTTACAGCCGTTAAAGCCCAGTGCTGGGGTGCCAGCATATCCCAGGGACCAGGACAGCTCCTCTCATACTCATGCAGCTCCACCTAACCTGCTGCTGACCTCACCTTCCCCATGATAATTTCTCCAAGAATCTCCATTTTGTCCCTTATCACTTTGCTCTCAAGTTTCTTCCCTGTCCTTCCATGCTATTTTCCCCTCTCCTGGCTGCAGGATGTGATGCTTTCCCTCTCTGCCTGCTCTCCAGCAGCAGCAGAGCTGTTTGTGTGGAGTGCTGGTGACATATTGTGGCTGGGCTGGTTAATCACACATATTCCTAAGAGCCATCAAAGCTGGTTGGATTGGAGCTCTGAGCTAACACAAAATACTCACACTGCCCCCCAAAATCTATACAATCTACAGGGGGGCTCTGGGCTCAGCCCTTCTGCCTGCTGTGGTTTAGGATTGAAGTCTGAAGGATTTTACACCACTAATATCTAATTACATACATGCATGGAGTATTACTTAACACACAATCTTGACTTCAAAAATGTTGTGATTTAAGCTTGAACTTGATGATATTTGCATATAAATAGAGACCCTGGTTTTGTGTTTAGACTGTGTATCAGTGAACAGAGTGGTGGGGACAGGCTCTTAGGCACTACAAGTAAGATAATTGTTTAACTGGCATCATTACACTGATTTAAGGCAAGAGGAATTCCTGTGTGCTAAAGCATATGCAAAAATTGCAAACTACTTATTTATTAATTGTTATAAATTGTTCAAGCCTGCATTTATAAATTTTACAAACCCAGAGCCTAAATATACCTCACATCAGCAGGTGGAGGGAGGTGACAGCACCTGCAAGTGCTTCCAGCAGATCATAGTCAGGCTACAGAATAACTGCACAGTGGTAGCCAGAAAATATCCAAGTCCTTCCTTGTGCCCCCGTGCCAAATGACGTTTCAGAACTGAGACACCAAGTAATTTAAATACTGTCAGTCTATGCAGCATCTCAGTTATCCTTTAATTGTATAGTTACTCTTTTCTCAGAAGAGAGTGGTGTCTAATCGCGTCAGGATTTTCTTAAGTAATTCTGCCTCTGGGTAAAGAATATTTTTTTATACAGCAGCAGTGGATCTATATGGCTTTAAGAGGCAGATTCTTCTAACACTCAGGGCCTGGCTTAGAGGAGGCTCCTGAACTGATTCTGTCAAGAAGTGTTTGCATTTTCTTCAGGGCAAGTTAGAAAAGGGAAAAAACCTAAATGCGTTTTGACATTTGTATTTGGAGTGTTATCTGTCAAATATGCCAGGACCAGATCACAAATTTCCTCAAGATTGTCGTGGCTCTCCCACCTATCAATAGCAATCTGGAGCTCACAGAGGATGCAGGCAGAAAGGCACCCTGATAGAGTGCAATGACAGATTTCACATTAGGATGGAGGAGGAACAGGGAGCAGCCAATGGCATCTTAAAAACTGCACATGGGTTCTCTCAGTCAAGTGAGGTCTGACAGGGCAGTTTGCAAAATCCAGAGAGGAAACAGAAACCAGAAAGCTGCCCAGGGCCAGGGCTGCACTACCTGGAGCTGATCAGTGGCTGATCACCATATGAGTCCTCATCCCTTCTCATCCCTTATGTTTTCTGATGCTCTGGGAAAAATTACTCTGTAGAAAGTCTTGATCTTTCACTTCCTATTTATATGTTATTTTGGAGCAACTCTTCCAGTCCCCTCTACTCTGAAAGCAGCTAGGGGCATTGGGACTATGCAGGGAAAGTCAAGCAATGCCACCAGGGCTGAGGGATGCTGAGGAGCAGAGAGGCCCCAGGATGGGCATCCCCACCTCCTTCAGAGCCACAGTCCTGGGAAAGGCTGCAGCACCAGCCTGGGTACCTGTTCCAGCAGGACAAACAGCACTTATGCAGGACATGCAAGAACAGCCTGTTCAGCACCAGTGGCAGCAGAGGACAGAGGCTGCTTAGATTTTACACTGCTTCACCTATTGAGTCCTGAAGGTTGGTTATTGATTCTACAGCTGACATTACACAAAAGCCCCCATGGCCATGGGGATGTGACCATTTAGGACAATTTCTGGTACTCCAGCACATCAAGTCAGACCTTTTCAAGGTGATCTGCCATCTCTGCCCCTCCATCACATAGCACATGGCTGTTTCCAAAGCACCCTGTTCTAATACGCTGGTTTAATACCATACAGAGAAGAGATCAGCAGGTCCCATTATCATAGGAAATTATAATTCTCTCTGTGCTGGTTGCATTCCTAGGTTTAATGTATTGGCACTGCTGGCTAAACTGAGGCACCACATGTTGTATTAGCTGCACTGATTGGTGGATGAGGAGTGCACAAACTGCTGGCACATTGTACTCCAACATTAGAGCAAAAATGCCAGTGAAATGTAATGCTGTGTAGAGAAATGTGAGCTGTTCCCAGGTGTATTAATAGTCAGGCTGAACTGGGGGGAAAGATGTTGGTCTGTTTGCTGCTGAATATTCTTGAAATTCCATGTGGTAAAGTGATGCTGGTCTGTTTGACCACAGGTGATGTTATCCTTAGCAAGGGCATGCTTGTCCCAAAGTTTTTCAAGGATCAATACCCTGAGTCCTGCTACAGGTGCTGTCAACTATTTTATTACAGATGTTTAATCACTGGTGGTGAATTACCCCTGGGCTTCTTCAAACACCAGCATGTACCTGTAGCAGAATCTGATTTTCATCCCAGAGCTCCCAGGTAGCTTTGATTTCCATAAGGGAGAACACCTTTCAGTCACATCCAGGCAGACAGGCATAGGCTTCAGCAGGAGTTTGCTTCTTTCATAGTGAATCCTTCTCCAGAACCAGGGCAGAGTCCACAGGATATATTTGGCAGTGGACTGCATTTTTCCAGGATTTGAGGTGTTGCTTGCAATGCACCATTGCAGGAGGCACCACAACCTGTGCCATGTGACATGGAGCCTTTTGCATCTTTCATTCTCTCAAGGTTTCTGGGGAAGAAGCTCTACAAAGCACAATTCTTAAAAGCACTTGATGCTGAGGACCAGCCTGTCCTTTCTTCCTGTTTTCATTCCAACCTGGTCCCGGTTGCTCCTGTCCCCACAGCTTCTAACTGCACACAAACACTAAGTTTTTGTAATTCCTCCTCTCCAATGGGCTAATATATTAATCACTGACACTGTGGACAGGAATCATTGGCCATCACAAGACTGATGGAGTTCACAGAGGCCAGGTGGGACAGCAGGTAGCACGCAGAATGACTCTTAATATAGCTCCATCTATTTCACAGCATTTGTGGATTAGAATATGCTACATACCTGAATAATTTACTGAATTTAAGGGAGTTTCAATACCCTTGTTTTAACTGTAATTCCACTATCCTTTAAAAACCTAAAGTAGAGCAAAAAACACCAATAATAGGCAATATAAAAGGTAGATTTATTTTTTAGCATGATCAGGATTTCAGAGCCAGGATATAGAAATGGATGCAAGTGCTCTGGCATGGCCCTATCACCTGTGCTGCTGGGGAAGCATCACTGCACAGCATAATAGAAATGCTTCCTTATTTTATTTATTTTGGAATCAAAGGGGTCTACAGGCACATTAACCCCTGGGAATAAAATGCACCTGGCAGTAAGGGCAGTTTAGCAGGAGCAGCTCTGGAGAGGAGCAGGGACACTCACTGAAGCAACAAAGCCAGACTAGCCTGGGCAGGAGCAGCCCAAGCTCTGGAAGTCAGCCCTGGAATTAAACTCAGTGCTCCTGTTCCACAAAGGCTCTCAGCTCATCCCCAGCCAGCCCTGCACCTCCCAGGACTGCCCCAACATCAGCCCAGCATTGGCCCCCCAGCTCACCCAAACAGGCCTGGAGATGTGTGCTGGCCTCCAGAGAGATGTGTCAGTGGTGGGGAGTGCACAACAGCCTAAAAGAAAAATCAGGGCCAGGGCTGCACATTTTAGGACTCCTCTCTGTCACTGAACCCAAATATCATCTTCTCCCAGCTGCAGCAACAGCTCCATGGGGTTTTTTTGCCCAAGCTCCCAGGAGCACGACTGATCCTATAACTTCAGGAACTCCTTCCCACAGACCATCAGCCAGGCTGAAAACGATGCTGACCACCATGAATGCTCCACATGTCCTTCTGCCCACCTGCAAATAAACACAGTGCAAGTTCCCTGCAAATATGAAATAATGCAAATAAGACAACTCCAGAAGACCTCAGCAAGATCATCCCAGGACATGCCATAACTACCTTACTAATGGGTCTGAAAAATATTTAGATCATGTGTTAGATTCCTCAGTAGCTACTTGCAAAGCAGATCAGTGGGAAACCCGGGGTCTGCAGCCCATCAGGGAGACACCAAAAAGCCAAAAAGCACAGAGCTTTTTCCTATAATGAAGAGCAGGAAGAGACACCATAGGGGATGTCACCACTGAGCTGAGCTGGGAGCTACTTCAGCATCTGCTTGAAAATACATTAAAGCCCTTCCTCTTGATGGACACATTTGCAGTATAAATAGTTGTGCCCTCTTTATTTCACTCTGAGGTTTAATTAATATATAAATCAAACACTTATAAAACTCACAAATGCTTGGGAAGATGTAAAATTTAATTAGTTTGCCCACACAACTCCATATGTCAACTGTTAGCTCAATTACTCTTTGCCATGAAATACTGACTGCACTTTCCCATATTACTAATTTCCCTCTATCTCAAGTCATGCTTAATCAACACCCTGAACTCAACACACACACATTTGCGCTAAATTAAATATTCAGCACAAGGAGCAAGAGCCTCTTTAATGAAACCACAGCTGGATTTTGCTCAGAAATGAGATCCTCGTGCAATATTAGGGCAGAGGATATCTGGGGTAATCCCTGGGGTGTGGGGCAGGTTATCACCTGCTCTGGGATGTGCAGGACGTGCATTACCCTGCTCATGCTCTTCCATGGAGCACTGGAGGGAACACATCCCTGTCTGTGCTGCCCTGGGATGGAGCAGATGCTGCTGGGGCAGGGACTGGAGGAGGTGAGGGAGGCTGGGAATGAAGCCCAGGCAGGGATGGGTGAGGAGGGGCAGGCAGTGGGTGCACTGTGATCAGCTCAGGTGTGTGGTGTCAAAGTGCAGGTGTGCAGCAGCTAAAGATGGGGCCAAATCACCTCTGTACCCATTAAATATGCATTAAACGCACGCTCAGGTCAGCCCCAGCCTGGCAGTGACAGTCAGTACAAATGAACACTGACGCTGCATTTATTCCTATTTCAATATCCTCAAGAGAAAACAAAATGTCAAAATTATCATCTGGAAAGAGTCCCAACAACTTCTCCATCCTCCTGAAGCCCCTCTCTCTCCCCCACCCCCAGGATGAGGGCTCTGACAGCCCCCTGCCCGGGCTCTGTGCCACACCATGCCAGTGTGCCCACAGCTCTCTGCTGGCCAGCCGTGCCACAGGGTGACCTTGGCTGGCTCACCCACAGTGCCCAGCTGCTCCCAGCACACAGCCAGCCACTGGCTTCCCATGGGCTCCCAGATGTCCATCCCACAGAGGATGGATCCTGCCTGCCTGTGGGGAGCAGGGGGACACGGCCATAATGGTGCCACCGTGGCCAGTGGGACTGCTCAGTGAGGAGGAGGATGCTGGTGGCTGGAAATGCTGTGGCAGAGGGTGCAGCAGCCAAGTGGAAATTTAAAAGGCTGCAGGGGGATGCACTAAACATTTTTGCTTCTTTGAGAACTCCTTTGGAATAAAGATGCTTATAACTCTACAAAATTACTGTAAATTAAGCTCTTATTTTTCCCATTTGTGCTACTTGCTGGTATATAATTTTCCTGTTTGTGCTGTGAATACAGCACATTTTCATTCATTTTCCCTAAAACTATTTTCTTGCTGATTTTGCTTCCAGGAGTTGGTGTGGGAGCACAGCCTGGCCATGAGCACTGCACATGAGCTGCCAGCACTGCCTGTCCCTGGGCTTCTGCTCAGAACCACTTGCACCAGGCTTTGACAATCCTGAAAAAGTTCCTTCCACTGCCCTTCCTGAGAAAAGGGTCCACATGTCACTGGCCCCTGGTTTGCTCACAGGGTTTGTGTTTTGTTCCCCTCCCTGTTAGGCAGAAGCTGTAAGCCTTGCTACCAGACCTGAGATGATGCTGGGAAGTTCTATGTCTTGGATCAAGATTTACCATCCATAGCTCAAAGCTCCCCTAAGCCCATTAATTAAGAGCCCCATTTCCCTGTGACCATCTCAAAAAAATGTAATTTCAATGGTAAAAACACTTTGAGGGTGGAGTTGGGGATTTTTTTATGAGTTATCCTATATAAGCAGAACTGGAACCCATTATACTGGAACCCATATTATAGAAAATAATTTTAATCCTCAAACTTTTTCTTCAGGCAATCAGCTTGTTTCTTTAATTCAAATTAGATCTTCATATTCAAGTCTCATTCTAGTTAATAATATTTTTCAATTAAAGTCAATTGTCTGTGATCTCCCTAACTTCCAATGCTTCCCTGAAACTCTAATACAAGCACATTTTGAATTTGTTCCTTTTTTTTTTTTTCAGAAGCTGGTAACATTTTGCTTAACAAAACCAATTTCCAGCAACGGGATCAGAGCAGAGCCATGGTTTGTTCTGATCATGTTTGCATTTAGTAGCTATCACAGGAGTGATAGCTACTAAAACAACACTGCTGGGAGGGAAAACACATTTTTTACAGGCCACCTGCCTCTCCTTGATGTCAGGATGCTCGTGCTCCCCATGGTCAGGGAGGAAACTCAGAGTCACGGGACAGCAAGCTGGGATGGGCTCCTGCATCAGCAGGTGGAGGTGGAAAACCTTGTGGTTAGAGATCCAGGAACATCCCTTTGCTTTTTTAAATATCCCTTCAAAACACAGCCTTTATGCATTTACCCCTTCCAAAGGGAGAAAAGGAAGTGTTCCATGGAAAGCATGGTGCTAAACATGGGTTACAAGTACCTGGGAGAGCTCAGAGCAAGGCAGGCTGCTGATTTCGTGTCTGATATTCAGTGCATTGCAGCTCAGCACTCCAGACACACGAGCACAGCTCACTGCCCCCATACTGGAGCCAAACTCATCCCTCCTGCAAGCCAGGCACCAACTCTGAAGTCCCACGAGGCTTCTGCAGTCAGACAGTACCTCTGGGGACACCTGGGCAACACCAGGGCCAATCCACACACAGGGAAAGCAGCTGACAAAAGGAAGGAGAAATTTTAGGACAGTTTCTGCACATCTGTGAAGCACCCAGGGAGTAGAAGAACCACCTTGGTGGTGAAGCTGACACTCATCAAGAAAGCTGTTGGCAGTGGGCAGACTTCAGACAATACTTGGTAAAGAGGTGATAGAAGAGAAAATCACAGAATGGTTTGAGTTGGATGGGACTTTAAAGATAATATTGTTCCAACCCCTCTGCCACGGGTAGAGACACCTTCCACTAGACCAGCTGGCTCAGAGCCCCATCCAGCCTGCCTTGAACACTTCCAGTGATGGAGCATATACCACTTCTCCAGGCAATCTGTTCCAGTGCCTCAACACCCTCACAGTAAAAAAATTCTTCCTAATATCTAATCTAAACCTACCTGATTTCAGGATAAAGACAGGGAAGCAGCAGCAGCCCAAGTATAAAGCTCTGCACAAGGAGGTGATGTGCATTATCAGCAACATCTTTACCTGGCCTCTCTGACACAAGAGGGCAAAAGGCACTCCTGTCCTGCCCAGCAGCATGAGACCTGGCATTTGCAGGGAAAATGCTCCTGTGGGATTTACTCAGTTATTGCTTTAGGGGTGTTTTGCTGCTTTCATGCCATAGCAAAGTCTGGCTGTTTCACCATCAGTGTCATCATGATGCTTTCAGTGCTTCTGGAAAGGTTAAAGGAACCAGAGGACCAGAGATCAGGTGAGAAATTCAGTTTCCACTGCCTTTTTTAAATACTAATAAAATACTAATAAATGCTGGTTACGGTCAAAAAGCCCGAAACAGCCCCCATGTGTATTTTGAAGATGGAAAGACAGCAGGCAAAGAAAAAAAGGCCCCCAGTTTTATTATTTTCTATAATCAGACTATAATTGGAGAGCAGACGCTGCCTGTAGCACACTGCCATTGGGGACTCTGGTTTTCTAATAAGAAATCCATGAGGGAATTAGATGCTGTTTCAGTGGTGTTCTGGCTGATTTAAGGGATGCACCTGGAGCCAGAATTCATGCCTTCAGTTGCTGTACTTCACCAAAAGCAAAAAATGTAGGTGCCACTTGTAAATCCCTGCAAAAATTGGGGCTGCAGTGGCAACAGTGAGAGTCCCTTAATTATAATAGTGCTTTTGGGAGCCGTGACAATTAGGAGTTTCCGGTGTTCTGGAAATCAAAGTGGTTTCTATTCTCTTCTTTAATTAATCCAGGCTTTTATCTGTGAAAGTGGAGATGAATTAAGGTTCTGCTCTAGGCAAAGGGCAATGATGCTTGTGCAGTCCCTGGCAGGGAGAAGCCACTGGACCTCCAGGACCTGGGTGACACTGCAGCATCCCTGGCCTCCCATTCTTAATATTTTGGGGGATGAAGGGGAAAGACCAAAGGGTGACATGCCTCGAGCAGGAATCACCACAGTATGCACATATCAGGAGAGACCTGCTGCATGGGGGTGTGCAGCTGTGTACCCATGGCAGGGGACACACTGCCTGCCTGCAGGAATTCAGCAGATAACAGACACCAGCATTTATCACCTCCCCACATGGGAAAGGGTGAGTCAAGCTGCACAAAAATCGCAAGATTGGTATAAAATCATGATTTTTTTTTTTTTTCTGTTCAAAGGAAATTATTAATATAGGTCCTTTTATGCCACCACGGGAAGGGTTGATTTTGGGAAGTTTTCTAGGGCTGGGAAATCACACAGAAAGTCCATGTGACTCCTAAAAGATGACAACAGCAGTATGGGATTTGTGGTAAACCCGTGAATGCCTCCATGAATGTGAACTGTACATGCATGGATGGCAGAGGTTTCCAGCTGTAAGTAAAGCCTCCAGCTGATGGGATGACCTCAGTGCTCAAAACAGGAGCATCTGTCACCCACCAGAGCAGAAGGTAGCACAATGCAATTAACCCATACAGCTAATTAATCAAATCCAGCCCCGACAATGTTATCAAGGAGCTGCCTGGAAATTATTCTACATGTCAAAGTCTATTTTTAGTACAAATAAATCCAGACCCATCCTGGACAAACTGTGCTCCAGTTTGGGGCATCTCCACACTTCATCATTTCCCTGCAGAGAATTCTGCTGCAAGTACCCAAACTCGGCCCTAGAGGCGTGCCCCAGAGCAGCTTTGTGTTGGATTGAACAATTTTCCCAGAGAGAAACTGAATTTCTACATCCACCTTCCTTGACTTTTGGTCCGTTTTCTCCTTTTCCTACTAGGTGGCGCCTGCATGACAGACGGAGACCAGCCCCAGCGGGGAGCATCTCTACCAGGTTTCCCCCGTGAAGGGCCGATAAATGACACTTTTCCCCGAAAAGCCAGGCGGTTGAGAAAGTGAGAACCTGCCGGGAGCTGATTAGTAGCAGGAAGCCTTTTCTGGGAGCGCCACGTTAACTGTGCTGCCCCAGGGGCACTGCCAGACCCCCGGGAGGGAGGGGGATAATGGGGGACATCCAGAAGATGCACCAAGCATAGCCTAGGTGTGCACAAGCCCTGTATGGACACTTCCAGCCCAGTGCAGTCACCCCCATTCAGCCACAGCTCACCTCAAAAGCCTAGTCACAAAAACAGGCTTTTCATTCTGGATCACCAGCAGGAGATACACAGACCAGACTCACCACCACTGCCCCCACACAGCTCTCAGGTGGGAGAAGGGCCTTGGGGGTCCAGTACATCCCTCCCTGCTCTAGGAGGGACACAGCAGTGCTTTGTCATGCCTGAAAACTGCCCCCAGGCTGCTTCTCTCTGCTCCCTCCTGGCAGTCCCATGAAGATTCAGCCAGAGCCTCAGGTGTCAGCATCACTCCCAGTCCTTCTGGGTAACCCCAGAGAGGTCGAGTAACAGCATGAGCTACAACTTCTTCACCCAACAAAGACATTGTGTGCCCAGCTCTGACTTCACACAGCTTCCCACATCCCACCTTTGCAGTCCCCAGATCATTCCCCTACACGAGCTCGAGCTCTCTGTTTCACAACCGTGCCAAACTAACTTGCTGGCAATAATTAACCATGTTATCTCCACACTCCACCTCTGTTGTACATGTACACTGCACATGTTCCAGTATCTCAGCTCCTTTCTGAGTTTGGTATTTTCGGCAGCCCCGGGCCATGTGCCAGTCCAGAGCAGACAGAACCCTGTTGTGCTGATAACCCAATTTCCCAGCCCAAACGGTACCACCGGGCCCCAGGAAAGCAGATTCCAGCCCAAACCACAGCTTTGGGACAGCCAGAGGAGGAGCTACGTGTACTGACTGCCAAATAGGATTGGTTTTCCAGTGGTAAGTTTGCCATTTACTGCCCCTGGGGGACAAGCTGAGGGAAGCTTGCCATTCCCTGGCTATGACATTGTGAGTGGCAGGTGAGGCAGTGTCCCTAAACTCTGCTTTTGTCACAGCATCTGCTCAGGTGCAGCCACTGCTGCTCAGCACTTCTGCATCCCCAGTGGCCCCTGGGGGCACAGCAGCTGCCCCCCTGGGGGCACATTGACTGGGTGTGGGGCAGGAGCTGAGCTGGCCTGGTGCACCCCTCCACACTGTCACCTTAGATGGCTCCAGCCCCCCCAAGACAGTGTGGGGGGTGGGGACTCCCCATGGCTCCCTGGCTGGGCAGCCAGGAGCTGTCAGGGTTCATCTGCTCACCAGTGCCATGCTGTGCCAGCACACGGGCACTGGAGGAGCCTGGCAGCCTCAGCCCTCAGCACATCCAAGGCAACTCCCTGTCCCCATGGAGGGGAAGGACAAGGAGGACAGGGTGCAGGTGGCATCACGGCTAAGGGGACAGCAGGACACAGCCAGCTGGGCACAGGGACACAGATGGTGCTGCCAGAGAGCTGCAGCTCTGACCAGCAAGTGATGGGCTAGGAAAAGAAGATTGCTGAGAGAAGAACAGTCCAGATGACAGAGAAAAGTCCTTGCTCCAGATCAGCAAGGAAAAAGGGGAAAAGAACCCCAGAAATACACCCAGAAACACTGGCCAAGCTCAGCACAATTCTGGCACATTGGTACTCTCTGGGTAGAAGATAAATTAAGCCAACTTGCAAGCCCACATCAGATCTCTCATCAGAAACATGGTTCCCAAGGGAATCTTTTGAGCAACCAATAAAGCTGGTCAAGGTCTGGGAGGTGAGGAGGCCTTAGCTGCCTACTGAAAAAATGGAGCTGCAGGACTCAAACTGTCCAGCAAGCAGGACAGGGCTAGCCACAGGTTTGAGAAGAGGAAACCAGGTATAAAATTGGCATTCATTCTTCTCTGTGACATAAAGGTGGGAAAGCAGAGGGTGTTTCAGTGAAAAGTTTGCTAATTTACAAAAAAGGAAGTGCAATCTAAAAAAGGAGAAATAGATTTCAATGCTTCCAGAGGGCTGGTCATTACCCATGGAAATGGATAGTGACTCACCCCACACTGCCCTGGCAGCAGCCTTGCCCCATGCAGGAAAACAGGATCAGGGAGAGACCCACACAATGCAGAGACCTGAAAGAGCAAAGAGGAATTTGTAAGATTAATTGCAATGACCAAGGCAAACACGGCAATGACTATGGATTCTATAAATAAATTTAAAGGCAAAATTTGTCCTTTACATAATATGGGAGAGCAAGTGACAAGGTACAGCAGGTGCAGGAGAGTTTAATGATTTCTGTCCTTCACTCTCCACAAAGAGCTGATTGTGGCATATAAATTATCACCATGATAGGCATGAGGAGGCAGGGGCCACTACAGGCAAGAAGGGGCTAAGGAGTAATCTCATTCTTCCAGATGCATTTAGTTACAGATGGCCTTTGCAGAGGGGTGATGAAGTACAGCTATCCCAACGATCCTCCTTCTCCTAACCATGTCAATAGGTTTTCACACCTCCGGTATTGTCCAATAGACAGGGAACTCACAGCATCTCAAAGTCTGCAGCTTGAGCATCCCAACCCTCTGAAGCTCTCTCTTATCCAGTGTCCAGCCACTGGGAGTCACCAACAGGAACTTTCCCCAGCAGTCCCCACACCTTTGCTGAAGCCTCTCCATATCTGCAGGTTTCTGTATCTCCCACCCCATGGATGTGAGAGGAGGAGAGTACCCTTGCAAGCTGGGCCCATTTGCAGGCAGCACAGAGACTGGAGAGGGGGAATATCTGCACAGGACAGCGGTGAGAATGGACTGAGATAATTAAAATCACAGCCTGCCCGGGAGAGAGGGAAAAAATGGTGCTTGCTTCGTCCCAGGAAAACACATCCCATGTGCAAGGAGGACACAGAGGAGATAGCAGTTGTCAAAGATTAGAAAAACCCACCTGACCGCAGGGGCCGGGAAGCACTTGGGGCTGGGTTCAGAGGGGCTGCACATCCCTCTGCCCGGGCTGCAAACACACACTGCAGCCGCACCCCGCGGCTGGGGGCGGGTGAGACAATCCCTTCATGTCCCTTCCCTCCGTGCTCCTCTCCTGAGTGAGTGAGCAAACCAAAGCTCCAGAGGGATTTGTTTCAAGTCCCTGTGCTTTTGCCTGGAGACTCTCCCTTAGGTGCCAGCTCCCGGCAGCTTTGGGAGTTTGCTGCCTCCGGTCCACCGGAGCGGGGCCGTGTGGCAGTGTTGGGTGTTTGCAGCAGGACAGCTCTTGGAAGAACCATTATCTGCTCCACGCCTCCGGCACAGCTTTTCAGAACAAGTGCGTGGCCCCTGATAGCAGGGACAGAGGCCCAACAAGCCGCACCCGCCCATTAAAATGAGACACGCTCCGAAATGCGTTTACAAATAGGGAATTAAGGTCTGCCTTCGCCTGCTGTCGGCAATGGACACCGCGGCCCGGCTGCCCGGCAGCGATGCCCTCCTGCCCGCGTGTGTTTAACCGGGCACGGCAGTGACGCCCGGGCAGCGCTGCGGGGACGGGGCTGCGGGTCCCTCACGCTGAGCCGGGTGGTCCCGGGCCGGGCGCCGGGCCAGGCTGTGCCGAGCCGAGCCGAGCCGAGCCGAGCCGAGCCGAGCCGAGCCGAGCCGAGCCGAGCAGTGCCGGCGGGCACATGGGCAGGAGGGCGGAGCCCTCGGCCTGACATCACGGCTCGGCTCCGCGCTCCCGGACGGCGCCGCTCGCCCTCCCGCCGCCGCGCAGAGGTGAGGAGCGCGGGGGGACGGGCACGGCGGGGCTCGGGCAGCGCCAGCACGGCGAGGAACCGGAGCGGGGCTCGAACCGCCCGCAGCGGGCGTGCAGGGCGGGGGAGGCTCGGCTCGGCTCGGCTCGGCTCGGCTCGGCTCGGCTCGGCTCGGCTCGGCTCGGCTCGGCTCGGCGCCGCCGGGACTGCCCTGCTGAGCGGGGGCTCCGTGCGCTGGGTGCCGGACCCCGTTCCACGCTCCCCGGGGTCCCCGCGGCGGGGCCGGGAGCGGCGCTGCTCCGTGCCCGCGGCCCGCTCCGCCCCCGGGCTCGGACAGCGGTCCCAGGGCGCGTTCGCACGCTCGGTGCGAGGGTTGTGTCGGGGCTGGGGCCGGGTCCTGATTCTGCGGGGCCGGAGTGTCTCGGTCCGGGAGGTCGGCGGGGAGAGCTCGGTGGGATGCTCGACCCCGGCAGGTCCGCCGGGATGCGGTGCGGGCTGCCCGCGGGAAGCGCTTTCCTTCAGAACGTGGCTGCTGGGCACATCCCTGCGGCTGCGGGAAAATCCCTGGCACCAACCGGGCACAAACCCCCCGGAACGGGTCGGGTTCCGTGTTCCGAGTGATGCGGCCCTGGTGAGCGCAGCGGGGACGGACGGACGGACGGACGGATGGATGGATGGATGGATGGGTGGATGGATGGATGGGTGGATGGATGCACGTTCACGCTGTGCTCCTCAGGGAGCAGCACTTGGCGCTTAGGTTTCACTTTGCATTCTCCGCTCGCTAAATGCTTTGAGGAGATGAGTGGATTTTTACAGACACAGAGAAATCAGCACAGAGATATAAAAAAACTTCGGGAAAATCTTGGCCAGGGCCCAGGATCCCTCAGGGGCGAGCAGGGAGCAGCTGTGGGGTTTCTGAACCGATACGGGGACTTGTAAAAGCTACAAAGGCTGGATGGTTTTTGAGGTGGACTTCAGTATTTGATCCATGTAAGAGTAACAAGGGATGAAAGCTGTGAAGGAATTGTAGAGGTGACTCTGTGGTAGGAACATCCCACAGGTGATGGAAGCTGGGGTGGGACTGTGCCTGTCGCATGGCCCTGTCCCGGGTGTGACATCTGCCCGTGGACACCAGGGAGCTTGGGGGAGTATTTGTGTTCGTAATGCCTGAGCTGGGCAGAGGGGTATAGAGAACCCCAGATCATCACTCAGAGTAGTCTAAATAAAACTAACACATAGAGAATTGTCTGCTGTGGCAAGAAACAGAAACTGAGAGACAGCAGGAGAGGAAGGCTGTCGCCAACAGTATCACAGTCCTGTGGGCTGAGGAGATGCAGGACTAATAAGATTTAAATACTGCATCAAGCTTTTGCTTTCTTCTAAAATCACATTTGCTATGAAACAAATGTACAGTAATATAAGATGCCACAGTCACTGCACATACTTGATTTCCTCTGTGATTGTAAAAGAGAAAATGTTGATGACTCAACAAGTCTGTTTAACAAAACCACATCAAACCCCACATCAAACATGTTCTTTGACAGTGTAATAATTCTTTTGTTGTTTATTTTGCTCTTTATTTTTGTTTTGGGGTTGTTTTGCTTTTAATTGTTAAGAACTATGCTTTGACTATGACCTTGTAACATCACACCCATAAATAGAAGCAGGTTTAGATTCAGGGGAAACACATTTTTTCCGATGATGGAAGAAGTAGGCCAGCCATGCCAGCTCTTTTGAGAGGTGGGAAAGGCAGTGACAGCTGTGATAAGAAATGTCACACACCAGAAGTTAAAATGCACCAATTTGTTATCTATAAGTTTACCATCACTGATTAGAGTTAGCTTTTTGTCAACATCATAATGGAAGACAATGCTGTTTTCAAATTTTGAATTTATTGCTTCTTCATAGGAGGTCTCCTATGCAGACCTACAGTGGATTAAGCAGCTTCCCATCTTCATCTAAGTGAGCTGTCACTTAACTGAAAGTAAAAAGCTTCTGAAAATATGTCAGTAATGTGGGAACTTCCAACACATTTCCAAAGGCCTTTATATAATCTGGGGCCTAAACATTTTGAAATGTCTCCTGGGGTTTAAGGTACTGAGACAGAAATTCCTCCCATCCTTTTTCCAGGTTCTCAGATTTTCAGTGAGTCTCTCTAAAGCCTTGTTTGTGGCAACACGTGCATTTTCTTTAGTATGAATACAACGCTGTAGTCTTTGTAAAAAAATGTCCTAAGAGCTCCCCACGGGATGTAGGCTTCAAGAATCAGGGTCTGTCGATAACATGTCTACCACTGAAGGAGCCCAATACCAACTGATGATCATGTGCAAGCACTAACAGAGCTAGAGTGGTTTGGGTTGGAAGGGACCTTAAAGATCATCTCATCCCAACTCCCACCATGGTCGGGGGCACCTTCCACTAGACCACATCGCTCTAAACCTGGTCCAGCCTGATCCTGAGCACTTCCAGGGATGGGTCATCCACAGCTTCTCTGGGCAATCTGTGCCAGTGCCTCACCACGCTCACAGTGAAGAATTTCTTCCTCATATCTGACATAAACCTGCCCTCTGTTACTGTCAGAACATTCCCCATTGTCCTACCACTACAGCCTTTGTAAAAAATCCCTCTCCAGCTCTTCAGGTACTGGAAGTTGCTCTGAAGTCTTCCTGGTGTCTTTTGTTCTCCAGGCTGAGCAACCCCAACTCTCTCGGCCTGTCTTAATAGGAGAGGGGCTGCAGCCTTCTGAGCATCTCTGTGACCCTTCTTTGGACTCACTCCACAGGTCCACATCCCTCTAATATTGGGGTTAGATAGGGGACAGAAGCTGTGCCCGTGCAGCTTGGCATTGTGGTGGAATACGTGGTGCTTGTACTCATGTAGCACACAGGGTCTCGCTAAGGATTGGGGTCCTGGGGGAGGCATATTGTTCACACTGCATGTATTTGTCTCTCTGGGCTGGCCTGCAAGACCCTTGCCAGTGCAGGGGAAAGCAAGCTGGATCTGCTGTGCAGTGTGCTGGACTGAAGGCAAACAGTGCGAGAGGAAGGGAAAGGCAGGGCAGTGAGCTGACTTTCAGCAAAGAGCATCTCTCTCTTACCCATCTGGGTCTCCAAAGACAACTACCTGGTCAGCCAGTTGTGTTTGCCTCTCTCCCAGGAGCTGCTGGGAAAATCAAAAGAAGCAGTACATGGTCCTACATTGGTTGCCTTTCCTGTTTTCAGCACTGTGCATTTTCAGGGCTGGCTCAGAGCTACCTCTGTACTGTGTACCATGCCTGTGCTCCGTGGAGGGGGAAAAACAGATCAGCAGGAGATGGGCTGGCCCTCTGCCACAGGCTGTATCTTCCTTCCACCCCACACTGCCTCCCAGGCCATCTTCTCCCCGTGTGGTCCTGTGCATCTTCTGAGTGACGGGGTGAAGCAAAATCAGAAAGGCAAGAGGTTGCTGATCTTGGAGACCCTTCTAACAGGCGCTGCGGCACAGAAATAGCCAAAACAAATATTTCTGTGCATGTTCAGCATAATTTCTCCATGCCTTTCCTGGAAAGACACAAAGAGATTTTAAAGAGAGAGCTGGAGCCTGCCAGCTCCCTGTGGTGACTGCTGAAGTCAGGACCTGCCTGACCTCCATAGGCCCGGAGAAGGCTGGAAACCCCAACTCATTTTAGGCAGGAACACCTCCACCCATCATGTCTGGCTGCAGGGAATTACTAGATCTACCTGAGAAGCTTCCACCTTTGGGTTGTTTTCTTGCTCTTCTCGCACTTGGGGAGGGGAAGGCTTAGAAATGAGCGAGAGCCACTGAGTTGTTAACTTGGCAAGACCAGCAAGAGAATGAAGACCTCAGATGAAAGCAGGAGAAGCCATACAAGACTTAAGTACAGCGGCCTGAAGTTGTTATAAACCACCCTTTTATGTCACTCAAGAACTGTGAGATGCTAAGCTGAAAAAATAACCTCCTCATTCAGAGTCACATCAGGCAGATAAGCTCCTGTGTGCTGTGTCAGCATCAGCACTGCTCTAGCAAACCTGTCTTGCTTCAGGTCTGTGCTTTCCACAGTCTTACAGTGAAACCTCAGGATTTCCCAGACTTTCAGATTCCCATTTCATGATGTTTTATTACAGAGTAGGCCTTTCTCAGGCTTCTCATTACTCTGTCAACACAGTGGGCACAGTGGGCAATAAGATGCTTTTGCAGAAGAGCAGAGGAAGTTCTTCAGACAAGGACTTAGCTGCAGAGAAGTGGCACTGCAAATGGAGGCTAATTTGGGGGAGAAAAGTTTGAAGAGATCTATGGCAGAACCTGTTGGTAACTGCTTTAAGATACATAGTTTTGATAAAAACAGGCTAAAGGTTTGTTTTCCAGTTGTTTATCATAGATAGGTATTCCTGCTCAGTTTTCCTGCTCTGTATTAAAATGAAGGCTTTATCCTTGGAGAGAGAAACTGTCCCTGCAAAGTGATCACAAGCTGGTGTAGTTCTATAGGAGAACTGTAGCCAAAATGTCTGAGCTTGTGTGGGGAAAAGAGGTTATTTTGTCCCTGTGGGAAATTCTGGTAGCCCTTTCTCCTCTACTTTCCCCTGTTCTGAAAACTGTTTATGAATTTTGGTCCTGGTGAAGAGCATCTTGTGGTCAGGGACATGGACATGCCTTAGGCTTCACTGCTGGCTTTCAAAAACAACATTACACTTTTTTTTTTCAGTGTATAAACCAGAGGGTGCATGGAGTTGGGAGGGTCAGTGCCTGTCAGCCCGTGTTTTCATTAGTGTGGGATGGAGTAGCGAAGCAGATATTGAATTTGTAGGTGACAATGAACTAGGAGGGACTGGAAAAATTTTATAGAAGAGGCTAAGAATTAAAGATTGTGACAAGCTGGAGAACTGGTTTAGAAAAACAGGGCACATGTTCTGTCCAGTGTGGTAGGACTGACTGACCGGCTGGACACCAGGTGAGCGACCAGCCAGGCAGTGGTCACAGGGAGCCAGAGGACAGGGACACTGTGCCCCATGAGTTAACAGGGGAACACAGTTGTGCAAAAGCAAACAGTCTTCTTGGGATGAAGAAAGAAAAGCTGTGCACTGGGGAAGCAGCATCTCTGCTCCAGGTGGTGCCTTTTAGGGGCTCAGTTGGAAAATGCAGTTATGGGCATCCTCCAAAAAAAATGAGAGCAAGGAACAGAGGCTGAGCTGTTGGACATTCGGTAAATAAACAGCTCTGATGAAAGAGTTGGGTTTCACTTGTGCAGGGAAAACCGAAGGGAGATACGAAACCTGTTCTCCAAATACAGAACGTGTGTGTCTGCAGAGGAGAAGGCAAATCATTTGCCATGTCCTTTGGGGATAAAAGAGGAAGGGATAAGGTTAACTGGATTGAGAGATAAAGAGGAGAGAAAGCGGGGCTCTGCAGGAGCTTCTGGAAGTGGTTTCAGCAGATAAATACCTGATAATGCGGTAATCAGATAAAGAGCTGCCCTGGGGCAGGAGGAGGGAGGAGGATATTTGAATGCAAAGTGCATCGGGGTGGAGAACAATTGCAGGGGGACTTGGGGCAACTCCTGGAGCCCACGGCAGGTGTGGGGTCACAGCAGTGCCTGGAACCCACAGCGGGTGTGGGGTCACAGCAGTGCCTGGAGCCCCACAGCGGGTCACGGCAGTCCCTGGAGCCCCACAGCGGGTGTGGGGTCATGGCAGTGCCTGGAGCCCACGGCAGGTGTGGGATCACAGCAGTGCCTGGAACCCACCGTGGGTGTGGGGTCACGGCAGTGCCTGGAGCCCCACAGTGGGTGTGGGGTCACGGCAGTGCCTGGAGCCCCATAGCGGGTGTGGGGTCACAGCAGTGCCTGGAGCCCCATAGCGGGTGTGGGGTCACGGCAGTGCCTGGAACCCACAGCGGGTGTGGGGTCATGGCAGTCCCTGGAGCCCACAGCGGGTGTGGGGTCACAGTAGGCCCTGGAGCCCCACAGTGGGTGTGGGGTCACAGCAGGCCCTGGATCCCACAGCGGGTGTGGGGTCATGGCAGTGCCTGGAGCCCCACAGCGGGTGTGGGGTCACGGCAGTGCCTGGAGCCCCACAGCGGGTGTGGGGTCACAGCAGGCCTGGCTGGCAGCCCAGCTGGGTTTGCAGTGTGCTTTTTCTGGAAGGGTGATTTGCATCCTTTGCCAGTTCCTGGTTTGCACCATTCGGAGATAACTCTGCTTTGGAGGGAAAAAGAAGTAAAAAGGGGCAAGCAAAAAGGCAGCAGGCTCAGTTTCCCCGACTCTTTCTCTTGTGGGCAGAGCCGGGGAAGTCATTTCCAGTCAGCCTGGGCAGGACTGCAAGCTCTCCAGAAATGTGCACCAGAGCTGAGATTAAAGCAGCTTTGGATAAGCTCTTCTATTACTTAAATCTGTTCCAGTTCCAACAGGTTCAGATTCATGGTGCTTGCTGTGCTCCTGGGTGGGATGCTGTGTGTGTGGGAAAGATACTTAAACAAACATTTGATTTTCCCTGGAAATAAAATGGTGCTAGCAAAAAGAGAAAAGTATTTCTGCTTACAACCAGACCAGAATGGAATGCTTCAGGTGCCGAATGCTCCTCTGCAGCTGGGGCTTTTGGAGGGTTAACACAGCAAGAGATGCTCTGCAAACAGAGGCTGGAGGCTTTGGCTTCACGGTTCAAAGGTCTCTCCATGCAGACTGGAAGTCCCCTGGGGGCAGAGATCACCTCTGTCCCTGGAGTGTGTGTGTTTGTGGGACCAAGCTGGTGCCAGCCATGGCTGGCAGGGCCCAAAGGGACCTTCCAGTGCAGAAATCATGACACTCCTCTGCAGTGACCTGACCAAAGGCTCTGCTGCATCCTTTAATTCCTCATGAGCCTTGCTGGTCTTTCAACCCATGTGCTCGTTAAGGAATGTGTATAATAATCATGTGCTTTATCTCGAGTAGCACCCAAGCAGAAGCTGAAGCACAGAGCAGGCTCTTTGATGACCTGCACGAGTTGCATCCACAGCTTATGGAGACTCGGTTGTGGTCAGTCTAAACAAACACTGACTTTGGGGGAAGACACAAGTGATGGTGCAAACTGAGTATGTGAGGCTGAGTCAAAGATGAGTTTCTGTGCAAACAGGAACTAGTTTGGTTTCACTAAACTAGTTGATTTGTTGGAGCTCTTTATGTGCTGCCATATTCTTCAGCACAATCTGATATGTTTAAAACACTGCCTTTTATTAGAGTTACGGTTAAACTAACCTGTCTTTTATCTAATAAATCTGAATACCAGGGCATTGAAATGAATCTTGATTTTTATTTTTTTTTTGTCCAGAATGGAAGCAAAGCCTTGCCACCACAGGTCCAACCTTTTTCAGGGTGTACAACTCAAACACCTCTGGACTGCAAATTACAGGAACCAGCTAGCTATCCTCCTGCACCAGAGGATGTGAAAGGGGCCCCAAGAGATGGTCTCATCGTTAAAGACGTGGTGAAAGATATCTGGGTCATCCCAGACAAACTTGCTGGAGTCCCATCATTGTTAGTATCTCCTTCCCCCGTGTCTGTTGAAAGAGGATAACAAGTGTGTCTCTTCCCAAGTAGCTGCAGGGGATGATCTGCTCAGCAGATTGACTCTGCTGTGAGCCCAGGGACACCTGAGTGGGCTCCTGCAGCCCAACTCCATCCAGAACGGCTGTCCTGCTGCAAAACCTGAGTGAAGTCTTTCAGTGTGGGCAGACAGGCAGAAAAACCTTGTTTGCCTGGCACTGAGCCTAAGCTAACAGCCTCTGCCAAGCCTCAGGTGCAAAATATTTAGAATTTTCCCTGTTTTTCTTCTGTGAGAACCCCTCCCTCCCTCTGCCTGGGCAGCAGAGATTTAACTGCTTTGTTTCATGCAGCTGCTGTCTGTCTGATCCCACGTTTGGGGCAGAAGTTGCCTTCTGGACAGTTTTTGTAGAGTGCCTAGCAGAGAGGAGCTCCCCATCTTGCTCATTGCCCATCACTGCTATTGCCCTGCAATTAACAGCAGTAGTGGCAATGCAGTCACTGAACTGCACACAGGAACAAGTGTGCTACAGTGGGCACAGCAGCGATGTAAGGGTGCCATTAGCAGCTGAGCTGAAGGGCAGCTGGACATTGCATTCAGTATTTTAGTTAGGGAACTGCTGCCCAGTTACAATTGGAGCTTGTTCATTCCCACTGGGCTGTGCTTTAAATCATCTGGTATCTTCCTTGGTAAGAAACTGATCTCCTTGAATTGAACGTGCTATAACTCAGCAGGGATGCAGTTTGCTTGACAAGGAAGATCAATAAATGGGGCTTACCTAAGTCTGGAGATGCTAGGGATGTCTGAGCACCATGATATTCACTCATGACCCCCTCTGCAGCATCCTGGCCATGGTGCTTTGCCCGACTCTGGATGGGCTGACCTTGCTGTGGTGAATTAGCTTTGGGAGGGAGAGTTTCAAGCAGGTGACATTGTCCATAGTGCAGAAGAAGCAGTGTGGACACGGTAAGTCAGGAGTGGTGGCGGGAGGGGGGTCTGTGTGCTCCCCAGAGATACAGAAGTGAAGAAAAGCTGTTGCCTAATCAGACAGTCCATTGCCAGGCATCTGTTAGGCAGAGACCACAGCGTTTGTCTCAGTGAAATGTGTTTGTGGTGAAAGAGGCATGTTCCCCTCCTTTCTCAGGAAGATTTTGGTGCATGGCAATGACAGCAATGCAACCCTGGCAGCAGCCAGCATGCACCAGGGACCATCCCACCATGGGCTGGCAGCAGGGATGAGTCCTGCTCCAAAGCCCCACCAGTCAGAGCATGACTGAAATAATCACAGCAAAATTCACAGAAAATATTTTGAGTCTTCTTACTTGGTAAATCTCCTGCTGACTTCAAAGGCTGTTTAATTCTGTCATCCCTTTTAATCAAAATAACTGGAGACAGCAAAGATGTTTATCTCCAAACATTACCGACATCTCTTTACATGTTCAGTGGCAGCTGCAGGACAGAGGAAACACACTACAAAAAAAAATTTCTTGCAGCAATATTTACATCCCAGTGGGACCACAGAGAGAACTTTTAAGGTGCCTTAAATCGATTATGGGTTACAATCACTTTGTCACCCCGAATGCTGATTTCTGCCCCCATGGCTGAGAGCCAGAGATGTGTTTCTTTATTTTGGGGTAATATTTTTTTGTGCACAGGTGGTGGAAAGGTGGGGGGTGGGTATGGGAGAGCAGGTTAATTATTCTGAACAATAGTGTTGGCCCTAGAACAAATAGTTCTGGACATGAGTAAATTCAGGTGAAGCAAGAAGGTTTCTAAAAAGTAAAGCAGTGAGTGTGTGATAAAGTTTCTGATAAGAAGGGACCAGGAAAGAAGCCCCAACATCTTTGCAGACAGAGATCTGAAAGTCATCCCTCTCACTTTTTCCCTGTGTCCCCTTTCTATGTTTATTCCCCCCGCTTTTTTTTTTTTTTTTTTTTTTTTTTTTTAAGTGGAGTAAGCAGAACAGTGTGCTGTTTGAGCTGTGTATTTATACAGTGGACATGTGTTTTTAAGGAGAAGTCACCATGCACTTCTTTGGCACTTGTTTTCTCCTGCTAGCACTTCTTCCCTGAGCACGTTTTGGTCTCTGGGACAAGGTGGTGCTTGGTGAGAGGCAAGGAGAGCAGACAGACCTCTGCCATAGAAACAGTATTGTCACTGAAACCATGATGGGTTTGTACCCAGGACAGTTTCAAAGTCCATCTGCTGAAGGTGTTTTGCAGGTTTTCAGTGAGGAGCAGGATTGAGATCCTGGCTGCAGTGTGAGAGAGCTCCTCCAGTAACTTGGCTGTGCTTGTTATTTGTCTGACAGGGACCTCCAAGTTGGTGTTTTTGTAGTAATGTGACCCTTTGATCATTTTACTGAGTGGTTTTAACAAATTTACAGCTCTTTGAAGTGTATATATGGTACGGGGAGTTTATGCCCACAGGCAGCTCTTGCCATGTCTCTCTAGCATCTGTAGAGAATTTTGGTGCTCAGGCACTTTGAATGGGGAGATCCTTTTGTAGATTCTTCACATAGATTGACTGTCCTAAATGATTTTGAGTAGATATTAGGAGGAAAATATTTCATATGCATGTGGTGAGGCATGGGAACAGGTTGCAAAGAGATCCTGTGGATGCCCCATCCCTGGAGATGTTCAGGACCAGACTGGATGGGGCTTTGAGCAGCCTGGTTGAGTAGAAGGTGTCCCTGCCCATAGCAAGGGGTTGGAAGTAGATGATCTTCAAGTCCCTTCCAACCTGAACCATTCTGTGATCACTACACACAAGTTCCATCTTGTCAATATTCCCTCCCTTTCCCAGATCACTTGTGAGCATTTTGAACAGCATAAATCCTCAGGGAAATCCCTTGGCAACCTATTCCCATTAGGAAAATAATTTATTTCTTCTCACCCTTTGTTTCCCATTGGTAACTGTTCATGCAGAAGTGCCTTTCCCCTTTGCACCACTACTGTGCCAGTCCCAGAAGAGCCCTGGGTGAAGGACATTTCCAAAAGCCTATGAAAAACACACCTGTGCCAGGAACTAGGTCACCCCATCCAAATGGTCACCCTCACTTTGAAAGAACTTGACCAGGTACGAGGCAAGACTGCACTCCACCAAAGGCAATATGTTTCCATCGCCAGTAGATCACAAGTCTGTTAATTACAGTCTTTATTATAATCTCTAGCACTGTGCCAATACAAAATCCAGATGTCCTGGTGTGCAAGTTCCATGGGCTGCCTTCTGAGCCCTCTTAAAATCTCACCCTTGGGAATTTGCCATTCCTTTAGGGTAAATGTGCTGTTCCTTAAGTTGGAAGGCAGATTTGAGCCACTGACACAGCCCATGAGCAGTCTGGCAGCTCCCTGCCCAAGTTTCATCTGACCTCCAGGTTCAGCTGTTGTGCTGCCTGTGAATTCATTGATCTGCTTAAAACCTCTCCATGCCCTCAATATCTAATCTATTACAGGGCAAAATTCATTAATGTTTGTAAAGCTCATCAAGATATTTCATGAGCAAATCCCATCATGTTTTAATATATTTTTTAAATGTCACGAGTAAGTTCTCATTACTCACTAAAGAGCTGAAGCAAACAGTGCTTGTCAGACCCAAATATTGGGTCAGGCAAGGGCTGCAACTCTCTTCATTTACCACTTTTTGGACACTTTCATTTCAATTTGACTTTCTGCCTTGATTTTGCTCTGGCAAATCAGAAGCACACCTCCAGCTTTTCCAAATGTAGTCTCAGGGATCTTCATGGACCCCTTCTTTAGGAGATGTCTGGTAGCTCCATGGGAATCTCAGAGTTTCTGGTCCTTATTGCAGCATCTTTGAGAGAAAGAGGACATGAGTTATCAGATTTGAGCTACTCCAGTCTAGGCCTCAGATCTGGGCCTTGTGAGGCCTTCAAGCCTCTGACGCAGTTAGAAATTCAGAGCTTGTGGCGCAGATAGAAATAGTCTTAAGGTGTGATGGGGACCACTGGGTTGTCTGAGTGTGAATTAGTGTAAGTTTTATAGTGTAAGGTATAGGCCGTTTTAAGGAAAAGGTAAACAGTGTTAGCCTACCAATCAGAGTGTCTTTGTTTTTGTAAACTATGTAGAAGCTTATATAAACTACCACCTTATCTTGAATAAACAGAGAACGCTTGATTAACCACATTGGTTCAGACCTGCGTTTGTCTTGTCCAGCTTTCCGTTTTTCTGAGATTCCCTGGCTTTTGGTCCTGATTGCTGTTAGTGTTGGCCTGGCTTTGCAGTGTGAGACAGAGGATGGATGAGTGCATCCAGCAGGTGTTGGATCACACACAACCCTGGGAAAGTTCCATAAAAGCCTTCACCTTCCAACCCAGAACGGTGTTTTGTGCCCCTCCAGTGGTGCCTGTACATTACTGCACATTTTCTGGAGGGTTTGGCAAACAGGCCCTGGGCCGCTGGGACCAAAACCATGTTCGACTGGCCTAAGTGGCATTTTTCCCCACAACCTCAGATGCGGTCTGGGTCTCTGTGAGAGCTCCACAGTGAATTTGCATTCCTCCTTGTTTTTCCCGCCAGGATGTCCAGAGGAGACATGGCCAAGCCTCTGCTGGGCCATGGGAGCACGGAGGGTGACTGCAGCCCCCCGCCGCCGGCCGGCCGCACCGTGGGGGTGCTGGGCAGCGGGGACTTTGCGCGCTCCTTGGCCGTGCGCCTGGTCAGCTCCGGCTTCAGGGTGGTGGTCGGCAGCCGCAACCCGAAGCGCAAGGCCAGCCTCTTCCCCGCTGCAGCAGAGATCACCTTCCAGGCCGAGGCCGTGAAGAAGGCGGATGTCATCTTCGTGGCGATTTTCAGGGAACATTACTCCACCCTCTGTGACCTGGCTGATGTGCTGGTGGGCAAGATCCTGGTGGATGTCAGCAACAACACGGAGATCAACCATCACAAGGAATCCAACGCGGAGTACTTGGCCTCCCTGTTCCCAGCCTGCACCGTGGTGAAGGCGTTTAATGTGGTTTCTGCATGGACGCTGCAGTCGGGTGCCAGGGATGGAAATAAGCAGGTATTGTTTTCTTCCAGCAAGGGCTAAATCCCAGCTCTTTCAGCAGCTGAGGTCTGGCAGCATCAGCAAATGGCCTTAGGCTCCAGGAGAAGGAGTCCTGAGTGCTGGCTGTGGCATCCAGAGACCACCCCTTAGCTTGTGCATTTCTTTGTCCAGAAATGAAGTACCTTCAGTCAGTTCACACTCTGTAGTCCTTGGAGCATCTGCCTAAGTGAAAAGTATTATTCAGTTGTCTGTTTATCTAAACAGAGCCAGTGAAGCAAACTGGCAGTGCATGCGTGAAAGGAAACCTGTCCAGGAGAGAGGTCTTTGGCAGCCATGGTAAATCCCTGTCAAAAAGCCTGCCAGGAATCATGATGCTGAGTGGATAACATAGGCTCCTGTGACACGGAATCCTTCCCGATGCACTCAATCCCAGCAGCCTCATTTCTTTGCCCTATGTGTGTATTTTTGTTCGTTGCAGGTTCTGATCTGCTCAAATAACCAAGAAGCCAAGCGCACCATAGCAGAAATTGCTCAAACCATGGGATTCACTCCTGTGGACATGGGCTGCATGTCATCAGCCTGCGAGATCGAGAACATTCCCCTGCGCCTCTTGCCAGCCTGGAAAATCCCCGTCTTTTTGGCTCTGGGGCTTTTTCTTTGCTTCTTCACCTACAACCTGATCCGGCAGGTCATCCACCCTTACATCAGGGAGCAGAAGAACAAGCTGTACAAGATCCCCATCGAGGTGGTCAACACCACGCTGCCGTGCGTGTCCTACGTCATGCTGTCTCTCGTCTACCTGCCCGGGGTGCTGGCAGCCTGCTCCCAGCTCTACTACGGCACCAAGTACCAGCGCTTCCCAGACTGGCTGGACCAGTGGCTGCAGCACCGAAAGCAGATCGGTCTCCTCAGCTTCTTCTGCGCAGCCCTGCACGCCGTGTACAGCCTGTGCCTGCCCATGCGCCGCTCCCACCGGTACCTGTTGATCGAGACGGCCGTCAAGCAGGTAACGGGGCTGCTCCTCAGGTCAGGAACCTTCTCAGCTCCTGCAGGTCTTGGGTGGTGGGCCTAATGTCGTGGTTTGTTCATTCGTTTTCCAAAGCAGGTGTGGGACAGTGGGAAAAAGCTCTCTAGGAGCAGTTCCCCCTCAGGTGAGCACTCGTCTGTCTGTGCTGAGGAGCTGCCATCTCCCTGGATACACAGCTCCCTCTGCGCTGACAGCCAGGGCTAGGAGCAACCCTCCCGTGCCACTGCTCTGCAGAAACACTGACAAGCCTTTGAAACCAGCCTTTCCTGGCACTGGTGTGTCTGAGACTAGGTCAGAGGCAGGAAAAATGCTAGGCAAGGGGAAATCCAGTGGTACTAGGAGCAGAGTTCCCTTCAGCTCCCAAAATCTTGGGACATCCCTGTTTGTTGACACTGATGTTCATAATTGTGCCTTCTGGAGTAACTAAATCATAACCCAGAGAAGGTTGTGTGTCCTCATCACCCTGTGCCTGCAGGAGTTTAACAAAATGGTGGTGAAGAACCAGTTATATAAGAACAAGGAAATGGAAAAGGACTTTATTGCTTTATGGACACGCTCAGCAGTGTTTGTGCAGTGTGAGATTGCTGCCTTCAGCCAGCTCTGTAGTACCATGGGAGGATGGGATTTGCTCTTTCCTGCCCCTGGCTCCTCACTGCTCCACACTGCTCCCTCCTGGGATGGCACAGCCTTCCTGCAGCTGAGGGGGGAATGTGCTCAAGGGATTACCCCACAACCCCTCTGCCTTCTGTGCTGGGGCATTTGACTGAGTGATTCCAAGTATTTGTCCCAAAAAGGAGGGAAGGGGCTGTGGGGGCAGAGGGGAGCAGGATGGCTGGTTTTGACAGCAGTGCCTGTTCAGAGCATCCATCAAACACCGTTCCCAGCCTCTCAGCTCCAGCCTTGAGCAGGTTCTTCTCAAGTGCTACAGTTGCACATTAATCTCAGGCAAGCATCCTGTGTTCACTTCCCCTCTACCCCCTGTTTTCTAGCAACATCTTTGTTTAGTAAATTAAACCCATTTAATGGGCTAAAGAGGACAGTTCTAAATGTTCCTCTTTGCCATGCAGTATAAAACCCATCTTCCCTTCCATTAGCATGAACAATTTCCCCCCTAAATGCACTTAAAACAAAGGTTATTAGGAGACTACTGCATATTCAAGCATCTGTATTTGTTTTCATGGCTTGAAACTGAGTTCTCATTGTAATTATCTTTCCAAATGTGACTTTGGGGCTTGCTGCTGTGGTTACAGGCATGGGAACTGAGAGCAGTTCTTCCCAGCAGGCTTCATATCAGGTCTAGCTTTGGCCAAATGGCTCTGGGATAAGAGAGAGCATTTCCACATCTCCCAAACAGGCAAATAGTGCTGGAGGTGTGAATAGGACCCAGTGCTCATCCAGGAAACCTGCTTCCAAAACAGATAAAACTCAGTTCCTCTGTCCCTAAGCGCCCCATTTTAACAAACCTTCATTGTCATGCCAGGCTGTGGAGAAGAAGATGACAATCTGGGTAGAGGAGGAAGTCTGGAGGATGGAGATTTATATCTCTGTTGGAATAATTGCCCTGGGCTTGCTGTCGTTACTTGCCATCACTTCACTTCCATCCATCGCAAACTCTCTCAACTGGAGGGAATTCAGTTTCATTCAGGTAAAGTTGATATTTGCTGATGCCAGAGAGTGATTCTGCAGAATGAGAGTCAGGCCCTCACACAGAGCAGGGGCTGACCTGCTTTCCCAGCACATCCTGCTCTGGCAGGGCAGCTGTGCATTGGTGTCAGCAGCAAAACCTCCCCATGCACCCCAGAGCCACTGACCCCTCGTCCAGGAGGTGAGACCCAGAGGCAGAGAGGGGCAGAGTGGTGTGTCCTGGGGATGTGCTGCTCTCACACAGGACTTGTCCTGTCTAAGGAAGGTGCTTTTCTCAGGAGAAGGGAAAATGTAAGGTGTCATGGGCATCCACATGTGGATCAGCAGCAGCAGAGCTGCTGTGGAGAGCAGCAGGATGTGGAGGGCAGGCAGGGATCTTGCTGTGGACACAGCTGGCTACAGGACACAGATCTGCCCTTGCTGTCCAGAGAGAGTGAGCTGCTGAAAATGAGAGAGCCTGGGAGGACAGTGCAGGAGAAAGACAATTTTGGCAGAGCTTGCATGCACCCAAGTGTTCAATAGACAAGTTCAAAAAGGCTTAGAATGGTCTGTAAACTGCCAGAGCCCACACAGCACAGAGAACTGGGTATGACTTCAATGAAAAGGCCATCTGATTCTAAAAAGTGCAGAAAACTTTAGTTTTTTCCCAGTGGTTTAGGAGCCTTCCTCCCACTTGCAGTGATGGCCAAGCTCTCAAGGGCCAAATTCCCTTGGTGACCTGAGTCTACCCCCCTGGGATTTCACAGACACTGTATTCAGTGGCTACAGCTTTTTCAGGGATGCATTTGGAGCCAGGCTTAGGGCTAATTAACAGAGATAGCAGAGAATGAGCCTTTCAAGTATCCCCTGTGCACTAAAGTTGATTTCGAGGCCAGATTCCACTCACTGTGTCACAGTCATACCCCACAGCCCTAAAACCCCTTGTTACTTGTGCCTCCTACACCAGGGCTACTTGGCATGCACCAGGCTGTGTAACCCCTGTGGCACCCAATGTGTGTGAGCCCCCCCAGGACCCCATTCCCCTGCAGCTCCCCTGTGGAGCCTCCCTTTGCACCCGGCTGGCACGCAGCTAACCCTTCCAAAGGGAGGGCAGGGCTCAGGGATGCAGAGGTGAATATCTATCATCCAGCTCTGCTGAAGCTCTTCAGTGGTATATAAATAATTCAATGTTCATTAGAGCAGGAGTTTGAAGTCTGCTCCCCTGTTTCTCCCACGAGTGCCCTGATCACCAAACGAGCAACCCAGTTTGTCTTCTTTCCCCTCTTGCTGTGGGCTAGCCAGTAATTATTTACACTGAGTAGAAGAGCTGCACCAGGAGAGCTTGACCCCAAGAGGTCATCCCTCAAGGAGAAGGAGACTGGCTTTAAACCTCTGTTTCAGACTGGACAATGGGAGCATATTAATTCTCACCACCGTGTCTCAGGGGAGGGTGCAGCTGCTGGGACACTGGATAAATCAGTCCTGACTTGCACATCTTACAACAGGAATCCCAAACGAAGGGAAGTATCTCCTTGCAGCCTGGAAGGAGGCTTTGAAAGCCCCTGCATTTCCCTTTGGCTCCCCAGGCAGCCTGGCAGCTGTCCTGGAGGGTGCTGGCGTTGTGTGACATAACACAAACACTGCTGTGGCAGCTCGTGTGTGTAACGCAACTGTCCCATCTCCCTGTGGGACCTTCCCGAGCCTTTCTAAGGGATGTCAGCACTGGGACCAGACAAATTCGTGATGGTCAGTTCCAAAATAGCTCTTGGCTGCCCCACATGGGAACTGGCTGGCTTCGTTCATGGAAAGATACTCGCACCTATTTCTGTCTGCACGGAATAACGCGTGACAGTGTGACACGAGCTCCCAGCTGATCACATGCAGGAGGGGCATGGCTGTACTGTGCCTCTCTGTGGAAATACCATGTAAAAGGAGCAGATTACAGATCTCCTGCCATGTTAGCTTCCATATTACTTTTTTTTAATGAGGGATCTTTTAAATTATTTACTTCTCAATAAGTCAGTGGTGCTTTTCTTGAGGAAATTAAAAGTAGCTACAGCTACTGCTTCCAGGCTCCTGAGGTTACATTCACATAGCTCAGAGTGAGCCTCCCTGAATTAATGAACAGTGGCACAGTGTAAATACAAGGGGTGAAGCATGAGGCTGCTTTCTCAAATATTTGGGATTTCTAGCACTTCTACAGCATAAAAGAGGTGAAATGCAGAGTGCAGATGCCCCAGCCAGATGCCTTCCAGAAAATGCAGCAATTTGTTCCCATCTCAGTTGAACTGGACAGTGTTTGAGAGATGCTATACCAAAAGCCACATGTGAGGCAAATTCAGGAGTCACTTTAGTCCCCTCCTTACCCAGAGTTTCCCAAGTCTGACATTTTCCAGCAGCCAGTGTGTACACCTGTATTAGTGCCATATACTGCCACAGCATTAAAATACACAACTGTTGCCTGACAGGTCGAAAATCCCGTTTGTATTGTTGCCAAAGTTACAGGAAAAAAGGTTAATTTTCACAGTAGCTCCTGTACATACTCAAATTTCAATTAAATATAGTTAAACTGGATACACAGTTCCCCTGTGTGTCTAGTTTTAACATAAAATGTACAGGATTAAAACATTGGCTAACAGGAATGATTTGTATGTAATTCTTATTATAGGAGACATTTTTAACGTTCCCCAGTGATTTACAAATCAACTCTAATTGCCTGAGAAGTTAAAACGTGTATGATTGCCTTTACCTTCCTGTGCTGTGAAGCCGTCCTGGAATTTGAAGGTTGAATTGACCTGGTTTCTTTCACAGTTCATGTAGCATAAGATGTAAAGAATCTGTAATCAGACCTTTCCTAACCCTCCCGTCGAGGCAGTGCGAGGGGCCAGAGCTGCTTCCATGGAGCTTTAATTTCGTAGTACTGATGGCTGCACAAGTCAGAAACTTATCTGGGTCAGGAAGGGGCTCTTTGCTTTCAGTGCTGCCCAAGCATTTCTAAATGAGCCACATGTGTCTGGATCACCTTTGCTGGTGCATTACAGGGAGCCTGCAGGCACCGAGGAAATGGGAGAGGTAGAAGAGTTAATGCAGAACAGAAAATACATGCAAAGCCTGCATCAGGAAGATACTGTCTTCCTACAGCACCTTTCAGAGAGCTGTAACACCCTACAGGGCTGGGCCCACACTCCCCATGTTATGACAGTACAAAAAAAGCCTCTGCCACTTTTAAAACAAAACCCAGAAAGATTTCATAGCCAGAAACGGCATGGAGAGGATCACTGAGAGCAGAAGAGTGGAATCAAGGCTAGCATTGGGCAAACTGGCCCCCAGGGGTGCTCTGCAGGCTACACTGAGTGCATACTGAGGTGTAAACACTGAGCCAAGCTGCAATCAGAACTTTTGGGTTCTGTGCACTTACAGGCTGCCTGTATCCAGCTGTCTGGTGGGTGCAGCCATGGCTCCTTCAGCCAGCATCAGCACTGGGAGCCCCCTCTCTCACCCCAGTCAGCTCCTGGTTTGTGCTAAGAGGATCAGCCCATTGCTGCTGCCAGAGGAGCTGCCAGCTCTGTCTCCAGCCACCAGCAGCTTAGCCATGTGTTTGTTGCCATGTGTTTGTTGCCAGTGAGCCTTTCTGTTTCATCCCCACCATCCACACACAAAGGTGGGTCAGTCACGGAGTGCCTGTGATGGTTTCTCACCTTTTGTCCTATTAATTTCCTCTCCCCCAGTACCAGCAGCTCTTTAAAGAGAAACTGTGGAGGCACAGGGTGATTATCTCCAGCTCTGGCGTCTCTGCCATGCACAGAGCCCTGCTGGGGCTGACTGAATGCACCTCCTGCCCAGGGCAGAAAGCATTTGCTCTTGGATTCACCCTGTCCTCTTTTCCCTGCCCTGCTTTGGCAGATCAGTCCTAACCTGGCACTTCAAACCTTTTGCCACCTTGGGTTTTTTTTGCCTGTTAGAGAGAATCTTAACCTATAAATGATGGATGATCTGTGGGTCAGGTCCTGCTGTTAGGTTCAACTGTCACCACGGCATATTTCACCAAATTCCTCCTTAATTTTCCAAATGCAACTAGTCTTGACCCTGTTGGGTTTGCTGCTTGTTACCACTTTGCTTTAGGACATGGACACAGCTTCTGGTAAGAAAGACATGAAAGAAAGGATGAGTGTGGGCTTGCACACAGGACTAAGGTTCAGTTCCCAGCTCTGTTCCCACTTCCTGGCATGACCTTGAGTAATGCTCAGCTGTACACAGAGAAGAGTTTTCCCTGCCTTGGCAGGACTCAATGACACCCACATGACTGCCTGATAGATACTGTAAAAGTGAAGTACCTAGATCTGGTAGCACATTTATAGCTCTCCTTCCCTCCCTTGCCCAGTCCCCTCAGCTGCTTAAAAGATTAGCTCTGAAGTTTAGAGGAGTCTTGGTCTGGTTTTGTGGTCATAACGTGGTACATTTTTAAAAGTTTTCTGTTTTTTTTTGTTTCTCAGCAATCAAAAATAGAAGGGGAATCTGTGAATTGAGTAGTTCTTTGGATGAAACTGGTTTTTTAAAAGATGATGAGTCCTTCCTCCAGTCTTGCCCTGCTTGGTTATTTCCCTGCCATGTCCTCTTTCCTGGACATGTCTTCAGGAAAACTGTGTTTCTTGTTGATCTCTGCACCAAGACAGGTATTTTGGCTTTTAAAGGCTTTCTTCCCTAAGTTAGGGACTAACTAAAATTAGCAAAATTTTCCCTGTCTAGGCATCTTGAAATTTGGTTGTTATTTCAGGCTTAGACCAAGCAGTCAAAGTAGGGCAGCAGAGCAAGATGCTACACCTGCATTTTTCTGTGAAAACACAGCAGCAGAGGCCTGCACAAAGGGAGACACGGCGAGTGCCCAGTGCTGCTGAGTGCCAGCAGGCAGTGGGAGCTGGCAGGCTCAGGAGCCACCACCTCTGATGCTGGCAGGAAGCCCTCAGTGAGGGATAGAGTTTAAAACCTGTCTTTGAGAGCAACTCTCAGAGGGAGCTGGAAGTACTCAGGAGGAGATGTTGTCTCTGTGGGTGCTTAGGAGCATGATCTCAGCTGAAAATGGGGGAAGTTCTTGTCTGTAGAACAGGGGCTGCATTCTTGTTTCCTCCCTGAGTGGATAAAGGGCTGTTCACACAGCCTTTGAACCAACACAGATCTCTGAGACAGAGGAGGAAACCCTTGAGGGCTGTTGCTCACCTCAGAACAGAGCACTTCTGCCTGCACAATCTCCTTTTCCAGTGGATGACACCAGTCACCTGAAGATGACACCTGAAGATGTCTTTGCTCTGTGTGGAGCTGTGGCTTCACCCCCTTCCAGCAGTGCCAGCTGTGGTCCAGAGCCACATCACTGATGCTCCATCCTGCTGGCCAGAAGCCCCAGCCAGCCAGGGAGTGGCAGGGCAGAGGTGGCAGCAGAGCTGGTGGCAGCAGAGCTGGCAGCTGCAGCTCGGGAGGAGCCCTTGGGAGCTGCCTGTGCCCCCCTGCCCAGCAGGTGCTGCTTCACAAGATGCAGGAGCCCTCCTCTCTGCTGAGTTGGCAGCACCTTCTGGGAAATTCCTGCTGAGCTTCTAATGTCACACTTAACCTCTGATTAGACAAAGAAAAACAGTCTGGCACACTCCCCAGGAAAGGTTTCCAGCCACGTTTTATTGTGTCAAGGAAATACAGGAATACCCATTGCTTCTTCTATGTCACGTACACTTAGAAAATAATGTCAAAAACACAGGAAGGCAGCCAGGCACAAGGTATTCTGCTAACTGGTGTGTGTTTCTTTTCCTTTTAGTCCTCCCTAGGATTTATTGCCTTGGTGATCAGCACTCTGCACACGCTCACCTACGGCTGGTCGAGGGCCTTCGATGAGAACCAGTACAAATTCTACCTGCCCCCAACCTACACCCTCACCCTGCTCGTCCCATGCACTGTGATCATAGCCAAAGTCATCTTCAGTTTGCCCTGCATCCAGCACAGACTGCTGCGAATCAGGAGGGGCTGGGAGAAGGGCAGATACGTCAAATTTGTTCTGCCCAGCGCAACGGGGGAATTCTCAAGTGGGGAGACCTCCAGTAATGTCTAACAGCCCCAGCTTTGAGGGTTTTGAAGCACTATCAACATTTCTATAAAGTTGTTTCTTTTTCTTAAAAATATGTATGTTTTGGTATAATGGTATTGTGGATAAAAAAAAAATAAAATTTGGTGACTTCAGAAAATGGATGACCATCAAAATAGGTTAGACAATAGTAGTTAAATTATATTGCTGATTTGCTAAGACAATTATTGCCTTAAAAATGACTCTGAGAGCCGAGCTAGCAGCACTAATATACATGGGGAACTGATGGACTCTGTTAGTCAGATCAGTCTCTTGAGGTGCTGGCTGGCAGCTCCCCAAGCCAGTACTCCTCAGTTGCTTTCCTAGCTGCTCTCATAAATTTCAATGCCTTTATTTTTTAATACGAGGTTGCACGGATTTTCTGAGGTTTATGACAGCAAAGATACCCTGCCTCTTGAGTGTATGGATCAGTCAAGGCAGTGAGGTTTAGAAAGATCAATTGCCTCTGGTTTTGTTCTCCTCAATGAACTCTGTGGACAAGTCAAAACAGCTATATTCATGTTACTGTGACAGCAGATTTTACTAAAATCATCAAATCTGACAGCAGTATCCCTGCTGTATCCCTGTTCTCTCTAATACAGACAGCACTTCTGATCCTGGAAGCAGTGCCTGATGCATGTTTATAAGCTGAGGAAATAAAGCACCTTTTCCAGGAGTATAAAAGCATTTGAAAGAGAGACATCCCCAATACCAGACATCTGGTGTGCACTGCTGGCTCTGAGATGACAGCTACTGCTGCATGTTCTCTGTTACACTGAGCCAAAGTTTCAAGCAGCATTTGATTGAAATAGAGCGAGGATAATTATTGGAAAGGCCTGCTGCTTCACAAAATTACATGGAGCAAACCAAGGCCTGCCAGCTGGCCTTACATCAAATAATAGGGTGAAGCTTTTAGGAATGGCTGTCACCTGAACATTCCCATTTAAGCAAACAAAACAGCAGCTCTAAACCCACTGGTTTCACCAGCAATAATAATCTTTGAACAATCCTGCAAAGGGAACATCAAGTCTTGACCACAACATGAAAACATGTTGTACATTTTGGGCACAGTCCTTCATTGCCTTATACTTTAAAAAGTCCCTTGCTAGATCACAAAGCAAGTATGAAATGCTCTTCTGACTTCACACCCACCGTGGACAAGGCACAGAGCAAAGAAGATTTCTGTTCTAATTTCATGTTTCACCTGTTGCTCCCTATGAAGTTCTTACTCTTTATCAGAATAATTCTTTAGGTTTTGGACATCCAAATCACCAAACAATGAATGGACAGCCGTCCACTAAAGCTCATTTAAAAGCAAGCAGATGGAATGACACAAGAAGACTACCTCAGTAAGGTCAGGTACAAGGACATGCCTGGAATAGCCTCATTTTCCTACAGTTAAGGAAAAAACTCTCAGTGTTCAGTTTTGCTTTGAGAAACAAGAGCTGTCAGCACCAAGTGAGGTACACCTTGTGGGACAAGGAAGTCCTTGTGACTGGACTAGTTAATATAAAGGGCAGGGGGAATTCAGCTTTGGGGCACATAAACCCTTCTACAAGCCAACATTGCTCCCATAACCTGGAAGAGTTCTACACAGACAAGAGACTCATAAAAATTCCCTGGTTAGCCTCAAATAACTAGAGTGAGTAATATTCTCCAGCTATTGCTCATGTGGCCAGTGATGATATTGACTGTTAGTTCTTGCCTAACACTTACAGTAAAGTCTCCAAATGCTGCCTCTTGAGGGGAAAGCCTAGATTTCACAATAAGGTGTTTTTTTGTTGTTGTTTTCATGGGGTTTGGACAACATGGTGATGGTACCATTCTTTAGCACTGTCCCCCTCAGCAAGCTGAGTTCATTAGGTTTCCCCATCCACCTCCAGAACTTACCCTAGATTAGCACCTGACCAAATCGCTCTCCAAGTAGACTGATGACACACTATTTATTTTTGGTTAGGTGATAGGTTAACTTTCCACATGGATTTCAGACAGTTACACCTGAATATAATTCCACCCACTCCAGTTTAACTCATCCTTGAGGGAAGACTGGGTTCAGCAAGCCTGGATTTTTAGTCATATTTTCCATTTCATCATCAGGCAAAGACAACATAAAAGCACCAGTTTACACACTTTATGGTGTATTTCAATGCCTTTTTTTCCCATCTAGATTTCTCTTCACATCTTTAGGTCAGGTAAGACTACTGTCTGATGGCCAAAAATGAACAGGAGGCAGAGAAAGAGCATTACACGGGCTCACAGGCTCTTTCTTCAAGGGGAAAAGAATGGTTTGAGTCACTGCAAGGTTAAAGCCTCACCTTTCTGCCCAGCAGGAGGTTTGCACCCTCGCTTTGTTTACAGGACTTCCATGCCTACAAACCCTTTCCCATGGCAAAGGGGCAGTTTCCATGAGCAGAGGGGCAGTCAGTGAGTCAGCATGGTGCTTTTCAGATGGACACAAGGCCAAAGGGACAGACAAGCCAGCTCAAAATCCCCACAGCTACTGCAGCTGTACAGCATCTAAAAAAAAAAAAGCTGGTCGTGTGTCTCCAGGTAATGCCTGTGCCAACAGACTGGCAGCCAGCCACCATCCCTTTTGAAAACCAAAACCAATCCTTATAAATACAGAACAGCATTTCACATGATGCCCTCTGTATGCATCTGGTCCTTAAAACATGGGACACAACAGTTTAAGTCATTTCTTCTGATTTTGCAATGCTGAAAAGCAAAGTAAGGAATTTTTCAGTTATCTTTTCCCTAAGCATTTTTAATGTGTACAGGACATTCAGTGAGATTGGCTTAAAATTTACTGTTTAACTGGTTTTGTACTTGAAGTTTTTCTTTCTCTCTGTATATATGTATACACACACAGATAAATATATGTATCTTGTTGCAGAATATATAGCTTGAATGTAAAAATCTTTGTATTTTTATTTTCTGTACTGCCTACTATGTGCCTCTGGGATATATAAGAACCAAATGAAAAGCTGTAAGAATAAGGCCAGTTTTAATCTCTGGCCTCTGTAGTTCTATAAAGATATTCTGAACAGATCTACATAATTATATCAGAACTTGTGTGAGTCTTTTTTCCTGCCTCTCCCCAAACAAAACCATTACTTTAATGGCAGTAGTAGAGTAGTGTGTTTATCTAGAATTTAACCAAGAAATAAAACCCACTACAGCCAGCAGCTTGTAGAATTTCATTATCAAGGTAATAAAATGATCATTGCTGTGACCCATGGTGCCAGGGCTCAATTACAGAGTCCTATGTGTGTGAGAGGGCACAAGTGTGTGCAGACATATATTTCATTACAGGGGGCTACTGGTATTACATAGCACTTGTAGCACAGAACAAGCTTCATTCACTAAATAGAAATTGCTGTTGATACAGAGTTCAAGGAAGAAGGAGATCCAGATGGGGGACTGCAAAGAAAGATGGAGTTTTAATACTATAGATTTGTTCTCTGCTTCTTAAGTCACTTTTTCATACAAGTGGCATGCCAGATCAACCAACTTCTGGATCTGCAGTGTTGCATTTTAATGAGCTAATTTGTAAGTTGATTTTAATGATTTAATTTAAATTCCTGAGCTGAAGATTAACCTCTGCAGGTACAGTTCTCTCACTCCTTCAGTTTTATAATACAAGGCTTTAAACAGTGGAAATGGTTTCTTGCTCTTAAGGGATTTACTCACAAAGTGATATATCAAACTATAGTTAAATCTTTAGGGGGATGCACCTGCTTCAGCACCTCTCTGCAATGTATTTCCTCCAGTCTCTCCAACATGGCCAGCACAGCTACAATCAGCAGCAAAACCTGGTGTTATCCTTGAGCTCTGAATTTCACACACTGAGCTAGCGGGATTTGCAGACTGTGCCTTGGGTTTGAGGAATGAGATTTGTCACATTAGGACAGTTTTCTTTTATATATTTATTGTGCCTTAATAAGCAGCATCAGTTTTGCAGAATTTCTGCACAAGTTTTGTGTGTGTGTGTGTGTGTGTGAGAACCACGCAGATGTTAAAGCTGAGCACAGAATACACAGATACCATCCGTGATTAGGGACAGTTCTTGTTAGCAGAGCATGTACAGGATCTTCATAATCAGAGACTAAAAATAAGCCAGCTCCATAATTGTCTGGGGCCAGTCAGGAGGATCACATATCACAAGCCATACTATTACTGAAACCTTTCAAAGATTTAAAGTGGTACAAGTACATCCTCCTAGAAAGATAATCTGCTTTGGATTTAGAAATCTCAACACTGGAGATGCACTACAGCTGCTGTTCAGCTGGTTAGTCACTCTTATTACCTGTTTCCCGTATCTGATCTGCAATTAGCTACCTTCAGCTGCTGCATGCCAGCCTGCTGCCTTAAAGAGCTGTCTGCAGCCAGATGTCTGCTTTCAAGTAGCTGTCTTGTTCAGCACTCCAGAAAACAAAGTTCTGTGCAAGATTCAAGTCTGTGTTCTGCAAAACCATTTGCATTAGGTTTGGGAGGGCTGGGGCAGGGGAATATCTGTGCCATGATGGTAACTGCTGGAATATAAAGCTGTCATGGCTAGATTGCTCTTTGGCTCTAAAGCCAGCTGGTGCCCTTCAATTGGATGAACATAATCACAGAAGCACAGAAAAACACCTTTAAGATCATCGAGTCCAGCTGTTATCCCAGCACTGCCAAGCCCACCGCTCAACCCAAGTGCCACACCTACAAGTGTCTTGTAAATCCCTCCAGGGCTGGTGACTCCATTTCCCAGGACAGCCTGTTTTAATGCTTCACAACCCTTCTGGTTAATAAATCCTTCCAAATATCCAATCTAAACCTCCTCTGGCACAAGGGGGCTTCCCAAACTGTTCTTAAAGAGAATGCTCCATTTGCTTTAGGTTAGAAAGCAGAATTGAACCTTCTCAGGTGTGGAATGAGAGCAGACAGCAGCAGTTCTTACAGTAGTCACTGACATTCCTGGTACACAACACTGTAAGTCACCTGCCAAGAGCAGGAATGGACAGACAAAGGTAAATTCTTACATTAATCTGTCACACTGAGCCCTTTAATGTATTCACTACCAACTGAAACTCCCACTCTTCTGGCTAGCTGCTCCTGTCCCACTACAAAGGAATTAATCTATTGGTATCAGAAGGAAAGAATGATGACAAACAGAAGTTACAATCCATATCTGATCAAAAATACCACCTCTACAGGGACATAAAACACCCATATCTCCTCTCATCTATCTGCCATGTGTACCAAGCTTCCAGACAAGATCCTGGTCCCCAGCAAAGCAGAACCTGGTGCTGTGTAGAAAGGACAGAAACAAGAATAACACCTCCCAGACAACCTGCACACCACACTGGCTGCACCCATGCACACCACAGGCTTCCCCTGCAGACTGCAGAGCTGCAATTTCTCTTGCATCACCTCCAGAATGTGAACAATGTTTGAGGGTTCTAGTGGTAGCTTGGAATTGAGAAGCAGTTCCCATACACAGCAAGCTGTGGCAAACCCCTAACACAACACCAGTGTGATGAGGTGAGAAGAAAGGAACTAAACAAGCAGCCCAAAACAGGAGGAAGGAATATTTACATCACTCAGGCTCTAGCTGCCACTTTAACTTCCCTCTTTTCAACACCTCCCTGGCACCTGCAAGCTGCCACCAAGAAAAGTGACGGGAATCTGAGCAGAAATCTCTGTCACACCTTGTCTCTGTGCAAAAATTCAAATACAGCCTTTTAACCAGGCAGCATCTATGCATGCTCTAATCACTGACAGCATAAAGCTGTGCACAGTGCTTGGATTTGGGCTCTGAAACTCACATCCCACCTCAGCTCATCCCAGCTCAGGAACCAGCTTCTCCTCAGCCCTTGCACTACAAGGGGGAGGAGTGGGAGCTTAGGGTCAGAAGCATGGAGGATGCATTTGTTGTGTGTTTAAGCTGTGTTGCTGAAGATGTTTTGCTCTGCTTTGCATGTGTGTCTGTTCCAGATGGTTTTCCTCGTGTTTAAAAGAAATAGGCATACTTAAAATCGACTTTACAAAACCTCAGCAAATTAACACTGATCTTTTCCAGACAATTCTTCAAATTAATGTTCTGCAAATGCCTCCTCATAGCATGCAAAGATTTAGATACGCTGGGAACTGGCTCTGCAAAGGATGCTCAAAGGATGCTTTCTTAAAAGGAATTTAAGCACTGAAACCAGTTCAATTTGCTGCATTTTGATTTTAATATAAAAAGAAATATTTTCTGCAAGGAAGGACTCGGCTTTCATCACCAGATCCCTAGCACAGACTTCAGAGGCGAGCCCAGTTCACAGATAAGCACTTTTCATAAACATGACATATCTCTTGGCTTACAGAGGTTCTGGAGAAGCAAAGAACAGGCTGTGCTGACATCTGGTGGCTTTCTCTGCAGGCAAAGAGTTCATGGCAATGGGTCCTGGCTTTTCACGGCCTTTTTTTTTTTTCCTAATGTAACTCTTTCATTTCCTTACAAGATTCAAACCATTACGATAAAAACATTTTTGTTTCCACTGACTGGGGACAGTGCTGTCCTCCTGTGCAAGTCTTCCTGCAAAGCAAGAAAAGAGCCTTTGTTGTCCACTATTAGTTAGAGTCCAGAAAAGGTCTCCATACCAAAGCATATTTTTTCATGAACAAATTTTAAAAAGTGTACATTCACTGCCACAGGAAACGCTGCTACTGCATATCAGATGAGGTGCAAACCTCACCATTAAGGCACTGCACATCAGCAGAAGTGGCAGCAAGAAGCAAAGGGAAGTGGTTGGGGAAACATTTGAAGCTGTGTTGCTTCTCTGACTCAATAGGAAATGGGGAGGAGAGAAAAGTCAATATCCTGATAAAATAGAAAGCAACAAAAGTTGTCTACTGGGCATTTCTTGACTCATTAATCACTTGTAAATCCATGCCAGCAGTTCTATGGAAAGGAAGCAATGAAAGAGCATCAGTTGCCAACCAGCAAGCCTGAGCTCAGTCCAAGCTGTTCAATAAACAAAAGTGTGCATTTGCCTCAGGCATTTATCTGGGCTCCATCGGTCACAGGAGACCAAGAATGAGCATCCTTTGCTCTGGTTTTAGCTTCTTGATCTTTGGACACTCTGGATTTCTGTGGCTATTACCTTCCAGGGACAGGGCCCATGGATGTCCCATGTGGCTGTGGGAACTCTTGGACTGCTACCTGCAGGCTCATTTTTAAATAAGTGATCTCTCAGGGGATGTTAAATACTGCCAGGGAGTGAAAGAGAAACACCACAGCTTACAATGTATTTCTGGATCACCTTTAAATCTCAATGTTTACATCACATAAAGCAGTTAACTGTAGAAGTGGTGCTTATCAGATCTTTGAGTTGTCCTTTATCCCACTGGTCAACTCAGATTTTTCTTAACTCTGGCTTCTTCAAAAGGCAACATAACTACCTCTGGGCAGAAAAATAATTAAAACTGTTGGATGCAGAAAGTATAATGTGACAAAGCCAGAAAAAAAATAAGATGTTTATTGGAGTAGTTCATTAATTCAGTTCCAAAATTATGAAAAACCAGCATTTTTATACCTTTAGTTGTACAGAAAGCAGCATTGCTCTGGTATCTCTGCACCAAGACTGTTGCACATGCAGATTTTGCTGTTTATTCAGTTACAGTATTACTTCTTCTTCCTAGTTATGATAATTCCTTTCCAAATTTCCTCTCTTCTTCTTCTTCAGCTTTCACACCTCCTAATCAAAACTCCAGTCTCTCTGAAATGATTTTTTTTGTCCAAGAAACAGCCAAGCCTGACACACCATCCCAGGGTTTCAGTTTGACTACCTTTCCCTGCTACAGTGTTATAACCCAGGATAAATTTCATTTTATTTGAGTCCTCTCTGGATATTGTTCTTTTGTTTAATAAAAAAAAATAGTGAGTGGTTCCAAGAACATCGCACTGTAACACAAATCTTTATTAACCCCACAATGCCTAAGACCACTGGCAAAGCAGTATGACTAACCCCACTACACCTTAGATTAAAAGCAGCTGTAAACCAATGCAGTTCGTGATTTCTGCCAGGATAACAAACCACAGTACTAACTCTGTGATTTCCTTCAACAGAAAGAGGATTTCAAAACAACATGAGCAAAGACATCTCAGTCTTTACTATTTTATTAGCCAGCATTCAGAGATTTCGTTCAGTACTCAACAATCCTGGAACCAAACATACTTTGATACAAGGCTGTACCATATCCCACCAAAAATATGTTGGAACAGCATCTTTCCTAACAAGTTGTCAGTTATTATCTGTGGTTTTGTGGGGTTTACTTGAAAGAAGCATTACTGAAAGTCACAAAAAATTTTTTTATAAATAAAATAAATAATAATAAAAAAAAACCCACAGTAGAAAAACACTTCAGGAAGAAACCAGTTTACAAGTATGGCCATTGAGAGCATTACAAAAGGCTCCACTGTGCTGCTGGAGAAAGAAGCCAATGAAGTGCCATTGCCAGAGCAAACTGAGCTCACAAAGCAGTAGTTTAACTCTTCCCTTGGACAGAGAAGTTAATCTGGAGTGCCAGTCACATCATTCTTGAATATTTGCAGTAGAACATTTAGAGTTTTTCTCCCTGATGCTGTAGAATTGCTCTTCCACTGTACCACACTTGATGTGACAGTGCAAGTTTGGAACTGTACAAGCCCAGAAAGGACAATTGTTAAAATGTGGTGACTCTTTCAAACACAAATGTTTTAGAAAAAAGGGATGACAAAACTAATCCAAATCTGTCTGGAAGGGCTGGAGACCAAATTCAGTCATGCTCAGTCTGAGAGTCTGCATGTGCTGATGGACACCATTTAGATGCCTTGGCAGGCCAGCCTGAGACACTGATGTCTCTGGTACAATATCTGTTCTCATAAAGTTACCTTTCTTATTGTAAATTTGGCTGAACAAAGATGAGATAACCTGGAGTGCAATGCATCAGCTTGAACTGTCTGATAAGATGAGCACAAATTTGTATTAGCCACATAAATCTGCCAACATGACAGACTGTAAGAAGGCTGAACGTGGGCCCATGTTTGGGGAGCAGGTACCAGCAACAGAGAGGCTGCCTGGACAGAAAGAGAAGGCAAGAGATAAATTCTCCTCATAAATTCATCAGGGCATGCATAATGGCATCCCAGAACATAGATGACTTCAGTGACACATGACTTCTCCTTACAAGACAAAGATACAGTAATTTAATCACAGCTGAGAAAGTGCTAGAGGTATTTCACTAGAGAATAAAATTCTGAAGCAAAGCTGTTGGTGAGTCAAACAGAGAGTTGTAAGGAAAGATGAAGAAAATGAGGTGGGAACAATACACAGAGGGTTCTTTGGCCCTACATCTAAAATAAAGGGAAATTTTACTTAGCTATTCTGGAAAGCACACATGTCAATAAAAACAATAATCAAAGCTCTAGGCAATGGTAGGGTTACTCCTCCAGAAAGTCTCATGATATAGCATTGTCAGCTCCCACCCAGAGCTCAGCATAGATGTGTAGGTCTAAAGCAATTGCAAGTGAGGTCTCATTCAATTTAGCAGAGGCTGTGCCCAAAAAGCCTGCTAAGGCAGAGAGCCAGCATCATTCCTATTGCAGGGAAGGGAGGCTTACAGGCACAGTGTCCCATGTGGGTACCCCCTAAAAAGCATTTCATGAGTGATGTCTACCTAAAAGTACTTTATTGGATGCATGATTATTTTCTATTATTCTTAATTTGGCCTATGTAGTAGGAAAACCCAGCATCACCAAGAACAAACACATAGCATCAGAGTATTTGCCTCATGGAGAGCATAAAGGAATCAATTCCAGCCTCAAAGACATGTGGCTCACAGGCTGGGCCTCTCCTCACAAAAAATGCAATCATTCAGGTTTTATTCTTAAAACTGAAACCATGAGCTTTCACTCCACTTGGAAAAATGCCCAACTCCTCCTTAGGCAGGCTGATGTCCTGGCAGAACCCGAGCTGCCACCCCCATGTGAAGGTGTCTCCATGAAGTAAAGCTAGAAACAGGCGACCTGGTCTGTAGACACAAAAGCCTCCCAAGAGCCATTTGTCCCTTTCAGCATGCTAAAGAGGGCTGGAAGAGAGCATAATGGAAAGCATTCACCACTGAAAAGCATGAAACACTGGCCAGTCTGCACTATTTAAACAAAAGAGACCAAATATAAAATGAGAGAAGTAAAGCTGTGACTAGAAATAAAGAGATTCTCTTCTCAAGTTCTTTAAAATACCCAGTGATTTGGTCATAAAATATTTCATTTTATTTGAAGGAGGTTTCACTTCATTTTCATTAGAAGTTGGTACTATGATGGGATCACCCTATGCATTCTCTAATTTCCATGTGCAGTTACTGCCTGCTGTGGGATCACACCAAGAACGTGTGTCACGGGTCAGGGATGGCACTGCCTGAGGCTCAAGAGCCAAGCACAGCAAAAAGAAAAGGAAGACAAAAGTCACTTATGTCCCCCAGTTTTTCTTCTCTCAGCCTTAGCATACTGACAGAAATTAATTTCTATAGGAAGGGAATTGCACTGTTTGCAAAGAAATCCTCTAGGATTTATTGATCTTTAAGAAAAATCTCATTAAGCAGAATAAGGAAAATTTACAACAGGTATGGGAAAACAAAACAATCTCTTGGGATCTTCACCAGGCCGAAACAGGATTAGCTCTGTAGTTTCTGTAATCTTCCTCACAGAAGAATGCTAATTCCGTCTCATTTGCTAGAACAAATAAAAAATTTAATATTTAGCACACCAGTGAATGAACCACCAACAGCCAGCAATTTAGAATCTTAGAAGACAATTACCAGCTTTATGGTCAAAGACAATTATAAATCACCACCCATTTTTTTTTCCCTCATCATATTTTTGAAAAAGGTTGCCAGTATTAAACATGTCATTAAACCTCACTAAAAACACCCCAAACAAACAAACCAGCAAGAACATGAATGTATAGAAGTAAATATGTGCACAAGACCCCTCAAGATTTGTTTAACACAGCCTTCAGAATTGTTTGTAAAAGCATTCAGCAAATTAAGTGATGGCATTCCTAACACCTTCAAATGCTAGGAAAGTAATGAAGCATGATGCACTCTTTTTTTGTGCATTTTTCTGTTAGGAAAGGGAGAAAGAAACTTCTTCTTCCCATTAAATTAGCCTGTAGGTATAATAATTTAATACTTAGAGGATCAGTAGAATATTTTACAGATCACTTTACATTCTCCCTCATGACCCATCAAAATATGTGTCTGAAGAAGTTAATTTTTTGCCCTGCTGATGATTAATTCATGAGGCTTTGACAATATGCAAAGTGAAAGACACAAATTGGCTTCTCCAGCAATACCTTCAAATACCTCTAATTATTCACAGGGGATATGGCAGAGCTAAAGGACCCACAAAGGTTCAGAACAGTCACAATTCTTTCAACCCAGTAGGTCAAGGACTTCCTTTTCTAAAACAATAAGTCAGCAACATTACTAATTCAGAACAGAGACAAATCTGATGGAATGCCTTCACAATTATTAAACATGAAATTCTTTAAGGTGCTGAGCCAATAAATTCCACATTCGTTTTTTAAATTAAACCTCAAGTTAATGAAGTCTGCCAGTCTTGTAAAAAAAAAAAAAAAACCAAAAAAGAGTAGAAGGGATTTTAGAATCTCAACTAGAAAACAGACAAGACCATTTGTAATGAACATTTTATTAACATACACCCTGCTTTAAAAAAAATGCAAGCATTAACTTTGCTGACTGGATAATAACTGTAATAATAATGACTACTACAGAGGCTTTCCTGAGGATACTTATCTAATGTCCTCATAATTTATAACTCTCTAGCCCAACCCTGTATAGTGCCAAGGGCAATCAACTGCAGCTTAGAAAAATGTTCTGCATGTATCAGAACTTCCCAGATTTTCTAAAGGTGATTCTGATTGTTTTATTCTAATAAGTCTTGTACAGACTAAATGTGGGAAAAATTTTGTGTCTCAATAGGAGATTTCAAATTTTCTTACTGATTTATAGAAAATGTACAAAATTTGTCATTTTGTACAAAATGAGGACCAGCTGTACATGATACATGATATCACTTCCTTGGCTTACTCTTTTCTACTTCTTGTTGAAGGAGAAAAGTAAAATCTTCAAGATTTTATTACAAAGACCCCACTCCTAAATTAGCTAATTTTCCCATCAAGATACACTGGAACATATCCAAATTCAAAATGACATAATGGCACATTACATTTTCCAAAGAATGGGTTTTCCTCTTCTATCACAAATATTCTCTGCATACTAATGACTAAAAATTGCTGTTATTCAGAAAAAAAAAGAAAAGAAAGCAGCTTTAAATAATTTTCTGCCCTAAATTAACCACCCCTCCCTTTGTACAGAGACACAGAAAAGGCTGCTGCATTCCTATTTCCTTTCACTGTAACATTTAGTCTGATATTTTGACACCTTTTTTGATATCACATCCAACTGGTTCACTGCTACAAACCCATTTTCAAAGGCAGATAATATATACAAATACTCATCCATACCTTTTTGAAAGAAGACAGCTTTGTTATTTCTAATTCAACATTTGGCACTGTCATCAGTTCCTCTCCTGAACTGCACTGCCTTTTATGCCTTACATAGATAAAGATCATGGTTAAACAAATCTTCTGCTAACTAAATTGCAAATCTGCAAGGCTTGGATGCCAGTAATCCTCACTTCTTCCCCCCCATCCAACAGACAAAAAGATCTGGTGTAGTAAAAACTATGATTCATATTACAGGAACACTCAAAGACCTTCAGGAAAGATATATTGGAACCAGTTGTAGTTCACACCAGAGAAAAACATTGAAAGTCAACCCAAGTCACTTAAAACCAGAAAATAAATCGCAGGAAACAGGAGAGCCAAGTAACCCACAAGAAAGAAATCCCATTCAGTAGCTGGGGAGCAACCAGTGAGCAGCAGGAGCAGGAGGGAGCCTCCTCTGTGAAGCCCCTGCACTTAGAGCACAGGCACTTAAAGCTTTCCAGCCAGGCAAATCAGATCCAAATGAGCAAATGTCCATATCAAGGTGGAATGCAACCACATCCCCTAAGTACCCTGCTGCCACAAAGTCATTCAGCCACATTTATGAGAAGCCCAAAGGGCATTCAGGGACCATCAATTTTATCATGGCAGACATTTCTTTACATTATTACCAAAAGACATGCCCTATATGTAGTCTCCTGTCAAAATCAGGTCAAGTTTCAACTCTTTGCTATGTTCAGCACATTCTCTAAATGATACTGCTCGAGCCTTCCTGAGCAATCTGGCTATCAGACACTGTATGCTGCACATTAAACAAATCTAATCTTATTTCATTATTCCATGCTGGTTCCACTACTTACATTTCTAACCAAAACATCAGTTTAAATGTTACTGATAAGACTAAGCAGACACGGTACTAATAACCTATCTGTCAATCATTTAAAATTACTCTCAGCAGAATTATAAGCATACCCTCTAAAAATCACAATTTGCATTCTGAACATTTGCAGTGCAGATACCTGCTGCCCTCAGACCAATGATTTGAATAATGCTTCCCTGAATAATTATCAAGTCATGTAAAGAGCATCAGAAATAGCATTTACTTTTCAGCAGCCTGTCCAAACATAATCAGCCAGTTATCAGTTTAATGCTACCACAAGGAACAGCATCTTCAGTCAATACAAATGTACTCCTACCTACTCCAGCTGCTTTCAGCGTGCTGTCTTCCTGCAAAATCAGTTTGTCATCATCTTCCAAACTCACTACAAGCTCACCAGTCTACAAATCAGAAAACAAAGATAAGAATTTACTGATTTCCTCTGCTCCACTCTTGTTTGACAATGCAGAGATCTGTCTGCATCAAGGCATGCAAAAGGGGAAGAACACAGATAATAATCTTACCTTAGATTTGTGTGCTTGGTGAATAATCTTCATTGTATCTGAAAGAAAAAACAGTGTTTTCCTAAAATAAGGCTTAATAAGCACACAACACAAGTTGTACTTGGGGAAAGGCAAACAAACAAAAGGGGAAGCTTCAAAATCTTTTGTTATTAACAATTTTGTGTATTCAACCTGAAAGAGGCAAAAACATCTTGATCTCACAGTCCTGCGGCCACGGTCTTAAAGCAGTCAATGCAACATTAAGGTACCACATCCTATTGGGCTTCTGTCTGCTGGCTGAATTACAATAACCAACTAATGACCATCTCAATTGCCAGTCAAAACACATCAATTTAAATGCCACTTAGGGTGTTTTAACTTAATAGGTTTTACACATGCAATTGGGGCAGGACCACAAGCATTTTATGCACTGTCAACTGCTACAGCTAAGTTGATAGGCAGCAAGTAATTAAGACACAGTAACCTGATCACTTCAGATCATCCCTTGAAATTTTCCTTCTCATGAATACAACACCCACCACCCACAGTAGAAATTTCATTAAGCAAGTTCCTTTTACATGAACACCTACAGCCTCTTCTCTTTAATGCTATACCCTCTTCAACAATTTTTCTTTCACGTTTTTGCAGTGTAGTGCTTTTAGAAATTAAAACAAAAGTACTACTTTCTTCCGGCAAGATGGGCAGGGCTTTGCTAACAGTAGGGAAACACAGGGGAAAATAACACAGTCATTAAAGCAACTGGATGAGTACAAAGATCCAGAGGGAACATCTTAAAGCCATGCAACACTAAAAAAATAAAAATAAAAATAAATAAAAGATTGAACTCTGAAGACTGTGCTTGAACAAATTTGAAGTAACACATCAATCCTTTCAAGCAAAGAAGAAGAACCAGTTCTGCTTGTCTGCTCATGTTCTGTTCTAGTTTAGTTTTGTGCACTGAGTGAACATTACATGTTGCAATAGTTTGGTAAGAGAAGGATGCAGTTGTTGTACTACGACATGCAGCAAAGTTAACTATTGGCTAAACCAACTTTCAAAGTACCAGGAGCAAGTATTCAGATGTTCAAATTCTAACAGAGATCACATTCCCACTCAGTAGTTTGCTTCCATACCATTCTGGTCCATTTTGAACACTATTTAAAACATTACATAAGGTGAGAAGTACTCTGTATTCGCACTGCAGAGGTCACCGAAAAGGCAGCCTTGGCATGTTGCAATAACTGTGGTATTAGAAGCAAGGCAGACATGAAATTGCAATTACCAGGATCCATCTTGCACAGAAACATTACAAAAGACCAAGCAATCACAGAAAAAATATGTTGTAATCATGAAACCTTTCTACTGCAGCAAATAAACCCAGCCTGTGCCTGGTCTACTTTGGTACATTCCCTTTTCTCTAGTATTTGTCCAGTCATGTCCTGAAGCATTGTCTCAGTTCTGCTTGCTCAGAACTCCAACACTGGCACCCAGCAGTTTACCATGGCTTCATCTGAGCTATTAAATGGCTTCTTTAACTCTTGTCACAGAGATGAAACTACAGTCTAAGTCCTCTGACTAGCCTTTGCTATTTCATCCCCAATTGATCCCACTCAATCATACTGCCAAGTTTTTATCTTGCCTTTCCTGATAATAGGTCTATCATGGCAAATGATAAGACACCACTTTCTAAGTGACTTTATGAACTACCTGCCATACTGCTCCACATTCATGGATGAAAGAAATAAAACTGAGAAGCAGATTATAGAACAAGCTGGCAAACAGACTGCCAACATCAGTGAAAAGGTACTATGGTACTATGGTATGAAAAGGTGACAAGGTACTAAGATAAGACTGACTCAGAAGAGCTCTAGACCAATAACCAGAATATTCCATACAAAGAATTTAAGAGAAAATGGAAGTCAGAAGCTTTGAGATGTGAATTGGAGCACCAATCCAAGTCCAAAAATGTGATGGCATTATATATGATGTTAAAACAAAGTGGTGCTGAATTCTGCAGGGAAGGAAGCTGAAACAGGCAAGGTGAGAGACAACCAGATCCAACCGAGATTTCTGGCTCTTCCAAACAAAACAGGAGAAAAAGTATGGCTTTTACTGGCACTATTAATGCAGAAGTCTCACTGCCTTTTCCTCACAAAACCATAAGAAAGACAGCAAAGCACTGTAGAGATAGCAGAGATGCCAAAAACACGAACCTGGATGATTCACAGCCAGAGGGGAAGGTGAGGAACCTGGCTTTGATTTTCCTGTGTGAAAATCTTTCTGCAGTTAGCACCATCACAGTAAGAGTAGGCTCCCAGCAACTGGTGCAACAGGTTTTAAAGTTCTGCTCAGTCCTACAGGGCACAATCAGGCCCTCAACCACCAGATATGTCTTGGGAAAAGCTAAACTGATCTCCAAGTGATGAAAGAACTAGCAGCTGGGACAGGCAGCACCAGGGATACAACTGAGAGCAGCAGTTCTAGACAGGAACCCCTCAAACAGTCAAAGCCACAGACGGGGTGAAGGGCACCTCCAAATTCAAACTTACACTCCCAGATGTTTCTCTGTTTCAACATCCTTTGCTTTTTTTAAATAGGCAAATAAAGTTTATTACCCTTCACATGTATTAAGTAGATTTCTCACTCAGTTCTTTGAATCACCATAGAGGAAGGAGTTTGTCAGCTCCAAGAACATGGGACACAGAGGGTCACTTGCAGGAAAACTCCAAGGGAACTCTGAGAATTACCAAGTTTAGGAAAAGATACATGACTGACACCCGAGTTTACAAACTCTAAGAAAGGAAGTAACTCAGTCTATTTAAAAAGTTTTCTCTGTCCCAAACAGATGAATTGGTATGTTCACGCCAATTTGCACAAAAAGGAAATATACATATAGCTTTGATAAAATCAGCTTAAATTTCACATCATGCTATTTCATACCACCAGCTTGTATTTAAGAGCTTTCATATCTACTTGGAGCAAAGTTCCCCTGTTTCCCTTATATTGTGTAAACTATTTAAGTATATCAGTCTTAAGCATTATCTATTTTTTCCCTTCAGCTTCTAGCTCACCATCAGTAAATAGATACTGAAGTATGTAAGCACACTTTGTAATGTCAAAGTGTTTTGAGATCACAATCTGCTCATCAGGGCAAAAACAGAGTTAGGCACTTAAAAAAAGTAATAAAAAATTAGTATCAAAACCCATCTGTTCCCAATAGCAAATAATGTAAACCATGCAGCCTAATTCAAAGATTAAAACAGATCTTCACAATAATGGTCAAGTTCTGCAGACAAGATCCCAGTTGGCATAACTCCAGCTACAAGAGCTGGATAGAATTGTGAATGCAGGCAGGCACTGGCACCAACATTAGTATTTATCTTTTAAGTTCTATACATGCTAGTGTAAAATATCATGTGATCATTTGACAGTACTTAAACAAGAAAAATAAAAAACACCTACCATACTTGTAATTTTTAAAAGGAGGAGGAAGTCCTGATCTTGAAGACACATCTATTTAAATAAAAGCACAAAGTTAAAACAAAGTTCTCTTTTTCAATTATTTCAAATACTTCATTTTCCATTATTGTGCAATGTATGCATCCCCTGGGCATCCTTTGCATCAAAATAAATCTGCAACATAGGAGACTTGTTTGAGCATCAAATGCTAAAACACAGCCTTTGGCCCAGATTCTGTAGTGACTCCATATGTGAATAATTCCATTTGAGCATGAAGTCTCTCTGAACAAAACACCCCATGAGGACAGTGAGTCAGTGCAATTAGGGTATTGATCATGGGAGTCTGATCCTTCAGAAACCTGCCAGGAACATCCTTTTAATGGCTTGCCCAACATCTCTCTTTACCTTACACAAACAGCTGACAACTGTCACCCAGAACTGAATCCTTAGGTAAACATGCTGTGAAAGCCATGATTTCTTCAGTAGTTTAACCATCTATCTTAAATGACCTCTGCAAAACAGATTACTGTAAAGGATGGAACAGGGTTTTTAGACCCCCATGGAACAAGGTTCTAAGTCTTGTTCAAAACATTAGCTTTGTCTCAAATAACAGCGAGTTGCAATATTTCACACATCAAAAGCAAGTTTTGCAGCATTGGTTTTCATTTTCTTGCTCATAACAGCAGCTGTGCCATGTGTTCTGAAAGTGCTTGCAGTTTTCCAACAGCATCCTAAGACTTTGCCATGCCTGTCACTGTCTAGAAATATGGAAATTGCTAAACACAAGACACCCATTGTCCCAGGGCAATGTCCTAGGAGTTGCTCAAATGCTACCATCTATTACAGCTCAAGACTTGTTTAAGCTGACTTAATAAAAAAAAACAAATTATGTCATTTTGTACCCTTTGAATGTCTCCACTGAGGTGTGTGGAAATACACCTGCAGGATTAAGGGTAACACCCTAATTATCAAGTCACTGTGTGGGCTGGTCTAATCTTTTAGATTCAATGTCACTTTCAACGAGGCTTATAAAAGAGAAAGCCCTCAGATGAGTAAATCTGTGCCACAAATCTCAAGATGGAGAGAGAAACTCGGAAACAAACATGCAGAGTGAGGCCACACAGTGTCAAAAACAAATTTTCAAGATTCTCTTTTCTCACAAATAACAAACAGATTTTGAGTTCCCACATTCCACATATTTGTGTAGTTAGGATCAAACACTTTCTAAATCCTGTTAATTTATTCTTATTAATTTATGAATAGTTGCCTGACAGCACCCCTCAAGGAGCCTGAGGCACTGAGCCAAATGCAGCAACGCCCTTGTTTCTTTTAGACTAAACATGGGGATTTGGGCAGGGGGAGCAGTCCATCCAAATTCAAGCATGGCACACCAACCATGGAAGCTCTTATTAACTCCAGACCTTTCATGTAAGGAAGGAAAGCACACAGGGGATGTAAAGAGAAATTCTGCATCTCTACCAAAGCCACAGAATTCCCATTCATTCGCTCCCCTCCACTTCCTTGTGGAGGGACAGCAACACTTGGACTGAAGAGAAGGAATGAGGCAGCCATGCCTTACCCCTGCGCACAAAAGCCATGAACTCCTTCACTGTCTGATCCAGGGGAACTCCGTGGTACACCAGGGGTCGGAAATTGCGGTGCTCGAAGGAGCGGACGAGACGAACCGTGACAGTCGAGCTGTCTGCTGACATGAGAATTAATTCTGAATAACCTGGGAAACATTAAATGGAGGAATTACTGCCTTTCCTCTGCCTACGTGCACAGCTGGAAAACGAGGTGCAGGCCAGGCCAAGCCTCGTGCAAAGGATAAAACGTGGTGAGAAATCCAACAGCATTGTGCCTTTCAGGATTTCACTGCTGTGATTCCAACTGCAGCAGTAACAGGGTCTCAAAACAAACAGATACTGCACACCACACACTCCAGTACCTGTGCTGTGCAATGCCACACCAGACTCCCCATTAAACATGCAAAAGTGCTATGGATAAATGCAAATGTGTTGTGTGGGTTTTAAGTGATTAAAGACTACCTGCTGGGCTCTAGAAGAATGTCCTTATACAAATAAACCCAAATACTTTTTTAACATACTTGTCTTGGAGAGAGTGTAATACTCTGAAAAATGCCTAAGCTGTTACACAATGCTCATTTTCACCTCCCCAGGGAAAGTGAAACACCACCCCCACATACACAGGCAAATCATTTTCCTGGTATACTACGGCATAATTAAGGGATTTAATTTATAATAGTCGTTCTCTAGAATGGCTCTGTGGACTTATAGGAGAGAGCAGAGCCTAAAACAGAGCAGCCTTGTCAACCCAAAACCCTCTTCAAATAAGCCCATGTATTGCTCCATCGGGTTTTTTTATCTCCACAGGAAAACAAGCTCTTTTCTACCTTGACAAACATCTCTATTTTTAGTGCTGGGCATCCCTCAGTTTCCTGGCCACGTACAGCTGCTGCAGCAAGGACTGCAGCCCATGTGCTCCAACATCAGCACGACCTCTGCACCTCCCATCCCTGTCTCAGAGTCCACTCCAGCCCTGGGAGGGAATCTTTTACCTTTTACCTATTCAGCCCCTTATGTTCTTTATTGTGTGTCTTTTTTTTTCTCCTTTTTTTTGCTGTGGGGTTATTCAAGTGTCCCACCACCATGCAGGTGCATCCCAGCCTTGGCTGTATTTGTCCCAGCAATAGCCTGGCAAAGCAAACTACCAATATTTTCATCAAGTACTGTCTGCAGGACGGGGACAAAGACCTTCCACAGCACAGGGCAACTTGGCCAATAACTCCCTGAGTCCCAATTCCATTTTAAATGAGTGTGCAGTGCACACCGCATAAATAACACATGCCAATCAAAAAAAGCGAGCGTACTTTGCACCTGAAAATAACTCGACTTATACTAAACAGCAAAGATGGATGTTTTCTCGGTGCTATTCCACATGGGCTGGTGACTTGGGGGGTGCAGTAAAGGGCACAGCGTTCAGCTCACTGGCTCCTAAGCAGCATGGAGAAACACTGTGGGAACATAAATTCGGGAGCTCAAGCAGAAACCGCCAATTTTCGCATTTACTACTCAAACCGATCGCACGGAGGGCTGGGACACGCACTTCCCCGCGCCTCCACGAGGAGAGGAAGGCAGGCGGAGGCGCTGGTGGCCCATTCCTCTGGGACAGAGGAGCCTCCCCGGACCCGCGGCAACACCGGGACCGACCCCGGGACAGACACCGGGACCGACACCGGGACCGACCCCGGGACCGCCGCCCCCCCCAGGCCCGTTACCGCTCTCCGCCGGCACTTCCGGGTCCCGCCCCGCCCACCCGCTCCGCCAATCGCGTCCTTCCCGTGGCACCCCCGAGCCGCGGGATTGGCTGAGCGGGCTCTGCGCCGCCCGCCGTTGTCTCCTCATGCCCTGGTGAATGGGAGGCACCCACACCGCCTCCCATTGGCTCCTTGCCCGCCCTGCGCCCGCCCCCGGCCCGCGCTGATTGGTGCCCGCGGGGTCCGCGGCGCTGCGATTGGCCGGCGGCCAGTCTGGCGAGGGGTGAGGCGGACGCGCGGCGGGGGCGAGGAGGCAGAAGCGGCGGGGCCGGGAGCGCGCAGGGGGCGCAGCGATGAGCGAGGTGCGGGGGGCGCAGCGATGAGCGAGGTGCGGGGGGCGGCGCGATGAGCGAGGTGCGGGGGGCGACACAGTGAGCGAGGTGCGGGGGCGACACAGTGAGCGAGGTGCGGGGGGCGACACAGTGAGCGCGGTGTGGGGATTGCCGCGGTGAGGGTGAGCGCGGTGCGGGGATTGCCGCGGTGAGGGTGAGCGCGGTGCGGGGATTGCCGCGGTGAGGGTGAGCGCGGTGCGGGGATTGCCGCGGTGAGGGTGAGCGCGGTGCGGGGATTGCCGCGGTGAGGGTGAGCGAGGTGCGGGGGGCAGCCGCGGGCCGCCACCACCTTCCCCTCACTCACCCCCTCCTGCCCTCCCCAGGCCGCGTTCCAGAAGGCTGCCGAGGAGGTGAAGCAGCTGAAGTCGCAGCCCACGGACCAGGAGATGCTGGCGGTCTACAGCCACTACAAGCAGGCCACGGTGGGCGACGTGAACACGGGTGGGTGCCGGTGCCGCCCCGGCAGGCAGAGCCGCTCCCCGCTGCCCTTCCCTCGCCCCGCGGCTCAGCCAAGTGACTCCCTGCCCACTTGGCACGGATTCGTGTGCGGGAGGGCACAGGCTGGCCCGATAATTCGTGGTTTTTAGATTAACCCGGCTGCCGCCGTCTGTTCCACGCAGTGAGGGCCTGAGGATGCTTTGTACAAATACCGCGATTGGGTTTTTTGGAGATCTCTGTTAGTAAGTAGCTGCTTGAGCCGAGGGGTGCTGCTTTAATGCAAACACGTCTGGGTTGTACAGACTTAAACAGCAGGGCAGGTGATACAAGGGTGGAACTGCAATACTCAGGGGATGATATTGAGTTTATTTAGGCTGGATTGGCTGCTAAAAATAGTACTGGAAAGCAGAACCAGAAGAATAGGAGAAAACTTTCATACGAGCTGCAATTAAATATACTTCAGAAAGACTGTACCAAAAATATTCAGATACACAGTGCAAAATGTTTCTGGCTACTTCTCTTGCTACAGTGCTGTCCATGGCAGCTCAGCCTTTGGAGTAACATTTAAAGTGAAGCGTGTCTCTATCGTCCTTGTGTAACACTGGAGTAGCTAGAATTAGAAAGGGAAAAGGTCAACGCTTTGGAGTGCTGGCCTCCTAACCCAGTAGCTGGCAGAGTTTATTGAGCATCCATTGATTTAAAAGCTGGCAGTGAAGTGTACAGGAAATGGTAAGTAATTTAATCTCCTTTTTCCAAAACTGGCAGCATGAGGGAGAAAATAATAGACTTTGGGTTTAAGATGTGGTCTTTTTGGTGTGGCTGGACATCAGCATTATTAGTGCTTGACAGGGTGAAACAGTGCTGTGAATGTGCCACCATTCCTGCAAGTGTCTGCACTCCTGTGGAGCAGCAGCCAACGTGAGCTGGCCCGAGAAGCAGCCTGTGGGAGGGTGACTGATGGGGTTGGTGCTGGAGAGAAGTGGAGCTGCCAACTGGAGCTACAGGTCACTGTGCCATGGGGGCTGCACAGGGCTGTTTCTGTGGATACTGCCCAGTTCCTTTTGTGAGTTCTAAGAATTATCTTTAAGGAGAGAGAGAGAGGAAGTAAAACCACGAAGGAGACTTTACACAAAGATGAACCATGTATATGTCATTCACTTTCTGCTTGGCCATAGCACAGCCTGCAGTGAAGTGAGTTAAATTTCCAAGGTTTTCAAATGCAGAACTATAGATTAGAAATACACTATTAACTTGATGATAATGGGTTCCAAGCTGTATGTTACTACAAACAGCTGTCTGTTTCTGTGTCTCTGCCTGTAATGAACCTCAGGGTGTTTCTGCTTTGCTTTAGAGCTGGTGTTCTTTAATTGGGTAGCTCTTATGTGACACAGGCTCTTCAGAAAGCACAGCTAAACCAAATGACAGCAGTTGGTGCTCTTCTGCTCAAATGCTGCTGTCTCAAGAGAGTTTTAGAGTCTATTTCTGTTGTCACCAACCATGTTGTAACCTATTCCCCTGAGGTGATCTCCTGGCTACAGGTTAGCAAGTAACAGCTGCAGAGGTGATGCCATTGTATTTAGTCACAGTTAAGAGCTAACTAAGCCTTCAAGTCGGTATTGACTACAGCCAGATCACACAAACTAATCCTGCTGCTTATCCTGTCTTTCTCAGAGCGCCCTGGTATGCTGGACTTCAAAGGCAAAGCAAAGTGGGATGCCTGGAGTGCATTGAAAGGTAAGTGTCTGATTAAAGAAATTAATAAAATTACACTGGCAAACTAGACAGAAAGACACATGTAGTTCAGTAAGAAACAGGTTAGTGTTGCCTTTTAATACAAGAGCTCTAGAAGTTCAGAATGCCATGAGAATAAACTTTAATTACCTCTACAAGGCAGAAGTAATCCTGAAGAAGATGGCCTGTGTGAAAGAGAGTTAGGGTGCAAAATGTCCAGCTGGCCTAAGATGTTAAATAAAGAAGAACAATAACAGCAGCAGAAACCTAAACTTGTTTTCTTGATCCCAGCCGAATTCCCCAAAGACAGCCTAATAGCCCAACCACTGGAGCTCTCCAGTTGTTATGCATCTTCCAGTTAGGAAAGCTTTGGAAGAAACAACTGAGCTCTCAGCTCTAAATGAGGATCCAAACAAGTGGTCTAATCTGTGACAATGGGGCTTTTTTTCTGGTGTTTTAAGGAATAGCTCTCCTGTAATAATTGTCAATGGCATTAATAGAACTGATACACTGGTTAGTTGCTGCCTGTGCAAAAACAGCTTTGCTTGGAAGCACTGTTTTCATGACTGATAAAACACATTTGTTAAAAAGTTTAGCAGTGGCTTCACAGCCAAGTGACCTTCCGGGCTCCTTTGCTCTCCAGTGGCACAGACTAGAGCAAGAATTGTAACTTGTAAAAGGCATCTTAACCTGTGAAAGGTATCTGACTGCTTCCTGTGTTCTGTCCTTCAGGAATGTCCAAAGAAGATGCAATGAAAGCTTACATAGCAAAAGTGGAAGAACTAAAGGGCAAATACGGCATCTAAGGACTGGATAAATCAGCTACATGCACGCCTGAAACCTGCCTTATTTCTAATGTGGAAAAGTGGTTTCTAAGAGTAACCTTAGATACCTAGTATGTCATAGTCGGTTCTCCTCATGCCTGTAGTTCAGGAGAAATAATGTACCTGGCTAATGTACTGACACGGTATAAATTCCTTCTGGGAACAAAATCTGGAACTCATTAAAGTGCGTTTGGTACTTTAGCTGTTGTGCTGTTGTCCCTTAGCGGTCACGGCGAGCCCGTGCCGCGGTGCCACTAGAGGGGGTCGGTCACCTTCGGCACTGCCCGCTCCTGTCCTGCCGCTCCTTCCCAGGCCCTCAGTGGCGACCCATAGGAGCCGGAGCACCACGGAGCTTGTCTGGAAAAGGTTATCTCTAATGCTGTGTGTGCTAAGAGCAAGGTGCTTGATACTTGTTGCCCAGAGCCTTCAGAGTCTTAGTCAACAGCTGCCAGGTATCTTTCATAAAACGCTTCTGGGACACGTTATTTCCCAACAACAGTGTTGGGCTTCTAGAGTAAAGGCTAATACCGAACACAGAGCCTTCCCTGGGCAAGGAGAGATTCCAGAGGCAGTGGAGTTGATCCTCCTGATGCTGCTTGATCAACTTGATGTTGCCATGCAGTTGGCTGCAGTAAGAGGTGAGTCACTACAGACTGGCTGAACACTGGCAAGACTGCTCAAAGAGAAAGACAAAGTGATCATCAGCAAAAGTTTGATTACAAAACACAGTTGTGACTGTCTCTGGTAGGTTCGTTGTTTTGGTCTGCCTGGTGTAGTCTCTTGGAGCTGCTGATGTTGGAAAGGGAAGACTTTGATTTCAAAACGTGACTTTGAACTATTCCAGCCTAAAGCATTTGAGAATGAAATCACAACCTTATACAGGAATCAGGCATTATAATTCCTGCTGTACTGGTTAGCATCTGAATAGGTGAGGACTCTTCAGATAAGCAATTGATTTATAGAACTACATAGGGATGAAAACTATCATTATGTATCTGTCTTGGTAAATACATGGTGAGTAGTAGATTTAGGGATTATTTCACATGCTTTCAAAAATTTTAACTTTCCCCTTTACTGCTTTTAATGGGAAATGCTCTTAGAGCTGCTTTTTGTCCTTTGAGATGTATTAGAATGAAGAGGGGAAAAAAAGGCAGTTTATTCTTGTTCCTCCTTGTTCTTCTGGGTAAGTAAAATAAGCATTTGGGTTTTTTTTACCTGCTCTTGTATCCTCTCTTAGTTGAGGTTGTTTTAATTAAATTCACTTCGCAAGAGAGGGGTAAGAGCAGATGTTCACCATAAGAAATGCTTTTGCCTCTTCTCTAGCCCTAAATCCCACAGGTACAACTCCATCTTGGCAACTTTTTGTAAAGCTGATTATCTTTGAAGGATTCTGCTAAACTTTACCAGAGCAGAGCTCACACAGCAAATGCTTCCACATTGCTCTTGTTTGCTGGAAGCTGATGCACTGTGAGCACACTGTGCTTTGCCAGCATGTTTTCTGTCAAAACAGGTGCAGTCAGAATTTTTGACTGCTGAAGTAGTGGAGTTGGGTCTAAAGGATGGGCTGGGGGTAGCAAATTCTATATCACAGTCCTCATTTGGATTAGTTTCCCCTGTGACAATTAATTGTTACAGTGCTGCTCTCCTTTCTCATACATCACTTTGTACACAGGGCTTATCCCAGAGAGGGTTTGCTCTTAGCCAGGCTTACAAATAATGCTATTTGCCAAGGAATAGGAGTGACTGAGAATTCTGTCTTTATTTGGATACCTAATTTTTTACTGTAGCAACACATTTCTGCTTGCAGCTTCACCATCCTTGAGAAAGTAACATCAGCGGTCTTAATATTTAGCTTGCCCTTTGGCAATCAACTGTGTCTTTTTAGGAGCAAGCTGAAAACTTCAAGATGTGGAAATAGCTCTGCAGTAAGAGGCTACAAAAGGCACAAAGGCAGAAGCAAAGGTGCTGGTGGCTGCACACAGTGTTTGTGACAAGAAGCAGCAACACAAAATTTGGCTGAAAGGGTAGTAATTGTTGAAATAGACTGAGCTAAGGGGCTCCTTATGGTTGTCTAGCAGCAGGATGAATATCTAAATGTGTAAGGATGCTGCACTGCCTGAAAATGTTTCTGACCTAGTGACCACCAAGTGCTTGCAGGTAAGGTGTGTGAGGCACCTGGGCTGCATAAATAACACCTGGGCAGCAGTGACACCAGGGCAGGGGTGGTTTAAGGGCATCTAGAAACAGATTTGTAGGTAGAGGTAATTGCTTTTATTAAACTAATAAGGTGGTAAAAATAGACAACCATTATCATACAGCCTTGAGATCAGAAACAGAAGCAGCAAGCCTCAAACCAGAATATAATCCAGAGCCATTGCTCTGCATGCAGTAAGGCACTTTTGGTGGAGGATCAGATGCTTTTGATGGCTGGGCAGTGCTGCAAAACAGGGGATTGTTCTGACACCCGCTCAGGGAGTTGCTGCTATTTCCTCTTCGTTAGATCAAAGCCAGGCCAGCAACATCCTGATCCTTGCAGTGCTGGGGAAGGAGGAGAGACGTGCGCTGAAGGCAGCCCAGCACGCAGGAGGTCAGAGGCCAGCTGGCACACACACGCTCAGCTCTGCTCTGCTGAGTCTGCAGCGTGCAGGACAGAACCTGGACTTTGGATGTGGCCATAATAAATGTTAACTCCTATGTGTGATAAGACAGTGTTCCTTCCATCACGCTTCTATGATTAGCTCTTGCACAGAGCAACGCGGCTGATTGGCACCCACTGCAGGTAGAGATAAGAAAGGGGATGGTGTTTTCCTTGGAAATCTCTTTCTGATGGGTTTTGCTTGCTTTTAACAAACATGTGAAGGTGCAACACTCATAGCACAGATTTAACAAAACAGTATTGGTGTGTTGCTTAAGGCCCATAACAGATTTTTCAACCCTGCAAAGTAAATTTTTCAGTTTGGTTAAAAGGCCCTCCAAGGCTGACTGCAGTATGCAACTGACTCAAAATTCTTCAGTACTCATCTGGAATAATCCTGTTTCATGATGGAAGCATTTTAAGCTTTGAACTTATTTGACCCTGATGATACTGCTAAAAATAAATGACAATTGCATTTGCTGCTCTTCAAAATATTTGCTCTTCCCCCAAGTGTTCAGAGCAAACAGTATTGGGCAATACCACTTTGGGGTGACTGGCCATCTAAGCCATCCTATGAGATTGATTATAAATTGTGGAGGCAGAAAGTGTATTTTAGTTGGGTCAGTTTTCTAAATGCCACAGCTGTCACCCCAGAAGTAGGTTACACAGCCTTCCAAGTAGTGAAAGCTGTGTAAAAGTAAGACAAGTTGATACTACATTGATAGAAGACTTTTGAGTGCATTCACAGTAATAAACTCAGAAGGGTAAAAGCTAATGGAACAAAACCAGAATCTAATTTTTTTTCTCCTCCCCACAAGTCTATGAAGTACCTTCCAATCTATGAATTAGCCAATCAGCTGCTCACTTAAAGTGCAAATACCATCAATCCATGTTTTATAGAACGAGTTTGTATTTCTTCTAGAATCAGGGTATGGTGCAATTTAAACACAGTTTAGTTGTGTTATCTTTAGAATACAGAATTCATATGGAGCTCGTCTGCAGTGATCTTTTAACTTTTGTTCCCAGCTATTCCCAATACACATACATTTATGAGCTGCATCAAAAGAAGCTTTCTTTCTACATCCTGGAAAGAAAAACAGTTTACTTGGCCAACACAGCCAGGCAGACACCTTGTTTGTCCCCACCAAATGTGCAAGGCACCAACTTGTGTTTCCCAAAAGGCTGAAGTAATGGTATGTCATCTCCTCCTAATAAACACTGCTCCTTTGAGTAAGTTCTGAATCTGGGAGATGGACCAACCAGTTCAATGAAGTTGCAACTTCTAAATCTCTTGGTATGACTTTTTACTGATAGAAAAAATACCTATGTGACAGCTGAGAAATTGAATGTTTTCCCCTAACTTATGTAGCATTGAAATAGGGACCCAAATTTTTCTAGTAGTGCTAAAGACTTAAAGTTGGCTTTTTGGTTTTTTGGGTATTTTTTTTGTATTGAATTTATATTTCAAAGCAGATTTGTCAGAATGGTCAGATGCAAGTATTTTGAGGTATTTCCTAAGCCAGTGTAACTATTGCAAAAATCCCTGAAAAAGGCTGAATCTGAAACAAAATGAGTGAGTACCCAGTGTTGGATCTCTGCAATGTGATGCTGACGTAGATCCAAAAACTGATTATAGGTGAAAACACAATTCTTGCTGGGATACAAGATCTATTCCTTTAAGCCTGTCCTGCTTAAAGTCTCTCTTCATCTCAGACTTAGCTGAGGCTGGGGATAAAACCACTGTAATGGAGTCCCACATTATCAGCATGTTTGTGACCCACTTGGAGTCCCTCACAAGTTGCTGTGGGTGGGCAGTAGGCCCTAGGGCTGGCTGGTGGGTACAACTGGGTGTTATCACCATGTGCAGCAGCACAGGCCTCTCATGCACAGCCAGCAGCGAGTGGGAGAGCCTGGGGCTGCAGGGACACATGGTAGCCCCTGTCTGGGGCCAGTCTGCCTTCCTGTGGCACAGCAGAGATGTCCAGGCAGGAGGCAAAGTGAAACCATCTGGCCCAGGAGCTCTCTCCTCTTTACATGCTTTTACACGCCGGGATGAGTTTGTCCACTTGGCTGCAATAACGTGCAGCGGTGGGAGGGAAATCCTGAGGTAAAGTAGTTGTGATAAGGGGCTGGTCTGAGCTGTGTGGGCCTTGGCACACCCCAAACTCCCTTCTGTTATATGTGCTGCTGCCTGGGGCACAATTCACCTAGGATGACTGCCTGAGTTCCCAGAAGCTGCTGGGCTTGAGCAGCTTGCCAGCAGCTTGCTGACTTTTTGCCCTATTCCAGAAGCTCTGTTCCAGCCCAGCTGGGCTGAACCCAGCCTGAGCCGAATGCAGCTTCTTCAAGCTGAATTTTTACTCTACGACCAGGAAAAATAGAAGGCAAGAGAACAGTGGCAGGAGACCATCTCTTCCTTCTTTCTCATAACACTTTCTACATGCTCACTGCTTTGGGAAGATATAAAAAAATAAGTAACATTTTCCCCATCATACAGACCTTGGACACCTCCCATAGTCTCAGTCTGCAAGATACTCAAGATCTATTTGTTTCAAAGATCAGGTCCACATCTCTCTGCAGAGGGATGGGATCTGGCAAAAATGAGGGGTTAAATACCTCATTGGGTGAGTTGCTACGCCAAGAATTAAAGTGATCAGAAAGTATTTTATTAAACAATAAAATGCCTTTACAGAAGTAACTGGCTTCAAGGTCAGATGAAGCTGGACTGGTGGTGCCTCAGTCACTTGTGTTCTGCTTCACCTCTAAGTGATTTCACTTAACTGGGCAATTGTTCCCTAAGCCCCTGGTGACGCTCAGATTTCGGTCCTGAACCTTCTCCAGGCGAAAAGTTGGAACAGATTCTTCAGTATTAAACTTCTCATGGTTTTAAATGAACCAGATGAACCTATTTCTGTGTTGTACAACAGTCTCTGGTAATTTCCATTATTTATGAACACATTTCCCTGAAAACTTTCTCTCCAGGGATAGGATGTGAAATGCCTACTTAAACAATAGAGAAAAAGGACTTTCTAAACAAAATTATGAAACTGGCAATATACCAAGAACTCTACATTAACACAACCAAAAATACCTCTAAAGTGCTTTAACGGTCATTTTATCTGTTGTTATTACATAGGTGATATATTTTACAGACAAAAAATATTTTTTACAGCACTGAACCCTTTTTATTGCAAAATACCATTTTCCCAATTTTTTTTTTTTTTTAATCACATAATATGTTTGGCTTTTTCTGTAATGAGAAATGAAGACAAACTCATTACACTTGAGAAAGGTACAGAGTTCTGTCAGACAGCTTTACCAGAAGGTACCTCCAGCCAGGCAAGTGCAGAAATGAAACAATCACTGTTACAACCATCTCTCCTGGGTGACTTCAGGAAAGTGACTCTGAAAGTGCCTATTCATTGCTTATTAAAATTCCAGGTCCAATTTAATTCTCATTTATATTTGGGGAAACTAAATTAAATACAAAACATTGAAGCAATTTATCCTTTGTAGAAAAGGTACCATCCCCTACCACCCTTTTTCCTCAAAGAACAGGCTTGGCATATAACTATACATTTACTAAAGAATCTAAATATGACAGGGAAGCAGTTTTGGTTCCAAAAGTAACCACTTTAATTTCCTCATTCATCAAAGCTTTTTATGCATGTGTTTACTTATGTGAGCTTTACCATGGGCTTTTACAGAAAAAAAAAAGTCTTGCCCAGCAGAATACCGCTCACCTTTAAAGTTAAGATTTTTAACTGCTGAGATCAGTAGGATGACTCGGATGTTTTAAATGCAGATCTATGCTTAATGATTTTGCTAATTGTGGGCCAAATTAACTAATGCTTTGCAGGATTGAGCCAGTGTTACAGAAAGCATAAGTTATGTGAGGTTTTTGCCAGGTAAGAGCTGGTATATTTTGTCAGGTCTAAGTCTGCATTTGCTCAGCATGGTTACATGCAAGCAGCATTTATTCAGCTCATGCAACAAATGAGACAAGACCTGTTTGTACTTTTTGAGCTAAAAACACATATATATTGTTGAATTTTGAAATTTGAAGTGGAAGGGTATAAGAGCAAATGCATGTAATCAGCCTGCACAATGCAATCTGCAAGAAATGCTGTTTAACCTGTGGAATAAAGAGCTCAGGAAGTTCATAAATATCTTCTATCAGCTGGTGAACCTAAGATGAAAGGGATGTGGCAAGCATTAAGTTTTCTAGCTTGGATAGTACATTCAGAAAACAAAATATGTTGTTGACCACAAACCCACAAAATAAGTTTTAACAACAGCCCTTGCAAAGATTTGCCATGAGTTGCAAAAGGAGAAAATCTCAATTCTGTGTCTGATAGAAATATAATCAAACATTGTATAAAATTTTGTAGAGAAACATTTAAACAAAAGATTCTGCAGAAGGAGAGAAATAAAAAAAGTCAGCATTTATCCTTAAAATTAAAAGTATGAAAACGAAAGTAAATGTTGTTCAGAACACCCACTCTTGCTAGAAAGTGTTACAGAAAACACCCCAGACAGATCACAGCAGACATAAATGGTGTTTTAAAGGAAATGCAGTAAACCCTGATGAAATTGCATAGAAATTAAAATAATGAGACAATCTATATATACAGATGATTAGTTCAGAAATGGAAGTTTCAAGAAGGGTAAAGTAACAATAACTTTACCACTCCATATTGGTAAAGCAGATCCTTCCAATGCCTTTTGGCTAGAAAGGGAATGGCCAAATTCTGACCTCTGTGACTATGAGGGAAGCCCAGAACAATGATCCGTGGGGCTGTCTGCTGCACCTCAGAATCTCTGCTGGAGTCAAAATCAGATTTTGGCAGTAAAACAAGTGTTTCTGATGACACAGCAACACCCAGCTTTCTTGGGCTTTTTAAAAGCTGTTTCAGACAAAAAAAAAAAAAAAAAAAGAAAAGAAAAAAAAACACCAAAAAAACAGCAGTCAGTAATTCATTAGAGGATGGCAAGACATGAGTGAGAAACAGAGTTAAGGCATAAAACTTTACGAGCAGAGAGGTTTTTGCTGACGGTACAGGTAGAGATAGGTAAGGCAGAGCAGGCTGGTGGCAGATAAGAGCGCGCACAGCCCAAGGTGCGAGGCCATCGCTGCACCGGAGCCGGTGCCGAAGGACTTCGGGAGCAAACAGCGGCGGGGACCGGGCAGCGAGGGCAGGACGGGTGTTCCCGTACGCACAGGCGTCTCCGGGGCTGGGTGTCAGCGCAGCCCATCGCTACAGCCCCAGGGAGGCTCCCGGGGCCGCCCGCGGTGTCCGGGCCAGCGGGCCGGGCCGGGGCAGCCTCCCCGCGCCCCCAGGCTCGGCACCGGCGCCGCACCCCGAGCCCTCCGGCAGCCGGCGACACGCGGGGACACGGGGCAGGGCGAAGCCACAGCGCGGCCTCAGGCATCGCCGCCGCCCAGGACACCTCCTGCCCGGCAGCCGAGCTCTGCAGCGGGCTTGGGCGAGTCCGTGTCCCGGGCCAGAGCCGGGCTGTGGGGGAGCAGCCTGGCCCCGCTCCGCTCCACTCGGTTCGGTTCGGCTCCGCCCGTCGGGGCCGCGCTGCTGACTCAGCCGCGGGGGGGCCCGGAGGCGCCCCGGCCCCGCGGGCGTGGCGGGCGGGGGGGCTGCCCTCCGCCCTCCCCGGAGATAAAGAGCGGCGGCCGCAGCCCGCCCGCGGCTCTCGGCGCCGCCGGCAGCATGACGGCCATCGGGGCGCAGGTACGTCCGCCGCTCTCTCCCGCCGCCGCCTCAGCCCGTCCCGGAGCGGCCGGGGTCGCTCCCGCCCGTCCCGGAGCGGCGGGATTCCCTTTCCCGCCTTCTCCGGCCGGCGGCAGCTCCCCGGGGCCGCGGCTCCCCCTCCCCGCCGCACGTGGCGCTCCGAGGGGCTGGGGGCTCTTGGCTGGACTTTCCATTGCATCTGGTGTCACTCGGAGGGTTTCGGGCAGGAGGGGAACTGCGTTGCCCAGGCGGGTCCGCGGGGGCTGCAGCCGAAGATTTCCCCTCCTCCCCCCGAGCTCTGGGGTAGCTGAGCCGTGCGACCCCGGGGTGAGGACTGGGATCCGGGCCGCTGCTGCTGCTGGCTGGAGGAGGAGAGACCGGCCGGCTGCAGCTCGGGAGGGCACTGCTGGGAACGAGGAGCCCTCCCCAGCCCGCTGCTGCCGCCTCCCCGTCCCAGCCACCGACCTCCACCCTCCCAGGGGCCGGTGGCTTCCTCCGGCCCTGCCACAGCAGGAGGCTGTGCCGCAAGACCGTGGGGCAGGGACCTGGTTGAGCCAAGAGATTTTGTGATCCCGGTCCCAGGCCTTGACGTGGGAGCATTGTTTGTGCAGCCAGGGAACTGGGAGAGTTTCACCCACCCTTCCTTTCTCCTGTGTACAGCCTTCCCCTGCGAGAAGGGGTTTGATGTGCACAAGTAAATATTTTCAAATACTGAATCCCACAGCTTTATCCCTCTGGCTTCATTTCACCCTGAAGCAGCGCTATAACTCTGTTATGTTTTTTCCTCGCACTCTCCTTTCAGGTGCAGCAGCTGCTGGCACACCGGAGACCACAGAAATCCTTCTTTGAGACGCTCATCAGGAGCCTGATCATCCTGTGCGTGGCGATAGCCGTGGTCTTGTCGTCCATCTCCATCTGCGATGGCCGCTGGCTCTTTGCGAGGGGGCGGCTCTTTGGACTGTGGCACTTCTGCACCGTGAGCAACGACAGCGTCCTCAAGTGTGGCACAGACCTCAGCCTGGCCCAGGTGGAGGGGCTGAGCGTGGGGGTGATTCCCATCAGGAGCATGGTGTCCTTTGCTGTTGTGGTTGCCATATTTGGGTTGGAGCTGCTGATGGTGTCCCAAGTCTGCGATGATGCCCATGCAAGGCGGAAATGGGCAATGGGTTCCGTTCTCATCCTCGTCTCTTTTTTGCTGTCAGCCACTGGTGTTCTGAGCTTCTCCATCCTGGTGAAGGATCACCTCACCTTCACAGGCTTCACGCTGACATACTGGTGCGAGTTCATTGCTGCCTTTCTCTTCTTCCTTAATGGAATCAGTGGACTTCACATCAACAGCCTCACACACCTCAGAAATGGGGTAGGCAAAATCTAGGCACAAAGGATGTACCTCTGCCTTTTGTAATCAGCTTTGCCAATTAGACTGGAAGAAGGAGAGTCTAATGAAGTTTGAAAATGCTGCCCTGTCTTAGTTTGTGTGCAAGGAAGCATGAGTCAGTCTTGATGCCTGTAGAAGATGTACCCACCCACTGATCGGCACGGAGAGCTGAGCAACACCAGCCAAGCAGAGACTGGGACTGGCTGCTACTGCAATATGGTTTTCTGGAGGAGTGGATTAAAGCAGAAGGTGTCCTGATAAATGTGCAGAGATTTGGAAGACTGCAATCTATCCCACATGTTGACCTGAGGCTTGCACAACATTGGTACTGCTGTGGATTTGGTGTTGCTGTGCTTTTCCCCATTTTCTGGAGCCTGTGGAGAGTGTGGTACAACTTCGGTGTGTCTAATGGGTTTGTTCTGGCTCAGGAACAGATGATTTCTGCCTGGCCATGTTCACTGGTGTGGAGTATTGAAACTCTTCACTGGATCTTACTCCTTCATTTTTCTTTCAAAAGAGAAGGCACACAGAACTTGATCTGGTCACAGGTTTTGTTTCCTTCAGGCATGTTCCTTTATCTGTTCTTTTCTTAGTCAGTTTTTTGGAAACACTTCAGACAGAGGTGCTGACCTGGGGCCAGGGTAGGTGTTGGGTTGTGCAGTTGTAGAGGGAAGGGGTGTGATGCTTTCCTCAGGCAGCAGTGCATGTGGTTTGTGGTATGCAGGTGTTTGTGGCCTCTCCACAGTGTCACCACTCTCCTGCCAGCCCTGAAGGATATGTGCCAACTGGTCAACCAAACTGACTCTCTCACAACCCTTGCACAGTTTATGGTAATAGGGCATTGCTCTTGTTTTTGGTGGTTTTTTTTGGCTGGTTGGGTTTTTTTGTTTTCTTTTTTTCTTTGGGGGCAAGAGGGACAAGTTCTGCAGAGGCTTCATGGGCTGTTGTGGCTGAGCAGACCATGCAGAGACCACCACAGCTTCTGGGCTGTGTTTTGGTTTCCACTGGGACAGTGCTTATCCTGTAGCTGAATCTCCTGTAACATTTCTTAAGGGAGGAGAAAGTCCTAGATCCTCCTGTCCTGATCAGGTCCTTTTCTTCCTCTGACTAACAGTGAACCTGGGAGAAGTAGCCCATGATTGCCTAAGGAGGGGCTGATGGGTGCAGCTCTAATCTGTCACCACTTGTAGAAATGTTGGGAGACCTGAGAGGCCAAAATTATTATACTAAGGCTGGCCTTCCTCCTGCCAATGTTTGAGTCAAAATCTCTAACATTACTACAGCTTTGAAGTTCTCCATGGTGTCTTATGTAAAAGGAGAGAAGACTTCATTTGTAGAGTAGATTGCTCTACATGTGTTCTCCCTGTCCAACACACAACACTAAGTTGCTCACAGTTAAAAATGTCTTCAGAGTATTTCAGGGTTTCTGGTTTACTGTTTGCTTTGTATCCACTGGTAAAGCTGCTTATATCCTTGTTTTACAATGAATGTTTCTACACGTTTCATCCCTTGTTATGTACCTTGTCTGTTGAGCAAGGTTTTAGTTTCCTGTGCAACAAGTTTGACACAGTTTTTCACCTGAAACAAATGCATCATAGCACAGAGGTCACAAACCTGTGTATGTGAGCCATGAGTAAACAACTTTGTCTTTGAAAGCTAAGAATCTTAAGCTGTGCCTGAGCTGGAATGTACCACACTTTGATAAATGTGCTCCTCTGGAGTCACTTGCTTTCAGGACAGTCTCTGTTCCTTCCTTGACTTCTGTAACTCCTTAAGACAGCACTCCTAAGCCTGTTTTGCAATGCAGGTTCAGACTTGGCTTGCTCTGGACAGTGCCAGTTGTACTTTTGCACATGAATCTGCTCATCTTTCTGTCAACATGATGCAGAGCTGTGCTACCCAGACAGCTCCTGAAGCTCTTGTGATGTTTGGAGCTTTGATAGAGTTTCTTAGCCCATTCTCGAGGACGAGGACTTGTGCCTGTGTCTCTGGAAAACTGCACTGTGTCTGTTCATGAAGGTGCCTTTGATTTGCTGGATGGCACTGTTGAAGACATGCTGCTGGGCTGAACTTGGAGATGCTTGTGTGAGCTGGTGCTGTTGGCTTTTGCAGAGCCATTTAGGCCAAAGAGACCCTGCAAGTTCTGGTCCCCAGCTGTTGCACTTTGGTGTTACCAATACCTTAACTAACCAGTGATCCAGCTGTGGTGCCTGGGGGTGCCCATGTCAGGCAGGACAGCTCCTCTGCATGTAAGGGTGTCTGTGGCTTGTCTAGAAACATGAATGTAGCTTCAGAGTGACGCTCTGGTGACATCCAGACTTGGAAATGACTTCTGTGTGCTCACTCCCTCATGCTAGTGGGAGGCTGTGCCTCCATCCCTTTCCTTGGAAGGCAGCCATAGCCAGACTGGGCTCCAGGCTGGTGCCTCCTGCTTGGGTTAGAGGGACACCGGACAATTGGCCATTGAGTTCACCCTAGACATGGTGTGCAATTTGGAATGATTTTTAGGATACCCTCTGCCAGCTAAAGAAGAGGCCTTTTGTTGGGGGTAAAGAATCCTCTGGGGAAAATTGAGTAACTTTTTTTTCCAACTGTTTTTTTGTATAGTACTACTCAATTATGCTGGGAAAAGATGCATTTTGACAGCTAAATATTACAAAACAAGAGTTGATTGTTTTGGAGACATCCTTATATAGAGCAACCTGTGCAGCAGTGGTCACTGTTCATTTTCTGAAGCGTTTGGAAGTGTCAAGTAATGTTCCTGAAGTTTGTTAAATAAAGTGATTTGAAATAAGAACTGTAATTCACTCTTTTTATCTTTTGATATTGGGGTGCAGACTTAAGGGGATGAGGGAGGTTTTACATAATCTCCCAGGCACCATTCTGTGTGTTTACCCAGCTAAACTGATGAAGAAATGACTGCTTGGTGCTCTGCCAAGCTCTGAACTGTGGCCACTACATGCTCCCCTCTCCTTTTCCCTCCAGAGTGTCTGCACCAGCCCAAGAAGCCAGCACTGCTCTCTTGTCTTGCAAAACAAGAAGGGCAGTCAGCTGTGTTGCTTCGTGGGAATTTGAGATAACCTTGTAGGCGCTTTAATGACTTCCTGCTGTTGCATGTGCTCTGTTTACCAGCTAAAGAGCTCTTTCCTGTGTCCTTCACCTTCCTGTTCCCACACTGTACCCCGTGTCTGAAGCATCCTTGCTCTTTTCCTCAGCTCTGATTGTTTGGCCCACGAGAAATGTATTTATTATTTTTTTCTCAGAGCTCACTGTATTAGCAGGTTTAGTTAAGTGTCAGGAAAAGAGTTTCCCAGCTACACCGCTGAATTAGTTTATGTAATCTCAAGTTAATTAGCACCTGGTGTTTTCTTTCCAACAGGAGAGGTACTTGGCCTGTCTCAGTTTAACATCTCTTAAAAGCAGGGTAATGAACATCACTTCTTGTTAATGAGCCGTTTAGACTTAGCTACTGACTTTAATTGGACACTTGTACACAAGCCATTGCCTGTGGATAAGAATAAGGAAATGTTGATAAAGGGCATGGTAGCTAGGGAAATTTCCTGCCTGGACTGTGTTTTTCCAGAATCACAGAATAGTTAAGGTTGGAAGGGTGCACTGGAGGTCATCAAATCCAGCCTCTCTGGTCTAGGGCAGGGTCCCCTAGAGCATGTTATTTTGATTTTAAGTCTCCAATACATTCATCAGCTGTGCTTGTAGGGACACCAGGAATGTGGTTGAGCCTTGCTTGCTTTTGCAAGCCACAGGAAGATGATTACAAAGATATATTACATTACTGTCCTCACCTGCTTTCTCTTTCCCTGTGCTGGTAAGCTGATAATGGCCATTCTCAGCCCTCTAAGGCAGCTGGCACATGCAAGAAGGGCCTCTTTTCTGGCTGAAAACAAGGTCTGCCCCAGGCAGTGTCCTGGAAGGGGTGCTGCCTGAATTCCTGAGGTCTCTCACCTTCACCGGACCCAACCCCACTGAATCGGTACCAACACTTCTGAAACAGCCCATTTCAGCTGCCCTGCACTCAGGCATTGCACAGTGTAATTATTCACTGAACAATTATTGGGTTTTGATTCTGACAGTTTTGCTAGGAACTTCCTTGTTGCCAGTGTTGGAGGGAAAATCCATTAATGACTTCCTCTTAAATTCATCAGCTGATGTTCCTGCTAGCTTGCAGAAGGACAGCTGGCTCCTCAGGGCATCTGGGTTGAATAGCCAGAGGCTGTCACCAGTGTCCCTGAACAATGACGACTACTTGTGTGAAGGGTGATACTCAGGTCCTATTTACTGGTAAAGCCACCATATTACATTGAATACCCAGGAGCAAGTGCAGTGAAAGGGGTGGGCTCTATGAGCATGGAGTTTGTGTTCACCCTTTGTGCCTTCATCTCCTGCTTTTGCATTGCTCGCTGAGGTCTGCTTTCCTGTTCCTCTTCATCTGCTTATAAACATGTCAGTGTCCCCAGAGCTAAGCTGCTCTTTTCTCTAGCATCCTTCAGCACAGCTAAACAAGCAAGAGCCCCAGCAGCTGTTGTACTGCCCAGGAGGTGGGGGAGGTAAGAACCCTTTGCCCTGTGATGGTGGTAGGCAGCAGCTTCCTACAGCCAGCAGAAACCAGGACAAGGTCACAGCATCATTACTCCAGGGGCTGCCTGCTTCTGGTATCTTCCCGAGTGGATGTGCTCTTCCCCAAGAGTTGAGGACACCAAATTCCAGCTGACATCCAGGAGTTTTTATGGAGTTACTCAGCTCTTCATACAAACAAGGCTTGTGCTTGATGCCTGAAGTGAACATGTTATACGGTATCTGGGAATAATTCATTTTTCTTGGTTATTTCAGGCAAGGCAAATAATACCAAAATGGCCATGTAAAACAATAATTTATGCTAGAACTAGGGGTTTTAAAATATAAAAACCAGCAGTATTTTTTTTCTGGGGCATGTGGCATGCCCTTGTACAATTAGGTATCATGCTCAGCCTGGGCTCCTCCCAGTCTTGTGCTGGTCCTAACTATGCACTGCAGGGCTGAGCTCCTACACCGGCTCGTGTGAGAGCCAGTAATTGCATCAGATCTAATTAATTACATGTTATTGTATCTCTGAATCTGTATTTCTTCATTTATGCTGGAAGGAGGCACTTGCGTTTAAAACAAACAGCTGCTTTGGCTTGAAGGATGAAAGTTTAATTTTCAGAGAGGGAACATAAAAGTTGTTTCACCCTTCTCATTCATAGGCCAGAGAGAAAATTAAGGTTACATGTTTTTGAAGTATCTGACTTGCTAAATGCACTGGGACAGAGTGAACCCTCGAGAAGTTCTCCTCGAGAAGGCTCTGCTTGACTTCGGTGAGTCAGCAAAGTGACATCTTTCATTCCAACCTTCAGGGAGGGGCTTTCACTTCTCCTTTGGTCATGGGACTGATCCTGCTTCTCTTCTTCCTTGCACTTATTTTTTAAAGGACAAAGCCAACTTGAAACCTTGCTATTTCCAAAATTATAAGTTTAAAATAATTCCTTGAAACACTTGCTAGTTTACAGCTTTACATCTCATTGGTTTTTTTCCTGCTTGTAAAGAGGTCAACTCTCCTACTGCTGTGTGACCTTCATGAGCCAAGAAAGCCAACCAGGCAGGGCAGGCTGGAGCAACCACGAAGCTGTCCCTGCTGCTGGGTGCCCTTCCTCTCCTGGCTGCTGCCTGCAGCACCTGCTGCACCAGGGAGGGTGTGGGATAGCTGTCAGCACTGCCAATGAAAAAAAGATCTTTTTCCTGAATCTCAGAGTTTCAAAGAGAGCTAACATCACTCAAAAACCTGCTTCAGTACAGGTAATTTAAGCTTGAATGTATCCTTTGAACTTCTCTGCATGTTTGTGTTCTGATAAAATGGCAGAAGGCTACCATGTAGGCATTTGGTGTGATTAAAAGCTAGTTGGAGCAGTTTTGGCAGAGGGGGTTGGGGAATGCTGCATTTGACATGCCATGCATGTTTTGCCAACGTCTGGTAGGTGATCAGGAAGAGGGAGAAGTGATAAATACCATTTGCTTTCAGTTCAGGCATTTTTGCCCTTGAAGAAACCCAGCCAAAAGTCACCCCAACTAGGGAGAAACGTGGATACAAAATCAAGTAGGAGATTTGATTTCATTTGTCAGATGAATTATTTTATCCCTTTCCCACTCAAAACAGGGAAATCTGCTTAATTATGTCCTTAAGAGCATAAAGCTGTGATAGCTCAGATACTTTTTGACAGGATATTACAGTGCACAGCCTTGCAGATTTCAGTGTACTGAGGGACTGTAGACTCTAAAGAGGTTTCTGGTAGCCACTATGGTATTGTTTTTCACCAGATAGTTTCTACTGTCCAGTTAAATTAACCTTTAGATATCTCAAGAGCTTTCATTTCTTCCCTTCAAATACAAGCTGGTCAAGTCTCAGAGGTACAGACACAATAGGGATGAGCTATCTTACTGAAGTTTTTCTGGTCACCCTTGGAATATGTTGTAATAGCTTTGTACCATTTCAAAATGATACAAATATCCAAATTGGACCACTGTTGTTTCTAAGGTCTCCACCTAAAAGAGGCAAAGTCAAAAGCCTGTCTGAACCTGCCACTGTCACTGGAGCAATGGACATGTAGTCAGAGAGGGAACTGGAGCTCAGCTGTACCTTATGTTCTCAGTGTCCATCATCCATTCATCCATCACCACAACAGAAAGGCTTTGAACCTTGATAAATTCTAGGGATTAATTAATTTTGCATTTCAAACCCATGGAAGATGGCATGTAACCTTCATCATATAAAATTCAGTGGCCTCCCAGATTCTACAGCAGAAGAAATAGAGAACATCAAAAAATCACCAGCCTGACTTAGCCTGGGACATGCTGGAGAGCCACAAGGAAAATGGAAAGTCACATTTAACGTAGACCTAGCAGCAGGTGCGGAAAGAAACACAAATTACTGTGGGCAGAAACTCAAGGAAGAGCATAATATTTTGGCCCATTTTGCTTTGCAAAATAACCGTGGTGCTGCACAGGGTGTACACAAACAGATGCGCTCCAAGAACCATTGATCTACAGCCAAGTCCCGCTTTGGGTATGGACACAGGACTCCCAGCTCAGCCCGTGGGACTCAGCCACGTGTATCTGAGCATGGAGGTACCCTCAGGTGCACAGAGTTAAAGCACACTTGACCTTTGGAGGGTTCCTCTCCTGTGCCCTGGTGGGCTGGACCTCACCACCTGCATCTCTTGAGTCAAGCCGCTTCCCCCGTTACTCGCTGAGGTGCTGAGATGCTGTCGCCAGTGCTTGCTTAAATGCCACTGCCTCCATTTTCTCTGAACTTCCAGCTGAACCTAGGTAGACAGGTCACAAAATATTTAGTTCAGCCAGTTTATGTTGGAGCCCTGCACTGCAGAGAACAGCCTAACAGGAAAATGAGAGCGGGTTACCTTTGCCAAGGTTTGGGTTTATTTATTTAAACCCCAGTTTAAGAGGTTAAGGTGAGGCCTGTTTCTTGACACTTTTAGTGATACTGTTGTTGCAGTGACACATCTTTATATCTAATTGCAGGTGAAACTGTTCACAGAATCTAGCTGACCTTAGGAAGGGTTTGGTGTAGATTTTTCCAGAATTATAATTTTAGATATAAACCCAGGATATTTTGGCACTCTAAGGTTAAAAAAAAATATGCATATTTTCTTTTCAAAACCATTTTTTCTGAACCCTGTTGGCAGATCAGTCAGAGTATTTCAAAACCGTCCTTCATTTCAAAGTGACTTTTTCTTAGGCACTTCTTGTTTTTTCCCCCCTTCCAATTAGCTCTACATCTTCCAGGTTTGTATGTTTCCCCTCACCTCTGCCAGCAGCAGCATTTCAGAGTACAAGTTCTAGCCCAGAAGCCTGGGAGTTGTCATGCAACTATAAAGGAAACAATCCTTCTACCAAAAGTTTTACCTTATAAGAATCCTAATAAACTTGGACTGGGTATAGCTTTTGATAAATTCCCTCCTAAGGATTGAGTAAATAAAGCAGCCATGGGTGGGGTGGCAGATAATGGTATCATACATCAGGACCAGTCAGCTGTCAGTGTGACCGTGTGAGGGATGGTGCTCTCACCCTCAGTTCCCAGACAGTAATAATGTTATCTGATTTATGAAAGGGTTGCAGTAGTTGAGAGGTGAAGTTTGCATCTGGCATACAATTACCTACACTTGCCAGGTCTAGGAGGAATTTCAAGAGTGATGGTGGGTAGCTGGGAAGAAAACCCTCAGACAAAGTGTGTAATTCATTGGGGGATGTATCCCACTGATTAACGAGACATGCTTCAGCAATAAAAAAGAATGTTATACACACTAAACTCACCTCACCATTAAGAAAACAATAAAGTACAGCCACAACAAAGCCCTAAAAGATAAAAGAATCATGGTCACAGGATTGCAATTTCAGCTTTTGAATGGGGATGAGGCATCTCAGGGGAAATCAGACAAATAGGCTTTGCCATTGGAAACTCAAGTCTCTTGCAGAGTTATATGTTCTACGTCTTTTTCTTATTTAAAAGAAATAATAGCTTGTCAAACATTACCTGGAATGATCCAAGAGCCAATTCAAAAAACAGCTGAATTTCCATTGTGCCGCTGCTTGCATCCTCAGGGAAAAAAGCAAAGATGATATAGTGGACCCCAAAGAGAGGAATGAGGAGGAGTGTTGACTTTGCAAGTCTCCTGAGAATGAAAACAGGGGAAAGCTGGTGTAGAAGGAGCAAGAAATGCTCAGGTGACCTTGAATGTCTTATAAGGGATGTAAGGGACATACTTGTATTGGTTGAAATCACTGCTCCGTTTTTCAGGGGAGCTGAGCTTCCTCATCAGGATTCTTAAAATGTTGACAAAGAGAACGAAATTAATCTGGAAAAAAAAAAACAAACAAAACAAAAAACCTAAGTAAGAATACAAAAGCAACCTACCAAACAACAAACCCAGTATCCACTTACGTAACTGGCAAGTATCAGCAGAACCACTTTGGGAGGTTTGGATGGAGCAGAAAGAATAGAGGGGTTGGGGCTGGCCTGCCTGTGTCCATGTTCCTATCCCAGTCTCTGTTCCTGTTTCTCCACCCTGGGCTGGGATGCTGGCTGCTTTCCCTGCTGGTTTGATGCAGCTTTAGTTATGGTCAGGGCTTGTTATCCCGGCAAATAAAAGGGCAGGGAAACAGGAGCATCGGTTTGGTCCCCTCTGGCTGTGGGGTTCTGACAGCCTCTACACAGTCTGGCCCCACTTTGGATGCCAGCAAAGGGGCAGCACTGGAGCTATCACTTGCTAAATGTGACTACAAGTGTTCTTTTTTTTCCCTGCTAAAAGCACTCGGTGTGGTTTGGGATCACGAGGCAAAGTAGTTAACAGTGGGGAGAGAGTCGACACTGGAGTTCTTCCTTTTGCATTTTCCCCATCTCGAAGGGTGGGTATGAGATAAAAATGCTGATCTGCTCAGTTTGAGTGCGGATGAAGCAACAGCTGTTTCTGCTCGTTTGACCCTCAGGCAAAGAATGGGAGTTGCAGGGGAGGTAGAGCCGCCTGAGCGTGTCTGTCTGTCTGTCTGTCTGTCTGTCCCGCAGCCCGTGGGGAGCCACCTCGGGCTGATCTCCCTTGGCTGGCCCAGCCCGCAGACCCGCACCCCTCCTGCAGCGCCCTGCACTGTGGCCGGGAACCTGAACATTCCCTGAACCGGGAACCTCGGCAGAGCTGCATCCTCTTCATGCTGGTCCTGCGTGCCTGGGGGCATGGCAGCAGGGCTCTGGGGTGGGGGTCTTCCTAAAAGAACTGGGTCTCCTGGAGATGGGACAGACACAGCAAGTCCCTGAGTTCCTTAAAGATGGAAAGGGAGCAGCTGTGGCTGCTGAGGGAGTCTGCAGAGGGCTGGAAGTTTGGGGAAGCTGGGGAGGGAGGAGGAAAGGAATAGAGCTGGGGAGAGCTAGAGGTGGAGAGCATGGAGGAAAGAAATACTTCAGGAGGTTCAGGTCTGGGTATTCTGGGGTTTTTAACCTCTGAGGCCAGGGAAGAGCCGTGTAGGCTGAGCAGGACTTTACAGTGATAAAAAACCACGGGGGAAAGGGGAGCCTTGGGATTCCTGCCCGGAGGAATTGCCCGCGGGCAGTGCAGGAATGAGCGAGAGCCGGGGAGCACAAAAGTGTTTATCTGTGCTGATTTTCTGCCTTTTCAACTGCTGAAGGCTGTGAGGAATACAGAGATTAGATCTGGGTTCTTAAGATCTGGCTGTTTGTTTGGTTATGGGCTTGAGTAAAGCCTCTTTTGAGGAAAACCTGCAGTCATGCAGGCGGCTTCTGCCTTCAGTGGCCAAACAAGGCAGGATCAGCATTCTGAGGACACTTGGAAGGTGATAGCGGGTGGGGGCCGCCAAAAGATAAACTAAGATTGTGCTTTTTGTCTTGCCTGGGTCTTGTTGGCTTTTATATATTGCTGAGTGGTTCCTAGGGTGAGGGTAGTTTCATCAAGAAAAATAAATGCCATGACCCCATTAAGTTGATCCCAAATCACTTGTGCAAGCGGTCTGCTGCTTATCTTGTGGGGATGCAGGATTGCTCACTGGTCAATAGGAGCAGAACTTTACCCCACCATCTCTGCTGCCTGGCTTTCTGAGAAGTGTGCAAGTGTTGCAGTTTGTGTTTTGCAAGCAAAATGGTTCTTACTGGAAACGTGAAAACCTCAACCAGCCCTTGGGGTTTCTCTTGGAGTGTCAGGAGGTTACTTGAGAATAACCAGCAGTTCACATTTCTGGGCTAGGGTTTCAAACAGGTCATTGCAGCATGGTCTGACCCAGAGCATCTTCATCGAGCAGAACAACTATCCCAAGCAGCAGCTCCAGCCCCCTCGTACCTAAGGCTCTGAAGAAGAGCACCAGCAAATGCTCAAAACATAGGTGCTGAGTATTATACACACCAAATTGCGCTTTTCATCACTGCTGCCTTGCACTGGGCAGGCTCACACTGAGTTTCAATGCCTGTGCCTTAATTCACTCAGCAGTGCCTCAGTGCTGTCCACTAATATATGGTGTGTGCAGCCTGTGAACTGTTTTCATTCCTGAAAACAAAAGCCAGTGGTCATGTAAGGCAAGTTGGTTTTGGCTTTGCTGAGAGAGGCATTGACCAGCAGGCACAAAACTAATTGTACTGAAATGTACAGCCACTCATTTCTCCTCCGGAGCTTTCCTTGAATCTGTCCAAAACAAGCTTCCACAAACCGGCCACGTTCATGTGAAATCAACAGGATGTGGAAACCTGATCTTCTTCAGGCTCTTGCTTCCTGGGAGGACACTCTAGCCTTTCTTGTGAACTTAGCTTTGGGGCATTAGTAACTAAGTCCTGCTGAGCAGAAGTTGCTTAAGCAGTAACTCATGGGTCACACCAGTTCAGACACATGCCTAAGATCAGTTCATTAACACACTTCTAAAGCATGTTGAATAGATGAGTTCTGACTTCACAGTATTTGAAAATACAGTTTGAATCTGCTTGTCCCAGAAAAGACTTACAAAAATAGACACAACTATAGGGCCTCTAATGATCCACCAGGTATTGGCATCAGTGTTAATGTCCCAACACCTGTAAAAATAGAAGGTGCAGTCAGTTATCAAAACATTGGTATCTTTTCAAACAGGTTTAGTCTGTTTTGCACCTTAGATAGGCCCCTATTCTCTTTTCTACAAAACTAATTTCCTGTTCTCACTGAGTGGTACAGTGTGTCTGACAGAAAACTGCCCACCTGCACTGGACAGAAACAAGTCCTTCCCTTAAACTACAAACACTGTTCAAAATTTTGAAAGGGAAAAGGAACAAAACTTTACTGTTCAGAAAGTTAAACACAGATACTGAAAACATCATGGTCTGAATTCATACCTGAAGGCTACCTTCTACCCTTGAAAATGCTCAAATGGAATTGGAAGCTTTTTCTCGTAGAAATTGTACCTCTACTCACACCCACACTAGGATCCAGGCTCCCACCACAGCAGGATGTGGATTGATTTTCTTGCTCCCAGCAATTAGAAATGAGCAGGACCCCATGGAACAGCCTGCACAGGGGCTGCATGCTCTCCCTGGCATGCCAACTTCCCCCACTCCACACCACTTACCCAATATTTTCATGGAGTTGCCGAGCAGTCGCCCATGCAGCCACAAACACCGTTGGGGCACCTGCAATTGGAAAAACCAGTTATTGCTTCATGAGTCCATCCCAAAGGCAGAAAAACCCCAGCTGTTCTCACTGAAGGGAGAACCAGTACCCCATCCGAGGGCGATGAACCACCAGAGGAACTTCCTTTCCGAGAAGAAGGAAATCACCAGGAGAGTGTGGAGGTACAGTCCTTCCACAAGGAGCCAGCTGTAGTTAGACATGATGCAATACTGAAAGAAGACCATGGTGAGCTTACAGCCAGCCTGAGGAAAGAGAGGATAATTAGCTCCTGCCTGGGTTTGCTGCTACCTTCTAACAGACACAGTGAGCTGTAAATTAATCTTGGCAAATAGAGATTTCATAGCAATTAGGGCACTAAATGGGTGTCCTCAAGTCAGGGGTTCACATGACAGGAAAGCAGAGCTGGCACTCCTAAATGCATTAATCAACTGCCTCACTAGAAGAAGTGAATGTGTCATGGACACTTGGATTCAGGTTACTGTCTCAGGGGAATTTCACTATTACTATCTTCCTAGTACCAGTAACACAAATATCACCTTAGAGAAGCATATGAATGTATTGTCAATCCTTTTTTTTCCACAAGAAAAGCAGTTGATAAAGACAAACTAAAATGTTCTCAAAATCTTTTTTTTCTGCAACAAATATCCAGCAAAACCAGTAGGATAAAACAAAACAAGCCTATTTTTGTTTCTCTCCCTAAATCTTATCTTTTAGTTTAAAGCAGTGACCATCATCTCCAGTGTTGCTCACCCCTCCTCACACCCAAATTTTCAAAATAATTTGCTACCAATAAAAAGAGAAAGGCAAAACCATTTCAAAATTTGGGAGGTCCCAGACTGAGTGCAAGCCCTTACCTTACTATCAGGTCTCACACTGCAGTGTAAATCAGCAATATTTAATGTGTTCTCAGAGAAGGGGCAGAGCATACCTCTCTTCTCCCATAGCCCCTCATGATGAACATAAAGCTGGGATGGAGATTTCCTTCCCTGTACACTAAATCCTGCTAGGATCCTGCTGAGAGACTGAGGGGTGGAGCAAGCTGGTGAGCAGAGGATTACCGTGTATGCCCCGCAGTAATTTGTGTCTTCAGAGGAAAACAAGACAGCATCCTTGATGAAGTTGGATGAGGCTCGCAAAATGAACGATGTGAAGAGATGCATGTGGATGTAGTTCCTTGTGCAGTGAAGTCTTCTGCAAAAAAAAAAAGAGATCCAGTAAAGTGACATTCCTCACCAGTGTAAGGAACCTGTGGCTGTAAACAACAGGTTTCAATCCTTAGTAGCGATAAAGTGACAAATGAAGAACAGTGTTGTTCTGTCTGTGAAAGGAAGACTAGTGCATTTCCCAAGAGGGATATCCTAGAGAAGACCTTAAAAATCTACAGTCATATCTGCTCCACTCAAGTACTAAAACAAGCTCAACGTTACCAGGAAAATTGTGATTTCATGCCAATATGCTTGTTCTAGCATCCCTCCCTCCCTCCCTCCTTTCTGTAGTAACATGACCCCAAGGTGTTTATTCACACCTGGATGAATTTATTTATTCTGCCAGCACAGTGCACTTGTGCCTGCAGTGTTTTCTGTATTAAATCTCCCCATAGTCTGTGTCCAGAGGCAGTGCAGCCTGAATATAAATTTGCAAAGTAGTTGGATTTCCTTTTGCCCAGAGGTGCCGCCCTGACATTTACTGTAAGGGAAATTAATTTCACTGAATAAGCAGCACAGTACAAATTCCAGGTTACAGGGCTAAGTGAAGATAAGCTGCATGTCAAATTGCTAACAGAAACCTGAAACACTTAACCACAAGTCAGTGCAGTGGCCCTTAGAACAAAGTTTTAGCCACGGTCTCAAGTGGGGAAAAGAGCAGCAGAGGGAAAGGCACTCAGCCCAAGGGACATTGAAATCATGGGAAGACCTCATCAGAGAGTTGGTACAAATGCCATTTACAACATGCATCCAGCTGTGATTTGGAAAGAAAAGGAGAGCACAATATAATAGGCAACCCTGACATTTTCTGGGAGACAAGATTCAGAGATGAATTTTGTCACTGATTTCTTTAAAGGTTTTCAGATATACTCCAATTTTTAACTTGCCCAGAAAGTCAATAGAAGGATTTGTGTCAGCTGAGATGACCAGAAGTCGTGGCCAAACACAAACCAGAGATGCTTCTCCTCACCTAAAGGAGGCCAGGACCACCAAGGCTACCATCAATGTCACAAGGGAGGTGCAGTATCCAACGGTGTACATGGTCTTCAGGGTCATGAAATAGGAACGCTGCAGGGGAACATATAATCACATCTTTACCTTGCCTGCCTGGTAGAGATCATCCTGCACCAAAAGAAAGATCCCTCCTCCTATTTAATGAATAAATTTTCTTGTAAAATCAGCTACTGACCCTGAGCAACAACTTCCAATCATTTGCAGAAAGTATTCACGCTGAAAACCACCAATAGCAATAGGCCCACCTGGGTTAAATCACAACATCAATCAGTCTCTCCTAAAAGTGTTTCTCCCCAGGGTCATGGGCACTCAGACTCACTCTGGCCTCGTTGGTTGTGTCGTTGACATTGTAGCCACAAGCAATGTCAGGTCTGGGGTACGGCTCTGACCAGCCCTCACTGGTACAGTTTCGGTACACAAAACCTGTGTGGTAACAATAAAAAAAGACACAATGGGGTATGACCATTTCCACTTTTATCTTTGTTGTCTTTGGGGGTTCAGTCACCATGTAGGGTTGCTCCACGAGGCAGGAGTGTGTTACCCCAGGCAGTGCACTCTGCATAGCTGGAGGCAAAATGCAGCTGAGCTGATTCTGTTGATACTTGCCCGGTGTACTTGTGTGGGTCATAATATTGTTTGCCCACTCAGGGATGACTGTGATGGATGTGTTTTTATTAATTGCAACATAAATAATACTGCTCGGTACATCTGGTGTTTCTTGGCCACTATTCCAACATCAGCAAACACATGACTTGTTCAATCACAGATTCAAGCTCCATGCAAATCTGATGCTCTGCTGAATGTTCCCACCTCCTTACTGTGGTTTGTCATGCTCCAAATAGAACACAAAACTGTAGATGGTTACAGATTTTCAGTAAGATTTAAATGAATACTGAAAATATTTTCCTCACACTGGGCATTATTTTACACAGTTGATTTCCTTGCTTACTTGCGAATTAAAGGTTAGGAAGAAATTCCCCTCACTTAAGCTCAACTTCTGGAAAGCTGAGTACTTGAGTCCAACTGTGTCCCTTGTGGCTGACTTTGGAGAAAAATAGACAGTTGCAGAATTCAACTCGTTTTTTGGGCTGGTATCCACAAAGGGCAGTTTGTCTGACCCTCTTCTGCTGGGATGTCTGACTTTTAGACTCCTAATGCTGAGTGAGATGAATGCCCAGCAAGCTGCACATGGCTGAATAGGATAGTTTTGGACTTGTCCATACAATGTCTGGCCCTAGTGTGGAAGTGGGAAGTCCTGCCCAACACCACTTACAATGCCACTGGAAGAAAGTGGCCCTAGCAGGCATTTGTTATGTTCTGAGAGATACTTTTACAGAGAAGTAAAACAACTGCCCACTGTCCTAATCACATTGATCTATCTGGTAAGAATCATACTTCAGAAACATGGAGTGAAATCCTGGCTTTGTTGCAGGGATGGCAATGCTAGCAAGTATTTAAAGGGGATGTGAAACCAGCAGTCCTTCCTAGTACAAGCCTTGCCAGAGGGCACCATAAAAGTCTATTTTTTTTTCTCAAATATTTAGCCATGAGGACTTTAGGGTGTCTGGCTCTTGCAAAACATCCCTGCAGTGCTGAGGGAACTGAGGGAGATGCATATGCAGCAGTGTTTGGCAATGGTTTGTCCTCTTTGGAGCCCTACTGGAATTGTCAAGACAGAGCCAGGGCTCCTGCTACCTCTGGGCTAATGCTGGTGACCTGACAGCATGTCTGCACTTGATTTGAACTCACCTCTGTAAACCTGCAAGGCACAGCAAAACCTGCTTAGAGCCCTGCGTGGTAAGAGCTCTGGGTGTGTCCTTATCAGACTATTATTCTGATGCTTTTTTGAACATCTTGTTCCAGCTTAGCATCTTTGAAAGAGCCAGGCTGGCTTTATAAGCCAGGTTTTCTATGTTTTGCTGCAGTGCAGCAACAACAGGAAAAAAGCAGCTCTCCCAAAATGTTCTCCCCAACCTTTCTTGGCAGCCACTAAGGGTGCCAAGTGTGGTGGCAGATTCTCTACTTCAGTGTAAGCAAAGAACTGTGCTTGTAATCATGCCTGTGACTGTTTTGTGCTCGAGGTTGTCAAAGCAGATCAGACAAGAGGAGGTGAAGTTCTGTGTTGGTGTGCTCATGCTATCACATTACATGCAAAGCACAGAAGATTGTGCCAGGTACATCATATGTATGGGCACAAGGAAAATGTTAACAATGCTCCTGAGTTATGGGTGACACACACACTGGGGAAACTGCAGCATGCCCCACTCTGAGCAGACTGGGAGTCTGCAGTTTTTCTAAGGATTTGGCTTGGTGTTTACTGATACTTTGGAATTGCCTAGGCATGAAGGAACTCTGGCTAGAGGGATGGCTGTGGCACTGGGGCCATCTGATGTGACCTTTGTCTCTGAATCCTCACGATTGTCATACCTTCCTCATTCCTTGCCTACAACACCATGATCAGTTCTGTTACTTGATTCCAGATAATTTTGTTTCTTTGGTCTGCTGTGTAGAAGGGGACCAGACAGTCTGGGCTGCAAATGCAAATGTGAGCACAGAGACCAGGGTTTGGGCAGAGCTCAGAGCCATCCATATGGATTAACATATGGGCCTTTGGCATATGTGGCTGCCCATCTGCTTTGCAAGTGGTGAGGAGAGAAAACCTTTGCTTTTCTTTTGAAGCAAGATCTTTGTTTTTCTTTTTCAAAATAGTTTCAAACAGGGCAATGACAGTAAATAAACTCTGGAGTCACAAGCCAACCACAGTATAAAATCAAAGATGAAGGTGGCCATGAGAATGAGGTTAAACTATTGCTGACTTTGTCCCAGAATGCCAGATGCAGAGACTGAAATAAGATGCTAATGATGGACCAGGTCTTGGGGTTCTGTTTTGAACACTGTCACTCTGATTACTGTTTATCAGCTTCTCGATAAGGAGGGCAGCTAAAGTTTAAGCTGACTATCTCCAAGATAAGGCAGTGAACATCCGAGATGTAATTATGACCTTTGGATGTACAAATTCCTATTTCTTCCCCGGCGAGAAGGCCAGAGGCAGGGAGCAGTTCCCTCTGGTGGCTGTACCAGCAGGGATTTCAGTTACTGCGTTTAAGGGCCGGGATCACTGTGCTAAAGAGAAGTAGATGCCAGACGGATGGTTTGTTCAGCGATCTAAGCCTTTGTGTAGTTTATCCTTTGGCTTTAAACCGGCTTAAAGGGCTCAAAGGGCAGATAATGTTCGTGTGTACAGAAAGTAGCAAGGTTTTTATTTTAATCTGAGTGGCTCATGTCTGATTTAATTTAAAGAACACTAAGTGCTTCTCCTTTGAGTTATGTAATCTTTATTAGACAATCTAATACTTTGTCTCCTGTTCCTCCCTTCATAAAATGAATCTGTCTGCTTTTCTGTAAGTACTGGACCTCATTAATCTGTGCCCTATAACTGAAGAATGCAAAACCCTCTTCTCATTTGAATCATTAACTCCCTAAAGAGAAACGTAAACACATTTCTTAGGCATTATTGAAAAGCAGAAATGAACAGAAAGCAGGCTTACTTAATAGCTCATGATTACTGTAGTCTACTGGGAATAAATTTCACTTCATTTCTAGTTTAGATATCCCAGAAAAAAGGACAAAAAGCATTGCTTGAGCTCACTTCTATTGAAGTGAATTGTTGGGTGAGCCATGAAACCTGAATGAGATTGTGCCACTTGTATGTATCCTGTCACAGGCAAGAGAGAAATCCCCAGTGCGTATTTCCTCTTAATGATGGCAAAAAAGGGGATCTTTTCTGCCTGCCTAGCTGGATGTTTTGCCAAAATGCATGTGAACCTAATGCTGTGTGAAGTTTTGTCCCCATCAAGCTCCTCTGGGACCAGCCACTGGCTCTAGCAGTTGTTAAAAGGGAAAGACAGAAATAAACACAGAACCTGAGTGGAGAAAACCCTTTTCCTTAAGAAACCATGCTAAAAACCTGCTTTTCAGGATAGCATTTAATTCCTACATTTTTTTTCCATCTGGCTGGAAAACACAAACACTTAAAAGATCTTGCTACTTTAATTCCAGGCTTTTCCATGTTCAGCTTAGAGATGGAAACAGACCTGCTAAGTAACTATTGTTCTTTAAAAGGAGGGAAAAATATTCATTTCAAGTTCAGACCTGAGTGTGGCATTTTTGTAAAGAAATAAAAAATAAAGTGTTTAATAAAAAACACCCGGGTGAGAAAAGCATAATTTTAGCATTACCTTTTTTCCCAGTCAGCATCTGAAAGAATTCAGGGCAGTGAGCATTGACAGTCTGTCCCACAGTGGATGAAGGCCAGCAGCTCATGTTGTCCCACATTCCAGCACATCTGCCTGGGAGGGCAACAAGGAAATATCATACAGCATCTCCCAGTGACATGACACCATGGAACTTCTTCCAGCAATGAAACACTGGGAGACATCCCCAAGCAGCACAGCACCATCCAACATCTCCCATGGACCAAGGCAGCTACAGGAACAAAGGTGCTCGGTGCTCTGAAAAGCAAGCTGGGTGAGACAGCAAATCCTGCTGAGAGCTGGATAGGACAGAGCAGGTCCTGATTGCTTCAAACCAGCCCCAGAAAGCTCCCAGACCTGTCCCATTCCTGTCATTGATCCCACTGGTCTCTACTAGACACACAAATAGCAATTAGAGTCATTCTGAATTTTACATCAGGCCTTTTGCTAACTGTTTGCTGGTAACTACTGAATGGCCTTGGAAAGATGAAGGAAACCAGATGGGAATATTTAAACTTATTTTCAGCCTTTCTAAAGCTTTCACTTTGAGACATCCTAATGTTTTCCTTACATAATATTTTGTAAATATGAAAAAATGCAACTAGATAACCCTGCTTGAGCAGGGAGGTTTGACCAGATGATCCATTGGTCCCTTCCAGCCTCACCCATTCTGTGATTCTGTGTCTAGGAGTTTAGAACGCTTCAGGATGATACTTAAACCACAGATCACTTAAATCACAGACTATTCTGAGTTGCAAGGGACCCACAAAGAGAGTACAACTCTAAAGTGAATGGTCCATTTGGGGATCACACCCACAACCTAGACATTATTGGCACTATGCTCTAAGCAGCTGAGCTAATCTCATCATACTGGGGGAAGGATAGAGAGGAACAGCATCAGTGTCTTCCTTTTATCACCATAAATACTCCTCTCTTTCACTGTGCTCAGGCTGTGGTGAAGTGAACAATGCCAACAGACCATTCACTGAGCTTGGCTGCCCAGACTCACCCCTTTTCCCTCAGTTAGGTGCAAGGGCTGCTTATTTTAAGGATGGGCTTGTCATGGTCCCCTCTCACAGTCAGAGAGGGAAGGAGACTTTTCTAGCTGCACCCTCAGCTTGACCGTGTTGCCTTCTGGCAGGGCTGCTAGAGATGCCTCAGGGAGCTCATCTGGTGGCCAACAGAGCAGAGTGTGATGGTGATCTCTACTTAGACATCTTGCTTAGTTGCTGGATGCTGGCATGGATTAATTTTGGCCTGAGGTGCAGAGTGCTAGTGGAGAAGACCTACATTTGATGCTCTTTGTACCAAAGAGAAACTGCAATCCTACTATTTCTTATTTTGCTCTTCTCCAGATACAGGTTGAAATCATTCAGACTCGTTTCTTTTTGCCTCCACTCCCTGTCAATAGTTTTAGCACAGCCTCCTTTGAGGTTTCTGCAACATAACAGGGTTAAAAAGGCCACTGGGGTGTGTCAGGACTACCCTGTGCCTGCTGTATCCGGACGTGTGCCGTCTGCCCTGCGTGCTCCCTGAAAGCTGAGGGGAGGAAGTGCTGACCAAGCACTCTCCTCAAACACTTCATGCTTTATAAGGCCAACCTCCATTAGCCTGACAAAAATATTTACATTTCTAGAAATGTATTGAATTCCGTCTGTGCAGCAGTCCTAGTGCTTGAAAATACAGAGCTGTTCACAGCCAGGGTGGCACCTCAGCCCTGGTGTCCTCCCTGTGCCAATGTTTATAAGTCTTGGAAAGGATTTACTTCAAAGCAAAAGTTTAAAGGCAAGCAAAACTTCACCTTAGGTGATATTTATGACTTAATATGCTGCATTGTTTGGTTTATTGAACCTTCATGCCAACGCCACAGGCATAAAACCCCAAAATCAGACCCAATGCACAGAAAAACCTGGCAAAATTATGATGTCGGGTGGTCTATTTGAGAAGAGAAAACATAAACCAGCTGAGCTATTCCTCCTGCAGGTGGGCTTCTTGCCACTCCTCATGGATAAAAGCCAGTGTCTCCCACCCCCAGCTAGATAAAGAGCCTCAGGATGGAGACAAAGCACAGCAACACCTCCCTCACAGAGCCCTGTGCTCTTTGGGATCCCCCTCAAGCAGCACTCAGAGCATTCTCCCAGCAGCAATACACCATGATCAGGGGTCCCAAGTCTCCAGTAGCTTCCCTGCCCTGCTCCTTTCCCTGCCCTGCTCCTTTCCCTGCCCTGCTCCTTGCTCCCAAGAGAATTTTCTTGTCGTCACTCATGCACTAAAAACAGCGTAACTGTGACTTGGGTTATGTTAATATTACACTGCTCCCTTTCCCAGGCTAATGTTATCATAAGGGCAGAGTCCCTTTTCCCTTTTACTGCAGGAGGATAAGAAACACTCACTGCTCAGGTACTTTGTGCCTGATTCCCCAGCAATGAATTCCTTTATTTGAGCCCTCTTCACAGAGATGTGAGCTCGCCAGCAGAGACAGCATGGTGGGAGCTTGTTCCCTGCTTTGTCCTTTTTCCTGCCTGTGCCAGTCAAAGCTTCTGGGGCAGGTGCAGGAAGGACAAGGTGCAGAAGGTGCCCCACACCCTGCAAAGCCACTTTTATTCCTCCCTCCATGACCCACCAGGAGTATGCACTGAATTCCTCAGCTTTGTTTCTCTCTTCTTCAAACTGAAATCCTTGTATGAGATTTTCTCCACAAGAACTTCAGGCATGCAGGTACCTTAAAGGCTGAATGTATTTTTAGGTGTGTTATTTCCCAGAATACTCCCTAGTTTACCAAGGTAACAAACCCCTCTTAGAGTTTGGTAGAATTTTAGGTAGAATTACCCCATTTAAAAATTCCAGTAGTGAAGGGCCTTGGGTGAACTTTAAGATGTGGATCCAGTTTAAAACTGGATTAAGTCTCTGCTGAGAAGCTACTATTTGACTGAGACAAAACAAGACCATCTGTAAAATAGTATTCACTGATAATGCTAGTGCAAGTCCACACCTGCATGGTCCTGTGGGGCTCTGGTGCCAAGGAAACACAGAGCTGAACATGAGAGCTATATCACAGGATCAAAGCAGAAAAAGAAATAGGCTGACAAACCAACCTGCTCTTCACTGAAGGAAACAAACTATACTGATTTGTTCATATCATTAAACTTCTTATATGCAATGAGACAGATCTGCCTTGTGGAATACCTGGAAGCTTGCCATAAGGTATCCTGTCACTGCTATGTGGCTGTAATGCCCTGAAGCTGTGCTCACATCCCTCAGTCTGCAAGGGACAGGGATAAAACAGTGACAGAGAAAAATGCAAAACATCCTAAGAAACCAGGCAATAGATCTTCCCTCTGAGTTCTGTCCTTGGGCCAGGTCATAGTGAGATTTTTTGTCTCCAAAACTCACTGTTAGAGAGGAAGGCTTTGAAACTAAGAAAACACCTTAACTCCAGCTCCACATGGTAGCCTATCTGTGGCCAGGATAGCCTGCACACAGCACATCTCATGGGAGCTCCTTCCCCTCTCATGCTGGTGAGAATCTTGCCCATGTTGCAGCGCACAAAAGTCACCCAGAATCAGTTCAGTCTGTGAGATGCTGGGAGTGACACAACCCCATCCTGTGGTGATGACTGGTCACACACTAAAAATAGGCACATGTGCTGTCTACACCCCATGTTCTCTCTGAGATGCTGACCCAGCAGCTGCCTGGGGGAACTAACACGCAGTTCACAGGCAAGGTTTAATAATCCCTTGCACATGACCCCAGTTGCTCAGCTGTGAAAGCAAAACTGTAAACATGATGAGGACTCATCATGTACACAACTTTCCCAGGCCAAAAAGCTCCTTTTTATGATGATAAATCCTCACTGAAATTCAAGAACTCTCTTAGGTGACAGTAACTTGGAACAAGGAGGAAGCAATGAGGACCTTCAAGCCACGTGATTTAAATGTTAGCTGCTGGTCTTCATTGATTTTTAAGGTAAATATAGTTAAGTAAATTTGCAGTTGCTGGGCTGAGTTTTTAAATTACCCTTTCCCAAGAAGACATTATTGCAATTTGCAATATTTTGTTGCTGGTTTGTTCCTTAGTTGTGAGGATTACAGTCAAGCAACTGGGTTAGAAGGTTGCCACAACTCTTCCTGTCACCGTAATGTTAGAATCCTGCTCTCAAAGCCTTGTAACAGATCTTACCTGTTTTTCTGCTCCTAAAGGAGAGATGTATTCTAAGTGCATACCCCCTATGGGAAGGGATGCCAGGGAATCTGAGTTTGAGCAGTTCATGTGAGAGCAGCTTTTATCGGGTGCATTATTTCAGCCTTTACCTGAGCTCAGGAGCAGATCATTTTCAGTCGTTCTGTTCCTTGCTTCCAGGGAAAGAGTCTCCACACACTTTTCTTCCTCCCTTTTCAGGACACTCAGAAGGTCACAGACAGGTGGGATAGCTTTGATCTACAAATTTTAAAAGCAGTGGAATCACTTTTCCTCTTAAAACTTATAAAATCTCAATTGAATATATCCTTTTTATGCTCATATTCCCCATGCAAATCTATCACTTGATTGTGGGCAATATTTCCTTGAAATACAGACAATTTTCCCAGTTAAGTCTGTATTTTTGTAGTAGCAGCAGGCAAGCACAGACTGAGTTTGTGACTTCTCCCTTTTGCTGACATTACTGACATTGAGAAAAATGTGTTATCATGCTAAATTAAGTACATGAATAGGATGCTCTTCCAAAAGACTACAGAAACATCCAGGACACTGCTGGAGTCTCCTAGAGTAACAGAGAATTAATCACTCACCCATGGCTGTGTTAAATCATACACCTGGCAGGTCATTTTCCTGGGCACAAATTATCCAAATATGCCTAATGGTTGCAGACCACCCAAGCCTGTTTCCCTGCTACCATCTGGTAGCTGCAGGAGCCCACCTGAAGGCAGAATCTCACCCAGATTTTTGTGAGAATGTAAATGATAGTTTGTCTTAAGGTCATTTTCTCATCTTCTCATCCTCCTTTCTCATAAAACCATGTGGAAATGTTAGTGTCCACTCAATCCTACTGTAGCAATTAAATGTGTGTTTATGTTTTATGCAGCTGGACCAAAACGAGTTAAAAAACCAAACAGCTACAGACCATTAAAATGACAAATACTGAAAATCATTACAAAATTATTTGCAGGACATGGTCTTAACAGTTACATTATTCAGAAAAAAAGTATTTTTACCCTTTGCAGGGTAAAAGTTATTTTTAGAAGTGTCTATTCTTTTTGACACAAGAAACCTGAATATAAGTGGATGCCCATTATAATAAATTAGACAATTTCTTTCTAATGGAGAAACCCAAAATCTCTATAAATTTTCACTATGGAACTTTTATGTTCATATATATAAATGCATATGTATGTACATACATAATGAAGAGATTAGAAGCCAGTCATCAAGCTCTGTTAGTTGAAAAATATCAGATAGAATTTGTTTATGTTCTTTGTTCAAGAAAGTTAACCCAGCAGCATCACATTACTGCTCAACCTAATAAATCTTGTAGTATTGCTGATCACTTTCAGATTAGATTTGGGAGAAAGAACAATCCCTGAAAACCTTGTAATGAGAACTATTACTTTTCTACAATTAAATTTTAGCGTACCAGACATTAGAGACCATATTCCCACTATTGTGCCTGGAAATATTTTGAGTATTGTATCTCTGAACAAAGTTTGATCTTTTCAGCAGTGTATTGTACCTCATCTAATTGGTCTGCTGTGTAAACTTGTGTTTAACTTCAGTTTCCTTCACCCTTGTCTTTGTGTGTCATGAAATAAATGAACTAGAAATCACCTGGTTTTGGACAATATAATAAATTCTCTGGAATCACATGTGTAAAGGCTTTATATGAAAGAAACACTATTCTGATGCCAGGATCTGAATGCTGAGCATTTGAAGTGTCCAACATAACCAGTCTGATTTGTATATAGGGTGTTAAGATGATACTGAACATATGTAAAAATAAATTCTAGGAATCATGTTAGCAGTGATCTCAGAAACAGAGGAATACTCCATCTTAAAAAAGCCTCTACATTGTGTGGGCACTATTTTCCTTTGAGAAATGTGGGTACTAAGGAAGTTTTTATTTTAGAAATGTTTAAATTATGTGTTGTTTCTTTATGGCTAGAGTGAGGCCACACACTTTTAGCACACCCAGCTGTGAAGATCACCCTGATGATCTGATACAGCATTACTTTCTTATACTAAATGTGTTGCTCAAGCAGGAGTACAGCATGGGTAGTGCCTTACAATTACTGTTTTACCCCACAGAGTGATGTCCACACTATTCTTCTAATCAGCTGGATACCACTTCTGGGAATAGATGTGCAGCTAACAGGATGTTAAACCCAGGGAAAGCAGAGAGCTTCCAGGTGTGGGTTTAAACACCTTGTTTTCCACCCACCCTGTCCCTGAGGCTGTCTATGCCAACACTGGCATCTGAGGGAGCAGGCTGGGTATGAGTGCTTGGATGTTTGCAGAGCGATGTGAAATCCACTTCCCATGGCGTGGCCGGATAACCCCACTCTGCCACCAGCTGTGCTCAGTCTCACTCGTGTTTACCATCCTCAAGTGGGAGCAAACAGCCTGCCCCTGCTGCTTGAGAAGGAGGAGGAAAAGGGGCTCCTCTACGTGCAGTTTCTATGTCTCTTCCTAAACAGTTCCCTGAAACAGTTGTGATCTCCTTGACACTTCACCAGCTACTAAAAGGATAATTAACTCTGTCCCATCTGAAACCAGGACAGAGAGAAAGATCTCTTCATATTTTGTTTAAAGACAGATACAAAACCCACTCCAAACAGAGATAACTGTGATAAATAGATATCAAGAATGGGCAAAAAGCTGCAATATTGATAGCAACAGCCAACACAGTTTTAGAAGTGTGAAATGAATGAATCTAAACATTATCCAGAATTCACAGCCATTTCATTTTAACATAAATGGATTTAGTATAATAAGAGGATTTAAGGAGCAAGATGCCTGGCAAACTCAAAACACGTTTGAAAGATTAGAAGAACCAATAAAAGGAGGTGCTCTTAGGGACACCCTGAGCAATGACATCTGTTTACAGAGTCCTTTAGGTAGTACTAAGAATAACCAAAATTACAAGAAAACCATCACAGTCACAATTTTTATTGCAGAAGATGATCAAAAGGCAAAAGGTTTGAAGATTGTATTCACTCTGCAATTAAAATGTCTAGGCAGAGCTCAGGTTTTCTCACAGTCAGAGCCAAATCCTCTGCTGGGACAAATAAATTGATTTTTCCATTTGTTGCAATGAAACAGTGATTTGATCCTTTCCTAACTTCTCACACCCAAGCTAGACTTCACCCCTTGTTTTATATGCATTCAAAATCTGAATAACCTGAGCAGCACCTGGAGATCACATCCCAGGTTCCACTCTCCTTTCTGACTGATCCAAGCACCTGGAGCTCAGCAGTGACAATCTGCGACATAAATCTCAGTAAAGTGATAAAGCTAAAAAAAAAAAGAAGACAAACTTTGTGGTACAAACATCGCTTCACATTCCTTCAATCTGAGTCCAGGGAGGCACTGCTAGATGTGGGCATTGCCCCTTAAGGTATTGATTGCTGGTGTAAATCAGTAAAGCTTCTCTGAATGAGTGAAATCTTTTCTCCTTCATCACAGCACCTGCTGTGTTTGTCAGAGTGAGTTAGTAACACTTCAGTCTTTATAAAGGTGGGGAAACTGAGGCATCCAGCATCTAGTCATCTGGCCACTGTCAGTTAGTGCAGGAAGCAGCAGAAGCAAGAAGAAAATTTAAAAATCCCAGGTTCTACATAGATCTTTTTAAACAGAGACACCACAACTTCATGGAATAGAGGTGCTCAGCATTACTCAACAAGTGATTCCATGCAAACGGAAATAAATAGATCTGAGCACCTACCGGGACAGTTGAAATCCAGAAGATCACCCAGATGGTCCACATAGTCAGTCACAGTCTGTTTTCTTCATCCCTCATGCATCAGAGGTCAGCAGGCTATTTGTATGCTCTCCAGCGTGGCTCCTAGCTCTTTTCACTTCAACCTTTTCCCTCCTTGCTTTTTTCCTTTCCCAGCTTTGACCATCCTTAGCCAATGTTTCTCTCCAGCTGCTGAGCTCTAGAGAGCATCAACAGTGACAGGAACCCCCCTCCCGTCCACCCCGCAACTCTCCTCCTCCTCTGCAGAAGCGTCCTGTCCCGAGAATTACAGCACCTCTCTTGAGCATGTTCCTGCTGTTGTCTGCCTCCCTTCCTGACTATTATTCACTGTTATCGATGGGTGTCGCTGGGCAATGATCATTCCTCATGCTCCTACGATAAGGGACCAAGCAGTGCTCCCCTGCAAGATGTCAGCTCCGCAATGGCAGGGGCAAACAATCAAGGGGAAGTACAGACCTGGAATAAGTGCTCTGCTGAGAAACCGAGTTGGAGTAATGTCCTTCGGGCTGCCTGCTCTGCTTCTGCTCTCAATAGCTCTGCACATGCTTCCCACAGGGAGCACACATCCCTGAGAGACAGAATTCAGGAAGGAGCAGAGCCCTGCCTGCCTGTCCCACCAAGCGCAGCTGAGCACAGCTGCCAGACCCGAAGACAACTTCTAGTCTGGGATAAACAGTGAATCTGCTCTTCCCTTCCAGAGAAGACTCCAACAGATTTCATCTATTGTCCCTAAATACTCCCTAGATTTCATCCTCTTCATCTTCTGGCATCTGAAAAAACAGCCAGTCTGTATTTCATACTAATGCTATAGACTGGTAGGTATCATTGCATTTGGATCCCACTGGTACTTCGTTGCTCGGATGTAGATTTCAGACATCCTGGGTTTCCCAAAAACAGTTCCTTGGCAGTCCCCTCACCTGTCAGCAGAGCACTCTTTGTTGTTCCTGGCTTTGTTTCTGTGGCAAAACTATTGTAAAGGGGCTGTGTGCTTAGCTGGGTGTGAGCTCCCAGCTGCCAAGGCAGGCACTCCTGGTCACATTCACTTCTAGCACAATACTGTATACAGCTTCAAAAAAAGAGCCAAAGTTTGCACTGTGTACCAGTGCTCTTTCTCAAAGCACAACAGTCCTCAGCTTGTCTGAAAACATCTTTTACCACTTATTTCAATTTGCCACCACCAGACAAGTCAAATTTAATGAAGGGCTGCCCAGAACACGGATGTACTCCACGTTTACCAGTAAAGTCAATGACTAGGATAAATATGTGGCTAATTGCCTGTGCATTGAAAATCCTGACATTAGATTAAAGTCATCCACTGTGCAGCACAATGAAGGAATTTGGGTTGCCTAACAAGTGTTGCCCTTTCCATGCCCGTCCTGACTCCAGTTCATCTCTATACGTGCTCATGAAGATTGCCGAGTTGCAATGCTCCCTCTTGCCCGGCACACCACCCTCATCTCTCCCCACAGAGAGCAGCAGTCAGGCAAATGGCAGCATTTGATTAACCCCACACTGGCGCTGTCCTGCTCATCCATCATACTCACACAGCATCCTTTCCCCCCCAAACGGCAAATCCTTCAGTCTTCCTTGCCCAGTCCACACTAAACTTGTAGTGATTTTCATTTCTTGAAGACATCTCCTTCCCCACAGAGTTTGGTTGAAAATATCAAAGGGTTAAACAAACTGTTGAGAGGGGGTCTGAGAGGCAGACAGACAATGGTCGCTGTAGTAGTCTGAAGAAACCACACTGACAGTGCTGCATCATCTCGGTGGGGTGCCAAGTCCTTCTCTCTCTTCCTTTGGCTGAAGGAATATTTTATTATTCCATTCATATTGCAGCATCTTCCCCTGAAAGCCAGCACTGTTTCTTGCATTTCTGTAATTGAGAGAGCTTTGCTTCTGAATGTATTTTGGAGTGTGGTGCTTTTTCCAAAATAGGCCCAGGAGTCTGGAGAGTCAATGCTGGATTTAAACACCAGCACTGTGAATTAATATTTCATGATCCTCCCATTTTATGCACGTGCAGGCTCAGTGTTTGAAAGAAGATGGATGCAAAATAAAACCTGGGAGATTCTCACCTGTGCAAACCATTGCTTGACTCACAGCAGGTGTCAGCCCAGTGGGACAGACAGGGAGAGTTGGGAAACCGAACAGCAGCAGCAGCAGACTACAAAGAATTATTACCAAGAATTCACAGAGCCCCAAATGAGATGCTTGTTTAGTTAAGCAATAGCTGTGTGCATTTGCTTTTATACCTACTCTGCATACCCCTTGTAAATATGTCACAGCTGGAATTTCTTTCAAGTCTGATGCCTAAACCAGGAAAGAAACATCTGAATTTGTTCACTCCATTTCAAAAGACTTTTCACTTTAACTTTAGGATTAAATAAAAGAAATTGCTTTGTACTATTCTGATTGTAGGATTGTTTACTTGTCAAACACTAACCAACTTCAATTGTAAATCTTTATTTATTAATACTTTAAAATTCCATTAGTGCTTGAAACAACTACATTTTCTCCCTTTGCTAAATAATTAAATTGTTTACCATGACTTTACTACAGCTTGACAATCAAGCCACATATTTTTCATCTGACATTTGGAATACAGAGACAAAACTGAGGCAAGAATCACCTATTTAAACCCTGGTTAACATTCTTTATTTATAGCAGCCTTCAGGAAATCTGAAGGTTTGTTGGCTGATAACCCACTCTTTTCACCTACCTTTCCACTCATTTGCTGCTTCCCAGGAAACTTTACATAGTGTTTCTCCAGAAGTGCATCATGTTTAGACCCTCTGATGTGGAAGCAGACATGGTTTTTGGTTTGCACTCAGCTATCACTGTCCAAACAAACTGCTGTACATGTGAATTGTGAAGAGAAATATGCTCTATTTTACTTCTATGTTAGAAAAACTGAAGATGAACAATTTTATTCTTAGAATATGTAAGGAAAAAACTCCTTGTAGAAATAATTCTGGCTTTCTATATTAAGCCTATATTTAAGAATCATGTCAAGGGTATAGAAATAGTTTTTTCTAACCATAAGCAATTACATCTTACTAAGTACGGGAACTATGTTCTGGAATCTGAATTTCATGATCTGAAGCTTTTCGTGATTATGTTTTTATTCAAAATGAATGTCGCACTACTTTTGGACACATTTTAGCCTTGCGTTAGAAAAACTGAAAGTAAATTATTTTATTCTTAATCCAGATCACCTGTCTGAAGGAGAAAGGAAAACAGAAAGAAAACTTTGCTTTTTTTGCTTTCCCTTCTCCTCTGTACCCATTTAGGTAAAAAACCCTCACAATTTATGTGTGATATGAAAAATACAGTGAAGAAAGTTTTCCAGGAGTACTTTCCAAGGGATGGCTCTTTAATGCTGAAAGCAAGACATAAAAGTGGGGAAGGGAAAGGAGAAGGGAGGGAAAGAGAAAGAGAGGGTTTAAAAAAAATAATATTATAATAAACCTTTCAAAGTCTGTTTTAAGTAAGAACAATTCAGGTGTTAATAGATGAGAGTTTTTAAAGGGAAAGAAGTGCTCTGTCTGTGGCCGCACTGGAAGTCCTGAAAACGACGCTTACTGGGGAGGAAAGAAAACAAAAAAGAAAAGAAAAAAAAGAGTTGCTTTTTTACTCTCTTTTTTTTTTTTGTACTTTCACCGTCAGAGGAGCTGGAATGCCGCTGTGGGGATCCCGTCCAGCCCAGCCGCGAGTGGTGCTGCCCAGCGCCGCTGCCCCGTTGCCGAGCGACCGCCCGGGGCCGCCGTGAGGGCAGGGCCGGGCCGGGCTGTGCCGGGCTCGGGGAGGGCTGAGGGGACAACCGGGCTGTGCCGGGCTCGGGGAGGGGCAACCGGGCTGTGCCGGGCTCCGGGTGGGTTGAGGGGGCAACCGGGCTGTGCCGGGCTCCGGGAGGGCTGAGGGGGCAACCGGGCTGTGCCGGGCTCGGGGAGGGCTCAGGGGACAACCGGGCTGTGCCGGGCTCGGGGAGGGCTCAGGGGACAACCGGGCTGTGCCGGGCTCGGGGAGGGCTGAGGGGGCAACCGGGCTGTGCCGGGCTCGGGGTGGGCTGACAGGGGGAGCGGGGCTGTGCCGGGCTCGGGAAGGGCTGACGGGGGAGCGGGGCTCTGCTGGGGCTCCCTGGGGCTGAGGGCTGTGGCAGCGGCAGGTACGGGCTGTGTTCACAGCGATGCCTTTTCAGCCTCTCGCAGCTGTAATGGCTTTGCACCGCGTCCTTCGGTGTGGTGAGGTGTGCGAGCAGCTCCGAGACACCAGAAGGGATTAGAAAGCCCCAGTGACAAGGAGAAGGGCGGTAACCTGGTCTGAGGGCGTTCGGGGTGAGTTTTGTCGCGGGCTCCCAGGGTTTCACAACTCTCTTTGTGGCTTCACACACACACACACACACACACACACACAAAGTCTCGAAAGACACAGCTGTCGTGGGAAATTTAAGAACATCAGGTATTACGACATTCCAGGACCGTAAGGATTTGTCTTGTATTAGCCCTCTGAGCAACATGCAGTGTATTATTGAAGTTGGTGAGCCATGTTGGCATCATCACCGTAAATTATTGAAAAGGTTATACCAGGAATCCTTTGAGGAGACTTATGTCTGCCTACACCTTTTCCAACCTTGCATTCCTGATGCAGAATGCTGACCAGGAGAAGTAGGGTGGCAGTGGTATAAATTAAAGAACACAAGTGGAAAAAATGTAAGCCTTATCCTTATGTTTAGAATTGTTTTTTGCAGTGTTTTTGTCTGAGTTTGGTCTTGCTACATCAGAAGAAATGTACTGTTGTGCACAATAATGCAGCTTCTCTTACAGGTTTTCTCTTGTGAGTGGAAAATTTGTGCTCAGTATTATTGAGTGGAAAATATTATGAAGTCCAGGGTCCTAGTACAACATTATTTTAAGCTTCTTGCTTATTTATTGTTTAATACTGTACAAAACCATAGATCAAAACAGCACTTTATGAGCTTGAAGCACCTCTCAAGTTGTGCCTGAAAGATCTAAAGCAGACTGGAAAATCAGACAAATACCAGAGATGAGACTATAAAATGTAATGGAGGAGATAGTGATTAAATTTTGAAACTGTTGAGTGCTGCCTGCTTGAGGGCTGATAATCCCAGCATGGCTTTTGAATTCAGTATTTGTTCCAGAAGTATTGTGTCTTTGTCTCCATGCAGTTCTTCAGTTCATCCAAGAGCCAAGGACTCTGTGTGCTCTATTTATGAAGATAATTTCTGGTGGATGGATCATGCCTGGTGTCTTTATTATGTAGAATTTGCACTTGTCATTAGAGAAGTTTATGTTCTGATAACTCTGCACACTTAACACAGGATCTGAATGCCCGTGTGTTTACAGTTATCTTCTCTGAACAAATGACCCAGATGATGCTATCCAAACTAAATATTCAAATGCCAGATTTCTTATCCCTCATAATAATATCTAAAAATTAAAAATAATCTGCAAGTTAACAACTCAAACACCCAGGAGAGATTGAAAAAACATGTCTGCAGAAATCAGTTCAGATAGTGGAATTAACAGAACCTGCTTTCTTCCTCTCTGCTGGGGGACATGAAGGAAGACAGAGATGTTATACACAGACCTGAAAGGCAAATGTCCCCACAAGTCTTCTAGAACAGATGCCCAAAGTGCTAGTCCTTGCAGTGGGAGCAAGGTTTTCCGGAATCCTTCTCTCCTTGTACTTAGCACACACAGAGTAATCTACTTCAGCAGGGGAAAAAATGTAGCTCCTTCTCCTAAATGTTTTTAGGCAGTTTTAGACAGCAGACAGTACCAGTGTGAAAAAAGGTATTTTGATCATTATGTTGTTTTTATCTGACCACAGGCACTGAAGAATTTTAGTGCCATTGGGAGCCTATTTCTGTCCTAACATGGACCTGGTTCAGTCAGCCTCCTCAGACATCAAGGTCACACGTGGGTCCTTGAAGAAAGTACCCAGTGTCCTGAGCAGCCTTGTGGAGGAACCTACAAAAAGACATGCCGTCCCCAATCACCTGCTGGAATCAAGTAAGTTCCTGCTCTCTGACTGTTCCCAACCTTGTGGCAATTCTAGGACACACTTAGCTGTTATTTTCTTTGCAACTCCCGTCCCGTTGCTTAAATTGCAGCTTCCTGAGGGCCCAAATCATGGGAGGGGTAGTCAGGAAAGAAATAGTGGCTGTGATGATCCTAGCTGACCCTAAAGTTTTGGGTGGCTTGTTGAAGCCATGATGCCAAGAGATGAACTGGTGGCAGGATCATGGATCTGCTGGGGTAGTGGGTGGTGCCATAACTTTCCATTTATAAATTCATGCTTGCTTAAAAGGAGAAATAATATATTTTTAATTTTTCCTTGATAATAAATCAGTATAACTAGACTGCTTCAATGTACGTACTACTCATGTGTGTTTCTGGTCTCTTTTTCCCCCCTGTTTTGTGATCTATAGAGATTTATTCAGAATGTCAGAGGAGCAGAGTTGTACAGGCTGAGCCTGCTGTCTTACACTATGGAGGGTATGAAGTTGGAAAACATCATCAACAGATGCTGGTAAGTTCTGGAGCAGGGATCCCCTTGGGGTTCATAAAAGGACAACAGAATCTGAATTGACTTCTTGTGGTCATGAGGCCTTTGCCTGTGGAGTGCTCTAAAAAGCAGCACTTAAATTCAGTGCTCACGTGGTAACAAAAGAGATGAGTACCAGGCTGTGAGCATCACCCTCTTTCCCATGTCTGTGTTAGTGTTAGTGGTATGTGACTTGCACATCATGAATGAAGGATTTGGACTTTAACCCCACGAAGAACTTGCTTTCAAAATGTCCCTGGACTGTCAGTGTGTCTGCAAACATGTTCACTGGTGGGAAAGTTTTGAAAGCACCTCTGGTCTTTCGCCAAGAACAATTTATTCTGAGAAAGGAAATTCTATGCATAGGCTTGATTGCCTTTCCTTGTGAATGGTTTGGGTATTTCCTTTTCTATTCTCTGGTTTCCCTTTGTGTGCCTTTGTTGTTCATGTTTTAAGTGTGTTGAGACAGAGTTATGTTGGACTAGATTCTCTGAATGTAATGAAAGTAAACAAATGTGGGAGGCTTTGCAGGGTGAGCTGTAACTATCCAAAAGTTTGTTGGTTATACACCAAAACAGAACCATGAAGTATTATGTAATTCCTATTGCTTCAGATGTCCCTAAAAGTGATCCCCAAATAAAATATTTGTTCCTTTTGCGCATAAGCAAAACAGCATCAGAATTTGATTCAATAGTAGCATCTTATTCTTGCTTAAAAATTGTGACTTGTTTCCAAAGAATAAAAATGCAAGATGTAAGTTTTGCATAATTTTATTTTAAATTCAGAGCATATTTAGAATTATTTCTGCTAAAGTAAAAATTATTACTTATTGCTATGGAAAGTTTTACAAAAAGTATAGTTGGCATTTTTAACTGACCTCTTATATGGTAAAGTGTTTTGTGATTTTTACTTTTTTGTTCTACAGAAGCTGATAAATATTTCAACCAACACAGTAAACCTTCACATAATACCACCCCAGACAATATATTTTCAGATCAAATACAACAAAACAGTAAGTGTCAGAAAGTCTTCATATGGCTCTTTGCATGCAGCACATGTTTTGTGCCATATGAGCAGATTTTACATGGCTTCTATCTTGTTTTGGGGTCATTTTCTAGCACCGGCTTGTCCCTGGTTTGTCCCTTGTGGTTACTGTTGATTTTTGCCCTGATGAATGGAGGTATTACTATGACTGCATCCGAATTCACTGCGAGGTGAGGATTCACTGCAAAACATAGAGTTGTAATGGAATGAAACAAGTATTAGAGCATGATTATAATGGTAAAGGTATAGTTAATCTCCTAGAGACACATAGATTTATTCCCAGTGAGTCATGATTGGAAGTATTTAACTTAAAGCATTAAATTTTTTTCTCTGTAAGCATCCTAGAGCAGTAGGCAAGATTATATGACTTATTCTGCTATTCTTTGCCAGTAGGTCAGTCTTTGTGCCACATTGATGTAATGACTTAGCTGAGCAGCTCGGAAGAGCTCTAGAAAGTTGCATAAAATATGGAAAGACAGAAGGATACTGAAAGCACGTAGAATATTAATGTTCTGAGCCACAACACAATTATAGTCTTGAAGATGTTTTATACCCACTTACTGGCCAACTACTAGAGAAACTTTTTATTTCCATAGCAGGCTGAGGAAGTTGGGGCTGTTCAGCCTGGGGAAGAGAAGGTTGCATGGAGACCTCATAGCAGCCTTCCAGTATCTGAAAGGGACTACAAGGAAGCTGGAGAGGGTCTTTTTATCTGGAACTGTAGTGATGGAACAAGGAGTAATGGATACAACTTTAAAGACAGGACATTTAGGTTAGATATTAGGGGGAAGTTCTTTACTGTGAAGGCGGAGAGACACTAGAACAGTTGCCCAGGAGGGTTGTGGATGCCCTAAGCCTGGCAGAGTTCAAGGCCAGCTTGGATAAGGCCTTGGTCAGCCCAGTCTAGTGCAAAGTGTCCCTGCCAATGGCAGGGGGGGTTGGGACTGGATGATCTTTAAGGTTCCTTTCAACCATTAACATGATACAATTCTATGATTTACTAATTGTAAGATATAAATATTTGCACTTGTTTGTTTGTTTGTTTGTTTGCAGGGAGATGATACCTTAGTTGTTCCCGTGCATGCTTACCCTGCTATGAATGTTGTAGATTTTCCATCATTTATAAATCTGTCTGATGTATCAATTGGTCAGAGGTGAGTTAAGGACAGATATTTGTCTACATTTTGCAAGACATGTCCAAACCCTGAAAAATCCCATTTTCCTCTATTCATACAACATAATGTCTTGAAAGCCTTAAGAAGCTCAGCTGCCATGTGGGCTGCAAAGTAATTCTGTATATGAACTGTTTCAGGTGCACATTCACTGTAAAGTTAATGCTGTGCAAGCTAAACATATATGAAGATGGGGCTGGTTATTTTTGCTTCTTGTATTTAAAAGTATTTAATGAGCTAGACTTCATCTTACTTTGTCTATTGTGTGGATGAAGCACTGACTGTTCTCATGACCTAATTGGTAATAGTTGTTAATAGGAACTGGGAAGAGGAAAAGGAGAAGGCAGATTCTGTTTATTAGGGCCTAGTTGTGTAGTATATTTGCTATATTCGTTGTAATTATGGTGATTTGTGTTAGTGTAAAGATTTGAGTGAATTCTAGGAAGTGAAGGTCTTGGTTTTGTCTTAGCCTATGTGTTGAAAGTAACTCATGAACTTTACTGAAGCACAGAAATATGAATAGGGAAGGCACACACAAGAAACATGAAAAATTCTGTAGTAGAAATGAGCCCAGCATTGCAGAATAAAGTTTGTGTCTTTTTGTTTGTTTTTCTAATGCCCTTTAGTCTGTTAAACTTCAGTGAATCATAACATTGTGAGTTTTTCACAGGACTGAACATAACTCCTGATATTCTGGGGCCTCTAGGCATGATGTGATTCTGTTATTTGCACTATTTTTGTGCTGGAGTATGCAGAATTTTCATCTCAGAATACAGAGAAGATATTAGAAAGAGAACAAAATATAATTTTAAATAATGAGATTTTTTTTCAACACAGCAGGGATGCTTGAAGATACTCCTGAGGAAATTTGGAAGAATTCCTGAAGACGAAACTTGTGGTTTCAAACCTTAATTTTTACCAGTATTTTTCAGCAGTAAACTATTAAAAAGTTTCTAAAAATGAATGCTTTCTCATATAGCTGGTACTTTACAGAACATGAAAGAATTTGGGCTCAATTCATAGCCTGTGAACTCAATGGAAAAACTGCCTTTTACTTCCATGAATTTAGGATAAAACTGATATTCTACCACCCACCATTCTCCTTAGGTACAGAAGTTCCATCAGGCAACAGGTGGCATATTTGGCTTGTTTTTAAGGCACTTTGGTTGCTGTTCAAGCTGCACTATCCCCTAAAACCAACTGTTTGCCCAGTTGCCATTGCATCTTCCTTGTGAGCAAGGCATACTGAGGTAGAGAAAAAAGAACTTGGCTATTATGGCTTATTTCTTTGGGCATTTTAAAATGTGCTTTCCCGAGGAACACTGTGTGTAACATGCATTCTTTTCTAATCAGCAGGGTAGGATTTCAGTCAGACAATTGACAAAAAACAGAAGTAAGCCTGCGAAAATGGATCTTGATTTGCAGGGTGATGAATGGTGGTGCACCAATGCTTTTGTGTTTCAGTTTGGTCTGTGAAAACACTTGTATGCAAAGGCAAGACAGGTTGAAAAGATGTGTGCCAATACTCCTCATACAACCTGCATGAGACATAAAGGGCTATTCTGAAAATTAGGCCTCCGCACCATTATTTCTACAGTGGATTAAGTTTAGTCATTCTGATGTGTTGGAGTTTTCAACATTTTCTTTTCTCATCATCTTTCACGAGGAGGGCCATGGGAAAAGACTGATTTCTGGTTCTGTACTTACTGTTGCTCCAATTTGCATTGTTTGTACTTGCTAGATATTACAGTCTGTAAGAATTTGAGCATTGGCATAAATAATTTCCAAAAAGTAATTTTTCAAATTTTTGTATAATCAAATTCTGTATGGGTAGGAGAAAGTAATGCCAGCATTCGAATCAAGATTTAGCTCTTATTTCCTGGGGGGATGAAAGATCTGAAATATCTTGCTGTTTTGGAACAGTGAGAAATTATGATTTTCACATTAATAAGTAACCCACCCTTCTGAAGGCAGGTAATTTAGTGTGTGGTGTGTATAATACAATTTCCCAGCTTGTAATTGATGAACAACTGTACCTTGATTAACATAATTTTTCCTTTATTTCTTTTCAGTAAGGAGTATGTTATCCCATTGCAATGCAGCTGTCCCATAGATTTTGAATTCCACATTGATATTATTCAGCCTCATAGAGCCTTCAGTGTCCGGCCGACATGTGGTACACTGACTTCTTTAAAATTCTAAATGTTAAATCTGTGTTTATTAAGTGTAGTTACTTGTGATGGTGTATTCAGTGCTGTACAGAAAAAACCTTTGCCTCAGGCAAAGTTTCTGCAGGTAAATGCTGCCAGTCATTTTCAGCCTCATGGCAAATAGCCATCTTGGCTGTAAGTTTCTCTAGGCAATGCCCAGCTTTGACAAAATAAGGGATGTTCAAATGGTCCATGCAGCCTTTATTTTCCCAGAAGAATATCCCTGAAAAAAAAGTCATTCCTTTTCTCCATAAGTAAAACTTAAGTAGAAATTTTGGTAGTCTGAAACTATGGCTGAAGGCCATCTAAAGAGCTCTAAAAAGTTTCAGCTCCTACTCAAAGCCTTTGTGCTCAGAGTAATCATAGTATCATAGAATCACTTAGGTTGGGAAAGGCTCTGAATGTTTAGGTGTGTGAATGGTGATTAAAGTGCTTGAGAAAATAATGGAATAGGTAGTAAGGAAATAAGGTCAAGCAGAGACAGGTAATGCATCAAATCCAGACAAGTCCTCTAGCTTGGAAAAGCACAGAGGAATATGTTTATAAATGCTTTGCCCATGAAAGCAGAAAGTGCCAAAGACTTAAGACTAGCAGATGCAAGTGCAGAATTTCTACATATAAACAGGCAGTCATTTTCACAGCAGTATGAAATATTATAGCCCTACTTTCAAATCTCTCTGCTCTTGCAAAATACCTTCTATTATATGGCAGCAAGACATAGTTTTTGAAAGATGCTTTGAGACTGGAAAGATTTTCCACACCTACTGCCATCCACTCAAAGAATTAAGTTGTTTTAAAAAAAAGTAGCCCAGAATGAGTTCTAGTACACTTAAGTGGGCTCATGTTATATGGACTCTTACTGTTTTTCTCCTCTAATCACAGGAATCATTCCAGCCAATGGAAAAGTCAAAGTAACTGTGAAGTATTCCCCATTTGAGTATGGAACAGCACAAATGGCAATGCAGTTACGGATTTCAGAGTTTCACTCAAAACCCTATGTGTGTGTATTCACAGGAACGTCAATACCACATCTGGCTCTGATGTATGTGTGGCTGACTGGTCTTTGAGTGTTTTTGCCCAGTTTTAAAAGATAGTCATGTAACAGGATTTCATATCATTTTGCTATGATCTTTTTAAGTACTGGTTTCTTTGGAGACTTACAATACACTGAAGTAATTCTACTGTTGATACAGGTACCTGCTTTTTTACACTGTTTGATTATAACATCCTTAATCTACATGAAATAAAACAAACAAAATAAATATAATGAGAAGTTACATATCCTGAAAGAAATGTGAGCATCCTCAGCTTTTATCATTCCCACTCATTATTCTTATTGTTGAGGCCTTGCAAGATGCAAGGGGTTTTGAGCCTTTTGGACTGTACTTAATTTTTTTTGTGAAAAAATTAGACTTATGTGTCATTTAGAGAATGCTTATGAAAGGAATATGTGTCCTTCTGACATCTAGAAAAGAATATTTTGATGAACAACAACATCATCCAGAGAAAAAGGCTGTGTCTGGAAAGCCCGTGTTGTGGAGAAGAGACCGGTTCAGCCAGCTACAGTCCAAGCCTACTCAAAAATTAAAGGTGTGAAAAAAAAATAATTACAAGTACTTTTCTGGGCTGGAAATCTTCCATGTTTCTGTTTCTTCCTATTAATTTATATCTCATAGGAAATTGAATACCAGAACCTCAGATTCCCCACAGACTTGTCAAATCCGTATGCTGTAGCTACTGTTTTGATTCAGGAACCAGGCAAATTGAAGTTAAAGGACGTAAAAGAAGGTAAAGTAATTAAGCAGCATAAACTTGGTCTTAGCATTATTTGTAGCTCTGATGAGGAGCTTGGCTTCAGAATTGCTGAGGTAACCTGACTGTTGTTTCTGTGAGAACTCTCACCTTAGCTTTATGTATTAATGGGTACAGTTATCTTAATGGATGCTTTTCCCAATTAAAAATCCAATATAGGCTGAGGTGTGATATGATTTTCTGATGTTCCTGTAGCCCTGTCCCAAGGAAAAGAAGGAAAAAATTCAAGACAGATGAAAGATGCTCTATTTCAACTAAAAGTCAAACAAAATGTTCAGGAAGAGGAAGCAAATCATCTAAAGTGGTAAGTGTTAATTAACCATGTTAATTAACCATGTTAACAAGACTGGGACTTGCTTAACCAAGGCCTCTATGAATGATGTATACAATATCCACTAGTGCAGAATGCTGCCATTTTGCATCCCAGTATGTTTGGTTTAAGCCTAAATTACTGCTGTTTTATTTAATTTTTTCTCTCCTGCTAAGAGCAGACTCAGTAGTAATCCATAGTAATACCAAATGAGGACTTTGATTGCCTTACTGCTCCATTCAAAAATAAACCTGCTGAAAACATGGTTCACCTAACCTTGTTCTCAAGCATCTGATCTTGTGCACTTAAGGGCAAAGGAAGATTTTGTCATGGCTGTCAATAAATTGAGGCTAAAATGAATAGTGGAGTAAGAGCAGAATTAGACTTGGAAGTTTCCAAAAAACATGTAGATGTTGTGCTGATAGATGTGGACATAGTTTAGTGAAGTGTTAGGCAGTGTTAGGTTAATGTCTGGACTCAGATTTTAGAGGATTTTTCCAACCTTAATGATTTCATTATTCTATTGTGCATCAACTGATGCAAAGCAGAACACAGTTGGATCCTTAAGCATATGATGGTTTAATTTGAAATCCACAGATCATCTTATACACTGAATGTCATGGACACCTAGGCACCTCAGGAAGAGGGGAGTAAGTCTGTTAGCCTTTGAATAAAGTAAACAGTGCATTAAGTAAAGCATTTTTCTTGTCTCCACTGTAAATGCAGGCAAGTTCATAAGGGAAGTGATCCAATCTCTGTAGAGTTCAAAAAAGAGATTATTGAAAGCCGACAAAGAGAAGAAGAACAATACAAGGTTAGCCTTTGATGTTTTTTTCTGTAAATTTAAAATCAAACTTATACTTTCAGATTATGCATTGCACTGTGAATTGTATCAAGCTCTCTACATGTTCAGTTTTTCTTCATTAATCGGTGCAAACCTTTGCTAGTTGTGCTTGTTACTGCAGTCATATCTTTATTGTGCCTGTGCATCACTGTTTCAGGGGTGTTCTTATCTTGAAGGTAGACAGAGGGAATGGTAAGGTGTCATCAGAAATTTAACAATATTTGCCCAAGTGAGTACATTTGCACTCAGCCACCCAATTTCATCAGAGTGCCACATTCCAGCATAATCCTGTCAGCACCAAGGCCACATCCAACGTTCTGTTTGTATGTCTCTGAAGAGCTGCTGTCCTGAATGGCTCACATTCAAAGAGCTAGAGCCAGTCAGTACTCCCAACAGAGCCTTGGGGAGATAATTCATCAGGTTGCACTTGGCATTTTCATCCTCTCTCTTTGGTTTCTTCCAGTCACTGCAGACTGCGTGTCCTCTTCCACAGAGGTTACAAGAGCAATAAGTTATACTTGGTGGCAGGAAATATTTTTCCCAGTGTGGCACAGCCCTCAGAGACAGGTGGAGCCTGTCCCTCTTATCCTGCCTCCTGGGTATTCAAATAGCTTCTGATATCCCACTGACTTCCAACTGTTTGAGGGAGTGAGACTATTTATACATAGGGTAAAAGGCTTGATTTATATACTGAATTAGGCAATATAAAATATTATAATTAATACAAAGAAGAAAATGGGTGAAAAAGGCTCTAAATTGTGAGGTTGATGTATAACTGAATTAAATATAGGTTAACTTTGTTTAGAAGCACCTATTTCCTAACCTGCTGATTTGGCTATGCAAAGCAAACCATTTTTCATTAGGACAGAGATTTGATTGAAACTCAGTCCTGAAAAGACATTTTTTTACTTTGTTTGACTTCCTTAAGGGTTGCAATAATCACACCCTAAAAGGGAATGAAGTCTGTGTTTTGTTAAACACTGCCAGAGTGTTACATTATGAGTTTCCCTAATGGTAATGGAGTAAATAATTCACTGGGTGCTTTGTGCTAACATAATTTTTCTTTAAATTAGCTCCAAAGAGGAGATCCTATCATAGAACAGGAGTTTCAGAGGAGTGAAGTAGAAGTTTCTTTCAGACGTGTTACCCGGCATGTTGACCAGGTTTGTTCATATATTTTTATAGTGTGCTATATGCATGCTAAATTATCACCTCCTAAGCTAACAAATAGCCATAGATGTTTGACAGTGAATACTTTTCCTCCTGATATTCCCATTTCTGTGTCAGTGCCTTATTTTGCATTTTACTTTTAGGAAGGGGAAGCACCATGCTACATGCACAGCTCATCTTCTAATATTCTGATCTAGTATAAGAGACAAGTGGAAATCCGCAGGCCTAACCTGAGATTTATATTGCTTGTTTCTGAAAGATCTCTCAGGAGAAGCTTTTCATGCTTCATTGTAAGGTTAAGCATATCACAAGATTTCCAACCTTTACCTGCAGGTCAGATTGACAGGAACCTTTCTGGTACTTAGATTTTTTTTGCCCTTCTCTTTGGTGTCTGTCTCTCTTCTTTGGGTATGTGTCATTATTGGAGAAAGGATACTGGTTTTATGGAGTGCCTGATTTGAGTCCTTACAGCTATTTCAGCTTCATGTCTGTGCCAGATAAAGTGTGTATTTATTAGAGCCCCTGTCCATTCTCTCTGCTGTCCAAATGCCCGTGAAGTGCACTGAAGTCCTAGTCTGTGTTGATCATTTGTGTGGATGCAGACTGCACCACGTTATCTCTGCATTCCCTGTGCTACATCTACAAATATGTGGCATTAAGTCCTGCAGTGAAGGCTTCTGGCTAAATGCCAGTGCTTCAAATATTTTCACTGGACCAGTTTCAATATTTAGAAATAACATATGGATTCAGGCCAAAGAATGGCTTGGGATGGAGAAAATTTCTACCTTATCTAGTTGTAAAAAAGGATTGTCCTTTTTCTTTTGTGTTTACTTTTAAAAAATACACCATGCAGCAACCAAGTGTCCATCCCACATTCGACTTGCTCCATAATGACCCTTGGGACAGCAGAAAGAGGATGCTCAGGAAATTCCAACAAGCAGCATACAAGGTAAAGTATGCACAACCAGAATGCAGTGTGAGGGCATGACACCAGGGAAACAGCACAAAAGAACATGCAACCAGTGCATAAGGACTGATCACAGCTAGCTAGGGATTTGGTAGTTTGATAAATATGCCCCTATCTCACCAGGAAATAAGGATCTGGAGTAAGTTTTGTATTAAATTCATCTTTGATATTGCAATTGATACTGAACAAATGCAGATGAATTTTTTTTTTTAAAGTAAAAAAATAACTCTGTACAAAAAAGATTTGAAAATGCATATAGAATACTGCACCCAGTTTTCGGCCCCCAGTACAAGAAAGACTTTAATAAGCTGGAGTGAGTTCCATGTAGAGCCACCAAGATGTTCAGGGCTTGGAGCACTTACTCTGTAAGGAGACACTTAATCTGTAGAAGGAAAGTAGAGGGAGAGAACACCACCTTCTAACTCCTCCAAGGTTACTGATGACGGAGGATCTTTGCAATGGTGCATGATGGGAACATGGAAACAAAAGGTAGAAATTCAAATAAGGGAGGTATAGGCCCAGAAACTAAAGCCCAATCAGTAAAATAATTTACTTTGTTTGGTTTCAATATTATCTTGCATCACCACTATTCTTTCCTCAGTAAATCTTAATGTAGCAAGCAAGATAGAAATGTCCTGCTCTTGTAGTGTCCTGTTTGGATATTCTTCAATCTATTCATAATACTAAGGTCTTGAAATTAAATGCTCTTTTCTGTATTGTACAAATAAAGAGGTGACCAAATGGTCCCATCTGGTATTAAAACCTAGGATTCTTCATCTTCACCCAGTAGGGAATGGGCAAAAACACAGTGCAGGTTGCTGTTTACTCTCCTCATTCTCAGAGCTACAAATATTCATATGGCCCTGGTTAACTGACTGTATATGCCAATAAACAGAGCTGAAGGATTAGGACCTAGAAAAAAAAAAAATAAAAAAAAAAAAATAAAATCTGATTAACCTGTAAGACTAAATTTAAAATTTTAACTGTATTTATTGTGTAATGTCATTATAGAGTTGAGATCCATTCTACATCTTTCCTTCCCATTTTCTCTGAACAGAAAGCTATATTAAAAATTCTCAAACAGAGATATCTGAGTGAGCTCTGGGGAATAAGTACAAGTGCAACATATACAGTATTTCTATGGCTGTAAATCTTAGGGTGTTTGACTTAAAAATCATTCTCTCAGATTTTGGTTCAGATTCGTCTAAATCGTTTATTGCTTCTGTTCCGTGGACTGCCCAGGGAGGCCAGAGGTCTGGAGGAAGGGTCTGTGTCTGGTAAGGATTAGAAGAACAAGTTGATATTTTGGCCATGGGCTATGATAATTCAGTGCTGCAGTGTGTCAGGTGCATAACATATAAACATAGAGTCCTTAAAAAGAAGTCTTCCAGTAAGAAATAAAGTGTGACAAGGTAGAGGCATAGAGAGATTTGGATTGGATGGTCTTTAAAGGCCATCCAGTCCAACCTCCCTGCAATAAGCAGGGGCATCTTCAATGAGAACAGGTTGCTCAGAACCCTGTCCAGCCTGACCTTAAATGTTTTCAGGGATGGGGCATCCACCACCTCTTTGGGCAGCTTCTTCCAATGTTTTACCATCCTTGTTGCAAAAAATTTCTTCCTTACATCTAGTCTGAAACTGCCTGATTTTAGTTCAAAACCATTACTTCTTGGCCTATGGCAACAGGCTCTGCTAAAATGTGGAAATGGCTGTAGTCAAGATACATCTATTTTCCATACACATTATTTGCTATGTTTAAGAAATGTAATTAACTATTCTTAGGAATCTTGCAGCTTATCTACCTAATAACAAGGCAGAAGCTGTGGATATTCCATCACTGGAACTGTTCAAGGCCAGGTTGGGTGGGGCTTTGGGCAACCTGGTGTAGTGATAAATGTCCCTGCCCCCGGCAGAAGGGTTGGACTGGGTGATCTTTAAAGGTCCCTTCTAAGCCAAACCATTCTGTGGTTCTGTGTGTAGGCCTGAGGAGCAATGAAAGGACAGATGGGACTGTGTGACAGACAGGGAGATGAACAGATCAGGTGGAGCCCAAGAGGTGAGAGTCACAGGATGAGAGGAGCTTACTGCAGGGGGGGATGGAAGGGGGAAAGACACCTGAATGTGATGAAGGCAAAATGTCTGAACTCAGTGAAATGAGACAGTAGGAATCATGAGACACATTGCCAGGTAGCCAGTACTGAGTTGAGTTTTTGTCCTCATTGTTTTCTCATAGAAGTGTTTTTAATCAATTGGGGTTTTTTTACGCTGAAATGAAAGTGCCAGTCTGGAAAAGTCACTTGTTATTTAACATCATAGAAGAAAACTGACTTTGGATGGGAGTCACATTTGGGTAAATAGGAGACAGAGAAGAATTTAAGTCTCTTATTTCCCACTCCCTCGTAGACACACACAAATTGACAGCTCCTGAGACACAGTGCTCCATATTAGGCCTTTTCCTTCTTCTGCAGACGGGCACTTTTAGTTCCCAGGATGCAGGAGATGCAGGAATGCTGCAAATAGAAGGTGTAATGACATTTAGTGTCAGAGAGACCTCTGACTTGCCTCAGTTTTTCTGTGAACAATGATGGAAGGAGTGGGCTGTGATGTCTTTTTAGGAAAGGGAAAATTAAATCTGTCTGCTATTCAAGGTATTGTGCTCATATCTTATAGATGTGACATTTAAAGTATTTAGGAATTATTGATTTACTTTTTATATTAAAATTACTAGACATCCTAGTTTAGGAAAATGTTAAATACATTTTGTGGCTTGATTCTATTTCTGAAACAGTGTATTAAGATATATTATAAAATCTTAATATTTGGTTTCCACTCATGACAGAAAGCAGGAGTTTCAGCAGAGCAGAGAAGAGTGAAGAACATAAAGAGTTTTCTTCCAGAATATCTGAAGATCGTATATTGCCTTTTGAATTCCCCTTTTACAGTTCCCGTGAACTACACAGTTATTTGGTAGGTACAGTAACTCAAATGTTAGAATTTTGTCGAGGACATTGGCCCCAGGGCTGATAGTCCTTTTATTGAAATTTCACAGTGTGACTGGTGTTCCAGTGTTCTAGCAAATTAATTCAAGCCTTTAGATTTACTAAGGGTTCTGCTGAAAACAGTAAAAAAAAAATCTTTCATTCTTTTAATTGTATCCTAAAATTGTGAGCAATACATTAATGCTTAGAGTAAGTTAATATCCATTTTTCAGAAGTAAAGAAAAAAATAACTGAAATACTGGGATCCAAGAAAGAACAACAGCAATATCAAACTGTATAAAATAAATATTTGCATAATTATTTCCATACATTTTCAATTAGCTGTGCTTATGGATTACTGCCAATACAAACCAAAATGCCCACCATATTACTGGTTTTAAATACTGTTCTGTTTCAGGCACCTGATGCTCTTGGCCTAGTTCCTATTGAATCTGTAGATGTGAAAGTTGAACACATTTTTCCTTTTTACGACTTGAAGGTGAGTTGGTACAGCTCCCTCATGTTTCTCTTACCTGTGCAGTTAAATGATTCATTGGTCTCTGCACAGCCCAGTAAAAATGTTGCTTTAATAAGGCTGTATGATTAGCATGCTGTTATTAAAATCAAAGCTCACCAGTTTCCATAAGTAACCAGCTTACAGCCAGCAATATTCCCCTCTCTCCACAGAGATGAATCACCTCAGCTGAAATTATTGTATCTCAATGATCAAAGTCCTGGTGAAGTATGGGTTCTCAAAGTTTTGGTTATGTACCATGTTCTGGGAGAGTGCTCCAAGTGTCTTTTACCATGGAGATGTGATGTGTCCATGATAAAGCCAAATATTCCACTCCATCTATGAGTTAACTGAATGTGATTATTGTCATTTCCTGTAGCACACCTTTTTTCTTTGCACTTAGGTTCCTCAGCATTGCAACATTATGAAGTATCAGCCAGTTTGTACACACTATGCAGCTACAAGTTACAAACCTGTAAAACTTTCCCGACCACTGAGGCAGGGAGCCCAGGTAACAAAGTCACGCCCAAGCCTACATTTCCACAATTATTTGATTGACTTTGCCTCAATCTTTTACTACACTCTGAGAATCTTTGATGTCTGTGTTTTTCAAGGATGAATTGATTCAAGTTGTTCCTTCTCCTGAGGGGCAGCTCTCTCAGAGGAAAGATTTTGACAATGCAGCAGCAGAAGGGGATATCAGCCTATTAAACCTGGTTCCTCCCCAGACTTTAGTCCACCCAACAGAGATCAACCCACTTCGCATTTTTGTAAGTAAGAGCTGGCTTCCATAAAGAACCTAAGAAAGGAGCAGAAGTGTGCTTGTTTCACCAAAAGCCTGATGTGGAATTTGTGAGCAGTTTTTTTGCTCAGAATGGTTTTAAAACTATCCAGAGTGAGAGTAATCCTTCATGGTGCAAGCTCTGATAGGTAAGATCACAGAGTTCATTCCACCTGAGAAGGGCACCATTTCAGTTTAGAGTGGGTTTTGATCAGTTTAGGGGAGGGATGATAAGAAAAATTGCAGTGAACGCAGAGAACTGGAGACTCTTCCAGTCTGACACTCCACAAATGATCAATGATCATGCAATTTCTGAGAACATCATGGAATTCCTCCCTTCTTAATTTGTTTCCCCATTTGGATGTTAGAGGAAAGGCCATGATCTTGACATCTCAGTCCATCTGTAACCTCACATTCTTGCCCAGGTAGGTCAGATAGGTGCAGTCTTTTCCTGCTGTTCAGCTGAGTGACCACAGATCTGCCTTGGGTAGATAGAAAAGTGAAGTTGAACTCTGTTCACACTGGATCCTGCTGCTTTACAGTTTCTAAGAGTCCTCACAGCATCCCAAACCACATTTCCAAGCTGTTAGGCACAGAGATTCAGAAAAATCACTGCCACTTGTATGGGAGGGTTTTCTGGTACTGTTGTCATGTAGATTGTGCTAGGTGGCACCAGCTGCAGGAGGTGTTTCCCACAGTGCAGCACAGCCTGGAGATGCCAAGGTGCCTCTGAGCAGGCAGAGACAGCTGTAGGGCTCAGTGCAGGGCAGTGCATGGGCACAGGCAGATGTCCCACCCACCATGGCACTGTGCCTGCTGTGGGGGGCTCTGGCTCCCAGCCCTGCCCGCTGTGCTGGTCTGGTGACCTTGGCACAACATCTATGATGTAGACTCGTCCTCCTCACATGCAGCCAGGACTCCAGTGGACATGCTGATGAGATACTCTGTGCATTTCTTTCATCCCTCTGTCATAGCAGTGTGAGAGCCAGGCACAGCTTGATCCCACACTACCCAACACTGGGCTTTATCCAGAAGCAGATGCTAATGCAGGGAAATGGATGGCAAAATGTGAAGCCATGTGTGCTGTGGCTTCCACTGTAGCAAGTCCATTTTCCCTTCTTGGATTCTGAACTATTCAGAGAATCAGCAATGGATTTCAGAGTAATTAGGCAATAGTTTTTTCTTCCAGACTTGGAGACAACAGCTAAATTGCTGTATTTCAGACAGTAGGGAGCATGAATTAATCAGACAACATTGTAGGATGAGGGGAAGATACAGAAAGTGAAGGATCATACAAAACAGAGCAGTCACAGTAAGACAAAGCTGTGAATCTGGGGAGACTACGTTAGTTGTAAGAACAGAGTTTTCATTAATAAGATTTGTTATGGTACTCAAAACATTTCATTAAAATAGTCTCTTCATTATTTTTAGAACCCCATTCCAGGATTAGTTCCATTTTTACCTCCTTTGGCCTATTGTGAATCAAATATTGAATATCATCTTTGTCCTCATCCAAAATATACTGTTACCAAGCAATGTCCCAGAGGATCCAGTATTCCAGTCACACAAAAGAAATTTCTGGATCACAAGGTATGGCCTTTTGGGTTTATTGTATGAATACCTGTCTTGGGTATGTTCTTCTTGAGAACTTGCTCTAAGGAATCAAAATAGAAGGTGGAGTCATTCTAGATAGAAAATAATTTCAAATATAAATTATGCATGCACCTAAATAGTCAGTGCAGTGCATGTCTCAGAATAACTAGTTCTACTTAGGCTTTATCCATGTCTCTTATTTATGCCTTCATGTTTCTTTGCTCTTTCCATGTGTTTAATGTTGTATTTTCATGCCCTTACAGTGATGGAAGGATCTTTGAAATATTCAGCTCCCCAGATTCAATTCTCAGCCAAGATGTTCTGTCCTGCAAGTTTCTCTCCCCATAGCATTATATATTAGAGGTCTGATTGTGTATCACTTGTGATTTCAGGAAGTGATTTGTGGAGTAATGGAATGGAGAAAATTCTCACCACTGGAGTATTCCACTTTTTCTAACATTCCCACATTGACAAATACAGCACTTAGGTAAGAAAGGATTTGAAAATACAAATCCTCTGTCCTGCACTAGTTTCTGCTGCCTATAACTATATTGATCAGTCACTAGTCCCACAAATGAAAGTGGGACTAAAAGTGGAATTAATTGCTGCTCAGAAATCCAAAACCAACAGAAAAAACTCCTACTGAGCTCCTAGAAGGGTGGATTAAGAGCGGTGTTATTAAAAGAAATGCCTAGCCCAGGAAGGAGAATTCCAGTCTGGGCTTTCAATAACATCTCTCCTGAAAGGTTGTTGACTCAGTTCTAGAAGACCCCAGGAGGTACAAACCCGGTCTGTAAAACCTTTTAACTTATGGACACTTGCACCCAGTGGTAGCCAACATCTCTCAGGCTCACATTCCCTTATATCGCAGCATTTTTGGTGTAGCCAGATTTTCCACAAATACTTAACAGTATATCGTCTTCATTGTAACTGCAACTGCTGTGAAGCTTCAAAATATGAAAATACCATTAGTAATAATACATTAAACTTATACCATTTCCATCACAGGGATCCTTACAGTTCAGATATGCTTCCAAGAGATGTACCACCAGTGCTGAATGACTTACCTGAGAGAGACAAAGAGAATATAATTGACCAGTAAGTTTCTCCTCTATTCTGTATATGCTGTTTTTGACTGTCTAAACCACTTGTATGGATGTGTCAAAAGCTGTCCCAAGAGATCCTCAAAGGCAAAAGCACGAAGTCTCTTTTCCATAAAACATACTTCTGTTCTTGTTTGCTAAAAAATACTTTCAAAAGGACAAAGGCAAATTGTTCATCATCTTACTAATTTTTAGTGAGACACATGAAGCTGAGTTCAACATGATTCTTACTCCAGAGATGGTGAAAGCTGAATTTCCACAGATTGGGGGGGCACTCTCAAAAGAAGATGAAGAAGAATCAACAAAAATAGAAAGGTAGGTATATTTTGAAATTAGAAGAGGGGAATGGAATCTAAAGTCAAGCACCCCTTTCAGAATTGCATAGAAAGCCATACTGAGGTGTTCTATGGGCTCCATCACAAGTGGGATGCAGATCTAGTACTTGGAGTAAATTTGCACTGCAAATTCAGTCTCTGGATTTTATTTCAGAAAGCAGCTGTGAATGGGATGCATTGGTCTGGATCTCTGATTATGGTTATATCAGTATGATCTAACATTTGAGACAGTTTGCTTGATTTCTCAGAGATGTTCAGCATTCTTGGACCAGTGACTTTTGCTTTTCATTGACCCTTTTGGTTAGGTATTTATTAATGCTGGCAGAGAAAAGGGTCCTTAGAATTTCCCCCTGGCATGGTGCTTTTTTCTCCGTCTTTTCTTTTTTCTTCTTATTTTCTTTTTCACTCCCCCAACCCACATCACAGCAGATAGTGTGAGTGACAAGTGACTGCAGAGCAACACAGGTGAAAGTGCTGAGCTCTAACCTTGGAGCAAGTGAATTAATTTCTGTCCAACAGTTGCCCCTCTTTAAAGTGGTCATGATGTGGCTTAGATACCAGGATGTTCAAGATAACCTCAAACTTTCAGAGCTATCAAGAGATTTGAATGTCTGCTTTACTTTTAGAGAGGAATAATTTTATTTGCTTTGAAATCCCATTCAGCTGTCAGTCATTAAACTTTAAAACAGTGCTCCATATTGTGAGGTCTCTGACAAAAACACTGATTGAAAAGAATTTTCTGTAAAAATGTAGATGTGTTGCACTCAGTGCCGGTTTTTACATTTTATGACACTGGTTGTCAGAACATGGGGATTTGGGACAGCTTGAGTAACTAAAGAGAGACCTTTTTCCTTCACAGTGAAGCAGTGCTGGATGGTGCTTTTCCTGGGTGAGTCATTTTATAACCTTCTTTCTTTCTTAAATCTTAGATGTTTAAAAAAAATTAAAATTATTTTCAATATTAGACAACTCTGGGTATTGATATTTACTTGTTGAAATCTTCCTTATTATTTTGGGTTTGTAAAGAGGGAAGCAAAAATTTCTTAGCAAATAATGAAGTTCCAATCCTTTATGTTGTCACTGAAAGGTTTTGTTATTGTGAAGTGTGGGGGGTGTTTCACTAGGTGACAGAGAACATACTGCTCCTCTACAGCAGTTTCAGCATTTTTGTCCTTAAGGCAAATCAGGTTTTCATGTGGCTACCCTTGTTCTGGCAATCACAATTTACATGGATAAAATGTAATACTCAGTTTGTATTTACCTGTCAGATGGTCAACTTTCCTAACTGGCCAAGCCAAGAGTTAAATGTTCTGTTCACAGTTTCACTACCTATTCAGCTCTGCATCAGTGATGGAATACCCTGTATTCATTATGAGAAAAGAAATCTTGAGTGCTTCTTCCTTTGGATTTTGAAGACATTCCTAAATAGTTTCCTGGATTATTATAAATACAAATGATGCTTTAAATTTCTTGCAGAGACCCACAGAATGGTCCAGATGGACATTTTCAACTCCAGAACAGTGAGATCGGAGAGAAAATTCGAAAACATCTGGAGACATTGAAGCTGAAAGCAATTAATAAAACCCTTATTCTGGGATAAGAGTAATTTCACAAAGTTTGTGGCCTGGCCCTGCTTATCCTGTTAATGTATGAGGTCTCCCCTGTCCCAGCTACATTTACTTTTGCTCAGTGAGGTCAGCAACTTCATATGCAAAGAGAAGAGAACCACCAGTGATGCCACCTCTGTCAAGGACTCTCACTGTGCTCACTACCCCAAACACAAAAATTACTCCAGTGAGAAACCTCAACTTTACACCTGTTTATTTTGTTGTGGTGTGAAAGACCAGAAAACCTCAGTACTACCATGTAAATAGTTTGGTAATTAGTTTACAGGTCACAGTTTTCAAATAAAATGTGGAAAGACCTCATGACCAAAATCTTCTGATTTTTTTTTTTTTTTTTAGTTATGACCTGTCCTTGAATTTTTTGCAGGTAAGTTGCTAAATCTCAGATGTGACAGTAAACCATACATTTGATATTTTTAAGGAAAAGGAAGCCTTGAACAACATTATTGTCTGCAAAGACAATGTCCAAACAAGTCCAATTAGCTGTTCAGGGATTTAATTCAGTGCACAGGTCTTGGCAAAAGCATGCATGGGTTGAGTGAATGAATGGCAGAGCCTCATGAGAAACCTATAATGCTCTGGGTGTGTTTCCTAGGAAAGGAGATTTCTCAGCATATCATCTTGCAGCTGAGATGTCTCCTACTTTCTTGTCAGCAAGCTGGACTTCAGACAAAATTGTTTTTATCCATAGTGAATTGATTGCTCATTTTACAGAGTGGTCCAGGCTGTTTGTGCTGAAAAGCACAAATGTTCTGTACTAAAAGGCATGGAAATTGCAACAATACACACTACATTCCTAGGAGCCATACTTCTTTCCAGGCATACTTGAAGCTCCTAAGAAAATAAGTTTATTTCAGAGAGAGATCAGTGTAGACAAGCTGTAATAACCTCACGGAGATAAAAAGTGGGAAAGCAGGGTGAAAAAGCTGTAGAATCGCCTCTATTATACTAGCTACAAACTATCTCTGCTCACTTCAAAGCAATAAAAAACTGTTAAGTTTCTGCTAACTGTCTAATTGACAAGGGATTGTTCAGAATGCAGGTCTGGATAGCTGCAGATTTCTCTGACTACAAACAACTGCCTGAACTTGTACACATTGGTTTTTTTTTCTTCTAGGAGTCCTCAGGGAAGTAGTTGATCTTTTAAGAGATGACCTAATTGTTGAGTATGTCTTTTAACATGACCATAACAAAAACATTATCAGAGTTTACAGTGAAAGCATTCACAGTTCATAATTCACTGCTTAAGTAAATCAAACATAGATAATTCTTTGGAACTGTTATCTATCAGCTAAATATCTAATCTAGTAAAGATGGAATAAGTGTCCAGAAACAATAGTGATTTAACAAAGTCAGTCTCTTTTTCTTACATCAGTGTCACCCTGCCTCCTTTCTCCAGAACAGTTTCCTGGTCACCGCAGTGGAAATTAATCATGCTTCGGTAGACAGAAGTCTTCAAACAAATGAACTCCCTTTCTGTAGAAGTCATCCTCCTTTCTATGTTTCAAGGTTTTTAGGGGCCAGGTTTCAGTGTGCAGAGAAGGTAAGAAAATCCATTACCTTGCACTAAAATCTTCCTAAAATTCAAAGGGACTGATGGCAGTGTGCAGATGTCTGTGCTTTATGTCCCTCCAGGATACAGAGGTGATAAACCATCAGAACCAGTCCAGCTGTGTCTATGAACATGAAATTTGGCTAAATAATCTGAAGTCTTAAATATTCATGAGACCACTTAAGTCAATCCCTGGCTGACTACTGAACACTTCCAGAAGTGGGACATAAACCTTAAGAATTATAACCTGCAGTTGGTGGCTTCTCACACTTCTGTGTTTAGTGTTTCATGGAAAGGACTGAGATGTTACAGAAAATTAATTGGAAGAATAAGGAGTGATATAATGGAAAATGTGCCTTATTTGGGGAATCTAAGGGCTGCATTTTTACTGATGAAAGTGGGGAAGTCAAAATGTGTAAATTGATGTGCAGAATGTGCAGACAAGTTTATTTCCATTCACTGCAAGAAAACTTGCTACTTCTTCTTCACTTGTTTGGAAAGGATTAATTGGCTAAATGACAATGCAACCGTTTCACTAATTAAGATATATCCATTTTGCCTGAAGAAGCCTGTCCTATTAGCAAGGTTAATAAACACTGACTCACTCTTCAGCTTTTCTCCCTCTTATTACATAAATTAGCACTAATCTGTAAATCAAATAAAAGGTATGTTTTAAAAATTAAGAAAATGTTACTGTGGAAATGATCTCCATGAACTTAAGTGCTCAGTAACAGGATTATTAATCTCACTGTTCCGTGATGAGAAAACTCATCAAGGTCTTTAAAATGTAAATTAATTATATTTTATTAGAAGGCTAGGAGAAAAACAGCAATGTGTCTGATGTAAAGAAATGGGTGAAATTATATTCTCAGCTCATAAGAATATTTCATAAACTAAAGAAACCTTGTTATCTGAATTTGTAATGCAGGGGTCAGTTATTCCAAGGTCCAGCTGAAAGTTTTTTTGTCATCTGGTCTTTTTTCTGCACAGATTTTCTTCTGTCTATGCTCACATTGCATCCTTTGCCTTATGGAAGCACCTCAAATGCTTCTCCACAGCTGTTTAACCATGGAAAATTTTAGCTTTTGCTGAGCCCTCTCCTGCTCTTTCTGTTTAGTTGTAAACAGCAGGCAGGTTTATAATTTATTGGGTGATATGCAAATGGTGTCATTTCCTTAGGAGGCTGGATAAAGGTAGAGAATAAGGACTTCTCTGTGTACAAGTGTGGGTAAATTTCTTTGCAAATGTAATTGTAAAGTGCTGCTCTGCAATCTGTGAGTGCATAATTCTTATGGTTCCTTTAGAAACACCATATAAGGGCTTCTATGACCTTTGAAAATCACAGCTCTCACTGATGTACCTAGCTAGGTTTTGTATAGAAGTTATTTTAAGGCAGAATTGGTTTATAAACTGGGGTCTTCTGCTCTGTTTTCTTCTTCTCCTGTTGTCAGTCTGTGTGTGCACTGAGTACGAGCACTGGTTGCTTGGAGTAAGTCCTTTTCTTGAAGCAAATGCAGCTAGATAAGAGAGCCTTCTCAAAATATTTTTGTTGTATTGGGATTTTTTCCCTGAAGTATAAAAAGCCTTCAGAGAGGAATCTAAGCAGTGACCAGTGTCTGCAACTCTTTGGTCTGGTATGGAATCAGCTCTTCCAGCCTGAGCAGCCTCCTTGGCATCCTTCAGCTCTGCCTGCTGCCAAAGTGTGGTCAGCGGTAGCTGCTTGGTGTAGGGCCTGGAGAACCATCAGGAATACAGTGCTACAGCCACAGAATCCTTCTCTAGGCCTTGTGGTTTGGGATATTGTCAGTTGCAGGGTCTCTTGAGTTGCTCAGAAGGACCTCCTGTCATTCCCAGGAATGCAGTTCCGTTCATACTACTCCCACACACTGAAGGACTTAGTCAAAATTGTCTTCTGAGTCTTCATTTTTATGGACCTCTCAAATAATATATCATTTCTCCAAAGCTGGAATGAGCTGTCCTTTCATTAGCTGTGTTCCTCTGTGTCCTCCAAGAAAGCTGAATTTGGCCAAAAAAGAAGCCAGGCACATCTGACAGGGCTATCTTAATACCTGCAGAAGGTAATGGGTTGTGAGGGACCTACCAGATTATGTCTGTATGACCACAGCAGGGACTTGAAAATTAAATCAAGCAGCTCCTGAAAAACTCTAGGTGATTTCAGAACACCTGCAAGAAGTATTTTTCCAAAGCACTGGTACATCAGAAAACATCTTCTGATGAGCTTCTCACTTGTGCCAGGCACTGTTTAGTTCCAGCACATCATGTTTTACCATCCAAAGGTTAAACTGTGTTCAAGTGAGTGAGAGCTCTCCAAGGTGAAAGCAATAACGTGTCCTTCTGCCTTTAAAGAATTAAAATTTCCAGTTAAGGACCCAAACCTATTTTTAGCTGAGCACATTTTTAAACTGTTACAATTTTTCCTTATGTTTCTAAATACTTCAGTCAGTTTCTCTGAGTTTTTAACTGTACAAGAGACTGACTTAACAGTGCATTATTTTTAATCAGTTCATTTTATTTGGCTTCAGAATTCTGAACCAAATTATCAGCATCACTGGCTAATTACTGGTTTATAATAATTTCACAGTGTGGAGTCTCCAGTAATCCAATATGGATTGCCTACAAAACAGCAATGCACTGTGTCACCTCAGGGATTTTGGCTGTATGTGTTACTGGCTGAATTTCAGAGCACCAGATGAAGAAACCAAGGCTTATTTCCCTTGAGTTTGGATTTGCATGATTGCTTCTCTGTATGTTGTCCTGAAAATGGACATCAAGTATCAAGAGAGAATGGCTTTCAAACAATTCTCTTTTTGCTTTCCTGCCTCTGAAGTACCTTTCCCTGCAGGCAGCATCACATTTCAACCTCCTTCCTAATTCTGGTGACACAGCAGGAGCAGATGTCCCTGTGCAGGTACTGTCAGCAACCATGGATAGTTGTTTTCCATATTGGTACAGGAAAGTCAGGATGCTGCAAAGTGAACAATGTCCACCACCAGAGCTACTGACTGAAAAGCTTCTGATTCTTTGTGTAGGATACAGACCTGAGAATCTCAGATTTCTGAAGCTTGGTTCTTCCTGCTAATAACCCCTTCATGTCTATGTGAGAAGTATTCCTATCCTCTGCTGGAATACAGCATAATTTGCAGTAGCTGCTTAGTAACACTGTAGAGCAGCTGAAAGGGACCAAAGCAGCTGTGTCTGCTATGACAGCAAAATTCACCTTGATCATTCATTTATCCCTTCTGCAAGCACCTGTCCAGCTGCCTGGATGAACCCTTCTTCTGTGGATCCTTCCTTCTAGAAAATGCTGAAAATCCTACTGATGTGTTGTCATTCAAACCTGCCTCATTCTGCTGAGATCCTAATCCAGTGAGGTTTTCCTGTCTGCAACTTTCCCTTTTAATCTGTGCCACTGGAAATAGTGATTTATGGAACCAGGGCAATTTCAGTGCTGTTCCCAGTACATCAGCCATCATTCCATTATCACTCAAATTAGTATAGTCACATTCTTGCCTTGCTAAAAGCAGGTGATATAGAGGCTGTGAGCTTCTATTCATGGCACTGGTATTCACACACTTGCTGAGAGGAGTGATCCAAGCTAACTGAACAGTTCCAATCCTGGTAGTAACAAAGACAGGCTTCAGTGCAGACTAGTCATGAACATCAGTGTCCAGCATCCAAGAAGGCTCATGGTGCTCACATTTAAATCAACCTTGGCTGAAACTATCATGGACAGCTTTTTTGTGCTGCAGTGAGACTGGCCACCTTCAAAGAGACATTCTCAAAGACTCCTGCATTTTGGAGTGCAACTCTGGTTCTTCAGAATTAAAAGTTAACAGTGACTAATGACATACATAATGAGTGATCCTGATCTCTCAATTAACCAGCAGGAAAAAAGAGAGGAGATCTGAAAGAGCACACATGGGTATCGCCATGAAGTTTCAGCTGATACAAACTGATCCAGCCCTCTGGAGAACACACAGATTTTCTGTGTGTTGGTGTAGTTCATATTTAGAAAGTGAGGCAAGAAGAGGTTCATATGATTTCAGCACTAGGAATGAGTGTCAAAAGGCAAAATTGCTGTCCAGATCTTAGCCAATGTGCTCAGTAATGCCAAACACAGACATTTAAAGCCCAAGATGGCTATCCAGAATGTCAGAATTATATTTAACCAATCTGTACTTATTTCTCTTTTACTTCTGGTTTCTAAGCTGCAGGTTCTTCTCCAAGTATGTTAACGTCTTTTCTGAAATTGTGAAAGCTAGAATTTTGATTTAATTTATATTAAAAGATTTATTGCTTAATCGTCTGCAAACCAGTTATTTATCACAATACCAGACAGTTACTGTTACTGATCTTCTAAACTGGTATTTCTCTCCTCTGGTATCAATCAAGATGAAACTTCAGGACTGGTTTAGGATCAGACCCCATTTTTTATGGAAATAAATGAGCCTCTGAAGGGCAACCATGTTTACATATATAGATAACCATGTTTACATGTATAGATTCTTTCTGTCTGTCAGTGTTGTTTGAGAATACTGGCTGTCATCCTTGGTGCTTTCTGGTCCAGAGAAGGTACAGCAAGGGAGTAGCAGCCTTCAAGGAAACTTCAGAACACCTCTATAAGAAATAAACTGTAAACAGCAGGAGCTCTATTAACATTAAAACTACTTTTCTTCCATTTCCTCTGGAGACTCTAACACTGTGATGGCCACAAGTTCATGGTCACATCTTGATCATTGTGGCTATTTCTAGTCATTATTGGATACATTATCCTGATATATTATTTAGAAGATTGTTTATACCAATAGACAGATAAAAGGAAAGTTAGCTTTGCAAAAGCCACATACTGAAGTGTCTTCAGAAGTTCTGAGTTCTGGTTCTGATGTGCCTTGGCTGAAAACAAAGAGCATTGTGTCACTGGCATCAATGCCATTTGCATTAGCCCTTTCAGATTTGGATGTTTCTCACTGCATTGAACATTTGCCATGGACACAGTCCTATATTTAAGGTGATAGATTGGAACTTGGTTCCTGAGAGATTACCTCATTCTGCTAGGCTGGAGTTACACAGAAGGGGCCTGACAATAGCCTGCTTCCCTTGGAAAGCCTTTACTTTGTTCTGCTGCTAAATGCTGCTAAGTGTTCTCTGTTAAGTCCTGTATGTTTATGATGGCATCATATGCTGAGGGAGCAGATGGCAAAGAATTCAAGTCCTGTCTCCCTCTGATGCCCCTGGCAATGAAGCATCCAAACATCTTCATAGATCTGAGTGTAAGAGCTGTGCCAGGATGCAAACAAAGGAATCTTTAATCTCAGGCATTACAGCAGCTTGCTGATTGTGGACAGTCCTCCTTTCAGTCTCTCAGACCTCACAGGTTGTTTGTGCTTATTGCTTGGAGTGTTCTACACTCCCAAAGGGACAGAGGGACATTACTAATTTATAGTAATCTCCCTAAAAATAACCAAAAAGCTGTGGAAAATTATCAGGGAGGAGACAGTTGAAAAGCACAACTATCCTATCTTCTCCCCTATAAATATAGCACATCACAGTGAAAATTTCCTTTTTAGCAAAACATGGTAACAGAATTTTGTAAGTACCCTGAAGGATATCAAAATTCCCCACTCTGTGTATTGCCAACATCTCACATGGAAGAAGTAAAACTATTCTTGTACTCTGAGGAAATAAGTAATAAATTACTGCTGTGCTTATGATTATTATTTAAGGGAATCTCTGTAGCAGGAGTTGGAGATTGATGTACAATTGAATGTCACTGCTGAGGTGGAGTTTGTGTACTAGATTAAAACAAATATTCCAGCTAGGGGGGATAGATAGTGGAAGAAAGTGCTTCCCAAAAGGAGGAAGGGAAAATAAAGACCACAGGAGTGGCCCACTTGAAAAATACTTTCCCAAGGTTTCTTCATCAAATCAGAATAATGCAAGTCTGATAAAATGTCAATCAAGAAAACCAAAAGGGAGCATCTGTGATGGAAAAAGGTGCCTGTGTTTGATAATTGGATTTTTTGGCTCTATGATGAAGTTACTAGATGAGACTGAACACATTGACCATGCAAGAGATTGTGACAGTCTTTTATCATTAAGATAAGGGAATATATACAATTCTGTCTCTGTTTAAATATGCAAATGTGAGGTGATGTTTGCAATGTGATTTCAGGCCTCTGAAAATAAAGAAATCCAGGCACAATGACAGAGACAAAAATAGCTGTTTACATGAGCTGTTATTTTTTTTAACCTGTGGGAACAACTCAGATCAACCTGAAGTCATTTTTATATAGCTTAGCACTGGAAAGTTTTGCATATGTCCAGATTCTTGTTTGGTTTTGTAATTTCAACATTTGCCTACCTTCTATCTTGTTCCCTCTGAGTGTTTGTTGCACTTGCAATGTGTAACAGAAATAGTGTCATAAATACAAATGTTCCTTGGCATGGGACACTCCTGGAAGGCCTACTTACAGGTAGTATACCTGAGGTAAATTCTTACACTACCAAAAGTAGGTCAATCTTGGAGTTTCACAGAGAAGATCCTAATATTTTATTTTTTATCACTCAATGTAATATAGGAATTACCAGTCCTTTGTTTTCACCCATGGTAGTCAGATCTCAGACAGCTTCTTGGACTGTCCTTCAGCTAGAAAGGCTCGTGGTCACTTGTAAAATTTGCACCTCTGAATGCTTTAAGGAGTGTTGCCTTTTACAAATATTCCCCAGAAGAGTTTTTCAAATACCTTCTTCCTGTGACTGACATGTAACATGCTGGTTTTGCATTTTCTTTTGTTATACTGCCAGGGAAATATTTTGTATTTTTATAAAATCACTCTCTTTATCTGTGTTTGAAAATATGATTATACATCTGGGTTTCTTCTGTGTGGAAAGCCTGATTGTTTATCAGACCCATGCCTTCAAGATAATATACTTTCAACTGTTTATTTGGGGATTTAATTGTTTGCTTGAGGAATTCTTTAGTGTGTTTTCTTTCATGAAATTAGCCTCAGCAGCTCAACTCTGAACACGTCCATAGTTATTACTAATGAAAGCACTTATCACCTTATTCACATCTCCAGGTAAGACTTTCATTCACATTACAGGAAACAGATTCTAATATATGTAAAAACTGCAGCTGTTGACTTGAATAAATGTCTCACTGGCTTTTAGCAATCTCAGATTGGAGTTGTTCTGATTTATATCCTGATTCTGATTAAAATAGACTCTAAATAATTTGTGTGACCACTATTAAATACTATGTGATGTCTATGAACTTAGAGACTCCATGGGTTGTAAAGTGTCTCCGGTCAGGCCCTGAGAATTTCTAGTTGATTTTAATATTTGGCTTGATTGATTTCATTAAAGGGCAGCAATTACATCAGAAAACTACTTGAAATAAAGCTGACTGTCTCTGAGCTATGTTTCTAATGCATTTTGAAATCTTTTAACTTAATGTATTTTAGCTTGTCTGCAGCTACTTGAGTAATGTAAGAGGGAACAACTTGTTTCATTTGGAATGGAGATACTATTTGTGAAATAGCCTTTCTAGGAGTGAGTCACTGATGAAAGGAGGAAGTTCATTTAATGTGCTCCCATAAAAACTGGCAAAAGAAAACGGAGTTTTCAGATTGTCTGAAAGAAAACCAAGGGTTCATAAAGTCAGGCAGCATTAAACATGGGATCTTAGCTGCCACATGAAATAAACTCTTTCCTTTTGTTATGATTTTGATAGCACTCAAAGTCAAAAATTATATCTAGAGTGTCAAAGGTTTAACATCTCAAAGTGCTGAGACAGACTGCATGAAGGACTTGATCCAGTCACTTGTAATTAACTCAGGCACAGCTACCTCCGTGGAAGGACCTGGCAGTAAAGAGTGCACAGATTGCAAGTGCAGAGAGTGGGCATCAGGTGCCCACCCAGAGCAGTTCTTTCCTGAGCATGCCCAGGGGCTGGTCTGGCTGTGAGCATGAGGTGGAGCCAGACACCACTTCTGCCTGTGCACATCCCTTGTGCCTCTGGATTGCCTGCACAGTGTGGAAAGGACCCCCCAGGGGACGCCTTTCACCCCAGAGAGCTCAGATCACAAATCCTGCAGGAGGGTGGTGCTGCCATGGGATCACAGGGAGCCCATGGGCCAAGGTGAGGCTGGAATTCAGCTCCACTGCTTGCAGCCGGTGTTGTCTGATCAGCACCACGTGGATCGGTGCTGTTCAGATTTGCTGACTTCAACTAATAATTATCTTGTTAGGTTTGTTTTAATTTTAGTCAATGTCAGAAGCTTCATCTAGGGCCCTTCTTATTAGACATACATTCTTATTGCAGTCTGTTTTATAGGCTACACATTTGTAGTCATGAAACCATTTAGAAAAAAGGCCATCTCTTAGTTCTTCACTGTCCAGTCCTGATTGATTCATGACAGCTTTCATTCAGCAAAATGGAACTTTGATATCTTTTCTCTTGGGCCTTTTCAGCAAATTCTGCCAGATTCAGACCTGCCCTCCAGTGGATGTATTTTCTGCACTTTGGTTTGACTTGAATTCCCTGTAAGAAAAAACATTATTGAAAAAATACAACCAAAATCACATAGTACTACTGGAAAAGCTGAACAGTTTTGAAAGAGAGAATTAAGTCTAGTGGGCCTTTGCCCTGCTCCTCTGAACAAAAGATTTTGTAGTTATAAATACATTAGAAACAAATGTAGCAACTGGAAAAAAGGTTTTTCTAATCTAATTTCTAAGCTAATTTCCAGAAAGAAGAAAATATGCAAAAAAACTTGGACAGAGGGAACGATTAGTGCTACTGTTGTGTTTCCAGTTCGAAATCAATCACAACTTTATTGGGTTTTATTTATAGTATATGAAACCCATATTTTGTAAGAATTCTCTTGAGCAGAAGAGGAGGGTGTTTTATTATCATTATTTTTTAACAAAACAATTAACCTTTCTTTTTTGTGTATCAACAGGCTTTTCCATGGGCAACTAATGGAGTCAAGCTTGTCAGAGCATGGAAACTGATTGGCAGGTAAGTGAAAGAACCTGGAGCTATGATACCTCTCAAAGATAAATCCTTCAGTGAAAGACCACCAAACTCCCACAGAGAAACAAATAGGAAAATGTCTGTTTATAATAATAAATTTATATTCTTTTAGCTGCAGAGAATTTACACTCTCTAGAAAGGTAAAATAGAGGCTGGAAAACTGAGTTTTCGCTAAGGGAGAACACCAGGAAAGCAGCACTATTTTCTGATGTTCAGAAAACAACAGACATATGCTTTATGCCTTTTTTTTTTTTTTCCTCCAAGATCTCTCCTGAAATACTGAGTAACCAGAATGATATTTTCTGTATCTTTGAGAGCACTTCTGTTCACATCTTTACCATAAAAATGCTGTTCTTGAAAAAGTAGATCACTTCCAGCCATGCACACTCCCAGTCTGTCTTCTTTTGGGCTATTCCTTCACCACCACATAAAGCTGAAGGTTTAACAGTTTCAAATCCAAGGGCAGCAGTCACATCCAAAGTTTGTCTTTAGTGATTTTCATTTGCACCCATCAAGATTTTTTTTTTTTTCCCATCAATGTTCCAAGTCTAAAACAAACAGCTGTAGTGGAACAGTGATCTCCAGCGAGATTCTGCTGATGATTATTACAGTCCTGGTGATGTTTTCTCTGCTGCTGTCGCCAATAAAATACCTATGTAGATCTTAGCTGGATTCGGGACTGGTGACACTTAAACAGATGCCGGGATCTCAGTCGCGGCCAGCAGAGGCCACTAAAACATCGCTGGAAGAGCTGTACAAGACCCTGGAGGCTTTGTAGTTCAGCATGCTCAGTGCTGAAGAGATAGTATCTGGGATGTGGATCAGGATTTTCCCAAAAAGAAGGATTTTTTGGGAGAATTTCAAACTTTCCAAGATTTTTAAAATAACCTTTGGATGAATATTGCCTTTGCTGCTGGTCTGCACTCTATGTGGGCTGGTACTTGCCAGCAATGAGCTGGAGCAGGTGCAGAGGGAAAAACTTTATAAAAAAAGGTCCAAGATCTCTTTCACTTGTGCCCAGCGCTGTGGAGGACTTTGTAACTACACCGTGCAGTTTGGTACAGTCAGCTGAAAAGGGTAAACCCACTAAGCAGCAGCTCAGCAGGAGCTGGGAGGTGCAGCCTGACAGAGAGGCAAGATGCTGTCATTGCTCTTCTGCAATAAGTTGGCTCAAGGAAAGAGGCTCTAAGTGGATTCCCAGCCCTGTGCCAGCAAACTGTGCCTGTGCTGTCCTTGGCAGCCCACACTCCAAGTGGGAGATGGCAAGCAGGATGTTCCTGTGTCAGGATCCATTACAGAGAAGGGATGTTGAGCAGGCAAAACTGGGGACAGCATTTCTCACAGTTTCACATGCACTGCTCCTATTGTCACTCTGTAGGTCTGAATGTGATCTGTGTCCCTTGCTGAGTCAAGCACAGACCACAGACATGGAGAGTCCTCTGGCAAATCTGAACTTTCAATGCACTTTAAAGGTGGTGTTATGTCCAAATCCTGCAGAAGACAGAGAGGAGCAGAAAGTGTCAGGTTTTACCTCTCTCCTTTCAATCTGGGGAGAGAAAATAGAAGATAATGTACCCATTACTTCTTCAAAGCCCGAGTGTGAAAAACACTAGTGGAAGAGGGATAGTGTTTTTAGGTAAAGCATAGAATCATAAAATTATTTAGATTGAAAAAGACCTCTAGGATCATCAAGTCCAATAAGTAACCCAGTGCTGCTGAGCCCACCACTAACCATGTCCCAAAGTGCCACCTCTACACATTTTTTAAACTCCTCCAGGGATGGTGACTCAGCCACTTCCCTGGGCTGCCTGTTCCAGTGCTTGAAAACCTTTTCAGTAAAGAAAATTTTCCTAAAACACAATTTAAAGCTCTCCTGGCACAATTTACCCTTTCCTCTCATCTTGTCACTTGTTATAAGAGACAAATTGCTACAACCTCCTTTCAAGTAGTTGTGAAGAGCCATAAGATCCAGTTTATTGAGAAACACCTTCCTTTTGTGGCACTTCAAATGGAAGGTGCCAGCTACACAAGATACATTTTCAATGTGTTTCATAAAGGCTGAGCACTTAAATTCCTTTAAGATATTTCTGTGAGCTCAGGCAAGTCCTTTAAGCACTTGAAACATGGCAAGATCTAAAATGTACAGATTAGAGACTAAACTGTAGATTATTAATAAGATTGTTCTGGAAATTCATCATGCACTTGAAAGGCAATTTTTATAGCCTAATATCTGTCAGTAGCCTGTACCAGCAAGCTCTTTCACTCAGAAGAATCAAGACAGATTTAAAATGATGGAAAGACAATTTCCCAGGGTTTTCTTTCTTGCCTTTCACTAACTGACAACAAAATCTATAAAATATTTTATCCTCCAAGAAATGTGTTGTGCTAATTTTAGACCAAAGACCTTGTATATTGTGCTCACAAATCCTTGTTGCAGAAACAATTGTTTGGACAGAAAAATAGAATAATCCATGTTATAACAATGGCAAAATTTAAACCAAACAGGTTTAACAGGCTTTGCTTCTGGGATTGAAATATATAGTACAATAATAGAATTGTAGTTGGCAAAGACTTTAAAAAATAAACTGAAATGTCTTGGGTGCATTGCAGCTCTGATTCTTCTGTGTGTAAAATATAGTCCAATTTCAGCAAGATTTGACTTCTCTGGTGGGAATTTATTTTTCCTCAATCCAGATTATAAATGTTGTAATGTTCAGCAGGTGGCACCAGCTGCCAGGATGACACCGAGGTGTGCTCATGTGCCTTGTGTGAAAATCTGAGTGGTACCCAAAGCCAGGGAAGTGACAGCTCCAACCTCCAGCAGCACTGGATAATGCCCTCCTCACAGTAAGGGAAGCTTATTTTTTTTCCTCTCTGATACCATCATATTCTTGTGCTTGTATTCTTTCACATTCTTGTGCCTCACCTCTGGAGTTACATAATTTGTGCATATACAAGGCACAAATATCTCAGTGTTTTACTGACCTGTAGGCACACAGTTTGTGGCAATTGGGAGTGGGGCTGCAGCCCAGCCTCATCCCCAGTGGGCACAGCTGTGAGGAGCAGGTGAGCAGCACTGACAGCAATGAGCCATGGAGTGCCCAGGGGCACTGAGCAACCACCAAAGGGAGCAGAGGACACTCAGGTACACTGCATGAACATGAGGGGTATAAAAGGTTTGGCTAAAGAGCAAGAAGGGTGGGTGCTTGAAACCTTCTGATGTGGTGTGACTGTATGGGTGAATGCTTAAAGCCTTCTAAAATTGTATGATGGATGATAATCTGCATATAGTGGCTATCTCAACTGCAGCATGTGCTGCAACACTAACTCTTCTGGCCAGTGCCAGGGCAGTGTGGGATTTGCTGGCACAAGGGGCAAGGCTGCACAAGGGGCCATAGGCCACACCACACTCTTACCTCCTTTGGTGGACACTCTGCATCCACCTGCACAGCCCTTGCATGAATGAATCTGCTGTAAAATATCAAGTGAATATGTGAAATAAATTGCTGTAACTGGCTTTGTTATCTCGCCAAAAGTCCCAGCTCTTCAGTGCTTCTCTACTGGCTGCTGTACAAAAGCAGTGAGGAGCCTCAGCTGGGCAGACATGAGGCGCAGTATGGGGAGCGAGCACAGTGGAGCAGAGCCCTTAAAGCAGAGGTCAGATACTCCCATATGTGGCTTTGCACATATTCCAAATGAAAGCCTTGCTGTCTTCTGCTTATAATTATTTTTCACATAAGAAAGAGAAGAGATCCATTAACTTTACCAGTCCAGACCATATCTATAGATAATACCACTTAATCCTAGATTTGTATCTTTTTGTGAAAATGTGATGATTCCCAAAACAGGACATATATACATAATTATTTTCATGACCAAATTACAAATGTCCAGCCAGAAAAATACTCCTGGCTGAACAATGTACCCCAGACTCTTTTGAGTTGCCCAACTGATATTTAATTTCTGGACAGAACCAGCCAGCTTTCCCTGTAAAAATGCACTCCAGATTTGCCTGAGCACAGACAGCAGGAGTAGATACAAGGCCTTTGCCCTGTGATAGGCAGGGTCTGGATTTGGGTTTGCTTGAAGGGGTAAACAGTGCATGGATGGAGAGTATGAAACCAGAGAAAGCTAAACAAAAATGTTTATGCTTTTTGTAAAGTGACTGGGAGTGCCAGCAGGGCAATAGCTTTAATCAGCTCTTGATACAGAAGTCATTCTGTTAACACAGGGAGTAAGGTTTTAGCCTTATGTAAGTGTTTTATATTTTGCTGTGGAGGCACAGAAAAAAGACATACTGCACCTCTAACATTTGTTAACATTAAAGAGGGAATCTCACAGTGGTCACAAACCCTGAAGCCACAAGAAAGCTAGAAAGTCATCTTCAATAATGTTGGTATGTGCTTCAGTTGATTCTTCAGGTTAATTCCTTTGCGTGTTCTCTGTAGTTAAAAAGCGTTGGCAGTTTTTCATAACTCCCCACCTTTAAAATGGGTTGCCTTAGTTACCATGGCCAGCTTGAGAGACAGCAAATTTAGTACTAATACATTTTCAAATCTCTGCAGTTTCTGTAAAATCTCTGTCATAATCAGCTACAAGATACAGTTTTATTATATGTTAGTAAGTGTAGTGGTCATGCCTAATCAAGTTAAATAAAGAGAGAAGATTGTCACAGGCCAGAACAATGGCCTTGTGTCATTACCTTAGTGACTATCCTGTGAATATTAGGTGAAATAGTCTGTGGAGTTCCCCTGTAACTGGAAATAAGGTTGGCTTCAAGTGGCTCAGATGTCTGGTGCTTGGAATCAACATGCTGCAGTCAAGGTCATACTTTCCCCAGGAGGAAACTGATAAGTCTTAAGTTGTCTTTTTGATTGATGATTCAGTATGTCCTCTGGTACTTCAGAAAATCAGAGAAACCAATTAGTATTTTAAAGTTTTTTTTTGGTTTTTTTTTTCTAAAGGGTAACTACTATTCATGATAAATGGAGTTAACAGTCCTCTCAAAGGCTGTTGATTTATCTTGGCCTCATCAGCACAGTATTTGTTTTGAGAACACCTCTCTGTGTGACCCGATGTGATGAAAGTAATTTTTCACCTCCACTCTTTTGTTCATCTTTCAAAATTTTAAGTAATGTGACTTAAAGTTTAGTGACGTTTTATATTACTTGTGTAATTTTTTAAAGTTCCTAAAACCCCTTTAATTACAGAAAGAGACTTTCTCTTCTCAAAGTAAGGAGTTGGCAGCAGTGCCTGAGAAAGTGGCTGTTTGCAAGCTCAGGGTCTTAGGGGACAGTGGAGGAACTTGGAGTTCTCCTTTCATGAAAGCATCTCCTTCTCTAAAGAGCAGCTGTGGGCTGTGCTGCAGGACTGGAAGTGCTCTGGTCATTTGTACAGAGGGAGTGCTTTTATTGTCCTTAAACCTCAGCCTAGGTTGTTGTGATCAGCTGAGTGAAGAACAAGAAACCGAAAACTGTGGGTTTGTTTATTTATTAAATTTAATTTATGAAATTAGCTGGTTTGTATTTTGCTGCAGCCCCACGGTTTTTCCTTCTCAATAAACTGACACTTGATGCTTCTAAACTGCATGTCTCCCTGACTTTGAGATAAATATCTCAAACTCAGTAAGAGTAATGTGAAGGAGGAAAATACTGAATCTACCTTTTATAGCTTTTCCTAGTAGCAAAAGCAACCTTCCAAGTCTTCAGATCACTAAAAGAGACCATTTTTTCTTAGAAGCTTCTGTTTTCCTGAAAGACGAGGCTGAGTATATCCTTGTGAAGCTTCACATGGCTGAAATGACTTAATGAATATGTTTTACAAAGCTTTGGATGACAGTGGGAAAAAATAACCAACAAGTCAGCCTCAGTCCTTGGTCACAGTTAGGACAAAACCACCTGGTTTTGTAGATTTATAAATCTACATCCTGATGCATGTAATTGTGCAAAATAACCACTGTGTGATTTTTAATTCATGCTACCAAGAGAGCAGGTTTCTCTTTTCTTCAGCTTCTGCCAATTTCGGGACTTTCATTCACAGATTTACAAGCAGAAATATCCTCTGGGGTCAGCCCACTGGTCCACTTGCTCCCAGTGGTGTTGCTGTTTAGGGGGAGGGCATGAGCCCAGGCATTTCCTGCAGTCCTTTCCCCTCAGCCTCCACAGCTGTTGTGTTTATGATGTTAGGGAACACATTTATGGGTCCTTTCCTTGAGAATGTACCTAATCCCTTTTTGAACCTATTGATACCATCTGCCTTGCAGCCTCTTGCAAGTTCTAGAGATTTACTGCCCACTGTGTACTGAAGTACTTCCTTAAGTGCGTTTTGTAATGATTTATCTTTGCAACATCCCCAGGAAGAAGAGCATAGTCATCCTCATTTGACAGTAGGGAAAGATTAGGAGGGTTGTTTGCAAAAGCACCTGTTAATAGATGTCTGGTGCACAGTTTCTCTAATGTGAGGCATTTGAGTTTTCAGATGCCTGAACTGATTGCTAGCCCAGAGCAGTCATGTGCAATGATTAACAAACAAATGAGGATCATTTGTGGTGTTGTTTGATTTATTGACTGACCCATAATTAAATACTAATCTCATAGCAAAGCAGAGACCAAACTTCATTCTCCCAGTCATGGTCAGCTTCTTTTTCTTGGAGGTTTTTATCTGGCTCATCATTTGTTATCTTGTGCAACCAGTATCAAAAAAGGGACACAATAAAAGCTGGCATTATTCACTGATGTTCTAGACTTATCCACTGAACAAAGAGTGGCATTTTCCTGATCCAGGAGAAGCTGCAGTGGAAAACACAGTGTAGAAGTGTACAATTACAGCCTGTCTGTTAAGGCATGTATAGAATTAATATCACTAGGAGGGGGGGAAAGCCTCTCAGAAAGTGTCTTTTAGGAAACATGTCTTACAGGGAATGGTTGAGGGAGCTGAGTCTAGAGGAGCTTTAGGGGGGACCTAATCACTCTCTACAATTACCTGGCAGGAGGCTGTAGTGAGGTGGGGATCAGTCTCTTCTGCTGTGCCTGCAGTGAGAAGCCTAGAGTTCAATGGCCTCAAACTGAGGCAGGTGAGATTCAGATTACATGTCAGAAAAAAAATTTCCCTGTGGTCTAGGGGTGAGAGTGCTGGATTGATGGTTGGACTTGTCGATCTCAAAGGTCTCTTTCAATCAATTCTGTGATTCAGTGATTCGATGATTATCAGCATTTCAGAATCTAAACACCCACAACATCCCCATCAAAATCAAAAGAGGACGAGAAGAAAGTGCTAAGGAAGAAGGAAAGCAGCAAGTGTCCAGAACCAACAGGTGGTGCGTGCCCCGTGTGGTTCCACATCCAGCCGCGCCGATGGGTCACGGGGTGTCCGGAGCGCCCCGGGGTACCGGGCTGGCCGTGAGGGCGGCGCGGCGGGGCGGGGCCGGCCCGGGCGGGCGGAGGAGCGGCGGCGGCGGCGCGGGGCGAGCGCACTCGGCAGGGGCGACCCTGTCTCGGGCTGTCGCCACCGCGGCTCGGGCTGTCGCCACCCCGGCTCGGGCTGTCGCCATGGCCCCGCGCCCCGCCGCGCTGCCGCGCCTGCTGCTCTCGTCCGCGGCGCGGGCGCTGCTGTGGCTCGGCCCCGTGTACCTGGCGGGGTACCTGGGGCTGAGCGGCAGCTGGGTGCTGCTGGCGCTGGCGCTGTGGCTCTGCTGGGGACTCAACCGGCGGGGGAAGCGCGACCGCCTGGCCGCCGCCTTCGCGCTGCTGGAGGACGAGCGGGAGGCGGTGTGCCGGGGCCTGGCCGGCCGGCACCTGCCCGCCTGGGTGAGTGAGGAGCGCGGGCTCTGCCCCGCATCCCGCGGCGGCTCCGGGCGGGGGAGCGGGACTGAGAGCGGGACTGAGAGCGGGGTGTCCCGGGGCGGGCAGCGAAGGGGTGGCAGTGATGCAGTAGCGTCTTTGATTTTGAAGTCTTGCTCAGGAAAGCAAGGATTAAACTATAAGTTGTTTTAGCCCAGGAGATGTGCTGTTAGTGGGTACATAAAACAGTCTGTTATATCGCCAGAGACATCTCCCTTCAAATACATGATGTTGCATTGCAGGTATTTTGCTGTTGAAGATACTTATTTTACACTTCTCATCCAGCAGATTTTTCCCCTTTAGTGTCATTTGAAAACAAACAAAATATATAAACATTATATTCCCACCCTGCTAAAAACCCAAATATTTAATTTTATGGAGTCATCTCTGGATGGTAGGGAAGGCCAGCCCCTGTTTGTTGTCCACATTTGTTTTTAGTCACTCTGCATTTTAAAGTGAAGAAACTAGAATTTCTGCCTGCCATTTTATTCTGTGTCTTGGGTTATTTATTGGGCAGCTGTGGTTGGCTAATGGAAAGGATGATGAGGTGTTTAGATATTTTTTCTTTTATCATCATTTACTTAGCATTTAAAATTCTGTCAGGGACTGGTAGGGAAATGCTTTTCTTGTAAAGAATGTTGCATGGAGGCATTTATAGTCAGCAAACTTTTATATAGCCTACAGCACTTGGCTTTTCTTAATGCTGTGAGAAATGAAGGCAGCTGGCAGTTCTGAGGAGTGAGGCCAGGGTCTCCTGCCAGGGCTGATGCAGCTCCCTGCACATCTTCCCTCCTGCCAGGCACAGAAGTCTGTCTCTGAATGAAGTTTCTTCTTGTTTGTATTGACAGAGCGTAAAGAAAAACAATTCAGGGCATTAATGAATGTGGTGGTGTCAGCTCTTGCACTGATGCTGTCAGAGCAGTGTTGTGTTTTATCCTCAAGTGCCCTGAATCATTGTAACCAGAAATTGAGCCTCTTAGTCACTGTTGAAAAATCAGGCTTGCCCCCACAGCTCTCACAGATTCAAAAAGTTCCATTGGGTTTTGTGGCTGAAAGTTTCAGGCTTCATTAGTGTAGGAGCAGGTGGTCCATTATTGATTGCCCTGTACTGGGCCTTCACAAGGCTCCACAGAGAGCACTCTGTGCCCCAACCCAGGAGAGGTTTGGGCAAATGGGGAAACTGCAGCAGAGGCCACTGAGATGGTCAGGGGCTGGAGCACCTGGGGTCTGACAATGTTCAGCCTCCTTCAGGAGAAGGGAACGTTTAAGGGCTATCTCATTTCTATCTCCCGCTGCTCAGCATGTGCTCATAGAGCTGGTAGAGTCAGACTCTTTCCATAGGTCTGATTTGTAACTTCTGAATTCTTGGATTTTACTCCTGGAAGGCAGGATGTAGGACCTAATGATAAAGGGGCTGCACAGTGTGCTTTCAGTTTTTTCTATATTGCCACTTCCTTTCCTTTTGTGTGGTGGTAATTTTTGTTCATCATTTGGGTGTTTGCTTCCACACTACACTTGTCCTTGATGCTTTTTAACTCCCCAGTTTTAATGTTCCTTCCATCCCCATCCTCTATTGGATCTGCTTCTTCCATGTGCCCATCATGGAGGCCGATTCTCATCTGATGTCTACTCAGTTTATTCTCTGCAGTGTTGTCTTTTTTATCTTTTATCTTTTGTTTTTGCCTTTCAGTGTTTGTAGATCTTCAGTTGGGAGCTCTAAAACTATCCACTGAGGTCTTCTCTCCTGTCACACAGAGGTGGCAGTAGGAATACAGTTCAAGGGGAGCATGGCTTGGATTTGCAGTGTTGTAATCTTAGGACAGGTTCTGAAGGTGTGAAATGATTGCAGTGTCTTTGGATTCATAAATCTTTGTGTCTTCATGTGGTCTGTAATAAAATGAGGGGGATCCATCTAGTGAAAAGTTAAGAGCAATCATAGATTTTGCTGTTGGTTAAAAATTGTTCTCCCTAGGAATTGGCTTCTTTAAATTGGCTCAGGTTCTGCTCAGTCCTGGTATCAGTTGTTAGGAGATACACAGAATGCAGCCTTTCCTTTAGGGGGCATGCTGGGAGGGTTTCCCTAATCTACTTAACCATCTGTTTTGGTGTATTTGCAGGATTGTTTTGCAGCACCAGTTTCTTGGCTGAAACCAGTCAGTGAGTTGGGAATAGACACGTTCCTGTGCTAGACAGCGTACGTGGGCAGGCTGTGCTTCCTCAGGAAACCAGGCTGGAAATCTGCTCATGGCAGGCACGGTCAGATCCATGGCTTGGAGAGTTGAGACCTTCTGACTTCAGCCTTTGCAGCCTTTAGCATTACTTCTGTACAAGTAGGCCGTGCTCAGAGCAGAGGTAGCCAGGCTTCCACCTTCATTCCAGCTCCTGGGGTTGTGGTGACTGCTCTATATTGCTTTTGCCAGTGGTTATCTGGCTGCACATGGCAGAATCCAAGTGTGCTGTGTTTCTTCCTGATGTTAAACTCCTTTTACCAGGCAAAATACTACTGGGTACAGAACTGTCCTTTTAAAATGTTGCCTTTTAAGTCCTTGTTCATGGAAAAGCCTTGTTTATACTTCTTTTTTTCCTCCTGTATCAATAGCTAAAAATCCTGGCTTTTTGTAAAAAGAAACAAAACACCAAACTCCCCAATAAAACCCAAAACAACCAAACAAACAAGGAAAAAAACCAAACCAAACCCTGATGGGTAGATTGCTGTGTTGTATTTGAACAGAATGGTGCTGTTGTGTCAGACATGGGTTTTGTTGTTGCTGTGATCCTTGCTGTGGTTTGCTCCAGGGCAAGGTGGAGTCATGCACAGCTTACACATTTTCTTTACTTGCTAGTAATTGCCCCTTACCTAGTGTTTTTGATCTTCAAAGCTCTTTTCAAATGATAAGTAATTTTTACTGCATTCCTTAAACTTTGGCAAAGAAGTGTGCCTGTTTTTGTAGATGGGTAAAACTGATTCTGATAGTGCGACTTGCCCAAGGCTATGGGATTAAGTCTTACTCTGTGTTAGTATTAATTTTGGCAGCTCTGGTGTCTGGTTCTGGGCTTAGTAGGAAGTGTTTTGGGCTCCTCCTACCTGTGCTGTACTGATGACAAACTCGGGGCAAGACCTTGCTGGCAGGGCTCCCACCAGTAGCAAGGGCCAGAAGTAAGTCTGAAATCCAGAGCACATGGTTCAGAAGTATGGAACTACAGATGGTTTTATTTTCAAAACATATTAGACTACGTTAAATTCTTGGAATAAATGGTTGAGTCAAGAAGAGAGCTTGGTGGTGTCACTGGGCTGAACTAGCCATGTGACATGCTAGCTAGCATTCATGTTATGGGGATAAACCATGGGTAGGAAAGGACTTGCTAGAAGTAAGAGCTTCTGTCTTACTACTCAGTGGATAATGCAGTTGCAACACCTGGATACCAAGCTCTGCTTCCTCACAGTACTGCTCATTTAGTTCATACCATTGAGTGGAGCTGAACTTTGGTATTGAGAACCCACTGAAATTTGGTGGCCTGTCATAAAGGGCAGAAAGCTGGTTTTCACCAGTCATGTCATCAGCCAGTTTTGGTGGTGTTCTCTGCAAGAAGAGCCCATTTAGTGTCAGCCCAGGAGCCCCTGGTGGTCTTTGGTCCCAGCCTTTGAGCTCCAGCAGTGCCATTCCTTCCATCTGTCAGAGGAAACTGAGGCACCAAGTGCCAGTGTGGGAGCTGAGTTGCAGACACCTGAATGAGGGGATGTCAAGTGGGGTGGAAATGTACCTGTACATTTGTGTACAAATGTCTGCTGTCACAGCATCTGAGGTGTGACACAGTGTGGTGTGATTCATTGCAGTTGCTTTGGGGATTTGCTGGGGGCTGTTGGTGGTTTGGGCACAAATAATAAATTCAATTTTACTTTTTCTTAAGGTGGGTCCACCTACAGCCTCATTCTCCTGGTTTTTGCCTCTTTCCTAATGCCTCTTTGTGCTGTTTCAAGTCTCTAGCAGCCTTGCCTCTAGTGAATAATCCCAGACAACTTTAATGGTTTATAATGCCCCATATTTCTCCCCTGCACATATGGGCTGTGACTTTCTCACTAGGAAGGGGTAGCCTAACTGTTGTCCTGTCCTTTCTTTTGGGTCACATCCCTCTCCTGCCTGTAAGGTGCTCTGAAGAACAAGCTCAGCATGCTGCTTCCACCTCTGCTCTATCCTTCCTACATCTTATCCCAGGGTGTGACCCAAGTGCTGCAGGATGTTGGTGCTTGGCAATTACACTGGAGCTGAGAACCCAGGATTTATGTGACCTGATGGAGAACATTTAGATGGTGGAAGATGAAAGGCTGGCAGGTGGAGGTCCCCTGATTCACATAGTCTGCCTCACAGCAAAATGTCAGCAGCAGTTTGTGTTGATTGTCCCTTCTGGTGCTGAGTTCTCACTTCATCATGTGAAGGCTGGCATTTCAGTGGACTTCTATTGTCTGCTTTAATGGAAAAGTTGCTATTTAGAGTATCAAAAGAATTTTCTTATAAAGAAAATGGTAATATTACTTTGGGTTTTTTGAATGAGATTATTTAAAGCATTATGTGAGCAAGGAAAATGGGCTTTTCAATCATATATGAAGCTGTATTAAAAAACATGTCCATTCCATCCAAATGTCTCTGAGCACCTCTCTGAAAGCTGATGGACAGTAAGGCTTTGCCTGAAAAGTGTAATTCACAGCTCTTGTAAGAGGAGGTTTTGTCCTACCCAGTAACTATTATCAGGCTAGATGATAGTCAGATTCCCTTTGTATTCAGGTGCTCTAATGGCGATTCTGAGAAGCTGCTGCAGTATCCTTCCCTTCTGCAGTAACCTGCTAGCAGTTTGTGACACCAGCTGCAAATACCACATCCATAAGGCTTTAATGTGTGATTGTAGTAAGGTGGTTGTAACTCTTCACTCAGCAGCTTCCTGTTGGGGTCTGAGAGATCAGTTACTTGAGGGTGGTCTCATACCCAGTTGTCCTGATGGTGATTAAGCAAGTCAACACTTCTTGTTGGCATTTGGTGTGTCAAACTTGAAAACATGATGTATAAGTGACTATTTAATTTTAATTTCTCCCTACCATCTCAAAAAGCTCTAAGAGGTGAAAACACTGGAGTGTTACATGTGATAGTGTATGCTAATGGCTTGAACACAGGGCTTCTTTTCCCTGAAACCATTGGCACCATGTTGATATTAGTGGAGAAATGCTGCCACAACCAATAAATTGAGTTTCCCAAGCAGGTGGTTGTTTTCCAAAGTGGGGTGTCCTGGTTCAGGCGAGTGAATCCAGGAAACAGGTCCTGCACAGCTCATGATCCTAAAGGGAAGTAGGTTCTCGTGGCTTCCCAAGGCATGACAAAGAGAAGGATGAGAAATCTAATGCTGCTTTACATCATGAACAGGATGTGACACTTGCTTTAATCATGTAAATGTGCCCAGAGGCATACTGATGCATCAGTGCACGTGGGGTTTTTTGCTTTTTCTATTCTTTACTGGCTTCTTTGCATTTTACAATTTTTCAAGGAGGTAGTAAATTATAAAGAATGTATGTGTGAAGGCAGAGGGATCTCAGCTTACTCTTAACAATTGTTCCGCACTCCATGCTGTCTTTTGCATGTGTGGCAGTGTGCTTAAACAGATGGCACGTGGCACTCAGTTTATTTTTCTTTGCATCCAGGTTCACTTCCCTGATGTTGAACGAGTGGAGTGGCTGAACAAGGTGAGGAGCTCTGAACTCTGGCTGGTGAGGCCACCTGCTCTGAGCTGCATCCCTCCCATCCAAATTCTGTGGGACACCTCTGAGAAAGCTATCAAAGTATTAGAGTGTAGTTCAGTTGTATCAGTGTCTGTACTGAAGTATGGAGTCACTTAAGTGTGGGGTTGCTACTGAGGTTGAGAGCCAATGTGAGCCTGGTTGATAGAAGTTTGATAAATTCAATAACACTTCATTCTGAGACTAAAAAGAAAAGGCCAGTGTTTGTCTGCATATATGGATACATACATGTGTATGGTATTGATATTATTTTAGCAAACTTAGTGGTGGCTCCTCTTACCAGAAAGGTTCCCAGAGAGCACTGAGGAAATGCTTCCATTAGCAGGTGTGGTCAACCTCTCAAAGCAAAACAGCTGAGCTTGCAAATTAGCATCCAGTGACTATCTTCTTTTTTGGTGTTTTTTTTAACAAATTTTCTTTTTTATATAAAAGCTCATGTCAATCCTCTCTAAATAAACCTAACTCTAGGGAACATTGTGACACTTTAGAGTAATTAGGGACTATAGTACTATAGAAATTTAACCGTGGGCTTTGTTGGCTCCTGTGGTAAGAAGCAGCCTCTATGGTGCTAAAAACTCACCCTTCAGTTCCTGAAACAATTCCAATTCTGAGAAACAGGGATGGATCCTTCCATAAGGATGACTTAAGTGCAGAAAGTTGATTTGGTGTTTTAAAAGGACAGATATTAATATCCAGGGTTCTCTAATGGGTGTGTCTGTTTCTCAGCAAAAGGTGTCTTACTCAAAGAATCTTCAGTGTGTTCCTGCTTTCGCTGTTCTTTAGGTGCTTGTACAGGCTTGGCCATACTTTGGAACAATCATGGAAAAAACATTTAAAGAAGTTCTTGAACCAAAAATCAGAGCAAAGAACGTACATCTGAAAACATGCACCTTTACCAAGATCCACTTCGGCGAGAAGGTAGTGGGAATCTCTTGTAATGCTTGTGGTTCACTCTTTTCTGAAAAGTTCAGGTGCAAGGGGAGTGAGATGTTCATCTCTGTAACAGCTTTGCTCCCTCCTCGTGTTGACATCAGCATCTTCACCATGAAGGAAGGATCCTACAGGAAAAACACACATCTCTTCCCACTTGCTGTCAGTATCCTGGGACTGCAGATAGAAAAAAAGGAGCATATCCATATTTATTTATGTTGTACCCTTGCAACAGAAATTTTCAGTGCTCTCTAAGGCTTGCAGGATGGCCTAAGGCTACTTGCAACTAGCCCTGTGTTTGAGGATTGCCAAGGCCATTCTGTCTTTAAAGAAAAAAAAAATTAGTGTTGTATACTCACATTTTACTTGCAGTTTGGCAAAGTATTTAATTAATCCTTCTGTATTCAAATTCATCAAAGTGAGTAGGACTTTTCACTTGTGCTTAGCTTGATAGATGTTGACTATGTTGTATCTTGTTTGTGCTTATTTCAGTGCCCTAGAATTAATGGAATAAAAGCCTACACCAAAGAAATTGACAGAAGACAAGTTACCCTGGACCTGCAGATCTGGTAACGTTACATCATTGATTATGTTGATGGTTCTTAACTTGCTGCCTGTGCATGTGTCCTGCTGGACTGGGCATGGTGTACTAAGATTAGCCTAGAATGATAGGAGATAATCTGTCTCCCAGCTGGATGTCCTCAGGAGTTACAGAAGTGAAATGTGCATTAGCCATTTCTAGACCAGAAATATCCTGCAGAGCTCTAAGTGTTACCTACTCTGGCCCATCATTGCTGCCATGGGTATAAGAATGTGTCCCTTGGCTTTGCCATTGATGGCAGTGAGAACCCAAGTTTTCAAACTGTGTTTCCTGTTCTCAGGGAAGTTCTCAGGTCTGGAGGTGCTCCATCTGTCTTGCCCACTGTGGTTTCTCATTAGTCCAACCTCTCCAGTTCTTCCAGAACTACTTGCACTATTTACTTTTTAATTCCTTCCCCTAGATTACTCCTGTTTTATTCATAATTTGTTCTATGTGCCATCCAACACATTTGCTTTTTTGATTACAGCTATTCTCTGAGCAGAATACTGCCTCTAGCTCTATTAACAACAACAACAACAAAATTGGATAAAACATTTAATACCTCCCAGGCTGTTTTGAATGAGCTTGTATGTTTTGTTAACATCAGAGCCATTGCAGAGCTAAACTCTCTCCTGGTTTAGCCCTGGAGAATGGAACTGCTGGGGGAATTACCACTTGCATGCTGCTGTAGCTCTGTAAGTTTAGTGGATGACTGAGCTGCCTAATATAAATGGCTTTTCGTGGTAGTGCCAGGAAAAAGCTGTGAAATTACGGACTGTCTTGGCAACAGTACAGAGCTCCTCAGAACTGTGCCTGGTGCTTAAATGTGGCAGTGGCTTGGCAGCATCCCCAGCCCTGGCAGGGCATCATTGCTCCCTGTAAATTCACAAGCTTGATTTTCTGTCAGGTGTTTCAGGCCTGTCGTTGCAATACCCAGGTCAGTGTTAGGGCCTTTGGCAAATTATTTGTGCTTTCCATGTTGACACTGAGAGATCTGATGCCTTTTAAGCCTTGTAGAAGGTTGCTGCTGTTCTCTGCTAAACTGCTTCTCCCACATGCTCATTTTCACTGTCTTTTGCCAGTCCTCTGCAGAGGGGTTCCCCCACCTCTGCATTCCTGTCTTCAAGCAGACCCATCAACATCTCCAAAGTGTGCAAGCAGTTCTGTTCCTCATGCTGATGCTTATAACCTAACCCAAGCTCATGCCATCTGATAAGCCCAGTATTTTCTGTATTCACACAGCTGTGTGGGGTTTGCTTTGCCTCTCTGGTGAGGGTCTCTTCTCTAGGGCTGTGTTAAGGCCTCAGCTTCACTTGTGTTCATACGTTAACATCAGTGTCTACAACTAAGCTGTGCTGTGCATCCTGCAGTGTCTGCAGGAGACTCTGTGTTGCTTTCAGGAACAGGGAGAGGCAAATCTATAACTGGTGCTATTATTTACCTGCCTTTTTCTGGATTACCAATAGAACAGATTTTTTTGCTACTTAGAGGAGATGGAGTTGAGTTGCCCAAGTGTGAGGCTGCCCTTCACTCTACCTCTTGGTCACTGTGCTGTTGGGGTTTAAATGACTGATCTGTTTAGTCCAAAGGCAGACTAAGCATAGTCTGTGTTACAAAGCACTTGAGAAGGCTGGGCCAAAGCAGCCTTTCAGCATGGAGGGCCATGAGAAGATGGAGCCCCTGGGCAGTTACTCTACAGGCAGGGAGTTGCCTGGGCTTTTTCTAAAGGGATGTGCAGACATCCAGGTTAGTTAAACTTGTCAGCTCTGGTAGCAACCCTGCCTTCAGCCAGTGGATTGCCTTTGTATCATAAGCACTGGGCCCAGCTTTTCCAGCCAAGTACAGAAGAGACACAGATATGTGCACTTGAGCAGGGTTCTCATCCACAGCACAGACATATCTGCATCACCTTGTGCAACAGGTGGTGTAGGAGAGAAAAAAGGTGATTCTTCCACCCTCCATGAGTGGGTAAAGCACAGTCCTGTGTAGGGTGGAGGGGCTCAGCCTCAACCTTTTAAGTGTCAAGGCTTGAGTTTGGCTCAGGTGCACTCTGGGGCAGGACAGCAGAGAGCACAGCAAGGTTATGCTGCACAGAGGAGCAGATGGAAGCAAGAGCAGCTGGGACTGGAAATGAGGAATAACTAATGAACAAAGAGTTCATCCTTCCTACCAAGCACCCTGGCAGGGGTTGATACCAGTGAAGCAGACATAAGGCTAATTAAAGGCTCAAGCTCTGGTAAGACTTCTCTGACATCTTTCCTGGAGAAAAGAGACATCTAGAACTGAGTGGGAAGAGTTTTTGACTGTGTAGAAAGGTAGAAAGACTGTAAAACACCATGGCTCTTACTGGTGTTGTGTTAGACGCTTGCAAAAGCCAAATTTAATCCTCTTGGATTAATTACTGCAAATTAAGGAACTAATTTTGGCTTCTTGTTTAGAATTTTATTGTAACAATGCTCTATTAGTACCCAGTGTAATGACCTGTAAGATAATGTCAAAATTGTATATGTTAACAAACATAAAATAAGTTTAATTATGTCACTGGCTTTTAAGAAAGATTGTGTTAATTTCAGCATGGTTTATGAGGTTGGAAATAAGAAATGAGAATGCTCTAACATTAAAGGATTTATTCTGTGTGTTAATGAGCTCTAAAAATTCTGTTAGGTGACTATCTGTAAACAAATACACAAAGAACTTAGTTTGCAAAAGTGGAAGCAAATTCACAGGGTTGCACAGTCTTAGCAAGTTTTTTGGGGTGGGAGGGAATCTGTCTATTTGCAGATTACAGTTTGAATTTGTGGCAACTGCAGCACTATTTGCCGTATACATGTGGTCAGAGCAGAACTCTTGCCCTTTTCCTTTGATTATGGAGTGAAGTTATGCATGCAGGCAGCAAGCACAGCACATTCACTGCTGCAGTACCTTTACACCGTGCTTTACCTGCAGGGTGTTTGTGTGTCTGCAGCCAGAGCTATTTCTCAGGGGGCTGAAAGGGAACTTGGTAGCTCCCTTCAATTGTTTTCTGCCAGAGGCATCAACAGATCTGCGAGGTTCAGCTCCCTGGGGAGTGGCTACTGGTTTCTGCATAAGGTGATGTTTGTACTTTAATAAAAGTCTAAGGTGCTTTCCAAATTGCCAAGTACTGCATTCAGTGTTCGTGTTATTTTTGAAGGCTGATGTTCTCCATGGCAACTGACCAAAATCTGATCTAAGTAGTTGTCTTTGAATTCAGCCTCAAGGAAACTAGGTTATTTTTAGTGATACATTTGTTCTTCAAGTGGGTTTTTGGGTTGTTGGCAAGGGTGAGCTATGGGCTTTTTGGGTATGGGCAAGGTGGGAACCCCATAGGTAAAGGCAGGATGGCTCTGCACCAGCTTGGGCGTTGGGTCACCAGGTTGTGCGGTGGGATCAGGTTTTTGGCAGAGAAGGGAGCAAGAGGAGAAGTGCTCTGACTTTGAATTTGGAATGAGCATCTTGGTCCCCTTCTTGGAGCAAGCTTGCTTCAGCCAATCCCCAGTCTTAAGAATGAAAAAGTAACCTGGAAGTATAGGTGTTGCTTCAATGTTTTACAGATACATCAATATCCCAGCTGACTGCAAGGTTTCTCTTGTGAAAGATCTGACCTTTGTTCAACTTCCCTTTTTCAGTCACTTGAAAATCCATCTCTGCCTGTGGGATCATGTTGTCAGTCCTTAAACTTACTTCATTTTTACTCTGTACAGCCCCAAATTTCTCATGGAACTATTGCAAACTGTGGAATAATGTAAGAATTTTCTTTCAGTTACATAGGGGACTGTGAGATTCACATGGACATATCGAAATTTAATCTTGGCGTGAAAGGTGTACAGGTGCGTGCATTGTCTGTTCCAGGCTGTGTGGGGCAGGAGGGAGCACCTCCCAGTGGGGAGGTCATGACACTTAACTGGGAAACAACAACTATCAGGCTTGGAATGATTGACTTTATCTCCTTGTTCTTGGCTGGGGAAATGAGGCCTTCCATGGAAAGCACTTAAATGCCATTTTCAAGCTTCATAGAGTGACTCTTAAACAGGGTCAGTGCTGGAGCATTGAGTATGTGTGGGCCAGCAGCTGCCACTGGAGATCAGAGAAGCACACAGTGTTGGCAGAGAGCTTCAGAAGAACCATGATGTTCATAAATTGGACCAAGAGCCTGTTCTTGGAATGTTGAAAGCTAATAGACAAATGGCTCCATTGTGTGGCAGGATTGCAGAGAGACTCCACTAACACAGAAAGCTTTGCATGATATCAGTAGCAATGGTTTGGGGGGAAAAGATTTTTGTTATAAAATTATAAATAAAATTACTTCAAGTAGAATTTCTAAAAATCTCACAGTTTTGAAGCTGCATCATGAGAATACCTTAACCCTGAACTTTCCCATTCTGTGTGCAGTTGTATGGGACATTGCGGGTGATCCTGGAACCTCTCCTATCCGACGCACCTTTTGTTGGAGCAGTGACCTTGTTTTTCATGCAGAAACCGGTGAGTCAGGAGTGAGCTGCTCTCTGCAGACTTCTTTGTCTTTAGTGAGTGACACAAGCTGTCCATCACTGATAACCCAAGCTGCATGACTGTGAATACCTCACAGTTCAGGTGCTTAAATGACAAATTCCTAATTGTTCAGTGTCCCTCTTAAATTCCAGGAGGATGTGAATTAATTCACTCTATACTTTTGTAGTAGTGCCTAATTACTCGCTTCACTCTAAGAATGGCAGCACAGGAGCTGTTTCTCCAAGGTTTCTGGCTGCTCTACCTTCCCATTCACAGATTTTAAATGCAGTCATTTTGGAGACCATTCATGTTGCCTTTTTGAAAGCTTGCCTGTTTAAGGTCATGTGCCTCGTACTCAATTGTGGTTTAATAAAATATGAGAAACCTTCTAGTCTTGTAAGAAGCCGTTATCTTACAGCACACAGCTTTGCTTGTGGTTTATGCTCTGCTTGAGTTCATGAAAGTCATACATTTTTGATCTTGAATGAGGTGATTTTGTGTTTAGATGTAGCAGCATTATTTTAGCACATGAAAGAGCCTCTTTTTGTTTATTGTACAAATAGGAATACAGTCTCCTGAAACTGGTAGTATTTGTAAATCTCTCTGCCTCAGGGCATAGGCCAACCCCTAAAGTGAAAGGATGAGAAAACTTCACAGTCTTACTAGAGTTGCTGAATTTCCTTCATGATCCCAGGGCATCTGCCAGTGGCCATTGCTAAGGGCTGAATGCTGACTTTCTTTCTTGCAGGTTAAGCTCCAGTGATAGCCTTAATTCAGGGTGGCAGATAAAATAGATAAGGGAATTTATGCCAGCTGTTGGTTATAATATACAGATGCAATTGGTGGTGTAGGTTTTCCTTCCTTTGGACATCTGGTTTTGTTCTAGAAGCATTTCCCTTTTAAAGTCTACATTTATTTTGAAATAAATTTTAATAAACCTGTATATTTTCTCCCTGATCTTGTTGTAGCATTTGGAAATCAACTGGGCAGGCATGAGCAACCTTCTGGATGTCCCAGGGATTAAGTGAGTGTCTACTTGCTTTACTTTATTCTTTGAAAACCTCTGTAAGCTGGGATGTAGTTCTTGAGTAACCATCAAAGCTGTTGTTGAGAGCATTGTGTGCAAGTTGGTGTGCAGATTGTTCATCCCATTGTATCTGGCTGTGGCAAAACCTGAGAAGGGTTCTTTTTACATTCTGTCAAATCTGTTTCAATCGCTTCATTACATTTTGGATGGATATAGTAAATCCCACAAACAGCAATTACTTAGAAACTAAAAAACAAGCCCTTCTGTTTCCCATGTGCCAGTTATTTGCAAAGGTAGATGAAGTAGGTTTAGAAATGGCAGTCTGCTTGTTTTTATTTACAGTAAAGTGTAAAAAGGCAAAGTATCACAGAGTTGCAGCTCCTCTGACAAACTCAAGTATAGTCCATGATAAAGAGAACTGCACCAGATTTATAAGGAGAAAAGTTCTCTTTCTATGTAATCTGCTCACCTTTTAGGTGTAGCTCTTCTCCAGTGCCTCTTGGGTTAGTACTACATACATAAAATTTGCACAGTGAGGATGAAAATCTTAATAGGTTTCAGTATTGTTTCAAACTGTTTTACCAGACTGGGGATTCAGTTTGTCCTTGTTCTTTTGTGTAAGGAAAAAATTCTGTTGCACAAGAGGAAAATACATGGGGTTACACAGCCATTGCCTTTCTCCCTTTCACTGCAAATGCAGACACTTCTGTTCCTCTCTGCTCCCCTGTAGCTCATGGTTTGCAGACTCATAAGAAGAGTCTGGCTACTTTAGGTGCCAGTTTATGTATTAAAGATCCTCTGAAGGCCTTTGATGTTGAATGAGAGGAAGCTTCCTTCTTCTCTTAGTTTGAGGCCTGAGTGGCCTTTTGCCCTGCAGTTTAGCCTGAGAGCTCCAGTTTTTATCAGAGGGATTAATCTGTTCTTTTCTAACTTGGTTTCCCTAATCCTTGCAGGGAGAAGGCCTGTAGGTATTCCAGCCTACAGCCTCTCATATAATTAAGTGCAAATTTGGTGTCCTAAATTTTTACTGCCTGCTTCTCCCACAGGGATTTGCACACAGAAACCTTTGCTAGTTTCTCAGCAGTGCAATGAAAGCTGGGAGCAAAACATGCCTGACCATGATTGGGCTGAAGTACAGGTTCAACAAGAGCCCTCCCTGTCAAATGAATTTGGCTCACTTAAGATAGCAAAGAAACTGGATGCAGTCATCTGTCCTCACATACAAACTGTGTTTAGTTGGGTGTATCCTAAGACTTGAGAGAGGGGACAATTCTGTGGCATTCCTGTGGGTTTTTTATTTTTTTTACAGGAAAACCAAGAGCCTGACCAAGGTTCCTGGTTTGCCATTTGGAGTAGATTTTCCTTATGTTCTTTATGTGTGAATCCAGCCTCCTCCGTGAATTGGGACAATTTTGTTACACAGTCATACCCTTTTAAGCACTAGCTCTAGCAAGAGAACGAGTCTTTCAGATAATTGGTGCTCTTGGGTTTTCCTCTTAATATTGTTTTTTGTGCATGCCAGGTTGTAGTGATGTGTTGAAATCCTCTCATTAATCACCTGGAGAGTACTTGAGAGGACATCTGTGATAGCCATATACTTCTTGTACCTGCTGTACAAAAAGAGCAGCTGTAAAGCAAAGATTTGAACTGAAAAGCTAAAAATGAGCAAGTTGTAATTAGCCTGGAAAGTTCCTTGAACTCCAAAATAGTGCCTTCAATTCAGCCAATGTGATCTCCAGTTACTTTAAACAAAATTTTCCTTCTTAGTGCAAATTCTGCCAAGATTCAGAACCCTATCTGAGAAATGAGCTTGGCCCTTTTTTTTTTTTTTTTTCTTTTTTTTTTTTCTTTGATTAATGTGTCTGTCTGCTTCAAGTTTGTGAAAAGGTCTCAACAGGTGGCCAAGAGTAGGCAGCAATGTCTGCTGTGGCCATTTCTAAGTCTAAAAACAAACTAGCTCAAGGCCTTGAGCCCCCTGTAAAATGCTGAAACTCCCTGATTCCCCTCTCTCCGTGTCCATCTCTGGTGTCATTCCTAAGGAAACCCAGAAGGAAGGCGCTTGAGTTTGACACGTTTGGGTGTGTGCATAAAGATTTCACACAGCCTAAGCTCCCATTCATTGTTTACAATGATGAGCCAAATTCACACTGTGCAACAGGGGCGCTCCATATTGCAAACCTGCACCACTGAATTGAAGTTGAATGGCCACTCTGCAGCTCTTTCATACAGTCATAAACTTTGGAAAAGATCTTTATAGATCACCTAGTCCAACCATTAAGCTAACACTGCCAAGCCCATCACTAAACTGTGTGCCTAAGCACTTTTACAGGTCTTTTCAATGCTTCCAGGGATGGTCACTCCACCATTTCCCTGGGTGTCCTGTTCTAATGCTTGACAATACTTTGGGGGGAGCTAGGCCACACCACTCACTTTGCAATGTCCATTTCTTCTGCTGTCCCTCACTTTTCCATTCTGAGTTGTGACTGATTGTGAAGATTGAGGTTGCCTTTTTTTCCCACCTGCAGTGTAGTGTCAGACTCACTAATTCAAGACTTCATTGCTGCACGGCTGGTTCTACCCAACAGGATCACAGTGCCTCTGAAAAAGAACATGAACATTGCCCACTTGAGGTTCCCTGTCCCCCGGGTGAGTTGTTTTTTCAGTGACGTGGTGTTTATCTACCTGAGTGTGCAGCTGCCACCATGTGGATGCATCCAAGCTTAGTGTCTTCAGATGCTGCATCAGCTCTTTCAACCTGAATTGTGGGCTTTCAGTAGGTAGTATTTCAGAAATATAAAAGCAGTGTTGGATAGTTCATAATTTGGGAGGGAGAGACATGGGCAGTGGGAGTTCCTACCTTCTCTACATGTCCTTTGTACTCAGAGCTCATTTACCAATTAAACCTTTAGTCTGTAACTGCAGATCTGTGGTACATGCAAATGAGAGGATAAATACATAAGCAGTGAGCGTCATGCTATTTAATATTTTTACTAATGCTGTGAAGAGATGTAAATAGGGAACTTGAAGGATGACATATCTTTGCTACAGTAAAAAAAATTTCCTAAATACTCAACATGTCCAGGTCTTCAATCCCCTTCATCCATCAAATACCTAATGCACTTACTAACGAGGATAAATATAAATGAGTGATAAAGGCATGTTCCCTGTTGCAAACTTGCATCACTAAAGTGAAGTGGAATGGCTCCTGTGTAATAAAACAAGAACCTTCCAGTGAGTGCTTAATTCCTCCTTCAGTCAGTGTGGGTTGATCTTTACACTTGATTTGACTGTGGCTGTAATGCTGTGTGCAAATGTATATTTCTGATTTAAAAATAAATCCAATAATATTTCCTATACAGTTAACTAGATTGAATTTTACATCTCTTTAAGGGGGCTTTTTTTCCCCTCTAGGCAAATGCTGGAAAAAGTGCTTTATTACAACTGTCATTGGAAATGTACTGAATCAAACTATGTGCCTTTGCAGAACTGTCATGGTGACTACCCTTGCTGCCTGAAATAAACAGTTTTAGGAAGTAGCATATTATAATTATGCAAAGACTGCATTTTCATGACCAATTCTGTATCTTATTTCATCCAGGGAGTAATAAGGGTTCATCTGTTAGAAGCTGAAAACCTTGTCCAGAAAGACAATTTCCTTGGTGCCATCAGGGGGAAGTCTGACCCATACGCTCTCCTCCGCGTTGGCACCGTGCAGTATCGAAGCAAAACAGTCTCCCGAGATCTTAATCCCATTTGGAATGAGACATTTGAGGTACTGAACCTTTTGATCTTTCCATCTGTAGGATGCACAGCTATTTACATCCCTGTGCTTGCAGGACCTTCTCTTAGCTGATTGCACTGGGGCAAGTGGACTTCCTTGTTTCTTGGTTGAGGCATCTGTGTCCCTTAACCAAGTTCAAATTTACATTGTAAACTTGAAATGTCATTCGGGTTGGTCTGATTTACATGTGTGGGTTTTTGGAGGAGGTGCAAAGCATTGCTTTAAATATCAATCAATGCATCAATTTGTGCAGCTGCAGGCTGCTCTAGCATTGGTTCCTCTCTGCTTATTAGGGATACCAGTCTGAGGGGTTTAACTTGTAGCTCAAAAACAAGCAAACAATGTGAAACATTTTCACCTATAATCGATTGTATTTGTTATGCATTTAACCATAAGAAAGAACAGTGAATGTCCTTAATGTGTTTGACAGTTGTCAAGTGTCATTTCTTGTCCACAGCCTGAGCCTGAATATGTGTACATGAATGCTTTTTAGTTTTAATGAATACCTCTTTCTCCTCCAGTTTGTTGTTCATGAAGTGCCTGGTCAGGACTTGGAAGTGGATTTGTATGATGAAGATCCAGATAAAGATGACTTTATGGGCAGGTAAATTTGCAAGACCTTTGATCAGGGTCCAGTAGCCTCTGCTGTGGGACACTTGAATTACCCATACTGGAAATTTAATACTGTTGGAAGTGATTCCCTTTGCCCAGGTATTAATACCACATAAGTAGTTCCTAGTGCAGCTAATGTTGAAAAAGGTTACACTCCTGCAGGGAATCCTGGGAAGCCATTAGAAGTGATAGTTAGTTGAGATTTACTTCAAGTTTATTTTGGTTTTGGAGATATTTCAAGGGGGAGACTTCAGGAGTATAAGTGTGTTCCTGCACACACATACAGAGGTAATGTGGAGAAGTTGTTATTTGGAACAGACTTGAGAGTGGGCTTTTTTTGGTGGTTTATGCTGTATACCTCAATATTGAAATGTTTGCTTTTTTTCCTTTCAGCTTGCTGATAAGCCTAGTGGATGTAATGAATGACAGAACTGTTGATGAGGTAAAGATCTCAGCTTATTTCTAAATGTGGCTGGTGGTGTATGTCTACATGCACTCATTTGTGCTTCTCCTCTGCTACTACAGTGTTTCTTTGTACTTAAAGCTTCCTTGCACACTTGCACTGTGGTATTTTCACAAAAAGATAATACTAAAGTAGCCACTACAAAAATTTTTACAACCAGGCTAGTAACCCCAGAGAGCCCTGAGATTATACTGAACCAGAAGTGGGGTATCTTGTTGATACCTTGTGTCCCGTGTGTACCAAATGTTTTGTACAAAGCTGCAGATAAAGTTTGGTGGAGCCTGTTTGCTGAGGGAAGAAATGATCTGACCTTACTGTGGTTCATCCTGCAGCCCAGCACTCTACAAGCAATGCCAGGGTGCCTGTCTGGTGCTGCTACAGGTTGGAAATATCCACATGCTTTACCTGTTTATGGGCATCTTATTTTAATTTTCTTCTGCCTTGTACCTAAGTAGGTGAACGTGCTACAATCTAACTGTAAAAAATGCAAGCTAAGGTGCTTGGAGTAAAATTCATGTTGTCTATTGTGTATAAGCCTCAGAGTCATATGTAAAAGCTACTCTGCCTGTCAGTTCTCAAGTTGCTCTTTATTATCTCCATGTAGTGGTTTCCCTTAAGTAAGACAACAAGTGGACACTTGCATCTAAAACTGGAGTGGCTTTCACTAGTAAATGACCAAGAAAAACTGCATGAGGTGAGTGTATTTAAAGGATTCAGGTGCTCTGATCCCTGTCCAGTCATCAACAAAGCAGTGTGTAAAATTAGAAACCCCAGGCAAACTCACAGGAGTCTGTTTTTGTCTGGCAAAGTTTTGATGTGATTCCCTCCATGCCACTCCTGCAAAGGAAGGGCATTTGCTTGCTCCAGGTCTGCTGGTAATTCAGGAGCAACTCAAATCTGGCAGCTCTTTGTGCTTGAATTAGCAAACCTTTGTTTGACTCACTGCAAAGTAGCTTCTCAGGGGTTATTTTCTTTCACAATCTTTTTTTTCCCTCTTCATCTAGGATTTGTGTAGGACCCTGGACCTCTGAAATAATCTGTACAAGCCATAGGCAAATAGCCAGCACTGGTGCTCAGTAGGGCTGTGTTTCCAAATGGTGGGTAGTTTGTCCAGCAGAATTGTTAGGATAAAGCCCATCTCCCAAAGAGGCTGTTTCTTCATAACCGAGCAAAACCATTTGTATTCCACTGAAGAGAATAAAATTGTTCCCAGGCTTTGTTCTGCTGACACTGGATTCATGTTGATGTATGTGGTTGACCATGTTTTTAGGTGTCTTGCTGAACTGGGGAATCCAACCAGTTCTGCACTGAGAGATTGACAAACATTAAAGGCAGGGAATTGAAAAGAGTTACAAATTTTCTTACTGGTCTGCTTTGAACTGTCATGGTGTGTTGACTTGGGCTCCTCTAAATTGCATGTTTTAGGAGAAAGACAGAGAGCTGCTTAACTTTCAGAAGCTGCCCTTGGAATTTTGCTATGCTTTGCATTGTCCTTGGTGGGTGATCATGCCTACTTTGTGTTTTGGTTTGTTTTGTCTTTCCCTGCCTTTACAGGATAAGAAGGGTCTGTCTACAGCAATTCTGATTGTCTACTTGGACAGCGCCTTCAACCTTCCTGTAAGTACAATTCCCATGCAGCAGCCTTCACTCCTAACCTCCTTTTTAAAAAAACAACAAATTAATTGTTTTAAATACTCTTTCACCAATTCAGAAAAACCACTTTGAGTATTCAAATGGTGAATGTGGAACAAAGAAGATAAAAAATAACAAGTACCTCAAGGTAAAATTTATATTCTTCTCCTACACTTGCAAAACTAACTTCTGGATTATGTGGTATCATAGGAATTGAAACTGGTGGTGGTTAAAAAGAAATAATCCCTCCACTGTCAGAATCTAAGTGAGCAGAGGTTCAAAATGGTGACTGAAAGCCCACCCCAGTGAAAGTCTAAGAGGCCAAAGTGGGAATGCAACATGGAAATGTTTGATTGTGTGTGTGTTTGTCTTTCTTACACAAAAGAGAGCCTCCAGACATCAGACTAAGTCCTAATATCCTTGCTGCTGCTGCTGCTGCTCTTTCTTCCCTTGCTGAGCTTTTCCAGCTTGACGTTGAGCAGGGAGGAAGGAATATGGTCATTTGTTGTACCTTTCCTGTCCACTGGAGACCTGACCAGATTCCTCCCCCCTTGGCTTCAGAGGGATTCAGGGGCCTCTCTGTCATTCATACCTTCTCTCTCGTAGCTGCTGTTTACTTCTCCCCCCAAATACTGCATTTGGCTGCTGTGATGTAAATGGCAGGTATAGGGAAGAATGTCTTTCTCCCTTTTTTCTTGAGCAGGCTACTTACAAGTACAGCTCTGAGCTATGGATAAAGCTTCCCATTCTCTCCAAGTAGCTCCTCTCTTAAATGGCATCTTTACAATTTAAATGAGTTACCAGCACTGTGATACACATCACAATCAATAATCCTTAATTCTGGACCTCACTGTGTGCACTTTGTATGTAGTGTTGTGCCAAGACCAGATTATCAGCCTTAACTTCTGTAGCATTAGTGCAAAGAGGTGCAAGAGATTCAGTATTGCTGCTTCCAGACAGGAATCGTTATTTGATGCCAAGGACTCACTTCCAGCTGCTTTGGAGCAAGTTGTGAGCCTTGGAAACCAATTCTGAGAGTCCTAGTTCAGTCAGGAAAGATCAAGATTTCTCACTGAGCCTTCAGCTCTGCTGTCTTCCTCCCATCTGCTCACCTGTTGAAATCTAAATACATAAAACTTTGGCTTAAATGTGTACTCTTGATGGTGGAGGGTAAGACTGTACTGTGTTGTTGCTGGAGGCTTTCCTGTGTGCTACACTCCTCAGAGGTCCCACATCCAGAAAATACTGTCAGCTTTCCAGCTAATTACTTCGTGTAAGAGCAGTTTGATATTGCTTCCTGAAAGCTATAAATGTCTTAATGTTTTTTATTGCCTTCTTCTTTCTTCCTTGTATTAAATGACAGAAGATGGAACGAGAACCTTCCTCCTTTGTCCTGCTCACAGTTGGGAACAAGACTCAGAAGAGTAAGGTGGGGCTGTTTAATTCTTCTGCTTTCATTAGATACTTTCCATCTTATGGGTAACTGTCCCCAGGCATCCCCTAGGAAGGAAAGGACGTCTTGGGAAGCTGATGTGAAGAGCTGTACTCATAGTGATAGCTGCAGAGCCTGGGAGTGGGACCACTGTGTCACCGAGGTGTGGTGGTGGAGGGTGTCTGCTGTACACGTGTAGTTCCATGTCTGTGTCCAAGTTTATGTTGGCCCAGACACTCTAGTTCTAGAAATCTCCAGTCCAGCTCATGGTTTTTCAGAGCAGGTTGTCACTTGAATCAAGCTAGCTGTTATTCCTTCCTCAGAGTCTTTCCTGGCTCCTGTATGTCACAGTTTTACTGTTTTGTTTTGTTTGGTTTCGTTTTGTTTTTAAACCCAGACAAGATGGATCTGCATCTCCTCCACTTGCAGTTCCTTTTTCATTATTTAAAAATTACTTTTGCCTCATGAGTATGAGCAACAGCTGAGCTCTGCCCTCCCAGTAGCTGCCATGTTCACCGTCCTGCAGCTGGATGTGGATGAACCCTTTGTTCTTTTGGACTCCCAGCAATAAGAATGAATCCTGATGGCCACACACGAGCATACAGGACTGGCCCCTATTTTACTTTGTTCCTTCCACCTGCTCCACCCAGAAATTGGGTTCTACTTGCATTTTTACCTTTTGTGGCTTTCCTTTTCCCTACCACATTATCTGCGTCTCCTAAGCTAGGTCAGGATTCCAGGCTTTCCCTGCCCCTTTCCACTTGCTGCCAGCACTCATGGCCTGGCATGTACAGCTGGTTTACAGAGCAGGCACCGTCCCCGTGGGTGCTTTCCATGCTCTTTCCTCTTTGAAGTGGATGGTGCTGAAGCTGTGCCCTCCTACTCTTCCCACAGTTCTACACCCCTGAAACTGCCCCTCCAGCTTTCCTGCCCTTGCCTGTCAGCTCTCTGCAGCTTTGGGAGCTGGCTCAGAGTGCTGCAGGCTGGAAGCAGTGCTGTGGCTCTCCCTGGGTGGGAAGGTGGGAGGGAGGGAGGGAGGGGTGCCTCGCTGCAGGTGAGGCAGGCTGCTGGTCCAGGCAGTGCTGGTGGGGCCAACTGCAGCTCACCAGACTTGTTCTTTGGCATTTCCACGCCCCAAAGAACTTGTTCTGGTTTTGCCAGAGACTTCACTTCCATATGCTTTTGGCCTGGAATTTCCACTCTCTCCATACAGCTGGGGTGTAGCATCACTGAGGATCACCATGGCCCTCTCTGGTGATCAATGTCATGGATTCTTTGCTTGTCAGAGACTAAGCTAACACATGTTCTTGTTGCAGACCTGCAATTTCAGCAAAGATCCCACGTGGGGCCAGGCTTTCACTTTCTTTGTCCACAGTGCTCATTCCCAGTCACTCCACATTGAGGTGAGAGAAAAGCCTTTCCTTTTGAAGAGCAACTGCACATTTCTAGGCAGAAACTCTTCTATGGAGCTCAGTGCTGATTGTTTCTGTGTGGGATTGCACATGCTGGCTTCCTCCTACTAAAAGGTGGAATATGTTGCAGAGGCAATTCTGTATTAGGTGGTGGTGGTATCTCCCTTTTTGGTATCTACCTTTGTTCTAGCATCATGTAATGTGCTAGCATCTTAGTTCAAAATGTGGGATGTTTCTGTCTGCAAAGTGCAAAGGACATTTCATACAGTTGTAAGTGTAGCAATGACATCAATATCTTGCTGTCAGAAATTGCAGCCTTCATGATTCTCAACCAGAGCCCTACCTCTTCACCTCTGTGTTCTGGCTCGTTAAGCAACCCTGTCTCTCATCAGCAGCATTGTAGCCACAGTTAGTTCTGTGGCTGGTCACTTGGATACAGAAAGGAATTGAACTTGGAAGGTATATTGAGGTTAAATAGGCTAAACAAACTATTACCTAAAATACATGTAAAGATTTAGACCAGCTGCCATCTCAGCTGCTTAAGACATTGCCCCCAAAGTGAGCTAGGAAAATCAAGTAAATCTCGGGGCATGATTTTTTCTGCTAAAGCAATTCTTTCTCTGCATAGTTAGAGATGGGATTTTTACTCCAAATGTACTAACTTGTTACACTCCTTAAATAATGGCATCACTCATGTGGATGTAATCATACTGAAGCAAATAAGCTAATTTTGGTTTCTATCTGAAATACCTTCTTGCTTTGCTTTTGCATTCCCAGTGGTGCACTTCCCAGTTTGCCAATTAATAAAAACTTCTGTTTTCTTCTGTCCCCCAGATAAAAGACAAGGAGCGGGACAGTGCCCTGGGAACTTCAGTGGTATGTCTCTCCCACTTACTCAAGGACCCAAACATGACTCTGGATCAGAGATTCCAGCTGGACCATTCCAGTTCGGACAGCTTCATTAAGATGAAACTTGTATTGCGGGTGAGTTGTTCTTTCCCATATTCACTCGGTTTCCCCTGCAGAAGCATCCATTTGTAGCCAGGCAAAAAAGATGAAAGGTGGGCATGAAGAAAGGCAGCTTTGCTTCACAGCAAAGCTTTTTGAGTAGAAAGTAGAAGTGTGACAAGGTATTTAAGTGAAATTAGGAGTGTATGTGGAGTTGAGAGGGTATCCCTGAGGCTTCGTAAAACTTAGTGCAGTGCCATGGCTGAAAATTTTCTCATGACAATAAAGAGCTGGACTGAGAAAATCTAAGCTGGGGAAATCAGCACTGATGCTCAGGAGTTGTTTCCTCACCGTTCTCTGGATACTGCTCAGTACAAATACAGTAGGATAAGAGGAGAGAACACCACAGTGAATCCCAGGGGCCCCTTTCATCTCTAGTGGCGAGTCCTGCTGTTACAGTTTTGTGGTGAAATTTCCTTCTGGGTGGTAATGCTGGCATTCACTCCAGTGCTGTGGGAGCAGCACTCACTGTCTTCCCTTGTGATTTTTAGGCACTGAATGTTGAAGAACCTGATCCACAAAGAGTCAAGGCTGGTGTCAATGCCTCCAAGCTAGGTCCCGTGCATGTCACAGAGAAGGCTGGAAACCCACAGAAGTTTTCCTCTCCACAAGTCTCAAAAGTACCTCCCATGAGCAAAGACTCTGCAACACTTGAATCTCTGCCAAAAAAGGACAGTGGAGAAGATCTGGACACTAAAGACAGTTCAGGAGCCCCTGTACCAAGTGTAACTGTGTCTGGCCTTGATGAAGCAGAGGGCAAGCAAAATGCAGAGCATGGTGCACCATCAGCATTGCCCAGCGGAGCAGTGGCCATGCCCACACTGCCTGTCCTGCAGGAAATGAGGGTGGCACCCAGTATCACTTCACTGGGGTCCCTGCCTTCTTCCTGCTTTGAATTAAGTAGCAGCAATCTGGACATTCATAAGTAGGTGTTCTTCCAGCTGAATTGTTCTTCTCTTGGGAAAGTTTAGGTGTTACTGGTGCATAGAGGTGAATTCAAGGCTGCTAAATCATTTGGGGTGCTGGGTCTCAAGTCTTACAAAGAATTGACCTAGGTATTCCAGTCAACAGCAAAATAAATTACAGGGCACTGTCAGAGCAGGTATAAAAGGGAAAGCATTCACTCTGTGGCTCTCCTAAGGGTGCTGCATGTATTGGCTTTATATTGTTGAAGAGCTTCTCAACATTCATTTAGCAACAGGATATTCAAAGTCTGAACATCCCACTTTTGTAATAACCAAAACTCTTGATAGGCACCTGTGGCTGCTTAAAGCTCTGAAAATGTTTATCCGACACATTTTAAGACTGATAATGCTGTGAACAAGTTTTTGTGGATAGGTGTGCTTGTATGTGTGTGTCCTTTCCACAGTGCTCACGCAGTGTGAGGCTGCTCTGTCAGGCAGGATGGAGAGAAGGATTTGTCCCTCGTGGGGCACAAAATGGAGCTTGTGGAATCCTTAATCAACTACAAAGATCCAGCTCACTTAAGACAGCATCAGAGTAGTTATAAACCTGAACATAAAACTCAACTCCAGCTGCAATTTGGTGAATTGGTGACTGGTAAATTTTCTAGCTCTGAATAGGGCTTAATTTATAAACTATTTATAGACCATTTTTAAACAATGTTTTGGATTTCGAGCCACTTTAATGACATGCAGAATGGAATATGAAAAAGGTCCCATTTTACATATACAGACATTCTTGAGGGAATGTGTGACACACTAACCCGTACTTTGATGCTCCATCTACAGTGGGACAGTGTGTGTTGTGGGATGAAATCAGGTACCTGCAGAGAAGGTAGGGATGGGGCTTCTCTGGAACCTCTGTGATCCAGCTGCTTCCTAGACAGCAAACATTAGGATGCCAGGGAGGAGGATGCTGCCCTGAAAGCTGGTTTTAGTCTGCTTGTGGGCTGCTCAATGGCTGTATTTAAAAGCCTTGTGCAATGTCTTGCAGCGGGACTGAGATGCCTCTGGGGGAGATCCAGCTGACCGTGCGTTACGCTTCCATCCGGCAGAGCCTCGTCGTGCTGGTCAACGGCTGCAGGTAATGCTCCTGATGGCTCACAGAGGAAAGAGCTCTCTGAGCTCTGTCAGTCACCCAGCAAAGCTGGAGCAGAGCCATGTGCAGCAGGAGATGCCTTAGCGCTGGCTGGCTTCCCACTGTGCAGCCTCTCTGTGCCCAGCTCCGGTCAGGGAGAGAACCCAGCAAGTTGTGCTCACTGCAGCAGAGATGCTTCAACTGTCATCCACCCAGAACTTCCTCTGGACACCACTGACAACTGGTGTGTGTCTTGGGGTGTTAGGATAGGCATCATGACAAAGATTGATACCTATGACTGAATACGTAATTGTTACTTTAGGAACCCCAGTAAGTGGCTACACCGTCAGGAGTAAAGATTTTAACTAAACAATCCTAAAGTTTTATTTGCTCATGTTCTAGCTCCTGGGATGAATATTTTTGGCCTGTGCAGGGTTGGTCTGATACCAAGAGAGAGAAGTTATTAAAACACACAGTGAGAGAACCTGCCTCACTTGTCTGTTTTTCTTTTAACAGAAACTTGGTACCCTCTTCCAATCGCGGAGTCGATCCATATGTTCGTATATACCTGCTTCCAGACAGAAGATGGACAAGCAGGAAGAAGACTTCTGTTAAGAAAAAAACCCTGAACCCCCAATATGATGAGAAGTAAGAAAATGTAAATTATGATTGTGGGTGGAATAGTTATGATCTCTGTGTAATGGCAAGGTTTCCTAAGGTGTGCTGCTGTAGCTCCTAAGGACTCTCTTGTGGACATTTCCAGCTTTTCTGAAACAGATGGCACTTGGACTGTGATTTACAAGTACTTGGGGCTGGCCTTGCTCTGCCTGTGGTGTTGCAAGTCCCCCAGAAGAAGGGTACAGCTTCTTCCCTGCCCCTTCCCTGCTCCCAGGCTGCATTTGCTTCTCTGCAAACTGACATTCTCCCTCTGTGTTTAACTCCCTGTCATGGCAGAGGCAATCTGCCCATTCAGGTACCTCCCAGAGCCTACTGCTCTGTTCACACTGCTTTGCCTGATGCTTTTTCTGACATCTTTCCAAAGGTCCAAGGCAGAAGTACAGAGCCTTTTGAGACTGGACCACCCTTAGGGCACACAGGTGGATGTTGTCATCAAGGCCTGGTGGGAGCAGAATAAAATGCTCCCACCTCTTTGCTGGCAGTGTCACAGCTCTGCCCCTGAAATTGAATGTGTTTTTCATAAATCCAAACACAGTAACACTTAGAAGTAGAGCTCTTTTGAGAGGTGGTTTTAATCCCATAATTAGAAGAAGGTATGGATATATGTGAATATTGGTTGATCCTTGGTGGCTTATATTTTTCCTGTGTCATGTCCTTTCTCTGTAAGTCAGAAATTGAGAAAAGATTTTGAAATATTCGTTCTTAACACTCAAAACACCAAAACTGAGGATTCTGCTTATGTCTGTTCATAAGTAACTGCACTGACTTAGTGCCATCCCAGCAGTTGGGAAGAGCATCTCCTTTTCCTCATCCTCAGTACCGACAAATTCTGTACATCCTCAATTAAATATAATGCTTAGCTCCAAAACACGTTACCTGTTTCACAGCTCTGACTTGAGGAGAAGCTATTCAGGTGGGCAGAACTGGAGTGATTTAGCATGGACAAAACTCACTTGACATTAGCCATGTGTGCCAGAGGCTTGAGTCAGAGCCATTAAGAATTTAATTGCCATAAGTTTCAGCCTTTGCCTGTTCTTGGTGTGGTGCAAGGCTGCTCTGTGAACTTGGGGGTTTGGCTCATGCCTATTTCCTCTTGAGTAATGAACATTGCATGGAAAACATGCTGATCTTCCATGGAGGGGGAAAAATGATGTTAAATAGCATTTCATCATGGATGCATGTTTTCCTCCTTCCCCTGGCACAGTGGACAGTCTGAACACAGTGTTGTCATCTTTCATGAGGCCTGGAAAAGGTTCCCTGCAATGTGGATAAAACCTCACTCTAGAATTGCCTTTTCTTTGTGTTCCTTCCCTGTTAAAGTCCTGGCCATTGATGCTGTATTCTGTCACTATATTGTGCCCACTGGTGCTCACAGGATTTTAATTTTTGCCTTAAGTTTCTTCTTGTTAAACTTTTTTTAAAGGTTTGAATTTTTTGAATCTTTGGAAAATGTCAAGAAAAGGACACTGGACATTGCAGTGAAAAACAGCAGGCCATTCATTTCACAGGAGAGGAAGGAACTGGGGAAAGTAAGTTTAAAGAATCTCCACTACAGATATAACAGAGCTGAACACTCCGGGCTACTCCTGAAATCCTGAAATGTGGTTCCAGTACCTAATTCTCAGTAATAGGACTGGCAATCTGGAAACAGTATTTTCTGCTATATTTTAATCTCAAATGAGGCTGTATCCATGTGGGAGCTGCGTGGTCTCATTTCAGAAGGGTGCTCCTGAAGTAAGCCCTGGTCCCTGGGCCCTGGTGCTGCCCGTGTGGGGAACGGCTCCAAGAGCACATGGAGCTGAGAAAGGCTTTGGAACTAAATCCCACAATTTGCCAAAACTGCTTTGAGCTTTCTGTGAACAATTCTGATTCTGTGAAAAGTAAACCGCAATTGCTTCTTCAGTGATAGATAAATTTTCAAGTAGTGCTATAGGAAATGGAGCTGGTTCATGCCTAGACCACCCTGGGAATGTGGGAAGCTCCATTTTGCCTCAAGCCTGAGCTGCAGCCCCACAGCTGGAAAGTGGGTCTGACTTGGGAGGGGTGATAGCTTAGTTAATCAATTTATATGCTGAATAACCTACAAACAAATAAAATTTGCTTTTTAAAGGTGCGCATTGACTTGTCCCAGGAGGATTTAATAAAAGGTTTTGCCCAATGGTAAGTACTCATCTCCATACTTCCAAACCCTGCCCATTGCTTTGCTGTGGGAGTGAGTGCTGGTAACCAGGCTGTGTTTGGGTGAGCAAGAAGAATATCTGACCTGCAAAGGCAGGACTAATTTGAGCTAATCTCGTAGTTCTATCTAAATTGTGTATTAATCCATTGCCTGTGCAGTGCCTGCCCTGTGAGACAGCTTTAATGAGATGCCTGTGTCAATTATAGTCTTCAGCATATTTTAAGTTGCCATAAAAGCCACAGGGGTTTATAAGCCACATAAGGAAAAGAATTTTGTTTATTAAAGTAACCTTGCAACAAATTTTAACTTGAATAAAGATCTTAACTAAATACTCTGATCAGCAATATATATGCATGATAAAACTTTAATTACAAAGCATTTATAGAAACTATTATAATAAGCCACTTACAGTTTTGCTTGTACGTTCATTGTGGTTCTGAGGTTTCTATGTTCCTGGTCTGAGGCAGAACAGAGAACCAGGCTTGGGTGTTTTTTTCACTTCTGTGTCTTTAGGAAATGGCAGGAGTTCTTTCTTCTTTCTCCTTCAGTGGAGCCTGAGGAATGTAGTGTGGGTAGTCCAGGAGCTTGCCATCTGCACAGGCAGTGAGCCAATATTCCAACAGGAAAACCACATTTCCCTGGCCAGCTTGTGTGTGTGTGTCAGGGCAATTAGGGGAAGAGGAAAAAAGGATGCACCCAAAGTTTCTGGTGAAGAGCTGAAGTTTGAGGCCATCTCTGGAGCCTCCTTTGCTGTGCTGCCTGTGAAGCAGAAGCAATAAAGCAGCCCAAATTTTCTCTACTGTGCCAGCTAAAACTGTTAAGAAAGTTTTCAACTTCAGTAATTATTTATTGTGTCTGTCTTGCAGGTATGAACTGACAAGGAGCAAACGCAAGAAAACTTGATTTCTTCTCATGTACATAAGTTACTAATTTTTCAACTTCATATGGATGTACATATCTCTTGTAATTAACATATTTTGCACAGTTGTTGCAAATTTGAAGCAGGCTCCAGCTCAGGACATGCAAATTTAATGATCCTATTTGGATCATTAGTTCTATTAGTTCCTATTCGAGGATTAGTTCTCACTGAAGTTAAACATAATTTCCTCCACATAGGGAATAATTTGTCCTTAAACAATAAGTCCTTTATTTTTGCTATTTCTGGCAAATCCCCCTTCAAAGGACCTCTAAGTGTGAAACCTCTCTTAAAGGAGGGTTGTACCTGGGGAGATTTTAGACTGCCAGCCAAGTGTCCTTGGTTTGGCAGTCTGATGGCCCTAGGAGCTTGTTCATGTTGTTTTAACATGGAAGTGGTGTACTTTTAAAAGAATACATTTTGAAACAGTATTCTTCAGCTGTAGGGCTACCGAAGCTTTTAAAAGAGAAACTTTTTAAGAGCTATTTTTGTTTGAGAAACGAATAAGTTGGTAGTCCACTGTTCAGAAGTAGCTGACTGTGGCTGCAGGTATGTAAATAATGAGCTTCCAAAGCAGGGAGATGAACTTACCAAGATGTCATTAAGGTTTTAGTTTGTGATGCCTTAACTGGTTTTGTCCTTTGTTACAGTACATTTCAAAATCTTGTAAACCCAATTCTGTCTGAGGAACAGCAAAGTTTTGTAAACTAAGCTTTAATAATATTGAGGCAAAATATTTTTGGAAGCTTGGTGTACTTGTTTCTGTACAATAAACTTCTAATTGTCTTACATAAGAAACTTGATCTAATCCTTTCAAAAACTGACTTATGAAATACAATGATGGTAACTTCAAACCATCGCCTGAAACAAATTTCAAGTATTTTGGCCTAGATTACATTAATTCAGTCTGCCTCAGTCCATAATCAGAGAGAATACTTACTGAGTAACAATGTGTTCCCATCCCAAACTGATCTGGAAGTGTGAACAACATTTTAAAAGAGGCTCTCCAGAAAACCAAGATTGGGCATTTGTGTAAGTGTGATGGCTATGGCAGTAAGGGCATCTTTGCCTCATACTTACTCTGTCAGCAGTATTAAAAATGGTTAGAATTTGCCTGGTGTTGTGCTAACAGGGTATACTGGTTCTCTCTCTGGGATTGAGTAGACCACTTGACAGCAGTTGAAGTATTTCTTAAATTGACCAAGAATTAAAAAAAAAAAAAAAAATGCAACAACTTTTATTTCTGTAAAAAAAATCTGGAATTGTTGCTTAGGAGGTAGCTGCAATGTCATGTGCACCAACAGGTACATTCACAGGTAAGAGAAATCTTGCTCAGGAAGAGCAGAGTCACCCATAACCAGCTCCCCATTTCAGGTTTTGCACTGCAGGTAAAATATCATCCATGTTATTGATCTCTGCAACAGAATGGAAAGCAAAAGGGTTAGGCTTATGAACCTAGAATACCTTTGAGTTCAACCAAAATTCTAACTTAAACTCATGGTTAATTAAATAAACTCCTCATACCTCTTAATGCTTTTGGAAAAAAGTAAATTTTGTTATAAGTAATATGCTTAAGTAAATGCAAACCCATGTTAAATGAAAATAAAGTGTTTTGGTCACTTCCTGAGAAGAGGTGAAAAGGAGAGTGAGGCAAAAGGCAGCACCTTCCCTCACATCCTTCTCCTGTTTTAGCACAGCAGGAATAAATAAAATACTTGTAAACTGTTTAGAGTTATATGTGAGGAAGTGTTGGCATGAAGATAATTACTGGTGCAAATATTACTCACCTAGAAGACACAGCAAGTCTTGAATGAGAGCTTGAAAGGGCGGAAAGAAGCACTCATGTTCTTCAAGCTTATTGATGATACTGGAGTGGAAAGTGAGACAATCAGGTAAGAGGTGCAAGGACATGGCAAGTTCATCCCCTTGGCCATTTTGTTGTTCTGTGCCATAACTTTGTGAAAATTCTGCTACTTAGTATATAAAACCATGGACACCAATGTTCTGTTCTCCAGATCTGAACCCTGCAGCCAACAGGGGAGCTGTCACAAGGATCTCCAATTTCACCACTAATGCTGTATACACATCTTCTTTCCCCCTCACATGGCTCCAGGTAGTCTGGGGCCTGGAACATTTGTCTATGTATGCTAAGTATACTACCTGGGGGTGGCTGGTATAACTGCCTTGGAGGTAGAGCAAGAAGTGCTTTATAACCAACTGTTCTCCAGTTAAAACTGAGAAATGAGTGCAGAAAGGCTGAGGGAGTGAGTATTGTCAACTCAGCACGTGTCAGACTTGCTGCCTGCTCCCTTTTTAGTTTGTCTGTAAAGCACATGCTGAATGCAAGCCCTTAGGGTCTGCTACCACCTAGATGTGGCTGTCATCTCTTGAAAGTATAACTGGATTTGTCCAGTTTCTAAAGTATTTGTAGGCAGCTTGAGGCAAACCCTGCCTTGGCAACTAGAACACTTCAATATTACATCTGAGACTTGCATCACTTTCTCCTCCCCACCCAGGTGCAGGATTTGTCTCCTGATGAAACATGTATCCCATTAAGGCTTGTTTGATCACATTATCCATGCAAACCAGAGAGTGTTTTGGAACCTTCTGGCCTCAATTTTTCCCTCTGTCAGCTTTATCTTTTTGACAGGATACAAGATTTGTTTCAAGCAGGACAGCAGTAACTAACACCTGTGTTGTCACAGCTCACTGACTTTGTGACAAATGATGGAAGTTTCTTTCAGCATCAGTTTTTGCCAGTTCTCAATTACTACATTTGATGTTTGCAGAATGGTCAGCAGTGGAACAGCCCCACATACCTGTGGATGTCTTGGGTGCCCAGAAGCTGCTGTACCTGCTCAGTCACGTTCTTATTAATGATGTCACACAGTTTCCCAACAGTATCCACAACCACAGTGGGTGGAGCTGAACTGTCTGTGGAAAAACAAACACCTCATGATTCTTTTAACAGTAATAACAGAGAAGTATTTGAGACACAGTTGAATTCTTGGAGGTCCATAGATTTTATTTAGTTTTCATAGATCTAGGCATATACATTCCATCATTCAAAGAAAACAGAAATAAACAAATGGTCAGAAATAAACAAATGTTAGCTATGAATGGGGATTCTCTCACTAATCCTTTAGTGGCTAAAAAACTTTGGCAGAGCTGTGTGTTCACAGCAAAGAGGGTACTAAAGTGCACTTTTACAATGTCAGTGGAAATCAGTAAATTGAAATGATATATATAGAAAAGGGGTTATTCATTAGGTTCTTGGGACACAGCAGACACACTAGAGGGGCTAGGCCAATAAGGAACCTGCTTAACAAACACTTTATTAACAACCAGAACTTGTTTTGATACTGAATTTGAACCTGTCTGTAGAGCTGTGACTGAAGGTAGCAGCCTCCTTGTTCTTTTCTCCTTAAATTTCAGAAGAACTAGGTTTGGACAAGGCATCTTCTGAGCTGCAGTTATTAGAGGGAGGTTCCCCCCATACTGGCTGCAGGCAGGAACACTGCTCCCCTCCTTGAATGAGGCTCAGCAGCCCAGGGGCTCTGGGGCTGGACATCCTACAGCCCAGCCCAACCTTTTAACCCAGGAGCAGCAGCAGCTGCTGTTCTACAGAAGGTCCCACCTGAAGGGAAATAACCAACTATACCTCTGACTACTGACAGTTTTTGACACTCAACAACTTGTTTTGGTTTTTAAGTTTAGCAGCATAAGATGGACCTTTCTGAAGACTGGACCCGATTACACTTGAATTAATTACTGAGTAGAAATCTAAATTCGAGGCTGAGTTATTTTCTTCCTTAAACTTGTTATCTTTCAAGTGGAGAATGAACAACAATTATGAAGTCAGCTCACCAAAAAAAAAGCTTTGTGGGAAAAAAAAATCTATTACCCTGTTATTCTCTTCTTCTGCCTCTCTGCTATTCCTCAGCAACTGCTAAAGGCTTACAAATAATGGGGATTTGCTATTTGAACTGCAAATTGACAGGAACGTGTTTTTATCTTCCCAGTGAAGGAAACAACTAGTTAATTCATTTCTCAACAGCTCAACATTATTTTCTATGACGAGGCCAGCTTTTCGCCTGTCTCCTTTTTTTGGAATGGTGTGAACAAGCAGCAGGTGGTTAAGTCTTTACCTAGTTCTAGGAGCTCATGGAGGTTCCTCATGGCATTGGTCATTTCCCCCAGCTTTGTGTACACCTCGTTCATCCGTGGATAAACACCATTCAGAGAATTCACATCAAACAACTTCTGGAAGTGAGAGACTATGGCAGACAGGGTTTGCAAGGACTGTTTCTGGTTGCTCTGGAGCAAGCAAGAAGAACTTATCAGTGGTACTGCTTAACAAGGCAAGGGTGCTCTTACATGAAACATTCTTAAAACCAGTCTGAAGAAAAGGTGTAACTTCCCTTATGAAATCTCAGCCTTTCAAATATTTTTAAATCTGAAGACACAGTTTCAGTAGTTTTCAGGCACAAACATACACCAAATTCAAAACACTCTTTTGAAAGCTTCCTTCTCTGTTGCTGTATTCTCAGCCCTGAGAGACAGAACAGGGTAATTCCTGACACTACAGGGCAATGCAAATTCACTGCTGGTCAAGTACCTTTGATTAAAGCAATCTTCCCCAAGATGAATTTATCCATTATGTTAAAACAGTCTTTGACTACTGAATGTCTTCAAACAGGTATTTCTTAAATGCTGCAAGGCTTGCAAATGCACCAATTGAATCACTGCGTGAAGAATGCATTTAAGAATTCCACAGTAACTTGTGATTACAAACCTCTGGTAAAAATTACCTTTTCCTTATGTTCTAATTCTTCCAAAACTGCATCTACTATCAACTGGAGGTCTTCAACTCGTATGGATTCTTTGTTGTCCTGTGGATCTTTAGTGTTCCAAGGCAGCAATTCCAGAGACAGTTTTCTCAAGGACCTATGCAAATCCTTTTAAAAGAAAGGAGGAGAGACAACTTATATTAGAAACTGCTTAAGTTGTTTTTATTATAGAAGCAGGTGTTTTTCTGTTTCTCATATGCAGAAAACATTCCAGCACTGGAGAGGTTAAGGTTTTAATTTTCATGAATTTAAGGATAGTGTCTTGCTGACATTCTTTGATTTGAAAAGAACAGAGTAAAAAATACTACATTGGCTATGTATTACAGTTTCAGTGACATAGAAAGTATTAGTCACAAAGAGTTTGGCTTTAAACAAAACTATTTCACTTGCATTTGGATCAAAAAGTCACCGTTCTGTTCTGGTCAGACAAAAGGAAAGAAAAGAATGCACCATGATTTATGTGTGAAGCCGAGACTCTAAAGCTTAAGTTTCTTCTCAGGGACTCAGTTAATAAAATGAAATAAAAGATTTACACAGAGAAGTGGTACATACTTCATACAGACAGCAGATTATCTGTAAAATTTAACACCAGGTCAGGCAACAACAAAAGCTACACACAGAACCCCCAACAACTACACATATGGAGGGATGGAGGAGAGGAGAGCAGATGAAAAGAAGACCAAGAAACAAAGTACAACAACGTGTTGTTACCTTTAGAGCTATGAGCTGATCTGCCCACATTTCTATAGTGAGTGGAAGGTGCTCAAATCCACATCCCTGTCCATGCTCTTTAATGTAATTTTGCACTTTGCCGGGCCGGAATATTAATGGAGGAGCTCTTGGGCTTCGCAAAATAGAATCAATATGGGACAAAACCTTCAAGAAAAAATAACAAATGTTATTGCTCAAATATGTATGATGTTTTGTAATAAAATCTCTCTCTATCACAGTCATGATTCCCTAAAATTAAGTCATAAATAGCTCCAATATTACTACTGATGAATTTTAAACATGCATGCAACATGCAATAGACTCAAAGATTTCAACATGTACTAGCTAGAAGGTAAATGAAAGTAATGCAAGTATATACTTCCCTCTGAGGGAAAGTTAACATTTATCCACTCGAGGCATTGTAAATTCCATAATTTACAGTTTGCTAAGTTTTATTGTATTTAGGCTTTTTAATTACAAGAAAAATAAAATCCACTATCACCAAGTATCTTGAAATTCCCCATCCTGAACAGACTTCAGCTAAGTAATATTTACCAGCCTAGTGTCTGCTGCCTTTCTGTTTTCAGGTAGTTTACACTGAGAACAAGAAGCAGCCTACACTGACTGCCAAATCCAGAACATGACTCATCTTGCACAGAGGATTTGATAGGCATTCTTAGCCTCAGACCAGCACACTCCAGTCGACACAGCTAAACAGAACATGTATAATATTTCATTGTAACACTGCTAGAAACATGCAGAACAGACACAATTTGGGTACCTGCAAGTATTGCTGGCAATCTGCCTGCAGCTGATCCACTCTTGCAACTGTCCCAGAGTCTTTCTTTTCTTCTTCGTTTTCCCCAGTCCTGTTCCCTGAAAATCTGCACAAAAATACACACAGTGGGTCACACAAGCAGCCTTAGCAGGAGATGCTACCTTCTAACTTGATGGAAGAACCACGTGTGTAGCACTTAAACTCAGACATACAGTAAATACCCATGTCATGATGCTGGGCAATAGAACTCCATCAGACCCAAGAAACACAGATTGACAACACAATACCTAATGCAAGTATCATTAATTTATCTCAAGTCTTCAGGCTGAGGCTATGCCAGACTGCTTGCTGATTTAGAAGGGACACCACCAGTTTTTCTGTTGCCAGAGTTCTACTATGGCTGAAGACCAAAAACCCAGAATTTTACTCTAAAGGCTCAAATTCCAAGCTCAGTTGTTATCTCCTTCTGCTGGAACATCTTTCCTGGCTTATTATACGAAGTTCACTACTGCTTTTCATCTAAATGATACCTACTGCACAAGAGAGAGAATAGACAATTTAAATATACACAAAATGTCTATTTATTTTTAAGTTTAAGGGATGTCTGTTTCAGGCTATAAAATATTTAGCATTCAGTATACACATGGAAAAATGACTAAGTGAAATTACAGATAAAAACACTTTGTTAGTACTAGAACTTTTATATCTTCTATATGTATTTTCTTAGCAATATTTCAGAAAAAAAAGTCAGTTTCTAAGAATAATATGGTCATAACTTCAGTAGCTGCAACATTTTGCCAACTCACACATTCACATTTATAATCCATAATGAGAACAATTCTGCTTCCTTTACAGCTTATGGAAGCAGCATAATGGAATATGGAATAATATGGAAGCAACTAGAGATGGCCCTATACATACTGCCAGCAAAAGAATTCAAATCAAATCCAGAAAGACAAAATGAAATAAAAACCCCACACTGCTGTGCCCCCATTTGGAGACCCTGCCATCATTTCAGAAATAGAGGGCTTCAGAGGTCCAGCAGCACTTGCTGCCCATAGCCAGACTCCAAAGAATGCTGATAAGGCACATGCTCTATAAGCTGCTCTCTACATGACAGGTTGCAGAGTAACCTTGCCTTCAGAAGTCCAGAGGATTCATGGAAGTCCCTGAAAGAATATACTTACTGGATAGTTTTCTTTAAAGCTTTCTGTAGTTTCTTCACTTGGTGCTTGTAAAATTTTAATTCCTGTGCAGTTGGCCTGCTAGACAGAAAAAGTACCACGTTATATGTCTTGCATTGGAAGGTATCTATAAAATTTATCCAAGCAAAAAATTCTGGAAATTAAATTCTGCTACATTTCTACATGACAACAGCAATAAAGAGCAAACTAACCATTAGCAGCTGCTATTAACAGTGTAGGGAGAAGAGTGTGGCTGTTGCTGCCATATCTCATTTCTTTGATCACAGACTTCACACTTTACTTTTACAATTGCTGGCGCCTTGTAAAGCAAAGTCTATTGAAATGGCCTTACAAAGGATGATATTTATCCTTGCTCACCTTATTTCCAAGTTTTTCTTGAGATTTTTATTTTCAAACAAAAGCTGTTCATTCTTGGCTTTTGTTTCAGTAAGTTGCTTCTGGAAAGACTGAAACATAGACTGGGTTATTGCTCCTATTGATCTCATTTCCAAAATGAACAAGCTTCAACAATTTAAAGCATGTACATGTTAAGAAGGGTTCCCAATTGCCTGGACAGCAAAACAGCATGGATGGGAACTCAGATGACTGAGGCCAAGACCCCAGGTGGAGCACTGTGACTAAAGATCTCTACAATCCTCAGCAGACTCACAACATTTTGCTGAATATTTGTACAGGGACAGGGAACTCTGCCCACAGAGGCTCCAAGTTCAGAAGACGTGACAAGAACAAAGGGCAGAAATCAAACATGTTTATGTTTCGATGTGGTTCTTGAAGGGTTACCATTGAGAGATCTGCACTGACTTGTTCTTGGAAGTTCCATACCATGAGCAGTGCTTTGTAATTAGGAGTAGCATCTAGATTTAAGAAATCTTCCTTGTTTTTCACTTCTCTCTGCACTTCGTCTTCATCTTTTTTATATTGCCTATTGGGAAAAATAAATTGGTTCAGCTTACTGCAATTCAATTAGCTCAAAAATTTACGTTGGTTTAGTTAGCAATTATGTATGATAATGTTTCCATGAACTACCAAGTAAATAGAATAGAAATTCTGCCCTAAGATTCATGCTCTAATTTCTGGGAAAGCTGTTTCATATGCTAATGAAGTGCACTCGTCCACAAGAGAAACTCCAATACAAGCAAATCCCATTTCAGTTTTCTCAATAGTAATCTCAAGCTATAGGAATGTCTCAGGTATCAATTTGTTGCTTTGTGCCATGCAGGCACTGAGAGGCACTGGGACAGAGCTGAAAACCTTTGGTTTTGGGAGATCTATCAACTGAGCACAGCTAATGCAGTAATTCTGCCTGTGAACCATGGCAAGAGAAAGGGGAAGGAAAAAAAAGGAAGGAAAGACAGACTTATAGTTCAAGTATCTGAATACTCCAAGCCTCCCAATTATCCTGGTCTCCTGACTGAGAAGCTGCTTAACCTGACTGCCAGTTATTTTCTGGAAAAATCTAAATTTCCATGACCATCATAACCCTTTGTTGTTTCTTACATGCTAGTGATACTTGGAGCACAGAGTATTTACCACTATAAGATTTAAGAACAGTAAAGGCTAAAAAAATTTTGAACAGTAGAACCACAAGGCATTTAATGAGACCTACCTCAGCTTCTTTTTAATCTGACTAATTTGAGACTCATAATAATCAATTAGACATAGGTACCTGAAGAAAGGAAAAATGTTAATTTTGAATTTCAGATATTCTCACAAAACTCATACAGTGACCAACCCAGACGAACAGCTCAGCTTACACACTGCACTACACTTTGGAACTGGCTGCTCCAAACAGTGCAGTTTCTCTCATACCAGAAAAACACGGTCACACTTTGCCAAAATGGAAAAGTAGACACATTGAATCTGTACTAGTTCAGAAGCAGCAAAATATTCAAGAGGAGAAAAAAGTTAAATCTGCCCACCAGTGTCCTCATCTTATGCCTGTGGTTACCCAGCAAGATTAACAGAGAGGCACAGTCAAAATAAAGTGTTTTGAACACTCTGAGATTGTCTGGTTTGGAGAGACAGATGAGAGACGACAGGGAACCAAATTTAGTGATCCTTCCTCTGATACAGTGAGGGCTCAAGGAAAAAGCTGAGCACATACAATCCCTCTTAAAAGTTTCCCAGATAAACTTTGCTGGCCAGGCCTTGAAAGCCAGGTGACATCAGCACAATATAGCAATGGCTACCTGAGGCCTAGGAACTGGCAAAAGTCTGACTGTAGCAGAGCTACGGAAATCCTACTAGCAAGAGACCAAGCCTTGTGACACTTTGGGAACTCACCCAAAAGTACTTGGAAGCTCACAGCAAGCCTGCAGTCAGCAGTTGCAAACATCACTTCCCAAAACTGGAAAGGCTCTTTTTTGGGGGGGCTAAGGATGCTGTTTGTTGAGGGGGTTTGTTCATTTTTAACTTACTTACTTAATTTACTTACTTAAATGTCAGCATCTCAGGATGAGATCATGCTAGCTGCCAGCCACTGCAGCTACAGAACAGAGCGAATCATTCCCTTCCCTTTGCTGACATCTAGTGTGGGCAGTGGGTGTCAATTGTTAAAATTCTGCCATGGATTTATCTGGCTTACAGTTTCGCAAAAGAAAAATATCACTGCACTGAGATACCTTCACAAGACTATATATTTCATCTTGTACGTCTAAAGTCTCCAGATTACTTTTTTTTCCCATATAAATATTGAGAAGTATTACATTGAAATCTGTTTCTTCATTTACTGTTGCAGGGATTCAGCAGTAGAAGAGAATCACTTACCGCTGATCCAGGAGAGACTTGGGAGCTCTTCTGCAAAACTGACAAAACATTTTGTTTTGAGTGTCAACTCGCTGCTGCTCCTCCCTCCCAACTCTCCTCAGCTCCTTCTGCAAGCGGGCAATAATCTCTTCCTGTTCTTGCAGCTTTTCCTGCTGCTGTTGGTATTTTACCTGTGAACAGGCAACGGGAGCGTTACTGAAATGTTCTGACCCACACGCTGACTGTACCATACAAGCCCAGGTACACACCTGGAACCAAGGAACAGGAGCCCTTGGGTTTTAGCCATGCTGAAGAGACAGTGCAAGAGAGATACAGATATTTTTCAAAATTATTTCTAGAAAATTCTACATAGTTTGAAAATACTTAGCTATCAACAGTGTACTAACCCTATGACCCAAGATTCATGTTTATTTACATCAATGTAAGTATTTTGAGATCTTCTGTAAGTTAAAAGTTTGAATCCACAGGCAGCACTATCTAAATTACCCGTGAAGCCTGTTGCTCTTTTTGAAGTTCCTTGACTTGGTTCTGTTGCTGGCATGCCTTAGCTATAGTTTCATCTTCCAGCTGACAAATTTTGGCCTTAATGTTCTTCACCACATTTTCCAAATCATTAGCCCGCTGCTCTTGCCGAGATGCCCGACCTTGTTCCAGTCGTACCACATCTCTGAAAAAAGAAATGAATCCTTGCTTTAAAATTAAACTCATTTTACTATAGACAGTGCAGGAAGCACACGCCTGACATTATGTGATGACCTCTGATAACATCCTGTGGCAGCAGGTGTGGGAAATACAGTGATATGAGAAGAAGCAGCAGATGAAACAAGGGGAGAGCTTGAAAGGAACTGGGACAATATTGTTGCATATTGAACAATAACCTCAGGAAAAAGGTCTTAGGCCTCTGGTGAGATAAGATCTCCACCAGGCTGGAGTTGCACACTGATAATATTTTTACTCTGAAGGTAAATTCCTTCCACTGTCTTACCTAAGACATCGATTTGCTTCCATAAGTCCCTGCATCACCTTTTGCTGTCGCTCAGTGTCTTCCACCAGCGTTTGCAACGCAAGTCTTATTTCTTGAGAAGACTGATGATCTAGGACAATCATATCTGGAGACAGGAACATAAGCAAAGTCACAATGAAAGGGTTTGAACAGCCAAAGAAGATTTGCCTGTTTGCCACCACTAGGAAGTGACAGCTTTGGAGATGCCTTATGAACTTAGGGTTACTATTTCCAAAAACAAAAATTACATTTCCTTACCTGATATATCTCTGCAGCTTTGGGGGGCAGAAAGACTGACAGGTTTCAACCCATGACGCATTAATATCCTGTTTAAGTTTTCCCACTCTGCCTTCTCCTGCTGCATTGGGAGAAAGGGAAAAAGGCAGATACCTGAGTTCTTTGCATCAGCTGTGCAGCAGAAAGTACCAAATGTCCACAAATTAAAGCAAACAACCCCAAACCCCCAAGGGACCACTGCAGGAGGGTTTGTGAGAAACTCCACTAGGATCTGCAAAGCACACTGGGGAAATGCGTACTTAACACCACACAGTAGAACCAGTTTTCCTGACCCCTACTTGAAAGCAGAACACGCGCAATGAGTTAAATCCGCCTGTTTAGGAAACGCGAACCACCGGCCCGCGGTTCCCTCCAACGCCCCCGGGGCGCCGCGGCCCCGCCGCGAGCGGCGCCCTCAGGGAGGCGGCGGCGGCTCCGGGGGTTCACGGCCCGCTCCAGCGCGTTCTGTCCCGCTCCAACCCCCCAGCAGCGCCGCCCGGGGCCAGCGGGGTACCTCGGTCATGGCGGGGCCGCAGGGCAGCAGCGGGGCCGCTGCTCAGGCCGCGGGGCCGCTCGGGCGGGAGCGGAGCGGCGGCGGCGGCGCGCGGGGGCGGCGCTGCGCGGGCGCCGCCATTTTGCGGCGCGGGAGGCGAGGGGAGGAGACCGGGCGGAGGTAGGAGCGCAGCGGCCGGGCGTGGGGCTAATGAAAGCAAAAACTAAAGACGGGGAAAAAATGGAGAAAAACTCGTTGCTGGCGGTAATGGTGGGGGCACATCTGGCGTCCGGTTTGCGCTTCCCGGTACGGCGATGAGCGCTGCCGGGATTAGGTGGATGGTCTGGGGGCTGTAATTCCAGCCTGGTTTTCAGAACGAGCCCTTCCGTGTAAAGGAGCAAGCACCGCCTTGGGCTGCTGAGCTGGTCAGTGAATGGAGGCGGTGGGTGCAGCTGCTCTGTGTCCCTTCTGGAGCAGCGCACGGCTTTCCCTTGGGACGCGGTGGGATCGCCTTCAGCAACCTCCCCGGGCCTGGGGTCAGCCTTCGGGCTCGGCGTGAAATAAATGTATTGCTTCATTACCATGATTTCAGGGAAAAAAAAAAAAAAAAAAAAAAAAGAATTTGTGTGTTCTGGGATGCTTCTTAACCTTTTCAGCATTGATCCTAAATGATGCCTAAAATCCACGCCGCAGCACTGGGGCCTGCCCGGGGTGATGGAGGCTCTGGGTGTCTGAGACTCTCCTGGCATCGCCTGCGTGCCCCAGGTTGCCCCTAGTGCTGATCCCTGCCAAGGAATATTGCCTGCCTGCTCCTTGGAGCACAGCAGGGAAATATTGCCTGCCTGCTTCTTGAACAGAGGAGGGAAATATTCCCTGCCTGCTCCTTGGAGCACAGCAGGGAAATATTCCCTGCCTGATTCCCACCGTGTGCCCGGTGATGCTGCCTTCGCAGGAACCAGAAACTTCAGGAGTGGCCAAAACAATCCCCTCGGCATTTGTTAGCACTGTTTGTTTATTGATAGGTACAGACAAGACAGATAATGATGAAATTAATGAGTGAAGAAAATACATTATAAACTGGTGGTTATAAAACACCATCGTGTAAGAAATTAGTTCCTTGTGGGTCACATAGATTTTGTGACTCATTTGCCAGGTCAAATTTACTAGTGTGCTTGTTGAAAGCTGCTACAGTTGCTTAGAAAAGGGAGGAGGTGGAATTACTGCCTGTGCTATTTCTAATCCCAGTTTCATTACGGTCTGGGACTGAGATGGGCAGCTCTGGATTAGGTTCCTGCTTTGGTCAAGTTGTTAACTTCTAAGCTTTGTCTCACAAATCAGGCAGCCCATTTTTCTGTCCAGTAACTGACAAAGTTATGAGCAGCTAGTAAAGGTAGGACACTTTACTAGCACTTACTTGGTTTTGTAAAATATAATATTTTTTAAAATACGCTTGCCTTTCTGTTTTAGAGAAAGATGGTTGTATTTTAAGTGTTTTTATTTTATCATATTTATCACAGCACTGCACGCGAGTTAATGATGCTTTTAAAAATTGTCCTTTATCTTAGCTGGAGAAAATGGTGAAACTTTAGACTTCAGCACTTCTCTCCTACTATTCTGCTTTTCTATTTTTTCTTGCTGCTAATTGGATTAAAAGCTCTTTTGGCTTCTATGGCATCCGGTGAGGAGATTACTGTCTGTGACGATGAAGTAAGGTAAAGAATCAGAACTGTGATATGAGCAGATTTGGAAAGATATCCACAGTTCCAGTGGTCACTTATGACTGTATCTAAACTTTAAAAATCACTTGAATAAAAGGATATCTTGCCAGATCCATTCCCCTGTGTCTGTCTGTGCAGCATTGAATATCTGAATGATGTAGGTAGTGCTTATGAGATTAGAGACAAATCTGTTAATACAGGAAATAGTTTTTAGATTATTTTTTCAAGTCTAAAAAGCTGAAACACTTTCTTTGACACAAATCAAATAATATATTTTAATGCCTACCAAGAAATAACAGAACTGTCCAGGAGTATCTTAAAACTAAATGTAATTTTGTTACCTATTGTCAGCTGAAATGGGAGTTTTAGAGGTTAGATGAGTAGCTGTGTCTTTGTACTGTTTGTCAAAATCAGTCTGTTTAACTGTTTATATTTTGTGATGTTTTGTCATATTTGAATGTCTGAAAAACATTAAAATATAGGCAGTTCTGTAAGTGTATTCTTTCAGTTCTCATTTTGTATTTCAAAAAGTGCAAATACAAAAGCAGAAGAAGCAGTAAAGCTTTGAACTGCAGACATCAGGACTTGAACTTTCAACAACAATTAATTTACTTTGTTGGTTTCTCCTTAGGTCTCGGTACAGCCACCTAGAGAAGATGACAGATTTGGTGGCTGTTTGGGAAGTAGCTTTAAGTGATGGTGTTCATAAGATTGAATTTGAACATGGGACCACTTCAGGAAAGCGTGTTGTCTATGTTGATGGAAAGGTGAAATTGCTATGTGCTCAAAATTCACTGTGATACAGATTATATAAGTGCACTTCCATGCAACACACATCACAACAAACAAAAGATTAATAAATACGAGTGAGGTACATTCAGTTAATTACCTAATTCAATAACATGCATAATTCTTTTTTTTTTTTCAGTTCCAATTAAGGTGTGAGTATTCATGAAGTGCTTTGCTGTCCTTGGGCAGAGGCACTCTGTGCATACAAAGCACCATGTATGCATTCATTCCCCAACAGTAGTTCAGTACTGAGCTGTCTCCCGAGTTCCAGTTCAATTTTTTAATATTAAAACATGCACTCAGGTTTTTCAATTAATACCCACTGTGTTTTGTTTTGTTTTGTTTTTTTCCTACAGGAAGAAATAAGAAGAGAATGGATGTTTAAATTAGTGGGTAAAGAAACATTCACTGTTGGAGCTACTAAAACTAAAGCTGCTATTAACATTGATGCAGTCAGTGGCTTTGCATATGAATATACTTTGGAGATCAATGGAAAGAGTCTCAAGCAGTATATAGAGAACAGGTTAAAAACAACCAATACTTGGATATTGAACTTGGGAGGTACAGACTATAGAATTGTTCTAGGTAAGTAAACACTGAGTGAGTGACTATATGTTGCTGCCTTTGAATAAACTTCTGTGCATTTAAAAACTGGTAATTAAGAGAAAGCACAGTTCAGTGGGTAGCTCTGATGCAGTATAAAATCCTGGGGGATGTGGAAATTTGGAATGAGATGCCAACGATAGTCTGAAAAGTAATGACTTGTTATACATGTGTGAGTCTACAGCAGTGTGGTCTAGATTTGGGAGACGTTACTGCTGCTGCATCCACAGAGCTGCCCTAGCAAGGCAGTTCTTCAGGTGAAGACTGTTAAAATTTTACCTTCATTGTGATCAAACCTCATGTGGGTCTAAGTTTGTTCAGCAGGTAACCAGGCTTTCCTTCCAAAAATCATCAGCCATGGTCAAGAAGTCTTCATCTGAAGTGCAACAATGTTATTCCACATTTTTGATAGATTGATGAACATCCTTTTTTCTGTATCACTTCCTATGTACAAAATTAAACTAAAACCCTCCAGTGATGTTCTTTCACTTTCTTAGTGGTAAATTACAATTACCAATACATTGCTTCTCTTCTGCCCCCTCTCTCCCAGTTACATTACAAGCAGGTGGGAGAAAGGGATGATCCCTTGAGGAATTTGTCCGTGGCATCTAGTGGGAAAACTTCCACTTGGGTATTGCTGTATGGTTAGAGCTGGAGACAAGAGATCTCAGACTATGATTTCTTCTTAAACCTCAGGACAGAATGAACTGCCCTAAGATGAAGGGAAGCAATGAAGAAAGACAGTTTTAGTGCCAGAAACAGATAAGTCTTCACAGAATTTTAATATCCCTATGCTTACTGGAAAGGCAAGCAGGGTTCAGCTCTCTGCTGATGTGTCAAAGACAGTGTCAGTAAAGGGAATTCTACAGCAAAGTATTTTAAGGAGGATATGCTGGGAGAAGAAAAAGAATATTCTGTTTCAAGTCCAAAAAATTCTTAAGATTGATATTTAAAGTGGTGTTTTTGAAATATTAAGAATACAAGCAGTTTGATGGATCAAATAATTCTACTTTTTAATTAATTTGACCTGGAAAAAGAGTTAGAGCATTATTGAATAACCAGCACTCAAATAATTAGCAGAAGTTACTTCACTTTTCTGTCTTTATTTTTTCAGTTTAAGACTGTCAGTATCTCTGGCACTATTCGGAACAACACAGTGTTAATAGCCAGGGTTAGGGAGGGGTAAAAGTGTATCTTCAAAGCAAAAGTTGATGACAGAGCCTCCTCTCTCTCTGTGAGAACAAACCCTGTAGCTACTTAGGAACTTCACTTGGGAATTGAAAGTAAAATTCCACAGTAGATTTTTAAAATCCCTAGATCCTTGTTAGTAGGGACAAAAAAAGTACCTTGTTCTTTCTACCTTGTTTTCCTTTTCCTTCACAGAAAAGGACACTATGGATGTGTGGTGCAACGGTCAAAAAATGGAAACGGCGGTATGTGATCCCTTCCAAAGGCTCTTCCCAGGCTATGGATATGTATCCAAAGCACACATTATCTCCCTTTACCAAAGAGGCCAAGGCAGGCAGGATGCTCCTGGTCTGTTCCAAATGACCCTCACTGAATTTTGTAATGGGCTGTATTTCATATGTCTAACATCTGCTAGTTTAAGGATAAATTATGCTTTTCTTTACCCTTTTTAGACAAACAAAATCAATTTGAGTCAGTTGTGCAGGGTTTTTAGGGAGAAAACTTCCTGGAGATTGGGAAGGATTTGAGTTTGATGCAGAGTGTAGAGCCACTGCATCCAAACCTGCTTATAATAGTTGTCACTGAAAGTTGAACATATGTAGCCTGACACATGTTTTTTGCCATCTTGAGATGTTCCTAATACTTAGGGCTTAAGAGCCGCATTGGAACAAGTCAAATATTTTATCTTGATCACATCTGCATTAATTTCCAGAGAAGGCTGGCAGGTGGGTGGTTTAATCTGTTTGGTGTTTTTCTGCTTATGATGACTCTCAAAATGCACACCAAGTAGGCTTCCCCATTCTTGAAGGATGTGCTTTCTCACCAGAGGGTGTCAGAGTTGTTACTGCTGCCACAAGGAAGCCCCTGGATGAGTACAAATGGTAAAATCAACAGTTCTGCTACACCTGAGAGTAGGATGAAAAGATTCACCAAATGTTTGCTTAGTAATCAGTGGAAGAAGCCTCCTCTTCCAGTAAATCAGGGCTTCTTGCTCCTGATGGCTTATCCTTTTCTACAATGTACTGAAAGCACTCAGAGGTGGTGTCCTTGCAAGCTGTGAGTGCAGGTTAAGTGCCAAACTGTGCTTCCTTTAGAGCAGCACACATAGTTCTGCTGTGACAAACATCATGACAAAAACACAGCCATGCCTGGCAAAATCTCTAACAGGAAATTACAGAACTGCAGGAGGAGATGTGTATCCAAGATTCACAACTGTTGTACTCAGTTCAGGGATCTGCTGTAGAAGGCATCCTCAACACTTCACCTTTCACTGCCACTTGAGCATAGGTTTGTGTGGCACCTACTGGCTGTGCTGCACAACTTGGCAGGACGCTGCCTTTTCTGGTTTTGTTTACTGACGTGAATCAGTTTGATTCACCAATTCCAACCTTTCAATTTCTGATTGTGTGACATTTTCATCATCATCTGATACCCACAAATCTTTGACTAGGCACCTCGACAGAGCCCTGCCTGAGATTCAGCAGCTTTGTTCAGCTTTCAGGCAGTGTTTGTCACAGGTACCTAAAGCTGCTGAAACTGTGGCAACTGCAAGTGATCTTGACATTGATGCATTCAAGCTTTTCATTTATTAAAATATCATATGTCTTGTTTTTTCTGTTTTTATTCTTGTTTCCTTTCTCTCAGGGTGAATTTGTGGAAGATGGGACTGAAACTCACTTCACTGTTGCTGATCATAGCTGTTGCATTAAGGCTGTCAGTAGTGGGAAGCGAAAGGAAGGAATTATTCATACCCTTATTGTGGACAACAGAGAAATCCCAGAGGCTGTGGAATAGCCTCTGATTAACTGATTATGGCAGGACTAAGATCAGGAATTTTCAATTACTGTGGTAATTATTTTAATATGTACTACTTGGTACATCTAGTTTGTGCTGGGTTTATTTTCTAGTTTCTGTACACGAACTTATTCTTTTTGAGGACCAGATGAAAATAATTATGTACAATCTTCACAATTATGTACAAACATTACCAGTTTTTTAAAAAAGATATATATATATATATATATATATATATAGAATATATAGCATATCACTATGTGTGGAGAACACTGGTGAAATAGAAATGATACCAGGAATTATACTGGTGATATAGAAATTGTACCAGGAATATAGAAATTATATCAGGAAAAATCAAGCTGTAATAAAATGAAAGAGAAATATTCAGTAACACTGAATCAATCCTTTACTGCAGGATACTGTATGTGGAGGGAAGAGAAAGCCTGTACTGGGCACAAAAGTAAGATGTTAAAAGCTTTCTCTATAATTATTTTTTCTATTAAACTGACTACAGACCTTTTCACATACAGTTAAGGGGAATTACATAGTTAATAAAAAGGTTAATTAATGAAAGATTAAATTATGAAATACATAGTTATCAATACTTGTGTTACAGTATTAAATTAATACTGAGTTATAAAAACTGTTCTCTATTCTCACTAGGAGCAAGATGTTACATTGTGCCAAAATTAACATTCCTTTTGGTGTTCCAAAAACTGATGCTGTAGTTCAGAAACTCATTACTGAGTTTTTTCAAAAAAGAAAATAGAAGAAAAATTAATTCCTGCCCTGACGCCCCTTTAAAAATATCTCTGGAAGCACGCTGACACAATAACTTACCTTTGTTCAGTGATAACAAATCTTAAATCTACAGCTATCTTTTTTTATGGCAGTAATGTGTGAGTCAATAAATATGAGGAACAAGGGAACAGAAATGGAAAACAATTGGTTACTTTAATGGAATAGTTAAAATAGGAGTAGACTAATTCTGTTTTCAGAATTGCAGCATAATTTCTAAGAGCAAGTTTTGGACTTCTTGAGAGCAAAACTCTCGTGCTAGAGACTCGCACTACAAAACTATCTTTGCAGCAGCAAGCATAGCTAATCTTAAAAATAATTTTTAAAAATCTCAAAATATGAATATATTAACCTAAAAGTTTATTTTGTAATGTTTAAAAATATTTCCACTTGTAATCTCAGAATTCAGAATTAAACTTTTATACCTTTATTTCTTTTGGACTTGTGAATGGTTCCTAGCACAACTACTAGCTCAGGAGTTGCAGGTGCAGTACAAGCATCCTGGGTCCATTAACAAATTATTTTGAAAAGTTTTATTAAATGCTAATTTCATGTATGTTTTAGAGATCAGACTGTTCCCCATCAGCAGGCTTTACTAGAGGAAGTTTCCAGGTACCCAAATGCTGGACTGAATCCACTTTTACAATGGAATTACTGTAACAGCTCTTGGCCTTTTCTCTGTATTTGCTTCAGGTCACTGCAGAAGCAATGTGGGGATTCCCAGCTACAAGGCTGACAATGTAATCTTCAAAAGATGTTGGTAAAGGTAGATTAATTGAAAAATAATTTCAAGCTGTAACCTGAACCAGTTCTCTACTATTTTGTAACCTTTCAAATAGATTGAATGCTGCTGAGAAATCTGAAGTTCATGTACAGTACAAATCATGTTCTTAAGACTACAAACAAATACAAGTTAACAGATAGTGACATTTATACTTTTTATTTTGAATATGTGCATCTACAGTGCTTGAAGTAACTAATAAAAACTGTATAGCAACCATTGTAAGAAATAATGAAGTATTGCCTCACGTTTGTCATAACTGTATATAATAGCATGTCCCTAAGCAGAAAACAGCTCTCATCTGCTACATTCTCCTATTTTAAGTCAAAAGAAAACTTAAGACTCAAAAGCCACAACCAAGATTTCTTGTGTTTCCCCGATATATGCAATATGTCAGATTAAGAAAATGCAGTGGAAGAATGACAGCCTATACAAACATCAAGTGTATAGTCACAAGCTGAGATCACTTTAAGAAATAAGGTAAATGACCAGGTACGTTAAATGGTAATGTTAAATGTTACACTGTATTTTGGAATGCTTTCCCCTCTGCTTCCATTCACAGGTTATTTTGTCCTAATCTCCTTAAGATACTAAGTTACTATTTTGTTCACAAATATTTCAGACAGCTTTTCAAGAAGCACTCTCACCATAGCACACTACTAAGCAGAGCATCCTCTTAAATCTAAGCACTAGACTTTGTTCTCAGAGGGTCTTCACCATAGCTACAGTTCTGCTTTATTCCCACTGAGGATCCTGCTCGTTTCCTCCAAGACCTACATACCTGTCAGTCATTGGGGAACAAGTCAGCAAATACTGTGGAAGGGCTGCAAAACCATTGAAAATGACAAAGACCTCAGGACTGACCAAACTATCTACTAAACTGTCATATAGTGTAAAGGCATTCCTGTGCAGTGCTGATGGCATAATACAAGATGCTCGGCCTATAGTGTATGAACCAGTTGCTACATCAGCCTCAAACACGTACATTTTAGAATCCATTTCCTGTGTAGCTTTATCCTTGGTCAGGTACCTTGGGTTCTTTGTAAAGTAGATGCCAGCTCCATATTTTTGTTCTGGAAAGCGAAAGAAAAATTATATATAAATGTATATACATGTATTATATTTTTCTGCATTTATTATAAAGAAACTAGAAGAGAAGAAACTAATGAAAAGCAATTTATGATCTCCATGACACCACTTCACAGCTGAGCTTTCATATAAAGGTATCTATACTGAATGACTATCAAAAACATGAGTTAAAATTGATCACTCAGTAGCTTTCTGTAATGATATTAGTTGTATCAATTGTTCATGACAGCTCTGCAGAACAAGTCTACTGCTGAGCCCTGCAACCACCCAAAACCGTCCGTGGAACCCCATAAAACGTCTTTACAGACTGGTGCCCAACAGGTCAAGACCAACGGTGTTCCCTCAGGATACCGCATTCCTGAGGGGCTTCCCCAGAGCTGCCTGATGCCACCCACTCCTTGTGGCACTAGTTGCTTTCCTGTGGAAGGTTCTACCTTCCCCAGTAATACGGAGGGAGCTGGAGAAAGAGCTTGCCAGGCTGCTCTCCATCCTTTCCCAGCAGCCCTGGGTGAGCAGAGTAGTCCCAGCTGAGCACAGATGTGCCAATGGAAGAGCCGTGCCAATGGAAGGCTCGGTGGGAAGGATGATCCAGGATCCATAGGCCTGGCAGCCTGAGCTTGCTGCCGGGGAAGGCCTTGGAGCAGATCCTCCTGAGGCCATCCCACAGCACGTGCAGGGAACCAGGGGGTCTGCTGGAGGGAGGGAAGCTCTGCGGAGGGACGGGGACAGCTGGGGGTCCTGGCGGGCTGTTGAGGGCTTTGGTGTGGTGTTTGCTGGGTGTTGGTGTTGGAGATGGGTTGGGGAAGGAGTTGTCTGGGAGGTGAGAGGTCTAGGCTGGAATTTGAGTCCATTTGAAGGCAGCATCTGTAGTTTGGCACAGCCTTGGTTATGGGGTGCAGAAAGAATATCTGTGACTGTTTGTGTTCATGGTCCTGATTGTGCTGCAGGGAACAAGAGGGGCGAGCTGTACTTTATTGGCCACTGAGATGTCTGTAGCTGGGGAAGAAATAGCCCTTTATCCATCTGCTCATTTTTTTGGGCTACTTTTGTAAGACTGAGTAGACTAATTTCTTGAGTGCTTTTATTTCTTTAAGAGTATTAGGAGATTATAATACCTTCATTGAAAACCATTTGCAAATCAAAGAATGGCTTTCTTTTTGCCTCTCTATAGTGTTATGTTTTGTAAAGTGACTTTCAATGGATGACATTATTGCAAATGAGTTGCTGCTTTTAGATGGAAGCAAACATCCAAACTATTCACATTCTCAGGCCATCCCATTTAATTTGGGAAGTTTGCAAATGTTGGTACTTTATGAGTTCAGCAATAGGAAGTGAAGGTTCCCTGAAATGAGGATTCTTTCATGCCAGTTTTTTCTGTGTCTTCACAGCAATGATGTTTTTGTGCTGCAGGAAATGACTTCAATGACACTGGGAAAGGCCGAGAGAGGAAGGTGCCCAGAAGGGGCCGCCTCACAAAGCGCCCACATCCCCTCCAGGGATGCTGGGGAAAGACAAGACCTCTGTGAGTCCGTCCTGGGAGAGGTTTGCTCCCCCTGTCTCAGGGCCTTGGTGCCTTTTTTCCCCTGACAGGGAGATGCAGCGTGTCTCAATCCCTTTGTGTTCTCACAGTGTGATGAAACAGATTTGGGTCAGTGTGACTCATTTCAGGGGTCTGCAGTACCTACGTGTCACACCAAAGAGACGAACCATCCTTTGGAGTGTTGCTCTTCAAACCTCCTTTCTTGATAGCAAAAGGGAATTTGGTACCTGAAACAAGTCCTCTGCAATAAGGCTCATCCCAGGCTGCAGGTAAGTGTCCATATTCCCACCGTGAGTGCTCTCATGAGCAGGACCTGGGGGCTCTGGATCAGACCCTGGTGGGGAGGGCAGAGTGAGGAAGAAGATAAGGGCCAGTTTCTTTCCAGCCTGTGGAAGAGGGGAAAAGCCTGTGTTGTTAGGAATGACATTGACAGCCAGGGATATGGCACATTTTGACAGAGATTTTGAAATCAACTAATATAAACCTAGCATCTTTTCTGGGGCTCCCCAACAGTCCCACTCTCAGCATAGTATCCCCATGCATTTAAAGTCCTGTCCCCTTGGCTGATACCTTGTTAAATTCAGACTCCTGCAATAATAGTTTATCTTATAATTATGATCCTAGAGCATGCAAAAGAAATACCAAGATGGATATAGTAGATTACCTTACCTTCATCCTTTAGAGCATTGAGTTAACCCCAGCCACTGAATAATTGCACCTGCAGAATAGGTTTTATTGGGAGAAACAAGAGCAGGAGGACTCTGCAGCCAGTAGAGATCAAGACTGGTTGCCTCTGCAAAGCCATTTCAAGCCTCTTGGCTTAAGACTATGTCATTAGCTCCTGTCAGTGATTAATTTAAGAAGTATATATTCAGTAATGGACTATTTAGTGTACAAAGCTTAGTGCATAATCTATTTGCTTACCACTGCCAGCACATCGCACAGTAGCATTGCAGCTAATATTGAACAAAACCCTGAGCAATGCAGTATCACCTTTTGATTTCTTCACATACCATTTATTTTTCTTACCAGGGATAAGTCCTGCAGACCTTGGTCTCTCAGCAAACCCATGCTGGTAATTTTTCCTGCTTTGCCAGGCCTTGGTCCTCACCTCACTGGTGATGCTCAGTTAAGACATGGTTTAAGCACCATCCAGTCAGGACCACTGAGGAGCAGGACAGTGATGGCAGCTGAGGTGGAAAGGAACAGGGCTGGAGGCCACAAGTCTGCAACAGGAAGGTGAATGTTGAGGGCCAAAATTGTTCAGTGAGATGCAGATCCAGAGAGAACTGGAGTGGGTAGACTGAAACTTTCTGGGTTGCTGTTAGGCTGTCAGAATGTAAATGTAGCTCATGTTTGTACCAGCCAGTTGTATTTGCAGCTCAGGTGCATGAGCGCTGCAACAGAAAGTGGATGCATTGTCCATATTTAGTAGGATCTTGCATTTTTTTTGTTGGGGGGGTGGGGTAAGGAGGGCAGATAAAAATGCTTGAGGAGCCCAGGGTTTGTGAATTCAGAAGCTGCTTACATTGAACTGAAAATGCCTAGTTTGGTACAGGCACAGTTGATATGCCTGGGCCAGAGGGCGTATCAGCTTCTGGGGAAGAGGAATGAGAAATGCCCTGGGGCCCTCTCATCCCTCCTTAGTGCCAGACTGAAGGGACAGGGAGACCATCCTTCTTTATTTCCTTCCATCCCAACTGTGTCTGCTGCCTACACACCCTGAGCCACCTTCAGGGGTCTTGGGGCAGCATCAGCTTTTCCCAGTGTCTGCAGCAGCAAACCTGCTGCCTTGTCATCTATCGAGGGCACCTGCTCTGGGCAACTATCTGCTTTACCTGGGCTTAAAGCCATCTAGATGGCTTTTTTCCCATCTCAATGGAAATTCTTCCATGTTGAGAAGGAAAACCATCTCTTTCCAGTGTCTGTGCCAAAGTCAAAACAAGGAGAACGCAAGGCATCTGCAGCAGTCGATGTGCTGAGGTGCTCTTCTGGGATTTTCATGTGGGTGTAAACCTGGTGTGAAGGTGGCTCAGTGTGGACGCAGGGTGCAGCCAGGGCTGAGTAATCGGCTCCCCCTCTGATTCCAAGTCCCCCCGTGTCCGTTGTTATGTGTAGTAGATATAATTCGCACCATTTCTAATATAATATATGTGATATTGAATATTTGTTGGAGTATACACGTTTGTATTAGGACTTCCCCCCACCCTCGCAGGCGAAACCTGGTGTATGTTGAAACCCAATTTGCACGTAGAAGGATGTGACTCGGCCAGGAGATGGGCCATGTGTGGAGAGATACGAGATACGGGGACCCCAGAGCTGATCCCAGACCCGGGATGGATATCATGGAAATCCTCGGGCAGATACATGTGACTGTAGGTTCCCGTAAATTTCATCAAGAGATTCACCAATTCCCGACACTGAATTGTTCTTCATCACCAAAAAAGAAAAGCTTATTAATCTATGGACTCTGAATAGAAGAAAAGACTGACTGCCGAAATCTTAGCCTCAGGCGGAATTTTCCCTATAAAACCCGCTTGTGCCAGGATGGAGGCGTGTGAGCATGGAGGAAAACCTCTGCTGAGGCTGACTCCTTGTTGCACACCCAGGGCCGACCCCGGGCTCGGCTCTTATTCTTTCCTTGTGGCTGGCTAGATAGAATTGGATTGCAAAATAAATATTTTATTTTTTCATATTAATTTGGCTGGACAAATTTTCATTTATAACATCCGTGATGAGCGGCCCAGGGCAGGAACCCACCCCGCCTCCCCCAATTCCAGCCGGGGAGTGACTGCGGGGTGCGGCTGGCGGGTCCCCGCTGCGCACTGCCGCCCTGGGACACGGCGATGTCGGAGCTGTGCAGGGTGGAATCGGTGCGGTGGGTTGCGGGGTTGTGGCAGCAGCGGAGCCGTGAGAGGGCGGTGTTGGACCGCGCTGCGTCTCCGCTGCATTCTGGGCAGCTCCAGCCTTGCTATTTCGCAGCAGGGATTCGTTGCAACAAAATCTCCTTTTCCCCTTTCTCCTTTTTTCTTTTTATTTTTAATTTTCTGCCTTTTTTTTTTTTTTCTATTCTTCTTTCCCATTTCTCCTTTTCTTTTGAGGTGTTTCCCAGACCTTCCCAGCAGTGTTTGTGACCTCTTTCCCAGACTTTCCAGCAGTTTATGAAGCATCCCAGCGCTGGAAGGGTGACTCTTTGCCAATTGAGCATCCCTGCAATCACAGGTGGGCAGCTGATGCAGCCAAGAGCTCCGTGATGCCTCACCACACCCGTCGTGTTCCTGAGAGGACTCGCAGCCAAAGCTCAGCATCATGGCCACCTCTGCCACGTGCTCCCTGAGGTGACTCCTCTGGATATCGAGCCCTGGAGGAGAGGTTACACCTCAGGTTTTGCCTGGCTTGAAGAGAATAAAAAGCCCCATTGGTGACAGCAACCTAAACAGGTAAAAATGTGCCTTTTTTTTTTTTTTTTTTTTTTTTTTTTTTTTGCTTTGCTCAGTTTCCCTTTCCCTACACTGCTTTGTTTTATCTCATTTTTCATGGTTGCAAATTCTCTTCCTTTCTTTCCCAAACTCCAGAACTTTCTCTAGATGCAAACTAGGGAGTGAGTGTGGAAGTGAGCTGCCTTCACCTTTATCTGCTGCTGTTGGACAGATGAATCCACACTACAGCAGAGCACTTGCAGATTACTCTCCTTCTTCTGTGAAAGTTTGCCTATCAGTGCAAGCGGCATCTGGAGATGGGAAAACTGAACTTCAGGTACTCCACCTTTCTTTCACCAGGTCAACAAGGAGATTGATTTTTCTTCTGCTATGCTAGCAAAGCCACAGGCTTGTTTTTGATTCCTACTCTTTATGACAAGGACAGGAGTTGGGAGTAGGGGGGAAGGAAGAAAACTTTGAGGGACCAGCTCTGCCCCTTGCAGTCACTGAAGGGATGCCTACCAAGGGTGGTGAAGGGAGAGGTCTTGCCAAGGCAGACAGTGCAATCATCTCTTTGTCTCACATAGAATCAGTGGGTCATTAATGTCTGAGCCAGCCTCTTATTTCACCGCAGTTGTCTGCATTATCAAGGTTTCCCTCAATACATCAAAAACCTGAAGGCCTTAACAGCCCCCAGCAATGGCTGGAACAGGAGTTATTCCCGATCTAAAGCAAACCCTGCTGATGGCCTCTCTTTCTGTGATATTTGCGACACTGAGCAAAGGGATTGACCAACAAGAGATGATTACTTTTCCTTTTGTGCTCCCTTAGGTTAAAGTTTTGAGAGGACAAGGATTATCTCCAGTTTAGAATCTTCCTTTAGAGCTGATGGATTCATTTCAGGCTCTGCTCCCTTTGCACTCTCAGCTTCCCCCAAAAGAGGAGTAGATGTGTGAGAGCCAGAAAACCAACCATTGGCAGCCCTGTATTGTGTGAGATATTTTATTTACAAAAGTGGGGACATTTGTACCATCACCTTCCCTTGATGGCTCCCCAGGCCTTGCTCTGCCAATAGAGCTCAATGCAGAGAGGTCATTAGGAAGACTAAGGTGAATGCCTTGTGAAGCCCAGGAGACTGTTCTGAAGAAAGTCCCTTCCAGCACTGAGTTTTACAGTGGTCCAACGGGCTGGCAGGTGCAGTTTGTTTTACCTGGTTGCTTGGTTGCTTTGATCTTTAAAAAGTCTCGTAAATGCCTAAGAAGAAGAAAGTTGTTCACCTGTTCTGCATAGTGGGGTAAAAAAATCCACCCCAAATTGCACAATGGAGGGAATATCTGTCTCTCCGTGTCAGTGATGCTAAACTGGAGTTTCAGTGGGAGAGCGCTCAGCCCTGGACAGGTTTTCCAGGTTAATTGAAAGGAACATGGTGATATCTGAAATTGCTACTTGCTCCATGTTCCTGTGGCTTTGTTTAGCATGGAAATAACAGAAATGCATAGGTGGCATCTCTCTTTACACCTGAGCCTGTGAAGAGAGGGTGAGCTACTTTAATGGCTCTCTATTTTTATTGAAATCTCTCTTTGTTGGGTATCCTGGGGTTTACACTGACTAGTACCTTTCCATAAGACATCTCTCAATCAACAGAGACAGCCAAGTTTACAGGGCAACATTTTTCCCCTGCTTGTCAGCATGTCAAGCAGTACCAAAACACACAATCTCCTCCTGAATCCCACAGCAAATCATTCCTTTTTTAAACATCATCTACTGTCAGTAATGGTGTTAGAGATGGGTGAAGACAGCCACACTTCTGCTTCCTACCTATGGAGAGAGGAGAGCTTACAGCAGCTACCTGAGAGGCTATTTAGGAGGGAGACCCTTCTCGGCACTGTTCTGCTGTTTGGGTTTTTCCTTGCAGTTAACTGTAGATACACTTGAAAAGGAAAACAAAATAAACCAAACCAGTGGGCTATTAACAAGAGGGTTTAATGTTGACAATGGCACTTTGCAGTGGGAGTGTGATCTGCTTAATGTTCCAGAGCAGAGCAGCCCATCAGTTCACATCCCTTTCCTTGGCAGCGGTGCCAACGCTTCCCCCAGAAGTTAAAGCCATGTGTGTCATTTCGGAGAGAGGCTTATTCACAAAAAGGGAGGAAAAATTGATTGTCTGATCCACAGAAGGAAAAAACACACAAGGGGATAAATTATGAGAATTAAGATGGGCAGGCAGATTTCCACAACTCGTGTATGTAAAAATCTGATCCTGGTAGACTTGAGTTGTGTCATTTTAGATGCATTTCTCTAACCCACGTAAATATTTCTGTCAAAAAATCAAATCTGGAAAAGAAAGAAATTTCATTCTTCATCAAAGCTCTACAGTGATCTCGTTATTAAAAACAGAGGAGAAAGATATATCAGGAAGGCAAACAGTTGCAGCCACATAGTTGTTTTCAATAATCCAGTGAGTCACTACATAGAAGAGCCTTTCATTTCTCCCTGTGGTTCAGACAAAATTGTTTATTAAGATTTTGGTGCATTATTTAAAATTAAAAAAAAAAGAGGAAATGGTACCTCTTTATTTTAAAAACTGTTGCAATAAAAAATCAGATTATTCAAATTTATTAAGTGCATTTTATAAGGCAGTAAGCACAGCAATTTTTTCTTCATACCACAAGATACTCCCTGGCTTTTCCATCTCATTCATAGTCATATGTAAGGAGGCTGTTTACAAGGCTTTGCTACAGTGAGAAAAAAATATTACAGAAATGAAAACTTGATCCAGCCAATGGCTGGATTTGTAATGAAAGACCTAAGTGGAAGGTAAACAGCAGCCTAATGTAATACTTTAAAGACAATTCTTTAAAAGTGATGTATAGTAGATGCAAAGGGGATCTGTACTTCAGATCTTCACCCATGCAGAGGTGTGGAATAGAAGTTAATTGCATATGTAGCTATAATGCACAGTGAGCAGCCAGAACAGACAAATACAAATATTTAAGATATTTCACTTTTTTTAAAATCACAAGGTTGTGAACTTGCATTTTGTTTTGGTTTCTTTTTCCCCAGGAAATTGGACAGGAGGCTGGCTGAAAGAGTACCAGTGCTCTATAGGGATTTCTTGTGCATTTTCAAGGAAGGATTTGCTGTGCTCTAGAATGTGCAAATATTGTTTGGGGCTTGTTTTGTTTTGTTTTGTTTTTTATCTCAAATGCTTGCCAAGGAAATTGAAATGTACAAACATAATTAGCCAGGGGCTGAACATTTAATCTTAAATTCTGAGTCTTCATTAAGTCTTAATTTAAAAACCTTAGGAGGGAAGCTTGCAACCATTCCTGTTCATAAGGTTGGATGGAATTTGGGGCAGGTCTTATGGCAGAAGAAGCAAACCACTGAAATGGGGAAAGCTCAGCAAACTGTGCTGAAGCCAGTTAGTGGTCAAGTGGTCGTGTCATGGATAATGGGACAAGATCTGGATTCAAGGCACCTCTTGTGTGGTCAAAGCAGGCCATGGTGGACGTGGCTCTGGGCAGCCTGATCTGGTGGCAGGTGTCCGTGTTTGTGGGGTTGGGGTCAGAGGGGCTCTCAGGTCCCTTCCAGCACAAACCATTCTGTGGCTAGGAATTTAAGAAGGCTGTGGGAGAACTGGATGTCTTGTGGGGTGAAAAAACAGGAGCTTTCCCTTTGTAGGAGAGTTACTCCAAATCAGAACGGGGTGTTTGGGGATAATTTTTTTTTTTTTCCATGGGTGATCTTCCAATGGCATTGTTATTTTAACCTGAAAAAGGGATTATTTCTGAATTTGAATCACTTTTAGTCTATCAAGATAAAATAAATTGCTAGTACCTTTTATTTTTATCTCAACTTACTGAGAAAAATTTCTACACTAGACATGATAGGGAAAAAAATGGGAGGGAGAAAAATTAAATAAAACAAATCCTTTTATTCCTTCTGCAAGTACTCTTATAAGCTGGGAAGCTGTGGAGAAATGTGAAAGTGCTGTGATTTCTCCTACACCTTCCTTTGCCCTTTTTCAGTGAAAGAGCTATGAAATGACATCTTTGTGAAGAACATGCCAGACCCTCTGCACATCAAAAAAAGTCCAAAAAAGCATCAGCATCAATTCCTGTGAGTGTTCATGCCAAATCTGTTCTTTTGTTTAGTCTTGTCAGGGGGGTGGGACCTTTGTCATAATTTGAAGTAGTCTTCTTTTTTTTTTCCCTGATCACCAAATAGTCAGAAAAGTAGTAACAGTATTTTTTATTTAAAAGTATTTTTTAATTTAAAAAAATAAATATGAAAATCGATCTTAAACCTTAATAAAAAGGTTTATATAGTACCTAGTACTTGCTGAAAGTTTATTTTTCAAGTGCATACTTTTAAAACAAAACAAAACAAAAAAGTAGTGCAAGAAGATAGCATTCACCTTGCAAATGGCTAGATTCCAGCAAAGAAGAAAAAAATTAAAAAGAAGAAGGCAAGAACAGGAAAATTTGGGCACACTTGCATGGCTTCCTGCAGAGAAGGTGACCCACTGGCCTGCTGCCTGCTGCTGGCCTGCCAGCAGAAGTTTTGCCCTTGCCTTGGCAGCAGCACCCTGAAATGCCACTTGGCTTCGTGCCGTGGTTCCTGGTGGGCTCCGGCCCCAGGGAAGGCAAGGAGGGGGTGTCCTGCAAGGAAAAGCACCTCCATGGGAACCACCTGCCAAGCAGTGCCCACACCCCCAGATACCACCTCAGCCTCATCACTCCTGCCCTTGCCACTCAGGTGAGGAGAAGTGAGTTCAGTCCCTGAGTTTATAACAAGTTGGGCTGTAAATCCTCTTTGGTGCAGTCTGCTAAGTTATTGAGTGCTTCTGCTCACCTCGGCAGCTTCACAACTGCTACAGCTAAATGGAAAATTTAGAATAACAGAACTATTTCACATGGCAACAGCAACCTGGAAGGATCTGACTGGTGCATTCCTACAAATCAATCCAGTGTGAGCTTCTAAGCCAATGGGCTGGTCCCCTGTGAGCGACCGAACATCTCGTCCTGGGCGTGTTAACAGCAAAGCTTGAAATCATGGTGACTTCTGGAAACCAATTTTGATAACCAGACTCTATTTGTAAGGTATTTAGAACTAATAAAGCTACTGTGGTCTTGGGAGTGCCCTTTTCCTTGAGCACAATGGGAAACTCTTCCTGTCAGGATTGCTATAGAAACAATGACTTATCAGGCAAACGGGACTATCCAGCAAATTGTGCCAGACAGGGGATGTGTGCTGATAATGCAGCAGCATTAATTTGCTCTACTTTGTTATAAGTAGAGCTTGCATTGCCTATAGAAATGTAAAGAGGCAGGTGAGCTGGAGTGTCTATTATTTATAGACACAATTTGTGCTGTATAAATGAATTTTCCATAGGAAGACTTCTTTAAAAAAAAAGGCTTGAGAAACTGCTTTGTAAGTAATTATGACTGGGAGCTTCAAATGTGCTCTGAAGAATGGGTGGGTATCCTTTAGTCCCCCTTAAAATTTTTCAGATGCAATCTTGAACATGTTGTAAAGAGGGGGGTACTTTGACCATGTGTGAGGTACCCCAGCCCCATTACTGACAGCCTTTAGCATGATAATGCTGAACCATGGCTGGTATTGCCTTCTGTCACCTCACAAAACTGAGCCACCCATAAGCAAATGCAAATATTATTAGTATGTTGATGTGCTTGTACTGTGTGGCTTGAGAAGTCAGCACCAGACTGAAGTATCATCCAACAACAGGAAGAAGAAAGAAAGAAGCAGAAACTCCTCGGTATCAAGTGGGTAACCTCTACATTTTCTTTATTGCATGTTGCTCAATGCCACTTGGGAGGATGTTCCTCTATTTTTAAAAAGGAAGAAGACATGAACTATGGCAGGAAATCATTGAGCTGAGAGGAGTTTGGCTTCAGATGTGAGACACACCACCAGAATCACAGAGAAGGTAGGGGAGAGGTGGGAAAGAAGGATGAGTGAGAGAGCACTAGGCAAGAGAATTCTGTGCTTGGATGTCATGTATGAGTTGGGAAGGAAACAAAAATGACCATGTTTTTGCATGTGGGCTGAATGAATGAGGGTGGTGAGGCTCTGGCACAGGTTTCCCAGAGAGGTGGTGGACGCCCCAGCCCTGGAAACATTCAGGGTCAGGTTGGATGGGCTTCTGAGCAACCTGATCTAGTTGAAAATGTCCCTGCTCATTGCAGGGGGTTTGAAAGTACCTTTAAATCCAACCTAACTATTCTATGATTCTGTGAAATGTAAGGCCCTTGGAAAAGGAGGTTGCCAAGGAGTTTGATATATACAGGAGAAGGACCAAAAAAAAAAAAAAAAAAAAAAAAACCACCCAGAAAGGCGAATAGGATACTCTAATTCAGAGTGGACAACATAGACCTGTTTTAGGACTCTTACAATAACTGAGAGTGTACTTAAATCTTTTTGCTATGAATGAGATATAAACACCACTAAAACCCAAGTATGGTGTAAAATGTTTCTTGAGACCAGCCTTTAGTTACATAAAATACAATTACAAAGCCTGTGTTGTATTGACTGCTTCTGCAATTTTGTCTTTATAAGATATTTTTTCTATTATCTAATTGGGTGGCTTCTTTCAGGTTCCCAGAGTACTCTTCTTTGTGCTTCAGGGGAATTTTTGTTACTCTTCAAACAATAATTCTGAAAAAAACCCCACAGACACAAAAGAAAAGACAAAGTAGTGCATTACACCACCCCACAATGGGCCCAGTGCTGATGCTGGATTAACTGTCCCCGGTGAGTGGCTGAGCTCACATCTCCCTGCCTACCTGGAACTCAACTCTGCTCTGCCTCTGGGGTTATGATCTCATCTCTGAAGTGCTGCAAACACAGCTGAGCTCCACACTGCTCCCACTGTAGGTCCCACTTCTGGAAATGTGGAGCTGGGGATCTGGGCCACGCAGCAGGGAATCTCTGCAGGAGATGGAGGAGGTGGGACACCCCCATGCCACTCTTTCTCCCCACAGATGTTCACCACAGCTATCTTCAAAGGCCATGGACTTCCAAAGAGCTGCTCGCCTGGCTGTGCATATATGGAGCCTGTATTTTTCCTTCTGCTTCTCCAGGTGGGAACTGAAAAGCTTGCACCTATAAAGAAGCACCCATCATTGTCCTGACATCAGTTTGAGGTGGGCTAGTAGGTATTTCCAAGGGTCTCAGCTGTTTGCAGGTGAGAATTCATTTTTTCTTGCACAAGCTTTCTTCTTGCATGGGCTTTTGGCTGCTTGTCACGTATGAGGCTGTGCTGGCAGGCAAGAGGAGACCCAACAGAATATTTCTGTCACACCAAGTGTTTGTATTTGTTTCAGGGTGGCTCACTCTGTGCAGAGATGCCTGCTTCCAGCTTTGTGCACTCTGGCACGTGTTGCCTAATGGACCAGGGCTTCTCGCTCAGCACAGCTGACAAGGAGCATCTCTGTCACCACAGCTGACACACGCTTGCTTTGTTAAATGACATAAGATGCTGCAGTGCAAGGCACAAGTTCTCCCATGCTTTCAGCTGAACAATTTACTGCTGTGCTGCATACACCCTTTGGTCCAGCAAGGGAGGACCCAGAGCTGGTCAGTGTCCCAGTGGCCAGCTCTGTCCCCCTTGGCATTACAAGGAGCAGTGGAAACCAAGTGACATGTTGACCTAATGCCCTGCCTGTAGGGCATTCATACCTACCCTGCCTGACAGCTCCCAAACTGCCTGCTGAGGTTCAGCCCCATGAGGCATTTTCTGCTCTGCTACGTCCCAGCTTCTCCAGTCCTCCTGCCTCTGCACCATCCTGGGTGTAGGCAAAGCCAGGGCTTTGGAATGTGTGTTTCTGGCTGCAAACTGAGGTCTTTTCTGCACATCAAATGCTCATCAGCGACTGGGAACACAACCAAGGAGGTTGTGGAGGAGAGGAGGAAGCCACACTTGACCCCACAGAAACCACAAACCTAATTTCACACCGAAGGCAATTAGCCAGCACACATTTGGTTAGGGTGGCTGTGCTACTTTGTAAAACGTGACCTTGTAATGAGCTGGGGCGATGGATCTGAGTTTCAGCTAGTCTACACTGGCAAAGGAAAACCGCCAGCAGTTGAATATCATCCGGAGAGGGGAGCAGGGGTGAAGTGGCCCTCAAAACCATCTCTGTGCACTTCCAAGTCCTGCTTTGCACGACGGGATCACGTCCCTGACTCCATGCCATCACACTCAGCCTCCCTCCTGAAGCCAGCAGGATGCTGCATCATCCTTGGCTGGGCAGTGCTGACTCAGGCACAGGGTCCTGTGCCTGCTCCCTGGCACTGCTGTCCCCCAGATATTTCACCACTAGATATAAAAATCCCCGAGTCAGGCGCTTGTGGCTGCGCTCACTGCAAGGGGAAGCAGTAAAAGGCTGATTTATGCTCTGAACCACAAAAGCCTTTTATTGCTGCTTTTTTTATTTGAATGTAACTCTCTTGCCCTTAAATGTGTAATCCCTTTCTAACAGTCTTGTGGAAGTGGCAGGGCTCTCCACGGGTTAAAGGCGGTGTTTTTCAAGAGGATCAAGTTGTCCACCAGGTCCCCGAAGCCCCTCTAGCCCTGGCACAGCCAGTCCTCCTGTCAGCAAGGGAGCAGAGCAGCAGTAAGATATGTGCTGCCGGCATGGTCCACCACATACCCCTAGCCCTCAGCTTCCTGGGGTTGTTGGAGAGTTATTCCATCACTTGGAGTATTCCCGACAGTCTTGGGCACTGCTGCTCCTTCAGGGGAGAATAAAACCCCAAGCTGATCTAACAGCAACAGTGATTTAGGAATTTGACTCCAGGCATATACATTTAAAGACATTGCCCAATTATTTCTTCATTTTTATTAATTACTATTAGTCATTTATGGCCCCTTTTAAATTCAACTTCTCAAGAAAAATATTGCTTTAGGAAAAAAAAAAAAAAGGACAGTCATTAAATGAACAATTAGCAAAAGCTACAACTGCACCATAAAAGAGAAATACTAGGGGGGCAGGAATATTTCAAATTGACTGGGGCATGCAAGTTGTCGAATGGATGGAAAGCCAGCCGAGATCCTAAGGAAGGGGTGGATGCTGAAGAGGAGGAAAAGTACACAGTGTGGCATTGCTAGGTTCATTGTCAGGCCTGCTATTAATTACTTGCTTTATTAATGATTTGGAAGCAATAAGAATTAATTGCATCAGAAAATGATGGTACATTGGGAAGAGCTGAAAGCAGAGGTGAGAGCAGAAGAACAGCGAGAGGGGCAGGGAGGGCTGAGGGGTGTAAGAGGGATTTGATTTCATTCAGGCTCTGGGGGCTTTTCTACAGTTTCCCCTAGTAAAATAGCACCATTAACGTCTGTGGACAAGGAAGGGGCCCAGAGAGGTCAGACAGGAGGGTTTGGTTTGAAGCAGGAACCATGGAGACCCTTCCTGTCCCGCTCAAGAGAGGAACAGAGACTTGCCTGAGGTGTGAGGCAGGCAGAGTCCCTGCTCAACAAAACTGATCAGCATGGAGGGGCAGCTGACTTCAGAAGATCCCAGACTGTATAGCAGGGCGTGTTTAAAAGAAAACACTAAACAGACAATACATTGTTCTGCCTGCTTTGCAGCCTAACTGAAGGAAGGGGGAAAACAAAGCCCAGATTAATGTAGAAATTGCATTTAATGATCATCTTGAGAACCATAGGACAAAATCAAGGGAGTGAGCTGCCACAAGCTGTTAAGGAGGAAACCCTCTGCCCACCGGATGCCAGTGTTGCCCAACATTAAATCACATGGAGAAAACTCCTCTGGCAAGAGAATATTTGGTGCTTAAAGACACCCATCCCTCCAGCTACCCAAACACCACCACATTCAAAAGCGCACTTGCAACTTACTTGGCGGCACAGTTAAATCTATTTGCAACTCATCATTCTGGAGGTAGGCAAAGGTGACAAAGCCAAGGACGAAGCACTGTGTAAAATTTTACTTTTACTGAGCGGACCCTAAAGAAGCCCCAGCAGAGTTTTATTGTGCGGCTCCTCGGGCTGACAGTCTCCATTAACCATCGGTTAATACTGCAGCGTCAGAGCAAACCCAGAGTCGCAGCCCCGTGCTGTTAGAAAGTGTCCTTCATCCCAGCAAGAGACCTCGGGGTGAGAATATTTTGCATGAAGAGCCACTGGTGTAAGAGCTGAGCCTCTCAGTTCTGCATTGCAGTCAGCATGTCGTGTGCCATCCCTCCACGCCACAAATAAATCTACAATTTCTCAGCTGGGAGCCTTTGGAAGCCACATACTAATACGCTTATATGGGAAGAGAGACCAGACAAGGTTCAAATAAAGAGCTCATGTAATAAATAAACATGAGGTCAGTATGGGAACAGCAATAAGTGCTTTGTATGACAAGATTTGCATAGCAAACATTCGTGATTAATGTATCGCCAGTGTCAGGTAAGGAACCTTCACTATCGTTGTTCCATCTGCACCTTCCAATCTAGAAGGTACAGCAACTCCAGCCAGAGCAATTAGTCACTGTTTACTGAGAGGCAGATCGAGCAAAATTTTTCTAGTTCAATATTTGAGTGAGTTTCGCCTCACTGCCTCTCGCTGGATCCATTTCTGCGCCAGGCAGGGATCATGCTTCTTTCCTGGGGGTGGCAAGGAGGGATGATCAGCACTGCTGCTAATCTGCTCAGCAAGGGCACGGGCTGGCTCCCAGCCTCTCCTGCTGGCCTCTCCCAGGTGGTGTTCTCAGGGAAAACCTAAGAAAGAGGCTGAAGACCCTACATGTCAGGGCTCTGCTTCCTGGCTGCCTTTTCTTTCACCTGCCTCTGCCTGCCAGTTTCACGGTCCCTTGGCCACCGCTGATGCAGGCAGTGGGATGCAGCACCAAGGGCAACAACACCTCCTTCTTTACAGCCTCCTTTCTGCAAAGCTTGCCTAATAAGTTCCAGCTAAACTTCCAGCTCTTTGGCCTAAGAGCAATAATCCCACTTGAAATACTATTTCTATTTGGGGATATTTTTTCTTTTTTTAAAGGCATGCAAGCCTCTGGCTTCCCTGGAAAGGAGGCAGTTTGGCTGGAGGGACTGGGGTTATTCCTCTGAGGGTAATTCCTATGGGAAAACCATTCCACTGGAGCTGGTTGGAGGCAAGGCACTTGCTGCTGCAGTCTTCCACCTTAACTGCTTGGGAGTGCCAGGTAAAGCTGTTAGCATCACTGGGAAGTCACTCCAGGAAGTACTGCACAGAACAGCTGGAAAGGCACAAGGAGGGCTCCTTCATGTTGGTGAGATCCAGAAGGGCTTGATCGGGGTAAGCAGGCTTGAAAACCTAGGGTATGCATTTTGGGGACATGAAGGGAAGAACTGAAGGTGTTTTTCTCTTGTGCACTCACAGAATTCAGTTACGACTGAGGATGCCAATCAACTCCTCAAGAGGGATAAATGGCAGCTGCTGTCTCCCACCTGTGATGAGATGTTGAGATTTTCAGTCTCTGTCTTTCCAAGACAAGTCTTGATGAGACACTGTTCCCCAGGATGTGTAAGGGAGGACGTCAGTGTTGGCATTTCACCCTTGTGCTGGGGTGGGTGGTGGTGAGGGGGCGTACTGGGCTGATGCTTGCAGGACCCTGGCACTGCAGCTGTCCCCAGAGCATCCAGGAGTTGCCACCAGGCTGGCAGGGGACATCAGGATGGGGAGTGCATTGGTGGGAGATGCCATTACACCTCTGTGCTCTCAGAGCTGCAGGCACGCTGGAAAACGTGGCTCCCATCAGCTACTTCAGTGCCAAGTCCACCCAGCGGCACAGTGAAGAGTGATCTGCGAGGTGCTGCCGACCCGCCCTACTGCCCTGAGAACCTGTCTCCCTCCTTTGCAGCCCTTCCACCCTAAAGCTCCGCACCCGCCTGGGCTGGGCGCGGGGAAGCCCTGCACTCACCGTGGTGCTGAGAGCGCAGCTGGGGCGCTCATCGCTGCCTGAGCGGCTGCGAGCGTTCAGGGGAGCAGCAGGGCGTTTGGGGCAGAACCCAGGGAGGAGGGTGACACGCCCTGTCCTTGTCCGATCAGGTGCACGGGGGTTCCCGCAGCGGAGAGGAGCCGGGCGCGCTTCTCGCTGCCCAGGATGCTCTTCACGTTTCAGCGGCGGCCGCCGCCGGGACGGGCTCAGCTGGGGCCGCTGCTGTTCCGGGGGCTGTGTCGGGAGGTGTCCCCGGTCCGGCCGGGGCAGGGTCGCCGCCGGTGCCGCCTCCTGGCCCGGCTCCCTGGGGGCCGCTCCCGCCGGTGTTTCCGCGGCCGCCCCTCAGGCCGGGCCGGGGGTGCCCGGGGCGCGCGCCGACCCCTCAGGGGAGGAAGGGCGGGAGCGGCGCGCGGGCACGGGCGCGCGCGGCTCCGCAGGTGCGGAGCGTCCGTGAGGGGAGGGGGGGGCGCGGGGCGGTCCCGCGCGGCGCCGGCCCCGCCCGCCCCTCGCTCCGTCCCGCCGCCCCTCCTCCCTCACCCCCTCGCTCCTTCCTCCTCCTCCTCCTCGTCCTCGCCGCGCTCCCGCCGCTCCGCTCCGCGCGTGCTGGAGGCGCAGCGCCCCGCGGCCCGGCAGCGGCACGGCCGCCCCGTCGGCGCCGCGGCGCGCCCGCGGAGGGGCGGCGCTGGGGGCGGCGGCTCGGCGGCGGCAACTTTTGGGAGCCGGCGGCGGCAGCGCGGAGGCTGCGCGGGGGATGGCGGCGGCCGGGCAGCGGCGGCGCTGAGGCAGCGGCGGCGGCGCGATGCCGGCGGCGGCCGGGGGGCTGCTGTGGTGGAGCTGCTGCGTGCTGGCGGCGGCGGCCGGGGCCCCGCGGGCCGCCGCGGCGGCGCAGGCAGGTGGGTGAGCGGCCGCGTCCGTCGGCAGCGGCCGGAGCGGCGCCTTCCCGACAACTTCTCCGCGTCCCGGTGCCCGGCGCGGGGTGCGGGAGTTCGTGCGGGTCCCGCGGAGCGGCGGCGGCCAGAGGGCGACAGTCCCCCGCGGGAAGCGGAGCGGGGCCGGCGGTCGCGGATCGCCCGCGCAGCAGCGCTCCGTGTCCCGCTCGCTGTCCCCGCCCGGCCCCGGGGCCGCCCTCGCCGCCGGGCGCCGTTCGTGTCCCGCAGGTGCCGCCGCCGTCCCGACGGGGCCGCGCTCCCGAACTTGGCATCGCGGAGCGCCGGGCGGCCGCGGCAGCGCTCGTGCCCCGCACACCCGCGTCCGGCCCCGCGGCGCAAACACCGCGCCGAGCTGGCTGCGCTCGGGGGAGGGCGAGCGGGCGGCTTGGAAGTTAACGCTGGAATCGGCGCTTCTTCCTCCGGCAGGGTCTGCCCGGAATTTTTAACTTTCTGGAGGGAAACTTGCAGCGTTGGCTTGAATTTTGTTTTCCTCTTGGCATCCGAGCAGCGCTTTCTGCCGCCGTAGTACGAGATGTGCCGGCTCAGTCGCCCGGGAGGGCATGGGGAATCGCCCCCCGCTGCATCGCCCCTTTGCTGTGAATAAAACATTAAAAGGAAATTTCTTCAGTCTTTGTAACTTCGCTTTTTTTCTTTTTCTTTTTTTTTTTTTTTTTCCTCCCTTCCCTCCCTGGTGATGCAAAATTTATGCTGTTTGGGCGGCATTGGTGCAACAGCTCCTCGTTCTCACAATTTAGTTTATATTTTGGGGCTTTATGTAACAGAGAGAAGGAAGGATACGTTTGGTGAGAAGCGAAAGGAGCGTGTCCTGGCTTTGCCTGTCTGACTGGGCTTTGAAGGCGGTTTTTGATCTTGGGACACAGTTTACTTTTTCGCTGTGCGATTGTTTCCTAACCCTCGAAATCGGGAGGGGTGAAATGCTGGGCTGCTGCTTTCTTTTGTATATTCTCTTCCTGCGGTTTGAGTCGGTAAATCCCCGCTGAAGAAGAATGGCAATCCTCGTTTCACAGGCGCTGCTTCTCTGTATCTTTTTGGCTGTTTACAGGCAGCCTGTTCGCCTCACTTGATACTTTTCTGTCTCACACTTTTCCCGTAGCCTGCCCCGGTTTTGGGCAGCAGCCGTCCCCACTGGGATGCTCCCGTGTTCTCCAGCAATCCTTCCCACCGCTCGGACCGGGCTGTTGGCGTGGACGATCACAAAGACCCTTCATTGCTGGATTTATACCCCAGTGAAAATAAAAAGCATCGGTCCAGGGTTGCTCACCTGCCTTCCTGTCTTCTCTGGGGAAGCCTCCTGGATCTGTGCTGCTGAAAAGCCTCTGTGCCCTGCACTGTGCAAAACAGAAAATCCGTTTATTAAAATAGAGGGGTTGGAGTGACATTTCCTATTTGGAGGGGTTTAGGCACTGCTGTGGGCACTGGCAGCTAGTAATGATTGAGCCTTGCTACTTGGTGCTTGCTGGAATAACAGGGCAGGCTGGACAGGGAGCCATGATTTGCAAGTATTTAGGACCCCCCAGAATTTGGGCTCTCTTGGCTTTTGGGGAGCAATAAGACGGGGCTCTGGCTGCTGCCCTCATTTTCAGTGCATTGAGAGAGATGGTGATGCCGTTGCTCGTGCAAGCCGTTGCTCTTGGCCAAACTTTTGATTTCATTATCCTGTGTGTAAATATGTAAACAGGTTGGGGTTTTCTAATTTCTTCTGTCTCCGTGCTTGGGCATATAATGTTTGCAGTGCACAGCTCAGTCGGGGTCACGTGAGCCAAACAGCTTGGGCTGTTACCTGGAAGCTGGTGAGTCTTTGTTCTGCTTGAAAATAGCTGATAAATTAACTCCATTTTCTGATATGTGGGGTTGGTGAGTTGTTAAATAATTACAGCCAAATTAACTTAGTCTTGTTTGAAGTATTCAGTATTCAGCTGTTCTGAGAATAATTGTACTTCAAATATTTTTTCAGTTGTTTTTCTTTTTTTTAATTTCCATTTTAAAAAAAAAATTCTTTTTTTTTAAATTTTATTTTTTTATTTCCCAGTGAGAAGCATGTTCAGGCTGATGTATGGGCAGTCTTTAATTTCATGCCTTTACTCCTCTCTGGGCCGTGTCGGATGGGACGTGCTACATGCCTTCAGAGAGATGCAGCTCCTCTCCTTTGCTACAGCCCTCCTTGGCACCTCTCCCGTTTATTCCGCCACGATGTCTATTTGATGGTTAAAATTAGGCTGAGCTCTGAGTGCCTTTCCAAAGGCACGATAAATATTGCCTGGGAGTTTCAGCCCGTCACTGCCATCAGAGAACCTGGCCCCTGCACGAGGGTTCTCTGTCGTTCTGTCTGGGCCTTCTCACCAAAGTGGAGTGGGCGCTGCTGTGGGCTCAGCACCGTCCTGGGTGTGCCTCCTGTGCCACACAGCCCTTCAGGTGTCTGCAGGGACATCTCTGCATGGTGGGCAGGGCAGCCTGCTGCTGTCCCTGCCTGTCCCCTGAGAGCACTGCGAGCCAGCACTGCTGCAGGGCACAGGAGCCTGGTTCTGGTGCCGCTCTTGGGGCAGCTCCAGCACGGGGCTGCACCACGCAGGCTCCGTGCCTGCACCTGCCCTGCTGAGAGCGGCACTGCTGCGTGCCCCAGTGACTGAGTTGTGACTTCGCTTTTAAAAAAAGAGATGGTAATTGATGTTTATGTGTATGGAATTTGGCACTAGGAGCTGTGCTTGTAATTAACATGAAAACAGTAATAATAAGGACCTGAAATACATGCCTTATGAGTAAAGCAAATGAGACTTGGCAGTAGCAGCTCATGAAGAGGAAAGCCTTTTTCCTGAGCCTGCACGGTAGTGAAGTAGGATGGGAAGGAGGGAAAGGCATGTTTGGTCCATGGCAACAAAGGGCCCAGCACCCTGTGGGTGCTCCTGGCTGAGCCCCAAGTGCTGCATTGCGCTCCTGACCGTAATGTCAAGTTGTTCTGAAATGTGCCCTCAGTATTGTAGCAGGGCAATTAGCCACACACCTTAATGGAATTAAATGTTTTATTCTAGATTTCAGGAGGTTTTATTTTGGTTGGGTTTTCTGTTGTTTTGTTTTTCAATTAAATTTAAGCAAACCGCAGCACGTTGGCTCACCCTGTATCTGGAAGCGCAGCCTGTGATCCAGATCCTTCTCCAAAGGCTTTTTGGAGAAACACCTTTCCGTGGGTCACAGGCCAGAGCTGGGGAGCTGCTGGGCTGGGAGCTGAGCCTGTCCTGGGCGGTGATGATGGGGCTTGCAGAGTGGCCAGCCCGCAGCCCGGCTCTGTGAGCATCTCTAGGTGGCAGCAGCCCCCAGGAGCTCCCGGCATGAGGACGAACCGCCCGGAGCCGGGGCTGCAATTTCCCAGCTTCTGGTCCTCCTGCTCAGCTCTCCTCCACACCCCTTTCCCAGGCCGAGGAGCAGCTTTTTACGTGGCTAATGGGGAATGAGCCGTCCCTGGAGTCCTGTCCCTACCTCTTGTGCCCCTGCATGTGTGATAGGGGAGGTCTAAGAGCACACTGGGAGAGTGACCCAAACACTGAAGTGCTTAATATGAGCAACCAGAGGAGCTCAGGTGACTTGTTCTGGACGACTTGTTAAGATAAACAGTAAGTCAATACAAGACCAGTGACTGGGTGCTGAAGGTGAATGAGTTCAAACTGGGAATAAAGTGTAGGAATTGTTGTGATAAGCTAGGAAAGAAAATAGAAGATAGTCACTCAGCAGCACGGGCTCAGATCAGATGGTCATTCTGCAGTACGTATAATTGCTCAAAAAGATGATGTAGCCCATAGGTTTCATTTATTTTTTGTGTTTTTTGCAAGACAACAACCCCTTTCTGATTTCCTTAGGACAGTAAGGGTGGGGCAATAGGATTGTCCCCTGGAAGCTTCTGAACTTTGTGTCCTGCCTGTGCAGATTGGGGTTTAGTGCTGTGCAACCAGGCATTTATGCTCTTAAGTGATGGCAGCTCCGTGGAAACAGCTAAGCCAGGTCTGTCTTGTGGGCTCTACACACTCTCAATGCACTGAGGCAATTTTGCTGGGAAAGGAGAGGGGGTTTGTTGCTGGGATTTGGTTTTTACTGTGGCAGGAGCGAAGGCAGGTGAGGGCAGCTGGGCAGTTTCCTGTGAATCACTTGTGCGCTGACAAGTCCTCAGGGTGTGCAACAGGCTCTGATTTTCACTGACTTGAAAGTTTTGCTTTTGCAAACAAGTGCAGGCTGCTGGTGCATTTTATGTGTGCCCACGTAGCCAAAGCTGAATTATCCCATGGGAGTACGCAATCTGCCAGAGAGATTCATCATTTCAGCAACTTTAGTTAATGTTTGTTTAGCGACTTCTTGTTTTGGAGGAGCAGTTTAAGCTGTGCTCGGTGGCAGTTCCCTTGTGATGAGCTGTGTGTCCACGTGATAAATGGACTCATTTCTGCTGTCCGCTACCTCTGCTGGGCATATGGGCACATGCCAAGCCTCCTGAAGTCTTTGAACAGCTGCTGCTATATATATCTCCTTATTTTCTTTTTTTCCCGGCCTGCCAGGGGAACTTGTCCTTCTTCCCACTTTGTATAAAGGGTGTGCAAAGTCCAGGGCAGATGAATATTTGCTCGTGCATCAGTGATTCGTGAGGGTCTGATGTTGGCTGATGTTTGGGCAGCAAAGTCAATAATTCAAACTGCAGGAGCACATACTGGTCACACCATAAGCTTGTGCTGAATACCAAGAATATAAATATATATGAGGAATAGAAATTCATACTGCAAAGAGTATCAAAAAATATTTTTCTTTTATGGTGGTAACTGCTTTTTGTTTCTATGCCTGAAGCCTGTAAACTCTAGCTTCTGACAAAGGAGGTAGGAAAATCAAGTAAATAAAAGGGAAAGTAAGCCTCAGACTTTCAGCAGATACAGTTATTTTTGAACTATAAAAAAATGATCAGTCATTGTATAAGTGTTCTTGTAAAGTCCTTTTTAGTGACTTCTAAGATTATACTCATGTTCAGCTCCTTTCTCTCCCAATGTCTGTGCAGCTTCATGTACAATAACTGAATGGGCATTTATAACTTGATCTTCCCTAATCTCCTAATAAGTCAGCAGTGCACCGTGGGCTCCTGTCACATGGTGACATGCTCCTGTGTCTCATCACCAGCTGCTGTTGAGCTCACAGAAATACAGAGCTTGCAGAAATCTTCCAAAATCCCACTGGGAACCACACCAAGCTCAGAGCAGTGCTGGCTATGGTACCAGGGTCTGAGCTACCCCGTGGCAGGCAGGTCTCCCTCCTAGGCTGTGTTCCCAGAGGAACTGAGGAGGAAGCTGGGCTGTGGGACGTGCTGCTGCTGGACTTTAAATTCATATGCAGAGGCTACTGTGGCACTGCAAGGCATTATGTGACCCTGCCTGCAGCTGCTTGACTAAACTGCCTAATAAATGTCTATTAAAGAGAGTTGTGATACCTGACCTCTCTCTTTCTCACCCCTCCCGATTGTGATTCATGTAAGGAATGGATCCTGCCAGAGGAGGATTGGATAAAAAAAGCTTGCATGCTGTAAGAAACAAAACAAAAACCCCTTCTGAACAAAATTGGGTTATAGAAAAGTTGTAAAAGCCCAAAACTGTGAAACAGTGGCCCAGCCTTGGCTGTTGCATTGCTGCAAGGGGCAGGACACTCTTGTCCCGGGTTGGTGATGAGACACTGTATAAAGCTCTGAAACCTGTGCCTGTCTTACTGACTTTAGCTGTGGCTTGGCTCTTTCTGCTCCGCTGAGACTCTCCAAGTGGCGTTTCCATCCCTTTGGCTCCTGTTTTTCCCAAGAAAGCCTCTCCTAGGGGCAGGCACCTCTCAATTGCTGCCTCTTGCTGAGGTCCCTGAGCAGATATTGCAGGTGTGCTTGCACGCTTTGCATTTCAGCGTATGCTTAAATAACCTTGGAGTGCAGAGCTGAATGTGCAGGGAAGAGATTAGTGGAGGCGTTTGGCTCATTTGAAGCCCTGTGAGCTGCTGAGGACCTTCTCTTGTGGACATGGCTCCCGTGGCAGGAGCTGGTACGGGCAGGTTGGAGCTGCTTTGGTGCATGCACAGCAAGAAAAACCATTACACTTAACTTGATACATATCCCAATGTTCAATTTCCATTAATTGAAATTACGTTGAAATATTGAACATTTTAAACATAAAAGTTTATGTACCGTGGTTAGTATGCTAATGGAATATTTTAGTAGTCTTTTAAGGTTAATGTCGCAGCCAGATGCAATGATAAGCATTTGTTCCTAAGAATTATTTTGCTTTAACCCCTTTTCCAGGATTTGTCCGTATTCTGGTGAGTGCTCATCGGCTGCACTGTGCCTGCCAGCCAGCTGTCGTTTTAAGGTGGTCTTTTTGTCATCCAATCCACTATGCAAAGTTGAATTGTAGTTATTTTTGCTCATTATCTTTGGCAGTAAAAATGTATTTATCTAAATTTAAATTGCTGTTTGCTGAGGATATGTGGCAGTATTTAGAATCCAGTATTATTTTATTATATCTTTGAAAGGATAAAAAAGGCTCATTTATTTCAAGAGATATTTCTGCAAGCATGTAAAAATGCCAGTGAAGTAGCTAACGTTTTCCAGTTGTTGTTCACTTCAAATTTAGCAACCATTGTCCCTGTTGATATATTTGATGCTCTAAAAATGTACTTGCCATTAAGTAGGAAGCTGAAGTGATTGGTAGGCAGATAATATTCTTCAGTAGCTATTAATAATGCTCAGAGGACATATGCATTGGAGTGTATGGAAAAAGCCATGGAACTGTGTAGGACGGAGGCAAAAATAATGCGTGTAGCTGTTTGATTTGAAAGCCATCCTTCTGTACGGCAGCGGCTGCTGCCTGAATTAGCACATTGTGAACAGGAGAAACCGATATGCAAACTGAATGGTGTGCAGCTAATTTGGTTTAGAAAATTGAGGTTCGATCCCTGCTCTTTCACTTCTTCCATGAGCTGACTCAGGCCCGGTGCAGCGTGTGGGGACCCCATTCTGTGGGGGGCTTTGGTGGTGGGAGCTGGGAGCTGTTCCTGCAGAGCCAGCTTTGCTCATGGGAACAAGGGAATTAATAGCCCATTAAGAGAAAATGGAAATTTTCAAAACAAATACAGAGTCATTGCCACTCTTCTCTCTTCCTTTGTCTGTTTCTTTAGCCACAGGAGGACTTCTGTGCCAGTGCTGCAAGTTTCTCCCTGGATTTCTCAGCATAGAGTATTTCTTTGTCTCCCGGAGTTTTGAACTGCTCTTAAAATCATGCATGCTTGGATACTCTCGTGCAACAAGTTTCAAACTGCTGCCAACTCACGCAGCTGCGCGGCCCTGGTGTCACCTGGGGCTGCACTGTGTATTGGGAAGATCATATTAGAAAAATGTGGAATTATTAGAGCCTATAAATAGTGGTGATAACTTGTACAGCATTTATGTTGCCCTCGTGCTGCATAACACACTGAAGTCCTGGGCTAGGTTTGTTTCTTGTGTTGCTTCACGTGCCGCTGTGAAACTTCATTATATCACGATATAACAAGCAGCTGCTGTGTGAGTAATGTGGTGCCTGCAGCACAGGTGGGGGGTTCTTTCTGGAGCAGCCAGAAGCAGCTTCACATTTTCCCTGCCTTGGTCCAGCTTCTTAGAAAGGAAACAAAATCAGGTCTGTGCTGAATGTTTCTGGCTGTCCAAGGGTTTTGGTGTTCAGCTTGAACTGTTAATAAAATTGCTAATAAAAGATTATTTAAGAAGCTTTCACTTTCTTCTGGTAGCCAGAGATTGGGGACAGGAGGAGATTCCTAATCTTCCAAAAACAGAAGGAAAAATAGCAAACAGATTCACACAGTGTTATTTGCTGCAAATTTCTTCATGTTAATTTAAATCAAATATCTTGGATTGTGAGACTCTCAGTCTTCACGAAAAGAAGAAGAAAAATCTATTGCTTCTCTATATGCAGAGAAAAGTCAAAACTCATGTAGCTTAAGAAATGTGAGAAAAATACCAGTGATTGTTTTTATAAGCCATATTTTTAAAACCCTTTGTAGTATTTTATACAGAGGCTGATTGAATTGTGGTTTTGCAGTGTCTTGCAAATATTGCTGGTGAAATTTGTGATGGAAACATGGGTTTATTAAGACTTAATAGCTTTGGTCCAATTGCTGCCACGACATGCGGTTAAGGCATTAAAATATGTGGGCTATGCCTCATGCTACAGTACAGTAATTACTGGGTAGGTGTCCTTTGGTACTGGAAAACAGTCTTGCCAGATGTTGCTGTTGATTTGAATAACTCCACTCTTGCTGAAAGCCCATGGAAATGAGAAAAAACATGGCAAATAGTGACTTTTGCAAAAAGAAGACTGTAGAGCGTGTGTGATTTCTGTAGGTCCTCTCTGTCCCAGATGGATCTTGTCCTTGTGGGTGTAAACCTTCTGCTCCAACACTCTGTACCTTGGGCTTTTCCTGTGTTAGAAGTGTCCAAATTGTTCCAGGCTTTGTGACAAGTGCTGTGACACTTGTTTCCTTTTGGGTTCTTTTTGGATCTAGTCTGATTTTTAAATTGATGTGATGAAATGACGTTAACTCCTGGTACATTCCTGACACAGGTGTTTGGGACCCCATCGTTTTTGACTTACTGGTGACTGGGTCCTTGTGTTGGGTTGCCCCTCAGGTTTAGATTTGTTTGTGTTGCTTTTTGGGGCCAGTGTCAGGTTTTCATTGTTTGTCCTGAGCTTTAATTCTGATGTTTCCTTTGGGCACGGACGGTGTTTCAGTACTTTATGAGGCAGTGCTGCTGCAGGCTGGTGAAGGATGAGCACTGGAGCAATGCCAGCAAGGAGGAGGGATGCACTGCTACCTGGCTTGTTACTCCCCAGTTTGGGTAGTGCTGATGTGAGCCAAAGTGCCAGGGTTTCTTGGGTTCCCAGCTGACTCTTGCAGAAGATCGCTGAAGCTCATCTTATGTGTGTTCCTTAAACCAGCAGTTGAATAAATTCCCTGAGAACTAGTATGAACTGCAGCATGCCTGTTTTTCTAGGAATATCTGGAACAAACCCCTGTTTATTTGGTGGCACAGTCTGAGGCTTATTCTGGTGGGTAAAATAAAGCTTTACTTGGGAGACATCAGTATGAGGTGCTACAGCAATATCATTTTTTGATGACACAAGCCTGGCTTAGTGATATTAAGGAGGATGTATCCGGGTGCCTCAGCACAGGACTTTAGTGTCTTGTGGAGATGTAATAAAGAAAACCATCAGTGTAAATGATATGTGAATATAAATATAGAAAACTATCCAAAGTATCAGGGAAGGGCAGAGAGGAGCAAAGGCCACCTCAGATCCTCTGTGGTTTGGGTATAGCTGTGGGGGATGAACTGCATAATGAAAATGCCTGAGGGAATTGGAGTTGCTTTTCCCTGGATCTCTGCTAGTGCCTGTGGCTCAGGGACTGTGATATCAGGTCATCCTGCTGATGTGCTTCTTGAGAGGTGGCAGTGACTACTTCAGACTGGTAGTCTTTGTTTTTAACACTCTAGTTAATTTCTTTCCCACCAAGTTTAGGTTTCCAGCAATATAATTACTTATGGATTTGTAAGTCAGAAATGGCTTGGTAATTTCTATATTCCTTTGCCCCCAGTAGCAACAAGCATCTTAAATTTAATGCATCATCCACACAGAAAATTGATATTTGGCCAAAACTCACAGGCTCTGACAGCTAATCTTACAGAGCTTTTGCTTGACATGTAAAATAGAGACTTGGGGTTGACATGCACAGGAAAATTGATGGTATTTAGGATTATTCCATAAAAGAAAAATACTCCTTACTATTGACTGAAAATAGTTGAGGATGATTAAATTTAGATAAAAACCTTTCCCTAGAGGTCAGCAATGCAAAGGCCTGGGACATCAACCACTTGGATCATGTGCAGAAAACCCTGCAAAACCTCATACTTCAAAGCTGGATTTTACTTTATCTTCAGGATTTGTCTAAAGAAACTGTACTCATGAGCTGCTGACCAGCTTGCTAAGAATAGGTTTCTTTTAATGTGTTTGTACTTTGATTTTCCTCCCTAGAATACATCCTGAGTCACAAGAAAGCCCCAGATGTCTTTCACTGAAAGAATTACAATAGGTAACTTCACGGTGCTTCTGATGGAGATACCTGGCATGTTTGTACAGATATTTGAATCTCAGTTGCAATTTAAAGGACTAAAGTTTCAGCAGAGAAGCTTGTGGCTCAGTTTGATGGCCATTACGCATTACAGCAAGGTTACATGATGCTCTTTTTCGGGTAAATACACATTTCAGCATCTTTTTTCAATGTTTGGTTTAGGGTCAGTAGGTCCGGATAACTGGGCTTCAAAACCACTCAATATATATTTATTAAATAGAGCATTTGTGCTCTGCAGAAAATGTAAGACCCAATTTAAAAATTAGGCCCACGCAATTATGCAGTCAGGTAATCGCATGTGTAATTGCTTGCACAAATGGTCAGTTGGATGTGTAACTGTCCATTTGCATGCAAAATTAACCTATTTTGCAGACTGGGCTTGGACTATTCATGGTAGAAAACATGGCTTTCTGTGTTGTCACACCTTACCCCTCCATTGTTTTCTTCCTTTTATGGGACTGGTGTGATTTAGTCTTCACCTGTGTTAGAAACAGGTTCCTGAGTAAGTCCAGTGCCCTTGGGCTCCACTTTTTTGTGCGCCAGATCTGTGACAACTGTTGAAAAGATTGTGAGGGGAATGTGTGTATTACACCCATGCATGTATTAAATTTAAGAACTGCTAACACATGTATGAACAAATTGCTCTGGAATTTACTGTTTTGATGACATTTAATGTGATGCTTTCACAGTGGCAAAAGAAGATAGTTTGATTTGTATATTTTTATGTGTGTATTTTCACATACACTTCAGAGTTACTTTTATTTTCCTTTTTTATCTGGTGTGCTGTCAAAACACTTCTTTTCAATGAAAGAGTTCAAAGCAACAGCTGAGGAATCTGTATAAATACAGTCATCACCTTGCAGTTAGTGCAAAGACTTGTTCCTCTGGTGCTGTCCCTGGGTGCTCACATGGGCAAGGCTTTTTGTGTCTCTGTTGCCACTCCATGTGTTTGAACAGTAATTCTCCTTTTCCTGAAAATCCAGCATAATTGTGTAACTGGCTCAAGGTGTGTAGGCTTTATCCTTCAGACAGAGGTGGTGGTGATTTTTTATCAAAATTTGGTGCTTTTTCTGAGGAGGGTATACTTGTTTGTACCTTTAGAAAAAGGTGTGTGCTTGTTCTTCTCTCCAGACTAGGATGCAGGTAATACTGTTCAAGTTGTTCTCATAGAGCAGGGAGCCTTGCTGCCACCCATGGCATCATCTAACTGTGCACATTTTAGGGCTTGGTCTGGCACCTTCTCATGCCTGAAAAATTAAATTTGGCAGAAATCTTCAGTTGTTGTTGTCTGGGACCTCAGAGTTTTGAAGCTCTGAACAGCTGAAACCACAGGCTAGACAAAGCCTTCAGGCCTGACCTGGGGCAGTGGAGAGGGGAGCGCAAGAGGGCATTATAAATTAAATCTCTCTTATTTAAAATGCTTTGAATGCAGCTTTTCCTCACAACTTCAATGGCAGCAGTGTCGTGGGGCACTGCCTGTGTGGGTGCTGCTGTGCAAAGTGCCCACTGCTGCTGTGTTGGTGGGTGGAGGAGCAAAAGCGGTTTCTCATCTGGCCCTTTGAGCCAAATCCTGCAGCTTTTCCCTGAGAATCAGCAGGCTGGAGTGGTTATCTGCACATCAGATCGGCTGCTGGTGGTCCAGATGTGGATGCAGTGTTCTGCTCCTGGTAGCTCTGCTCCTGCTGCGGTGCTGCTCCCTCCAAGGAGGGATTTTCCTCAAGCAGTGCCCCAGTGCGCATGTGGGGAGGATGCTGGTGCTGAAGGGCGAGGTGGCACCTTGCTTTCGTGCTGGGCTGTCTCCCCAAAGCGATGGCACGCTGAGCCCGAGAAGGATTAAGCAGGAGCATATTAAGGTCACTTTTTATTCCTGAGCTAGAGGTTTATGTCCTCTGTGCATATTAATTTCACAGCTTGAGATATGGTAGAAAGGAAAGCAAATAAGAGTACAAATGTGTTGGGTAGCCTCAGAAATTGAGCTGCAAGAGAGAGCAAAAGCTAACAAGCTGCTTTTCCTTTCAATGCTGCATTAGCATGAATGCTGTAAAAACAGTGGAAAGATCCAAGGCAAAACTCCAAAATTACTAGCATTATATTTTAATTTTGTTTGTATCTGTGTGGCATTTAATTCATTTTGGCTGGTGTTTGTGGGAGGTTATGGGGACAAAGAACAGAGAGTTGCAGGTTGCTGTATGCAAAACTAAAATCTTTTATGTCTTACATGCTTATAAAACAGAGGTTGCAAAACTCTTCCTTGCACCTTCCCAGTAGCTTTGATGAGGGTTGCACACCCACAGAGGGTGAGGGAGATGGTGTCAGAAAAGCACAGTTCGTAGTTGACCCGCAGCCAAAAACACAGGTGGAGGATTGCCCTGATGGGTGCTTGAAAGAGGCAGCCGGGAGTGGGAGTGGTGTCAGAGCTGTGTCCTGGCAGCTTTGATAAATTGAAAATCCTTTGACTTTTTGTGGGATGCACAGGCAGTCTTTTCAAATTCCAGTGTGGGTGATTGCATTTTCTTTAGTCCTCTGTGTAGGACCCGTCAGCCTTTGGGGAAGGTGGGAGCTGGATAGGGGGTTTATGGGCAGGAGCTGCTGGCTTTGTGATGTTAAATGTGGGGTTGGCCTTGCTGAGCTCCCCAGTGCATTTAGATGTTGCTGGGAAAGTTTTTGTGGCCATTGATGACCACCTGCTCTGTTTTCTGGTGTCCGAAATGTGGTTCTGAAGACCTATATGCTCTCCAAAGCCATGGATTTCTAGTCCATGGTGTCAGTTTAGCTTCATGACATGATCAGCCTTCTGAGTAAAAGTATAAAGCCATAAAGCATTCCAGGATAAGAAGGGATAACAAGATGTGCTGTGGAAATTATAATACTAATTATATTGCATTAGTGCAGAGGAGCTAATAGCTCTCCTTGCTCCATAGCAACTGCTGTGCTTTGTCACAGGTACTGCTGTGGGAAAAGGCAGATGAAGGGGTTAAATTGTGTTATCCAGGAGCAGCCAGACCTGCTCCCTTCTAAGTCTTGTTCTGGAGCTGTGTGACTTGAAGCACTGTGGGGTCGGTGGCTGGGCAGGCTTGACCCCACGGCTGGAGAGGGGATGAAAGCCAGTCCCACAGGGGGCATGCAGAGCCTTTTTACACTCGTGTTTGGGTCCCTCTGCCTTCTCCTGAGTCACCACTACAACTTCCACAGCCTCCAGTACAGACTGGTTTATCTCAACCTGAACATGTAATAAGATATTACAGGTGAATTAAAAGATGCTTTTATTAGGGCAGTTTTGGCTTACTGTGAGCAACCTAAAAATAGACTGTGGATATTCTTGATCTTTAGAGACATTAGCCTATCTTTAAAAAACAAGTAAGGAATGAGGTATTTTATATACAGCTCTCAGAGCTGTATGAAAAAAAGCAGACTACAAAGCACAGCGCAGGAAAATTGATTCATCATCAATTTATTGCATGGAGCTCTAGGCAAGCTCATCTCAAGACAGAACAGAGATCTATAAAATCTTTTCATCTGAAACTATGAATTAAATTGGGAGGAACTGCTGATGATGAGAGGACAGAACCAACTCTTAAACCAGACATTCTTTTGGGGATGGGTCTTCTGCTGCAGCAAGATTTTCACCAGCAGAGATGTGGGGCTTAATTCTTATTACCCTGCTTCTCTCCTTACATTGAATCTGGCTTATGTGGGAGCAAGCCTGTAATACTCCCCGTGTTCTCCCCACCTTTGATTTCAGTATCAGTGAATTTCTTCATCAGTGTGTCTTGTTAATCTTGCAGTTTCTTTTCCTGATGTGTTCGCCTCTTCTATTGCATGTGTGGATTCTTTAAACCTCCTACTGACAAGGAAACTTGACTTTTTCAGCTGGAAGCTTCTGAAAACAAGCAGATTCATCTCCGTTGTAAGATCACTATGTCAATAAATTAAACTTCATATATTCTCTTCAAAGAAGTGAGTGAGAAATGTTCAAGAAGTCCTGCCTGCTATTTTTTTTTTTTTTTTTTTTTTTTGCATAGGGGAAAGCTGTATTATGTCAGCGACCTGTAATAAATAGCACTGCAATGAGAAGCGACAGCCTCATTCACTTTGCATCCATGCAGAAACAACTAAGCTCTCTTCCCATGCCATGAGAAAGAAGAAAAACAAAAAGCGAGAAAGAAGGGAATTAAAGAAAATAATTGACCTTGGCTTGCAGTTGCTCTGGTACTAGCAGGAAGCAGTCTACCAGTGAGACCCCGAAGTTTTGTGGTGCATCACCTGTGTTAGTGCAGACTGTGCAGCCCAGAGTGCAGCCTGTGTCTTCCTCCTGCTGCCTGGAAGCGTGGTTAGCCAAGCTCTTAACTGGCAAAAGACAGTGGTTTGGAAGGCTGAAGTATTTTGACAGAGGGTGGGGAGGGAAGGAGGAAGGACTTACACAATAGTGAGGTGTGGTATAGTCAGACCAACTCTCTGCAACTGGTTGTTTTTTCATCTCCTGGATTTGTCAGAATTTATGGTGATGTTAAGCTAATTTGGAGGTTTTCTTGCAAATAATATACGCTAAATAAAAGGGGGAAAATGTAAAAGGCCTTTAAGAGTACTGGTTGAAAGCAGACTAAAGGAAATGTACTTTTGTACATATTTCTGTTTGTAACGCTGTTAAATCTCTAGGTGGTTTTCTTTATTGCTTTCTCATTGAGGTGTTTGATTTTTGAAGTTTCTAAAACGTCTACCAAAAAAACCCTACTTTTATTATGCCAGAAAGTTTCTGGGGATTGAGAACAGCAATCTCCACTGGCTTTGGTGTGTTCTGGGTTGGATCCAGCACGCCCCATCCCCTCTCCTGGTAGCTTTTCATAGGAGCTGCTCATCCCACTGTAGCAGCCTGGCTCTGCTGTGGGATCCAGCAGGTTGGGATGGCTAAAGCCCTCCTTTGCTTTGCCTGGGAGAGGGGAATGGCAGCTGGCACACTCTTTGCATCAGGCTGCTGCTGAGCAGAGTGCTGGTGTTCCTTTTAGTGTGTCTGTGTGTCCAGCTGTGTTGGCTGCTGTCTCTATGGGGCTGCACAGGCCTGCACTGGAGAGGGAGAAGAGCTCTTGCCTGCAGAGGTGTGGTTTCCCATGCCAAGGTGAGGAAGGTGGAAAGATGCAGGAGGAAGAGGGCAACAGGGGAGAGGGAGTACCCAAACCAGTTTCGTTTGGTTATGGTTAGGGGTTTTTTTATGGTGTTTTTTGTTTGTTTTGTTTGGTGGTTTTTTAGGAGCCCTTTCAGGCAAGCCTCACTTGCCCAACATCATCATCTGCTGGGGTCATCCTGCAGTAAATACAGTTATTGGTCCTGCCCCTTGCTGAGTAGGGGTGGTGTTGGTGAAATTGCACTCAGTTATCTCCCCCAGCAGTGTGCCTGGTCAAGGCTCCTCGTGGTAAGAAAATGCAGGTCTTGTACCAGGGAAAACTCGCTTCCCACTTTTGGGAAGTGTTCTGGTCCCTGTGAGCTTGTCAGAAGAAACACATGTGCATTCCACTGTCAGCTGCATGCTTTGGTGAAGTACACCTTGTTCATGTAGAGGTGCCATGTCCCCAAAAACCACACAAAACCTCCAGCTGGGATTTTGCATGGGCTGACCAGCCCCATCCTTTCCCACCGGCAAGGAGCAGAGATGCTCTCTGGAAAGGAGTTGCCACCATCCCACACTTCAGTGGGGGCAGCAGCAACACAGGGTGTCTGGTGAAAAGTGGGGGAGCAGGGTAGAAGACATGCTGGTGTCACTGCACCAGAGAGGCTTTGGGACAGAAATGCAGGCAAGAAAAGAGCTTGTTTTGTATTTAAGCCTCAATATGAAAAGAGTGGGACACTTAACCCTTTCCTTCTGTACTTTCCAATATCCAAGGAATGGGAAGATGTGCAGTAAAAGCAGTTGTGCTGCTTCTATTTCTTTGTGGGACAAAGTTTTCTTGCAGCTGTTTCTTTATTATAAATTAATTTGATATTCAGTGTATAAGCAGTAAAAATAATTAAGCCATTCAGTATTCCTGCAGATACCCTGTGTACTTCGGGAAGTATTTTGTTAGGTTTCAGCATTAGTTAATGGATGCTTACAATAAATTATCACTTGGATTGCCTCTCATTTCTTTCTGCTGAGTGTTTTTCTTTAACATAGAGTGCCGTGCAGTTGTGATTGATGGTTAATGGATCAATACACATGTGTACTGCTGGCATGATGCTGCCTGCCCCTCTCTGTGACCAGGTTTGGGTTGGGATGAGGAGGTGGTCATTGCTCTCTGTCTCACCAGAGGGCCTGGGAAGAAGTTGCCCATGTTGTGCTGAACTCCCTGGCTGTGAAGATGATTGTTTCTCTGTTCTTGGCTTCACGGCTGGGCAGCATCTCTGGGTAGCTCTTTATTTCTGCCTAGTTGGACCTGTGGTAACTTCAGTGTCAGGTTGAGCAGTTGAACTTGGCCCAAAACTGCCAGGATTTGGAGCACGTAGACAGATATAACCTGTTTTACAGCCATCCAAAATCCAATTTCTGAAGGAACTTAGTGAAAAGTGAATAGGAGAGGTTGTCTGCCTGTGTTTGGTTTTTCTTGATATAGTGCTTTTAGGAGGTCAAACCACTTTGTTTTGTTATCTAACTATTCTTTCCAATGTCTCATTGTAAAGCTTTTGTTAATTAACATTTAATTACTGGTTATGATGGAACCATGGGAGTCTTATCTGAAAGCAAAGCAATTGGCATACGGATTCATTATGATCAGAGCAACCCTAATGAATGCCAAATTAATTCATAATAATGTGACACTAAAATGTTAGGCATATTGTTAATAATTACAGATGTGCTTTTACCTTATCCACTTTTAGTATTATTGCTTTTAACTATGTATACCAGAGAGCCAGCTTTCCACTACCTATCTCTTAACACTGGTAATTCCACAGTCTGCTTTAGCTGCAAATAGCTTAATTATCCGTTCATCTCTTTCACAGTAATTAGATACAGCATGAAAGCCAGGAAGTTGATGTAAATAAATGTAATTTATTTTGGAGATTCTGTAACTGTGGGTTGTTACATAAAAGTGACAATGTAAATAATGAGGATGGTCTCTTGCTTGCTGTCTTTCATGGGAGAAAGGGGAGGGGAAATATGTCAAACATTGTCACACTTGTGACTTACACAATTTCTGTGGTTATTTGTAACTTATTTGAGAACACATAGTGATTCATTTTAAATAAAAATCTGTATTTGATTTTTGGTTTTAACGCAAAATACCTAAAACCAGTTTTCTGTGTTAAACGCAGCTCTTGAGTTTTCCAGCTTGTATTTTACGGCTTTGCAGCCGTATTTATTTTATTGGTTTAGTTTTCTTGCACTTTCAGAATAGGAATTCTTGAAACAGAAAAAAAAAAATCACTGTCCTAATATCTGTGCAATACAGTGGTGGGAGGATAGAGGCACATTTTCATAAGGTGTGATAGGAGGATAGTGTATATTGTCAGGCAGCTTTATTGCTTAAAAACACCTATTTCACCATGCTCCAGAATTCAAAGGTGTTTATTAATACTTGCTCACCTACCCAAATCACTTCAGTGTTCTCCTTTCCCTGGTCACAAAATACTTGCAGTGAGGCTGCAAGTATGTAAAAATTTGCCATGGGAAAATTTGATGAAGATATCATGTCTGTGTTTCTCGCCACTGCTCGCCCTACCTGCCTTAAAACTTGGAGCCTGGGGGATGTTTCTGGAACAGCAAGAAAAATAAAATTAAAAATTTCTAAAAAGTGGAATTTTAATCTGGCTAGAATGAGTGTAAAATTACTGAGAGCCTTTGTGGGTGTCTGTGCAGGGCTCAGGCTTCACTGCATCACCACGGATCTCACGCTTCGCTCTGCGTACAGATCCGTGTGGATGTGCAGGTTAGGTTGAACTGGTGGTAGTGCTGAGGCATGCCATGGTCCATTGCATCCTGCTGAAGCAGTAATGTCCCAGCATGGTTTTGTCTGGCTAAATAAAGTTGGTTTTGAGCAGAAGGCATCACCCTTGGGTTGAGTTGCTGTGTCACAGCCATGCTCCTCCACCGAGAGCAGCAGGAGTGGTTTTTGTTCAGCTCTGTTTCTGCTTTTAAATTACTACCAAGAGCAAAAGGTTGTTTTTTTGGTTTTTATTTGTGCAGAAGAAAACAAACTGAATGCTTTTTATGTTGGTGGAAAATAGTGATCAATTATAATTAACTTGAACCATCTTCTTTCTTTTCCCTCTGTGAGGAGTGCCTTACTATTGTTTTTGTGGAGCTGTGGGAAGTGCAGTGGTGCTGCTTCCTGCTCCAACAGTTCTTCACTCTTTGCTTTGGCAAAACAACCTCTGCCAAGAAGCTGGCTGTGAAATCCCTTGAGTTCCAGGTGCTGCGAGGCAGCCCCTCAGAGGGGTGTTTCTATTTTATCTTCTCTTTTCCCCGCTGCAAACAGCGGCGTGGAAGCGAGAAGGAAGGCTTCCATGGGCTGCGCCTCCAAAGGTCATATAACACTTTATGTTTTCTCCAACATGACACAGCGTGACAGAACAAAGTATTTATCTTGTGTACTTGTCAGCTTCGTTCTGCCAGCTCCGAAATGATGAAATACTACCGAATATGCTGCTGCTTGTTTCCTTTAGGGACTTGTGCTGATTTGTTTAAAGTGTCGTCTGCACCCAGTAAATGCTTCATTTATTACAGCTGACACCTGAAAAATATCTGAGGGAAATATATCAAGGCATCACACAGATTTTATTTTCGTTATTTGTTGTTGTGTACTTACGTCTTATCACGAATGAAGTTCCCTAATGGTTAGGTATGTTTTTTGAGAGTGCCACCTGTGTGTGTGTTGAACTGCTGCGATGGGGTTTCTGGAGATGCGCTCCAGTTCCGTGACAAAAATGCATTTTGACTCCTGACAGGGTCAGCTTAACTGTTAATTATCGTGGTGAGTCACTAATGAGCTCTCGCCTCAGGAACTTTGTACAGCCTCTCCTCAAACTTTTCCCCATTACTTGTTCTGATGCTTAAGCAAAATTAAAAATAGATCTCTTGCAAAAGGGGTGGGTGGGGAAGCAAATGTTTAAGATGGTTAAGTGACCCTTGTAATGGTAATATGTGATGCAAAGGCTTTCAGATATAGCTCTCAGTATCATATTAGGCTTTGTGGATGATTTTTTAAAATATTTTTGTTTTACATAAGTATTTCTCCATTGTCCCTGAAGAATAATGTGAAATTGAAATTCCTCTCTCAGCAAAACAATCAGTGTAAAAATAACAAACATCAAAGAGAGAGGGAAGCAGTTTGCTCACAGTACTAATTGCTAACATTATCATGTGTCAAAGTGAAGAATTAAAATGTGACTCTAAGTTCCAAAAAGTGCACTTGCTGTTAGTTCAAAGGCCATGTGAGGTTGAAGATGTGTGGGCTAGCAGGGCTACAGACAGTATTAGGACCTCTTGCAGTTCACTGATGAGTGCAAATAGGAGCTTTGGGCATGCAGAGGAGCCCCTCTGACTGCTGCTTCAGTCAAGACTGCTGCTTTGCTTGGGTTTAGAAAATGCACAGCACATTGTGTCTGCAATTTCCTGTGTCCTGCTCTGTATGCAGGACATCTCTGCAGTCACTGTACAGCGTGTGTGTGCACCTGTGCAACACCCAGTGCTGTGTATTGGCAGGGGAAGTGATGGGGTCTGGGTTTTGGATGTTCTATGCTATTGAGCCTGAGTCATCTGCACAGGGTGTGCCACAGAAGCTGTGATTGCACTGGAAAAATCCAAATCAAGGAGAAATATAAGGATATTTATAGGTTTTCCTACCCCTAGGTAAAAAACCAGTGCTGGGGAAAGAAGGCCTTCTCTATACAGTGGGAAGTTGTAAATGGCAAGTATATTGCATGCTTTCATGTTGTTTTGCTTTACAGCCGTTGTAACAATTTTAGTTAGTGAAATTAGATTCCTTGCTTGAGTAGCATCCTAGTTTTAATTTACTGAGATGTGCTTTCTACTCGGTGCGTGCAGGTTGGAGAGGAAGAAGGGCCCCACTCCTCAGCCTTTTTTCTCACTGTGGCTCTGAACAGGGCAGCTGAAGAGAGCTTTGCAGTGATGCTCTAAGCTTGTCCTAGGGTTTACTGGCATAGCCCTGTGCCAGCCACTTCTTCCCTGCCTTGGTTTTCATTCCTTTCTCTGTTTTCTTCTTATGGAAAGATTGGTTTGGATGCAGGGACTGTTTTTTGTCCCCCATGTGGCTGTTCACAGTGGCACCTGGATTTTAATTTGAGGTGGGAGCATTAGGGAGACAGTTGCCATGATGGTTGTACAAGTCTCATGAAGATGGGGCTGAGGAGCTGAGCTGCTGTGTTATCTCTGTGTCGTGGTGAGCAGTGTTTTCTGCTTGGCAGTGTGATCTGCATGCCCAAGGTTTTCCTGACTTGAGGTGCTCCTTGTGTGTGTTTGCTTCCAGAGGTGTGAGAAGGTGGGGCTTGACAGGTAGCTGTGGAAGTGGCCAAGTTTCTACCCCAGATTGGGAGGATTTGGCTTGAGTGGGAATTGCCAAGGGAAGCAGGTGATGCAGCCCTGATGCAGCCTTCTGATCTGACATAAAGCAGGGATGGTATTTTGTCCCTGTTCTAGGTGAGGCAGGCAGAGCTTGTGACAGTTCCTTTCTCCACCAAAATTTGGCTAATCACAGTGAATTAAGAAGCTACCCTAGGTATGGGGCTGAATTTGTCATATGTGAGGCTGAACATCTTCCTGGAGAGGAGGGTCTGAGTGCCCCTGCAGGAAGGATGAGTGCTTGCTTGAGGCAATGACAACTGAGGGTGCTGGTTCCATTAAATTGAATATGCTGGGAAAAACCATCACCATTAAGCTACTGGTTTTATGCTCAGGAAAGTTTGGCTGCATCTCAGTCTTACCCCTTTCAAACAGAAATTGCCTCTCATTGCAGGGAGAGCTTCAGTGAGGTAGTGAAGTGTCCTCTGTGTAAAGGCAAACTCCTTAAAATCTAATTGGTGTCAGTCATTTCTATGCTGGTATTTCACTGCTGCTAATTTAGCAAACAGATGGTGGTCTATATTATGGCATATGAGTTGGGCTTTTCCCAGGGCCAAATGATTACCTCCCTGGTTTTCAATTAGGAGAGCTTGCCAGTTACCTGGAGTGGTTTTCCTTTTAATTATGCACCTATTAGGGCAGGTCAGTAGCCAGCCTAGGGGAAAAAGCAGAGAACTCCGTGGTGTGAGCAAATCCTTATTGGGAAAAACCCATAAAACCAAACACAAACTGAAAAGCCACATGATGGGAAAGAGGAGGAGGTGCACAACAGGGGCAGCATGATGCACAAGTCTTTTTTCTGCTACTGTGAGCATTGATAAATAGCTTTGAAATGCCTGTTTGGCAGGTTGTGGCACATAGGTGGCTGTAGCACATGGGAGGAAAGGTGAGGTCTGGAAGATGCTGTCTGCAGGCTCTATGCTTATTTTTAGCTCAACAGAGTTTGCTGGTTGAAGGAGACAAGCCAGGAGGAAAGGCAGCCCCTGAGCAACCTGCAGGAGCCTGCTGTCTCCCCGTGCTGGTGCAGGTGAGGGCAGATGTTTGCTTAATGCCAAGGAGCAGCAACACGTGGTCCTGACCCATTTATGAAGTCTCTGATTGTCATCTTCTTTCCTATCCCAGCTAATAACAGTCCAGGCAATGAAGAGATACTTCTCTCATAATTATGAACATCTCATTTTCCCTTTGAGTCTCGTGTTTAAATCATCAGTTCTCCTCTTAATCTGAATTGTTTCCTCAAGCTTATTTTCCTCTGTGGATCAGGCTTTTATTGTATTTTATTTTGACGAGACCATTCATCTTCCTGCTGCTCTGCTGCTACCCAAACCTGTTTCCTCATTGTCCTCAAGGACCAGGAAAGGAGATGAAAGAGGCTTTGGGCTTGAATCAGCCAGTGATGAAGTTTGGTGTCCTTTGGGATGGAGACATTAATGCAGCATCATGAAATATGAGTTCTGTCTTCACTTTGGGTGACTCTGATAATGTAAGAACACAGTTAATCATATTTGGCTCTGCAGAGGGTGTCTAATCTGGGAAAAACACCTGCCCTGAAGATGGCAGGAATATGTGAGAGGAGCAACAAAATGGAAGGAGGAGCTCTAGCAGCACACACCACTTGTGTAGGGGGATGCAGCAGTGCTTGGGGCAGCCCTAATTGACAGGATGTTGCAAATATCACAGATTCTCCATTTGTTGATGTGTGCAGCCCTTGAGTGTGCACCTTCTTTGAAGTCTTCCCCAGATGAGCAAAACCTGTTACTTGGTGCAGTTTATGGCCTATTAAAAGGCAGCACTTTGTTGCTGAAGTGCAGCAAAGTGCTGGGTTTGAGCTTTGTTTGGCTTTACATTGTAAATGGGGAGCCACTCAGAACTCTCAACTTGCTCAAAAGCAGTTGTTTTGGTTACTTGAGTAGCTGATTCAGGCCCAAAATAATTACCTTTTATTTATTAGCATGTTAAAATGCCTTTAATTGGGTTTTGTTGCAGTCTCTTCAGTCTTTTAACTTGAAAGTTTTTTCTCAGTCATAACTCTGCAGTCAATCCTTTGGTGTGATGTTACAGCTCTGCAGATAATGTGTGGAGGTAATTAAGTAATAACGATTGAGGTGCAGGGTATTTCCTTGGGATTAATGACTGTCTGGGAGGAGTTGATGGCCCAAGGTGTAGCCAAGGGCCATTAACACCAGCCAACTAATAATTGTAGGAAAATGCCATGTGCCAAGGTCATTACTGCTATTAGAAGTTGAGGGCAGTGAGGAGGTAGGTGTGGGGGGAGATGAAGTAACACAGGAAGTATATGGATTTTGGAAAATGTAATATGGTCTTAATGGGTATCTGCATGATGTACTTGTTGATTAGCCAGCCTGCTCCTTCCCTCCATTCCTCACTGTTCTGTCCAAAGCTTAATGGTGAGGAGCAGGGTGAGCAAGGATGATGCTTTTCTTGTCTGGTGCCCTTTTTCTTAATGGTGCCTCATATTTGGTCCACTTTAGAGGACACTTTATGCATACTACTAGTGTCGGTTTTTTTTCCTCTTAGAGGAAGTTTTCAAAACCCAGCGTAGCAGCCACCAAAAGCATTGGGAATACCATGGCTTAGTGGGATGAAATACTGATTTGTCTGTATGAATAGAAGGGAGAAAATTGGTGCTTTTGAAAAACCTACAGGTTGCCCAAGTGCAAATGTTATAGCGTGTCAAAGCACTCAGGTTTTGTAGCAAAGGGACTGTGTTTTGAAGCTGAAGTGCAGCTGCACTGTGGCAGACAGCATTTTGGGGGTTGGCTAGACCTAACTGCCCCCCAAAGGCTGTAGGACACAAAGATAAATCTTCAGATAACACATTGTGTATATAGTAAGTTAGAGGCTTAAGAGGTTGGGTGCACACGGCTTGAATTCTTGTTGTTGCTTGACTTCAGTTATGAACTTAAAATTTGTGACAGAGGAAGAGACCTGTTTTGCACAGATTTTTTTTCTTTAGCTTAATATTCCCAGCATCAGAGGAGTAGGACTTTTGTTTACATGAGGCTGTTGTAGATAGTTGAATTTTCTCTGTGCTCTTCCCCTGAAGGGTAAGCTTTGCTAGGACTACTTACCTTTTTCTCAGTCCTAATATATCACTGATCTCCAGCAGCTGGCACCTGGATTTATGCTTTCAAAGGTTCAGAGCCTTTTCCTCAGTGGTGGATCTCTCATGGGTGGAAGCATTCAACCATCTTTATTGTGACATGGTGGTTTGTATGAGTGAGTAACTGAAAAAAAAAAAAAAATAGTGCTGTAGGAAAACTCATTAGAGGGATCCATCTCAGGTGGTGAAGGATGGAGCCAGATATGTTGATATCCGTGGTGGTATCCATATCCATATCTGATATGTTGGTATCCATGGTGTAAACAACTGATTATTCCCTGCCAAGCTGTGGTCTTTGCTGCAGCAATGTGCTTGCCACTGTTTAACAATAAGGTTCAGGATGCCTCTTCCAGTTGATTTCTCTGTTATTATTCACTGTGAATCCTGCACATTCTATGTTTTCTCATTAGGTAGGACTTCAAGGTGTCCTTTTCAAGGGGGATTTATTGAAAAAAATGATGGGATCCAAGCAGTCTTGTAATAGTTGAGCATGCTTCCTACCTTGGGAGAGGCTCCTAGCAGCTCAGGTGAGCAGCAATGCAAAAGTCAGCTTTGGGAAACTTCCCATTGCTGGCATCTTTGCACAGTCTCTGGTCATGCCCCAAAATAGGTGGGTCTGGCTGATGAAATGGGTTTCTTTTTAGGTAGGTGGATTTTTTTTTTTAACTCTTTCATTCATATATTTAAGAAAAGTTTTGAAGAGAGTGGGGGACAGATGCGATTGAAAAATCATGTTTTTCTTAACTTCGTAATTTTCTTGCATATCATTGTAATCTTAATAACGATGAATAATCTGTTAAAAGCAATTATGGCCTGAATAATAATCCCAACTAATAAACAGAATGTACTGTTTAATTTTGGTTGTTTTCAGCCATCTGGTTCCAGTCTTACTAATTGACTTAAAGCATAGCAACAATGTCAGCAACATACACTGTTCAGTTCAGCTCAAGTTCCTGAGCAGGCATTCCTTACAGAAATCTACTTTTTTTTTTTTTAATAAAAAATAAATCAATACATCAAAATTATTGCTAGCTCTATAACAGCAGCACAGATCATGAATCCATCAGTACTGTCTTCCACTGAGCTCAAAAAAACTTTATTTATAATGATTTGATTGTGTATGGTTTCATTATATTCTAGTGAAACTGCAACTGAATGTATTCAGGGATCTAAATTTGTGCTGGCAGTTACTTCTGGAGCTGCCAGAATTGAAATGTTTTCAGTGTTGACTGGACTTAAGGTGTCTCTTAAAACTCAAGCTCTCCGCTCTCCCTTTGGTTGGTTGCTATTTGCAGTTTGGGGGTTTTTTTTGTTTGTTTGTTTGTTTTTTTTATGAATGCACATCATTGCTGAAATTTCCAAGGTTTTCACTCAAGACTTTTAGACCCCTCAGTTTAATGGGCCAAAATGAAGCCATGTGCTCATCTCTGTTTTTTTTAAATATAATAGTTTGCCAACTTGGAGCTGGTTATTTTTTTTTTTTCTTACTTACTGCAGAGGTGATTTTCTTCTATTTTTTCTAGCCAAAACCACAGAGTAGTGACTTTGTGGCTAGTTTGGCTCGTTCTGGGTGCTTGAGGTCTGTTTTAATTACTGTGATAAAGTATTTATAACCGTGCCAGCCCCCAGCTTCACCACTGCACACCTATCCCTGGGAATTAGGGTTCCTGCCCCTTTGCAGTGGGTGGGCCTTTGTGGGGCAGGGAGTTAGTGAGGGGAGAGCCGAGTGCTGAGGTGGGATCAGCCTGTGGTTGCCCTGATGGAGTTTCTGGGTTTGGTTTTTCAAAGCACTGCAGGCAGAGCTTTGGTGGGCCCCATGAGCAGAGCAGGGTTGGTCACAAGCCTGTCCTTCACATCACCGTGTCCTCCCCTTTCATCTGAGCCATGGCTGCCCTGTTAAGTGTCTGTTCTTGGGGAGGACATGGATAATTGCCTGGATTTGCATAATGAAGCAAATACCCTGGTTTGCAATTTCAGCCACTAGCATTTTCTGCATAGTTGGCCAAATTTGCTTCTGCCATTTGGACAAGTTTTAGACTTACACACTCTTAGAACAATGGTTTCAAGAAGTGGAAAGATATGAATTGTAGATTGAGCCCTCAATTTTGTGGAATAAGCTGTGGTTAAAGGAATTACATGGCATACTGACTAATTGCTTGTTTATTTTCACCTATATTACTGTGTATAATCATAGCTGCACTCAAATACTGTCCCCTGTCCCTTGACATGTATCATTAGAATAACATTCACCTGTTTGAGGGATTGGATTTGTTGTAAGCTTTCAGTAAATAATGATGTGAAGGGTTAGTAAGGCAGAAATGCAATATCTGTGAGGTCTGGTAAGGATGCACTGGTAAAGCCTTGAAGTTCAGAGGGAGCTCTGCAGTCTGATCCATGTTTTTAGATGTCTGTTTATGGATCTAGATGAATTGGTGGCTAATCCCAAACTTTGCAGCCCTCTGAATAGGAGCAAAGAGCCCCTTTGGTTCAAGCAAAACCTTTGGGTCAAAGCCATGTGTGGGATGTGTGCCAAAAACTGGGATGAAAGTTGTCTCATTTTGGGCTGAGGCAATAAGATGCTCCCTGCCAGTATTTTTAGATGGTTTGTGAGTGAACCTGTCCTCCCTGCTGTGCAAAGAAGGTTGGATTCCAGTCAACATCTATTCTGGGTTTTGTGGAGGTTTTTTTTTTGATTGGGTTTTCTTTTTGTTGTTGAGTGGGGGTTTGGTTTTTTGTTTTGTTTTGTTTGTGGTTTTTGGTTTGTTTTTTTTAGTACAATCTGCTAAATTATTCCCTGTTCGAGGAGCAGACTACATTGGTGTGGTTTTGATCAGTGTAAAACCAGAGATCTGCTGGGAATACACTATTAAAGTGAATTTATTTTTTTTTAAACAAAAAGATGTATTTGCAGCATGGGGCACTTGGTCTGTGCCTGACAGGGACATGTGAAAGCCCTTGCTTAGGTTGATTGCTTTATGATATGCTTGATCTGAGTTAACTTGTTTTCTGTACCCTCTACCATTTCATTTTGCAGTAGCAAATAAAGCTTGGATGTGGTAAATGTAATGTCTGCTGCTGCTTGATAATACAGGCCAGTGAATAAATGAACTTCCTCTGATATTCCATATCTTCTCCTAATAAACAGAAATGCTGCAGTGGGACTGTGTGTGAGTGACTTGGAATTACTTATTTCTACCTTCTCTCCTAAGAGTTGTTTTTCTCATGCACTTGCATGCTTTCAGTTTGCCAAGAAAATAACTTTTGACATAAGATTTAGGATTGGTGATTTAAAGCAGAATCAGGGTACTCCCTACATGATTGTTGAGTTGGGGTCTGTGATTCTGCAGTGTTTCAGAATTTGAGAACTTTAGAAATGAAGTCATATGGATAATTGAATCTATTGAAACTAAAAATGAAGGAAGAGATTTAGGAATTTTCTGTGTTGGAGAGCAAAGGGCGTAGCAACAACAGATTTTTAGATGGTTCTTGATGATGTACTGCTTCTTACAGTTTTCAGTTGTTTTCCAAACATGTGCTTTTAAAAGATGTCAGTGTGGGAGGCAGTAGGGAGGCAGAGACTGTGAAGATTTTGGTACATTAAAACCCAGTCATCCTCCAGATGGGTGCCTTCCCATTTGCTGCAGGTGAGGGCTGGCAGCAGGGCCTTTGCCTTGCGATGGGAGTGGAGCGATGCCCGGCGGTGCAGGTTTCCGGGAATGGAAGGATGCATTGCCATCATGCATTGGTAACACGTTCCCCATGCAATGCTGCAGCTCTCCCGTGCTTTCCACAGCGTGGGGGTCCCTGCTCGCCACCTTGGTGCCCACCAGCTCCTCAGAGAACCCTTGGCACCCGCTGCCTTGGATACTTCCCGGAGCAAAGAGGAGCAGTGTTCATCCTGGGTGCATCACCAACAACAGGATTTGGCGAGGAGCCTTTTGGGATTAATGCTAAAAATATTCAGGTAACCATCTGAGTGCTTGAAGTAAGTTAGTTTGGTTTTTTTTTCCCAAGGCATGGTGAGGAAGGAGATGAAGAATCCTCATCTGTTTGCTGTCCTCATAGCACAGCCTGGCTGCTGAATAGCTGAGTGACAAGCAATCTGGCCTATCCATATGACCATATTGTTTTCCTCCCCTAATTAGCCTGGTCCTTACTGTGCTGATGAGGAAACAGATGCACTGAGCAGCAAATTACCTTCATCTTTGCTCTGCACAGAAAAGACACAGCACTTAATTGACTCATTTGATCTCCGGCAATTCAAAGCAAGTAAAGTGGAAATATTTAAAAGTGGCTCTTCAATTTTGAATAGGGGGAAAGTATGTTGGGATGTATGCACTTGTGTATAATGTAGTTTTACAGTGTCAAATATGAGGGTGATGGTGAGGCCTGTGGTAGCACTTTGATTTTTTTAACGAGAGGCACAAGCAAAAATAGTGAAAAAGTACCCTATTACTTCCTTTGTCAACAGCAAAATATTTGCATACTTAACTGCACCAATATTTCTCTACAGATCCTTGGCTGTGAATGTTCTTTTTCTCTGCTATGCTGCACATATGGCCAACTGAAATGCCTCATTCCTGAATCTCTGAGCTCTAGTCTGTGCTCTTGCCTGGGCACTGGTGACAGTGCAAGGGTCCCCTGTTACCCCTGTTTTCTCTACTCATTTTTTCCTGCATTTACACAGATATATATGTATTTTTTCCCTATTGTGGTTTGGTTTTGTTTTGTTTTTTTTTCCTTTTTTGCTTGTTCTCCTTTGTTTCTTATGCAGATATATGGGTACATTTTGAAGGTGCTGCTCAAGGGATTGAGGAGAGCCCTTGCTGGCTGTGTGTAGCTGGTGCCTGACATGTGCCCCAGCACTGGTGTGGGTGCAGTACCTGGCCACTTCCTTGTAGCCCTTGGGGTCACTGGGAAGCTGAGCAAAGATGCACACTGCACATTCCAAAAATTCCAATGAGGACAAATAGGATGTGTCTGGCACAATGCAGTGTAGCCTTAAAGATGAGGGAGAAACTTGTCTTTTACTTTGTAGCCTGTGTGCATTTATGTCTTGGGTCCCCAGGGTGGAAGTCATCTGGTCAAGGTGAACAGTCACTCCCTGAATTTACTAACTCAGTGTGGCTAAATGTTTCTAATGAGGTCTTAATCCTTCAAGGGGTGGTTTCTCCTGCTACCCTCTGCAGAAGGGAAATTGTTACCATGCTGACATTGTGGTGGCCATTCCCTTTGTTAGGACACTGTGCCTTAGAGGATCCTAAAGGATTTTTAAGGTGCAGATATTTCTTCTCCTTTGCCTCTGACCTAATGTGGCCTTCACCATGTACGATTGCATCACATGGATTTGCCTCTCTGCTTTACTTCAGAGAAAGTTCTTGTCTGCTTCCATTTCCATTTAACCCCTGAATGTTTAGGCGGTAGTGTGAGTACTGTGAGAAATGATATTCACTTCTAAAAGTTGTAAAAGGTTTATTAAAACCTCATCAAAAATACAAATACAACAGAATACTGAAAAGAGAAAATAATACGGTGCTGGGAGTAAAGGATTTTTTCTTACTACCTGCTCATTTAGACAATGGATGTTTCACTTTTAAACTTTTTAGTTTCTCTTTCAGTTTTGTCAATATATTCCTTCTTTGATCTCTAGCAGTGGAGATCACTTTTTTATGTCCTGATTGGAGGTCAGGTGTTACTACAGTAACAAGCTGGCCTTCTTAAATGCCCTGACTACCCAGGCTGCCCTGTGATAACAATGGAAGAGAGGGTAAAACATAGCTATAAATCTGTAGAATTTTTCTTAACATACATGTAATATTTCTCTTTTAATTGTAAGAATCAACTATTGCATTACTCATCTATCACAGTACCCCCCAGGCTACCAGGGCATATATGGGTTTTATTCATATCATCTTGCCTTTCTCACATGAGGGAGGTTATTTTTTAGAAATGCAATTAGAATTTAGAATACAATTTAGAAATAATAAACTTTCTCTTTAAATTACTAAAGCTCTATGCTGGCAAGATGATCACTGAAATATGTTCAGGTAGTACCGACTTCACTCAGTGGACTGCATCTCATCTGCTTCTTCCCCTTTTCCTAAGCTTTCCACCTTCTGCATTTGTTACAAATGTCTGTTCAATAGAGTGCTGTTGCTGGTGGCTTTGAGATGGCTTTCAAAGACCTTTTGCTACTTGCTTTCCAGTTCTACTTAATGTTTTCATCCAGTTTATAAAGTGTAAGTGTGAAAGAAAACTTCAGGAAAGCTCCTGAGGTTGCACCAGCCCAAAGGTGCAGTGCTAGTTCAGTAAGCAAAGTGACCATGCTGTAAAGAAAGGCAGATGCAATTAGAGGGGATATTTTGGGGATTACAAATGCTAGATTTGCCATGGTAAGAATACTGACATATATGATCTTGTGGGTTTTTTTTGTTTGTTTTCTTTTCTTTTCTTTCTTTCTTTCTTTTTTTTTTTTTTTTTTTTTTTTTGTAGCCATGAGGTAAGGGATACTTTTTGCAATGAAAATTACACATTCTTATTCCAATTTACTTGAGCACAAAGCTTTCAGAGGAAAGAAGTGGGAGGGGGTTGTAGAGTCAAATACCTGTAAGCAGGTTTATTTTTTAAGTTTTTTTACCCCCTCTGATTATATGATGCTACATTTCTTACACTTGAACAAAGAAACTAGAAACAAACTGCCACAAAAGGCAGAAACTACAAAGGCAAAGACAAGGGTATCTGTAAAACAAGGGTACTGGAAACATAATTTTAATTAGTGATACAGTAAGTGGCACTATTTTACCTAGTGTGGTATTACTCTCATTTATGTCATTATCTGTTGCTTTTAACATTGCACATACTATAACAGAACTGATTAAATGAGAAGTATGTCTGCTCTTGAGTCAGACTGCTATGTTTGTGATGAGCTGTTCAGATTCAAAATAATTTATTGGAGTCCTGCAGTTCACACTAGTATTTACATATTCTGGGTGGGAGACCATTTGAAATGCAGTTGGTGCATTATTCACCTGTGTGCTTACTGTGCATTCTTGTGAGAAAATTGGGAGTCAACGAAAGGACAATTCTGCTAGTATCAGTTATTCTGGATTGTTTAATTTTAATTATATTTCCCAGTGGCTGCGTTGTGCAGAATGTCCAAGGCTCGGGACTCCTGCTCTGGGGTGATGTGCAGAGCACAGGAGAGGCTGTGCTGCCCTCACAGAAGGGGGATGTGTAGGGCAGCCCCTGCTGCCACATCCTGCCTGGATGATGAAACAGCTTCCCCAAGGTGCCACCCCACACCTGTGAGCATTTATGGATAATCACAGTGTAAGTGGGAAACACAGACATGCCCTCCTGAAGTGGATGGGCTTGGTTTGTTTAGGCTCTCAGTGGGTGGTGTGCACTGCTCTTGCTCTCCAGATGTAATTGCAAGGACATCTTGAAAAGCACAGGCGAGTCAGGAACAGAGCAAAGCCACTGAAAGGTAAAGGGAGCTGCCTTGCTATCCTGCCTAAAGAAACCTATAAAACTCCTGTGGGTCTGAGCTGAGGAGGGCTGCTTGTCTGAGTGGGAGTCAGAGCTGGGCTTGGAGTGCTGCTCTGGGACAGCAGCCCTTGGCAGCTCCTGTGCCTGAGAGAGGTTTTGCAGTGGGTCTGATTGTGGCTGAAGGTCTGGACTCTGCTGTGCAGAAAAATGAGGAAGGCGCTGGGGGATACAGTGGGAAACCTGTTATCTACAGGCACCAACTGTTACCTAGGAGCAGTCCATGAAGCCTGGACTTGAAGATTTACTCTCTGTCACAGCCTTTTTCAAGATATAGTCAGGATTGGATGGGTTTGGGTTTGTTTTGAGTGGGTTTTATGTTTGTTTGTTTTGTCTTGGGTTTCTTTGTCGCTTTTCTTTGTTTTCATTCTTGTTCTGCTTGGGCTGTCCTTGCTGAGGGATAAACACATCTTGCCACTTCTGGGCAAGAGTTCTTTGGAAGTCTGCAAAATCGGGGCTGAGATTTCAGACCAAATGAGCCCTTGAAATGTCTCAGATTCCTGAGTACTCAGAAATGCATCCAGTGCAGCAGAGTGTCAGAGACCCGGGGCAATGCTGGAGGCAGGTGCTGGTGCTCAGTGCCTGCTGAGTCTGGAGCTGTATGGGCAGGCAGAGCGAGCCTCCTGCAAGGGGTCAGCAAAAGGGTTGAGAGCATCACTCCTAAGTTTGTTTTACATTTATATGTATTGTCCTTTCGCTCCTCAGCCCAGGATGAAGGAGTGCCCTGAGCATCCCAAGTGGCTGATTTGTTGAAAGAGGTGTATGCTTCCCTCCCATCAAGAGAGATGTACAAAGGAGGAAGATTAAGAAGTTGTTTAACGCTGTAACAAAACAATGAGAAAAAGAATTAAGAGTAGGAGGAAAAATACATTAGTCTGAAAAGAAGATTAGTGATTTTAAAATGTGGCAAAAAGGATCAGCTTTTGTGTGCAGCGGTTGCCACTCAGGGACTTTCAGGCGTTGCTGACAGTGTATCACTGAGGACTTGTTTTGGTGCTCTCTGCCTGAGATTTTGAGTGCTGATAGACAAGTATTTATGCATGTGCTGCACCACTGTGTCGGTCATCTCATCACAGAGTGGAGAATTAATTGTTCCACAATGGAGAAGATCTGAATGCCAAGTGCCTTTCTCCTTCCCCCGCCCCCCTGCTTTTCTTCTTTCAATATTTAGCCAAGGCAGCTGAGCTTTAATATATATTTCCCCATGTCTTTGCATATATCATTGAGGGACTGTAATTCCAAAAACTAGAATAGGTCTAAAGTAATCACCTTTTGAGCTCAGTGGTGAAGCTAGTTGAAGGAAACTTGCTGGGAAAGACACAAAATAATTTAGTTTGTGTCTTAGGTTGTCAGAGTGTGGCTATTGTAACAAAGTTTCATCTTCCCATCCCTCCTTTTTTATTCTCACGACTACAGTTTATATATGTTTAAAGTATAATTAACAGGAGAGCCAGAAAATGTTTTCTTTCTTGGTGCTGAAAGTGACTAATTGTTAGTTGTCAAGATAACAGGATTTCAGGAATGGGGAGATAAATACTGCATGTTTCATGGGGGGCATACAAAATGCATTTCCAAAGTGATCCAAAGGTGGGGCTTAGGGAGTGGTGAGGCTCCAGTGAGAGTGTGGCAAGATGGGGGAGACTTGGGCTGGAATTTTGTCTCATTTCTTGACCATTGGTGAGGGGGTTCCCCTCTCCAAAATGAAATCTCTCCTTTTCACTTTCCATCGTGATATTTGCCAAACTGGGAAGTGATAAAAATGAGGTTTCCTTGTGTTTGCAAAGTGTTTTGAGATTTATGTGTGAAACTCTTCATAACCCAAGTAGTACTCGTTAGAAATGTGGTCTAAGCTATAAGGCTTGTGATCCTTACTTGAGTAAAATGCCTTTGATTCACTGGGAGCTGGGCCCAGCAAAAAAAATGCATGGTGTTATGTGTGGCTAACATTTCTCAGTGTTTCATCCAACAGGAAAAAAAATGTATAAAACTACTGAAATGGTTTTTTTATTTAACTGATTGGCAGCTCCTGGTACATGCAGATCCCTTCACTGCTGCAGGGAAATCTTCGGGACATCCTCAGTGAGCAAAGCACCCCAGAGCACGAGGTGTTTTCACCTGTGTTGGTGGGGCTCTAAATGCGAGTTCAAATTGAGGAGAGTGACTTAGTGGTGATTCTTCCTACTGGCAAGGGAGATAACTGGTAGCTATTGTCAGTGCCTGTGGTAAATTGCAGTGTTTAGAGTTGGCACTTTCGCAGGACTATGGCAAGGACAGGTTTCTGTCTGGAGCCAGCCAGACGGAAATCCTCTGACAGGGTGCTCAGCTGGAGCTGGCTGCAGCCAGGGCTGCCCTGCCGACATTCCTTCCTGTCCAGCTGAAGTGTTTTCACTCACCATTCAATCCCTCTCCTCTTTTAGCAGTAAATAGATGTAATTTTGGGGGCTGCCTGAACATGACGGTGGGCACAGCAAAGCTGAATGCACGATCCATCTCGCCGTGGCTGCGCTGTGCAGGTGTGCACCTGCAGGCTGTCTGAGCGGAACAGAGACCGAGTCTGTCAGGGAAGCGGCTGTTTCATTAATCTGAAATTGCTGCCTCTGCCAGGGTCTGCCTTGCTGATTGATTTCTGTATTTGCAGGAGTCCCGGGCCCCTCACAGCGAGTGCTGTGTTTGCTTGTTTGCCTCCCAGCATTTTGGTCCCCTGCACCTTCTCTCAATAGCACTTTTCTTTGCAATGAAAGCTTTGCAGGGTAAAGAGCTCATAACAAGAGGGAGTGTTACTTCCTTTTCTTTCTTCCTTTTCTTTCCCTCTCCCCATCCTGCTGTCTGCATCCACAGATTTTGCTCCTTTGTTGTGCCAATAGGACTGGCTGAGCCCAGGGGCTGTAGCCCTCTTTCACCCATGACAGCTCACTAGGAATATGTGTGTGTTTGCCTGTATCCCTTTATTTTTTCCTCCTGTTTTCCTGTCAGAGTAATTAGCATTGGCTTTATGGCTGAAATTGGTGAAGAGAGGAACAGTGAAATCTGCCTGCACTGAAGTGCAGCAAAGGCTTTCATTAACCTTATAATTGTGAGAAAAATCAAAATTAAGTAAGTCACGCACAGTAAGGAATGTCACAATTTGCTGCCCCTTTCGTTTCTGTAGGACAGGAGGCTGCAGGGAGGCTGAACTCGGTGGCTTGTTGTGCATTTCTAATCCTCAGCAATTTAGGGCTGCAAGGGAAGGGGGCTGCACCTTGTGCTTCCATTTCCCTCTCTCCCACCACAAATCTCTATTTCCTCTCCAAAAATGAATTTGCAAAAGTTTTAGTTCAAAGTGGTGCACTTAGGAAACTGTTTTCAAATACTGTATGGGAGGCTGGGGGTCCTGCTAACATGCATGTTTAGGGAAAAACTAAAGTTAGCATGATGAGAATGCATTTCTGGAAGATTTTGTCTCAGTCTTTTCCTCCATGTCTGAGAACTCATTCCTGTGAATGCCAGCTTTTCCCTTGTTGCTACCCCTGGACTTGAATACCAGTGTAATAGCCAGTTGACTTTATGCTTAGGTAACTTTCTTGTAAAATACTCAATTTTCATTAGCTTACTTATTAGACTGCTTTTTTCCATGTGGAGTTTTGTGTTATATTAATTGGACATTAGCTGAACAAATCTAAGTCAGCAGTTTTCAGCCTATGGAGTATTTTTTTTCTTTTTTTTTTGACAGATTAAATGCTTTTTGATGAGAGGTAGTGGGTTGGATGCTAAAGGTGGTGAGCGTTCAGCTCCTGTATTTTTGTGGCTTTGAATAAATTACTGTCAAAGATCTGAATTTAAATTCTGATTTCTCTGTTCATTCACTTAGACCAGTTATACCTGTTATATCTAGAGCTGGTCAAACTTTTTCGCATTAATAACTTTCCACTAAGAATATGTTTTGTTTATGTCAAAATTCTCTAGGAGAAAACTGCTCTTGTGTTTTTATTTTTATTTTTTTTTCTCCTAACAGCTGAGTTTGCCTTAGTTTAAAGAAACTGTTAATTTTCTCTTCCCCACCCCCGCCCCCTTCTCATCTAATTTATTTGTATCTTTCTTTTTACATGAAAATGAAACATTTTAAGATCCTGAAATGGTCATCCAGAGGTTAGGAATGTGAATACAGTTACTGCCCATGAGGAGGGAGGATAGTCATTGTCTCCTGTGGTCCAGATTATACATCTCATGTGTTCTTTGGAGCTTCACACTCTGTATGTTTGAGCAAACAACTGCAGTTCTGAGAATGACCTTGTTTGAGGTGTGTATTTAATAAGAAAATGTAAATGTCATGAGAATAGAATGCACTTTTTGTAAACAGGACTTGGAGTATTTGAGTGCTTACATTTTGCTTTAAAATCTCCTTGTTTGCTCATTATCCAGGGCCATGTCTCTGGCATGGTATATGATTTTCAGTACTTCCCTTATAAGTGAGAACTTTTATAAAAGAACAGGAGTTATTACAGCCCTAACTCTGTGCTAGTTAGAGAAAAAAAGTAAATAAAAAGTCTAACAACCATCATCAGTCTGTAGGATCTGGAATGAGGAGCTAACGATCGCTATCCAAGTGATAAATGGAGGAACCATCTGAGAGGGCTTTGGCAACAAGAGAAGACAGATGAAGGCAAAATGGCTTTTCTCTGCCTGCCTTTTGTTCTTTGAGGACTATTATGATTAAAGCTTATTTAGGAATCTAGCTCCTAACCTGGGCTTAAATGACATTGTGAGTTAGCTGGCACATAGTAATAAATTAGAGCAATTAGTGACTGCATATCGCTGTTTTCTATGGAAGTGGGTGCCCATGAGGAAAGGGAGAACCTGATTTCAGGGCTAAGCATGTACCTGGGTGGGAAACACGTGTTGGGGTGTCTTCACTGAGGGCCTCTCCTGCCCTCTGCAGTGGGTGGACTCTGCATCATTGTCCATGGGGTTGGGATGGATGCAGGATTTTGGAGACTAGCCTGTGTGGAGCACTTGTGCTACAAGGTGGTGAAAGGATTGAAATGGAATTTACCAAGTTCATTTTGGAAACAATTTTGGTCAGATCTTAGTGCATTTGATTTGCTGTGTTTAGACTATTTTGAATGGTTCAACTAAAGACAGTCCTTCTGGATAGAAGCACTTTTCTTTTAATGCCAGACCAGCCCAGTTCAGCAAGCTGGCAGGGACCAGGCTCTCCAGAGGTGCCTTAGAAAACTTCCATGGTACATAAGATGGTGCTTTAAATTCATCATCGGTGCTTTAATGTGGAAAGATGAGCTTAAGTGTGTGTAGAAAGCTTTATGGGATTGGGCTGCAAGCAGGAGAGGGACGTGCTTTTTTCTCTGCGCTTCTGGAAAGGTCACTGACTTGGTGGGATCCTATCCTGACAGAAACCACGGCTGTTTCCTTTGTCAGATTTACCTGGAGCAGCGTTTTGGGAAGCAGGAGGTCAGGTAAGATGTGGTGGCAGGCTGCCTGCTCCTGTCAGCAGCGATGAGAGGCTGCAGCCATCCCGGGGGAGAGCTGTGCGCTGTCTCAGCCCTTTGTCACCGGCTGGAAATGGCCTCTTGCAGGGCACCATGCTGCTGCCTCCAGTCCCAAGTGCCATTGGTGCCTGGCCTTTATGGGGCTCATTTCCCAGCTGCTCCACCCCTTAGGACATAAAGCCAAGTGCCTGTGGTGTGACTGTCGTCCTCTGGCTTGTAAACTGTGCTGACACTTTTCCCTTCCTCCCAGAGCCTGTAAAACTTCAATCCTGGAGAAGACACATGAGTGTGAAGCTTTTAAAACTCATTCAGTTACTCCCATATTTGCAGAAAGGTGTGCAGGGGAGCCCTGTGTGATTTTGTGCATCTGTAGGAGCAAGGACTTGAGGCAGATTTTTGGCTGTTTTTACCCAGAAATTGCAATTTCTAAGCTTATTTACTGTTACTGTCATACTGTGCAATAAAACTTGGAGCTGTACTGGAAAGACCCTTGTGCTTCTCTTCTTATATCATTGGGGCTGGAAATAGCAAACAAATTTGTCAGATGGAAAGAGCCAGGTTTTGTTCCCACTTTTTACCATGTGAGGAGAGCACATACTAAACAGTTACACACCTTTTTTGTGTTCCTGCACAGCAGATGCAGAAGGAAGGGAGGTTTGGGCCATGGTGATGTTAGAAAAAAAGGATGTGAAGACAAAGTAAAAGTGATTGCATTCTAAGGAAAGATCTTACTGGAGAGGTACCTCTGCTTTCCAAGAAGATGAAAGGCTTATATAAATAAGGTAGGCAGTGAAGTTTAACTAAGAAATGGAATACCAAATTAAAAATGCAAGTGCCAACTCACTCAACACAGTGTCAGCCCTTCTGATAATGTGCTGGTCTCTTGAACTTAGAATTGATTAATCAGTCAACTATTCCTTTCTTAAACAAGCAGTTATACATTGGCAGGAGGCAGTATAGTGGGGTTTGATCCTGTACATCAGATAATTAACTACACATTCATATAGTGATATCTAGGCTACAATTCTATAATCCACCGATAATAAGATCTTAAGTGCTAATTAGCTGACATCAATTTATTCTGTTAAATTCTATAGCTGCTGCTTTGAGTGACTCATTTCCTTAGGTAGGCCTTAGTGCTGTGCTACTCTCTTGTCATAGTTCCCAATTTAGAAGTAGCTCAGTCTCACAAGATTGGCAGTGATTTGCTGTTGTTCTCAAAGTAGGTATTTTGATGTCTTCCATAGAAAACAGAAGAGAAAAAAGTGGCGTAAAAGGACATTTTAGAGTTACTTGTTCATACTGTATAGTTTGATCTCCAGTGCAGTTACCAAAAGTGCTCAAGCTGCTGTAGGGGGAATGCTTTGATACTGACCATAGCCTTGGATGATCTCTCTCTGGTTTCCTTAGATTTTTTGTATGTGCAGCAAGCTTCTTTCAAAGCTGTTTTTCAGCTGCTCATCACTTGTATGACTTGAGAGTATAAGGGATGTGCCATCTACCCTTTGGATGCCTCTGTGTTCACAAAGATTCAAAGGAGAAGTGGAGATTTAGGTTTGTTCTGTTGGGAGTAGTAAATTAGAAAAGTGACTTGTTTTTTTTGCCTCCTTTCAGGTTTCACAGGTGCTTGGTGAAGCCTTGTGGTAGCCTTGGTGGTTTTCAAGTCTAGTTTATGAGATGCAGTGAGTGTCTGTGCTGTTTACTAACTTCAGAGACAAAAGTGCTTGGCAGATGGGATCTCTGAACTGTTCACAAATTCACATTGTGCATCGGGGGCTCAGCCTGCTTAGTCCAGTGTCACATCCCTGAATTAGGTGCAGGATGCACTGCTCCATCTTTGTGATTTTAGAGGAATTCATGCTTAAGGAAAATACCTCATTTTGTTACTAGAATGAACTTGTGCAAATAGGCAGTTGATTGCCCCATCAGCTGAGATGGTGAATTGTGTGGTTTGACACTGGCCAAACACCAGGCATCCATGAAAGCCAGCTGTTTGCTCACCTCTCCTGCTACAGCTGGGCAGAGGAGAGAGAAAAAGAAATTAATGAAGGGCTCATGAGTTGATAAGAACTGTGAGAAAACACTCTAAGGGCAAAACAGGTTTAAATTTAAGGTAAATTTATTATTAGCAGAGTCAGAGGAGGATAATGAGAAGTAAAATAAGCCTTTAAAGCACCTTTCCCTCCAACCCCTCCTTCTTTCCCACTGACAGCACACCCACAGGGTGTGGGGGTTGTGGTCAGTTCATCACTTGAGGTTTTCTGTTGGTTCAGGGAGAGGAATCTTTCTTCTGCTTTGCTGTGGGGTCCCTCCCATGGGACACAGCTCTCTGTGAACTGCTCCAGCGTGGATCCTCCCTGATGAGCAGCAGTCCTGCCAAAACTGCTGCAGTGCAAGTCCCTCCCACAGGCAAACTTCCCAAAACTGCTGCGGCATGGGTCACTTGTCCATGGGGTGGAGTCCTCTAAGGATAGGCTGCTCTAGTCTGGAAGCAAGGGCTTTTTCTCTCCATCTCTGTAAGGAGAGGCCTTCTCTCTCTGTTAGGTCTCCACTGCATCACGGTTTCTGCAGCACCCACCCGCTGCAGTGTGAGCCACTTCTCTCACGGGCTGCAAGTAGATCTCTGTATCCCCTATGGACTTCATGCATTACAGGGGCACAGCTGCTTCACCATGGTCCTCACCATGGCCTGCAGAGAAATCTCAGCTCTGACGCTTGAGCACCTTCTCTCCCTCCTCCTTTCCACTGACCTTGGTGCCTCCCTCTTGTTTCCCTCACATGTCCTCACTTCCTCCTCTTCTCTGACTGGAAGAAAAACTGCTGCTCATGGGCACTGTTGCCAACAAGTTCCACTAATTCAAAGATTCTTGCAAGATTCCGCAGCGCTGAGGAGTTGATCTCACCTAGGTTCCGTGTTGGGGAATTGCTCACCACGTTTCCACCACATTGTGTGGGCAGTGGCAGCTGTGGCAGCGCTGGCAATGTTTAATGCCTCTCCTCATGTGGGGTGCTGGGAAGGAGAAGCCCCTTCCCCTTGAAAAAAATTGTCTGTGCTCTGTTTTGATTTTCTTCTTAAATATGTCATCCCCTCTCATTGGGCCAGCAGTGTGTCCATCTTCAGAGCCATCAGAGATCGGCTCTGTCAGACATCTGGAAGCTTCCAGCAGCTTCTCACAGAAGCCACTTTTGTGGCCCTCCACCACTACCAAAAGTTAGGCTGTGCCAAATCAACACATGCATTTACTAACCAATTTTGGAGATAGACAGTAATTTCCCCTACTTTCCACTTTTCTTTTGGAAAGACCTGAAGTCTGGACCTAATCTTTTGCATTAATGTTATGTAATGAGTTGACTCCTCTGTTTTGTTTGAATTTCTTACCAGCCTGTTTTGGAAACCACTGCAGACTCTGAAGGTATTCTGTAGAAAAGGCATCAACCCCATTAACACCATTTGTGACATTGCTGTGCCCTAGAACACAGATAAGTTCTCCGCTCTTCAACCAAGAGGACAAATTCTCTGCCTGAAACTTGGTGTCATAAAAACAGATTTATGTCTGAGAAGGGTTGCAAGGAGGCACCAAGAAGGGAATAGTCAATTTGGTCAACAATACAGGTAAAGTTTTGGGGGAAAGCTCTGAAGACCATGAGAACTTGGTGATCTCCTGGAAGATAAGGTGTGCAAGTGGCTGGCTGCAGAAGGGAGTGAGGGCACGTGGGCACAGCTGAGCACTGGCTAGGGGAACAAGAGGACTTTACACAAGGAAAGGCTTTGATGCTTGAGTATGTCTGGACAGCAAGAGGATGAGGTGCTGCTAGAAGGAAGGAGCCATAAGCCTATGGGTTTTGAACCTATATTGTTCACATTTATTAACTCAATTTACTAAAAGTCTGTGAATAATCAGGGTCAGAGATGACATTACATGGGCATAAGCTTTCTGGTCCAATAGGTTGTGTACATATTGGTAAGTTGCAATCACATAGTGTTTTTTTTCCTATCCTATGGTGTCCTCCTTGGCTCTCCAGCCAGAGGTGGGCTGCTCCCACTTCCCTCCAGTGGTAAGAGGCATTTGGTGAGCAGTGCTGAGTGTGGTTCTCTGCAGCTTTTTGGGATCATGGCCTTCATTGTGAGCAATTATCTCCTGAAGGGGGATGTTGTGAGATCTTAAATTAGAGGCATCTTATTAGCCACACTTCACGTACCAAGAATTTGCTATAAAAAGCTGCACCTTGCTGCTAAGACTGAGTGATTAATTTGCAAGCCAGCAAGTTGTTAGATTGTGCTAACAATTACCATATTTGATAGATTAAAGCCCACATGAGGGTGTTGGTTACCTTGGGAATTTATTTACAGTTCCTGATCTGTGGCAGGCAAAGAATTTGTGGTGTGACAATGACTATATCATATCTCAATGATCCCATCACATTTAAAAATTATGTCCAAGCTGAAAGTTCTGAAAAATGTGCCCATCTGTTTGTTATGCATGGACTCAGCCCTTTCCATTTTGAAGCTTGGCTTCTTCCTACAAGAAGCCATCAGCTGGATGTATGGTCTGTGGAGAATTTGCTCCTGTGAAAATAAAATTAAGAATCCAGGAAACTTGTGTTTTGCCCTAAAATGAAAATGTTATCTTTTAGACTAGAACTGCTTATATGCTGTGACCATCAATCTATTTTTGTGTGTGTGTAAGCTATATGTAACTTATAGTTTGCACAAGAAGCTGAATTTTCTCTTGCTTTGGTGCCTTCAGTTTGGCACCAAAAGTGTTTAATTTTTTAGGCAGAGAAAGAACATGATTGACGTTGTGGTCCAGTGGTCTTAAAGTTTCACATTTTTCAAGGCACAGGTGAAAAAAATTGGTGGTGATGGTGGCAAAGACAAGGAGAAAGTCACTGCCTCAGCTCTTTTTCTGATCAGAAATGATGTCCTATAAAGTGACAATGAAATTCTCATGGTATTCTTTTTTTTTGCAAATTGATATCCATGCAACCAAGAGTTGTTGCTCTCTTCAGGACTTGGTGTGAGCATCGAAACTGATGTTAACAGCCCTCCTCTGCAGCAGTGGCACCTGGGAAAACAAAAATAGATGTGCCCCAAAACACCCATCCCTTCAGGAGATTTTTGACCTGCATCCTCGCTTATGTAAAGTTTTTGTACCTTTTGTCTCTCTCTTTTCCAAGTGGTTTTATTCATTCTGACTTGTGATCAGGCCCTGTTTGAATAACTCCTGAGCTGCTGTTGTCCCTGCGGAGCAGAGAGGAGGACTTTGCACGTCAGAAACCTTCAGCGGTGGGCAGCACACAAAAGGTCATCCTCCAGCCAGTGAGATTCATGGGCCATGGCCAGCCTGGCTGCTCCCCTCCTCCTCATTCCCTGCATATCTCTGTGCCCATGTCATTGCTGGGCATTTCCCCTCTCTCCTCCCCTTGTATTTCCACTGTTATTTTTTTGAATGTCGACATGAATGATGGTAACCGCCTCCTGTAGAAAAGTTTTGGGGAAAAGCAGTGCTGTGAGCTCTGGCAGCCCAGGCGGTGCACAGGGAACAATGCTGCCCTTGTTCTGCTCACCCTTTTGGGCATCTGCAGCTCATCCAGCCCCGGAAGGCCGGCTCTGTCCCAGGGACACGGGACAGGCACGAGGACACGGCACGCTGTGCCAGCTTGGTGCTTGCAAAGGCTGGCATGGCCCTCTGCATCCTGGTGGTGTGGCACTTGGAACAGCACCACATCATCTGCACAGGTTTAGTAGCTGTGGGGCTCAGATGAGTCACTTGGGGTTTTTTTCTTATTTGTTTGCTGTTCTGGGTCAGTTCTGCAGCCCAGTTAGATTTAACAATGTGGTTCATAGCCATTTAATCTCTGTCATCATCATGTTTATTCTGCAATTGTCACTCGGAGTTATCTTTTACTGTTTCTTTCCCTTGGCTTTTGGTAGATCTTCTGCCCCCGGTGAAGCCAGTAACAGATGATAAAAATGCTTTGAAATTATGTTAAAAGAACCACAGCTGGTATAAATAGATTTTACTTTGATGTATCTGATTTGTGTTACCTGAGGATCAGGCCTTAACTGTTCAATTCTGCTACTTTTGTTAAAAAATAGTATTCAGCAGTGGATTCCTTTTCATTGTCAGAGCCATCTCCAGCTCAAGGTCTGAGCCACCAAGGTGGCTCAGGTGACAGTGGTTTGGGGCTGCCCATGAGAATGGTACAAAGATGTGTGCAAAAACAACAGAGTGTTTGGCAGCATCTAAGGCAAAACTGAACGAGTTCTCAATGAAACTCAGCATTTTGGTTGGAAGGGTTGATTTCTTAGGGAATGTTCATAGTTGGAATATTTGAACAGATTGGCCTGTGGTCCTTCTCCTTTCTGTTTAGACATGGGTTTTCTCCAAGGAGGACTGCTTGGTCTGTGAGAAAACCAGGTGCTTGACACAGCAGTAAGACCTGCCATGAATGATTTGTGCAGAAACCAAAAGGAAAATTGCCTAGAACAGGAAAGGAAATGGAAAATTGTGTGGGCGTTTTTTTTGGTGACAAGATGCAGAGTGGGGGTAAAAGAAGACAAGACTGCTGTTATTGCTAAGCTTTAGCATTAGCCATTTATTAGCAGTTAACAAACAGGGCAATGTTATTGACAGTAAATTGGTAGCAGACAACAAAAATCTGAGCACAAGTGCTAATTTTTCCTCCTTGCATCTGAACCCTCTGGTGGTGATACAGGCTTTGCACTTGTGTGTTGTGGCTGTCCAGAGTAGTTAAGGGAAAAAAGGTGGAGATACAATTGGAGTTAGGACAGGAGAGATGCCTGCAGAGGGAAGTGTCATATAGATTTTGGTATTAAAAAAAATTAAGGTAATCAGTCTAGACACAGAAGTGAAAGAGAGGCTATAACCTCAATGGCCATATGCTACAAAAAACAAGCAGGAGGAGGATCAGTGCAGTGCAATATGAACTGCAAACCCTCTCCAGTGCACTTAGCAGGATTTAAAATAAATGGGAAGAGAATAGTGTGCAGCAAGTACAACAGAAGAAAAAAAAATACTCGCAGTGCTGCTGAAGAGATCAGCTAGTGTCTGCTTTAAAAGCTGTGATGAGCAGTGCCTCACTTTCTGAAACCATGATCTGGAGTCCTTGGTTTGTGCCAGGATCCAGCACAGAGAGTGTGCACGAGCTGCTGAACTGAGACAGGAGCATGTAAAATCCCTCAGGAATGAGGGGCTGCTTGCATTTCCCACAAAGGGGAAACATTGGAAGGAAAAAAATCTGTGGCTTGACATCTGGGAGTTTACTGTTGCAAGCATGTGTGCCTCAGTTTCCCTATCTGTAAAATTACTAGAAGGGCTTCTTCATGTAATGTGTTTGGAGATAGTTTTACTGAAAAGCTGCAGTAAGGCTTGGGGAGACACCTGACTGTGCCCAGGAAACACATGCGAGTTAGGCAAACATCCTCTTGAAAATTAAGCCAAATTTACATGCCTGCAGGAAAGTGGTTGTGCCCTTCCTGAAAAGATTTCCTGATTTCCTGAAAAGGCATTTCTATTAATTCTCTGCAAGGGACGTGACAATGTTTGTATCATTAATGGAATTGTCTGTCTGAAGAGGAAATGTAGGACTGTTAATTGTGGGCCCTTTTTTTATTTTGTGTTTGCTTTGGTCCTTGACTGTTACATTGATATTTAGCATTTGTCTTAAGTTCATTTTAGTTCAGTCTCATTACATGTACTTGTTACTTGTGATGCTGCTGATTTGAAAAGCACTCCCAAAATCCTGGGGATTTTTCTGGCTTTGTACCATTCTTTGACTTACGTGTTCTACAAGGTTTTCATGCATCACAGACTGGTGGGTCTTTTTTTGGCTGTAAGTCAGAATAATGTTCCTGGGGATGATGAGAGTTCAGTTTTTCACCCATTTGCTTGTCTCCAAAATGCAGCGAGATGCTTTTTTGTTGAGTGCTTGATTCCATCCTCCCACTCTTTTCTGGCTTAAAAAGGGCAATTATCCAAAATTCAGACTTACTTGTCACCTGTAGACAAGGCATCTCTGGTGCCAGCTGCTCCATCCTGTCTGACAGGCTGCTGGGCACCGAAGCTGGGATGGGGAATTTCCTGGGCTGGGAAGGAGCCCAGGGATGGACCAGGCTCCAGGACACTGAGGCAGTGTCACAACTGCAGGTGTGGGTGTGTACCTACAAATTAGGGGCTTGCAGGGTTATGGGACCCTCTGCAAGAGCTGGGCTAGAACCCTCTGTGAGGCCTCCTAGACCTGCTGGCACTGAAGCTTCCCACCGCCTGCTGTCCTGATTGCTGCTTTGGGATTGAGGAAGGCAGGATATTAAACAGCAAATAGCACATCCAGGGTGCTCAGAAGGCTCAGAAGTCATGGTTCCATGTTTGAGGAAGACTTTCTGCTGAAGGCACTTTGGGTTTCACTTGCTGCAGCTTTGGTTCAGCTCTTCTGAACTAGAGGTTAGTGCACACCCTGAAGCACAAGAATTTGTGTTTCTTGCAAAGCTTTTAATCATTGCAGTGCTAACCCTGGTTGGTCTCCTTTTAATTTGTGAATTATTCACACGTGGTAGAAAAGGCAAAATGTGTTGAATGAGTTTTGCATGATTAATGGTTTTGTCCAGAATTATTGCTGGTGAAGATGCAGTATTTTATATTTTGGCTGACATATAAAAGCAAGGCAGAGCCAATTTTTTTTTATTTGAGAGTTCAGAATGTCTGTCCCTTTATTGGCTTTATTTTTAGGGATATAGACGAAGCAGATTGTAAATTGTGAGTAATTTAATTTTAATTACTGCTACTAAAAGCTTTATTACTCTTTCCTGTTCTCTTTCCATGAAAGTGATAGCACGGCAAACATTTGTGATCCTGAGTGCTGTAAGAAGGTGCTGTTTTTCAGACCTCCTGGCACAGCTTGTCAGCATCTCTAAAATTCTTTGTAATCCCAAAAGCCTGTGCTTCTGAATTACTCAGCTCAGCCCAGAAAAGCTGTGACAAATGGTATCTGTGCCAGGGAGTGGGCTGAGGTTATTAAAGAATTTGCTGTTATGGTTATTTTAGCGAGTGAGTTGCTTGTTTGTGAGGGTTCCCCCCACCTCCCCCAAGAAGCTTGTTAGGTATAGATTAGCAGTGTCTGTTATCTGTAATGCTTTGAAGTTGTTCTTACCCAAAAATGAAGGAAATAAAAAGAAACAGCCAAACAATCAAAAACCTGAAAAAAAAAGAAAAAAACCAAAAAATCCCTGACCCAGTGAAAGAGTAACTGCTGCCTGTTCTGTGGCTGCCTGTTCTGAGGCAGATTTCTGTTGCTCTTCCAGCTGGTCCAGGCTCTGCTGGTGGAGGGTGAGAGAGATTGTAAACCCAGAGTGCAGCCACTTGCTCCTCTCCTTCATCTACTTTCATCAGCTTAAAATTTTGAAAATTGTCCTTCATGGGACATCCTGCCTAAACCTCCCATTGCTGTTGTTTTATGCAGAAATTAATTTGCATTATGCTAGAAAAATAGGGTACAAATTAATTCAGAAAGGAAATAACTTTTAAAGTTGCAAGGCACAGTGATCCATGCTGGTCAGTGGGCTGGTTCAGCTGGCTTCTTGAAGCCTTCTCTGGTCAGATCCTTCCAAAAAGTTGCTCCCTTTCCTGAATCTTACTGTATTTCTGCTGTATTCCTGTATTGCCTCCATTGCTGCTGGAGCACAGGGCAAGGAGCAGGATGTTCCTGGGAACTGATGGTGGTTGCTGGAGGGCACCAGTGGTGCCTTTCCCAGGGAGCAAGGACAAACACACAGTTCTCTCTGAGCCTGCTGTGGCCCTCAGCTCTCCCTGACCAAGATTTCCAGCTTGCCTTGAGGTTTTGTGCTGTATTTGGGTTAACCAGCAAAGGCTATCAGATGTCCTTGCCACTGGAGAGCTGCTGCAAGGTCAGAGTTACCTCGTTTGTCACTGCTGCCCTCCACGGCCATGGAATGTGCTCCCGAGGCAGTTCTGCATCCCTCACCCAGCCCTGGCCATGGAGACACCACCTGAGGAGCTGCCCTTGGTTGGGCTGCATAACTTGTGCAGGTTGATGACTTCTGCTGGCCCTCCTGCACTTGTCCTGGCTCAGTCTGGCTCTTCCTGTGCTTTTCTCAGGGAAGAGTTTGTCTGGGGCAGCTTTCTGTGTCCGAGTGATCTGTTATGCATCCCGACATTTGGATCTCCCTGATTGCTGTGGGAGTGTTGGTTCACTCCCAGGGACATTTGGCTTCCATTGCTGCTGCTGTTTACTTGTAGTGGCAACACAGCCAGTCTGTCTCTCTCACTGTTGTTGTTTGTCCCAGAAACTCATTTCCCCTTTGCTCCCCTTCTTCCCTTTGCTCCCCCTCTCCCCTTTGCTCCCCTTTGCTCCCCTTTGCTCCCCTTTGCTCCCCTTTGCTCCCCTTTGCTCCCCTTTGCTCCCCTTTGCTCCCCTTTGCTCCCCCTTTCCTGCTCCCCTTCCACCCTTTGCTCCCCTTTCCTTTCATCTCTTTTCCCCTTTTCCCTTTCCCTTTTCTTTTCCTTTACATTAATTTTTTTTTTCCTGCAAAAATATTTTAAGCTAATGTCCAGCCTGATCTGGCCTCCCTGGGCTCTTTCTTCCTAAACAGCACCAAAACCCACCCGCAGCTGACCAGCTGTGTGCCATGGACTTGGCTGCACAGCATGAAAATGCAGCTCAGCTGAGTGTGGTGATGGCTTTAGAAAAAACAAGGAGGGGGAGGAAAATTCCAAATGGGATTCTCTCAGGTAATCTCACAGTGAAGCAATGCAAGTGTTAATTACTGCTCTGAGTGACAGCTGGAATTATCCAAGTGTAATGCTGCTTTCAGGTTGAAAAAAGGAAAAGGGCTATATTTACAAAAAGTAAGTTATTTAACACTCAACAGGGTGCATCTTGGCTAGCATTGCAATGCACCTATTAAATTTTTAGTGCCAGATTATTATTCACAGCCAGGGTACAGAAGTTGTGGAGCAGCATAACCCAAGCAACAATTATAAATTAATCAGGTGTTGTAAGTGCCTAAAGAGAGCAGTAGGCAAATGATAAGAGCCTCCCTGGGATACAATATACTTTTTTTCTCTTCCAGATTGCAAATTAGTTAAAGCATGTATAATAATGTGATGTCCCCTTAGCAGATATTGCATCCATTATTCTTTCTACTCATATTAATAAACCCATTGATGAATACCCTCATTCTGTACACTGTTCCCAAAAATGATTTGCAGTTGTAAAACCTTTTAACTCTGCAACTGTTTGTACTGAAAGGCAACTTTGGGAGATACTGTAAATTATTTTGAGGGATTTGAAAATGCTGTTTATATCCATTAGTTGCTACAAATGCCAGGGTGCTGTGATTTAACTGCCTCATTCTTCCTTACCAGAAGGGGATGCGTTAGATAAATTTTGAAGTTGGTAAAGATTGAGGAAAAACTTCCTGTAAGAGAAAAACACCATGAAGTATGTGTGTAGTTTTAGTTTTCTCCCAGGTTTATCAATTAATTTTCCCTCTGGGAAGGGACTGGTGGGTCTCTGAGCATCTTGCAGAGCATGCAGTTTTGGGGAGGAAAGAGATGCCATTCCCATGGGAATGATGGAGGGATGGAGGGGTGTGGGAGAGCCAAGCCAGGGCTGCCAGAGCTTGGCAAGCAAGGTGCATTATAAAGGCCATCAGTAATCCAAATGCAGGATTATTTTTGCAAAGGCAAATCAGATTTTTCAAGCTTCCCAGACTTATTTTGAGTGAGAAACTATGTCTTATTGTTACATCTTCAATGGTCATTTTTGGTGTCACACTGGCTCTGTATAGCTCATAGTTTTCAATGTAATTAGTTTGCTTTTTGGGAGCTCTAATACATATGAATTTGAGCAGCTTGACCTCTCAATGTAATTTTCCTTTCTTTCTTTCTTTTTTTTTTTTTTTTTCCTTTTTAATGCTGGCTCAAGAGTATTTGTAGAAGGACAGGGGGGAAACCAGGACACTGAGGTAGAAAGTCCTGTTCCTGAAGAGCAAAGCAATATCTTTGCAGGGATCTATTAAACAGCAGCAGCACTGCTGATGCAGAGCGTGGTGCTATTGCCACTCTCACTGGGCACCAGTCCGGGGGTTTATGGCTGTGTGTCATCCCTGCACAGCCATTCCCCTTGCTGGACGGTAAATGAGTTTGCAGGCAAGGCATGAAATGATCCCACCAAGTAAAAAGATGCCTTTCTCTCCCCCCTCCACCTTTTTGTGGCCACAGTTGAGAGGGAGCAGCTCTGGGTGGGGAGGGATAACTCCATTAAGTGCTTCCCATCACAGAGCTGGAGACTCTTCTCTGCCTGCCTTACCTATTAAAGTGGAATTTGGTTGTTAATTCCTGCTGAAAGAAGGACTCCCTGGTGTTATTCCTGGTACGAAGTCAGCATAATAGCTGCTGTTTAGCTAGAAGGCATCACTTAGCTCATGATGTTGGGACTGAAAATTGGGAGATGGGGCAGGGTTGGGTATTTCTGCCCTATGGTTGGTTTGAATGATGAGCCCCTCCTGATGCAGAGTTTTTGTTTTGCTTCCTCCCTGAAGCTCTCTTGGGAAACCTGGGTCCTTTGGTGTGTGCCACAACTTGGGAAGGCAACTGTAGACCTTTTGTGGTGCAGTTCTTTTGTGACATTCACATTCTCTGGAAAGAGAGACATAATTCTGTCTCTGGGGATTTCTTGGAGAAGCACAGAGAGAAGAAGGGAAAAGAATATCTCTGCTCCTGTGCTTTCCCCAATGGAATGTGGTGTGGAGATTGTTTACCTGCAGCGATTGCTGGGTTGGATTCTGGTGAAGGTGTTTGGGTTCAGTGACCAATGGATCCAACTGTGGCTCTGACTCAGCAGAGAGTCACGAGTTTGAGTTAGATGGGTAAGTAAGAAGTAAGTATGTAGGATAGTATAGTCTCTCTCTAAATAGTACATTAATGTAATATAGTATAGTTTTAATAAAGCTATCCTTCAGCCTTCTGATCTGAACGAGACATTATCATTTCTTCCCTGAGCTGGGGTCCACCACATTTTTACTATAGTTCTTCAAGTATTTTCTTGTGATAGGTGAAATTTAGTTAGGAAACCTCCTATACTGAGCTGGAAGCAGGCTGGGTGACACACTTGGTGTATCATAAGTCGGTTTTTGGAGCCTTGGTATGAAGTGGATGGTATTTGGAGCAGAGGAACTGTCTGGTTGTCTCATAACTGGGTATTCTGCATGGGGCCCCTGGGAATGGCAATATGATCAATGGTCATATCTTCACCTTTCAGCTGTCATTCTTGCTTTTCATTTGCAAATGAAGATGTGGGTAACCTGCTTTTTAACATATGGCCCATTAGCTACCTCCTGCTATTCAGATGGTAATGTAGTGGACCAGTGGTGATTTAACACTCTGACTTGTATGGAAAGTAACAGATTGTTTACGCTGGTAATGACACTCATTTCCATATCAATTCCTCCTGCTAGACCAATGCCTTAAAATAAAAAAAACTTATGGCAGGACAGTACTCAGACCAGCTAAAGGAAAAGCCTTGTGTTTGTCTTGGGTACTGCCTTGCATTGTTGAGGAACCAGACAAGAGGAGAAAAGGCTCTTGCAGATAAATCATGTATCTGTTTCTTAGGGTGGGTTACAAAATCCCAGCAGGAGCAATGGATGTGAGGAGTCTGAGGCTGAAACAAATAATGACTTTGAAGGATTAGTCAGAAAATACTGTTCTAGATTGCTAGTAGATAAACATCAGCCGGGGACTCTGGGGATCTATCCATTTTTCATATGAACAGGGTTCAGGTCTTCTGGCTTCCCTGGACTGGCAGTGATTCCTATCAGCTGAGTATCTGAACAATTTCAGTGAATGACTTGTTTTGTAGCCATACCAGGAGCATCTGAGATCTTCCTGCTGTGCTTGGTAGTCATCAAGAGATTGCTGTGAAAACAGGAACAGTTGTTTTATTTAGTTTTTTAAAGTTTTGAGTGGCAGGTGGTTTGTGCCCATTGTTGGAGTTCTAGACATGAAGCTGGCAGTGACAGGCTTGTGAAGAATGTACCTGATGCTGCTCTTTGGGCAGAGACTGTCAGAAGAGAGGTTGTCAGAGTAGGTACTTCACAGAGGTCAACACCAGCTGACAATTGACAACATCAGTCCATCCAACCCTTTCCTTTCTTGACCACTGTGACATGTGAAGTTAGTGAGGGTGGTGAGCTCATGAATTAGTCAGACTCATGTCAGCGTGGCAGTGACAGATGGGACTGATGGGACAGTCTGCCCACAGAGGTGCACCAGGACTGCTGCTGAGTATCAGCACTTGGACTGCTGCATGTCAACACTTGGACTGCACCTTGCCAGCTCCCGAAACTTTGTTATATTTATTTGTTGGTTGGTGTTTTTTTTTCCTTCTGATGAGGTCAACGTGTGGGAGGTGTCAGCCTGAGCACTGTTCTTGGATGCATGGTGAGTGTCCAAATGGGAAAGGGGAACTGGGCAGAGTGTGAACGGAGCAGCAGGAATAATTGGGAGCTTAGGGGACAAAGTAGTTGGTGGTTGCTGGTTGTTTAGCTTGCAGAGAAGGTAGACCTGGTGACAGCTTTGAGGTGGCAGGTTGCTGCAGAGAGAATGAGATACCCACATCAGGCAGGGTAAAGAGATGTAACCGGGAGCACTAGCAAGAGACTGTCAAGTTCCATACTAGGGGACACATTCTGTTGGAAGGAGTAGGGACATGTGGGAGACCCTGTGTTACACAGGTCCTTCAGATACTTTGAATTAGGCTTGTAGACACCGTTGGTCCTTCCAGGTCTGTCTTACTCTATGTGTTTTTGTTATTTTAAGCATAGAAGGGAATACCACAAAGAAAGGTGTATGTTTATGTTTAGGGAGTTGAGTACTGGTGTGAGAACAGAGAGCTTTGCAGAATTTTGGTATTACAATTGCATTCTATTACACAGAAATAGAATGCAAGTGAATAGAACAGTGAAGTGAATAGAATACACAGAATACATAGAATAGAATAGAATGCAAGTGAATAGAATACACAGGTGCTTCCAGCATCTGAGGAAAGGTGAGACACCAACTGGAGGGGTGAGTTGGTAACAGAGCAAGAAAGGACCCCAATGTTAAATGCAGTGAAAGAGGAATTGAGCTGGGGAGCGAGACATGTCTCAGGTTTGCTCTGAGCAAAGAACCATGTGGGGTTTTGCAGTGCTTCATGCACAGGACACCAGACACCACGCACTTGCTTGTGCACGAGCTGCCAGGCAGGAAACTACTCGTGTCTCAGTCAGTGGAGCTGGCAGCAGTGCAGGAAAATTCACCATTATTTAACAGTAATTGATTGCAAATGGAACAAAGAAGCAAAAGGTAACAAAATGGACCCCCCAAACCACAGAGTGGGCAGACCTGCTGCTGGGCAGGAGGTATGGGCAGGTAAGGTACAAGAGGCACAGGTTGTGGCTGTCACTTTGAAGTTCAGTTCGTTTCTTGACGATCCCAGGTTGCCTTTACTACAAGGTGATACTTCTTACATTGTTTTTATGCAAAACATAGAAATTACATATGTATATTCCATATGTGATGGGTGCATTATATTTTGAAATGAAAATGATCTAGAAGAGAAATAATAGAGAACAAATAGATATTACAGGACAGCTATTACAATTATTGTAAATGCTCTGCAGAACTCTTCCCTTTTCTTCCACATTTGGCTTCACAGCCATTTTCAGGAATGGAAGACAATTACTCAGGCTGAATGCTATTGTGAATAGAATAAAGACACTTTAGAATAAAGAAATCCAATAGACTACAGTTGAAATATCAGTAAGCATTTGTCCTGTGGTATAACGACATGGGTATATTTTTGAAGACATGTACAGAAATATTACTTGGCATTGCAAAGGCCAGGAGCAGGTTTTTTGTTGTTCAGCACTTCAAGATGTGCAGCATCTGTCAGCAGGTTTTCTGTAGTAGAATATCTGATCATTTGTGGAACTTGTAGAAGACTTTGCTCAAGGTACAGGAGTGCATAAACCAAATTTTTTGGACATTAGCACGTTTTTGTTTTGAACAATATCCATTGAGGTCTGATCTGAATTGTGTGAGACTGAAAAAGGCTGGCTATAAAACTCATCTTCACAGATTGGTTTGGGGTGATGGTTGATGTGTGGAGCATAGGGCATGGGGGTTGCTTTAGCAGGTTGATGTGATGCTGGATGAAGAGCTGTAGATTCTTGCTTTATCTCCTCTTACACAAGTGAATTTGAAGTTGTTTTTTCCCAGAACTGGGAAAGGGCTTTATATAAAGAGTTCCATTAACTACAGCTACTTAGGTAAATATCCAACTGCAAATGCTGATGCTGCCTTGCACTATAAATTCTGAGGTCTAAAACAGAGGAGGGGAAGTAAATGCATTTCTTACAAGGAGTTGCTGAATACACATAAGTCTTAGTTGTCAGAAGGAGCTGAAAGTTGATTAATTTTTCTAAGAAATATTTTTCCACCTGTTAGTGTGCAGTTTTTATATGATAAAAGAGACAGCTAGAAATTTGGTTCTAGGAATATCTGGATTGTACACTCTGTGGTAGCAGGATGCTGGAGAAAGATTAATTAAATAATTGTGCCAAAGAAGAAAAGGCAAATTGCACCATTTAATAAAAATGAAGATGGGTGATGAAAAACTCCAAAATGACAGCATGAACAGCTGCAGGCTGCCATGGAGATCTGGTGCTAACTTACAGCATGAAGATGCAGTGAGGCATCTCACCTAGGATTTACTCTGACAGCTTTCACTTCCCTTCATCCGTGTCTCAACTCTGCTACTAAAAGCTTTCCCATAGTTACTGCTAAACTTATCTTGCCTTTCTGGAAGAAAGCCTTAGCTGCAGTTCCTTGTGAAAAGTGGGTGATTATAAATAACTTAAAGATAAGAAGTTTTAAACAACCTGGTACCCTGAATGTCTCTGTTCTCAAGACACACGGATTATATAGTGGAAAATGTGCAGTAAAGAAGAGGAAGGCATCAGTATCTCAATGGGAAAGCACAATCTGTGTGTAATAAAACCTTTGTATTCCATCACCTTCTCGTCACTCACTCCTCTGGAGCAGCCTGGCAGTAAGGATTCACCTTCATGTGCATTTCCCCACTGTCAACTGTAGTAGCCAAATGTGACGTAAAAGTCACCTCAGTCTCAACAATCAGGCACTTGCAAGAGAGGAACCCCTGGAGCTTGTTACAGGCCAGTTTGTGCATTTCTGTGCACATTCAATAGGTTTATGTAGAAACATCTTCCAAAAATAACTAGCTTGTACTTCTGTAAACCTTCTGCAGGCATTAGGAGTGAGGATGCTGTGTGTTCAGTCTTGTCAGATACTGAAGAAGAGATCCAGTCAGGTTTAATAATCCATGAATTGCCACTGTGTCTTTGTGCCTTTGCCTTGCTCTTGTTGGGCTGAGGCCGGATGCCCGGCTGCGGCTGAGCAGGGGCCAGGCTCATGGACTGGGAGCAGTGCCAGACAGCAGGGCCCTTACAGCTCACATGGCTGCCTTTCCAGAGCCACAAGAGGAAGAAGACGAGGTACCCTTGGAACTACTTTGGCTGTTTAAGCTACAAACAGAGCTCCCAACGCAGTGCACAGCTCTTTGTGCCTCCCAGTAAGTCCCTTTGACATCATCATGTGAGAATTAAGAGAGTTTTAATTTTCCTGGTAGCACAAGCAGTGCTGTATTTTTTTCCCCCCTGCAGCATTGCTTTCCCTGCAGGAAAAAGAATCTGCGGTAAAATCTAATCAGGACTATTCCAAGCACTGCGTGGACCAAAGGAGCCCAAAACAAATCCAGCTTATGGTTTCTGGTCAGAATCAGCAGAACTCAGAATGCCAATACGCTGATTTTTATCTTGGACATTAAAGAAACTGAGAAATGCTGCTAAAAAGCACTCTTCAGCTGTAATTTAGGAGCTGCATTTATTTCCACTGCAACTGTGCAGACTGGAGCTGTGTGGGGAGAGAGGCTCAAGGTCCACTACTTTGGGACCACATTCTTCCATATCAGCCAGGCTCAAAGGGACAGAGCTTTTTCTTTGTGCTAAAGGCATAACACCAACAAGCATCCAAACTTGGCAATTTTTATTCAGGAGCCAATAGCAGGGTGGGTTGTTGAGCCCTTTACCTTCGGGCACTGGTTTGTGCTTGCCCAGTATTGGAAAACAGCATGGCAATGGGTTAGTGGGATGTTTTAAAGCCCATTGCATAGTGCACTTGGCAGGTGATTTCCTGCTGTTACATGGGTTTGTGTTCCTCAACCTAGCAGCTAATGTTAAGACTGCTGATCACATATGAGAGGCAGTAAAATGGAAAGACAAATATTCAACACGAAATATTAGCTGCTCCACTATTGAAACCCTTTCCCAACACACATTTTCTAATTTTTGGGTTTCCCATGTCAGACTTTTGGTTTAGAGCTTGTTATGCTCTGCTCCTTTTTTAGGAGCCAAATATTTTCAACTAAACCTGAACTATTATGTTTTTCCCCTGTGTTTTATGAGAGTGCTTTTTAAGGATGAAAGGCTCGCTGGAAATTTTTCTTTTCATTCAAGTACCTATATTTTATGGTAAATTAATACCTGCTGTAAGTTCCTTGCAGGTATTTATATAATCTGTATCAACAAAGGATTTTGGTATTTTTCATGCATGGAGATATTTCTTCTTGGGGCTTAGAATAGATATGTGAAACTTGAACGGAGGTTGAGGCTGGAGTGTTCCCTTGGCAGAGGGTCTGCCAGAAGCCTGACCTTCTGTAGAAGGTTTTGCTCAGGAAAATTGACTGTTCAGACAGAGCCAAAGGTCACTCCCGGCTTGTGGAGCTTTCTTCAGGCCGTAGCTTTTGGCCTCTTTGTTTTTAAACTCGTTTTTCTAAAATGGAACAAAACAGGCACATGGGAGAACGGGCTGAGCACCGGGAAGGTTTGCCAGCAGCAGGACAACCACATAAAACCCTGCGTCCTGGCTGTTAGCTGTGCCATCACAGCACCCCTGGGCAGCAATGTAAATCCATTCAGTATGCTTCTGGCTTCCCAGCCTTATAAAGTCATTGGAAAATGAAGTGAAAAATGGCGCACTGATTTCTAGTAACTTTACTCTGCAGGAACCAATTTGGAAGCATTTGAGTGCACATTTGCAGGAAGATTTGGGCACGAGCACCGCGAGGTCTCCAGCAGTACTTTTCCTTTTAGAGACTGTAATTGGAGCCCTGAAATGTCTTTAAACGCTTTATTTTAGAAATAGCTGAGGATTTGGAATGAAGTCATATAAAGTTTATGGCAGCACTTCATGATTTTAGGAGACTTTTAGCCTGCCAAATTGGAATGCCGGTATCGGTAGGCGCGAGCCTCTTGCTGGCGGTGGCAGTAATCAGGAGCGCTGTAAATCAGCTGTCGGCGAGAGCAGCGCAAAACGAGAATGCAGCGGTTTATGACCTTTTCCGAGCAGGACAATGAGCGTGTCGCGTAGGAAGTTTTACGAAACATCCCCTAAAGGAAGGGAGTTTCGTTAGTGACATTTTATGTGAGCAGATATCATTAGTGAACTTGACTGCTGGTGGCTTGGGGAAACTCGCCCCGTTCTGCGTAGAACTGAATTTCCCAGATGTTGGCGTTTTCCTCCTTACATCTTCCTTTCTTCTTTATGTAGGTGTGAATGCAGGAAAGCAGGGCATAAAGAGCTGGGCCTTCGTTTGTCTTACATCATATTTTGTGATTCTTTTATGGATATTTAACCACCGCTTTCTTTTTTTTTAGCTGATGAAGAACTACTATTTGCAGATCATTTTCCCTGACGTGGGCACCCCACCTAGTGCTGCAGGCTGAAACTCATTCTCAGGACTAGAATTGATATCAGCTCCCTGGGAGGTACCAGGGCAGATCTCAGCACCAAAGAGTACCTTCATATCTTTGGGTAAACACAAAGAAAAACCTTCATATTCAGCTGTCCTTTATACTTCTAGTAGTAATTTAAGGTCTTCATAAATTGACAACCTCCTCCCCGTGGAACCAAATCTTAGTTGACAGCAAACGAATGAATGAAACACATCAGTTGCATCCTTTGCTTGGGCTTCACGGGGAGCAGAATGGCAAAGGAAATGAAGTGAAGACCCAAGCTCATGTGTGAGCTCCCTCCTACAGGTGAATTTGTATCCAGAGGGAATCTTTTTCTCTACATGACCAGAAGATCAGAAATCAAATTTGAGGAAAAGAATCAGCAATTGAAATATGTTTTCAGTAAAACAAAAAAGCAAATATACCCTTTTAACCTAGAGAGTAATTTTGACTCTATCTTTCTGCTTTTTAAATGTGTTTAGGTGTCTAATGACTTAATGTGTGCAGCTGTAAATCTGTCTCAGCACTGTACTCTGATAGCAGGCTTGGTTTTCCTTCTGTGCCATGGCTTTGGCAAAAACAATGCCTATGTCCCTGTAGTTCTTATTCCAATGGTGTGTAGGGGAGTGTTTGGTTCAGAGCAGTAGCACAGTTTGAGGGCAGATCCTTCCAGTGCCCTCACGTGCATACACCAGTTTGTATCACAGCCTGTCCTTGGAGCAAATATCCTAAATTTCCTTTCCAACGAGTAAAGTCTAGTGCTCCACTTGAGGTGTGCACCAAATGCATTTCTGAGAGACCCTGATGGTCTGAACCAGTCCTGCAGGCACTGCCAGTGCACACATGGACTCTGGCTGGAGGGCTCATGGACCACCCTGGGCCCTCCCTCTAAAACTGTAACCAGTTCTGGTAGTACGTGGTTTTGACTTACTGATCTGCTCCTCCTCTTGCATCAAATTACTTTATTGTGTGGGCATAATTTCTGTTGTTCAGTTTGGATTTCCCCGGTTCCAGTTGCTGTGCTTTCCTGCCACATGGTCTGTTTAGCAGAATACAAAGAATGGTGAGGAGAAAAATAAAGCTCAGCATCTGTCCTGCCTCACATCTGTTTTACAAGGCAAAATTTTCTGTGTGTGCTGTTAGAATTTTTCAGAATTATTATAAAAATAAGAAAGCATTTAGAGCAGGCAAGGTTTTATCTGGAAGAGCCTTTTCTCTCTCCCAGGCGGCATTGGGCCAATGAGCTGTCACAGAGAAGAGGAAACATCAACATTTTGTAACAAAAACTCTTCAGAACCTTTGTTCCAAGAAAATAATTAGATTAATTTGACATTGTTGTCTTGATCCAGGATATATGCCCTGTGTCTGGCTGGCTGCTGCAGCACTTGAAATTTGAGAGCACCAGATTCATGATCCAGTTCACACATCCTCTTAGTGTTTATAAACAGAGAGTTTGAAGTCATGTGGCTGAATTTTTTTTTTATTGATGAAAGTTCTCTGCTGCCAGGGTTACCCACAGTGGAAGAAATCAAATCTGAATTGCACTTGACATCTTTTAAGAGTAGCCAGGAGGGTGCCTCAACACATCATAATATCTCTGAAGTATTTTATTTCATGTCAGTGTTGTGGCTGATATTGTGTGCATGTCTTTTTTTTTTTTTTTTTTTTTTTTTCCTTTGTACATACCACTTGCTTTGCTGGTCAAAATGAAAATGATAGAAATTCATTTCTGTAGCCCAAGTGACTTCAGGAACTTGTAAAGCCATTGAAATTAAAAAAAAAAGGAAGAAAAGCATACTCGACTCTGACCTTCCCCCTCTTCAAGAAAAATAATAATCCTTTTTCTGCATGCATTGGATTTTGAATGAAAGCTCTGATAACTTGTCCTTGAGTCTTTGTATGTTGGACACTGAGGGGGAAGGTTCCTCCTTCTCCCAGGGGACATTTGGGAGTGAGTGACCCACTGCTTCCCATGGCATTATTCACAGACTTTCCCGAGTCTGAATTACCTGTTTATTTTGTCCAGTGCTGGCCCAAGCCCCTTCCTATACCTCTGTTGGTTTCAGCATTATTTAATCTGTGTCAATTTTAATCTCTAATGACCTTGTGAAGTCATTCACGCATTAACTCTGCTCCTCCTCCAACATAAATCTCATGTCCAGCTTTGTGGGGAAGGAGCACAGCGCACTCATTTCAAATGAGCAGATGCCCTTGGGCAGAGGCTTTGGATCCTGGCCTGGTGCTGGGAAGCATTAGAGGAAGGAATTCCCAGTCCTTTTGGTGAGGCTGCAGTTGCACTGCTGGTTTGGGGATGTGCCTTCAGACACTGTGCCTCTGCCCACATCTGATGCAGCAGCCTGCCTGGAGAGCATCACTCTCTTTAGACCCTTAAAAAAGGTCTTTGCATTCTTTGTTGTTCCTCATATATTTCTTCCTTCTACTAGCCTGTATTTTCAGTGTTTGTCAAATACAGAACAGGGCTAGTTTTTCCTGACTCAAACCCCCAGTTGGTTATATTTATTCCAAAAATCTGGCATATAAGGCGTAGGACTTGTGGAGGAATGTTGATTCTGCTCTGCAGCTTGTCTTTAGACATTAAACAAGACTTCAGAGTTGGAAAGGAAATGCAATATTTTAAAATTGTATGGAATGGCCAGTATTGAAAAAATAATTTAAAAATAATGAATCATCTCGTGTGTATAAACAGAATGGCATTGAGTAAAATAAATAGAAATATAATTCAATTAATATACGTGTCTAAATATAATGACAGAGTTGAAACACAGCTGCTCTGTGCTTATTGAACAGACATGTTTTGACAGTATTGAAGTGAAAAAGCAGAAGCAATTATCCTACATTTTTACCCATTACACTTTAGCTGAAAATTATCTATTCCATTTAAATACTCCTATTTTGGTGACGGGGGATTTTGCAGTATAGATGATCTTTACTGAAAAAAATCCAAAACCCATAGTAGGATATTAGGCATTTGTGGCATGTTAAAATTCCTGCCACTGATAGGATAAAACTGCAGGATAACCAGTGAGACTCTGCTGTTCTAAAACATGAAATACAATTATCATTGTACCAACAGTGTCTTCTCAGGTTGAAAGAAGTGTTGGACATAAATGAAGACTTAGCTGAATGGTTGTGTTTTGGGGAATGGGGAACAAGATTCTCACCTGTCTCTTCATTGCTGCTCCCAATTACAGAAGAAGTTTCAGTGTGTTGAGGAGTCCAGCCATTCCTCAGTCAGGAATGTCATCAGAGAATCTCAGAATGGTTTGGGTTGGAAGTCACCTTTAAGGATTATCTAATCCAGCTCCTCTGCAATGAGCAGGGACATGAGAGTTGCACAGAGCCCTGCTCAATCTGACCTTGGATGTTTCCAACCACCCCCTCTCTGGGCAATCTTTGCCAGTGTTTTAGCACCCTCATTGTACAAAAAAAATCAAAAATTCCAGTCCAGCTGCTGCTGGTGCATCCTCAGATGGGGGAGCTGGTGCTGGTGAGCTTTGGAAAAGGACAGCATGTAGCAGCACATTTCAGCTTCCCCTTCAGTTCAGAGTACAAAGGGATTTCTGAGCTCCAGGGGTTAAGCCTGGAAGTAATCCGACTGGCAGTCCCTTAGTGAGCTGCCAGTGGGAAACCCTGTTCTGCTTATGGCATCGGACTTTCTCTGTCTTTGAAGCCTGACTTTCATGGGATCAGTTAATGATGGCGAGTTAGAAAACTGGTTGTTTTGCAAAGTCAATAAATAGTGCCAGTGTTGTGTGATTATGTTACAAACCTCTCATTAGTGCCCTGAGCAAACAACCCAACTTCCAGTCCTGATATTTGTTGGCAGCCAGGACCCATGGATGACCCAGTGTCTTTTCCTGCTAATGTATCAGAGGAATAAAGAAAACATGGGGCATGTATGAAATTATGCTGGCAGAGCTTGATAAACCTGACTGGAGGCAGCTTTTGGATGGAATGTAGTAAATTAAAGTTCTGATTGCATTTAGTGATACTTGTCTTTCATGGCTGCTCATTTTGGGAAAGAACCATTGGAGGACTCCAGCATGCCAAGGAGCTTGTGTGCAAGCACCTTTCACACTAGCCACCTGTGAGTTAAATGTGAATGGCCATGTACACAGGTTCCATTTTACTGATGAGAAACAAATGCCACAGGTAAGTGCATGCTGGTGGTGCAGGCCAGGAGATGACACATCCATTGCCACCCTCCTCTAGCAAGTCATTGCATCTGGTGATGTCAGGGTTGAGACCTATTCTGATCCATATCAAGGAGAGGTCCATTGCATGAAAAGCAGTATTTGAAGGCTACTTTTGAAGCCTTAGGGTCTTCATACTCTTAGTTCTTCCTAAAAAGTACTGATAGTGCTATGTATTTGAAACCATAAAAACCTACAGATGCCATATCAAGGTGTTCATTAGAGAAGATCCACCATGCCTGCAGTTAGGCTTCCACCATTCCAGTCCTTATGCATCCTGTTGTCATCCCTCTGCAGCCCTCAGGGCTTTGAATTCCTGTTTTGTTTAGTTTGATAGATACATCATCCTGTGCATACTGTCAATTTTTGCATGCTGGGTGGTGGTGTGCTCTGTGATATATATGGAAATGCTTTGATAGAAAGAAAGAAGTCTCTGTACACAGGCATTAATTGCTATCAGATCCTCATGGTTTGGGCCAAGTCATTCCTGAACAGGCACACATTTGTTTGCTCTGCTTAGGCACTAGTGAGATGCTTTAGTATCTGTCATTAATAGCAAAGGAAAATAGTTAGTTTAACTGGGGGAGAAAGCAACAGTGGAGGATGAAGGTCCAAGAGCAGTTGCCAAATTTCTTTCAACTAAATTGGCTGCCAGTGTATACTGTGAATGAAGAAAATTGAGAACGGCAGCTAAGGCTTAACTAATGCAATCCTATTTGGGGCTGCAAACAAAGGCTTTGGCCTCTGTCCACAGGATCTGACCTTTCCATTGTGGATTGAAAGTTAAAATGATGGCTGGATTCTGTTTGACTAAGAAAGTACGATGAGACCGAGACAGAAGCAGAAACCTTGGCCAGGTGTAGCTGAAAAGTGCAATTTGTTCAATGCTGGAAAAGCAAAAAGCTCTGTCTTCATCTGCAGCTGTCACTTAGAAGCAGACTGAACAAAATCCTTTAGGATTTCAGAGGGTGATGGTGTCCATCCAATGGCACTGGCATGCTGGGCTGTTAAAATAATCCTCAGCCCTGCCAGCCTTGGGAGTTATTAACCATTGTCACAACTTGCCTCCAACTCTGTCTCTTGGGGCATCATTTTCCCATTTGCAGTTATTCATATGAAGAGCTCTTTGGGTCTTGTCCAGGCTTAGCTCTTCATTTCCCCTTTGTTGGATGTCCAGGGAAAGGCTCTCTGAGAGGAGCCTTTCATTGCTGCATTCACAGGCTGGTCTTGGCTGACTTGTTTGGAAATACACACACCAAAGAAGCAGGCCCAGCTGTTCCCTTAAAGCAAGTGATAGTAAAATTGCTACTGCTGCAGCAAAGACCTGGTAAAACTAATGGTGATCTGCTGCACACACCTGTAAACCTGGGGGTGGTTCTGGGATCCCCAAACCTGCTGAGACCAGAGGGCAGCCCAGAACACCTTGGGGAAAGGGGTGGAAATAATTCTGTGGGCATGCCCTGGGTGCTGTGTCTGTCCAGGCTGGGGTGTCACATCCACAATAACATCAGAGGTGCTCTGGCTGGCCTTGGTGCTGCTGCTGGGTATCTAACAGCAGCACAGCTGACCTGAAACAGGGTAGGGGTTGGCTTTACCAAATATCTATGGGTTTTGAGTGCTTTTCTACTCCAGTATTTTGGATTTTTTTTACAAGGCTAAGAAAGTCAGAAAATGTGGATTTGTTTTAGAGTATTGCTCATAAAAATTGTTTTAGGAGCCTTATAACTGTAAATGCAAAGGAGTTATTAGCAGGAATCTCTGTTAGATCCTTGGTCTAGCCAAAGCCTAAAATTCTCAAATGCAATGGCAATTAAAATATTAAAGCCAGCTTTCTCTTTTTATTTCTTTAACCTTCCAGTGAGATTTTACACAGTGCACTACTGGATGTCTTTTAATGCCGTGTATGTGAGGCTTTGGGGAGGTACAGGCAGTCAGTACTTTGCTTTTCTATCAGTAATGCTGAGAAAGTGGTTTCCTTATCTGGTGACAGCACACTGCTACTTCAGTGGCACTTAGGTTGCCAAGAACCTCCCAGGCAAGTTAGGGATGAGCTGTCAGGCCATGAGCAGTTGTCTCCTTCCTGGAGAAGGTCCTTCTGTGGATCTGCCTGTGCTGGGGTTGATGTTCCCATGATGTTCCTCATCCCAGTGATGAGCTCCATCATGGCCGGGTACCAGCTGTGAAGGCATCTCCATCAACACGAAGAATTAGGAAAGAATCATTTCCTACAACAGAGTAACTGCCAGTAAACAGAAGTTATAAATAGGAGACATCCTGCTTGTAGTGAAAATCCATCTGCACATTCAGCAACACAGCATCGTGTCCAGAGAGGATGAAACATCTCCTTTCTCTGATTTTTTTGCCCTAAAATTCACCATTTACGTGGGTTTTCCACCATGCTGAGTGTCACAGCCATGGTGGGTACCTCTGGCAGCCTGTAGAGCCCCATGGCATTCCTGCAGAAACAGCATGGAAGACAATTTTTTTTGTGGGAGAGGTGTTCTGCAGCTCCAGTGGGGAGATGAAACACTTGAAAGTGGAGCACTTTCTGACTCAATTGAACACTGACTCAGCAGGCTGTTCTTCCCTGCTGGCCCTGCCACTCCGAGGGACTCGCCTTGAGAAGAAACCATGAGGCGTTGCAGCCCTACAGTGTGATCCCAATAGGGTTGGTTTTTGGGGGAGTATTTCTTCTTTTTTTTCAAAGAAAACTAACATTTTCTAGTGGGAAAACATACTCTCTTTCTGTCCAGAATGTTTTCCTTTAAAAATCAAAACAGAAGCAAAATGCAATCTGTTCTGACAGAAGCGGGGAGGGAGGGGGGAAGTATTGGCTGGCTGTCTGTGTGCTATTTTTGGTTTAACTCATGGAAAACAAGTTTCTTGGAGTTTTCTTGGAATGCCTGCACATCACAGGAGGCTCCCTGGTAGAAGAGCACCCGTTCAGGGTGGAGGCAGTGGATACAGAGATGAAAGCAAGAGCAAATACTCTTGGGTCCTTGCTCAAGGAGGAGGGAAGAGCAGTGGGGAAGGCTTTTTTAAGTCGTATCTGAACTCTTTCTGAGGAAAAGAGGCAAGGCTTTACTTCAAACAGAGTAGTTATGGGTTGCTTTTTTTTTCCCCCAATTGCTGTTTCTTTTGAAATTTCTTGGCAGTTTTAAGAATCAAAAATGTAAAAAATCTTTAGAGTTACATTTTCTTGTTCTTTTTCCTCAGTGTTTTACATTCTTCATTTTCCCAGAGATAAAATTAAGGAATGTTAATAGTGAGAAGAATAACTGCAAAACCCAAAACCAGTATTTGATTTTTTTTTTCCCATTGAAAACCACTGAAAATTCCCTTTAGGCCCCCTTACATTTTAAGATATGATTTCAGTAAACTACTCAGCATTCCTTAGCTCTTCCTCTAAAGATCTTGCTTTCCACAACATCACTGTATTTAGGAAGAGCATAAGATTGTATTGCATTGTGTTTCCTGATGGGTCTTGGAAATGAGATGTTTGTTTAACAGCACCACACTTCATCTGCTGATTACTTGGGGTTTTTTTCCCTGTATGACTGAAGATCTGGGTTTTAAATGGCTGGTAAATACACACATGCACGTGCACACCCAGACACTGGCAGGCCAATCTGCTTGCTACAAAGTCACTTTTTTAATGCCTTTTTTTTTTTTGGTTGTTTGAAAAATCATGTAAGCATAATAGGGATAATTAGCTTTGACTATGAGCAAATCTGGCAATAAAACACATTAGCTACAGCTTTAAATCAACATCTCAGCCTGCAGCCTTAACTCATAGTCCTGGTAAAATCTAATTAAAACTGAAATGATCATCTAGGCATTTGATTTTAATTGCATGTGCCTATGTGTTTGGCTATTTGGCCTGCACAGCAGATTTTCGTGAAGCAGCCGAGTTTGCTGAGCGCTGCTTTGAAACTGATGCCATAATCACAGGGAAAAGACACAAAAACTTAACAGACACAGTTCAAAGCCCTCTGATGGGTGTTCTGAAAAAATAGTCCTATAGGTAGCATGTCTGAGTTGTGTTATTAGATGCTGCCTAAGAATATTAGTCATGCATTGCAAGGAAAATACACCAGAAACTAGAGCTGAAATGTACAATAGCAGAGCTTCAGCTTTCCCCTCCCTTGAAAGAAGAGCTCTGCCTTGACTCCAGCCGTGAAAAGACATTTGTAATGCAGATTAAATCTCTTCACGCGGGCAATTTGTGGGGAATCACAGATGCATGTTACTTCCACGTTTTGACTTCCTCAGCAGTAATTTCACCTTGTAGACCAGCCTTCCACCCTCTGGAAAAGCCTGTGGGGGTCAGGCACTGGAGCAGCAGACCTGCTCGGGCAGTTTGGAAACTTGCTGGGCATCTGCTGGCAGGCCCTGTGCCCAATGTCTTTGGAAGAGCACCTAAGGGTGACACCTACATGCTCCCCTCCTGGAAATGTCTGTGTTCCCCCGATCTGTTCTGACTGGGAATGTCACCTCGGCTCTCTAACAATAATACCAAGAGAACAAATCAAAATAATGCAAATTGTCTTGTGTATTGTAGCAAGAGCAACCCCTTTGGGATCAGGGGACCCTTCTGTGAGCATGATGGATCCTTGGGAAACTTGGAAATCTCCTGGGGTGTTCCTGGGTACCCTGAAGACAATGTAGGCTTAAATTGTGGTTGAGATTTATGCAAAATACAGCTTAAAACTGAAAGCAAGGATGTGGCTACTTTGATGAGACGTCACTGAATTTAAGTAAGGCTAAAGTTGAAGTGTGTTGCTCCTATTTTATTTCCCAGTGCTACCCAAAATAAGCACAAGAAACTTTCCATGTGCTTTGAAAACCCAATGCTGCAGTAGTTTAATATGGAGTGTCTACAATGGGCTGAGTGCACCCTGAATTGTGCAAGGTGACAAGGTCGAGGCAGTTCTGCAGAATGCAAAAAAGCCCTTTGATGCAATGGCCACAATGGTTGAAGATAAGGTTTTTTTTGCAGGTTCTCACTGATAGTAGTTTATAGGTGTGTGGAAGCTGCTGTACTGCAAGATGCAGTGTGAGCAGAGTGTTTGGGAAGGGCAGGAGCTCTGGATTGAGCTCCTGCTGCACAGAGCTTGTGCTGTGATAGCAACCCTTACACTGAGTGCAAGGTGGTTTTAGGTGTGGTGAGTGTTGGTTTGTTGGTTTAGTTTTTTATTCATACAGGGCACTTTGTTAGATTACTTATTCAGACAAACTGACAAATTTTAGATGTTTCTCAGGCATCCATAGGGTGTTGACCTAGCTGAGGATGTGGGAGCTTTTGCCACTCACTGACCTCCTCGTGGGCTCCAACCAAGATGATCCAGCTTTCGCTCTGCTGGTGAATGGCTGATCGACACAACTGACTGATTTGGCCAAGCCAAATGGCTCTGGCCTGTTTTTTCAAGATATAGTGTTGAGCTTGGGCCACGGCTCTCTCTTCTCTTGACTGAGGGTAGGGAAGTTCTGTAGACACTCAGTTTGTGGGGATTGGGATGGGGCCGGGCTGTGGCACAGAGTGTGGGGATTGGGATGGGGCTGTGCTGTGGCACACGGCGTGTGGGGATTGGGATGGGGCCGGGCTGTGGCACACGGCGTGTGGGGATTGGGATGGGGCTGGGCCGTGGCACACGGCGTGTGGGGATTGGGATGGGGCTGCAGCCCAGCCTCATCCCCAGTGGGCACAGCTGTGAGAAGCAGGTGAGCAGCACTGACAGCAATGAGCCATGGAGTGCCCAGGGGCACTGAGCAACCACCAAAGGGCACAGAGGGCACACAGGGGCACTGCAGCAACATGAGGGGAACAAAAGGCTGGGCTGAAGGACGGGAAAGGCAGATGCCTGAAGCCTTTTGATATGGTGAGGTGTTACTGTGTATGGGCAAATGCTTAAAGCCTGCTGAAATTGTGTGGTGATACTCTGTCTTGTGGCCATCTCAACTGTGACGTGTTGTAACAAAGTTCAGTCTAAATTAAGGGATGAGATAAGGCTGGGGTGTGCTGGACTCAGCCCTGGAGCTGGTGTTTGGTGCTGCAGAGCCGGAGTTTTAAGAAGAAAGACAGGTATGGGGAGAGTTTGCTTGAGAGTTAATTTACCAGGGCAGACGTTCAGAGCATTTCAGCTGGTGGTGCACGGTGTTCCCCAAAGACTGGTAACTCATTGCCTAAAGTCAGCTCCAGCTTGAATGCTAATGATTAATGCCTGGAGATCCCAGTGGTCTTGGAAGCAATATAGTTAAGTAAAAGGCAATGGGTTGGATAAAAGGTCTTAAATCAGACTAATGTTGGCAAATGTCACTTGAAAGAGAGGGATTTTGGAGGGGAAAAAAAGAAAGAAAAAAGGAAAAGTAATTTAAGAATAAATTCAGAGGCGGGGAAGAGGACATTCCCACAAACTAATAAAATCTCTGCAAATGAGGAAATCAGCCTGCTCAGATTGAAATTTAATCACAGAAAGGATTTCATTGTAACAAGGAGAACTATAATTACCACTCAAGAAAGGAGAGGACTTTCTGCCTCTTGGCTGGCATACGGCTGCGGGAGAGATGGTGTCGGGAAGGGAAGGCAGGCCCACAGGAGTTGTCCTACCAGTAACAAACACAATCCCTGCTGAAAACCAAGGCAGATTCGTTAGAGAGGCAGCTGTGGATGCTGCATGGGTAAGAACCCTGGAAGCATTGCTTCAGGAAGGAGCATCCACGTTCCCCAGTGCTGCAGGGCCGCCCGGGAATGCTCCTTGTGGGTTTTCATGGTGTTGTTCTTCCACCCCAGCTCCTACCTAGGCTTGACTTGGGAGGCACTTGGGCCACTGGAAATACCCATGGGGTTGTGCCACAGATGGAATTACACTTCAGACTCATCCAAGGCCATTTGTAAGGTCAATAAAACCAGAAATGAAGCGTGATATAAATACAGATGTTTTTCTGCGGCCAAAAACGGAGGTATTGGTATGCGCACCTTGTATTGCATTTTGAAAATGAGCAGATGTTGATATTTGTGTTTTAAGGAAAAAAAATATAAGAATTCCACCTGTTGCTCATAGTGCAGCAGTGTGAATCCTTCCAGGAGCAGGCTGACCACACTGCTGGACTTTTAGCTTTATTTAGAAACAATTACAGCCTCCTCAGAGCTCAAAATATGTCCATAGTTTAACAAGTCAATATTTTCTCTGTTATTCCCCTGCTGAATAGGCTGTTGTTTCCTTCCTTGTTTTGTTACAGATGCAATTCAAGCTGGGTTGGTTTGACTGATATGTTCTGTTTCTTTTCTCTATTTATGGCATTGAGCTCCTGGAGTCTCCACTGACTTCATTAGAGTATTTTAGAAAATAAGTATCCTCAGCATTATTTTCTTTCCTTGGCGTAGTGGGGGAAGAAAAAAAGTACAATAGAAAAGCACATACTTTAAAACAGGGTAGGTACTTTGGGCATACAGTAGAGTGGGGAATGATACCAACAATATTTAAAAAGTTCCTCTTCAGCATTCTACCAATTGCAAGGTTTTAAAAAGAAATTAAGATTAACATATTTGACTGCTTTTGACCACATATGAAATTACTGCTGAAGTGCTTGCTGGGCAAAACTCATGTTCTGCTCCTTTAATTTGCTTTTTTAAAAATTATTTTGCATCCACCTCCTCCCTGCTGGATTTTAGAAGCGTTGTTTGCTTCATCTCAGATGCTTTCATGGCTGATCTCGTCAGGAGGAGGGGATGGATTTCAAGTGGCAGGGAGGAGAATTAGCATGTGGCTGTGCCAGCCACCTGACATGGTGCAAGATAAGAAATTAATTACAGCCATTGCTGTCAAAATACACGTGGTCCCACATTGATGGGTGCTATGGGTCCTTCCCTGAATGTAGTGGGTCACCAGTGGATTGCTTGAAGAAAGTCCCAGTAACTTCTAAAATGGGAAATTTAATGGGAACAGATGTCTTTGTGTCAGCACTGGAAGAGTTAATAAGATTAGGTGAAAGAAAAAAAAAAATAGAACTCTTTAATTGGCCAGAATATGCAGTGCTACATCTCCAGCTCTCCATGCCAGCAGAGACATTTGGCTAGTGGGAATTAAACAGAGAATTGTGCAAACATTGGGAAGTGTTGCTGAAATTATTCAGCAGTCTTTTTTTTTTTTTTTTTTTTGCTACTTTAGGATTAATTTGTAAATTTGCTCTTGATAATCATTTATAAAATAACCACAACCCTGGAATATTTCGGGTCACGTCAAGATAGTGGTTTAAACATGTTGAGCCTGGTAAAATGAAAAGTCAATCAGAATAGAAATATGACTCCTGTAGTATTTCATACTGCTTTGAAAAGACTGGTTCCAGGGAATTAAAAAAGAGAAGTGAGTCCCTGGTCTTCTACAGCCTAGTGCTGCTGCTCTCAGTAAACTGTACATCTAGGAACTATCTAAGAACATAAATACTTGATTTTTTTTTTTAAATCTGTGAAAATACTGTCTTTTTTCTTAATTAACTCTACTATTAAACAAAGAGCAGTGAAACATGCTCTTATGGTGTGTATTTTTACAGCAAAGTATTTAAAGCATCCTGTTGGATAATTTCATGCCGCATTAAGTTCAGTAAGACCTTCTCATATGCATCATTTTTACTGCTTCCTATATCTTTGGCCATAAGCTTTTTAATTGCCATGCAAAGAAATATAAACCAAAATTCAATAAGAAATATATTTTTAGCTGTTTGGCTCCATCTGAAGCAGTGTTTCTCAGATGATGGAGTGAACCTTGCTTGGAAATCACTGGGTCACCTCTGGAGTACTGCCCTTGGCTCACCAAAGGCTCTAAAAGCAGCTGCCACGTGAAGAGGAGAGGTTTCATTAGAGCAGAAGGCTCAGCCTCTGGAACAGAAGAGTGCTGGTAATTCCAGTACTCACAGCCATTTGTTAAATGTCTAGGATTTGGGAATGAGCATCCCAAAAGCACAGGGAACACATGGCTTAGGGGTTGTCTCGCCCACCTCATTTCCTGTCTGGGTCTTGCACCCATAACCCAGATAAGTTTGTCTTATCCCACAATGTTTTTTGGCTTTCAAAGCCCAAAAATATCAGAGGTATTGAAAGTATAGTATTTTTTGAGCAAAGCTTTCCTCAAGACCAGCATGGTTGGGTTTTCAGGACGTGGCACTTGCAACGGAGGAAAAATAAAACATTTTGCCAAAAAATGATTCTTGGCATGGTCTAATTTAGCGGTGCAGACTTAATCTGGGCAGGCCTGGGACACTTTCCTTGGAGGTGTTTTTGAGACTAGACCACTCCATAAATAAATACTTAGGATTACATTTCTAATGCTCACTTTCAGGGAGACTCTATGAATGCAAATACTGTGCTCATGATTGAACAACAGGTAAACTAAATAATGGAAGCTGATGTTGTATGTTTTAGAGATGAAAAGGAGAATAAAAGATGAAGACTTGGACATTTCTATGACTCCCTGAGTGCCTGTGGGTGAAAGCCCCTTCCCAGAGAGCTGCTGTCTGATGGGCCCAAGAGAGATGCCCTGAGGGTCACCTATGTGTGTTTTAGGTTGGATTGTGGCTCTGGCTTGGTGTTTTGGCATCAAATAGCTTCCCCCCCATTTTTGAGATTTCTAACTTGATACTTGCCTACTGTTGCCTCATAGTGATTTTAATTGTATGACAGCAAAGAGCTCCCATCTTAGCAATGTGTTTGGTAAGTAGCTGAGCTGATGTGAAAGGCAAGATCCTCCCCAGGCTGGAACTGATCCTAGTTTAGTGTTAAATCCAGACTTTATCTGCTGAAAGATTATATAAAAATTAGGCTTTTCTTATTGCTGTGCATTTTCTTTGCTATCTGTGAAAGGATTTTGTCAGACACACTGACCCAGAGGCTTGGGGGCTGTATTGGGTACGTGCATTTATTTGAGCTCTCTGTGCTCTGGGGCTTAACCCGGTCATAGAGAACTACAGGGCTGCTCCAGCACTGTCCCCTTCTCATCCTGAAATGCAGGCTAGAGAGGAACTTGTGGCACAAGCTGTGGTTTGTCTTCCATGCTGAATCTTAAAAATGAAGGGAGGAGAAGGGGGAGGTAAAAGTCCAGCTGTGTGAAATTGGGAGGATTGAGCTTGGAGGTCATCACCAGCATGGGAAAGGAAGACTGCACTGAGGCTGGGGGATTGGAGGTGGATCATTGTGCTCACTTTGGATTTTGGCCCTTTTGCATGGCTCAAAGGGCTGTGGGCTCTGTGTACACGTCAGGAGTGTAAATCTCTGCTGCTGGCTTTGTCTTTAGGATAATTATTGCAGTGTTTGGTTATATAGACTGTCTGGGGATGGACAGAAATTGTTCTGTTTCCTCCTAGTGGATTTATTTATTTTTTTTTTGGTTCATTCTTTGAATTCTAGTTGAAGTAGGTGGAATATTCCTTATTTTCTTTCATTAGAAGGTAAACACAATTACCGTGATATATCCTCTCCAATTTCTGTTATGACTGTGCTTTGAAACTATAACCTGTTTTTAGCTGAAAATCCTTAGAGGAAGTCTAAGAAGGCAGAAAATGCTTTAGTGGGAAAGCGATATGTTTAAATAAACCTTACAGAGATAGTGCTCACCTAGTAGATGAAAATATGAAGTCTGAGTATTGTTGGGTAGAGGAGTAGCTCTGAATCTCTCATTCCTTTCTATCTAAGGTAACTTGATTATCACTGTAATCTCTTTTCTTCTGTCACTTTGAAAAGACAGTATCATCTGTCATTCTGTGGGGAAAAAATCCCTGACAAATAATTGTAGGCAAAAGCAAATAGTCCTTATTTAAGCATTGGTTTAAAAATGAGAGTAATATTTATATAGCCAGAAGTGTACTTTATACATATGTGTGTATATATATATATTAAAAATAAAAGGCACTGCTCTTTTGAGCCAAATACATGGCACAAGGTTTGTGCTTCATATGGTTTCTGCAGGAGATATGTGGGTTGTTGGGACATTATCTATTAAAGGTTTTATTTTCTTAGCAGATGATCTTCTGCAAAGGGGCACTGGCACTGCCTGGGTGTGCCAGCACATACATTTATCTTCCAGAAAGGGACTTTGGCCATCTGTAGGATTAAAGTGTTGACAGGCACCCAGGAAATGTGAGATATTTTGTTCCACCAGCTAAGGTGCTTATGAAAATAAGATTCATTTGGGTTAAATAATAAATGAGAGGAATTCAATTATTTTTTGGTTTGTTGGTCCACCCTGTGAAAACTACCCCTAAATCAGTAATAGTAAAATGATGTGATGGTGCATTGGGTTAACTAAGGATTTCTATGCTCAGCATGACCAAAACCAGTGCTGAGTGCCTCTCCCATAACCAACCTGGGCAGCAGATGCGCACAGAGACACAGATTATTGTCCTGTGTGAACATCCAGCTGCTCCCAGGCCTCTCCTGATCCTCCTGGGCATCCCTGGAGCTGGAAGAAGCTCTGGGGGCCGGCGAGGCGTCGGGCTCTGGCCGTGCGCGAGGGTGCCCAGTTTGGGAGCGCGGATTTTTGGCTGAGGCTGGCACAGCTGCTGCCCTTGCTGGCAGGCAGGGAGGACACCTGTGTGCCCCTGTGAATGAAGGCAGCCTTCACTCGGGGGATGCTGCCGCGAGAGCTGTGCCCTGCGCGGAAGCGCGAAGAAAAGGCCGATGCTGTGTGCCACGCGTGCCCGGGCGCATACTAAGGAAGCAGCAGGGGAGGAATAAAAGGCACTGGCTCGTTGGCTGGCCTCGCTGCTATTCAGAGCCTGCCTGAATTAGCAAGGCTGGTGTAAACCATTCTGCACGCCACAGTAATATGGTAATCCTGGAAATGTAGAAAGGGAAATCCCCGCACTGTTAAATTCGTGGGAGCATTTTGCGATGAGATCAGTGGAGCTTTCATCTTGTCTGTTTAGAGTTTGGGAGAAGAAGTAGTTCCTCAGCATCTGAAACTGATTTTGTTGAAGTAAGAGTGTTATTTGTTTAAGAATGCATGATAAAAAAAAACTGTGACTTTCCAGTCTGAAGTAAAACTAGGACAGTTTCTTCTTAGTATTTCACTGCTGTTACAGCTGGTGTGAGCTCCTCTGGGCGATGCCTGTCACAGGGAGCTGGAGCACCTGGGAAAGGCTTTGAAAATCAATCAGGGCTCCCCTCTGCTCTCTCCTGCTGCTGTTTCCCCCTGGCTGGAGGAGCCTTATCCTGTTGGCAGAGGTTCAGTGGCACAGCCCTGCTGATGTCCAGATGCGATTCGAGCGGCAGCTCCTGTGGCCACATTCAGCCCAGGTGGTTCCAGCTCTGCTCTTCATTCTGGCCATACATTTGCCCTTGCAGTCTCAGCACACACAGCAAAATCTTCCAGCTGTGGCTGTCTCTAGCTAACACTGTCTGAACCTGCTTTATTCTCTTGATGGAGAGACGTTTCCCATCAGACATTTTAAATAAGAATTTAGTATGAGTGATGTCTAGTGATCTCTGAGTAATTTCTTCAAATGCTTAATCATAGCTGTGTCCCTGAATATCTTCTTCATCTCAGCCACAAGACTTTCAAACTGTGACAACTGCTTCAAGATAAGAGTAGTGTGTATAGAATGTTTGTATTTCTTTTTACAAGAAAAAAATTACATATGTTTGCCTTACGCTTTGTTCCCTGTACTTTCCTACCTAGTGCAATTGGACCCTGCAAGTGAACCACTAGACCTCTTTGACCTTTTTTTTCAGCTGTTATCTGTTTTTCAAGTCATTGCTGTTCTTTCTTTGCATCACCTCAACAGAACCAAAGGATAACAGAGAGCGATAATAATCATAATTAAACAAAATCTAACTTACAGGAGCTTAAAAACCAAAGGATACTGTTCCTCAGGGGACAAGGGATTATAAATGGTTCAGTTTCCTCTTAGTGGTTGGTGTTGCTGGAGGTCTCTGTAGGCTGCAGATAATAGTGTCACAAATTTTGGTGGCAGGTGTTGATGTCTCAAGACAGAAAACAAACTCTCTCTGCCCACCTTTGAGCCTCTGTAGTCCAGAAAATGGCTTTCAGCAACACTCTGGTGAAGCTTTCTTGCTTCATTCAAGCCTGAGCTTCCTGTTAAACCGACTGTGTAAATGTCTGGATGACTGACTAGAGGGAATGAAATAGTGGGGAAAAAATAATTTTAAAATTAAATATAAATACCTATTTTTTTACCTAACTGTATTTTTTCACCTTGCTTAACCACAAAGCAATTTCACAGGGTATTTCAGCAAATTAATTCTTCTGTTCTAATGGCGTGCATGCATGTGTGAAGACGCTTGCCTGTTTGTAATGATATACAACAGGTACACTTACTTTCTGAAGGAATCCTCCTTACTTGGGAGGGTTTCTTGCCCTCTAGTTCTTAGCCCCAGTCCACAGGATTTGAGACTTGGCTGTTCTTTGTGCCTTCCATGACGTGGACTCACTCCTGGGCTGAGTGGGATGTGTTATTTCTGGTCTCTGTTTAAAGAAGAACAACAAAAACAGGTTGTCTTTCCCAACATCATTGCACTTTAGCCAAATATTTGCATTGCAATTTGTGATGAATTATAAATGAATCAACAATGTACCATGAATTTAATATTCAAAAATATCCTGCATGTCACATTACTTTGATTTCCCCCTTTATTCCTGAAGCGTAGACAGGCTTCTAAGATTGGCAGATGCAGAGTGTGAACGAGGTACTTTCTGAGTCAGTGGGTACAGCTCAAATTCCTTCATGAGGAATGGTGTCCCTCATTTCAAACTGTCAAAACAGCACCTGATGGAGGCTGCAGTTGTACAAGCACTGTGTGGAGAGTTGTGTGATTATTCGAGCTGTGTCTTCCTCCAGGACTGGCTCCTCAAGGAGCATCACCTCCCTCCTCCCTCCCCTGTGGACTTGCAGCAATGAGATGGGCAGCTCAGCTTGGGTGGCCCCACCCAAGGAGGATGGAGGTGATCTGGGCCAGCCCTGGCCCCAGGTGAGGCTGACTTGGGCTTTGCTCAGGGTCCTGCTGATGAAGGCAGAGCTGGGGATGCGTCCAGCCCAAAGTGACTCCTCAGAAGGCATAACAGAGAAGTTATCACTGCCTTGTGCTGAGTAGTTTTCTGACAAAAGTGAGCCTGGTTTTTGTGCTGTCTCACAAATGATGGATGGCTTTAGGGTTGTTGGCTGAGGTGTGCAGTGGGAGCTGTCGGGCTGGTGCCAGACCTTGCACGGGTGTTGTTAATAAGCAAAGGCACGTCGAGAGTCTCCGTGTAGCTCACCAAGGTCACGCTCAGGTAGTGAAATGTTTAGAGTGTCTGTGCAATTAAAAACTAGCTGAAGACAGAAATCCTGTACTGCTAATTCCAGTCTCTGCTGGAATACCCCAGTGATCAGTGCTGCTGGGCTTTCTGAACAGTCTCAGATGATGAACTGCTGATCATGTCTTTTCTAAGCTCTCCATAGTTAGGTCTTTGTTTACCTGGACAATTCAGCTTCTATTTAATGTATTGTAAGCACAATCATTAGTTCCTGTGCTTAGCTAAGAGAAGTAAAGCAGCATGTTTTCTGCTATGTTTTTTAATGCCATTAAGTGAGAGGCTGAGACTGAGCTTTAGGCTTTGCCCCAAGAAACAGGGAGCTCAGAAACTCGGAATACTGATACTTTTTCTGTTATACAGGTTCATAACCAACATGATTTTCAAGGTGTGAAATTTTTCAGGAGTTTTACTGTGTACTTGGGGAGGAGGAAAGTGAAGCTTTTTTTGAGGGGTGCTGGGCTAACACTGACATCATCTGAGAGACTGTGATGGAGGAGCCTGCTTTGAAGTGAAAGTATCCTGGTGCTGCTCCACAGCAGAGCAGACCTTTGTGTTCCCATGTCCATTTTTCCCTTCTGAATCACACCAGATGGATTAACTCATTCTCATAATTAATCAAAACCATGTTTTGCTGGCATTGTCGCTGAGTTGAATCCCAGTGTAACATTTCCACAGGTCCCGTTAAGTTACTGAGGAAGGATTAAAGCTCATTTAATTGTCCATTTTTTTACCACGGCAGCTGTTCTGATTTTACCATCTTGTGTCACCCACAAGATCTGCTTTCTGTTCTCAGATACCTGGGAGTCCTGAGAGTTCATATTCTTTTAGGTGCAAATGTTCTTGACTCTAAATTTCCATGCCTGTATGAAACCTATACCTCAACAGCTTTTAACCTGGGGAGTGTAACTTAAGTCTGAAGCCACAGGGCTTTGAAGGGATGCTCCAGATCAACACCAGGTAACAGACACTGATGATTCAAAGGAATCTGCCAACAAGGATCTTTTTGCTGCTGTTACTGCCAGAGCAACCCTGTACATCACTTTGAAGGACTCTTGGTGACTTTCAGATAATTTGTGTTACAAGTGAATAGATTTTCCTGCATGAAACGAGTGATAAATACTCAATATTCAGTATTATAAGGGAGTAAGATGTTAGATACATAGAAACTGTTGGATATATGAAGAGAGTGCTGTAGGAATATTTGAGATGGTGAAGAAAATGGAAAATTGAAGGGGGAAAGGAAGGATAAACTGGTGCAGATTTTTTTTTTTCTTGTGGGTATTGTTTTCTACAAATGTACATCTTCCCCATACAGCTTTTAGAGTTCTTGACAAACGTATGTGCAGCCATGGAATCAGCAGGCAGGCAGTTTTGAACTGTGCAGTGGATGCACAAAGAATATTGATTTGTCCAAGCTTTCACTGGCCTTGGTAATAAAATACTTCAGAGTCCAGAATTTCAAATGGCCAAAGTGTTCTTCAAACTTGCCTGCATTGTACTAGTGACAAACTGGCTTCTGTTCAACAAAAGGCATCAGGACTTCTGTTTCCAGCAACCTTTTTAATTAAAAAGTTATGAATGTAGTAGCAAAATTCCCTTATTGTGGTGAGGTTTGAGGTCTTTTCTATGTCCCTGTTCTGTCTAATGCTGTTTGTTTGGTTTTCTGGGGTCCTTGGAGGGTAATTCCTGGGGAAAAAGAGACCCATCTGGAGCACTAATGTAACTTGTTGCTGTTTTTCTTCTCCATTATAGCAACTATTGTGGGAATTAACTATCATTTAGAAGATTTTTTTTTTTTTTTTTTTTTACATGCAGAAGAAAGAGTTCTTTTCATTAAATCTCTCTGAGAAGAGACAATCATCATTGCAGGGCATTTTTGTGGGATTTGTTCATGCTCTTGACATTGCCCCTAACAGTTGCAGTGATAGAGTGAGAAAGGCATTTTTTCCTGAAGCAGTGTAGGAATTTCCCTCTTCCAGGTTTTAGGCTGGTACCCCATGGTTCTCATGCAAGGTGTGCACTCTGCTTTAGATCCAGCAGAGCAGAAAGAGAGGTAGCTGAGTAGACTTTTCTAGGTCAGAAATGTTCTGTGGTTCCACCCAAGCTTTCAATATTGGCTGAAGGAGTTGTGGGTTTTGCAACAGAAACACATGGAAAGGGTGATGTGTTCCATTCCTCAGCTTCACATGAGGAACTGGTAAGTGCTTCTAGTAAACTTCTAGTTGTCAGCCAGCTCTGTGGCAGGAGGTTTTATCCAGGTTACCAAGGTGTATTTCAGTGTCAGAAAGGGATTGGGAGGACAGAGGAATGCAGTCGTGGTTAAAACACTGCAACATTTCCTGCCTTAAATTTTCTACTGCCACTGCCACCAATGACTTTCCCAGTCATGCATCTCTCTGAAGGCTTGTTTTGGGGTGTTTGCCATGCTGTGCCACATCTGCAGTGTTCTGTTGCATTTCTCTCTCCATGGGTTGAGTTTGGATAGGGAAAACAGTCTTTGTTTTCCTGGAGAGCCTGTGCACAGGAGTGTGCCTGGCTGGTGACAGTGTGTACCTTCACCTTGGCAGCAGAAGTGAGCAAGTCTCCTTGCAGTTCTCACATTTCCTCAGCCTCTCTCATTGGGTTTCCCTGCCAGATGTTTCCCATTCAATCCATATTGGTTTCCATTACCACCTTGAAAATTGACCTGAGGTGGAAATGAGTATTACAATTATATTGCTGACTTTTGCATAAATTAGTGTCATTTTCTCTTAAGTGTCCTGCCATTTTGGACAAGTGTAGTTTATCAAAAAATAATAGTAGCTGCTTGAAAGTGTTGTTTATGTTCAGGGAAGGGCTTGGTCTTGTGTCCTTTAAGATGCCTGGCTCCCAAAGCAACATGCTGTTGTTGAGGCAAAAATCTGAGGAATTCCTGGCAGCAGCTGGCAGGAGCAGTCCTTGTCCTGCTCTCCATGGGCATCCTGAGTGCCCCTCACATCCATGCTCCTGTGGCAGGGAACGAGCAGCAGAGGCTGGGTGGAGGGTGCAGAAAGCAGAGGCACAGCTTTGTGTGGAGTTGTTGTTCATGGGAGCCTAATGCCAGCACACAAGAGTTAAATGGAACTCTGTAAAATCCTTAACATGGCACTTGATGTTCTCTTTAGGAATCACGAAGCATGTAACGTCCTTATGTTCTCCAAAGGGTTTATTTGGCAGCCTGTTAGCATCTCACTGTGACATGACTGAAGGGGGAATAACCACAATAACCAGGTGCAGGGAAAGGAGGCAGCAGGCACCAAACTGAAGTAACAGTTTTGTAGCCCAGTACCTTTGAACCTGGGACTCTTCTCCCCCTTTCCCTGGAGGCATAGCAGACTTTGATGATCTTAAAGACAACATTGTGCTGGTCAAATGGTGATGGGGACTCAGTAATTTTCTCTAAGGTTCCCAGTTACTGCTGGATTCCAATATGTGTGAGGGTGAGCCAGTCTGTGTAATCCAACACAGAGTTGCTCATTCACTTTGGTCTTCTGCAGTTACCCAGATTTTAGGCCCAGAAGTATTTTTCCAGCTAAGGAGCATCGTGAAGTTGCAAGGTGAATATTTCCACCACTGGGAAAGGAACTCTGCTATAGGTGGACGTGGCTGCTTATGAAGAGGCAGTAACTAATCAGGGTAGCAAAATTAAAGAAAAGGGGTGAACAAAGTAAAGGATTGGGGTATTCAGGTAGCTGTAGATTAATGGGGCACAGTGCATACCTTTGGGTCTTCACTTCTTTGATTTAAAAAACAAACCAGCTTCCAGCTCATCTGTAATATTACTTTTCATACAGATGCCTTTAATCCTACACTTTCCATTTTCAGAGCAAACAAAGATGTGTTTATTTTCCTTGTAAACCCTTTTTCCTGTCCTCAGTGCAGTATTTTTGAAGCTAATGACTGAGATAGAGAGCAGGAGTGAGTATGCAAATTACAACTTGTCAAAGGCAGTTTGGAACCACAGGCTGGGCGGCCCCAGCATCCCTGGGGGCATCCCTGCTTGGTTCCAGCATGGTCCCTGCACCTCCAGACAGGGAGTCACTGGTGTGTGGGCTACCCCAGGCTGCACACTCTTGGACACACACACATGCATGTATTTATGTTTTACTAAGAAAGTGACTGCTCTGCTATCACTGTAGCAAATTTCCCCCAGGTGAACATCTCACCCCATCTGAGCAGTTGAACCAATGCCTTGAGAGGCTGCCCTAGAACAGAGACTAGACAGAGTTAAAGAATAAAGCAGGGATTTATTAAAAGGCCTCAGAGGATCCACCTTGGGCAGCACAAGAGCCCAGCCAGGGCTACACCCAAGCTGAACCAAAATAGTCACAAAATGGACAAGTGGTCACAGGGTCTCATTTTTATAAGTTCTGCTTCATTTGCATATTGGAGTTAATTGTTCAGTTATGGCTTTAGGTTATGCAGTCCCATCCTCCTTGTTTTTCTCTCTTCAAATCACCATTGTTGATACTTTTTGGGCCTGGAGCTTGTAACAATTGTCCTTGGTTTCAAGCTGGAAAAGGATTGTTCTGTCTGCCTACCCTGTGAAGAGAACTTGCTAGCACTTAATATGAAGCTCAGAGCTACACACCAAAGCATCACAGAATCTGAAAAATATGAAAGCCAAGACTTAAGGCATCACCACCCACCACACTTATTAACTTCCACACTGTCAATCTACTGGAGTTCCTTTCAGAACCACTCCATTTGGGGAAAGGTGTTGCTTTGCAGAAAACCAAGAGAATTTTCCACTGTGCAGTGGAAGGGGTGCTACAATGTGAAAATTTGGTTTTGTAGGGGAACTCTAGAGAGAAGAAAGCTGTGGGAAACCTTGCAGTCTTTCCCTAATCTTCTGACTGTTCTCATTTATTTTAAATGTCTTTCCTTCCTCTCAGTTTGCTGTGGATTTGGACTGGGACAGCTTTCCCCTTCCTGCTTCCTAGTTTGTCCTCTCCCCTTGCCCAAAGGAGTTAAGGGGCTGTAGACCTGGAAGGTCCATGTAGAACATGGCAAAGAATGACATCCCCCTTCTGTAAGCCTTTTTTGTGTCATCTGAGATTTTCAGTCTGCATCTTTTTATTTTATTCTACTTTTTTTAAAGATCATGGAAATTAATGCAGTGATTCAGTGTCTGTCTGCCTAAATACGTATGTGTGTGTGTCTTGGGGTGATTTTATAATAATGCTGTATTCTCCTGTAGTCTGCTTCATGCCCAGAAATGGGTCCTGTAGCTTTCACCTGCCCAGTCAAAATAGTTCCCCAACAGATCGATTTCTGAAAGGAGTGAGAGATGAGCTGTGTCTGAAATTTGAAGTATTTAATAATTCCATACATTATATAGAATGTATTATTATCTAATAATTACAACAATGTATTAATATTTACTAATTTAAAAAGTAATAATTATAATGTATATAATTTAATAATTCTATACATTATATTATTGTATTATTATATACCTGTTGTTCCAGACAGAAATCTTGGATTCCTTACTGGAAGAAGAAACATCCAACTGTAGTCTCTGCAAATACTTAGGTTTGCAGTAATGTTTACAGCACAACAATTAACCAGCCCAATTTCCCCCCACTCAATTATTTTATACAGTGCTTCAGCTGATTTAATCAGCTCCCTTTCTAACAAGTTTGTTGTATTTAAAACAAATGGATTTCCAGTAGGATCAGATTTTCTTCCCAACTCTTTTTATTGCTGGTTTCTTTAGAGATGATTTAATTGCTGTAAAAATGGTCTTCATACTTGCCATTCTTGATTATATTGCTACTTAACAAGCTGTATTAAATGCGTGAAAAAATCAAATCAGAAAATTGAGCACTAGGCAGTAACAAGGAAAGCTTTTTTTTTTACTTCAGTACTGTTGCCACTGATGGGAAGTGTGTGTAATCAAGTTATTTTTTTATTATCTTCAAGCTGGGAGGAAAAGAAAACTTGGGATAATGAATGATTTGAAAGTAACTACCCAGAAGTGCCACTAAAAATGATGGCTCATAAGTTGATCTTGCACAGCTCAGTCTTGGCCTCCTCAGCTGAGCCATTTCCTTTACCTGTGCTTGCAGCAGGAACATGTTCATCTGAAGCCTGTCAGTGTGGGGGTTCCCAGGTGTTTGCAATGGAGTTAGTGCTGGGGAAGGGGCCTCTCCTTGTGTCATCTTGGCAAAACTTCCCCAGACAGAGCAGTTCTGGGTACTATGCAGCAGATCCACCCCACTGTGGGCACATGGGCTGCTGGGCAGGTTTCATGATCCTAACAAATTGCTATAATTCCACAAAGAGCTGAGGCACATGGCTGCAGTGGTGTTCTCCAGACAAAACACCCATTCCCCTAGAATGGAAATCAGATGCCTCTGAGGTCCATAAATGAACACCACCCTGATGTGGCTGAAGGCAATGGTGAAGCTCCTGGGGCTTCCTTGGTACATGGTTGGGGCTGGAGAGCCCCAGCCTCTTTGGGCAGCTGCTAAATACCAATAGTCCTGGCTGCCACCATGGTCCTTGTTGTTCCCCCACTTTCTTTTCTGCAAGGGGAAAGACCTTGCAGGAGAGGTTGGAGCCTGACACTCCAGACTCCTCCCCTGTGGGAAACAGGAGCAAGTCCCATGTGCCAGGTAAGATGCAGGTGATGGACAGTGTGGGGCAAAAGTGTTGTTCTCCATCAGAAATGTGAGTGGCACCGTTGGGATGTAATAACTTGCTCATAAGGAAAAGTTTCTTTCTAATGTCCATCATTTAACGCTTGGCTTATGCCCTTGAAGTGAGGTGTCTTACATCTGTAATACAGCCACGGTAATTTCATTCTAAAAGTACCCTATTTGATTAAGAACCAGCCATGAAGGCAAATATCAAATCTCCAGATGGAAACTTGGCCTGGCAGGAGAGGATGAGAAGCTGCCATTAAGCGAGGCCAGGCTGGGGCGTCCCCTCCGACCAGGGACACAGCGTGGCACGGCCCATTTCTCACAGCAGGGATATAAATTTGTTTTCTAGTACTGACATGTATTTGTCCTTTCCTTTATTGCAGCAATAATTTCTTAAAAATACCATTAGAAAAAAGACAAAAGGAAGTGTCGAGAGCATGAAACTTTGATCTTAATTTTGTCCTAACCTTTACAAAATGGATTAAATAACTCCTGCAGGTAACACCCAGCAGCATTTCTCACCTGAGTGTTGATGGCCCATCAAGGTGCTTTAGGAGCTCTTCACCTTGTGCTAGTCCTTAGAGCATGAAATGTCAGGTGCATTTAAAGAACAAAAAAAGATGATACTGTGTGGTAGAAAAGCAGGGAAATGTTAAACCAGTCTTGTTGAACTGGAGATCTTTCTGCCACCGAGGTGGGTTTTCTTAACTTGTGAATTTTTATGCTGCCTCTATAAAATTCTGAGATGCTCTTGTGGGATGGTCCAGCATCAAATTATCAGAGAAAGTGGGGGCAGGAAGGTGTTTTCTATTCGAGATGAAGAATTGCTTTTCCCAAAGGTTTATGGCAAAGCCTGGCAGTGTGCTGGCACCTGGGACAGAGCTCTGGGCAGGAGCCTGGGATTCAGAGAGCTTGTGCTGGTGGTTTTATGGAGCAACCTGTGCCTGTGAAATTGTGCCCCTGAAGCAGCTGGACACATTTTAAGTAAAATAAGAACAACTGCACAGTATGGAAATGGCCTGGCTAAGGTGATTTTTATCCCAGCAGACCTGGAGGATGTTTTTGCTCTTCCAGCTAATTAGACATTATTAAATTCAGGGAGGTGGTAGAAGGGTACAAGAATAAGATGGTTGTTTCTTGGAATGAACTCCCTTGGGTAGACCAGTGGCTTTTAAAATAAAATGAAACATTTACACCCTGTGTATCCATCCTACAGGTCTCTCTTGAGGTGTGCCTTGTGATCTATGGAGTGGGGGACAAAGAGGGGAGGTGGGATACTGTGTGGAGAACATCATATTTATGTTTTCTGAAGCTACACAGGACTGCAATCAGGCTGATAGCTGCTAAATTGCTCCAAAACAACTGGCCTCTCCAGACTGGTGTGTCCTTGGCTGTATGGTCTGCTCCCAGCCTTGCCTTTGTGGTCTTGGTGCCATTTCCATCCTGGAAGAAGCCACACCATGCTTCTGGCCCTGTTAAATGGCTGCAGCACATTTTGCTGTAATAAACTGAGGTGATGAACTAGTGGTGGAGAGGCTGATTTAACTGCCTTTGCAGGAAAAGAAAAAAATAATTGCTTTTGTTGGTTCTGTTGTTTTCGTTCTTTTTGAAGGAGGGAAATGAAATACCAATATAATAAAATTCTGAAATACAAATACAGTTGACAAAGGGAGAATGTGTATTTGTTCAGCAGCTTTTTTAGTTCTTCTCTGCAGTGTTTAGCCCCCACAAGCAGCCTGTCCTAGCCTGTGAGAGTGCTGACCAAGGATATTTTAGAAGCAAGAGACAAGAAGCTTGAGACAGAAGTGCATCATGTTGTTTTTAGTACATAAAAGTAGGAGGTCCAATTGGAAACACCTGGGAAAGAGCATTTGTGCTTTTGTAGAAGCTCTTGGGCAGAACAGCCTGTACCTGGGAGGAGAACAGAGGCAGCAGTGCTGGGGGTGCCTTGGGGGATCTCTGGGGGTGCAGCAGCTCAGGCTGTTGTTTCTCAGCCCTCCAAGATGCTCCGAGGGACTTCCCTGACTCCTTTGCATTAGTCTCTGTGCATAGTTTAACTCTTCTAAGCATCTTCTGTATAAAGAGTCAAGTTGTGTGTGTGATCCTCTAAATCATTAAAAATGGGTCACTGAGCAGTTTAGCAGGAGCATGAACTGGAATCTCCCTCTTTTCTGTATATCATCATTCATCTCCACCTGCTTGCCTTCAGAAAAAAGGGCTCAGAGTAGCCCTCTGAGCTGTTCCTGCTGTTTTACTGAAACCTGCTGTGTATGGGCGCTCAGACACGTGCCACCATGCTGCAGGAGAGGCAAAGGTACACATAATGCTCACACAGCTTCTGTTCAGGATTCACAAGCATAAAAACCACAATGGATGATATTTTGAAGCCCTCTATCACTGTGGTGTTCACCTGGTAAAAAGCTGTTTTGTTGTTGGCATCTCTAACAGGAGTAGGCACAGCCCATTGCTGGAATCAATCACTTGTTTATAGTGGTGGTAGCTTTAAAGCCCAAGTTCCCAAGTTCATTTAAACACCACTAAAATCTTTGACACGTTTTAAAATACAGTGAGGAATGTGTTTGTTCCACAAGGAGTCATTAAATGCAGAGAAACAACCTGTGGCTGAGGAGGTCTGCTCCATGAGCTGCTAGGGACTGGGGCAGGATTCTGAGAAATATGGAAAGATGAACAATTGGTACCAACACATCCCTGGTGGACCTTCATCAGAACAGGATGAAACCAGCTCAGTTTTTTTGTGTGCCCTCTTGCTGCCTTTTGTGCTGGTTTTGAAGCTCTGAGTGCCCCAGACTCATCTCCACACCCCTGAGTTCCCCCCCAAAACCCTTTCTTTCATCACATTCCTTACCTGTTATCAAGGGAGTGTTTAGAACAGTTAAAGATTGTCTGGGAGACTTATGGTGATAATGAAAGCAGTGCTTTCCAGCCCTCTGCTGCTCCTCCTTGGATTGCTGGAAAATGGGGAACAGGGCTTGTGCCAGCCAAGAAGGAATCCTGGAAATCCATGTTCATTGATCTGGTGTCTGTTATTTCTTTGGCTTGTTAGTGAGTCCTTGCTGATGGGTGCAGGTGCCTTGTGAAAACCTCCAGGTAGGGGGGAGATTGCCCAACAATTGTAGGTCATATTTATTTTACCTTCTGTTATTAAAAAAAACCCCATCGTTATATGATGTAATTTAATAAACATACCGTGAATTGATTTATTCAATTATGGGGAAGGGAGTGGGATGTTATCTTTTGGGATTTAAAAAAATAAAGCCTACTTATTTGTCCTGTGCTACAGTTATGGATGAAGCAGCACAAAACATCCAGCTCAAAAGGCAGACACACAGGTCGTGGCTGGTAATCACAGTGACACCAGGATGAGTTTTTCTAGACCAGCTGTGAAATTGTGCAGTAAATTACATTGCATGTGAGGTATTAGTCTCTGGTTTAGTAAATAAGCCTCCTGATGAAGGCCCAGCGAGGCAGCTGCAGGGAGCTGTGCTGGACTTGGGTAGCCAAGTGCTCCAGGAGGTGCTGCTGAGGGCTCATGTGCTCACACAGCTGCAGCTGTCCTGTTTGCTGCCTCTTCCTTTATCATCCCTTCAGCTTGGTGTTTTCCCCCTCTTTTTCCAGCTTATTGCAAGTCTGTTGTGTATTAAGGCCCAGCATTGCCTGTTTCTGCAGGTGAGCAAGGGCTGCTTGAGCACCACATGCTGCCCCGTCTGCAGCTGGCTCATGGCCAGTGCATGGAGGATGCTTCATCTCTGCTCCCTTCATCTGCCCATGGCATGGCTGAGCCCTGCCCAGAACCACTCTCTGATCCCTTCTGGGCAGAAAGAGCTGCTGTTCCTGGCCATGTCTGAGGCTGGATCCTAGGATTGGCACCCTGATTCTTAAGTTTTTCTAAAGCCTTCTGAGTTTACATTCTGTTGGAAACCTTTCCCACACAATTTCTGTAAATAACATATTGTTTTGCATTCCTTCATGGGGGTGGAGAAACTTAATGTACTAGTGGTTTGTCCAATGTCTTTGGAGAGGTGGCCCATTCACTCTCCAGTCCACTGTCACCTTTGGAAAAGTATAAAAGTTGGAGTCAGAAAATAAACTTCCTCTTTTGCCTTGCAAAATAGCAAGTAGCTCGCGTTGTGCTTTCTCGTGTCCTACAGCGACATAGGATTATCTTCATTTTTTAACTGGGGAAGCACAGAGTAACTCTCAAAGAAATTGAACTGCGGCCATCAGGTTTTGACCTCTGGATAAACAGAAAGACAGTTTGTTGTGAAAGCAGTAATGCAATGAGAACATCAAAGGCTCAGGTCATGTGTGAAGCTATGAAGTGCATCAGGTGGGAGCTGTTTCTATAGCCTGTTACCAAATCAGGTGTGCTCAGTGGTAACTTCTTCCTGCCTGAGAGAAGGAGTGAGCAATCACCTGTCTGGAGCAGGTGTGTGCTGCTGTGGGGTTAATAGCTCTGCACAGCACCTCCCTGGCAGTAGGTGCTCACCAGGAGCTGAGGAATGATATTGCAGTATCTTCAAGAGGTTTAATGACAGCATTAAAAATGTAGTCAATGTTCAGTCAACTTAAAATTTCAGCATTCAGTGATGGTTTTTGATTACATGTAGCAGTTCTCTTCCCTGCAGTAGCTGTTAGGATTGTTGGCCAACTTTGTGGTATGGCACTGAAATCTTAGGCTGTAGTTTCTTCTCCAAATCCTATTTTCACTGAGATGCCCCATAAGCAATGACTATAAATGTACTCATATGTTTATTTGGAGTCTTCCTTAATAAGGAGGTGTTTAATAAGCACCTACCAATGGAAATAAATTGAGTTCCTTGAGTCACAGCTGGAGTTGCAACTTCTTCTCCCTTGATTGTCAAGGAATATAGTCTGCATGGAAGAATTAAGAGCTTACAGAGACATCTGGTTGCTAAATAATATAATTAAAGTAAATACAGCATAAGGGGGAGTTACTCCTGTGTTCCTAATGAACAGAAAGTAGAGTTTGGGTGAGAGGAATGCATTAGCTGGTAGAGGGAAGGAAGAAGGGAAGAAAAAGAAAAGGTATGTGGGGGAAGCCAGAGAGAAGGGGCAAAGTCAAGTGAGAAGAGAGTGCAGAAGAGAGGAGATGAGGTGCCTTGTGCTGGAGCCTGAAGGAACACATCACCCAGGGACTGTTTGCTGCCAGGAGCAGATGATGCTGGTGCTGGAGGTAGCTGGTGATAAACAGCAGAGGGGACACGTGGTCCTTCAGAACTTGTAGGACACTGTCTCGTGCAGCATCTGGCTGTGTTGCTCAAAGTTTAGAGGCTCTTTTTCTCCCTAAGTGACTGTATAAAGGACATTTTTCTTTCTAAGTGACTGGCTTGCTGTTTTTACTCCTTTACTAATTTAGAGAGCAGAAAGGCAACTTAACAGATCTGTGCACAGTTCCTGTGTTTAGTTATGGGAGACAAACTGCTGGTAAGAGCAGCCAGGTGGAAGCCCCTTAGCTGGGCTGGGCTGGGCTGATCTGCTTTTGCAAGCCACAGTGTTGGAGCAACCACTTGGGGAGTTCCAGAAGGGCTTCCCCACTCCTTCCAGTGGAGGACCAGCACAGAGGTAATGATGCCTTGAGCTCTCATCTCCTGATGGAATCTTTCCCAATAAGCAAAGCTCAGGTGCTTGTGGCAGGCACATTCTTCTCTCTCTCAGGATTCTTTCATAGAGGAGCACAGAGAAAAAAAAGAGAAAACAATTTCTGTTTCTGCTCCTTGTTTTTCCCATGTGGAATGTATTTGGAGAATTGTTTACCTGGGGTGAGTGCTTGATTGGATTCTGGTGAGGATTGTTTGAGCCTGATGGCCAATCCAATCCACCTGGGGCTGGACTCTTGAAAGAGGGTCATGAGCTGTGAGTTCGTTAGATATGGTTGTTAGAAAAAATAGGTTTATAGTTTTAGTATTTCCTTTAAATAGTATATTAATGTATTATAGTATAGTTATTATAAAGAAATCATTCAGCCTTCTGGAGTTGGACATCATCATTTCTTCCTACTGTGTTTGCCTGCATTTACAATAGGTGCTGCTGTTGTCTAATGGCAGGGGAAGGAGGTGCCCCCTTTGCTCCATGACAAAGCCACTCTGGAGGGGGTTCCTGTGGGGTCTCATCCCCAGGGCTTGGCTGTGTGAATATCCTGGCTGTGCTGTGTGATGGATATTGCTTTTGCTACCTAAGCTTTGTTTTCTCTTGTTTGGCAGCTGCAGAGTGCACAGTGGTGTCCTCTTCCTTCTTGGAATTAATCTGCATGATGATTTTCAAGAAGTATTCAGAAGTGTTTCCATTTTGGCTTTGTGTTTGCACACTGTTCAGGCATAAGGGAAAATCTGTAAGATTTGGAGGAGTCTTCAGGCCAGGGGTATTCATCCTGCTCCATTGTAGACCTGGGTTGTTTAGGTAGAAAAACTTGTTTGAGAGACCCTTGCAAGGCACACTGTCCTGAGGATAATTTTTCAGGGGCGATGTGGAGAATCTCTGCTGAGATAATAAACCCCACATGCATATGCCTGCAAGCCTGTCACTGCCTGTTGGATCCTCGTTGTCTCCAGCGTTGAACCCAGCAGGAATTGAAGGCAGTACTTACCTTGCTGTGCCAGTGGCACGCCCCTGATGATCCCAAAGAGGCTGCCCAAGGATGGAACCTCACGTTGCTGTGGAGAGTGAAGCGTGGAGAGGCCACCCCTCAGGGCTGCTGCAGGAGATGCAGCATGACAGGGATTGCTCATCTGTTCTCTCTACCTTCCACAGACAAATCACAACTGAGAAAAGCGTGAGTGTGGGTTGGTCTTATTCCCTTACTGCACTGCACCTCCTACAAAGCATTCTGTGTTTGTTATTCCTCTCCTCTTTGTTGGGAAACCACCCTGGGGTTAAGTGTTCTACCAGCTGGGAGAAAAGGTTGGCTGAGGTGATAGTGCCAGAACAAGGACTCTGGATTTATAGAAAACAGGCAATAACTGTCCTTATCTTTTATGCATCACTGCATGAACCTTTCATCTACTCTGCTCCAAGGAAGATTTTCCCATCCAGTACTCTGTTACTAAATATATTTTCAATGCAACCTGAAAGTATGTATTTCCTTACTTACTGTATGTTATTGTAATTTTTGTGTGTCTGGTTGCACGTAGTGCTCTGCTGTTTCGTGGGCACAGCATTGACATACGTGTTCTCTTGCACCAGCAGTGTGCAGGTATCAGACACAGAAATCTTTATAGTGAAACTCCCCTGTGAACTTCCAGTATGAAAGACAAAATGGCATCCAATTATCACCCAAAAAGTCTCATAGGGGGACTTTGAGTTTTGTCCACTTTTTAAGCTGGTACGAGATGGAAAGTTTTGCAAGGTCATCCTCTTTTCTCCTGTACCTATGTGATTTTTGAGCCGGTCAGACTGATGTAGGAGCAAACAGAGATGTCTGTGTTTACAGTCACAAAGTACTCCAAATACTGCCAGATAGCATCCTGGCATTCCTGGCTGCCACATTCCTCACTGCTGTGTTTTGCTGGCTCCCAAGAGGAGCAAACCTGCAGAATCAAGAAACTGAATCTTTTCTTACACATCTTTGACTGCACAGACCACAAATGGATTACATTTCCAATTACTGTACTCCTGCATTGAAATCTTTGTGTGAGGAGCTGATTTATTTGCTGCTTAAACATGCAGAGCAGTAGCATATGTGAAAACACATGCAGGAAATGTAAGGTGCAGGTTTTGTGTTGGTTTATGCATGTTTTTTAAATGGGGTCAGTTGCCCTCATAATGGAGAACATTCGTTTACCTGGTGTTCTGGTAGCTCTGTGAGCTTCACAGGGAAAACAATTTCCCTTTGGGGACAAATGCCTAAGGATAAATTAATTTTTCAGGGTGTTCATGCCTGAGTCACAGAAGGGTAGAATTTCAGCACACTGCCTCCCAAAAACCACCGATGTGATGTCAGCTGTCTACTGCACAGATGGGGAAGAAGCAATACTTTGTAAATCCCCAGCAAGGAGCTCTCCGAGCCTCTGGTGCTCACTTTATTAAATGGGCAGCCTTGCAAACATCTAGACTTTCTGTTGGTATTAGTTTTGTAGTATTAGGTGCCCTTTTTTGGTTTTGTTACTTTTTGTGAGGGTGTATTTTACAGGAAAATGGTGGGGATGGTTCTGACTGGGGCAGGCAAAGTGGAAGATAAGCCAGCAGCAATTGCTGTGCATGTCCAGGCAGTGTTAGCAACACTTTCTCTCACCTCTGTAGGATTTTCCAGTGCTCTTCAAAAGGCTAAGTTTGGAAAAAAGTGACACAAGAGCAATTTAAGGACTGCCGGAGGTTTTCAGTGGCATAGAGCATTGCTGTGAAGTGACATATAGAGAAAACACTGGTCCTGGAGCCAGTCTAAATTTATCACTGTGTCACAACAGATAGTTAAATTTAAATGTGCGTCCAGCAGTTGCCATTTCAGTAGGTTGCAATCAGCTTGAATTGATATTACCTAAATAAATCAAAGAGCTGAATAGTGCATCCATTTCTGGTACGGCAGTGCAGTGCACATTATCTGAGAGTAAAAGGAGTTGCTGCAGCTCTGTTATTGTAACCCAGCTCAACACTGCAGGATAAAAGCAGAAATTTTAGTGTATTCTGGACTCCTTCAAATGGCAAGTGCTTGCCACAGTGCAACTGTGCTTGCCACTGCTTGCTGCAGTGCCCAAGCTGGTAAATTACTGTGGTTGTTTGTACATGGATCGATGTACAGTCTGCTGAATGGCTACATGTCATCATCTGCCCAGCCTGGTACTATTCACATGGCTGTGAATAAGGCATTCTTCATTGGAGTTAAATTACAGCCAGTTTTATGCAGCTGCATTTGGTCTTGGGACAGGTCAGCCCTGGGCAACATTCTGCAGTTAGGCATCCCTGTGATGCATCTGTGCTTTTTCCTAGGAAGAAGGTTTTTCTTGTCACTATTCTAGGTCACATCACATCTGGAGTGTGTTTTTGAAGAGACTTTTCTGTCCCCACTTAGTGAGTTTGGGTTTTTGCTGTGGAACTGCCTCCAGGTACCTGTACTCAGGTACTTTCTTTGGGCTGAAACTCCACTGGCTGGCGTGCTCCAAATCAGCTTTAGTTGCTCTCAACTAAAGCTCTCTAGTGGCTCAGAAGCCTTTAATCCACAGGTCTGGGTTGGATCTGGTCTGCTCTGAAATTCCCATATGTGTGTGCTGTGGGTGTTGGGGCCTGGGTGCTGCTCTTTTCATTTTCCAGCTCCCTTAGCTGACGTGGGTGTAGGGCAAGGTGCCTGGAGCAGGGTGCTGTACACGTGGGAGGAAAGGAGTGACTCCAGCTGTCTCTGCTTTTCCTGCCCTGGGATACTTCTGTCCAACAGGATGTAGAATGTTGGATGTGGGAGGAGGTCTCCTTGCATGCTGGACAGCCTTTTACTGCCTGACTTCCTCTCTGAGATCCTGGGAAAACCTCCATACTAAATCCACCTGATCTGATTTTATTTGGGGGAACAAACTGCTTCCCATCTTATGGCTCCATCAGCTTTGTAAAGTCTTTAGTTTTGCCCAAGTTCAGTTCTTCTTGCAGACATATGGAGAGATAATCACATCCCTGCTTTTCTCTCCTCTTTTCAACCCACCATGAACCTTCTGTTGCTGTCCTGCCTCATTTGTTTCTTCTTCTTAGCTTCCTCATTAAATAAATTTCAGCTAGATTGTCCTGTCAGATGAACAGAAAATTAATATATTGTACCCCAAACTTCAAAAAGGAAAAAAATATTTAATTGCAATTGCTTGTGTTCTTATCTCAGCAGGGTCAGTTTTAAGATGGCTGTTGACTTAATTGGCTACAAGGCATTGCTCCCTCCAATTTTGTGTTGCTTCTTAATTTTCATTTATAACGTCCTGTCCCAAATTTGTGTGGTGAGCAGTTGTGCCAGTTCGCCAAAATCTTTCCTCTTTGTTGGTAGAATGGTTAGGGGGCTGTGGGCCAGCAACCTCCCTGATTGAGCTGGTACAGTAAGTACCACTTCCAGAAACTCTGCAATATAAGATAGGAAATAACTCAGTAAATGGCTATAAAATGCATTCATTTAACTCTGACTTATTTTTTGTTAAGTTCTGAAGATAAAGCATATGGAGATTCTCTTTCTGGTTTATATATTGAAATACAGGAGCTCAGGGGCAGAAATGTGAATGGTGCAGTTATGAGTTTATTTTGCTACTCATAGGTATGTTTCCTTACCTTGTTATATGGCTGCTTCCAGGAATCAAATATTTGAGTTTGCATTGCACTGCTTTTGATGTCTGGAAGCCTTTGGTTTATTTTTAGATGACACTTTACATCAGGTTTACAGTGTTTCTGGTAGTTTAAAGGAAAGGGAGAATGTGATCTCATGACTCTCAACAAGGCCTTAAAACTTTGACACTCTCTTTTCCTGGAGACAAGATACATTCTGGTCATCTACAAGCCGATGTTTTTCAGTGGCAGCAGCTTTTGGTGCTGTCTGGAAAGCAAGGCTGCTCACTTTGATGGAGAGAGTGTTTCTGTCCTCCTTGACTTAAGGAGAAAGAAAGAAAGAAAACAGCACTTCATTTCTTCTTTTTTTTTTCTTCAGCATATACACTGTGTCATTATACAATAAACATATTATTCCCTTTTTCTCCTGAAAAACCTTTTCCTTTCAGTCACTTGATGCTGTGGGAGCATTTCTGGTACTACACACTGCAGCATCTTTGTTCTGCAGAAAGCAGTGAACCAGAGGCAACACTGGGGTTGGATTTGAAGTTCTACACTGGGAAAAGGAAAAGCCAAACTTTACACTTGTATTTTAATGTGTGAGGCATGATCTAAAGCACATCACAGACTGTATTTTTGTTTGTTTTTTTTCCAGTCATGCATCCTAGCTCTGCCATGTTCCCATGACCTGATGGAGTAGAAATGAGTAATTTCTGTATCTGGAGGGCTTTCGCTCTAGCACCTCATTACCTGCCAGGAATGTCTTAACACCTCTTGTGCCATTTCTGGCTTTCCAAGTGTGACTTGGAAAATGCAGCTTTCTGCATTTCAGGGCATCAGAGGTCAGCCTGTGCTGAGGCAGGTGACATCCCACTGCTGGGGGAGGGACATGGAGTTCCCTCTGTCCTGGCTGAAGCTGGCTCCAGCAGAAGGCAGGTGCTTGCCTGCACCTCCTGGCCTTCCTCTGCACCTGAGGCATCCAGAGCCGGCTGATGTCTTTGTGCCCTGTTTGTCACCCTGAGACTAAGCCAAAGGAGGGAAAGGAAATTAATAAATGTTAATATATGCTGGTTTAATTGAGAAGCACTGTTTTCATCAGCTGTTGTTTGAAGAACAGGCTTAAGTATGTTTGTAAGCCCAAACAAATGTTGGCTTTTTAAAGCTGTTGCACAAATACAGGGATCTTGCTGCTGCTGAGAGGTTTAGAGCTATGAGCCCAAACTCTATGGACGAATAATGTGGCTGGGATTCAGTAAAGCCTATTAAAGATAATATTCTTCTATTCAGTAGCTTAAGCCAAGTCAGCCTTCAAATCCTGACTTGCCTTATTTTCTGTGTTGCTCCAGCACCACAACACTCAGCATTCTGTGTTATTTAGAACAAGCAGAAGTGATCTCCATCTCACTCTTGTTTTCAAGAGCTTGAATAAGTTTTTCCTTCAGACCTTTCAGAGGCTTCACCTCTGGTTGAAGAGAAGAAATGAGATTGTTCTGCTGCTGACAGAGTTCAGTGGTTTCTCCTGTTCTTTCACCATCTCCAAGGCAGAGGAGTCCTGGGGCAATGATTATGACATGGGGGAGTAGGATCCCTGAAAGCAAAGTGAGACTTTTGTTCAAAACTATTTGAGAGAAGTCTTTTTGCCTTCTTAGGAAAACCAGCTTGAGACATCCTTGCATCCTGAGGTTCACGTGACATTTGCCTTAGAAACATTTTAAAAATTGTTTTTAGGTGAAATGAAGGTCATTTCTGTAAATTAATTACACTTGAGACTTGGAGAGCACTGCAATTTAAAAGTTATAAACCAGAGCAGCCTTCTCAGATTGGTGGAAAAGCCTGAAGGCTGCAGACCAGTTTCTAAATGTAGTCATGGTTACTTGGTTCTGTCTTACGGAAAGGTTTGTGCCTAATCCACCAGGCAGGTAGAAAAGATAAGACATAGAATTGACTACAATGTGTATAGCTGGAAGACCTTTAAGGAGTGTGCTTGGGGAGGGTATGCATATTAATAAATAAATGTTACTCCAGCAGGTGAGTTCATGCACAGCAACGTGCATGCAGAGCATGGCTGCCTTTCTCTGCATGCAGACCCAAAATAGGGTTGTTTTGTCAGAGGTGTGGTGCTCCAGGTACCAGAATTAGGATGTCCTTGACATCAAAGTGAATTCCCTGCTTGAAAACAGGTTATGAAGGTCTTTGTGTTCTGGTTGATTAATTCTTGTGATTTCCTATGGAAATGGCCCTTCCTTTATTTCATCGATACCAAAATTAAAGTGTAGCCCCTACTCAGTAGCAAGAACAATGAGCTCACTGTGACACACCATATAGCACTGACCTTTCTGAAGCAGAACAGCAGATCCAGATCCATAATATTAGGCACAGCTTGCTGATTGTGCTGAGATCTCTGCAAACTGGGTTCCTCTAAGCGAGACAAACCTGCGAAAAGTCACTGCCAAGGATGCTCGGGCACTGCATACATTTGTGAGGTGCCCTCCACCCTCCTCGCTGCCTGCAGCAGGGTTTATTTTACCCCGCTCAGGGCTCAGTGGGGAGGGAAAAGCTTCCAGGGCTGCAGCAGATGGCTGAGGCCAGGCTGGGCCTGCAGTGACACGGGCTCTGTGTGCACACAGACCGCTATTGATCGCGGCGGCACAGACGCTGATTCACGGGCAAGGGCTGGCCAGCAGCACCCCTGGCTGGGGACTGTGCAGGGAACAATTTCTCCTCGGGAAAAATGGGCCAAAAGAAAGGCATTTGTGTAGCAAACCCCAGCTGAGAGGCTGGGGAACAGAAACCCGAGTATGGGGACGTTTTTGTTTTAAAAGTGTACAAGAAGGGACTTTTTTGTGACTCTGGGCAGATTAATTTCACTTTTTTGTCTTTTTTTTTTTTTTTTTTGGTTTCCCCCACAGCCACCCCTCTTACTAGTTCATTTGGCAGCATTAAATCAAAATGCAGGAAGCTGCTGGCTGTGCTCATGCTGTGTCAGGTGTTTCAGACGCCTCCGTTGTGACCACGAGCTGTTGCAAAAATCTAAACTGAGCAAAGCACTGCTGGAAGCCAGAGATTAATGGCATTTCCTGAGTAATTTTTGAGTAAATAATCCCATGTGTTTATTTTTTTATCACAAATAGCATCAGGAAACCTGAGAAGATATATCATCCTCGTTTCCTAGGTGCTTTGATGTCCAGGCTACAGAAAAAAACAAGGAGGTGGAAAAGCAATCAGGTGTGTGTGTTCCTTTTAAAAAAACATAGTATTTTTTTTCTTTGGCTACATATTTTTGTTAAGGAAATATTCCTTGCACATAGGGCTCATAGTGCCAAAAGAAAGTATTTCCAAAAAAAAAGACAAGAGAACTATTTTCATAGATTCATCATAGGGTCACAGAATGGTCTGGGTTGGAAGGACCTTAAAGCTCATCCAGCTCCATCCCCTGCCATGGCAGGGACACCTTCCACTGCCCCAGGCTGCTCCAAGCCCTGTCTAGGCTGGCTTTGGACACTTCCAGGGATGGGACAGCCACAGCTTCCCTGGGCAACCTCTGCTAGGACCTGTGCACTCTCACAGGAAGGATTTCTTTTCCATAGCTAATCTAAACCTGACCTCTGTCAGTTTGAAGCCATTCCCCTCTGTCCTGTCACTCCATGGACTTGACAGAGTCCTCCCTTGGCTTTATTGTAGTGCCCTGTAGGTACTGGAGGGTGCTCTAAGGATATCTGAGATGGTTTGTTTATATTTGCGGATAACCAAAAACCACAATGCTCAGGTATTAATTTTGGTGTAAGTAGAGGTAAATTAGAGTCTGGGAATGGCTTCTGTAAATGCATGGGGAAGATCTTGTTTTGCTGCCTGAGGGTGATGGGGAATGGAAAGAAGTTGCTGCCTTAGGGAGATGCTGATGATGCCTCCTGCAGTAGAAAGGAGGCACAGGAGCTGCTGGAGAAGGTAGGATTTGCACTGCTCACTTTTAGGATTTGCATTGCTCACTGTCCACCACATTCGAGTCCTGAGAACAGGAGAGTAAGCACTGGCTTAAATGAAGTAAACAGCACAGTGTGGACCCTTGAACCAAAAAGTAATTAAAATTTGGACGCTGGGAAGGATCATTTCCATTTAGGGCTGCCCTGAGAGCCTGTGAGGTCTGCTGGGCAGGAGTGGTGGTCAAAGGGGGGTTAGGGAGGAAAGGCCGGGAGGGGGAGAGAAGCAGCACTCTTGAGAGGAGTTTTAGGAAAGCAGAGCAATGTGCAGTACTTGAGGGTTTGGGAACGAGGGAAGTGAACATTAGGACTATAAAGCTTGATGCCTACTATGAGCCGCCTGCCACAAGTGCTCTGCAGAGAGCTGTGATGGTTATTTTCCCCGTCTGTTTTTTAATTTATTGTACCAGAAGCAGGAAGGCAATGCCCAAAGTCTAATGCAAAATAAAACAGAGCAGTTTTTGATTGTGCTGCACAGTCAAGTGGAAAAATGAGATAACTGGGACTCCAGTTTAAGGCCCATCTGAGCCAAACCCAGGAGGAGCCTGGCTCCAGGTTGTGTGGTGGAGCCACTGGGGCTGCCTTCAGGAGGGGAGCTGGGTGAGGTTGCTCAGCAGCCTCTGACAAGGAGTGCTGATCAGGAAAAGTGAACTTTTTGTAGACTTCAGAGTGGCTGTGCTGTTTTGAATGCACATTACGTGTCTGAAGTTCAGCTGCTTGTGATGGGCAGAGTCCTACAGCCTGGCCTTACAAGAACTGCTGGGGTTCATATAAGATTAATGGTGCTGCTGTCAGAGGTATTACCTAGGCAAAGAAAAATTGGCAGATGGAGTACTGGATTATTTTAGAAAGGTTGGTAGAAAAGAAAAAAAATCCTTTGGTTTTTTTCCTTCCTCCAGGACTGAATTAGTCAGGATGCCTGGGAAATAAAACTGAGTCACGGTGTTTACTCTCTGTGAAAAGTAATGCTCTCTTTTCCCCTCCCTGAGGTTATGTTTTTACAAAGGGCAGTGCGTGAGCATTGCTCGCTCCTTTGGCATCTCCTGGTCCCGGGGGCGTGGGAATGTGCCAGCAGGAATGGGCTAGAGGAGGTGGGGCTGTTCTCCCCTCCGATGGCCTCCCATTGTGCTACACCCATGGCATCCAACTGGGGAAGGAAGGATGGGAAGGGAAACTGCTGGCTGTGACAGCTCCCCTTAGACTTGGAGTAACATGCTTTATTTATTGGTTTTGCTGATGAAATAGGCAGAAACAGAAGGTAAATAAATACCATCTTCCAGAACGTTAGAGATGCCTGTATCTGTCACTGGAAACCAGTTGTGCTCTTGGAGGGGCTTCCAGCAGGAGTGCCCAGGCCACCCACCCACCCTCTGATATTCTGGTGAATGGCAGCACATCCCTGTTCATGAGGCAGTGCTGCATCGAGGTCCAAAACCTTGCTCAGACATGAAAAAATTGTTTTGGAAGTTGACAAGCACCAGCAACACATGGGGAGTTGTGTTAAATTCATGATTAAGAGATGGTATCAGAACTGAACTTTTGGAAGGATTTCTTTGTAAGAGAAGTGGTCCAACTATCATAAAATTAAGTTAGAGCAAAGGGGGAAGGTGCCCTGGCCAGGACTGGACGATTTGTGAATCTCTGACTTCCAAAAAGCTCTGGGCTCACTAGCCCCTGGAGAGAAACAGGGTGCTGTGCATGGAGGGCTTCTGACCACCATGGGCATTTATAGGTGATCCATGTGCTCTCCTTGCAGGAATCTTCCTCTGTCCCCAGGTTAAATTGGTACCAAGCTGTCTGCAGCACATCTTGGCCTCTCACATGTTGTGCAGTGTTAATTTAGTCTATGGACAAATTCACAGGAACAAAATGCTGTGTTTTTCCCGAGTTCTCCCTGAAAAAGTTATCTCTTCTTCTTTGGCAAGCCAGCTTGCAGAGATGCTGAATCCCAAGCAGCGTGAGGCAGGTATTCCCCAGAGATTTACACTTTTCAATATCACTCCTATCCTGAGCACCCAAATGCAGAGAAACCTGAACACATTATGCAACTGCTGACCTTGATCAGGTTCAAAATTATCTTAAATGTTAATCAGTAGCAAGCACAACTTTTATTGTGGGAAGTATTTTATGTGGCATTCAAGCATGATTGTTGTAGTCTGGGGTCTGCCTTTGACTTTATTACGCTTCAGGTTTTCCCAGTTAATTTATCAAAATGACATGCAGCTCTGGGGGGCAGCTTTGTGGTATATGATTGACTAAAAAACGCTCTGCATTTCTGAAAGGCTTTTAAAGTTACTGCTTTCACACCAGGTATATTTGTTGTTCTAATGCAGGTCACTTCCTCTCCTAGTTGTGCTATCCTCCAAGCAGAGCCCAGTAGAAATAGTTTCTAATGACAGAAGGTGGATTGCAGGGCTGGACAGTGTCTGAAGAAGGTTGTTTTCTTACCCAAATGCTACTGAGCCAGTTGTTCAGTTTCCTTTTGACACACACATCCATTTTCAGATGCCATTAGCAGATTAAATGGTGAATTTTGGTAAGAGGTTTGGCGGCAGCCATCATTTGTGAAGTGGCTGCGGGCATCATAATATTCTTCTCACTCGATTCGAAATTCCCCCATTGCTTTCAGTAGAAAACGAAATAACTTTTTAGACTGCTTAAGTATTACTCATGGCACAGCAGTTTTAATTGTTGTCAATTCCTGGCTGCTAATGAAAGAACATGAAATTTGAGTGTCCTATATCTTTGTATTTCAGAACAGTGGAGGAAGGATTGAAGAGGAGATGGAGCCTGGGTGGTTCTGATTAGTGCAGCAAAGTGAGGATGCTGATGCTGTTTCAGGATGGGGCTCATTTCTTTTCTTTCCAGGGAACATTGGCATTTCTAGTTCATTAAGTTCCAAAATAGGATTTTAGGCAGAAATTCCAGTTTTTGACAAGTCATTTGTCTTTACACCTAGGAGAAGACCGTTTTCTTATTGTATTAGGAAATTTGGCAGGAGCGTATTCTCCTTCCCCAGTCATTCATAGTTGTTGCTGCACTTTGCTATGTGATGATACAGTTGTATGTAGGGATTTCTTCCTTCCAAACATATTTTCTAATCTTTTTCTAGTAGCACACCTAAGAAGAGAATGATTATTTCAGGAATGTGCCAAGGGCTAGTAAGGACTGAAAGCAGTAAGAAAGTCAGAGAAGAGGCACCTCAGTAACAAAAGAAGAGTCATGTCAGGAATAAAGTAGATTTTATTGGGAGAAGAAAGTGGAGTACAGGTTCAACGATGTGGAGAAGTGGAATTGCCTGAGCCACAGATTCTTTTTCTCTCTAAGGTAAAACCCAGAGCCCAGCTTAGGTCACGTTGTGTGTTGTGTGATCTGTTGGCCAGCACTGGCTGTGTAGCTTGGAAGGTCGACACAGCTTGATGACCGGGTGAACAGCTGTATTACTGTAACCATTTCTATTTTAGAAAAGCTAATGAAGCAGTTGTGAAGGTCTGAGAACAAGGTTGAGAGGAGAGGCTGTTCAGGGAAAGCGATACACTGAACAATAAAGGACTTCAGGGTATAGGGACACGCTGCTTTCAAAGCTGACCCAGAGCAGGAATGAAGTGCTGAGAGTGCTTGGCACTGGAACGTGATTGTTTCGGTTTGGAGGTCTGTGGTCATGGGCAAGGTGATGCAATACCATCTGAGTACGTCCCTCCTGTGTTTTGGAGCCTCAGCACATGCACAAACCCAGAGTTTGTGGGGCTCCGCCCCTCAGTGGGATGTTACAAACATTATACACCAGAAACTACCTGTGCTATATTTACAATAATGTGCCAATATCTGTCACCTGCGTTGAACAGTGTGTCCCCAGCCTAAACCAATAGAAAAATGCCAACACTGCAGTGCAACATGGAGGGCATGAAGAAGGAGAAAAAGGACAAGGTGCACCCAATTTCCTCCATCTTGTCCCCTTTGGACCCCTAATCTAGAATCCTAAAATTTTACTTTTGCACCCGTGCCACACTTAATTATTACTAATATCAAACACTCAGAGCTGGTAATTCATCCTGTAAGATTGAAAACTCTTTTCCATGGACAGAGATCACAGACAGTGTCTCTGGGGGCTCTGTCCAGGGGGGTTCCTGACCCCCTGCCAGGGTCCCAAGGTCCCTTCCAGGGCAGGCAGAGGGAAGCCCTGGATTCCCACAAGAGTTGCTGTCACTTTCAGACAAATACACTTACTAAAGGCAACAGAAAAATACAAGCTCAGAAAGAGTTGTGGGAGTAGCTCTTGCAGACAGTGCACGGAGATTTAAGCTGGCTCCAGCTGACATTAATAGGAGGGGTGTAGTAATTCTTTTCATCCCTTCTCTTAATTGCAGATGCTTTTTGCAAATCTCTCGAGGGTGACATCTGCTCCTGGTAGGAGGCTCTAAAATTGTAGGTTTTCTTTACTGCCACTGTGCACTCTGTGGAGTCTGCTGAATCTTTCTTGCCTAGTTGAAAATGGGAGATTTTAATTCAGTGAGTGTGGGATTGGTGATGCAATGGGAGGAGCTGTGCCTTGCAGGAGTCACACAAATCTCTGACCGCTTTCAAGCAAACTTTTCAATGTCTGTGCCTGCTGTAAGTCTAAAAGTCAGTGCCCCATGACATGCTCCACTTTGGCTCCTGTGGCATTTGTGCTGTCTGCAGCTGCTCTGGCAGATGAGATTGTGTGTGACTCGAGCGGAGAGTGGGGCTGATCTGACAATAAATGTGTATTTTAATGGAGCTGTTGCATTGCATTAACATTGTTTATCTTGCGATGGCCGCCATGCGTTGGCACATGACACGGGCAATATCAATGATGTGGAAAAAGGCAGGGCTTCTGAAGGGGCTGTGCTGGTGCTAAGTCATGTGTAGTGTAATTGGAGTAGTATCTGGTCTGCTGATAAAATAAAGGCAGCTAATTGCCAGCACTTTTGTTTTCTTAGTCTTTTTTACTTATGAAAGACTTTTCTCTGCTTGGTTAATGTATTCCTTTCAGGAAGTTGTGTGCTTTCACATGCAAGGTAACTTGTGTGAAAGCATTTGCAAGATTAATTTTCACTTGCTCTCAGGAGTATTGGGGAAGATAAAACAACCATGTACATTCCCATTATTTTTTGGGCTATATTTGCCCATTGGGCTCTTCCTGAGATGCAGAAGCTGTAGATAACAAAGCACGCAGCACGTTGTACAAAGTTAGCCTCTTCCCACGTACGAGGCCCATTAGGAAATTTTCAGTTATCATTTATTGAGACAGGAGGTATATTCTCCTTTTGCAATAATTTATTGGCCAATTTATAAAAGTTGCTAGTTAAATTAGTTGGTGTGGGAGGACTGAAAAATGGGGATGAGCAAGCAGCCAACTGAAAAGCCAGCCCTTCTTACATGGGCCATGGTCCATACCATTTTTCAAGCAGGAACATTAGTAAGAGTCAGTTATTTCTGTTGATTTTCTTTCATCTTGTTGGAAGCCACATGGTTCGTGTTCCACTTCACACACTCTCAGACTCCTGAATCATCTGCTAGTTAAATAAAAATTTTGAAGTCAGTTATTGTTTTAATAGAGAGGATTTGTAAACTTGGGTTTGGAATCTCTTTAGAGGGATGCATTTAGTAAGGTAAAGAAATAATTATTATGTATAGATGTGTGCTGTTATGTGGACCTCTATGAGTTTGTGAAGTCTATTTCTGAGGAAATAACTTGGCACTGTTAGCATCTTCCTCAAAGATTCATGCCAAGGTCCTGTTATTTATTAGATATTTTCCTTTCATTAAAAAAGAAAAAAAAAAAGGATTATAAGATTTTTGCCAGCCTGTATCACATTTAAGTCTGTTAAATCCGCTGTATCGCTGAGAGACAGAATACCAGAGGCTTGGAGGAAAGTGTTAAACCTGTGAAGCTGACATAAAAGATAATATGGCCACGGGCTGCACCCCAAGCTCTAATAGTGAGAGACTGCCTTTGCCACCAAGGTTTGCAGTTTAATACTGCTCCCGAGACGTGCTGTCATTGCCCGTGACTCTGGAACCAAATCCTGTGTCTTGTTCTATCTTAGGGCCACTCTGAGGGCTCGCAGTGTTTATAGTATGGAAAGCAGACGTTTCATGGCATCATGGAGATTGCAGTTCCTTCAGTGCATTAATTCTCCTGCTCTGTCAGCTGCAGTGAGGTGAGGCACAGCTCCTTCACTTGTCCTGCACTGCTGCTCTGTGAAACGCCAGAAAAACTGAGCAGAGCCTGCTCAGGATTACTGAACTTGGGGGAAAAATTACACTGCTTTTAGTGGATGCTACTTGAGTTGTTTCTGGAGGATGCAAGGTTTTTTCAGCTCCTTCTGTTACCTATCAGTGCCATAAAAATGCTGCTGACTCTCTGGTAGTCCTTCCTTTATATTTTCTTCGTTACAGCCTGTGTACATTTTGCCCACTGCAGTCACCAAAGGAAGGAAGAAGGGTCGCAGAGAACCTACTAGAGTGGTATTGGCTGTGTTTGTGGAGCCCACACTGCAAACCTCCTGTCCCTGATTAATGTCTATGAGTGCCATAAGAGTAAGAGCAAGGATCAAGTAATTTTGGAGGGTAAACCAGTTTTCAAGGTGTGAAGACGACTTGCTAGGAGGCAAAAGAGAGGCAAAAGCTTAAATGACTTGAAAGCAGGGTTTAAGCTTCCACCTGCTGTGGTTTGAGGACTTCTCTTGGGGAGGTAGCAGTCTCAATTGATGGCATCCCTCATTCTTTCTCTCCCCTGGAGAAGCTGTGCTCGCCCATGAGTGTTGTGGTCTGTGCTTCTGTGCTATGTCAAAACTGGAATTCAATTTACAGTCCCAATGTAACTGAATAGGAGAGGCTGAAAAGCAAACCCTGGGTAGAGCTGAATGGAAATTTTGCACGTGGGATGTGGAGTTCTGCAGTGTTTAGTAATAATATAACAGGATGGAAATTTAAAAGAAGCAACTTGTGTAGGCTAGCACCTGTGACAGCTGTAGTTTTGCTCTGCTCATGTGATGATCACCGTGTAACAGGCCTTAACTCCACTTTCTAATTCTGTAATTCCTGAGCAATTGTAACTGTCAGGGGAGCTCGGTGTAAGCTGCTGCATAAACCCTTGTAGCAGGGCTGGCAAAGGCAGTGACAATGGATGCTGGAAGCCCAGGGGATGTCTGACCCTGGCATCCCGTGTTTATATCTGCCTCAAACCTCTTATTAACCTTTCCACAATGGATCTTCTGACTTTCTTACTCAGGAATGTGCTTGGGCTGGTGCTCAGCTCTGAGAGTGTTTGCAAATCCAGCTGAGCCCTGTGGGAATTAACTCTTGCTGAACTGTGTGCTCAGCTGGGACCTGGATTCAAGGGCTGCTCTTTCTGATCCACAAGTTTCTCTTCCACAGTCCAGAAGTTTCTCCTCTGCCATGATGTGGTGTCTGTGACTCCCACCCACAGCAAATGCCCTCTATCCCAGCATTGGTCTACCAGACTCTGCTGTTTCTCTCAGCCCAAAGAGGCTGTGGCCACCTGAGAAAAAGGATGTTTTCCTTAGTCTTGGGTCTTAGTGGTGCCAGTGAGAAGTCCTCACCGCATGAAATATTTTTTGGCCACAGACTTTTGCTTTTGGCTGTCATCTGTGAAAATTTAAATAGATATAGTTTACAAAAAAAAAAAGTCTTTATATTTGTTAAATTTATATTACTCGTGTATTTATTATAGATAATTAGTTACATTTATTATATGTATATTTGTTTTGTTTATATATTTATGCACACATGCGTATTATACATACATGCTCTGTACATATATTGATTTGCACATATTCATTTATATAAACATATAAATACATATATATTGTTGCATTTTGGTAAAGAGCATTTCCATCTTATGTTTCTGTGCACAAGGACTAGAAATGTCTACTCCAGGAGGTATCTACCTGAAGAGGATTAACATACAGAGGTCATAAATGATATAAAAAATGTTTGTTGTTAAACTGTGATAACCTTAGCCACAGGGAAGCAGCTGGCACTTTATTGCCAGTGAGTTCCTTTGTGATCCCCTTAAGCTCCAGCCAGACAATAGCACATTTATAACTTTTTAAAAATTAAATGTAGAGTAGAAAGAGCCACGTTGGATTTGAGATGTGAGGTGCTCTGGTGGGATTGCTCCAAAGTCACACAGCTGGTTATGCATCCAATGGCAGCCTTTCTTCCTCCCTTTGTGGCTGATGAAACTCAGGGCAGTGGTAGAAATAAAAGCAGAACTTGAGGAATCCTTTTCCTGGTCTCTAGCTTTGCTCTCTATCAGCAATTAAATAGAAAACAAACCCCAGCAATTGAAACCAGCTTGCCTTGAACTACACATTTGCTATGGAATTACTTCATGGACAGGTTTTTCTCTCCTGGAGAAAAGGCACTCAGTTTGAAGTTTAGAGGCTCAAGTAATTTTTCTCTGCAGTGAGAAATGGCAGCAATGCAGTAACCTTCAGAACATGAGTAACACCAGTTCTGTGTCAGGAAGCCATATAGCTGAAATGGCTTGGCCAAAGCACCTGGAGTCAGAGTGCACACAAAATGTGCTTGGTCACAACTCACCTTTTATAGGTGTGTAAAAGGAATGGAGCTCCCTCTGAAGGGTTTTAAAGGCTGGTGGAGTGAGTTACTGATGAATCATCTTGTGCTACTATAGCAAGTCTGGAAAGTGTCTCTGGAAGGGGTCAGTGTCCTGGTTTGAGCTGGGATGGGGTTCATCATCTTAGCTGCTGGTATAATGGTGTGTTTTGGATTTAGGGTAAGAGTAACTCATCCTAAAACTGATGTTTTAGTTGTTGCTGAGCAGTTCCTACATGAAGTCAGGGTCTTTTCAGCTTCTCATGTTGCCCTGCTGGTGAGGAGACTGGGGGGAGCACAGAGAGACAGGACAGCTGACCCAAGGGATATCCCACACCATGTAGTGCCATGCTCAGTGTATAAACCAGGAGGAAAGCTGGCCTAGGCCAATGCTTGGGCATCAGGTGGTGGATAACTGCACTGTGCAACATTTTTTTTGTATATTATTATTTTATCTTTATTGTTATTATTATTTTCTGTGTCCTATTAAACTGTCTTTATCTCAGCCTACCAATTTTACTTTCCCCCCAAGTTCTCTGTGCCATCCCACTGTGGGGCAGAGAGAGTGAGCAGCTGTGTGGTATTTCATACCTGCCAGCTGCTTGGGTCAGTGACTCTGAACTGAAGCGTATTTCAATCTTGACCTGCTGTGACTGAGCCCCTGACTGTGGATGGGGAAGTGTGCTGTAGGAAAGGTTATCCTGAAGGCATGTGTAAGGAGAAGGAGCATGAGCAGTGAATTGAGGGTTTCCACATTATGAAGCAGTGTTGCCTTTTCTTTGAACAACACTGGGATGGTGGTGGTAGACGTGTTTGTATTTGGAAAAATATGAGCTGTCACCTGATGGGGAGCAGAAGGCTGTCCAGTTTTCTCCTCAGTTCTAGCAAACTGTTGTATTGTGTAATCCCTTCTGCAAAATTTACTGTGCCTTGCTCTAGAGTGCTATGTTGCCACTTTTGTTTTCCCTCTTGCTCTGGGTTAAGAAACTCTCACTGCCAGGCTGAGTCTCCTCATTGCCCACATTGCTCTCACTCTGGTGCTAGCATTGTATTTAACAGGTTCAGTTTAGGGGGTTTTGTTTATTTGTTTTGTGGAAATTTATTCTATCCCTTTGGTAATGTATATGTAGGAAACAACTAAATGCCCTGTTAAACTTTACTTTCTAAATCCAAATAAGTTCCTGAGTCTACCTGCAGAACGTGGGCTTGGTGTTTACTCTGCAGACCTGTAGCTCAGCTTCTTTCTGCTTGAAACCATCAGTGTGAAGGAAGTTCTGTGGCTCCCTCACCTGACACTAACACAGGTCTTTCTCAATCTCTGGAGAGACCCTGCTTGCAAAACTGCCCGCCTGCCTCATGGTATTTTCACAAAAAAAAAATATCAACAAAACCAAAACTAAAACACTCCACAGCAACAAAACAGCAACAACAAAACTCCCAAACCAGAACAAAAGAAAAAAAAAAAAAACCAACCAACCAACACTCTCAAAACAAACAAAAAACCTCCAAGCAAGCCCTGCTTCCTCACTTCTTCCTTGGGATTGTCTTTGCTTTCTCACTGTGCTCTCTTGTGCAGCAAATTTATTCCTCCAATCAATTTCTAATTTCCTGGGTTGTTTTTCACTTTTTTTTTTGGTGCCATAGATGTATATTTCTTGTGTGAAACCTGCACATAAGTGCCTGCAGGTCTCGAATCATCCACTCTGCCTCTCTGCTGTTACAGCCTCATTCCCTCTGGCTGAACTCCGGCACCTTTCCCAACAACTTCTCTAGTCTTTGTACCATTTTGATGCCACTCTTCAAGGTGTACTTTGTGCATCATTTCTGTCAGATATTTACCGAGTGTGCACCCTATAGATCCTATATACTTTCATGTTTGTTGTAAACATTTCCTTAACGCTGTAATCTTTTTTTCTCCTGTAGTGCTTGCTTATAGTCAGAGAGAAGTTGAGCAAAATCATCAGATCTGTTTCCCTTAAGAAAATGTCCTGTTTTGCTTTCTGAAGAATCAAAACTTCTTAGGCCTAAGCCCTGTTTTTCTTGCCCTCCTGTTCCAGCACTTAAGCTCATCTCTCTGCTATAGCAGAGCTCAAAGGCAGGAGGGTGCCTTCACCTTCCACTCTTGATGTACAGCCACCACCCAAATGCACCAGCAATTCTCGAGCAGCAGAACAGCCAACCAGGCAGGAACCTGCTGATCTTCATCCACACCAAAGGAATACAGAACAGGAAAGGAACAAATTCCAGGGAAGCTCCCTTGGTGATGGTGTTGTTGCTGTTCTCTGCTTTTTAACTTCTCAGCAGGGATACAGGCTTTTTTGCATTCCTGCCTGGAAGCCAGCAAACCCACACTGGTAGTTCAGGTTTCTGTTTGAGGAGCCCTGCAAATCTTGCAGACACCATCCTGGAGGCATGCATAGCTCTGTGTCTGAATTGATTTCAAACTGCCATCCATAATCTGGGTAATAATCTACTATTCACAATTAGATGTAGTTCCAATTTCTTGAATGCTCAAGCAATCATTTTCTTTGGTAATTGAGTTCCCCGTAGAATTCTCTTATTCTGATCTCCTGCTCGGAAAACGAAGCATATTAATTTGAAAAGCTGCATCAGTGCCTGGCCAGGACAATGGCAGCAGAATAATTGCATGGAAATCTCTTACAACAGGTTTATTTTCATCTAATAAAGCTTTCCCTGGTGGTTATGCTGCATGCCATGAATATGATACAAACTCTAAGGTCTGCATGTGTGTGCCTGCATGGGCAACTGGGTTTAACATTTCAAGATATCTTTGTTACTTTTTTGTAAGTGTTTAAAGATTCATTTTTTTTTATGTATTTACCATTCTATCTTTGTTTTTATGATGAATTTTGGGTAAGGGAAGGGGTCTGAGAGGAGAAGTGACTCCTTCTGCCTGCAGGATTTCTGCACATACAGTACACATCTACAACACTGGAATAAAAGTTATGTTCCAGCCTCTAAATGAAGATGAAGTTGAGTTCTATGGGATGCAGAGCAAACAATTAATAAGGGATTAGAGGCCCTTACAAAAAGCTTATAACTCAGCAGGGAAACAAAGGAAAGCAGGAAACAGGTGCAGAGGGATGACTACCCCTAGTGTCAGGAGCTCAGCCCTGTGTCAGTGTGGTTGGGAGTTGGTAACAGTATAAACCTTGATTGAGCTTGTCAGTGATCACCTTGTCTGATTTATGGTTTGTCTTGGATTTGTCGTTCTAGTTCTGCAGTTTAGGGTGTTGTCAAATACCCTTTTTTTCTCCTAGGGGGTTTGCCCATGGGGAATATCTGTGTATGTTCAGACCAAGTAGCAGATGCCATTATCATGGGAGATGTGTCTAGAGAATGGTCTTCAAACATTATTAATTAGTGCTTTTCAGCTCTGGGCTGGAAGCTGGTGAATGGTGGGCCTACTGTGTTTAAGATTTCATGGAGTTAATGTCAGTATTTATTATTACAATTATTCTTCTGGTTATTGTTTGCTGTTTCACCTATTGAGGTATTTTGTCAATTGAACATTTAAATAAGAGAAGATGTGAAGATTTAATAATAGGTGATAGCAGGATCCCTCATATGGAGATGCAGCTCATGCTTGTCTTATATTTCTAGATAGGACTTCTGTTTTCTCCCATAACAGGGTCAAGAGGCATAGTCTGGCATTTTCAGAGGGTCTGTGTGGCCAGCTCCTGTTGAAGGTGACTGGGTTGTGGGAATCTTACACCTTGAGATCCCAAACACATTTTGGGCTTTCTTTCCTGCCATGTCTATTTAGTAGTTTGATGGGCTTAATGAGGCCCAAGGATGCAATGACTTGAATCAGCATAAGAGAAAAAAACCATCAGAAACGTGTCCCACAGTGGGGCTGAAGTATTCTAGGGATGCAGAGCTAGTTATGAATGAAAGAACTTTCCTTTTCAGACTTGCAGCCCCCCACTTTCCATAAAGGACAGCACAATCTGTAGATGAATGCCTCCATAAATATTCAGAGTGTGTCAACAGTTATGGAGCACAGTGGTGTTACTTTTTGTTATTTACAAGGAGATGCTGTAGAGTTTTTACACAGTAATCCTACAGCTGCACCATTTCATACAGAACCTTTACTTCCTGGCAATCAGATGAGTGATGTTTCAGATGTCAGATTTTCAAAGGAAAACTGGATGTGCAAAGCCCTGTTCAGAACCTCTCCTTTCCTTTTCCACTAATACTGATCAGCTAAAAGTATTTCAAAAGAGGGTCTTATTTTCCTAGTGAAAACATTAAGAAATGCCAAAGAAAGATCTTCCTTATAATCTTAGCTGTATATGAATATATAAAACCAAGGAAAATACAATGTATGTACCAAGCCACACCTTTGCTGTTACTTTTCCACTTACTAGGTTAGCTTAATGGGATGTAATGACAAGAAGCTGAATATTGAGGCACTCTTCTTCTGCTTCAATCAGTGAAGGCACAGTTCCTGCATTGCCTCCCTTCCACCAGACATAAATGTCCTTGGCAAAAGCACATTTAATATATATACAAAAAACAACCCATCCCTGGCATATTTATTTTCTTTTTCCTGCCTCAGTTTATTGGGTAGTTAAAAAAGCTACCTGTGCCTTCCCAGGTATGTGTATAGATGTGGAATCATAAATGTTTACCTATTATTGAAGGTGGCATTATATGTGAAGCAGAGGGTAAGCTGCAGAGGCCAAGCTGTTCTTTTTGCCAGTGGGTTTCCCCTAGTTCCTGCTGTCAGCAATGCTGATCTTCTTCTTGGTGTGTTCCACATCTCTTTCCTGTTGGTGTGTATGATCCACCGCTGCCAATCTTTACAAAACAATTTTGGAGGAGGACTTACAGTTTTCCCTGCAGCAGTACTCGCAGCTTCCCTCTGTGCCCACTACTTCTCTGTGAATTAACCTCTTGGGTTAATTCTGTTCTCTGTGAATTGTAACATTGTGCCCACCTGTGCAACGTTCACTTGTCTGTGTTTTTGACTCAGCAGTGGTTTCAAAACTGAGTGAGTGTGGAGCAGTTCTCCTGACATGGCCCTCATGCTGGAATGGGAGTTGGCATCCTGTTTGGAGAAACTGCCTTTGCTTTTATCTGATGGACTCCTGTGGCTCTATCCCCAAATTAATAGAGAAATGAAAAGGTTTGCACATTCTGGATTTGTGGAATCAGAGGGGATGATAGGTTAAAGAAAATTTACATTCCTTTCATCCCCTCTCTTATGTATTGGTCTCCAGAGGGTAGATGAGCTGTCCTTAGGGCTGGCAGCAGCATTCTTTCAAAGAAAAACCTTTCTGCCTTGTTCTTAGAAGAGAGACAAAGCATGTCAAGTAGGAAGGGGCACGACTGAGAGGGAGAAGAGGAAATTACATGTGCAGAAATAAAGGTACTAACAAGTTCAATCAGGCCAGCTAAGAATTCCTTGATGTCATCTATGGTTGTGTCAGGCCTCTGTATAAAACACTTGAACTTAACAATGGACTGTGAAGTTCAGCTGGCTGTTTGGTTTTTTTATTGCATTTTTCTTCCCTTTCTGTTTTCTCTCTTGCTAACACAATGGTGGTGTTTTTTATAGCAAACACCAGAAACTGTGCATGTACCCTCCACCAACAGAATATACTTGTTAATATATTTTGGCATTCAGAAGTAATCTGTGTCAAGTATTGAGTATCTGCTCCCCACTCTGCTGGCAAGTCCAGGGAGGTGGCAGGGCACTGGAGAAGCATTGATTTCTAGCGTATGTCATTAGAATTGCATTATCAAGCTTGGCACCAGGTCTGTCTTAATCCATCTTCTCACATCCTTTGGAGGAGAGATGAGGGCTGTCAAAGCACCAAGTGTTCAAAGCTCCTGCATCTGATGGCAGGAGTGCCAGGGCATGGCTGCTCTCCCCAGCCCGGCTCCATGATCAAAAGCCAATTGAGACACCATCCTTCCAGCCATCTGCTGCCTTTGGCACCTGCTGGGGTGAAGGATGGCCATGGACATGTGTCTTCTCTCCCTCCTTGTATGACAGGGAGTGTCACTGAGCTCCCTAACGACGGGTAGCTGTTGATTTAGCTGGTGGCTCACTTGCCATTTTCTACCATTAGGCACTCTAAGAGAGATGGAGAGGAATGCAGCATTAAACCTGAAGGACAGGGTTGAGTGGGGGTTGAAATAGTGCTCATTACTCTTAAAATTTTGCTTGTTTTGCTTTGGCTAAATGGGCTTTAGTGGGATAAATCTTGCAGGATTGAAGGAGGTAAATCCTGGTGGCTGCTCTCATCCTGATGTTGCTGCCTGGAGTGAAGTGTGCAAACAAAACCCTGTTCAATTTTCTGAGGTGACTCAGGGGGGTTTAAAATCAGATTAGTTTCAGATTTGTTCTTTTTGTTTGCATTAGAAGTTTTTCCACACTAGCCTTGTGTTTTACAGCTGTTCCTTAGAGATCTGATGCTTTTGGTCATGTCTTGCTCAATCTGTAGTTGTGTGTTTGTCTTTTCCAGCTTAATGTTTATATTATATATATATAATGAAGAGGTATATAATGTTTAATTTCCGCCAGCATATGTCTGCTTTACCAAAGACAACTCATTGTGCTCATTGTGCAGCCACCTTCTCAGTGGCAAGTACCTAAGGATCAGTGGGATCCTGGCTATGAAGTGTTAAATACTGACAATATAAAAATTATTTTTACATGTGTGTGTGGATGAGCCCATACCTTATGTGTGGATATATGTATAATATGGATATGGATATATCCATATTATACACATATATATGTATATATGGATAAATGAAGGGATGATTAAAAAGAAAAAAGTCAACTAGCCAAATGTGTCTTGCAAGGGACCTAATTATAAACAGGCAACAAGCTGTTCCTAATAAGACCAGATGACATGGTAACCCTAATTTTTAACACTCCTTGACTCTGTGGATCCTCAGCAGTTGTAACTTGGAGTTAATGCCAAGACACACAGCTTTTTGTCTTAGTATATAAGATTAGATCTAGGAGTTTCTGGAATGCCACAGTTAAAGAAGGCATATTCAAGCTACAGGAGCTATGCAACCTGTTAAACATCAACATCCACTTTCAAACAAACAAAAAAAAATATACCCTGCTCTTCATTAGAGAGAGAGGCCAAATTAGAATAATAAATGAAAAATTAATTTTTTACAATTATTTTTAAAACTAAACCCTCTGGGTCTGAATTAGTTCCTGACACCTAAAAATTACCCTGGTTTTGTCCAGATAAACTTTTTGCTCAGTTCCTGTCCATCATCTGACACTACATATTTCAAAGAGGGAATTTCTTCCAGCACTAAATTGATAAACCACTTCTATGGGAATGCCAGGGGTGGTGTGGGTGCAGTTCTGGGCAAGAGTGATGGGGACCCTGCTCAGTCCTCTGTCACTGGGGACTGAGGGGTAAATTTGCTGGAAAGCTTGTCTCAGCATGAGTGAGAGCTTCCAGCAGCTTGTGTACACTGAGAAGGGGAAATCTAATGATGGGAGGCAGAGAGTGAAGTGGGAGTTGGAGTAGGTATTTGCTTGCTGCAGACCCACAGGGGTTGAGTCTGATGAAAGGGTAACTCTGGGGGTGCAGGACATTTGTCATAGCAAGCCAGCCAGCTGTTTTCCCTCCACAGAAGTGGTGCTGGTGACCAAGTCATGTTTTCCTCAAAGGTGAGGCACAGTGAATTCTAAATGCAATCCTTTGCTGAGAAAGGCTGTGAGAGCAGTGTTTGTCAACAGATTTTGCTGATTGAAAATATGGTCATGACAGTAAAAATAGGAATTAGAGACTCAAACTAGAGAAGTTGGATGCCAAAATATTCATAGAGGCCTCAGGGGATTTTGCATCTCTTGTAGAAGCTGAGGCCAGCTGGTTTGTGCAATTTGAGAGTTGATTCAGTTTGTTGCTGGCCAATGTACACAAGTGGCACTACGTTAGCAGGGTTAAATGATATTTCCCAGGGCTCAGGCTGAGTACAGAGCTGAGCTTGATTTGACTTCAGGGTGCAGAGCTGAGATCAGCTTGGCCAGAGGCTCCCTGCTCTTGTGCAGGCTGGAGAAGACATTGGGGTTGATCTTCTGTGCGATGGTTGTGCCTTGCCAGACTGGGCTGTGTAACACCAGGTACTACAGATAATCCTTTCTTCTCTTGGTCACATGGAAAAATGGCATTTGGGTTGGTCTTACGAAGCTCCAATACCTGTTTAAATATTTTTGACTGATTAACAATGACAGCTTCAGTGAGAGGGGAATCATACTGAGTTCTTCCTTGTTATACCAGATCAGCTTTATCACAGATATGGGGTCATTTATTGGCACTGAAGTATTTTATGTATGTGCATCTTTCTCTTCTAGAGAACTTGGGTAACTGTTTTCCCAAAGATGTGCAACAATACAGCCGGAGGCATTTCAAAAAGAAATGGGTAGTGAATTTAGACACTAGACAATGGGAGTTCAGAGGTAGGGCACAGGCCTTTTTTGGAAAAGTACGTTTCTGTCAGTAGGTTTCATACCCACACTGGAGCCACCCAAAATAACTAGATACTGAAATGTAAATCTTGTTATTAATCTCAAAAGCAGTGAAACATCATCATCTCATCGAGAATTATGGCCCTTAGCAGCTCCATCTAAGACTGCATTATTAACTGAATAGGCTCATTTTGCTGGACATTTAGCCTTATATACATGTAATTTACGATGGATTACTTTAACAAGTTTTAAAACTTCCAGAGTAGAACAGGGGTTGTGATCCCAATCCTGAGTGTGAACAAGCTTTATTGCAATTTGCTGTGCTTCCCTCTCCATTGTGCCAGTGTTCTGTGGCAGTTCACAGCACCTGGAAAAGCCAGCAGTGTATTCTGTGCTCATCCCACACAGGTCCAGGCCATAAATCAACAGCAGACCTGCAGCTCATCTCAGTTACGTGGTTTCCTGCACACTGGGGTGGCCTTGATTGTTTTGGTTCTCCTTGAAATTCTCTGTAGTTTCATGCACGTGTGATTTTTTTGGTTGTTCTCACTGTTTGGTGCGCAGGAGGTATTCAGATAGGTGAACAGACAAAGAAAATCAGGGTTTAGTGGTGGTGGGAGGGAAGAAACACTCAAATGGAATCACTTTTGCTGTGCACCCAGCAGGGAAATTTCATTTCTGGCAGTACTGCTTTGCATTGACTCCAGCTACTATCTGAGGCCCGTTGCCACAAAGAAAGTAGTTTTTGTGGCAGTGGGTATCCACTGCCACAAAAGTGGCAATATCCAACCTAGTCTTTTCCCAAAAATGCCATTTTCTCATTGGTATGCACAACTGTGTCCTGTGACAGAGCTGGAAGTCTGCAAGAACACCTCCAGCCATAAGTAGCCCCTCAAAAACCTGTAAGAAATTAACTCAGATTTTCTATCTAACTTGGATCATTAATTAATTCTATCTCTGCCCCCATTACACAATTAGAAATATTGCCAGTGTCCAAATGTGCGATTACTACATCTGTTAGGAAAGGGAAGAAACAAAAGAATTAATGTTGATGATAATTTATACTGACAAACCAAGGATGGGGAAAGCACTCAAGGCACTGAAGACCTGGCTGGAGCTTTCAGCTGAGCATTTGGAACAATCTAATGATTTGGACATTGTTCTTCTTTCTTATCCTATTTTTTTTCCTTTAACCCTACTACCTGGTGACCCAAAAGTCTTTTAAAGCACGCTAGTGTACTGTCCACACATCAACACTGGAAAATGTTCCAGGGCTTTAGAAAAACTTGTTTAGCAAGGAGGTCTTTGAAATAGAAACATATAAATCCGTAACCTCTAAAAAATTATATTTGGGGTTTTTTTTATTTAGCTTTTTGAAGGACCTTACAAGGTTCTTCAGTGTAGCATGTTGTGTTAATGTACCTGTGGCTGCTGAGTGAGAATCGTTTTCTGCCTCTTTGCCTTCCTGTCTATTCTGCATGGCAAAAGGGACTGGTGCTTAGTGGGAGGAGGCAGCCTGGCCTCTCCTACAGCATCTCCCTCTACCCACAGCCCTTTTGGGGATGTGAGGTCCCTGCCTACCTATTGTCCATGAGTTATCTGGTGCCTTTTGAGTCCCCTTGCGCTGCGTGCCTCCCCAGCCCTGTGCCAGCAGTAAGTCTCAGGTATTCACCACCTCCTGTGCAAAATTTTTATTTTATCTCTTCTAAATCGATCTCCTCCTAATTTTACCAGTCGCTCCTACTTCTTGTCCTGCAGCACTTGGCAAACTTAACTTCTTTAAGCTTATCCACTGCACCTATGTTTCTGCAAACCTTGGAACTGCAAACTCCTCAGCTTTCTGCCCACAAAACTGGGTAGTCTGGGCCCTTGGGCAAGGTGGCAGCTACATCCCCTTATGGTGTTCCCTGGTTTTGCTTAGGAACTGCAGTCTTCCCGAGACTGGCACTGCCCACGGGATGGGGACGTGCCAAGGACTCGTGAAGCAGCAGAGCAGCACCTGTCCTTCTCACAGTGTTCTCCAGATGATTCACAGCTTTGTGTTGATTCTTTTCTTGGAGGCCACTGCACAATGAGCAAATGATTTCAGATAACTGTCAGTGAGGACTCCAAGATCTGAAGCTGTGACTGCCACGATCCAGCGTTACATAGGCGGGGTTTAGGTTATTACCCTACATGTAAGCTCACCTAGTGAGGCTCAGCTGCCTCCTCCTTGCTTGCTCTCTTGACTTTTTGACTTTCTGCTGGTGTTCTTCACCATTGCTGCAGGATTTGAGTTCTCACCATTTAGTTTCACCTGCAGGCTCTGAGATTTCACTCTTTCTCCTTCTTCAGGCCTGTGAGGAAGGTACTGAATGAAATCTTCAAGAATATATACCCCTGGGGCACCCTGGTGCTGGCTTTTCTTGGTTCTCAACCCTTTTGCTTCCTAACCAGCTTTTAGTCCATAAAAGATACTTTTCTTCAGGCCCATGACAGCTTAGTTTCTTTCATAATCTTTTGCATGGGCTTTGTCAAAGGCTTTTTGAAAATCCAATTATTTTGAAAATCCCTTTTATTCACACACCAGTTGACTACCTTGTATGACTCCAGGTTATCAAGGCAGGATTTCTCTTTGTAGAAGACATGCTGGTTCTTTTTCAATGAGGTCTTTCTTATCCCTATGACCAGGGAGTTTTTTCTTCATAATGAACTCTATAACCTGAGCAGGGCTGGCAATGGGACTTGGTGATCTCCAGCTCCCAGGACCCTGACTTGGCCCATTTTACTGCAAAGGTGCTCCTGGTCCTTCTGGGGGTGGTGGCAGTGACCTAGCTGCTGTGGGGGCAGTGAGGTGGCTCCCTCACTGGGAAGCTGCCTCTCCTCAGGAAATACTTCCAGTTGCAGATGCTGAGAGAGAGGTTTGAATCCTCTGGTGCTGCTGATGTTTATGTTTTGGGGTGGATTCCTGGGCAGCCCAGTGAGAAGGTGCTCACTGCTGCTTCAGCAACAACCACTAAAATGTCTGGACACAACCAGGACCCTCCACTGCCTTTGGGACCATTGATGGAGTTTTCTGGATCTCCTTCAGGTGTCTTCCATGTCCTTTCTTTTCTGTTTTTCCTGTGCAAGAGCTGCTCAGGGCAGTGGGACCTCAGAGGAAATGGTGGCCAATCTCCAGCTGGCTGCTCCCTCATCTCAGGGATGGGCTGCTCTGGAGGGATCAGCAGGGCCCTGGTCTGCACAAAATGTCACCTTGGAGCGCCCTTCTCCTGAAGGGGAACATCAATGCAGCCACATGCTGCTGTCCCACAAAGGATCTGGCACTTTTGAGGCACTTCTGCCTTGAGAAGAACAGAGTGGCCATGGGTGGCCCTGGGCTGGGGCAGCTCTGAGGGGCTGGGTTTGCAACAGGCAAAGCTGGAGATCAACAAAACCACATGTGTTTATCCACTGGGGAAAGAAACTTGTGAATCCATTCCTGAAACCATACATGCAACACATTAGAAAAAAAACTTAGAGATGTGGGAAGAAGAAACTTCCTGTGGCTCTGGGAAATTTGGAGTGCATGCAGAGCAGAAGCCACAGTGTCCCTGAAACTCCATGGAGGCTCTAGTGATGCACCATCGGCTCTTTAGTGTGTGATGGTTGTCAGAAAAGAATTCAAATGTGTCAGGTCTCACATGTTAGCAGCTCAACAGATGCTACTGTAAACATGATCTCCCAGCAAAACCATGTGATTAACGCTGCCTAACAGACTGGCACACAGAGAAATGCAAATTCAAAAAGCATTAAAATGGTGTTGTTATTGATGTACTCTGTTAATAGCAGTGGGTGGTGACTCCTGAGATTTCTGATGAGTTGTGCTCACGCAGAGTTGGTTTGAGAAGGTGCAGTGTGGGTAGATTTGCTGTGCTGCTCCCTTGTAGTCTTCTAAATATTTGGTAAGCAGAGGATGTATTTGTTTAGACCTTGGAGAACAGGTTCCTGTTGCTCTGCTGCAGGCAGAGCATTTTGTTACCCTCCCATGAGTGATGGCTCATGGCATTGTACTGGGCTGTGTGTGGTGTCCTTAATGCCAGGCCTGTGGAATGCGTGGGCATGGTGGGAGAACCTGCCTGGGGTCATGCCTGTGCCCCATGGCCTTTGTCTGAATGAGCAACTCTTCCTTTTCAATGTGGGAGTGTGGGGAGGGGGAAATCTTGATGATTAAAGATGCTGTGCTTTCTTTTTTGTCGGAATCTGTGGTATTGATGATTCTGAGATTATAAAAAGGTGTGCAGGTCTGTCCTGCAGGGCAGCGTGTGGGGCTCTGCCCTCAGTGGGATGTTACAAACATTAAATACCACAAACTACCTGTGCTATATTTACAATAACGTGCCAATATCTGTCACCTACGTTGAACAGCGTGTCCCCAGCCTAAACCAACAGAAAAATGCCAACACTACAGTGAAACATGGAGGGCATGAAGAAGGAGAAAAAGGACAAAACACACCAAATTTCCTCCATCTTGTCCCCTTTGGACCCCTAATCTAGAATCCTAAAATTTTACTTTTGCACCTATGCCACACTTAATTATTACTCATATCATACGCTCAGAGCTTGTAATTCATCCTGTGAGATTGAAAACTCTTTTCCATGGACAGAAATCACAGCCAGTGTCTCTGGGGGCTCTGTACAGGGGGGTTCCTGACCCCCTGCCAGGGTCCCAGGCCCTCCAGGGCAGCCAGAGGGAAGCTCTGGATTCCCAAACCTTTTGATTGCTTCTTATCGATAACTCCTCACGATGCTGTGGCGATGTGTGTTCCCTATGAAACATTCATGGCCACAGGCTTCTCCTTACTGAGGCAGCCTTCTGATGTCTGCCAGGGGAGCCACGTATCAGCTGGCAGGCAGCAGTGGAGCTGCAAGTCAGGATCAAGGTATTCCTGCAGATGCAGAGGATGGCTGGCCCTCTCGTGTTCTTGCATTTAATTCAGCACAACTTTAAAAAACAGTATTGTGGATCCTTCCCAAGTCAGTCTGTGCATCAAAGCCTTTTTTTGTTCCTTTAGTGAGTTTAGTTGAAGTGGTCCTTGTAAGAAGCCTGTCCAGTTTTAGGAGATGATGGAGACTTTTGCACTGTGCTGATCTCTGCTGGACGTGCCAGGCTGTGATTGTGCCATGCTCAGGACTGGGACAAGCTTTGCACTGATTTCATTAGGGGTAGGATGTGCCTGATGTGTTCATACAAACTAGTGTGCTGTTCAAATGTGCCTTTTGGTTGTGTGCATGTTCTTTGCCATTGCATATAGAGCTATATAAATTAAATCAGCCATGTCAGCTTGTCAGGTGATGGTGCTGCACTGTGCCTGCTCAGAAGCTCAGTTGTTGCACTGACTTGTTATATAAGTGAATTTGCTACATGCACAGTTGTAATTGAGCTTATTGGACTAGATTTCATTGGGATAGCTTTCTTTTTCCCTTCCTTTGCTTGACTTCTTTCCAGAAAATCTGTAGTCATATGGTGAGATAAATGGGAATATTGACACTACGGAATACTTGTCTCAAGCTCTACCAGATCAAAGCTTTTAGGGGCATCTTTCTTCCTTTTGAAACTGAGCCCGAAATTGATCTGCGAAGCTTGTTTCCTAAAATTGGAACAAAGATGGGTATCTTTATTCAAACTGAAATTCTGATCCATAAAAATGTCCTTAATTTTAGATGGAATTTCATTGATTTTTGTATGGCAAAGTCCCAGTTGGTTCCCTAAGTTGATGGATGAAATGCAACCGAGGGAAAGTAGGCAAAACTCTAGGTTTTCAAGGACTAAGAAAATGTTTTCCCTTTTGCTGGTGCCTGTTTCCTTGTTCCCATGGTAATGGCTATTAGTGGATGGACCAGCTCTGAAGTTGTAGGACTAGTCAAGCTGTATGTTCTATGCTGCAAATTAAGAGTAATTTAGTAATACATTTTCAAAAGTATCTGCAATTTTTGGTGGCCAGCTGGAGGTACTAGAAGATTATTTTCTTTGCAGTGTCCTGAAAGGAAATTCCTTTAAAGCTTGTTATAAATCAGGTGTTCCAAACTTGCCTGCTTTAGATCTTGTAGATGATGTAAGCTTGCAAACAGAGATATTTGATGTCTTAGGTTTTGTTTTGATTTTTTTTAAAGTTCTTTTGCAAAAAGGCAGCTTTTGGGGGAAGTTAGTCAAAAGGAGGAATAATTTAGAGCAGATGTTTTGCACATCTATGGCTGTGTGTGCTGCTAGACAAAGTGGCTGTTTTAGAAAGGAAGCGTTTTATCAACAGATCTGCAATCTGTCAAACACAACTGACTGCTGGAGAGTCTGTCAGGAACAGCAATTTAACAACTGAGATGGACTTGCTGGATCTGTTGAAAGCAGCACCTGCTGTCAAAGGGGTAAGGAAATATTTGGGCATTGGTTAACATACAGAAATAGTGAATTTTTTCTTGGATCCTGGAGTACATATGCTCAAATTTAGAACAATCTTCATGTTCTGAAGTATCAGCATGCACCCCTCCTCCTCACATCTCCTGGCAGGTTGAAGAGCTGCATGTGGTGAATTAAGCACAGACTCTTTTTTGTTTGTTTGTTTCTAGAGGATCTGATATACAATAATCCTGATTTCTTAATGAGCGTTCATGGGGAAAGGGAACGTCATGGCTTTTTAGTTTCAGCCTGAAATTGGATAAAAATATTGACTTTCCTAATGCATGATTAATATTTTTTTCTTAATGAAGAAAACAAGCAGTGAACTAAACATGGTAGGCCATAAGTGCAGATGGCATTTTCAGTGCAGCAGGAGCAGGGGTGAGCTGGCCATGTGGGAAAGGCTTTTTTTGCAGAGTGGAAAGAAATCCTCCCCGCAGTGCTGGACCCAGGCAGGCACACACACATCCCCTGACACGCTGTCTGTGCTCTGGGCTGGCAGGAGGCAGGGCTCTGATGGATGGTTGCTTTGCTGGAGAAGTGGGTTGTGGATGCCCCTCACCCGTTTCATTATTTAATTACGCAGCAATCTGAATGCTGGGCAGTAAAACTGCATTTTCACCCAGAGCTGATTTCCATTTAGTCTGTCATGTTAATAGTGAAATAAATTGCTCTAATTGCCTGCAAACTTCATCAAATTCATATTTCTTCCTTTTTTTATTGAATATTTATTAAACTTCATGTCATGTCTTGCTTGGTTGGTAAAAGCAGTCCAGTCTGTGCATAACATTATGCTTTAAAATGCAGGGTGTCACATTTTCCCTCTTCCTCTTGAATTTTAATTCAGATTGTGAAGTTTTGCATTCATGTTGATATTAATCATGCAATTTGAAGAAAAAAGAGCCAGTGTGCAAAGCATCCTTGTCTCTACATAATCTCCTGAGCCTCTTATTTAAAGGAAGGAGCCCCACTGGGGCCAAACCTGAGGCTGGTGTGAGTTTTACTGGCAGAGGGGTCTGCTCTTGGTGTGTATGGACTGGGAGAGGGAGGTTTTATCCAAAAATTCAGTCTAAATTTGTAAAATGCTCTTCCCCTTTGAGCTGTTCACATACTTTTCAACTGCAGACATATGCACCAATGGTCAAGCAGTTTATGTGGGACAAAAAGAAACAACTGAATAGTAGTGATAGCATTGAGCTGTTAGTATTTCCTATTCCAAGTATCTCTTAGTTAGTCACTGACTCTTACTTACTCTTAGATAGTTTTCTCTGAGAATCTTTGTAGTTGGAATTTGTTTTCTTCCCATTTCTTGAAGGTAATTTCTGGACATCACATCCATGTAATAGAAGTAAAAAATGAAAGGCTCCAAAACCATAAGGCAAAGAAAAAAAATGAAAGGACTAAACAGTATTTTCAGGGACTGATATTTATTTCCCCATATCTCAATATTTTAGAGGGAATTTGATGGTTTTATTTATTCCTGGGCAATTGATTTGCATATTGCTTTTATCTGTGAGACTGACTTGTAAACCTCCAGGTAGTACCATACTTAAATACATAATGCTAAGCAACATGCACAAACCTTCCAAAGACTGAGGAATTCAGATGAGATCAGGTATTTAAGGGCAGTTTTAGGTACTTTATTTGCCTGAGGAGGAAGGTAAATCACCTCAGCTCTTGTGAGAGTGCTGGAGAAACCTTGCAGTGCTAAGAATCCTTCAGCTGCTCTGTAAAGTACCATTGGCTTTTAGCTCCTCTGGAGTTTTTCTGTTTGGGTAAAGGGCCTCTGAAATTGGAGGTTGAGAACACTTCTCTGCCTCTTGGATCTTTGTCAGTGAGTGCTCACCAGCTCCTCTTGATCACCACCAGCAATGCTCTGGTGCTGCCCAGTGCTGGGCAGGAGTGGCCATGCAGGGACATCTTCTTTCTCCTGCTTGCTTTTGTAGAAGATCTTGGAAACAATTGTAAGAGCAGTTGCATTTTTATTCTTTAGATAAATTGTTGTGTTCAAATGCATACTTATATGGCTATATTTTGCCTCCCTTGTCAGGTCTGTTGGTTCCAAAACTCACAGGAGGTAAAATTCAGCCTGTTCAGACTCCAAGGAAGGTGGTTTCATGCCAAGTGATCTTTTTTCCAAGTGCTTGTAGGTTCAAATTGCTGCATAGTCTCTTCCTTTTCCCTGCTCTTCCTTTTATCCATTGAAAACATTTCCCTTGAAAATTGGGATTAACTACTTTTTTCTTTGGTTTTTCTATTTTTTAGTTATTTTTATTTTTATTTCCTCCCCTCTCCAAGCTTTTAACCACACCAACTGGTATTATTTATAGCTATAATTAAAATACGGTACATGTACAAAATGCTGAATTGGGACTAAATCTGCATTTAAAAATATAGAGAATATAAAGAAAGTATAGAAATATTATATTATAGAAAATATAAATAAATTAACAAGGATATTGATGAACCCAAGTGGCAAATGCACTGAAGTGGGTTTATCTCTATGTCAAATGCTTCTGTCAGAAGAACCCCAGTGGAATTGTATATAATGCCTTCATGCACCATTCATAGTCAGTGCTGGTGTTACAATGATACAGACTTGCTGAAGGAGTCTTAGGCCTCTTTAATTAAAAGAAAAAAAGAAAGAAAAATAGTTAAAATTATGATTTGTATTCCAACTAAAGAAATGAACGGGTAAGTACTTATCAACAGGCACAGCTTTTGTGTTTATTCATCCGAGGACTAGAAGCACATATTTTAGCATCTGAATGATTATAAATATGTTTACTAGCTATCAAAATCAGAGCTGTTTAATTTGAGAATACCAATTCATATTCAGATGCATTTTGCTTTTCACTACTAGTATTAGATATCCTGTTCAGCATTCATAGTTCTGGCATTCATCATTTTTGGCTCACAAGATATTGAGCTGTAACTGAGGATGGGTGTCACAGTGGCTAAGGGACATGGTATGTGTTTTGATTACTCCTACGTCAATGTGTCTTGTCAGAAGGACTGAATGGAGACATTAGGAATACATGCAGTATTAGCCACTGCATCAGGAAAGCAGCACTTTTTAATTTTTCTTGTTTCTAGTGGCGTACTTGTCCAAGGAAAAAATGAAGTACATAGTCAGTAAATAAGCCTGATGCAATTAAAAATGATTGGTGCCTGCCTTGAAATAGCCATCTCCAAAACACACCTTTTGTAGCTGGAACAAAGCTGTTGATCATCATGATCTAACAGCTACCAGGGCACACTTATGTGATGCTGCATTTGTTTCCTGTGCTGTCTCTTCCAAATAACAAAATGTTCATCTGCTGCATATCCCCATTTTTGCTCCTTTTTAAAGTGCCTTTTCAACGTGTCTTTCCCAAAAGTTCATCCAGATGGGACCTTGCATCAACAAAAAAATAAAAAGGGAAAAGGAAAGAGCAGGTCAGGAAGGAAGTCAGCCCAATGCTTCCATGTTCTGGATGGAGTCCTGACAGGCTTTGAGAGCAGCCTCTGATGCTGTAACCACTCCATTGAAAACAGTGGGAAGGAAACCCCTTCCTCATTTAGTATGGGTGGGTTTTGCTGTAAGACCTGTTTACAAGCTGCACTCTCATTTTCAAAAGTTAGAGGCAAAACAATTTTAAAAGGTCTTTTTGGGATATAACTCCAACTTTCCTTCCTGTCTCTGTCCTAGCTGATCTCTCCTTTCTCCCTAACCCCTGTGACAGATATTGTAGTGGGTATGATAATGGCTACAGGGATGTAATAATAATAATGTTTAGCAGCTCACTTTCTCCAAAGCCCTTGGCTTGCCTCACAAACCAGATCACAAATTGTACTCAGATGGTTGCACAGTGATTTGTGAACATCACTTCTAATTTCAGCAGCTCTGTGCTGGCCTCTGAGCCTGAGGGTCTTGGCAGTTCCTGTCACTCTGGTGCTGACTTTTCTAGGGCTTGGGCCTGCTGAAGTTGTAAGAATTCATGCCAGTGTTTGTGAAGTCTACCATGGGCTGCCCTTTTGGAATTGAAGGAGAGCTGGAAAACAAACTGTCCCAGAGATATCACTGGACTCCGAAGAGTCACTCAAAATGCTTTGCTAGCAACTGTGAAGACCTGCTGATGTTTCATAGATGTCCTTGATGACTCACAATAATAAATATGAGCTAAATATAGGGGGTTTTATCAGGCTCTTCTGCCTGTTTGGAAGTTTTTATTTTTTCTCTCCAGTTCTTTCCATGGGAGCATTCTGCTACTGAGTGGTGTGTTCATTGTTCTCTGCATGCTTACTCTGGTAGTGCCCTGCTTGCAAAGTATGGCAAAGTCTTTCTGTGCCACAGACAGTCCTTTGCTGTTCTTCCATTCCTTTCCTGGTAGTCCTTTCCAATTATTTGAGCTTTTGTTTTCTTGATGAGTGATTTTTCTCTTGAAATCTTCTCCTTTAGTCAGCAGAAGTGGGCAGGGTTCTCCTCCATACATTAGACATAAAGCTGGGCCTCACTCAAACCCCCAAAGCAGGGCTTCAGATGAAATTCAAGTTTTCCTCATGTTGATGTTCTGTCTAGAATTGCCTGTCATGTTTCCAAGCTCCTTCTGGTTTCTTGCAGGTCTGGGAGATTACTCAAGGGATGCCTGTTCTCCTTCCATACATCCACTCACAGGATGGGGAAAAAAATAATGGGACTGTTTTCCTGTTGTGTAGTGAAAAGTCTGTAGCTCTATAATTTTTCTTCCTGGTAAGTTTGTTCTTACCTAGGTTGTGCATTAATCATTTTGTTTTCCAGTGTATAATGTCTTTCCTCAGGAGATTTCTCCCTTCTCCCCCATCCCTGCCTTGCATACAGTCTGGTTTTGTGTGATGCCAGCAGTGGCTGAAGGCAAATACTATTAATTTGAAATCTGAGCATGCTGTGCAAAGGCTGAGGGGGGTTCCAATATGTTTGTTTTTGAAAAAAAATAGAGCTGTCTTGGGAAGTGTTATCATGCTCTTGCCTTACAGACTCTCCAGGGTTCACATTTTCAAGTGCCCCGTGGTTAAGAGATGGTTCTTAGGGGTGAGTGTCCAAAAGCACTTGACATCCCACAGCTCCTGTTGGCAACAACTGTGGTCATGGAGGGTGACCCTTGCTGTGCTGGCAGGAGGATCACCAGGGCTGTCTCTTGCTGCCTTGGGTGTGGGGTATGTTAACCTCCTGCTGCAACATCTGTCTGGTGACATTTTGGGGAGATGGCTGATTTGATGCAAAACTCCACGTGGGATAATCCATTTAAATTACCATAACTGCAGCAATGGTCTAAGTCCACTGAGTCAAAGCAAATTGTTTGTCCATTATAATTCCCACTAATTGCTATAATTTTGATACAGAAAGAAGTACATAAATTCAATAATTTTTGAAGAACCCTTGAGGTGAGCGAAGAGCTTACTGGGGGAGGGGAAGCCTTAACTTAGTAATGGATTTAATTCATAAGAATGATCGTTTTGCCAACAAAGCTTTCAGTATGCTTTGCAAGTTCCATCTGTCCTTTTAAAGTCATATTCAAACAGTGTTGCAGTGGTGATTTCCCAGAAACAAATCTGTTTCCTGCCAGTTAACAGGAAAATTGCCCATAATGTTGGGTTTTAGCTTCCTCCTCAGGTCAGCCTGGTAGTTGGACCTAGTTAGTGTGTGAATAGTCACAAATGCTGCAACACCCAAATGTGGAGACATCTACAAAGTACGTGCTCTATTTGTTTTGTAGGCAGGGGATCCTCAGCACTTTCTGAAGATTGATCCTTTTTCTCTGTGTGGGTTTAAGTAGCAGAAGTGGTTGCTACTATAGGAAAAAATCATTTTCTTTGATATTGCCACTTGAAAGGCAAGTTACAGTATTGAGCTTAGTTATTCCCCACTTTATTTACTCTTGTATTTTTCTTTTTTTTTGATAGAAAATATGGGAGGAAAAAGAATTCAGCATTTGTAGAGAGACACTTGTGTTCTTCTGCCAGATCCAGAGGCGTGAAAGAAAGCATTATGCATAACAAGATATTCTCAGGAGATCTGTTTAGCAGAAGGGCACAGTGTTAGATGTAATTTGTTTACTGACAGAGTTTCCAACAATGGTGCAATGGACCAGGAAACATCGCTAAAGTAATGAGTCCTTTCCTTTTTTAAAGTGATTATGTTTGAAGAGTGCAAATTAACCCGCTTTTTGAAGCTGCTGCTTAGGTGAAACGATTTGCTGATGAAAAGGCATCCCCCAACTGGCTCCAGCAGCTGATGTGGATAAAAGGTACAGAGGCCATGCACACATAGGAGAAAAGCTGTTTTCTGTAAATCAAATGTCACTAGCAACCAGGTTGATCTAATCCAGGGCCTACTGTAGTGAAATTGTGGGGCCGAGAACAAAGGCGTTATATTGTGTGTAAAGAAACTCCTGTCAGTAAAGTTGGCTTGACTGAAGATCAGCATAACTCCTGGGGGAAGGCAAGGGGTTGCCCAAATCCTGCCTGATCTCCTCACCCAGCATGAATGTCTGTCAGCTAACCCAGCTCATTGGTGCCTGAGCTGGGTGTTCCTGTGGTCCGCTCTTCATCCTGGTGCTTGTAAGGGATGGGGCACAGATATTATTGGGGATGTGATCTGAGAATAATGCAGGGTCATTATTGCTGTGTCTCAAACAGAGCACAAATGTCTCTCTACAAATTCTGAATACTTTCCTCCCATATTTTCTATCCAAAAAATAGAGTAAATAAAGCGGGGAATAACAATGACCCAGCTCACGTGGCTGGCAACGATCAGCATCTGAGCTCTCCAGAGAAATCGCTCAGGACTCTGCAGAGCATGTGAAAATAAGTGAATGTTTCCTATGTTGTAGGCAGATGCTGTTGGTTATTCATGCCTGACAAAAGCAGAGGTGCACATTTATAGCACTTCCAGCCACCTGTGATTGTGAACTGTCCGTAGTGGCCTCTTTCCTTTCACGTTGTGTGCTTTTTGTTTGTAGCGCATGCAAGAACCACGTGCTCATCTGAAAACGAATCCACAAGCAGCATTTGGCAGTCCACTGCAAAAAGTTATATGGGAGATTTCCATATGCCCTGCTGAGAATTAGGCTCAAGTAGCAGTGGGAACTCAGTGCCCAGCTGCCATTTGTCTCTGCTTTTACAAGAAGTTTTTCCATAGAAACAGTGCTTTTATAGTAGATAAATCTAATATTGTTTTTAATTTGGTCGAGTGAAGGTTTTTCTGGAGGAGAAATCTGTTTTGTCCTCTTAACAAATCATTACAAAATGATCTGGACATATAGTTTTGATTTCCTTAAGTACTGGAGTTGGGCTTGAATGACTGAAACAAGCATACAGTGTTATCTGATGCACTTGAGACTCCTGACAGATAAATAATTCAGCCCTTCAACACTATGTTTTGTTAGAAATTAATGTGCCTACTGGGTATAAAGCAAAGAGGTGTCATTCATAGTAATGCACACACCTCCCTGGGGTTATTGACTATTCTCAAGTGAGATCTGCTCACTTGAAATGATCACCTTTTTCAGAAAAGCACATTTACTTTAATGGCTTTCAGTATCTCTAGCTTAGCTGTTTTGGTGACTGTTTCCATTTCAGTGATTAATGCTGTTAATAACTATAATCAGAATTCTTTTTAATGCCATCCTCTGGTAAAACTAGCAATGCTGGAATTTCTGTTTTCCATGGTTAAATGTATTTTGTGTATAAAAACTACATGTATATCTATTTCTTTCTGAAGTAGAGCAAAGCTACCCAGGATTAATGCTTGCCACAGCTTCTGCTAAGAGTGTTAGAAAAGCCAAATACGAATGTGTCTCTTTTCCCTTCTCTTAGCTGAGTTGCACATGAAAAACCAGAAAGTAGATGTGAATTTCATGTTATGGAACCTTTAAAAATTGTTCTGCTTCAGGCTAAACCCAGTTTTATCCACCTCCTGGCACACTGAAGATGATGATGACCTCTCAGCAACCTCTGAAGTATTCCATGATGTTTAATTCTCAATTAAAGACTTGGTGTTTGCCAGCAGATGATGTTCTCACATATTTCCCTGCATTTTGGTCTAGGTAGGGAATGCCAGGCAGCATTGTGAGGTTCTGCTCTGGAGTGATTTTTGGCAGTAGGTGTTGCAAGGCCATATGGATTTTACCTTCTCTAAACTCATCCTTCATCCCATTCCTCCAGTTTCATTTTTGCAGTTGTATTATTAGTTGGCAAAGAACTAGGGATTAGGTCTGTGAGAAAAACAGGAAGCTGTCAGAACAAGCACAGGAAGACAGAAGGATGGATTGAAAGTGCCTGTTCAGTGGTTCACTACCCAGTCCAACACAAATAACACAAATTGTGGTTCTGACGCAAATAGCTCAAGCACAGGTGTAAAGAAAAAAAATTAAAGAAAAAATAGCATGACTTTTCCACCACTAGTTAATAGATTTTGCGGCACTCATGTCTCTGACTTTCCCTTGGTTTTACTTTTTGGTAAGAAAACCATCTCAAGAATTTTTGTTTTCTGAATTTCCTACTCCTTACTCTCAAGTCTGTGACTGAGAATTTCAGGGTTGGCTTGTTTGGTTTGTTTTCCTTTAATATTTTTTTCTTTTTTTTTCTTTTGTGGCTCTACAATTTAGAAATACTTTATAAAAATCCTTAGCAATGGTTAACTCAATGAAAGTAACTTATTTGCAGAAGAGAGTTTCACACAGGCTACAGAGCACTGTTTTGGTCACAGATAGAGTTGAGGACAACAGTGAATTAAGAATGCAATGGGTACCTGGAAAATGACCCTTGCTTCTTTTCCTAGTGGTGATGATGGTTTTGAAAAGCACCAGTTAAGTGCAATTAATGATTTTGTCTTCATATTTTTCTTGCAGTACAAGTACTGGAAAATGTTCAGAGATATTGGTGTAATAATTTCCAGGGGGAAAACAACTGTGTTCATTCAGACTTCTGAATTTAATATGCAGGTGAATGCAGATGTGGTTGAGCTGGAAAGAGACTTTGAAGGACTCTTCCTCTTGTCTTTTTCCTTCTCACCAAAATGACAAAAGGTGCATTTATGGATCAATTTGAGATTTCATTGTAAAAGTTGTCTCTCCAGAGTTCTTTCCCCAGCTCCACCTTGTTGCCCCATGGAAGCCCAACTCCCTGCAGGAGTTGGAATGTCCTTATGCAGATGATGCAGAAGATGGTTCAAGTTCAAAATGTGAGGGGCTTTTCCTTCTCCTTGGGCAACAGAGACTGCCTGATCTGTGGTGATTTGGTTCCCAGAAAAGACGTGATCAGAATCAGGAGGTGTTCATTGTAACTGAAAGTTTTCTGTGAATTTATTTTTTTAAGCACTAGCATATTGTGTTTATTTTGATGTAAGTTAAATGACTTCTCTGTAGAGATATCAAAACTTCTTCCAGTTACTGATGCTACTTCCCTTTAGCAGTAACTCATGGCAAAGCACCATAAAAGTGGTGTCTTGTAATAATCTGTAGCAGAGTTTTTGGTTTCTATGGATCTAAGGAAAATGCCTGTGTTTGTGTTTGATCACTTCTCACTGCTGTATGCAGAAAGACATGAACTAGGGAGCCAGTTACACAAGACACATCAAACTATTTCTTGCTGTTAAAAGACACTTAAGTAGTACAGCAAACTTACTTTTGAACTCCTTTGTGTTGTTCTCTGGTTTAAAAGGGGAAAGAGATCACACTGTACTATCAGCACATCAAACCAAAAATAAAGAAAAATAGACAGATTGGCTAACCATGAGATATTCATACTTTCAATTTAAGAATCATGGTTTTGGCCTACATTTTGTGGTACTGTTAATTTCAATGAGAATGCCATAAAATGTAGCACATTCTCAATTTAAATGCTGTTTGGTTATCTATCTCAAGTACCATGCATGGCAATTGAAAACGTAGCAATGTCTTGTTCCTTTACCCCACTCAGTAGCTGTTTGTTAGGAGACTCTCTTCTAGAAATTGATTTCAGTGTTCAGTGTCTTCCCTTCTTTTTTGCTTGTGTTGGCATTCCAGGTGATTCCATGGGTGCAGGGTTTGTCTGTTCTGCAAAATCTGTGCATCATATTACAGATATCACATTTCTGTGCCAGGGACTGGGTGGAAGGTGGTGATCACACACTTTAACATGGCACTGTGAAAGGTATGTGTCGCCCTGATTCTTAAAATTTTCTAAAGCATTCAGAGTTTACATTCTGTTAGAAAACTTTCCCACACAATTTCTATAAACAACATATTGTTTTGCATTCCTTCATGGGGGTTGAGAAACTTGATGTACTAGTGGTTTGCCCAATGTCTTTGGAGAGGTGGCCCATTCACTCTCCAATCCACTGTCACCTTTGGAAAAGTATAAAAGTTGGAGTCAGCTTTACTTTACAAATAGCAGGTGACTCTCATTGTGCTTTCACGTGTTCTATAGCGACAGGTATGTGCAAGCCCACATCTGCCTCCAGAGGCTGGGATTTGTTGGGAGGCTGCTGTGAAGGGAGAGCTGTTTGTGCATGCCACACTCTTGGTTCTCTGTAGGCATCTGCTCCAGCTGTGCCTGGACTGCAGGCAGAGGCTGGGCTGCTGTCTAATGATGCTTTCAGCAGCTGGTGGTGATGCTCGACCTGCTGTCCCTGAGCTGCTGCACGGGGTGTCTGACCTGTGTGGTGGCCTGCATGGACTAAGCACTGCTGGAAGAACGTGATGGAGCCCGTGAGCTCTGGTACCTGAGTCTTGCAGCTGTCTGGGAGCTCACTGCCCACCGTGCCACCAAAACACGAGTTGTGAGAAGGCAGGATGTGAGTCTCTGGCTCTAAACTAGAGAGATGGAAAAATGCTCAACCCAGTCTCTCAGAAGTGTGACAAATACCATAATGAAATCTGTTATAATTTGTTTTGCCATGAGTGCTTCTTTTTTCCCTTGTCCCAGGTATTTAAGCACAATACCAACTGGAACTGCTGAAAGTGTGTCAGTAAACTGTGGAACTGTCACTTGTGGAGTTGTTCAGGCTGTTTTGGGGTTCTATGTTTGTAGCTAATGACCTCTGTAGTGGTCATACTACCAAATGTCACACTCAAAAGGCTGGAAGTCAAAGAAGCATCCGGGCCACTCGATATATCAGTGTTTAATTGACAACGTTCAAGACCTGCTTGTGATTTATAGCCCGATAAAGGGACACACTTTTTATGTTCTGCCAACACAATTGGCAGAATATTTTAGGCACAGATGGCACATTAGCCTTGGACAGCTGGTTCCCTCTCTGCTGTCACATCCAAGGACCATCTAACTAATACTGTCACACATGACCCAGTTCACTGGGTAACCGAGAGGGGTTCTCACACGTGGCTTCATGTCAGCCTGAAGGCACATGAAAATCAATCTGCTAAAAGACTGCCTCGAAGAGGTTTCCAAGACTTAGCACCCCACCATGCCCTTCTAGCTGTTCACTTGCTGACCTCTCTCTTTCAGCTGCGTGAGCGTAACCAAGGAGTTTGTTTCTGGTGGTGGAGTGTGCACATGTGCAGCCTGCAGAGTGTGGTTCTCTCCTTGCAGTGCCCTCTACTCTGCATCTGCACAAATGTGGATTTGAAAACACAGAAAGGCAAGAGGTAAAACACACATATGTAGCATGAATATCATTAAAGCGAGGCAAGAAGGGATCACTGGAAGGCGGCTATTTTGAAAGGTGTATCTTTAATACTTAGTAAAATGAAAAATATAATACATGGTAGAGAGACAGTATATAATGACAGTATAAATTATGTATAGATGATAGTGAGGATAAAAAGAACAGATGATGAAGTAAAACTCCAAATGCTTTTGGAAAGAAAAAAATCCAAGCCCAATTTTTTTTCTAGAACACAGGCAGGAAAGGTCTGAGGTGGAAAGCTGGAAGTTATGTTTGTTGACAGATGAAACACATTTCTGAGATCAGAAACTTCGTATTCCAAGGTATGGTCCCAATAAAAATAAAACAGTTTTTCCATAATTTCTTGTTGAAATTCTATCAGAGCTTCACTGACTTTGCTGCAAACTGCTGTGCAGAAAGCCTTTAAAATATCTTTTGGTTTACAGCATCAGATACAGAGTCCAAGAGGTGATGGGATTAGTATGAGCTTGTATCGATGCCAAGGTATTAGACCAGAAATGTTGGAGTTTTCTGTTTGTGTTTAAAGATACAGTTTTAATCAAGTAGAAGACAACTTGTCACAGGAAGAGTCTTGGATTGTGGAGAGGTAAACAACCAGGAACTAGGAGGGAGGAAAGATCACCCTGCCAGGGGAGCACTGGGAAGTATCCACTTGCATTATCCCTGATCTCTTCTGTCAGCAAATTTTCACTGTCTGTGCCTGGAGAGCAGCTTGGTTTGTCTTGGAGCAAGGAGCATGTGGATGGATGTCTGTGTACAACATGATGCTCACAATATGCAGGAGATGACAAACATCCCAGTCATCCCAGATGTCTTGATCCCAGTCACATCTTGCAGAATTTCAGCTAACTGGGGCCCCAACTTGTCTAGGTGTGATTTTTAGAAATTTTGTGTTGTTTTAGGGGTTCATGATAACAAAAGATAGACTGAAGAACCATTCAGGTTCAGTTACTTTTAGAATTAGAGCTAAGGTCAAGGCTTGGCTTTGGATTTTTCTTACAATGTTATCTTCTGTTTTCATTAGGGTTTGCCCCCACAGGTGAGAATTTCATTGGGTTTAGTGGAGAAAACTGCCTAAACATATCATGAAGCTCTTCATTTAACATTAATGGAAGCAGACAGCAGTAGTTGAGCTCCGGTTTAAACAAAATCAGTATTAAAGTTCCTACCTCCAGGAGGAAAAGCAACTCAAGACATCTCTCTGAGCTGTATATGAAATGCCCCTGTAGAACTGCCATAGAACTTGCAGGCTTTCATTTTCATGGAATCTGGAATATTTCAGCATAGAATGTGTAGCTCTGGATGCGAGACCACGGTGTCAAATTTCATTTGCACTGAAGTCACTTGCAGGTGACATGTAAAAGTGGCTTTTAAATTTGCTTTCAGAGGCACTGGAATAGATTTGTAACATTTCAAGTGTAGACTGTGCTGTATGTATTACTTGACTGACCAACTGTCTCTGAAGAATAACATTTTTGAAGGCTGTGTCAGAGCCAGGTAACCTTTGAAAGACTTTGTGCTGTAGTCACACACTGAAGTACATCACACTGATTTAGCCTCCCAAGGGATTTGGTAATCTATAATTAACAAATTAGTGCCAATCACCAGCCTGTTTGGACATTAAGGATCGATTAGCATTGGGACTGACACTGATGTGCTCCAGAGTCCTGGTATTTCATTTAGCAGATGAAGACCTTTGTGCAGCAGAATGACAATCTGCTGTAGTCTCAGTACAGTGAGGAGAGTTGTTAACCCCAGGTGGGAATTAAGAAGTAATTGGTTGTTCCCAAGCTGAGCAGTGACTGTGGGGGCTGGAGGAGCCAGTTTTAGGGGGGTGGCATGGGTTTGAGTCACCTGGGAATCCTGCAAGTGAATGACCTTCCCTCCCATTTGTTCTTTCCTTTTCACTTCTTCCTGTTGCCCTCGGTGGGGAAGTGCTGACCAGCTAGATCCATGAGCTGTAACTTCAGGTCAGGCCATTATCTAAAATTAGAGCTTATATTGTGGTAAAGAAATTTGCAATGTGCCACAGAAAGGCAGGTTTGTACCATACACCTGGAGGTGTTATCCTGCCGTTAGTCTTCTTGACTTCAAAATTGGGCTATGGGTAAAATAAGTGTGGCCATGGGTGAAGAAGCATCTATTTGAGCTTGTTCGATTATTTATAATGTTGAAATAAAAAATTTTAGCCACACTGAAACTACATATTCTATTTGGTGTAATTACAGATAGTACTTCTGATTACATACAAGCCATGGGCAAAATTATTAGCAAATGGGTACACTTCTGTGTGCTTACTGGCATGCTAGTAATTGTTTTAGTAATTGTTTTAGCCTTTCAGATCATCTGTGTAATGAGAGATTGTGAAAGCCCTCGTCCTAAGCTTTTATTCTAGTAGAGGAGCTGTGCTTGATAAGGCATTATGGTTGATAAGAACCATGCAACTAAATGAGTACATGACAGTACCAAGTGGACAAGTGGATGAGTAATGGAATATCCATTCAGTGACTAAGGAAAAGCTTACTTCATTTTGAAGAGCGGGCTGTTTTCTGGTGCTTTGAATTTCCCCGTGCCTGTTCCTTATCTGTGCGAGTATTTTTATCTCTTGCTGCTACTGAGTTTTGACTTGGAGCTTTTGCTGCGGTGTGAGAAGAGTGTCAACTGATGAAACCAGCTCTCCCAGACTTCTCTGGCAGGAGCAGTGTTGCTGTTTGGGCTTTGCACTTGTTGGGCAAGACTCCTCCATAAATGGGAGACTCCAGGTTGCTGTCAGTGTCCTGTGCCAAGCATCCCTATGATTCTGAAAAGAGCCCTGGTTCCCTTCATGCTGGGTTAGACTGGCAGGGAGGACTGAGAGACAGCTGCAGGTTGTGCAGGTGGTGGGCTCTGGCAGTTTCAAAATATTGCTGCTTTTTCAGCCTGTAAAAGGGGAAATGGGAGTGACCAGGTTGGGCTTGGCACTTTGGGAATGCCCTGGGTTGCCCTGTGTGAGCTGGGAAGGTTTCCTGAGGAAAAACTCAGTCAAGAGTTGAACTCCATCTGAGCTGTTAAGGTTTTTGGCAAAAGAAAGATGGTATTTTGAGTGAAAGTTCACTCCAGGTGCAATTTCAAAACCTTTTTGATCACCTCCATGAGTTTCATGCAGACTTTTCTTTCCTCATGTTGTGGTAGCTAGCTTAGGAACAAGAGGGATGTGTCAGAGTTTGTTTTGCTACAGTTGGACACTTCACCCAAGTATTGCTCTCAAACAAAAAAATAAAGTGAAATCCAGTGTAGACATAGAACAACTCATAATGACAACTTTAAATCACTGCTCTAATTAGTTAGCACTTCCTGGGGACTCATTAGAATTATAAAAGCATTATTGTTGGTATGCAGTGGCTGGAACATGTCGAGTTTTGGGTAGTTCACCAATATTACCTTGAAGAAAAGAGTTTTGCAGCCTTTAAGAATTTTCTGTGGTTTGTGAGAAAGCACAAATTGCAACATCCTAGAAAACCTTTATGAATTAGGCCTTTTATTCACTCTTATAAATGAGGAGGGGTTTTGAGTTTATATGCCACAGTCTAATAGGTATATAGTGACTGCTTAATGGGATTTACATTCGCTCAAACCAAATTAGGCTGGTAAAAGACAATGCAACATGCTGTAATGTAAATGGGACTGACGGCAGGATTAAATGTTTGTGGAAACACGGCAGCAGATCTATCAAGAGCTAATTAGACAGAGAGTTCAGAGACAGACTTGGGAGTAAACAGCACCAACAAAGAGAGAGGGAGAGCAAGAAAGAGAGAAAATGGAGTCTTTGTGCACCGATGAAAAGGAGTTATAAACAAGGTTATTTAAATTGGAAGGTCTGATGTAGCCTGTCCCGTGAGAAGAACTTGGTCTTATCTGAACCTGTTGATTAACACAAGTTGAATGGCAACTTTGATAAACCCTTTTATGTGCAAATAGTTCCTCTTTGTTGCACTTTGGTATTCATGGTATCTTCCTCTCCTACACTTTTTCCACGGGATAATGTTTCCATTTGAGCCTTTCTCTCAGGCACCAGTTTAAAAACAAGACTTTGGTCAAAATATTTCCAGCAGTGAGAGAGCAGCACCAGGGAAGACAAGAGAGTTTAAGTATGTCCTGTTCCCTGCAGGGGCATGTGCATGGGAGGAAGGCACCCTTGCAGAGAGCCATCAGGTGAAAATGATGTGGTGGAATAAGGGCAGACTGGATGAAGTTGGCATGTAGAGGATGCTGCTTGCCTGCCATGCCATCAGCTGTGGTGTCCTTGCCATTATTGCACCATTTGGCACACCCACTGCCTTTTGCAGGCTCCTGTTGTCACATGAAGTAAGCAATATTTTTTTGAGTAGAACCCCGTGTATATATATTTACTTCACACAGGTTAGTCCATGAATTTAGCAAAAACAGGATTTGATCAAAATAAATTTGTTGTAAGGAAACTTGTAGAATTGTTAATGCTGAAGTATTTAGATGTTTTTTGTTTATTCTTCATAATTTCTTCTTCAAACCTAGTTTAAGAAATTGTCTGGAATTAAAAAATATCAGAATAAGAAATAACATGGTAACTTTATGATTTAATATTTATCAAAGGCTTATTCAGGGCAGGCCATGACATTTCCCTTATTACCATCTTTGGCAAGTCCCAGTTTGGGTTTGGTTGGTTTGTTTTTTTTTTTTTTTTTCCTTTGAGCTGTAAATAGACGGACCTTGCTGAATTTTGCTGGTGGGTGTTGCATGATGATGTTTGTACTGGGAGGGGATCAGAAAAACCCTTGTGTTTTGTATTTTTTTAATGGGAGAATTATCCTTTCTATTTTAACAGCAGAGCTGTGATTATAAGCATGTGAGAGTTGGGATGAGAAGCTCTGCTGGTTTCTCTGACAGAAAGTTTCATTTTTCAGAGGAAACCATAAAGCCCTGCCAGGAGGGGTTGGTGAAGCAGGAGGAAGGCAGTGCCATGTTTAAGGGCCTTTCCCTGAAATTTGAGCTCAAATTTCTGTCTAAAACCAAACCCACTGACTCTGAAAGCCAGAGCAGATAGGAACACTTTGTCTGAAGGGTCTGACAACACAACTCTAGTTTCAACAGAAATACACCAAGTCTTGTCTTATTTGCTCAGAGATGCTGACTCTGGTGGGGACTATGATTTTATCTCTTGGGGAGTGTAATTTGATGAAAGACATCTGGGCTTGTGCCAGGAAGATGGAGCCTGTGCTGAGTCCTGGAGCTGTGGGATGGAGAAGGTGGCTCTTGCCATGCAGGCTTGGCTCAGGGTTACTCAAGCAAATCCTTCTGCATTCTCATTTTTGAAGTAATTTATGCTTTTGTTGGGATACTGAAAATACACCCTGCTTATGGTTTATTCCTTTCCTTGAAATAATACTCCTGCAAAGATTAAAATAATCTGGGATTTTATTTTTGTTTTTTTTTTTTTTTTAATTTAATCTATGAAGAGGCATTCCCCAGGGAGAAAAAAACTGGCCTGGGTATAGTAGTTACCCATCAGAAATCAATTACATTTTTCTTTTTTGCTTGCCTAGTGTTCTTACAAGTATAGGTCACAGTTTCTTTGCCTTTACTTCATCAGAGCAGCATCCTTGTGTTTGACAAGGTCTGTGGGAAACCATTGACTTTCATGTTCCTTTGATTGCAGTTTAAAAATGAAAGCTCTGCATTTTGGCCCTGACAACAAAAGCACAGGGACATTTGGATCCCCTTTCTTTGGTGTCTCATGCAAAGAGGAAGGTGAGCTGGTGTGTTTGAGATCTTTTTGTCAGGGATGTGATGTTTCTGCTGGGTGTGAACTGGTGACTGAGGGGGAAGTCTCTGCAGCAGGGTGGTCAGAAAGGCACTTTTCCCAAGTCCTCAGGCAATACCCTCTGAAGAAACTTCATTTAGAGAAGGTGCCCATGCTCAAATTACAGGGAAGAATCTGCAGGTAGGAAGCCAAAACTTTCCATGTGGTGAATTTGAGAGATCTCTTGCTGTAATAATAATAATAGATTATAATAGCAGGCAGCACCAGTCGTGCAGTGTAAATGGCATGAGCCTTAGCATATGTTATTGCTTTGCTGGTAACTGTCACCAAGCTTGTGATTGAATGCAGAAGGATAAAACCACACACCCTTTTTACCTTGTTTCAGTCACACTAGAGCCTTTCACAAATTATGTTCTTGTTTCTTGGGTTTCAGCTGAAAAACACAAAGCAACAACTCGAAATGTGTGAGGGTATTTCAGCACACTTGCACACACAGACCCCAAAGAGATCTCCTTTTGTTCTCTAGGGAAAAAAGACATAAAAAATATTAGTGCTAAACAAATATGGTTGGGTGCTTTTCCTTCCTGACTTTTAGGAAGAGTTTCCAATGGCAGTTTCTCAGAAGAAATGACCATTCTGAACTTGGTGCAGTGGATCCTTTGCTTGCCTACCCTGTGCTAACCCTGGGTTCAGTTCAGTCTGTGAAATGGAAACAGAGGGGTTGCTTTGGCAGGGAGGTGCCAGTTTGAGGTCTTGGGTCCAGCTTTGCTTACAGCCAGTGTCTGCAGTCACAGTTACTGGCTGTTGCAGGTTGCAGGGGACTCTCAGTTGGTTTTATTATAATACTTTGTGGTTTTATATGGATTTTTTTTCCTGTAGAAAGCAAATATTTGTCCTAAAATTTAATCCCCCTCATTTTTTTTTTGTACTTTTAGAACATCATAAAATGCATTGAATCATGTAATTTTGTTAATTTTGTGCTGTTACGCACACTATATAATTTTAGTGCAGAGGTGTTCTTCCAACAGTTTTGTGTACAAGTTTCATTTTATTTCACAGTAGGACAATTTCAAAATCTAAGAGTGAATTCTTGGTTGTGGAACCCTGCCCCTTTGAAAAATCTGAGTTTCAGCTTCACAAGGCTGTGCTGAAAGCCTGGGTGGCTCTGCTGTTTTCTCTGTGGTGTTCTAGTAATACAAAAGTGTATTGATTGATTACAGTTGCCAGATGCAACTACTGTACAGGAGTAGTGTGGTTGAAAATTTCAGGTGTAAGCAGATTTTAGCCCAGGCTGCTCGTTGTCCACCCCCTCCCAGCCAGCATCCTTGCCTGCTGCCTCACGTGATAAATAACATTTCTCATCAAGGTCAGTGGGAAAGGCCCTTTTTACATATCTCATAAATTTGAGCCAGGTGCCACCGATGTGAGATTAATGTAATGGCACTCCAGCAAGCACTCAGGCTTGTCTTAATTATGCTAAGGTTGCTGGTTCACCGTTTCTCTTCATCTGTCTCCCGCTTTAGGGAACACTAAACACTATGTCATTAGATTGTCTGTTCCACAACATTGGCCCTTTGCATTTACAAAGTCATCAGATGGCTTATGACCTAGCTTTGCTAAGGTATTAAATTAAATAAATAGTGAAAACAACAAAAAAAAATTAAGTAGAAAAGGAGCCTGTTGGTGGAAGGAGGGCAGAAGGAGAGAGCTGATGGGGTTATAAATGCACCTTCATGTCTGGTTGTAGCGGAAAGGGCTGCAAGCTTGGGGGGTTTTCTGTTTTATTGTTTAGGGTTTTTTTTTGTGGGGGTTTGTGGTATTTTTTGTTGGTGTGGGGTTTTTTTTTTGTTTTTTTTTTTTGGTTTTTTTTTTTTTTATCTTCGGAATTAAAAAATCCTCTACTGCACCGTTGGGGGAATCAGTTGAGAAGGGGTTCCCTGAGGCTCAAACCAACCTTGGATGTTTTTTCCCTGAGCTCTGGGGACAGGGGACAGCAGGGTCCCTGAGCTCTGGGGACAGGGGACAGCAGAGTCCCTGAGCTCTGGGGACAGGGGATAGCAGTCCCATGGCAGCAAGCCGGTGGTGGCATCGCATCCTGCCATAATAAAGCTCCTGTTGAGGCGAGGAGCCATTTCCTCCTACATCTGGGGCAGTATGAGTAATATTTCTTGGACATTTGTTCCTTTCCATCTGCAGGCTCTGTTTAGCAGCCTGGAAAAAAGGCTGACCTTGATTTTTTGTTTTATTTATTTTGTGTTTTATGGCCACAATGAAAGAGACTTTTGTTTCTAGTCTGAGCATCCCCTGCTGGCTTTGCAGGGAGGAGAGTTTGGAGATAACCAGCAAGGACTATCTGATGCACCAGTTTTAATTTCTGTGAGAATAAATGCCTTGAAAGGGCCTGAACAAGGCTTGTGTTGGAGCTGCTTGGTGGCTGTACCCAGACTGGGGCAGTGTGAAACTTCCCCATGAGAAATGAGAAATTAGGGGTGTGGTATGTTCAGTGTCAGCTCTCTGTGATGTTCTAAGGTGGGTCACTCTTACTTTCTCCAGCAGTTCCTGAAAATTAACATGGGAATTGCAGATGAGATGAGTTTTTGTGTTGATTTGCATGCTCTGAATACGTCAGATCCCAATTTCTGCAACCAAGGCTAAATTAGAGCGCCGTGCTCCCTTTACTACCTAGTACTTCTAAAAATCTTTTAGAAAGGAAAGAAAAAGAATTCTCCACAAAGATGTGAGGCACAGAAATCCAGGCAGAGCAAAGCAGTCATGCTCTGAATAGCACACAGGGCCCGCTCTCTTCCCAGCTCAGCAAGCCAAGGGAAAGGACCCAGTGAAGAGGTAGTGAGAACAATCTGATTTTTTATCAGCCTTGTACACAAAGCTGCTGCCTTATGGCTGCTGCTGTGTGCAGGGACTTGTGTACCAACATCTCCCTCTCTGCCTGGATTTCCTGAGCCACCACAGGACCCTGAGCTCCCTGCCTTGGTTTCCTTGCTGTTGGTAATTAATGCCACAGCCACACATAACAAGGGGCATTTTCCTGCTGGGAGGGAAAGCACAGTTTGACCTTTTAAAAATCAAGGGCAGAGGTGTTGTGTTTTTAAATACATCAAAACTGATCTATTCAGTCCATAACTAAAATTGCTGAAGACAGTCCTAAAGAGTCCTAAATCACTTACTGGTTACTCCTACAGCTGCTGGTGGCTCCAAGGCTCAGATCTGTCACCTGGATGTCAAAGCATCAGATCAATAAAATAGGCATGGGATGTCAGCAATTACCAGTGACACAGGAATTACTGCTGCTGCTTTACTAACATAATATGTTAATTTTTTTTTTTAGCCAATAGACTTTCTATAGTTGACTATCCGTGGAATAATTATTTTTTATAATTTATTTAATAATTATTTTTAGCCCCTAGACATTGTTTTAAATTCACCTGCGGTGTATGTGCAAACAACATAGTTGAAAGCATTTTAAAAATAGTCGTAGCACCTCTGCACAGGTGTAATTCCAGTGGAAGCTTCTGTCTGCAGTAGAGTTTGCTGGTTATTCTCAGACACAATAACTGGAAATGTGCTTTCCGGTAATGATCTGTCCTGGTGCACTGTCACAGCATTATGGTGAAAATAACTCCTGTCTCCACAGTAAGAAGCACACCTATGAGTTCCTCCAAAATGACTGTGAGAAGAAACATAGCCATGACAAACCCAGTCCCAATGGCACATTTCAGAGCATGGAAAGTCTTGCACCATCAACTTCTCTTAAATGGGACAAGATTTATTCCATAAAGTGATCTATTAAGCTGAAATTAATAAGATTATACACAGCTTGGATTTTAGCTTTGTTTTGCTTGTCTACCAGACAAGAAGAAATGCTACTCTTGGTTTTGTGAGTAATGTTTTTGCAAAAATATTTTGGGGTTGGGTTTAGGTGACTGTTTTCTGGTAAGTGCTCCCACAGAAAGCAGACCCTGTGCTTGACCACCAGAAATATGAGCAGGATATATTGTTCTCCTCAAAACTCTTGACTTTACTGCAGGGACTATTGACAAGTGTGTGAACATCCATCCTGATAGCCCTTGGAGGAAGGCTGAAGCAAAAACATTGATTTTGTTGCCTGACTTATTCATATTTCTCAGAAGTAAAGGCAAAAGCTAAAGAGTATAGATGTAAAATGAAATAGTGCATTGCCTTGTTTTGGTCAGGAGTGAAATGTTTAACAATCAAGTGGCAAATGTGCTTTTAAAACACCAATATTTTTCACTGAAAATTTTCAGTCTTCTGGGGGTTTTGTGTTTACCCAACTAATTTATTACTTTGATTGAGTGCAGTAATTGCATGTTTAACTGAAGAAAATTGCTTCATTTAAACTAAAGTTTTATCTCCATGTCAAAAAGCTTGTGAGCAGTCTGGGTGGATCTGGCTCTTTTCCTTGCCCACCACCACATTCCTGTGTTGACTGGATTTCTTAGAGCTCCTTGCCCTTGCCAACAGGAAGAGCTCTCCCTGTTACCCAAGACCCAGGGGATCATGTCTTCTTCTTTCCAGGTACCACATCCTTATTTCAAAAGGGAGACTGTGAGAAAACATTGGTGGAGATCCTGCCTAAATGTTTGCTGCAGACCATGGTGCATTCTTTTGGCCTTAGGAGTGAAAGATGTGTGTCTGAAGGAAAAGGGTGGGGTAAAAGGCAAGATGTGGAAAGCCCACCAGCGCCAAGTCTTTCGAGCAGTGAGACAATTTTGGAAATGCTTTGTTCACTTAGAGGGTGCTGGAGTTAAAAAATGAAAATTGCTTTTGCAGCAGAGTGCACCATCAGGTCTGCAGGGACAGATCAGCACTTGGGCTCTGTGTAAATGCTGCTTCAGTGGTTACTGTAAGATAGGCTATGAAGGTGAGAGAAGTTAAGAATTGCTTGAGCCCCTGTGATTCACAGTTGCCATCACATTAAAATATGGGGAAGCTCCGGTTTTATTAATTGGTAGAGACAGCAATGGATCAATCAGGCAGTTCAGTGCAGGGTTTTTGTGTTGCATGGCTTGTACCTTCATGAACTATTTCTGTGCAGCTGTGACATGGGAAGCTTCCTTTTCCCCTGATAAGATGTTTTTAGTCAAAACTGTCTGGATGATGGCCTGCTTTGATCCTTGCTGTACATGGGCAAAAGGAAGGGCAGGGGGGTTAATTTTGAACAGGCTGGACAGGAGCAGAGGCAGCAGGGTTTTATCTGTGAATGCAAGATGCTGCATCTGTTATGGGCACTGGTGGCACTGCATAATCTCCAGAGACTGAGGTTTAATTTACCCTGGGTACTCAAAGTAAACCCTCAGCCCATGAACAACTTGATAATCCCAAATTAGGGCCACACTATCACTGTTGACTCCTTTGAGGAGATCAGAATTGCCCTTTTTGGCATACAGTGCATTTATTTATTTATTTGTGTTTGTTTTAGAGCTGCCTCAAGCATACCTGTGACATGGATGGGAATTTTGGACTCAGCTTAGGAACACTGTTTATGTATTTTCTATGAGCACTTTGTTTTCATCCCTGCTAACACAAGTCTGATCTCCCTTTGATCCTAAAGCAAGAGATACCTGAGGAATACCTATGAGAAGGCAAATCCACTTCAGGGTGTTGATGATTTGGTTTAGTCTGGCAAATAGAGAGGGTAAACTTTCAAGACAGCCAAGTGCTAGAACAGTTTCCTGCCAGGGGCACTGGGAAGAGGCATCCTGGCAGGTTTTTGTGTGAGCTAGGAAATGTGAAGCAGGTTGTATAGCCTGATGATCTGCCATGCCAGGGGCTTGCCCAGAGGACTTGAGGGCCATTAGCCCAACTCCAGCCAGCTACTGACAGCAGGGAAGCTGTCTTTTGATTTTGTGCAAGTTATTCATGCAAATGCAGGTTATTCTTGGTGCAAGTTATCCAGGGTCCACGTGCTTCAGATGGTCTAACAAGACTCTTCTCACTTCCCTGAGCTGAGGTGCAAGCACAGACCTGAGCAGGAGCCAAATCTTGGACATGAGTCAATGACCCACAGGTTTGTGCCCACCCACTTCAGCCTGCAGGCTGGCAGAGGAAAAGGGGATTTCTGCACATGCAGTGAGGTCTGGGAAAATTGGGCAGCTGTGGGTCACTTCTCTGAGCAGCTCTGAGCTAGGGCAAAGGCTGCTTGTGGAAGAATCCCATAAATGGGTTTGATGCTATTAGCAGAAAGGGTATCAAAACCTATAGGCAGAAGAGGAAAAGATCATGGTTGGATTTGCTGTCATAAATGTAGTGTAATTTCTTACACTGCATACAAAACCATCTTTTTCAGTGGGGAATATACTTTAACAAAGACATCAGTAATAACACAGAAACCAAATATATATGTTTATATATTAAAAGAAAATAAAGTCCTTCTAAAGCTTATTTACACTCTGTGGGTGCTGGGTGGGCCATGTTTATGGGCTGTCTCTTGCAGATTTTAGTGCCACAGAAACAAGCGGTCTCTGCTCAGGAATAGAATTTCTTGCATTTTCCAGGTCACAAAGACAGTGACTCAATATATGTTAAAAATAATGAAAAGTTATACAGGATAAAATGATGGTATGAGTACAATGTTGTCTGGAACATGCTGAAATAGGTAATTTTTTTAGTAAAAGAGACCCATCCCCTTGCAATTCTCTTCCACTCACATTTTAGTGAGTGCCTATTTCACGAAGCTCAGTGAGACCAGTTGCTGCCATTTTGGCCAAGTCTGGCTTGTGCTTCATTGGCCAAATATGCGTCAAAAGTAAAGCCTGACAGAGATCTTGTCACAAGAGGGACTTCTCATGAGGGCATGTAGTGACAGGACTACAAGGGGAAATAGCCTTAAGCTGAAGGAGGGCAGCTTTATATTCTATATCAGGAAGAAATTCTTTACTGTGGGGTTGGTAAGACCTTGGGACAGTTTTCCCAGGGAGGTTGTGGCCTTCCCATCCCTGGAAGTGTTCAAGGCCAGGTTGGATGGAGCAGCCTGGTCTAGTGACAGGTGTCCTGCCTGTCGTGGGGGTTGTAAGTGGAGGATCCCTAAGGTCCCTTCTAACCCAAACGATTCTATGATTAAATGCCTGAAGTTTTGCTATAGTGGACTTCGGGTGTGGAGGTGTAAAAGGTGAATATATCAAACATCTGCCTGGAGAGACAGAGATTTGTTTTATTAAACACTGAAGGAAAGTTCTTGGTACTGAGTTCTTGCCAACTTTATCCCAGTTAAATATTTGCCTCTCGTTTTAGAGTTTGTGTTTGCCTGCAGGTGCAGACAAGAAAGAGAATTGCTTCATTTAAATGAACCTTTTGTTTTAAACTATAAATAGGAAGTCATCCTTGTTTCTCACTCCTTTAATCAGGCAACTTTTTATTAGTCTTATTTTGACATTTGTGTTGGAATTAATGTGATTGGCAGCAGAATCCAATAAATGAGAATTTCAGAGGTGTTTCTGTGCCGCTAAATGAACCTTTGCCTGCAGTTTGACTTGGCAGCACTTGTAGAGTTCTGCATCAGCTGGATTTTATTGTGTGGGGAGATAGATAATCAAAAAGGGAATCGTAGGTGCCTGCAAATTAAACCTTTTGCTCTGAGTGCTCGCTGGTGGTTGAGCAGCAGTGTGATGGCAGGGAGGGAGGTGGGGGAGCGCCAGCCCAGCGCTAAATGCCTCCTCACACAAAAGCACAATGGCAAATGTTCAACAACGCACTCGTGTCAAAACAAATCAGATCATAAGCAGCACCAGCTTGCTTTGCTTTGTTTGCAGGGAACTTCCCATCCCTGCCTCGTGATGAATGGTGCTGATAAGCACAGGGGGAGTTGCTGTATATAGCTAATGTCTGCTTTAATACCTCTTTGAATATTAATTTTCTAGAAGAGATGTTCTTTACATTTAGCCCTTTGCAAGCCTTCCAGAATAAGTCATGATACTGTTACACTAATGCTGTAATTGGTTGAATTGTGCCAGTATATGATTTTTTTTTTTTTCTTGTTGCATTCATAAGGCTTTGCACTGTGCAGAGAATGGCAGCATCCAGCAGTGGACACGACCTCTCTCGTGCTGGGCCAGGAGTTTCAAAATCAATGGGTCACACTCTGCTTCTTGGGTACAGAGCCAGTCCTACTGAAGCACACAGTGCTAATTTGTCTGAATATTGATAATATGTTGGGAGAAGTCATCCCCTCTCACTCCCTTTTCTCAATGGAACTATTGATCTTTTTGTTATGTTCCTGTAATGTATAGAATTTGGCCTGATGGTTAAAGAAAATTATCCATTGAGCAAGCTAATTTTCAATTGTGTGTGGTTGGATATGGCATAAGCCCTGTGGCTACCCAGTTTCAATAACTTTAAAGTATTTGTCTGAGTCACAGTTCCTGAAACCAAACAATATTTAAATTTTATAAAGAACTCCAGTGATCCTTGCTGCTGTCATACTGGAACGCTGTGTAAAAATGGAAATCATTGTTGTTGTTGCAGCTTTCCCCAGGATGGACCAGAAGAGATGACTCACTGATTTAAGCTGGCAGCAGTCAGTCTGTAACCAGGACTTTTGGCTGTATTTCTGGGAGACAGTACTTTTCCTAAAGACCCCACTTTTGCAGTTACCTTCCAGAGAAACTTGGTGCTTTTCTCCATGGCAGGTGGGTTGGGAAATGGTGATGTATCCTATAAACTTATGGTCTGGAATATTTGTGTGCTGCAAACTGGGATCACCATCCACGTTTTGGGACAGGGTGAGGAGCTTTGTGCTGTTGAAGCAAAGGAGGATTCAGATATAGAGCCTTAAAGTGCTTTGAGGTGACTGAGAGGCCTCAGGGGGTGCTGCAGGGGTAAAAGGACTTGGCTGATAAAAGCAAAGTGCTGTCCTGGCCTCCTGACATACTGCCTGCCTGGGGGCAGCCCTGCTGGAGGCAAGACATGCCAGATGTGTTAATTGTAAATTATAAATTATTAGGGTTGGTTGTTAGATTATTAGGTTTGGTCCCACAGTATTCACTGAGCAGTCTGAACCAGGGCTGAGGAGTCAACAAATGACACAGGATGGTTTTTTGATTGTTGTATTAATTGAGCAGACAGAAGGTATGGAATGGAACAAATACCCCTCTCAAACCTTATTAAAAGAGCTTTAGGGTGGTGGTGGTGGTGGTGAGCATTTGGGAAGCACCTGAGGAACTGCACTGAGCATGCACCTTTAAGTTGGCCTTTTTTCAGATGCTCTGTGGGGCAGTCTTCAGCTACACTTTCTTTTCTCCTGAAAAAGGTTTTCCTTGGGCCAGGCTCTGGTTCAGCTGAGCATTTAGTGCAGTGGATTGGACATCTGTGTATGCATGTGTCTGCTGGAAGAGGGACACAAACATCCTAGTGACACTCAGGCTGCTTACACAGGGTCTGTGATGGAGAACATGGGCATAAGGGCTGTTTCCTCATTTATTTACATGTGTTATCTATACACATATATGCTTCTATTCCTCCATCAAGCATCCAAAATAAACTTTCTTAATCCTTTATCGAACCTGGGCTGGAGGCATCTCCTGAGAGTTCCCAGGAAGGTTTGGTCAGGCACATGGGAGCTGGTTTTGATGGTGGCTTTGCTCATTACTTTGCCACAATGAGCACTCTTCACAATGGGTGAAGCAAAATAAAGTAACAAAACATATGTCATGGCTTACCTTCAATAGTTTTGTTTATTTAAATAAACCTAAACCCACAAAACACTATCCTAGCCAATGTTTCAATCACATATGAGGCAGTAAGACTGAAGATTTTTTCTTACTGCCTTTTTTCTTCCAACTTACAACAAAAGCATAAATGGCAAGCAGCAAATCATGAACTGAAGCTGTGTATCCAAACAAGCAAGAGAAAAGCATCTCAAGGAAAGCCACAGGTTTGAAATCTGATTTTTGTAAATCATAAATAATGTATTTCATCTGGCTTTTCTGATCAGGTGTTTCAGCTCTAAAGGACATGCTGGGAAGAGCTGATGGGCAGAACTGAAAAGATTAGACATGTAAATGACATGAGCTGCAAAGAGGATTTCATATTTTCTGGAAGGTGGGGGGAATCCTTCATCAAACGTGTAAAATTTCTTTGAATAACTAGACCTGGCAGGGAAATGCATGGAGTTCCAGCAGCGATAATCAGTGCTTCAAGTCTCTAGAATAGTCAGTGAACCAAAAGATTTGTGTTTACCTAATTCCTTCAGGACTTGAACATGTGAATGTCATTGCATTCATGCCAAATAAGGGCACACACACAGAGAGAAAAAAAAGGCCCAAAATAAAATAATAAAAGGGCTGGGTTTGTCTATATATATATATATATATATATATATGTTGTGTGTGTGATTTAGGGACTGCTTTCTACAGCTCATTTTAGTGCTAAGTCTGTCCAGCCCAGTGTCCCACTGCAGGCAGGGATCAGCCTTGGATCCACTTGGGTAGTTGAAGTTGGTGTTGAGCCCAAACTCCTGTTCTTCCACTACACCAGCCCAAAATGCATGGAAGCATGGACTTACCTCCTTCATGCACCACACCCAGTGGCAGCCAGTTGAACTGGTATCTGCAGATCAGGGCTTAGAATTTCTCACTCAGAGCTTGTGCTGGTTTTTTTAATATGCAAACCTTTGCCAGAATTAGTCAAGATGGGTAGACCCACCCTGTGAGGCAGTTCTGTTCTCTGGATGCTCCAGTTAAACACAAGGAAGCAGCTCTCCACCATCCCAGGCTGTGGCTGCTGGCTTTATGGCTCTCCCTTTGGATGAATGGACTCAGGTTGAGGGAGCCTGATGTTCAAGCTGACCTGTGCTGCAGCTTTGGCACAAAGTACAGATAAGGAAGAAGAAAGAGGAGGAACAGGACCGGCCTACATTGATTGCTCCATCTTAAAACTTCTGACTCCCATGTACAAAATAGAAACCCCCCTATACAGGTGTTAAAATCCCCTTGTACAATACTAAAAACTTCTCCCCTCTGCTTTGTGACTACTTCTACTCTAATATCTAAACTTTTGTGACTGCTTGTTCCACCTTCAAAGTTGGTAACTCATTCCATGTCTCAAACCCAAAATCACAGCTGTTTCCAGCTGCCTGCCAGGGTCTCAAATGCTTCTGATCAGGGCCTGGAACCTCCAAAAATGTCTGATTTTGAGTTCCAACAAGAGTGCAGCAGAATTATCTGCTCTCTCTGCTGGGCTTGGGGGCCCTCAACAAGAGCCATCAGTGAGAAAATGTGTGAGCTGCTGTGAGCAGCAAGAGGCTGCACCGAAAGGGGCCCAGGCTGAGCTGTGGTTGGGTTATTAATCAGGGCATTAATTGGGAGCAGTCTGACCTGGAAGCGACCAGGAGCCCCTGCAGGCTCTGTGAGAAGCTGGTTTGCTGTGCACAGGGAGGACTAAACCTCAGATTTAAAGGCAATTTAGAGCTCCATTGACTTGTTACAGGGTGATGTGGGTTTGTTTCATTCCTTTCATGACTCGGACAGTGAACCAGTGTAGGGGAAATCCAAGCTGCCTTCACCAATCACAGTCTTTACACAAAGTCTGAAGATGAGCCAGGTCTTTGCAGTGCCCAAGGAAAATATCCTTCTTCAAATGCATCAGGGAGGCAAAGTCTTCATGGTAGGACCACAAAGCCTGGTCCAAAAAGCCTGATGGAGGAAGTGGTATTTTTTTTTTTCTGGAGAATATTTTCTCTAGACTTCAAATAAAATTGTTAAGAATAGGAAGGTGAAGGAAGAACTGCATATGCTTTGAAAAAGCTTTATGTGGTACTCTACCTGATGGTTCCCTCACTTTGGAGTTGGCAGAACTTGTCATGTTTCCTTCTGGTGATGTCACTATTTATTTTTTCCTCTTTCTTGAGGCAAATAGAAGTAAACCCCAGCAGTGTCTACAGAAGTTCTGGGTTACCTAATCTCTAGTACCTCTGCTATCCTAAAAACATGAGTAGCTTGGTTTTTAAAAAGTGGCACGGTTAAAAGCCAGGCAGTTTTGCATTTCTCAGAGCTGCACAAGAAGGAGTAGGAGCAGCTCATGATTGCACTTAGCTAGACAGCCTGGGGCTGGGATGGCTAAATGTGAGTGTGGTGGGTACCAACCTCAGCAGAAGGGTGTCTGCTTTTGTCCCCCTGGCAATGGCAGGGAAGGGGTTCCTTGTAGCAGTCACACTGCTGCTTCTGGTCAGCCAGCTTGCAAGATTCCATGTCAACTCTTCTTCTGCACCAGAGATGTAATGGTTTGGGATTTTGCCACCAAATTATCCTGTGTGGCAGATTAACCTGCATTTGTGCTCTGGATCTGTGCAGCGCTGTGTAACCATTGCTTTTGCCACTTTTGGAGGCTTGGGTTTTAGCTCATTTATCTTCATAATGAGTTCTGTTTCACACTTCTTCAGACAGGCACAAATGTAGAAATGAATACCATTAGGGAAGGAGGAGGATCCTGGAGGCTGAACTCTCAGAGAAATCGGGTTTTTATCTCTGGCAGTACATGGAGGGCCAGCATTTTAATACCTAGCAAGCAGCTGATGTCTTGGCTACCAAGGAGGAGATGCAGCTTGTCCTCCTTCTTCTCTTCCAGACAATGGCAGTTGCCCACTGCTGGCCTGTGGGACATGGCCAGGGTAGGTCTGTTCTTCACAAAATCTCAGCTGTTGTGTGAGCAGTGCCTGAGATGGGGACCTGAAAGAGATGGAGTCCTCCCTCCAGTACAGGCTCAGTTTTGCGGTCTAAAGCAATGGCAGACACTGTGCTTTTTTTGCCTTTTGTCCTTTTGTTTCCTACAGCATTTCAGAAAGTCAAGTCTGAGAAAAAGAGGATTCCTCTGTGTAAAGTGTGTTGGCCTGTGCCCCCAGAAAGTGCTGTGAATCCAAAGGCTTGAGCTTTTTTTGTGAAATGAGCCAGATTGCTGCCGAGCGTCTCCAGAGGACAGCTGCTGCTCCTGCTTTTCAGGGAATTTTGTTGTGGGAGAGAGTGGCAGGGCGGGCTGGAACAAACCCCTTGTTTACTCCTGGCACACACTCTCCTTTTGTCCTTCCCAAGCTGCAGCAGGAGGACAGGGGCTGCCAGGACAAGGCTTTGCAGAGAGCTGGCCACGGCCACCAGCCAGGGATTTGTGGCCTCAGAGGTGATTCCTTGGGAGGGTGCTCGGATTGGAGCTGCCATGTGGCTGTGGGAAAACCTTCTGCCTGCACTGGCTCTGAGATGAGTTTCCAGGAAACCTGGATTATGATTCCAGGTGTTATAATTTTATTAAAATTATAAAAACTTAATTATTTAAACTTTTATTGCACTCTTTGAGGCGTTCATTGATTTATTTATTTTTATGGCACGAGACTCCTGTTGTATTATCTCAACTGGGCTGTGGTCCTGATGCCTGATGGGGCAGATTTTTGTTCCGGGGACTGATCCCTTCCTATCAAGGTCTTGCTTACAACCTGTTAGTCCCATAATTAGACTTTAGGCTATCCAAGGTAGGACTTAATGTATGTGTACTTGACACAGAAGAGCCATGATCTTACATGGAGTGTGTAGCTGTTCCTGCAATGGAAATAACACTTTCTTTTCTCCTCTTGCATGAGCAAAGGCATGCAGAAGTGATACAGGGGTGGCCTCTCTGTGCAAAGAAGGACATGGGAGTCCTGCAGATCCTTAGGTATAGAAGGCTTCTCTCTTCTCTCTGTAAGCACTTTGGCCAAGCTGGTTTTCCTTGCACTTTTTGTAGTCTTCCAGGCAGTAACACGGAGGAGGAAAAATAAAATAAAATTATGCTTTAAAAGAACCATGAATGTAAGGCAGAGCACTGATATCCTTTGAACCTCAAACTGAGTAGCTGCAAGCTGAGCAGTTTGTGGTTTTTGTTTCTCTTTTTTTTAAAAAAACCCACCAAAATAGCACATTTTAAGTGTAAGGATACTATATATTCTGAGAGATTTTCTAGGGTTTAAGTGTATCTATTAGCTGCCTCCTTTTAAATGAGCCATTTCAGAGTGATAATCTCTCCCTATCAGATCATGATTTTGAGCAATTGCTATCTCTGATATTAGCTTTAACCTTTCCTGTGTAAGCTCATTAAGATGGAGAAAACATACACAGGGGAGACTACACAGAGCTCATCTTTCAGTGAGCAGTCCTTCCTCTTTAGCGAGGGAAACTGCTTAAAAAACAGTCAATAGAATGGTGTGGTTTTTCCCAGGAGAGCACCATGGAATAAATGAGATTGTGGAGTCATGAAAAATCATGTCGCCAGTCTGTTCCAATGCTTTGGTCTGGGTTGTTGATCCCTCAGCAAAACCTGGGGGAGTGGAGCAGGTGAGGGAGAACACAGTAAGGAGGAGCAAGGAGCTTATTGGTGCTGCTGAAAGGCTGATTTTTCAGAAAAAAAACCACATATGGGGCTTGTTTCCTTTGTGCCGTGATCCCTGCAGCAGATCTGTTGCTGTTTACATTTCACCCTAATCTGTACAATGTTGATCTAGATGTTTAATGAGTGGATTGGTGTGAAATCAGGCTTTAGGCTCCCAGGCAGTGGCTTAGTAAATACAATAAGCAGTCACTGTTCTAGCCTGGAGGGGGTGTTATGAATTTTTTATCACTTTTTTTTTATCACATACCATTCTGACAGCATTTGGATTCGTAGAAAGAAAATAACCCCAACCCCTCACTTTCCCAAGAAATCTCCACTTCAAATATTTACCCAGTGCAGCACAACTACTACCTAATTGTTGGTGAGTAAGCCCTTCGTGTTGTTATGACAGTGGGGGAGACAGACACTTGAAAGAATCATTCCAGTATTTACTCTGACAGGCAGATTGAGACAGACCTGCTGTGAGAGGAGGGTGTCAGGAGCCCTGGGGACAGGCAGAACCTGCTGAAGGGCCTCATCAGTGTTTAACTCCTTCTGTCAGCTGAAGGCTGGATTTTGAGCAGTGGTGGTTTTGCCATCCCTGTCCTTTAACTATGCTCAAAATGCCTCCTGGGGCTGATGGACTAGCTCTGTGCAACTGCCCCACTAGTACTCTTTCAAAATTATTGTCTTGCTCTGAGTCTCTTGCAGAGAGACTAAAAACCCACCAGAAGGCTGAAAATGAAAAGCAGCCCCTTCTAAACAGCTCTGCTAAATCAGGAGGTGAAGCCTTTTGAGCAGAAAAGCAGAGGGCAGTGGAGGCAGCCCAGTTCTCCAAATTTTATGAGGAGATTACTTGCACTGCAGGGACACACAGTGCTGAGGGCTGAGCAAACACAGCCTTGGGGCACCAGAGTGCTCTGCAAACAGAAGTGAAGGCAGAGCAGGGAGAAGGGGGTGCCCTGGCTCCCCAGAGCAGCACAGGAGGAGAGGGAACACCGAGACCTTGTGCTGGCACACCTGGGAAGGGCTGGGGGGCTGCCCTGCCAGTGGCCACCAGCTTGCAACCCTCCCCTGGGGCCCTGCCCTGGCCCACGGGGTGTTGGTGAGGCTTAGAGGGCTCCAGGTGTACTCACAGGTGTGCCAGGCTGATGTAAAATGCTTAAAACGCCCTTTGCGTTTTCACTGATTGAAATTTTCATTCCAATTTTCACTGGAATCAAACAACGAGGGGACAGGACTCCAAAACACCTGTACCCAGGTGTACAGGCAGAGCCTCCTGGTTCTGTGCTGCTTGGAGACGTGGGGTTGGAGTGGCAGTGCCTGCTGCAGCACACACAGGCTGGAGAGACAGTGACTCCCTATTAAAAACAGGTAATGGGCCGTGACGTCCACTAAATGAGGTCTTGTGATAGTCACAACAAATGCAGTGTTTCAGGCAGATGAACATAATTCTGTCAGTGGGATTAAAAGGAAATGCTGCAAAATTACACAGATGGTTTTCAAGAAGTCATAAAAATTTAATTGAAATGGCTTTTTTTTTGTTGTTGTTGTTTTATTAGTTCTGTGCAATGTTGCTATAGAGCACTGGGTGTGTGGATTAAAAAGGGTTTTTAGGGAGGTTAGGTAAAGTGGGAAAGGATTTGATGGGAACTGCTTATAAAGAGCTCAGAGGAGGTTTCTTGTCCTCTCCTGCAGCTTTGCATCTGCCCAAAAGGAGGATGCTCCTGCTCATTCCTCCTAGCAAGGCACCTGAGGGGAAGAGGCAGGAGCACTCCATGCAGGTGCACCCAGGGATGGGGTGGGCAAGGCTGCTGGGGTGCTCGAGGCACTGAGAGAACCTTCTCTCTTCAAGAGAAGAACCCATTTTAAATTGTTCTTTGTTGATTCTTGTCTGGGCAGTGCCATTTTGCTTGTGCTGAGGAGCTGGCCAAGCACACAGCCTGCCCTGGCAGCTTGTGCACAGAGTGGCAGTGTCCAGTTTGCCCAGCAGTCTGACTATGAAAAATGAGAGCAGTCCCAGGAACCCTCGGGTGCATATGGGCTTTCTCATCCGAGTACTTCAGCCCTTCCAACTGAGCTGCAGGCCTTGGCTTTCAGCCTTCACAGCCAATTTGGTTCCTTGAAAATTGAGTGTGTGTCACAGATTACAACAGAGCTATGACTTCCGTGGGGAGAGGTTTTTTCCTACCTGCTGCTCCTTGCTGAGCCGGAACCTGAAAGCTGGTGGATGGGCTTCTTCTTCATTGCAGACCTGCTGATGGGTGGTGCCTGTCTGTAGAATTCACATATTTGGCAGTTTAACAAGTCAAGGGTGGCTTTGGCATTATGCTAAGATAAATGCACAGAGTTCAAAATACAGTTTATTTATCATCTGTTTTAAAAACAGCAGTGATGCGCCCTGAGATATGGGATCCTTGTGCAGGAGGAGGTGTGGCAGCAACTGACAGAATGAGAGGACACAGTCTTAAGCTGTGACAAGAGAAATTTAGGTTGGGTATTAGGAAAAAGTTTTCCAAAAAAGAGTGATAAAGTTCTGGAATGGTCTGCCTGGGGAGGTGGTGGAATCACCATCCCTGGATGTGGCGCTGGGTGCCAGGCTTTAGTTGAGGTGTTGGAGCTGGGTTGGACTCGATGATCTTCAAGGTCTCTTCCAACCCAGTGTTTCTGTGATTCTGTGAATTATGTCAGATGATCTCCATCCCAAACACATGCTGGGTTATTTGGGACTTGAACCAAAAACCAGAGGCACAGAGTCCAGGCAATCTGGCTGATCCTGGGGGCAGATTCTGCTGGCAGTATTTGGGCTTCTGATGTCTGGGCTGGGGTTTTGGATACCCTGCAGGTACTCACAGGGTGGTAAGTGCCCCACAGCTGTGCTGAGGGGAGAGGATGCTTTGTGTGGAGGCTGCCAGCATCCCATGGGCTGTATTGCCATGTTCTGGCCATCCTGCATGCATGGTTCAGGGGATCAGTGTCCCTGAGACATGTGACAACTGTGTGTGCTGTTCCTGTGCTGTGCCAACACCTTTCCAGCTGCCAAAGCACAGCACTGTGGGGGCTGCTATGGGGAAAGCTGACTCCAGCTCAGCCGGACCCAATGCACTCCACTACTGAGTGGAGTTAAAAAGAGGATTGGGAGAGCAACAGCATGGGAATGAACTGTGTACAGTGAGGGTTAGATGAAGGGGAATGCCAAAAATCATCACCTACACTTGCCAAGTGGCAAAACAGAGCTCTGGAAGTGCACCGTGTTGGCACCTCCCAGGCAGGGAGGCACTACAGGATGTTCTTGCTCTCCCAGCCCCAGGCAGGCACTGCTGCCATGGGTTTTGGCACAGACACCTCAGGTGTTCACGGACTGGGGTGGCTCAGAGCTGCAGCATGGTGCAGATGGGGTCTGTGGAGCAGCCATCACCCAGCAGCTGTGTCTCAGCAAGAGGAAAAGGTACAGACAGACCCAACCCATGTGCCTGAGCAGGCTGGCTGAGGTGGGCAGCCTCTTCTGAAGCCTCTTTGTAAAAGTCAACACCTGAACCAGAGCAGAAATGCTGTTTCTGTAGAGATGTTACCAGGAGGACAGGCTCTGTCTCCATCCAGGCAGGCGAGACCTCTGCCAGAGTGCTCCTGAGCTCATCGGTGCCATGGGAAAGTTTAGTGCCACCAATGAAACACCTCCCACAACTGAAGAATTGTGTCTTTATTCAGCATTGCACACTGACCTCATGTGTGGTGTTTTCATGCACTCTTTGAATTCTTGTGTGGTATTTAAAGCTTACTTTTTGGGGAGGGATTTCGGGCTCTAAAGACTTGGGTGGGGAAATGGGTTTGAAAGATTTCCAAAGGGTTACAGTGTTTAGTGCACTGTTGGAGAGTTATTTCTCCTTTCAGTACTTACCTGGCCTTGCTTTGCCTGTAGTTCAGCCTGTGGACAGCGCTGCAGAGATTTGCATGGGATTTGTTTGACCCTGCCATGTGGTGAGCAGGATCAGGTTTTAGTGGTTTTATCAGCCTGTCAGCGTGCATCATTTTCTCTCGGGGGAAATAAGTGATCCGCTTGCCTTCCCTGCTTATTTCACATTTGACTTGATGCTCCCACTGTGGCAAAGATACCCTGAACTCTTTTAATGGTGCTCCTTTGGAGGCAGGGATAAAAGAATGTGTTCTCTGAAGACATTTCCTCACTGTGGGCTAACTGGGGCCAGGGGTGATTCGAAGTAAGCATCCTTGTAAATGAGCCCCGACCAGGTTTTACATTTCTGTGTCCCTAGTCTGTCCTTACATTTTAGGGATTTTGATCATCAAGATCAAGTCTGAGGCACCAGATCTCAGTCAGAGCTGTGCTTAAAGCAACTCCCTTCATATCTCTAAAGCAAACTCTCTAAATTGTAAGCAGGTAAGGACGATTAACACTAGTTAGCAATTTGTCTCTTGCTCTTTAATATGCTTGTAGCCCCATGGGGACAGGCACTGCCTCCAGTGCCTCAGAGGAGGCAAAGAGCTGGACAAACAAGGCAGCTGGAGGGCTCAAGTGGGCCTTAGGCAAGAAATAAATCTGTGCCTTTTGCTCAGGTGTTCACTCAGGCTTCCCTCTGGCTTTGTAGCTTGGAAATCTCCTTCTCCAGCAGCCCTGCAGCAGTTCTGCAGACAACTGTTGAAATCTATATCCAAACAGGAGGCAGAACTGTGCTGTTTTGTTGGAAATTCGTCCTTGAATGTTTCCTGCATCTGTGATGTAGTTGGGGGATGAGTTTCAGATTTCCCACCGTAGGTTTGTCAAATTTGCTTTATGTGAACTGCTTTGAGACCGAAATGGAAGATGTGGCCTTGTCAAGCACCTTGCTTTGTGATTAGTGCTTGTTCCAGCCTCAGTCAGTAAGGAAAAACAATGGCATGAAAACACCCCACCTGAGTGAAAGCGTTTGAAAATGTGGGATTGGATGTTTCCTGCTGTACAGTGACATCCTGCTGCATGCTGGGACTTGCAGGGCCACTGGAGAGTTTCTCAGACGTTGTCTTGTGCAACCCTTTGAAGGCAGAGCGTGATGCAGGAAAAGCATTCTCACCAAAAATCTTGGGAACGTCGCTGAATAAAAGGTTTAATCAAGACTGAAGAGGACTTCAGTGCTCTGAAACACTTCTGTAGTGCTTGGGTGAGTGGGGATAGACTGAAAGAAAGAACGCCTAAGGTTTTTTTTTTCTTCCTTGCACACAGACACTGGCAAAATCAATAGTTTCATCTTTGCGGTAATTCAGGTGACAGTGTGCATAGTCACAATCAAAACACTTCACATGAAAAACTGCCACTGCTAATAGGAGCTTTTTAAACAGAGCAATTGGAAGCTACCTGCTTGGCTTGAATGAATTTATTAGAATAAATTAGCCATTTTTCTTTGTTTCCTCTACTACTGTGTTGCAGGTTTACACACAACCTCCTACGCCTTCCTGAGTATTTAAGGTGCATAAAACAGATGTGTAGAATCTGCCTCAATTCCTGGCAACTTGAGCAATTAGTTGCAATTTATTGGGAAAGAAGAGGCAACTTTCCTGTTTTCCTAGTGAGAATTTAGTTTACTGCCCTGTGTAATGGCACACAGAAGGTGCATCCCTCAGAAGCAATGTCTGTCTGGAGACTCCTCATCACTCAGACATCCACTGCTGCTGCCAATCCACTGTGCTTTAGCTGTATGGGGTAAGAACCCTGCAGTGGGCCAAAGAATCCATGGAGTCTTGCTGCTTTTCTCCAAAGACTTGCAGGAGGATTTTTGGGCCAGGCAGGATGCATTGGGGGGTTACCCATAACACAGGCAAATTCTGTGCTGGTTACATCCTGCTACTGGGAAGAGAGGTGAACTGGTGGGGTTTTTCAGCGCACTCTACCAGGTGATGATGCCTCAGGTTTCAGCTTTTATATTTTTCAGATTCTGTGCTTCTTCAGTGTGTGGGTCTGAGCTTCATATCAGGGGATGGTGAGCTCTCTGCACAGAGTAGGGAGACGAAACAATTCCTTCTCTAGCTGGGGACCAAGGACAAATGATCCAAATCTCACGCCCAAGAGCACAAACAATGGCAGAATGAAGAGAATAAAACAAGAAGGATGGGACTTCATGGGCTAAAGCTGGAATTGGACAATGAACTCCAATATGTAAATGGAGCAGAACTTATAAAAGTGAGAGACCCTGTGACCAGTCATCCATTTTGTGACCATTTTGGTTCATCTTGGGTGTAGCCCTGGCTGGGCTCTTGTACTGCCAAGGTGGATTAATTGAGGCCTTCTAATAAATCCCTGCTTTATTCTTTAACTCTGTCTGACCTCTGTTCTAGGTCAGCTTTCACAAGGCACCTCAGGTGCAAGAAGCCACACTGTTAGTTTAGGAGAAAACCATCCTTCTGTTTAGTTTTCCTTTACCTTTACAAATCTTGTTGGTGTGTTTTGTTTTTTTTTTTTTTTTCCTCGATGCACTTCAGCTTTACTGTCCTTTTTTCAGACAATTGTGGTATTTTCTGCTTGCCTCCATAGAGCCTTGGTCTCTTGCATAGCAGTGGCTGAGCAGTGAGAATGTTTGAACAGTTGCCAGGAAAGTTCAGCAACATTCAAAAGCAGCACAGAAGAAATTATTATGGATTCTGGGTGCTTCATTCCACTGTTTTCAGCACTGCTTGATCTTGTTGTTCTGCACATTTTTTGGGATGACCCTGTTTTAGCTCAGATAAGGATGGTGCTAGAGACCCCAGGAGACTGCAAACAGAACCTCCAACAGCTCAGGTGGGCTAATGTGTATTGAAGGAAGAACAGCCAACCAACAGTAGTTACCATGAAACAGCAATTAAGTGGTCTTGGTTCACTGTTGTGGGCCAGTGCTTTTTCAGATGTCAGAACAGGATTTGGGCAGCTACAACCTCAGGTTGTATCGCTGTGGTAATTTTTCCTCCCTTTGTGCTGTCAGTTTTCATTTCAGGCTGTGTCATGTTCAGACAGGCAGGATGCCTTATGAAAATCCCTGTCCATGTGCCTTGTTAGTGTCATTTACAGCTTGTGATTTTTTTGATGGCCTCTTCTTAATACACCCTGTAGCACAAGATGTTTGGTCACTTGAGCACCCTTCTCTGGTGCTTTTCTGGGCAGTCCACTGCCACGAGCATTCTGGGCTTCACCTGCATAACTGGCCAATGTGTTCAGCTGTTCCCCATCACAACTGGTATTTTTGGGAGGTACAACTTGCTGCTACATGTTCTGCTGCGGGTGGTGAAGCCCTGCACAGGGTGAGTGGAGCAGGAATGTGGCTGGCTCTGATGTAACATCTTTGGTGACAGTGTACTTGCCCTAACATTATTATAAATGTGCTTGTTGATGCTTCATCCCTTGAACCTATGGTTGCTTGTCCTAAAACAAATCGAGGTTTTCCCTGCGTTGGTGAAATGTGCACCAATTACAGCTAATGGTGGGCAATTAGTCTGAATCCAGCAGCTCTGCTGGCACAAATTGGCAGCTTAACTTTGATTCCTTTGGTTCTGCCCTCAAAGCTGTAATTGGGTCAAACACTTCATCAAGGAATGCACTTCCATTGCCCACATCCCCCTTGGCAAAGCCTCTGTGCCACGTCCAAGGTGCCAGAGAGCAGCTGGTGGCTGCCAAGCCCAGACAGGGTTGGGACTGCAAGTGGCAGTGCCCAGACCTACCCAGTGTGAATTGGTTTTATGACAGGCAGGAAGGAGGGAGAGGATGCAGCACCTGGCCCAGTGCTTTTTATCTTCTCTTCTCCCTGTGTGAGATGGCGCTGACAATGTGGAGAGGGTACCTGCCTTGTTTTAGGGCTGCTCTCTGTAATTTGAGCCCATCCCCGTTCTGAAAATTTCCTGGGTTTAAGTGCAAGAGCAGTACAAATTGTTTCCATTTTTCCTGATGGGGGAACTGTGAGACAGAGCGGTGTTTGACCTCCCACATCACATTGCTGACATTTGGCACAGCTGAGTATTTTGAGCACAGATTTCTTGAATGTCAGGCCAGTGCCCTATAAACACAGGTTGCCTTTTGTTGTTTGCTGGGCACAACTGTGTGGGAGAAGCAATAAAGCCACTCTGTAGGCAGGGCATTGAGGAATGCTGCTCGATTTGCATATGAAAACATTTATCCTAATACTCAGAGCAAACGTAGCTACCACTGAGGGGTTTCCATGGGCCCCGAAGTCTGGCAGAAAGAGGGTCACACCACCCTCTTCAAATGAACTGCTTTAAGTTTAATTAAGTCCACTACCTCCTGGGAAGTTGCAAGCTCCCAAATTTCTTAATTGCCTACTGTGCAACCGAAGCTCAATTGTAATGTAGGGCTTGGAGATTTTCCCTTTCCTTCCTACTCGTAAACAGCAGCAGCAGCAGCAAGGAGTGTGCGGAGCAGTTGATGGGCTGGCAGTGATGGATGTGCCAGCCCATGGAGGCAGGGATAACGTGGCAGGTTGGCTGCGGTTTTTGGCTGTCTGGGAAGGAGGCAGAGAGGTTCTGCCTGCACACACCATCTGCATGAGGCACCGAGGGGTGCTGAGCTTCATGTGAGCGCAGCAAGAATAGGAGAGCGCTTTTCACTCCTCGGAGATCAGAGCTGACACTTGGACGTGCTCAGGGTGCCATCTACCCTGTCTAAATATTTATTTCTTGTGCTGTGCTCAGTCTAATGCAATCAGACTACAGTGTGGAGGGCTGCCATATCCTCTTAGCTGTGAATTTGTCTTGCAGGAAGAGGCTGTGCTGCCCCCAAAGCATGTGTGCATATTGCAGGCGAGGAGGAAGGCCGGAGCCCGGCTCCATTCCGGCAGCCTGGCCTTGCCTCCTTGCTGCTGCCAGTGGCATCCCACACTGCTGGCTCCGTGCACTGCCTTGGCCTTTGTCCCCTAACCCACTTAGGGTCAGCCTGATGCCCTTTTCATGAGGAGGAGGATGAACGAGCCAGCGTTATCTCTTGAAACATAAAAATAGACTTCTACCGGTGTTAGCTTGTTTTGCCATTTCCACAGAACAAAAATGCCCTCTGCACGTTTGCCAGACACTGCCCCCAGCAGAAGAGCAGTGCTGGCAATGGCAGTCTGAGAACCTCTCTGCTGAGCAGAAACATGTTCACTTTGAGCGTGCTAACCCTAAGGTAAATTATCCATTGTGTGTGCACAGCGAGGGTGGGACGGCTTAGGAGAAATTCGGTTGTTTTTTTAAAAATCAGTGAGTCCCCTGGACCTGGGCAAGAGACAGAGTTGAATTTGTTGAGCATAACACACCCACTGGAGCCTGTTGTCATCAGTCCTGCAGTTCCTGTGCCTTGGTCTGCAGAGCTCTCTGTGACAGCCTCGTACAGAACTCATACACTCGTTGCACAACCATACATTGAATAAAGAGGGTGTACAGTGTTTTACTTGAAAGAATGCTCATTCTGCTCACCTCAAGCATGATTGTGATCGTTTCATTTGGCTCTTTGTTCTTCCAGACGTAGTAATTTTTTTTAATAGAATGGTTAACTTGGACTCGCCACCCCATTGTGTCAGTAGTTCAGACTAAAATTGTTTCAGATCAATAACATGGAGAGCAATTGTTCAAGCTTCTCAGCGTGGATGAGTTAAATCATCAAGGGTTGTTCTTGTAGCTCTTGTTACAGCAGCATGTGGAGGGGAGAAGCTGAAATACAGTTAAGGAGTGGCTTGACCCCCATGCAAGCAGTGCAATGTTGAGTATTCTGATTTTTTTTTTAAGTAAATATTACCTAATTTTGGCTTTATAACTCATTCTTAGATCTGTTGTAGTCATTTGATTTAATAAATTTAAAGCAGCAGTGATGGATAAGAGATACCTTCCAGTTCAATAAAGGAACTACAGGAGCAATCCCTGAAAAATTTGTTTTGCATACATGCATTTACAAATCAATTTTCATGATCTTGTTTAATATGTGTATGACTGCATATGTTCACTGTGGGATTTATAGTATTTACTGACTTGAACATCCTTTAAGTTGCTGTCACGGTTTAGTGCCACATAAGTAAAAATGCTTGTGATTTACAGGCACCATTGGCTGAGTGAGAACTGGCGAGCCCAGCAAAGAGCAGAGGGGTGTCAGCTGTGCACTTGGTGTGTTCTTTGGCAAGGTGTGTGAGTCCGTGAGTGGTGATAGATGAGGGGCATTGGGTGAAAGATTGTTCCCCTTTCAGCCAGCCATTCCCAAGAAACATTTTTGAGATGCCATGTTGTGGTTTTTGGGTTTTTTTCCTTGTCTGAGAGAATAACATTTTTTTAAAAAGGTTGGTGCTCTGTGTCAAGCAGGGACAGGCATCTGGAGGGGCTCAGACCCAGAGGCTCATGTGCTGCAGGACAGGCTTGACAAGCTGTGAGGGGACCTTGCCTCCTCATCCTGTGATGAGAATGAGGGTAAGAGACAGTGGAAGCAGTAGTAATACTTAATTAAAAGGTACACTATTGTCCCCTGTGTATATTTGCAACTGTGGATAATGTAATTAACATTACTTTAAAGATGCATGGAAAAATACCTGCTCCTCTGGGGACTTGGTAAGCAGCTAAAGGACTTTGCGTGCAGTGCCACCTCCTTTCTGAAGTAGCTAAATGGAAAATCAGTGTTGAAGCAGAGCAGCAGGGCTCATTAGGTGTATAGCTGCATTACAAATTGGGCTGTATTTGTCTGAGCTGGGCTGGGGGAGCAGTCTGTGTTCCCCTCCCTGCCTTGGATGCTCTGTTGGCCCGGCCAGGTCCCATGACCACAGTGCCACAGCAGATCTAGAGTCCCCTGGGTGCCAGCCCCATTGCAAGGGAGCCACAGCAACCCTCTGGCTCCTGCATCCTTGTTGTTATTGGACACAAAATGAGTACACAGAAGCTTGATAAGTTTAAAAGAGAAAAAGAGCCAATTTTATTTCTGACTTTGCAATATATCAAACTCTAAAAGTGACAGTGGATTGGAGGATGAAATTGCCACCTCTCCAACCACACTGGTCAAACCAACAGTCCATCAATTCTCTCTTCTCACAAAGAAGAATGCAAAACAATCATTATTTACATGAACAGTGTGTGAGAACTCCAGTAGAAATATGTAAACATTATCAGAAGGCTAAAGAAGTTTTATGAGAACTTTAAAACTTTCAAAAGAACTATAAAAGAAAACATAATGCTTTTAAAAATCAGGGCAACACATCCTGCCTTACCAGTGGCTCTGGGATGACAAGGCAAAGTGCCCCAGCTCTTCCACTTGACTAAAGATGGCACAGGAAACTTGCTGGATGCTCTCCCTCCCTTATCTTTAGCAGATAAACTGAAACACAGGGTGAAAGAGAGGGAATGGGGCTGCAGGAGAAGCAAGGGAAACTTGCATGCTGCCACTGCATGGACCTCGGGCTCTCCCTGTGGTGTCAACCTTCAGCTGTGTGGGTGGAAAAAGTATAGCAGTGATGTACAAGGTGTTCTGTGCTGTCTTTGTGGCTGAAAATTTACTGTACTTCTTCTTTATACATTTTTAAGAGTTCTTACAGAAGCTCTGACCCTGTCACCCCCCAGCAAACAAACTTTGATGCTCTTAGGGTTTGTAACTAGAGCCTTTTGTAAAGCTCCCCAAAAAAGGTGCTCTGCTTAAATGCATGTATTTTACCACTCCAGTGTCTTTCTACTATCTTTTCTTAGTTTATCCCTCAGAGATTGTTTGTAATTCTTCACTTTGTTTACATGAGAAATATTAAAAAAAAGGTGTTATTCCTAGCTCTGTGTGAGATCGCCCTGTTTATGAAATCACACCAGCTTGAGACACAATTACCACAAATAATTGCCAAGAATGCTTGCTCTAAAAACAAAATCTTCTAATTTTTGTTGGCAATGCTTTTCACAAATGAAGGTTGGCTATTTAAGGCTGAATATTATATTTTAGTACTCAATTATCAGGCATTGAGACCGTAAACTCCAGTAAGATATTATCCTTAAGAGGCATTTTTTTTAACTGAAGGAATGAGAGGAGCAACGTTTTTGGTCCTTCAGGTGATGGGGACAAAGAATTTGGCAGTCATTTCATCATCATTTATATCGTCCCAGAGAGGTGCCACAGTGAACAAAAAAACCAAACACAGCCAGAAAAACCCGGTCCTTTTTGGCAAAGAAGACTTTAGAAAATGTGATTCTGTAGCAGGAAACCGTGTTTAGGTTATTTTTCAGCTGCACCTGGTGTTGCTGTGCTATGGGTGCCTTGTCCCTTTGCTGTGTGGTGGATGACAAAATGGGCCCCCCACCCCATGCCTCTGTGAAAGATTAACTCTGCTTATCACATGGCAGAGTTGCTTTTGATTCCTTTAGTGTATTTCTCTTCAAAATCCTAATTTCATACACAAATAGATGTATCTCAGATTTTTATCCAAGTAAGAATTAAATGGCTAAGGGCAAGCCAAAATTTCTTGGAATTGTTTTGGAAAGAAATTCTCAGGCTATACTGAAAGGCATAGACACATTCCTCTTTCATCAAGATAGATAGCAGGGCTGCAGGGAGGGGTGAGGGATAAGAAATGGAAACTGAAAAAAAGGGCTTTTCATTACACCTGTTCCCTTGAGAGACAAGGGGACATAGGAGAATGATGCTACTAATCATGGATAGTGTGGGGTCTTGCCTGTTAAATCCATCTGGTCAGATAAAAGAGTGGCTTTAGCTGAGAATTCGGTGGTGAGCCCTTGCTCTTTGCAGGGCTTGGACAGAAAGGGCTGTTTCCTCTGCCGTGATGAAAACTGGCAGGTTCTGGGGGGCTCTGCTGAGTGCTGCCCTTGCCCTGGGATGTCGCAACTCAAAATGTCCCTCAGACATTTTTGGAGGTTCCAGGCCCTGGTCAGAAGCATTTGAGACCCTGGCAGGCAGCTGGAAACAGCTGTGCTTTTGGGTTTGAACCATGGAATGATTTACCAACCTTGCAGGAAGAACAAGAAGTCACAAAAGTTTAGATATTATAGTAGAAGTAGTCACAAAGTAAAGGGAAGAATTTTTGAATGCTGTACAGGGGGGTTTAAACACCTGTACAGGGGGGTTTCTGTTTTGTACATGGGGGTCAGAAGTTTTAAGATGGAGGGATTTGGGCCTGTCCTGTCCTCCCTCTTTCTTCTTCCTTACCTCCATGTTCTTGGTGATGTTGGCACTCACAGATTGGTTTATAGTAGAAAAGCACCATTTTATATAGGTAGTAGGTATTGGGGAAAAACTATAAACATGTAACACGTAATGTACCACATAAAAGACAGCAGCAGCCCTGGGTGGGGGGAGAGAAGAAGCAGTCGGGAGTCAGAGAGGATGTCAGGGTGTGTGTGTGCCTCTGCCTGAGCTGCTGAGCAAACCACAGCAGCAGAGAAGAAAATCTTTTAGATAACTTGCGATAAACTGCCTTGAGACCAGACAACCGGAGGCTTTTGAGCCTTTCTTTGGAAGCACGGGTTGGAGGAGAGATTTTTCCACCCAACGGAGCCACCCCTGACCCAGTGTGAGCTCCGGCACTGGGAAGCTCAGCAAAGGGCAGGATGATGCTGCCCTGTGCTCCTGCACGGCTTCCTGGCAGGCATTCGGCTGCTGCAAGAGTTCATGGCTTTAATCTCAATAGCATTTTGTCACTCCTTACCCCAGTCACTGGTGTGTGCTTTTATTTTTAGATATGGGTGCTGGTGGGGCCGTTTTTCCCACCACTCCCTTCTCTCAGGGAAGCCTTTCAGCCTGTCAAAATGTTAAAACCAAGTTGGACCATTTCCCTTGAAGGGACTCTACCCTGAGCTGTATATGGTGAGAGAAGTGGTCACTGGAAATGTAGGATTTTAGGAAGAATTCTGATGAAAATCAAGAGACTGGGAGAAATGCTGACCTCCAGAGACGGCTGGGTTGCTTTGCTGCGTGCTGGAGGATCTGTCCCCTAGAAAAGGTGGCAAGTTTTGATCCTGCCAGTGCAGGAGCAGTGCTGACATGGTCATTTCATGGTCAGAAAGGCTCCTCGCTGTGCAAGGAGAGGTTTGGGTGCTGTAATGATAAAAGTTTCTGTAACTTCAAGTAACCAAGAAGCAGAATAGCTACTTCTGTATCTTAAATTTATTTCCAAGATACAGTGTATGAGCTCTTTTTTCACCTGTGCAAAATTATTGTGTAAGCTGTGACTTTGCCATACCAAAGCATCCAGCCTAATATTCAGATGCTGAGTATCTGCAGATTCCCCTAATTCCAGTTTTATTTCCTTTCAAAATCAATGTTGTGGTGTTTTGCATTCCTGAAACCCAAACTCCAGAATTGCTGTGATTTAGGGGAATTTCAGCTTTGATAAAAGGAAAATTCCAGAACATAAACATTAAATGAATAAAAGCAAGGAAAACTCTGAATATATATATATATACACACACACACACACAAAGATAGATATCTTGCATTCATATGTGTATAACACAAATGATTCTGAGGAAGTCCATTCCATGGTGATGCTGATGTGGTTAAATTAAAAGCATTAAAAATGTCACATTTGAAATGCAGTGTCTTCACTTTAGGAAATATATTATCATGGATGCCTACAGATGTTCCACTGAGTGCAATTCCAGGTCAGAAGTTCTTTTCCTCTCACAAATACAGCATAGAGATGTAGCAGGATGTGCTTAAAAACAATTCCTTTGTGGAGAATAACTAACTGAATTTACTGCAGAGAAAGCATTACTTACTGACAGAAATATGGCAGAGCTCTAGACGTGTGCTTTTGGTTGCTGAGCTAATTGAGAAAATTAAAGGATGATTCTCTTTGGCATGAAGTGCCTGCTCATGCATTGGGCTGGGAGCCTCATGCAGCCTTCTTGGAATTCCCTGGGAAGGGAAGGAGCTGGGGGTTCTGCAGGGCTGGACTCAAAATGTTTGTTTTTTTCTGTGCTGTTCTCACTGGAGTTGTTCTCTTTGAAACTGGAGAATCAGTTAACAAGTAATTTATTAACTAGACAGTTTTCTCCGTGTTTAAAAGCTTGCTCTATGCCTGTGCACGTCTTGCTCCTGCCAGCTCTGAGGCATTTGTGCATCTCAAAACATGTGAGCAGCTCCCAGAAGTCAAGGGCATTGCTCACATGCTTTGGGAGCTTACAGGACTGAGACCTCAAAGAAAACCTGGTCTAAATGTGAGACTGACTCATCTGCCAGCCATCCTGTTACACTGAGTAGGTGCTTTAGGTGAACTTCTTTGCAGGATGAGGCTCTAAAAGGTGGAAGGAAAGAGCCAAAGTGGTGTGCTCAAAAGCAGTATTTAATTTGGGATAAGTCCCATCTTTAGGATCCCCCCTTGGAGCTTCCCGATCTTCAGCCTTGTTGATGTGTCTGATCCTAAGGACTTTGAGTCAGTAGCCGTTTCTGGAAATGCTGGCTAAAAGAAAAAGGAGATGGGGAAGAAAAAGTTAAAAATGCCAGGAATAAAGGAGCAAAAGCTAGCATGAGTAAAATGGTTTTAGGCAGAGAGTGAAATAAGTGATGGACAGTTTTCCCTATTTTCATATAAGCTGTTCATCAGTGTAATGACATGACTGCTGTGGCATGGCCTTTAGCTGGAGTGGGCTGGCAGGGGGCCACTGGATCTCACTTGTTTTTTGCTTAGGCAGGGCATTGTCAAAGGACACAGAGGCTCCTCACTGTAAATCTCACTGCTATTTATGCTGCACCAGCGTGCGTGAGCCCAGGCAGGACTCATCTTTCATCAGGATTTTTTTATCCACTGACCAATAATCCATAGGGTTTGAGCATGGTCTCTTCCCTCTCTAGTCAACATCAAAAGAAGATCCCAGTGTGCTGAATAGGGATTTTTCTCTCTGCTCTGTGGCTGGGGGTGCAAAGCAGAGCACAGTTCAAAGATCTGCGTTGCTGAAATTGCCTTGTAATGCTTTATTCATATCTTTGATACTGCCTGACAGAAGGCAAATTTATTCATTCTGTTGCCTGGCTGTGATAGAGAGCTTAAGTCCTAGAGTAAGTAAGATAAGTAGTTTGCAGAGATGCTGTTTAAAGCCTTTACCTGTTTTTGGGCTGCAGGAGGACAGGGAGGCCAGCAGAAGTGGCCCTTTGGAGATCACCCAGTGCTCCCCATGCCCTCCCTTCCCTAGGGATGGGGAGAACACCAGTCCTTCCCACATGTCTGGAACCTCCCCTGGTCACCAGTTTTTCACAGGTGTTTTTCCAATTTTCAGTTTTACAGTTTGGATTTTTTTTTGTTGAGTAAGTGATGTGACACATACACAGAGGAGATATTACAAGCTGTAAGGTTTTATGGTGTATCAGGAATGGAAGAAAGCCGATCTAGCTGTTGGCAGCAAGTATTAAAAATGAAGCAGGTTTAGAAAGGATTATTTCTGCCTTTTTATTTGGAGAAATAATCTCTCATTAAAAGTTAGTTACTAATATGCCCCATGACTATACATTTATCTCTACCCCTAATAAAGGATTTTATCATTAATATGCATGAATTTTCACTTACATTATAATCCAATCAGAGACAAATCTCCCCCTTTAAATGCAAAGTGTTCAGCAGAACAGGGACTCTTGGATAATTTGTTGAGTAAGGTGGCTCCAGCATAGCAGAGCGAGTTTAATTTTCCCTCTGCTCTTTGGTGCAGCAGAAGTTGCCTTTTGCTGTGTAATTTGTAAATTTGTATTTTTAATTTTCATGTGTACATCATGGAGAGGTGGAAAAAACTGATGGAATACATTGGGCAGACTTGGAGGCCGAGGGGTTTGTTGGGTGTGGGGAAGGAACTGATGGAGGAGCAGTGGGAAACAGGGAGAGCAGGCAGACCACAGTTGAGCCAGGCTTGTGCACAGGCGAGTGCTCTCTTGCCCTTGATATTTGGCTTATCTTTCCCTAGGGCTTCACCCATCAGAATTCAGTTTGCCAGCCTTATTTTTACTTACACTCAGCTGAATTTTGGTTTTTCTTTCAATAAATGCCGAATGATTCTGAAATTAACTTGTGCAATTTCAGAGTGGTATTTTTTCCCTCAATGTGACTCTGTTTCTCCCCAGTGTTACAAATTTTAGCAAGTCAGTAAAATTATTCCAGGATCCACTTAATGACACAACAGCCTGAAACTGCTTTTTTTTTTTTTTTTTTTTTTTTTTTTTTTTTTTTTTCTGTCATCTGCCACTCTGACCTTTCTGATGTTTGTGATGTTTGAATCTTGAAGTGCAGCTGATAGAACAGACCAAGCCTGTGTGCCCACCCAGTTGGGAAGGTGAGGAAAATGCTGGGAGCAGAGTCTATCCCAAGCTATAATTGTGATACTGCTTTTTCTTACAGTTTCTGGCAGTTGAAGTGTAGCGGGCACTCAGGACCTGTGTGATGCTTCCCAGTCTCAGTTGTGCCTCCTACAGTGGTGACAGGGGAGAGGAGTAAATGCCACTCAAAGAAAGATCTCCTTTTATTAGGCCTGACCCAGGGGAATTAGGGGAATCCTTACAGAGCCCGGTTCCAAACTCTTCCCTTCCTGCATTGCCCGCTGGTCATGGCAGCAGTGCAAGCATGGGACAGATATGGCAGCAAATCCACTAGCCCTCTCTGAAGCTCAGGAGGTCACAATTTCCCAAAGTGTGGCATTCTGGTGTACTCTAAAACCCCTGGAAGCTGAAGGGAAGAGCCGAGTGCTTTGCTTTCTCTCTACCTAGTGAAGCTCACAGGGCATCCCTCCACCACTGCTGTTTGTTCATGAATTTGTAACTTCTTCCAAGGCAGGGATCTCCACCCATCCATCCATCCACCCATCTCCTTCCCTCCCCTTCCATCCCACCTCTCTCCATTGTTGCTGCCTCTCCTACCACTGCTGTTTAATGGTGCCTCAGAGCTCTGTGCTGGGACTCTGCCAGCAGAATTTAAATCTCGTTTTGCCACGTCTGTTTCCCTTGGGCAGAGGAAAATACTGGGGTGTCTGTTCCCCCCAGTTTTTGTGGCCTCTTGTGCTGAGCTGGAAGCGTGAGGTCATTTTGGTTTTGTTTATACCTCGTGCATTGTCAGGGACTAGGGACTGGTGTAGGACTGGTGTTGCTCAGGTCTTACAGGACCCTGATGCAGTAAGGGCTGTTCAGGGTGTATGTCTGGGTGTCACATTTATTTCTTTCATTTAGGGTGTGCCTTAAAGCCTCTGGAGCCTAAAGAGGGCAACGGGATGCAAAGCAAACCTTGCCCATAAACACTTGGCTCTTCCTGCAGCTCCTCTGGAGGGTCCGTGCCTGGAGGAATGGGGGTGTTGAAGGTCTCCATTCCTACAGAACCACTTGGGAAGGCAAAAGAAAACTAAATTTCCTGCTAAATCACAAAAACCTAAAGCTGTGCACCAAAATAGCCCCAGTGGCACAGAAGCACCAGGCAGGGATTAGAATTAGGGATTTACCAGGTCACCTAACAGGCTCCTCCTTTTGAATTGCCTGTGCCACACTGGTGCCTCTGGGTTTGCAGCATTTCAAAGGGCCCTGGGATGAGGGACAGTGACTTGCCAAAAGGTGAGCTGGGCTCAGGTCTGCTGCTGTTTCACATAATGAGGGCAAAATTGCACATGGGGAGAGCATTTAGAAGGAGGTAAAAATAAACCCGCTAAATATTTGGTAAACCTGTAGCTGCTCAAAATGCTGATGGCTTGATTATTTGTCTTTGTCTAGTTAAATGCTGGGGTTTTTTAATCTTTTGCTACCAAATGACTGATCTCAAAGAGGCTTACAGTAAAAAAAAATACATATTTAATTTGGAAAAAGTCTTGCAGGGAGGAATGTATTTTTGCTGGTTTGCACAATAAAAGAGCAAACCACTTTTCATTCTTGCCTGATTTCAAAGACAGAAAATTGTCATTTTGCCATGAAAGGCTGTTTTTGCTGACACAATTGGTAGTTTAGCTCTGCTTTGATTTCCTATTCTAAATATGTTGCAAGATTATAGGGTGCATCCCAAGAAATATTCAGCAATTTTTTTCCTTTTGAATTGCTTAAAAATTAAGATAATGATTATGAACATGGCATAAGTCTATGCAAGATGTATTTTGTTTCCCTCTCCTTGACACTCAGTGTGTGCACTCTTGGGATGATATTTTACTAAAGGACAGCAATTCTGGGAGGATATTTTGAGTGCATCAGTAATTAATTCAAAACTAAACCTGAGACCAGAGTCTCAACTGGTGTAAGTCAATGTCATTCCATGGAAGTCAGTAAATCCATGCCAGTTTGTCCAAGATGGAGATGTGCCCTGTGGTTATTTTCTCCATCTGTCCATAGCATGGAGCTGGTTTTGCCACCACAGGTAAAATTTATATGTATATGAGGAAGAGAAGAGTGGTTCAGTCATTTAAAATTATGAGGGGGCTCTAAATTTAGATACTTGCCCCTCCAAAACAGGCAGAGACAGCTAACTGTGATTGAGATCATCTCATGTATTGATGGCTATGTATTTCCTCAATGGTTTCCCAGCAATACCTTGCTCTGGAAAACTTCACCCATTTCTGCTTCAGCTGGAGCTGGTTTGGGACAGGCTGAGCCCCTCAGTAGCTTCCCTCAAACCACCTTGCCAGTGAGCACAGGTTGTGCTGCTCAGCATGACCACAACAATTTCTTTTTTAATTGAAAAGGTGTTGCTGAAGCAGCAGGGACCACTCTGGTCTCCCTCCTCCCCAGCTGTAAGGACCTGTGACAGAAAGTGGATACACTACACATTTTTTTACTTTCCCAGTTTCTCAGTGAATCAGGAATAAGAATTATTTTTACAGATGGAAAACATATCTTTCTTAAATCTTATTTGTACCAGTGATAAATCTGTTTTGGTATTTCCAGCATGACCCTTGCAAAGGAAGAAAAGACAAGGACGTACATCCAGTAAGGGAGATTGGGAGCCTGAGAAATGCTACTGGATTATAACAGGAAATGTAGAGTCAAGGTAGAGGTACAGGCCCATTGGAAATACCTCTGTTACCATGGCATTAAATTAACCTTGAGGTTTCACAAGTTCATTACATGCAGCTGTTTACATTGGCTTTTTATGAGAGGTTTTATTCAGGGTGAAATCCATAACTGTACTATTTATACAGGCAAGGAACCCGTCGTGGTGAGGGTTGGGGTTTTTTGCCTACTTATTGATGGCAAATGCTTGAAAATGTGTTGCAGATCGAAAAGTAAAAAAAAAATACAGCTTTTGTTTATATAGAGTCACTCTTGCAAATGTCATGTTTGCATATTTTGAAATTAAAAATCAATACACCATTACATATCAAGAAAGAATATTTCACAGCATCTGTTGTAAAAAGGTTATGGATTTCCTCATTAGCAGCTGGCTTGGAATGGAGTGAGAAGGAATGGGGCTGTTGGCAGGGCACTTTGGGGATGTGCTGCTGAGCCTGGGGTTGGGAAAACAAATACCCCTCTGCTTTTGGGAGATTGGTCACTCTCTGAATTGGTGCCTTGTATATCCCTTCTCAGGCCAAATCAGAACTGCTTGTTCTTGTTGTACTTTATGTACCAGGTAGGGGATTAGTATTTTTTCTTGTAAGTAGCTACTGATGCTAATTTTCCAGGACAGAGCTAGAGGAATGAGTCTTAAATCCATTAAAAAAAAAAAAAAGAAAAAAAAAAAAAAAAGAAAAGACAGACAAGGAATTAAAATGATAAAACTTTAAGCCTCTTTCTTTTCTTCTTGTCTTTGTTTAACCAGTCAAGGCAACTTAGTCATAAAAATGTGCTTTGCTTTTTGTATTTTGCTTTCACAGAGTTTCCCTGTGTGTCAGTGGATAGGTTGGTGCAAATCAAATCCTACCTGCAGCTGTTCAGTGTGGTGGATGCAAGGGCATGTTTTTATTAAGAACAGACACCAACAACCCTTTTAGCAGAAAACCACAAATAACTGCTTGCTGGGGAATGAATTATTCTTCTTGAGTCAAAGCCAATGGTAATGTATTGAAGTAAGAATTTCCTTGTTGTTACAGGAATAATGTTTTTTTGGTGGTCAGCATGTAAGATGCTATGATTCACCTATTCATGTCTTTGATTTTTAGGAACACAAATTTTGTACGTGATGTGCCACTGAATACAGATTTGATTAGCCCTAAATTCCTTGTTGAATGAGTGTGTGTGACTAATTCACTGTCTGGGACAGAAGCAAACTGTTCTCTTCATTAATCATAGAGGCTCCTTGTTGGCCACCAGTTCCAAGTGATTTTATTTTTGTGTATTTCTTTGAAGTTTCTGGAAGGAGCCAATGCATAGAGATATCTGTAGGCTGTGTTGGATTAGTTTAGCTGCTGGGCAGATAAGTTTGTAGCACAGCATCTTCTAGAACTGATCTGGGGTTGCAGTCTCACCTATCTTTCTTTCCAACCACTATGTATTTTATCAGCCTTCACCAATTTCATAAAATCTCCCAGGACCAATCTCCTTCTTTTTATGTCTGTAGGAGATCATTCTGGAGATGAAATGAGAGAAAAGGAAAACCAATTAATTAAAATACTTGGGTAGTGTCTTGGCACCCAGGCTTGAAGGTTAAGAACTTGTAGGATTTTATGTATTTTATCTCTAAAATTATTCAATGGGACTGTAAGAAAACGTAAGGGTTTGAGCAGTTTGTGCTCTTCAGAGGGGTGAAACTTCAGCATCATTTGGGCAGGGGTGTTTTTGGCTTGTCTGTTGAGTTTGGCCCATGCTTTTGGTCCCTGGTCCTCAGGAGATGTGCTGGTAGCCAGAGCAGCAGGAGCAGCTACGCTGTCTTTTGGAGAGGTGATGGCAGTGAAGCCTTAATAATAATAATAATAATAATAATAATAATAATAATAATAATAATAATAATAATAATAATAATGGCTGTACCACAGCCATTATCCTGCCTTTCTGGGGGGAAGCAGAAGAGGACACACGTGGTTATTTACCCAACTCAATCATGTGCTTCCTTATCAGGCAGTTCCAACCAATAAATCCCTAAGCTCGGCTGTCATTAACTTTCTGCTTCTGGAAGATTAAAAAAAAGGTACTAAAAAAAAAAAAAAAACCCAAACATGAAAGAACATGCACACAAATACATTTTAAAAATATATTGAAAAGAAAAAAACCCACAAACAACCAACCCCTAAATGGAAAAGGGGAATTACTGCTTTTCTGCTGGAAGACAGTAAAAAGCATGGTCACACAAATGGTATTGTCAACCCCTTGAAGTAAGAGAGTTTGGTAAAATTCAAATGACCATTACTCAAAAAGCTGCTGGGAAGATAAAGTGACTGCGTGTGCTGGGATAGATGGTCACTGGGTAAAGATCTGTTGTGCACTGAGTCGTGTGGCAATAAAAATAGACAGATAAATGCAGGTCAGCAGAGGAGATAAGACAGGCTATATAATGCCAAGCCACCTTCTGAGGGAATATATAAAACCACAAGAGCCTTTGCAACAGATGACATGAAAACTTACAGCACTGGTGTTTTCCACACAACAGCAGTGCAAATCTTTTTTTTATTAACTAAGTTGAACTTTAAAATTATGTTATGACCAAAAATCAATAAAGAGAAACTGATTTAAGTTCATCCAAGTGTGAAGGGGTTTATTACCAGTGCTACATCACTCTAATGATGTACTCTTAAAAATTTGGTTTTGTGATATATTACATCTATTATTGCTAAAAGGATAAAACTGCAAAGCAACAGTGGACATTAATAAATCAATTTAAAGAAAAATGGGCAGGTAGCCAGAGGAAAACGAAATCCAATTTGCAGTTTTTAAACACTGTGCAATTGTAATGTATGCAAATGACACCCACGCCAAGGCCCTGGGTTTTCAGTTGCTAATGGGATTCTCTCCTTTTGTTTGTTTGGCCTAGGATAATCCTCCTCGGAAGCTGTGCTGCGAGAGTGCACTGATATGTAATATTTCTGCAGCTAATTTTCTCACTTAACCTTCCAGATAGATCCACACTATCAAAACAGCCCACAGGGCTTTGCTGATCAGGTTGCATGAAGCATTTCTCGGAGTTGTTAAAACACAAAACATCTGTCTTCCTGTCTCTGTTTCCATCCTTGTCCTGCTTTTCAGGCAGAGAGGTGCTGAAACGGTGCTCTCCTTCTGCTCGTTAATTAATGCAAGAGTTAAAGTACAACCTGTGCTGGTCTGGCTTTGAACAGTAGCTGGGAAAATATTCAAAAACATACCAAAAGATTTCCTTGTTGTCTCCACCTAATTGATAACCAAAATGGACGTAGCAATGGGGTGTATTTTTGGCAAAACAAACTTTGAATTCCTGTTGGGAAGCATTCATTGCCCTGTCCCCTGATGCTGTCTGCTTGCAGTCTGTGCTCTTCACGGAGAATGACAAAAGATCCTCTTTGCCCGTGACCTTTCTTATTCTAATGGCATCTGACAGTGAAAAATGCTAGGATTTTTAAAGGAGCTTGGGAATTTAATTGGACATCCACCTCTTTAAAACTCCTTCAGCAAGCCAGGCTTATTTATTTTTATTAATACGCTCACAACTCTAGGAGAGAGCAACAGCCGAAGCCAACGCGCGTCCACGATGACACAGAATCTGTGAAGCGCAGGCATTGAAAGAAGGTGTTGGTGAATAAATGTCCTTTTGTCAGCCCTGCTCTTGCAACTCTTCAATCTGCATTTAGTCCAGGGGCTTCTTCATTGTCCCCCCATGTAGGGGACAAGTGACACCCTGGAAGTGGCAGTGTCAAGCTCCACGTTGATTATTTCCTCACGATCACTGTGCCAAAAGTTCTCGGATTCAGGAAGGGAGGAGTGAGGTTTCTACTCTGGTTCTACTCCTCCTTAGAGGAGATGCTTCATCCCAGGTGGGTCAGCTCTGTCCTGCTCTCTTGTGCACACGCTCACCCTGCAGAGGTGGCGAAGATGAGAAGCTCTAAAAAAATATGTTTGCCTTTTTTTTTAATGCCTGGGTTGCGAGACAGGTCTGTCGAGTATTTGTGTCTCTATTTCTTATTTGCTGAGCGCTGGCCAATATTGCGAGAGGACTCAGTGAAATTAAATTTTTAAGAGGTTGTTTGTGGGTCTTTTTAATAGCATGTAGTGCTCAAGGAATATGTATTTAAATTAGTTTCTGTAGTGTCCTCCAATTCTCCCTCTAAGCTCAGGGAAAGCAGAATAAAATGTAGATGCTTTTGGAAATTGTTTTCAGCACCAAATAGGACTGGGATCTTTGTTTTCTCTCATGTAACCTCGAGCTTGTTAGCAGCCACTTTAACTTCTTGTTAAATCAGTTTTTAATTTCTTATAAACTTGCACATTGCTAATGTAAAGTACGGACTCTGGGAATGGGAAAGTTAAGATGTTTCTATATTCAGGAATTGGCTCGAGTGGTGATTTTTGATAGCCAGAGGCTGAGGCTACAGCAGTGTGCAGATCACCTTCAGGAAGCTGGAAGGTAAAGGCAAGCCAGCAGTCAGCAGAGACGTGGCAAAGCTATTGCAGGAGGATCACTACAGTGATACTTGAGCGCACATCTTTATTAATATTGAAATGTCAATGGTATTTTTAGCCCAGCATTTATTACCCCTTTGAGCAGGGTGCCTAAATGAATCCAAATGTCTTGATAGATGTCTTTCCTTGATGCCTGCCCCAGAATAGTTGAGAACCAAACAATAATTACAATCACTTCTATACAGGCAAGAGAATCATAATCTTGGATCTTGCAATTTTCTTCTGTCTTTAGCTATCATACAAGTCTGTCATTCTTGCAAGTTTTAATTTCTGGCATCTGCTTGGCAGGGGTAAAATTAGCTTAATTGCTGTTAGATTTTTCAGGAAGTCTTCCAAGCGTTACTCCAGCAGACAAATTGTGTTTGCCTCTCCACAAACAGCAGCAGTGCTAGTGCGTGTCCCAGAATGTATCACAGCCACTTACCAAGGGTTTCACAGAGCCCTCACAGCCAGAGCACTGACAGCAAAGTTACCAAGCAGAAAATTTCCCTGTGAGTAGTGATCTCCCATGATTATGGAGTCCTGGGAGGTGTTTGGATGGATTAAAGAGGGATGACACCACAGGTGATGTGAGGGCTTGCTCCCTAGTGTGTTTTTTATCAAAACTTGTCCTGTGAGACACTGGACTGCGGCTCGCAGGCAAGGATGAAGGATGAAGGTGGATCCAGTCTCTCCAAAACCTTTGGGATTCTGAAGCCTTTCAGGGGCTCACTAGTGACAGCACTGCAAAGAGCAGAATGTGTCCATGTAGGAAAAGGCAAACACCCCACCTTTCTACAAGAAATTGGAAGGAAATATTTATTGACTTCACACGAGTTAAGCTTTTGTGAGGAGGAACGCTTGTTGCCATTTCAGTTCAAGTTACTAACATGGGTGGTGGTTTCAAAAAGGCGTCTGAGTCCCCAAATCCTTGCTGTGGTCTTGGGCATGGGATAATTAAGGAACTAATACAAAGGGATGTTGCCACGTGTAGGATTATTTGTGTGCTGCCAATTCTATCTGCTCTGGGAGGATTTAATAAAACAAAGAATGTAAAACTCAAGCCTAATCTATATTTTTTTTTAAACACCGAGGGAAAAATAGATCTAAAAGAGCATGAAGAAGTAATTTTATTTAACTTGTAATAAAGTAATGAAGTAATTTTATTTAACTTTATTTAACTAGTTTCTGTTTGCCTCTTGTTGTGGCTGGATTGTTTATCCACGAAGGATTAATCTGTTAGTCTTTCTTAATGATGGAAATGTTTTGGTCATGAGTTTATTTCACAAGGTGTAATAAAAATAAAACTTGTGTTATTCAGTGGCATGGACAGGGCTTCAATATTTTCTTGTTTCTCCTAATCTGGGGATTCAGCTTTGGGAAAACACAGTTGAGCTGGGGAGAGTAAGACTTCTATAATCTCCCCTAAAGCTCAGCCTTTACACTTCATTCAATGCATCCACAGTCATGTGCTGTGTGGGTTTGCAACTGATTGATACATTTACTTTCATGTAGTGTTTTGTAAATACTGCAATACTGTTTGTACCGATGTCCTGCAGATGTATTTCAGGCACTGATTGAGCTTTTTCAGGTTTATGCATGGTGTTTCTCATGCTGTGTTTCTTTTGGGTATTATTCTGAGTAAGTCACGGGATGCTATCTGTCCAGCTCCACTCACCAGGGAGCAAAATATGCTGCATTCCTCTCCTGATCCACAAGATTTTCAACTTCTTCTAAGATCTGTGTGCGAAACCTTCATTTCAGTGAAAAAAAGGCAGCATTTCTGGTGTCTTCAGTGAGGCTACTCTTCATGCCATCTTAAAAAAATCCAGATTCCAGGGAATTCAAGTGATTTTTAGAGAATGTGTTAAGTCAGTCCTTACTTCATCAGTCCTTCCTCTATAAGCAGAGCCTTTAAAATTGATGATAAAAGCCAAGTATCAAAAATGGTGAGATAATTAGCTTGAGCAAGCTAGGAGGAGAGTTGCTCTGCATTATGCAGGACTCCTACTTGATAAAGACTTCACTTTTATGTGTTTGTTTCTGTAAGGGCATATTGAGTGAGAATTAGATGGAGCCAGTTTGGCTGGATTTATATTGGCAGGAGATAACAACAGTAGATGAGAAACATGTTTGTCTGGGCCAGAAACCTGGTGTTGCAGAGAACAGTCCAACAATATTCACTGATGTCCAGTTTTCTTGGCATAAGCTGGTGCAATTCTTTCTTTTGAGGTACCTTCTGCTTCCCCTGGTAATTTAACATGATTGCATAATGATAGCAATTTAGTGTTAACAGACCCTTAAGTTCAAAGTCATTAGCTGCAATGAACTCGAGATGGAGTCAAGATTTATTTAATCTGCATTCTGCCAAAACTAGGAGGTAAAACATAACATCAGTCAAATAAAGCATTGCCACTTGTCAGAATAAAAACCCCGTGGTTCTGGTTGATGGGTTAAACTAGGCTGCTGATTTGGTCACTTCTGAAAGGATGTGTGGTCTTGTACTTGAGGGATCAGAAAAGCTGTAGGTGTCATCCCTCCAAGCCATAAAGCTTTCTTCTGTCTATTTTACAACCCCTCATAAGCCCTTCAAAAGTTCCTCAAGCTTGTGTAGTCAGAAGTCTCTTTATCTGTCATTTTGTTTGAGTTTAAATACTTTGTGGAGCCGTCAGATTTTCCACAAAGGGTTTGGGAAGTAAATGTGTTTTTGTAACCTGGGATAGAAGGGACTGGAGTTCCAGTTTCTGGCTTGCCTGATATGGCAGCTTTTAATGGAGTTTTACTTCCCTGGGACTATGCAGCTTGTCATTTCCCTAAGAAATTCCCAGGCTTCAACCTGTGATGTTCCAAGTGAATGTTTGATCTTTGTTGAAGTAAGTCTGGCCAGCCTTAAGCAAAAATGGGGTTTTCTAAGTGGGTAGTTATTGTCCCAGCACTCTGGCGCAGTGGTTTATTGGTGAATATGGAGGAAGGAAGGAGTGGTGAGTGTATTACAGCTCCCTGGAGAGATCCAGGTTGGAAGCACTCAGGACCTTTGGTGGGAAACTCCCAGCACTTGGGCAGCCCTTGAGCACTGGCCTCCAGGCTGACCAGTGCTTTCCAGGGTGCCACAGATCAAATCCATTTGCTGATTTTGGTGCAAAGTGCACAAAAGCTTCATCACTGGGATAATGAGAAATGGATTCTAAACCACCAAATAGCAGCACCTCCACCTGCTTGTCCTGACCCTCCATCTCACCTTCTACCCTCACCCCTCTGCAGTTTTACAGCACAACAAAGCAGATGTGCAACTTACAGGGCCTGGCTGCTGCTTTAAACATACTAAGATACGTCTTTAATTACCTATTACCTTTCCCAGTCCATTATTTATTAATTTCCAAGCTTGCAAACTGGGAGGACAAGAGCCAGCAATGTGTTTTCTGCCAGGCCTGGCGTTGCAGGAATGGCTTTGGTGTCGAACACACTATGGCTGTTTGCATTTTCCATCTAATTTTTCTTCTCTCCATGTTGAGCAGATGATGCTGGTGTTAAAATTGATGTTGCTGTTTATTTTTCTTTGGGTTATAATGTGTTAGAACATCTCTCACAGGAGAGCTGTGTTGGGAGGAGTTGTTTATACTTGTGAAGAAGTGTGCCTTCCCATTTAATGCCTGGTCCTTGAGTTCAGCAGCTCTTTAAGTGTAGTATTCAGTAAGTGGGACTGAATGTCACATTTAGCAAGGTAATTTCTGAAGAATGTTGTTGAAAACAAAAAAGAAATTGGCAAGAATTGTGCAGTTGGTTGCTTTTGGCCAAAGTCTGTCGACATAGATGACCTTGTTTTTGCTAAAAAGAGTAAGATTAAAAGAGCAAAACAGAAGGCAAAGTCTTTAATAATCTACACAAAGTCTCACATGGGATCTCCGTGGGCATTTTGCTCCTTTTTATGTGTAAGAAAAAGACAGAAATTATGTCTGTGTGGGTATTTTTTTAACTGGTACTGCATGGCAGGAAAGCAGTTATCATTCTGCCTTGATCCTGGGGCTGTGTGATGCCTTGGCATCGAGCCGGAGCCAGTCCTGCCAAAATAACCTGGCTGGGACACCAAAGGCAAGGCTTGCATCATATCAGGAAACAAGGACCAGCTCAGAGATGATGGAGTGATGAGGACTCTGTGCTTGCAAACCTCTTGGCACGATTTACAGTTCCTATGTCATCTGTTCTCTTACTGGTTTCTATTACTCTGCTTTCCCTTTGGCTCTGTGCTTGTGGAGGCTGAGGTGGACTTGGCGAGGTGGCCTGGGGAAATTATCTGTGACCAGCCACTGGGCAGGCAGACTGGGCAAGCTGCAAGTCTGGGAGCAGGAGAGCTCCTGGGGGAAGTTTTGTCTGGAAGTTCATGCTGCTTCTGATGGTGTCTCTGCTGTAACTCTGTAAAACTGGGTTTAGTGCTCCTGGACAAGGCTCTGTTGCCACCTGAGCTCTGAGTTGCAGAAGTGGCAGCCCAGCACAGGAACTGTGTGATGGAGGTTCTCATGCCTTACCTAATGAGGTCTGTGGTGGCAGTTGATTAAATCACAAGCCTGGGGAAATAAAAATGTAATGGCTGCCTGTAAGCAACACCTTAGGTTAATTTAACATTTTCTACTAAGATAATCAGTGTTTATTAAAAAAAGACATAGGTAGCTGTCCCTAAGACCTTAGAGTTGTGCCAGTGTGTTCTGTGCCATGTCTACAACACTACTCTGTGGCTTTGTTGGAGCAACAGAATGCAATATATGTTGTTGAGGGATATTAAGAAATCTCCATGGTTATATTCTTTTCATCAGATGGGCTTAGAAACATGGAACCTATGGCAATAACTGTGCTCTGGTTCTGATTAACAACCAGCAGTCTTGGAAAAATGCTTGGTTGGCATCTGTGGGCGTTTCTGCAGGTGAGTCAGGTCATCTGATAGTGAATTGCAAACTCTAAAGGAAACCAGTCCTCAAATACTGTGCTGTTTATTGATCTGGTACACTTGCTAGTTCTGGAATACAAAAGCAATGAAGAAATGAGGAAACTCAGGGCTTTATCTCCAAGGATGTGTTTGACACCAGCCGTGTGTCTCATTCGATCTTTGGTGAGCACAAGGCAGAGCCAGTCGCATGCTGGTGCCGCTCTTTCCCTGAGACAGAGAGAAAGCTCTGGTATGTTAAGAAAAGTGCATGTTTACAGTTTTGTGCATTCCATTTTTGCTTTGAGGATCACTGGTAGAAGGATTTTTTCAAAGCTGTCCCTTTGTCACATCAGAACCGTGTTCACAGAGCGTACTGCATTGCTGAACCCCACAAGGGAGTTGAAGGAGTCTTGAGTATTGCTTTCTCTTTTTTTATTTTTTCATAATCTTAATGTAATTTGAAACATGTCTCTGTATTTTGTCAGCTGTGTAAGAACATGTATTTATCACAAAATCCCATTAATATGAAAACCCTCCCTTTCCAGTTTGATAGAAGGCACTGCCAGCAAACTTCCAGTTTGAGTTGTGTTCCTTCTCTATTCCTGTGAGTTACTTAAGACATAGGAGTTAACATAATAACTAAATTAGTTAATGTCATCTGATACCAAAATGAGGTCTGCAATGCTGCAGCTGCTTTGCAGCAAAACCACCAGGAAATTTGGTTGTTGTGTGTTTTGCAGTGAGTTTCCTGACATCAATGCATTTATTTCTCAATTACTTAATGGAAACACTTAAATCTGAATGATACGTATAATAACAGATCTTGTCTTGCTTCAGAACTTAGCAAAAGAGAAAAGGAAGTCAGTCTGAAAAACTTGGTCCAGCTACTTTTTTGCTCTTGAGAAGTTTGGTCCAAGGACTTCTCAAAACATGACTAGAATCAAACTGAGTACTGTCAACCTCTGTGCTGAGCAGCCATCTCCTGTGTCTTCCATGGTTATTCTGGTATTGTTCTCAAGTATGATTTCATACATTCTAATGGGGGAAAACAACACACACTGTTGATTTTTATAATTTTAAGGTAATTTGATGTAGTAGGAGCTGCGTGTTGATCAACTGATGATAAAGAGGGGAGTTAATCAACAGCCATTACGTACTTAAACATTATAACAAGAGAGAACCTGTGGAGGAAATCAAGAGTTCTCTTTGTTGTCCTTTTTGATTTGTTTTAATTCTGGCTTCCTGTAGTTGCTTACTTGAGAGTAAAACAAACATTGTAGGTGAGACTAGTATGAATTAAAATCATACAGCCCTGAAAATCGATTTTGTGCATATTGCAGAAAAATATTCCCCTTAACGCTACCCTCCATGAGCATTTAGTATTTACCAACGTGGAGCTCAGATTTTTCAGTTAATTTAATCCCAGAGAGAGGTTAGGTTTTTTTCCCATTTGTTTTTGTGGGGAAGCAGTGAGTGGCACAGGAGATGCCACAGTGGGCAGTCACTGTTCAAAGGGAGAGCTGGTGTTCTCTGCCACAGTCACCCCTAACACCACAAAGTGTTTCATGCCCAACTGCTTGATGCTGCAAACTGTGAACCCACCCAAACTCCTTATTTACTGCAGGTCCAGGAGGGTTGTGGAACTCCTGTTTTTGATGTCCTTTGAAATTGTAATCTACCATTTCTCTGTAGGTAATGCATGGTTTTAAACAACACTCTTTGGTTTGTCATTTACTCAGTCTTGAGGGAAAATAATGGTGTTTTTAGATATTCAAACACTTTTGGGCTAGACCCTGCTTTATTCAAAGCTTGTTGAAAAAAACCAAGATGGTGCAATCAGCTAGCAGGGAGTAGGCAGGAGGAGAGAAGTAATTTTTGAGCTTTTGTGTGTTTTTGTTAATAAGAAACCTGTGATTTAACATGACCTAGAATCACATAGCATAAAAACAGATCAAGCAATCTTTTATTGACTAAGTTATGTTTCTTTTGTTGCTTTCTTTAGCTGTGCATTTGTACAAAGATTTTGAATTGAGAAATTGAGTTTGAGTGACACTTTTCACTGGTGTCGTTTAAAAGGGGGAAAATGAGAACTTTTGAAATGTCTTGAAGCACAACTGGCTTCACTGCTGTGAGGGTGGTGACATTGCAGCTGCTGGGGAAAGTCCCACTGGTCTCAGTGGCCTCTGGATTTCTCATGTGATTTACATCTTAGTGTAAGTGAAATTTATCTTTTACCCACTTGTTTTCCATTTCTTTCTCTTCTTGTATTTCTCTGTTTTTTTCTCTCTCTCATATTTACTATAAAATAAAACCCATTCTATTGTCACTGGCATATTTCTTTTCACCTTAATTTGGGCAGAGGCATTTCTAAGAACCAGACTATGACACAAGCGCAAATACGTTCCTGTAAGATTGGCACTAGATCCCTAAATTCAGAGGAGGATTCAAGGATGAAAAGTATTTGTCCTTTCATATGCCCAAGACCCTAAAAACTCACGTGAGAGTGGGGTGAGGTGCTGGAGCTTTGTGCTTTCCAGACTATGGTGAATGCCCTTCCTCCAGGAGATGCTGGGACTGCGCTGTGCTGTACAGAGTGCATTTCACTGAGTCCTCCATGGGTGCTGCTTTCTTGACATAGACTTGTCTGAAAGCAATTTTGGAGACCTTTCTGAAGAGCTGGGAGGGGAGAGGAGCACCTCTAGGTATCCACGCTTGGCTGAATCATACTGGCAGCACGTTTTCCCCGTCTTGGAAAAGGAGGGAAAGGTGAAGGAAGGAGCAGTGGACCAAGGGGCTTGTAGCCATGTGAGTGTTTATTGCCTGTTTCGGTTGGTTTCATGTTTCCTTGGCAACATACCCTGTGTGGCTTGAGATCCACGGTGACATGACACCCGTTGTGTCTGTGAGGGACTGGGAGAAAAATAGGTTTTGTGAAATCAGTTGGCTTGGGGCAGCCTCGGCTCCGAAGTGGGACTGCGTGACAGACACACGGCGTTACCGAGGAGAGACCCGGGGAGCACCCAGAGTCTGCTGAGCTTGGGTTTGAGTTCAAGGGACACCAGAGGGGAAATGCAGAGTAAAATAATCTCATCGAGCTGATTTTTGCTTTGAATAAATCAAAGTGCTGTTTTTAATGGAGGCTATGAAGTGAACTGTGGTGATTGGGGGCTGCAACTGAAGCACGTCTTGTGGATGAAGAGAATATTTCAAGGTAGACGGTACAGGGAAAATGAACATAGCTCTTTGGGGTTGTGCTTTCCTTTTCCAACTGCTTGTCTACCTTTTTTCCTGCTACTAGGAGTCAGTCTATTAAAGGTACTGCTGTGTTTAGTATCGGGCAGAAGCTGAAAACCTCAGCACACAGTCCTGACTTCAGACTGAGCAGTTCCTCAGCTCCCATTAGTTCACTTAAACAAGGGCTGGATTTTGAAAATTGCATGGCTCTCAGCGCTCTGGTAATAAGGATTTTTGAAATTAGAACTCTCTATTCTGCTGCCTGAACAGGCATTTATCTCATCTGAGAATGTTCCAAATGTTTTTTTTTCCCCAGCAGCATGATACAGGAGGGAGTAAAAGGCTGTGCTTGCAATGGGTTGGAGTGGGACAAGTGGCTCAGACAGTGAGGGAGGTCCTGTTGGAGGCTGAGCTCTCCAGCCCTTGAACTGTGGGACTCTGCACAAGGGGACGAGCCATAAGCCCAGGGAGCTCCAAAATTCCCTGTCTTTAAAAGAACCTGTGAAACCACTGCTGTCCTACAGCAGAACTTTGGGATCTGTCCCTGTGCTGAGCTTGGAACGTGCCTGTCTCTGTGCCACCTCAACTACCAACCACGAGCACCTTTCAGCTCTGGAAGGAACACTCCTGGTTCTCCTTGGACAATAAGTTTTTGTAGTACTGGATAGGTCAGAGCTGCTTCTGCCAGGGAAGGGAGCTCCCTGGGATGTGTTTGGTTCCTGTCAGCTCCCTGGAAGTGCCTGGAGGTCGTCTCACCAGAGAGCCTCTGTTCCTGTTTCTGACCCATCAGCCTTGTTTTCCATCCTGCAGGACTGTGGGCTGTGTGTGAAGTCCTTTGCCTGTCATTGCTCTGCATTCCCAAATACTGAGCTGGCAGATTGGTTGTTCCCCAAAATATTAAGCCTTAAATTCCCTCCTTACACCACTAAATGGGAAGCAATTACAATCTTTTCCCCTTCTCTGCTAATTATATTCTTTTGGAAGCAGACGTAGCAGTCTCCAAGGGCCAGCCTTTTAATTTCCCTTCCACGTGTAGCAATTACCTGGGGGTTGTTACTGGCTAAAACAATGAGTGCACTGAACAGGTTGGAGTATAAAGTACAGCAGGAGAGTTGTAGGGCTCTAACAGGTGAACATCAGCCAGGGCTTGACATAAACATCTCATTGTCAGGTAATCAAAGCCTGGGGATGTCCAATCCCTGGGGCAAACAATGGTGGAATCCTCTTTTATTCAGATTTTAAAGGAAAAATGAATCTTTTATTTTTTTTTTTTCTTCACAATATATCAGATATGAGTGCTGGATTGCCCTGGGGAGACAGATGTCTGTTTTTTCAGGGCTGTACAGAGAATTCATATGGTGAAAGTAATTTTTTTATTGTCTGGACTGCTTGGTTTTTCATTGTAAAATGCACATCTCTAGCCTTTTTAATTCCTTTTTTTTTTAAGCCTTTATCACTTGGCAGGGATGTAAAAAGTTAATAACAGATTTATAATTTTATTAGCATTTATGCTGCAAGTACTAGAGAGTTCCCCAACCCAAGTTTAATGCATCCTTAAAGTCCTTTTTATTAGCTTGTTAATTCCCAGCAGTACCATTTTATGGAAATGCGAATTAAATTTTTTTTCTAGAGGAGAAACAGTGATTTAGATCCAGATGATGAAAATATGGAGGTGTGGTTTTTTGTTTGGCTTTTTTTTTTTTTTTTTTTTTTTTTTTTTTTTTTTGTGGGGGGAGAGAATGATTCTTCATTTTTATTTCTCCAGAAGTGTTTTATTGTAGCATTACAATTCCTTCTGAGATAGAGGTGACACCACCAGGTGACAAGGAGCGGGCACCTGGTGTCATCCTTTCCAGCAGGGAACCCTGACAGAGCCCTGGGCAGGCAGGAGCACTGTATCTGTACTGGGAGGGAATGACAAAAAGCCTCTTGGTGACCCAAACCTGCTTATTCCTTCTGCTTTCTGTCACACCTGGCCACTTCCAAACACAGGTTGGGTGGGATTTTCTTTTTTATTTTGTAGGTGTGTGTGTCAGAGACGAGGTCCCTTTCTAATATGTTTATTGTGATAGATGCCCTTTATGTTAACAAGATAGTTTGACTGACTTTTTCCCCTCTAAGGATAAGGAATTATTTTAAAAACAAAACTAATTTTCTCATTCCACTGGCACACTAAAAATTAAATTACTTTGGAGGAGGAGCTGTGCATATATTTCAGTCTATTCAAACGGTAGTATTGTGCCCATGTTATTTTTATTTTTAGTTCATATAATGGACAATATGGTGTAAAATAAAGATGTATGGTCGCTGTTGCACCCCCTATAAGCCCTCTTCATTGCTTGTGTAGTCATCCATCCACGATTCCATGTGGGAGCAACTGAATTTGTGGTTATTGTTCTGCTTTGCACATAGCAGGAGCAGACTTGTGCAGTAAAATAGATTTCAATCGTTTCCTATATCACTAATTGTAATTTCCAGGGCTCCCTCTGTGACAGAGCGAACAAAATAGAGCTTTGAGAAAAACTATCATTAGCCTTGTGGATCAATATGGTTTAGGAAATACAAAACAACTTCAGTTGTTTAAAAATAGGAAATGCCAGAGGGGGTTCCCACCACCCTGCTGGAAGCAAATCACAGCATTGATCTGTCTGCAGGGTAACTGCAAAATTTGCAGAAAACAGGTGAACCAGCTGGGAATATAGATGGAGTCTCTCTGCAAGCCATGCCTGCATCAGGTCTGGCCCTCCTGGGATCAGCTGTAAGTGAGACAGTGGCTGGTTTTTGGGGGATGAGCAGGGAGGGAGGCAATGCCAGCCCGAGGATGCCTCTGCCAGCATAGCCTTGTAGTTCTCTTCCCATTAATGTTTTCTTTTCATCTCGCTCCCTCTCTCAGATCAGAAAGATTTCTCAGGGCAGTCACAAGCCAGTTTCAAGAAGTCTACCCATGAGCACAGGACATGTCATAAAAAGAGAGAAACCCCAGCTGAAATGACACCAGTAGCCTTAGCCCCAGGTCAAGAAAAATGCTGGGATAAAAACAAAAGGACAGTGACCTTTTGACTGCTTAAAATATATGGAGCAGTTGTATGGGACTCAGTAAAACGTTTCTCAGATAATTTGCTTTGAGGTTTCTGAAATAATCGCTGGCTGTTTCATTTCTTATTTACTTGTCAAGGTTAAACTTTTTACATCCTGCTACGGAAGACATTTCCCCTTCTCTCCTTGCAAACTTCACCTCCAAAATGACTGTAGGGCATCGGTGCCTCTGCCAGCACATCCTCCCTGCTTTGATGGGAGGAGGGGCTGAGAAATTGGGAGCTGTTTTGGAGAAATGGAATTTTGGAAATTTGGAGGGTGAGCATTCACCTGTGGCAGAGCTGCCCTGTGAAGTTGTGCTGGGGCTGTTCACACTTGTTTTGTGCGCTCCTTGTGCACCCTGTGGGGAGAGCCCTCCCAGGATCACAGCCATGGCACTCGCCAGGCTTTGCAGGGATTAAGGTCTGTAGCTTTGCTTTCTGGTATTTATTAATCAATGATTTATGAGGGCAAGGCTTAGTCCTGCACCGTTAGCTCCAGATCGTGTTACACTCGCGGGATCCCAGCCCGCAGGGTTGGTTTGCAGGGAAAACGCAGGGAGGGGTAGGGCAGCAGTAGCACTGATTTTGCTGCATGAATTTTGCTCCTGAGAATGAATGTGAGCAGCTGTAGGTGTCTAAAGAAATTTGAATCACCGCGGGGTCCTGGGCTCTTGTCTTTTCTTGACCCGCTGGAACTGAAGTTTCTTTCCTATGTGTCATGTTAGTTCCGGGCAAGGAGGAATTTTTGACTGTTTGGCTTGTTCTATTTCTATCTCAGCTTGCCACTACTGAATCTGCTACTTATTTTAACTGGTATTTTAGCTTGCCAGTAGAATCCCAAATTAAAACATCATCAGGGTTATGAAAGTCATCTTTGTCTTGACCAAGGAAGAAACTGTGGCATCCCAGGACTTAAAAAAGTAAATTTCTGTGGGCTGAGCACATGTCTGAAAGAGTTTATTTACTGAAGCAGTTGCTGGCCAGTCCTCTGAACACAGGATTCCTCCCAGTCTGGCAATGAATGTCAAACCAGGGCGTTCAATCAGCTTCTGGGGAAACTGTCCTTGTTTGCTGCGAGTCCAGCTTGGAAAACCCCATTTGCAGGATACTAATTAATGGCTTTAAGTGAGGGTGAAATCAATTATAAACTGCTGTAAAAACCCTGAGAAGCTCTTTAAAGCAAAGGAACCGAAATCTAAGTAAGCCTGAATACAAAAACTACAGAGGTTGACTTCAATTAGGTTTAAACGATGCTGAAATATAATTTTGCTTGAGTACTAAGATAGCATGCCAGGATCCTTCTTCTATAAATGGGTGCCTCTAAGGGTGATTTAATTCCAACAGGAGGAGTTATTTGCAGTAGAATTGAGTGGCCATTGCCCCTTTTTAGAAGCAGGCTCTGTCCCAGACTGCTGGCAGCACTGACTGGTGGCAAGATGTTGCATGTGTGAATGGCTAAAAATCCATAGGAGGAGCCCCACTCCTCCTTTTTTAAAGATCTCCCTATATTACTGCATTTTGAAAATCACTAGGCTAAAGACACACAAGTAAGCATAACTGCTTAATCCCTAATTAACCTCTTTACTGAATCTTTATAGGTTTTAACAATATATTAAAGCATTTCTGTGGTTTCTCAAGCTATATTTAAATATTGGATTCTCCTACTATGTGTTCAGAGAGCTCCCTGGCATTTGTGCAATAGAGAATAGCTGAGGGAAATGCTCTTTTGTCAATTTAGAATAATTTGCTCGAAGCTGCCAGGATTTGCATCTGAAAAAGACATCTTACACAATTGTTTCTTTAAATATATGTATTTTTTTTTTCTCATCTGTGCTTTGTCCATGCTGTCAGCACTTTTTTGAATACTACGGCGTGGTATTTGAAGACAAAAAGTCAGACTTTCCTACACCTCAGAAATCTCCACAGTTAAGTTTTGCATGCCTTTCAGGAAAATACTGTGTGTGAGGCAGGACTTCTGTAAATGCCAGTGATGTCCCAAAAATCTGGGCTTTTGAAAATGCCTGATGTAAAGACATCTCATCCTGAAGACTTAGTTTTCACAGAGTTGTGTTAAAACATGAAATGTTACTTTTTTGTGATCTTTCCTTTGTTACTGAAGGGCAGCCTAATAAATGATTTCTTAAAATTTTTTCTTTTCTTCTTCTAAAATTTGCATTTTCCCAGTTTGACCAGGGTTTTGCAGAGGAAACAACAAAAAGCACCTTTGGTGCAAGCATGTGGTAGGACACCTTGCTGTCCTGAAGGGTTCAACAACTGAGTGTGAGAGCTGCCTGCCTTTAGTGTTACATCGGGGTAGTAAATTCTCATTTCTCTCGACCACTCTCTGTTTCTAGTGCCTGTAATGCAAAACTACAGCCTGGCAGGGAGGAAATAATAGCCCAGATTAAATGTTTAGAGGATGCTCTGCAGCTGGGAGGGTGGCAGATATTCCTGTTGGCAGGCTGATGATTGTAGCAGAGCACTGGAAGAGACAGGCGGTCCTGGTATTGTCACTGATGGCAGAGCATCATCTGAAATATTCAAAGAACAGCTGTGGTGTTTTGGCTGTTGCAATCTTGATTGTGTCAGCACAGATAGATTTCTCTCTGTTTTTCCTGGAGAACATAATAGTCAAATGAAACCTGGCTAACTACAGCCTTGGGGCTGAGTCGCTGTGCTCTACCTGGGATGTGATTGCAATTTTTGACAGGAAGACTAATGCGTGTTTTATTGTGTATTTAAATTTGATTTGGGGGTAGAGGGAGAGGACGTTTTATTAAAAAGAGAAGGATAAAAACTTCTTAAAATATTTCCTGTTGCTCCTCAGGCAGGCTGTGGAAGAGAAGACAGGGAGATCAAGGCGGTGCTTCTCTTTTCCAGGGGGTTTGGGTGCCACAGAAGTGCTTCTGTAATAATTCCAACACAATACAGATGTAGATTAAACAAGGCAATGTAAGTAAGGGCTTAAATCAATCCTGCTTCAGCAATTCAATGAAGCTGTAAGCAAGCGCTGGCTAAGTTACACCTATATTTTGCAGGAACGTAGTTTAAAATCATGGAATTCTCCCATCCAAGCAGCTTGGCCCAGATGAAAGGGTGTGGTGATGCTAATCTCTTGCTCGTGATGTTTGTGGTGCTGATTTGCTGTGTTCAGTGGCAGCTGTGACAAAAGTCCCTTTGAGCTCCTAATTTCTGAGCACACTTGCCCTCCTGGATGGGCCAAGGGAGCCTGAGATGCTCCTGGTGCAGCAGGGAGTGTGGCACATGTCCCTTCTCACTCTGCCTGACCCTTGGCATGGTCAGGTACAGTTTTTTGGCTCTCTTCTGCTGTGTGTAAATAAGGATGTGATTTACCCATGTGTAGTCTTGGATGAGTTTTCACAGACTGAACATGGAGAGGTTATTTCTCCCATGGAGGTGGAGAAGTCCAAGATACCTTATGCTGTCACCACCCAATGTAGCTGTACCCAAAGCTGAGCTGCTGAATGAGCTGGGAAAATTCATGGGGATTTTGCAGAACAGCTTCTGAATTTGCTTATAGTTCTTTTCTTCTGGACAGCATCTGGCTTTGGAGAGGAAAGTGGGCTTTGGTGTCTTACATACAAATAAACACTTTTCATCAAAGTTAAATATGTGAGATACACAGTCTGTATATCAGGGACTCGTAAACAGCTCAGGATCCCTCCAGCACAGGATTTTTAAATTATGGTCTGTCATCTTAGGCTCCTGTGAGCATTTTGTGAGGAGGTCCATAAAACACAAGGAAAAGAAGAGCACTGACATCCATTTTCTGTACACAGTTACAAGCTTTCAGTGTGGAATTTCTGGACCCCAGAAACTGAAAAAGATTAAATCTGCTCTTCTGCCAGCTCTGCCAAACTTCTTATATTGCAAACCCTTGTGAAAGCCCCAGGCATGGAGAAAAAAATATATAATCAAAGTGAATAATGGGCAAAGTGATACCAGCTTCACAGTTTAGTTTGTATACATTTGGAGACAGACTGCTTTGGAAATACATATGTTGGCATCAGCCAAAATTATGGCAGGATTTTTATTTTTAGGTATGTGACACTTCTGTTGGTCCAGTAAAAATAAAATAAAATAAAATAAAAAATCCTGTGTGGCTTTACAGAGGCAATTTAAGCTCAGTTCATCCACCAGTTGGGTCACCCTCAGGTGTGCAAGAAGCTCTGGCATTCTTGGTTTGGTGATTGCCACAGCACTGCAGGTGGCTCAGCTACTCTTTGTCTCGTTGTCTTAGAATTCTTTCTTTTTATTTTTTTTTTAATGAGAAAAGGTGAATGTGGGTTGGCAGGAGGGGAGGACCTTGTGCTGTACTTGCCATTTCTACTTTACTTTCCAGAATTTTCTCAGGGCTAAAGGGTGACCTTTAGCAGCCTCAAAATAAAGGCGCGTTGAATGAGTTTTTAATATTTTTTTTTCCATTTTATATATTATACAGGTGGCTAATAAATATAATATTCTGATGGGTAGAGGACTCTCCTAGACATAAGGACACATGAAGAGCATCTTGCCAGTTGAAAACTGCTCTGTGGAGTTTGCTGTGGTTGTCAGCTGCTCCTTGTGTCAGCGTGTCCATGTACTGTGGGGGAGCCAGTGGCTGAGCGACATAAAATAGTTTCACTGCTGAAAATCATAGGAGAGGAGAAATCGAGTGTAAACAACCCTGCAGGTTGTTCCTGTCTGTGCCATGTGGTCCTACCTGTCCCTGCCCTCGTGGTCCAGGTGCTGTGCGCAGAGTGACACTGGGAGAAGCTGTGGCAGTCATGGGTAAGAGCAGCATAAGCTCCATAGTAAACTGCAAACAAAGAGGTGTTCGTGAGTGTATTCAGAATGAAAGGTGAGATCTGATCCCAACTCTCTGCAGATTTGTGTATTCATTATTTCAGCCGTTGTAAAATCCTGCAGTTCCTCTGTAGATCCTCCTGGACTTAAATGTATGTTACCTGGGCATAAACTAGAGGATTTTTCACCTAAAAAAACCTCAGCAGTAGAGAGTTGCATGGGTTAGTGAGAGGGATTCAGCTGTTCAGCTGCTCTGAGATCCCAGGGGAGTCCCGTGGGTGTACAGCCTCAGGTGAGCTTTCTGGAGGCTGGCTGGAAACTGTCACTCTGCCCAAAGCTGGAGATGTCACAGAGGTGCCACCTGACAGGTCCAGAAATGAGACATTACAATCCAATCAGTAGAACTACTTAGTGACCAGTTTTTGGGAGAAAATAAGTAGACAAATGCTAGGGTTATTGTTGCAGATGGCAAAAGGGATATCCCAGATCAAGCGTGCTTGCAGGTATAATGGGTTGGAAAAGGGAAATGACCCCATTCTGCTTTAAATCTGGGTGCTGAGCTGATCTGACTTCTCCACATCCACTGACTTCAAGCTGCCTGTCTGCCCTTCTCTTCACTGCCTGTAGTTGTCAGCTTCTGGCAAAGCCTGTTGAAGTTGCTGTGAATTTTTTCTTCCCCCCCACCTCCCCCCCCCACCCCGGCAAAAAAAATTTAAGGGCCTTGTAAACTAAACGGGGGTCTGATGTAATGGAGTAAAAATTCTCCCTAAACACCTGTTGTTTGTTTTGCCTGTTGTTTGAAAGCCTGATGGTGGTGTTTTCCTCCAGTCCTTTCTATTAGAAATTATTATGGATTCTCTTTTGATTTAGGCTGTTGTTGGGGTGGTGTACACTTGGTAGAAGTCTGACACCGTGAAAACTCCTCTATAGGGTGTCCCCTACATTCAGCATTTTTCTTCCGTAATAATGATTAATGAATAGCACAACATTAAATTAGTTTTAGGCTTATTAGCAGAGCTGGTTAAGTGCAAGAATATTTAAAGGTGTATCATCATTCAAGAATCAAATTTGGGGCTGGAAATTGAACTTGTGTTGTCTTTGGAGTTACATGCACCTGCAGGGGCTGGTTCAGCATGAACAGCAGAGGACAATCTTCTCTTCAGAAGGATACAGAGGAAAACAGCAGAAAAATTTCTGTTTGGGTTTTTCCCCCTTGCTTTCTTCCCCATCTCTTACCTTGGGAGCCTGCAGGCTCTCAAATGATTGTGGGCTCTAACTGGAAATTGACTCCCTTGCTTTTAAAATCTTTTCATAAGACTCTCTCCTACTTCATTAAATCATTAAATGAGTTTAGCAGGTATTAGTTTTGAGCTTTATTAATTGTGACTTGTTTTTCATTATGAGATAATTGTCAGTCACGAAACATAACTGCTGTAACATATCGAAGCAGACAAAAGTTTCCAGGAGGCAGGGAGATAAGAAATGCAGAAAGGTTGATTGTACAGAAACTTCTTAAAATAAATCCTTCCTAGGGGTATTTAAGCATTCCTGGAGATACCTTGTTTGGTATGTTAAACCAGGAGCCTAGAAGCTCCAGGACTTCTGGCAAGAATTTGGTGAAGAAAGTGATGCATTTTTGGCTTGGGTTGACTGTGGATATAATATTTCCAATTTCCCAGCAGGGCAGAGATATCCAGCTTCTTGGAGGCTGTAAATAATTAGGTTCACTCTCCTGGTAAAATTTAAAAGTTTAATAAAGGCCAATAGGAGACAAAGATAATATGTTTTAATGGCTGGGTGCTTGGCACACCTGCTATTCTGGAGACATCCTTTACATACCTTTCCTATTGAATCAGCCTACTGCATATTCATAAACAATTATGAATATTTAAACTTTCCCCCAGACTAGCTTACATGTTCCAAGAACTGTTTAGCAGGCCTCCTCCTTGGGTCAGCCTTTTTAGAGCATGCCTGTTTCTTGTCTGTGGTTTCAATACATCCTTGTTATCACCTCCAGCTTGGGCTTTGGTCCATATTTTCTATAGAAAGGGAGGTGGGTGCTGAGAGTTGGCATGTCAGTACAGGAGTCTTCATCATATGTCTGTTGGATGTTATCCCAACCAAGCAGGCAGTTCAATTACCACAAGCAGAACCATATCAGTTATTTCACTACTATGTCTAAGTTTTGTTAATAGCAGAAATAAAAACTATATCTTTATGGCAAAGTTACTTTAACATGATACATATAGAATCCATTGTTAATATTTGCAAAAAGCCAATATTATAATATGTATTTATGACAGAGGCTCGGTGCATACTGCGGGGTGCCAATGGTGCCTTGTGAAGGCTTACCTAGAACAGAGACTAGACAGAGCTAAAGAATAAAGTAGGGATTTATTAAAAGGCCTCAATGAATCCACCTTGGGCAGCACAACCCAAAATGGTCACAAAATGGAGGACTGGTCATGGGGTCTCTCACTTTTATAATTTCTGCTCCATTTACATATTGGAGTTCATTGTCCAATTCCAGCTTTAGCTTATGAAGTCCCATCCTTCTTGTTTTTCTCTCTTCAGTCCACAGTGTTTGTGCTCTTGAGCTGAGATTTGGATCATTTGTCCTTGGTCCCCAGCTGGAGAAGGGATTGTTTTGTCTCCCTACTCTGTACAGAGAGCTCACCATCCTCTGATATGAAGCTCAGACCCACACACTAAAGGAGCACAGAATCTGGAAAATATAAAAGCTAAAACCTGAGGCATCACCAAGGGAGATTTAGGCCTTCTTTCAGGCTTGGGGCTGCTGGCAGCCAAAATTGCTCTTGATTTTCACAGGCCCCATGAATTGTGTGTGTTCCGTGGGTCCCCCTGAGCATCCCAAGGTGCCCCCGTGCCGAGGAGGGAGGAAGGCACCGGAGTGATGCTCTGTGGGCTCGGGGCTGTCACTGACGTGGCACAAGTGAGACTGGCACAGGGAGCACAGGGCCTGCCTGCGCTGTGCTGACAACAGCAGTGCAATTTATCTTCAGCTATTTTCCCAGAACTTCTGGGAAACAAACTATGCATCATTTTAAAGATGCTTTCATGAAACAATTAAGCTGCATTAAATTATTTCTACTTTAGTGTGTAGCGCTTTCTCAGCATAGACAGACCTTGATGCACAACTCCAGGGACTGGAGAAAACATCCAAGCTGCATACACAGTTTGGAACTAATGCCTGGTAAATACATTTCAAAGTTTTTTTGGGCTAGCAGTTATTAATCTAAATGTATTTCATCCTTCCACTCAGAAGAAATTACCGTTGTAATGCCAACATTTGCAAGCAGTAGTGAGTGATACTGGTAGCCTCCGAACACCCATTCTTTATTGAAAATAGATTTGCCATTGCCAAGCAATAAGATAAAATCTTTTCTGCAGATGATGGCTTCTGGAATATAAAAAAAAAATATACAGTTTCTGAGAATCCTGAGAATAAAAATTATGTGGTCTTTTAAGGGCTGTGTCTTAGAAATGACAGCACTGCTGTGATTCCAGGAGCCCGATATTTCATCTGTTGTTTAATGGGCTAACAGAGTAAAATATCACCCTGTAATGATTTTGAATGTGTGTGGGTTTCTTTATAGCCTTTCACGGAGACGCAGGCTTCAATTTTGTCCTGGAGAAGCTCCTGATATAAATTGGTAACAGATCAGTAAATCAGGCAGAGCTGCTGGAGGGCTGGTGCAGAGGAGAGGCCGTGCTGGTGGCTGCTCTCTGCCTTCTCTTCCCTCTCCAGCTCTGGGAGCTGGTGGGCAACAGGGCACTTGTTGGCTTTCCAGTGAGGCTGGAGTAAACAAATGCACCATCTCTAAACTGGGCAGCTCAAATTCACCTTTGAGCTCTCACAGGGGGATTCACCTGTTAAACTCTTTGTCTTCTGTTCTTTACTGCATTAATGGAAGTGGTTTATTCAGGTAGTGCTGCTGCAAATGTAACCTGAAGCAAAAGCTATTACACAGAGCAAATTTCAGAATTGGAGTCTAATCCTGTGTGTGACAGGACCTTGCTGTAAAACATTTAGCACGTTGTGTTGGAATGGATGCAGAAGCAAAGAATTTCCCTGTCACAGCCATCATTAATGTGGTGATTATGAGGATTGTAATCTGAAAGCCAGGCATGAGTTCCTGTGAAGGCAGTTAGCATAATATTTGGTGTCAGAAAATTACTATCTTCATGAGGGGATGTGAGGCTGCTCCTTGGTATTTTCCCCAGTTTTGGACAGAAAGAAAAAAGAGAGAAAGGTGAAAGTTTGGTGTAGAAGAGGCCTGGGGCAGAGGAAGATCACTGGTGTCTGTGTATTAAAAGTGCTGCAGAGAAGGACATTGAGTGAGTCATGGTCTTAAATGCCAGCAGGGAGGACAGAAGGCAGGAATTAGGGGGTATCTTTGTAGCACTGAGGATGACAAAGCATTGCAATAAATAAAATGGAGAGATCACATTCTTCATCATGGGAAGGTGCAGGGGACAGAAATGGTTCCAGAGAGCTGTGTGTTTGTCTCGGAGATGCAGCATATCTGTGTCAGAAACCTGTAGAGGTAGAGGGGTATAAGGTATTAGGTCTGGCTATATATACATAGCCTGAGCATCATGTGTTAGAAAAGACTTCTGCTCCCTTCAGGCACAGTCCTTGAAGTGAGAAGCAGTCTGACCATTTTAAAGTTCCTTAAGAGTCACCACAAGTCAGTAAAATAATTTTGAGCATCTTCTAACGTAGCCAATGAACATTTTTGGGTGACAAGATTTACTTCTCCTTCAGCTAGCTGGTGACAGAAGCTGAGTTACTAGGTTAGGATTTTTTAAAAAAAAAACCCTTGCTTGTAATCTGTTCACATTCTTAAACAGATGCAGTTTCTTCTTCTTCTTTGAGCTGATATATATCTTTTGCTTACAGCCCAGGAAAAGAAATAGATATTCTCCTGTGTGTACTTGGAAAGCTTCTACTACAGATTTCAATTCACTGCACTCAGTGGATTTCAAGATTGTGCAAAGCCAAACAGCTCTTTTATGGAGTCAATGGAAATGTTTTTTAGGCTTTTTTATCTAGCATCTTCCTAGGCAAAGTTGTAATTTTCCTTTCTGCTTACAAACTACACCAAAAGCTAAATGTTATGTGCAGGAGTTAATCAAAAGGCTGAACCTGATGGAGTTCCTGTCATCATCTTCAGCTCTCCCTAAATGATGAAGGCAGCTGGATTTAACTTAGCAGAGCAAGGAGAAGGAGCAAATACTGTGCTAGGGTTATTTTCCAAAAGATCTGTGTATCTTGGCAGGCTGATTTGTTTATAATCACCTTGCAAGAGTGCAAAGTGAGCTGTCTGGCTGCAGCACTGAAACCATTAGGAAGGAGGATTATTGTCATGAATGCAGGTTGACACGGAGAGCTCTCCCTTCCAGTCTCTTCACACAGCAACTGTGAGGGAACCCCCCAAAATATGTCTGCTTTTGGCTGGCTGTCAAATCCAAAATGAAACACCTGTGTGCAAGATAAATTCATGAGGATGAGTGCTAACTGGTCCTGACCACCTGCCAGGCTTTAGGAACTTGCAGTTCTTTATGTGTGTGGATATTTATTACCTATTTGTGATTTGTTTGTTGTTTCTTTTTCCCTGGGTCATCTGTAGTAAGGGTCAGGCAGTCTGTGGATATGTGATTTGTGCATAAGGTGGTGTGGCAGGGAATGGGAGTTGTATTCATTCTTTGCTTGTTTACCTTTAATCTAGATCCCTCTGCTAATGTTTCAAACAAGTGCCTGTGGTAGTTTTGGACTTTGCAGCTTCATTTCTTGTTTCAGCAAGCTTGAACTCCCCTAAAACCCATTCCCCCCAAGAGGTACTTGGCTAACCTGGATGGCTCTCCTCCACAGAGAGGGAAGGATTCAAGGTCGAACTTGATGGTGCTACTCCTTTTCTGCTAGTCCCATTAGCATTCACAACTGAGACTCTCTTGCATTTCAGTCTCCCTGCAGAAATATATGGGCTCTCCATGAAGAGAGGATTCCATATGCACCGCTTTTGGTGAAATCTGTTTATTCTCGCAGTTGGCCAAGAATAAATAAAACAGCCTTATGCTTCCCGTGAGTATACACTATATGCTTCAATTATTGGTGCATTATATTAGGAGCAGATGCTACATTCCCCCATATAAAAGGGAAGAAGATTTCTGAACAGTAAAACCATTTTTTTTGCTTATGCACTGTAATTATCACCATTTCTTAATTTCAAAGGCATCTGCCTGACGCACCCTCATTGTGTTACCATTTGCATTACATTTTACTCCTGAAAATAGCAGTGACAGTGGTTGTTAAGGTTGGAGGGAGGATTCTGCTGTTTCAAGTACTTTGAACCTTGCCATAGCATGGTTTTTTAGCTTGAATCGCTTCAGGCATTTCTTCTGGGCAAGTCAAATTGCCAATTTGCCCTGAAGAGAGCAGGCATGGATAGAGACCTGCTTGCTTAAGGCTCTGTGGTTTGTGCTGCTTGGGAGCCGCCCAGGGCAAGGGGCTGGACAGACAGAGAGCTGTGGCATCTCCAGACATCATTTGGTTTGCTTTTGCTTCTCTTTCTACCATCTATTCTGACTCTGTAAAGTGCTTTGGTCAAGTGAACCTACGGACTCACTTCTCCTGAGACTATTCAACAGAAAGTTTACAGGGTACAAAAAGTCCCACAAAAGCGAGATTGGGACGGGCACTTTTGCTGATACTGGACACCTCCTACAAAATAGATAGTTTTCAATTATTTTTTCCAGGCTTTCTTCCTAAAGAACATAAAACTTGCTTTACTTCAGTGTTTGAGTCCTCAGCTCCAGCGTTCAGCAATTTTATCTCTTCTCTCATGCAAAGCTGAACAGAGAGCTGCTCTGAAGCTTTGCCCCGCTTTCATTGTAAGCATTATGATGGTAACACCAAAAAAGGGTATTTCAGCTGCCTTGGATTCTTGTATCATAAAACTTTTCTAATGTATTTCTAGTTTCAGCACACTTCTAGGTGACATATTCTGGCCCCTAGGAGATCAGCTCTTGGTAATTTTTCACCTGTGTCCACTGTGAAATCGAATGTATTGCTTGCCGTTTGATTTTATCCGTGTTGCCTTTGGCAGATTGAACCTTACTGGAATAAGATGGTGTTTTCCCTCCTGTTTAGTGCACAACTGCATCCTGTTCTGCATCTCTGAGAGCTGCTGTGACAGGAGCAGCTTGCAGGGGGGCAGAACGGGGGCTGGAGTATGTGAGTGGCCACAGCCCTTCCCAGAATTGCCACCTGAATCTGGCTTTCCTGGAAAAGCTCTTGTGAGTCATTTTTTGGGTGTTTCACTCTAATTCTTGCCTTCCTGCAGTGTTCAGTCCTGCACGGGAGGCTGGCAAGCAGCAGAGCCCTCCTCGGCGGCAGCAGGAATGGGAACAGTAGCAGGCCCCGAGGTGTGTTTATACAGTCAGTCTTACTTCCTCCCTTCCCATGATATATTAACTGCTTTGGAAGGTTCCCAGCTGTTTCACAGGATAAATGATGGCAGTGGGAGCCCATATTTAACCTTCGCTGTTCAGGCTGCGTGCTTTGTACTTGTCGTCTTTTATCCGCCCGACTATCTGGGAAAGGCTTCAGACGTGTCCCTGCTGCTCCCCCTGTCCTCCTGCCGCCCTGCACATGGAACACAGCCACTGTCTGTGTCCTTCAGAGCTCAGCCTCCACCCTCTGCATTCATGGATGCACCCCAGGCTCCCCCGGGGAGCTCCCAGAGGCTCCCCCAGCAACGCCACGGCATCCTTTGGCTCCACGTTATTTGCTTAGTTGTGGCCTGTCACTCGCCTTTTATTGTCAGTTTGTCTTCTTGCAGCTCAAGCAGAGGTGACTGGAGCAGTTTTCCATTATTTCAGTGAATGATGGAGAGAGGTGGTTTGGGTAAATAGCAGTGAATGTCAGCCGTGAGATTCCCCATCCTTCGTACTCCCCAAAAAAGGTTCCAGCCTGGAAAAGTCCTAGTGTGAATGAATTTCAGGTGTTACCTGTGACAGTGTTGCACCAGGCTGTATTGGGAGGCACATGCAGCTATGCTGAGACATCTTGGTGATCCCTCCTTTAACCCCAAGTGTTATTTACCTGGGATTATTTTTCCTGGTTTTCCATGGATAGAAGGGAAAAAAACAGATGAGCTGTTAGGGCAGGCTGAACTCGCCTTGGTGGTGACCCTGGGTAGGGCTGTCACTGAATGGCATATAAGCATTTAATTTAATTATTGAGGGTCTGAAACTATTAAATCCTAAACTATTTGAAAATAGACAGGAAAAAAGGGGGTTGTTCTGCATTATTTTGGACCACAAAACTGTCACTGCATATCTTGATGGACCCTAGAGCCATCAGAGGGCACTTGGGCATGTAGGGCTGGGTGTACAGTCTGCTGCTGTCACCCACCTCAAGCAGGGAGCTGGTCTTGACCCTGTAGAAGAGATTGTCCTGCTGACAGCTGAACCAAATGTTCAGCTGGGGTGGCTGCAGACAGGTGAGGGATGCTGTCACACCCCATCAGTGAAAAGCATGTGGCACCTTTTGTCCTTAGCTGTTGTGTATGACCTGCAGTAATGAGTCACCTGGACAAAATCCAGGGGTGGGAAATGCAGGAGAAAGTTATTTTCTAACTGGTAAGAAGTTATCTGTGTAAAAGCCATGAGGGGAAAACCAGGCAGTGTGTTATTCACATTTCCAGAAGGAAGAGAATCAGTTTGGTTACCATATCTCTGACTAAGTAAAAATTAAAACCTGATGGAAGGTGTCACAGGTGCTATGCAAATAATGGAGATAAAGTACAAGTCCTCAGGATCTCACAGATAGTATTTGGACAGCAACAAATAAACAGGGACAAAGGAGACAGAAAAAGTGACAAGATTCCAGCAGAAATGCATGGGCATAAATGTTTATTTCGACCAGGGTCTCAGTGACTTCAGGAATTTGTGTGGCCATATAATACACCTGTATCCAATAGCTGTCTTAGTCTTTAGCAGTATGTGAGAGTACACAGAGAATTTGAAGTTATATTAGGTAAGATTATGTGGCTGGGCAAAGAGAAGGGCTCTGTGGCCACCCAGGGCTTCTTCTAGACCTGCTGTTTTGATTCTGTGATGAAAAGTTTTCTAAGAGTATTTTGCTGCAGAATTCCCTGGTTTGTTTGTCTCACTGCTTTACTTGCACTTCTGTGTCCACTCTTTAGGTTTAGTGCTGAGTGCCTCTGTCTACTGTTTTACCAAGGTACCAAGGAGCCACAGGCTGGATATTCCTACTTTTGTGAAGTATGTGTGAACTTCAGGATCATTCAGAATACACAGCAAGCTTGCACATCGTTTTTTGTCTGAATCTAAATTTCAAAATGGAAAGAGTTTGTTCACGGTGGTTCAAGGGTGTTCACCTTTGTCACATTCCCAAAATGAAAACACATGCTGTTCCAAAACAAACTGATTTCTGTCCTTGATGCAGAGATGAGTGAGGTACTATTTTCTCGTGTCTCTGACTTGGAGGCTGTGGAATTATTGTTGCTGACTGTAAGCTGTATCCTTGACTATAAATGGTGCAGGAGCATTTTGTTTTAAAGTATAAGAGAGATGGGAGATGTGCAGGTTATTCAAGACTAGCATTGCAGCCCTGCCTGGCAGTTCACAGTGGACATCTGCCAGCTAGATAGAGCCTTTTGCTTAATGAAGTTACAGGACAGGCAGTGGGAGTGTGATTTATGAGGAAATAGTCTGAAGAAAACTGATAGTGGAAAGTTTTTATGCACTTTGTGCTCTATTTGTTCTCACTCTGTCTCCCCTTAGACTCTCAGCAGTATCTGGTAAGGGGAGCTCATCTCCTGACTTGGGGTCAAGGTGCATGACCCAATTGCCCAGACAATTCAGCATGATTGGCTTCAGGCATTGCCCATTCCTAACTACATCAAAAAGATCTCTTCTCCCTCAGCTGGAAATGTACAAAGTAATGTGCACTTTCAGCTTGGGAGCAAGTTTTGACTAGCTTATTACCTTATTTGAGTGTATTTGGTGTCCAGTCTTCCTTTAAAGCCTTAAACCAGCATCGTCACTGTCCCCAAATTATTTTGGTAACCATGTCTGAGCAATAAAGCAGTCACAATATCTGTTCTTTTCCTTTCCACATGCCCTCCTAAACAGGTTAGCAAGTGCTGCTAGATCTCTCCTTGAGTTGCTGGTTTTATTTTCCTCCAGAGGGACTGCAGTGGAGGGCACTTGCTCTGCTAATGAGTGGTGCTCAGAAGCCATTGAAGGCCCTTGGAAACTCAATAGCTGAACAGGTATCTCCTGCTGAGGTCTGCCAAGCTGCTGCTGCTGCATCCTCCCTGCTGAGCCTGGTGATAAGGCACAGCTTGAATCTTCAAATGCCACTGGGAGGATGATCAATCTCAATCCAGTCCTTACTCTCTCCCCCAGACGATTTCTGCCGAGGAAGAGAGGAAAACATAAAAGCTGTGGCTTTAGGGCGTGAGAATGTGGAAGTTGGTGGAGTTAAAAATCAATTGTGACCCGCAACAAAGGACTTGCAACTTCATCTCGGGCAGTGTTACTGCTGTGCCATCCCAAAAGCAAGGGAAAAACCATAAATGCAGACACCAGCAAAGATGAAAACTTTTGTATTCTTATTATTATCCTCAGTGGAGGAAAAACTGCTTATTCTATCCACTTACCAGGCAAACTGAAGTTAAAATAAAATAGGGGGGGATCCTACTTATCTGATGTTTGCAGCAATGCTCTGCATACCGTAGACAACAGGGAACTGACACAACACAAAATAAAATCTAAAATCTAACATTAATCCCAAGAAACATTTTACAGACCTGAACACAAGATGCTATGGTTTTTATGTAAGGAGGAAATGGAGTGTTTCCAGGAATGTACTTAATTCTGTTGCTTTCCTAAAAGAGAGTAACACTTAATGTCATAAGGCTGTTTTGTTTGTTTGTTTGTTTGTTTTGTTTGGGTTTTTTTTCTTTTTTTTTTTTTTTTTTCTCATTACAGAAATGTGTTGACACCCAGATTCTCTCAGATGCCTTTTTTCTTTTGCGGAAATTTTCCATCACATGTGGAAAATGCTTGCACTTATATAATGCTCTAAGATCTGACCCTGTGAAGCAGATACTTTAAATATAGGATTAAAAATCCATATTTTGACATGCTTCATGTCAAAATGTATTTTCAGGTAAGCAATGCTTCAATCTATGGAACTCAGTGCTTTTCAGTCCCTGAAATTCAGGCAGTGATTAAGTGCTTCCCTGGTTCTTAAGTACATGGAAAAAGGCTTGGAAGTTTTAAAATCAGGTGTGAATTCTTACAGGGAGGTTAATTTAGTTGCTGTTGTTTGAAATAAGAAGAGAAACCCTGTTGCTCTTAGTGATTGCCAGGCCCCTGAATTAAAGACTTCAAAAGCAGTGATGAAAATGCTCTTATTTCAGACTTGGTGATGCCTTATACCTTCCTGACTTTAAACCATTTTTCTTCCTTATCATGTGTTCCTCCTTTTATTTTCCTCCTTCTTTTGGCACATCCCATATCTTGGTTATCTGGGACTGAGAATCTCAGTTATCTCTGGACTCTTCCCCAGGTGATGGTTTGGGATCTGTGAGTCTCCCCTTTGCAAGAGCTTTCTCTCTTCTCTGGTATTTTTGAGACTGAACGCAAAGTGGACAGATACTGTTACACCCAGAATACACCTAAAATGAAAAGAAATTGTTGCCAGGGTTGCTTTCCCCTTAAGTTACAGATTCCTTCAGAATCAAGTGATCTAGCAATAGCTGGGGAAAGACAGAAATATCTCTGGGAAAGAAAGAGATGTCTGAGTTTCCAGTTAAGCTTCTTTTTAATGAAATGCAATGGCCTGCAAAACATGATAACCTCTCCTCCTCTTTGCTTTTACACCAGAGCAGAGCCTTAGGGTTTGTTGTGTGCTCCAAGTCTGCTCTTTGCAAGGTGATTTATTTGTGTCGAGTTTGATGCTTGTCTGTAACATCAGGAGCCCAGTTGGTTAAATTAGAACTGAGTGAAAAGTTTTTTTTGTCTGGGAACCAACAAGGTAAATTCACCAAACCAAATGAATCTGAATTTTTGCTGGGTAGCATTGCTTGATATTGCTTTACATTATTTCTTACTTTGTGTGTGTGTGTGTGTATATATATATATATATCTTGATATATATGTATATATATATAAAAGACTTTATAAGAGTTGTAGCAATTTCTCCCAGCTGGGAAAAAGAGATTTCCCTAAGTTCATACATTTACTTTTTTTTCCCCAAGTCCAACTGAACTTCTACAAATAATGGTATTACCTCCAGATCTAGAAATAGGTTTTTGTCTGCTATTCTTTGAGCTGTCACTTGCAGAGGTTTTATTTCAGGATGATGAAAAAGTACACATGCTTTCCTCCTGCACACGTGCTTTACATCTCTCGCATTGCCTCTCAAATCAAACACTGAAATGCATTTGGAGAATTTCACAGTGGAAATGCAAACCACAACTTTTGTTGTCAATTTAATTCTGCGGATAAAATAGGCATTTAATTAATTTCTTCCCTGAAGTTGGTCTTTGGAATGGTGCCCAAATAAAATGATTCATTTTATCTCCTCTGATTTTTTTCAGCAACAATGAAATGTGTTGGGGAACTCCTTTGCTAATTTGTCTTTTTATGGCTGAGAATTCCATTGATTTTTGCAATTATGAGGTTGGAAAAATGTGACCAGTGTTTGCATACAACGTGGCAACAGCCTGTAAGAGGGAGGGAGGGAGGGAGGGAGATGGTATTGCAGAAAATCAATCCTTTCAGTCACAGTTCACTCCTCTCACCTGAGTCCTGAGCACTTGCAGAGATGCTTCTGGAATTTGCTGAATCGCTGCCCTTGCCCCTGCCAGCACTGCAATCAGCCCAGGGCTGTTGGGATCTCCTCCTGGAGGAAGGGGCTGCTGCTCCCACCCCCAGGGCTGGGCTCTGTTGGCTCAGCTGCTGATGTTTGCAGGTTTCTCTCCCCTCCCCTGGCTGGTTTTGGCTCCCAAGAGGGGACAGGGGATGTGGCTGTAGGGATGGACCCGCTGCTGAGGCACTTCTGGGAGAGAAGGGCAGAAGGAGAGGTGATAAGGGAGAAGGAGAGATAAGGAAAAAGAAGCATTGCCAGGGAAAACCTTGAGGGCAAGGACCAGGCTCTTCCCTGGTGAATGCCCCTCTCCCATGGGTGCTGTGCTCGGTGAACTCGGGCTATTGTGTGAATATATAACCAGGTAATCCAGTCCCATCAGCAGAAATTATTTACTGAACTGTCAGTAATGAGAGGATAAACCCTTGCAAGGCCTTCCATTCCTGTGTGAATAATTCCACTTCTGTTTTGCCATCACTTTTTTTTGGTGGTGTTCTCCACCAGGTGGTACAGTAGGCACAACAGAAAGGAAATCAAAAAGACAGGACAATCCTCAAGGGTCTGTGTACAACCTTCATGCTTTAATGAAGCAAAAGTAATCTGTCTTTAAGAGAAAGATTTTATTTGTTCGGTTATACTGGACTGATATATGTTAATATCTAATATCCTGTATGCTGGGAATAGCTAGTGAAGGAGCTGCAGCCCCAGCCTTTTTTCAGATATAATTTCAGGGGTAGTTCTGAGGCTCAGGTCCATTTCCTCAAGGAGAAGTAGCATGAGATGAGAAAGAATTTGATCAGTCTTCTTAAAGATCTATGAGAAGCCAGATTTTTGATTTAAATATGAAGTTAGTGCCTTATAGTAAATGGCAGAAGAAAATCCCAGATACCCTGCAAATCAGGAAGATATTTATCTCTGGAAAAGCCCCTGTTTCTGCTCAGACAGTCTCTTTGGTGGCACAGTGCTTTGTTGGAAGCAAGTTTCATGGATGTGAGAGTAAGGATGGGCCATGGGCACAGTTGTGGTTCTCAGCTTTTGTTTTCTGCCAAATATTCCTGGTACACTCAAGACTGAGATGTGCAAGTGCTGTAGTAAATCAGAGATGTGGTTTTGGTGTTTTGATAGAAAACGGGAGGTGTGAGTTGCAAACTGTGGGTTCCCTCATCTTCCTCTACACCCACACGACAGGTTACCTTTCTTAAAAGCGTTTCTTGATTCTTCTGGTGGCTCAGAATTAGTGGGGCCAATTTGGGATCCAGGAAAAAGAGATATAGGGAAAGGAAGGGATGTAACTGGAAGAACACAAGGAAAAGGAGGAGCTGCCTGGTGTGATTTCAGATTGCATAAACTCTGTTTCTACCATGATGCATTCAGCTTTTGTTACGTGCAAATCCATGTGCTGACAACACCAGGGGAAGAACTTTTGGAAAGAAGCATTAATCTGACAGCAGGGAAGTGTGCACTGGCATCCCAGGTGGTCAGCTCTGTTAGTAAACAGGATGCAAAGAAGATGAAAAAGAAAGTAATTTTGGCACCATCATTTCTACTTCTCCCATTACAAAGAAATTACGAACAAGATGTGTTTTGAAATAAAAGTCAACCAGTTGTATAATACTGCTACAAAGTACCTGAAGGAAGGATCATGATAGAATCAAACTGCCACAAAGAAAAGCAGTTGTGGCTGTGGAAAAATAATTTTGGTGCTTTTCCTACTCAAATACAGGTATGTGGAGGACTGTCGCAGCATGACAATGAGGTGATACTTGTCATTTGTCTGACAGAGACAAATTAGAATCCAGCCATCTCAGGGTGGGAACGATTTTCTTGAAAATTAATGACTTGATTAGAAGGAGAAATGAAGCTTCTTCAAGGGGACATGCAAATAAAGGAGGAATCACTAAAACTGTCACCTGGTGTAAAGCGAACATTACCCAAAGAAAGATTGGTGGGATAGTCTACAAAGACAAATTTGATGTGATATTAATCACGCAGCACCAGTGGGCACAGAGAGGAGAGGGAGAGGAAGGATTCAGCACGTCTGTGACTTGGAGAGGTGTTTCCTGCTGAAGCAGGGGGGAGGAGGATCCCATTCCCCAGGGTGGGTACATCCCTGCAACCCCAGACTGGGGCAGCACACTCAGGTGAGTTTTCCAGGACCTGTATTTTTCTGGGTGGTGCTGCCACTATCTCCAAGCCCAGTGGAAGAGGTTGGCCCCCTTTCACCTACAGACAAGGGTCACAGAGAACCATTAATTGCAGTTAGTGCTTATTGCTCCCCAGTGGCAAATCTGCAGTGTGGTGGGTATTGGGGATTTCTGCCACCTTTCAGGAGGAGTTGGTGCCTTGTGAAGGCTGGGCTAGAACAGAGGCTAGACAGAGTTAAAGAATAAAGTAGGGATTTATTAAAAGGATCTCCTCAATGGATCCACCTTGGGCAGCACAAGAGCTCAGCCAGGGCTACACCCGAGATGGACCCAAAATGGTCACAAAATGGACAACTGGTCATGAGGTCTCTCACTTTTATAAGTTCTGCTCCATTTGCATATTGGATTTAATTGTCCAATTCCACCTTTAGGTTATGAAGTCACATCCTCCTTATTTTTCTCTCTTCAATTCCCCATTGATACTTTCTGGGCCTGGAACTTTTCAACAGTTGTCCTTGGTCTCAAGGAAAAGGATTGTCTCCCAACCCTGTGAAGAGAACTTGCTAACACTTAATATGAAGCTCAAGAGTTACACACTAAAGCATCACAGAATCTGAAAAATATAAAAGCTAAAACTTAAAGCATCAGCGTGGGGCCATGAAGAACTAAATCTACAGGGGCAATTCGTTTGGAGTTCCAGCCCAACCTTACCTTCCTAGGGAAGGAACATAACTGAGGACAACCAAGGCAACTAAACCAAAGTGGTGCATTGCTTATGCACAGGAATATTACCTGCATTAATGACTACAGATAAGTAGTGTGTTCACAGAGGGCTATAGTTAGAGCTTGAGGTGTTTTCTTAGGGTTTTCACTGAGTCCAAGTGACCTGTAAGGTGTGTATTTTTCTATTCTCTCCTTTCTGTGGTTGTGGAAAGTCACAGGCCTTTCAGCATGATGTAGGTAAACACAACAGGACCCAAAGCTGTTCATCAAACACTGTTTTCTCTTGTGCAGCACTACCAATGGCAAGGAGACTGACATCCAACTTCATTACATCAAATTTATCCAATGTAAGTTTGATGGAAATTTGTCATGGTCAGGTCAGGGATCTTGCAGAGACTTGGGAGAAAATTAAAGTCTAGTACCATGCTCTAGCTGCAGCTGACAAAAGCAGGCATGAAGATAAGCTGGCAAACTCGTGACGGGGTGATTTCTGTTTCCTTGGCTGCTGAACATCAGCACCAGTGGCGTTGAGGCAGCCGCGCGCTCTCCGGGTGGTGATGCCGGGGAGAAGCAGGGCGGATTTCTGCTGCTGGGAGAAGCAGATTTTTGGCCCATGTATCTGCAGGCTCTGCCAGAAGCCCTGGAAGAGTTTTCACACTTTCAGACATATTTTTACAACAAAATGGCTTAGATTTTGTAAATGATAAAGAAAGAGTGCGTTACCGAGCATATTATTTTCCTCTGGGAGGCAGGGCTCAGCTCAGGCAGGATTAAAGAAGTCTTAAGGGCAGGAGCAACTTGTTTTCATTTCCAGTGCTCATCCACATGTTCTTGGTCTACCTACTTTAGAAAATGCCTACTTAACTGTTGGTAAGAAGTCTGAAACACTTGGTTTTCTAGCTGCATCGTACGTGTATCAGAACAATTTCCAAACATACTCCCTCCAGGTCAGGCATTACCACCTGGAATTCCCTGTGCCTGCAACATGGCTGTGATATATTCTCTTTTTTTTTTTTTTTTGCCAGAAAATAAGTGTACTTTGCTGGTCCATACAGGACATTTATTTTCCTGAGATCAGGGTGATAGCTGCCTGCAAAGCCACAAAAAACCTTGTGAAAATCAACATCAGCACGTGTGCGTGGTTTTCACACTGATTGTCATGGGCTTGCACAAATGCCCTCATATGTTCCCATTTCACATGCTGGGTGCACGTTTCTATGCTTTTTCATGCTCTCAAAACATGATCCTGTACAGTCACTTCATGCTTTGTTTGCTTGTTTTAAGTAAGATGACACCAGGCTGGGAAAGACTCTGTTAATAGCAGGGCAATTCGTTCTCCAGCTAAGAATTTCTCTTGATTTCCAGCAGAAAGTTTTGAAGCCTCCACCTTTTTGCTGTTGTTTGAAAGCAGTCGCTTGGACTGTCTTCTTATTACCCGTGTATATTTGAACATAAATTACATCTGACTGCGGTGACACTAATTAAGGTGGAGGCACTCAGATGCAGCCCCCCTTGCGGGGAGCGTGGCCAATAATCCTGCCGTGACTGGCAGGTGTTTTGACCACTTTAGACAACAGCAATTTCATAAAGTGTCCTTCCCCTTCTCCTTGACAAGGAGGGGACAGCCAGGCCCCCTCTGAGGCATCCGCCACCAGGCAGGGACCAGGTGGCCTCGGGGAGCACAGAGATGGCACCCAGCTTTTCGAGGGTGTTGCCTGCTGTCTTTTGTAATCATAGATTCCAACCCCACCCTTTCCTAAAATATAAAAGGATTTTGTATTATCTCAGTGGTTTTATAATATCCCAGCGATATGCACCTGAGGTATTTGACCAAATATTATTAAAACTCTGCAAGGGCTAATAATGCTGGAAGTAGTGCGACGCCTTCCTGTGACATTGCAATAATTCAGTAATTTTACAGTACATTTGAATTTTGGCATTGTTCAGCCGCTCAGTCTCCATTAACTTCGCCTGGAATTTCTTATGTCCGTGCACACAAGCAAAAGTGTCAAGTTTCTCCTTCATGCTCCAAAACGCCACCTGAATCACAATTGTGCTGCAGCTAATTGTTATTAATTAAGCTGTTCCTAGCAGTCCAAGCTGGATTGTGCTTTTCTCCGGGTGTAATGAAAAGCGAAGGCATTTAGTAAGCACGGCATTTGGAGTAGAACAAGACAGCCCTGCTCATGGGAATATCTCTGTGAGATGCTTTTGGGGAGGGTCTGGGTGTTTTTAAGGATGGGGCCACCAGCTCAGGCTCCATCACAGGAGCTCTGCTGACCTTGGCCGCCGTTTCCCCGGCACAGGCAGGCAGTCCAAGGACGTTTTGCAGCGGGTGAATTTTCACGGAGTCGCTCTGGCCACACGTGCTCCCGCATCACTTAAGCACAAGGCCTTGGCCAGGGCCCCCAGCACAAGGTTTGCCCAGGAATCACATGGCAGGTGCCCTGTGCCCCCCTCTGCCACCTGCCTCTGCTCTCCCAGGTTCAGCTGAAGGGGGATCGTGGAGTGGAGCGAGGGAGAGGAAGGGATTAATGAAGCGGGGACCCCAGGAGCAGCCTCTTCGCAGAGGGAAAATTGGGAAAATTGCTTCCTGGCTTTTCTTCTCAGCGAGGCTGCTGAGGAACATGCCTGCTGCTCTCTGCCCGGGCAGGAGCAGTGAGGCACCTGGCATTCATCTGCCTTCCGTGTTTGCTTGTGAAAATAAGGTCAGGTCAGGAGCACTTTGGGCAGAAATGTCATCTTCATGTGAGAGGCAGCAGTGGGAAGCTGCTTTTGGTCTGTGGGAAGGTGCCATCCGAAAAAAAGCAACCTGCTCTCTGCTGTGACTTCTCCTTTTGTCCCCCTTGCCTTGCATTAAGAACCAGAAAACAGATGATTTTGGCAATCGCCGTGGGCTGTTATTTTAACAGTGAGATAATGGTTACCCTGTGCAGGATGAGAGGTCAGGAATCGTCTCCAAGTCCAAAAAGATGGGGAATGGTTTGTGTGCAGACCTTAGAAATAAGCCCAAGGGCACAGTCTGGTGGTTGCTCCAGATTACTCACTTAAAGCCTTGCTGGAGCAAGCAGGGTGGAAAGGAAGGATCCCTGGAGAATCATCATGGATAAGTGGGAGTGGGGTGGGAGTCTTCTGCACCATGCTTAGTCTTGGAGAGATTTTCTCCTGCCATGATCACCACATGCCACTAAACTGAAGCTTTAATCTGTGCACAGATCCTCCTGGTGCTGCCACCACTTTTCTGGGGTCAGCTGCAGAGTTTTATATGGCATTACGTTTCTTTCATCCCAACAAATTCCCTGGCATTTTGCTGCTACACGTCCGTTCCTCTGCTGGTGGTGTTTGCACAAAAAATGACCAAATCTCAGCTAGCAGCCTGGGCAGGGACCTGTGAAGTCAGTGAAAGGCTTTATGGCTGTTTGCAAGGTAAACCCCCTCACCCTGTACTTACAGCTTCCTCCCAGGACTGCTATTTGTGGCTCCAGTGATAAACTAGTCCTGCTGTTGCTGAGTGGAGGATTCTAAACTAATGGTGCTTCTGCTCCCGGGATTTACCATTTGGAAGATACTTTATTGCTATCTTGTGACATTTCCCTGCACTTTTATGCTCATTTATATAACTGATTTCTTTGATTTATGGCAGGTTTTCTTCATGTATAACAATGTCATAAATTGCACAGCACTCCTTTAAGTGGTTACGAATGTGAGATATTCAGTAAACTATGGCATGGGGGAAAGGGTAGATTCCTTTTGAAGAGGCTTTTGACCCCAGTCCCAAATAAAATAACCTGTTCTTCAAAAGAAATCAGAAGCAAGCATCAAAATAAGTTAGCATAGTCTGTTTGTTGACTAGCCAGCTGGTAGTGGGTTTTTTTAGTGCAAAATATGTTATTCATATAGATAAAAGAATGCATGAGGCCAAACCCACAGAGTGGTGATGTTTGTGGGGTGATCCCTGTAGCTTTGTTATCCAGGATCTGCAGAGGCTTTCAGAGAAGCAGCAAATTAATGTTTCTCTTTCAATAAACCTTTCTTTTCCCTTTCTGTTGGTAAACCTGCTATTTCAGATGTTGCTATTTTTTAAGACCCTCAAACAAGCTCATATTTCCAAGGAGTGTTCAGTGGCCATCAGGGATCTAAAGCCTATCAAAGGCACTGGTCAGGCCTGTGAAATAAAGACCTTGGGTTTTGATTGTGTTGGCATCTTGCTTTGTGGAGGAAAAGAAACAGCACATTTAAAAATTACTTTCTGAGTTCAGCTGTCAGAGAAGCTTTCTGTTGACCTTTACAAATTGATACCGTCACAATCAATGGACAGAAGTTTAAGGGCAGCCTCTGGGGTGGGGAGGCAGGAATGAACCCAAACATTTATAAAATATATATGGAGTGTGTTTTAAAAAGCCCGAGAGAAATAACAGCAAGTATTAAAAGGGGGTATATTTGAACAAACTGCTTCATAAAGAATTTATAATACCTGGTTCTAAGTATGGTTAGTTAAAACTTAGCTATTGAGATGATTTCTGAAAGTATATAAAACTAAAAATAAGAAATAAATGTGCCTTAGGTTGGTGCAGTGCAGCAATAGGTGGGTGAGAGAAGCAATTAGAGATGTTGAAGCTGCTTTTTGAGATTCAGCTGCAGGGATACTGCGTTTGAGGTGCAGCGTGGACTCCCCCATGCTCCCTCTGGCCTTGGGAGGCGAAAGCATTCACCAAGGCTCAGGATGAATTGTGTGAAGAGGGACAAGCCAGTCTGTGACTTCAGCTGCTGCCTTGCTAGTTTTTAAAGAATCTATGAGACGCACTGAGAAGCTCCTCGAACCCAAGCACGCAGTCCTCCTCCCCCAGGTAAAACAGGCAGAAGCTTCAGTGCTGCAGGAGCTTGCCCTGAATATTCTGCTCATGTACAGGGAGGTTATCAGCACACCAGGGACAGGCTGTGCAGAAGAGGCTGGCTCCACACTGGGGCTGCATGTTCTTATGCACAGCGCATAGAAGAAAAAAAAAAAAAGGTTCTTGCCTAGACTTTTTGTACTGAAAGTTTGTTTTTCCTGCCTCTAAACTGCTATCTGAAAGCACCTGTTTTAATAAAACATATGGGGTTTATTACTTAGTGCAGCCACGGGCAATTAGGCAAATAGAACCTTTGGTGTAAGGAAGTCTTGTGTAAGAGAGCACATTAATTCTTTAACTTGATGACCATAGCATATACGACCCCCACAGACTCCAGGATGTGGTCTCTGTTCCTAGCCCAGAGTATTTTGGCTCTAGATGAGGTGTGGCATCCACCTGGGGGTCCAGAGAGCCTCAGCAAAGCCCCTGCTTTCCCCTCATCTGCAGTAGTTCCAAGTCTGAGTAATTACCATTTCAGCTGTCTTACGTGAGCTGGATTCTCCTGCCTGCCTGACAAGGTTATCGTGTTGCTTGAGAACCTGTTATTTTCATTAATGAAAAATAAACTGCATTCAGTCTCAGCTTAATAGATGTGTGTGTATTGGCTCAAATAGGGTATTTCTGTCATCACGTTCTCCTGCACTGCACAGTCACCTTGAAGCACTTGGGAAAAGCAGCTCTGAAAGTGTTGGCTCTGCTCTTGCCTGGTAGTGGGGACACCCAAACCCTGTCTTGGCCATTTCAGGTGTGTCCCATGAGATACTGGTTTTCTTTAACTCCCAAGTGTTTTTCCAGGCCCTGTTTCAGTCCCCCTGCGGTTTTGCCTTGTCAGGTTGCCAGAATCTGGGACGGTTGTTCTTTTCTTTAAGCGTTGAAATTTCACAAATTTCACAGTCACTTTAATCATTTTATTAGGTGGTGTTTGGATTATGTGATAATTACTAATGTAATGCGAGGAAGATTTCTGTGGGTGATCCTGGGGAAATACCTTTTACATGTCACAAGTGGCTTGTGCTTAAGCTGTAATGAGGCGCCTCTTGCTGTGTGCTTTAGTGGTGACTAATTACCCGTGGTACAGTAGAGACATAAAAGCACCTGTCCCACCCACCCGCTCCAGGCGCATCTCTTACATAAGTGATGCTTAAATACTAGTAAGGGGGATCTGAGGGCTTTGTGAGCATCTTGCCAATCTATTTTCAATGTTGTGCAGGCAGCGAGGGCTGCGGTCCCGTTCCCAGCGCAGCGCTGTCGGCGCTCCCGCTGGCTCTCCCAGGCCGAACGGATGCGCTCCCCTGCGCCCGCACAAGCTCCGTCTGTTTGCACACTGTAATTAAAACACATCTCAGCTGAGTGAGTGCTCCTGGTATTTGGGGGCCCTCTGGGGAAGGCAGAAGCAGGGAGGGAGGCAGACAGGCCTACGGCTGTCGGGAGCTGTGCGAGTGCCGTGGAGTGGCAGGAGCTGCCAGGGAACGCAGCCACCACTGCATCACCACTCAGCACTGCGCCAGCTGAGCACCCCTGGAGACCCCTGCCAGGGGGAAAGAGCCCTTTGTGTCCCTGCTTTGGGAGCTGGGAAATGATTTTGGTCCAGCCTCACAGCAGATCTTACTCACTTGGCATCCCATGCCAAACTGATTTTTGTTGAATGTGTAAAAGACCAGACCAAGTGCCGGGGTTCCCCTGCGCTCCTCCTGCTCTCACCTTTGGGAGTGCCCCCCTGGTGCTTGTGGGTTTGTTAGGGTTCAGGAACACACATAATCACAGGATATGATTATATGCAGGTGCTTTTATTAAGAGCTCTGGGAGTCAGGGGTACAAATCCAAATCTGACTCTGACATGGCTTTCGAGCTGAACATATTTTATATTCTATCATTATATAACTTACATATTAATTATTAAACTTATATTGTTCTATTGTATACATTGACATGAGTTTCTTGTGATCTTTCTTAGGTCCCTGACCACAGTTTCTCATGATTATTCTTACGATTAAACAGTAATTATATTTAATTACTAAACAATGATCACATCTAACAATTATATCATTTATCATGTACTAGCTACACAGGTGCAGTTCTAGCAGGTACAAATTCTTCATGTGCTTAGGGTATTTATTTTTCCAGGGCCTACTAAGCTTATTTTTCCTGTTAACCCTAAATCCCCATGATTTTAAAACCCTTTTACTATCAGGTTCATGCTGCATCATCTTCCCTCCGCTCCTTCCCTTGGCATTGAAAAAAAAATCCAAATGCTTCTCACTGCTGGGACCTGTAGAGATTTCCACTACTTTGCTCTGGTAGGGAGCCAGGGCACGCTGTGACACAGGGATAGAGGGAAACAGGCTGCCACTGCTGCTGCACTGGAGCAGGACTTCAGAAGAGAGAGGGCTGTAAAACAGGGAGAGCAGTATTTGGATGCTCTTAGACCTTCAGCTTGGCACTGGGAAGAGCACGTGGCCTTGCATTATGGTCATTTATTTGCAGGCTTATTAGTCTTAGAAGGTATTGGTGATGGTCTGAATTTTGGTTCATGTTATTAAGGGTTAACAAAACACTTAATCTTGGGTGCTGCACTCAAGTGCCTGACTAGTGCAGGAAGAGTTAGTCTGTAATGTTCTTCAGCAGCTACAGGGAGGATGATTCCTCTATGTGGTGGTTTGGAGGAGCAATGTTTGCATGGACTAACTCTCACTCTGGAGTGGATTTCCTTGGAGAGGCAGAGTAGGTCAGGTGGAAAAGGGAAGCTGGAGATACTTCTTTTGTACTGGGAGGCCCACTAAGGAGCCCAGAATGGGAGCCTGGTAAAAGGAGAAGAAGCTGGAGGACAGTGGAGGCCAGTGTTGTATTTCAGAGCTGCTAGAAAATGATTTTGTTGTCTCAAAATGGGGCCTTACCTGAGCTAAGCCAGGGGCTGGGAGCAGAGACCACTCAAATCTTCCTTAGATAATATCTGCTAATTGCCTGTTTGGGTTATGTACTTCATTGGGAAGTAGCTTGCAATTGCTGAAGATATTTTGATAAACTAAGTTATTTTTTGCATCTGGTATGAAAATCCCACAGTCTTCCTAAGCTACCCCGCTGCATGACCGGCTGTAAAAAAAAGCTTTAATTTTAAATGTTTTCCTATCACCACACGCGCGCTGGTATTTTGCCAGTGTGACCACTGGAGCCACAAGCATCTCCTCAAAGCCATCCTGATGGGGATGGTGGTCAGCAGCACGGTGCCACGTGTCACCCCCATGTCACCTCCATCCCTCGGCTTCCCCACCCGCTTGGAGGCTTATCTGCTGCCTCCTTGTCAGAGTGAGTGCTTCCAGATTCACAGCAAGACCTCAAGGAGAGACAGATGATAGAGCAGATGGTAGATGACTAATTTGGCAAAGTTAGATGAGTGGAAATTGTTTGCTTTAATTGCTTGTCAAGTCCAGTACCTACATTATAGTTAAGAAGTGACTATTTACCCTCAAACAGAACAAAATGTGGAAATGAGGTGTGTTTGTGTGTGTGTGTGTCGTGAAGAGGAGGGAGAAAAAGTGCAGAAGTACACAGAGAAGAAACTTTGGTACCAAGGCTTGAGGCAGAAGAACCATTGTTAAAACTTCTTGTATTCATTTCTGCCTTTTTTCAGTGGTAGCTGTGTGATACAGGTCCTGCATAGCATTATTCCTATTTATTCCTTTCCAGTTGCTGTGCCATAATATAGATGTGATATAACTAAAAGAGAAACAATGCTGGAAATACTGGCATAAAACAAGCTGGTGATGATGGCTTGACACAGTCAGTACAAGTGAATATCCATGAAATGTCACTGTATAAATCTGATCAATGTTTTGATGGTGTTTTTTGGTTGGTATGAACAGAAAGGCACATCAGTAAAATATGCTGTGTACTATCCACCAAAGGGATTTGGAGAGTTTGGCACAAGGAGAAGTTTCCATCAGCTCAGAAAAGTGCTATCACACATAGCTAATCCTTCTTGATGGAGTCACAGTCACTGTGGGTCTCTACTGTGCCCAGCTGTTTCTATTCATAAAATTGGGAATGAGCTTCCATTTGTCGGTGGCACATGATCAGCCTCTCTTGGAGGTGGGACCAAGCTGGTAACACATATCCTTGCAACTTTTCTGGAGGTGCTGGAAAGCTTTACAAAGGCGTATGAAATGATATTTGAGATTTTAGTGACCAAATGTCAGGAAATGAATGCTTTTGGTCCCTGGAACTGTCTCAGGCAGAGACCGCTTCTCCGTGCTGTGGAGAAGAAATGCTATGGGGGAAGTGTTGCTACTGCCTGTACTGTGTCACCTCATCCCAGTGACACCCTGACGGGCTGGGCAGCAGCTGGGTGGCCATGCTGAGCTCCTCTTGTGGCCATGTGGCTGTCCAGAGGTTCATGGCACTTGGGTTGATTGCATGCAACTGGATTCAAATGGGATGATAATTTTCTAGTGCAGAGCAGACCTTGCGGAAGGAAAACACTTGTGCCAGCTGAGCTTTTAATTAGGAGTACAGAGAAAATGATGCTCTCCTTCATTACAGTCTCCCACCTAGGGAAAGAAAGCCTCCAATTCTAAAGCACTCTGCCAAACCACTGGGAGATTTGCTGGTGACCTCCAGGAGTGTTTTGCCTTCTCACGGGAAACATCTGCAAGGCTGTAAGTGCAGACAGCCCTCGCTTCATTAGGACGTGCCTAATTGCAAGAAAATTCAGGGCTTTTGCAGCTCATTCAAGGAGAACTGTAAAATAATAATGAAAGGATTAAAAGTGTGTTTCCCCTTCCTGTGTGCCTACGTGACAGAGTGCCCAGGCTGTTGCTGAGAGCAGAAAGAAGTGAATGGGGATTGCTGGTAATTAGTTGTTCCTTAAGGGGCTCCAGTATTCCCCGCATCTGGGGGTCTTAGCAAATTGCCACGAGTGTTTGCAATTATTAATAAACAGTTCTGTTAGCTGCCTTTCAAGAAACCCTGATAATGGTGCTGTTTGTAAAAACACAGCTAATTAAGTAAACAAGTGGGAAGTATGGGAGAAGAATGTGTTAGAAAGAGATGATGACTGTTGTTGGGCTCATCTTGTATGGGGTGAAGGAACCTGTGATTATCCTTTTTATAAAGACATTCCTCAAATCAGTAAGTCCAAGAATTTAAGCCTCCCTTTGTGTTTTTTGGCCCACTTGACAAACTGATTGACAAAGGGAGGTTGTGCTGCCTTCAGGCAGAGGCTGGTGCAGGGCAAAGGCACTACTCTCCTGCATCCTTGCCAAAGAGATGATAATAAATGTTTTATGATTCAGAGGAAAATATATTCAGATACTTGAGATAACTGCCTTGGAGTTGGAGACGAAGATGCCTCATCACTGCTTCTTTGAGTGTGTTTTAGGAGAGGAGCGAGACACTGGGATTTCAGGTGGGGGTGACCGTGGTGGAGATAATGGATTCCACTCTTCTTCAGTACTCCAGATGTAGGCTGATTTGGAAAGGGGTTGAAAAAGAAATGGTCTCCTTCCAAAAGTTGAGCTGGGAGGATTATAAAATCCATTAGTATTAGAAGGAGAAGAACTAGATGGAGGCAAATGTGATTTCTTAATTTAACATATAGATTTATCATCAACAGAGCAGAGCAAAATAATGGGCTAAAAAGCAGAATCTAATGGACATTTTGAAATGTCTCCATTATTTGCCACCCTTAAGTGAGCATTTGATTGATTTGGCTATTTTATGAAAAAAATGTCAATGGAAAATTAATTTCCAAGTCATGTGCATGAATATTGATGAAAAACATCATTTCAATACAGAGGATTATTACTGTTGTAATTGGGACCATTAGAAGCTGAAACACTGTCACTTGAGGTAGCTGCTAATAAGTAAACAACTGACTGTGAAGTGTGAATGTGTGAGTAATGCCTGAAATCCACTTTTGTGCCGACCAGGCAGTGCTCTGCTCCAGCACCCACCCAAAATCCCCTATGACTGGGGTGCAGGTGAGAAGTGGCCACTGGCTTGTTGCCATCACTGCTGGTTTGGGATTTCCCAAATGGAAGAGGCATGTCCTTGAGCTTTGGGACAGCCTTAGTGGGTGACTCTGCACATGAGCACTCTGTGAGGTTTGTTGCCAGAATGTGGGAAGAGCAGGAATGGCTGAGCACATCTAGGGGGAGAGATGGGTTTGAGGGCTTGGTGGTGTGTCAGTAAATCAGCTCAGACTGGAGCATCCCTCAAAAACTTGGGCAAAATGTAGGGGAAGTCTGATTTTCCTGGATGTGCATTGGAAGAGCACTAGAGGGTTTCCCTCATGGAGGTGCCTCTGTAAGCAAGGCAGAGTAGGTGACCAGAGATGCTCAATAACAAGAACAGCTACACACTGGAGGCACATCTAAAGCTGTTCCTCTTTGCCCTGTGTTAGAGACAGGGAATAAGTAATTTTTATTAACCAGCACAGGTTCTGCTGTAGGAACAGTTAAAGCACACATTCTTGATATTTTTTTTTTGCTGCTCATCGGTTCTGGGGCTCTGTAAGACTACACATCTAACAATATACAACAAAGTGCTTTGAGGGGGGTTCATGAAATACAGATTATGGTGGTTTTGCATGGCGTGACAAGGAAATACATTTTGTTGTGCTTGTGTTTATGCCTGAAACATCCCTGTAAATAAATATTATTTTGGCACTTAATTTTAAAGAGCTGCTACAACACATAGATGCCTGTTGCTGTTCCAGGAGAGGAGCAGGATGTGAGTAGGAAATGTTCCTGCTCTGTGTTTTGCTCAGGGACAGAGGGACTGGGATTCTTGTATGACTCCTGCTAGGTCCCACTTCACACACAGTTACTTCAGTGCTTTTTAACTACTTGGCAAATCAGACCCAGAATAATAATTTCTGCCCTGCAACAGCTGGGAATTGCCTCATGGCTCAAAATGGGGCATAAAGCTTTTAAAGTAGGAGTCCACAGCCTGCTTTCTGACCAGTGTTCCTCCCAGGTTTGGCTCCCTGCTCTCAGTGGGCCAATATCGGAATCTGTGGTATTGATGATTCTGAGATTGTAAAAAGTCTCTGTCTTTCAGCCCCGTTGCCAAAGAAGAAGCCATAATTTGTCTGTGCTGTTTTCAAGGTTGTTTATTCTGTTTGTCTCTAACATGTTCTGCTGCCCTGCTGCAGCTCTGTCCTGCAGGGCAGCGTGTGGGGCTCTGCCCTCAGTGGGATGTTACAAACATTATATACCAGAAACTACCTGTGCTGGATTTACAATAACGTGCCAATATCTGTCACCTACGTTGAACAGTGTGTCCCCAGCCTAAACCAACAGAAAAATGCCAACACTGCAGTGAAACATGGAGGGCATGAAGGAGGAGAAAAAGGACAAGACACACCCAATTCCTCCATCTTGTCCCCTTTGAACCCCTAATCTAGAATCCTAAAATTTGACTTTTGCTCCCGTGCCACACTAATTATTACTTAAATCAGAGCTTGTAATTCATCCTGTAAGATTGAAAACTCTTTTCCATGGACAGAGATCACAGACAGTGTCTCTGGGGGCTCTGTACAGGGGGGTTCCTGACCCCCTGCCAGGGTCCCAGACCTGCCAGGGCAGCCAGGGGGAAGCTCTGGATTCCCACAGGCCAACAGGAGCACTTTTGTGATGGTCCATGGCAGCAGCATTTCTCTCTCATGGCAGGAATGCCTTTTTACCCCTTTAGCTGTTATTTGCCTTGAAAAACCTGCCAAGAGCATATTTTATTTCTGTGTTTTTAAGGATTCTCTGCAAAGGATGGGAGGTACTGTCCCAGCCCTTCCTCCTGCAAGTGAAGGACCTAACCTTCTTTTCTTAAACACTGGCATAGTTTCCTCTTTTGTATTTTGAATGTGACATAATGCTTAGGTGCATCAAAAGCAGACATTGCAAAGCTGAGACAGAGAGATTAATGACTTATTGTAACAATGGATTATTAATGATCCATGATTATACCCACATTTGTTTTGTGACTTCAGCTTGTTGTGCAGGTCAGAGCTCTCTCCTGCTCTGAGTTCTGTTTCTGCATCAGCTTGCACTGCTGGTTGGGTACCAGTGGAAAAAAATATGTGCACTTCTGTGCTCCTCAATTGATGTAGGATAATTACTTTTGGTGTGTGACTTGATTTGAGGCAATCTGTGGCCATTTTTTTGTGGAAGGAAACTTCTCTTTTTAAGAATGGACATTAAGGTTTTGGAATTGCTATGAGATAAATTTAAAGGATCAGAATGATTTATTCTAAATTAGCTTTAAAAGTTTTTTTTTATATTTTTATTCTTTTTATTTTTTTTAATCCAAAAGAATTGATTACTAGCCATATCAAAAACTGGCAAAAGTTACTGCTGTGGTTTGGCTGTACAAAATTAATCTCAGTCAAATAAAACTCATAGCCCTGGTTCACATCTGGGCTGGCTTCACCCCTGCAATCCTCTTGCAAGAATAGGCTTCAGGTGTTTCTGCCTCCTCACAGCAAACAAATGGCTGCATTAGCTTTCAGGAAACGTTTAATGGGTGTGCAACATGGAATATCAGTGTTGCAGTGTATAGCTTTATTAGCTGAGCTGCAGGAATTGTTTTCTGAGCTGTGTTGGTCCTTAGCACAGATTGCAGAATGGAAAGGAAGGTATTTATTAGTCCTTGGGAGCCTTAAGACAGAATAATACTTACCTGGCTGGAAATATGATCAGTCTCGTAATGGATGCTGCTGTATTTAAGGAAGGAACACACCAAACCATTTTTTAACTGTTAATCAAGAATTTTTAGGTTCCCTGGCAGGCACAGGGATGTGTCTCCCTGAAGAGTTGGCACAAAAGGGTTTTCTGAATAAAACTGTGCACATGAGCTAGGACAGGGCTTTGTATTCCAACAAGAAAGGTGTGCCATCTCCTAGTTGCAGTGCTTAATCCTTCCAGTGTTCCCAATCCACCAGAGCTAAGTGAGGTCTCAATGTGACCATGCCTTTCCATCTCCCAAAATAGCTGTTAAAAATATTATGAATAAAATCGTGTTTAGGTATGATTTACTCTAAGTGCTAAGGTTTTACAGAAAACCTAAAAGTTGGAATGTTCATGCTTTTAAGTTAAGGTTTTACAGAAAATCTAAAAGTTGGAATGTTCACGCTTTTAAGTTAAGCCTCAAAATGAGGTGGCAACTTCTGTTTTAAAACCTGAGCAAACCAAGTAATTCTGTTTTTCTTCAGAATGATGAAGAAATGCATAATGAACGTAGGTCAAATATTTCAAATTTTTAACTGTAGTAAGAACTTTGAGATTTTACTTTTACCAGATCATAGAAAGAAATAATATTCCAGCATTTCCTATGGTGGGTAGACCCAATGCCTATTTGGAGAGCAGCCCTTGCAGTGCGTGTTCAGTTTTGGTCCATCCTCTTTAACCCCTGGAAACACAACCCAAAAATGATCTGATCAGCCCTTTACACTGAATGGTTTGTGATGAAACCAGCCCGTGGGAGTCAGCAGGAACTTCTACTGCCATTTTTGGGGCAGAGGGATTTTCCCTGGGAGAAAACTTTGAGCAGGTCATGGGCTTCTGACTGCCTCCTGAAGCCCTTTGCCAAGAGGCTGCTGGAAGCTCGAACTCACCCAGCACAAGAGCAAATAATTCTGCAGCAGAGAGACCACGGAGGGAGCAGAGATTGGAATTATTCCCATTTCTAGTGAGAAAAAAAAAAAAGAGGGGGGAAGGGGGTATAGTAAATAAACAGTCAATATTGTAGTACTCTGAAATCTAATTACTTTTGGTATTTATAAAATAGACCTGCATCATTCAAAAGAGTATGTTTTAGCCAATTTTACTGATTATGCCTCCGGTCCTGGAGAGTTTTGTTTGTATTGATCTGATCCAGAAGTGGGATTGGCTGCAGAAATGGCATTCTTGTCAGGCTCCTGTTTTGCATAATATAATGCCCATTTCAAAAGTTTAGGTATACCCAGATTAATTTTCTGACAGATAAGAACAACCCACAAGCTGTTGATTAAGAGGAAATATAAGTGCATTGAAACAGACAAACCAAAACCAGCCCAGCCCCACACTTGACCATTTCAGCAACATCGCTGTCCAAGCAGGCTGAGCAATGTGTGAAAAGCTGATCGTGTAAAATGCTGCTTCTATATTTGTTTCACTCATTTTTTTTTTTAGTTATTGCATGATGGCAGCAGGCTGATGCCCTGAGCTGAGCTGGGAATCTGGGTGGCTTTCAAATGGGCTTCAAAATGTAGAACAGAGCGGTGTAATATTAAAGGGTGTCCTTTGAAAACTGTATTAAGATGGTGTTTCCTGACATATTTTGCTGTACATTCAGCCTGGGGACTTGTGGAAAGTCAATGTGCTTTTTGCTACTGTTTTTCTCCTATATAATTGCTTAAAGCTGGGAAGAGCTGGGGTCTTCAGGAAAGTGATAGGGAAAGCAATGTTGGGTATAAGTCTTCTGCTCGGGTTGCTTTTGGCTTGCCCAAAATACTGTTCAGAATAGGGAATATGTTGAATTATCCAGGTCAGCTTGGATGCACAGATCTCTCCAGCCTTTTGTCCTTCAGCCCAGGGTGGGAGTGGCTCTGCCCAGTGTCTGATTCTGTCACTGGTGGAACTGGTGGGGGTTTGCTGAGGCCTGGCTTTGACCCTTTGGCTGCTGGGCTCAACCTGCTTGGCCTTTTTCCTGAATTTCTGCCTTTTCAGCTTTTCTGCATTTGGTGGTAAATACCAGCACTTCAGCCCATTTGGTGAGAGGTGTTTAAATTGCTGAGATGATCACAGGCTGTATTTCTATGGTCCTGTCTCTACTGCTGGTATTCAAGTGTGACTTGTGTGACCCAGCCCGGTGAATTATTACAGATTTTTGTTGCAACTCCCTGTATCACTGTGTACAGACTTTATTGTGCTCCAGTGCCCCTCTTCCACAGTGGGCTGATGGATTGTGCTGTGGTTTTTTTGCAGTGTGTGCTGGCACTGAGAACAAGCTGAGCTCCCTGTCTGACCTGGAGCAGCAGTACCGGGCCCTGCGCAAGTATTATGAGAACTGTGAGGTGGTGATGGGCAACCTGGAGATCACCAGCATCGAGCACAACAGAGACCTCTCCTTCCTGAGGGTAAGCAGGCTGCTGTTCTCCTTCCCTCCTCCTTCCTCCCTCCTTCCCTCTGCTTTTCTTTTGGGGGAGCAGCGATAGGTGCTGGGCTGGAAAAGACCAGGCTTCTGTCCCACCAGCTCTGCTCTGATGGAAGAGGATGATAAAATGCCAGGGATGTGCAGAGAACAAGAGCAGTGTCATTGCTGTGACAGGTGCTCTGAGTGTGAGTCATTTCGATTTATCCAGGACGTGGGGGAGAAAGCTGTGCCACTGGAAGGTGACACCTTGCAGGTCTCTCACTTTGTGTTGCTCCAAGGCAGGTTAGGTGGGGTTTAGGAACGTCAGAGAATCATGCAGCTAAGCATTGGAGGACTGGCAAAGCTAATCCTAATATGTACTGATTTATAGACTAAGCAAGGAAAGAACGCTGGGCAATGTTTGTGGAGCATTTAAGAGAAAGAAAAAAAGTGATTGCTGAATCAACATGAAACCTCCTTTGGGTATGAGACTGGAGCTGTGAGCCTAACAATCTCCAGCATCCAGGGGAAGTCTGTGATAGATGAAGGCTGTGCTGCTGTTGGGGAGTCTGGGTTGTGCATTCCCTCAGTCCTCTTTGCATCCAGTTTTGGATTTGTGAAGGAACATTCCAGTGTGGTTTGCAGATACCCTGTTGCCATGCTGGAGAGAAAAAGGTGAACGCCAAGTTCAAAGAACTTAAGCCTGTTGTTATTTGGTATTTCACATTCTTTATGTTTAAACAAATATCCCCCTAAAGGAGTGATCCAGGTGGGCATCTGAGGATGCTGCAGGTGATGTGGCTTAAACATGGAAAGTAGGTCTGAGGGCTAGGGCAGAAAAAGCAGTCTGTGCCAGTGTGGTTGCAGTCTGTGCTGCGATTGTACTCTCCATGACACAGATAAGGTTTACACTGCTCATACTCTTGCCTGTACCTCTTAATAATGCTGCTGTCATGTTGCAGGATGCGTGTCTGTGTGTCAGTGGCACGTTCACATGGCAGGAGTGGTGGAGTTTGAATGTGGCAGCAGGAAGAGGCGGTGGGAGGCAGCCCCAGCTGGTTGGGTTACCCTCACTCATTCCCTGTTCTGGGTCTCGGCTGAGCTGAGTGCTCAATTCCAGTCTGGAAAACGGTGAACTTTCCACCACGGTTTCTAGCAAAGGCAAAGCCAAGCAGTGTGTTTAGCTCTGCTTCACATTGAATTTGTTGGGGGTTTCACAGCCTTGCCACTCCATACATTGGTGTCTATTTACTCAGCGTGTACACCAGATCTGTGAGCAAAATTCAGCTCCCAGACACGTCTGGTGTAAGGTTTGGGGTGCTAATTGCACTCAGACTAACAGATTGCCTGTTAATTTGAGTGACGAATGCCTCGGAAGTGAATGCTATCCCTACATTTCACAGTTGTGACAGGTGGGGAAAACACATATGCCTTTGCTCTGAAATAGATACAGCCCTGCTGCAGCTGGAGCAGCGTTGGACAGGTGGCAGATCCTCCTCCAGTGAGGGCAGGATCCCTGCTCTGACTGGGGCATCTCTGCAGTTTCAGATGCCTGCTGAAAGCCCCTGGGTGGAATTCATGGCAGGCAATCCTTCCGCTCCGGCTTTCCTTCCTCCTTCCTCCTGCTGGGACGTGGGGTGTCGAAGACCACTCTAGGTCGCGGGGTGGCTTCGTGTGGTGGAAAAACTTCTCCTCCAACCCAAAGAAAGGCTCAGCAGTCTCTTGTTGTTCGGTGTCATGGTTGTTTATTGCAAGTTATCTAAAAGATTTTCTTCTCTGCTGCTGTGGTTTGCTCAGCAGCTCAGGCAGAGGCACACACACCCCTGACAACCTCTCTGACTCCCGACTGCTTCTTCTCTCCCCACCCAGGGCTGCTGCTGTCTTTTATATGGTACATTACGTGTTACATGGTTACAGTTTTCCCCCAATGCCTGTTACCTATATTAAATGGTACTTTTCTACTCTAAACCAATCTGTGAGTGCCAACATCACCAAGAATATGGAGGTAAGGAAGAAGAAAGACAGGGCAGGCCCAGATCCCTCCATCTTAAAACTTCTGACCCCCATGTACAAAACTAAAACCCCCCTGTACAAGCATTAAAACCCCCCTGTACAGCACTAAAAAATTCTTCCCTTTACTTTGTGAATACTTCTACTATAATATCTAAACTTTTGTGACTTCTTGTTCTTCCTGCAAGGTTGGTAAATCATTCCATGGCTCAAACCCAAAATCACAGCTGTTTCCAGCTGCCTGCCAGGGTCTCAAATGCTTCTGACCTGGGCCCGGAACCTCTAAAAATGTCTGAGGGACATTTTGAGTTCCCACAGTGGGGAAATCAAATGACTTGGGAATTAGGAATTAGCGTTTCTCGCAGAGCGCTGCCATCAGCAGCTTAAAATATTGGTGGAAAGGAGGCAGTAAAATCATCAAATGAGAACAAGAAGGAAAGGTCCTGTTTGGTAAATGAAGGGGTTTGGTCACCTGTGCTTTTTGGTGACAGCTACTATTACTTTTTTATTAGTTTTATTACTTCACTTACCTGCATCTGCTCTCTCACAGATGTCTCAGCAAAAAAGCAGAACTTGAAACAAAACTCAGCAAACTGAAAGGCCTAGTTAGTATGATGAATTGTAGTCATTAAAGTAGAAAACCAAACAGAAGAGAACATGTTCTCGGTGAGGCAAATAAATAAATAAATGTTGGCACATTTACGCCGATAATTCGACATTCATTAGTCAGGCAGTATTACTCCTTTTATCATATTAAAAATGGTTTTAATGGCCAAATGAAGGTGGCAGATGGGACATAACTAAGAGAAAGGCTGTTTGTCTCTCTCAGACTTAAGCACAGTGAACTCTCCGTGCAGCATCACGCTCCTTCAGCCTGCTGTGGTGTTTCAGTCTCTGTTGCAGTAATTCCCCTCTTCCTCCACCAAAGCCACTTCAGGATGGGATGCTGGTGCAGCCCTGGGTTATTTGTGTCCCCAGCTGATGACAACCATGGCTCTGTGTGCCTACCTGCCCTCTCTGCAGTGCTCAGCTTAGCTGGGCCACTTCTTGCTCCAGGACAGAGGGAAGAGCTGGTAAGCTGTAGGAATGCTGAGCCTTTTCATCATGCAGTAATGAACAAATAGCATAAATGAATTGAAGTGAAAAAACCCCATAATTTTATTTACCCAGCGGAGGAACATTAAAAGATCAGCATCCCATCTCTCATATTTATTTAGACATTTATTCCCTAAGTAGATTTGCTTTATGTCTATGAGTTAGCTCTCTGGATATCTGCTGATGAAGACGAAAAGGGGCTGTCTGTCACCTGAATGAAGTGCTCAGCCACTTCAGCTTCCAGGCCTGCAGTCCATGTGGAGCTGGATTTCTGTAAGAAGGGATTGCAGGTGCCAGTTGTTCCTTTTCCTGCTGTTCCTGTATGTGAGCAGAGCAGGAGGACATATCACCTCTGTTACTTTAATATATTTTATTTTGGTTCCTGGTTGTGTTATAGTCTGGGTATTGCTTTCCTGTGAGCAACTGCAATATGAACTTGTGTTCTGCATGTGCTGCCCTCCAGCTCTGCCAGCTCTGTCCTGCTTCTTGGAGCTTCCCTGTGCTGTGGCCACAAGGGAGTCGTGGCAGAGGAAAGGAGAACTCAGTAGCAGGAAAAATTGTGTCTAAGCCTGGGTGTTGTTGGTAAGGACAGATATTTGTGACATCTGTGTGACAGCTGGTTGCTATGTCCTTCTTCTGAGGCTCAGCCTACTCACAGAAAATGCACAAGGGGCCATTCAGCTTTTGAAGTCCTACCTCTGCCAGCTCTGGCAGTGGAAGGAGGCTGAGGTTAATGCAGCTCATGGCTGCTGCAGTCCCACCTCCCTGTGGCAGCCAAGGCAGGCTCTCCACTGGCACAGGTGCTGCCAAGAGCGAGACTGAACTGAGCAGGGCAAATCAGTGAGTGGAAAGCAGTCCCTGAGAGCTGCCTTGTGTCTGTGGGGCGTCCAGGCTCACCCAGGGAGTCAGCAGTGACAGTGTCAGGGTCAGGCTCCATCTCCCACTGCTTCCCAAGCCACCAGCATGCCTCCCCTAATTGCACAGCCAGGCTTTTGCACTGGGATTTGCTCCATGAAACCAGATAAGCTGCTGGAGCTGGTGTGTGTCTTGAGTCCCGTCCAGGAGAGAGCTGAGATTTACTTCCCTGCTTTGGACTTCAGAGAAAAAGACCTTGAGAAAAGCTCAGGTTGTTCACTGGTTCATACTGCAAACAACTGTTTGAAGAACAGAATAGGGAACCTATTTTAGTTTTGCTTGGCAGAGCTGACAGTTCCTATTGTGGGCTGTTCTTATTTCTTAATAACATCTCCATATTCAAATTTCAAAATAATATACACAATTGGTGTATCACATAACAATCTTCTACAAGTACTTCTGTTAAGCACATTTGGTAAATGAGAGTTATCTTTGAGTAATCCCCTGGCTTTTAGCAATTCACAGTCAGTAAATTGTCTTCTCTTGCCCGGATTTTATTTAACCAATTCAGACTATTTCTTTTTAAAGACGTGATCAAAGTTCTGTGCTGTTCCCTGTCATAGCTAACCCAAGTGATTATGAAACTCATTTTTAACCACGATCAACAGTCTTCAAAAATTATCTACCACTGCTTTGTGTGTTCTTTTTTCATTCACCTCAGCAGTGCTTGTGTAGCCCCTCCAGCCACACTTGCAGGGCAGCTAGCTGACATTGAACAGGGTGGATGTTTCATGGTGAATGTCACATTTATTGCAGAGTTTAGGGCCCCATCTGCCCTCTGTCAGCACTCATGGAACCGTGCTTGGTGAGAACCCCTGCCAGCCCCACCTTAGCCCGTTCCTTGCAGTCACATCTGGATTCCTGTGGCAGGTGGGGTTTGGCCATTTGGACTTTATGTTCTTTGTCATTGGTTGTGTCTGATGTTTGGAGAAAGTTTTGGTGAAGGAGACCCCTCTGCAGGGCAAAGACTGTCAGAGAGCCAGGAGAGCCAGAGAGCCAGGAGAAGAGTTGTGCTGCCAATGCTGCCTGGCCCCGTGGCATTTGGAGCTCCTGCTTGTTAAAAAAACAGAAGTAGGGGGAGGTTTTAAACCATTTTTGGTCTTTTACAGCAAAACAGGGCAAAGCAGACCCTTTTACAAGCTCTGGTGGCAGAGCTGAGAGGAGATGTTGGCACAGAGAGTGTGCAGAGATGGGGGCATTGCTTGGCAGAGCAGTGTGATGGTGTGTGTGGCTCCTGAAGGTCTGGCAGCACAGCTCTGCATCCCTTCTGCAGCAGAATGGGATCTGACTGCCCAGCTGACAGGCTTCAGCAATTCCCTGCTCAACAGAAAGGAGCTCTGTGCCTGTCAGGAGTTCCCAGAAACAGGCTGTGGGGGTAGCAGTGTCTCTGGGGAGGGGGATTTTCCCCACAAGTGCTAGGAAAGCACTGCAGTGTGGCCCTAGCCCAGAATGGGGATCTCCAGAGCCGTGCAGTGAGTTGCATCACTTGCCAGTGAGTGTTTTGTCCTTGGCTGGCAAGAGGCAAAGTGGCCCCCAGGTAATTACAGACATGGAAATGGAGCACGTGGATTTTTGTGTATTTTTGTGTATCTGATTGCCCTCTCAGGACCTTACCTGTTAGAAAACAAAACATAGACAGCAGAGGTGTGATGGTCAGAGCTGTGCATGCCACACTGGTGCCTTGTGAAGACTGGCTTAGAACAGAGGCTGGATGAAGTTAAAGAATAAAGTAGGGATTTATTAAAAGGCTTCAATGGATCCACCTTGGGCAGCACAAGAGCCCAGCCAGGGCTACACCCAAGATAAACCAAAATGGTCACAGAATCCCCAACTGGTCACGGGGTCTCTCACTTTTATAAATTCTGCTCCATTTGCATATTGGAGTTCATTGTCCAATTACAGCTTTAGCCCATGAAGTCCCATCCTTGTTTTTCTCTCTTCAGCCCACATTGTTTATGCTCTTGGGCCTGAGATTTGGATCATTTGTCCTTGGTCCCCAGCTAGAGAAGGCATTGTTTTGTCTCCCTGCTCTTGTGAAGAGAGCTCACCATCCCCTGATATGAAGCTCAGACCCACACACTAAAGGAGCACAGAATCTGAAAAATATCAAAGCTAAAACCTGAGGCATCAACACAGATCTGGGTGGGAAGAGGACACCTCCAACTTGCTGTTGATCACAAGTGCTGTGCTGGTGGGTTACAAGAGACCAGTTGGATGCCAGACCACGCTTCTGGCGTGGACAGAATGTTTCACATGGGCTGTGATCAGCTGCCAGCTGTGCTGGGTGAACCTGAGCTGAGTTTAAAGTGAGCTGCATCCCAGACTCAGAGGGTGGAGTGGGAGCAAAGGCTAATTGCAGAAAGCATATGTGATACAGCTCTGCTGCTCCAGGAATTAGGTTTCTTCTGCCATTTCCCATTGCTTGTGTAGAAATAGCAGCTTAAAATGACCACAGCCGTTTCAACTCTTCTCAAAATGGCTAGGAAGCAAGGAAGGGAATGCCACAGACTTTCATGGTGTTCCAGGCCTGTCCTGTTCTTGGAAGCAGGTACTGCAATGCTGCAGGCACAGTGAGTAGCTGAATACCAGGCACTGTTGTGGTAACTGGTGTTCCCATGGCCCTCATCCCTTTATACTGACAAATATCACTCTCCATAGTCCCTAACATAGAGTCAACCAGCTCCATCCTGACCCCACCACTCCCAGAGCCTCCCAGCTGGTAGGGAAAAGGCATACAGCACTTTCTGTTACATTATTTTTGTGCTGCTGTTGCTTATCCCCCTTGTGTTATACTGACTTTCCTGTGCTGTCCCAGTCTCCACTGCAGGTATCTATAGTTCAGGCATGTCCCTGTAGCTCTGCAGGCTGGTCTTAGCAGCCCCTGTGCCTCCCTTTATGCTCAAAATCCCTTTTTTAGCACTTCCTGTCATGGTTTCAACTCAATTTTGTAGACACGACGTGGTGCTGCTCATCTTGTGCCAAATCCTCTGGTCTAAGCCTCAGGCTGCTGCTGCTGGATGCAGCTTGGTAGCCCAGGGTTACCTGCCCACACCTCCCCTTCCTTCTCCCTAAAAAGCTGGGTCACTATACAATAAATCCTCAAGCTGAGTTTGCCAAGCTGTAACAAAATATATGCTCATTAGCATATATTATTTAGCAATTATTTTTGGTGGCTTGGTATGAAAGGTACATTTGAAATTACCAGTTGTGTTTAGGAGGAGAGTTGGTGCTGTGGGAATGCAGAGCTGGGTCCTGTTTGGGTGCAGCAATGAACTGTGGGGTGAAATTTTTTTTTTTTTTTTTTTTTTGAGGGGGGGGAAGTTGTTATGGAGGATGGCTGCAGATTTCCAGGATAGCCTGAGTTTAATGGGCATGGCACTGGGCTGCTCCTCACATCCCACCTGCTGCAGGGCTGCCCTTGTGAGTGCTGTAAAGCCACTGAGGCAGCAGCAGCCACATCCCCACGTCCCCGTGGTTGATTTGCTGTGTAAAACTCAGGCCATAATTCTCATGGGGTGATGAGTAGGGGGTATCAATCTGCCCCTTGCTGTGCATCCCCCATGAAGGGGCAGTTCAGAGGCTCCCCTGCCAGAGCTCTTGGGGATTTTGGGAACTGATCCCACCATGGGGCTTGTTTTGCCCCTTCTCTGGGTTGGCAGTGGCCAAGAGCTTCCCCAGCTCTCCCCCAGCCTTTCTTTCCCTGTGTCGCCTTAGGTAAGCAGGAGCATCCTTCAGCTGTATCATGTGTAGAGAGGAGAGGTCAAGGTTTGAAGTCCAGGTTGATTAAGGAGTCTCTTTAAATTGTCTTTCAGCATTTTTCATTCAGCTCCTATTGTACAGCAGGCAGCCCATCCCCAGCTGCCTGGGAAGCCTGTCTGATTCATGTGCAAGGCAGCAGTAGCCACTCCAGATCAGGAGAGAGATCAAAGGAGCCTGACTTAAATAATTCAGAGTAGCTCAGACCCACACACATGCTCGAGATCAGCAATATCCTTTTCACTCCATCCCATTTTTGTGTTGTGGTGAAGCTGCCCTTGGTTAGGCAGAGCAGAACACTGGGGAGGTGATGCAGGGTGGCTCCCCCATGCCTGGGGGCTGCACCAGTCCTCCCTGTGATGTGAGGTGGAAGTCTGTCCTTCTCTCTGGTCCTCTTGAACCTCACAGGCCCCTCTGGCAGCTTTTGGGTCCGGCAGGGGTGCCCAGGCAGGTGTGGGATGCACACCTGGGAGTGTTCCTGCTGTGCCAGCGTGCCATTGCACAGCACTCCCACCACCTGGCTGGGGAATTATGAGGTGCAAGAGGCTCCAGGACCAAAAACATGCCCAGGACATAAGGATCACTGCTCCAGGTGGAGTGTTTCCCAGTTTTGCAGTGGTACATGTTGGATGGGTCACGTGTGGAGGATGAAAATACAGACCAGGAGTCAAATATTGAACATGAACAAAACTGTTTGGATTTGTGGCTCTGTCTAGGCTTGTTACTTTTTAAAAAATTAAATACAGACTATCAATTTATTTCTTTTCCCATTGTTTAGTGCCTGATCAGAGTCTTCCTTCTGTCCATCCATGAAGGGTGATGCCTGGGTGTCTGTAAAATACATGTGGCTAAGCCAGACCACAGAAGCTGCAGGGAGGAATACTACAAAAATGTTAGTAGTGGAGAGAAGGACATTATTAAAAATAAAACAGTGCAAACCTTCTTAATTAGGTGTTGTTTCTCTTCCAAGCTGATCTTCCCTCTAGGCCAGTGAAACCAATTATACCCTCTCTCAAACACCTTATGTTGTTAATGATCTTACTCTTTAAATGTAAACCTCTCCCCTACAAATGGGATTGGAAGTGCTGGCCTTATTGAAACTTAAGAAAAACAAACAGCAGAGTAAAGTTAAACCAGCCACTGGAAAAAAAAAACCAAAAACAAACCCAAAACAACTGTGATTGCAAACACTTTTAAATTATACATGGATTTGTTGGGTTGTAAAGCGAATAAGGAGTTTTCTTTCAAGCATAGAAAAAAAGGTTATGTAGTGTAAGTGGTGAGTGCAATGAGATTTGAAGTCTTAACCCCAGCTAGAGTATGGTATAAACTCTACCATGTCACTCTGTTCACTGACAAGCTTTTCTCAGATGGCACTGAGCAAAGCTTGTTTATTCTTATTTATTCTCCTCTTTGTCCACCCACCCTCTGAAATCTTTCAGAGGAACAGGGATGCAAGGTGGGAGCACAGATGAGGTATGGAGAGGGATATAGCTACATATATATATCAGTTATATACAGGTGTAGCAGCCTGTGCAAAGTGGAAATGTGTTACACTTTCCTTTGAGTAACATTTTTCTCTTTTCCTGAGCATTTAGGCAACACGTTGCCAGCTTTTCCTCTAAACCTCCCTCCCTCCAATCCCATTTTACTATGGAATAAAATTAAATTAGACAAACCAACTATGAGAGAGCTGAATAATCTTGCATTGTAATACACCGACTCAGAGTCCTGGATCAATGGGCTTGAATTACTGTTAAAATCCATATGAAAAGAAAAACAAAGTCTTTTGCTGTAAGCTGTGTCAAGGGGTGGAGGAGCAGAGGGATGGATTGAGGCTTAGCCAACAGTTTTTGTGCTAAACTGGATCAATTTGAAAGGTTTCCACTGTAGATGCCAGCCACAGGGCTTTTATGGTTCCGAAATGTCAGCACAATTGTGCAGCCTGCAGAATTCAGCAAAAATGCTCCCACCCCAGCCATGGCCACTAATTACAAATTGCAGCCCCACAGTTGTGCAGATCCTAGGTGCCCAGGAAGGCTGGGACAGAGGGAGAAGTCTGCCTTCCTGAGCATCCTCCTCAAAAATGTCATGTCAGGGGAGTGTTTTCAAGGATGTGAAAGCTGCTTCATTGTGTGGGGCTGGTGTGAGGAGCTGGGGGACTGGAGCTGGCCAGGCTGTGACAGAGGATGTGTCTTTGTGAGACTGGGGATTGAGGATGGATTCACCCAACCCAACAAGCAGCCAGCAGGAATGTCTCTGTTAAATACACATGAGCTGGTTCTGCAGCTCAGAATTCTGAGAAATTCTGAGACATTCTGAGACATTCTGAGAAATAAGAGCTGCAAAGTTCTGCAGCTCTTCATTCCTGCAGGGAATGAAACGCTGACTTCTCAGGGGAGATGTGCTCGGGGTCATACATCATCATGGGAAGGTGGAATGGGAAAAATTTGGTTAAAAAGTCAACAGTCTAGTCCTAGTTCAAGGCAGTACTTCCACAGGGTAAGCACAACCATTCTCATCCACTGGTACTCAATGTTTGAAGTTAACTCAAAGGCTAATAGAGTCTGCATACTGTACTGAATGGCTTGCAGTGCTTCTTTTCCCCCTTTGGTGGTCATTAGTCCTTCCAGAGAGAAAGAATGAAGAGCTTTGAGGTATCATCTGAACATAATAAACCTGAAAATGTCAAAAGGCAAGGCAGAAATATCACACTGATTTTGACAAACCTGCACTGTTTTGTGCAAGGAAAAATAATACTGATAACTTAATGCTGCTTACTGGAGAGTAGCTATACCAAAAATGAATTTTGTGAGAGAGTTTATGCTCATGCTTTAAGAAAACAACCTTAATGAGCACAACATGGAGCTGAAACCCTCAAAGTAAATGCCATTCACTTTGAATATGGTAAAAGGGAGTTTTGTAGCCAAGTGATTGAAGGGCTTGAATGGTGGCCAGACCCTGATGTCACCACTTATTCAGATTTCTTATGTTTTGGGGTGCTCACTTCTGATTCTGCTGTTTTGGGATTGACTGAGATCCTAAAGCGCCAGCAAAAAAAACAATATTACATATTGGTGTAATAGTACAATATTACACTATGTGTAATAATGCAATATTAGACATGGGTGTCTAATTCAGGCAAACAATGGTGATGGTGGAAGTATCCGTATATTGCTGCCTCCAGACAGGGGAGCTTGAGATGTGCAACAGGGTTGGCTTAAATTCTGTAAACCAAAAAACAACCCCCTGGTGTAATACAAACCCCGGGAATGATAATGACAGTTCAGCCTTCAGTTCAAATCTGTGGTGAAGAGTGACAGCTTAAGAAAGCAAAATCCATCCTGAATATCAAAGAAGCACATAAGATGATTAGGGAAAAGAAAAAGCAATTTTCTCCCAGTATTTCTGTCCCATTTGTGTGATGGTCTCATGAACACAAGACACCTTACCTAAAACAGGGAAATGTATTAAAAACATGCCTGGATTCATGTGGAAGGGCACTGCAGGAAGGGACTTCAGTTCCAAATAATTGTCAGCAATATGCAAGCAGAGAGAAATGGTGTAAAAGAAAACCTTTGCAGGTATTTATGCTGTGTTATACCCACCACAGAGAGTGGAGGCAGCTGCTCAGCTTCAACCTACATAGTTTTTGCTGGTGCTGGTTGCAGTTCCAGCTCTTCAACTGGTGCTGGGCGTCCTCCCTGCCCGACTCCTCTGCCTGTTTTTTTTTTTTCCCCGAAAATGCTGACATTCAGAATTGAGGCCAGGTGAGGTCCACCAGTTTAGGAAGTGGGAGCTGACCCCCCTGTGCTGTCAATTATCTCGGGTGCCTGGCAGCAGCGTGGCCGGAGGTCACGGCAGCGGTGCCCGGTAATGACAGCAGGTGCTGGAACACGCTCCCTTGTCAGCTCATCATTCCAGTGCCAAAGTAATAATTTGATCTCAGCAGAACAGCTGGTTTTAGACTACAGATTATCCACTATTTCATCTCCTCACGGAGCTGCAGAGCTGATTTGTTTCAGCTACAGATCAATTATGTCCCAAAACAACACTGAGTTCACTTGTATCGTGTGAAATGAAGATAAAATGGGTTCAGGCATTAAGGATAGATCTTGTATTACAGATTCTCTGTCCCTGCACATAAATACCCATCACCAGGGAGTGAGTATTCATTCATTCCTGGGGCCAGTCGTGCTCATTTCATTAGGAGGCAGTGAATTATTTTAGCAGAACAATGCATAGATAAGAATGAACTGTGCTTAAAAGGGCATTTATTTCTTGCACTTCCTGTAAGTGTCCCTGGTTGGGGGATACCCTAATCACTCAAAGTGATCTAATGTGTAGTCAAATACATCTGCTTAGAGCCTGTTGGGAAGCACTGCATATTGCATGGGAGGAGATCAGTCCTTGCAAAGAAAGTGTTTTCAGGTCGTCTTTTCCTTGATGTTATTGGCCTTTTAAGCAAGAGTTTCTCAGTGAAATTGAGAATTTTTGCTTCATTTGCAAAGAAGACCTCTCACCTTCCAAATCAATGTGGAGTATGCTCCGCCAGCACACGCCTGGACTATTCTAAGAAGCAGCAGTGTCCCAAAATCATGGAATAATGGCACAGCTAGTGGTATTCCTAGCTATGCCATTATTATGCCATCCTAGCTATTCCAGCATTTCCTTGGGCACAGTAGGTCCAGCACATGTAAATCTATACCAACATGGATATGTTGGCATCTTTCACAGCAGCCCTGCCATCTCCTGCTTGGGGATTGATTCTGCTCATGCTGGTGGCTAAATAAAGCTGGCTGCAAGTATTCACCAAGGAAATGCTGGTAAAATGCTAAAATATTGCTTTTGCTTTGGCTTTGTGAGCCTGGTGTTTGACCAAAACCTCTTCTATTTAATAGAAGAGGTAATCTGCACACACGTGCACAAACACGTTGGAGCCAGCCGAGCCTGCAGCCAGGAGTTATAAAAATCGTATTTATTTAAATGACTTTGAATAGAGTTCACCTACTCCCTGAGATTTCAGTTTAAAAATAAATCATTTTGGTTGTGTTTCTTTACCTCAGTTCCTCCCGTAAAAGGTCACCTTTCTCCAAATGTGCCTTCAGGTTGTGAGGCCTCATCATGGTTTTTCTTTTGAAGTTTCAGTTATTGGTTAAAGCTCTTGCAGTACCCAAAGCATTGGGTTGTTCTTTCTGGAAGGAAATTACATATCCTTTTACATCTAATAAGGGCTGAAATTTTGCTAGATGAAGCAACTGGTAGTTTTACAATGTCTGCTGACTGAACTATCCCTGCAACTCTAAGAAGCCTAAACCCAACAGCTCCTTAAGCAATTTTCAATTTTTCTTCTTCTGCCGTGAAATTTTAATGCTCCATCATGACATGAATTCATAGTGGATGCAAATGTTTATCAGATCTGCTGCAGACAACATCCACTGGATGTTAATTTGCCAGAAGCATGAATCCCATTGTGTGTGGTTAGCAGGGACTTCTCAGAAGCAAAAGGAGCCAGCCTTCATCTTGGCTTCAGGAAGCTCCCAGTAAAGGTTTCTCTTGTTTCCTTAAATAAACATCTCCAGCTCCATCCTCCAGAGGCCTCTCGGAGTGCCCCTCTGGGGCTCTCATGAAACAGAAAGGACTCTTGTCTGATAGCACTCTTAAAAGGCAATGATTTTTCTTACCCCTCACTTAACTGTCAGGTAATCAGCCATCATCTGGTTCAATACAAGGCTTTGTTTCTATTTGTTTCTTTTTTAATTGAGCTAAATGCCTCCTCTGCTTTCCCACTGCCTCTGATCTCTGCTGGAGAGAACAAACCTTAGCAGCCTGGAACATTACACATTTTCTTTTGTCTCCCATATGCTCTGCTTCAGTAACAGTTTTGGCTGATCACTGTGACAGCAAAACACCTTTTTTATTTAAGCTACAGCTTTCTAGAAATATGTCTTTGGGCTTAATCAACATAACCTTCAGCGGTTCTTTGAAACCCAGGATCTAAAAGCCATGAATGTCAGAAACGCTTTACGGCTTGTGGGAGCCTTCAGTGCTTCTGACAGATAAAAGTGGAGGAGGAGGCCATCAAAAAACACACCCCATACAGGCTGAAATGGGATCTTGCTGGTGGCTGACAGTTCTGCCCCTGCATTGGAAAGGAAAGGCTACTGGAAGGAAAATGTATGACTAAAAGATGGGATATGCTTCACAAGCCATTCGTGCGTGCCGAGCTTGGGCACCCTTTGCTGGCAGAAACAGTCCTCTGCCAAAAGGTCTTTTGGACGTCAGAGCTGTTGGTTTATTATTAGGACAGTACTGTTGTTGTTTTTAAGAAGGAGAGGATAAAACAAGAATAAATTACAGTAAAATATCAGCAACTGCTGAAAATAGAGGAATAGCAACAGTGTGTCTCTGGCATTTTTGCAGCCAGGCAAGCCCACGCAGCAGGAACAGTGCCAGCGTGCAATTTCCATCAGCTCCAATTACTACCTTGGCCTGGTTTTAAATATTTAAAGTTTCATGTTTAATTTTGGATGATATTGAATAACAAGAATCAAAATATGGAAATTCACTAAGGAGTATTGGTCGTAGCAAGCGGGTATCAATAATGTAAGCCGTGTGGGACTGAATGGCCCTGGTCTTCTAAGACTTTTCCATTTCTCTTGTGTTCCCTGTCTAAACGTGATTTATTAAACAATCCTCTGAAGGGATTGTCCTTCTCCACTATCTTTTATTGTTGGTGGGAGCCAATTTGAGGCTCACTGTGTTGCGTGAGGGACCGGCTCCCTCGTGTGATTGATGAGCCAGATGGGAAGTGATTAGACTTTTACAAGCCCATGCCGCTTGGAACAATATTACCAGGAGGGAAAAAAAAAAAATAGACTGTTGTTCAAATTTCAGATTCATAGGCTATTACTGTTTCTGAGGTTCTCCTTCCTTCTCTTCCGTGTCTCCTCATTTTTCGGGCTTGCTTTGCACCATCAGGAGAGCACATGGAAGAGCGGGCGGTGGAGGTAACCGTAGGAGGCAAAGCTGCCAGCTGCTGTGGGCAGCCACGCTTTTTCCTTTATTGCTGTTATTTTTTACCAAGATTGATTGTGGTTTGTTCCTGATACGCTTCCCCAGAGGTTTGCCTTCTTCAAAGAGAGGCAATAAACCAGGCAGGCTGTGGAACAAGGCTGGTAGGGGGAACAGGAGGACAGGTAGGATGTCCCTAAGCGCCAGGAGGGGCAAACCACAATCCTTTATACTGGGATTGTCAGTGTGAAACCTGTTTGCCCTCTGTCTAAGAGCATTTGCTGGATCACTCCATGGTTTGTGCAATGATGGCCAAGCAGACACTTCTCCCAGGGATCCAGTGCTGTATCATCATCTTTGCCCCTAAGATTCCTGAATCAATTCCTCATGTTTTCATTCAGGGGTTTTCACCTTGTTATTTTTTTTATTTTCAAAGTCTTCCTCAGGAGATCTCATAAACTTTCCCACTGGAGCAATGGCAAATTACAGCCAGACAGCTGAAACACAGGCACTATACAGCAGCCAGGTATTGCAGTGACTGGGGAATCCCAGTCCCCTGGTACAAGTGAAACGGGTTATTCCATTTCAGCTTTAAAATTGTGCTCTTTATGCACTCACCAGAGCCTCGGAGGCCTCTCCCCTGCCAGAGCTGTTCACTGAAAGTTAGCACTGAGGCCAGACTGAGGGGATGCCCAGCCCAGAAGCTTTGGGGACACACATGATGGGGAGATGAGCAGGAGCACTGCTGCTGGTGGCTTCTTGGCATCTCAGTGGTGGGATTTCATCCTGGTCAGCTGGAGTGGAGCTTGGGCTGTGGCTGCTGCTTTGGTGGCATTGAAAGGATACTTGTCCTGCTGTCAATGATAAAGCTTTTGCAGTGGGGGGAAAAAAAAAGGTAATGGGTGATGTTTCATGAGAGACCTAACAGTAGATCGCAGCACCTGGGTGAGAGAGGTGGGAAAGGAGGATTTGTGACCAAGAGAACCAAACTTCTGTAGAAATATTTCACCCTTCAGCTGAACTGGGAAAGAATTAGAAAAGTCAATTGGGGTTGCCCCAAGTGAGAAATCTTTTTATTTTACTCATCAAACCAAAATCCATGCAAAGCATTTCTTTACAACAATTGAAATATTTTGTGTTCATCTCCAGGTTCTTAATTTGTTTTAAATAATGTGTGCTAGTAAACTTCAAAGCAATAAGCACCTTGATTTTTCAAGTGTGTTTTTCCTTCCTCTTCCAAGGCAGAGCTATTTGCCACACTCAAGATTAATATGCATTTTACTTTGGTCAACCAAAAATTGATTTCCCCCCACCCCCTGTGCTGATATGTTTATTCTTTGAAAACTTTCTCCAAACTAATAAGAATGGATTTTTCCATGGCATTTTATCAAATCTGCCTTCTCTTTTCTGGGTTAAAAATTGATAGAAACAGGTTATTCATAAAAATGCAGGTCAGATTTTGTTGTAACAAAGAGTTTTTGCCTCCATTAGAAATACTATAAATGAAAGAAAATGAAAATCATAGAAGTTGTAATAAAATTTATAAATGTGTGTATCATTGAACTTCATTGAAATTATTGTAAATGATGCTGTTACATTGTTTAATTATGTACAATTATCCCAGGAACTGCTCAGTCCCTGCTGGAGCCTTTTCTCTTGGATTTACAGTAGTTCATGTTAGAGTATTTTGCCCATTACTGTCAGTGAAGCAGTAATTGAGCTGGATCTGATCTCCCACATTGACTGGCTTTATCCATAGAAGGATAATTTATATATGTACAATTAGTTGTCTTTGCCATTTTTAATGGGAGCCTGGAGCAGGCATAGAAGAGATGGCAGAATTTATAGTCCACTAAGGCATTTTTCATCAAGAGTCATCTGTGAAAGCTGATTTGAGCATATAAAGCAGGAACAAGATAATTCTGGTAAGTCTTGGAAGTGCTTGTCTTGTGGCCCACGGACTGGTGACTCCCTGGCCAGTGGGGTTAGGGTTTGACTACTACATATATGCATTGGGAATCCTTCTCCAGAAGAATCCAGTCCTTGCAAAGACTGATCTGGTGGTTGCAAGGATTTTGCCTTGCTAAGCATTTCAGTGCATTTGGGGGTTTCTTCATATTGATCTGCTGAACCCGCTCAATAATATGATAAATAATTTATTTGCTGACACTTTGCCCAGCCTGCTCTCTGTGCACCTCAAAGAGATGTGCTGTGAGAGCTGTCTGTGTTAGCTGTGCAGGCAGGGAGGGCAGTCAGAAACAAGCACAAAGTTCAGCTGAAGCCTCTCCTGTGAGCTCAGCACGTGCCAAGGAGAGGAGGATGGATCTGCTGCAGAGCCTGGAGAAGACTCTGGCTGCTGGGGAGACTTGGGTAAGAGATGCTGTGCAGGGGTACCAGCTCCTGCCTAGACACAGCAGCTCCCTGTTGTGTTGGAGCTTGAGCCAGATGAGACTTTGGGTTTTAGAAAAGGCCAAACCACCCGAAGCCTTTCTCTGCCCACCTGTAAGCGCAGACTTGGTGCAGCTCAACGTGCACACGTCGTTCTCAGGGAGGGTAAAAGGAGTGGCTGCCTTGTGTCTCTGGACCAGGACGTCTCTTTGCCTCACCTGCTTTATGCAGCCTCCACTTTGCTCCTAAACCATCAGGCATTGCATCAGATGGAGCAACAGCACATCAGAACTCAGGCTGGCAGTTCCTGGCAGGCACGGTACCTGTGGATGGACTGGAGCTCCCTCAGCAAACAGTGAGCCACATGCAAGTTTATTCAAAACTGTTTCCATCTAAGGAAGAGTACATTATTTATGATTCCATTTTCCTCTCTGTTTGGAGAGCATTTATCAAATCAATCAGAGAATTAATTAGGTCATTATTATCTTTTCATTATTTGCCTAAGCCTTGGTGTATTTACGCTACACAAATAGAAAGGCCACCAGTAAATGGGATCAGGAGCTTGAAATAACTGTTTTCTTTCCCATACTTCAGTGGAGGAGCCTGAGAGTGGCTCTGCAGTATGACAGCTGGCAATGAAGTTGTGATATATAAGAAGCCATGGGATGCTGTCAAGTGTCATTTGTCATCTGTGTCCTGAATGAGATGGGCTCTGTTCTATGCTGTTGGAAAGGCAGAGTCGTTTTGGGCCCCATTTCACAACTGAGGCACCAAGAAGTTATAAATCAACACATGTGAAAGGCCCTGAGCAGCTGTGACCCCCCCCCCCCAGCTTAACCCTTTTGCACAGGCTCCCCTGCATCTTTGTTAGTGCCCCCTCCCACATCTGGTGTCACCTCCACTATGGTTGTGGCTGGAGCTTCCCAGAGCAGTGCCAGCCACCGTTCCTCTGGTCTCTCCTCAGAAACAGGTTTGGTTTTTTTATTCAGACAGACTCATGTGGCCAGCAGGAGCAGGGAGCTCATTCTGCCCCTGTGCTGGGCACTGGTGAGGGCACACCTCGAGGGCTGTGCCAGCTCTGGCCCCTCAGTTTGGGAAGGACGTTGAGATGTCAGCGGAGGCAGTGAGGCTGGAGAGGGGCTGGGAACACAAACCCTGTGAGGAACCACTGAGGGAGCTGGGGGTGCTCAGCCTGCAGAAAAGGAGACTCAGGGGTGACCTTGTCACTCTACAACCCCTGAAAGGTGGCTGTGCTCAGGTGGGGTTGGGCTCTTTCTCCAGGCAGCACTGACAGAACCAGAGGACACAGCCTCACACTGTGCCAAAGGAAATAGAGGTTGAATATTAGGAAAAAGTTTTTCACAGAAAGAGTGATAAAGTTCTGGAATGGCTGCCCAGGGAGGTGGTGGAGTCACCATCCCTGGATGTGTTAAAAAAAGACCAGATGTGGCACTGGGTGCCAGGGTTGAGTTGAGGTGTTGGGGCTGGGTTGGACTCAATGATCTTGGAGGTCTCTTGCAACCCAATGATTCTGTGAATTCTGTGGGTTTGGTGATTTTGCCCAGATGAGACCAGCAGTGAGTGGCATGGCTGGCCACCAAGCTTGGGGGCTCAGAGCAGTGGGGACAGTGCTATTCCTGCCACCACATTTGCCATGGTGGCTGCACTTACAGACTCTCTGTAAGCACATGGGTTCTGTATTTTGGGATTTGCTGCTCGCTGCCCTGCATGACAGGCAGAGAACATGTTCCTGCAGGGTGATGTTAGCTCAGGTTGACTTTAACTGCTGGACAAAACCCAGTGGTTCCAGATGTGTTTCAAGAGCATCCCAAGGTGAGGAGCCAGAATGACTGAGTGTTTTCCAAGACCCAAGCAGGATAAGGGGATGGTTGGGAATGTGATGCTGCATGACCCCTGTGCCCCACCTCATCTACTCCATGGGGCTTATTTTCAAGTAACTGTTGGGTTTTGTCCTTATAGCTGCTTGGAGTATTAATGAAAAAACTTTGCAGTGCAATTTTCCTCCAGGTGACCCAGCTATTCTGAAAAGCACTAAGGGCCACTGAACAAAAGTGTATAATGTATAATTAATGCAATAATTGTATAATTTCATTCCCCTTTTCATCAAAGTTGCTGTACACAGTGCATGTATTAAATATGACTACAGTGCTGTTTCCCAAGACAACTGCTGAAGATGAGTTAGGAAGTTCTCAATAGGCTATTCCATTTAAACATTTTCTTTGCAAAATAAATACAGGCTGTCTTGTGAATAAGAATGAGATTAGCTGAAGTTATTAATTAGTATGACGTTTTAAAAGGAAGCTGTAAATGGAATAATTTACCACATACAGCATCTTAATTTTCTTAACTGTGAAATATTTTTCTGTTTTTACTACTTACTCTCTGATGCTGTTAAAATGTTGCTGTTCAAGGCATTTCAGAAGTTCTGAACTTTGTCTTTGGTGGTTTTGTAGCTTGTGTTTTTTTCAGCCAGTCATCCTGCTCCTGGGTTTTGGACAGAGGGAATATTATAATTGTGACCAAACCAGATTTGCCTCTCTCAGACCTTGTCCCTCTGGGAGTTTCCCATCACCAGAGGGTTCAGCTTGGTGACCAGAGCTCAGTGCCCAAGACAGTGAGTTTTGACCTGCAGTCAAATCTATTTTTCTAATAGATCAGAAAAAGAGATTGCAGGGCTGGAGATCTCTGAAGGAAGGAGAGCTCGGTATGGCCATGATTCTCTTGGCACATGTGAGCATCATGTAAGTCCTGGCAGCGACCTGGAGACCTGAAATCCTGGAAAGGGACACAGAAGAGCTTTGCATTAGTGTGCTGACCTCATGTTTTGTTTGTTTTTGTTATTTGGTTCAGTTTGGAAACTGTTAAGATGCATGCTGTAGGGAGATCAAAAAGATCCTTTATGCTGGGTGGAAGGGGTTAAACTGAAGTTTAAAAAGAAAACTTTTGAAGGGTTGTTTCATAAAGAAATTCAGAAAGATGAAATTAAGATCATTTAGTCTCATAGCTTTTCCCTAATGCTTGGAGCAATTTGTTTAAACATTGATTTTAAGATTTATTTTCCTACTTTTTTTTTTCCAGTGGTGTGATTTTCATTCCTTGTCTGGTGTGCCTGTTAATTTTGCACGCTATCACAAGCCTAATTCTTCTCTGTTTCAAGTGAATATCATATAAATTAATTGCCATATGATTACCATGTAATTACATTGTGACTCATGACAGTTTAGACAAAGTATCATAGCTGCATTTTAAGAAGTGATAAATGTTTGACTAATGTGTCAGAAAAATGTAAATATATTGTGATTATTGTGGCACTGTTAAACACATTAATTCTCTCCTGAGTTTCTGCAAGCTGTCAGTCATTCTGTGGCAAAGAGCAGTCAATCCAACTTGCTAAATTTATCTGTGTTTAGGCAACATTTAGCATTTGGGAAGATTTTTGCACTAAAGGCCATGGGGAGAGGGAGCTGGCCTGAATGGCATCATGCATGACGCTCTAGAGACACCTGTACTTTCCAAGTCAGCTGCTTAATTAATAAGTCTATCAAGTTCTATCTTTAGTTGAAAATTAGGAGCTTTTTTCATCATATTAACTGAGTTGCTGTTCAGTAAGTTCTGTGGTCAGTGTAAATGGGTAAATCCTTTTACCAGCTGCTGTGAGGTGTCAGGCAGGCTCCTATTGATGGCAAAGCCATGTTTAGCATTGAATTCCTTAAAATAGTGTCTTTAGTTTAAATGGGTCTGAAGTTGTGGGAATTTGAAATGCAGGGAATTCTCAGAACTTTGGGCCTGTGAGCCAAAGCTTAGAATTAAGCATAGGATTTTATCTGAGACCTTGGGAAAGGCTTCCAAACTTTGGTGCTAGAAGAGAGAAAGTGGATTTATAGTTTACAGTAGAGACATGTTAAGTTAAGAAGAGAGAAGTTTAGAGTTTTAGAGTTTAAGATATAGAAAAACTAAAAGTAATTACAAAGGTAAACAAGAAGTTTACAATACAGTACTACAAGTTTGTATATCATAACATGACTGACTAAAAAAGCTTACGCTATCATATAAATCCATAAGATGAAATATTTAAGGATTGAATCAAAAGCATAATTAACATAAAAAAATTGACAGTGTTAACATTATTAACAATGTTTTATTAATCAACAAATCCTTAAAAAGGATTATAACTAAGAAGGTCTTATAACTAAGACTCTTGTAACCTTCTAAACCATACGATAAAGATGTGAGCCAAACTCACCCTTCCTGTCTATGTAGAAAAGAAGAAAATAAATCACATAATCTAAAAAACTCAGAAGTCCTGTCTCTAACTCATTCAAAATTCCTTCAAAAATCCCCATATGAGGTCTTTAAACTATTAGGAAACTGAGCAGCCAGCCCAAGGAAGCTACTGAAAGCCAGATAGTGAGTGTTTGCTCGCAGTTATGAATGCCATCACCACTGATCTGGTCTTATCAGTGAGAGTGAAGTGTCCCAAGCGAGACAGCAAGATTACAAAAGAGCACATTGCTGTTTTCCAGCTTTCTTTCATGCCTGGCTGTCAGCACCACACAAGAAGTGTGGGAAACATAGTAAAGGTGAGAAGACTTTCAGGGAGCTGTGAAAGCAGGGCTTAGAAACAGAGCAAAGAACTCAGTGCTGCAAAGTCTGAAAGCAGAAAAAGTTACAATAGTACAGCAAGCAAGGACATGAAACTATAGCTTGTGTTTTAGGCTAAAATACTTTAATATTGCAGAAAAATTTTTATTAGCAAGATAGGAGAAGGTTTTAAGCTTCATAATGAAGTATTTTGAGTTGCTAATAGAGAGCAAACAAGCATTGTGTGAAGCAGGTGTACCTGTGCTTTTAGTGACTGGCTAGAACAACTGTCTGTGAGCTTTAGCAATGTGCTGTTGGCTAGAAAGTTTTTAAAATGCTCTGTAACAAAGAAATCTTCGGCTGCTGCTGGCTGTGCATGAGCTTTTGTCATCTTCCAATTGTCTCAGCCATGCAATGAGGCTGATGCTGCAGTAAAGCTCAAGGAATGTACCCCAGCAGTCCTGTCCTGTTTGTGATAAACCACCACAAAAGGCTCAGGTAAAGCACAGTTACCCTGACCCCCAGTGACTCAGAGAGCTTCTGGGCTGCTGCAGGGGTTTGGGCTGACAGCTCACAAGTGCTTGTCTTGTCCTCTTCTGCTGCTCTGCCCCTGCTCCTGCCTTTACAGCACGTGCCTGTGGTACCTGAGACCCTTACCAAGGGTGTGGAAGGGCTTCAGGAGCAATTCCAGAGTGGATTTGATTCCAGATCTCATCATAGCCCCCCACCTTCTTCCCCCAAACCCTGCCTTGGTACTGTGCCCTAGGGGTTTGGTTTTGTCTGGATTAGCAGCGTAGTTGCTGATGTTTTGCCAACTAAATTAAGCAGCCATAAACTGAAATGATTAATTGAACTGAGCCAGCAGGACAATGTCCTCTGCTCGTTTCAGGTCCTGCTAGAAGCAGGCTAGTAGCAGCTGACAGCAAATAAACAAGCAAATGCATTTAAAACAAAGCAAGCTGTGGAGCTGGTGAGGAGAGGAAGGATGAGGGAGATATTTCTAGTGGATTTACAAGCTGGAAAATATCAGCCCTGTGGCTTAGGATCTCTTTCCTTGATGCTGAGTGACAACTGAGTCACTCATCCATCTCAGATGGGCTCTGAAAGGCAGGGACTCCAGCTAGCAGGGCTGCAGGGAGCTACTGAGGGTGCAGGCATTTCCCAGCCACCAATTTACAGCTGTCCAGCTGGAAAACAGTGTCCCAATGCCCTATAAACCCACCTCTAGAGAAACTGTTCCTAGTCTGCAGCAGCAGTAAAATTGAAATGAAGCTGCCCTAATTCTGGGAAGGGTGAACTTCAAAAGCCTGCACAGAGCTTGGTTAAGTTTTAACAGTGTTGAACATGGGAATTTTCTTTCCTCTTCTTCCTTGCTCTCCTTTATTAGCTGAGAAAAGTGGGGAAGAAAATAAATTGAAGGACTTGGTTAATGCAATGTGTGACATTAGAAATTACCTTAATAATGAAATGCATGATTAGACCAATTAGAGAAGTAGGATGGAAATGCTGTGTGTGTAGGTAGTGCATGCTTAGCATACACAACCCCTAAAACCAGGGCTGATAACAATCAGGGAGGCAAGAAAATCACTGTGTGTTTCCTCTGCTCCAGAACTCTGGTTTGATGGTCTTTGCTGTTGCCAAAGCCAGGTCACCTTTGTCCTTCTGTTTTCAATTATTTTTTCTCTATACCTTTGAGAAAAGGCATTGCTGTTTCAGTGAGTAGAGTGAAAATGAACATTTTCTGACAATTGCCAGTCTTTCCTATTAAATCTAAATGTGGTGTATAACTTTGGGAAGGCTTAGAGCATATGCTGTGATTGATGAGACAGATATGTGACCACAACCATGTGTGCTTGAGCTATGTACAGCAATGGTTTGCTTGAAAATGGGAGTATTTACCTTTTGTAGAGTATATACATGTGAATCCTGTAGGAAAGCAGCTTATCTGTCCCATCCCCACCCATCTCAGCAAATCTTAAAATAAAATCCTAAGGGTTTTGTGTCTTTGCAAACTGAAAACTGATTTTTTTTTTTTTTTTTTTTGTCTCTGAGGGGCCAAAATATGCAACCACTTTTTTCCAGCCAAATCTTTTCACATTACCCTGTATGAACACAGCAGCACTAACACTGTGGTAAATGATGTTGAAATGCAAGAAAAAGCTGTAAAAGTTAATTCAGTGAGAAATGCTGGGTATATTTTTTAACATTGTTATTAGCATGCATGATATCAAAACCACCTACTTCTCACTATAGGAAAGATTACAAGTGGCTAACTGAGGAGGAGAATTGAAATCTGGGTTAGTTTTTCATATATCCCTTTGTATAAAATTTGAGTGTTCATGGTGTACAGCTAAGCATTTTTTCCAATGTTCCTTGAGAGACATGTTTTCTGGCCTGCCATTTCTCAATATTACTTATTTCTTACCTGGCTGTCCCAGTTTCTGTGCAAATTCTGTTACTCTTCTCACAGTATGGGTGAGCTGAGAGTCAAAGCAAAGTTTTGCTTGCAGAGCTCTTTGTCCCCAGGAAAGCACGAGCATCACTTTTATTAGAAGCCCCACGCTGGTGGCAGAGGCAACATTTCTGCTGTGTTTCTCAGGGAATTATTCCTTAAATAGGATTCTTTAGAAAGAATTAAAGGGAAGAAATAGGATTCTTCCTCTTGCCTTGTGATATAGGGCACTGTCGGTTCCCTTTGTTTTCTGCTGCTGCAGTTTCAATCACAGGCAGGCCTGTGCTGGTATGTTCTCCTTGAAGGCTGCTCTGCAGATAGCTGGGGTTTAAAAGCATAAACAAGCATAAACAAAGATGCTGTGTTGAATAATAGGGTATTCAAGGGCCTAATTTCAGATTGATGATGATGAATGAAAGAAGGGTTACAGAATGGAATAGGTGGGGGAGTCTGTTTATCCACAAGAAAATACTTGACACAGTAGAAAAGTAGGGAATTAAAAGTAATTTGCCTGCCTCAAGTGCTGCACTTTCTGTATGAAAGCTACCAATTGTTTAAATAGAGGGAATTGAAATTATACTGTCTTTTGGCACAATAGGATTTAGTCTAATTTTATCAATTAGAGTATAAACTTGTCAGGAGGAATGCTGATTAGGGGCACTTGGGTTGGGGTGTGACCAGACAGGTGCAAAGAGGTGCCAGGTGCCTGGCTGTTGGTTTTATTAAGTGGAATGTTTTGCTTAAAACATTGCCCAAAGGCTTCCAGGTTTAAAGTAAGTCCTGTGTGTGCACCTCTGGGAGTCAACACACTCTTGCTCCAGGAGCTCGGGGTAGGAATTCAAGTCTGGCCATGGCAGAAAAAGGTGACCCTGCTGTTCTAGATTCCCTCTCAAGTCTGCAGCATGATGCAATGCAATTCCTGCAGCACAGTTACTTTTCCTCTCTGGAGCTCTGTTTTCCTCTGTTCCTGGGCAATGCCGATTGCACACTGCAGTGAATCCTCATATTGCTGCCCTGCCTGATCTTCCATAGCCTAGACTTCTGTCTAGCAGTACTTCTGTCCAAGAAAAGAGGTGCATTTTGAAGACAGGCATTTTCAATGCTTATTTCCCAGATAGACTTGTTTGTATGGGTTAAAACTTGCCCACGTCCAGCTGCCTGTCCCCTGAGCAGGGACCCCTCTGGCTCTTGTGTTGATGACTGTAATGGGGTGACCCTGTCTGGACTCCAGGCACCCACCAAAGGCACTCTCTCCCTCCCCTCTGCAGGTGGACAGGACAAAACAGAAGGAAGAGTTCCCAGGTTGAGATAAAGACTGGGAGAGATCTCCCATCAAATACCATCACAGGCAAAGCACACTTGAGTTAGAGATATGAATTGGATTTTTTACTAACAAAGAGCAAGATAATGAGAAGTAAAATAAACTTTAAAAACATCTATCCCCCACTCCTCCCTTCTTCCAGCTCTGCCTCCTACCCCAGTGGAGCAGGGAGACAGGAATGAGGATTGTTACCTGTCAGTTTGTTACCTGTGGTTTCTCCCACTGCTCAAGGAGAGGAGTTGTTCCCCTGCTTCACCGTGGGCTTCCTCCCACAGGAGACAGTTCTCTGTGAGCTTCTCCAACACTAATCCATCCCATGTCAGCAGTCTGCTGCAGCATGGGTCATTCACCCATGGGTGCAGTCCTTCAAGGACAGGCTACTCCAGGGTGGGCTTCTCTCCCCATGGGCCTCCCACAGGGTCAGAGCCTCCTCTCAGGCACCCCCTGCTCTGCTGTGGGGCTCCTCCACAGGCTGGGGTGGATCTCTGCATCCCTGTGGATCCCCAGGGGCTGTTCATGGATCTCTGCATCCCTGTGGATCCCCAGGGGCTGTTCATGGATCTCTGCATCCCTGTGGATCCCCAGGGGCTGTTCATGGATCTCTGCATCCCTGTGGATCCCCAGGGGCTGTTCATGGATCTCTACATCCCTGTGGATCCCCGGGGCTGCAGGGGCACAGCTGCCTCACCATGGTCTCACCACAGCCTGCAGAGGAACCTCAGCTCTGGCCCCTGGAGCACCTCCCGCCCCTCCTTCTCCACTGACCTTGGTGTCTGCAGAGTTGTTCTTCTCACATGTTCTCACTCTGGCCACAGTTACAACTGTGCCATAACCTTTTGTGTTTTCTTCTTAAATCTGTTATCCCTGAGGCATCACGACCACTTGTAATTGGCCCAGCTTTGGCCAGCAGCAGGTCCATCTTTGGAGCCACCAGGGACTGGCTCTGCCGGACACGAAGGCAGCTTCCAGAGGCTTCTCACAGAAGCCATCCCCATAGCCCATCCCCACCAGAGTTTGGCCATGGAGGCAGAGCAGTGCCTGTGTTTCAGAGCAAGCCCAGCTCTGCTGGCAGCTGCAGCCTGGGCTGTGCCTGGGCTGGGAGCGTGGCTCTGCCACCTCCAAAGCCTCCAACCAACGCTGCAACACTCGCAAGGGACCATCTGTCACTGCCCAGAGCCCTTTTCCTCTGAAGGCAGGAGGGATTTAAAAAATCAGAGGAGGTAATTGCTTTAGTTACTCTTCCAAGCTGCAGCCAGCAGTCACAGCTCAGCCCTGCATGAGGGCTGCCTTTCTCCAGCGATGGCGGCTCCTGTGTTTCTGCCCCTTCCTCTGTGGGGTCTTTGAACTCCCACACCTGCTCCCCCCACACGCCAGGACGTGGCCATGCCTTTGTTCCCGTGGCATCTGCCACGCTGCAGTCGCTGGCCCAGTCGCTTTTCCCGTTTGTCCCAAAGGAGGGGCAGCGTTTGTCCCCGCCACTTTCAGCATTTATTGGCTCCAGGCCTCCTGTGGGCCCTGCAGCAGGAGCTGGAAGCTCTGGTGTTGGCCAAGGTGTACTGCCACATGTGGAATGGTGGGGATGGAAAGAATTGCCTCTTTCTCCAGCCCTGTACAGCCTCACGGAGCGAGAGGGCCATGAATGCCTTTGCCTCAGAGAGCCATGCTGGTGAGGCCTTGATCTGACAGAAGTTGTGCTGCGGGTGACTGTCAAGATGGTTGAGATTTTTTTTCTGGTTTGTTTTTTTTTGTTTTGTTTTGTTTTTTTTTTTTTTTTTTGTTTTGTTTTGTTTTTTTTTTTTTCTGTAAATGATGAGCTTTCTGCTTTTTAAGACTATAGAGGTGTTGATGTGCTGTGAAAAAAATTCTCTTGGCATGGCAGGAGTGAGGAATCCCCCCCACTTCACCATGTTGGTTATTGGAAGGAGTTGTGCACAAAGAAGTAAACTATTGGCAGTTTAACTTACTTTACTCCTCAGTTACAGCTTTACAATAAGAGGTAAAAGCCATTTCAACACAACTTCTGTTTTTTTGTCTCAGGACTGATCATATGAATACGTGAACATGTCATCCTTGAAAACTATAACTTATTTAATCTTGAAATGGGTCTGCCACAGCACTTTCTTGTGTGACAGTGGCCCATGAGAAAGAAATGGTGACGTGACCAAAAACCCAATTAGCAGCTACAGTCCTTCCAGCTAAAGGAAGGAGTCATAGCCTGGTCACAAAAAGAGGAAGAATTGGCACAAGAATGCATTCCATTTTGCCAGTTTTCACATCTGGTGTAATTGCCAGCTAATGCAGGTGAAGCAGAGCAGGTGCAGGTATTGCATCCAGGGTGAAACCCACAAAAAGCCAAAAGTTTACTATTTTATCAGGATTCTTTTAGTATGAATCACAAGAATTTCTCTTAATTGCTTTTCCTAATTTTATTGGGTGTCTAACAACCTCAGTCCCTAAACTAGCCATGTTAAGTCCATAAAATCTAAATGCTTTCTAGAACTGCAAAAATGCATATCCTGATTTTGTTTGGATGTATTACAACCCCTGTCCTAATACTGGGGACACAAATTCTGTCCAAATGGAATGATTTCTGGAATTTCAGTAAATACCTTTAGGTGCTGAAGGTTCTATCTGCTGCCAGTGCAGTTGAGCTGAGCTTGACTGATGCTGTGCAAGGTTTATGTGCTAAGCAGCTGGTTTCCTTAGTGTTGGTGTCCCACAAACACAACATTCAGTATGATTTCAGAGGGAACAGGGACCCTGTGCTGCTGTGAGTGTTGACAGTCTGTGCCCAAGTTTTCCCTAAGCGTTGTGTCAAAGGGTTAAGTAAATACAGAGGTGTATTTAATCCTGCAGCCTGTGTATTTGAAGAGATCATCCTTGAAACTACCACCAAGTTCACCAGTAGCAAAATCCACAGCTTTGTGAAATTCAGTGGAAAATTGGCTTCAAGGAGCATTAACTCAGATTCTCAGTGAATGTCTTTCTTCTTGATTAAGAGAGAATGGAAAAAAAGGGAAAAAGAGCACCTTTAGATACTAAAGGCACTTTTTAACTTTCCCTACAAGTTCGAATTTGTTCACTACCAGGACTATTTTATGATTTTATTTATTGATTCTGCAACAGAACTAGGTTTAGGCTTAATTCTAGGCTCCAGATGGTTTGTAGAAGGCGATCACGTTTACAGCACTGAGATTTGTGCACGGCTGTTTCCCCTTCCGTGCCTTACAGCTAAACCCCGCTCACTCAGATGTGGAAATTCTGTGGAATTTCACCATTTCTTTGAAGGAAAAGATCTTTTCCTGCAAAGCCTTTAGCTTGATTCCCAAGGGAGATGGCAGTGTACTTTCCCCCAGCACCCAGGGATGCATGGAGGGGTCATGGCCAGCTCTGCAGGGGCATTTTTCATCCTGTGGGGCCATGGTTCTCCCAGTCTGCCAATGGGGCTGGGAGCCCAGAATCTCAGGCATTGTGTGGTGAACCCAAATGGCAGCTCTGCTGAGGCTTGGAAGTGATGAATGGTGCTTTTGAATCATTTGGCTTGTTTTATCAAATAATTCTGAATGTTAAGTGGAGAATTTTTGCTGTTCCAGGTCTGTTCAGTGTGGGAGGGTCATGCAAAAACACAAAGGACCCTCTGGTTCCCCTCCTTGGAGCCCAGAGCTCCTGTATGGGTGCCTGCTGTATCCTCCTCCTAGTATGGTGTGGGAGAGACAGGCTCTGCAGCTCCCTTCCTGCTCTGGATTGGACTTGATACCATGTGTGATAATTTTATTTTAGGCACCATAGTATGGCCACGTGTTATTTTGTAGGAGCAGCACTGTGTCATCCAGCTGGTGGCTTTTTGTTTTGCTTTTTCTTTGCAAATACAAGCTTTAAACTCAGCTTTTACAGTAATGCAAGAGCTTCAGCAAAGTGCACCAAGGCAGGATTTGCCCTTCTCATGCCCTGTTCCTGTAAACCACACTGCTAACTTTGTTTTTCATTAGGAACTAGAAAAAGATCTATCTTGTTTTAGCAAAAAGGTATGCAGGAGCTGTTTGCTTGAAGAGAGGTTTAGGCTACCAAACCCTTACTGAGTGTGGGTACCAGTGAAGGAGAAGAGCATGAGTAAACACTTGTTCCATCATTTCTTTGTATACTTGGTTTTCATCTCACTTGTGTTAAGCTTTTCAGCTTTTGCATCTGCTATGTCATTTTGCTTTCATTTTTTAAGTGTTCTGTGTACATCAAAACCCACGTGAGGATGATCTGTTTTCTCCTTTTTGATTCTTTCCAAGGCAATAAGACATCTGGCTGCTCCTAGTGTGAATTATCAAGTCTCATTCTTTTAACCCCCCTCATCACTTTATTTGTAAAGTGCTCACCCGCTGAGATACCAGGGGCCATGTGCAAACAGTTTGAAACAACACTGGGAAATAAACGGCACGGGCAAAAATGATGGGATGCTTTTTAAAGCAGAAAATCTGTGAGTGCTGGAAAAGGCATTTTGGGGAGTGGGGGAGAGAGGTCAGATCAGGCCAGCATTGCTGCAAAAGCCCAACGCTGACCCTGCTTCTAAAAATCAAGTATAAAGTTCAGCTCTTCCTCCCTGGGGGTGACCCCAGCAGGCACTGGGATGTGCCCTTAAATCTTCTTCTGGATTTGGCCAATGCTGTAAAAAAAGCCACATCCCTGACCATTTGGGAGAGCAGGACCCCAGTGTTGCTGGGATGATGATCACCACACGAGGAGACTGGAAATCTTTCAAAAGCTGAGCTGCCATCCCTGGAAGCGTCCAAGGCCAGGTTGGATGGGGCTTGGAGCAACCTGGGATAGTGAAAGGTGGCTCTGCCCAGGGCAGGGGTGGTATGAGATGAGCTTTAAGGTTTCTTTCAACCCAGACCCTTCTATAATTCCTCTGGAGGCAATTAGTGGGGAGTCCTTTGCACAAGGGCACTGGGTGCCCTGGTGTTCAGATCTACCTGTGCCAGCTCCCTGTGCCAGGACAGTCTCCCTGGGAGCTCTGCTAGAAGTGCAGTTGTGGTGCTAAAGCCTGCCTGAGCCACGTTTGTGGCTTGTGTGAAGTTCTTTGAGGGAGCTTAAGGATCAAGGCTGAGCAAATGAGCTGGCTGGCTCTGTTTGTGTGCCACAACTGCCAAATGGCTTTTTTTTTTTTTTTTGGGGAAGAGCCCTGCCAAAAAAAAAGGCCCAAAACAGCATCATGTTGCCAAGATGTTCAACTTTCTGTGCTTGCTCCAGCAGATAGAGATACCCAGAAAGACAAAGCCCTGCTGTGATGTTCCTCCTGCCCCTCATTCATGCACGAGGCAGCTTCCAGGTGCCCAGATGGCAGCACAAGCCTGTGGCTTTTTGGGACTGGCATGGATGGGGTGACCTGCAAGTGCAGGGATGGGGCTTTGGGCAGATCAGAGGATGGGAAGGCATCAGCCCCACCTGCTTCTTTTCAGCAGTTTGTGGTCTTTCAGCACTGTCCTGTGGTTTTACAGTATCTCTGCAAAGAACCTTGTGGAAAACAATTAGGAGCTTTCACGGAAAATAAGAGGGTGATAAAACAAATAATACATCATTGATCTGTGTAATTTTAAAATAACTGAAATGCAAGAGAGTTGCCAGTAGATGAAAAGGAACATCCAGATCTGATCTCAGCTTTGAGTGGCTGCAGGAGCTGAGCAGTCTGTCCCTCTGCCTAGGATTAACTCAGTTCATCCTGAGCACTGTGGGAAGCAGCACTAGCATCAAAGAGGATAAACACTGGTTTTCCTGGTGCTTTTCCATCTGACAAAGCCTTCAGACCCTCACACTCCACCTAGAAGTGTTAGGACTAATGCAAACAGGAGGGGAGTGAGCTCCAACCCTTCCTGGGAGCAGATTGCTCATGTGGAAATCTGTCCCTGCAATGGGGGTGAAGAGCTGGGGGGGCAGGACTAAGCCAGGCTTTAGGGGACCAATGCCAAACAAGGGCATTATTGGTAGTGAGGTGAGTGCAGGTGTTGGAGAGGCGGGGAGCCTTCAGCAAAGAGTCAAAGCAAATTCCTTTATGCCAACCTTCCATCCTCTGGATGTTTATTCAGATGCCATACATTTTTAGTAATCCTCACTGGGACAAATTTAGTCAGGTCTCCCAAGGTCTTCTTGGGTAGAGATGAAGGTAGGCACAGCCATGAGTGCTTCAAGGGCAGGTGCCTATGGGAAATGAGAAATTTTGACCAAGTAACAGCTTGAGCCTGAAGCTGAGAAATTTGGCTTTGCTGTGCTAGATGGCAATGAGAAGACTCAGTGGGTAGATCTGAAATTGAGGAATTTAATCAACATAGCAAATGATGGGTTTGATTTTAAGCACCTGTCTTTGTCTTCAAATGGAAATGAAGGGTTTGTGGAGCTAAGAGAGATGGGAAAAAAAACCCTGAGTAAGGAAGGTGGATGTAGAAAGTCCATGTTGTTTTGGGATAGACTTCTGGTCAGATGGCACCAGCAGGCTCTGCTGTGCTCTGTGCTGAGGTCGTTCGCTGGTATTTCTGTTACTAAATCCAAATTACTCTGATTACAAACTGTTGATTGAAGAGCAGCAGCCATGGCAGGAAGGTGTGGCTGAAAGGAAGTAACAACCCCAGAATGGAAACCAGTGCTGCCCAAAACTGTTGCCACCATCGCAGGGCCAGAGACATCTCACAACTACATTAAAAGGATTTCAGCCAGGAGAGAGAGGAGGAAGGCTGTAATATGAGTTGCTTGAACTGATTGAAAATGAAATGGCCAATTTTCAGCCACAAAAATCAGGTGAGAGGACAAAGCAAATGAGTCCTACAAGACCGACTAATAATCAAGATAAATGCTGAAGTCTGCACAACATGATTGTGTACTGTGCAGTGTTTGTTAGATTTCCTAAATGCTGTGAGAATTTCCTGGTGCTGCTGTCTAGCTTGAGTCAGACTTCTCAAATACTCACAGTGAACATATTATCTATGCTTTCCTTTAAAGTGTTAAAGAAAAAGGTGCAAAAATGCTTCTGTTTTTTTCACTGAGATACCAAATAAATAAATATGAGGATAAAACTGATTTTGAGGGGTTTAGCCATTTCCTCCCTATTAGCAAGATCTTGTGCTATGGCTAAGAAGAGTTTTGAAGGAGTAATTAATAATACATTCATTTTTTACACAAAAATTCCTCTAATACTTTCCTATTCTTGTTAGCTTTTGGAAAAGAAACTCAGTTTGAACTTGAGGGAAGAGAAGTTTGAAATATTTTAAACAAATTAACTTCTCCTAGGACCTTAACTACCATGCTCTCTCAGAATTTCGAATCAAATCTGTTTGAATAAAGCATATGAGGTCCTTTTTTTATAATGGAGCAAACAAAACCCCAACCTCTGAAGCAGACCAGAGAAAAAGAAGACAATAGTGCTTGGAAAGCAACCTCTTGGCAAAGAGGAACAAGAGCAGTGGAATAATTTAATTGCTCATCAGCTAATTATACGGTATTATAATGTTAATGTGTCTTCATCATGACAATGTAATAGGTATAGATTGAAGCATATGAAAAAGAAAGTGTTGATGCAGTAATTATAACTAAGAGCAGAGCTGTTAGAGTAATTATAGCGCTTCATCAGGTAATTAACGTATTGTTCAACTTGAGATGGAGAACAAAGAGTGAAGAAGTTAAATATTGAATGACATGCCTTCCCTGCTCCCCAGCTCCTGCTCTTGCTGCGGGAGGTGATGCTCAGTATCGATACTGTTATTTTCTTATTTCCTTGGACATCTTTTGTTGAGTGGGGGGAGCTGTGGGGTGCTTGAAGCCAAACAGGCCAACAGGCTGGCAAATAGTTATTTTAAGCTGTTTGTGCTTGTCTTGGTTTGAAATGACAGGTGTCTGCTAAGGAAGGCAGGAGCCTTCCTTGAAATGGAAAAATGTAAACCCCGTCCCTCCAAATTATTATAATTTTTGAAATTAAGGGGCTCACAGGCAAAGATATGGGAGTAGAAATAACAGGCCTTTATTAGGAAAATTAAAAATACAAATGCAATAGTACAAACAAACAAAAAGAACTACTGCCAGAGTCAGAGCAGGCCCTGGCAGCCTGTGGGTCAGGGAGGTGGCAGCAGCCCCATCCCATGGTGGCTCAGTCCTCCTGCAGTGCCAGCTGTGCTTCTGCTGGAGCAGGATCCTGGAGAAGGGGGGAGTTTTCCTCTGGAGCTCCAGGGCTGCTGGAGATGGGCCTGGGCTTCCTCTGGGAATGCAGTGGGGAAGAAAGCTGCTCCTCTGGGAATGCAATGGGGAAGAAAGCTGCTCCTCTGGGAATGCAGTGGGGAAGAAAGCTGCTCCTCTGGGAATGCAGTGGGCAAAGGCTGCTGTGCTGTTCCCAGGTCGGATTGTATCCAGGTAGGAATGCTTGGCTCCTCCCCCTGGCTGGAGCATCTTCCCATGGGATGATGGAATTTTCTCGGCCATGCAGGGACACTCAGTGGCCATGAACAGAAGAGATCTCCTGGAGGGAGGGTTGGTTATGGAGAGATAAGAAAACTGCCCCATGAACAGAAGAGAACTGCCCCACCTCTGACAATGGGAAATAGAAGAAATAGAATACATAGAATACTCCCAAACCATATCTTACAACCCAGGACAATGCTGAAGACCCTCTGGACCCTCCTTGCTGCAGAGGCAGTCAGGGTGCAGCGCTAAAGGGCAGCAGATGCTGCTGCAATCTGACCTGTGGTCAAAGACACTTACTCAGCATGGGCAGAACTGATGCACAGGAGAAGTCCTGGAGCAAAAAGTCCACCTGAAATTGAGATGGGTTTCTCCTATCTGCCCACATGACTGTGGGGTGCCAAGGGCACCCCTGCCTGGGAACAAACAGTGCTGCTCCTCTGCCCACCCCTCAGTCCCTGTGGGGAAGCAGCACTGGCCTGGCTCTCACAGCTCCCAGGCTGGGGGTTGTGCTGATTTGGGTCAAATGCAATGTGTCCCCCAGTCAGGTCTGCTGTAGGGAAGGTACTGGGCTGCCCCTGGCACATCCCACCTAGTGGCTGACAGCATCACTGGAGGAACCACTTAAGGGCTAATCAGGGTTTTCATACTGACCAGTGTTCCAAAGAGAGATGTGAGCTCTATCCCAGCTGTGCAATCCGACTTTTGCTGTAGGAAAAACCTGCTCAGGATCAAGGAACAGTGCTTGAGAGGAGGTGATATATATGGGTTTGATTTTTCATTTGCTGGTGAAGCAGACCAGGTTGTTTTCAGCTTTGTACAAAGCTGATAAGGAAGCCCTTGTATCTTGGGCAGCAAGTACTTGCAACATAAACATTACTTAAGTCGTGTTTCAATTACTTAAGTAATGTTAAGGAGTGGTTAAAGTTGCTAGACCAATGCTGTAAACATGTGGATGCACTTAACCATGAACATATACTTCCATATATGCCTGTACTGGTCTGTAAGATCTTATTCCCCTCCTGGTGGGCAGATTTTGTCAGAATCAGTAATTTTTGTCAGGGTATCTCCCAGTCAAGCCTACACCTAAAGTGTGGCACGAGCACAGGGTGGGTTTGTTCCCTGTCCTTGCTCCATCAGGACATCTCAGCACCACTGCCTTGTACTACCCTGCACTCTGCACACTGCCTGGAGAGCTAATGACACTGGTGGCAGCACTTTTTCATTTCTGGCTGAACTTCCCTCCTTCACCTCAGCACAGTTTTCTATTGAAAATCAAACCAGCTGGCAGCTGATTGTATTGCCACCAACAAAATTTGGGATGAAATTTGGGCAACAGTGGGAGTGGTTGGTGAGTTCATTGAGTGATGTGCTGATTTGCAGGTCAGTTTGATGCCTTGCTGCAGTTTATTTAAGCATTGCATCCCGTTGCAGGCTCTCTGGGTGCAATGTGTAGTCCTATACCCAGCCTAAGTGCTCAGAGTGTTTGCTCAGTTAGACTCAAATAGAATGTTAAAATGTTATTTTAAGGTAAATCATGTCATGCAGCAGGAAGGAGGAGGATGTTCTTCTGGTGAAAGGGATGGAAACCGATACTGTATAGTAACAGAAAGGTGGGATCAGTGTAAGAAAATGGGATTTGGAAGAGGTGAGCTGCAAGGAGCTTGGCTGCAAAGGCAGCCAATGCAGAGCCCTCAGGATCATGAGCTGAAATCACTGAAGTGCAGTAAAAGAGGGCTGAAAGGAAATTGGATTGCTGGTAGGGAAGGAATAAACCCAGAAGAGCAAAAAGAAGTATGATGGCTAAAAGGACAGAGTTAGATAAGGGTGAGCCGAGTTCTAGGTTAAAAAAAGATGCCCAGGTATCAGAGCAGATGCTTTGGAGCAGCCACATGATGATAAAGGCGAGTGGAATTTCAGGGTGGAGGTTGTTAAATTCATAAGGGGGATTACATGCTGTAAAGCCAGCAAGAGCACCTCCCTCCACCTTGATCCTGAGCAACCTAAATACATCCTGCAGACAGTGGCTGAGGGTTTTGGAGGCGTGTGAGGGAGAGGAGCTGGAGCTCTTGTGCCTCCAGTGACCATGCCTTGGGATATGTGGGGGCATTAAGCCAACTGCCTCAGGAGTGAAATAAAGAAATGTGATTAAATATATATATATATATAAATATATAAATGTCTTTTATCCTCATCTATGGAGTGCCATAGTTTAGGACCTCGATTCATTATTGTTTAAGAACAGTGTCACTAAGGTCATGGATTAGCAGTAGACTGAGTCTCAGTGCAGCTAACCCAGTCTGCCTGAGTACAGCTTCTGTTACTCTTCAAAATGAATGAAAAACAGACACCTATGTATTTTGAATATCTCTGGAAAAAATAGGCTTAAAATACAGTTATAATGACATACCTCATATGCAACCAACTGTAGGCAAAATGGAATAAAGCTATGGGATCAAAAAAAGGCACATTTTAATACACTTTAATATTTTTCTAGATTGAATTTGCCATGTTCTGCAGAAGAAAAACCTTTTATTGAGCAGAACGATGCATTAAATTTGGTTGGCCCTTTGCTCTTGGAAGCTGGGGAAGTTTGTTCCCTGGTAAAAAGCACATTTCTCTGTCTTGAAAAGATTTAATTGTATTTCCGTGGGCACCTCTGTCACAGGCATGGAAGATGTGTTCTCTCTTAACAAGTCTGTCTGCTTAGGCTCCAGAGTGTAATATCAATAGCACTGAGGAAAAGTTCCTTTCTGTGAAACAGGAGAGCTCAGTGTGATTGTGTGGCAGTGATGGATGCATGTAGAGTATCTCCTGCTGGATTGCAGCTGACACTGTGCCAATAGCTCAGGACTTGCCCAGCACCGTGTTTCCAGCTCGAGGGAATCTGATCCAAATGGAGCCCCTCAAGAACTGGCACTGCTCAGCTCAGCTTGAGGATCTGCTCTTAGCCTGGGGGTCCCAAAATCCTACCAGGGTGAAACTGCCATGGCACAGCCAGTACAAGTGATCCTGTTAGTCCACCCACAGTGGCTCCTCAGGCTTGGTGGGACTCTTTTTGGAGGGCTGAACTTGTTGGTTTTAAATAATCATCATTACTTGTTGGTTTTAAATACTCATCATTCAGCTTCTTTACCTCTGCAGTTCTGGTTTTGGGCTAAACCTAGCACTTGAAATGTGGGAATGGAAGTAGGAGAGGTGATTGCAGGAAGCAGCAGGAGCAGCAGAGGAAGTCAAAGGTGGTTCTCCAGGGGAAGTCAAAGGTGTGCCAGGTGTGACTCCTTCCCCCCAGGCAAAGCTTCTTCTTGGCCCCGATCACAGGCATAGCTCAGTGCCCCAGACCTGGCTGTTGTATTTACACCTTGAAAAGATTTGCTTTTATACCTGAGAATACTCTGCTCATCTCTTCTCTTTGGGATCCTGGCTGGACTCCTTTCCTATGTGCATGAATTCAGTGATACCTTAGACTGGCAAGAGCCACAACTACCTGAGCCTTGGAATTAATTTTTTAGATAAATTTACCAGGTTTAATTTGGTGGCTTTTGCATCTTTTTATTGTTGATTATGTTTGAAGTGGGTCTGAACAGGATTTTGCAATCCACCAATTAGTCTTGGAAATCTTTTTATCATTTCTGGGTCAGACACAGTGGCAGATGGGAAGTGCTGCCTCTCTCCTCTGTAGGTAACCATGGGCCTGCCCCATGTCCCCTTGCCCCTTTGGAAAATGTCATCCAGCATCACCATAGCCTAGTGCTCATGTCCTCCTCCCCAGCACCATGCACCTTTTTAATTTCTCTTCCTTTCTTGGAAGTCATCCATTCAGATTTCCTGGGAGTGGAGAGTTATTGAATGTCTTCTCATGAGCTGTTATGAAGCAGTAAATAGAGGCAAAAGACAAATGCAGCCACATCCCAGAAAAGAAAAATTATAATTAATATCTGACTAGAATGAAGTGTCTTTATAAGGGCAAGAGGGGAAATGAAAGGAGAAAGAGATATTAGCTTGACATATGTCAGTGTTTAGCTAGATATATATTCACTGCAGTTGTGACTAGCAAGTGATGGACTAATAAGGGAACACATACTCAGCAATGAAATACACAGAAATGAAGCCTTTGAATGAACTCCTAAAGAGTTTTCATTTATTGACAGAGATGAAAATAAATCTTGGATGTCAAAATCGTGGGAGTCATGCAGTTGCATTTCCTTGTGGTGGGGATGCTGTGAATATTTGGAAGCTGAGTTTTTAACTAACTGCTATTAAAAATACTATAAATACAGTGTATTAAGTGTATGTATCACAATGCAATGGGTAGCTGTGGTCCTCTTGAAAAGGGTTGCTCTTTGCAAAAAAGAGTTGGCATTTATATCAATAATAAGAGTGACTCCATGTATGGTGGGCTCTGCTGAAAGAGAGGTCTCAGCCTTCAGCACACGTGTTAAAGGTGAGAAGGCACAGGATGTATTCAAAAGCTGAGACATCTGCTCCTCATTTATGTAATCATTTGAGAATGTAGGCCTGAGGCCAAGAACAGATGAATTGCTCAGGCAGTACCCAATGAGTTACAGCTGATGTGTGACTACTAATAATTGTGGGGTCTTTTACAAGATCCATGTCTTGCACAAATACAATTACTGTATTTTACAGCAGTCAGTGCAAATCACACATTTCCATATTGCATTCCAACGTTGTATTTGATTAGCACTAAATTCAATTTGTGTTAATAAGCCTAAGGCAAAATTAGCTCGAGACAGTGTCATTTAGCAGCATTTAGACATGAAAAAACAAGTTACTTTGTTTTGCTTTGCGTAGGTGTTCTGTGGTACTGCAAACAAGGGGATCCAGAGTGTTAGCCTGGAAGATTTTTCTCTCTAGGAAACATGGTTTCTGTTACCAGAGAAGCTGGAGGTGTGAATGTTGACATTACAGAGGGTGTGACAGTCACAAACTCAGGCCTCTGAGCTCTGAGGGAAGAGTTCAGTCAAAATAATATGAGAGTATCAGTGGAATTTTTCTTAGGAGTCCAAGAAGCCCATGGTACAACTCAATCATACATTTCTAAATGCCAGCAGTAGTTGCCTTTTGGTGGTGTGTTTGACTTAGGTACTTAAAGCTTAACATGATTTAGGAAATATTATCAAAGTGTAGCCCACAACACAAAGTTGCTAGAGGGGACACTTTTCCTGCTCCTGAGCCCTGCAAAATGCTGTCTTTAATTGTACCTGAGAAACCCCATTGATGTTGGACATGATAGTTTTGTTTTGCCAAGTCAGCTGTTCCCAGCAGGATTAGCCATAGCTGCACCTGTGTACACTAATACTGTGTGAAATGCCTTTTAAAGGGGTAATATTAATCCCTTTAGTGGCAATTTTCATATGCAAATCCATTCAGAGTGCACAAATCCCTTGGCTGTTTGTGAACCCTCAGGGCACTGAAGCACTCCTGTAAGGTTATTTTTTTATTTTCCCTTTGAGCTGTCCCTCCTGATGCTTCCCAGTTCACTTCTGTACCAAGCCTGATATCCTCCCTAACTCTACTGGGGGGAAAAAAGTTTTTCACTGGAGCTGAGTCTTTGCTTGGCTTTCAGGAACCTGAAAAAATAACTTAATGTTGTGCCTCTCCATTTATGTATGCACTTAATTAAAGATAATACACTGTTACCCCCATATAAAACTGTGAAGTGGCCCAAAATATTTTTTTTTCCTGTGTAATGAGCACGCTGCTCTGCTTGTTTTATTAGATATCTGCTGATTTACACTTGCTAAGGATCCAGCCTGGACCTCCTTCCAGTCAGATGGGTGTGAAACTGCCTGCAGGACCTTGATTGTCAGTAAAAAGCCAATGTTAGCAATTTTCATCAGGCAGCATGGAAATTAATTAGCCCAATTTTATGGAAATTAGCTCATTATAAATAATTTTAGTTGGCCCATTCACAAAGCACTTTACACATTAGAAAAAAAAAAGGAAAAAGGAAAAAGCAAAGCTTTGTGAATTGGATACCAAAAAAACTCTTTCTAAAAACAAATGCTCTTCAGCAGCTGTGCCATTGGCAGGGGAGGGGTGGCACCCACAGATTGAGCCTCTAGACTGTGCTTTTTTCCCACTCAGAGCCTGAAAGAGCAGCGGGGAGGGATTTGTTGGGGGCTGCAGATGTCCTTTCACAGCCTGAGGTTGCACATTCTGCTTCTGCAACCTTTGGGCTTGGCCGAGGGAGGAGGAGGAGGCAGAGTGGAGATGGACATCTCTGGGGGTGCTGGTCCTGTGGCTAGAAAAAATAAAACAGTTCAGACACAAATACTTGATTACAGGGATGAGAGCAGGTCCAGGTGCTGGAGGAGCTCTGCCATCTCCTCCCTTTGACTTTTTAGACTGTAGGGTGTCAGCAGGAGGGGCACCTGGCTTCTGAGTGATCTCGTGTCTGTCACAGCCCCAGAAGGCCCCATGGATCAGCTTGGCCCTGTGGCATCTCCAGGAAGTCCAGACCAGACAGTCCTGGGGCTGCTGTGTTTTGATCCCCATCTTTTTTAAGGGTTTCTTGGTTCTGAGGAGTGGCTGGCACAACATCTGTCTCCTGTTTCAGATTTTAGCCACTTTGGTGCTTTTGTCGAGGGGGGTTTTTGATAAAACCTGTCTTCAGACTGCTCATGGAATACACGGGTCATGCAAAGGGACAAACACCTGCACCCCAAGTGAAGCATTGTCACTTTGCTTGAGGAGTTTTCAAGATTTGCTATCTTCCAAAAGTTTGCCTGGGACTCATAATTTTCCCTCTTGATTTACAGAACAGCCAACATGGACTGGTTGTCCTGTTGAAAACCAGTTTTTCCTTCTGAAAGTGTTCTCCCTCAGCCCCGATTTCATTCTCTCAGATCTGTGTGTTCTTTGAGCTGTTGTCTTCTCTCCCTTTGGGGGTGGACAGGTACATCCCTACTGAGGTACATTGGTGGGTGCCTGGCTTAAAATCTCCAACAGCATTCTTGAAATGCCTGCAAAGAAGCTGGGGGGAAAACCCTCCTTATTTAGGGAGTGATGTGTCCTGTGTTCCCAGTGAACCAGATGTGCTCAGGTTCTGCCCTTGCTCAGCCACCGCCTTTCCTGCAAATACCAGTTACAGGAGTGGATCAGGGCATTGTGTCTTGGGAGGTAGATTCCCATTTGGTTTTTGTAGGTCTCTGGGCATTTTCCTGGGAATAATTAGCATCCAACTGGAGCAGCCACAGGATTTTCTTTCCTTGTGTGCCTGGCATTGCAGGTGGGTGACAGAGGAGCAGAGCACCCCAAAAGGCTCCTTTCTCTACCAAGAGAAGCCCTTTGTGCAGCATGTGAGGATGCTCCCAAGTGTGTGGCAGCACACAAGAATCAGTCACTTCTATAATTCTCAATTTTCTCAACCCCTGCACATAAGGAATTATGGCACAAAAGATGTGGTTCACTTTAAAGTGTGAGCTTTAAATAAATTGAAGCTGAAGGAATGTTTTTGGAGGTGAGAAAAATCTTTCTGGCAAGTGACAACATCAGAATTATTACTCCTTCACAATTTGCTTAAGCAGCCACTATAAACAGCTTCTAATCAGGCTCCCTTGGTGTTTAGATATATCTGTGGATTGATTTTAATTAGATTGGCACCTCTTTGTTAATTCTATAATGTTTGTTTGCTTATAAGTTAAGAGTATTTTGATTCTGTGAAGCTGTTTAACTTCTTTAGTTAAATTTGAATGAGTGGGCTCTTAGACATGCTGTTTTCTCTGCTAATGGGATTTTACAAGAAATAAGTGTGGGCATTTTTTTTTCTGACACCCCAACTGCAATTTGATGCATCTGAGGCATCCCCACTGAATTTACCAACATTACCAAATTGGTAATGGCACAGACACAGGAACAATGTCAGTGGTTGGGTGTCTTACAAGGTAATTTCTTGGTGGTTATTGCAGAGCAACAGGTTTGTGGTGTTGGTAAAAACCAAGGGATGGAAAACATATTTACAAGGCGTTTCAGAGTCATTATTGCCCAGCACTGAGTTTTGTATGGAGCATCCCAGTTCAGCCCTCCCAGAGCCTCTGCCTGCTGCTGGAGCTGCCTCTGTTGGGCTGGAGACCTGAGCCAGCATTTTTCCCGACTGAGGAAGAGTTTAGATCTCTGGCAGCTGTGAAGATGCTGAACCCACATGAATTGAGGCTGGAAGTTGGGTTTTGCACTCCTTTCTTTCTTTAGTGTGAAATTGCTTCACTGGAAAAATAGCTGATTATCTCTAACCTGCACCTTTTCCATTATGTTTTTTGTTGATTTACCTTGATTTCAGTTTGTTTTTCATAGTTATTACGGACTTTAGCCTACTTCCCACAGATTGTCAGAGCTCTTCCTATGCTGAACCCATTTCTGTCTGATTATGCAAGGGTCCCCCTGATGTGATCCTGATGAAAAGTACGTAGGGGGCTTGTAAATTGAAAAATGAACTTTGAAACACACCCTCCCTCCTGCCCAAAATGGAGAGTATTCTCCATAAAAAGAACATTCAGCAATGAAATACCATTTGTGCTGAACTGCCTTTATAAATTTGGGCTCAGAAAATGTGACAGGGCATGTTTTACCACTGATGTTATCAGGTCTGCATAATTGTTTCTGCAGCATCCTGCTGCAGCCAGGCTGAATCTGCTTAAATTCACCAAAAGAAAATAAATTAAGACTAAAAGCTGGGCCACAGAGAAAGTGGCCATGGATTCACAGTGACTGTGGGAACACAGAATTGTCACACAGAGGAGCCAAGGTGTGGCACAGGAGAGGGGTGAGAAGGGGCTCCCAGAGTGGAGCAGGACAGTCTGTCAGGACACCCAAAGGTCTTACCTCAGGGCAAGACTTACCTGATGCACAGAAAAGTTTCCAAAAAGAAAGAGGCTGAGATTTGCATTGGAAACATTGCTCAGGGTAAGTTTCCAAAGGACAGGGGAGGGCTGCATTTAGAAATATCCCCCAAAACCCAAAAACCTCCAGTAAGGATTAGGCACTGGGGATGTGTGAGTTTGCAAGCCCAAGGTGGGCAACTCCCTGGGGGCTCCCCTGAGAGGGGAGACCCTCCTGGAGCAGTTCTATGTCAGGAAAAGCAGACACACATTGGACTTTCTCAGTTTTTAGCTGCCGTTTATTGATATCTTATCAAAACTTCAGCACACTGTCTGCACCAGACTCTGTGTGCAGGAAAAACAGCACAAAAATGGCTAACAATGTCTCGTTACAAGGCCTTTTAAGTCTAATCAAAAACTAAGCTACCCAATTAAGAAGTTACACCTAAATTAGTTTTCTTTCTAACCCGATAACTGACCCCTAAAGACCCGCAATGTGGATTTTTCTACCCAGTTACAAGATACCTCCCAAACACAAGAAGAAAGAGGAAGAAGAAGACAGCAACTCAAGACAACACCCTCTATCCTCCATCTTGAACCCATCTATGACATACTAAAAATCCTAAAACCTAAATTTCTCACCCATGTGACACACTTCACTACTCACTGAAATCTCTACAATCTATTTCACACTTTTGTAGTTTCTAGTTTACTTTGAGGCTTTGGAAATTTTCTCCATGAATGAGGGTCAAAGTCAGTGCTCCCCTGGGGGTCAGGACACCCCAGGGAAGACAGAAAAATATTCCCAGTGCCCTGGGTTTCCACAGGGATGGGCATCCCCCACTCTGGGGGTGGTGGGCTCCATCCCAACCCACACTGCACAACCAACCCTCTGTCTCTGGTGTTTATTTGCCTCAGAACAAGGTACTGGGAGAATGCATGGGCTGGGAGCAAGCCCAGCACCATGGAGTTATCCATGCTTTACTGCCAGCACCTTTGTGCAGTTGTTTGAAATCCGTGGGTTTCAGTCCTTCATCTGGCGTTTCTGCCTTTCATCCTAGATCATCTCATCTCTTCTTGATCTCAAATCTGATGACAAAAACAACCCAAACTTTCTCTTGCTGCAACAAGTATTTAATTCAAAGGCTATCTGAAGATCAAGAGAAGAAATTTCACTTTTTGCTGAACTAGTTGATCCAAGCAGCCAAACATGACTCAGTATTTTCTTTTAAAAAGATTGATTATAACAAGCAAGATGATTCTTCTTGCCTGTGATAATTTTGATTCTTAAATTTGAAAAAAGCACAAAATTATGTCTCAGGTCTAAAAATGTTTGTACAGTATTTGCATGATGACACAGTCCAAAAAGCCCCACCTGAGTATCATTACAGGAAAAAATATTTCAGAATAAGGAGTTCTTCTCTGTGGTGTTTCAGTTCAAACAGTCCAGGGGTTGGAGAGATCGTGAGGATGATGAAGCACTGACCCAGAGAAGCTCTGGCTGTCTCTAGTGGTTTTGGTTCATCCATTTGAGATTTTTGGGTTTTTTTGGACACATCCCTGGAAGTGTCCAAGGTCAGACTGGACAGGGCTTGGAGCAACCTGGGATAGTGGAAGGTGTCCCTGCCCATGGCAAGGTCTGGAAGTAGGTGATATTTAAGGTCCCCTCCAACCCAAGCCATTCTGTGATGACTGTGATTTAGGGTCAGGATGGACAGGTACATCCCCACTGAGGTAATTGGTGGGTGCCTGGCTTATAATTTCAACATTTTGGCCATTGTGGTGTTGGTGATGGTTTCTGTATGACACGCCAAGCAGCAACCAAGTCTCCTGTCCCAGGGAGGCTGCTTTGCCATGTGCCTTCACCTCCACTTTCTTCTTTCCAGTGGCAGATTTGATTTCACTTCCCTCTGCAGTCTTTGCACTGAGCCACGAGCTTGGCATTAGCTTAAAAATCCAGTGCACTTCTCTGCCGTGGAAGCATTTGATGCCCACCAGCTGTAATATTCTCATTCCTCTGGTGAAGGAGAGCCCACAGCCACATAGCTCATGTTTCATGTGGGCTGAGCTCTCAAACGTGGTGATATTAACCATTAACTTTTAATTAGACACACAAAATCCTGCAGAATGGGGCTCTCAGTGCCTTGCTCCCGTAAACTTCAGCTTTGAATTTAGTGATGATTTCCAATCCCCTCTCTTTGAGAAATCCCCATAGTAGTTACTCCATGTGTTTCTCTATCTGAGCAGGAGGTGAGCCCCTTGGCTCCTGATTTGCAGACTAAACTGCAAGTAGGAAATGGGGATATATTCATTAGGAAATATTCAGTAGAAAACAGGGAAAAGAGGAGTCTGGTCTCACTGCAGATGTATCCAGTGATAAATGCAGGTGTGGGACTCCCTCCTACATGAGGAGATTACCTTAAAGACAGTTGTAATAGTCTGACTTAAACCTCTAAATGCAATTAAATCCCGAGTTAAGCCTGAAAAATGTGATCTGACATCCTGTCTTTGACTCACCAGGTTTTTGTGTTTCGGTATTACGGCGAACACGCTGTAATGGATCACACACTCCAAAGGGTGTGCTGAAAGGGCTGGGGTAAATCAGGGACAGCACATCAGGCTGGATTTTCAGAGTCAAACATCAATTTCCTTTTTGTAATGTGTGCTAACGTCTGACAGCTGAATATGTATTTAATGAGATTTTGAAAACACAGACTTTTGATCTATTAGAACAACATTCCTTGTGAGAAGGTGACTGTGCTGCTGCATAGCTGAATGCTTTAGGAAAATGAACTCACTTGAAAGCTAAATAAGGCTGAAAACCAGCTTGTTAGCAGAGGAGATGCCATCTACTCTGTCCCAAAACATTGCCTCAGCTGAGGGGGAGCCTCAGCCTTTTTTAAAGGCTCGGAAATGTTTAATTAACCTCACACTTCCCATTAGTTTTCACTTTATTATGCGATGTAACCTATGAGCCCTTGTATCCAGATGTCCCTCAGATGCTGCCTCCCACCTCTTTGGCAGAAGAGCTCTTGATGAAAGCCCAGAAAACTTCAATTTGACCTTAATTTCAACTCCCTTGAACACTCACCACTGCCAGATCAATTCTCTCAGCACAGTAAGTGTGAATGTGTTCTCTCCAGCTGATAATGCTTTTCAGCTTCATACCTGAGCTCTCTGTTTGCTGCTCACAGGAGGTTGCTGCATTTCATGGTTTTGTCATGGCTTGGGAGTTTGGCCAGGGGAGGACTTGCCCTCTGGGTCAGTGTTGCCCCCAGCCTCTCTACTGCAGTGCAGGTAATAAGTAGCATCCAAGAGAAATACAGCATGCAGAATGAGGATGAAGTGGAGGGTTGTTTGGTTCATCTGCCCCTGTCAAAAATACCAGATAAAGTAAAAAGTAGCAGAAGTACCAAAAATCTGTCAAAGATTGCTTGTGAAGAACTGCTGCTGCAGAAGAGGCCGGGGTGATTTAGGTAAGCATCTAAACCACGGGGATTTCTTTGAACTTTGAGCATTGCTTCAGCCTTCGTGTTATTCCTGTGAATCAGCCTACATCAGGTTTCAGTGGAGTAAACTCATCCCTGGTATGAGAGCAGTAGTTTAGGACTGGTTCTTTAAAGTTAAGATTAGCCCTGTTTGCTGGAGATTTGCAATTATTTCCAAATTCTGGAAGGATCCTAATTATTAGCATCCTCCTGTGTGGAAAAGCATGATAAAGTTGGCTATAGAGCAGTGCCTGGGCTATCAGTTTCCATAAATATTTAGAGGTGCTGGAATAAAGGAGAGCAGAGAGCGAGGTGATGTGCTCTTACTCTATCCCATTTCATGGTTATGATAAGGGCTGGTGTGGCACTTTCACCAGGGGAAATGTGGCAGTGTTGGAGCCATCTGGAGGGATTACTCTATTAATTTCCATTGTGCCTTTCGATATCTGTTCCTTTTCTCTGCCTCTGCCTGTGACTGAGCCAGCTGAAATTAATTTACCTTTAGTGACAGGCTGGTACCTAAACAGGCATCTGCTTCCAGCCTGTTGCAAGTTTTTTTTTTTAAGCTGCACCAACACATTTTTTTGGGGAAAAACAATCAATAGAAGCAATGACGAACTTCGAGCTGCCCAAATTGTGAGGCAATAATTGAAGTGAATGGTAAATCGTGTTGCACTTCACCTGAAACACTCCCAGCTTAAATAACTCCTGGTGTTTTCCCTCTCTGATTGGTTTTGGATCTTTATTCGTTCTGCTGAGGTTGGGAGGGAGATCTGAGCTGAAAAGTTGGGAACGGCTGTGAGCAGCCACTTGCTAAGTGTCCATTGCTACAAGTGGGGCAAGTGAGATTTCTCTTGCTTTGTAAAATGTTCCTTTGTCAGGGTTATGTCTTGCAAAACAGTATAAAACAAGAGCCCAGTGATTGCAGACAAGGTGCAATTTAAAATCCTGTGTTTTCCAAAGGCAGAAAACTGGGTAACGTAAAAAACAGTCAGAAAAAACACTGTAGAGGTGTCATGTAATGAGATAATTTTATTTTTCTTTCAAGCGCTTCTGTCTTGCTTCGGTGGGCAAAAAAAATTTACTAAACACAATACATTTTATATTTTTCTTAGATCCTGCAAGAGAACAGTAAGTAGTCACAAAAAGGGGGTCAGCTAAAGGCTCATGGCAGCAGATCAAGCAAGTGCAAGTTTTCTGTCTGCAGAGGATGTAATTTGATGCAGAGCACTTGGGAAAGGTGTCACAGGGTTTCATAGTGCAGGCAGCACTTTCCTATAATTATAATTTTTTTGTATTTGATGCAAAATTTTTGCCATGGTCCTCAGCTGAAGAGTAGGGAGCAGATTTCCAATTTTTCCCAGCTACAGGTCTCCCAGAGGTAGTTGGAGGGGTAGAAGGCAGCACCATCAACTGCAGCATAGCTCAGGGTCTCCAGAATAGACCCTGTGCTTCAAAGCTGGCCAAGTGATCTTGGCTTGGGTGAGCAAGATTAAAATAAGGAATACCCACCTGGATGATTTTTTTCCCCTCCATGTTTTCAATGAAACTTTTTTTTTTTTTTCCTTAACAAAGCAGAGGTTTCTAAAAGTGCCTCTATTATCAGATTTTGGGTTTGTTAAGGAAATACTGCAGTATTCCTTTGAAGGTCTTTGCCTTTCATAATTTTGTGGGTTGTTTCTAACACTGCTGTTTCCTGGCCAGCTGTGTTTCTGGTAGTGTCTCCTTTTCTCTGGCTGGATATTGCTCTCACCCTTTTAAAACCTTTTTCCCATGGTAGGGTGAGGGAATTCCCACAATTCCTTATCAAATTGCCATGTTAGAAATTGTGATTCTGGCTAGCAAGAGGCATGGATCCCAGCCATTCCCTTGGCACAAAGTCACATCACCTGAACTCAAGCCTGCCTTCAAACCCATAAAGAAATGTCTGTTCCAGGATGTAATATACTTTAACTTAATTTTAGGGACTTGACTTTCACGTTCCTCACTTTTTTGTATGCAAGCTTTGTGTAGGTACAAAAGGGTTTGTTTATAAATGCTGACAGTATATCTCTGTATCAGATCCATAGAGAAGCCTCTGTTATGGGGTGTAGGAAATATATCTGCTAGAGATAGGGGCACTGAAGGAGTCTCCAGTCTTTTTTTCAAGTCTCTGTCCCTGTAGGTGAGACAAAATCTCTGATAAAACAGTGCAGGACAGATTGGAACTTGTGCCAATTGTAGTGACTGGGGAGAGATTTCAGGGGAATCAGTTTGTGTCTGCAAAGTCTTAAGTCCCACCTCAAAAAACCAAAAATAAACAAACAAACAAAAAAAAACCATAAAAACCTTGGAAATTTTACTACTCAAACTTCCACAGATTCTAAAGCCAAGAAATATAAATAAAATCCCTCCCAGCTTTATCCAGTGTGGGTTTTTTTCTTTCATCTTTTTAAAGTGTCTTGAAGATGCCCAAAGATCGTGATTTCCAAGGCAGGTAAATTTTTCTTGGAGCATAATAAAAATAGTTATTCAAAAACCTTCTTCAGCTATGGAAAAAAAGTTTAGTGGATTTTTTAAAAAATAGTTCAAAGTTCTCTAATCCTTGCCTCAATATTTGTATCAAGTTTGTTGATGAATTTTTGCAGAGAGTTCTGTGATGTCTGCTTCTGCCAATCCTACATTATTTTGGGAAGGATTTCCGTGTCACTGACTCTTTCCCTTTGCCTGAGCAAGCAGTTGAGCTGGCTTTGTGTTTGAGTTAAAATGGCCCCAAAATGTGTTGTAGTTTCATGTACTCTGTCGGACTTGGTTTTGCTTGTGGAAGCCCAAGAGCTGCCTTTTTTTTTTGTGTGTGTGTGTGTATGTATTCTGAGAAAACAGTGAGCAAGTCTTCAAGAAGCCTATGGGGAGATTTTAGCTACAGCAGAACCCTTCCAGAGCTGGATAAATGGCAGGCAAGAGAAGGCCAGGCCTTTCTAATCGGAGTACAAGCCAAACTTCTCCAGGGGATCCTGCAAGGGAGATTATTTACCCTCATATTGGTATTCTGGAAGTGACCCACCATGGTGAAAAGAGAACATTATGGTGCTTCAGTCAAGGTTTGAGGCTTTCAGGTCAGTCCCTTCAGAGATGAATGGGATGAGACACTTTGCCCTTGTGTCACTTGTGAGAAAAGGCCTTGAGACCTAGAGAGTGTATTAATTTAAGCTTGAGAAAAAGCTCCCAATGTTCATGGTTATATCTTGTAATATGTTAACAAGGCCACAGACAAAATAAAAAGCCACTCTAGGACACGTGAAAGCACGACGCGAGCTGCTGCTCTTGCAAAGGTGAAGAAGAGGGAATTTATTTTCTCACTCCAGCATTTATGCTTTTCCAAGAGTGACAGTGGATTGGAGGGTGAATGTGCCACCTCTCCAATGACATTGGACAAACTACTATTATATTAAGTTTCTCCGCCTCTGTGGAGGAATGGTAAACAACAGATTGTTTACAGAAAGTTGTGTGAGAAAGTTCTCTACAAGAATGTAAACTCAGAAGGCTTTAAAAAATCTTAAGAATCAGGGCAACAATAAAATGCAATTACCCCTGTTTGTTTCACAAACTAGTGAAGAATTTAGGAGGCTGTGAGAAGCAGCAGTGAATCATGCAAAAGTGTTTGTGGTTAAAATCAAATCTGCTCCTTTCCAAAGAAAAGGGCCTCTACACCTTAAGACAAGACTCAGGGGAGAGAGCTTTGGTCTGGTGTCAGCAATGCTTAGGCTGATCCTGGGTGGGTGTAGGTCAGGACTTGGATTACATTTATGTAATCATAAATCAACACAAATTAACCCAGCTTGGCTTTTGGGTTATTTGTTGACTAGACCTAATTTTTGGCACTTGAAGGTGATTTATCCCTGAAGTGAGTGGTGGTGAGTGGTAGCCCTAAAAGTTTAAGAGGGGAGTTGGATGTGCTGCTGACGTGACCTGCAGTGAAGCTTCAAAATGTCCATCCTTGGGAAGTCATCTACCTCCTGATTTAGTCTTCTTCTCCAAGTGCCTCTCTTGGTGTGCCAAGATAACCTTCAAGCAGCGTGAGTTTGAGGCATGGAGAGGATGATAACACTTAGCATGGATGATGCTCTCAAATCACTCCAAAGAGATTTGGGCTTCAGGAGCCTTTGGATGTTTCTTAAAAAGAGTATGACAAGCTGAAGTTTTTCTGGTAGGAATACATGGCTTGAGGGAAGACCACATATATCAAAAGCTTCACAGCACTGACTTAGTTGTTGTGTCTTCTACTCAAAGCTTTCTCTGATCAAATTTGGCTTTGAATCCATGCCAGCCTCATAAATCTGGTCGGTGGTTCTCCCCTGCCCCTAAAATGAAAAAAAAGAAAAAAATTACAAAGACTTTCAAACTGTGCTGTAATGACATGAATAAACAGTCCTTGTGTACTTAATATAAAAACAGTTAAGAGCTTTCTTTTTCTCATAGATTAAAAAATAGCCAGAAAGGAAATTTATTGAGCAAATTTAGTGCCTTGAAATATTTCAAAGAACTTGCAGGCTGTAAACATTTCCCCTGTTTATGCTGGTGACCCTTGTGATGCCTGAAGGAAATTTTAGTGTTGAGAGAAACTTTGAAGCATTGAAGAAATACTATGGACTTAAGCAATAGTCTCTAGTGGATTAAATTGCTAGGTCTTCATTCCTACTTGGAGATGGGCCCTATCCCAGAGATTTTGGGAATGTACAGTATGAAGTCATACTAGGCATTTTGAATACTATTCAAAATAAGCTTTTTAGTTCTTAGAAGATGAAATGCTATTTTTAATATTATTCAAAATAAGCTATTTAGTTCTTACAAGATGTAATACTTTTCTACTCACATGGTTATTTTCCTAGGGAACATGTTCTCTAAAGCAAGAAAACTTCCTGCTGCTTAAACCTTCCTACTGAAAGTCAATGCCCTTTGTGAGACTTCTTGGAATGCTGCACAAAATCCCTCCTCTGGGCCAGGGATGCAGCAGACTGCATAGATTGCCAGGAACTTGTCCAACACCTTCGACTTTTGACACCATATTTGCATGCTGTTATCTCTTCTGAATGTCACTGTGTTGCTGTTTCCCGTCACTGATTGTGCCTGGAGTCCTTCTTGTAGATGCATCAACCCTTCATTCCTGCCTCTAATCCATGGCTGACCATCCAGCAAAGCTTTCTGACTGGACCTCATTTTTTAAAGAGATTTTTTTAAGAGATTTTTAAAAGAATCTCTTTAACTCAGAGTGCATGGGTAAATGTCTTTGGCTTGCAGGACTCAAGTACATGCTTCACTGTGCTAAATATAGATGAACTCTTAAGTATCTGCTTGTTTAAAGTGATCGTTTTCTAATGGTGTGAGGTTTCTTCTCTTTATGTGGTTAACAAATTGCTGATGGCCAGTTTCATATTCTTCACACACATCTAATATTTGCAAGAATTTGCCATCTACTGTACTTTGGAAAAATGCCGTGAGTTGGCACTGAACTATTCTGAGGGATATTTTTGCAAATAAGTTGTGTTCAAGCACATCAGTCTTTGTTACCATCCACATACATCACACTTAATAATTTCTGTTCTCTTACTGAGGGACTGGAACTAATTTTTAAAATGGTTTTCATGAGTTACCGAAGACAAATAATGTTTATCTTATGAATCATCAAATGGAGTTTTTATGCTCAAACTATGTAACTATTAAATATGCAAATAGTTCTTTTGACAGAATTCAAATTCTCCTAAAACTTGACTCAATAAATGAAGGTGAATCAAACTTATGGTTATGATTCACGAAATTACGTGTGAACCTCATAATATGTATTTAAACTGTGCCAACTCTTAGGAATAGAAATCACAGAGCCAAGTTGCAAACTGGTTTCCAGAAAGCTGTGACCAGCTTCTCCTGTGCTTTGCCCTTCCTGCAGCTCCTGGTTTGGATGCCTGTGTCGGAAATTTGACATTGTGCATCATTTTACCAGAATTTCTGACTTTGCCTTCAGTGGGAGCTCTGTCCTCATGTGGCTTTTATGTAGCCGTGCTTTGCATTGTGGCTGTGGACATTTTCTGCCATGTAAATATGCTGTTTTATTGGCGTGAGTGTGTGAAAGTCTGTTTTTTTGAGGAATCTGAATTGGCACAGTCACCACTACCAGTGCTCCCACAGGATGATTGATCTTGAGCCTCAAATATGAAATTGAATAGCTTTTCAAATTGCTCCAGTCCTTAACATTTCAGTGACATTCTAGAGCCTGTAAATATAAATTCAAATACCTTGAATCATCTAATGCATTACAGACTCTGTGTTGTTGGGCACAAGCTTGTCATTTTTCCCCAAAAAGTGCTGTCACAATTAGGTCGTATAAGATTTTTCTGTAAATCAATCTGTTAAGCTCCATATTGCATGGTGACATAAATAAATGCCTGGCATTCGCTTGTTGCTGCTTGGTAATATTGAACCTAAATCTTAACATTCAAAAGATGAATAAATTATAGACCTGTTAGTTTTATGTTTTTTTTCCCAGCTTGCTGGTAGCAATCCCATCATTCTGCACAGCTGCTCTGCCTTTGTCTTGTTCCACCAATAGTGACATCCAGTGCCTTGGCTCATTGTCTTGTTTTCAGCCTTTCTCCCTCCAGCCCTGTCTTGGTTTGAAAGACAGGTGTCTGCCAAGGAAGGTTCCATTGGAACAGAAAATGTGAATCCCCCCCTTCACCCCAAATTATTATGACTTTGAAATTACGGGGCTTTCATGCAAAGATGTGGGGAAAGGAATAACAGATCGTTGCTAGAATGCATACGTATAACAAGACAAACAAAAAAAGCAACAACAAGCAAGAACAGAAACCCGCAACCAAACCAGAAAAGCCCTTTTAAATTATTTCAATGTATTTTGACTAGTTGTGCAAAATTTTGTCTTCCTTATGCACTTGCCTCTTTTGAGATGCACTGTTCCTCTGGCAGTGCATGGAACATTCACAGGGCTCTGGTCCAGGGCTCCCTGGTGAGTTCATCAAGAGCTCTCTTGAAGGACGATGGTGGAGGAAGGCTCAGTAATGGTGATTATATTTTTTTTAGGCACTTACACATTTCTGGTGAGGAATCTGTTCACTGGGGAGCTGTTCTAAAGGAGGATGACAGAACATCCATGTGGTTGTCCTGCTTCCTTTTATGCCGTTTCTGCTTCGTGGAAGGAGTCTAAAATCTGTTCATTTCCCAGAATCTCATTAAAGACTAATTTGGAAAGCTGGAAAAGAAAATAACTACTTTGGATTAGTCTACCTACATTTAAAATAATTGCAGTTGTTGAAGTGACCAAAAGCTCTCCACTTCAGGTAGTTCATTGGCACTTTCTGTTTCCATAGATTCAGCAGTCGGGGTGAGGAAAGAGAGGAGACAAGAAGGGAATTACTATTCCTTCTGTTATAATAAGGCCTTGATTATTCTTGCATGAAACAGATTTTATTTATCTCCTTGAGCATTTCATAGATTTCCTTTTATAAGGTTAGTAGAGGTGCTTTTTCATCTTGTCACAGCTCATTCCTCCCACCCTTCTTGGTGTTGATTTTCGCTAGCTGCAGGGTCAGTGAGTCCAAGTGTATTTTGTCTTTCAACTCTTTGATCATTCAATCTTGGCAGAGTTATTTTGAAGGTTTGGGGCTTTTTTAATATATTTTAAGTCATTGCCAAATGATTTTGGATAATGAGCTATTGAAGAGCAGCAGAAGAGTTCCCCACCACTACCAGCAGCAGGATAAAACAAAGATAAATGCAGCCTTGATATTCCTGCCTTTTGGGAAAGTTCTGCTCCTCCAACGTTTGTGGTAACCCTGATACGGGATGACAAGTTAAAGTATCCAGAAATTCAGCAGAATTAAATGCCCAAAATGCAGAAACATATCGACAGTGACAGAGGGAATTGTGCTGGGAGATGTGACAGCATGAGCTCGCCACCGCGTTGTCTGAGCTGCAAGCTCAGCTTCGAAATCTGCAAAGGGATAAACCATAAGTGCCATGAAGAAACATGTTGGCAAGCTGAGGATGAACTGAACTGAACCGAACCAGGTCATTCCACTCAGCTCCTCAGAAATATTTCAATCTGAGCTCACAGAAACGTTCTGCTTTCTTTCAGGATTTTCAAAATTATTGCAAAGGAAAAAAAAGAAAAAACCCAAACCATTAGGGAAAAAGAAAATATTATCAGCTAAATAAATGAATTAAAGGAAGAGAAAGAGGCACTGCTGGGAAGCTGGGCTTGGATCAGTGGAGCATTTCTGGCTCAAAGCTTGAAATCCATCTCTGTTGCCTTTCCCTCCTTTAGAAAAGCTGTGACTGTCATTTCTGGGCTGAACAACTATGAAATGGTTGCTGCAATTTCAGGGTATGAGTTTTTGTCATCATTCTTGTCCTATTTTATGTAATCTGTAACAGAGCAGGTATGGATTTTATTCATCCTTATTGTTCAGAGGAACATTTAAGTGGGAACCAAAACTGAGCAGAAGCCAGGTAAGAAATGGTAGGTGACATCATCATTCATTCCCCCATCAGAACAAGAGACAAGCACATTGCCAGGGTTTTCTATGGCCTCCTAAGGAGGGCAGTGGGAATAATGAAAAAGTCTGAAACATGTGCAACAAAAGGCAATGGATTTTCTCAAACTGCCTGCTTTCATGGTGGCTTAGTTCAAATATGCCCAGAATTCCGGGTTATGCCTATCACAAATCATCAAACAAATCCTTTGTGGTGTGAATTTCTGTGTAATAGATCAGGGATCACTGGCAAAGTCCTCCAGGGCCACTCTTCTGCAAGTAACAAGTGGTTTTCAGGAGGAGACAACCTTTTGAAAACATCTGTATGTCCAAGGGAACTGTTACCAAGTGCTGAACACTGGACACAAGCATAAGGAAGGTTTGAGAAAAGCAGTGAAAGATATACAATTCTGTTGAAAGAATGAGCTGGTAGGAAAAGCAATTCCCAGAGCAATTATAATTCACCTCTGGGGTGTCCAAAGTTCACAGAGGCAAAGACAGCCCTAGATCCTGGCAACAGATAGAAATATGTCTTGTGTTGACAATGAAAATGTAGCAGCTTGAAAACCAATGTTTAGAATATATGAAATTCTATAATTAAAATTTTAGTAAAGTAGAACAGTTAAAAAGAAGACATCTGTTCATAAATCTTTCTGATGTCCCCACCACAGGAGCTAAATTTGGTGTTTAGTTTGCTTTGCTTTTAGACATCCTGCTTCATCCTACAGGGCCAGGTCTGTGGTGTGCCTGGGGTCGAGTTTGGATGCTGTTGTTCAGACCACCTTCTTCAGTGAGATACTTGCCTTAGGAGTGTTCATGGTATGATGCAGAAGAGCTCCCAGGGGTGGGTTCCTGTTGGTTTTCCATAGTCTGGAAGATTCCTCAGGATGCATGGTTTAGGTAGCAAAGGTTGTGTGCAGACCTAAGAGCAGCCTTCCAGTATTTCAAGGGGGCCTGCAAGGCCAAGGACTCTTCCTCAGCAGCTACAGTGGTAGAACAAGGATTAATGGGTTCAAACTGATTGAATCAGAGAAAATTTGGGTTAGATATCCAGAAGAAATTATTCTCTGTGAGAGTGCTGGGGCCATGGTGCAGGTTGCCCAGAGAAGCTGTGGCTGCCCCATCCCTGGAAGCTTCCAAGGCCAGGCTGGGTAGGGTTTGGAGCAACACGGGATAGTGGAAGGTGTCCCTGCCATGGCAGGGGGTAGAACAAGATGGACTTTAAGGTCCCTTCCAATTCCAACCATTCTGGGATTATAAAGGCTGTAAAATCTGTTCTGCTCCACTTCACATCCACCAGCAGCAAAATCTCTCTCAGACGCTGCACTGCCTCAGAAAGAGATTCTCAAATGGAAGCCTGACATTCCTTGAGTGCCTGCTGTGCCAGGGTCTATCCCTGTGTTTGACTCTGTATTAAGACCCTTACGCACTTCACAGGGATTTGTGCTTGTGTTGCCCTGATTCTTAAGACTTTCTAAAGCCTTCTGAGTTTACATTCTTGTAGAGAACTTTCTCACACAACTTTCTGTAAACAATCTAGTGTTTACCATTCCTCCATAGAGGCAGAGAAATTTGATGTATTAGTGGTTTGCCCAATGTCATTGGAGAGGTGGCACATTCACTCTCCAATCCACTGTCACTTTTGGAAAAGTATAAATGCTGGAGTCAGAAAATAAACTCTCTCTTCTTCACCTTTGCAGTAGCAGCGGCTCGTGTCGTGCTTTCACATGTCCTGTAGTGACATGCTTGATCTGAGGATTTCACTGTAAAAGAGAGGTGTGAGGTACTGAGAATGGGGAAAAAATTCCTTAATTTTATAGAGTGTGCATGACGCTCCCAGTAGGCAAATTATTATAGCTTAAGACTATAATTAAATTAAAATAAAACATCTTAGTATTTCCTTGGCAGCACCTTCATGAAACACCAAACTATTTCTTTTAGGGAGAGGTTGTGTAACTTGCCTGGTGATGACTGGATAGAGATACATGAATAATCTGGGGCGATGAAGGAGTGATTGGAATTCTAAACCCTGTTCCCAGAGGCACTGGGATGAGGCGATACCCTCTGTAGACACCCTGAAAAAGAAGCATTGCTGTTTTACCTCTCCTGCCCTAAGGGCATGGCTTCTGACTGGTACAGAATGACAGCTGGAGGAAAAATTACATATGCTAATTACTCCAAAATTACTTAATTGCTATCAATTATTTTATCACAAAATCAATTAATATTGTACTGCAACGCATTTTTAATTAAAGGAGTCGATAAAAATCAGATAAACTGTGGACACAGAAAAATTGTGGCAAAACTCCAAAGTTAGTCTCTAATAAGAAATGAAGCCCCAAACAGTTCAGCACTGAGATTGAATTAGTTGTTATTTTTATTAAAAAATAAGAGCCCACAGCAAAAACATGAAAGCAGAAGCTTCTTTGTGAGGGAGGATAAAGCTTTTTGTGAATGAAGCTGAAAAGGACACTAGTAGCTATGGGTTTTCGTAACTGTCTACATGCTTCTGAGGTAATTTTAATCTTCATTTAAAGGAAAAAAAAAATAGAAGAATCACTGTGTTCCAGTGTTAAAGTTATTGTGCTTAAAGTGATGCTTGAAAAGGAATAGATCTTCAATACTTAATCACTCCTAGAACAAAAGCATGTTTTATATTCAGCACCTCCAGTTAAACAAACTCTCAGAATTTTTGGTCCTAGTCTCAGAGTAAAGAGGTTTCTAAGGGTAAGAAAATAAATGCAAAAAAAACCACAAAAAACCAACCAACCAAACAAAAAAAAAACAAACAAAAAAACCCCCCAAAAAACCAAAAACCTTGGTTCTGTGGAAGTATCTGGGTAGAAATGTGATTGAAGGGATGGTATGTAATAAATTCCAGGACAGATCTCATGGTGACAAAATTCAGCACTGCTCTGTTGGCATTCCTGGGGTTCATGCTGTGCCCATCTGAGAGCCACAGTTGAAAGAGGCTTCTGGGAATTCAGGGACACCAATCATTCACAACTGGATAATGGCAAGAACAAAACCTGGAGAACATCAGAGGCATAATTAATCCTCTGCCTTTGCTTTTGAGTCATTATGTGGGGTATGTGAGTGGGTGGAAGTTTGCATGAGAAAGGAAGATGCTATACTGCTGTCTAGAAAAGGATGTGGATGTCTGGTGTGTGGCAAAAACATGCAGGTGTTTGGATGCTGGTATCTTATTTTTGGAATGATTTGCTGGCTTGTTAATGATGGCAGCCAGGAGAAATGGGTACGGGCTTCCAGAGGATGGGTGGGTTTTGTGGGAAGATGCAGGGGTGCTGTAATGTATGTGCCTAATGGAGATAAAGTTATCTGGCCTAAATTTTTCAAACTCATGAGGAGAATTTAATGTTTGGGGCTTCATTGACTAATGCACAAAGCAATTTGAGTAATGAAAAACTGCTCTTTGTCAAGCAAAAGCAAGAGGCATTGATGGAAAAGCTAATTTATTTACTCTTTTATGGAGAGAACATGCTTTGCTGAAGTTCAAAACTGACTGTGCAGCTATTGATGACTATTCCTGTGAGTAAAATGGCTAATGAAAGCACTGACACCCTCCCCGTGCCTCTCTTTCGAAACCTGAAAGCTGCAGCTTTGCTGAACATTTGTAAAGGAAGGACTCACAAGTGTTCGTTGTTGTTGTTGTGTGGTAAAAGCTTGCATTTTTCAAGTATTAAGTGCTAGAAATGGCTTGTTTCAGAGCACTGAATGGCTGGAAGGATTTGGTTATTCATGGGCCTGTCCTGGCTGCCCCATCCTCCCCTTGCCCACAGCAATCCGCCCTCTCCCAAAGCCCTCTGCCCTCCTGCTACAGCGGTGGCTCTCTCAGAGGGTCTGTGAGCCACAGCTTGGGGGCAAAAGAAAACTTGCTCATTTTCCCTCCAGCTGAAAGAAGAGGGTCACTGACAAAATTCACCCTGCTCCAAGTCTCATCAGCAGTCCTGGCATTGTTGTGTATTTATGAGTCCCCTATCTGATGTGCTGTTTAGGAGCACTTTGGTTCATAATTCCTGATCCTAGAGACAATTTTACCAGTTGTAGCACCCACGTGGGGAATTGCCAGGTGAGTTCTCTACTTCATCTGGCTACAGACAAGTTCATCTTCCTCCCTAAAGCTGTGTCCGTAACCTGCTTACACCAGGCTGGTTGCCTGAGCGTGGGAGTGCTGTGTGTTGCTGTCAATTTGAAATCAATGTATGAATCAGGAATTTTGCTAAGGCTTGATTGAGAATCTGTGGTTATGCTCTTCTCTGTGCCACGAGTCTGAACTGAGATTTTAAGCTGCAGCTTTTGCCCAAAGCCATTAAATGGGAGATGTTGGAGGTCTGTTTGCTTAAGGGAAGGGAAAGGTTTAGAAGATGGAAGGAGAGAAGGGGAGGAGCTGAGATTTGGGCAATTTAGTGTATGCTCTGACAAATTAAACCCCCTAATGAATGGGGATTTGAATCTTCACCTGATAACTTCTCTTAGACTCACTGTATCACATCCCCGAGCTCTTGTTGTTGCAAAGCTTAAGAAGTTCTGTTATGTGACAACAAGGATATTGCAGTGTGTGTTAAAAGGTGTCAGCTTCTTATAAAGACAGAGAGGCCTTTGAGTAAAAAATGTTAAAAATCTGACAATCCTTTCTCTTGAAATCAGGGGGCGATTTGCCTGAGAAGACTTTTGGCTATGATCCTGTAAAATTAATTTCCCCCTGTACAAACTCCTACGTCCACATTCAAAAATGGAATGCCAGCTGAACAGTGCACACACACACACACACACACACACACACACACACACACACACACAAGTATGCTGGAATGGCACGAGTGCCTACAGTCTAAACTATGTCAATCCCACAGACATTTTTGATGGAATTGTATCCCAGTGACCTGTGGTGGTTTTGTGCCCACACTGGAAAGCCACACTCATGTTTGGTGTGGGGAAGGCCTGTCTGGATTCCCACACACCACGCAGTGCCAGGCAGCTGACTGGATTGAAAGGAAACTATGGGAACATACCAGTGTAAAACATACCTTTTAATGTTAATATTCTTTTTCTATTGACCTCCTAAAAATAAAGTTGCCACCTGAGCTAACAAATATGCGCCTTAAAACCAATAGTAAAATGTGTTATTTTCATGTCACCCACACAGAAGTCAGTAATGTCTCCCTGTCTGGATACTCCAAGATATGAACTTTTTGCAAAAAACTGTGCAATTTTTAAAAGAAAATATGTCTAGAGCTTTCTCATTCTGTTTTACACTTCATGTAGTTATCAGTGTGTTTTTCCATCGTGTCGTGTAGCATGATGTAAGAGGACAAGTGCAGTTATGTGCTCACTGTGTAGATGGTGAATCTGAAGAGATGGAAGGTGGCTGGGCTTCAGTCATGGATTTTTTTTAAGATTTTTTTTTAATGCTTCACTTTTTGCAAAGGTCAGTCTGTCTGCAGAAAAGTGACATTTCTATGAGAAACACAATCTGGTAGGCATGTACAGAAAAAATTAAATGCAGACCACACCACATCCTCCTTGTTAGTGCTCTTGAGTATACACACTCAGCTTTGAAGATCACCAAATCACCTTCCTGATGACAGGGGTTGCTTCAGAGGAGTCGAGATCCTGCTTGGCATGTGCTGAAGCATCCCTTATCCAAGGGTCTCAGATGTTAGGCAGAATCCTAAGGTGTTAGGCAGAATGTTACAGGGAGTAAACAGGCGGAGATGAAAAGTTCTGACTGACCATTTGATGAAGGTGGGGCCATGAAGTACCAATTCAGCTTTCTGGCTTTCAGACATTTTCTTGCTCTGCTGTCTCAAACGTGTTTGTCTGCCCTGGCCTCCTCCTTCTCCTTGCCTTTGATCGATTTTTCATGAGCTTTGTGCAGAGGACGACTCATGTCCAAAACATGAGCACAGCTGTTTACTACTGAGACCTGTGTGTACTTCACAGAAGGGTGTTTTCTCTATTTCTATAAATCTGGCAGAGCTTCCTTTTATCCATGGCAATGTTTGTTCAGAAGATGGAAGGTTATTTAGAGAAAGCAATCAAGGGACATAACCTTTTTTCCCCCTTATTATCAGAAGTTTATGCAACATGACTTTGAGAGTCTTTATGACAGTTTTCTGCATTTAATCCTCTTAGGTTGGAAGGAAGAAACCAGGAGAGGAGCAAGTGCTGCACAGTATCCCAGAGATTCTAGTGAAACCAGAGATTGTCCCCAGAGCAGGATGTCTCCCAATACTTTATCTCCCTTCAAAAAAATGCTGAGTTTAAGTATAGGGCAACAGGCAGGGAGTGGAGGTGATGTGCTGGCTGTTCCTTGGATTTGAGGGAGGAGGTATTTGGAGTAGGGTGCCCAAGGTAGGTACTCTTAGGACCTATTTTTTCATCTGGGGTTTAGCCCCTGTGTTTGATGTATGCATGTGTGATCAAAAAGTGGCTCTGAAAAATACCAGCACATTTCCTATAAATTCCAAAGATCCTGTGCTTTCCACGTGCATCGCTGTGACTTATGGAAAAGCTGTGAGTGTTGATGCCACAGCACCTAAGCTGTGGTCTGTGGACCTTGGTGGTCACTGGCCTCATTATTCTTGAGGGCATCCTGGTTTTGAGTATTAATTACAAACAGGTGAATATTCCCCTGCATTCTGATTCTCACCTGCCCTTCAGCAGGGTGGCTCAGGGAGGCAGCCTGGCAGGGCTTCTGACCATTTCATGGGGCTTCTGGTCAGAGCTACCCAGCAAAACTGCTCCATATCTCCTGCCTGGTGCTGCCCATGGAGTGATATCCTTAGGGACACCTTCCTGTGGGTCTGTTAGTCCAGGGACCAAGTGCTGTCCCCTGCCACGTGCCTGGGGACAGTGTGAGAGCAGCAGCAGAAGCTGACAGGCCGTGCTTTGCGCTGGCCCCGACGGCCAGTCTCGGGAGCCGTGCTTATAAAGCACTTCCTAATGAAGGGAAAAGAAGCCAGAGAGTTATTTTCTAAGAATAAAAATCCCTTTATGGTTTTTTGAAAACTACTTCACACTTTGCACAAATGATCGCCTAGCATCTGGCAGGCTGGGTTTTTGCCATGTGTGGCAGAGGATACAGTTTGTGTAGTTGCAAGCAATCAACTAAAAAAGCTTTTGTGTGGTCCTGGAGCCCAGGAACTTGTTAATTTTGAGCAGTCGTTTTCTGCATTTAGCCCATTAGAGACTCTATTTTTGGTGACCTAATTTGAGCTCTTTAAAAAATAATCAAGCAGCATTTTTCAGATCTGATTTGTAATGGGACTGTGGATTGGTTTTGCAGCTTGAAATGAAAGTTAGGGGAGGGGGTAGAACTTTTATCTGCTTGGTCCTTCAGAGCCAACATTTGCAATTGATTTTAGAGGCCCTCTAGGAAGGTTAATCTGACAAAGACTGTGGCTTGGCTTCACCACTTCAAGGGTTATTGTTTGACTTGCCGCTGGGAAAATAATAAAGTAGCCAGGTTTAAATAATACTTTCTGTGCAAGAACTTCCAGGAGTGCTAGCAAGTAAGTATTACTGGGCATCATCCAAACACTGTCAGAGGCTGTGGATTTGCCTGCTCCCCAGCGTGTAGGATGGGGTTTGGGTTGGAGAGCAGCAATTGGAGCACATGGCAGAATGTCTAGCCGTGGGTTTCAGAGCTGGGGTCAGAGCTCGCACACAGAGATGCTGTGCTCTGGCTCAGCTCTGGGAATTAGTGCCCTGCAGGAGAACTGCTGGCCTCTGCCTGCCTGTGGCTGCAGAGGGTCCCTGGGCACCACAGACTTTCAGTTCCTGTGAGAGGAGAGGGATGCTCACAGCTGAGGGCAGCCCAGGACAGGTGACGGCGTTTTCAGCTGTGCCCTTGGGACAATTCCAGGGAAACTAAAGCAAAGAAAAAGACCTACAAATAAAATCTCACTTTCTGACTTTATTTATGAATTGTTTTTGCATTTTCTGGCCATTCAAGATTATGTTCCCAAATACCAGGTTGCCTGGAGTGGCATTGCAGTGGAAACATACTTTTTTACTTGTTTATTCTTCAATTTCTCTGGATACCCCTTTTCCTCCCTGTGCCAGGAAGCTGCCTGGGGAGCAGATCCCAATTTCAGGCTCCCTTCTGAGGGAGAGCAGCCTGGTGAAAATGGCATTGCAAACACAGGCACAGAGTGATCCTCTGAATCCCTATGAAGAGTCTCTGTGGTATTTCTAAGGCTCTGCAAATTAGAGATTAAATCTGCTAGCTCTGAAGGAAGGGAGAAGACAGCTCCCCCTCTCTTGGAGACCCAGCAGTCCCTGGTGTGGAAAGGTTCACAGGCTGTTGAGGTGCCTACAGGGCAAATGTGATGCATATGTGCACCTCCTGGCCATTGTCCTCTGAAAATCCTTCATTGAGGCATAGGGAATGGGAGGGATAGAGCTGAAAAATGTAGAATTACACCAAAGGTTTGGAGCAGCTGTGAAACTCTTGCTTGGGCCAGCTGAGCCTTCTTGTTATTGAGGTTAGAACTCATCCTTCGTCCTTCTTGATCCCTGCTCAAAGGCCAGGTTGTGTGGGGCAGAGTACAAGTCTGGTTTAAATTGGAGTTTCTTCCTGTTGAATGCTCTGTGCCTCTCTTTTCTCAGCATAAATATTCTTCCAGGGGCCACAAATTGTCAAAGATGAGAGTATAATTCAGTTGACATTGGATTGTAATTAAAAATGTTTGGCCTATTAGAAATACGAGAATCCTATATTTAATTTATATTTGATTTTTTCTTAAAAGATAAAAATCAGTAATTTACCAGTTTCCATGGCCATTTTTCTGTTTCTGTAGCTCAAAAGTATCTTGATCCAACAAACAAGATGTGGCAAATGTTCTAAATAGTGTTCAATTTTATTTTTTTTACTGAAAAAATATGTAAATGCCCGAGAAATTATACTTTGAAAAGTGGCTACTGCAAATTAACAGCATTTCACATGGATCTTACTTTGCATTTTTAATGCCCATAATGGGTGTCCCAAATTACATGATTTGCATTATAAACCAGAACAACTCCTGTGTCGCTGCTGCTGTCCAACAGTTGAATAACAAGGCTTTTCTTTCCAAACTGTATAAATACATATTTACCCAAATGATGCAATTTAGGGTTCTGTTATTTACGTTTTCCTGGTCAGTCAATCATGCTGACATCTTTAATTGCCAATGCTTTTTAAATGCATCTGAGTGAGTCTGGTGTTTGAGGAATGGAAGTGCCAGGCGTAGGCTGGGAGTGATCATTTTGTTATTACACTGACATTTTTGCTCTGGAGTGGTACCTTCTCTTTCTCTGCCTTTGTCTTTTGGGAAATGTTGGGTTATTGTGTTGTTCCACGTTCAGCAGTGATGGTTTTACCTTTCCCCACTGGGCCCGTGGCACTAAGGGAAGGGTTGGGGACGTGCTGGTTCCTTGAGCCACTCTTGTGCCAGGCTTTGTTCTGCAGGTGGGTTTTCCCATGTTTCATCAGAAACCCAGGATGCAGTGTCCAGCCACTTAAGGCAGGAACACCTTTGGTGTCTTTGTCCCCCTTGTCCTGCCTTGTTTCTCCAGTCTCCTGATGTCTGAAGCCTCTGGAGAAAGAGTTGAATGATCTCCATCAAGTAATCCTGCCATCATCTATGTTATTGATTGTTCAAAGTCCTAGCCTGGGCATCTGCACCTGCCTTCAGTAGTTTTTTGGGATTGCTGATCCTCTTTGTTCACGGAGATTCAAAGTAATTCGGTTCCTGCATCATTAGTGTGGTGCCCCCAGTGCTTGAATTTCTCCCCAGGCTGGTGGCCAGAATCATAAATGAGTGAACTCCTTCCAGTCAGCTCGAGCCAGCACGTGTTGACTTCAGGCTCAGATATCAAGAGGGAGCAGGTAAATGGATGGATAAATGTATTTTCTTTAGTGCTGTTTCCCTTACCCAGACAGGTTCCTGAAGCATCCAAGAGTTGTATGTACCTGTTACTCAGGGACTTTCCCTGCTGACTGTCATTTTCTGGTTTCAAACAGATTTATCAGGTTCCAGTGCCAGCAGATTCCAGCAAGGATTGGAAAGTAATCACAGGGTAGATGACAGGGACCCAAAGTAATTGACATCTGATGGGATACTTGCGGCCTCCCCACAGAGATTTACTGGAATTCATCTTCACCACATGGTCTGAAGACCATTTCCCCAAGGAAGCATTAGGAGAAACCAGCAGCTGTGTTTTTTGTTGCTCATGAACCTGCTGCTCTCCCCCACCTCTGGGCCCTGCAGTCTTCCCCAGCTTGTCTTGTCTGTCCCTGTGCCACTCACAGAAGAGGTTTGTAGTGGGCGAGGGGGCTGATGCCAATGGAATGGTTTAAATAGATTTTGCTTCAATGAAATAAACCCTGGAGAAAGGTAGGGGTTGTGTGTTGTGCCTTAATACCTCATGAGCAGGCATGATATCTGCTGTTGGAGTCAATGTCACAGCTCTGTCTGCAGCTTGTGAGCTGATGTTCACTGACAAATGGGCTTCGGGAGGAGGGGAAAAGGCCAGTGCCACAAATCTAGCCATTGCTGAAACGCCCAGGATCTGAGGCTTTTCAGAGAAAGAAATGTGATTATGATGAATGATGGAGGCAACAGCACTTTGTGCTGTTCTAATAATACCTAGCCAAGTGAAAAAAATCCAATAAATGCCTGTGGTTCCCTGGCTGTGCAGGAGCTGTGCTGGTGCCAGCCAGTGTCAAACACAGCCCTTTCAGCCCATGGGAGATCAGGGAGGAGAGCTGGTTGATGTGTTGGTGGCTCAGGGGATCATTTCCCACGCAGGAACTGCAGATGCAGGAGCTGTCACGGCACCCAGCAAACACCATTGCCTCCAGAGGGCTGGGGAAAAAGCAGCTGGTTTGTGTCAGCCTTTGTCCTCCACTCAGAGGTCTGAGTGCTTCCCAGAAGGAAGCTGCTAAAACCTCTGGGTTTTCCAGGAGCTGCCACGCTGAGCCTCAGGAGAGCTGTAGGTGGTAGGAAGGGAGCTGTCCTGGCTCCAGCAGTGAGGGCTGTGCTGGACAGTCTCACCTGGGGATTGCCAGGTGAGCTGCCAGCTTCAGGGGATGCTCACCAGTGACACAGCACAGGATCAAAGGTTTTCCAGAACTTTTCTTCTGCACTTGCCTGCATTAGGAAAACAGGCAGATTGTTGGCTCATTCCCTGAAACCACTGGGTTTTCTTTTTTTTTTTCACAAAGAGAAGCAATGTTCTGCTTTCAATCAACATTTTCCTGGCATCCTGTTTCTTGTGCTGACCTCAGTGCAGCAGTGCAGAATGAAGGGCTCTTTCTGCCTGGCTGTCATTTGCTATTTCCATATTACATGGGCCTGACCTCCTTCCCCCGTGTCCTAGTCCCTGATGATGTTTGACACCTTGTAGCAATTCCAGACCCCTGGTAAAAGGCTGTGCACTGCATTTCATGCATCTGTGGAAGGCTGTGTCCTTCTGGAGTGTGTAATTAAATCCAGAGCTGCCAAAAGTGAGCCACACCGTGGTGTCACTGTGAGTCACATCACTGATTACAGCGCTGCAGGAACTGTCCGTGGTGTCCCATACTTTGTCCCCAGCCTGTGCCCATGGCCTGGTGAACAGGAGCTTATCTGCTGAGCAAAATGTACAAGTATAAAGGAGCAGAGCTGCAAGCTGCATCAGCAGCAACACACGTGCACTATTGTAAATGCAGGCGAACCCAGTGAGAAGAAATGACGATGTCTGACTCAATTCAGAAGGCTGAATGATTTCTTTATTATAACTATGCTAAAATACATCAATATACTATATAAAAGGAGGATACTAAAACTAAATACAAATTTCTCTGACTCTACCTCTCCACAACTCGTGACCCTCTCTGAGAGTTCAGCCCCAGTTGGGTTGGATTGGCCATCAGGCTCAAACAATCCTCACCAGAATCCAATCAAGCACTCACTCCAGGTAAACAATTCTCCAAACATATTCCACATGGGAAAAACAAGGAGCAGAAATAGAAATTATTTTCTCTTTCATTTCTCTCTGTGCACCTCTATGAAAATCCTGAGAGGGAGAAAAATGTGCTCGCCACAGTGCACCTCTAAGGCGAGGAGAGGGTGAGAGTAGCAGCAGTGGGATTTGGACAAATCAGGAATTGAAGATACATAACATAAACAGCACATTTGCCAGCTGAAAACCCAGCAGGATGATGATAAAGTGTACAATATTTATTGATATCTGAATGACTATTTGTGTTAAAAAAATGCATTTTAGAACTTAGCATAAACTCAGTTATTTGATTCTAGCACGGCTTACTATTTATTAGGAAATATATCAGGGTTTTATAGCCATAGTTCACCTTAGGGAGAAAATTAAAAAAGAAAAAGAGAGAGACTTTTATATATAGTACTGACTTAGTCAGTACTATATATAAAATATAATAATAATAATAGTAATCGTATTAATATAATAATAGTACTGACTTCTAATCTAAGCACTCTTAGCAGCTTGGCTGCAGAGTGAAAAGAAATGGTGGATATTTCCACTTATCCTTTGTTATGGAACACTATCACCTCTCTCTATCTCCATCAGCAGAGCTAGGTAATAATTTACTGTAGTGGACACTGAGGGATATCAGCTCCAAGCCGCTCCAGTCCAGGTAGTTTGTCATCATGAGCTTTCAAGAAGTTAAATTAAGTTGATTAAGGGAGAAGATCTGTCATGTCAGCATTTTTGCCCACCTAGAAGGCAGCACTCCTTCCCTCCCTCCTTATTCCAGCCTGTCTTCCTTCTGCTGAGTTTTCTTGTGTATGGAAGTAGCTTTGAAGAGCTACTTTCTTAGTGTGCCTCAGAAATAGCAAATGTTGTATATATGGAAATGTAAATTATGCTGATTAGCCAAGTGTTGTAGTTTGAGGCAAAAAGTTCAATGAGAACATGAAGAGCAGGAAGGGTATTTGGCTACTGTGCATGATCAGCCCTTCAGCAGCTGCCAGAGAGATTAATCCTAAAGCTTGGGAAAGCAGGGCCTAGGAAAGGCAGCCAGTAGCTGCAAAAGATGAACACACATGCCTGGTATAACACTGTCTTTCTGGAAATATTAACATCTTGACCCATAGCAAAATTTCATCATCCATCCTTGATCTGCTTCAGGAGCCTGTTTGGTGGTGACCCAGCACAATGTTTGGTGCTGTGACTCAGAGTTCAGAGCCCTCAGTGGCTGCCTCAGCTGAAGTCCTCAGGCTGTGGATGACTTTTCATATGGCTCTTTGTCCTCCTGCCCCCACCAAGGCTGAGCCTCGGCCAGGGACGATGGACATCACGGAGGAGGACCTGGCTATGGCAGTGATAGGTACAGCAAAGCCTCTGGTGACATCACAGGGAGTTCCTGGTCTTAACCAAACACTTCGGGAACTCTCCAGATTAGTCCTGAGCTTGTTTTTTTTTTCTCTGAAAGGAAAATATTTCCTTTTTCTTGGTCTGTCACATAACTGCTAATATTGAAATAAACATTCGGTGTTGTTGGTACAGCTGAAGTTAATCCCAGCACAACTTCCCTAGAAGGAAAAATACTGTTGTGACGAGCCCTGGAAGAAGGCAAATATTTTTGTCTGTCCTCCTGTGGTCACACACACATGCAATCCCACCAGCAGCTCTATCCAGTCCCATTCCCTGTGTGTCCTGCAGTGCAGGAAGGGATGGCTTGCTGGAAAAGATACTTCCAGTTCCATGACAGAATACAGCATGAAGATAACTAATTAAAACTATTGGGAGTTCCTGTGAAACAGCCTGTGATTAAACATAGGGATTTCTCGTGGAACAATTAGATGAATTTGGTCTCAGGTATCTCCCCCGACTTCATGGCCACTGGTGAGCAATACTGAAATTGTTGGAGTTCTGTCTGTTTTAATGGATTCAGTTTTAGTTATGAATCTCATCAAGAGCAGCCAAAGCAAAGGACACTTTAATTTAATTTAATTTGTAGGTGTACTGTGAGTTAACTTTGACTACAACAGTAAAGGAAAATGCAGTTTGCCTTGCTTTTGGCAACACCAACATGTGAAGAGACATGAGGATGAGCCTCCAGTGCCTTCCAGATCCTTGTCTCACACCTGTGTCTCCAGTCTCATGCTTGCAGGGAGAGTGGCAAAGGCTGTGATAGTGAAGTTTCTCAAGCAAACATTATCCCTTAGAGCCGAAGCTGGGTCAGGAGCCAGTTCTTTGTTCCCTGCAGTTTGCTGTGAAGACAGCCATTGGGATTTTTGGGGTTCCATGTAGGCATTGTCCCATTCTGATCAATATTCTGGCAAGGGAAAGCATCAGAGTGCCAGGGCTGTAGTGATCTCTTTAGCCAGAGGAGTGCCAGGGCTGTAGTGATCTCTTTAGCCAGAGGAGTGCCTTCTGACAGTTTGGTGCTGGTGAGACACACAAACTTTGGCTCAGTGCAAGTCAGATGGGATCTGCTGGCAAGGGAAACATGGCTAGGCCAGTGAACCTTGCCTGGAAATGGCGCAGACCTTACCATTGGCTCTGCTTTAATGAATAATTTGAAAGTAATGCTTGAATGGAGCAGCGACTTTCAGCTCTTTTCACTAAGCTCTTAGCATTGGCTTGCAAAGACCATGGCTGTTTCTCTGCAACTACTGATAATTTGTGTTTTCCTCTTGCCTTTTCAACTTCATTTCAGTTAAAAATTCCATTACACAGTGTGAGGGCACTGTGTGACACAGACCTTTCCCTTTTCTGGAAAGCGTGCAGCCTAAATGCTCAAGAGAGGGCAAGAAGGCTGACAGTTTTCTGAAAGCAAAGGAAAATTTGCTAAATCCTTTCTTGGGGACCAGCGAAGGAGAGAGATGAACTGATGGGCTGGTGGAAAGGGAACAGTCTCTAAAGGTGGAGGAAAGAGAAGAGCTGAGCTTGGCTTGTTTTGTGTAGAGAACAAAAGCTTAAATGGTCTACTAATTGCTGCCAATACCTGGGAGTAGTTCCAGCTAAAGGATAGTGGCAGCACACACGCACATGCCAAGTAAAATAAGCCCCCCTGGCTTTTGAGAAGGCTTGGGCAGGTGATAGTTCCCTTCTTTCTCAAGCTCTGGTTCAACAGAAGCCAAACCCCACAGCTCTTGCAGTGTCAGGTCTTTAACATTCACACCACCAAATGTAATTAAGCTCTGCGAGGGCTGCACTCTGGGTAGAATTTATCTCTTGGTTTGTAATGCTTTAATTTAGTATCAAATATTCATGGACTGGCAGGGTCAAGTGAGGATAGAAAAGTACTGTAACAGGCATAGGCAAAGTAGGATGAAAAAGAATTCAGCTTAAAGGTTAGTCATCCATGGAAACCCATTAGGAAAAATACTGTAAATAACTTCCTGCATCTGTGAGTCTCAGAGCTAAACATGAGCCACTCCTGCCCCCACCCATGGAACTGCCAGAGCATGGGGTGTGCCAGCTCACACGCAGAATTCAAAGCAGAATTATATAGTTATATTTCCTAACTCATCCAGATCCTGAAGCACGTTGGGTGTGCTCTGCACTGAACAAGTCTGTTGCATCTCACGGGTCTAAGGGACAGACCTCATGGGTTTCAGGTTTGAAACATCTTGTAAATATCTATGAAGAGTTTTTGTGAGACCAAATGATTTTTTTGGGAATACCCTGCCTGTTTAAGGACATGGTTCAAAGCCTGTAAAATTATGCTTATTGGCTTCAAAGGATCAGGATCGACACTGTCCAATTTAATATTCTCAAAACTAATTTATTCAACAAATGAAATTACTGAATTGAGAAAAACGAATGGATTTATTCATTCAGGAAGATGTTTATGGGGCCTGAAAGGTGTGTTTGGTGTGTCTGGTAGGGAGTTCTCAGGTGGGGCAGACTGGGTTGGGAGGAAGGGCAAGCACCTTAATCCATGGCACCGCACAGGGAAATAACTGAAATTCAGAGCAGCTGGGAATAAATAATGAGCTGGTCAAAGCCCAAGTGCCTCCTTTTGTCTGGCACCAGGTGAGAAAAGAGGGAGGAGAAAAATAACTGGGTGAGAAGGTCATGGAGCAATGTGGAAAGAGGAGCTGCAACATCTGGAAGCTGTGGGACTTCAGGAAGTGTGTGGACACAGGGAGCTGATGCTGAGTACAGACTGGATGCTCCATCTCCAGCAGTGAAACACCCATGCTATCTTCTGTTTTCCCAATTGCCTCTCAAAAGCACTGGTGGCTACAAGCAGAAGAGAATTGGGTAAAAAAGAAAAGTAATTTCGAGCCAGAAATGCCTGCAACTTAAACCTGGTGCTGGAGCTGCCAATTTGAGCTTTCTAGCCAGGCAGGGTGCTGGGAGAATGAGAACTGAGAAAAACCTGTCATTTGAGCCAGGATTTCCCCCTTATCTCACAGCAGCATGCAGTGTGGAAACTACCTAAGGACTGCATTTCTAGACACCCAAAAAATCCAAAGACAAGAAATGTTGCAGGAATACAGCATGTAAACAGACTTTTTAAAAACATATGTGTATCTGTAAATATGTAAAAAACCATCCATAACTCAACTCACACACCTGTATTGTGCAGAAGGTCTGAAATTTCTGAAAACTCCACAGGTGCTAAACTTAATTCTGCAAAATCCTCAGGCACCCTTTAGAGTTAAATTAATACTGATGTAATTAAAATGGTAATACTGTTTGTTAAAAAAGAAAAAAAAAAAAAAGAGTATTTAAATAATTCATTTTCCTATTGGTTCTGTGGAGTGTGCTTAGGTTTAGCAATTATATGCTAACTAAAATCAGCCTCTCCTGTAATGATTTCATGATAATCTGACCTTTGATGGTCCTGGCTCACAGCAGCTGGCACTTTCTACAGTTTACAGACTGTAAAGTAATTAATATCAATGAAATACCACTGCTGGCCCTTTGATGTGTTTGGGTCCTTGAACACTCCCTTTTCTCTCTCTCTTGAGCATTTTTTTCCCCTGATGTCCCTGACTCTTGGGAGTCTGGCCACTGGAGTGCTCCTGATGAAGGGCACATCCCAGCTGAGGGGTGCACTGGTGAGCACCCTCTCTTTTGGGGTCCAGAAGACATAACTGACAACATGCCAGGTTTAATTTGATTTAATATTAAGTACAATAATAGCTCTTGAAAAGCTGTCTTTCAGGGAACGGTAATAAGGGTATTAATAAAAACAGGTGAGGAGAGATGCCCTGGTTTTAGCTTTCTGCATTATTTCATTATTGTCAGTCAGCACAGAACTCCCTTGAGATTATTCCTGTGTAGTTAATAACATTGTTTCTGTGATAACTTTAATGACTGAGCCTTTCTTCCATCCTTAGCTGTGACAATAACCACTCTGCTTTTTTTCCTTCAACAAGCTATTGTGTGGGGTTCAGCACATTAAGAAACATTTCTGACTATAGAGGTTTCCTCTAATTAAATTATTGGCAAAAGATTGCTTGTCCAGTCATTTGCTGGTGATGAGTACTGAAAGAAATTATATCTTGTAGAGAGTATTACACTTTTCCTGCCATATTTTCCCTAAAAAAAGAACAAAATGGTATAAAAATAAGCAGTAAGATTGCAAACTCAGGCACTCCGAAATTAGATAGTGCCAGCATGATGGGTGTCTGGATCTGTCCTTCCCCACTCCTGATCATGAGCTTTTCCTCTTTCTTCTCTTATCTCTTGCCCTGTACCCCATTTTTTTTTCCTTTCATAAAATCACCTTTTCTCCAAAAGTCTTAATTCTTAACCTTTTTAGAATTTTTATGTCAAGACCAAATGTCTTTTTCTGGTTTATGTCTTAGAAAGAAATAATTTTCCTCTACAACTTTTGCAACACCCCCCTCCCTAAACTCACCTGTAATAAAAAAAAAAAAAAAAAAAAAAAAAGGTGTTTGCACACCTTGAGGGAGCCACTGTTTGTTCATTGGTGAAATAATTGTATGTAGTAATAATGCTGCATTTAAGTTGTCTGGTCATTCTGGGCATGATTTAAAAGTTCCTGTTTCCTATAAGATTGTGCATCCAGTTTGGTTCAGAAACCACACAGAAAATGCAATGAGTGGGAGAAGTTTTAATGTGCCCCCTTGAAGAAAAGTAGTGGAATTAATGCAGAGGAAAATCTTATTTTAGGGTTAGTGCAGTCACTGCAGATTAATGATGGTTCCCCTGGTTGGTGGCACCCTGCATAACCTCAAAAAGTGGAGTTTACATTTCTTTCTTAAAGTAAACCTCTGCATTTGAAGATCAGATAATTTAGTAATTGCTTACATCTTACAAATTATGAATCTATCCTTGAAGGAGATTTTAGCAATCTATTAAAGCCTGAGTAACTGAGTTACTCTCCAGCTTCCAGATAAACAAAACAAAACCACAGCTTTGAAAACAAGAAGCCTCTTCACTTTTTATCTAAATGGAAATAAAGCCAGCCAGCCTAATCAAAAGCCAGCGATTAATGAATCTCTTCAGGGTTTCTATTCTTGAAAAGATTAGAGTTTAAAAGGCTGAAATTGTTTCAATAGGTAGGTGTAATGTGGAGCTCAGATGTTGTATTTATATATGCTCAGCTAGAAATAAGAGTTGCTAAAATCCAGTATCGGGATGAAGATTCTGTTCTTCAGTGGAACCAGACAAACAGTTAAGAACTCCAATATTCACTAATTTCAGTGTGCAAAAATGTCCTAGAGCACCAATAAAATTGGTTCCTACATGGAAATGCTTTTGAAAGACTCGTTAAAAAGTGGATGTTGCACGTATGAAACAAATTGAAAGTGGGTTTTTAGGAAACTTATTTTCTTGGAAAAGGGAAGCAAAGCTCTCCAAAAATAAGCAAACTGCTTTTTCAGGATTGAGCAGCCAGCAATTTGCTTCTTGAAAAAACGCAGACTGAGAATGTTGAGCTGAAATTTGGCAAGGTTAACACATTTTCACTGTGTGTAGTAAGTTCCTGTGTCCAGAAATAGAAACAGCCTTTTGCTTGCAGGAGTGGTGGGGCACCTTCACCTGCAGTTTAAGTAGAAAAAATAGAAAAGTCCTGTTGTTCAGCTCCACCTCTGTACCAGATCTCTGGGATGTTTAATTTGTTCTGCATTATTCCAAAGAGTAGGAATTACGACAGCCAAGAGCTCCCATTGCTTCCACGGTAGAGACTGAAAAAAAAATGTTAATAAATGCATTTAATTTACTTGTCTAGATTTTCCTGTAATTCATACCAACTGGCCTGGCTGTGTAGTAGGAAAAAAGCAATCACAATATCTGATGTACAAAGCCTGTCACTCACCATATATCAAATGAACAAATAAAGGTCCCTTGTTCCATTAAATAACCACAAAACATTCCTGGGGTCTTCACAGGCACCTTGCTTCCCATGGCGTGCACTTCTGGACACCCTTAGAGCTTGCACTGCTTTTGTCATGAGTACTTTCCCATCTGACTTCTGATCAGACACTTGACCCCTCAAACCCATGGTGGGGAAGGCTCCTTCTTCACCTCTGCTCTTTGTGGGGTTTCTGTGAGTTTTGTTCCTCTTCAGCCACGGGCTGTCTCGGGCTGTAAGCTGGAGAAGCTGGGAGTGCTTCTGAGCTGTGAGAGACTGTGAATTCATCCTCCTCCTCCTCCCTTTCTTCCATTTTCTCCCCTTGGGAATGGTTAGATGGGCTCCCTGTGGTGCTCCAACCAGCCTCGTGAGCCAGAGGACCAAGTTCAGCTTAGCTATGAGCAAAAACATGAGGCCACAGTGCAGAATGTAATGCTCTTTTCTTCTTTGGTATGGGATGCCTTGTTCTGCCAAAATAAATGCACCACCATGGTTGAGCCCACTGCCATCTCAGGATGCCTGTGGCAGTGCAGCCAGTGTAAATGTGACCATGGAGTTTTGACAGCACAGCCCTCATATTGGCTTTTGCACTGAAAGTGTCATGAGACCCTTGAATGCACTCAGCTTCTCACGGGCTGTGGTTCTCAGAGGGAAATTGATAAAAAAGGATGTCTTTGCACACGGTTATTACTTTCCTAAAATCCTTCCAGAGTGTTGATATTATTTAGTTTATGAAGTAGCAGTTTGTGCAATTTTACGTCGCCTGGAAAGGAACCGCGATTTACTCGATTTGAAGCTCCCGAAAGCAGAGGAGGCAAAAGGCATCAATCTGTGCTGTTGGAAATTCTCTAACTGGGCAGCTATAAGCTGCTGTGCTTTGAGTGGCTGCAAAATGCAGCATCTACTGAACGGCCTGAGTGCTAAAGCATTTTGTAACAGCATAATGCTCTCATTGTAGTCTTTTCAATCTCATTTAGGACTAAGCTTTCCCTTGGGAGATGATACAATAAACTCCTGAAAACCATGCTGCAAATACATTGAAGCCAATCAGGGAATAGAGTGTAATGTCAAAGTCTTACTGGCTGGCTAAACATGCGTGTTCCACAGCGTTCCTCAGGACAGACGGATGTTAGCTGTGAAGATGGGCTTGTTACAGAGTGCAGGCTTTGTCTAGGTCATAATGTTGCTCAACATAAACAGCTCAGGGTCAGCTGATTGTGTCCTCTCAGCCAGCCTGGGCACCTCAAACTTCTCAGCAGACACTTCTAAGCAGATATACAAACAGGAATTGTGTTTTAGACTGGAAACATTGGGAAGACTCTCATGTAACCCTGCTCATTTTCTCTGTTCAGAGGATGTTTTCATCTGAAAAGTGGGCAGAGACACATGGGGCAAGCTGACACCTGAGCTTCATTTGAAGAAGTATTAGGCAGGCAGAATACTTGTGTACATCATTAGAAACTGTATTTCAAAATTTGAAAGCAAAAGGATTCAGGTTTTTGGTCCTGTTATTTGCCTATTTCTACTTAATGTTCCCATTGCCACATTATTTTATTATTTTGTTGTTATTTTGTTTTTCAAGTCCCAAATTGTTTTCTCATCAGTACTTTAAAAATGAGTCAATATACGTATTTCAAAGGCTCCCCATGATTTTACTCCTCCCATTTATTTCCAAATGCCAGATTTGGACACTGTCTTGCAGTTTAAAGGTTTCTAGACTGGTATTTGTTTTTCTTCCAAGACCTCCCTAGACCCTACTGTAATGTATATGAGCTCAGACACAGCCAAACTTAACTCAGATCAACAACAATGTGTTTCCTACATCAAGCTCAGTAAATAAATAACTGCACAGCTAATCCTCCTTTATTTCAATGTATGAAAAGTCCCACTTTTGGAATAATGCAATATAAAGACCAGCCATTCAGAAAACAGAGCTTTAGTTCAACAACTCCCAAGGTGGGTTCTGTAAATTATGTAGCAAAATCTGTACAAATTTCCAGTGGCCTTAAGAAAAGATGCATCTGACTAACTGCTGCTTCAGAGGGAATTGAGTGCTGTGTTCAGTTCACTGATCTCTGCTGCTCAGGATGTTTTGTAAGCATATTACCAAAGAAGACCAGATGTCTGTGAGGGAAAGAGTATGAGTTAAAGTTCCTACCAACTGAATAATAACAACTGAAAAATAAATAACTGAACCCACACTTCAATCCTGCAGCATGCAAGTACAGCTCTTAACATTAAATCCAAGCTTTTCCTTTGCTGTTAATGCAAAGTGAAAGACTACCACAAGATCCTCTTTCTTTATTAACCAACTTGAATAAAAACTGCATCTTTAGTGCTGTGGACAGTAATCTTTCTGCAGCTGCCAAGGCAGCTCTAGTTAGGACACACTGCTTGCTCCTGACCAGGCACTAGAAAAGTTTTTCTACAAGCTGTGTTCTGGTATTGATCAGCGTGCTCAAACTTAAGGGAATTTTACTGAAGCTTGTATGAAATACCTGGAAAACCACTGGAGGGCTTAACATCACAATTCCTCACACAAGTGTTGATGTAATTAAAGGATGCACAGTGTGGAAGGAGGCAAGACATGAGCTTGTAGTGGGACAAAATTCCTTACATGCATGCCATGTTAGCTCTGACATAGTCTCAAGCAGGAGAAATGTCAGTGTGTGCCACGTACTTCTCATTTGAGAGAAGCTGGCAAAGGCTGGATCCCTTCAATACCTGAACTGCTTTGAAAATCTCAGCTTCTCGTGTCATTAGAAATTCAGAACTCTCAGTGAGCAATGCATGGAACAGCTAATTGAGCTCCATAAATTGCTATTTCCACATTTTGGTTGCTATTGTTTCTCCCAGAGTTAGAATTGTAACTGACGTAGCTGCTTAGAGACTACTTTATGGTTATTCAGTAAACATTAATTATTTTAATTGTGACTGTGACAGGTGTCTTGCACTGCACGGGTAAAAAGGTATGGGGAAAAAATTAATTGATGGTTACCAGCATGCTCATAAACGTGCCTGACTGAATTTTTGAACTTATTTAAAGTTAGGCAGGTGTTGACTTTGCTGTATTGTGGGTTTTTTTGGTGTAATAAAATTTGTTTCCTCAAAATTTGGCCAGTCGGATGTTGGGAAGTTCTCAGCAGATACAAATACACACTTTTTAAGTGATAAAAAAATGCATACTGTGTTGACTTTGCTGTATTGTGGGGTTTTTTGATGTAATAAAATTTGTTTCCTCAAAATTTGGCCAGTTGGATGTTGGGCAGTTCTCAGCAGATACAAATGCATACTTTGTAAGTGATAAAAAAAGGAAAATGGGAGATACTCTGATCAAGTCCACTTGAGATGTGAAAAGTTCTTCCTTTTTTTAATGTTTGTGAATTAAACACACTTATTCTTCAGGTGATCCTGCCCTCCTGCTCTAGTGTTTACTGGTGCTTTCAAGTGAGATGGAAGTGGATCAAAAAGTTCTTAGCTTTTACGGAAAAAGGAAAAAACACCCGAAAAGAGAATTAATTGTCAGTGGTGCCACAGGTGTGAGCTGAGCCCTGTGACAGGTTTTTGTTTCTCTGGCCCTGTGCTGGGGACCAGTGTCTGATCAGCCGAGGCAGCAGGGATGTTACCAGATCAGGTTCAGAGCCTGGATAAATGTGTGTGCAGCTGAAATAAACCCCACAATAGAGTTCTCTTCGGTGCCTCTGCCACAGCCCAGCCTTCCTGATGGATGTTAAGAAGCCTTAGTAGTGTTTATAAGAAACATCAGCTTCCCTAATCGTTCATTGATCTGTTGTTCTGGGTGGAATGATGAAGCTTTCGCTGTTATTTTGCTCTGCTTCACTCAGATTCGCTTGATTCGAACCAAAGGACGATTTAAGATGGCAGGGCACAATTTTACTCTCATTTACTCCCAGCTGACAGGATAATTCTGGTTTTGCTGTTGGGAGCTTCAAGTGCTTCATCTGTGCTCAGCTAGTATTAGTTGTAATTAAGGGAATGGGCTGTCTAGAGCTCATTTTTACAGTTCATCACCTGAAAAAGAACCTCCAAATAGAATCCTTTTGCTTTTAGTGTCATTTTGAGTTTCTTCCTTACCCTCTGCAGGACTGCCCATCTTGGGGCAGACCTCTGGGGAGGGCACCACCTTCACTGACTCTGTTCTTATCTCAGGGTAGCTATTTGTAGGTTTAAAAACCAGAAAATTGGCTATGTTTGGGCTCATAGAGTCAGTTAGGAGACTGGTTTATAAACTGACATGGCTGTTCCTGGGGTGCAGGACACTGCTGGACACAGGGACAGCAAACTGTGGAGTACAAGTGCTCATCTCCTGTCTGAGAAATGGGATAAAGGGTTTTTTTCTTGGTAAATATATCAGAATCCTGTGGTTTGGTGTGTTTTTTAAGCAGCTTGTGAGGCATTAGATATGTCAAGTGTATGTACACAGTTTTTGGGGATTAGGATGGGGCCGGGCTGTGGCACACGGCGTGTGGGGATTGGGATGGGGCTGCAGCCCAGCCTCATCCCCAGTGGGCACAGCTGTGAGAAGCAGGTGAGCAGCACTGACAGCAATGAGCCATGGAGTGCCCAGGGGCACTGAGCAACCACCAAAGGGCACAGAGGGCACACAGGGGCACTGCAGCAACAGGAGGGGTAGAAAAGGTTGGGCTGAAGGACAAGAAGGGCAGACCCTTGCAGCCTTCTGAAGAGGTAAGGTATTACTGCGTATGGGTTGAAGCTTTCTGAAATTGTGATATTTTGTGTATTGTGGCCGTCTCAACTGTGTTGTGTCGATTAATACTTTTCCCCTGACCTTCCTTTTGTTTGTGCTGGAAGCTTGTTCTTACCCAGGGGCTGATGCCTGATAGTCTCAGTTCCCTTTTTGTTCTTCCTGAGGGACAGGTTCGTGGGAAATGTGTTTTTGGAAGTGCCTGCATGCCCTAGCAGGAGAATCAGACTGGGAGATGGCACTCATTGTTGTGAGCCACTCCACCTTGCTGGGAACACAGATGGAAGCTGGAGCAAAGCAGCTCAAACAGAGCATTAGGATAGCTGAGTCCAGGATACCTGCCCAAGAAAATGTCCAACCTCAAGTTCAAGGGATGAGAAGGTTAAATCATGCCTGACTGTGGCACGAGGCGCAGGGGAAGAGACCTAAATGCTGGTCCCTTCTGGCATGAGGATTGGTAAGTCAGAAGCCAGCAGCCACCTTTGCAGCGACTGCAGCAGGGCTGGGAGTGAGCTCCAAGTGGGCAGGTGTCCATTTTCAGTGACAGCCACGTTAAAACTTGCAGTGCCTGTCCAAGTGACAGTGTTGGCTGTGAGTGGCTGAAGCCTGAGATGCCTTCTGCCTTCCCAGTGTATCTCCTTCAAGATGGACTGGTCAGAAAAGACCCTGCAAACCAGAAACCATCCTGCAAAGCAGCTTATTGTCCTGCATTTTTTCATTCCTATTTGAATTTAAACCCAAATGAAGCCCTGTCTTAAGATATCAAACTACTAGATTTGGTTCATCAAGTGGTTGTTTCCTAGGAAATTAGAAACCCTTTGGGGTTTATTTTCATAATTTTGTATTGCAAGCACGAACATGGCAGTGTCTCCAGCAAATGAATGTGTGTTGCAATATGGTGGCAGCCATGGGACTGCAAAGAACCTTGTGGTTTGTCAAAATACTTGCCATAATTTGCCATTTCAGTTGGTTAAGCCAGACAAAGTGCAGGGCTTCTGAGGCAATTCACAATTATCAGCAACAGGACATTGTCGTTTTCTCTGGTGGGCTAGTGTTTTGTTTTGGACTTTTTTTTTGGCTTTTTTTTTCTCCCCCAAGTTTGGAATGAAGACTTGCTGCTCTGTGTGTGTGTGACATTTCAATCCTGTTCTGAATTGCAGCCCTTTCAGGTGGAATTGCTGTTTGGCAGCAAGACATACCCTAAAAATAGAAAATGTGGTTATAAGTGACAACAATTGGCAGGGAGGACCTGTTCAGATGCAATTTTGGAACTGCTTTTAATTTTTTTCCACTCAATTCCAAGTTAAACATCCATTTAAATTAATTAGAGCAATCATAGTATCCCTAGAATATCAATGGAGAAACTGAAGCCGCGAGTGTAATTTAAGTATTTCTTGAATTCTGAGGAGATGCTAAAAAAGGCTGCTTAACAAAAATTTTTGCATATGATGAAAAGCAAATTCCTGACCAAACTGGCTAAGCTTAAATATCTGAAGGCAAAGAGCTATCATGAAAGTGCTGTAAAGCTTCTGATTATAATGGAATCAGTGTCCCAGGGTATAATGCAGCTCTACACTTAATACTTAGCTGCTGAACCCTACTTCTCAACCTGCCTCCACTCACTGGGCTCTCATCAGAGTCCTGTCAGGACACTGGGCTTTGTTTAGGTGCCAAGCCAGTCTGGAAATGGCTTTTTCAGCAGCTTCATCTGAGTACAAACGCTTGACTTCAGAAGGACAGCCAGTACCTCGATTCTGTGGCCCAGCATCCATTCCTTATGTACACTGCCACATGTATTAATAACCTCACAGGCTTTTATAAGCCTAATTAAAAGGCTTGTGCACACTTAAATGTGAAATCATGGCAGAGTGCTGAAGCAGCAAAGCAAGATCCTGTCCTTGGTGCTGCAAATCCATTGCTGCCTTTCTTTATTAATGATCTGTACATGACAAGTTGAATTCTCTGCCTGCTGTTGCTTGTCGGGTTGTTTTTATTACAGTATCGACTGGAGTCCCCCTCATGTTGGTTGTAGTCTGGGCACGTTACTCTGAGCAGAATTTTTCTTTCAGTGTTTTGTTTAAGGTATTGACTTTGCCAAAGGGAAGGGAAAAGTGTGTGCAGCCACTTAAGCACACAAGTAGTGGTATCAATTTCCATCCATTAAAATATGCACATGCACACAAACACACAGCTCTGTGCAGTGGTCACAGGCACGGGCTGAGGTGAGCTTTGGAAAACAGACTCAAGAGACCCTCTCCAATATTGAGATTCTGCTGCCAGGAGCATCCTTCAGCCTGTGCCAAGTCCTGCTGAAGATGGTGGGGTCGTTGTCAGCGTTGAAATGACATTTTTCAAAGGCATTTGTGTATTTCTAGGCCATTTCTTTCAATTCCTTAGAATGAACTTTATTTTCTGAGGGAGCATATTTCTATGGTTTTGTGTGTTCTGTTTTTTTTTTGTTTTTGTGGGGTTTTTTGTTTGTTTTTTTTTTCTATCAAATTCTTAGTGCAGTTAATCTTTCGGACTTTGAAAAAGTTTTTGTAGTTATTGGGTTTTGGGGTGTTTTTTCCCTTTCCAGCCCAGGCAATCAATTCCTGAATATGAGCAGGAGGGTTATTGAGCAGTTCCTCTAGAGCCAGCAAAGATTTCAGCCAACTCAAAGGTGCAGCAATCATTTTGCAAAAGTTTGGATTGCAGTTTTGATCCAAGACTGGGATGTACGTGCGTGGATGAAACTTGGAGATGAATCTTTGCAAACGTTCAGTGATCAGTTCCATTTGAAAATACACAAAATGGGTGTTAGTACAGATGTGTGTTATCTTTGTTTTCTCTTCCAAACTGGCCCCCCTGTCTTCCATCCATTCCTGTTTGATGGTGAGCTCTTTCAGAGGTGTTTTCCCATGTTATGTCCCTTCAGTCCCACCCTGAAATACACTGTACAACACAGAGTTACTTGCAGACAGACAATCTCATCTGAACTGTGGCATTGCCCCAGTGGATTCTGTTCATGTACTGCAGAGGCCTTTGACCTGCTCTCTGCTTTGAGTCATGCAAAGTCATCCTTTTGTGAATCCTTAGTACCTTACAGTGAATTTCTGTTTGTGTTTCAATAAACTGATAAAAATGGCTACCTCTTTATTTTCTACCTTTTAAACAACTATGTCCAGTAAACTCACTAAAATTAAAACAGAAATGTGCTTGAAATCATTAAGTTGAAACAGAATTTGTTTTTCACACGATCTGGGTTTTTTTTGTCTTGGGTAGCAGTGTCTTGTCCTAAAGCACCCACTGTCTGGGAAATTGAGGACAATTAAAGATGGGCCATGTCTGATGTGTTTGTTTCATTTGTGCCTTTCAGTCTATCCGAGAAGTGACGGGCTATGTGCTGGTGGCTTTGAACCAGTTTGAGTACCTGCCCCTGGAGAACCTGCGCATCGTCCGTGGCACCAAGCTCTACGAGGAGCGCTACGCCCTGGCCATATTCCTCAACTACAGGAAGGATGGCAACTTCGGGCTCAGGGAACTTGGCTTGAGGAACCTGACAGGTAAACCAAACTTGGAAATGTGGTGGATTAGTTGCAAGACAAAAAATGAGCCTGTTGAGTATTTCCCCAGTGCCATCGGTCACTTGCATTCTGCAGGAGACTGAGGTGCCACAGGAGCCTGGCAGTTGTGTGTTCATTCTTTTTTTGGTTCACAAAACTACTTCTCTTCATAATGATCCATGAGACTCGTGGCAAGAGCATATTTGAAACAAAAGCAGTTATTGGAAGAGTATGTGAACTTTTTTGTGTGTTGATATCATGAGCATGTTGGTGATCATTGATTACTGCACACTTTTTCCTTCAGGTGCTGGCTATTTTCTGCCAGATTATCTTAGCTTTATCATCCCCTCTGCCTCTGTATCTTTGCTTTATTCAATTTTAGAACTCCCTTTTCTAAGCAAAAATAGTGCATTACATATAGTGAGAAAAGTGCTTTTTTTTTTTTTTCTTTCAGTCAAAAATGTAAGCAAAGTCCACAGCTTCATGTTTACCTGTAAATTCAGGTCTGCATCATGCTGTGGGATAGATCAACCATTCATTTACTCCATCTGAGGATCCAAAGTCAGTGCTTTGGGAGATTAAAACTTGCTGAATATCAACAGGCTGTAACTTAATAAAGAGCAGGCAGTGGCTTTTAGGGACTTCACTAGAAGTATTTTATTTATACCTTGTTCCTCATCAACTGTGATAATTTCTACACTAAACTTTGGTAATTTTGATGTGGCTTTGTATCTGCTAGTTGCTGAAAGCTGACTTAAAATCACTGAGCTGGCTGTGGAGATTGAACCTTAGTATGGAGAGGTGGGAGCCTTCTAAGCTATATTTAGGCACCCTTCCCTCTCTGCTTCTTTTGTCTGTCAGTATTTAGAGTAGCACGAGTGCTTACAGTTCCTGTTCAGCCTCACTTGGCTGTACAGCAAGGCTTTTAAAAACAGGAGGGAAAAGAAGGCCTGAAATAATTTACCAAATAAACTAATTTTGGATGACTCTGATTAGGCTCTTTCCTCTGGTCATATTTTTGACAATTTTCTTTACTGAGACCATCATGCCAATATCAGAGTGCTTCCCAAATGTCTCTAAATCCCTGCAATCTACTACTCTTCACTCTGTCACTGTCATAATCCAATTTCTTCCTCTTCAGTTCCCATATATGTTCCCACCTTTCTGATAGAGGGAGTTCATTGTGACTGTCTATGCCTTCACATCATATAGAGCCACAGCATTGGGTGGTATACAAAGAAAAAGATAATGCTGTTTTCTGGTCTTTGAGTCTCAAAATGCCTTGTAAAGACACTAGGCTGGGTAAAACTGAGATAGAGAGGTGAGGTGAGGCCAAGGCCAGAAAAGGATGGAAGTCTTTCCTCTTGGGTTTGAGGTGTTTCTGCCAGGAGAGTGTTTTACTCCTAGGGCTCGTTTAGTCATCTTTGCTGCTCAGTAGGGTAAAGAAAACTTATCCTGTATGCTTCTGCTCCAGTTTTGGTCTTGAAACAGCTTCCCTGTGCTATTTGGCATCTCCTCAGACTCCAGATACGCCCTCTGGGAGCTGTTGTGACGTGACAGACACAGCACCAAAACTGCCCAGCAAGTGGTTTCATTTTCTTTTGAAAGGTCTTAAGAAAACTGGCCTTAGCTCAGCCTGTGAATCTCTCCCAACATGAGATCATCACAGCCACTTCTTCTGATTTAGGTGTTTACAAAGGCCTCTGATGGGATTATTTGACTTGAAATGAATTGTTGTCTTCTGGAAGAAAAGTGCCCTAATAACACCAGCTTGTCTCCAGGGAGCATTTCAAATAGCTTCTGGGTGCTGAACGTGAGCCAGTGTGTGCTTGAAAATACTCTTAATGTTTTCTAGACACCATGCCATGGCCTCATGAGTCTCTCCAGCAGATGTTCTCTGGCTGTTTTGTGCACTGGTGAAGATCCACCAGGCTATTTTAACCCCCCAACCCACCTCTTGTTGTGCATGTTCATCCTTCATGAATTTTCCTGACACATCCTTAGCACTAGTAGCTGCATAAATAGAACTAGTGGATGTGGGAGTCGGTGATGTAGCAAGGCTGTGATGGATCAGCAGTATCTGAACCAATTCTTTAGTTTTACCCCAGAAACCATGGGTGAGCTGCTAAAGTGAAGAAGAAGCAGCCCCCATGGGCTCACATTCTTCAAGTTCACTGCAGATTTGAAGAGAATCTGGCTTTGAATCGTGCATCCCTTCCACTTGAGTAAAATATTACATGTCTCTTGTCTTGCACGTGACGAATTGTCATTCCAGGGCTTATGCCTTGTTCTTGAGAGTCTGGGAAATTCTGGTTTTATTTGTGCAGTGCTGGATTGATAGGCTCCTGAGGGTATTTCTGCCTAGTGCTGTGCAGTATACAAACACAAGCCCTAGTCCCTGTGTTAAATAAATGAAGAAGCTGCTCTCACCTGCAGCTTCTCCTCAGACACAGAGTTTCAGGCTCCTGTGCTGTACCACTGCAGCATTTTCTGTGTGTTGTTAACAGCTGTGTTTTTATTGCCAGATATGTCTATCAAGTTTTCATATTTAAATGTTACTTTAAATGCTTGAATTTCCTCCCTTGCTCTATAAAAAAAATGACAGCTGTGAAGGCAGTTAGTTTTATCTCACACAGAAAACATTATCTAATTCTCACTCATGATGTCTGTCAAACCACAAGGGAGTTTTGTTTGTATAGCTCAGCCCAGGACTATGTCCTAAAATGCATGTGACACTTGCAAAAAATCTTAGCTATAAAAATTCTGTTCTCACTTTTTACAAAAACTTAGTCAACAGTATAGTTCCACAAATGTGTCAAAACTGAACTGACACTGAACTAATGAAGTGGCTGCTGCCATCTCAGCTGGACTCGTCTCAGTGTGCAGATTCAGCTGCCAAGGAGCCTCTCAGTGAAAAGGAGGGTTTGACATCCTGGCTGTGTTCTTCAGCTGAGATGAGCAGAGTTGGTGGTGCTGAGGGAGGTGCTGTGCCAGATTCTTCCAGCCATTGCCCAGGAGCCACTGAAGGTCACCAGGCAGTCAACCTCAGCTTACCCAGGGAAAGGAAATCATTGGTGCTCACATTTGGAGCCCTCCAAACAGAGAGGGAACCTGATGGCTGCATCTCATTTCTGCCTGGGAGGGGGAAGAGGGATAACTCACAAGTGCCAGAACCATTTAGGAAGTGTCTTGGTTTGTAATGACAGGCGTCTGCTAAGGAAGGCAGGAGCCTCCCCTGAACTGGAAAATGTAAACCCCCTCCCTATGATTTATTATAATTTTGAAATTAAGGGGCTCTTGGGCAAAGATATGGGAATAGGAATAACAGTTCTTTGTTAGGGAAGAAAATAATAATAATAATAATAATAATAAGCAGTAATACAAAACAACACTGCCAGAGTCAGAATATGTCCTGACACCCTGTGGGTCAGGGAGGTGGCAGCAGTCCCATCCCATGGTGGCTCAGCCCTCCTGCAGTGCCAGCTGTGCTTCTGTTGGAGCAGGATCCTGGACAAGGGGGAAGTTTTCCTCTGGAGCTCCAGGGCTGGTGGGGATGGGCCTGGGCTCCCTCTGGGAATGCAGTGGGGATGAAAGCTGCTCCTCTGGGAATGCAGTGGGGAAGAAAGCTGCTCCTCTGGGAATGCAGTGGGCAAAGGCTGCTGGGGTGTCCCAAAAGTCAGATTATATCCAGGTAGGAATGTTTGGCTCCTCCCCTGGGCAGAGCATCTCCCAATGGATGATGGAATTTTCTCGGCCATGCAGGGACACTCAGTGGCCATGAACAGAAGAGATCTCCTGGAGGGAGGATTGGTTATGGGAGAGATAAAGAAAACTGCCCTACCTCTAACAGATGGGAAACAGAATACACAGCCCCAAACCACATATCACAAGCCAGGACAGAATTATCCCATATTTTCCTCTGTGAAGATGAATAAGAGAGATCTACAGCAAATTGTGTCTTTGAGCAGTGACAACCTCATCTTCCCTTTTGCCTTGGGGACAGCAGGTTCCGTGCATCCCTTGAATTCTTTGTATATATTAGAATGAAGTCAACTTAGCAGTGAGAAGTGCAGTAACACAAACAAGAAACAAGCCCACAGCAAAATATCTAGGAGTTTTCATTGTTTGTTTTTTTGGGAATGCAGATGGATAATAAATTAAGGTAACTGAGGTTCAAGTGAGGAATAGATATTGCAGGCTAAAGGATTTATCAGTGGTAGCCACACACAGGGAATCTAATTTGATGAGCAGGAGAATCATAAAGAAAGGACCATTTTCACTGGTGTAGAAAGTAAATTTTGCAAAATTGTAAATTTCCCCTTCAACAGATGTTTGTAATTGATTTTCTAGCTTTTAATTTTTGATTAAATTTTGTATTTATTTTTCTGCAGAGCAAAATTTTAATATTTTATGCTTATAGTATTTTTCCCCCACCACAGGAAACTAAAAATGCTAAATGGTACCTTGGAGTAGCATCACTCCTTAAAAAGGCTGCTTTTCAAGAAGTTTTTTTTTGTTTGTTTTTTCCTTAACAAGCTCATTTACTGGAATTATAATGCAGCTCAGTCAGGTTGGAGGGAAGGGCATGGGAGGAGTTAAGTTTTGTTCAGTGTGCCTTTGAACTTAAAATTCTTTTGGAAGTCGTTCTTGGAGGACTGTGCAGGAACCCGAGTGATGGCAGGTTTTTGTGGCAGGGATGGCACATTTTTGTGGCAGGGATGAAGGCCACCCCCTTTTTCTTGCCTTGATCACAAAGCCCTTTCCTCAGAGGACATGCAGGAGCCAGTCCTGGTGTCCAGAGGTGCCTGTGTGGCACATTCCTGCATTCCTTTATGGGGATGAGCTGGGAAGAAAGCCATGTGTAACTTGCCTCAGGCTGGCTGTGCAACAGGTGGGTGAGGCACAGCATCTGTAACCTCGGAGAGGGGTTGCTAGGATACCTGGAGGCGTGAGGAATTGGTTTAAACATCCCTGTGGTCCCTTTGCAGGAGTTGTCTGTAGAAGAAGCTGCAGCGGCTCTGGGGCTGCCCAGGCGTGCTCCTCTCCTGGATCCTGCCCACCCAGGCATCTGGATCCCAGCACAGCTTTGTGGCTGGCCAGTGGGGAGGAGAAGAGGGAGGAACACCACCTTTCCCGAGGGAAGTGTGGCTGTGGAGGATTCTCTGTGTGCTACTGATGCCTCAGGTGTTAGCTTTTATATTTTTCAGATTCTGTGCTGCTTTATTGTGCACTTCTGAGCTTCCTATGAGGGGATGATGAGCTCTCTGCACAGAATAGGGAGATAAAACAATTCCTTCTCTAGCTGGGGACCAAGGACAAATGATCCAAATCTCAGGCCCAAGAGTACGAAGAGTGTGGACTGAAAAGAGAAAAACAAGAAGGATGGGACTTCATAGGCTAAAGCTGTAATCGGACAATTAACTCCAATATGCAAATGGAGCAGAACTTATAAAAGTGAGAGACCCTGTGACCAGTTGTCCATTTTGTGACCATTTTGGTTCAGCTTGGGTGTAGCCCTGGCTGGGCTCTTGCACTGCCCAAGGTGGATCCATTGAGGCCTTTTAATAAATCCCTACTTTATTCTTTAGCTCCATCCAGCCTCTGTTCTAGGTCAGCTTTCATAAAGCACCAGTACCACAGACTTCAGGGGCATGCAAAGAACCAACCCTGAGTCCCCCTGGCTCATCCTGTCCCTGTGGAGAGCGAGAAGGAGGTTTGTGGCTGCCTCCAGGCTCATAAATGCAAGTGTGCTTGCTAGAGCATGTCTGTCTTTTCTCCCCCTGTTGGACTCTTTCCAAAGGGGGGAAAAAACCCATCCCATTCCAGCTGCTGCTCTCCTCAGACAACACAGGTGTGATTTGACAGCTGGGAGAGCCCAGGTCCCATCCCTGGTGGCAGTGGGAGCATGGTTCAGGCTGCTCCCTGCCACTTGGCATCAATGCCTGGGAATGCTTCCAGGCTGCAGATGTGGCCCTGAGGAATCCCAGATAAGGAACCTGCAGGCTGAGGAGCAACTGCCTCCAGCTGGCAGAAAATTGCTCTCAGGGCTTAGCAAGGCAAAAAACTGTGTTTTATACAGCCAGAAATAAATACTGATTTTGAGCCTTGTGAGATTTATATTCATGAGTTTTTTTTTTGTCCAGTAACAAAGGTGGGACATTGGTTTTTAAATTTCAGCAAGGCTAGAATTTTGCACAGCGTCTCTGAAGGGTTTTGGATATGCTTTTTTCATGCTAAGTAGTATAACTAATGTCTGTGGTTCTTTTCAACTCATTGATCAACAAATTATACTCAGTTTTCTTTATTTCAGAGCACTTCACTGTTTTCAAATCTGTTGTGTTAGAAATGTGTAACCTGGTTTGGAATGGCTATGGCAAGGATTTAAGCAAAAATCTCATCTTTCTAATGATATACTGGTAAATGTTTTTAACTGGAAATTCAAAGGATCCCCCATGTGTGCTGTTCCCCTTCTCCCCAGTGCTTTCACGTGATCAAGGAATCACATCTGTTGTAAATGGTCTAAACCAGCTTGCTGAAAGTAATGCACAGAATTACTGATGTGAGCCAGTACTGTCATGCAGCAGGATAACTTCATGTCACACAGCCTCTCCTGCAACAAAACGGGGCTTAAAATCAAGGGGAAGAGAAATGAGGCCCAATCCTTATCTGGTGTAAATTGGCTTACTTGCTTTGACTTTGTAACAAACTGAAATTTAAATTGCCGTTTACTTCCTTCAGTGGATAATTTAATTCATACTTTAATTTATAAGTTAACTAGTGCCTAACATCCACTTAAGACCTCTTAAGTGGATGTGCAGAGGGTGCTCTGCCAGGATTAATGACAGCTGACTCGAGGCATGTCTGCCCTGGGAGCTCTGGGCAGGGATCCTTGAGCCAGCATCCAGCCTTGCTGGCTTTGGGAATGGTGTTGGCCACACCACTTGGGCCCTGTGCTTGCTCTGAGTAACCCAGCAGATCATTCCTGCTGAGCTATGGACTCTGCAGACAGAAGCACGTTTCCCTGGCCTTTCAGGGTTTTAATTATGTGGCTGGTGGGTAAAGAAGGGTCTGCAGGTAAAGACTTGGGTCTAGGGTAGATGGAGGAAATCCTTCCTAGCCCTGCAGTAATCTCCACATCTGCTGCTTTATTTTGTGAATCACACCACTTCTACAACAGAGCAAATAACGCTTGCCTGCTTTAATTAGACCAATTTTGAGGGCGTCATTGAAAATGCTATTCAGAGAGGATCTGGTACGATGTGGGATTCAACTTTAACACTGTCAAATGTTAGTTTAACTGTCATTAAAAAAGGCATCCAGGTATGTTGCCATTGTTACCTGATAATGCCATGTAAAATAATAACACCACTCGTTCTATTTTTCCTTGGCAATTTTTCTCTTTCACCTCTCTGCAGTAGTTCTATCAGTGCATTTTTCAATTATGAAGCAAGAAATTCTCCCAGTTCTGGAGGTGTGAAACACCCTTTAGCTTTCTGGAAATGTGGGCAATCGAGATAAATCCAGTAATACTGAAGCCTTGTGGTAATGGAGTAGCTTTGCCTGGCTTCTGTGACTGGAGAGCTTCAGCATCACGGGGATTTCTCTGTCTGCATGCTTTGCAGGGAGTTAAACATCTGAACAGAGTAATCCCTCCATTTCAGTCACACAGGTCAGGAATGGGAGACATTGCAAAATACCCAACTTGGGCAGACAGAGCTGTGCTGAGCTGCACTATAATTTAAGTAAAGTGCAGTAAGTGTTACAGTCGGGAAGGATCTTGCAGTTCATAGTGACAGCACTCTGAACAAATGGATATCCCAGCCTCCCACTGGCTTGGGAGAGAAAGGAACAGCTGGGCTGCTCTCCCCAGCCTAGGCTAAGTCTTCACTAGGTGTTCTAGACACTTAAAGCCTTCCTGCTCCAGTACTGTATCTTCTTCAGATAAACAAAAGAAGCATCAATTTCAGTGTTTGTTGTTTGGGTTTTTTATTTTTTATGCTTTACCCCCCTTTCTCTCTACGGTCTTCTGAATATATTGATTTTCTCATTTCCTTTTGACAGGCTACAGCTGACAAGGAATTCTGTGCTTTTGTAAAGTAATTAAAGTCTTGTGTTACATGGGGAATGTAATCTATCTGCACTCCCTGGCCAAAGGCAAGTTGCTGAGCACGATAGTCCAGTTGTCACCATCCACAGTGGGGACATGAGCTGTGAGCCACTGATGGGGCAGAGGGGCCAGCCTCCAGCCCTGTGGAGGTGCTGACTTCTAGGGCTCAAAATGGCACAAAACTGTAGGCATCAGGTGTCAGTCCAGTGCCACAACCTAAAGCTCAGCAGAGGCATTGCAGTGACCTGGCACACAGGTCTGGAAAGTGGCATATGCTCACAGACCTGCATTTTAATCTAAGTCCAAGAATGAGCTCCTTTTTCTAGCTTTTCTTGCCTATAGAAATAACAAGGTTGGGTTTTTTCCAAACCTATAGAAATAACAAGTTTGGGTTTAGGTCACTAATCATTTAAAAAAAAAAAAAAAAAAAGTCCTGAGTTCAAAGAAGGTTGGATCAGACCCCTAGGTTTGCATATTGGAAGTAGTTGGTGTCCTAGGATATTTTCATGCTGTTCATTTTCATGTCATTTGCTGCAGAGAGAATTCCCTAGAAACCCTATATGGAGGGACTTGAGAGGCAATGAACCAAGAAACTTTCCTTTTCTGCATTCAGCTCCAGGAAAGCCCCTGCAGACAGGGGAGACAGGGCAGCCCCCAAACACTCAGCACAGGGGTGAGCATCACGTAGGCTGGTAGAGGCAAGGCTCCAGCACAGCCTGCTTGTTCCTTGGGGTATTTGCAGCTTGGGTTGGTCTGCAGCAGCCTGGAGATGTGCAGCAATGCAGGGCTAGCACTGAGCAGCAGGTCATCAGAGCTTACCTGAAACAGAGTTTGATCACACAAGCTTTGCCCACTGGGATGTGACAATGATCCACTGCTGCCTGAGCATGTGTTGGGTGTTAGTCTGTACAAAAAGTTGCAACAGACTCGGCCCCTCTGCAGTGCTGCACTGACAGGTCCTGCCTGCAGTGTCCAGGGTGAGGAAAACTCTCGGTAGCTTCCAAATTTGCACGCAGGTAACAGCAGTCCCCGGTGGGGAGGAAGGGGTTTGCTGTCAGGAGCTTCTTCTGTGACTGGGGAAAGCAAAGAGAACTGCAATTACAATTGTCAATTGACTGGCAAGTGCAATCGACCCTTCCTGACCCGACTCTGCATCCAAGGGCAGCAGGTCCTGGCAGCTGGCTGGGAGGGTGCTCTGGAAACGGGGAAAACACAGGAAGCATCTGCCCTGCCCCTCTGCAAAGCACCGGGGAAGGCAGAGATGGGCAGGAAAAGGTAACCTCGAAGGCAAACAGAAAGAGAAAAACAAAAATGCAACCTTGTGGAAGGAAAATCAGAGGTGGGGGAGTGGGAAAGAGCCGAGCAGGCGCCCCAGGAGGAGCGGCAGAAGAGCAGAGCTCACCTGGGCTGTACCTGCCCAGAGGATGAAGGAGCAGGCAGCTGCAGCTCTCCGGGCCTCCAGGCTCCCTGCTCAGTCCCAGGCACGGCAAATGGGCTGGCACTGGTGTGCAGTGCCAGCAGGAGGGAGGCAGTAATGTGTGTGGACACGGAGCTGTCCGGGGCTGCAGGAGCCTTTTGTGCATCACCAGGAAGATGCCTGCGGGCATGGAGTGGGGGAACAAAGGTATCAGATGAGGAGAACACGCTGGAGGCCTTTTTCTTTGATGTTTGGAAATCGCTCAAGGGGCTGTCTTCTCTGAAACCCCTTTGCCTTGTCTTTTTTTCTTCTTTTCTATTTTTTTTTTTTTTTGTCTCCTTGGTGAAACTTTCATAGATGTACTCTTGTTTCTTTAAGGCTTAGAAGTGAAAGCACATCCATCCATCCAGCCCTTGTACAAATGCTGTGCTCACGCTGGAATTCCTTGGGGAGCTGACTTCTGCTTCTGCCTGTCAGAAATAGCAGAGCCACGTGCTTTGGGTTTGAAACTCTTGATTTTTGGGAGGAGGGTGCACAGAAGGAAGGGCAGCATCAAAGGCATCCCTGTCTGTCACGCTGTGGAGAGAAGAGAGTGTTGCTTTGGGGCATTTTTTTTCTGTTGGTGTTTTTTAACTGGTCAGCTGGACATGCATTCAGATTGATGCTACAGGCTGTGAAAACTTTGGGTGCTTGTCCCATCAGAAGGGAGGTCAGTCACCTTCCAAAATGACTCTGGGGTATGAGTACCCAAGGGCAGGATGAGTTTATGTGGGGAGGTTCAAGATGTTCTTGCTTAAACTGCTGCTCTTCCCCTCCAGCCCCATGTGTGTAGACTTAGGGCGAGCGGAAGATTCCTAGGGAGCTTTTTTGAAATTGAAAAATATCTGTCAGGAGAATCTTCTGTGAGAAAGGAACAGCTGGAAAAACAAGGGGGAATGTGCTGAAAGTGCTAGGCACCACCTATCTTTTAAAAATGAAAGGTATGTCTTATTTAAGAGCTTTTCATGCTTTCACCTAACAATTAACTTGTATTTTCAATCAAACAAATTATGTTAATTGAACAATAATAATTGAATCTGGTTTAGACTTAATTTTCTTTTATAAAAGCATGCTGCTTCCTTCTTGTCAAGCCAAAGCAACGTCAAATAAGTGCACCTGAACTAGTGGTGAACTTTAGGTCATGACTGAGTTCATTCCCTGGCTGGAGGGCCCAGGCCAAATCCTGCTGAAATTACTCTTTACTAGCAATGTACACGAAGCAGAGTGGATGTGTAGCCCAGGAGATGGCTTTCTCATCTCTGATGGAGGTAACTGAGTTTCCTTTCCATTAAATAGTCATCTTCTCCTAATATTCTTTACAAACCTCAGCCAGTTAAAGATCCATTATCCTGAGCACAGTGTTGCAAACACTAATAAAAAAAAAATGTAATATGGAGGTGAGTCAACCATTAATAATAGCAACAAAAAAGTCAGAGTGCAGAAAAGGGTAAAGCAAATACAGGGAGGATGAAGGCAAAGCACCCTGTCCCAAATGTGGTTGCTGGGGAAGCTGGGCTGGACACAGCTGAATGTGTCCTAGGCTGTGGAAGGAGTCCACAAGGGCTGATAAAAGATTTTCCTTCCTGTTGAATCAATAGGTACAAGCTGTGTTTTGGGAGAGTTGGACATTGATTGGCATTGGCAGGACATCCAAAGCCTGGAGTATCAATAGCATGACTATGTCCTGCCAATCTCACCACAATCAAGCAGGAATTAATTGTGTTTTGCTCTAAAGGTGTGATACCACACTCCCTAATTTTTTTTAATTCCCCTCCATGGCACTCTTCAGCTGGAAGTCCAAGCCCCCGTTGCAGCAGGGCTGCCTCTGGCTGGCATTTGCTGCTCTCTGGAGTGCTGACCCAGGTGTGCTTTGCAGGGCTGCTCTCAGTGAAGGTGGCAGTCCTGAAACCCTTCAGCACCAGCCAGGCTCAGAGGCTCTCCTGCTTTAGGGAGTGCTGGTCTGTGAGTGAGGTTTGATGTCTTAAAAGCAGTCACAGAGCTAAAATGTGCACAGGGTGAGGCTGCAAGGGCAGCATCCTCCTCTTTGTGTGTCACAGAAGAGCTGAGAGGGATATTTTAATAGCTTTGAATGAATAACAGCTTAATCCCATGGGCTGTGCGGTTAGCTCTGTGCCAGCTCCATAAACCTCACTGCAGCCCTCACCTCGTCCTCAAGGAACAAGACTTGTAGATGCCCAAATAAAGATAATAGTTTTTCTAGTTGGGAGATTTATTAATATGTTAACATGGCTTTAGTTTTAAGCCTTCTATTCCTCCCTTTCTAGAAAAATATCTTGCCACAAACCAGCCTTGAAGTTTGCAAAAGTAATCAAAGCTCTGCTGAGCAAATTTGATGGCACTGATGGGTTGAATGAGCTATGGCCTTTTCTGACCTCATTCTGGTCCATTTCCCCTTCAGGCTGGTAGCAGTGGCTGGAAGTAAATATTAATCTGCTAATTTTCCCTCTGGTATAAATAGAAAAAAAAAGTTTTGTCAGTGGCCTGTCCAACCTTACTGTTTTGCTTCTGAGGATGAAGTGGCAGTGCTGCCTGTGTTTCTCTGCTCAGGGGACTTTCTCTCAGAGATACATGGAAGGGTTGTTCCCTCTCTACTTTCTTAGGTGGGTAATTAGAGGTGTAATCTAGGGTTCAAGGATAGCCAACAAAGAAACCTTGCTCGGGTTTAAATAAAATTGCTCCTTAATGTGACTTGTTAAATTGAAACAAACCCCACATGAATGTTCTTTAAAATCCATTTACAAGTGCCTCGTATTGATTTAGCCTACTTCAGTAACTCAGATGAGCTAAATTGATGTCTGTGCGCTAAGTTAAGTACATTCTCCTGGGATTTCATACCTGGCAAACTGACTTGACTTCAAAACTGATTGCAGTTAAACCAGTGCAAGCTGTGTGTGAAGAATAGGCCTTTCTTATTTGTTGCTACTGGTTTGGCCAAGAGCAATGTGACACCTTGGGGGAAAAGGTGTCTTTGCCCTGTTAACTGTGATGCTGGGGGGACCTACTCACCCTGCCCCTAAATTTGCCTTTTAAGTGATACTACCATTGCCTGAAAATCTTAGTAGCAGCCTTCTTTCTGCAAGGCAGCTCTTGGACAAAGACTGTTTAATCCCTTTTTTTTTTTTCCCAAGGTGCTCTGTCCTCTGGTATCTGGAGAAGGCAAGAGAAACAAAAGGCTTGCAGACCTACTTCTCTCCCTTCCTGCCTAATGCCCCCCAGCCAGACAACAGCTAGGAGCCCTCAAGCAAAGGTTTCTTTCCATTTTCAGACAGCCCCTCTCAGCTTTGGCTAATCTTGGTGTCTCTTTGTGCCACATACCAGAGTCCCTTCAACCACTAAGCTGACAGGCTCTTTTTATCTCAGCCACCTAGAGCTAATCTGAAGTGCCCAAACTGACACTTGTGGCCAAACCTCTGCTTCACTTGACAGTGTGGAAAGGAATTGAAGCCTAACCCACCATCCTGCTGAGCATGGCAGCGAGGGCCATGGTTTCCCTTTATTCCTCACAAAGACAGGACGTGGGATGTGGTTCAGGTGTGCCAGTTACCACAGATCTGTGAGTTATTTGTTCCCAAATTGTCACTCAGCATTGGAGCTGTGATAGCTGGTGCTGTAGAACCTCTTTGTGCCCTAAATTGATTACAGAAATGTGGTTTGCCTGATTTTTACATAGGATTACTGGACCTATTACCAAGGTTTTGATGGTGAGACAGTATTAAACAACAACAGCAAAATCTCCTCAATAAACATTGAGCTTTCTTTTACTTGTTATGAAAAGTGTTTCTGCATAGACACTTCAAAAGCAGGGGCTGTGTTTCTGTTTTAGGTCATGATTTTGCAAGTAAATCTAAACTTCTGTAAATGGTAATGTATAGACCTGAGCTAACCCCTTCTAGAACATAAGGGTCAGCAGTTTACAGCAGACTCATCTGTAAGCAGCACTTTCCAGTTGTAGCTCAAACTCATAAGAGAAGACTGAAAAAAAAAAATAACCCCTGTGCTAAATAGCACAATGTTATCAAGACAGGGGCCACCAGTGGAGCCAGGGAGAGGGGTAAAGCAAGGACAGGGAGACAGAGCAGTTTCTCATGGAGCAGCAGTTCTGCACATCCAGAGCTCCCGAGACAGCTAAGTTTCACTTCTGTTTGAAGGCAAAGGGGGTTTGAGGGGAAGGATTTGAAAGGTCAGTGTGATAACTTGCTGGATGTCCACGTCTTTGAGCTACAGCGGAGAAGAAAGAACAAAAGCTGTTTGAAAATGTAGCTGGTGTTTGATGAAAGATGGCATGATGGTCCTATTGAAGGTGGGAGAAGGCGTAAATAGTTTATGAGAGAATGATAGGCTCTGGAAGATCCTGAAAGTGAATAAAATTTGCTTTTATTTGATGTGATGAGGAGACAGGAGATGTGAAGAGAAGGAAAAGATTGTTTTGAGTGGTGAGCTAGGGAAGTAGTCACACAGTGGAATTCAGATGGAAACAGAAAAGGGTGAAATTGCTTCTTAAATGAGAGGCGCTGTCATCAAGACATGAGAAGAGCCTGGACAGGAGCTGAGGATTCAGTGATAGGAAAAGAAAGGCTGTCTTAGAGAGAACAGGGGTGGCATAAATGTGTCACGTAGATTGAAACTCGGAAGAAGAGGTGGGAGGAGGAAGGGCTTGCAGGTGGCATTGGCTGGGGCTGAAGGAGGTGCTGAGTTTGTTCTCTGTGACAAAGTTACCTGCCTGGCACCTAGAAGGGTATTATCTAGCTCTAATCTGCAGCTGCCATCTCCAGGTGTATCTCCAAGGACCTCCTGGGAGATTTTGTCAGGAGTGGTGGATGCTGAGCAGCTGGGGAGGATTGTCCAGCCTCCCCTGCCACCAGAGGCTGTGCTTTCTTATGGCAACACCCTGTCATGCTCACAGATGTCACCAGGAAATAAATAGTGGCTTTTGTAGCACAGGCCCATTCTGAAGGAGAGATAGGGATCCCAGAAGGGAGAGTTTCCATAAATGCACAAGGAAGCTGCAGTGGTTGAAGTTTGCACCGTGTTTTTCTTACTATCACGTTTGGTGTATTATCTAAAGGGATCTGTGAGTGAGGTGGTAAAACAGGGCTTTTTTAATTATACATCACCCAGCAAACTGATAAGGCAAACAAAGCAGCCAACCAAATAGCACAGGCATGAGCCACTTCAAAATAATAATGTAGCAAGAACAATAGGGGAGTAATTCACAGCTCCCTGAGAAATTTTTGCAGTTCAGAGGAGGTGAGATAGCAAGCAGCTATTGACTGTTTTCCTTTCATGTTTTCCACCTGTCTGCCATGTGCTTGGGAAGTATATTACCTGAATCCTTGTGGGAGTTTTCCCAGTATTGTTTTAAAAGCCTTGCTCTGCAAGAAATAATCCTAGTGGAAACTAGGATGTGGGTATGAAATGAATGCAGAGAATGGAAGGAGAGTGACAACTGATTTAAACTACAGTTTAAATTCTTTGTAACTTGAGTGACATGCAGATGTACAGGAGCAGCTCCAGCATTTCCCTGGCGTCTCTGGGGTGCTCTGGCCTGGCACAGTGGAAAGTGGCAACCTCAGCAGGTGAAGAATTTGGTAATTCTGCAGCCTGGTTGTGAGCTCTGCCTTGTGCACAGAGCCCAGGGATGGAAATCCCAGCTGCCTCCTGGCTCAGCTGCCCTTGGAGGTGGAGTGAGGGAACCTGGCATGAGCCACAAAGGCTTCCCCAGGCACTGAGCAAACATTTGGGCTGCAGGCCAGGAACGTTCCCCATGCTACCAAAGTCACACTGGTCACAGGGTGAGAGCTGAGTGGCCTGAAGCCAGCCCAGAACACCCACTTGAGACACCATGGTAGCAACACAGGGGTAACCTTAGGGAAAACAGACATCCTGAAACCCTGACCTGATCCAGAGCCTTGCAGCAATGTACATTTGAGCTGCTATCCAAACCAAGGAGTAGAACAGAAAGCTCTCCTCACTGCAAGTGAAGAACTAAAGGAATCACCCCTTCTTCTCCTTCCATTTTAGCATCTTTATTCCTAAAGGAGCCTTTACATGCTGGACAGATTTAGTGGACATACTCACTAAAATAAATAAGATGAGAAAAAAAGTTTTCTGCTTTGTTGCTTCTCTGCATGTGTCTGTCTATCCCTTCAGCTTACCAGTTGTGTTTTTTTTTTTTTTTCTTGTGGCAATATTATAAGGGTCACTTTCTATAGCCAAAGATCTAAAATAATAACCCCTCTTTTAAGAAGGTGGTGATGGCCACATATTTAAAAATAGAGAAGCATGTAAATCACATTAGTAGGAGTTAGCTGTCTAAGAACCTTTTAAAGAGGTATGGACTAGGAACACAAATCCAGTTTAGAAAGGACAGGCCACAATCCTGAGTCTCAGGTTCCTGTGCTATTCTGAAAAAGAGATTGAACAGCTTAAGTTGCATAGGCAGGTTTGTGAAAGTCAGTTTGAGGATTCTTCTGAAAACCTTAGATGCTCAAATTTTGCAATGGCCTGAGAATTTCAGCTCCCTTTTAAAACCAAATAAATCCATTTCCAGACATCACAAAGGCAGAGCAGAAGTGAAAAATATGAATCCTAAATTCTGAGAAGATGGACTGCACGTAATAAAAATAACATTGATTATTTCTAACATCTCAACATTTTTTAGTCATGATGTCTCGTGGGCTGGCCAAGATTCTGGAATGCTGGGGGCTGGTTTATCCCACTTTTGTAAAAATAGCACATGCAAAAAAGCATGTCTAGCAAATGCAAAAAAGCTGAAGAACTTTCCACACCACCTTTTATTGTGTGCTGGCAGGGTGGGATAGTGTAACATACTTTTGCTTTACTTTTAGAAGGTCCTCATTGGGACTTACTGACAAATGTACAAGTCATTTCTATTTATGTGAATGCAGTGTAGAAGAGGAACCTTTCTGTTGCTGGCCACTTTCCAGGCAGCACTATCTGTTTACTACAGGCCATGTGTGGAAATGGAGTCATAAACAACCACTTACTCTGGCAAAACCAGAACACTAATCACTTTTGTATTAGCTCAAATAAATCCCAAAAAAAGTAAATGCTGTGGATTAAAAAGATAATAATGTGCTAATCCTTTCTGTGGTCAGTAACCATTTTAAGCTGTTCCATCTCTCATGCCTGAAGGATAAATCCTCTGGCTCTTGATGAAAGGCTAGATAGGGAAGTACGTCCGCACATCAAACACTGCCCTTGTTATCAACAAACGCATTTTTCTCACTCCTGCAGATCATTTTTGATCCACTTTTACCTTCAATCAGAGATCTCCCTTTTCCTCTCCCACCCCCCACCCTGGTCCCCTGTCACCAGGACTCCTCGCTGATCAAGAGAGAACCTTACAGAATGACCTTCCTGAGCTCCTGACTGGTGATGGGGTTCAGAGTTATTTCTGGCAGAAACTCTCCCCTGTGGGAACAAACAGGTGAAATTTCTGTACAGTCAAAGGGACTGACAGACTTGTAGCAGTCACATCCAGACAGCCCATTTTATAGATTAAGGGAATCAAAAAATTAACAACAGAATTGTTATGGGTGTACTCTGACACCAATTAAAGTCAGGGAAGTGGTTTTGCAGCTTTTAAGGGGCCGTTTGGCAATGGAAGTGCCCTGAGCTAGAGCCAGAAGAGGGGGCAAGGGAAGCAAAACAGCTGAAGGCTTGGAGGGGCTGCACACAGTATTCAAAGTTTATTTCCGCTTTTAAATAAGTTTTAAAAAATCACAGCTCGAAAAGCTCCTGACTCCAGGAAATGCAGTAGATGTTTGCAGCAGTTTCAGGTGCACACACCAAACTGAGACACGAAGGCAAAAACATCCTTCAGATCAGTTCCTGCTCCTAATCGCCAATAAATATTTTTAGTAGGTATATCAAACAAAGCCACAGCAAGTGCCAGCAGAGCTTGTAAGCCAGTTACAGGATTGTTCACATCATACAGCCATCAACATGCTTCTGATTTTTCATTTTTGGCACTGGAAGTGGTGTTTTTATGTTGTAAAGTGAATATGGCTCCTTACCCAGAAATGCAGGGACCTCATTGTATGTGGAACAAGCAGTTGATTAAAGATTGGAATAGTAATGAATGTATTAAAGTGCAATGTACTTGGGTAATTGATTAATTGGTGCAGTCTAAGCTACTTGCAGAGCATTGCATTCACTCTGTGTTAAATCAATTTTTGTCTTTTGTCCAAGCCTTGTGACTGAGAGCTGCAAAGCACGAACAACTATTGAAATCATCCAGACTGGTTCTGTGGGAGCTGGGAAGTGCCCAGGATCCCATTTGCAACCTGTTGCTTGCCTTGAATCCCTTACATTTCATTAGTATCTCAGGACTGCAGGCAGGTGGAAGATGTAATTAGTAATGCTCTTACCTTCCCACAGCCCACTTGTGCATTTCTCCCACCTTGTGCTGCATTCTTAAAATGAAAAACCCATGGTCTCATGGAGAAAGAAATGGCACAGTGACATTTTAATTAATGTGTTCATCCAAGGGAATATAGGATTGTGCTGAGAAACTTTAGCCTGGGATAGGAACTACACATTCCTTAGCAACACAGGGATACCAGAAAGGACTCCATGATTACATTTAAAAATCACAGAGTACCTGAAAGCCACAGATGGATGTCTCTGGGCTAACACCAGAACAACAAGTTCTGCAAAGCAGGACTGTGTTCAGAACTAGTTATTGAGGACCAGGGAGAAGAACAAGACTGGATAGGACAAACTTCCAAGAGCCTGCTTTATGAAAAGCTTCAGTCTCCTACTTTTAACAACTGTTTGGCTATTGGTAAAGAATGATATTTTAGCATACAATTCAGTGAACTGATGGAGCACTTGAAATGTACAGCAGACCTTGTGCCTTTTGTGGGCTTTCTTCTGGGCTTTTCAAGGTCTGTGCTGCCTTCTGCTATTCCGTGGCCGTGGCACTTCTGCTCTCAGCTAGAGACTGACACAAAAACTGACACAAAAACTGACACAAAACAGGGTGTGCTCAGAGGATGCTGGGGCAGTCAGCAGCCCCTCAGTGATTTTGTTCTGTCGGGTGTTCTACAGAGGTGGGAAAGCCCCTCTCCCAGGAATTCTCCTCCCCGATGTGCTTCTGACCACTGTGAAGAACTGCAGCTCTGTGTGCTGCCCTCCTCCCCAGTTGCTCTGTCCCTGATGGATGTTTCAGGCATCAAATCTGTTCTTCTCTCTCACAGTTTGTTGAAAACAATGAGCGAGGCTTTTAAAAACATTTGACAAACAGAAGCTGGAGGAAGGTGAACCTTTAGATTAATTCACAGGGCACAGACCCATCCCCAGAGTAACTAGCTTATCCTTGTTTTGTTTTTTGCTTAGGAGTATTTCAACAGGCTTTGAGTCTGGCGTTTAGAAAAATGCTGAAAGTGAAGCACTGACATAAAAGAGTAATTAGTAAATTAGTAAAATACTGATCTCGCAGTTAGAGAAGCATATGTATAAACATTTGCAGAATTAGGGCCTAGAGTGTTTTGTTTGCTTCTAAACCCTCCAAGTATGCAGTTGTCTGGATGTCTTTCATTTTGATGCCTAAATATTCCCTTTTTAAGAGCCTTTCCTTCCAGTTGCTACTTTAAAGAAGGTCTGTATGTCTAGCTTTTTATTTCTCATACAACCTAAAAGCTCTACCAAAAGCCTGTAACACTAAACATCAGCTACTGTTGGCATCTGAAAATTAGGGCTTAATTCTCTAGCATGAATATTCAGAGTTGGGAGTCCCTAACACAGCAATATAATAAAGACTGCAGGCTGCCTCATTCACTTGCATAGGAACTCTTTATTATCAGCAAACATGGTTGTGACAACCACTCTGAGGCAACACAGCTCTCTATCAAATATCAACAGAATTTGCATGAGTTTTCCTGTTAATTGCTGGAGTGCACCGTGCTGTGTGATGGCCAGGGAATGCAGCAGGGAGGTCTGAGCTTTGCCAGTCACTTGCAATGTAGGATTCAGCTAATGGGAGTTTATTAGCCCTGAGGAACAGCATTTAATGAGCTGCTGCCCTCACACCAGGCCTGCTTTCCAAATGGTGAACGGCGCCTGCCAGCTCATAAGTGATGTGTGAGAGAGAAGGAGGACACCACAAGAGGTTTCTGGTATTCTTTAAGCAAACCCACAGAAATCCCAAATGGCAAAGTGGGTGAGCCCTTGATAATCTCTTAGAAATAGAAATAAAAGGCGTATTCCTCTGACTGGCTCTTGGTGAGTTGCACTCACACCAGTCTTAACCAAAATGTATGGGAAGGGGATGTAAACATCTGTGGGTTTAAGCTCCTGTTTTCTTCATTAGCCTTTAAAAACTTTATGATTGTGGTGTTCATTAATAGCACCATTAAAAAATGGGTGTTTCCATGCATGTATACTCTTCTGTCATAGTGGGGTAATTTTAAATTAATATATCAAATATTCGTGTTATTTTGAATGTAACTGGAAAATAAAAATCCTTGATGGTGTGCTTTTCCTCATCATTGTGATGTAAATATGCTTAATAGCATCACTGTAAAACATGATTCTCAACAGTACTTGGTGTAACATTGAGTGTAAACTGTTCCTTAATTAGTGCTGCTGTTACTTTGATTTATTCCTATAGGATGGTTGCTAGTCTTGACAGCATACCCGCCTCTCCACTCTCTGAATTGATCATTGTGCTGGTTTATTATTTTAATCAGAACTCAGACCTGCCCTGAAAAATGAAATTAAGCCCATTTGCAGAGTCAAATCTCTTATCTCTGCTTCCTTTAGGTGACTCTCTGTAAGAGTCTCTCTGATACTGCGACACTGATTGGCGACAACAATTTACCACTAAGGCATAATAAGGGAAAATGTAATAAAATGTCACCAGACACTGCTCATTTACAGTTGTTTGGCTAAAAAATAGGTTTCATAAAGCTTAGGTGAACTTGGAAAGCACCTGAACACATGGCTTCCTGGATTTATGCTTCAATAAGCCTCGATATATGCTCAGAGCCACTTCAGAGTGCTGTGCCTGTTCGTCTCACCTGCAGTCCAAAATTGTGCAGAGGGCTGTACAGATCAAATGTGGCAGGGAACATCCTCAGACACTGGCCTGAGGCCCTGGAGGTGTGGCTGCAGGTACAAGCACCCCATCCCTGAATGACTTTTGGGATGCTGCCCCTCTTTATTGTGCTGCCCACCCTTGTTTGGCCAGTGGAATAAATTTAGCCTAAAAGCAAGTTTCCTGGGAGGTACCTAAAGCAAAGAGGGTATCAGCCTCTTGTGAGCCCTGCCCACCCTCCTGCAGGGCAAGTATTTAATGACAGTTTAATGTATTTAAAAAGTATTTAATGCCATTACTTGATGGCACTCCTGAACTCATGCTGCTAGGCCTATTCCTGCAAGCACGTTAATTAATGAATTACCAAAGCAGCATGAAGGAAAAAAAAAATACTGCACTCTCAAAGGGATTACAAATTCACAAGTGGCCCCAAACTGGTTCAGTCCAGTGCTGCCCTGTGGCCCTGCAAAATGTACTTTGATGCTGGTATCTCAGAGCATGGACTTATCTTCAAAAGAGGGACAAAAGTGGCATCCCTGCTCCAACAGAGATTGCTCAGATTACTGCCATGGAGTCATTTCCTGCATGTCACCAGCACCCAGCAGTTCGCTCTGTCCCAGAATAGCACTGAAGCTGCTCAGAAGAAATTTAAGTCTCTTGCTTCTTTTGCAATTCCAGACTCCTGTAACCCTGTCCTTACCATTTCCCTTTCCTCCTCTTCTCTGGAAAGGCAGCTCCTCACTCCTGGTCTCCTGGAGTGGAATGCTGTCCTGGCTGTGGGAGGAGGAAGGCAGCAGCAGTCCCTGACAGCATTTCTCGGATAAGAAATTGAGTCATACCCCAGTATTTCATTATCATTACTGATTACAGAATTCGTGTTTGAGAAGAGCTTGCTTTTCAACTTTCACTTGGTATAAAACTGATTGTTTGCACACTTTCCAACCTGGCATCATGTGGATATTGAGAGGGAAGGAGGTGTTCTGTGGTCACAGATGTGATTTTCTTCTGATACTGTCTAAAGACAGACTATTTCTGTGTTTAGTGTAGTAAATCTGTATCTAGTTGCTCCCAGCACTTCTGTGTTCAAAGGACTTCCTTGCTTTCAAGATTCTTTGCACCTATTACTTTAAACATCCCCCTGCTTTCATAGGGTTCTTTATGTTCCTACATTCTTTGGGACTCTGTCCTGACTTACATGTGAGCTCCTTACCTTACAGGTTGCTGTTCTTACAGTTGCTTTCCTCTGGAGAAACCAGTTTGACCTGTGTCAGAAACCTGCTCCCTTGGCAGCAGGAATTGCCTGAATCCAGTTGGCAATACCTTCCATGAGACCTGGGCTGGTCTTGTTGCCCCAGTGCTGCCCTGCCCTCTGCTCCTTTCTTTGTGGCAAGGCAGTTTGTCCTGAATCAGAGTAATGTCTGAAATAAAGCCAAAATAAAATTATTGGCTTTTTCCACTTGTTGTCTTTTTTTGGATGAGACCTTCTGTCATTAGTCTGTGATATATTTTAATTTTTAAAATTGTTTTACATTTCCCATGACAAAAGAATGATTTAAAGTGAAGATGAGAGATTTCCTTACGCAATATCACATCCTTCAGGGCTTGGCTCCAAGAAAATTGCACATTATTACAGCATGAATCAGGTTAGATGAGCATTTGCCCAAAGGAAAGATTTCTGTCTGTGTACCCACACACACAACCTAAAGACACAGGGTTTGGTTTAAAATTCTTTTCCTTACTGATCATACTTGAATTTTAAAAAGTGTATATATCTTAAAAGCATATGTCTGCTTTATATGCAATACATCCTCTGGAATCTGTGCTGAAAGCCACAAATATAGTGTATGCAAGATAAAGACCTGCTCAGAAACGGTGTCTACCTGAAGTTTCCAAGGCTGAAGTGCCCCACAGCTACCTGGTATCCTCATCACTTCTTCTTGCTGCTATATTTCTCATCAAATCTCCCGTGAAGAAGCTGCTTCCCCTGATTTTCTGGGTGCTGTGCAGGGCTGGGGTGGGAGCTGCAGGGTGGGATGTACCTGGTAATGCACATACCATGAAACTGTGCCTCCCCTGGTGCTAGCTTGTAAACCCCACAGTTCAAAAAGGCCTGTGTAAAATGTGATCATAGGAAGGGAAGCATTTCTTTGAGACTATTCCTGGAAAGGTATTTTAAATAGTCCCTAAGCATACGGTTCCACTATATTTAATATAAAGAGCCAGGAGGGCAGAGAAGATGGAGTGCTGCAGTCACAGGCTAGGGTTGCTCTCACTACAAGCTGAAGGGAGTTGGGTTCAGCTGCTTGGCTAAGTGGCACCATGTGAGTGACAGGCATTCCGAGGGTGTGAGGCTGGGAGATGCTTCCTTTTGGATCTCACCTTGGCTGGATGCACTTGTGTGTGTAACTGTACACACAGAGCAGCTCGGCTGGAAAAGTGATCCCAGCACTTGACACTGAGCTCGGAAGTGAAATTTCTCAGAACAGCAGCCAGCATGACTTGGATTGTCGGAATCTGTGGCATTGATGATTCCGAGATTATAAAAAGTCTCTGTCTTTCAGCCCCACTGCCAAAGAAGAAGCCATAATTCGTCTGTGCTGTTTTCAAGGCTGTTTATTCTGTTTATCTCTAACATGTTCTGCTGCCCTGCCGCAGCTCTGTCCTGCCGGGCAGCGTGTGGGGCTCTGCCCTCAGTGGGATGTTACAAACATTATATACCAGAAACTACCTGTGCTATATTTACAATAATGTTCCAATATCTGTAACCTACATTGAACAGTGTGTCCCCAGCCTAAACCAACAGAAAAATGCCAACACCACAGTGAAACATGGAGGGCATGAAGAAGGAGAAAAAGGACAAGGCACACCCAATTTCCTCCACCTTGTCCCCTTTGGACCCCTAATCTAGAATCCTAAAATTTGACTTTTGCACCCATGCCACACTTAATTATCACTTATATCAAACACTCAGAGTTTGTAATTCATCCTGTAAGATTGAAAACTCTTTTCCATGGACAGAGATCACAGCCAGTGTCTCTGGGGGCTCTGTCCAGGGGGGTTCCTGACCCCTGCCAGGGTCCCAGGCCTTCCAGGGCAGCCAGAGGGAAGCCCTGGATTCCTGCAGATAAACTTTTAAATCATTGAGGATAGATTTGTGTAAGGCTCATACCATCATTTAAATTTCAGTAGGAGAGTTTGTTTAACAAATGAAAACTTTCCCTGATTTCTCAAGCATGCAGTGAGAGACACTGCATCCATACCTGTGTAAGACCATCCCCAGAGGTGCTGATGTGGTCTGACTGCACCACTTTAAATCCACACCTTAGTGTGTGTACAAGCCCTTGGTCAGGATGCTGCCCTTGCTGAATTTGCTGTAGTGCAGCTCCCCTGAGTGTCAGTTTTTAAAGCAGGTAACACCTTCTGCTTGTAAACAGGGATTACAGACAAATGCCTGGTGTTAGAGCCACAGTTTAAACCAGCTGCAAAGTTCAATAGAGGGTGAATGGAAGTTCCTGTGGGCTTCAAACACAAGGACATTTTCCTGCTGCTCTAACAGGTTCAGAAGTGAGTGGGGGACCACTGCAATTGGTGCTGCTATGGCATTGTAATAAATTAAATTGGGGATTTGATTCCAGGACTCCAACACTGGGATAGTTACTTGGGTACAGACTGCATGACACTTCTGAAGTCATGCAACATGGAGATATTCCTGATCCTTTCATTCCTCTTTAGGATTTGCTAAATAATTGTATTTTTTGATCTAGGAATAGCAGTTAGAGTTTACTGCTGGTCAGGGAACAGTTAAGCCTTCCTCCAGGGTTATTTTTAAATGTGGCAACAACTGTCTTCAGTGTTTGTAATCTGTCCAGAAATAGACACCACTTAACAAGAACTCAAAGCAAAGAGAAGAGCCTTTTTCAGGAATTCCCACTCTTCACAGTGGTTTTGTTTGGAGATCACTTTCAGCCCAAGGACACTTGTGGCTGCCAGCAGTCGGCTCAGTGCTCCCCAGGCAGGTGAGAGCAGCACCAGGAGGGGACAGCACAAACCCACACTCACAAAACCCAAAGTCTGTACAGGCCAGGACAGGGAGAACTCCAAGGCCAGCTGGAGCCAATCCAGCATGGTTTGGCTGTGAGGACATCCCTGCCACCATGGAGTGTGCATCATGCTCGTAGTTTGTGTATGCATCTTATCACTCACGCTGAGCCTAATGGCTTATCAGCAATTCTAGTGTGAACAGCAGTTGTGTACTTCAGTGGCAGGTCCTGGCAAGTTCAAACCAGCCAGGCCACACTCGTTATGTTGGGGAGAAGGGGAAAACATCTCCACAATCGTAAGACTTTCCCCAGCTTTCTCCCCTGCTTCAAAGCAGTTCATTCTCGGTGGGGTGGATGGCATTTGCAGGAAATGCATCTGACTTCCCTATGCCTCATCACATGTATTGGGTTGTTCTTTATATTTCGTGTTGAGTGCTGCTGCACTGTGTGCAAGAATCAAAAATAGCCTCTGGGAAATGTGTAAGTCAGCAAAGGCCTGGTTCCCTTGGTCAGTGCCTGTGGTGGGCAGTGCATCTGCCCCACTGCTTGCAATAGCTGCCTACCACGGAGGGAAGAGCCACACTTCTTGTCTTCTGTATCCCTGTGTCTGTGTCACACTGTGCCCAGGAAGCTGAGCTCTGGACCTGTAATTTTAGGCAACCCAAACAGCTTTTTATGCCTGCAAGGCTGAATTAGGTTTGGAGTTGAGTCTGAAAGTGGAATCAGTTGTCTTTGTAAAACCACGTGAGAATGGGAAGGTGCTCGAGTGTAACTGGAACACTGTCAGTGGAACTGAAGGGCCTGCAGCATTCAGGGAGCCTGGCAGGTTTTCAGGCTTCAGACTACAAAAAAACTGAGGTATCCATCCATAGTTACATTCCCAGGCAAAATATAAACCTGAATATTACAGGTGCGTTCTTTACTTGCTTAATCCAATGTACATTTTGCCTTACTTGGGCAGGATAGAGCCCTTTAAGGTGTTATTTTCTCACTGGAGACTGGAAAATTATTATTTTAAAATAGAATAGAAAGCAGCTCTGTATAGGCAAGCCACTGTCACTTGCCAGAGACATTTCTGGTATAAGAGCAAGAAGTAGTACTTTAAGCAGGAATTGAAAATGTGGTTTTCTGTGCCAGGGGTTGAAGATTATAGCTGCCTGTGATTTCTGTGTCTGATAATTCTGAGCTGTGAAGGGAACATTTCATTCTCAGCCAGCTCTGATACGTGAGAATCCTGAGATCTGTTCTAGAATACCTCCGAAAGTTAACACCACAGTTGCAGCAGCTTGTGAACAGCTCAGGAGGTACAGCCAGACCTGAACTCACACCTCATGGGACACACCAGCATTTACTGCTCTTAGCAGGAAGGCAAAGAAGTCACTTTGCAAAGTGGTGACTTACTTTTGATTAAGCAGACTAGTATATAATAGTAATTTAAAGATGAGTTTGTGACAGCGTGTTTCTCCCTTATGTTGCCTGTCAGCATTCGTCCTAGTGGGTTGTTTTGTTTTTTTTAATCACTAGATACAAGTGAAAAGACTGACTTTGAAAGGAACTGAGCTTCAGAACAAGGTTATGGGAAGTGCCAGGGACTGATAAGATATCTATGAGTGTAATGCACCTCTGCATCGAGGCTCTGTGTAAGAAAAACAAAATAGAGAACATTGCCAGGGTTCTCTTGAGGGCAGGAATTTAAACCACAGGTGTGTAATGAAGAAGACAGTGAATGGCTCTGTGTTGAAAAAGTACAAAATATGAAAATTGAAAGTACTTAAAAATTCTAATTGTTGCAATAGAAAGGTATAAACTATGGAATTATTTACTTATCTCATGATAGATAGATAGATAGATAGATAGATAGATAGATAGATAGACAGACAGATAGATAGAGCCTAAAAGAATTTTTAGCCAAATTGAGATGAAAAACTAGCACCCCAAAGGCTGTTAAAGGGAGTTCAGTTCAGCTGTTTGCTGGCTCTAGCCAAAGGACTAAACAAGGACAGGAGAAGTAAGTTGAGATGAAAACATTACTTTTGTTAGGTCAATATGCTACACTATCTGTTTTTAATTAGGCCATGACAGTGAATCTCTGCCTCTCTTGCGCTGCTCCTATATTCAAAGATCATCCAGAATATGCTAATGTAAGGCTTTTAGTATCCTTTTAGGGATACATTTAGCATATTAAAAGCATACTCTGAGCATTAGCAAGACATACTGAACTGGTGGTTCACAGTCAGCCAAACCTGGAGTTTACTGAGGCCAGAGGATGCTCTGTGTCCTGTAAATTATTACTGTGTATACTTTTTAAATTGAAAAGAGGTCACTGTTTTACTTAGTAATTAAGGCTGGAAGTTTATTCCACTGTGCCCATCTGCTTTAATGTGCTGCTTAATAAAACCTCTTAGAGGATTTATGCAAAATATGTAAATATTTCTTAGATTCTTTTCCATCAAGACAATCATGACCAAGTAACCATAAATGGCAAGTTCATAATTTAGCCACTGTTAGTCAGAATTTGGACTTCATAGAAATTCAGACCAGAGGGAGTTGCTATGTCCACTGGACTGTAGCTATGAGGTGTGGCGTTATTAAGACCTATCGTTCAGAATTGCAGCAGACTGGGGGATCCTTATTCATTCCTCCTCCTTCCCTGAAAGCAGCCAAGCATTTTTCCTCCCTTAGGACTTCCATGGCTTCCCTGTGCTGCAGCAAGGACTCATATTTCCCATCCTGTTTCACTGCTCCCCAAGAACAGGCCACACTTAGATGAACAATGGCCAAGAGCAAACCTGTCTGAAAGCAGGAGGAACCCTTGACAGGATGTCCAGGGATGGGGACTGTGATATGTAAATAGGAAATATCCCATATCAGAAATGGCAAAAAGCTTTGTTTGCAGGTAGATCCCATTGCAGTGTTTTAACCAGTTTCCTACACACCTCCTTCTGGGGTACCTGTTGTGGAGTTGGTCATGAAATCTGGTTTGAGGAAAGTAGAGGAGCAAACTTTTGTTGTTCACTGACTTCCAGTCCAAATTAGGAAATGGTGAACTTGGTTCTCCAGAGGAGCTAGCAAATTAATGGAAGGAGGTGCAGAAAAATTTTGCATCTCTAAGAGCTGTTAGAGATGCAGCTGGGGTGGGTGGTCATGTGAGGAGTGCAGTCACTGAGCCCCAAGTGCTTCTGTCCCTCTTCATTCCTCAAGTACTTCTAATGAGGAGATTCTGCTTCCTGTCGTCTGGAAACGCTTTGGAGCTTCTTTGGAGGTGTGTGCTTCCTTCCCTTGTGCTTCTGTGACATTATGAGAAAGACAGTTATTCCACCTTTGCTTGTTCACACCTCTGAGGGATTGTTTCAAGAGCCAGCTCGGAACAGGACACTAAAAACTGCAGCCATTTTATATAGAATTAAGTAATTTCAAAATTACCATAGCAATTTGCATAAATTTCTGTGTAATCACTTTAATACATTTTCAGGCTCCCCAAGGCAATGTTTTAAGGCATGTTACATAGCAAAAGCGGGATGAAACAAATGAATGCTCGTGCACGTAGGGCAGGATTTTCCGAAGCAGTTGGTGGTGGTGGTGTTCCAGCAGGATTTTGCGTCACTGAAGTCCTTGATGAAAAATCTCCCCAGATCCCTGCTGAAAGCCCTGCCCACACAGAGTGGGGCTGCAGAGGTGCTGACCCCAAAGCCCTGCAGGGTAGGAGCACAGTCTAGTGAAGAGTTTCCTCTATAAGCAGTCTATAGACTTCAATTTTTATTTGCATGGTTTAGGCCCTTAGAGGGCTGAGCCTCATGTGACCCCACAGTTCCCAAAGACCATCTCACTGTGAAACCTGGGAAGGGTGTGGTTTGTGCAGCTACATCTCCTACATGAAACAGCCCAAAAATGGCCATTGACTCGTGTGCACTGGCAATGCTGGTTTGGTTTTTGAAGGAAGGCCTCCACAAAGGAGATTTACCTCAGCCCTGGCCATTTGCTGGGCTGGCTGGTATCTTTTCCCATTCAGAGCACATGGAGTATTCTTCCCTGAACTCCTGTAGTCTTACTGGTCATGTCCAGAATATTGATCTACTAAAGTGATGAGCCTTTTCCTACCCACAGTCTTTTCCTTGTCATGGTATTGGGTGGATTGTGATCAAGCCAGCACTTAACTCTATTTCAGAAAAAAAGTGGATAGAGATTCAGAAGCCTTTCACAATAAATCATGATTTCCAGTCATTATGGCTCATTTCTGAACCACATTCAGTTCATTTTATTCAGATTTTGTCAGTAAAACCAGACACAACACTCCAGGATGCCACATTGGGTAGCCGTGCTGAGAGCCCCCTTTACACAGAGTCCTGCTCCTTGACACTTTGACAGCTCTGGCACTACTGAAACTGTTTCCTGAACCATCTTATAGGTTGTGTTGGCTCTTCAGGAGGGGTTCAGCACTTGGCAGCCCCATAATTAGCATTTTCTTTTGGTTATGCCCAAGTTTAGTGTAGCTTTGGCAGGAGGGCAGAGAGGGCTCCATGCAGGTGACTTTAGACTTGTCAGTGCCTCAAGAAATGCATCACGAGCACTGCAAAGAAGCTTCTCTATGCAAATCTGGAAGTGATTTTGCTGTGCATCACAAGAGTTGCTGAAGATGATCAATGTCACACTAAGCTTTAGAGGAGACGACAACAATTATTTCTTTATTTCATGTGTCAGTCTCTTATTGATCCTTGTTCTAGGCTGTTTTATTTTAAATCTGTACATTTTCAAAATGGTTTCACTGTTCTGTCACTAAAGATTCCTCTTTCTTAGTGAAACATCAAAGAATCAGTTTCTGACTGACTTTCTGTCTTGGCAGACAAAGTGTTTACCTTTCATCTTCTTCTCCGTATAAGAAATCTACTTCATTTTCCCTTTGTTAGGATTTAAAAGAGTGCAGGTTGGTAGGGCCTACTGTGCAGTAAATTAATTTCAAGTCTGAAACCAATAACATTTTCAACAGGAAAGAAATTTTAAGAGATACACATCTGGGTATGCACTGTTGGTTTTTTTTGGTTTTTTTGTTTTGTTTTGGTTTTTTTTGAGAATTAAGGCAGGCATGAATTTGCCTCAGCATTACATGTTTATTTCTGTTGTAGTTTCAATAGGAATTTATGTAAAATAAACTTCGTATACACCTAGAAATGCACTCACATGTCATGTTATTTTATGGATACTTACAAGAAGTCCTATTTGAGTTTAAAAGCGTTCAGTGTAAAAGCCATAAATGCATTTCTTCAATGATGGGTAGATCTCACTTGAAATGTAACTTGCTGCTTTTCTTATTTGAGTTAGTTTAAGACTCCTGTGCTAGTTGTTGAAAAAATTTATGTTTTAGCTTCAGAAGAAATTTAATTCAGCTGATTGAATAATCTCATCTTTTTGTTGATCCATGGAAGAGTTACCACTTTGTGTAGCATTGAATTTAAGGTGAGGTTTGCATATTGGCGAGGTGGTTCTACCATAGTGATCTGTGCTGGAGAAGTTTTGCTCAAATCCTCCCAGCAACCCTCCATTAACACCCACAGGCACTTTCATTTTTCTTCCAAACAAAACAGAGGAAGTGTGTGTGGGAAATTGGAGAAGTAATTAAAATGCCAAGACATAGGAAGCAATAGGCCTCAGCATCATCAAAGCTTTACTTTATAGAATTCTCCAATTTAAAGCTGGTGCTTGCAAAGGTATAACACCGAGGTAATTAAACTTGTTTTGTAGTTTGGTCACTTTGCCTTTTATCCTGCTTATTTGGGTGGTATTTTATTAATGATCTCTCAAGGGAAAACGACTGTAGCTGGCAAATTAATGAAATATTAATAACAACCAAAGTGACGTGTGAGTGCACTCTGGAGAAGCCTGACCTGAATGCGCTCTGCACTCCCTGAGCAGGGAAGGCAGCGCAGAGCCTGCCGCAAGCCCGGCATCCCCAGGGACACTCGTGGGTGAGCAGGTGGGGATCCACAGTAAATCAGAGTCAGGGCTGGGCAGTGGAACAGCATCCACACACCTGCTGAGCTGAAAAGGTGAAGAATCAGCTGGAAGAGTGTCGGAACCCAGGCCTGGTTCAGGGGTTCCGTGTGGCGGAAAAGTCTCTCCTCCAACCCGTGCTTCCAAAGAAAACTCAGCAGTCTCTTGTTGTTTGGTCTCAAGGCAGTTTATTGCAAGTTATCTAAAAGATTTTCTTCTCTGCTGCTGTGGTTTGCTCAGCAGCTCAGGCAGAGGCACACACACACCCTGACATCCTCTCTGACTCCCGACTCCTTCTTCTCTCCCCACCCCTGGCTGCTGCTATCTTTTATATGGTAAATTACGTGTTACATGTTTATAGTTTTTCCCCAATACCTACTACCTATATTAAATGGTGCTTTTCTACTCTAAACCAATCTGTGAGTGCCAACATCACCAAGAACATGGAGGCAAGGAAGAAGAAAGAGGAGGAACAGGACTGGCCTACATTCATCCCTCTAAAACCTCTGACCCCCATGTACAAAGTAAAAACCCCCCTGTACAGGTGTTAAAATCCCCTTGTACAATACTAAAAAATTCTTCCCTCTACTTTGTGACTACTTCTACTCTAATATCTAAATTTTTGTGACTTCTTGTTCTTCCTGCAAAGTTGGTAACTCATTCCATGGCTCAAACCCAAAATCACAGCTGTTTCCAGCTGCCTGCCAGGGTCTAAAATGCTTCTGACCAGGGCTTGGAACCTCCAAAAATGTCTGAGGGACATTTTGAGTTCCAACAGAAGAGCACGCCCGAAAAGACTGGGCAAAAGTGAACAAAATCTCTGCTGCAGTGCAGAGGCAAAGAAACAGGACAGAGCTGTAAACGTGATTCCAAGGGAATCTGGCAGAGAAGATGAAGTGACAGAGAAGCCCATCTTGGGACAACAAAAGTATGCCAGTGCAGCAGATACCCCAGCAAGCACTTTCTCTGATTTTTTTAAAAATTCATCCCCTGTTGCTGTGCAGGGGAAGAGTTGCTGTGTGGGAAAAAATCACACAGACCCCATTTTCTTCATGGTGGAAAAAGCCCGTTCTTTATTCACATAACTACTTTTTATACAGTTTTACAGACCTGTGTGTGACTCCAATTGGTTAGTAGCTTTCTTGCCAATTACTTAATTGGTTAGTAACAAGTTTCCCTCTATTGATTGTGTGTACGTGCAGGAAAGGTTGTGAGAGATAGTTTTCATTTTTCTGTCTAAGGGTGTAAAAAAAAGTTTATACAGGTGCTAGTTGGTTTTTCACCCAGGAATGGATTTTTATGCTAACGAACTGCTTTCATTAGGATTGCTTTCACATGGGAACTTGCAAAGGGCTAGCCTGACAAAGCCATCCATTGATTTGGGAGAGTAGGCTCGATTTTAAGACGCCTTTCTTTATAATTTTTCTACCTTACTGCAGCATTGCTGTTCTGCATTAACTGCCAGATCTCCTTTCCCTGGTGTATTTATCACAGGATATCTTTGACTTTGGCCACTTCAGGTAAATTGAGGTGAAAGCTGTTCCTGAAGTTCTTTTCCATTGCAAACCTTAGTTTGTTTGCCCTGGTCATGAGAAACACATGTAAAGAACCTGCAGCTTTCCTGGAGCAGGCTTGAGGCAGAGGTGTAATACAGTAACAGTTAAAATAGCTGAAAGAGGGTTTGTGAAACTTGCTAGTTAAAATTTTTGCAAGGCCTCTAGTAATACAAGAGCTTTTTGGAGCCGTTCAACCTTATTAGCTCTGCAACTGTTTATGTACCTCCATGTACTTAAAACACCAACTGTTTAAAAATAACAGCATTGGGAGGTTGGCCCAGATTTTTGAAGAATAACAAGTCATTTCCAATTCCTCTGAACCCTTCTCCTCTTTCCCTGAGTGTGCAGCATTTCCTTAGTTTAGAAGCTTTTTGATCATTTCAGAAATTAACATTGCAGCGGGTTCTGAAGGGATGTGCTCATCAAGGAAACCAATTCAGATAACAAAAAGGCACAATTGTTCATTGTCTCTCTCGTTATGGGGGGGGGAAGACCCTGCAGGCTGATCAGAGTCCACAGTTTCCTCATACTGCCTTCAGTCCTCTTCCCTGATGGAAAAACTTCACTTCCAGCTGGCCAGGTTACCTGTAGGTGAGGGTCTGAGGAAGGGGCAACAGAGAGGGAATAAACGTGCTTGTTCTGGAGGGGTTTTCCCTGATAGATGGTTAGATTAATAAGGAAGTAAAAGGGGTCATGCAGCCTAATATGTTGGGAGATCTTGAGTTCCCACCCTACTTCTGACATGGGTGAATTATCTCTACTGCTCTTCCCTTGTTTCTCCATCTCTAAAGCAGGCCAGCAGTAATCCTTTTAGGGTTTCCCTTTTCTTTTTCAGGGGTGGCACTCCTCTTTGGATTTGCCTTTTCTTGTCCTGTGCCCACACAAGTTTGGGATCAAAGGCTGTCCCTCCCCTTGGAGTTCCTGTGGTGGCTGAAGCCTTGGGTTTTCCCAAAAACAGCCTCAAGGCTGAGTGGTTGGCTTTTCCCCAGTTCTGAATATGAAGCCACAAGACAAAAGGCATTTTAGCAAGGGATATATTTGTTCAGGTACTTATGCACACAGCCCAGTGGGACAGGGAGTGAAGCTGCTGAAAAATAAGCTGTTGCCAGTACGGCCTCTTCACTTGTCTTACACCCAAGTGCACACAGCAGCGTTAGTGACTGCTGATGTGGAAATGTTCTTTCAAACCAGGCATTCATAATTAAACTCAGATCAAATACTCAGCCTTCACTCTGCTGCTAATGATGTACAATATCTTCCTTTTCTTGTATTATTATTTCATGTTTGTCTGTGTGTGTGTGTGTGTGTATTTTTGCAGCAAGATGGAAACTATATTTTTAGTCAAGAGGACTAATTAATAATTCATTCATGAATAATGATGAAAGTAGCTGATTAAAATGTATGTATAGCTTCAAAAGGAATAATCTTCAGAAGTTATAAGTGTTTATAAAGTCCATCTCACCCCCAATCTTCTTTTCCCAGACAGCTGTTGCTATTCCCATTCACAGGTATCAGGTGGTAATTATACTAGGGAATGGGATCCAGAGTAATAAATTTGCAGTTACAAGAGGTGGAATATGAGAGAAATCAGCTGCAAACCTTCCTTTAGCCATGTGTTTTCTGGTTCAGGGGCACAGTTATTAGATGGTGTTCTACCTACTAGTTCTCAGTGTCTGTATTTACTCTTTCTTTGGAAGGCAAAGAAACAAAACCCTGAAAATATAACACAAGGAAAAAAACTGAGAAGAGGAGATCAAAGTCTTTAATGAACATAGTGTGTGTAAAACCACCTGCAGGGGCAGATTTGTCATGGTACATTTTTGCAAAAATCATTAACTTGTCATGGCAAAATGGAAAAAAATTATAAAGCAGCAGTAAAAACAAGTTAAATTCTGAGCCTGGAGAATCAGCTTGTCTAAAAAAATGACACTTTTTTAGGGGTCAGCTCATACTTTCTCAAATCCTGTGTGATCATGGCCCTTTCCCTTTTAGCCTAGCCCTTTTTCAGACCTCAACATTTCTGTAGTGTTTTGTATTTGACATTTTAAAGAACACTAATTATTACCCTTTCCCCTCTAGATGATCTTTTTTTTTTCACCATCCTGGTGGTTGTACATAAAATTATAGGTTATCTCACTGTCCTAGTCCTTTTAGCTACTCTCATCTTATATCCTCAGCTCAAAAGTACTTGAAAAAGTTCCAACAAGTTTTTAGGAGGCCTCTCCTGTTGTATCATGTCTTTGTGAGTTGCGAGTTCTTATTTTTTGTTAGTGTGGATAAGGTTATTACTCCTTGTGAAACAAAGTCACATTACATGCACAATTGGCAATGTTCACCTCCTAATAACTCATCTGTGTTTGCATTCTGAACTAAATGACCTGAAAAATTGTGGGTTAAAATGGAAAGGAGAAGGAGGAGAGGGTAGGCACATTAGAAAGAAGAGAGGTTCAGGAATGCATCCAAAACTGAGAAATCTTAATTTTCCAGACCATCTAAAACGGGAAAGCCATTGAAATGGTAGGACTAGATGTTCATCTGGTATAAATAGACATGGTTCACTAGGTATAAGGGAGCTATGTAAATATCTATCTGCTAAGGATGCAGGCCACAATTTTTTTAAAGGCGTTTAGAAACCAAAGGAAATGTAAGAGAGCTGTTTATTTCTAGAAACTCTGCCAGGTTCATTCCAGATGAGCAGGAGCAGGACATCAGTGCTGGTGCCCCACACCTTTACAGCCCCTGATGCCTTATGAAGGCTGACCTAGAACAGAGATGAGACAGAGTTAAAGAATAAAGCAGGGATTTGTTAAAAGGCCTCAATGGATCCACCTTGGGCAGCACAAGAGCCCAGCCAGGGCTACACCCAAGATGAACCCAAATGGTCACAAAATGGACAACTGGTCATGAGGTTTCTCACTTTCATAAGTTTTGGTCCATTTGCATATTGGAGTTTAATTGTGCAATTACAGCTTTAGCCTATGAAGTCCCATCCTCCTTGTTTTTCTCTCTTCAATTCACCATTGTTTGTGCTCTTGGGCCTGAGATTTGGATTATTTGTCCTTGGTCCCCAGCTAGAGAAGAAATTGTTTTGTCTCCCTACTCTGAAGAGAGCTCACCATCCCCTAATATGAAGCTCAGAAGTGCACACTAAAGCAGCACAGAATCTGAAAAATAGAAAAGCTAAAACCTGAGGCATCACCCCATTCAGCCAAACCTCTCCATTAGGATTTGCTCCTGCAGGAAGGTCCCTGCTGGCATCACTTGTGCCACAAACAACACCTTTGGTGGCTTGGACAAGTCACCAGGGAGGCGGGGTGGCATCTTCTTCTCAGCTTGGGTCTCATACACACCATCCTGCCTGGGACTCATTTCTTCCTGGAGCTCATTAAAAAACATGTGGGAAAAGTGGCAGTGAGTAGCACTACAGGCATTTAGCTGGAGTAGTGAAGCATTACAAGTTTGAGTTGCTCTTGTTTATTAACTGGCTTTTTTTTTCCCCTTTTTTGAAATATAACAATTTCTGTTGGTGAGAGAGCAGCAAGCAGGTAGTATGATATGACAGAGCTGCTAATGAGCTCAGGAGCCCACAGATATTAACACACACAAAATATATTGGCTCTCTTCCGAAACAAAGTGTTCTTTGGGTTTGGGTTTGGATTTTTTTTTTTTTAATTTCTTTTTTTTTTTGCTAATTTGTGCCCCAGAGGTGAAGCTCCCAAATGTACTCTTGTAAGTGTTAGTTCCACACCCATTAAATTCCATTGCAAAACTTCCATTTGGTGCTGAAGGATTAAATGTTGCCTCTGCATTTCTGGTTTTAGCCCCTCTGGTGCCATGAGATCTATCCTGCACATTTCACTCCATGGGTGATGTGACAGGGTGAATGTCTTTTGAAAATATATTGTGGTTTCATCTACCAGAGCCCTGAAGTGCATCAAGAAAGCTTTTTGAAAAGCTCGGGAGCAACAGAAATACCTTTGTTGTGCTTGGGGGTTTTGTTAGTCCATGTAATGCAGTTTTCTTTGAACCACTTTTTTTTGGTGGTTTCTCTGTGCCGTGCTGGCTGTCCTGGGAACAGAGACAGGGTGGACTCTTCTTCAGGATGAGGAGCCTTGCAGAGAGACCTGAGCTACCAGGGACCAAAAAGCTGCTTTAGGACACAGGTGGTGATTCTCACATGCATGCATAGATTTTGAAGTGCTAAGGTGATGTTACTGTGGAAGATGCCCTTTAGCACTGGGGGTGGGAATGAATTTGGCTACTTTGATTCTGTACCCCAAAATTCCAGAATTCTGTATCCCAAAATTCCAGACTGTTACCTGATCAGAGCAGCACTACTAAAAGTAATGGACTAATGCTTGACATCCGTGGTAGCCACTGTTTTTCTACTGCTGGTTTGACTATTTTTTATTTTCTTCTTTGATTATCAGGCCTGACTTCAATCCTTATGAGCATCCTGCCCATCTCCTATTCCTCAAACTAGCTAATCTTAGCCTCTGCAAATTTTTCAGTAAAGATAGTGCTGCTTCCATTTCCAGCTCATCTCTCTTTTGGCTTCAGCACCTCTTGCCCTTCAGGCACATTTATTTTCATCTCTTCTTGATCTCTCTGATGGAACAGTCCTTGTTGTTGCAATAGTCCAGGGGTCAGAGGTGCTTTTGATCTGTCATTCCAACATCTTTCTTAGTTAAAACCATGACCTGCAGTATATTGCAGTTACTCTTTCTGTGAGAAATAAAGCTTTAGGGAGAGTACCAAAAGAAGGCCTGCCCTCATGGTTTAGAGTGTTGAAAGCAATACTGAAACATTCTTTGTATCAAATCAGCTCTTCTTGTTCTCCTTCAATCACACTGCCAGATTTTACTTTTACCTCAAAGCAATTTTTTCCTGCCTTCTTAACTTCTCCACCCTTTTTATTTTCAAAGCTTTGCTTATGTCCAAGCTTCTGCTCAAACCTCCTTCTAATTGGTGGTGATCCATAGGTGGCCATAATCTGGAAAATACTCCTATTGCTTTGCATTCTTTTAATTATTAATATTTCAGTTGCTAATATTCAATAGCATCTCATTATCCAAAGCTTATGTCATCCTGAAGAGCCGCAGCTTTAGCAGGGTCCAAAGCACCAGACTTTTCATCTGAGAAGATGAAAATTTGTGGTATTTACTGTCAATAAACTTGTAAGATAACATTGTATCAGCAAGGGAGCAGAAAAGCAGAAAATTGCAGATATGTGAAGAGCTTACAGAACAAAGAATTAGGTAATTATTTTTCTAAGATGGGTAGGACAGTGTAAAATCCACAGTTAATAGTAATTGGGGTGGCTCATTCCACATTTACTTTCTTAACACTTAAAAAGAATAATATTTTTTAAATTGAAAGGAGCACACAAACTGGTTCCATTAGTTTCACGTAGAAGAGAGAAAACAAAAAGTGATGAGCTCAGCTGTTTTCTCCTGCTTAATTCCTGCATTCAAGATTTAATGGACGTGATAGATAAAGTTCTTCACAGAAAGGGTGATGTGGCATTGGAACTGGCTGCCAGGGAGGTGGTGGAGTCACTGTCCCTGGAGGTGTTTAAAGACAGCCTGGATGTGGCACTCAGTGCCACGGTCTGGTGGACAGGTTGGTGTTGGAGCATAGGTTGGACTTGATGACCTCAAAGGTCTTTTCCAAGCCAGTTGATTCTTTAATTCTGTTATTCAGGCCTCACTGGGACTCTCTGAGTCAGAACATTGCCTGGTGACTCTAAAGCAAGCAGCACCCAGCCCAGGAGGTAATTTGGGTAGTGAGGAGAAAAGCGCGATACTCATCGAGTGACAAAGATGCTGGGAAAGGAAAGTCACAGTGCTTTTGCCCACAGCAATAAATCCCCCAGCTCTGGATCCTTGTTGCCTGCAAAGGCTGCTGGTGGCAGGGTTGTGATGCCCAGCACCAGTTGGCCTGTGGCTCCACGTTAGCTGCAATAGGGATCCTAACTGGTTTTTTGACAAATCCTTAGGAAGGCTGCCAGAAGTCTTCTGGCACACACTGACAACTGGTTTATGGTTCTGCACAAATGTACAAACTCTTGATAGAGGTTAAATGTACTGCATCAGAAATTGTATTCTATTTGATTATGTCATAGGAAGAGAGATGTGATGATTTAGTGATTCACTTGGGAGCAGTTTGAAAATATTGCATACTTGACAGATGGCAAAAAGATAGCTTAGCAATGTTGCATTATTCCTATGGTGTTTTAGTTTCTAAAACCTGTGCTCATTCCATGCTAAAACAAAAGCACTAGACCAGCACTTGGCATGGCTCTTTGTTGCAGATTTATCAAAGCCACGGTTTCTCACCTGGGAAGGCCTTACCTTCATTTCCGTACTAGAAATCACAACGTTGCCTTTCTGTGACAAGCCAGGAGTGCAAGCAGGACATTCAGCTCCACTGAGTTCAAAGTGCCAGAGGACACCAAGTGCTGCTTGGTGTCTTTGTACTCCCCACAGGAGCTGAAATGAAAATGTGGGCGGTGGCGCACAAAGCTGGTTTGTCTCACAGCCCCTGCTCAGAACAGCCCTTCCTGCCCCTTTTCATGTGCCTTTTCCACTTTCCATCTTATGAGGCAATGTTTGTAGTCTTTTCTTTCTAAAAAATTAGTAAAAAAAAAAAAAAGAAAAAAAAAAAAAAAAAGAACAAAAGATGTTTTGAGGAAATTTGTGTTATTCTTCAGGGCAAGTATATTTTATCCATTAAGGAAGAGAATAACTTTCACACAGTGGCTTGCAAGCTTCTGTGGGATAATGGAACAAGCAGTTTCAGATATGGTAAAATCACCCATGTGGAAAACCAAACTGTTAAACGCTCCAGACAAGATAGCTTTTCAAACCCTGGCACGGAGACCAGTAATTCTGTGACCACCAGTTGCTTGACTGAAGGCAAAGATAATCAACCTGTTGCCTTAAAGGGCCATTGTGTCACACAGGTGTCTGATTAAGATATTCTCTATTACAGGGAGCTGCTGGGAAGTGCCAGGCACTGCAGGGTGCTGGGTGAGGGCCCCCCACAGTTCCAGCAGCAAGACAGGACAGCCTCTGTTCTGTCTTCATCCTGGTTGCCCAAAGCTCCCAAGGAAAGGTGGCTCAGCTGAGTCTTGTGGGAAGTGATGGAGGGAAAGGGTTTGTGGTGGCTGTGCCCACATTCCTTTCCAGTGCTTGTTGGGGAGGAAGATTCAGAGGCCTGGAGGGAAAGGTGATGTGAATTCAGTGTTGTCTTGACAGTCAGACAACCCCTGTGAGCTGTGGTGGGAAGATGGCAGGGGTCTGCTCTAGGGTGTGTTTTATGGGCTCTGGGGAAAATGGAGCTTTCCTGCTTTTTTGTTCTTGTGCATTTGCCTTATCTTCTGAAAGGCTGTGATGACAGGAAGTGGGAGGTGATAACTCTGAAGGTGTTTTGAGTAATGATGGGGTGCTACATGGTTTTTCAGAGAAGAATGGCTCCGTCTCCTTTTCTGCCTGGTGTTTCAGTGAAGGAGCGCCGGAGGATTAATCAGACGTGACTCCTCCAGAGGAGATGTGCTTCCACTGCTAACTGCAGGGTGGCTGCAGTTCTGTCTGCAGCCTTTGGCAGGTCTGTGTGAGTTTGCTCTGCTCATGCCCACAGCTGGGGCTGGGCTGTGGCTGTTTAACACCCTGTGTCAGAATGCATTAGCCCAGGTCTAGCACTTGCTGAAGCACATCCAGAGCTCTTGGAGCACAGATGAAGCTTGCTTATCTGTAAGAGAATAGTATCTGTGTAGAAAGGTGCCTAACTAGCTCCAAGTGAGCCAGCTCAGCCACCAAGCACAGCCCAGCAGTGCAGCACAGTAAATTGTCCCACTTGGAATGCCTGTGTGTGTGTGCCAGCCCACAGCATCCACAAGCTGGTCCCTGCTCCTTTGGCCACCAGCCCGCAGGAGGAGTGAGGCTCTTTGTGCTTCAGGGCCAAGGAATCCTTTCTGATGTTGTGTGACAGAGCAAAACCTTTGGTCTGCAGGTGCTGAGATGGGTATTTGGGGAAGGGGGCTCAGCTGGGTTTTGCTGGGTGTGTTTGAGAGGCTCCGTGGGTCATGGGTTAAGGCCTCACATCGTGCATTCAAAGGCTGTGGTGTCCCCACACCTGGTGGTGGGGTCCCCACTCTGTCCCACTCCGCTTTGTGTTTCCATGCCTTTATTTCACCTGCCTTGTCCATCCTCTGTACCAGCTGCCCAGGGCAGAGGCAGTCACGCATACTCTGTGTGCAGGAATTCTTTATGGGATGCAGAGGAGGTGGTTTTATGCTATCGTTGATAATAAACAACATTACAAGACAGCAACAAATTGATTTTTTAATAATTTCATCTTCTTCCCCTACCATTACATGGGATTATTCTGTCTGTTAACCTTTCGAGCTATGGTGCTAATTTGCTTTATTGCTTAAAACCAAATGTGAATTTCCCTCAGGCTGTTCCAGAAATTGCTTGCTTTGTTATCAAAGGATCAACAATTCACTGAAGACATCTGCTTTTTTTTTTCCCCCTCAAGCTATTTTAAGAAGTATATGTACAAGATGTGTAAAAGGGAGAACTATTGAAATAGTTTAGAAAGTACTGCCCCTCCTGTAACAAGCTGTTCATGGTGCTGTGCAACAGTTGTACCATCCCAAAATGCTCACTCATCCCTGGAATGGTGTGTTGTCCCAGGCACCCAATACAAATCCTGGCACAGAGACTTAAGATTTGTATTTTATTCCCTTTTGTACTACAAACTGAGCAGGAAGAAAAAGGTAAAAAGGTGCCGAGGGAGATTTCCAGTGAGTACTGGGTTGGTTGGTGGATTTAGTGATGGCACCTGTGAGCAGACAGACTCATGCTCACTGTAACTCCCCTCCTCACAGGCTTTCATCACACAGATGAGAAGGACTAACAGCACAAGCATGAAACAAGGAATAATAAATACATTTTCAGACTGCTGGCTGGTCTGTGGAAGTCCCTGCTGCAGCCAGGAGTGTAGCAGGCAGCAGTAATGTTGGTGCTTTCACCTCTTCCAAGCATCAATCTGCTGCAACTCCCCACTGGCAAGAATGCATTTCCTTGAAAATCAGGCACTTCTTTCCAACATTGTGTAGCAACAGAACAGGGAAGGACATAGGAGGAAACCCAGTCTGAGCTGTGTTGACTGTTTCTGTGCTCCTTTACTGCTCATCCTTTGTGACTTAAGCATTTTGCATTTGCTTGAGTTTAAGCTTTCAGAGTGCCCCTTTGACTGAGGGCTGGGTTTTGGGTACAAGCTATTCTTCCTGCCTTTAGATTTATGTTAGACATAGAGTTTTTCTGCCATGAAATCCTGCCCAGGGTTCGCTGGAGACATGTTGTAATTAGTTCATTTTTTTGACATGGTACTTTGAAACGACCTTCCATGAGAGCAGCAGTGTGCAGTTGTCACCTGCTCAGGTCTGCTTTGGTTGTGTTGCTCTTCTCTTTGTTCTCACTCGTCATTATGATTTAATTGGAATTCAGCAATGACCCTGACGGAAATGAAGAGAAGGATTCAGGCAGGAGAAAGCAAGGAATGTGAAAACGAAGCATAGTATAAAGGAAGCTTTTGTAAATTGGATGCCACAGAAGATGAAATCTAAGCAAGTTGTGTTTCCTGGGAGCATCTGATTTCATTCTTCATCTGCTTACTGAACTTAATGAGTACCACTGTTATTAAAACCAAGGCAACTTTCCATGACCCATTTTGTCTGTCTAATACCTCTGAACTGTGTAAACATCTCTGCCAGGGAAATGGGGCTGTTGGAGACCAGGTTCTGAGGGCATGGGAGAATCACTTTTCCCACATGGTCTTTATGGCCACAACAACTCATCTGACCTTACTGCTACTGTCCTGCTTCTCATTCAGTGACTTTGGCTAGCAGGGAATTAAGCAAACCCTTATCTCCCTGAAAAATTTAATAAAGATTTGAAATCACTTGTGATTTCACAAGTGATCCACCAACCTAATAGAAAAGCCCTAATGAGATCTTCATGTTCCTGACAGACTACTTTACATACAGTTTTCCAAAGTCTATAACCTTCTTCAGTTAAATTCATGAGATATTTTAATTTTCTAATTAAAAAAAAAAATCACTAGTTTTGCAAGGGAATTTTTAGAAGTAAGAAGTATTTTCCTGTGTCTATAAACCAGGAATAGCCCTTTCCATGTGTTACAGTAATAACCTAGCAGCTGAAAAAGCTAAAATTTTCATCATGGGGAAAGAACTCAGGCTCTGAGCTATTGGTTTTAGCTATATGGAACCATTTTATCAAAGAACTCTTTCTGTATTTAGCAGATTTTATATATGTTCTGTTTTACGCTTATAAATATGCAGGAATCAATAGATATATATTTTTAATACAAAATTTTCCTGCATTTTGCTTGCACTGCTGCTGATCACTAATACATCTGTGTTGGAAAGGAGGCATTCTCCTTCTTCTCTATATATGATTTCAGCCATGAAATCAGAAAAATGGTTTTATTAAACTCATTGTAGAACTATTTGCTTGGAGACCTAAGTTCTCCTTCTGATTCAGTGTCTTTGCAAACAAAAGGAAAAGAAAAGAATTACAGAATAGCAGTAGTTTCTTTAACTGGAAGCAATGTACCAGTTATTCCATCTGGCTATGTTGACACCTTTTTATGGTTTGTAGCTCATTTGGAAATGATAGTCACAATTCCCTGTGCAGAATGCTCTCATCCTTCTCATCAGAAGAGCTGACAAGAAAGCCCAGATCTCACAGGGCTTCGGGGCAGTTCTGGGCTGGGCTGGCTCCTCTATGTCCCTTCTCTGCAGCCAGGAGAGAAATGTGTTGGGAACAGAATGCCACAGTGGCCCCTGCACCCCCCCAAAAATTGTCATTGCCACCAAATCAAATTTTGATGTAGATTGGGGCTGACATTGATGGATTTCTTTCATTTAATGGAGGGAATTGGATCATTGTCAACAAATACTTTAAACTAAGGAAATTAACATCACCCAAAATTACCTTTATTTCCAAATAAGTTGTTCTAGGAGATGGAATGGAAATGCCGATACTCTCAATTCAAGTTAACAAAACACTTGATATGATACCATATCATTATCTCAAAAATAATTCTTTTCAAAATTAACCTTCCAACTGGCTTTAACTCCATTAATATGTACTGTTCGGAAAACTCTAAAAGCTTCAAAAATCTCTCTTCCAACATTCCCAGCTGGTGGTGTGTTGCAGTAGACAGCCCAGGAAGAGAAATGCAGTTGTCTCAGCTGGAAGAGGGTGCATCAGTGAGCCTCTGAGGAGTTGAAAATCTGACTCTGTAGGTTTTGAAGACCCTTGAAGGACACCAAGAGCTTTTAAGGATGCTGATGCCCTGTGCCTGCAAACTGGGGAGGGGAACACTGCTGGAAATGGAAGCAGTTTGGTGCTCAGACACAGCTGCTTCACACAGATCCCACTCCCTTCCACACTTCCAAGCTCTGGTGTTCCAGACACTGGATGGTGACAGCTGTCAGTCAAACTCAGCTGAGTGCCAGCTGGAAAAATGCCACTGTACACTGCTGCTTGTAGCAGCACAGAACTGTACCAAATTTGCATAAAAGACAGCAAATTTAAAGCATCTCACAGAAAAGAAGAAATGGTGGGGATGATGCCTTGTGAAGGCTGACCCAGAACAGAGGCTGGATGGAGTTAAAGAATAAAACAGGGATTTATTAAAAGGCCTCCATGGATCCACCTTGGGCAGCACAAGAGCCCAGCCAGGGCCACACCCAAGATGAATCCAAATGGTCACAAAATGGACAACTGGTCATGAGGTCTGTCACTTTTATAAGTTCTGCTTCATTTGCATATTGGAGTTAATTGTCCAATTACAGTTTTAGGTTATGAAGTCCCATCCTCCTTGTTTTCCTCTCTTTGATTCACCATTGTTTGTGCTCTTGGGCCTGAAATTTGGATCATTTGTCCTTGGTGCCCAGCTAGAGAAGGAATTGTTTTGTCTCCCTACTCTGTGCAGAGAGCTCACCATCACCTGATATGAAGCCCAGGCTCATACACTTGAGCAACACAGAGTCTGAAAAGTAGAAAAGCTGAAACCTGAGGCATCAGGGAGGGCAGTGTACATGGCTATGAAGTCTTGGTTAGTTATTGCCTCTGCACCACAGAGCAACCCAGATCATCATGGACTTCTTCATGTATTTGCAGGGGGAATCCCACTCATGATCTGCTTGATGCTGTCCAAGCCAGTCCTAAAAACAGAAAGAGTGAGGGGAGCAAAGGGGGTGTGTTACTGTCCCTTATCCCCCAGAAAAGATGCATTTTCTAAAGAAGTTCTGGTTTAAACAGGCTGGCATTCTCCCAAGAAACATCCATTGGATTCGAAAATTTCCAGAGATCTCTGGTGCAAAACAAGGTGATTACATTTCAGAACTCCTTTGAAACTGCAGGATGGGGGGAAACGCTCACATAGAGGTGCAGGCAGACACATGGAGTTGCTTTGGAAAGGGAATTCAAGAAGGAACTCACTTGACAACTACTTATTAAAGCCATAACTGTGGAATTTTCAATTCTGAAATTAGCCTTCCTGTTCATGTAGAAATGTCTTTGCTCCCTGTCTTATTTGTCCTTCCTTATGTCTCCACAGGAGTGATCTTGTGCAGAAATTTCTAACCAGCTATCTCCCACTATGTTTTGTGTATTTTTTGGGCAAAGAGGACTTTAGCCTAGGGATCAGATGTTACAGAGTAGAAAAATACTGCTTTATAATAAAAGAAGGATATTGAATAAACCCACGATTTAATATCTGACCTAACAGAACACCCCGATGAATGTAATTGCATTTTAAGCACTCTGATTGAATTTTTGATCCATATTGCATTTGTTTTGCTTGTGAATCTTTTATGGGGGGAAAAAAGTGTCTGGAGATTAAAGGATTACCGAGTTCTTAAGAAGCCAAGGCAGCTGCTAAAGCATCTGAATATTCTTGCCAAAATTTGGTGGGAAAGCTTTATTAATACCTTCTATTCTAGCAAGCCCAAATAGCCCAAGGGAAGGGGGACAAGGGAGAAGAGCTGTAAGGGACAATTTCTTCTACAGGTGAACAAACTGCAGGGTATTAGCAAGAGCTGGAAGAAAACAGTGCTGTAATTGAAATAAGAACTCATCTGAAATTATTATGGGGGAGGATGAAGCTTTTTTTTTTTTTCTCTCTAATTTTCTGATGAGGTGGAAAGAGTGAGCAGTACGCTCAGTTTGTAAGAGTTACTCATTTCTGTTCTCTCTTAGTGGCAGGGAGCGTGGGCAAAGTGCTGCAGCCTTTAACCCCTAGAAGTTAGGTTCCTCCTGCAGGAGACATGGAGGCAACAAGAATGTTTTAAAAAGGGGTTTCAGCAGGAGATAAGGCTTCAGCAGCCACCTTCAGCACAGAGTGTAAGTGACAGGTTTACCCAGAGGACGTGATTAAAGTCTTTTAGGGTCAGGGTGTGTCTTCTGGCAGGCAGAGCAAAACGTGGCTTTGCTGTATATATACACACAGAGCTATGGGCAGCTGTGAAACTCTGGCTGTGCAGAACACCCCTAATTATTAGGGCCAAATGGCCACTCCATGTGCATGTAAAATGAAACAAATATGCTACGTTGATTTGGCTGCACACAGGAGCAAAGTCATCATCTCCCAAGGACAGGTAAAACCCTACAAGCACTGTGAGATCCAGGGAGGACTTCCAGGCTTTAGTGGGCTCTCCCAAATCTATGGTGTGTTTTAGCAAATGCTGCCTCTTGAAAGCTGCTTCTAGCTTTCAAGATTTCAAGATTTCAATATATTCAAAGCAAATCTTAAGAAGCTTGATCAGGGCACACGATAAGCAAAAGGCAAACTCAGCAGTGCTGATGGGGAATGACTTTTGGCTGGTGGTTTTTGATCTGTGAGAGCAAGAGATCACCTCGTCTGTTGCAGCTGAATTTGTTAACAAAGTGTCATAGTTGCTCTGAAATAAAAGGAGCAGTATTATTTTTAGTGTTCCAAAACTGTAGGTTTCATATTTTATTGGTGGCACCACTTTAAAATATGCTTAGCATAATTTCTGTGCCAGTCAAAGCTTCACAAAACATTGAAAGTGAGGCCAGAACTAAGGAGCTGAAAACAAAAGGAGCATTGGAAAGAAAAAAATGCCTAGGGAAAGAACTTTTAAATTTCTTCTGTCTAGTGCTTTTGATTAGACATGCAACTTGGGGCTGGGGGGAGGGCTTTTCTCCAAGTCTGGAGTAGGTGGATGAGGTTTGCAGATATTTCTAAATGCCAGACTTTCCAAATCAATTGGAGGCGGGTAAATCCCCTGAGAATATTGTAAAGTCCCAAGTGGTTTTGTTCAGGACAAAGAAACCCCTTTGGCAAAAGGACAGGGGTAAAAATCTGCATGAAACCCAGAGAGCAGTGAAACATTTCAAGAGGAAAACTGATGCCTTGGTGAACCTCTGGCTTGGATTAAAGCCAACCTGAAGTAAAGCATTTTGAGTCTTCGGCATAGTTCACGTTGGACAAAACCTGTAACTAGAGCTGCAGCTTCATGTCTGTTCCACCTTTTTTTTTGCCTTAAAAATCCTGTGAGGTGTTTAGGGTTGAAGTTTGGGCTGCACAGTGTATAGTGGAGATATCTGAAGTAGTTATTCCATATACACTGGCCTTTGGGCAAATTTTATAAATATAATACATTTTAATAAATATAAATGTAATAAATTATAATAAATTTTCTATTCCCAGGCACATTGTTTAGGCTTGTTTCTCATTTTCTGACAGCAGAAAGATAGACATGACCTGAAAAAAGGAAGAGCCTGCTTTGGTTGTAACTGGAATCTGAAATTCTCAAATCATGTGGCACTCTTGGTTTTGGTTGGCTTTCCGTGCCTAGTGCAGGAATTTAAAAAGTCTTTCTGTGTGTGCTGGAAATGCATTTCAGGTGTGGTTATGCCTACCCAAATCACTTGGGTTTGATAAAGTGCACTGGCACTTGGATTTGTTCTTTTATCTATATACAGCCAAGAGTGCTGGGTGCCTTTAAAACTCCTCACAGCAAACCCTGCACCAAATGGCAGGAGTAAAAGGCCTGGCTGCTGTGCCAGTCTCACCCACAGCTGATGGCCTAAGAGCTGCCACCTTCTAATCCCATTTCTGCCATCTCAACTCTCTTGGTTCCCATTGGATGTGCAGGAGGATCCAGTTCCAGCAGTACTCCGGGTGCATTTATGGTCTTCTTTTCTGAGGCTGTTGATGGATGGAAGCAATCGGCTTTGAAAAATTTGGCTGTCACGTGTAAAGGACAACAACTGAGTGGGAAAAATGTCATTCCATCGATTCCAGGGCCAGTGGGAACACCTGGATAAACCCTTCCAGCCTCCTGCATGAGTCTTTCCTACGCCCAAACAGGGCAAAGGTTTTAAAAGAAGGGGAGAAAAAAAAGAAAGAAAAAAGTGATAGCTTCTTGCATTACTTTTTTCTTTCTCATTATACATTCTTCCAACAGAGGGTTGAAGCTGTCTTGTTTTTACTGACCAGTCTGCAAAGATAAGGCAGTGTGGAGTCAAAGCTCTACAAGTCATTGGGAATGCAATTGAGAATAGCCACAGTCCTCTGCTGGCTCTAGTAATTCCTAGTTGGATTTGCTTGTGTCTGTCTTTGCTTTGCTTATGATTATAATGCTTATGGAAATGGAGCTTAGCATCTCTTTTTTGTTGTAAGAAAAAGATCCTTAAGCCCCATGTATTGAAATGAACTCGTGTAATTCATAGGAGCTAAAGGATGAAATAATACAGGATCATAGTTATTTTTGCCAAGAAAAAAAAAATTACATTAATCCTGCCATCCCTTCACTACTAGCAGGAGTCACAAAGGGAAAACTCCTGGGTCCTTTGGCAGTAAATCTGTAGTGACCTTTTTGTGCTGTGCTGGGAAGGAAAGGGCAGGAATGGGAGATGACTGAGGGTGTTCCCCCTCACTGGGCAGTCAGAATGAGAGAACCAAGCTGTCCCTGTCACGCTCAGAGCAAAGCCAGCTCAGAGATTCCCCTTCTAAGGGCTGGAGCTGCTCCTTGGCTTCACTCTGCAGCAGTGCCATGGAGGAAACAAAACACGCTCATGGCCTGATTCTGATGGGTCAGACTTGTTTGCTTTTCAAATAACCAACTCCTCCAGCACCTCTCATAAGCAATTTACAACATCTAGTGATCAAATTAACTGTTTTGCCATTCAAAATAATGCTGCTGATCCTACTGTAGATATTAGTGCTGGGTGAAATAATCATTATTAGGTTCTGAATGCACAGTGTGACATCTTATTAAAAGCCAGGATCTGCCCAGGCTAATGTTCTAATGTTAAACTTTTTCTCAATATAATTAGATGTTTGTGTTAAACCAAGAAGCAAACCTGATGTATAATTTGTGGTCACAGATCACTGAAGTCAGTGAATGCACTTTATTAATTTCATATGGAAACTTAGAGGTCAGGGAAAGAGCATGGGAAGTGTGCCCAAATAATGCAGTTTAAAAAAAAACTGTGATATAATTCAAATCCAAGTTTGCTGTAAGAGAACTGTGGAGTGGGGTCTCAAAATGCTTGTGAAAGCTCTCCCCTTCCTGTTGCCTGGACCATGAGATTTTGCACAAGTATAAATTGGGAGGCTGGTCAGCGAAGCCCAGGCAGCAGTGGTGGGGCTCAAGTGATGATGCTCAGCTTTTGGATTAAAAGAAAAGGCTTTTTGGTACAGAAGGAACACAACAACATATATGTCAAAGGCTCAAAAAGAGAACCTATCTTCAGTAAAAAGACAAAAGGGACAAAGCCAAACCCTTCAAATTATTGAGCCATTCATGGGAGTTTGGGGGCCTTTTATACCAAAGAGTCAAGCTTGGCCTTGCTAACCCTGTTAATGGATGTTGTTGCTCCCTGGGCTTATCTTGTTCAGCAGGAAGGGAGGAAGTGAAGCAGGCCAGAGGAGCAGCTCTGTAGGAAAAGGGATGGAAGCCACAGCCTCTCTAGGAAGGGAGGAGGTAGCAGTGCCTATCAGGTCTCTGCAGATTTCAGCCTACCCTCAAATGTAGTCTGAATTTCTCAAAATGTCAGCTTTGCAAAACAACTCCCTCCAACTTTCCTATTCCTCAGCTGTGGCAGGCAGTGCAGCATTTGTCCTTTTCACGTCTTTTTGCGCCACAAGTTATAAAACAGTTAGGGTGAAAAGAAGGAAAAGCATTTAATTACTGGGAAATAATGAATGTCCAGGAATCAGAATATTTTAAGACTCCCAGTCACTGTTTACAGGAAACTGGTTCTCTTTTAAAGCTTGTGCTGCTTCTCTTAGATACGATAAATCAGATATCTTACGTTCAGGTTCCTTTTGCCTTAATGCAAAATGGGCTTGTAAGAGCTCCACAAGTAGTACATTTTAGTCCTAAATGTAATTCAGTTTGCAGGAAAGATAAAATGCTGCTACAGGGAGAGGAGTTCTTGGAGCTGAGCCCGCAGTTTTTTGAGGATATAGCCTTGATTCTCTAAAAAGGTTCATTGCAAACTATTGAAAAGCAAATACTTGTGAGTAAAAAATCCTGTATGATTTGATTTAATTACTCTCCCTCGATCTTATTGCGATATTATTTGATACTGTTGGCTGTGGCCCCACTTATCCTAAGGTTGCTTGTTCAAAGGCACAATTGCCAAAGTGTGATTTTCAAATTGTTAAACATGGATTATCATCTGTTCATCATTCAGGATAGCAGGTTGTAGGATATTTCCTGTCTTGTTTAAGCTTATAAATAACAGTTATTCTCTTCAGAAACATTCAGCAAACCTCTGCTGTCATGAAACAGAAAATATGTCCTTTCAAATAGCTTAACACAATGACCTACTTCAGGCTTCTGTTTTCATAAGGTACTTTAATTTTTGGAGGTCAGAATTGACATTTCTCGAAGTAATTTGTGTTTCCAAGAGCAGTCTATTTTCCCCACTAGAAATAGACCCCTTCTCAGCATGTCGACTTACCCCCTTCTGGTACTGTTTATTGCTCCTGAAAAATCTTGGCCCAACGACATAAATAAGAATTCTTTTGAAACCTTGGCTCTAATAAAGGTCCCCTTCCTCCTTCTGCTGCAGCTCCATGTCTGTTCAGCATGGTCAGGGAAGGATATTATTCCCTCTCTCTATGCAGGAATGACTTTTATCACCTTCCTCCTCCATCCTCTTCTCCTTAGACCAAGCAACCCTATTTCTACCTGCCTTTATAGGTCTGCTCACCTCAGAATTTTTTTCTCTTTGGGTTTTTTCTCTGGCTTCCCCTTGTTTTGAAGTGCAGTGCTGAAACTCAGCTGCTGACTTGCCATGGCTGAGCAGTGTGAAAGGATTATCTCAGCCACTGCAGCCTCCGTGCCCCTCTGCACACTGCAGAGGGGTGTTCACCTCTTCTTGTGACAAGGTGCCACAGCTCGTGATGATATCTTAAGGCTGAGGATCAAAATGCTTTCCTGAAGAACTCTCCTCCTCTTTCTCCTCTAGTGTTTGTGCAGCGGATTATTTCTGTTTAAGGATAGTCCTTGGCACTTGTCCCTGTGAATTTTTTTTTCTTTTTAGGCTATTTTTTTGATATGTCAGGACCATTGGAATTCTAATTTTATTGTCCTGTATATTTGAGGGGGTTTTGCTCTGCCACATTGTCAGAAAACATATAAGCATAGGTTCTCGTCTGTCCCTCAGGCAGTGGTTGCAGAGAATCAGAGTAAGGATCCTTGCAGGGCTTCATTTGGACCTCAAGACATCAGCTGTGTTCCCTGCACACAGCTACTCAACCAGCTGCCACCCACCCCCAAAGTTTTCCCAAGACTGTCTTTCCATAGTTTGCTTTTTAGAATATTAGGCAGGACAACCTGACGTTCCATCTTGAGTAGAAGAATGTATATTTGCTAAAAAGAATTTTTTTTTTTTCCCTGAAGTGTTAGCCTTCTGGAGGGAGCCAGAGGCTCCTGATGTAAGCACCTCTGTGAAGTTCCAGCTCTCCTGCTGGGCTGGCTGGTGGGAGGCAGCAGTCCAGGCCCAGCAGCTCTTCCCACAGGCACCTGCAGAGAACAGAAGTGCTTTAATCAAGGCTGGAGAAGGGAGTGAGTTATGGATTCTGGACTAGCACTTCTGATCTCCCAGAGAGCAGCTGTTCTAATTGAGGCGGCAGTGGGGTTGGACAGACCTGCTGTTCCTCAGAAGGGGCTGGTGTTGGGGTCTGTGTGCAAAGCAGAGCTGCAGGTGTGGGGAGGGACACGTGGAGTTGGACACCAGGCTTCTCCAGAGGGATTGTGCTGAGAGCTGTGAGGCACCTCTGCAAGCATTGATCCAGGCTGCAGCACTCAGAGCAGCATAAACCCACCTCATGTTGTTTTCACGTGGTGGCTTCTTCTCCAGAGTAAATATTTGTGTCATACAGAAGGTTAAGGACCACAAAATGAAAGACTGGCTAACCTCACAAGGCTGTGAGTATCTGTCAGAAAATCAAGATGCTGGCTCTGCATTCAAAGTGGCACTTTAGATTGTGTGAGCACAGAGAAGCATCAGGCCACTATTGCACTTTTCCTAGTAGGAAAAATGGGCTCTTTTGGGATCGATGGTTGTCTTGGTTTGAAAAGACAGGTGTCTGCTAAGGAAGGCTGCTCTTGAAATGGAAAATGTAAACCTCTCCCTCCGAATCTTTATTATTTTGAAATTAAGGAGCTCTCAGGCAAAGATATGGGAATAGGAATAATAGTTCTTTACTAGGAAAATTAAAATAAAAAATGCAGTAATACAGAACAACACTGCCAGAGTGAGAATATGACCTGGCATCCTGTGGGTCAGGGAGGTGGCAGCAGTCCCATCCCATGGTGGCTCAGCCCTCCTGCAGTGCCAGCTGTGCTTCTGCTGGAGCAGGATCCTGGACAAGGGGGGAGTTTTCCTCTGGAGCTCCAGGGCTGGCAGAGATGGGCCTGGGCTCCCTCTGGGAATGCAGTGGGGAAGAAAGCTGCTCCTCTGGGAATGCAGTGAGCAATGGCTGCTGTGGTGTCCCAAAAGTCAGATTATATCCAGGTAGGAATGCTTGGCTCCTCCCCTGGGCGGAGCATCTCCCCATGGGATGATGGAATTTTCCCAGCCATGCAGGGACACTCAGTGGCCATGAACAGAAGAGATCTCCTGGAGGGAGGATTGGCTGTGGGAGAGATAAAGAAACCTGCCCCACCTGGTTTTAACAGCTGGCCCATTAACAGAAGATGTCCTCTGGAGTTAGGAGGGATGAACCATGGAAAAGATAAAGAACGCTGCCCCAGCTGGTAATAGAATCCACACTTGTGGTTCCATCTTGCACTGCACCTCAGACAATGGTGCATTTCTAACTTCACCATCTGGGTATAACTATTAGAAGAAAATGTTTGCAGCTAAAAATATTGGATCTGTGAAATTCCTGCTTTTGTCAACTGTTTGCTTACTTTGGCGGGGGGGAGGAAGTTATCAGTGCTGCATTTCTTTAGAGGAACAAAATATGGTATTTCCCCATGAGGCTCCAGCCTCGCTGAGAGATCTGAAGCAGGCCTCTACATTTACACTGTCCTTTTCCAGTACATCCCAGCTGACAAATATTTCTAAAGAATGGTGTGGGAATTGTGACTCCCACAGGTCTGGGTGCTGTGTCCCTTTGCCTTGCTGACAGTGAACTTTCACCTCCTGCAGTCTGTCCTTTGGTCACTTTCTGTGATACATCCTGTATTGAGGGATTTCCAAAGACACTGTAGGTCTCTGTATTGCTGTTGGAAAGTGTCTGTACTCCTGAGAGCTCCTGACTCCCCAAATTCAGTTTCACAGCCCAAAATACTGGGCTTGGAGCAGCAGCCATCCCACCATGGGCAAGGTTAAACGCAAAGTGGTGTGCTGAGCAGGTGGGAAGGAGTGGTGGCCAGTTTTTATTAGAAAGGGCCAGAATAGTTTTAAGAAAAACCAGCCCATTCCAAGAGCAGTGGATTTTTTCGCCATGTTTAATCTTGTGCATGAAAATGTTGTTTGCCAACAGCAAGTTAAGGAAACAATGTACTCAGGGAGCTGCTGAGCAAGGAAACTGGGAAGTAGTGATGGAGATCAGCCAGTGGCTAGAGTTTGCTGCCTCAAATGTTCCTACATGCTGCAGCTGCCATCTGAAATGGTTTATTTATCTAGAACACAATTACTCTTTTTTATTATTATTTTTTTCATCCTTGGACCAGTAATTTCAATGTCTGTGGAATCACATCCCTGACTTGGGAAGCAGGGATTGCTCCTAGGGAGGTGCTGGTGAAGCTTTTTTCACTGATGGTGTGGATCTCTGCTGGATGGGATGGTGCAGCAGAGCCATTCTCAACAGGACCTCAAGGTCCATCTCTCATGGCTCAAGGAATTATTTTGGAGCCTCCAGCATGTGCTGCCTTGCCTTCCCTGGCCTGATGCTGAAATATGGTGGCCAGCCTTCACTCTAGAGGCTTTTCCCTTTCAAAAATCCACCCTTCCCCCTTGTTCAAGTTTGTTTAGCTTTTCTTTCCTCTAGTTTTAAGGGGCTTTTGTAATTTTCTGTTTGTGTTTATTCTTGGTTTACTGAAAAAGCAGCAGAGGATTTTGTGTATACAGCAGCAGAGTTAAAACAATCAAAACAATAGGACTTAAATACAGGTTGGCAAGTCAATAATGTTATTTATAACACAGGTGTTGTATGAGTAATTTATATTTGTTAGTCTAATGGTCTTTTCCTACCTGTCTGAAAGTCATTCCTGTATTTCCAAATTCTGGTTTAGCTCACTGATGATAAGTTAAGCAGTTTTTATTTGAAGGTTTCACCAATAAAGGAGTTCTCATTTCTTTCTTCTTTTGCAGGCATGAAAATAATAGTAATAAAAATATTTTAGTTTTACAGTGTTAAGGGTGTTGGTTCATTTCTTCTGTGAGAACTGGAGAAAAATAGACAAAAGCATCAATTTCAAACTCTAGCCCCTAGGATAGCTACAAAATATTGTCTTCAATTTAAGAAGAAAAATTTTTGAAATTCCCAAGGGAGATTTCTGTATTTTTTTGGACTGAATCATTGAAGTGGGAATATCAGAGTCATCATTCTTTTTTTTATATTTTTAAATAAAAGAGCTCAAAAGCTTCAAGGAAATAAAACCTGTTCAATGTAGAAGAGAGTGGGGAATGCTATAAACACAGCAGCTCTAATTTAAACCCAACTTTATACAAAGAATATTTTCTTGTGTATTTTTATTCCATTACCTCTTGCTGCAGTAAATACTCCTGCATTTCTCCATGTCTTGTACCAAAATTTTCAGAACTCAAATGTTTATGCATATAGTGGATTGCAGCCTGCTTTGAGGTGTAAATCAGCTTTTGAGAAAGCCTGTGCAACACTGAATGTCTGTTTGGTGGAGGAAGCTAAAGGGGCATTGCTTGTTAACTGAAAGTGCAAGAAGTGCATTATTTCTCATTTTTGTTATTGGGAAGGAGCTGTGTCTGCTACTTTGTGGTAACCTTTTTTTTCTCTTTTTTTTCGAAAGATTGTGACTGCTTTTTTTGCCTTTGATTTTTAAGATTTGATGAATCCTTTACCAAGAGGAGATACATATTTATTTTTGAAAATATCTTGCTGTTACTCTTCTTAGGCTGCTGTTACTCTTCTTAGGCTGTGCACACAGATGATTAATCAACATATTAAAAAAAAAAAAAAAAACAAAACCTCAGTGATTTTTCCATAATCATAGCTAGCTTTAATCAAAACTTCAAAACATTAATGTTATATTAAAAGCAATCACATTTGCCTTCCACAAGACAATGTGGGTATGAATAAACCAATTTCTTGGGGAGCTGAAGACAGCAGGATCCCTCCTGGGGCGAGGAGCCAAGGCGCATATTAGCTGTTTAGCCAATGAGCAAACTTGCCAGCTAATAAAAGCACTTAATAATTCTGTTTTGGCGGTGAAGCTGTGCTGCAGTGGTGGGAAACCCAAGGTCTCTGGGTGCTGGAGCCCCGTCCCTGGGCAGAGCAGGCAGCAGTGAGATGAAAGCTCCTCCCCAGAGCCGCCGCGAGGAGCGCCTCCAGAACGGGGACACGGAATGATTCCTGCTCTGCACTGTCCAAGATTGGAGCACCAAGATGTTTCCTATCCCCATCCGAGTAGCAGTTGTCTCTGGGCAGTTTTCTTTATGTCCTGTTAATAGGCCCATCAATGTCTTGCCACATGGCTCAGAGATAACACTCCCAGGTGTGGGAATCTGTGGTATTGATGATTCCGAGATTGTAAAAAGTCTCTGTCTTTCAGCCCCGTTGCCAAAGAAGAAGCCATAATTCGTCTGTGCTGGTTTCAAGGTTGTTTATTCTGTTTATCTATAACATGTTCTGCTGCCCTGCCGCAGGTCTGTCCTGCAGGGCAGCGTGTGGGGCTCTGCCCTCAGTGGGATGTTACAAACATTATATACCAGAAACTACTTGTGCTGGATTTACAATAACGTGCCAATATCTGTCACCTACGTTGAACAGTGTGTCCCCAGCCTAAACCAACAGAAAAATGCCAACACTACAGTGAAACATGGAGGGCATGAAGAAGGAGAAAAAGGACAAGACACACCCAATTTCCTCCATCTTGTCCCCGTTGGACCCCTAATCTAGAAACCTAAAATTTGACTTTTGCACCTGTACCACACTTAATCATTACTTAAATCAAACACTCAGAGCTGGTAATTCATCCTGTAAGATGGAAAACTCTTTTCCATGGACAGAGATCACAGACAGTGTCTCTGGGGGCTCTGTACAGGGGGGTTCCTGACCCCCTGCCAGGGTCCCAGGCCTTCCAGGGCAGCCAGAGGGAAGCCCTGGATTCCGATATTCAGGAACCAGTTCTGTTTAACCGGTGATTAAGGACATGCCTCATGACTCAGAATAACATCAACCCTTTCCACAGGTTTCCAAAAAGTCACAGCAACCACATCTGCCATTCCAAGAAGACTGCAGCCACTCCAATTTAGACTGCTACCAACACGCTAACCAAAGAAGTGTCAAGTTATATTCTAACTTTATCAGTAGTCTTCCTTTTATATCATTGCATGTATTTTTGTCTTTTTTCCCTTTTCCCAACAAATTATATTTCTAACTTAGAGTCTCTTACTAATTTTGCTTTCAAACAGAACATGCACACATCTCCCCGTGCTTCTCAGAGAACACCAGGTGCTTTCTGTTCCCAAGCACACAGCAAATACCTTGGGCCACAGCTCTGCAGTTTCTGGGAGATTTAACATTGCAGACTCCTCTCAATAAGGTGAAAAGCGGTGCAAGTTCATCACTGGTGATTCCTAAAATTCCCCAAAAAAGCTGCTGTAAATCTTGTAAATTGTTGACATTGGTTCTGAGTTGTATTCTCTGCGGCTTAATTGTTCTGTGATTCTCCATCCCAAGTATTTCCATGGTGAGACTTCTTGAACTTCTGATGCAGAGACTTCCAGTCCTGCATTTTGAACTTCTGCAATCACACTGTCATGAGCCTCTTTGTCTTGGTTTGAAAAGACAGGAGTCTGTGAAGGAAGGCAGAAGAAGAGAGAAGAAGCTGCTTCTCTGGGAATCCAGCGAAGGGCTGCTCTGGTGTCCCAAAAAATACTGATTTTATGCAGGTTAGAATGCTTGGCTCCTCCCTCTGGGTGGAGCATCTCACAATGGGATGATGACTTTACCGGTCATGCAGTGAGTCATTCAATGGCCCATTAACAGAAGATATCTCCCCGGAGGGAGACATTGTTCTTGGAAGAGATAAGAAAACTGCCCAACCTCCAACAGATGGCAAATAGAATACATGCTTATCTTACAAGCCAGGACAGCCTCTTGCATTTCTTTGCATGTTGGTGCTGCAAAAACAGCACCCAGCAAATACCACGCTCACAGGCAGCAGCTGGTTATCTAAGCAGAGGCAGGAAGGGTCTTTGTGTAGGTTTCCAGTGGGAATTTGTTCCACCTACACACTGGAAAGAGTCCAGGGACAAAGACAGGGACAAAAACAAACCACAAGAGACCATTACCTTGCTTTGGCAGAAGTGTTGCAGTTGCCCAGGTAAGGAGCAGGAGGCATCACCAAGTGTCTCAGGTGACCCAGCTAACCTCAGGTGGCTCCAGATGTTGTTCTTTGAGTAAAATGGAGGTGAATTTAGTAACAGTGAGAGCAAATTACTCTACAAGTTATTAGAGGTAATAGTTATTGTGGTCAATAAACCACAGGGCTTCTGGAAAAAACGGGGTTTTAACTTGGGAAATGAGGTTCTCTTTATCAGGTGAAGATCAGACATGGTTTGGCTTTAGCAGATGAAGACCGGGAATGCAGGAAACATGTTATTTATTTCCCTTTGAGAAATGCTCCATGATACACTTTTTGCAGTACTTTTTCAAAGTCAAGTTAGTTCAGCTGGACTATTTAGAGCTATAATTAAGAACACAAACCTGTGCTACTGGTCTTACATCTAAAGAAGGCTGTTGTAGAATTACAGCAGGTGTTGAGAAAGGCAAATTATCCAGGTGCATGGAGCTGCTGCTTTATAAGGAGTGCGTAAAAAGTCTGAGACTTTGGACAGTTGAAGGCTGTGTGATTATCATCTGAAAAATCAGGAAGGCAATGGATGAGTTGAATTTAGAATTACTGATCACTAAATTCTGCGATGCTAGAGCAAGAGGCACTCAGTGAAATAAGAACAAGATTGATTTCTAGGAGATAAAACAAAGGATTTCTTTGCACAGGAGGTGGTGAATACTCAGTGTCTTGTGAGTCTGGAAAGACAGGTACTGCCAGCAGGCTCAAAAGGGTTTGGCCAAGCTCAGTGAGGACAGATTCATAAGTGGCTGGAAAGGGACTGGATATCCCCAAAGCAACATCTGTGGATAGAAGGGGTCTGAAAGGAGAAGCCAGGTCACCTCCTAAAGACCATCCCTCTTGCCATATAGACTGGACTGCCAGGCCACTGGCAATGTCCCAGCTGGACATTTCTGGTACTTAATAGGCACACTGGACACCTTCCATAAGTGCCCTATCCCCATGCAATTAGTGTTACAAATATATGCACCTCTGCCCATAGCATTTTCATAGTGAGGCATTTGTTTTGCAGTGGGAAGGAGACAGAAGCTGCTGAGAATGCTGAAAGTTTTCTGGTTTTCTGAGTAAATCCTTATCCATTCCACAATCCATCACAAAGCCTCTTGCCTATTACCCTGCTTTTGCAGTTGCCCAGGCAGGGAGCAGGAGGTGCCTCCAAGTGTCTCAGGTGACTCAGCTGTCTCAGGTGGCTCCAGATGCTCTTTTAGTGAAATGGAGGTGAATTCAGTGAGAGTGATAACAAATTACTCTCTAAGTTATTAGGGCCAAAAAGGCATCATCGCATTAGGAACTTTTCTTAGCTGCCCTGACAGCTATTTTGTCTTGTCTCCTTAAAAACTTGGAAGCTTGCTGTGTAAAATTGTTGTGTATTATCTTTACCAAGTGGCTTGGAACTCACTCAGAGTGAACATGCCAAACTTCCTAAAGATTTGAAAGTTTCAGGCAAATATCATGAAAATAAGTATTCATCACACAGTGCTGTCATCCCTTGTCTTAAAGACATCAGGAAGCCCTTTCATGACCTTTCTTGTGAAAAGGTAATGAGGAAAACATTTCTTGGCTTTTTATGCATTTCTAATCAAAATGATAATGAGAAAAAGCAGTTCACTCTCTCATTGTATGTTTTATTTCAGTCCTCTCTGCTAGTTTTGTGCAACTGCTAATATCTCGTTATCATCATATTCTCCTGTCAAGATTTCAAGGCAGGAGGGAGCTTCCTGACAGGACAACCTTACTATTGCCTGGGGAAGCATATTTTTAGTTTCCCAAGATAATGCACACTTTCTTTTTAGATTCTGCACATTTTGAGAAAAGATCTTAATTAGAGTTAGTTATGAACATGATGAAAGTGTAAAACCTGTTTGTTACAGTTTTCATGCACTCCACTTTTTGCAAGACATTTTGAGTACTGTAAGCTAGCAAGAAAGAGCAGAAAATACTCTTCTAATTAAGTAATATACTAAATATTCTCTTTGCAGTAATGTTCCTATTTTAGCAGCTATCCCTTTTTCTCACTCCCAGCTGGGAACACGCTCTTCTGTTCTTCATTATGCCCTAGAGAGTGTTTTGAGCCTAATTGGTGGAAGGACAGATCATTTCAGGGCTTGTCCTCTGGGCTTTTTTTGAGCCATGAGACTGCCTAAGTGAGACCCTGGCAAAGCTGCAAGTGAATCATGTTCAGTGGCAATATGTGCTTCCCTCAGAACTGGATTGATTTTGTAGGGGAGGCTGTTTCAGCACAAGTTACTTTGGGGATTTCCTGACTCTCCCAGGATAGTTCTGCTGATGCACCATCTCAGCTTTTTATTTAAAAATACGTTTTGCTTTGAATATTTTCCTTTGTAATATATATTAAATTTTTCTCAGGGCAAATCAAAGGGAAATATTTACATTTGCTGAAATGAAATGTTTCAAGTGATCTGAAAAAGGGATCTTTTCTTTGCTAGAGGAATTTAAATTTTTGACTTTCAGCTTAAAAGACAATGAAATCAGACTTCAGAATTTCCAATCTCCTGAAAACAGGACTGGCAGGCTTTCCCTGACATGGTTATGAAACCATTTCCCATGTTTTCTCTCTGTAGCAGCTTTACAGCTGGATTATTTTCTCATCTACAACAACATGTCTTCACTTACTGGTTCAGGAAACTAGGCCAGATAAAACTAATGATTTAATCCCAAATCAAAATATCACTTACAAATTTATCTCTCTCCTGCAGCAATTCAGCCCTGGGTGGTGGAGATATTTCATTGGCCAAAGCAGTCAGTGCAGAAAACAGTGTTGGGCCAGCAGAACTAGCATAGCTATTTTGGCACTCTCTGGATGCAGCAGGATTTGCCAAAAGAGCCTGTAAATACATAATAATGATAAAAATCTTCCCTTCCTTTGAGGCTGTGGTCCTCATACTGCACCACTGAAGTTTGTTGGGGCATCAGCCAAAAAACAGTGTTTCCTATTGTTTTTAAATGGGGTGAGCCCTGGGCAGTTACACTGCAGTAGTGATAGTAAAAATAACAAATTCTCGTTTTTCTTGCTGGTGTGGCCAGCCTGGGAGTCCCTGGAAATACTGCCTTATCTGCCTCCATTTTTTTGGTTTAGGAGAGACATTCTCTTCTAAAAGAGATTCAAGATTTTTTTTACTCTCCCCAGTGTTTTAATTTATTTCAGGAATTAGTCGTCTCAAGGTGGCTTGTCATTGGAGTGGTTTGTTAGATCTGAGCTTTCTGTGATGTCACATTGGAAAATTTAATGAGGAACGTGCTGCTTCTGCTGTGAGAAGTGAGAACACCAAGTGCTCAGTGATGGTGAAACCTCCTCTGCCATGGGGTCTGCAGCACTGGAGGCTGGGCAGGCCTGGGACAGACCATCAGAGCCGAGCCTGCAGCTCCCAGTGCTTTAGCAGAATATTGCTAAATTCCGTGAGAACCCAAGAAAAGCATTTTCCTAATGCCAGGCCCTTGACTTTTACCACAGCCTCCTCAACCCACTGACCCAGAAGAAGCTGCAGCTGGGCACAAGACATGGCATTCTCAAGGGATGCTCATCAGTTCCTTTGACTCTCAAAGGGCCAAAACTCTGCACTCTGCACACACCCCTTCTACCAGATGTTATAATCCAAATTAATTCAGGAGAATAAAGGAAACAAAGCCTCTGTGAATCAAATGGATTGAACCCAGAAAGGTTTGAAAGACACCCAAAAACATGATGAAAACCAAATGAGGTTAGATGTTGGTGCCAAAAAACTTGATATGTTTTATTTAATAGTAAAAGAGGTGAGAAAGAAGGAAAGAGGAAGGAGGGGAAGGAAAGAGGGAGAGGAGAGGAGAGGAGAGGAGAGGAGAGGAGAGGAGAGGAGAGGAGAGGAGAGGAGAGGAGAGGAGAGGAGAGGAGAGGAGAGGAGAGGAGAGGAGAGGAGAGGAGAGGAGAGGAGAGGAGAGGAGAGGAGAGGAGAGGAGAGGAGAGGAGAGGAGAGGAGAGGAGAGGAGAGGAGAGGAGAGGAGAGGAGAGGAGAGGAGAGGAGAGGAGAGGAGAGGAGAGGAGAGGAGAGGAGAGGAGAGGAGAGGAGAGGAGAGGAGAGGAGAGGAGAGGAGAGGAGAGGAGAGGAGAGGAGAGGAGAGGAGAGGAGAGGAGAGGAGAGGAGAGGAGAGGAGAGGAGAGGAGAGGAGAGGAGAGGAGAGGAGAGGAGAGGAGAGGAGAGGAGAGGAGAGGAGAGGAGAGGAGAGGAGAGGAGAGGAGAGGAGAGGAGAGGAGAGGAGAGGAGAGGAGAGGAGAGGAGAGGAGAGGAGAGGAGAGGAGAGGAGAGGAGAGGAGAGGAGAGGAGAGGAGAGGAGAGGAGAGGAGAGGAGAGGAGAGGAGAGGAGAGGAGAGGAGAGGAGAGGAGAGGAGAGGAGAGGAGAGGAGAGGAGAGAGAGGAGAGGAGAGGAGAGGAGAGGAGAGGAGAGGAGAGGAGAGGAGAGGAGAGGAGAGGAGAGGAGAGGAGAGGAGAGGAGAGGAGAGGAGGATGGGTTGGGGGTGACAGGCGTTCAGTATCAACATGCAGTCCAGGACCCCATTCAGGGTTTTGGTGGTTTTCTCTGCAGCATTAGTACAATTTTTCTATAACAGGCCAAAGTCCTTAATGAAGATGTTTAAGCTATAAATTATAAGATTTCAGTCTCCAGCAGCCTCAGTTCACCTCAGATTTCAACTTGTTCTTCCTGAACTTGGCAGGGACGGGTACAGCTTTCCCTCTGCTTGGTCCTTGTTAGAGCTGAAACATCCTGTAGCACTAGAATTGGGTGTTTGTGATTACTTGACAGGCACAATCTCTCTGCTGGTTTATTTCTGACACTGTGTCATCAAAGCTCTTCTGAAACAATGTGCATTCACATGGGAACAGAGCATGTTGCCAGTACACGGGCACACTTCTATTCCTGACATGCTGTGAGGTTTGTTCTGCCTTGTTAGAATGAACTACAAAGCAAGCAACCTGCCATTACAGAAATGGGGTGGCAGCAGGGAATATCAGTAACTGGTTCCTGTTGGTAGGATTTTTCCAAGTAAGAAAGAATCCAGATTTGGAAGGTCTTCAAGTTTGCATGAAATACTATGGAGGAGGTCTAGGAATGCTGCTGCAGAACAAAAACCTAACTTCTTTCTTTGCTTTAATTCTAAAAGACAAAGCCCAGACATGGGGAATGAGCTGTTACTAGAAGTAACACAATTAACTGGGCATAGAAAAAAACCTGATAGGAACAGTTTTCCAATAATAATGCTGCAGATTTCAGAAGTGTCAAAAATTCTTTGGCCTGATTTACTTGAATCTGCCCAGAGAAAGCAGCTGGGGAAGGGACTGTTCAGATTGTTTTGCAGGTGTCAGTGTTATGCCAGCTCCATCTTCTAGATGGCCTTTCTCTGCAAACTTGCATACACAGCCTGTTCCAGAGCAGAAAATTTCATGTTCAGTTATGCTGAACAGTTAATGTTTGTTCTTCAGCAAAGAGCTTTCATGAACCATTAAGTTGACATTTCCTTTATGTAGTCCATCCGATTTTTTTTTTTTAAACCCTCCCAATACCCAGAAATCAAAAGCTCTGTTCCAAGCAGAATGTACTGAAAATAGACCATGTTTTCACACTGCCTATGTGCCCAGGTGTGGCATCAGGCAGTCCTGCAGCACAGCCCACTTCCAGAAGGAACCCAGGGACCATCCAGCACAAAAGCACCTTTGCTGCAAGTATCCCTAAAGGGCAGTTGGCATTTATCCTGATGGAGCCTCTTTCTCCTGAGTGCTGACTTGTAACCTCTCACAGAAAGGTTCAGTACACAGGAAGGCAGAAATAACATGTCTGAAGGGCAGAGCTGAAGATTTGGGCAGGATTTTCAAATGCTGTAAATCAGCATAGCTCCTCATGATGCTTTGTGAAGGCTGCCCTAGAACAGAGGCTGGACAGAGTTAATAAAACAGGGATTTATTAAAAGGCCTCAATGGATCCACCTTGGGCAGCACAAGAGCCCAGCCAGGGCTACACCCAAGATGAACCAAAATGGCCACAAAATGGACAACTGGTCACAAGGTCTCTCACTTTTATAAGTTCTGCTCCATTTGCACATTTGTGTTCATTGTCCAATTCCAGCTTTAGCCCATGCAACCCCATCCTGCTTGTTTTTCTCTCTGCAGCCCACATTGTTTGTGCTCTTGAGCTGAGATTTGGATCATTTGTTCTTGGTCCCCAGCTGGAGAAGGAATTGTTTTGTCTCCCTGCTCTGTACAGAGAGCTCACCATTCCTGATATGAAGCTCAGACCCACACACTAAAGCAGTACAGAATCTGAAAAATATAAAAGCTGAAACCTGAGGTATCACTACGGCTTGAGTGCCATACTAAGGCCTCAGCACTGATAAAATAAGGCACTGAGGTGCTTCTGGTTTCAAAGATGCTCTGATTTAAGCTGCTGGCCTCCAGTTGGCCAGATGTAGCCAAACCCTAGTGAGCCACCAGAGCTGTTTCCCTAACCCTGTTACTTGGTGATAACCCTTGGCAAGCTTATGGAAAGGTAAATTACAAACACAGAATCATTGGGTTGCAAGAGACCTCCAAGATCATTGAGTCCAACCCAGCCCCAACACCTCAACTAAACCCTGGCACCCAGTGCCACATCCAGTTTCTTTTTAACACACCCAGGGATGGTGACTCCACCACCTCCCTGGGCAGCCATTCCAGAACTTTATCACTCTTTCTGTGAAAAACTTTTTCCTAATATCCAGCCTGTGTTTCCCTTGGCACAGATTGAGGCTGTGTCCTCTGGTTCTGTTAGTGCTGCCTGGAGAAAGAGCCCAACCCCACCTGAGCACAGCCACCTTTCAGGAGTTGTAGAGTGACAAGGTCACCCCTGAGTCTCCTTTTCTGCAGGCTGAGCACCCCCAGCTCCCTCAGTGGTTCCTCACAGGGTTTGTGTTCCCAGCCCCTCTCCAGCCTCAGTGCCTCCTCTGGATGTACTCGAGTGTCTCAATGTCCTTCCCAAACTGAGAAGGGCAGGGCTGCCCTGGGAATGTTGCACCACCTGAGAAATCCCTGTGAAACAGGCATCTGGTGTGAGATAATAACCTCCATGGCACAGCCCTGGCAGGCACAAGTGTTCAAGGGCGCCCTAGACACAGAGCAGAAGGTCTTAAAATAACTCCCTGGGCTTTACAAGCCAAAGTTCATTGCTCCCCAACCTCATGGTGTCAGGAGCACAAAGTGTCACCTGTGACTGAAGTGCAAAGGAAGACTGAGGTTTGGGGAAAGAGTCAGTCTGTTACTGGTACCTGATGATCCCTTTCCAATGCTTGTGGAATGAATAAGGGATGAGGCCTTTGTTCTGTTTGATTTGAATTTCCTTTCACATTGGAAAGTGTCACTTTTGAATCCGGGTGTAATTTCTGGGAGGAACTTAAAAACACCGTGACCCTTAGAGGAAAGGAAACCTCAATTAGGATCAGCAATATCAACAGAGGAAATTGAGAATGCAGTATCACATCTTCTAAGTGGCAAAGCATTGAGACCAGATGGCTTCAAGTCAGTTTTGCAAGTATTCACGAGAACATCTGGTTCCTTGAATGCATCAGCTGTTTTGCCTCCTTCTGAGCTGCAGTAAGTTACTCATTTCTCATGTTGCCACCCCTTACACAGAGTCCTAAAGAAAGGCTAAAATCAGTGTGCAATCCATGACTACTTAGGCCTGTGATTTGTCAAGAAACCGAATCTTACAAGTAACAATCAGCTTTACTTCCTTCAGTCAGTGATAACATCAGGAAAATGCTGTACCTCAGCTGTTGGGAAAACTTTGCAAGAGCCTGGCTTTGATGAGATGAGTTCCTGGCTATAGACCCCCCCCCCCCCATTCATGGCACTGCTGACATTTCAGGAGGCTTTTTAAATTTTTTAATTGCTTTGGAGTATAAAATTCAATCTGAATTTTAAGGGGTGGGAAGGGAAATCCTGTGTAGAAGCTACTTTTTACTTTTTGTATATCTACAGCGTATTCCCATGATCTCTGCCTTCTTTCATTGCTCATCATTGTGTACTATGCAATGAAGAGAATGCTGAGAGAGCTGGTGGTACTAGGAATTGTCTTGGATTGGTTCTCATGACCAAATGCCTTTTCTTTGTGGCCTCTGCACCAGAAATATCATGGCAGATTACTGCCAGTTTTGTTTTCTGGCCTAGAAACCTCACGGGTGTGCCAAAATCAGTATTAAGCAAAAAGCCTTGGAGTGTCATGCTCGACAGTTGTAGCTTTCTGTTTTAGATGTGCTGTCCTGGGTGGTAATGGGATGGATTGCAGATTGCCCTGGGCTGAAGCAAGAACACACTCATTTTGCAAAATGAGTGTATATACAAGGGAGAAGGAAGAAATGGGATGTTTTATGGGGTTTTTATTACTTAAGAACCTCCAGTCATAAATAATGGGTATGGTATTTGATCCAGCAGTGCGTAGGAAGTAGGAATCAATGTGAACTTCATTCTGGAACTGCAGCCTGTGGGTTTTCCCTCTCTGTGCTATATAAATGCAGAGTATTTCAGAACTCTGAGTTCCCTGCACAACTGCCCTTTTCTCTCCTTTCTCTTTTGGTAGATGCGAGTTGCTCTTTCTGCTTCTTGATATAAATAAACCAAAGAAAATGGTAACAACTGATTTGAAAGGCTTGTAAACGGTCATATTTTATTTACATATTTGATAGAAGGCAGGGGCTTGCATCCTTTGGACAATACACTTTTAGCAGAGCTTATGATGCTCTGGGTAGTGGGGGTGTTTTGAGCAGTTTTGAGGGTGTTTTGATTTACTCTTGGAATAAAGCAGAGCACAAATTGTTCATACAGCCAGGAATTTATTAAGGTAGCAACGCTGGCATGTGTAAGTGCATTTCAACCAGTCCTTTTGTTACAGCTACAGTGACATCTCAAACTGGAGTGGTTTTGGCAGAGCCTCCCAAGCACTGGGTGTTTATTTTGTTGTTATTTCTCCATTTGTTTTTAATGACAACCTCTGGCACTCTGACAGATGCCTTCTGTTTGCTACTCCAGAGAGCAGGCATGGCCCCTTGAGAGCTTGCACGACAAGAAAGGGGGTATGTGACAGGTGCTGGAGCAAAGGACATCATATCTGTACTGAGATTATCTCTACAATATGAATCCCCTAGAGAAGCAAAGCTTTGGAAAAGACCACTTGCCTGCCTTAACCAAAAATGGGCATTTAAGCCCATGCCAGAGGCTTCTCATGTCATTTTGCATTCCCAACAACTTTTAAATTAGGTCCAATCTATTTATCTTTTTTTTTTTTTTCCCAGGCTTAGACTTTTTAGAGGAATGATTTTTCATTCTTCTCAGACAGCTCAGTTGGAAATGGACTTTTGAGGATGATGGTCCTGTCAGTGACGAAGAAATATGGAGTGTCAGGGTATGATGAAATATCTTCCAGTTACTCTGGCTTTCTCTGTGGGAAGCTGGCTAAAGGCCAATTGCAGTAAGCCCTGGAATATTCTGTAATTAATGAGTGAAAGCTCCCACCCCTGAGAAGAGGCACCAGGGTAGCACGTCAGCAGGTGTGGCTTAAAATCTGTCAGAAATGAAAATACTGCGTGCTTCCATGGGATTGTGGGTGTGCAGAGGGGTCAGAAAAGAGAACTTGAACTCACTGAGAAGTGGGGAGACTTTCCAGTGACCTCAATTTGACTTCTAAACCCAGCAGTGCATTCTCCATCTGCCCCAAAGCCGAGGGGTTCTGAAATTCTGGATTGCCAACTGATTGCCACTAAATAGTCAGCAATGGCTTCTAGGGAGAGGCAGCTGAAATGTCCTGCAAGTTCTGTGTCCCATAAACTTGCAAATTCTCTGGGATTGATCACCTGCCATTCTAATTGCTGTGTGTATAAAGAAATGAAATCCCTATAAAAAAGAACCATGTTTAGTAAACTCAGGCGAACTGAAATCCAAAGAAACCAGCTCTTTGGTGGTATGATGTTGAGAATTTTAATCTTGCTGTACTCAAGGACACAGACCCACACTAAAATACTATATTTAACCTGAGGCCGTAAAAAAACCTCCCAAAATTAATTAATAACACTAAGATTACAAATATGTAGTTTAATTTAAAGTGTGTAACATCACAAAGTAAAAAACTTAAAGTTTGAAATTTTAGAATATAACCACATATAGAGAGCAAAATAAAAGTTTTAGAACAGCAACTAATTATTCTTCTTCACCTTCTTCATGAGTTTAAGTAGTATTGTGTAATTGGACAGAAAAATCCACATTACAGACTTCAAGTGATCAGATATTAAGTTACAAGTAAAAATTATTTTTGTCATTTCTTAATTAGATAGTTTAGCATTAAAAAACATTGTAACAAAAAATAGTTAACCATTTTGTAGCTTATTAGTAAAATACTGTAAAACTCACAACTTGTAATATAAATAAAAATAATAAGCATCTAAACCTAAATACAAATTACTGTCTTTCTCTACATATATAGTATAATATATAGTATGTAGTGTATATATATATGTATATATATATATAGTATAATAACATTCACTGAGACCCTTTCTAGATTTTTCTCATTGATTACAGGCGTTATCTGCTTCATTAATTAAGTACTGTATTGTATTGTATCAATCAAGTATTTTTCCAGTTCCTAATTGCCATGTTGGGAGCTGATAACTAAGTTATCTTGACCAAGAAACCATTCAGGAGTGACACTTATTTGGGTATTTATTAATTTTCCTAAAGGCCTTGATTAATTTAAAATCGACATGAGTCTCTTGTATTTATATTTGTCTTTTTGAGTATTTGATTGACCTTTAAATGGGTCACTCCATTTTGTACTAGTAATATATTCATAATATACATGAGCACTGATTTTCCACAAAAGTTGAGTAGTGATAGGAATATTTTCAGGTTACCCAGGATGATTTTAGATTTGTTTCAAGTGAAAATATTTTAAAGAGCAATTCAATCAAATAAACACAATAAGTATTTCTGCAGAAGGTGCTGATAAAAGCATTGCAGTGGAGTTGGATCAAGTTGTTATTTGAAGGGATGCTTGTGCTGCTCCTGGCATTCATTTCTGGTCCTTGGTAGAAACTCTCATAGGCCATAGGAGGTAGTGAAAGACATTTCAGGTCATCCACATGGATTCTTCTGGTTTTAAGTGATACACAAGGAATTCACAGGTGCAAACACATGAAAACATTTGAGAGCAACAGCAAAACATATTTATAGTCTTTGAGAAATCTCACTTTCATGGAGACTGAAGAAACTCAAAGCCTAAAGTTAATTTTTCATTACAACTTTCACCCCTTACACATTACAACTGTGTGGCACTACCAAGAGCCACACTCAAACCAAAATATTGACTGTAATAATTTGTATAATTAGGCTTTGGTTGTTACATCTGTTAGTTCAATACCATGTAAGAAGACTGATGTGTTTTATTTAGAAGTATGCTGACACGTACACAGGGTTTTCCAGAAATTCTTCAGTCAAAGGTTAATTGCACAACGTATCAACAGACAAACAGAAACTTCTCATGTCAGTACATCCTTCTGCAAATTCAGAGCTGAGTTTAAAACTCTTCTCTGTATTTAATATGTATTTTTCCAAGCAGTGAGAGAGAAGCACAGAGGAAGTTCCTGTTAACATCCCATCCAGTTTCTGCCATGACTCCTGTCTGACCCAACGTGCTCTTCACAAAATCCAGGCAATGCATTCACCCTGCAGCATAACCTGCAACCAGGAGAAGCACTGAAAGCTCTCAGGGCACATCTGCTTTTTAGTTGAGTGTCTTGCTTGCTCAGGCAAAGAGTATTGGATATTTAATGAACAGTTCAAAATTATTGGGAAAAAATTCTGAGGGAAAGAACAGCATGTTTTTGGTATCCCTTATTTATGGAGCCTTATCTGCTCTCCAGCTTCTCTGCATCCAGGATACTTGCATTGGATTCATTTCTGAGCTAGATATTACTGGAGGAATAATAATAATAATAATAATAATAATAATAATAATAATAATAATAATAATAATAATAATAATAATAATAATAGTAATGCATCGTGTACTACCTCAGAGGGAAAAAAATCACCTTGAAGTTACCTGTATTGAACACAGTTCTTTGTGGGATAGTGGCACATGCTGCTGATAATCAAAACTTCCCTCCATCAGTGGGACGTGGGTTTATAATTTTCTGATAGGCACAGTCAGTTGTGTATATCTGTGTTCATGGCTGATTGATAGCCCACTTCAACAGCTGTACCAAGGGAAATGCTTTTGCCTATTGTGGCTTCTTCTTTATTGGATTTTTAAGATACAAATTTAATAAATCTCAGTTTTAATTAACAAAGTAAATATAAAACTGAGTTATGGGTTTAAAGGGAAAATGTACAGGAACGCCATGACTACACAGATCTGATTTTTTTTTTTCAGCCTTGAGACATATTTAGTCTTCTGTTTATTCTTGTCTGGCAGAAACATTTCACATGCTAGGAAAGCTTAATTATTTCTGAAAAGAAATCAAAATCATTGAAGGAAAAAAACCCTTAATTTTTAATTATAGGTGGTTGTTTATCGGCTTAAGGTTGTTCTCCTGTGTATTTGATATGTGGCCACATTTTTCTTCTGTCTTATTTTAACAGAGTGCAGTGAGTCTCTTTATGGGGCTTTTTTCTTAACAGAGATTTCTTTAGATCCCTCTGAGTCCCCAGTATGCATCTGGCAGGTTTAATTTGAATTTACAGTGAGGGTGCTACCTGTGGCTTGCTGGGGAGAAGCAGCTGGTGCCTGGTGCTTGCATTCCTCTTGACCAGCTATCTGTGTGTCAGCGCTGGGCAGCTAAACTCAAAGTTCAGATTGAAGCTTGTTTGGATTTAAAACACCTCTTCCATAACTCAGAAGCAGGTGCAGAAGAGCAACTGCAAGAGAGGTGTCAGTACCTGTGGCAGGGTATTGTAAATGCAAGAGAACCCAGTGGGAAGAAATGAGGATGTCTGACTCAGTTCAGAAGGCTGAATGATTTCTTTATTGTAACTATGCTAAAATACATTAATATACTATATAAAGGGAGGATACTAAAACTAAATACTACTTTCTCTGACTCTATCTCTCCACAACTCGTGACCCTCTCTGAGAGCGCAGCCACAGGTGGGTTGGATTGGCCATCAGGCTACAAAAAATCCTCACCAGAATCCAATCAAGCACTCACCCCAAGTAAAAAATTCTCCAAACACATTCCACATGGGAAAAACAAGGAGCAGAAATAGAAATTGTTTTCTCATTAATTTCTCCCTGTGCACCTCTATGAAAATCCTGAGAGGGAGAGAAATGTGCTCACCACAGCAGGGTCCACTGGGTCCTGGCAACACTGCCAGGGCACTCTTAGATAATATTTTGCATCCCAGACTGGTAAAAGTGTGACTGCAGAGCTCTCAGAGTGGCTGCTGGAGCCCTGGGCACTTTGTGCCTCTCGTGCCAAGTACTGGCAGGCAGTCAGGGACATTTCTCCTTTTAGGCAAAGGGCTGGAGTGAGGTGCCACTCCTGCCAGTGGAAGGGTTTGGACACAGGGAGGAGCCTGAGCTGGGCTTCCTTATCCAAATTCTTGCTGTCACCCAATCCTTCTTCCCTGGTGAAGCAGCCTACCCCTTCCTAGAGAGTTTCACGGCTGGCAAATTCACTGGAGAGATGGATCCAGAGGGAGGTGGTGCCCTCAGCTGGGCCCTGAGCCCCATCCCAAAGTGCTGCTTCTCCAGCCTTGGGAAAGGCACAGGAGGAACATTGCTTGTCACCTACAAAAATTCCTCAGCTCCCCTGGGAAGTACCTGGCAGCTTTTGGGTGAAAAATAACCAACCATATTAAAAAATCTAAAAACTGCAGACTGGAGTTGGCAACACATGCACCTTGTGCAGTGGCTCAGTGGGAGTTTTGTTGAACCACTGAGGGGTGTTAAGCTAAAAGGGTTAGACGGGTTAGCTTTGCTTTCAAAAAAAAAAACAAGTGTCTTGCAAACACCCAAACCTGTAATTAAATCCATAATTACTAGGATGGTTTTTAAGTGGATGTTGGTCCAATTAATGTGAGAGTATGAGCTCTTCCCAAAATGCACAAGTACCAGCACTGTCGTTTCCAGAGATCACTCAGACAAAAATGAGGAGACAGCCTCTAAGAAGGTGTGGGGAGGGTGGTTTGGGAGCCTTTTTATTTTCCTCTCCTGTCACTATGCTCATGGAATTGGTTATTTTCTCTGAGCACCCACCCAGGTGCTCAGCGTGTGTGGGACTGTGTCTGGGAGACTGGCTGGTAAATTTGACAGGCTTTTTATTATCTTTATTTTCATTTAAACATTGACATCACATCTCATTGCCTTCTCTTGGCTGTAATTAAAGATCCTGTGGAATTAAGAAGCATTAAATTCCTTGAGATTCCAGCCTTGGGAATTTGCCCAGAGGCACACAGCTTACAGGCCTTCACTGGGCTTCACTTTCCTGGAGTCACCTCCCCCTCCCCTGCTTCATCCAAGCCTTTGTACAAAGGAACCATCTTTTCAATTTTGCTAATTAATTGCTCTTGCCAGCCAACAGATGTTTTGTAGCCTTTGAAGACCAGGCATAGCAAGGTTTATAACTTCTGCAGCATTACACTGCCTGTGCAATTTTAACAAGGACACCTGAAGCTGAAGAGAAATACAGGTTATTAAAGACAAATAAAAAGTTACAATAATTCCAAAAACACCATCCCTCCCTATACTGGATTGGATGAATATTCCCATCCCTTTACCAATATTTTTTAAGTTCTGGGCATGGTGCTCCAAGGGCCGAGAATGAAATTACCATTCAGGAGATCTTGTAGAATGATTTATTTGTTTATAATTTGTGGTCTTAAAGGCTATGGTAAGAGAAGCCACAAAGGTAACCTTGGGCAGTTCAGGGGAAGAGATTGAGGATTGAATCTGACTTAGCTGAGCCCTGAGGCTGGGAGAGGAGTTGCTTTGGTTCCCCCTCAGCAACTCTGCTCACATCCCATGGGCTGTTCAACTGCTCCCCCCTCTCGTGTGGGGTTATTTGGGAAGGGCTTTGGCAAAAAAAAAATGACTAAGACTTGTTCTTATTGCTAAGGATAGCAGTTAGTACAGCAGAATTGGTGGGTCAGGGCACTTGATCTTCCCTCCTGTTGTCTACATTATTAAAAATGATCTCACTGAAACAAACACCATCAATCAGTGCCAGCTGCAGTTTAGCAGGGGTGTAGACAAGGACAAACCACACATTTGCTGCCTGCAGAGAGAGACTGTTTGGGCTGGTTTAACTGCAGTAAAACACTGGAAGCAAACTGATCCTTCTGCCAGGAAGAATATATATTCTGCTATCAAATATGGCCAAGAAGGCAGCCCACACTCCTGGATACTGAGCAGGAATGGGTCAGAAAATGCCACTGCTGAGAGCTGAGGATGTCCTGTTGTTGGAGACAGACTCACTGCAGTTTTATTTCCGTGTCACAACAGCATCTCTCCTGATTTCTGTGATCTCTCCTGATTCCTGTGATCTCTCCTGATCTGCTGCAGCATCACTGAGAGCACTTTGGGTTCACTGCAATTCCTCTGCTGGGGGAAGAAAGGGGTGTCTTAGGAGAACGTTTGTAACCATCAAAAGATGTGGCTGGGCCTGATCCCCAACAGGCTACAGCTGTGAGAAGCAGGTGAGCAGCACTGACAGCAATGAGCCAGGGAGTGCCCAGGGGCACTGAGCAACCACCAAAGGGCACAGAGGGCACACAGGGGCACTGCAGCAACGTGAGGGGGAAAAAAGGTTGGGCTGAAGGACAAGAAGGGCAGATTCCTGAAGCCTTCTGATGTGGTGAGGTGTTGCTGTCCATGAGCAAATGCTTAAAGCCTGATGAAATTGTGTGGTGATACTCTGTGCATTGTGGCCATCTCAACTGTGATATGTGCTGTGACAGGTTTTTATTGCTGCTTTTAAATAAGCCAGAATGGAGGGTGAGACGTTGTTAAAATTAGGATTGGTAGAGGATGAGAAGGGCTCCTACTTAAGAGCAGCTGGAAGAACTAGGGGACACTTGAGGAGAGTGATGGTGGTCTTAAAACAGGGAATGCACTCACCCTGAACTATCTCTTGTGCTTAGCACTTTGTCACCCACTGCTTTAGTTCCCTGTATCCAAAGTGGTTATTTTGCCATGAATTCACATGTGCTTATTTTCCTCACCTGAGTACCTGGTTCAAGGTTAATAGTTTGTAGTGGTTTGACACTGGGCAAACTTTCAGGTACCAATGAAAGTTGTTCACTCACCCTCCCTGCTACAGCAGGGCAGAGGAGAGGGGAAAAAAATGAACAAGGTGTTTGTGAGTTGAGATAAGGACTGGGAGAAAACACTTCAAGGGCAAAACAATCTTCACTTAAAGTTGCAAAGTGAATTTATTCCTCACAGAATCAGAGGAGGAGAACAAGAAGTAAAATAAACCTTTAAAACACCTTTTCTTCCCACAGCTGGGGGTGGATCTCTGCATCCCTGTGGATCCCCAGGGGCTGTTCATGGATCTCTGCATCCCTGTGGATCCCCAGGGGCTGTTCATGGATCTCTGCATCCCTGTGGATCCCCAGGGGCTGCAGGGGCACAGCTGCCTCTCCATGGTCTCACCACAGCCTGCAGAGGAACCTCAGCTCTGGCCCCTGGAGCACCTCCTGCCCCTCCTTCCCCACTGACCTTGGTGTCTCCAGGCTGTTTTCCTCATATCTTCTCTCCTCCTCCTCTTCTGCCCCACTTTGTTTTGATTTTCTTCTTAAATATGTTATCCCAGAGGCTTTCCCATTTCTCCAATGGGCCCAGCCTTGGCCAGCAGCAGGTCCATCTTTGGAGCCATCAGGGATTGGCTCTGTCAGACATGGTGGAAGCTTCCAGCACCTTCTCACAGAAGCCATCTCTCTGGCCTCCCCACTATCAAAAACCAGTCTGTGCAAAACCAACACATAGTTTAAAGAAAATTAGCCTGAAATCTGAATGTTTTTTCAGTCACATTGTATTGGTTTCCACTGTTTCACTATTACCTTATGACAGATGCACAGAAAATGGCCATAATAAGGTCAAAAAGGTGTGGTCAAATGTGACCATCACAGAAAGCGTGAGTTCTGGGGACAGAGAACTGTTAGCAGGAACATGTTATCTGTGTTACCACAGAGCCTTTGGCTCAGCCACACAGACAGGCTCCCTGACACCCCATCAGGTCTGAAACCTGATGGAAATGTGCCTTCAAAAGCAAGCAGCAGGACTGACAGAGGCCTCTGAGCAATTATGGCAGTTAAAGGGGGAAAAATAGGAGTTGGGGTAGTAGAGACTCAGACTTTCTCAAATCTATGAATTTACAAAGGAGGCCTTACTGCTGACTGTGATTAACATGCATGTGCCTCACTGTACAGACCTTCTTTTGGTTAGCTGGCTGTCCCCAGCCACAGCTCTGGGAGGGCAAGTGCAATCTAAGGTCTTGGAGATGGCAGGAGGAGGATTTCCATGTCATTTGCCTAGTTTCAGCACAGGAAAGCCAGGGAAAGGCAGAGGCACCTCCTACCTTAGACAAATTTCAATTAAAATTCATTTTTGAAGAGTCAGCACTGTATCTCAGGAGAGGTTAACAGCATGGCATAGAAATGTGAGAGCATACTTGAACAGATCCCATCCAGAAATTTGAAGCTCAGCAGCCACAGACTCCTCTCCTCACAGAGCCCAGAGAAAAGATGAGTTGGGTTATGCAATTGCTGGAGCTGGCATAAAACCAGCTGCATGCCAATTACTAGCCTGTATGCAAATAATTGCACTGAAATTCAGGATGCAGCTGGACGTGGGTCTGGGCAGCCTTCCAGGATTATTCCCAGCCACATTATGGCAGTTTTGAAAGAGAAGGGCTCTATGGAGGCAGTAATTTTTTACAGCCTTTCAGAAAACGGAGGAAAGTACCACTACATCCAGATCTTGACTGTTTTTTTCCAAAGAGAGAAGGAATTTCTGCCTGTTGATGCCAATCAGGATGTACTTGAGGCACTTGCACTCCAAGACAGAAGGCCATCAGTCTCTTTGCCAAGTTGAAGGCCTGAGTGCCAGATGTGCTTGGGATGGAAAGCAGCCTGCTTGGTTTGTCAGGAAAAAGTTGGAGAATGCACCACCAGGTAATGCCAGGGCTGAAGCTCTTGGGGGTGCTGCAGGGAAGCCCTGCTGAGGTTTCTGTTCCTGCTGTTGCTTGACTTTGTGAAAAACCCCAGTCACTTGGTTTTGAAATTTTTAAAAGTTTAATAATAATAAAATGGTTATAAAAATAATCATACAATTAGAGTAATAAAGTTTAGAGTCAGGACAATTACAAGACAATAAAAAGCAAAGAATTATGGACGTCTGGATGCTCTCGGACACTAAGTCATGAAAAGCATGACTTGTGAACAAAGGAATCACCCTTAAACCAATACACTTGTTGCATATTCATACATCCTTCATGGTTATGCATACATTCTATTCTAAACAAGAAACTCTGTCTGTTGTATGTCAACTGTTTCCTTTAATCCCCTGGCATCTTTGAGTCTGAACAAGGTCTGAAGAAATTAGTTTCTTCTGATAAGAAGCCATAAATTCCTCTCCTTTTGAAGATTTAGGTGTTCCTCAAAGCAAGTATCTCATTCCTAAAAAAAAAACTTCCCCACATACATAGTCTCTATTTTAACATTATGTTGGAACCTAAAACTATATTTAAAACAATACTTAAGAGAATTAATACAGCATAACTTTCTAACATTACACATATAATATTAATTGTAATATTTGTGAAAAGCCAATCATAGAATATGCATTTTTCACAACTTCCACGTGGAATGCTGGCCTGGATGCAGCAGCCATGCCAGACAAGCTGCTCTGCAGCATTTACTCACCTGGAAAGAGCTGGTGCCAGGAGAAAAGGGGTGTGGCAGCCTCACAGTTCCACATCTCAGCTGATGAAAGGGCTAGACTGAGAGCTGCCACCAGGATACATCAAACATGATGTGATCATTTGATCAAAATATTATATAGCAAATGTCCTGGCAAGGAGGGGCTTTTAAATGCTTGGGTCTGTCTTGGCAATACTGAAGTGAATGAGTCAAAGAATGCAGCCTCATCCTGGCTGAAGAAATGAGATGAATATCCTGTGAGGAGAGAACTTTGTGAAAACTTCAGGGGGAAAAGTAAAAGTAAGTTCTCTCAGTGCTATTTGTCAAATTTGGCCCACAGAGATGATGTGAAATGTCAGATAGTCTTCAGTGGGGAGGTGGTTTCTTTCCAGGTTGTGTTTGGCCCAATGGACCTCGTATCTATTACATGAACCTGAGCATCAGTTTCCTCTTTTTCTGCCCTGGAGGAGGACCCTCTCTCCAGTGCTTCCCCATATTTCTTCAGATTCTCTTGAATGTTGTCTGCCTGCCCTTGACATCAGGGAAGGAAGGAGGTGGAGTGAGTCCCTGTTGGAGCAGAGGGACAGTAAGGTTTAGGTTCCTGTGTCTTCCACCAGAACTCTGAGCAGTCTGAGGTGAAGGAGGATGGTTGAAGAATGCACCTGCAGTCTTGACACCTGGACTGGTGGCTCACTGAAGAGTTTGTGGAAGAATCTGCAGCTGGTGGAAATGCCCTGGAAGCCCTAGGAAGCTCTGCTGGCAGTACCTCGTGTTGTTGTAGGGCCACTCACCTGGAGAAACATTCCAATCACAGCAAAAGCTCTGGAGAAATTATGAGCAAAGAGTCAGGAGAGGTGGTTTGGTTGTGTGTCAGCTGATGAGTGTGATGCTGTAAGGCATTTCAGGAGGGCACACAAAGTGACACTGAGGTTTGTTCAGCCTTCACTGAACAAATTTGGAGGGTGCCTGATGCAGAAAACAAGGGTTGTGTTGTGAAAGACACAGGCCAAGCAAGTGCTGATACAGCTGCTTTGGGTCATTACACCAGAGTATGTCCTGTAGGATGCTCACTGTAAAGATAACCAGGCAGCAGGAATAAATCCCAGCACTGGCCTATCTGTCAGAGCCTCCAGGCTTTCTGGAGCCTGCTGGGATACCAAGGAGACTTTGCCCTGTTGGTGCACCCAGTGCACAGCACATCATCACCTCCTGTGCTCCTTCTGTGAAAAGGGCGGGGGAAAGATGATTTGGTTTGGATTCAGAAGGTTTTAATGATGTTTGAATACTTGGGTGTCCTGGCTGAAATCCATATTCAGAAGGGTGTTTTTTGGAACAGCTGGAAGGAAAGCACTGCCCAGGAGTGGTGTGCCATCAGAAGAGGCACACAGCAGTACCAGCTCACCTCTTCATCAGTGTGCTCCTGCAACTGGGACACAGGTATCCCCCCAGGGATGAAGTCATGACTGTTGTGAAGGAAATGAGTGCTCATTCCTGTTGGCATATTGCTGCTCTCACTGGGCACAAGAGTGTCTTCTGTGGTGAGCCAGTCATGTGTCAGTCTCTCCCTAGACAGTAATTTGAAATAAACCACTGATTCCCTCCAGTGACTTAAATAAATGCAATTTTCTTTTTGCTCACCAAAAATCAGAAGATTGAAGGGCAGCAGTTTTGTCATTCTTAGTCCACGTGTGAAATAGGGGACAGTGACACAGGTTCTGCATTTCAAATGCTGGAGCATTTCTTTATACATGCACATGGTGTGCTTTTAAATACATGTCATCTTCCAGGTGGGTGGTTTGTATCACCAAATGCTTACTAGCAGGTAAAATTCTAAAATGAAGTATGCTTTGATAAAATTGAGGGAATTGCTAATGGAGTGTTGAGAGGATTGCTAGTCGAGTGTTGTGAGTACTGTGGTAGTAGATGATTAATAACTGTAGAAGGAAAAAATAATTTGGGTTGGAAGTAATATCTGGAGGTTATCTGGTCCAATCTTCTGCTCAAAGCAAGGTAACTTGAGACAAGAATCAGGTTGTTCATTGTTTATTAGAATCTCTAGAGATGGAGATAGCACCAATTCTCTGATAGGTCTGCTCCTGTGCTTAACCACACTCAAGCTGGGAACAACACTTTTCTCAATTCTAATCAGTGTTTCCCACGTTGCAGCTGGTGCCTCTTGTCCTTGGGCACTTCTGAGGAGAGTGTGTGTTCCCCTGTAGTTTTTCTTTAGGTAGAAGCTGGCTGTAACTAGAGGTCCCCCTCCCCAGTCATCACTTCTTCAGGCTTGTTCTGCCTCTTTCCCTGACTTGGAGCAACCCACAGGAAGCCCCTTGGATTGTTCCAGTTGTAAGGTTTATATCTGTAAGGTTTATACCTGTCAGCCCCATGAATTATATTGAGTAAACAGTAAATCAAGGCACTTGGCTTCTAACACCAGGTTCAGAATTTGACTGGACAGAGTGAGGCAATTAACATCTCATCCTGAAAATTAATATCCCTGTAACAGAGCCAGTATATTACAGGAAAGCTCTTCCTGCAAAGTCAACAGGGTCAAACAGCTTTTGAAAAGCTCATGATGGGAGAAGAATGAGGTGGGTAAAGCTGTAAACAGGTAGTGCTGCTCCTGCAGTTACCATCTGCAAAGGAAATGGCAGGGCTGGGGCTGGGCAGACAGTGTCTGCCTGGTTATTTGGCATCAAGGACATGTAATGCTGATGGCAGGGGTGTGGTTAACAAAGGGAACCTTGATTTGAAGCTCCCTCGGCAAAGCACAGTAATTACCATGGAGCAGAAAGCCTCCTGCAGAGTGGAGGGGAAGGGGATGATTAAAATGCAAACCTGGGCCTGGGTGCTTCAGGGAATCAAGATCCAAGTAGGCAGAAGCTGCTGTGCTCACTGGGAGTCAAGGGAGAAACCACTAAGATCAGTGAATCTGGCAGGATTAGGGACAGGGACCATTTCCTTTAGCACAAACCAAGTGTATTGAGTGGAAAAAAAACTACACTTCAGAAGAGGACTGTTTCTGATGAGCAGAAGTTTTGTAAATGCAGGTGAACCCAATGGGAAGAAATGACAATGTCTGACTCAATTCAGAAGGATGAATTATTTCTTTATTATAACTATGCTAAAATACAATAATATACTATATAAAAAGGAATATACTAAAACTACATACTACTTTCTCTGTCTCTAACACAACTCGTGACCCTCTCTGAGAGCCCAGCCCCAGGTGGGTTGGATTGGCCATTAGGCTCAAACAATCCTCACCAGAATCCAATCAAGCACTCACTCCAGGTAAACAATTCTCCAAACACATTCCACATGGGAAAAACAAGGAGCAGAAATAGAAATTGTTTTCTCATTAATTTCTCCCTGTGTACCTCTATGAAAAATCCTGAGAGGGAGAAAAATGTGCTTGCCACAGAGAAGCACATCTTAAACTGAGTTCACACCCAAGTGCTTTCTTTCCTTTTGGATGGGTTTGGGACCTTTGTGTTCCTCATTGGATTCAGATGTTGCTATTCTCTTCTGTAGCATTTTGGATCACTTTGTCCATGCACAGAACCCTCTGGGGCCATGTGTCTGACCCTCTGTGCCCAGGGGGTGCAGGGTGAAACCGTGTCCAGGAGCCTGGCACAGACTTGCACACACGTACAGGCAGTTCCCAAAGGAAAATGTGATCATGGAACATAGCTTGTGACTCTGGGATGTTCATCCCTAAGGGATGGATATTTTGCAGTGTTTTTTTCCTTTTACAGAGTTAACCAGGCAAAACCAGGACACCAGGTAGCTGATTTGGTGTCTTATTTTAATAAGGCATGAATTTGAGGCATGCACACACAGAGGAATAATCCAAGTACAAATGTCTTCTCTGGCTGAACCTGTTCATGAAATAGATATTCCCTTTGGGGAGATGGCTACAAAAGAGTGGCCCAGAGCCTGTTGTCCTCTAATGAAGTAGCTGAATGGTTGCAAGAACCCTGTGAGCCTGTCTTCACACACCTCTGTGGTGAGAAGGGCACCCCATCCAACTCAGTGAAAGGTAATCATATAATCCATTTTTTATTTAAGCAGTAAAGCAGGTAACTAGGATTAGAAGATTTATGCTCAGGCTCTAAAATAAATGGAAGTAAATATTATGCTCAGGCTCTACAACCCAGTGTTCTTAGTTATTGAGCAGTTGGAAGTACAAACCCACAGGCTGCACATAACACTGATTGCTTTTGATAGAAATAAAGAATATCTTGCTGTTACCATCAAGCCTTGAAACTGACTTCCAGCTAATGACCCAAATAAACTGTACTTGAAATTGTATAATTGAGATCGAAGGCTGTCTGGGGCTTCTGGGTTGGGATATAGATTCCACATCCATGAGCTTTTCAGTATGGTCATTGAGCTGAAATGGAGAAGGTTAAAACTCTCATTTTCATTACCAAACACCCCCATCTCCCAATACAAATGTGACATTTCAATTTTGCACAGTCCAACTCTTCTTAAATCATCTGTATAAAAACTTCAGATCTTGATTGATGATGGATGAGCTATTGTCTCCTAAAGCACCCAGTTCTCATTACCCTTTAAGACAGGGCTTATTAATGATGGACCTGAAGTGCTTTCCCAGTGGGTCATCAGCAGTGAACTGTGCTGAGGGATCAAAAGACTTGGTTTGGCATGAAATTTCCAGGCCTAAGCTGTTTTCAGATGATGCATTCAGCATCTTGGGTGCAATAGCAGAAGAGATCCCCATCACTGGGATGTTTATGTAAAGATGCAGAACTGTCAATCTGCCAAGGTGCTTCAGCCCTAGTGAGGCTGACCTTGGAAATTCAGGTGTCATCAGCATGTGGTATATAATACATACATGCAGGATATACCTGTATATGGTGGGGTGTAAAAGACAGCTGCTTCCTTCATAGCCAGCTTGAAAGGTGTAAGATACAGTCTTGTTTGCTTTTGAAGTGGTTAGAGTGGACTTACCCCAGTTTTTCTCAATTAACTCCCTCCCCTTTGCCTGCCCACTTCAGAGCTAGCTCTTTTCCCTCTCACCATGCCATCTTCCAGTTCCTAGTGCCAGCTGATTTTGCAGCACCAGAGAAGAGCTTTTAATTTGCAACCTGGAATAGCAATAGCCATTTTATAACCATTTTTGCAACAATTTTAGAGAGAGATTCTACAGCTAAATAGATGTTTACAACCCCCACTGCACAGACACATACATGAGTAACTTTCACTCTAGGGTACATTACAGAACGAGAACATGTTTTGCCAATTTAACCCACATTAGAAACTGGATAGCAGACCATGAGGGATTATGCTGTGCACCAAAAAAAAAGTCAGCTCAATAAATTGCCCTTTTAACAGATGGAAGAAAAGTGGTTTCCCTCTCTGATCTAAGCAGATGCCACCCTTGCAGAGCCACTGTCCCCTTGCAGTGATTGTGTGCCTCAGGTGGCTGAGAATGTGTTTCCATCAAACTTCAAGTCCCTTTCTGAACTTGGCAGCCCAAGCATGAGCTGTGTGTGGTGTACCTGTCTGTGTTCCTGGCACTTCAGTGTGAGGTGCTTGTGTCTCTTGGTTGCCAGAAACATTTCCATCCCTCCTGTTAGTATTGTATGGCAGGTTACCAAAGTCTGTGGGAATGTTTCTCCAGGCTAATGAAAGCAAGAAAATAGCAACAGGTAATACAGTTCTGATTTGCCTTCCTGAGCAAATAACCATTTAAGAGAATTTTAATAATATGCAGATATAAGTTCCCCACGATCATTTGAGAGTAATAAGCAAAATAATGACAGAATTCAGTGGCAAGGACACATGCTGATTTATTTTCATGTAACTTTGGTTGCAGAATTATACTTCTTTTAAGCCAGTAGAGTAGTTCTAATAAGGGAGATGATAAGATTTGTCATTCACTTCAGAATCAAGTGGCAAAAGCCCTTGGTGCTGCTCTTTTGCTCAGGGCATGGGGCTACAGCCCTGGTACCAAACCAGGTTGTTGTGGTACTCTGAAGTATTACACTTTCGAAATATGTTCAAATCTGTCTGGCACCTCTAGGAACTCTTTTCCCTAGTGAGTCTTGTGCTTAGAAATCCCTCTCTTGTACCCTGATGTCCCTGAGCAGGGTGGATGCCCTGGGGTAGCACTTGCTGCTAGTGGGGTCATACTTGCACTAACAGTTTTCCAGCGTCACAAAAAATTGTTTTAGAAGACAAAAATACTCACCCCCAAATGGTATTTAAAGTACATTTCACTGTGAGCACTCTGGTTTGGGGCTTCTTTGGCAGGAACTGGCTTCTTTGTTTACAAAATTCACTCAGGGACTTGGCATTTTTTTCTTCTGCTCCAGCCTTGGAAAGAGTTGAGCACACAGGAGAAGAAACCTCTTTTTGCCTGGCTTCCACTGCTGCCTGCACAGGCAGAGATCCTGCCTTCCTCCTCCTGTTCATTGTTTAACTTTATCTCTCACTTTCAGGGCTGTAAATTAAAATGAGATTATGACTTTATGATGATGAGTTCATTATACAGCAGCTCTATTGTATATTGATTACAGTTGTGCTTCATTTGCTTAACATGTAACAGAGTATATTAGCTCTTCCCAGGCATTGTTCTTGCTAAGAGAGGGCAAAGAAGTGCAAAATGCATTTTGAGTTGAAGTCAGTGAAGCCAATGCATCTGTGCTGATTTACACACACCGAGGACTTGGTGTAAAGAAAAGGAGGTTGGGTTGGGAAGGTGGAGTGGAAATGAATCTGGGGCCCAGAGAGCAGGAAAAGTCAAACACAAGTGCTCTAAAGATTGTGCTAAACCTAAAGTTTGAATCTAAATATTGGTCTCAGTGTTACTTAATATCCACAAGAACCCACCTTTGATATTACTCAGGAGTGCTGGCACCTCAGAGCATCAATAACCTGGAAACTTTAATTCTGACACTGGTGAAAAATGGTGCAGTGCAGGGAAATTGGAGGTACTGTATCCCATTTTTGGGAAAAAGCAGCAGAAACAGCACTTGCTATTCAGTGATGAGGCAAGTCAGAACATTTTTTGGGCTAATTTTAATAAATCACAGTTGAAGATGTTGGTTTCCCTGAAGTATAGTGTATGATACGCTTCCTGGTTACCTTTAGACTGAAAAAAAAGTCTTTCTCTGTAGAGTTGTGTTTCCTTCCCTCTGCCCGCCTCACCCCACTGCCCAGCTGTCCGGGCTCCACTGGGGATTATTCCCATGGATTCGAGGGGGAGATGCAGCATTTCTCCACAAATTAAAACTATTAGAATTACTTTTAGATAGAGATCCTGCTATACAAGAATGTGTCAAAGTTCCTAGCAGGAAAGAAACTTGGATAGGTGTTGTCATGAGGGGTTGCTTTTGAAACCCAGAAATTATTCCAGTTCTGTGTGCCAGCTGACAGAGGAGCCAGGTAGAGTTCTGTGTGGGAAATGGACTTGTAGAAAATTTTCAAAGCTTATAATGTATTGTAATTACAAAATAGTTGGCTTCTGATTGTGATAGCATGAATTATAGCATCTGTATTGTCTCACCCTTCACATGAAACTGAATATAGAATAAAAATTTTTAAAACACCTCCCAGTTACCCCATGTCTAAGACAAAAAAAAAAAAAAGCTTAATCCAACAATTGTGTGTGTGTTTAAGAAGCTATAAATGCAGATTTTACAGTTTTTCACTGTTTTTATGTTTTTTTTAATCAAAATCTGGGCCATAATAGATTAGGTAATCTGGTGTAGCTGGGACAACACAGAGAAATCAGCACTAATCATGATTTTAGGTGTTTTTCTAAGTCCCTCTTCTCCCCAGAGCAAAATTGTTAACAGATGCTGTATGTTTTTTTCTGTGATCATAAGAATATTGTACAGACAGATCATTGCTAGATCTCTCTCTAATCTGGACTGATTTTCTGTATCAGATTATTATCATTGTTCTCATTTATAAGCCCCTTTTCAATGAAAAGCCAAGCTTTAAAACCAGAGGTTTCTAAGAAATAGTAACACTGATTATTATGATGGGAAGATGTATTTACAGATGATCCTTTATTTAATATATTTCTTGATTGGGGGGGGTGCTTCATTTGCATGCTGTGACCTGTAAACCCTGAAATTTAAAAAAGAAGCAAAACAGAGTCATTCCTTTCATGGTGTGTGTAAAGGTTTGCATTCCCACTACAGCTTTTAAAGGTTTTCCTGGCAGATGAGGGTTATCAGACTACCTTCATCAGGAATTATTCTTCATGTCTCTGTGAGAAGTGTGGCACTCCTGGCTCTACAGCACCACTTCATGTCATTCCAAGGTGTCATTAGTAACTAACCTTCAGCATTTCTCTGCTGAGGCTTGAAGCTCTGACACTGAAGGTTTTAGACTCATATTTCCTGTTAACTTTCATGAAAGTCACAGGCATTGTCTCCTGCTTTGGAAATAAAAGAGACAGGTTAAGTAGAGGAATTGTGAATTTGAGCTACGGTTTAAGGGGTAAAAAAAAAAAAGTTTTTGCTCAAGAGGAAACTCTGGTGCTACAGCCAACGACTGTAAGATCATTTTCATGTTGAGATTTGATGAATTAAATCTTTAGAGACAGGGCAACAGAGTGGGGTTTTAAACAAACTGCTATAAATATGAAAATAAAAAGAAAGCCCAAAAACCCCAACAAAATGCATAAAAGCCCCACAACCTGGAAGAATCGCAGAACTTTTGCCTGTTTAAAAACCATCTCTAACATAAAGCTTCCAGCATGGCATGTCCATAGGAGTATTGGACCACAGTGTTTGAGATTTGGATTGTTGCTTGGAGTATTTGGGTGTTTTGGATGATGGTATTACAGCAGCACAGGCTGTAATACAACATCTTCCCCAGACCTTGTGCTGAGTGGCCCCTTCTCATGTCCCATGGGCTCATCACAGCACAGTTCTTTATTGTAAGTTTTAAGCCTTTCTCAAATGAATGAAATGCAGTATAGTGTGATTGATTGCTTGTGGCTTTAAAGTCATTTAAGTGTTGAAGGTTATTTTACCCACAAAATACAGAACGGCTCCATACGTGATCACGCTGGAACAAAAAGTAAACAACTGTGTGTCAGTCTTCATCAGGTTTCTTCTGCATGTGAATAAAAGGTTCCTGTTTACAAATCATGTGAGCTGCTTGTCCTCCAGTTTTCAGATTATTAAATGAGATTACAGTGAGAATTTTTTTTTGCATTTAAATTTCATGCTCCCTCTCCAACACACGTTTAGCAATAGATTGAATCAGCTGCCTGAAGTCTTACAAGTACATTGTTCTCTTGTTCTTCTGCACAGAGATACTGAATGGAGGGGTCTATGTTGGCCAGAACAAATTTCTCTGCTTTGCAGACACCATTCATTGGCAAGACATCGTGCGTAACCCCTGGGCCTCCAACTTCACTCTGGTTCCAACCAACGGCAGCTCAGGATGTAAGTACTGCTTTTATTCTCAGCTTTGTCACCATGAAACTGGAGAAATATGGCCACAGGTTTTCCCTGATCCTCTGCTGGTACGGAGAATTATGTTGGTAAATTTTCCTTTCATTTTTTCCTTTCATTGTTCCCCACGTTTTTCTAAGTTTGTCCACTGCTTGAAGGACCACTTAGTCTGCTCTCAAAAACAGTGTCTGTAGAGGGTATTTGTGAACATCATACATTTTCTGAATTTTCTCTCATCTGCTTTCTCTCTTCTGCATTTTCTTTTTTTTTTTTTTTTTTCCCTTTATTGCTGAAGCCACTGTGGTGCTGTGTAAGCACAGACATTGTTGTTTGCTTTGCATTTGTTCCTGCTGCTCAATCTGCTCCTTGAGCCACAATGGTCTGTCTGTGGCACCATAATTAGCTGCTGGAGTAATTATGGTGAAAGCTCATGGATATTCTGACTTTAGATGAGAAGTGAACCTCAAAAAATAGTTAGCCTGTTGTCTTGTGTATATATTTTTGAAGAGAGAGAGAGAGAATTTGCAAAGGATGAGATGTTCTTCACAATATAACCAATCATTTTCTGTTCTTTACTATATTTTCTTTATTTTAATGCTTTCCATTCCAAACTTGAAATATCTGAGTGCTTAGGGTTTCTCTATTTCCCTTCCAAAGAATTATTTGCCTTCAGTGAATCATTCTTAGGATTCTTGCAGCAATAATGAGTTGTAGTGAATGGTGGTGACAGGGATACAGTGTTTAAGCAAAATATTCCATAATGGAGTGAAGTGCATTCAGAATGAATGCTGTGCTGTTAAACAGTGCCAATACTGAAATTCAGAGACAGGCTGGGAAGAAGTTTATGTCACATGTCAAAGGTGGCACCACAGTAGACATGTTGCTCTGAGCATTCCAGATTTGGGGACTTTCTGGATTGCTTTCCATATCTGAAGGTGTCCCTCAAGGATGTATAAAAGACACATGGCCTCTCTAAATTTCACTACAGCCAGGAAACATTTCATTTCTTCTGTTGTATGTTGTCAACTCAGAAAAAAAAAAAATGTTCAGACTCTGGGTAGGGACCATTTGGTGAGTCCCCATAATTTCTAAGCAGCAACTTGTTTTTGACCAGGTTCTTTGTGGTGTAATTGATTTTATAGAAGGCTGACTTGCTTTTGTATATCTCATCTGCCCCCCTTAATACCAGAGCACAGGTACTTGTGATGAAGCTTCCTCCAGGAGCCTGCCAGGCTGCACTGCTCCTGGACATCCCAGCTCCAGAGCTGAGCCTCATCACTTCTGCCTTCTGCCTGGAAACTTGGAAAAAAAATAGTCTTATTTGTATCTTAAAAACCCTCATCACTGCTGATGATCAGTTCTAGGCAGAGCTGATGAAACCTTTGAAGGTGAGGGAATGTCTGTCCCCTTTTAAGAGTCATCGCTTCAAGAAAAAGTCTTGGTTCTTACTCTGTTTTGTTCTGTTATTGGGTTTTTCTTTTAACCTTTCCCAGTTCTTCAAGACAAATGCTTCTGCTCTTTTAAAAAAGCAACAAACATCAATAATATCTTTTTGGGTAACAGAAGTTTTACAGATGATTTCAGAAGAACTGGAACAAGATCCATTCTGAGTACTTTTAGAAACCTTAAAGCAAAAGTGGCAGATATTAGTGCCCACACACAGCTAGATGAAAGAATGTATGGAGCAAAATCCAGTTTTCTTCAAACTTTTTTTTTTTTTAATTCCTTTAGAGTTGTTTTAAAATATAGGGAAGGAACAATTTGTGCTTTGCCATTTGTACTTGATAAATAAGATAAACAGCATTATTTCAATGACTGAGATTATTTCAATGATTATTTCAATGACTGAGAGCTATGTACCAAGTCAGCTTCATTAAGATAGCCTCCCAAATTTTACTCTGTTTTTCCTTACTTGGGATGAAGCAGTGCACAACTAGACTGTAATTTAATAAACATAAGTCTCTTCTGAGAGACTTTATTATTTTTATTATATCATTCATGCTTTTTATACATTCTTACAAAACTCCTAAGTTTACACTTTACTCTGGTCACAAGACACAAACAAAGTACTCATTGGAATAGGCAGTTGCAGGTTTCTCTTATTTTCCCTTCTTTCACTCTTGGTTTCTATGTCAACGACCTTGGTAGAAAATTCTTTTGGGGGTAAACATGGATACTCTTATCAAACTTCTCTCTGGCTCCCAGAAGTGGCTGTAAAAGCTCTTCCACAGCTGGCAGTGAATACGTGCAGGGACAGAGGCTGTGACCTGCCCTGGGTGTCAGCATCTGGTACCTCATCCAAACACAGAACCTGACACAGTTTGGTGCTCTGGCATGGCTGGCATTGTTTCCAGCCATCAGCAGAGGACAAAAAACGCCCCCAGAGGTATCTACATGTCCAAAAGAGGAGTGCCCAGCCTCAGAGAAGCCCGTGCTTGCTGGGTTTTGGCCATGGCCAGAGTGGCTGCAGCAGCTTGATGTGAATGCAGTGCCACATCGGGCACAGCTGGGCACAGCCCTGCCAGGGAGCTGCCAGTGCAGGTGCCCGTGCTGTTCCCTTCCCCAGCCAGCTGCAAAAGCTGATCATGCTCCCACTTCAGGGATAATTTCACTTGAACCCTCCCTGGCTGCTCCACTGCAATCAGCAGAGGAAGACAAAAGGCTGGGATGAAAGGAAGATGTTCCCACGTAAAATCAGTCCCCTGCCTCTGTGCCTGTTTCATGCCTTGGATCTGGCAATTCTGGCAATCTCCTTCATTCACATCAGTGCTAGGCAGACGAGAATATGGCCAGTGCACTCTGGGAATAAAGCTCCTCTGATTCTCTTCTTCACAGGCTTTCATTGTCACATCAGTGCTAAGGAGCCAGCTGAAAAGGCCATGGTGTCTTCAACACTGACAGAAATACTGCAGCCATGTGAATCCTGAGTGCTGCTTCTCCTTTTTTCTTCAAGTTCTGATCAAATGCATGCAGAAGGGCTGGTGTTGGAGGCCCCTGAGTGACATGGTGTCACCGTGCACAGAGGCAGTGGCTGCTGGCACAGCACTGGATAAACAAACCCTGCACCAGGGGCCACACGTGCTTCAGCTCTCCCAGGACACAGCCTCTGTGCTTGGCATTTTGACTCACACACACACTGAAATATTTACTGCTTGCACAGTAAATATTATAAATATAAATATAAATATAAATATAAATATAAATATAAATATAATTCTATAAATAATATATCTATTTTTATAAATTATATATTTTAATATAAAATAATATATATTTTTATAAAAATATATTTTTATGTTTATATAGATAGAAATAAAAATATATGAAATACCCACACTGGTATCTCGTAGCTGACGCTTTTGGAATTAGTTGTAACTTGAAAGCAGCCTTCTTTTCTGTTTGCCTGAATTCTGCACTGCCAGCCTGGGGTTTTAGGCTGAGCACATCGCAGTGGGAATCTCAAAAGCACTTAACTCTCCAAGGAACAAAATTTTCCCTTTAGGTTTGCGTTATTGAAATTGTTGCTGCAACAACGCTGAAAATCTATTTTCTCTCCTTCCACAAATCAGCCATGAATTCAAGCATTGGCCAAACGTGCTTTGCAAGAGCCTATTCCCCTGTTAGCACATCCACTTTTTGGATTCAGGCCCTTAATAGAAGAGCTGGAACTCTGCTCTTCAAAGGTAGAAACCCAGGGTGCAGCTCCCAGCAGGGAAAATAAATAAAGCAGGGGAAAAAGAATGAGGCTTCTTGCCTAAAATGCCTCCAGATTAGCAGAGCTCTTTCAGCAGCTTTTGGGAGAGTCCAGTGAAAACCTGTCTACTTTCATCTGTGCCTTCAATATTCTCCTCAATTTTGTTGTTAGCAGGAGCTGGACAAGCCTCATATTTTGTCAGGTGAGCTCTTTTACAGCATTTGACAAAGACCATAGTATTAAATCCGAATTTTCAGAGGAACTTTACTCGGAGCTTTTGTTTTACAGAAAAGCTTGTAGAGTTTGAATTATTGCATTGAGGTCACCTCCATAGCCAATAGCATGTCTTCAAATCAGTCAGTAATGCCCTTATAAATATTAGAACTATGGATGTGTGTTCATCATAGACCTGGTGATTGTTTGGGTAATATGGATGCAAAAATCACGCTAAAATTTTCAAGTTTTAAAAAATTTAAGTTGTTTCTCAAGGAGTTATTTTAAAAAATGCTGGACTTCCTTGAAATTTGATTCAAGTATTTTCTTGAAACCAAGTTTCTGCTCAGACTGAAGTGTAGTGAGATCACTGGAAAAAATTCCCTTTGTCAATCCGGCTTTTCATCTGAGTACCTGTCAGCTGTGAATAAAGCTGGAAATTTTTGGCAAGGTACTTTTTCAGGCAGAACAACTTCAGTTCCTTGCTCTTCACAGCATGGTGCTCCTCTGCCATTGCTTTGTGTCTAATTGCAGCCTGTGGTGTGAGAACAGCCCTGGTCTGAGCTGTGCAGAATCACTGCTGCAGAGTTACGGGGGGAAAAGACTTGGTCTTCAGGGGTGTGCCAGAAATCCCATGGTGTATTCCAGAGAAACACTGTTTGGAAACTCCTCTCTTCCAAAATCTGGCTCCTTTTTTGCCTATTGATTCACAGATTTTTCAACAGCAAAAGGAGCCTTGAAACATCATGAGCTCATATGCAGAAGCCTGTAATATCAGCAGCTTGCCTAGTGTGGAGCTCAGTGACTTCCCTGACCACAGCCTGGCTTTGAGGGCTCTGAGGCTCTCCTGGCACTGCTCTGGAGCTTTGCAGAAGTGCAGCTGTCCCTCCAGAAGTTGGTTACTTGCCAGTATTAAAAGGAATAATAGCAGCTGCCTTTATCTCTAATCTGAGCACAGTTTTAAAGAACAGATGTTGCATCTTGCACTTTTGTCTAGCTAGCTCAAAGAGCTCTCCTTGCCAGCTTTTTTTCTCTGTGTACTGTGTCATCAGCTCACCTCCTGATCTTCTTCCAAAAGCTGGACAGATGGAAGCTCTCCCATCTCTCTCAAGGAGGAATTTCTTTCCAGCCCCAGAGGAATTTTCATTGCTCATCAATGTAAACTGTGTATTTTTCAGTTTGCTTTTAGAAGGCTGAAGCCAAAGTGTACATGGCATTTTATTCCTCATATAACCAACAGAATTAAAAATTATACCCTTTGTGTTTCAGCTTCATGTGAGGAATTTGGTGTTCAGGATGTTCTGAGATCTGTGTGCTTTAGAGACTCCCTTTTTTCCCCCAGCAAAAACAGCCTGTGTGTTCTGGTCTGAAATCTGCAATCTTATGTTTGGCTCTATAAAAGTAATTTGGTGTGAGTGACTCCAGCTTAGCTGCCAGCCTGGCTCACTCTCTGATACTGGCTGCTCCTCACTGTAATTTGCTGGGATTTCACTCTTCTTGTCATCTGTACACTTTATTGCCTGGCATATTTTAATAATTTCTAAACCTTTGTCTGGAATATTGAGAAGTGTCAGTCCTGGGCATCCCTAGGGAGCAACACCCCAATTGTATTATAATTGCTCATTTACAGCTGCTTTTGGAGAGTCCCCAATTAGCTGGGTCTTAATGCATTTTTCATGTGTTTTATTAATATTGAAACATAGAGACAAATCTAATTAAATGTTTACCATTTAGCCAGTGCTTTGCATTTTAATTAAAGGAACAAAAAATGGACTTCCCAGCTGTGTAGCTGCTTATGAAGTCAGCCCTCAGTGCTCTTGGCAATCCAAGCTGTCAGTGACCTTACCTGGGAGCAGGGGTCTTTGGAAGCATTGCAGCTCAGTTTGACATACTTATCCCTCTATATGGTTGATGGGAGTCAGTGCTAGCTCTGTAATTTTTGTCTTTTTTCTTTTTTTTTTCCCTTTCTTAATTTCTTCTGTCACACTGTCAGTTGCTTTTTCAGGTTGACTTTCCCCCAGCCCTGATAACTGAGCATTTGTTGGGCCATGTTCTACTGGCAGTTTTCCACATGCTAGCAAAAGGAGTAATAGGGTTTCTAAAATAGACTTCTTTCAAATATTACAGAAATTGGAACAGTCTGGTAGAAACTGAGTTTAGCAGATGTGTCTTTATGTCAAACTAATTTAAGGCCAGAAATTTTTTTTTTTTTTTAATTGTTATAGGAGAAAATCTTGCATGTGGGTATATGTATATTCTTCTCAGCATATGTATTATATTCTTGTTCTGTGTTTCACAAGAAGTATGAGTTAATATTTGCATGGAATTTTCTATATGTGATAAGCTTTATATTCTCCCTTGGGTATTAGGAGTCTCTGTTTGGAGTTGCCAGCAAGGGATGTGGGTGAATTTGTGTACAGGTGTTCATTGCAGCTACAGAATGAGGCCTGACAGGTGGGCATCCCCTTGATTTAATGTTCAGCAGTGACCTTGTGACTCTTCACAGAGCTAAGTAACTCAGCTTTTGTACCAGAAGTTGCAATATTAGAAAAGATCGTTTTTACACTCATCTGGAAATTTATACTCAGCTCAGACCACTGGGTGTTTAACTCTGAAGTAATTATGTGATAGCTATGAAGAATAGGGGTTTGTCAGATCCTTGCCATCTCTCCCAAAGCTCCTGAACTTGCTCCAGTTTCAGGTGTGCTGTGCCTCAACTGGATAAAAATGCTGTTCATGTCCACCCCAGTGTTTTCAAGTGGGCCACCAAAACAGATTCCTGCTCAGGACTAGTCCTGCTGCCCTTGGGAAGCCACAGGCATGCTGGTGAAGAAATCTGGAATCTCGGATCAGAGCAGGAAAAGGATGGAGTCCTTTCCCTCAGATGTAAAAAACCCGTTGGTTAGTAAGGATTGAGGGAGGTGAATGCAGCAAAACCAAAAGTACAAGGAAAGCTTTCCTTCAGAGCAGTGGATGCTTCTGTAACTGGAGACAATTACATGTAAATCCTGAGTATTTGTAAACCAAGCCCCCAGCCCTCAGTACCAGGATACAGATAAGATAACCACATTTTGTCCAGTTATTCCTGCAAGGTATTTTGTGTTTTTTCCAAGCACAGGGATTTTGCTCTGCAGAAGGCCAGAGTAACAGCAATATATTTATGTATGCTGCTGAAAAGAGGAGAGGGAAGTGACTAATTCATGCTTAAAGCCACCTTTCAGAATAGCTAGTGTATCATTTTTGGTGTACATCTAAATTGGAAACTACCTACAGAGAAAATGGCATTGCAGAAAGTACACCCTGAAGACATTTCTTATTGCAGAGTTTGTTAAATTATAGCCTTTCATTGAGGTTATTACTTGGAGTTCAATTAACATTTTAAATGTATGTTTGGAGACCAGCAAACGGGGCCTCAGCAGACCAGAACAGTTCCCAGCCACCAGCATCACCATGGCAAAGCAAAGCCAGGAGGAGAAGCTGTTCTTTTCCACAAAAAGCCACAAACATTTTGTCAAAGCTCCTTCCACGTGGCTTCAAGCACTGGGCTTAAAGCACTTCACTTCAGCAGCAGTTATGGTTTCATGGACATCTCAGCTGGAAAGAAAAATTTTATCAGACAGAAAGTCCCACATCTGCCTTTTGTCCAGACTACATGGAGGCTGCTTTTCCTTCCAATAAGGAATCTCTAGTCCAGACATAATTTATTTATTCAATTGAAAGGCAAATACAGTAACAGAAAAAAAAATTATTTTAAAGACTAGTTTTTGCCAAGCAGATGTATCTGAAGATGGAGGAATACATGAAATCTAGTTGTACAATAACCTTGATTTGCATTAGAGTGGCAAGCTGAACTGCTTGAAGCTGCCTGTAATGTTTTTTCCTCAGCCCAGAACAGTGTGTTTTAAATAAAGGGAATCAATTTAGCTTTCTTGTAAATAGCAAGCATTTTCAGAAGGGATTTCTCAGTTGATGACTGCCCTTGAAATAGATTTGAAAGGCAAGTGGACGTGGCATCTAATGGAAATACGATGCCTCTCACAGCTGAGTTACTGAATAAAAAGTAAGTAATGAACACAAATAAGAAAAAATAATGCTGTGAGGGACAGAACTCCTTATGCTTCCAGACCCCAGCAAAGTAACTGCTACAGACGTGGGGATTTCCAGAAATCATGGGCAGAGAGATGAGGGCATGGAGAAAACCAGCATTAACAGTTTCTGAGGAATCTCAGGCTTGGGCATCTCTTGACGCTGAGAAATATATTTTGCAAAGATATAAACAAAAAATACTCATCTGCAGACGGACCCCATCCCTGCCACAGTGCTGAGCAGTTTCACTGAGCATCCTCCTTCCTTCTTTTAGCAGTTGCAGGGTGAAAGTCGCTCACTCTGTGGCAGAGGTTACCATGCTGATGTATAAAACATTGCAGTGGTTCTGTAGGTACAGGACTGAAGGAGGGCTCCACATAGTGGTGTGTAGCAACTCTTGGCAAATGCTCATCTGTTAATGGCAACCCGTGTGTGCACGATGTATTAGTGCACAGCACCTGTTGATGAGCAGATTGGTGTTTAAGCAGTGTATTGCACAAGGGATGAATGAAAGCATTCCTCTCCCTTACAGGCAGTGTTTCTTGAAAGTGGGAAATAACCCCCAAATAGTCAGAATATTTAAAATAACCTCATTGCACAGTGATTGCCAGGTTTGTAGTGAGTGGGTGGGTGGGATTGGTCTCTCACAGCAAGCTTCAACAACCTGCCTTCAAAGAGCTGCTTAGGGAAAGGGGAAGGACAGAAAGTGTATAAAATCAGCTGCTGAATGAAGAGTGTCTGCAGGATCTGGAAGCTGCTGTGTGCCTCCCACCCTGCATGTCCTCAGGTGGGCTTGGTTGGTGCCTCACAGGGTGGATGTATCAAACTCAAAACCACCCCAAGCCTTTGTTGCTGTCACATCTGTGGCTTTTAAGGATTTTGTTAGCTCTGTTTGTTCTGGCAGAAACTCTCTGAGCTGTCATGGGAGTTGCTGTCCTGTGGACAGCCTGGCAAAGGGATTTGGCCTCAGGGTCTTCCTTCTGGTCCCTTCACACCTTGCAGTATTATACCTATGTGACAGTTCCATCATGCCCAAGCAGATCTTTGATAACTGAAAATTTACTAGGAAATTGCAGTTTGAAAATTTGTGTGATTATTTTCATTAAATTTTTGTATATAGCAAACACTAAATCTAAATATCAAAATATATGTCCAACCATCGTTTTCAAACAGAGAAAGGGCTTCTGTGCTCCAAGTATTGCTTTGAAATAATCAGTTTTGTTTCAAATAGCCAGAGATACATTTTGGATAAGCACATTAAGAGGCTTATCCAAACTTAAAAAGCTGACCTAAAACTGGACTCCAGATTTCATGGGAATGAGGAATTCCTTTCTAGTATGTCCATATAATTGAGTCAGAAGTTGATTAATACATTAGCAGTTCTAAATACACCCTGCCAGACTCTAGGGATCAAGAAAGAACAAAATGATTTTTAAAAGCCAATTCAATTTCAAGTTTTGATTTCCTTTCTTTGAGGCTATTACTTTCTTTAAAAAATGAAAACTGTATGTCCCTCTGTTGGAACTTTATTACTGCTTTGGCTGCATTACAGGAATGTTAGGACATTATTTTGACTGATGTGGCATTGACTGACTTGACCTGTTTGAGGAGCTGCTGTTAAACCCACGCAAGAACTCTGAGCTCTGTGTTTGAGTTTGTTGAGAGCCTCCTCTGAAAATCTCATCTAATGGTGAAGGAATTTTTCTCCTACATCCTATCCCCCCACTAAAAAAGCAACTTATATGTGCATCCTTCTGTTCCCAGCTGAGCTGTGCATCAGTCAGTGAGTGCTGCTGCTCTTCTGGACAGAGACCTGGCTCCAGATTTATTCCAGGCTCTGCCACAGGTGCCCGTGTGCTCCCCTGCTGTTGGCTCGTTTGTGGGTTTGGATTTCCTGTGCTATCACACCAGAAAAGTGCCAGGTCTGAGAGCCAGTGGCCAGCGAAGGATGCAGTGCCAGTGTTGGGCATCGCAGTCACTGCTGCTAAGGCAGGAAATGTGGGCACTGCCAGACACCCCACATATATTCTATATAGAATATGTTGGCTTTCTGAGGTCTCTGTCTGCTGGAATCTGCAGTGCCTTCCTCTCACAGACCTGTCTCCTGCTCACCCTCAGATTTCCTCTGTAAGACAGACTAAAAGCCAGGGAATCTCAGGAAAACGGGAAACTGGACAAGACAAACGCAGATCTGAACCAATGTGGTTAATCAAATGTTCTCCCTTTATTCGAGATAAGATGGTAGTTTATATAAGCTTCTACATAGTTTACAAAAACAAAGGCACTCTGATTGGTAGGCTAATATTGTTTACCTTTTCCTTAAAGTGGCTTGAGCCTTACACTATAAACCTATACTAATTCACACCCAGACAGCCCAGTGCTCCCCATTACACCTTAATACTATTTTTGTCTGCGCCACAAACTCTTAATTTCTTACTGCGTCAGAGGCTTGAAGGCCTCACAAGGCCCAAATCTGAGGCCTAGACTGGAGTAGCTCAAATCTCATAACTCATGTCCTCTGTCTCTCAAAAATGCTGTAACACAGACTTTTCTCCCCTTTTTCTCCACATTATCAGCTCAGAGATTCTTCAGGGTGTGGGGGAGCAGGGTTCAGTTTCCTACCTTGCATCAAGGCATTGAAATCTGTACATCCTGGCTCTCACCTCCCACTGGAAACTGCCCCAGGCTGGTCTTAGTTGGGATCTTTTCTACTTTATCTATAGAAGTTCTGAGTGTTAAGTAACCATTAAATTAAATGCAGAAATAATCCTAGGGCTGCTCTGCTCCATGGGTCTCATTGATCCCAGCCACCGAGCTGCAGGCACAGCCCAGGGATGGCTGTGTGCTGTGCCCAGCTCTCTCCCTTTGCTCTGAGGGGCTCCCAGTGTCAGGAGAGCTGTCCTGGGGAGGGCTGGCTGCCAGCTCTGTGCTCTCCCCTTCCAGAGCAGCCCCAGACTGCTTCTTGCCTTGCTGAGCCCAGAGGAGAGAGCCTTCATCACGGGAAGCAAAGGAGAGGAGGAGCTGTGGCACCTGCATCACCACAGACAGGTGATGGAGTAGCACCCTCTCCTTCCCCACAGAGGAAAGAGGAAATAAGAGCGACCCCAGGGTTTGGAAGGGGGCTGGGGCTGTGATCTGTGTGCTTTGGGCATGGTTCACTGGAGGGAATGTGTTTCCCTCTGACCCCAGTGTGCAGGCACCAGGCTGCTCCTCTGCTCCTGCTGCGCTGAGGGAGGAGGGGCAGTTACCTGTGGATGGTTTTTTTTAACAACAATGATTACAACGGAAGGATTCCTGAGGCTTTGTTATTCTTGATGAGCCTGCCAAGCAGCAGGTATGACTTGACCTATCCTTTTAGCCTTCTGGCTGTGTCTCCCCATTTGCTCAGCATCCCTGTGTGCATGTTCAGGAAGGCATTTGATGCTGATTGGAACTAATTCGCCATCACAGTGGGGGGAATTCACTTACACTGCTCTGTGCTAACAGCTATAAGCAGTGATAATTAATAGCTCCTAATTGCTTAATCAGTGTAAAGTTTTAGACTATGTCATATGTGAAGGCTTTTATTTTGTGTGGATGACTAAACCCCCAATTAATGCATCGAGTCACACAGCCTTACCAGCGCTGTCTGCTCCAGACAGAGAAAAATAACCAGTGTTCATTACCCCCCTCAGGTCCCTTTCTGTAGTCATTACTGTGGCCTGAAGACATTTTTCTGTAGCAGCTGCAGTAATGTTACAGTGAGCTCCCTATCAGCTCAGAGCTGTCAGCAGCAGATATGAATCCACCAGCCCGAGCCCGCTCGGTGCTGCTGACATGCTCTTCTTGACTTTCCATTTATTCCTTTACCCCTGGTGGCCAATCTCTCTTAAAATCAAAACTGTCTGCCACCAGCCTATCTGGCAATACTCTGTGATTTCGCAGCTCTCAACAGACAGCCTGTCCCTGTGCACACACAAGGCTTGTCTCCATCCCACATTACTCAGGGTAATGCATCCCTCTTTGGCATTCAGTTTTTGTTTTATTTAGTGCTGGCTAAGTTTTATCTCTGCTCCCTCTCCCTGCTCCCCCTCACGCTGTTCCTGTGTCTCTTTCCGTGCCTGTCTTTCAGGGCGAATCTCTTGGATTGTTTTAGTTTCCCAGATCTGTTTCCCAGGCCACTTTCTTTTCAACTGCTTGTCCCTGAGTCCCTCTCCATTTGTGTTTGTCTCTTTTCTTATCTGCTGAGGAGGATGAAGGGGAGATAGAGGTGTTGACTGGCAGAACTGGAACTCCCTGTTGGAAGTGATCCTGAGCAGGAGTTTGCTTCCACCCTTACAGAGCTCCTGGCTGGATGCATCCTCCTGGCAGGTAGAGTCGTGTCTGATTAGGCCATCCTTTAAAACTTATTTCTAGTTCTATTTCTCTCTCAACAATGCCTGTCTTATTCTATAACATTTCTAAGTCAGCATGTCTTAACTCAAGGTTTTCATACAGATAGATACTATGTGAGTCTTCTGTCAAACCTTGAGAATTCTCTACAAATTAATTTCTCACAGGGTTTGGATGGATGGATGGATGGATGGATGGATGGATGGATGGATGGATGGATGGATGGATGGATGGATAGATGGATGGATGGATGGATCCACAACAGCTGCTGTGCTTTTCCACAGTGTAGGTGCTTGTTTATGAACCCTATGTGAGTTTTCTCTGTAAAGGGATCCCATTAATATTTGTGCAGGGTGTCTCCACTGGGCATGGGGACTTCAGGGGAGAAGCAACAATACAGGGAGGAGACAGAAAAGTCAGTTGCTGCCATTTACCACAATAAAAGTAACAATACCAATGCAGGTACAGCTTGTTAAAGAAAAGTCTGAATTTTATGGGACTAATCCTACGTTGGAAAACTATTTGGTGATAGATTCTTGGGTGAATTCATCTGACATGAGTGAAATCATATCGTTTGTTAGCAGTGGAGGAATTGACCCTTAGATTTCTGCATCCCATAATGCTTCTACAGAGGAAGAGAAAATGAGCACTAGATATTTCTATAACACATTTTCTTCTTTTATGGGAAGTTTTATTTTTTTCTTGCAATATGTGTCTCTCCTGCCATTAGGGAAGGAGATCCTGGGAAGTGTGAGACTCTCTTAGGTAATTAACTTTCAAATCAATAGGAGAGATCTGAAGGCTAGCACAGGGCAGGTAGGAAATGCAGAATTATTTTTACCTACCAAAAAAGTGTGAATGAATGAATGAATGAACGAACATGTGACAATAGGAATAGTCACACAAGGGCAGGGAAAGCATTATGGCCTGATAAAGGCAGAACAATCCATCACAACAATAGTATCTTTAATTCCCCTTAATGCTGTGTTGCAGTGTTTGAATTACAGTTTGGTTTTGTTATCTGTGCATACATAGAACTAAGGAGTTTACCTGCCTAGAAAAGCAACACACAGGCCTATAAAAACCTTCTGTCTCACCTGAGCCATGCAAAGAACAGCCTGGGACTCTTACCACACACTAAACCTGGAATTTCTTGGACTTTAGGGCTGGTTATGTCTAGAAACAACTCTATGGCAGGAGTGAATTTTTTAGGCAAAGGATGAGTTTACAAGCAGCTTACAGAGGCTAATAAATGATTTATAGCTGTTTTGATACTTAATCAACTATTTTAGATTGTTAGGTAAGCAAAGAGGCTGCTTAAAACTATGGCTTGTAACCATCTAAGTCTTTTTATTTTGTCTGTGTTTATTTGCACTTCAGTATCAGTGTGTTGCAGGTGTCCTAACACTGAATGGTGATTTATTAACCAGATAGAAACCATCTGTAAATGTAAGCTTTGTGCAAAGTGAGACATTTCTTCTCTTCTTTCTGTTTTCCTTCTCCTACTGAGAGGGGTCTGCTCTAGGCAGCTGGCATAGCTGCTGGGGAAGAAGCAGGGTTTCTTTTCTGTATGAAACTGAGCTTAGAGGAGGACTTCATTTTTCTTGTCTCTTCAGTAACTTAATCCTTTGTGGTTTTACTGTTTCTGAAATAATAAAGTCAGTCTGGAGTCAAAGGAAAGCCCTTCTCAATTCTCGGGAAAACACAAGGATGAAGTAACCTTGTTCTTTCCCAAACTAGTGAGCAAACATTTTCTGCTGGTGACTTTCCCTGGCTGCGAAAGCAGAAGCATTTCCCACAGATAAAACTCTATTCTGGAAATGACAAGGAAGGTGAGAGCTCTGCCCAGAGTGCATAATCCAGATCTGGGAAGATCTTAGCTAAAAGCCAAGATAATTGGCCAAGAGAAGACAGCCCAGGAGACAAAACATTGGTTTTCTGTGTGCAATTTGCCAAAGCTAAATTAATTCTCATGTTCCAGTGGGAATCTGCCTTTTCTTAACCTAGATTTCATTACAAAACCTGTGAAAATTATGGGAGCCTCCAAACTGGCGCTGTGTGTGCAAAACAATGCTACTGCTCAGGAGCAGAAATGTACTCCAGTGTCCCAGCTGTAATGGGGAGGAGACTTTTGTGGGGTCTTTCCTTCCTTATCTTGCTTGGAAAAGGAAAACATGTGCCTTCACTAACGTGGAGAATCAAGTGAATGGGCTAAGGCTGTGCCCTGCAGAGAGGTTTTGTGGGGGTTTTTTTGCCAAATTCTTTCTGCTGTATTTTTAGAATATTTTAGACAAGGAATAACAGGAATGATTTATACCACAAATTGTTTCATAGTTTTTTCTTTTCAAATCTGTTGCCTCACGGTCTGAAAATCTTAAGAAATATATACAGGAAGATCTGTGAGGAGCAGTATAATTCCTCCAAGGGCCTTGTCAACCTTAGGGGCAATACATTTATTATCATTTAAGCCTGACATACAGATCTCATTGTGAGACCTGCTCCTCACATGAGTGCTTGTCATGCTCCTGATTGTGTATGTTGACTTTCACAGGACTGTTTTTCTGTCTTAATTTTGCAGAGCTGATCTTTAATGGGTTTCAATCTCTCCTTATTACAGGACAGATTTTCTCTTAGTGGGGAAAACCTGGTGAAATACAGAAGGATGTGAGGGCAGAATCTAGACCAGCTCATATTGAGAGCAGGGAAAGTTATTTTTCTCTTTAAACAACCAAGCCAATATAGGAAGGAGTTTGGTTTTTAATTCTCAGTATATTTGACCTTCAAAAGGACAGAAAACAATGCAATTCAGAGGTGTGCTGCCTACAAGCTCAGCTCCTGGTTGTGTCTGTACAGCTGAGAAAAGTGAAAACAATGAAACAGACACTTTTGAGTTCCCAGTGAGAAAAAAGGAAACTGGCAGCCTTTTCTTGCTTTATTGTTAAATATCTCTATTTAAATGCAAATCATCATCTGACACTGCCAAACAAAGTCATGTACCAGGCAGCAGGCATGCAAGTTAAAAAAATTTTTAAAATGATGTTTTGAAGATGCTGAATTGCTTTTATTTCCAGGAGGAATAGAGGTGGCTGAATAATTTTTTGGCTGCATACTGAGGACCAGCTCCACACCTAGGCGCTTCAGATATGAAGATTTGTGCTTTAAGTGCAGCTTTTACAGAGGTGTGGGCAGACTCTCTCGTTAGGGATCACTTGGAGGTATCACTTGGAAGTTCCTTCTGTGTTATTCCACAGCAGGTATTACAGTGGAAAGCCCAGTGTTTACAGTATGTTTTGGAAGGGGGTGGAATCCAGGGACAAAAAGGGGAAGGAGCAGCCACATTTCTGCCTTACTGTGCCCTAGAAATGTGCTTTCTGGTGCTGGGTGCAGGACCTCCAGCTTCCTCCCTGAGCTCCAGAGCTCTGAGCCTGGGGAGGGACAAGACTGGACCTGGAGGAAGGGCTGGGGTAGAAGAGAGTCTTGCACGAGGAGCCCACGTTGTGGGTGGGTTGTGGCTCCTGAGCTGCCCCAGCAGGGATGCTGCAGCTCAGGGGAGGGGAGGTTCTCTGAGCGTGCATCCATCCTGCTGAGCAGGAGTAGCTAGTTAATAAAACCCACCTCAGGGGGAGCATTTCTATTCAGTTCAGCAAGTCCCAAAATCAGCTAACGACCTGTATCTTATCAAGCCTCGTTTGCTAAAATTCTTCCTTTAATTTGCTGTTTACCTCACCATTTTAAACTTTCATTCTTATAAATCAGTGTGGGTATATTTGCTTTCTGTGCAGGGTTCCAGTAGTCTCTTAATAATCATAATAATCGTTATTACTGATTAAAGTTGCATTATTCATGCCAGATGGAGTGCCCTCCCTGTCAGCCAGAATGAGTTTGCATTCATGTAGTTATAGTACATTTGTGATCTAAATAAACAGATGGTAGACAGTGACAGAGAATTATGTGCTGGTGATATCAGCAACAATGTTTCCCAAGTATAATTGCTTTAAATGAGCATGAATGCAACAAGGAGCTGGTAGTTTTAACAAGGTAGTTGGCATTCGGTGTGGTAATTACCAGGCAGCATCATCAATAGCACCAGGAATGCCAAGGGAGGAATGCTGGCTTTGAAAAATTAAGTGACAGACTTCAAGGACCATCAGGGTGGGTTGGCTGAGCTCTGTAAGATCTCACAGGTGTGAGCATGCTGCTAGCAGAGGAGCAGTGTTTGTTTTTGGGGTGATCCAGCCTCAGCTGAGAGACATTTTGCGCTTCCTCCAAGGCTGTCTCCCATCAGGGCATGTGGCAAGTATTTGATTTAGTGTAATGGAGCAGTGTTAGCAGCAGCAGCTGTTAATACACGATTGAAAGGATTGAACCTGGATCCGGTTCAAAGGGGAAATTCACTTAACAGAATCTCAGCAGTACTCAGCGATGTATAAAAGTTTAATCAAACACAAGGCTGGGTTCCTGCGATCAAAAGCGCAGCGATGAGGACTGTGCACAGTCTTCCACAAGATTTACATTGGGTGTCTCAGCTCATCCCATCAGCTCTGGCTTTGTGTCCCTCAGGCACTGCTGCTCCTGGGAATGTGCCTGCACTTTGGCCATGTCCAGATGGCTGTGGGAATCCAGGGCTTCCCTCTGGCTGCCCTGGAAGGTCTGGGACCCTGGCAGGGGGTCAGGAACCCCCCTGGACAGAGCCCCCAGAGACACTGTCTGTGATCTCTGTCCATGCAAAAGAGTTTTCAATCTTACAGGATGAATTACAAGCTCTGAGTGTTTGATATTAGTAATAATTAAGTGTGGCAGGGGTGCAAAAGTCAAATTTTAGGATTATAGATTAGGGGTTCAAAGGGGACAAGATGGAGTAAATTGGGTGTGTCTTGTCTTTTTTCTCCTTCTTCATGCCCTCCATGTTTCACTGTAGTGTTGGCATTTTTCTGTTGGTTTAGGCTGGGGACACACTGTTCAATGTAGGTGACAGATATTGGCACATTATTGTAAATATAGCACAGGTAGTTTCTGGTATATAATGTTTGTAACATCCCACTGAGGGCAGAGCCCCACACGCTGCCCTGCAGGACAGACCTGCGGCAGGGCAGCAGAACTTGTTAGAGATAAACAGAATAAACAACCTTGAAAACAGCACAGACAAATGATGACTTTTTCTTTGGCAACGGGGCAGAAAGACAGAGACTTTCTGTCTTTCAATACCACAGACTCTGACAGATGGCAGCTATGGGTTGGGGTCTGCCTTGCCTCACAGCCCAGACTGGTGTGGGACTGTCCAAGTGCTCTCTCCTCGGGTGCTGAAGTGCAGCCAGAGGAGAACATTCCCACTCTTCTCCTTGCTTGCCAGTCCCTCTCACATGGGTCAGTGTCTTACCATGACATGGACATGTGAACTGAACTCCCACCTCAGTCCAAGTGGATTTCAATCACTAATTACTAGGTAGTTTATAAAAACCTACCATTGCTAATGCTTCAGGGACTAAACCTATCAGTGTAGGCACTCAGTTTGTGGGGATTGGGATGGGGCTGGGCTGTGGCACACGGCGTGTGGGGATTGGGATGGGGCCGGGCTGTGGCACACGGCGTGTGGGGATTGGGATGGGGCCGGGCTGTGGCACACGGCGTGTGGGGATTGGGATGGGGCTGCAGCCCAGCCTCATCCCCAGTGGGCACAGCTGTGAGAAGCAGGTGAGCAGCACTGACAGCAATGAGCCATGGAGTGCCCAGGGGCACTGAGCAACCACCAAAGGGCACAGAGGGCACACAGGGGCACTGCAGCAACATGAGGGGTATAAAGGTTGGGCTGAAGGACAAGAAGGGCAGATGCTGCAGCCTTCTGAAGTGCCCTGATGTTGCTCTGTATGCGCAGGTGCCTGAAGCCCTCTGATGTGGTGAGGTGTTACTGTGTATGGGTTGAAGCTTTCTGAAATTGTGTGGTGATACTCTGTGTATTGTGGTTGTCTTGACTATGACATGTGCTGTGAGAATTGTTCAGATGAAATTGTAGAGGTACCTGTATAGCCTTCTTAGCATAGCCATCAATTCTGTGAAGGAATCAGCAGGTCTTACATAGGCTGTAGAAACCAATAGTGATAGCACTGAGTGATGATATTGTTCCTCAGTCCTCCAGACTTGCTCGTACTTCTTTTTGTTTTAAAACATCATGGTCATTATGCATAGCAAAAAAGTATTTAGGGTATAAAGCATTTAGATAAGTACTTGTATTTCATTTAAGTTTGACACCAGGTCTGGTTATTTAGTTGGGCCTTTTTTTATAGGCACTGTTTCAACCTTGCTAAAGTAGGAAAACCTTCCAAAGACAAGATGGACTCTCATCTTTTGTGGCTGCTGGGTGTTAAAGGAATGAAAGGAAGGCACATTTACAATCTCTGTCTTTCTGTCTGTCCTGCAGGTGGTCGTTGCCACAAGTCCTGCACAGGACGGTGCTGGGGACCAACAGAGAATCACTGCCAGACCTGTAAGTGTGTGAGACTGGAAACCAATGTAGCAGAGATCCTACTTGTTTTGGTTTTGTTTTTTTTTCTTTCAGTTGTGAAGGGATACTATAAATTCTGGGTTCAGTGTGTATAACTCTAAAATATACAAGGGCTTTTTTTTTTTCCCCACATGTTTTTATCAATAGCTGATTTGCTTTTATTTTTACCCAACCCATGTGAATGATATTTTTCTTTCCTCCCTTGTGCTTTCTAAAACTCCTTATGGTAACTTGAATTTTCTTTTCACTCATGTGGCAGTATGGAGCATGGCTCTGGAGAATATTGATGGTATATTTGGAAAGCTTTAATGACCACCTGATGCTGCAAAGTTTCTCATGCCAAAATACTCTGTTAATTTCGATGGTAGCCTGGGAATATTAGTTATCTTGCACAAGTGTTTTCTTTATAATAATTTCAGACTATATTTGAGTTGTACTGAAAGAGAGAATAATAAGTTTTTGTGAAGAAAGTAGTAAGTGAAGGGTCACTCATAATGTTTTTCTGTCCTTGTGAATTTAGAGAGCATGAAAATTAGTTTCTTCCTTCCTGAAGGAGCTTTAAGCTCCTTCACACAGACACAAAAGAGCCAGAAGTACAGTCACAATATTAGCAGATAATAATAAAAGAGGAGAAAATTGAGGGCTGTTTTTCCTACATGTTTTTTTTCTTTTTCCTGCTTCCAAGAGGGTGAAAACCAGTTGCCTTTACTGGAATCACTCTTCCTGGGAAATGAAGTGGTCAGCCCAGGGTCACCTGCCTCTTTCCTGGGACTTGGAAGGAACAGTGCAAAGATGCTGCTTTTTGCTAGGGTTTTTGAGGGGGCTTTTTGAGGTTTTTGTGGGTTTTTGTTGGTTTGTGGGTTTTTTGGGGTTTATTTTTTGTTTTGTTTTTTGGATTGGTTTTTTTTTTTCTTTACTACTTGGAGTGAGAGATAGGATGGAGTTAGAACTGGCAGACAGCCTGAGGTGAATGTTTCATGAGTCTGAGCAGGAAATCCAAGCAGGAAATCCAAGGGACATCTCCTTCCTTTGCTGGCAGTCTTTATGAAGGCACTGAGGAAGTCAGTGCTCCTTACCAGGAAAAGAAGTAAATTCTGAGTAGTGTGCTTAAGTAGATAAAGGAAAGGGACTTAAATCCTAGCTGACCAAATTATTTTATATCATGATTAGAGTTAATTAATGTTGGTTTTTTTTTCCCTCTGGCCTAATGAGAAGCTTGTTTGTTTAGTAAAACTAGTAACTTTGTAAGAAGCTATCAAAGCCTCTTACCCATCAAAGAAGTAGATTTATTCAGGCCTTGTGCGGTTATCTTATCCAAGAATAGTTTAAAATCCTGGCAGTTATGTTCTGTAAGGAACCTAAGATGCTGGTTCAGGCTGTGTCTCCAGCCTCATGGACTTTGCAGGTGCACAGCTGGACTTGCCATGTGGCAGGATCAGCTCCCATGGCCTCAGCCTCTACAACACACTGCTCTCAGATCAGGGAACTGATGTGGTGGATTAATGGAGAATTACCAGGGAGAGAAGGGCTTATCTGCAGGGCTGTGAAGGCAGGAGCTCAGCAGGGCTGCACGGAAGGCTGGCTCCAGGAGTGACAGCTCTGTCCTCCCACAGGGGCTGCCCTTGCAAATCCAAACAGTGGGGACAGGCTAAGGCACAAGCACGGGGTAAAATAATAAACTAGAACAGCCATAACCCATCCAAGTGTCAGGGAGATACACGGATCTCACTCTTCTACTTGAGTAGCTGCTCCACATCCTCTTACCTTCAAGCCCACTCCGATGGTCAGGGACAGGAATTAGTTTTACATCACAGATTTCTTCTTTGCCTCCACGACCTCGCTGCACCTTGGACAAGCAGCAGGGTTGAAGGAAAAGGCCGGCAAAGGGTGTTTCTTCATTGGATTTTTGCACAATGTGTTTCCTTCAAACTGAGTGAAGCCAAGAGGGAGAATTTGTGTAGGGACTCAAAACATAAAAATGCAAGTGGGACTATGCTTTTGCTGCCTTCATGTATGATTTTAAAAGACATGCCTGGCTTTTGGGCTCACAAATGTTGTTAGATACGAGCTGTGCTGTGCACATTGTGTCTGCCTTGACCCCATCACCTTGGATGAGCATCTTTCCAACACATGTAGGAAAATACTCCAGCAGTGCTACATCCATTTTTTTAAATTTTGATTCTAGAAACAACTCAGAGCTTCATTTTGATAATTTTTTTTTTATTGAGGATTGAAGCAAAATATTTTAATGAGCCCCCCTCCCAAGATAAGATTTAAATTATTTTCCTGGGAAAGGATAAAAAATGAAAGATCTTAATCCGTGTCTTTCATTTCAAATTACATATGGAAAAAACCAAATCCCTTTGTTTTTTTCATGAATATCATCTACCTAGCTGCTTCTTATGTTGCCTTCCAGCAATGTCTTTGTTGCGAACTCTGTCTGAAACACCACCTGCATCTAACTCTGTTCTAATGTCTCTCTAAATGTGACAAGAAAATTCATGTATTTAAGAAGACAATCGGAAATGTAAACCAAGCTGTTCTGTTAGGAGATGGAGAAGATAAAATTCCAGGGTACTGTTTTACACAGTTAGCAATCCTTTTTATTTTTATAATGAAAATATTGGTAGATGTTAATAGGAAGAAATTGAAATTGAGATGATATAACTTGCTTCAGTGTCAGGAAAGGCTAATATGAAAATGCTTTTAAAAAGACACTTTTTCAAATTGTATTGGGCACACACTGAATAGAATGTAACCACTTTAAATAAAATAATAGTAACAAATGTCTTTGAAAAAAACAAATTTGAAAATCTATGGTTAAGTCGTTAAAATTTTTGCTGTTCATATCTGTTAGGATTTTCATGCAGAAATGAAAACTTTTGCTATTCAATACATTATTAAAGTGACATATTATGCACTTTTTCCCAGAGGAATGTAACTGAAAAGACAACAATCTAAATTAGAATATAGATCCTATTAAGGAAATGCAAAAAAGGCAAATATAACGCATAAATCAAACCTGAAACACAAAACATTTAGCAAATGACAAGTGCTCCTTGACTCTGTGTGTGTACCGGAGTGTGGTAAGGGCACAACTGTATTTACACTGTCCTTGTGCAGCTGGTGTTGCTGAGGAGGTGCCAAATTAGAGCAGCAAAAGGCAAGCAGGAGCCTGGTGGGGCACACAGAAAGAGCTGAACCAGCAGCTGGGATCAGTCAGGGAAACCCACATTTCTGCTTGGAGCCAGCATCTTTAATTAAAACCCTTGTACTGTTCTAATAACTTTGCATGTTGGGAACACTTTCATTGATTTCAGTTACTTCCTATTTTTTCCTTCATGGATTGATAGTGTCCTGACACAATTAAAGATGAAGGGAAAACATAAAGGAGACTGATAATTTGCACATGTACATGAAGTGGTCATTTCATCACAGTTTATTGCTATGAAATACTGGTAGAAGTTGACGGTCTCACCCAGAAACCCATCTCAATGCAAAGCACACACCCCAGGACTTTGGGGTTTGTCCTTTGGGGTCCTGGCCCTGACTCTGATAGTTCTGTATAGTTGAAGCCTCCAAATTCTTGGGCTCACACACAGGATCTGTAGCAATCCAGGCAGGTGGTTGTGCTGACCCTCAAAAGATCTGCTTTGAAGCTTGGGGTCTCAGCTGGGATTAGGGAGGCTCTCCTCACAGTTGTGTTGGGTGGAGGTATGAGTACCTGAAATGCCATATAGTTTGACATTTTGGGCAATATTTATAATTCACTCTTTCAGCTAGGTCTTGAGTTACAGTTATACAAACAATTGATTGTGTTTGGGGATAAAAAGCTTGTTATCTTTTTAAACCAGTGCAGCTAGGTGTATTTTCTGTGCGGTTACCCCTGAGAAGGATTGCAGGAAGCTGAACTGGTGATGTTTTCTGACATCTGAGCAATCAGATTGTTTCAGGCCTTCAGACAATACACAGCGTTGCCTTGTGGGAAAGGCAATTCTTTTCTGGGGAAAAACCTTCCTTTTAATAAAGTGCCTTAAATATGAGTCCTTAAGATCCAGAGCCCACTAAACTCATTAATGTCCGGTGTGTTGGTGCCACTAAAGACACCTGACAGGTTCTCCACAGACCTGGGCCTTCAGCAGCAGCTATAATGTAAATATGGCATACAGTGAAGCATGTGGTATGTCCTGGCCTCTTCCTAGAACAACACATTGGCATTGTTAGTTTTCCCTGAAAAATAAACAACTGGGGAAGAACAGCGACAAACCTTTGCTGTAATTATTAATTTTTCTTCAGGAAAACCCACAGTGTTCTCTATCCTGAGCAGTGTGGTAGAGACCATCCTCAAGCTGGTGTCCAACCAGAAGCAAAATACGCTTTTTGATGGCATCCAGTTCAAGTACTGTGCTGAAGAGAGGACTGTATTTATCCAGATCAGCCCTGGTGGGGATGGCCCATGCCAAGATCAACCCCAAAACCTTGGAGTTATCAGCACCACACTCCAGCCAGCTGAGCTGCTCCTCCACCAGGAGCCAGTGGCTCTGCCGACATCATGGCCCACACCCACCAGCAGCTGGTTCTGGGGCAAATAAATCAGAGGGGAATTAGGTGGTTCACACTGATTACCCACACAGAAAGGCTTTGAGACACGAACTGAGACACGAACACAGAGAGTTTGGGTTGTAGGGTGAACTGAGACACAAACACAGAGGGTTTGGGTTGTAGGGTGAACTGAGACAAACACAGAGGGTTTGGGTTGTAGGGGGAACTGAGACATGAACACAGAGGGTTTGGGTTGTAGGGTGAACTGGACGGCCTCTGTGCCCTCCAGTGGGAATTGTGCCTTTCCCTCAAGCCAGGGTGAGGCTGGGCTGTGCCTCTCTGTCAGGCAGACTGTGCCCAGTCCAGTGCAAATCCTGAGCTGCTGGAAAACATGACACTCCCAGACTAGGGAAGATTTTTGTTCATTTTCATGAGCCAAGACTGTCGCCACAGTGTGCTGGTGGCACATAGCCACAGGTGCCATTGTTTCACATCTGTCTTCATGTTTATCAATACTGTCACTTAAATAAACAAATCTTTTTAATGTCCTTTTCAGGCAATGGTGACAGTAAGTGCCTTCACCAAATTTCCCAAATTTCTCAAGTTAGATTGCACAAGCCACAAAAGCCTTTTCTTTCTCTCTGGGGTTTTTCCTCTGGTATCAGTAAGATGAAAATGCTCTAAATGTGCATTGTTTTATTCCGTAGATTACAAACAATCACTTCTCTTTAGTTATTTACATTTTTATGTCCTAAATAAATACTGTATGTAGCAAGAGCATTCAGCATTACTGTAAGTATTTCTGGCAAGTAGTGAAGGGATTTTGGATCAGAATGCGCTTATAAAGGTGCTACCTATACATTAAAATAGTAGAATCAAGCAGAAAGTTGGATGGAATTTTGTTTTCTCTCACTTCCTGAAAAGTATTTTTCATAAAGAAGTAATTAAATGCTTTTAAAAAATAGAAGTCAAAGGTTAATTGCAGAAGTGCATCATCCCAGCTTTTATCAAAAGACAGCTGACAGCATGGTGGGCAGTGGTGGCTGGTATAGTTTGGATAATACTAATTTATTTTTCCATAAAATAAAGATAAAGGTTACAGCTGAGGGAGGGAGGGGAGGTGCATGGGCCACTGGGTGACCATTCTTTGCACAAGGTTAAGCCCCCAGAGGTGTGGAACAATAACCCAGCTGGTAGGTCTTGTTGCTTCATTCTGTGAATGAAGGCAGGTTTCTGTAATTTAGAAATAGCAAGTGGTGTTTCCAAACATTTTCCAAGGTTGCAGTCTGCTTTGTTCCCATCTGCCAAATGGATTGCCATCAAGGGCAGCATTTGGCTGTGGCATTGGTGGTCTCACTCTGAATTTCACTCATTTACTCTGTGTTGCTGTTCTTGGTGGGGAAAACTCATATGCAGCTGGTGGGCTCTTCTGTTATTTTCAGGGGAGAGGGGAAGAGGGTGTCATATCCTCTTTAAAAAACCTAATAACTTGAAAGTAACATTCCCCATTAATTTTCAAGGGTCAGAAGGCGAAATAAAAATTCTTTCTCCACAGTCCTTTAGCAACATGTGTGCTCCTAAAGAGGGGATCGTGCAGGCATTTTGGATACAGGTATTGTGCAGGTATTCTGTATGCAGGTGCCCTGCAGATATTCTGGATAAAGGTGTTGTGCAGGCATTGTGGATACAGGTGTCCTGCAGATGTTCAGGATACAAGTGCCTGGCAGGCATTCTGGATACAGATGTGCAGGTGTTCTGCAGGCACTCTGGATACAGAAGTGCAGGTGTTCTGGCTGCAGGTGTCCTGCAGGCACTCTGGATACAGATGTGCAGGTGTTCTGGCTGCAGGTGTCCTGCAGGTGTTTTGGACACAGCTGTGCAGGTGTCCTGCAGGCGTTCTGGATCCGAGCTCCAGCCCCGCAGAGGCCGTTCCCTGCCTGCCCGGGGCTTTCCCCAGCACTGTGCTGGGGGAGCAGCCGGGGAGCTCCGTGCCTGGCCCCACGTGTGACGCTGTCCCTTTCCTGCCCCTGCAGTGACCAAGACCGTGTGTGCAGAGCAGTGCGATGGACGCTGCTACGGGCCCTACGTCAGCGACTGCTGCCACCGCGAGTGCGCCGGGGGCTGCTCCGGACCCAAGGACACCGACTGCTTCGTACGTGCCCTTCTCCTTATCCTTCCTGCCACTCACTCCGCAGCTTCCTAATGCTTTCATCCATGAAATTCACTCTTTCGCCTCTTCTGATGTACCGCACGCACGCTCGCGGATTCAGGATGCGTTTAGGGCTTCTCGTATTCTATTTATCTACTTAGTATTACTCATTAACAGATATATGAGATTTGTACATACAGATTAGGAGCCATTAATATGCTTATCTCTGTGATTTTTTATCTTTTTCTTTTCCAAAATTAGCTTTCAGAGGTGATAGCAGGTTTTTAAAAGTATTTGTCGCTATATTTGAACGTGGCTTTTATTAGTGCTCTGTGTGCTTTTCATATGAAAGTCAAGAATACAATTTAGATTCTCTGTGCAAGGTGTTCCCTGTTTCTGCCAGATTTAATTGAAATTCAGGTTTTTTGGTGGATGTGCTTCTTTGTGGAAATGGAAGGAAAGTTGTTCCCAAAACCCGCTCCCTCAAATGCAGGTTACTACATGTGTGCTTCAGATGGAAAGAAATGGCTTTTTCTTTAAAGAAATAGACAATCTAAATGTCTAGGCCTTTAGAAAATCTGTCATGTTTTTTAAGAGTTTTAGCAGCCTTAGAGCCCAAAACTGATCTCAAAAAAAATGTGTAGCTCATCACACTGGGTCAGTGAGACAAGTTTTGCTACTGGTTTCAGGGGAAACAAACCTAGGTCTAAAAAAGCCTAGACCTAGAAACTGCACAGAGAGGTGAGCTTTCAAAGGCACCCACGTGTTTGAAGATACAAATACATGTGAAGTTGACTGCCAGGTGGAGTTGGGAGGAAGGTGTGGAAAATTGAATATATTTTGAAACTGTGGGCAAGTGACTCATAATGAACTGGCAAAAATGCCTCTTTCCCTGGCTGGCCCTGGCTGCTTGATAGTGATAGCTTTTGTGCTTTAAAACCACTCTCTGAATGCTGTTCTTTGGCTGCTGATGAACAACAGGATTTGCTAAAGCTGTTCTCTGTGGCTTTTCACAAGTAGATGCTCAGCACTTATGGTGTGGGCAATCCAACAGACATATCATATGGAAGTTCTCTGTTGGCTTTGAACTAGAGGGACGGGAAAATACCAGTCTTTCGTGTGTCATGGACAATATAAATAGGTAAAAGGAAGAGGAAAAATGCAGTCATTGTTCCCAAATGAGTGTTTAGGAACATCCTTGCAGCTGATGTGTTGACGTAACCATTTTCAAAGGTTAAGGGCCTTTACTGATAAATAAAACTTTACAAAAGGAAGGCCTTGTAAAATAATGGCTCAGGCCTGTTAACTTCAGCTAAGTAGAAAAGGACTGTGGGAAAGAGACTCGGCTGAATTAGGGATAGAAAAACAAGTTCTATAATTACCTGTTCACATTGTGGTGTGTGGTGGTTGGTTTGATTTGTTATGATTTAAAACTATGTAACTGATAAAGGTCTAAATGCTTAAAAAGGCCTGGTTTTTGCAATAAAGGCGCTCCTTTGCAGCTGCCTGGGGACTCTTCATCCCTTTGGACCCTCACCCACAAAGGACAAATTTTTGGCAGCACAAGTTGGTACTGCTGCAGCCTTAAAGTTACACTTTCTGAATTGTGGCAGCTGTGGAAATACACATGCTAAAAATCAACTGGTATGTTTTTTCTGGTACAGCAGAGAGGCGTCCAGGGTTTATTCTCATTCCCTTCTGGCCCCAGAGCAATGTAAAAGAAATTCAGCAGGGGTCTGGCAATTTTCAGGCCTAGTCATTACTTGCTTAGACACAGTGGGTGAAAAGTGTAACCCTTTAGGCTGTAGACAACTGTGCTTAGCTTTCAGCTGAGACACATAACTTTGCTTTTTCCCTGTGCATTTCCTGTGCTTTTATTCACAAATTAGCAGCATTTAGCACAAAGTGCTAGAAATTTGCATATATTATCAAAGCAATTACAAATGTATATAAAACATTTCAGTCATAAATTAAAAGTTTCCAGATCTTCTAGATGAATTTTTCCTGAGAATTGCCATGTCTCCAAGGAGTATTGGTGTGCTTTGCTTTATGCATTTGCTAAACTGTTATTAGAGAATTGTCATGTACATGATGGAGTACCTTTGAAGTCAACATGTAAGAAATGGGTTGAGGAAACAAACTAAATTAGTATTTATTAATAAGCAAAAGTACAGCTTATGAAGCATTACAAATCCTTTAGAGCATTATGGGATCTTGCAGCAGCATCCTGTTCTAAATACGGTTTTAATATCTGTAGATAAAATTCATCCATCCTCCTCCATCTGCTGCCATGCACTCATTTGCATATTCAGTTCCAAAAGCAAGACAGTAATGATCATCTGACATAAATGCCAGCAAACATGCTCAAGCAAAGTTTTACTGATGTTTTTATCTCGGATTCAAAGTGGGTCTAGAACTTGAAATGCATAGGAGGGCCTGGCTGACTCCCTAGTGGAACAAGAAAAGTGACACAACCCTTTTCCTTGAGTGGACTTGCAATCCAGTTCTGAGTAAAGTGTTTATCTCTGTAAGGGAGAAAAAAAAAAAATCTGTTTCTATGAAAGAAACTGTCAGGTTTTATAATAGACATTTTACAGGACCAGGCAAGGCAGGATCAGCAGTTTGGCTTAGCACATGCTCTATGTAGGACAGTGCTTTTATCACAGATCTCCCTGCTTCTTCCTTTCAGCAGCAGATTTTGTCCTTGGATAGATTATTAGCCTCTCCTTTCTGAAATCTTCTGGCATGACAGGTCCCAAGGTCCTGCTGGTCCTGCTCCAAATGGAGATAAAGACTGCTAGTAAAATCAGAAGAGGGGAATCTTTTCCTCTTTTCTCTCAGTCCAAGCCCAGGAGGCAAGGGGACAGGACACCTATTTTATTGTTATACTTGTTGATTCTTTCAAGACACAGCACCATCTGTGTTTTAACAAAGAAAAATGGAAAAAGACCAGAAGGATTTACTCCTAGACTAACACTTGTAAAGCAGCCTGGATTACAGGTTAGTGAGGAGGCAATACCCAGTAACAGTGGCTGCTTAAAGTGCTAGAGGGATCCAAGCCAGGCTACAGGTTTCATATTCATACACATTTTTCATTCATGGTATGCTCTGTGAAAATTACTCCAACAGTTTTCTTATGATCTGTAGTTAAAACCACAGACATGATGTATGCTGATAAGGAATGTCAAAATCGGTGGGGCTTTCTACTCCTAATTACCAACCTTGCATGGTCAATTGTTTTCCCTGCATCCCATTACTTTTGTTATCCTGTCCTTTGTCAGCTGTGCGAGGCAGAGCCTGAATGCTAAGTGGGACAAAGTCCTTTTTTCCTCCCTCAGCATGTGAAGCAACTGACCTTGTTAAACTGCCACTTAGGGAAATGGCCCCCTCCTGTGCTAGCTTAAAAGGAGTTCTTATCCCTCTTGCCTCCTAATTGGGAATTGCAGTTTTCAGCTGGATGATGTACTCATGCTGTAAGAAATACAAAGGGTTGGACCTCTGAAAAAGTCATTAGCATTTGCTTAGATGGTGATAAATAGCTGCTCACTCTTGGCAGTTTTAGAATGCCCTATCAAGTCGAGAATTGGTTGATTGTGAGTAGTTATGAAACAAATTACGGCGTTGTTTTGGTTTTGTAGGAAGTGTTGTAACAGGCAACTGTTGCTAATTAAAGGGGCTCACCAAACTGCCTAATTAAAAAAGTCACGTATTTGCCAAGATCCTAGCAAAAAATCCAAGTAGCCAAAATGAATGTTTGAGAGCTCTGTACCACATTCCTCACTGCCACAGCAAGTCTGAACAATCAAGGCCATTTTTCACACCAAAAAAACCCACAAAACCCTAAAGCAGCTGTATGATTTAATTCCATATTATTCTTACTCCCTTGTTTTGCAGGCCTGCATGAATTTCAATGACAGTGGTGCCTGTGTCACACAGTGCCCTCAGACCTTTGTGTACAACCCCACCACCTTCCAGCTGGAGCACAATCACAACGCCAAGTACACCTACGGGGCTTTCTGCGTCAAGAAGTGCCCGCGTGAGTGCTCTGCTGCCTGTCCTGATATCTGCCTCCTCCTGCAGCCATGGGGAGCTGCACTGCATCTCAGCAGCCTTAAAATCAGGGAGAGAATGAGAGTGCAGAGCACAATCACTCACATGTGCTTGCAGCCTGTAATAACTCAGGTGATGGCTAAAGGCAGCGACATTCTGTGCTGCTGGCAGTTCCCAAGGATCCTATTGTGATTTTCCTAAAGAAAGGTGGTTTCTGTTTTCGTGGTTAACTGCTTGTTGCATTCATGCTTTAGATCAGTATTTGTAAATTCCAAAATTGTGGAAATAAGTAGTTAAAATAGCGGGATTGTAAAAGGGTATGAATTTTTGTTTCGGAAAAATAACAGTCCACCGCCCACACTTGGAACCAAATCCTTTCATGTCCCCAACTGGAGTAATGATGATATGACAAAAAGTTACCCTGAGCAGTTCTGTCCCAATGAGGAATACAGTTGTAATACTGATAGGAATGCAGTCTTAAAACTCCAGAGTAAAATTAGAGGGGAAGAGGGAGTTAAAAAAAGAAGAATCCCATGCATGTAAAACCCACATGCTTCTGAGATACCAGCCAGATGATGACAAGAAACTGAAAAAATTACAGGGTCATCACTTGCACAGTCTTTGAATCTGCTGGTTTAATTGGAAAGAATAATAAAGGAGATAGTGTTCTTGCTCTCCCTTTCATTCCATGAAGGTTTGCAGTTGTATATTAATTACTTTATCCATAAATTACATGTAAGAAGGATGGGTGATCTATATTAAATGGAGCCATAATTCAACCCAACCCAAAATCCCAGTTTTGAATCGCTGTGAAGGACTGACAGCAGCCAGGGGCTGTGACTCCCAGGGCATAGTTCTGCCTGTAATAGTGGTGGGTTTGTTGAAGCAACATTGGTTTGTTAAGAACCTCCTATCATGCACTACAAGAGATGTAATTATTTGCCCAAATACTTCATTGGACACTTACCTTTTTTTTTTTCCTTTCTTATCAGTATTAAGCATTTAGTTAAGTAGGGACCGTCTATATTACCTTTGGCTGTTGTTTTACAGGGAAAAAAATTGAAATAATTGTCATTGTCCTGTGCACTGTTTTATCCCAGATGTATATTGTGTGCATTAAAAAGACAGGACAGACCATCTTGCTTTATTTCTTTCCAATTAATCTAACTTTTTTTATCCCCCCTGCAAGTAATAATAAAGCCAAAAGGGGAAGAAAGAGGGATCAGGCCTGACAACTCATGGATTTTTATGAGTCGCTGATAATGTGCCTAATTTGCTTATACACTTCTGAAAACACAGAACTTTGAACATTAATGTCACTGGGAAGGTTCTAAGGTAACCATAGGTATTGACACAGAGTTCAAAAACACATTCCAACTTATATTAATTTGCTGCCAACATCTCCTTTTTCTTTTCAGACAACTTTGTGGTAGATTCCAGCTCTTGTGTCCGGGCATGTCCGAGCTCCAAGATGGAGGTTGAAGAAAATGGAATTAAGATGTGCAAGCCCTGCACTGACATTTGTCCTAAAGGTAGGCAGTGGTTCAGTATAAATCTGCTTGAAAGTAGTCTACACAGGGTGTTATTTTGGCATGAATTGCCCTTCATGAGTGTGTTGTAGAATATGAATAGCCTTTGAACACCCACAAAAGTTTGAGCTATGTAGGTTGTGTGTCAAGCACATACAATAGAGTGAAAATTTATTAAGTTGTAATGGCAATATAACCAAACCAATTACTTTTTATTAGATACAAATTAAGGGGATCTCTCTGTTGGTTTTAGAAAAATCTGAAAGATTTCTTCGTTGTGTTATTTTAATGGCAAGTATTTCCTGGAGGTGTTTGAGCATTGTCCTTTTGTCATTCCAAAGAGGGCCCTACAAAAATCCCTGACTTCAATGTCTGGGATGTCTCACATTTGTTAATACAACATCAGTTTCCATTTCCTTGCTCTGTCTCGGCTTTCCCAGAATCTTCTACCTCCTTTCTCAGTATCTCAAACACAGACCAGTGATGGTTTGTTGAGGAGACTAAAATCTGTAGGTTACTTTGCTGTTCTAGACTCCAGCAAGGAGACTTTCTGCTCCCTGCTTGAAACTCTGTGGTGCAAAGCATCATAGGTTTTCCTACATGGGCCTATGCCACTTCTCAGTCCTAATGGAAGCCACATCTGGCTTAACTGTGAAAAATAATTTTTATTGTTGTTGAATAGATAGTTTTATGCATGAAAACACAGGTATGGAATTCCTTAATTTCTCAGGAGGAAAGTTATCACATGTTTGTAAAAGCTTCTGCTGGTAGTTGTCATTAGAGGAGCCCAGTCAGACAGAATGCATTATGTGGTTGAAGTCATGAGGGATTTGTTTCTGGATGATCCCGTGTCCCAGAAAATGCAGCTAAATTACACAAGCAGGCTACACAGAGATGTTTCCTCACTGGTTGCCTGTTTCTCCAGGTACCAAACTTGCTGATTGAGCTGATAAATAAAAAGTACTTATACAACCTTTTAAAGGGTCTTATGGCATTGATCCATGTCCACAAATCTACCTGAGACGGGGACCTCAGTGGTGCCTTGTATAGGCTTGCCTAGAACAGAGATGAGACAGAGTTAAAGAATAAAGCAGGGATTTATTAAAAGGCCTCAATGGATCCACCTTGGGCAGCACAAGAGCCCAGCCAGGGCTACACCCAAGATGAACCAAAATGGTCACAAAATGGACAACTGGTCACGGGGTCTCTCACTTTTATAAGTCCCCAGCTAGAGAAGGAATTGTTTTGTCTCCCTACTCTGTGAAGAGAGCTCACCAACCCCTAAAATTTCAGAACTACACACTAAAGCATCACAGAATCTGAAAAATATAAAAGCTGTGTTAGGTTTTATATTTTAAAATATAGCAATGTTAGGGCCCCTCAGTTTCTGTAGTGTATACTGCACCAAGAAATGGCAAGGCTGAGCTGAGTGGGATTTTGTGTGCTGGGATTTTGTGTGGTTGATACTCACCCTTATGTGCCATGTGAAATACCTTCACCTGTGTGCCAGGGTGCTGTGGCAGGTGCTGTAGCTCATGTTTGGTTTAAATTAAAGTGCTGCTTTGGGAATATGGGTTCAGGATGCTGCTTGAATACCTTTCTGCTGAATGAGATGAAGACTCATGTCTGTAAGGCCAACGTCTTCTGATCCAGGAATTGTTTTCCAGTTCTTTACACAAGCTCCTTGTTTTGGCAGCATGTGATGGCATTGGGACGGGCAGTTTGGTGTCGGCTCAGACAGTGGATTCCAGCAACATTGACAAGTTTGTAAACTGTACCAAGATCAATGGCAACCTTATCTTCCTTGTCACTGGGATTCATGGGTAAGTGACAAAATGTTATGGCGTGGTGCCAGCTGAAAGCAGTTGCATCCATCTCTTAATCATGGCTGCAGGCTTCTTTTATGCAATAGCAGATCCAGGATAAATTAGTTTTCTGCCTTCCATTGTGAAGAAAACCATTGCCTTGATTCTTAAGATTCAACCTCTAGGAAAAGAAAGGGTGGATTAATTGTTTGCACTAAAAAGAGAAAAGACAGCCATGATTCTCTGGTTACTTTATGAGGTCCTCAATACTGACTTCCAATAAAGGCTGATCAGACAATAGAAGGGAGAAAAGGAAGTTACCTTCCATGAGTTTGTTTAAATTTTGTATGGCCAGAAGAACAATATGCAGAATATAATATGCAATAATAATATGCAGAGAGGCAGCCTCTCTTAGCATATCTTGTCACTGTCTGGGTGGCTGCCAGTACACACACATGCACAAAATCTGCCCTCCTGTCCATCAGTTTTGAGGAATCTATTCAAGTTTCAGTTGCAGAGGCACACAGAATTCACTGGTGTAAAAATCCAGTATTTTGGTTTAAATTTTACTCATTGTAATAGGTTCTGAAAAACCTCAGAGGGTCACATGGCTCTGCTCTGGCCAAATGACTACTAAAGAGGCTGGATGGAAACCTGTTAAATCTCACAGGACAGGAAAAAATCAAGTAAATGCAAGACAAGGAACTAGAGCCCATGTGCAATCTTGTGTGGATTAATCCAGTGCATTAAATGAAATTTAACTTTGAGTAGGAGCACTGCTTTTGCAGGAAAAATTATATTAGCTCATTTAATAATCTGTCAAATTAAAAGAACCAAACCCAACCTTGAATAAAATTGTACTTGTCTGAAAAATAGCTAAATTTGGACTATAAGCAGAAAGTAAAAATATTCTGTTCTATTTTACAGAAGAGTAGGACATGTAATGTTGAAACTGTATAGCACTTTGTGCCTCATTCTTGATGAAGAACACTCACCTCAGCAAGCCTGAAGTATGAGGGCACTGAGTTCTGCAACACTAAATTTTTCTACAGCATGGATTACACTCGTAGAGGTTAAAAGAAGAGAAGATTTGAGAATGAAAGAAAATAGCTAGACTTCTGGAACAGCTTTTTTAGTTGAAATTTCAATTACATTTTGCAAAGCAGCAATATGAAAGGGAAATTTAAAAAATTACACCAACTACACAAGTAGTTTGTTATATAAATGGACAGTATAGAGAAACAACAATCTTACTTATTTCCTCTCCAAGTTTTACTTCACTTCTGTCATAAATTCATGTATTCACAGTGAACTGCAAATTTTAGAGTATGACTTTTTAGTGTTTTAGGGACTTAAAGTCTGGTTCTCTGGGGACTTGGAAGACTTTTGGTGGTGGCAGAAAATAATTTTCATGAAAGATGCACAATTTGTTGTTAGTTTCCATTGGAAACTGTGCTGCTGAAGTTGATCCTGTCCTATTTTTTGATCCTGTGGTTCTGTAGCCTAGTTATTTTCTGAACACATAAACTTCCAGTATTTGTGAATTTGTTATAATTTATGTAAATATACATATAATTATGAATGTTTTATGCATATCTATTTAAAGTCATTAAGATATACACTATTCTATAGTTTTATATGTTGATAAAACAGCAGGTGTTTTGCTCTTTAAGGGGTTTATATCTGCATCTTTAAAGCTATTTTATCTTCAGAATTTAGAGGTGAAATTCAGCTGCTTCATGTTTATTGCAGGCAAGGGTTTTTCCTTTTTTTGATGGTAATGCAATTTGAAAGCAAAGTGCTGTGTTTGTGTTAGGTAGTCAACACTTGTTATTTAGTTTTCTGAGAGCTCCACATTGTTAAAATGTGTTTGATGCCTCTGTGGCCCACTGGGCTTTTTTGTTAACGTTCTAGAACTCCTTTTCTTGCTGCTCAGGGTGGTTAGAGGTGACCCCATCAGTGTGTCACCTCACAGGTTTGTTAAAACACACTAGAAATACCGTAACATGCCATTGCAGAGGAATTTTGGTTTGCTTTAAGCTTCTGGTTGACTTTTTAAATAGGGGAGGAAAGTAACATATTTACTAAATGGTGTCACTCTCAAAATCGAGGTCAGCTTCATCTTTTTGTACTATGACATATCTAAGTTTAAAATTTTAATTCTTGGAGGTTATTTAATTTCTCATTGACAAACTAGCTTGACAAGGATCCATACTTTTAGAGGTTCCTTGTTCCACACCTTCTAAGAAGTGTGCCCTTTAAATGCCATGTGTCAGGAACCGTGGGCATGCTTTTAGCTTAATTTTGCTTAGAGCTTGTCACTCCTTTTAGGAGCAGATTTGTTATTCCTGGTATATATTCCTGGGAAAAAACACTGAAAATTCATCTTTCCTTTTGGAAGGGGACTCATGGTTGTTTAGAATTCCTTAGTTTTCCAGAGCATAAGTATTTGCTAAAACATGAATGGGTTGAGCCTTTACATTCCTTCAAGGTGAGGTGGAAGAAGTTCGACAGATCTGCAGGAACAACAGGCTGAAGCTTGGTGCATATCCTCATACGAGCAAAGTTTGGAGCACCTTAATGCTGTTTCCTGCATGGAATGGCTTTGAGAACCTGATCTTTTCTTATTTAGAGTGTCACATTGTGTGATTTGAATCTTTCAGAGACCCGTATCACACGATCGCTGCCATCAATCCAGAGAAATTAAATATCTTCCAAACAGTGAGAGAGATAACAGGTAACACGCTTCTGATCTCCTATAATCTGTATTAATTAACGAATTCATTCTCACTTTGCACTTACAGTTGTCATGTGTTGGGTTTTCTGAAGAACACAAGGTACTTTGTTTCATTAAGCTCATCATGCTGTCATTTTTATGAAAGCTTAATACAGAAAACTTCATTATCAGTTGATTTTCACAACTGTGTTGTCCTTTGAGCACAGGATGCCCATTATGGTAGATGCTAAGTGGACAAAGGATCTTGGTCCCCTGTTAGCAAAGTAGGACAAGTGTTGCAAGGGAAATGTGAGGAAAATGGTGCTGAAATGTAGGAAACCATTTCCTTCACCTGAAGGCATTTGAAAGTTCTAGTCTGCTTTTACAGTTCATTCCCTTGGTGTAACAGAAGATGCTGCTGCAAGTTAACTTTTGTAATTTAAAGACATATATATAATGTGGTGGTGAGTGGTGTGTCCTATTTTTTGTGACTTTTCAATGGGGTCATAGAACTGGGTACTCAGTACTTTGTTTTCTTGTTTTACCATGTGGGGGACAAGGAGGGAGATACTACACCTCTGAATTCTCATTTGGTTTCTTGATTATGTAGAGGTAGGGAAATGCAAAAAATGTTCTGTTTCATGCACAGAAAACCCCACCAAAATACCAAAACAAGCACCACAGCTTGTTTGTAGCTGTGTAGGCTCAGCATGCTACACCTCTGAAAAGTTGTGAATTTCAGCAAACCGATGGGATTAAAAATGAAAGTAAACTCTTAATCTCTTTCCAATTAATATCAAAAATAATCTGGCACCTGGGTGAATGTTGTTTGTTATTCCTAAATACAGTAATTGACAGTCTCAGCCTTGCAGCTGAAGTGGAATTACCCCTGTTTGCAATTATGTGTACTGCATTTCAGCCCAGTGCTGGGGCAGAGTCCTGGGGAACTGCCCTCTCTAGAGGTTTGGGCAGCACAGCACAACTTGAGCAGAGAGTGAACAGCCCTCACCTTGGAAATCAGGACAAGTTTTCCTTCTCTTTTTTGGTGGAGATGGTGGTGAGCAGCCTGAGGGTCTGCAACTTTCCTTATTTATTGCTTTTCCTCAAGCTGGCACTGTCTTTCCTTTATAGGCTAAGCCTGTCCTAGCTCACACATGGCTGAAATAATTTGTATTCACGTGTTTGCCTTTTTTTTCCTCAGGGTATTTGAACATACAGTCATGGCCTGAGAATATGACAGACTTCAGGGTGTTTTCTAACTTGGTTACCATTGGCGGGAGAGCTCTCTATAGGTAAGGTACTTTACTGCTCTGTTGGTGGAATAATTTTTTATTAGTGTTCTGTGATTGTTCACTAGCAGAGAATGCAACATATAAATATTTTTTTCCTCCATTACCAAGGTGTTCATTATATGTGTATCTTTGCTAATCAGTTGTTTATAATGGGTCATACCTTCTCAACATAATTATTTAAAAAAACTAGTCTTGGTTCATGGCTGTAGCTATTTTATCATTGACTGGCACTTAACATTTATGGTTTAAAATACCTTGTGAAGAAACATAGTTTAAAAGGAATGAATAATAAAACTTAGCCTCATTATTAGGAGTTTATATGGTTGTGATTCGGCATGCAGGCTCATGTGCCCAAACAACAAAGTGGTTTTAAGAACAGGTAAAAGGTGGAAGAACACTGAAATCACTGAGGCATCTTGCAGGTGAGGTGTTTGTGAGCCCTATAGTGCCATTTTTGCCAGACATGTTTCATATTTCTGTGTGGAAACTCGGATGGAGAAATTGGTTTGATGAGAAGAAAGCATGGTGAGAAATGCTGGGGGAAGCACAAGGAGGTACCTGAGCAATTATACAGCACCCCCTGGATTCCCACTTTGGAGATGGAGTAAATCAGGCACGGGATTCTGCTGGCATCTTAAACAGCAACCTGAGCAGAATGTGAAAGCAGTGAAACCTTGAGGTTGAATTACAGCCCTAAACTCTTTTCCAAGGCAGCATTTTTTATTTGGAACAGCTGGAAAGCAATTATCATCATTAAAATACAATAACTTAAAGGATGCCCAGAAACTGATATTGTATTCACTAATCTTCAGGCATAAAATATGTGCAGTCATTTTCGTGTTGTGCAGACAATCATTTACTGTTCCTTTGATGAAGAAAGGTGATAACCACATCTTACAACCAAAGAAAAATGAAATGTAGAAAGTGGGCTGGGAAAAAAATCAATGAAAATAACAATTGCTTCCTGTATTACTTGAAATAACATTAATTTTATGCCTGACAGAAGATGTTTTAATATATTCTTCTTAGCATATACACTATCATAGTATTAATAATATCATTATTATAATAAAGTATCATAGTATTAATGCTGTTGAAAGAAAAATCTTAATTTTATTCAGTTTTCCTAACAGCACATTATCTCAAAAAAAAAACTGTTAATGGATGATATGAAACTGGTTGAGGAGTTCTGCTGACTTACTTGGCCTAGTGCTATGGGCATCACAGCTTCTGGTATCTCACTCCTGACAGGATTCATCATTTCCTAGCCAGTAGAACTGGATGTTGACTCACAAAATATTTGTGTTATCACAAAATAAAAGTTTTCTGACCAATTCTCAGTTTTTCTAGAAAGATCATCTGGACACTTGGAACTAATTCCAGTTGGTAACTCCCTAGCAGATAAAATAAGTTGTTCCTTATGAAGCTAATTCCTATTCTCTCTCACTTTTGTCCTCATCCCAGTGGCCTTTCCTTGCTCATCCTAAAGCAACAAGGCATCACCTCCCTGCAGTTCCAGTCCTTGAAGCAAATCAGTGCTGGCAACATCTACATCACAGACAACAGCAATTTGTGCTACTACCACACTGTCAACTGGAGCAGCCTGTTCAGCACCCCCAGCCAAAAGACAGTGATCCACAGGAACAAAAGGGCAGAGAACTGCAGTAAGTACCTGCTGCTCACTGCCACCAGCTCACCTGGGGGCTCACTTACAGCATCCAGGCATTTGGCCCAGTCTGAGCAGGAAAATGAATTTTTTTTTAATTTTTCTTGGACGAAGGAAAGGGAGCAGAGAGAGAGCTGCTGCATGATGGGAATGTTCCAGCTTCACAAATATGAAATCCAAAGGCTGTCAGTGGAGTGTTCATGGCTTTACAGCCCTTTCCTTATGGGGTGGGATTAGCATCTTCTGCTTCCCCCACCCTAAGTGGCCCTATCTTAATCCAGAATGGTGCTTTTGAGACTGTTCTAGGTCACCAAGTTCCCCCTTTTCATATTTGACTTATCTGATAAAAAATACTACTTCAAGAAAGCTTACATGCCAGTACCTAGGCTAAGCTCATAGTACTGAAAAACCAAAGAAAGCTCTGTAGCAGATAAAATAACTTGTTTATATAGAAATCAGAGAGCAAATTGCATCAATACAGACATGTTGTAGCAGCGATGCAGTTCATTTTAAGCATCTGTTAGACTGCTTGCAGGAGAGGAGATTCATTAAATTGCTGTATGTTTAAGTGATATTGCTACTTTTTGTGCTCTGACCAGCCAAAAATGTTTGCTTTGGGTTTTTTCGAGCCACGGTCCTATTTTTGACTTGCAATTTAGTCGTTTCTTTCTGTTGGTTTGAGGGCTTTTTTGTTTGCTATTTTTGAGGGATTTAATTTCTTTTTTTTTCCCCTCTTCCCTCCTTTTGAAGTGCTGTTCTGCTCTGTCTTGAGAGAGTGAATGGCTGTGCTCATCACTGTAGTACCTTTCAGTGGTAATGAATTATAGCTGGAGCTTTGTCTCTGCTGCTCAGTGACTTTTCTAATCTCTCCTACCATGGAAAAGCCATAAGAAGTACAAAGTCTTGTTTGGTCCATCTCCACATAGTTTTGGTTGTGTGGCATTTTCGTTATTATTATTATTATTAATTTTATTAGGCTATTTCTTTACATGCAAGTCAAAAAAGTGACGTTTAAGAAAATGCTGTGACTGTGCCTGAATATGTAGGGTTTTCCTTCTGCCCCTACATAGAAAGCCAGCTACAAAAATGGAGTATTTCTTGGAAAATAGATGTGCTGTCAAGAAGGATGGCACATCTGCCCAGGGATGGAGCAGTGCTTTTTGCTTTCCCCTGCAGTGCAACAGGATCATGTGGTGAGGAACCACCTAGTTCTGCACTAGTGCTCTAGTAACAACTGTGTTTTGCATGGTAAGAAGAAAGAATTAGCCCTTCTGAGATCTCCCATATGGAATTTTTGGGGTGACAGAACAGAAAAAGGAAGAAGCTCAAGGTTTTGTTGACCATGAAAGAGTCACTAAGGTTATATTCCCAGATCTGAGTAGTTCCCATCTTGCCAGGAGATACATGATCTCGTGAACCTTCTGGAAAGCACAGGTTTCCTCCCTGCCAGATGAAAAACTGCTTACTGTGGGAGAAAAATCATGCTCTGATGTTTTCTTACACCAGATTGGCTCTAGCTGTCTGATTATCATGCAGTATTTAATGAAAGAACAATCAACTTTCCTTCATTCCCAGACATACAAAAGGAAATTAAGCAGTTATAAGGTGGAGCACAGGCCTCATGTCTCACATAGTAATGATTCCTATTTGCTTCAAGCTTTCTGTAACCTCTCTCCTCTGTAACATGTTAGGAGACAGTGGGAAATCACTCAGGTGAATTTTGTAAGGTGCTTTTTTCCTTCATGGAGTAGTTTCCCATTTGTTTTTGAGAGCTTTGGGACACAGCTGAACACAGCAGTTTGCAGCATCATCTTGCATTAGTTGTCAGGGCTCCTTTGTGAAATACCTCTTTGCCCTTTCCTGGGATCACTCAGTTTGAATCCCTTTGAAGCTGCCACAGCTACTGAAACATGAGATTCCAGAGCAAATGGAAACTGGGATGTGCTGTCACATCATCTCTCACATGGAATGTCTTGTCACTACATTTGCACACAAAGAGAAAATGTAAACTTCATTTCACCTCTAGCTTGGTGAGGATTTGTTATAATAGACACTTGTCATTTTTCCAGGAAGAAAAATACTCCTAAAGACATTTTAGGAGAATTAACACTGTGGGAATCTTAAAGAGGAAAACAAATCTCATCCATTTACGTTTTAAGCAGGTCACAACATAAGCTCCAGTACCAAGGGGCTGGTTTTAAAAATGGACTCTGACCTGTGTTCATTAAATGGACGGTGTATAATGAGCATAGGCCAGGGGTCAAGTGGCTCCAACTGGGAGGCAGCACAGGAGCAGTGGCTTTTTCTCTCCAGTTGGAGGGCAGTGCAAGCCCAACAGGAGCATTGGATTCTTCTCTCCAGCTGGGAGGCAGTGAAATCCTAAAAGGAGCAGTGGATTCTTCTCTCCAGCTGGGAGGCAGTGAAATCCTAAAAGGAGCAGTGGATTCTTCTCTCCAGCTGGGAGGCAGTGAAATCCTAAAAGGAGCAGTGGTCTCCTCTCTTGGCACATCTGTGTGAGTGAATTGATTAATTTTTGTGCCCTTTTGAGAGCCAGCATTAGCTGAGAAGAGCTTTGCTGCTGCTTCAGCTCTGCCTGTCAGCCAGCACCTCTCTGGGGTTTAATGGGTTTCTGCTCTCACTAAACTCTGCAGGATCACTTGGGGCAAGGCAGCCATGGCCCATGGAGCCAGATGCATTTCTCCAACACCCTTTGGAGCATCTGAGAGGACTGAGGCTTTCACTAGTGAATGTGCAGATGACCCTGAGCTGGAGCGTGTGTCCATCTGCTGGAGGGCAGGAGGGCTCTGCAGGGAGACCTAGAATGGTTGGATGGGTGGGCAGAGTCCAATGGGATGAAATTCAGTTCCATTTTTTTTATGGAACAGTCAGAGGTGAGTCATGTGAAATATGAGCGCACACAAAATAAATGCAGGGGAAAAAATGTTCTTTTATCCAAAGTTACTGGAACAATTCTCTCAGCTTTAGTGACATCTGCAGTGTAAGGTGAAACCCTTCTAGGCAAAGGTTGTTAGAGATGTGATTATTATGAATTATATCAATCTAGCCACCAATTAACAACTTGAATAAATGATTACATTCATTATTGGGCATGATGTAAAGCTAATTGAAGTCTGCAGGAGTTTTTCTATTCAGTTTATGGCGCTTTGGATCAGGCCCAGAAGCATATAGCCAAATTAAAATAATTTTTTTTTTTTTTAGGTGGTAATTTTCTTGTATTCTGTTTAAGTTGAACACATTGTTTCTAACCTGTGTGGCCCCAGTAATAAAGAATGGGCCTTTCTCCTAAAACTCCTGGCAAAATCCAGTTCCTGCCAAGAATATTACTGTTATTTCTTTACATACAAGGCCATGTGATGTGCTGGAGCTGCAGAACATGCTCAGCCCATGGAATTGCCAAATAATGTGTCAAAAATTGAAATGTTCCTTTAGCCATCCCCACAATTAAAGAAGAGAAAGGCAAGAGAAATGAGTTTTTATAAGTTGTCAAAACAACCACTCCCTCCTTGCCAAGATTCTTTTATGAAACCATTTCAGGAAGAAATCATAATTTTTTTGTTTCTATTACCTCTTTCATAAGACTACGGGCACTGTGTTGGCTGCATTTCAATGGGGTAATCATGATTTTCTTTACTGAAAACTCTTTTTATTTGTATACAGTTACTCACTGTATTTTTGGAGCTATCTTGTAATAATATCTCTTGTTATTTGTACAGATATTTTACTGAAATACTGATAAATTCTGATACCAGAGTAGTTTGAAGGGTGAGAAGAGTGAAAAGAAAGGAAATCTCTGTAGTAAATCATAATTTCAGGTTACAAAGAAGATGAGAAAGCAAACAGGGAACTGTCTTTCTGTCATGAGTATGGAAAAACAAAATCAGAAGAGCCAGCAATATTCTTAAAATTAAAGATGAGAAATAAGTGGATCTCCAAACCAGGTTCAGTTTTACTTTGTTGCCCGACAAAGATTTAAAATGAATCATTGATTAGAAAAAAAAACCTATATGAAACTATATAAAAAGTTTGTTCAGTTGTGACTAGGATAGTTTCTGGGTTTGTGGGTTTTGTTGGTTTGTGGGTTTTTTGTTTTGGTTTGGTTTTTTTTTGTTTTTGTTTTTTTTTGGGGGGGTTTTTTGGAGGTTCAGGCAGTGGCAGCATGGTGGAACTACTGACATCTGATAGTTATTCTAAAAATGTTTCTATGCTTAAAAAGAAGTCAGGACAGTAATGAGAAGCTGAATTTTGTGTTTGTGCTGGTCTGGCTCATTTGACTGCAGCAGCAGAGCTCAGGGAAGGAGGACAAAGCATCTCTCTGAAATGGCCCCCTGAGTCCCTCTTGCTGTGCTGGAATCTGTGATAATTAATAACTTTAAAGCACACTGAGCACCTGGAACGACTCTGAAATGAAATAACTTTGTATTTGACTGTACCTGGTTTGAGCTTTGAGGCAAAAGAAAAACCAAAAAGATACTTCTGAATGCCTTTTGGATGTCAGCATTAAAAATCATATGTGGTATAGAAAGGGAAAAAAAACTAAATCCCAACCTTGATAAAACATGTTCAGGCTTCTCATGCCTGAGGTTATTTGTGGTGTATTGAGTAAGGAAGTATTGGAGAGGGGGCTAGAACTCAAGCAGCACGCCTCCTTTTCATTTATTATTCCTCTTAAGTTGTTTCTGATGCTTTAAAAAGTAAGCAAGTGTCAGTATTGTTTCCATCTCTGATATTTCAGGTCTTTGCTGGGTTTAATTTCCTCAGTCCACTGTGTAATCCATTTGTGTAAATCACTGCATTGTGCAAAAATAAATTCAGATAATTTCTGTCCCTTCACATGCCAGGGTTAGGTTGAAACTGCATGCAGATTTCCTTCAGATGCTCAAGAAAATGTGTTTCCCTTTGCTCTTCACTGATTTTCTCCATCTGTCTCATCATCTAGATATTTACCCAGAGAATGATTTATATAAAATAGAAATACAGTCTTACACTGTTTGAAACTTTCCCTCTAACCCTTAGTTCATTGTATTTTCATGTGGGCTTAAGAGTTTTAATATAAAGGCTTTTTGGCTCTTCAGGTGCTTTTGCAGTAAATAATTTTAAAATCACAATTAATGGTGTATTTCCTTCACTTATTTTCCTGTGATCCATAAGTTTTATTTCAGGAAGTCCTCAATTCATAGGTAGCATTTTATATTTTAGCTTAATAGAACTTTAGTAGATTCAGAGTTGATTTTTTGAATCCTTTAAATTTTTGGCATTTTCTGTGTCATGTGTCAGGGAATTTTACAGGTTGATCTTTACTTTCCATGAAGAAAAATCTCAGATTTTAACCCAATTGGATTCCTGTCTCTTTGAATGCCCATGAGGGACTGGGAAGAAGCGGTGAACAATTGTTTCATGCTTACTCACCTCCTCCTTGCCATGCAGGATTTTAGAAGCTTTCATCATGTCCTTTCTCCCCCACCTCTCTGGTTATTCCTGGTTCAGCAGCTCTTCTCTGGTTTTGCTCACCCTCGCAGCAGTCTCTTAAATCTTTTTCCTGCTCAGTTTTTCCTGAAAGGAGCAGACCAGGAGTGTGTACAACATTCCAGCTGAGTGCTCTGTGTATTTGCGTTGTGGCACAATTATAATTTGAGGCTTTTTTTCTGTCCTGTGATTTGTGGAAGAAAACTTTTTATAAAAAACTTGTAAAAGTTATGAATTAGGCAGGTATTCTTATTTAGTGCTGGGTGCATGCAGGGAAAGTTCTTTAAAGAATGTGTGTGCTCTCTGTGAGTCTAGTTTATTTTTTTGTCTCTTAATTTGTTGTATATTTATTAAGTTTCACAATAGGTTTATATCTATTTCTATTATTTATATAATTTATATTTCATTGATATAATTTTACATAAAAATACAATATATATTCATATTATATTTTTATAAATAGAAACATAAACAATAAATATATAATTATATATGTTATTAAAATAAATATATTAAATATTTTTATCTATAATAAATGTAGCTACATCAGAGAAGGTTTAGGTTGGATATTGGGAAAAAAATTTTCACTGAAAGAATAATAAAATACTCGAATTGTCTTCCTAGGGAGGTGGTGGAATCACCAGCTCTGGATATGTTTAAAAAAAGACTGGACTTGGCACTTGGTGCAATAGTCTAGTTGTGGTGTTAGGGCATAGGTTGGATTTGATGACCTAAGAGGTCTCTTCCAACCTCATTATTCTGTGATTCTATAAATATATTCTATATGCATATATTATTTTTGTATAAATATAATATATATTTATATTTAATTTCTATTATTTTATATTTATTTACTAATTTCACATTACAATTTATTCTTTTCATTTCTTGTACAGACAGAGCTCTTTAGTTGTCTGTTTCTTGTAGTTTCAGTTTTGGTTTGCTTTCTGTTTCAAGGTCTAAGGGACTCTTATCTTCTTCCAGTTTGGAAGTTTACATTCTTTTTATTTTGTTTGAGATAATTTTGTAAGTTACAGGTTTTTCACGAGTATAGTAAATTAATTAGACTAAACAAGTTAAACAATTCAAAACAGCAGACTTCACTTATATCTGAAATGGATTTCTAACCTAAGTGAACTCTGAAATTCATGTCTCACCTGCTCCTGGGAAATGGGGACACCCCGGTTACTGTGACATTCACATTCTCTGGACAGAGAGACAGAATTCTGTCTCTCAGGAGAAGCACAGAGAGAAGAAGAGAAAACAATCTTTATCTGTGCTCCTTTGCTTTCCCCAATGGAATGTGGTGTGGAGATTGTTTACCTGCAGTGATGGCTGGGTTGGATTCTGGTGCAGGTTGTTTAGGTTCAGTGACCAATTAATCCAGCTGAGAGTCACGAGTTTGAGTTAGATAGGTGAGCAAGAAGTAAATGTGTAGAATAGGATAGTATCTCTTTAAATAGTACATTAATGTAATATAGTATAGTTTTAATAAAGCAGATCCTTCATCCTTCTGATCTGGAGCCAGACATCATCATTTCTTCCCTGAGCCGAGGTCACCGCGTTTGACTCTAGGTTACATTTCCGAGCACGTTGGATGCTGCTGGAATGTTTTCCCTGCTCTGGGAGGGCTGAGTGCCCTCCTGACAGCTCCCCTGTCTCTGCAGCTGCTGACGGCATGGTGTGCAACGAGCTGTGCTCCAGCGACGGCTGCTGGGGGCCAGGGCCAGACCAGTGCCTGTCCTGCAAGCGCTTCATCCGGGGCAGGACCTGCATCGACTCCTGCAACCTCTACGACGGGTAAGACACTCCCCTTGGGCCTCTCCCCAAGGCTGCTCATTGGCATTCTTGAGAGCTTCAATCACCGAGTCACTTTGGGTTTGCATTAATCAGTATCTGGCTCTATTGCCAATGTTACTGATTTTGGGTGAAAAGTGCCATGGGGTAAGATTTAAGAATTTTTAAATCTGAACTTGTGTGGAACGCTTTCCCTGGTGTTCTGCTGACCAAAGTTTTCATGCAGCATCATCACCTTGCACCTTTTGCATTGCTGGTAATGTGGACAATTTGATTTAGGTGAAAAGTTACAGAAAAACTCTCATCATTTTCCCCTACTTGATACCCTTATTGAGAACCATACAATTAAGTTCTTTCAGATGAGTTGGATTCAGGCATCTGATAAAGAAATTCTCTAAATAAGGACCCCAAAGTAGAAAAACTCACTTCCTTTGTGATAATGCACCATGTAATTAATTGTACACAGAAATACAAATTTAGAAACCCAACAGGAGTTCTTGCCCTTTTTCCTATTGCTGTTTATACTGAGGGAATACCTCCACAACACAAGGTGGTTGAATCTGCCTTCTGACAGAAAGATAAAGCTGAACTGAGCCAAATGAACTCCCACAAATGCATGACAATATTCTCAACTTTTCCAGCTGGAGAAGGCTTGCAAAAATGACTTTGTCAGAGCACAGTTTTATGTGCTTAAAAGCTCCTCTTCTCTCCTCCCCCTTCACCCCTCCAGTAAGGAGAATTGCAGACCCCAGCTGTGCTGTCAATGCACTGGAATAAGTTGGTTCTGTCAGTTCTGTCCTAAATATGTGAAAATATTTATAACCTGGGCTAAGGAAGAACTTTTTTTGTTTGTGGGAGAGCTCTGCATGTTGATGTTGTAGGGCAGCAACAGGGTGGGGGTCAAGCTGTATTTGACATCTCTTTCAGTCCTCAGCAGGAAAAATCCACTCCCAGAGCCAGGGAAGGGTGAGCTCCCCTGCAGCACACAAGTGAGGTTTTCTTCAGCTCCATCCTGGTGTCCTCAGCAATCCTAATGGTTGTAGAGGAATGGAGGGTGAGCAGTGACCACCTGAGCTCAGAATCTTCACCCTTTACCTGGATAAAGGTTCTGGAGCCCCCTAACATGAGTGTGTAGCGCATCTGTAGCTGGTTAATGCAAATATTGTAATTGGTTGATGCAGCAAGATGGGTTCCCCCTGCAAAGCTTGGCTTGGTCCACTCTGAGCCTACTACAAAGATTCAGTCTGTCTTTAGTGGGAGAGAAACAATTTGCTCAGATGTGAATTCTTCTTGGCCTTAGAAGAAGGTGGGATGGATTGTGCTGGGAGAGTGCTGGAGTTTTGTGGTGGGGGATAACTGGCAGCTGAAATGTTTGAAGGAAGAAATTCAACCTGCCATCACTACCTTTTTTCCCCTTTAAAAGTGGTTAAAAAAAAAAAAAAAAGTCGCTTGAGTGGTAGTTTCTTGTGGATCCATGAAATAAATGAGTAAAAGGATTTGTTTGGACATTTTATAGATTGAGACCTCAGTCCAGCGTTATTGCTGGAAACATTATGAGCCTTTTGGAGCATGGGCTTTAAAAACATGTGTTCGTAGAGCCCTACCTGCAACAAGGGCAGCTCTGTCATCAGTGCTCACATGTGGCCAGTGGCTTCCTGAATCTGAGCCACAATCCTGTAGGTGAAAACCAAGAAGCCAGCAGTTTTGTCCTGTTAATGAAGTCTATTTCTGAATGAGAGGAAGGCCCTCACTATAAGACTATAGTTTTATGTTGGTGAGGGAGGTGTTTCTGCTTCACCTGGCCGTGGATGAGGTGGTGGCCTCAGTGCCCCTGAGATCACTTCCAGCCAGGTGAGCTCAGTTTTGGCCTGGAGTCAGATTTCTCCTAAACCTGCCTGCAAAAATATTTCCTCAGGGAATTCCGAGAGTTTGCCAACGGCTCGGTGTGTGTGGAGTGTGATCCTCAGTGTGAGAAGATGGAGGAAAACATGATCACCTGCTACGGGCCGGTAAGGACAGAGCCTGCTGTGATTGTAGGGCTTTGCTTTGGTTTGCTTTGTTATGGTTCAGGGTAACTTGCAAAAAATGTGCTGAAGGACAGGGTTTTCCTGCTTACAGACTTGAAAGCAGCTACTGCAAATTGGTGAAACAAAACCAGAAAAACAGAAAACACACATATTCTGTATGTAGGGAAGGAATTCTGCTTGTGCTAAATTGATGCTGGGATCTGCCTTGGATCTGCCTTGGATCTGCCTCCTTAAGAAAGTGATTTTGAAAGTTTTCCTTTTCTTTTCAAGTTGTCTTAATGCTTTAGTGGTACAGAGGCACACAAGTTTTACAGTTGGGATTTGAGTGCCCTCTTTTATTTCTATTTTCATTCTTTATACACCCCCTCCCCCCCAAAAAAAAAAAGTGTGGGAATTTGTCTCAGTCCCTCAGTTTGAACAATATGCTTTTTTGTACTTAGCCTTTAGGTTCTTTTGATAGCTAACATTTTTCATGCATCCTAAATGATGGTTAACTCTTTGTCACCTTTATAATGGCCAGTAACTTTTCTTTCAAAGGTTGTAGCTCATTTTGAAGGTAGACGTTGTCTCTTTCTTCTAGTTTCCTGTGTATTGCCAAGATTAAAAGTCACTGGAATTGAGGATTTGTATTTTAGGCTATTCATAATTGATAAAATATAACCTGTAATTTATCTCCTTATTTCTGTGACTTACTTACTGAATGAAAAAAAGAAAGACATCATAATTTTTCTTACAATACTGTGTTTTTCTGCAATACAGCCATAAGGCAAGAGGTTAACGTTTCAAGTGTTCAGCCTATCAGGGAAATTTGGATTTGTAGCAGGCCTTATGGACATAAAATCCTAGGCCAATACTCAGCCTGGACACCAGATTTAGTTATGCACTGGCTCATCATCACAGCTTTAAAGTTTTACTTTTACATTGTCCAGGAGTCTTGGTTTGTTGTTCTTAACAATTGGGTCTTGGTACGTATTAAGAAGAAGGAGGACTTTGTAGTCATTTATCTTGTAGAATAAAGAACCTTGTAGTCCTTCTTTCTTGCTGTGACCAGATGCCATTTGGAGAATGCTTGTGGAAAGTAATTTTGGGGTGCAGAGGTAGGAGACCCCACTGAAGGCTTTGCAAAGGTGGCTCAGTGCTGAGTAGTGCAGCAAGAAGTTTCTCAGAATTAAAGTGGGCGCTGACTTCACTGCCCTAAGCACACCGACAATATTAAGAAGCTCATCTAGAAGCTGGTATTTAGTCTTTCACTCTACAGAAGAAGCTAGTGGCCAAAAGCAGCAGGGTTTATCTGTCTGCAGCTCCCTGACAGAGGCTGGAACCGTGCAGGGGATTCAGTGATCCTTGGGAGGAGAAGCTGCTGCAGGTGCTGCTGAGTGTGTGCCAGTGCAAAGGACAGAGTAACTTCAACGCACTGCATTTCTTTCCTCCATGCTCTCCAGGGACCTGACCACTGCACAAAGTGTTTCCATTTTAAGGATGGTCCAAATTGTGTGGAAAAATGTCCTGATGGCTTGCAGGGGGCCAACAGCTTCATTTTCAAGTATGCTGACGAGGATCGGGAGTGCCATCCGTGTCATCCCAACTGCACCCAAGGGTGAGTGCCAGCTCTGCAGGGAGCCATCCAAACCACGTGCTGCTCCCAGCACAGGGTGCTTTATAGCTAGTTTGGCTTAGTAAACCTCTTGTCCCACTCCTGAAAAGAGAATATGCAGTAGGAATTTAACCTTTGATTTTCAGGTCTCTCATGATGTTCAGGTTTTAGTCATGAATGCCCAGCAGTTTCTCACAAAAAAAACTTTTGAAGACCACAGAGAAGAACTTTCCACAGCAATGCTCTCAGCTTTCCTTCTACACTGGTTTGTAGCAAATGCTGCCCTTTCACTTAATTTCAGGCCTGTAAAATGACATTTTTTTTAGTATTGCTACTTGGTATTGGTGAACTAAGCCTGCAGCGCTACTGTGAGACAAAAGTGTTACTGCTCTCCTTTTCCTACAGGTACTGATGCACAGAGTTTGAAACCAGATTTTGTACAGGAGCCTGAGACTGACCATCAATTTCTGAAGTCCCATAAAAGGGCCTATAATAATTTTCTACACTTGGAATTTGTTACACTTGGAATAATAACAGCCCATGGATCAGAGCCAGAATTAAGAACCTGTACAACACAACAGCAATAGTCACATGCACACCTCTAGTTTTGCACAGGCCACATAAGTTATTCCTGCCTTTTCCATGGGGCAATTCAGAGTGTCCAGCATACAAAGAGAGGTAGAGGCAGCAATGGGAAAAAGAGAAAACACCAGCCAGTGAAATAATCTTCAACAAGAGGCTCTCATTGTTTAGCAGCTAAAATTAAACCAGTAAATGATTCAATGTAATCTTGATGTCAACAGCTGTTGCCATTCAAAATGAGACCTTTTGCTGGTTTTGCAAATCTAATTACAATAGAGCCATTAGGGAAATGAGAGGGAGATCACAGAGACACAGCCAGGATCTGTTACAGATTTGTCTCCCCCCAGACCCTTTAAATCAGTTATGCAATAAGAAAAATGCTGCTACTGTGGAAAAAGAGGGTAAGAAGAAATGATATTCAAAGACAAGCTCAATCCAGGAGCTCTGGTCCTGGCTTTCATAGATGGAGAAGGTGCCAATGCTGATCTAATCTGACAAAACCACCGATGTGTGATGGATTTACTGTCTGCCCAGCACAGGAAGTGCCTTGCAGCTCTCCTGGCCTCCAGAGAGAAACACTTCTCCCTATTCCCTCCTCTTTCCTGAGCAGTTCTAACTGGCCCAGCTGTTTCTAGTGTTTGTGGCCCAACTGTGCTTCTCCTAGACCAGGAAGAGAACAGAAGGTTTTCCATGCCATTCCACTTCTCCATAGGCATTCGCATTTTGCAAGTGGTTGTATAATTTTATCTGCCTGGATTGAGAAGGGAGGTTTTTATGTCTTGTGCTGAAAATGGGACATTCTAGTTCGTGCACAAATAGGAAGGGCATTAGGCAGTTCTAGCTGACCTTGGCAGTCCTCATTGGCAACTTGCTGACCTAGGGTTCCCTTATGCCAAGTGATGTTGTCCTTTTAATCCTTGGACTTTGTTGTCCCTCCTTTCTGTTTTCTCCTCCTGATGAGGTGAAAGAATGTTCCACAGTGTGCCCATCCCCAGAGAAAATACAAGTAAAAGAGCCAAAGTCTCTCCCCCAGTTACATACACAAAGGCCATGATGTTCCCATCTCCCAGATGAGACTTTTCCATGACACTAATTTCCCTGTGAAGATCTTTATCCTCTTTATTAAAGAGTTGATGTGTCTATTCCTAGGTATTTTATCATTTTATAATTATTTCCCTTAAAACAATGCTCTCTTCCCCCCAAGTCTGGGTAAGCATGGCTTACTGTTCTTTTTTAGGGCTCCTAGAGACTTGGTGGCATGTGATTATGTTAATGAAGCTAATAATGACTGCCCAAGATATCTGGGGTTTGCAGATTGCCCATCTCCTTGCCAACATTGTCAGGGGCTGAATTTGCCCACAGAGAGAAGGGAAATCAGTTACTCTCTCCTTTCCTCCTTCAAGGCTGAGTTCTCTGGTTTCATTCCCTTCCCTTAGAAAGTAGTATTTAAATTCCCCTTAGTCATGATTCTTCACTGAAATAGGTTGTGGAGAGAGCACAGCTTGCTGTTTGGCTCATGGCTGAAAGGAAGAGAGAAAACTTAATTCTGCTTCATCCCTCACATCTGCTCTCCTGGCTGCCAGATCAAGTGCTGGAATTACAGCTGTGCCCTCTCAGTACAGCTGGAATACCCATCCAAAAGGGCTGAGCTGCTGCAGAGCAATGTTTCCCACTATGGTATGGTCTCATTCCTGCAGTGCTGCTCTCTATCAGCCAGGCTCCTTGATAAAATAGGTTATTAGTTCTCACATGATATTTCCAGTTATCCCCACCAATTGTCACCAAGGCAGGATCAGTCCCACCTCTGTTTCCTGTGTTTTGCCACAAATTCCATCTTGGCATTTGCGGAGGACTGCTTTAGTGAGGTTTGCTAGCACCATTCTCCTCCCTTATTCAAGTGTTTCTCCTAACAGGTGGGTGATTATCCAGCCCTGTTAATGATCTTGCTTTGACCAGAAGAACTGTCAGACAGGGACTTCCTTGGGTGCAGCAACAGTGCTCCTGCCCTTATATCCCTGTGACAAGCATCAGCTACTTGCAGCCAGTTTGGAGCAGATCTGAGGCACGTGGGACAGCTATCCCACTTAATTCAAGAGAGTTGGAAAGCTCTTCTTGCAGAGCCAGCCAAAACTGAACACTTCCACAGGAATAGAACACTAATTACACAACAGCAAGTGACAGCTTGCTTCCTTGCTGGGCAGGACACAAACGGGAGATCTCACTGGACACTTCCCCTCACCATACAAACACGTTTTGTCACACAGCTTTTTGATGAGAGGGCACTGCTCCTCACCAAAATTCTCTTTTCCTTCTAAGCCATGACCAGAGATGTCAGGGGAGCTCCAGCAACACTGTGTGGCCCTGAAGGGATTTGAGAGCAGAATCACTGTGTTGCCTCTAAATCTTAGGTGCATTTTTAGGAAGAAAGTTTGAATTCCAGATGAAAGAATATTGCAAACACACTCTGGATAAGGAAAACTGTTTTGTTTTGCAAATTTTCCTCCTAGCCCCTGCTCAAGTTCAACTTTGTTCCTCTCACGTGAGTTAATTCCTCTCACCTGTTAGCTCAGTAGCCCTTAGGTAGAGTTGTCTGACCTTATCCATGACAACAGCCGGTGACCACCACAAAAAAAGGTTTTCTCCTGCCCAGAGCTAATGCACTTACAGCATTGTAAAATCAGTTTTGTTTGTTTCCAGTGACAGATTTTTGAGAATTCATCTGGCATGGAATGGCTTTGCTGCCCCATACCTGTGCAGTTAAAACCCCACCTTTCAATCTCAAAGAAAGCTGATAAATGATGATATTTCTGGATTGTTTCTGGAAAAAAAAAAAAAAGAAAAACAAACAAAAAAAACAACCAGTTGTTACTGCAAATTTCAAAACCCCAGATTTCCTTTCAGGGGATGATTATCCATTTAGCTAGATGAGCTCCAAGTATAATTTTCTGGATAAGCTGTATTGAACCTTTGTAAGGTACTACTGAATATACTGACTATATAATTAATGATTGGCATGTATCAACTAACCAGTTCATTTTACAGAAGCAACTTGGAAAAGAAAATACCATCCAGACTCCAAGCAGCAGGAACACTGGGTGTGAACAGCGTGATGTATGATTGTGTCAGGCTTAGATGGGTCAAAAAGCCTGAAATGAAGGGAGTTCCCTCCTGGGGAAAAATACCTGATGACTTGTGGTACAAAATACCCTGTCAATAAATATTGCCAGTGTTGTGCTTCACTGCATGTAATCAGGACAGACACTCAGGGAACTGCCTAACTAGGAGTAAGTAACGGAATTGCACCTGGACAGAGTTTTCTCTTTGGGGAAGCCAAGTCCACTGAAGAAGATGACACTTGAAATAAAAATCAATGATACTTCAACTTGCACTGGGTGTGGTCCAGCAGTCCCAGTCTGGATGCAATCCTGTTCTCCAAATGAAGTGACTCCAAGACAACAGGCTCTTGATGTCAGTCTGCCAGTTCTCTAAACCAGTGGCAGGCTCTCAGACCTCTAATTTGAAGGTGCCCTTCTTTTTATTTACAGCAAGAGTCTGAGCTCAGCTTTTCTAGGCGTGGTAGGAAATGGACAATCAGAGCAATTCTTCAGCCTCCTTCATTGCTGAGCTTGTTTTCTCCAAATTGCTGAGAATGCCATGAGAGGAGGAAACATTCTGAAGTGCTGATGCCCAGAACAGCTGAAATTCCAAGAGATCTCTCTATTAAGTTTTTGAACTGTGTTAAATCAACTCTCACATTTATGCATTATCTGGATTTTTAACACATCTGTTTTTATGTCTGCACATATGCTGGAGGAAGCAATCATTGAGGAAATCCTTGCAGTTCGTGTTTGCATGTCAGAGTAAATGTCTTATGTAAAAATAAGAATTCAAGCAAACAAACAAAGGGTAAGGTTTACTAGCTCTGCTCTCCCTGACGAGCAGGTAAGGGGAAATTGAATTCAGACTTCGTTTTATAATGGCAGAGTGATACCAATTTAAATGCAGCAAAAGTTGAGGAGTGGCAAGTGATGGTGAAGCAGAAAGAAGATCTCATGGGAGCTTATTTGAACTCTCCGATTTTTTGACACGCATATCCTTCCATCAAAACCAACCTGAAAAAACAGCAAACTTTAAAAGAGTTTGGGATCACACCTTAAATTTAAAATGCCTCAACAGAAATAAGTTGCAGTCTAGTGATGTGTCAGATCACTTCTGCTGCCTGTAGTAGATGTACAGCCAAAGGGCCTGTTAATAAAATGGCTCTGAGATCTTGTTAAAGAGTTCAAATAAATGGTTTGGTTTCCTTAAATGCTGAGGGCTAGATACTCCCCATGGCTAGAATGCCTAGCTGGGTGTGCAGCACCGAAGGGCGTCTGGTGTTTTTAACCCCAAAAAGCTCAACTTTAGGTCTCTGAGAATCCTGACTGCTGTGTAAATGTATATTTGACTTGCTGTTTGAATGCAGGGGACTAGGAAACCAGTCGTGCTCTTCCTGGGAGCAAGGGAAATTCACACATGCCACACATGTGTTCTGCAAACTCTTTTCCATGTCTGTGTTTTTGTGGTGCTGCATTTAGTGATTCCTTGCATTGCCAGTTCCTTTGGTGAGCACCTGCTGATTGTGCAGGTGGAGGACTTCTGGCAGCATCTAAGGAAAGCAGAATAAAATGTCTGAATCAGCAGACACCATTTTGCTGTGGTTTTTGTTGCTGGAAGTTGATCCTTGAGCTTCCCTGTTAAAAAAGGATCTTCAGCTTCCAAAATATTTCTTCACTTACCCTGGCTGGAAACTTAGAACAAAAACAAACAATTACATCAATTACAGAAAGAAAAGCAAGTTCTGGATTGTGCTTCAGGAAATCTCGACTTGTGAATTAACAGCTTTTGTGTGGTAATCACTGGTTTGATGACTCATAAAAACACGCAGGAAAAGCAACCCTGTTGTCAGGACTCCCACATACACAGGTGAAACCTGCCTTAAAGTGCTGTTTGAGCCAAGATATTGTGGGAATCCAGGGCTTCCCTCTGGCTGCCCTGGAAGGCCTGGGACCCTGGCAGGGGGTCAGGAACCCCCCTGTACAGAGCCCCCAGAGACACTGTCTGTGATCTCTGTGCATGGAAAAGAGTTTTCAATCTTACAGGATGAACTACAAGCTCTGAGTGTTTGATATGAGTAATAATTAAGTGTGGAACGGGTGCAAAAGTAAAATTTTAGGATTCTAGATTAGGGGTTAAAAGGGGACAAGATGGAGGAAATTGGGTGTGTTTTGTCCTTTTTCTCCTTCATGCCCTCCATGTTTCACTGTAGTGTTGGCATTTTTCTGTTAGTTTAAGTTAGGGACACACTATTCAACATAAATGATAGATAGTGGCACATTATTATAAATATAGCACACATAGTTTCTGGTATATAATGTTTGTAACATCCCACTGAGGGGCAGAGCCCCACACGCTGCCCTGCAGGACAGACCTGCGGCAGGGCAGCAGAACATGTTAGAGACAAACAGAATAAACAACCTTGAAACCAGCACAGACGAATTATGACTTCTTCTTTAACAAAGCAAAAAGACAAAAACTTTCTACAATCTCGGAATCATCAATACCACAAATTCCAACAGATATGGCCTGCCTTGGGATGCTGTTGCTATTGTTGTTCTTGCCACAAGCTGTAATTTTGGGTGACATAGGCCTCTCCTAGTGAGAGAAGAGCTGGAATGAAGAACGCAAAGGGGATTCCTGCTGGTTGGGTGTGTCGATAACAGCTGTCTCTCTTTCTCTCCCTGTTTCCACTCTGGATTTGCTGCAGGTGCATAGGGCCACACCTGGAGGACTGCATCGGGCTGATGGATAGGTACTGGCTGGGTGCTGGCTGCCTGTGTGTCTCCATCCTGCACGTGTGGACAAGGGCGCATGCGCGTGCATGTCCTGGTGGTTTGACGTGGTTTGTTCTGTAATTGCCTGCAGGTGTAGAGGCCCAGCTAGTCATGACTGCATTTTCTATCCATGGACACGGCAGTCCACGCTGCCACAGCACGCTAGGTAACATCCCCACCCCATCCTGCCCACCTGCCTGCCCCAGGAACGTCATAGCAGCCAGTTTGAACGCACAGCTTAGGGAGATCTGCCTCTCTGCATCCAACTTTGCTTCCTGTTTGAAGGCTAAATAAATATTCTACTTGTGCCTTTTTTAAAATAGTTTTTATTTTTAGCTTGAATCCTTATTTAAGATTTAATCATTAAATCAGTAAGGATTAAATGCTGCAATTTCCCACAGACATTCATATTTCCAGATTAAATTGTATTATATGGTAAAAATTCTGGTAAAATTGGAATGCACTTGTTTTCTCTTTATTGGGTTTTTTTGTTGTGATTGGTTTTTTGTTTACGACAAAATTTAAAAGCAAATGAATATCTTTCAGGAAATGTTATAGCAAAACAAAATTTCTTCCTTAATTCAAATAAAACTTTTTTTTTTTTTTTTCATTTTCTGTTCGAAAGAAAAATTGTAACCTTGCAGCAATTTTATTTTTCAGTAATGACAATTGAAAGAAATTAATGTGGGCTTTATTCTGCATTCTTTTTTATGAAAGCCCTACATTGCTATTGAGTTTGTTCATTCTTAAATTCAAACTGGTTAATATGACTTCTAGGCTTTGGGATTACTCTCCTGACCTAAGACTAGATGAAAAATGCATAAATTCAATCAAATCCACCTCACTGAGATTTTCAGTCTGAGTTTTTTTGTTGTCTTTTTCAGAAGGTTTTGAGGTTGCCTTTCCTTCCTAATTGTGTACATAATGTGAATATACCTATTTCTAGTTTATGAGAGAGAATATATTTGGACTTGAGAAACAGTGCACTATAAATGCTATCAAATGGTACATTTGCTTATTAAATGGGTATCAGTTCTGACTTAATTCATTAACCAATGAATAAGCAACAGGAGATGAATTTCTCAATATTTCCATGTTTCAATATTTCAATCTTTCTGATCTGGGATATCTACTTTGAGATACTTCTGTGAGACCTCATTTTCAGGTGGACTCCTCCAAACAGAGCTGCCCCAGTTTTAAGGGCCCCAATTTCATCAACTCTACTCAAAGCACAAATACAGAAAATGTATTTTTATGATTATTACTATTTCCTTAAGGGCCTTATCAAACTACAGAAATGAGAGGAATTGTTTTATTGTGTTCAGTGGTTTTACTCCTGCTCCATTCAGTCTGCAGGGGAAGGCCCTCAAATGTTTCCTGTTTCCTTTGGATCTGATGGATAATTTTTTTTGTTTGTTTCAGCCTTGCTGAATTTATTTTAGGGAAATTACTGCCCCATGTTTAAATGTCAGTATGTATTCTTTCACTTTAAAGGCAAAGAAGGAAACTTCATAGCTCTATATTAGATATGTGAAATTGTGCTTTTTTTTTTTTTTTTTTTTTTTTTTTTTTATTGTGACAATGGTTCATTCTATTTGGGCTAAAAATGGGCAAACCTGCACTGGCAAAGTGACACTTTTTTGTTACAGTAGGGTTGTAAATCTAAAAAAGATGTGTTTAAATTTAGCTACAACCTTCTTCAAGTCCCTTTAACAACTGTGCACCCTCCTGAGACTTGTAAATCTTAAATTAATTAATAATCAGTCTGACACTTATCTATTGACTTGAGTTTTTTCCATTGATGTGAATTATCAGGGAGTAGAAAGGGACAGAATTTTCTGCTGAAAGTGAGAGCAGGACTTTAACCCAAACAAGATTTTCCTCATCTTCACTATTTCCATTTTCATCGCAGTGTTGCTTTCCTTTCCAGTTTTTTAGTTTGCAAATTGTTTATGCCATGATCCATTGACTTGAAGGCTTTTGTAAGAGTGTGGTAGAATAGCAAAAGAATTCTTTCTGTCATCTTTAATCAAGATGAATCAGATGTGCATCACGTGCCTTGTTTTCCAAATGGCTGGTAAAACTTCAGTTTTTCTGCTTATCTTTAGTCCCTTCAAGTTTGTGGGAAAGGAGCCTTGCTTTTGGCATAGTTTTGTTTTGGTTTTTTAACCTTTTGGTTCAATAGAGTTCTGTCCAAAAGAACAGCTCCTCATGTAGCTTCCTGTATGGATTATTCCTGTAGGGCTTTGGTTTTTGTTCCACTTTCCATACCAGTCTTTCCTAGAAATTGCCAAAGCAAAGATGAAAAGCAGAACAAATCTGGCCTTTGCCACGATGCCCAAAGGAGTTATCCATCCTCCTTTGCTGCCTCTTATTACAATGCCACTCCTCCTTCTGCTACTTTCTGGCAGTTGCATTCAGGTTTGTTTTTTTTGTGTGGTTGGACTAGCACACAATAGAACATTCCAGCATATTCTGGAACAATCAGCAAAAAGATGAGTATGTCTGCTCCCAAGATTGGGATGACTGTTGTCTAAAAGGATGATTCAACAGCTGTAAAAATAATGCTCTGCTGTTCATTAAGACAATACTCTAGAGAGTCAGGAAAGGCTGGTTCCTTTCAAGTTCACCAGAAAAATTTGGCTAGTGCAGTTATTGGAGCGAGGCTGTGGACAAAGCTCTTACCTAAAGTATGAATTTTAATTGGTTTATCCTTACTAGGCTTCATTCAAATTAATCCTAGGAGAGATCATCAAAGGAGGAGTGAAGTTTTTGTTTTCTGGTGTGTGTGAGATTGTATATCTAAAGATGTGATCAGGAACATGTGTTGGATGTGATAGCAAAGAACCAGCACTGATGTTCCTGGTCTGAGTAAGCTGGTGTCTCTGTTTATGCCCCAAGAAAATTTCATTTACATTTCCCTTTTAACTAACAGAAACTAATTAGCCAGGCCCACTATTGTCAAGTGCTTCAATAGAATGTTGTGTAGATGTTAACTCTAATTACAATCCTATTGCTAGTTTTGTATCCTAAAAGGATGTCCTCTCAACAAATCATCACTTCCTCAAAAAAAAAAAAAAAAAAAAAAGAAGAAAGAAAAAAAGCTGGTTTTATCTCCTGCTTATGTGTACAAGAGCTAATTAGCAGTAAACCCTGTGTAATGCAGGCAAATCCTTTCATAGCTGTTTTGTACCCTGTCACAGTATGACTTCAACAGAATTTCACAGCAGCTCTCAGTAGTTGGTGGGGAAGGGAAACCACCTCTAATAAACTGCTTATGTTCATGGTTTTCATGGTGCTCAGCTCCATTGCTTGGAGGAAAGCACTCCATATGCTCTCTGCTTTTATGGAATAATTATGTTATTCTGGAGGAGCAGAGAATCTCTGTATAAAATAAGAGGGAAAATAAGATCTGTGAGTAGCAGCTAAGCTATGTTACTTGGTTGGTAAAATATGCTACCCTCAAGAGACTCTTAATATGGAGCTTTTTGAAGCTGTATCGGAGCAGAGCAGTTGAAGAAACAGGTTTATTTTTTTAAGAATCCAGACTATAAAACCAGACCATTTCATATCCTTCCCCAATGGGTTGCATAGATATTACACATCATCAAAACAGACAAATTCACAGAATCACAGAATGAGCTAGTTTGGAAAAGACCTTTGAAATCATCAAGTCCAACCTATGACCTAACACCACCTCATCAACTAAACCATTGCACTGAGTGCCATATCCAGTCTTTTAGTTTCTTTTTGCAGGGATGGTGACTCCACCACCTCCCTGGGCAGCCCATTCACCCTTTCTGTGAAAAACTTCCAAATGCCCAACCCAAACCTCCCCTGTGTCCTCCTGTCCCATGCTGGGAGAAGAGACCAACCCCCATCTGGCCATAACCTCCTTTGAGGTTCATGGAAGAGATTGACAGATAAATCCCAATTCTGTGGGTGAACGTGTCTCTGCTGAGCTGGTTCTGAAGCCAGACCTTTGCTGAGGGTACTTTAATTCCTGCCATGGCATTTCCCTGCCTGGAGCTTTAGGAGGAGTACATTTGGAGTACCCCTGTGGCATGAATGAAAGTCACTGCAGTCAGTGATTCTGTGAGCTTTTCCATTTTTTTACCACTTCCACATTTTAAGACTGGTCTTCTTGTGAAAGGGTGTAAATGGGTATTCCTTCTTTCTTGTTGTACAGGTACAATCCTAGAAGGGTTTGGGTTGGAAAGGTTATTCCTTCTTTACAGGTACAATCCTAGAAGGGTTTGGGTTGGAAGGGTTATTCCTTCTTTACAGGTACAATCCTAGAAGGGTTTGGGTTGGAAGGGTTATTCCTGCTTTCCTGTGGTACAGATAGAATCCTAGAATGGTTTGGGTTGAAAAGGACCTTAAAGTTCATTCAGTTCCAGCCCTCCCTGCCATAGGCTGGGACACCTTCCACTACCTGAGGTTGTTCCAAGCCCCATCCAACCTGGCCTTGAACTTTTCCAAGGATGGAGCAGCCACAGCTTTTCTGGACAACCTGTGCCAGGGCCTCACCACCCTCACGGGGAAGAATTTCTTTCTCATATCTGACCTAAATTTCCCCTTTTTCAGTCTGAGGTCTGACCACAGTTAATAAATGCTCAATGTGTTAAAGCTTCTGTTCTGTACTACGTTCAGAAAGATTTATCTGTGATCAGTGAGGGTTTGTGCTTCATCTGCTTTTCTCAGCAGGGTTGGCTGGTGTGGACTCATGGTGTGGAAGGGCTTAGTAGGGTATTCTACTATAGAGAGAAATACTCTAGTAAGGTCAGGAGAGTGAAAGAACTGGAAGCAATTCTCACACAATGCTGTTTGAAATCTGTTCTGTGGCTCCAGTGGTTTGAGGGTCCTGTTGAGAGAGGGTAGGATAGAGTAAGATCAGAAATCTGATGTTCCTAGGAGTTTGTTATACAAGGAGCAGAATGTGAGCAATAAACTCTTGCAGGATCTTGGTACTGTTGATACTCATTGACCAAGTTTCTCAGTAGCTGTGCTCATTTTTGGTAAGAAAATTCTTTGTTGGAAAATTGATTAAATTATCTTTACTGAAACTGTGAGCAGAAAAAATGATGAGTGATGAAGGCCAAATGTGATAGGTCACTGCTGGAAAAAAAAAAAAGAAGCAATAGGCAATGCAAATTAATAAACGGTTTGTTAGAATGGAAAACAACACACAGTGCCATTGCAGAAGTGATTGCTTTGGTTTCTCATTACTCTTGTGTTGTGGGTCTGTATTGATTTGGCTACACAAATAATACATGATGCAGAGATAAAATTTTGCCATGGAGAAGTGACCTTATTAAAAAGCAACAGTATATATATCTCACCACTCTCCAATGGGTTTCTCTCATGGCTGGAAATAAGGATTTAATTTAGATTTAATGTTTTTATAAATTAATTATCTATTATTAAATATACATTTGTAGAGCTTTAGAAATATGGAAGATGTAGGGTTGTTTAAATCTCAGTGAATGGTTCCTTAATAATTCATTAATATTTAATGCATAATAAATCAGAACTAAAGATTGTGGTCTTACTTCCAATCTACCTGTGCAATGTAGGACTGGCTACTCTTTCTTAGTTATAAAAATTTACATGACAAATTTTGAGTTGAGAGCCCAGCCCAGATTTAATTCTCTGCAATTTGGCTTACTCCTTGTGGCCTTACTCAGGTGTGAAGAAACTGCATGAAGCAGGAAGCTCTTGGCTGGGGTTGTTTAGAGCATTTTGCTTTTCATTGCCATGGAGCATAGAACATGTATTGCAGATGAGAATTTGCATATTGACATTACCTTTTTTTGTTTGTTTTATACACCAAAACATATGTTTACTTCTCAGCCAAATTGCAACAGCTTTTCCAGCATTGAATCAAAACTAGCTCATGATGATAGTATAGTTGTCTGTCAGTCCTTTTCATTTGTTTTTGCAGGAATGGAAATACCAGTGTTCAATTTGATACTTTACTAGTGTGTAGCAAACACAATGGTAAAGGAGTTAAAGTAATTAAACAAGCTTATTACCTTTAAAGAAGTTAAAGTAATTAAAGAACCTTGTTGGTTTCAAGGAATTAATGAAGTCCTGACTTTGGTGCTATGAGGGGGAAGTTGTACCTCAGCATTTACCAAAGGTGGAAGCATCACCACAAATACCAGCAATCATTCAGAAAGAGAGCATTAGGAAATCAAGCCATCAGACTAAATTACTTAATCTTACTATGATTTTTTTCCATGTTGTAAAGTAAAGTAACAGGCTGGGAAAATGTCATGTAAATTATCTGTACCTTTGGGTAGTAGTTTCAAAAAACTAAATTCAGTTTCTAATGGGAAAGGGGGGCTAATACTAAACTCATTCACCATGCCTTACTCTCTCTTTATTAGTTCATCTTCCTTTGCATCTCCTTTCCGTAAATTAGAGGTATTTTGCCTCTTTTCTCCCTGGTTACAGTGGTAGTGGAGAGAGTTGAACAAGAATGTAGATCCTGTACCTTCAGAGAGACTGACTGTTTTCCCAGCAATGTGTGTTAGAGAGGCTTTAGAGAAAAGCCATTGGAAATAGCATCTTGTGTCTTGGAATGAAGTGTAGGAACTCAAACAGCTAAAGCTTATTTTGGCTGAAAGTGAAGGTGTAGAGCCAGATTCTCCTCTAGAAGTACACAGGTAAGAAGACAAAGTTTGGTTGAGGATGGCACTGAGTCTAGCAGACTGAAAAAGAAAGTCTGTGAGGTATAAAATGGGTGAAATCTGAAAGACGTTAAAAGCAGCAAAATGCCAGTGCATTTCTCATGAAGCTTATTAATCCCGGAAATGATTTTCTGTGATAATGTTCTGTTCTCCAGCACTAGAACTTGTGAAATCAAGACTGGGGATCTTTTCTCCGAGCAAGACGAGTTTGTGCTGAGCTTGGAGGCAGAGGGTGGTGTGGCTCCCCCTGCCATGTGACAGGACACCTCAATGTCTGTGACAGTAGCTTCCAGTTGTGATCAGCTCCTGGCTCATGGTCTAGAGCTGTCCTAGCTAGAATGTCCTTTGAATTTTGATTCAGAGTACTGAGCTGGACACAGACAAGCAAATCCAGCTGCTGAGTCCTGGGCTTTGGCTCCTGTCAGCTGTGGGTGAGGCATAGAGTGAGAGTTCCACGTGACTTTACACAAGATTTCTGTTCTGTTCACATATGCTTGCTCATCAGCAGTTAGGTCAGGTAAAATTCTGTGTCTTCATAATGTCCTTTGCTAGGAGTGATGAGAAACTCATTCAGATCTTATATGTACTTTTGTCAAAAAGCTTCATGCTTTTTTTTCCAATCTGTTGTAAATTTTTAATGACCTATCTTCACTTGCTGGTGAACAAGCTCTTTTACAGATGTATTGGCTGTTTCATCAATAGAAGATAGTATCAAAAATCATTTCTGTAGTTATCTGAGATTGAACAAATGATAAAACAGGCAAGGAAAGATTATGGGATAATGTGAAGAGCAGGTGCTGTCTAGTTCTGATTGAGCTTTTCTTTAGCAGAGGGTTGTGAGGAGGTAACTGTATTTGCCTGATGTGGTACATTTCTAGGCAGAGCTGGTGGCTTCTCATACTGGAGAGTTGTGGCATTTATGCAGAAATCTGAGAACAAATACAACCTCATCATCAGGACAAGGGCCAAGCTTTGGTTAAACATGGCCCAGTCGTGATTTTTCAATGATACAAAGTTTTCTAGTAATGCCTAAAGGAAAACTCTCTGAAATGCAATCAACCTTTTTAATGAAAAGTGTGAACTTCTTCCTCATACAATTTGTCTTGGACTCCCAATACTCTGCCTGTGACATAGTGTGTCCTTTGGAAACACAGGATTTCAAAGCAATACACCAGTGTTGGAAACCTCTTAAAATGCTCACTTGGATTTTTGTTACATGTTCCTATTGTATTCACTGTTCCATTTTAACTCATAGTTCTCTGCTTTTAAATCCAATAATGTTTAGATGTGTCACTGAAATTAGGTAGTACAGATATGTCTTAGAAGGCACAGAAGCTGTAAAGCACCATAACATGAGGGAAAAGAAGTGATGACAGCAGAAAAGTAGCAACAAGCAAAAAGATGGAAGATGTAGTTTTATTTGTTGCCATTTCTTTTGCTCAAGTTAATCCTGCAAGGTTAGAATCTGTAGGCCTGATGTCAGAGTAGGTCTGAAGGCTGAAGAGGAGACAAGACACTGCAATCACTGCTTTTGGTAATAAAGCAGTAAAATAAAGTATGTTAATCTTCAAATTGGTCAGAAAATAAGGTTGGGAACATGGACCAGGGTATGCAGATCCTGGAGGCTGGTTGGTCAGAAGCAGAGAAGCTGCAGTGGTGTGGTAGACTGGAGGGAAGATGTGTAATTCCATAATTGCACATATAATTTAGCAGCATGGCAGTGGCTAAACCCATCTCCTCCAAGTTCCCAGCTGGCTTGAATCAGTCCTGGGGATATTTTCAGTTCTTGCCTGTGGTATATGTATCCATGGGCATTGCTCTGCTTGAGTGAACAGCCTTCCTTAAAAAATATGTGCAAATTTCAGCAGTAAATCACATCTTTCCCTGCCCCTAATGGACCGATGAAGGGAAAAAATGAAAAGGTAAAAAGTATTCCTGCATTAAAATGGACCACTAGTTGTTAATCTGCATAGTCTCAATCACAGCAGGGATAATAGACAAAGAACAGATTGAAGAGATAATATCCTTGCTTTAAAACTGTCCCATCTCCCATAGATATGCTTTCCTCTCCCTCGTGGCAGTGATGTCCTCTGCATGTGAATAACTTGGATGCAGGCTAAGCCCAGCTCTGAGTGAATTCTCTCTACTTTCAGTTCCTGGATCAACCAGTGGATCAAGGCTGCAGATTCCGAACTTGGGGATGTTTGAGTCAACTTTTAATGAACAGATTTTTAAAATAGGAAAGAATTTCCTTCAGAAAACCTCCTATTTCCTTCAGGAAACTTCCAGTGAGAAGGGTATCACTCAGAAAGCAAGCCAAAACCTACAGCTGTATCAGTATGGTTGGATGTAGTCTCTCAAGCTTTCATCAGACTTTTTGTGCTGCTGATTACTTAAATACTTCAAATACATATATTTTTGAAGTGGAATGAGAAGCAATCCCTTTCTACCACATGACAGAGGCAGGGAAAAAAAGAGTTATTGAAGCCTACTCTCCCGTTGTTTATTTTTTACTTTCTTGACCTCTAATGAGCTTCAGACTCTGTGAGACCTCAAAGGCACAAAATGTCAGCAGGATCCACTGCTGGTACTTAGCTGTGGGGATTTGGTGGAATGGGGAAAGGAAGGGTGTTGTGACTGATAGAGGAAAAAGAGATTTTTAAGCTGGATCACCGTTTCCCCAGATGCTTGGCCTGTTCTGTTCTGGAATTTTAGTAGCTGTCGGAAGATGAGTTTAGAGGAGAGCAGTGACAGTGGGTGAGTTTGGTGCTTCTGTGCTGAACTTTTCTTCTTAGAATGGCCTTTGGGGAAATGCTGGCAGTGGGATGATGACTAGAATTAAGAGGAGTTGCAAGATACTCTAGAGTTTCTCTCTGCTTCATTTGGTAACATAAGAATGACGGATAAATTATTAACATAGAAGAACTTCTGGGCATAGTATCATATAAGAGATAATCCTGTATAAACTTGTGTCAGAAACAGGATATCAGTTTTATATGAGCTTTTTCCCCAGTAAGCAAATGGGGTTTTCTAATGATTGATGTAATTTGTGTAGGATGTTTAGACAATATGCTGTTCCAGTAAAATAATAGTGATAAATCCAAAAGCATCATCAGGCATACTCAGAGAAATTCCTTATACCCTGCTCTTTATCTGCCTTCAATTTTCCTCTATATTTATGAGCATTGGCTGCATTTCTTCCCTGCTATGCTCCACAAAGAAAAATTCTACGTATTTAGAACTCAAGTGATGAGTAGCTAAAATCTGTGTTGAAGTTAAGAGCATCATGGCCATTGCTGGTGTTCTAATAAATGTCTCAAATGCTGTATTTATATAAACATGTCAGTGCAGAGTGAAGTGTGACTGTTTTCATTTAGGTTTTGAAGGAAAGATTTTTAACTGTAGGTGTACATGAATGTACGTAATACATGAAAGATATGGATGCATATTTCCAAACACATCCTGCTACAAATCCTCTGTGCACTCTCATCTCAAACAGGTTCAAAAGATGCTTTAATGGCACCACTTGTTAAAAAAACCTCAGCTGAAACCTGTGTAAGATCTTAGTGCAGAACAAATTATTGGATATGACAAGAAACTTGAAGATGGGAACACAGTGTGATAGTTCTGTTCTCATCTGTTTGTCAGTCCCGTCTTGTTATAGAATCAAAGAATGGTTTGGGTTGGAAGGGACCTGAAAGATCTCCTTGTTCCACACCTGCCATGGCAGGGACACTTTCCACTGTCCCAGGCTGCTCCAAGCCCTGTCCAACCTGGCCTTGGACACTTCCAGGGATCCAGGGACAGCCACAGCTTCTCTGGGCACCCTGTGCCAGGGCCTCACCACCCTCACAGGGAGGAATTTCTTCCATATATATAATCTAAATTTCCCCCCTTTCAGGTTTGATGTCCAGTGTCCAGTGCTGAACCTTAGTCTGACTGTTCCCTCCTGTGCAAGGGCTTGTTCCCCTTAGAAAGGTGCTTGGGCAGAGGCTGGGGCTCTGGTCAATGTGCAGAATTTTTTCTTCATAAAGGAGAAACATAAAGTCATAAAGAATTCAGAGGAAGGAATCTGTTTCAGAATATCAGACTTGGTCCCCAAGTACAGTCTTTGGAGGCTCTGTACTGTGAAATACTCCTGGAGCGTGACAAAGCAAATGCTTGCTGTCCCAAACGACTCAAAGCTGGAACAAGAAGCAGTCCAGTGTTCTCAACCACAAACAAAATATCTGCTCTGTGCTCCTAAAATCTTCTGAATGAGTACTTTCAGGAAAACCTGGCATTCCAAAAAAGCAGGCAGGTATAAAAAGAGAGATAAATGCATTTTTCTTAATAAAGATTTTGATTTGGGAAATAAAGTAAAAATTAAGGACATAAGGTAGAGAAACCTTCTTGCATCTTCTTAGAGATAGACAATCCACCTGTGCAGTCTACAGGCACAGTTATGTGTGGGTTTGGATATTTCTTCTGTTGAATAGCTCAATTTCAACAAACACTTAACTGAACTTCAGTGAATTATAAGCACTTTCCACCAGTGGAATTCAAAAAGTGCTGTAAAAAAAACATAATAAAAGAAGGAGCACAATATTAAAACACTTTTTCTCCTGATAGTTATTCAAAATACTACTGAACATTCCTTCATGTTCTCTATTGTTTTTTTTTAATAAAAACCTATTGCAGAGCAAAATGTTCCAGTTTTGAGCTTGTCTTGGTTAGAAAAGACAGGCGTCTGCTAAGGTAGGCAGGAGCCTACCTTGAAATGGAAAATGTAAACCCCTTCCCTCTGAATTATTATAATTTTGAAATTAAGGGACTCTCAGGCAAAGATATGGGAGTAGGAATAGCAGTTCCTTAATAGGAAAATGAAAAAATACAAATAGAATTGTACAAACAAATCACTGCCAGAGTCAGAACATGCCCTGACACGCTGTGGGTCAGGGAGGTGGCAGCAGCCCCATCCCATGGTGGCTCAGCCCTCCTGCAGTGCCAGCTGTGCTTCTGCTGGAGCAGGGATCCTGCACAAGGGGGGAGTTTTCCTCTGGAGCTCCAGGGCTGGTGGAGATATGTTGCCCTAATTTTTTGAAGTGTTAAGTTTTCTTTTATAGTTCTTTTGAAAGTTTTAAAGTTCTCATAAAACTTCTTTAGCCTTCTGATAATATTTACATATTTCTACTGGAGTTCTCACGCACCATTCATGTAAATAATGATTGTTTTGTATTCTTCTTTGTGAGAAGAGAGAATTGATAGACTGTTAGTTTGACCAGTGTGGTTGGAGAGGTGGCAGTTTCATCCTCCAATCCACTGTCACTTTTAGAATTCTATATATTGCAAAGTCAGAAATAAAATTGGCTCTTTTTCTCTTTTGAACTTACCAAGCTTCTGTGTACTCAGTTCATGTCCAATAGTGACATAGATGGGGCTGGGCTTCCTCTGGGAATGCAGTGGGGAAGAAAGCTGCTCCTCTGGGAATGCAGTGGGCAAAGGCTGCTGTGGTGTCCCAAAAGTCAGATTATATCCAGGTAGGAATGTTTGGCTCCTCCCCTGGGTGGAGCATCTCCCCATGGGATGATGGAATTTTCTCAGCCATGCAGGGACACTCACTGGCCATGAACAGAAGAGATCTCCTGGAGGGAGGATTGGCTGTGGAAGAGATAAAGAAACCTGCCCCACCTCTAACAGATGGTGATAGAACACACAGCCCCAGCCACGTCTTCCAACCTAAGACAGAGCTATGGTGTGTATTGTCCATATGGCCCAGCTCCCACTGGATGTTTTAGTTCAGATTTGATTTGGGTTCAGATTTCATGTGTTTCTCAAGCAATGTAACATGCCCTGCTACGGGTTGTGCTGCCCCATGGTGCTCCTGGATCTGAGAGTGAATGAATAGCAAACAGTGCCAACAAGGCAGGCCGTGTTTCCATTGGAGAAAAGTGTGTTTTCTGGATGAATATTTTCATGTACACAGGCATGATGTGGACTGCCACTGGTTGCAGAGCAGCAGGCTGAGTTGATTGCTCCTAATAGGAATTCTTTATGCAGAGAGAAACTCCTGGAGTTAATGCTGATAGTTTTGGTTTCAGAGCAGTCCATCAGAATCCATGGTCATTACAGCTCTAGTTTCCTTTATTTAATGCAAAATATTATTGTTTCCAAAGAAAATGGGAAATAATGCAACTTTATGAAGCAGATTGCTTTTACTTGCTTTACTGGCTTCACCTGTGAGTCCAATCTAGTGGTTTTAACGGGCTTTGTGTCACAGATAAATCAATCTGCATTATATGGGGCCTGACTTGGCATATTTTAAAAAGAATGCTAGTCTGGTTATTTAAAGCACAAGCTTCAAAACAATGTCACTGTGCAAGCTCTTAACAATGCCATTCCTTTTTTAAGTTGAGGCAGAAAAGAAAAATAGCCTAAAAATGGCAGGGATGCAAGACATTTTATTGGGACTTTTCAATTTTAGAGGAGAAGAAGCCCATAAAAAGCCTTGATATTGATGCTGTAATCCCTGAGATTTCAGTGATTATTCCTAGTCAGATGTATTAACAGGGAGTTAAAATTGAGAGTTCTTAGTCATTTATAGTGAAAATGTAGCAGAGTGGTAGTTGTAAATTATGCTATTCAGATTTAAAACCAGTTTTAAAGAAATCCATTGTTCTCTGTGTGTGGTAATAAAAATACCACAGATTTTGAATCAGTACATATTAATGTGTAGAATGGTGGGCTGCAATAATTTTTAAAGCTATACTTAGTATTTTTTTTTCTTTATCCTCATTTACTTTGCTGAGTGAAATGGGGACTCCTGAGGTGTGAGTAGAACGTGCCTTCACAGGCATTGATACAAGAACCAGCAAGAAAAAGCAGTTTTGTCAACAGGTTCATTTTTGTCCACATGAGCCTTGGCCAGAGTGAAAGCTGTGTGATGTTAGTGATGTTTAACTGCTGAGTGGACCCAGACACAGACTGCAACCCTCAGGTCATTTTACCTATCGAAAAATTGATAGTTTGCCCACATTTAATCTCTGGATTAACTGTGGAATTGGTAGTAATTGCCTAACTGCGAGATCAGCTGTGAGTTAAAATTTGTGTTTACTCATGATAAAAACTCCCAGTCTGCACATAAATAGGGCCATGTATCAGTGTTCAAACACCCTCCAATTAGGAGGGGAGAGGGGGAAGGGTGCCTTGTTCTTGAAAAGGAGTATAAAGCAAAGCAGTCTTGGTGAGAATAACATCAGATGAATCCTTGCCACCCTTGGGGTGAACACCAGGCACTCTGGACCTTGTGGCTGTGTAACTGAGCACAGCAGAGAGATGCTGTTGAAACATCCACAAATTTGCTTCCCAGCCTGGTTGTTTATCTTGTATGTTTTAAATACTAAGATTATCTCTACAGGATTAGTAGAATCCATCAGATCTCTGAAAGGGCAGCTTTAAAGTTGGCTGAATCCCCACTGATGGAAGGGGTGAGGAATGCAGAGTGTGGGAAGCATCCATCAGGAAAAAATAATGCCTTGGTAACAAGGATTTGTGAGAAGGAACTGCTTAGCAAACACTCAAGGTTGTAATAAATCCTATTTGGATATACAGATAAAAACTCCAAGCAGGAGAAAGTTGGTACAGGAACCTGGAGCCTTCTAACAGCTTGGCTTCAAAGCTGAGTTTCTTTACATCTCAGACCAGATGGGTCAATGCCAAGGGTGGAGGAGCAAGTGGTGTTTGTCAGCTTTATTCCATGGGACAACTCGATTTCCTCTCCCCTTTCTGCTGCACTCTGCAGTCGAGAGTATGAGACCAACCCTGTACTCATCTAAATCAGTAATTAGGCTTTAATACCTGCACTCAGGGCACTGTGGGAATAGCAGATATCCTGATCTTTTGGAGTGGATGGAATGGTGTGAGCCCTGCTGCTGAGCATCCTTGTTCATCCTGGAATACTGACTTTGAACTCAGTGTCAGTTTTGGTGTGTGGGAGTGAGTGTTACGTGTTTCTAAATGTGAAAACGCAGTACCCTTTAAAAAAGAAATACATATATATTATTCATTTCTCCTAAGGGGATACTGGAATCTTTCTTTCAACTTTTAGCCACAGATACACAGTTTCTAGTTTAAGAGGCAGGATTTTTATGTTGTGGGTTTTTTCCCCTCCCACAGCTCCCCCCAGCTGATGCCTTTTCCACTTATTAATTGGGTATTCTGTCCTCAGTTGAGGGAGAGATGTGGGATAGCAAATTAATTATATGGGGTTGAACTATGATTCAGGGCCATGTTTCTTGGACTGCTAAGCCTGTTTTGATGAGCATGAAAATCCAGAAACACCTAGCAGAGATTGTTTCCATCCTCTGGAGTAGATTTCCAGTGTAAAGGAAATTTAAAAGTAGATTTCCAGTAAAGGAAAGCAGTGGCTATAGCAGGAGTTTTCTGTTGGTGGGTTAGTGGTGGAGCTGTAAGAAATGTGAGCCAGGATTGACTTTTGGCTGTCCATTAATTATGCTGGACAGGCAGGACTGGCATGGAACTTTAGCTTTTCTGAGGCCTTTCAGTCCTCCATGCTTTTAAAAATTACTTTAACATGATGGGTGCTTTTGATAGTGCATTTTTTGTCTTTTCATCAGCATTGCTCATGGAATTAGTTTTAAGTGAGGAGTAGTCTGAGGGGGGCAAATGTCAGGAATTGCAGTCATGGAGGTGGCTGTGGGACAGTAATGTAACAAAAGTAAGTGGATTAAGCCCTTAATGCCACTAGAGAAAAGGAGATTTGTGTGTCCAGCTGCCTGTGAAGCCAAACAGTTTGTTAGGTGCATATGCAAAAAAGGATTGGATTAAAAAAAAACAAATAAACAAACAAAAAAAACCCAAACAAAATGGGAGAAAGTTTTGAGACTTCAGCAGCAGCTCTGGTCAGTGCCACCTTGCAGGGATCCATGTTGAACAACCCCAGCAATGGCCCAGCAGAAAGGTAAACAGCTTAATGGAATTCATCAGTTAAAGGTAAGGCTCTGCAAGCATGAAAATAAGCAGAGAACTGAGGCAGGAGAGCTGGTACTAGCAGAAGAGAGAGAAAAAGCAAAGCCCACCCAGCAAACCCAAGTTAAAATAACCCCAGTGATGGGGTAGCAGCCTGAAAACTGGGTTAAGGAAATAATCCATGTGTGCTTGAAAGCAGTGTGAAGTGGTAATGGAGCTGTGGCTGCAGGGACTTGGCATCTGGTCCTGGAGCAAATAAACCACAGGGCTGTTGACTTTGGGGCTTAGCTCAGCAGCAGAGAGAGGAGAAGCTGCTGGGTATGTGACCACATCCAAGCGTTTGTGATTTACAGGATTTCATGCAAGGGTAGTGGATTTGGGAGTCAAGGCAGCTGATCGCCGTTTGAGTGGAAAATACAGTTTTTTTCTGTATTTCACTGATTTGTTTAGCATTTAAATGTATTAGTTTATTGCACATTGTACTATCCCTTTCATGCTTCCTTTTTAAGCTTGCCTGATAATATGTTTAGGTGGTACCTCCTGAAAATTCAGGTGTAATATAGCATATTTCACATTAGCAACTAAAACGCTTGTTTGGTGAAGTCATTGAAAATTATTTCCTTTTTTTCAATTGCCTACTAAAATTGAGGACATTCTTTCAAAGTCAGTGAGAGTTCACATGAGGAATCATAAAGATCCATTTCGAACCCCCTTGTACTCTGTAACAATAGAAGGGCTACAAATTTCATTTTATTTTCTTCATTACTTATTATATCCCCTCTAGAACCATTTCTTTATTATAGACTATCATGTAAATATTATTTGGAGTACTTTTAAAGTACACAGTACTATAAAACTTCAATTACTTACTTTGACAACTGTTATGCTAGCTGTTAATATGCACTTTAAAGCTGAGAGTTCTCCTGCCTGTTTAGTCACTCTTTGGTTTGGTGGTGTTTGTTAAAAATTATATGACTGCTCATACAGCATAAAAATGAATTTTAAAAATTCCTCTGCTCAAGAGCATTAGGCAGTACAAACTCCACAGGAGGCTTTTGGTGGCCAGTGTTTTTCATAATTGCCTTTTATAGAGTTTCTTGCAATGTAGAAAGAGATGTAAATAAAGAGCAGCATTGTTTGGGATGGATATGCCAGATTCTTTAAGCTCTGCACTCAAAATCACAGAGTAACCACTGGGGTGAGAAAGGGCAATGTGCTTTAAGGAGGAGGAGGTGGTACTGAACTCATGTTCCCCAAAAACCACAACCCATTTCCCAGCCAGACAATATTCCCCTTCCTTTATTTGCAAATTTCCATCATAAAGTCTGTGAACTGCAATAGGCCTTTGTGCTAATGTGTTTGCCCTGGGAAAGCATGGATATAAATACATTTAAATACTGGATGTGGGAGTATGAGGCTTTCTCAGAGGTAATGTAGACACACCTTCATGCACCATACCAGGTGAGATGGCACTGCTTCAGGAAAGATTGTAAAAACAAGAATAAAGAAAGGGTTGTATAAAACAATTCCATATTTCTGAGGGAGACTAAAATTTTCCATAGCTGTGTGGTACATTTTTATTAATGGGCTGTAATGTACCTTTCATCATCATTCAAATGAAACTGAAGGAGGGTTTTAGAGCACAGCAGTGACGTTTCCACAATCCTGAAAACAGTTAATCTATTTCCTGGGCTTACCAGGCAATGGTTTCAGCACCATTGTACTCTGCAGTTGTCATGCTGTGGTTTTACCCATCTTTTCAGCAACTCTCCAGCCACTGTTGGAGGGATGTTAAACGTTCTGAGTGTGGTAAGTTGTTGGTATGCTGTGAAAATGCCTAATTTAAGGTACTGCTTTGAGTTCTTCTCTGGAGGGAGCCTGATTTCTCCATTGCCTGTGTAGATGATCTCCATATCTTGCCTGGGAAGTTCCCTCTCACATCCTCCATACTCAGGAACACATTGTGTTTTTAATCTTGGGATTTTTCATGGGCTTGTTTTCCTCTGAATGCAGGAGCCCATGAGTTGATAGGGGTGGAACCAAAGCCAGCACAGGCAGATCTCTTGCAGGAACCTGCAGATTCCTGTGTCCTCATTTTGCCATTGCAGATTTGCATTTGCCATCAAAGTGCATGTTGTGTTTCCTTGTCCACACAACTCCTCACATGTGCATGGGGGTTTGTAAACAAAAAATGGAATTGGCATAATGGTTAAAAACAAGCAAATTCCTACCATGTGTCAATGTGTTTGCCCTGACTTCCCATCTGGGCTGGAATTCATGAGGCAGTTAATGAGCATTCCACGTGACTGTGTTTTATATACCCAAGCATTCTTTGGTCTCTCACCCCTAGCTGAGGAAGTAAAGTCTCTGATTCTGATTGCCAGAACCCCCCTGATTGCTGCAGGAGTCATTGGTGGCCTCTTCATCATCGTCATCATGGGCCTGACGTTCGCCGTGTACGTTCGGCGCAAAAGCATCAAGAAGAAGAGAGCACTGAGAAGGTTCCTGGAGACTGAGGTGAGCCCGGGCTGCCTCTCACAGCCTGTCTGGAGGGAAATGAAGGCTGCTCTGCTCCTATATTAGAGATGTTTAGCTCTTCCCTTACCTGTAGAAGTCCTTCTGCTTACCTGTGCAGACTAACCTGGTGAAAAGAACAAAGTTGTTTCAAGGTGCTGGTTTTCTGTACAGTTGTGGATTCGTGGCTTCTGAAGACCAGAAAAAGTTCCCTATGGTCACTAGAAGGTGTGTCCCACCAGATTTTTTAGCTCACATCCTGCTCTTCACTGAACTTCTGTTCCAGTTCTTCAATACATTTAGCAGCTCTCATGGTTAACTATTACAGGGTTTCATTCTGGCCATTTTTAGGTTGGCTTTTAAGGCTAAAGTAAGTTCCTTCAGCAAGCTCTGCTACAAACTTCATGCTTAAAGGCAGATGTTGTAACTTACTGTTGTTCCTAGTGCCTACAATACCTTTGTAGTCCAGATTTTGTAGTTTCAGATTTTGTAGTGCAGATTTTGTCAAAGGCTGTAGTAATGATCAGTAATAATCATGTATTTTATTAAGCCGAGATACTCCACAGAGCTTAACCAACTGAAGTTCACTGTTCTGCTGGCAAGAACATGTAGCAGAGCTATAGCAGAGTGCTGTGACAGCTCCATCCTGCTCTTTGAAGTGTCATTAGTGAAAGGGGCAATCTAGGAAGTATGTTTAAATGTAACATTAAATGTATATCTGTCAGCTACTGCAGTGGTGATTACTGTCATCTCCTCAGTCCTATACTTGAGACACTTTGCAAATGATGGTATTTTTAAATTAGACTGCACCTTTGTGAGATAATAAAGCTTGGAAATGCTGTTAGCTAGTGACTCTTTGATAAGGCATTATTAACAGTGCTGTTTTCTCTTCTGTTCCAAGGATTCTGCTCCCACTCAACTCCGCTCTAGAGCCTGGGAGTAAATGATTTATGCATCCCCAGTCTGTTTGCACAAGTATCTTCCTGTTTGGCTAGAATTTGTGTTGCTTGTTAAACACTGTTCAGCTGTATAGAAAGCTTAACAATACTCAGTGCCTTTACATGAATAAATCTTGCCACTGTATCAGCCCATACTTAAGCATAAATTATTTTAAGCAGGTGGTTCTCCCTTGCATTGGCTTTGAAATCCAGATTTCATTTTTCATTTGGTCAGATAAAAGCTGTGGCTGGCAATAGTCCTGAGGGACCAGGGCCTCCTACTGAACATGTGGGGAAGCTGCTGCCTTGGGTGAGAAACTGAAGATTAAATCAGGAGCATCCTGAAATGAACACACAAGCAATTAGCTTTAGTTGAAGTCTCTCTTTCTAGCTGGAGGCTGTAACAGGACTTACTCTTTCTGTAGATCATTCTCTATAAAACCCTATAAGCCTGGTTTTAGACCCCCACAACACATCCCCTCTTCTCCCTGCCATGACTGTGGCGCAGAACCTCTTTTCATCCTTCACAAACTGAAAATACAGAAGTGTGCTGCCAGTTTGCTTAATTTTCTTTTAAAGCAAACCTTTTTTTTCATGGTATAGATACTGAACATCTAAAGTAGGACAGAGGAAAGAGAAATCACTCAACTTGTTGCTGTTTGGATTTGTTATGTTTTCTTCCCCGTTAATTGCCAGATACTGGTATTTTTACCTGAACAAAACTAATTAGTCTGGTCAACTAATTAAGTAGTTCATGGTGCCCAAAGAGCTATAGAAGTAGATCTCAAACTGCAGAGCATGGTGCATTTAGCCTTGTAAACAGGCAGCTTTGAAGTGCTGCATTGTTTTCAAACCAATTGGAGTAGGAGAAGCTCTGAATTATTTTCCTCATCCTTTAAAGGAACAAAATGTTTTTCATTGTATTGAGTATTGTGCTCTATGTGTATTTTAAATTTATTTTTAAAGAAGCATTGTTTTTCTGGCAGAGATGGTATGAGATCTATGAGCATTTTTATCTGAATGTGCCATTGTGGCTCATTTTCAAAGTTTCTTGGGACATCTTGAGCAAATTGTTTAATTGCAGTAAATTAGTGGCTGTTATAAATTAGTTGACTGCTCTAAGGTGTTTTCTCCCTAAAGCTGTCTTCCTACGTGGTAAAACAGAATTTCAGAAAATCGTCCCTTCCTCAAAACAGAATAAGAATGTGATGAGCCGTTTAGTCCAGGCCATTAAAAAGAAATATGGCCAACTTAAAAGACACTAAAATGGGCAAAAATAGGATGTGGTACACTGATAATAAATGCTATATTTCTGTCATGTAGAAAATATTTATACTGCCTCCATTTTCAGAAGTCCTTGGATGTGTTACTCTGACACCAATTCAATATGCAGTTCATAACTCCATCACGCAGTTTCTGGTGGAAATTACTGCATTTGAGTGAGGACTTGCTTTATCAGGTCTCTTGGTTTCGTGGTGTTGCTCGTTTGCTTTTGAAGATGAAAAACCCTCCCAAGAGTGACAGGGCAAGGGTCAATAGATCCCCACCAGTGTCTGGTTCCAGTATTTCCTTGGGTTGGTTGCTCTCAGCACAAACTCCTGATGGGTCTCCTTGCTCAGCAATGTTTGGGACTGTTGGGTTTTCCCTGCAGCTGGTGGAACCCCTGACCCCGAGCGGCACGGCGCCCAACCAAGCCCAGCTCCGCATCCTGAAGGAGACAGAGCTGAAGAGAGTCAAGGTGCTGGGCTCTGGAGCCTTTGGAACAGTGTACAAGGTGAGAGCCTTCCCCACACAGCCCTGAGTTCCCTCTTTCACCTCTGCAGCAGACAACTTGTGCATTGCAGCACAGCAGCCTTGTGGGAATCCAGAGCTTCCCTCTGGCTGCTATGGGACCCTGACAGGGGGCCAGGAACCCCCCTGTACAGAGCCCCCAGAGACACTGTCTGTGATCTCTGCCCATGGAAAAGAGTTTTCAATCTTACAGGATGAATTACAAGCTCTGAGTGTTTGATATGAGTAATAATTAAGTGTGGCACGGGTGCAAAAGTCAAATTTTAGGATTCTAGATTAGGGGTTCAAAGGGGACAAGATGGAGGAAATTGGGTGTGTCTTGTCCTTTTTCTTCTTCTTCATGCCCTCCATGTTTGTGTTGGCATTTTTCTATTGGTTTAGGCTGGGGACACACTGTTCAACGTAGGTGACAGATATTGGCACGTTATTGTAAATACAGCACAGGTAGTTTCTGGTGTGTAATGTTTGTAACATCCCACTGAGGGCAGAGCCCCACACGCTGCCCTGCAGGACAGACCTGCGGCAGGGCAGCAGAACATGTTAGAGATAAACAGAATAAACAACCTTGAAAACCAGCACAGACAAATTATGACTTCTTTGTCAACGGGGCAGAAAGACAGAGACTTTTTACAATCTCAGAATCATCAATACCACAGATTTCGACACAGCCTGTCCCAGGGGTGGTTCCTGAGCCCCGGGAGAGAAAGGACGCTGGAATTGTGTGCAAAGAACACATCCTCAGGATCGAGTTCAAATTGCAAATATTCTTTCTTGGTGAGCAAAGACATGTCAGCCCCAGTCATTTTTACGTGCAAGAGGGCTACACAAGCTGGATTGTTCTGCTGGCAAAGTGCAGCACCAAGGTTTGCCCTTCTGCTCTTACCTAAGAGCATCTTTTATCATATTCCATTTTTTGGAAAGATGAATAAATGCTTTCTGTCATTTCACAAGTGTTACATGGGTCTTGCACCAGCAATAATACCTAGTAAAAGCAATGCCACCACCTAAACTGTCGCACTTCTTGTTTCTTCCACTTAAAAAAAAAAGATGAGTTACTTCAGAGCATACTTGAACAACAGGGATGTGAGGGTGGAACCTACAAAGGAGAAAGTACTTCAGTTAAAGAAGTATTTTTTTTTTTAAGACCTGTTGGCCATGTCCAGATCTCAAAGGCATGAAGTGGGGCTTAGTGGGCACGTCAAACCAATTCCCCAATCCTTTGGGAGCAGCAGGTGGTAGATCAGAGCACCTGCATGTGTCCTCAAAGAGGGGAGGAAAAGAAGGAAGCACAGACCAGGTCGCTGTAGCTACCAGGTCATGGGAATAGATTTATGAATTACGAGTTTGAATGTACTTAGAATGTGTCATGAGATTGACAAGAACACAGCAATAGTCAAGAATGATGGAAAAGTAGCCCAAGACAGTTTGTGAATTTTAATTTTAAATTTCCTATTTAGCCACCTAAGTTTTTGATTCTCAGGTATTAAGTAATTAGACAAACAGCCCCTAAATGCTTCATTCTAAGTATGTTATTCTCAGGGTTTTCTGTTCCTTCATGATGTTATGATCTGGTGATAATCAGTTTTGAGAGTTTACTGATGGCTTCAAATTTGATCATCAGAATCCAGACAGAAAATCCAGATTTTTTGTTTAATTATATCCAAATCAGTATCAGAATTGTATCTGAGTCACTAGAAAATGTGCATCACGTCCATGCTGCCATTACTCTTTAGAAACCCTGTTGTAGACAAGACAATCAAGGATGTTCACTGATACAAAATGTTTCATTTTACATCAGAGTTTAGTTTTGATGTTAGAAGCAGTTTTATGGAATTCTTTTATTTTGTAATTTTGTATATTCTCTGTTCTGAGTCCCATAACAGATCTGCATAACATGACAGAATGTGTCAAAAAGAACTGTAACTCTGGATCAAGTTTTTTTCTGATTATTGTCTTCTTAGTCTTCTTTTTTCTTTTTCTAGGGGATCTGGGTCCCTGAGGGAGAAACAGTAAAGATTCCTGTGGCCATCAAGATCCTTAATGAGACCACTGGTCCGAAAGCCAATGTGGAGTTTATGGATGTAAGTAAAACATGAGCAATGTCTTTGGATTTTGGCATGGGTGGTATCTTTCTGTAGCCCACAGAGGTTGTAAAGGGAAATTCTTGCCACTTTTCTTTCTTTATATTTAAATAGCAGAAGAAGGCTTGTACACAGCGCCTGGTGGGGCTGGGTTTTCCACTGCATGTGCCCCAAGATACTTGGAGTTTTCTATGTTTTCTAAGAATTTGTTTTTCTGTCAGTGTAAGACTAAAACTCTTCTGTCTCATGGGCCAGATATGTTATCTTTCTGTGGCAGAAAAGCCATGGAAGAGAGAACAGGAGTTGCAGGGGAGGATCTTACCATGCATGCAGGTCTGTATTGGTGTAGAAGCCACAGGAACAGAAATTCAGCTCAGTTTCCCCCCACTTTGGTGTTCCAAGACTCTGGGAGCTGGCAGCAGCTGCAAAGCATAACAGGGAGAAGGGGAAAATTAAAATATGCTGGATTTAAAAGCCCTTTTGCTTTACTAATCTGAAATGCCATGGATAAGAGGTCAAGATGGTAATTTCCATGAATGGTCTATGATCACAGAGGCTTTGCACTCAGTTTTGAGCTCTTTGTCAAGATCAAGGCTTACTGACACCATGAATCTCCATATCTTACTCAGTGACAATTTTTGATAAGTCATAGAAATTCACACTCTTTTTGTAGGTCCCTCTTGTGAACTTGAAAATTGCATATGGCTTTTAAGTCTTGCTGACCTGTTCTGTGTGTAGGCCTGATTTCTAAACATTAATGAGACTGTAAGCCACAAGGAGAAGGTTCTCCCATTATATAGTCTATTCTTCCACCTAGAAATGAACAGGAATGTGCAGCTATGGATTTAGGTGCCCCAGACAGCTGTTTCATGTCTGAGTTCTTAGGCAGTTGAAGGAAGGCTGTGTAGAGGAAGGGATTTCCTGTGTTTTTTACAGAGCACTACACATTTAGGTTGGTTAGATAATTTCCAACCTTGATGATTTTGTCATTCTGTGGTTCTGTTGCATTCAGTAATCATTTTGCACAAATAATTAAAAAAAATGGCAGTTTTGGCACTGTTTAAAAGGAATTAATTGCACTAAAGGGATAACAAGTATTAGATATCTTTTCTTAATGGACAAAGAATCTTGCTAATAATAGAGCTGCCCCAAGAGGAGAGGTGAGATCCAGTGAACTGGGTGTCAGTGGTCAGTCAATGACACAGATTCCAGCCTAAGAGTGAGGGAATTGTTATCACTGTGTGGGACTAAGAAATTTGTGCCAGATCAGGATCTGACCCCTGATCTGATAGAGAAATAGTAGCAATAGCTCCTCCTCTGATACTGATTAACCTCAAAGCAAAGAAAACATAAGGTCCTTGACAAAAGGCAAAGTTGCTTGTGTGAGGTTCCACAGCTCAGCTCAGGTCAGTTTGGTTCACTGGACCATACTTCCCCCCAGTGTTTGCATCAAAACATCTGATAAATGGCTCAGAAATAAAGAGCCTTTTGGGAATTCTGGAGATTTTTGGCTGTAGAGTTACAGTAGGGAAGGTTTCTCTTTAAATTAATACTTTCTCCTGAGTCTTTGACCCAGTAGCTGCAAGATGAGAGAAAAATTAAAGTTGTTTTTAGTTCTTGAGGTTAAAAATAGCCCTTAGATTGTTTTTAATCACAATAAAAAAAAATAGACTTCATCATTAATTAATACAAGTGGCAATAAGGAGAAATTATGTTTTCTGTCAGTGCTGGTTTTGATATATGTGCAGTGATTTGTAATCCTTTCCTGTACTGCATTGATGAAGATAATTAAATTTCATTCTTGTGAAATAATTGCTAATCCAGTTATACAGAGGTTTCTTGCCATCCTTACCTCCCAAACCAGTTGTTTAGCTCCTAAAAAAATGCACTTTCAAAGAGAATGACCTAAGCATTATTTATGGCCTTAATGTGACTACTCCTGCTTGTCCCAAAAAAGACATAAACATTTAAAGCATTTAAGCCAAAATTTAAAATATGAGGAGATAACCTAAATATCTTTCACTGAAATGTATGTTAGAGTAAAAAAAATGTGTTTTACTCATTGTCACTTCAAGGCTTTAGTCAGTATAGCTATCCTGATAAAACTGAACACTGTTTACTCATTTTATGAGGAAATAAACAAATGTGCATCTGAAAGCAAAATGCATCAGTTGCACTTCAGTAAAAAGAGTGTTATGAATAGTGGCTGTTGGTTAAAAGCACTTATGTCAGATTTTGAAAGGTATATAGGTGGCTAAATGCCACAGTGAACATGGTGGGGTTAATTCTTTGTAAAAAAGGGTCTGCCAATGTTGGTAGTGAATGGGAAGAGGAGGTTAGTGGGAAGGTGCCATTATATGTGTCACACCCTTGGCTTTGTAGGTGTGCTTTTTGTCAGCAATTACTTCTTCCTGGGCAAGTCCTTATATCTGTAAGTAAAAGCCAGCATTCCTTTTAGAAAGGCTCTGGAAAATGGAAAGGCTTTGGACAGAAGCAGTTTGTGTGCAGAGGGAGTACTTGGGTCACTTCAGTGTCCACAGAATTGCTGCTGTGGGTGTTAGTGGCACTGCCCATAGATCTGGTGAAATCTTCTGATGCTGGCAGAATGGGAGTCTAAAAGGGCTCTACCAGCTCCTGAAATTCTGCTAAACGTTATGCTGAAGGAGTAAGGAAAATAATTTTTGGCTCCTGGGCTGTCATTTCAGCAGCCTGGAGCCCTGCTAATGGAGCAGTAATGACTGTCATGATATAATGCCTGATGTCAGCTCTGCTGCTCTGGCCAAGCACCTCCCATCAGGAGATGATGGATTGGCCACCATCCAAAAGCACAGCCATTATTTGGGGTTTTTCTTGAGGGAGCCACGGCAGAGTTTGTTTTCCAGGCTTTCTCCACCCATTCCCAGCTGGCCCTTTCCCTTTGCTCCCTGTGTTTGTCCCTAGCTTTGTCACTGCAGTAGGTCTGTGTCTGCTACAGCAACACAAGCTGGAATCTGCAAAGTAGCCTGGAGCAGGGCAGAGCCAGGCTGCACAGGAGGCCTTGTGCAGATCTATCAATGAAGGTTTACCCCATTTCTCCACATGTTTCTGGGTGTATATTGTGTATTACAGAGTCTAAAGGATTTTCCCCTCAGCATGGCCGTGGGTTTAAGTTGCAGGGCAGAGTTTCTGCTCTGGCAGGTGCCCAAAAGGGGGCTGGAGTTTGAATTCAGAGTCCAAGTGCTCTGCCTGCACCAGCAAGACACATGGGCACCAGCAGGGAGCTCAATCCTGCTCCTCACCCTGAGCCTGGAACTGAATATGTGATGGTTCTGAGTTTTATGGAGAGGAGAGAATATTGTGGTGAGGAAAATAGGCAAATGTGCAGCTGAGAGGCTACTTGATAGTAGAACAGGGACTTACAGTTTCACTTGGGAAAGCAATTTCCCCTTCTCAGCCTCAATTTGTTTGGCTGTTATGATGGTGTGATAAGTCCAGTAGCCATTGGTGTGGTCAGATGGTTTAACATCAGCCCAGATACTCAGCTGACAATGTACTAAATTCTAGAGACATGCTGCAGTTGGAAAGTACAGCAGTCTTTGAGGCTGAAAACATATCCTTAAAAAACTTGTCATGGAGAAACAGAGAGTTGATGAGGGCCTTTCCTCCAAGCTTGATGTTTCCAGGAAGTCATCCTATGAGCTGTGGTTGTGTCCAGGATTTTGATCCACTTACAAGTTTAATCTGTCCTCCCTGAGTTTAAATGCTCCATTATCTGTTAGACTATAATTAGAGGCTGCAAGCACAAGTCAGCATACACAGAGTTCCTTGGGAGTCCCTGAGCTCATTGAGATGAAGACAGTTTGACTGATGGTGGTCAGCTGATATTGGGCCAGAAGCTAATAATAGAAGGCAGTGCTGCTTAGCTAGGTGAGAAAGTTAACTTGGGAAAAATTAAACTGAAGGCTTTGGGATTTATGGCTGGAAATAAATTTCCCATTCTCATTTGTTTCCTAGTAAGAGAGCTTCAGAGGCAGTTGGTTTCCTTTATGGTTTTATAATTAAGATCTAGAGGCTTCCTGGCTGGGTCTGTGCTCGCTGCAGTTGCTGCTGCCTGCAGTGGCAGCACTTGGAGTGTGGGAGGACATTTGTCACACCAAGTGCAGAGGTGGTGAGTGACAGTGACCTCCACCAGGCATGGAGCAAGCAAATTAAAGCTGCATGTAGGGGATTGACACCCACATCTTTTATTTATGTCCAGCCTAATGAACTAAATGAATAAATCACTCAGATGTGCTGCAGAAACAGCTTTTTCTAAATTGTATGCCTGTCTTACAGTAAAGACGAGCCCTCAGCTAGAGGATATCAATATCAAACTTATCTTCAGTTCAGAGGATCGAAGACAAAAAAATCATGTAGCTGACTAGAGAATTCTTTCTCCTGTTCAGCTGAAACCCCACAGAGATATGGATAGGCCTAGATGCTTTCTTTGTTTCCTCAAGTATGTCTAGGTGGGAAGTACAGCTAGCTAGCTAGTCAGGTGAAGAAGGTGAGAGAAGATTTACCTTTTCTTGGTTTCCACTATTGGCTTCAGGCATAGAAAGGTTCTAGACTGAAGCTTTTTGGTTCTTTTCTTGGCCCACGGTGGCTTTCACAGAGCCCTTGAGGCTACAGACACACTCTGTGACACACAGTTTCTCAGCTGAGGAATTGTGCATTTGCCTCAGGTGCATTTGCCCTCAGCCTCCTTTTGTGCTTGCCTTATGTGACTATGTGGATGACTGGTTAAATATGTTTCAATATTTTATTTATTTAAATATTATTTATTAATATTTTAAAATATTTTTAATTCCTTGTACACATCATGCTCCTGCCCAGCCCCGTGTTTGACCCAGGTCTTCAACAGACCATGTAGATGCTCCTGAAATTCTGAAAAGTCATTGCTGCTAGCAGTAGTTGCATCCAGACACTCCACAGTCCACAGACATTCCACCTGGGAAATACAAGAGTTAATCCTGGATCTCAGTTGAAAGGGCAGGTTTTGGATCAAATGAAATCCTTTATGGCAGCAGTGAGACATTTTTCCTCATCCTCTTTTGCTGTCATTTCCTTGCACATCCTCCTTTCCAGCTGCCATGAGGGGTCTGTGAGCACTGCCTGGCTCTGTGCTCTACTGCAGCTCAAACAGGTTTTCACTCTATCATGTCAAACTGCAGGAGGTGGGGGACAAGGGGTGACATAACCCCTGTGATTGTAGGAGTGATGGACATGGCCCCTGTGATTGTAGGAGTTAACATGACCCCTGTGATCGTAGGAATTATGGACATGACCCCTGTGATTGTAGGAGTTAACATGACCCCTGTGATTGTAGGAGTTAACATGACCCCTGTGATTGTAGGAGTTAACATGACCCTGTGATTGTAGGAGTTAAGGACATGACCCCTGTGATTGTAGGAGTTAACATGACCGTGTGATTGTAGGAGTTAAGGACATGACCCTGTGATTGTAGGAGTTAAGGACATGACCCCTGTGATTGTAGGAGTTAACATGACCGTGTGATTGTAGGAGTTAAGGACATGACCCTGTGATTGTAGGAGTTAAGGACATGACCCTGTGATTGTAGGAATTAAGGACATGACCCCTGTGATTGTAGGAGTTAAGGACATGACCCCTGTGATTGTAGACCTCCTTTTGTGCAGCCTCCCCCTCCTCCCCACTCGTGCACACTGTGAGTGTGAGCAGACACTCAGAGGGGCACTCTCTGCCTCTCAGTCCGGGGCACAGGAGCTCATTGTGATGGCAATTACAATTTCCAGCTTCTCCAGAGATGCCAGAAATCCAGCTGTCCTTGAGAATGCTGCATGCCAAGCATAGGCCCCCAGAGCGCTCAGCCTCTGCAGTAGCTGGAAATCTGATCTCTGATGAAGGTGAACTGCTTTTAGTCATCTGCAGATTAACTGTTTCAAGGCTACCTTTCTGTTATTTCCATCTGAAGCCATGATTTTCCTTTAAATGTTGGCTTCAGTAATTTTCCCCTCAGCAGGGTGTGAGGGTAAGATGTGTGTGTATGTTCAAGGGGGTTAATTTTCCATATGCAGGAGCACGTGGCTGTGTGGTGAAAGTACACACACAGAAAGGATGAGCTACAAGCACAGGCAGACAAGCCAGGCTGGAAACAATTCTGCTGGCATAAAACTCTAACTGGAAAATGCTGTGAGGGAAAGTGAGTTTGCCTGCTGCTGGTGATGGGGGAAGTCTGAGTCCTACTGAAATTCAGGGGAGCTGTGAATTGGCCAGTGAATTCAGCAGGGCCAGAACCTCACCTCTAGAGTAATCTTTCCAAGAAGTCTGCCCCAGGGTTGAGGAAGAATCCCATGCTTTAGTGAGGGACTGACATTAGGAGTTACTCCTAAATGAGCCAGGAAGTACATTCAGATGCTTTTTGTTATGGCTGTTGCAGAACTCCTTATTTCAGCTTTGCAATGCTTTATGATGTGGAAACCCTGCATAAAGCTGGGTAAACCTGTGCATGGGAAGAAGATCAGGTGGGAGTGTTCATTTATTCACAGGGAAATATAGCTGTGGATTAATTGAAAGTATTAAAGAGTCTAATCAAATTCAAATATTGAATTTGCAATATCAAATGCAAATATTCTAGCTGTAAAGTATATATAAAGGAAACATTTTTAACTGAGATCTTGCATTACACTCTCTATTTCAATGTATAAGCTATCCCAATAATAGGGTTGATACTTGTCTCCTTGGCATGTACTTTTGGGCTTGGTTACTGGAACATGAAGTGAGTTATTTGCTTGGTTGTATATGTAATTGTTCTGAAGGTCAGGATCCCAGAGTTGCCAGTGTTTTATCAGGACACAGCAGGAGAGAGGTCTTTTGAAAAACTGTATAGAAATTGAGCAGGTAAAGGATGGGAATATTAAAAAAAAAAAAAAAAAAAGATGCTGAGAGGTGGTGCTAGGAGTATCAAAAGTGGTACACAATAGTTTTATTAGGGGACTTAGGAGCTTATGGGATTTGTGTTTCCACAATGAGTTTTCTGTTGCTCTCAGTACCGTGGGGTTTTTTTCTCTTGGCACTGTGCTATATGTTTCCACCCTATACCATGGGTTAGATCTGGGCCTGGGTCAGAATGCTCTCTTCCAGCTTCTTACCTTCCCTGGATCTACATGCTTGTATTTGGATGTGGGCTTTTAGGAGAGTAATCTTACAGACTTCAGTAAAAATTCCTGTTGGATGCTGTAAAGCCATGAATTCTGGGGACTCATCCCAAGAAGATATAGTGCCTGCAGGTGTGGGTCTTTCCATCTGCACAGCCAGGAGTTGGTGGTATTTAAGGCAGAGGGGAGATGTTCCTCTGCAGGCACACATCCTGCTGCAGAGGAAAACTGTAGCTCACAGGCTTGTCCTTACAAATAGGAGAAAATTTTCCTTAAACAGCAGCAAAGTGGCTGGGGATACTGGGATTCTTCTCACAGTCTTGCTGAGATTCAGATGCAAAGTGCAGAAACAAAAGTGACAAAACTTGGTAAAAATATTAAATTATACAAAATAAGGTTCTTTAATAATACTTGATGTGTTATGAGAAGAAGCTGACAGAGATATCCAGTTGTAAAGCAGAGTTTGGCACTGAAAACAGGGTGACAAGTGTTGCCTTATCACTAAAACTGAAAACCTGTAGTTAAGAAATAGCTTTGCATTCTTTCTCTGTGCCTCCAGCTCCTATTAGCAACATAAAACAGGCACGTGTTAATGTTTAAGTTCCTAAAGGGCACTGTGCATGCCAGAATGTTGCCAAACTGCTTAAAAATGAAGGGTTTTATGGGACCCCTGTTAATAAAAGAGAGGTACTGTTTCCACAAGCTTAACAGTAATGCATCCCAAACAAGCCATCACTGCTTAGAGGTTAATGGCAGATCTAATGAGGTGCCAAGTCAACTTAAAGTTAAGGGAGAACAAGGCTTTTTGTGTTGTAGGGAGAAAAAAATAATCCATATATACATACAAATGATCATGCTGTGACTGTTTTTTAATAGGAATGCAAGGGTAGATATAGGAGCTGAATTTCAAGTATCACTGTCAAAGTACATTTTACCTCCAAATATTGTAGTTTGCAGTACTTCTCCCTCAGTGCTTTGTTGCAAATAACCCCTCAAAAATTGTTTTCTGTGCCTCAGCAACTGTCAGAGACTTATAAAAATAATTAACATCTGTTTGCATTAATACTGTACCTATTGTTTACAAGTGACAATCAGATATTCCTACTGCTGCTCATGATGGAAGAAATGAGACAGGGAAAGGTGGTTCCTTACTGGCTTGCTGATAATATTCTGCCAAGACTTTTTAGCAATAATTGGGACAAGCAGATCCATTTGAGGTCACACTGGGGCTGGCAGTCCACAGAGCAGCAGATGCTGGTTGGAAATGCCTGGGTCCTTCTGTACTGAAGCTGGAGCTCCAAAAATAAGGAGATGTTGCAGAGCAATATTTTCCAACTAACTATGATAGTATTGCTTCTTGTTTTGGTAATACAGCATCTCTTGGACCTGTTGAAAGTGCAGTGAGATTGTCCCTGCCCTGAAAGGTATTCAGTCAGGACAGACACAACAGATGAAGAGGAGAGGAATAATTATCACTGTAGCAGTTTATAGATGGAATTCTGAATTGCAACACAGATCCCATCACCTCTGAGCAAATTACTTAATTTTTAAAATTGATTTTTAATCATCTTCAGGTTTTAAATTACCTCAGGATGTTTATGTAGACAAATACTGTATAAGGTTTTTTCAGACAAAGCTGTTTCATCTACTTATCTGTTCAGAATGTGTCTAAAATGTTGATTTATTAGCTCTTTCTCAGGTCCGGTGTTGGAAAGATGCTGGATGGCACTTGATATATAAAGCAAATTGTGTATTAGCAGCAGGAGAAGGAGAATAGGTATTCTTCCCTCTTAGTTACTTGCAAGGTGATTACAAGTGTATCCTGAAGGTTTCTGCTTCATATAGAACACCAGGCTTTTAATTACAGAGGTTAATATGCATTGTTCAAAATAGAATTGCATGGGTTTCTCATAGGCCAGGGCTTGTTTTTATCTTCATGCTTTACATGACAAAGGACACAGAGATGTTTAAGGAGGTATGGTTATGTGGATTTTTGAGCTGTGCTGACAAATTGCAGCTTTGAAGGCTTTCTTGGATGAGCTTGCTCAGGTAAATTCTGAGATGTGGAGCAGTGCAAAGGTGGGAAACAGCTGAGGTACAAAAAACCTTTTATCTGATTATCTGAGTTATATTATCTGATTATCTGAGAGATAATCTGAGTTTATCTGATGGAAATGTAAGATCTCAAGGAGGCAGGGGAATGTGGGACAGGACTTGGCTACAGGCAGTTCCCATGGTTTGATTGCCTGAGCCGTGTTAGTGGATAGGCAGCCCCTGGGATGGATCCATTTGGAAACATTCTCCAGTGTCAAGGATGCTTTTGCTGGCTGGGCAGTGCCCTTTGAAAGACTTCAGTGGGATTTTTAGCATGCATAGAAGCAGAATTTAGCTTTGTGTTTTCTAAAGCCATGCAAATTGTTTTGGGTTTTTTTTAAATGTAGCCTTGTTGGTTTAGATCAACAGCTAGAGTCACCAGCTAAAAACACAAGTCCCTCTGAAAAGCTATTTTAATAACCAAAGCATTTGTAAAAAATGGTATTTAGGCTGAGGAGAGAAAATAAGTTTCCTTGTTGGAATTGTTTTCTTGACAAAATACTGAACAAATATTTCCCAATAAAACATCTTTTAACTTGCTGAAACTCAAAGAAGGAGTTTCTGCTGAAGGTTTTCAATGGGAGATATATTCCAGTGAATTCCATAGCCAGAAGATGTGTTTTGAAATGTGCTAGTGATTGAAGCACGTGGTTTTATCACTTTCTGAATGAACTCTGGTTCATTTCCCTCTTTTGAAGTATTTGTTTCAAAATTCAGACTATGTTCATTAGGCAGGAATGTTGTCAAATCCAAATTGGAATGTTAAACACTTTGTGCATGTGGTTAAGCTGTGCACTAGAACTAGGCCATTTCTGAGGATCTGAATTCTGTGTCCTGCCTGGTTTGAGCAGGGGTAGGAGATGTGACTGGTTCTCTGTGACAAATCTCTTCTTCATCAGCTGAGGGGCACAGATGGGAGTGAAACTCCAGACCAAAAGAAACATTATTGATGTCAGAATTAATGTGACTGCTTGGCAAGCTCTCAAAGTGTTCTGGAGCTTCAGAAAACACCTTAAACCACATTGTGTCACCTTCTAAATGTTTGTAGCTCCACTCAAACGTGCAGATCAGCCAGCCCTCTGCAAAAAGAAAATGTGGTGACATGCTGCAGTTTTCTGGGGCTTTGGCATTTCACTGGCACAGAAGTCCTCTAGAAGTGACCCAGGAGCTGACAAGTGATGGTGTTTTGAGCTGTCCCTCAGAGGTGCAGCATCATCTTTGATCCCAATAAGGTGATCACACCATGGTGGTGTTAGGTCTTATAAAGAAACAAAAATGTGAAGGCATGCAACAGGGAATAGATGGATTAATTACATGTAACCAAAATTCTGCTTTATAAAAGTCATGTCAAATAGTCTTTATGTTGGTTAGGAAGGCTGATGGTGGAACAGCTATGGATCCTTTTTCCTGCTTTTTATTAAATATCAGCCTCTTAGCTCCTGACCTTGGCAGTAAGATGCAAATGGCACTCATTGAAACATGTTTGGTTTGGGAGTGTTTGGCTTGCCCTGACTGATGCCAGGACCTGAGCACAGCCATACGTAAAAGATCTGATGTTGTATTTCTTCTTTCTGGGGGTTAGTGCAGATACCAACATTTTATCAACATGAAAAAAAGAGTCGTTATGATTATAATGTTACATACATGTTACCCTGACAGCAGGCTGCCCAAATCTTGTGGAAATGCAGGGGGGAATTTAGCTGAATTTATTGCCAAGGAACATAAATATTTCAGAGCTGACCAAGTGTTAGCAATCCCACACCTGCATGAGGTGTGGGCAGCCCCAGCCCCTCCCTGCCACACCCAGTCTTTTTAAAAAGTCTTTTTAAGGAGGTTCTAAACTTATCTTCAGGAGAGGAGTAGGTCAGCAGGATGGTAAAGTAGGGAAGAAAAGGTGGGAGGCAGAGGTATAGAAACTCAGGAGGAAAGCACAGGCAGAGCAGTGTGGATGTGACACAGGGGGCAGGACTTTGAGGACTTTGTGGCTCACTGATGCCAGCTTGGTCAGGAGAATAAAAATCCAACAGTGAGCCAAACAGTCCAATGAAACTTGCCATGTTCAAATACCATCCCTTTGCAGTACCCAGGTCCTGAGGGTGAGGTCCTTGTGCAGCTGAATACAGATGAGGGACAGATGGAGATGAGTCTGATTTGAATTCTCTGTGAGAAATTAAATACCAGGCAAAAATGTAGCTTTGATTAAAACAATTCTTAGCGTTGATTATACACTTGATGAAATTAGGCTTTAATCTGATGCTATCCCTTTAAATTTATCCTGAAGAAAGAAGGGGCTTTGAGTGTATGATTATAAAGTCAAGCTTTTCAGTGATACCAGAAAATACCAAAGCAATGCCTGAAGACTGTTCAGAAAGGAGTGAGAACTCAATAGATTTTTTTTTTTTTTTCATTCTAGAGACCTTACCATCACTCTTCCTAAATCAAAAATCAAAGCAGTAACTCCCTCCTTTGAAAAGGTATGCAGCCAAGGCTGACAATACGTGTAAGCTGCTCAGTGGTAGTGTCTGTTTACCCTCCTCTTTGAGCACCACTGAAATGATTGCTTTGTTACTACATGGTTACAACTTCAAATATTTTTGCTAGTTGCATCAAAATAGTAAGAAACAAATCACTTTGGACAGACTTCTCTGAAATAATGATGTGTGTCACAGGCTGTAAGTAAAACATTTGTCACAATGACACAATATTTTTCTGTTAAACCACCTACTCCCGATCTCCAAAGGGGGAATCCCCAGAATGAAGCCCGCTGTTACTTGTCCTGACAACTTTCAATGGGAACAATTCTGGTTGCTGAGGTCCTTGGATTCTGTGCATAAAAGTGAACTGAAAATGGGCTAGATTTTGCTTTCTCATCACCATGACGATTTTTTCAGGGCAAAATTCACAGGAAATGCTGGTGGGAGCTGTCCCTGATCAGGTTTGATGGAAAATCTACACTTGGTTTGTTGTGCACCAGAGTCCTGTTGCTTTTTTTGTTGTTGTTAGCGGAGGAAGTTCCTCCTCTGCTAACTCAGGCTCTGATGAATTGGGAGACTTAATTGGCACAAAGCAGGGAGAAGGAACAACCATGTGGTGTGGGGGTCCTACAAAATTTTCCTCCTACACTTCCAAGCATTTCAGCAATAATTCTCAGCACCTGAGCCTTGCTGGAGTCAGCACAGTGTTTGCAGGACAGGGATCACAGTACTGCTTTTTGTTCCTAGTTTATTTTATGTTGCTCCAAAATGCACAGCGAGCCAGCAGTGCTCCTGTAAGTGCGTGGAGTTGTTTATTCCTGCATGAATAGGACCTACTGCTTCCCTGAGGTGGGCAGGAAGATTTCACCCAGCAGTCTACAAGTATGACCTTGGAGAGGGAGGGCTTTTACATGCCTGATTTGTGCTGGTTTTGGGTGCTTGGAGGAAAGTGGGGCATCTCTCTAATGCATTTCAGTCACATGGGGCAATGGCTGGTTTCTGAATTCAGTGTCAACAAGGCAGGCAGTGCCTGTGAGGAGTCAGTCAGGCTGGTGCCCTGTGTGCTGTGACAGGCAGGGCAGTCTCAGGGGGTTTGCCTGCTCTGAGAGATGCAGCACGTTTAAAGACACATCACAGCTCCAGAAAAGGCTCTCAGCAGTGAGAGAGCAGCCTATTGTAAATGCAGGCAAACCCAATGGGAAGAAATGAGGATGTCTAACTCAATTCAGAAGGCTGAATTATTTCTTTATTATAACTATGCTAAAATACATCAATATACTGTATAAAAGGAGGATACTAAAACTACATTGTACTTTCTCTAACTCTAACACAATTCGTGACCCTGAGAGCCCAGCCCCAGGTAGGTTGGATTGGCCATCAGGCTCAAACAATCCTCACCAGAATCCAATCAAGCACTCACTCCAGGTAAACAATTCTCCAAACACATTCTACATGGGAAAAACAAGGAGCAGAAATAGAAATTGTTTTCTCTTTCATTTCTCTCTGTGCACCTCCATGAAAATCCTGAGAGGGAGAGAAATGTGCTTGCCACAGCGATGCCTGGCTCCTCACCAGGCTGCAGGACACTGACCTGGGGCCATCTTCTCCTGATGGCACTGGCTTGGTAGGAGTCAAGTGAGTGGCACTTGTCAGGTGCTGTTTCCATCACATTTGTGCATGAACAGGCTGCAGGGTGTGGTCCCTGAAGTGGAATTTTTAGGTTTTTTTTATTCTTAGTTTTAATTCTAGAGTAGTGGCTCACTTGACAGATGGGTTTCCAGAACTTTCTGAACTAAGGTAGTCCCAGCATTTATTGGCACAGCACACTTGTGCTCTAGTGTAAGCATGCAGTGACTCCACTGACTATCTGCTTGAGGTTCTCATTGAAAACTGAACTAAAAAAGCTCAAATCTCTTACATCCAAAAAAGATGACATCCAAAACCACCCCTTCCAAACCTGCAGCCTCTTTAAACCTAGGAGTTTGTCTGGCTCTGAGGAAACATATGCAAACAAGACTCACAGTGTGACCTTCCCTCTTTGGTGACACAGAGAGGTTCCTTAAGGAGGTTCCTAAAGCCAAACAGGCGTAGAGGGAGTTTTAAGGAGATGGTGTTAGTGCAAAACTCTGCCTAACAGCTCATTAAACCCCCTCAATGGCAGGGCTTTTGCACCTCTAGTTATTTCCTGCTGTGCCAGCCAAATTCAGCATTTCCCTGTAGAAAAAGCAGCTGGCCAGGTGAGTGTGAATGCAGGATCTGGATGTACCTGAGCTTCTGTAAGCGTTCACCTTACTCTATGCTTGGAGCGTGGAGGTGGATGTACAGACAGGTTATTAATTTCTTTTAATACCTCTGTTCATTTGCTGCTGAGTCCTGCTTCTCCAGAGAGAAGCTGAGAGAATGTTGTGCACAAACCTGGGGTGGCGCGGGGTAGTCCCAGGAGGGTGCAGTCACAGAAACCTGGTTCCTTAGGAATACTGGCCCAAGCCAGGCTTGGGTGCATAAATATAAACATAAACATAAATATGAATAAAAATAAAAATATAACAATAACTATAACTATCCATCAATATAAACATAAATAATATAAATACAAATACATAAATATAAATAATATAAACATAAACATAAATAATTATGCATATAAATATAAATATATAAACATAAACAATGGAAACAAAAATACAAACATAAATAATTATAAATATAAATACACAATATAAATAATATAAATATAGACAATTTAAATATAACTATAAATAATATAAGTATAAATACAAAAATATAAATATAAATATATTTATATAAATAAAAATACTGTAATTATTAATATAAATGTAAATAATATAAATATAAGCATATTAATATAAATATCAATAATTATAATATTACTATAAAGATAAATAATATAAATATAAATACAAAATATAAATATAAATAATATAAATATAAATTATATAAACTATATAAATAATACGTTAAATATAAATATAAATATAAATATAAATATAAATATAAATATAAATATAAATATAAATATAAATATAAATATAAATATAAATAAACACACAGGAGTTGAGTTTAATGGAGCAGTAATACACCCAGATTGAGAAGGGGAAGAAGAGAGGGATGATCAGTGTGACATGATTTCTGTGTCTGAGAAGGGTAGGACTGAGCTGGATGTGGAAGGCTCAGCTGGAATCACCTGTGGTGACACAGCCATGGCCCTGCCAAGCTGTCTGCAGGTTTAGCTGCCTTCTGAAAAATTGCTTAAAGCACAGCACTGCTGGGAAACCATGAAAGCACCATCCTGCATAGGCACTAGAGGGGAAATACAGCAGTGGGTGTCACTGTCCTGGCACCAGTGTGGCAATGTGTGTTCTTAAATGTGTATTTGCTCAGTTGTTCTCCAGACTGCACAGGCTGAGTCAGCCACCACCTAAACAATTTGTGAGACCTAGCAGACAAACAAAAGGTTTGAAATGTATTAAATGCTGGGCTGTGATTGGATCTGCCCTGCAGCAGATCAAAGGTGCATTCCAGACAGGTGCTTGCCCCAGCCAGTAGAAGAATTAATACAAAATTAATGTTAAAAGCAGTGTATTCAGTGTAGTATCTCTCCTGCTAGCTCAGCTGTGCTTTCAGAAAAATGCACAGTGAAGTCAGCTTTTAAGTACATTTATTTACTCTGCAATTATTAGGGAAAACATCTGAGTTGTTCTTTCCTGGCATCTTTTGTTTTACTTTGTTTGACAATGTTTTATGGCAGGAACATTTAGGAGCAGAAGGCCAGGAAAACAGATTTTTCAGACTTTGTGCTTACTTAACTCTTTATCAGGTGAATATCTTCATCCTATAAGATGTGCTGAAGGTGTACTCAGAGCACTCTTTCTTCTCACAGTCTTAAGAACTGGGGGTTTTTTTCCCCATCCTGGAAGGTGAAAACAAAAACCGTGCTTTAGCTGGATTTTGAATTAGGTTTCAGAAACAGCAGCAAAATTAAAGATATTTCAAACATGACTGCAGAGTATGGATAGATCAGGAAGCAGGTGAGATTTTCAAATTGCAATTGCACCTCCCTGGACCCCTTTTGACATAGCTCTGCTGACAGAAACCAGTAATAGCTTTGGTGATTGCTCACTGGGACCTGCAAACTCAACCTTCTTTCTTAGTGCACACAGCAGGCAGATAAGTGTGAGCCATTAACATCACATTTATGTGATTGTTTAATGCTACTGCTTAATACAGGCTTGTGTGTATAAATCACAGTTGAGCTTAATGGAGTAATAATGTAATAATCACATTAAGGAATGAAGAGAGGAATGATGGACGTGAATTTTTTCAGGAGAAAAAAGTAGAGTCATCTGGGGCACTGTTCCCACTTGTGCTCCAGTCTTCCCATGTGGCTTTGGTACCCTTTTGGTACCTCAGTTTCTTCTCCATTAAATTAAAATTCCAAAGTCATTCCTGTAATTTTGCCAGTTGAGTGTAGAGACAAGAGCTGGAGACCCACAGCTACCAAAAGGCCCAGAAAATTACAAAGGTTGGTTGTGAGAGATGCCAGTGCCACCAGCCAAGTTTGTGAGTTTAGGTAACTCACCTGCTTAAAATGTTTTTGACAATATATTAGGAATTATAATAGATAATTATTATATTATATTATATTATATTATATTATATTATATTATATTATATTATATTATATTATATTATATTATATTATATTATATTATATTATATTATATTATATTATATTATATTATATTATATTATATTATATTATATTATATTATATTATATTATATTATATTATATTATATTATATTATATTATATTATATTATATTATATTATATTATATTATATTATATTATATTATATTAATGGAGTGTCAAACTGCCACAAAGATTACAGCTCTAGGGTCTTTCATGTCCAAACAGGTTTGAAACTGGAGACTTGTATTCCTTATTTGCTGAACAGATTCTTAAAATGCTGCTAAGTCATAATGCCTCTATTGTTGTTGTTTGTTTTGTCTAATTAGGCTCTAGCAGAACAATTGCAACCTCTTTTACTTTGTGTTTTGCTGTGCTGGATACACATAGCCCTGATTTTAGTTCTTCTCTAGAGGGAAGTTCAATAAAAATAACAATAGTTTTACTAATGAGAATATCTATATGAAGCCAGGATTCTTGCTAAATGAGTGTCTGTTAGTGGCTTAGATCTATAGTGAAAATTTCCTTGCCCTCTGTGTGTGTCTTAATTCATCACAGAGAAGTCCATAATATTTTTAAAAAAACAATTTTTGACTTTTTTTCCCCTGAAACTCTTGCCCAAAACTCTTGGAAAAGCAGGTGCTTTCCTGTACCATCAGAAAGAGACAAATTTGCTTTTATTGTTGCAGAGAAGTGGTTTTCCTTTGGACATAGATAGACTTGGCAATGGAAAGTAGCTGGAGACTAATGGACACAAGCTTCAAAGCTTTCTGTATGGGCCCTTGGAAGACCAAAAAAAAAAAGAAAAAAAAACCAGCTCATTTCTGTTCTAATCAGTCTGGGATATAAAGAAAAGTACTCCAGCTTCAGGCTCGTGGGGAACCTCTTGCCATTCCACAGAGGCAGAGTGGGCAGCAAGTGCTGTCCCTGTATGCATCTGCAGGAGCAAAATGAATGGGGGAAAAAGAAAAAATATGAGGCAGAGTAGTTTTGTGCTCTGGAGATTGAGTAATTCACCTGTCTACAGGTATTTATTCTGGTGGCCTTTAGGGACATTTTCAAGTGACAGCAGAAGAAAGGCTAAAATTGTTTAAATTCTTTCAAGGAGTTCCACATTTTATAGTTAAGCGAGTGGGAACTGCATTAATTTGAATGTGAGTAAAACTAGTTAAATTCAGATCCCTTTTCTAATTTGTTGCATCAAAATCTTTCTCAGATCTGCTACTCCATTATCCCATCAAATAGCCCCTATTTACTCATTTATTTATTTCTTCACATACATTGAGGAAGACAAGGGAAGGAGTCACTCCCCCCAGTAAGGACCATCTGCTCTTTTCTTATTGGGAAGGAAAAAAGCCTACAATTAGTGTCTTGTTCATCTTTTTGTTTTACCAAAAAAAAAAAAAAAAAAAAAAAAAAGAGGGGGAAAGAAAGTAAAAGAACTATTATGCAAATATCTGCAATTTGGTTTCATATATTCTTTGTACTATGATGAGCAATTTCCTTTAACACAAACTCAGCCTACTTGCCAGAACCTTTTTTTTTTTTTTTTTTTGCATTAATATAGGGAAGGGAAATTCCCCCCCCCACCCCCAGATTTTATGTTCTTCTGGTGGCAAATTTGTCTCATCCTTCTTTTTTTCCTTTCTTTCTTTCTTTTTTTTCCTTTCTTTCTTTCTTTTTTTCTTTCTTTCTTTTTTTCTTTCTTTCTTTCTTTCTTTCTTTCTTTCTTTCTTTCTTTCTTTCTTTCTTTCTTTCTTTCTTTCTTTCTTTCTTTCTTTCTTTCTTTCTTTCTTTCTTTCTTTCTTTCTTTCTTTCTTTCTTTCTTTCTTTCTTTCTTTCTTTCTTTCTTTCTTTCTTTCTTTCTTTCTTTCTTTCTTTCTTTCTTTCTTTCTTTCTTTCTTTCTTTCTTTCTTTCTTTCTTTCTTTCTTTCTTTCTTTCTTTCTTTCTTTCTTTCTTTCTTTCTTTCTTTCTTTCTTTCTTTCTTTCTTTCTTTCTTTCTTTCTTTCTTTCTTTCTTTCTTTCTTTCTTTCTTTCTTTCTTTCTTTCTTTCTTTCTTTCTTTCTTTCTTTCTTTCTTTCTTTCTTTCTTTCTTTCTTTCTTTCTTTCTTTCTTTCTTTCTTTCTTTCTTTCTTTCTTTCTTTCTTTCTTTCTTTCTTTCTTTCTTTCTTTCTTTCTTTCTTTCTTTCTTTCTTTCTTTCTTTCTTTCTTTCTTTCTTTCTTTCTTTCTTTCTTTCTTTCTTTCTTTCTTTCTTTCTTTCTTTCTTTCTTTCTTTCTTTCTTTCTTTCTTTCTTTCTTTCTTTCTTTCTTTCTTTCTTTCTTTCTTTCTTTCTTTCTTTCTTTCTTTCTTTCTTTCTTTCTTTCTTTCTTTCTTTCTTTCTTTCTTTCTTTCTTTCTTTCTTTCTTTCTTTCTTTCTTTCTTTCTTTCTTTCTTTCTTTCTTTCTTTCTTTCTTTCTTTCTTTCTTTCTTTCTTTCTTTCTTTCTTTCTTTCCCTGGCACTATTACAGCTGCTATTCTGTAAGTTGTCAGATGTCATATTGGTGTTTTTTGAGGGAAAAAAAAAAAAGAAGACAGCCAAAATAGCCTTACAGAGCCATAATTCCATCTCACTTTTCGTTGTTCCATTGCCATGATGAAATGGTCTTGAAATGGAGGACTCAGTGAATGAGAGAGGAAAGCTTTCTCCTTGCTATATTTGAATGCCAGGTGCTTGTGATGGCAGCATTACCTCTAAGAACTATTATTTAGGGTTTTTATAAGGAGCTCCTTATAAGGAGCTACTGGTCAGAGGTGTGAACTTTAGGATCAAATAGCATAGCCAAGATTAAACCTTCTGGTCCTTGGTCCTGGACCAGCTTGGTCCAGCTGAAAACTTCTTATAGTCTGGAAAAGGGAAATAAAGTCTTTTCTGTGTGAAAAGCTAAAGTGTGGAAAAAACCAAAATGAACTCATCCAAGATCTGATGGCAGAGGTGATGGAACAATCAGATGCTGAGCTAAGAGGCTCAGATTTAGAAAGCAAACTTGGGGTAAATTGCTTCATTACCTGAAGCTGTAATTGGAAGATTAAACTCCAATATGCAAATGGACCACACTTAAAAAAGTGTGAAAACCCATGAGTTATCATCCAGTTTTTGGGGCTAGCCCCTGGGTGGGCTTCCTCTGCACTAAATGTACCTGAAGGCCCTTCAATAAATATAACTACTTTTTATTCTCTTAATTTTGTCTGGCCTCTGTTTGTAGATAGTCCCAAAAAGGCATTAAACCAAGAGACAAAGGAGATTTTAAGTGGAGCGTGTCACACCTGCATTATTGTTTCTGTGGCTGCTACAGGACAGGGAATGTGGGGCAGTGCAGAATTTTATATTTGTGCACACTCTTGTTTTTTGGGACTCAGAATCAAGTGGACATTGCATCAGCCTGGAGGTTCCCTAGGAATGCCTAGCACTGGACAGACAGGAATTCATGTTGCTGAGGAGACACTGATCCCCTTTAGTCACTCAAGTATTGGAATAAATTACACAGGACTCCATTTCCTTCATGGTGGAAAAAGCTCATTCTTTATTCACATAACTCCTTTTTATACAGTTTTATAGACTTTGTGCGTTACCCCAGTTGGTTAGTAGCTTTATTGCCAATTAGTTTATGGGTTAGTAACAAGTTGTTACCCTGTATTGATTGTGTGTACATTCAGGAAAGGTTTTCATTTTTCTATCTAAGGTTGTAAAAACATTTTATACAGGTGCTAGTTGTTTTCACCCAGGAATAGATTGTTATGTTAACGAACTGCTTTTATCAGGATTGCTTTCACATGGGAACTCGCCAAGGGCGGACAAGTAGAGCAGGCTTGATTTTATACAGCCTTTCTCTACCATTTTCCTGCCTTACAACAACACCTCGAGTGCATGGAGTCTTTGAGCTGCTGGGTAACCTTTGGGTCACTCTTCTTGTTGCAGGAAGCTCTGATCATGGCCAGCATGGACCACCCACACCTGGTGAGGCTCCTGGGTGTCTGCCTGAGCCCCACCATCCAGCTGGTCACCCAGCTGATGCCTCACGGCTGCCTCCTGGATTATGTCCATGAACATAAGGACAACATTGGCTCCCAGCTCCTGCTCAACTGGTGTGTCCAAATAGCTAAGGTATGTAGTGAACTGTTGGGCTTTTTGAATCACTTCTTATTGTTTTCACAGCTAACTTGAAAATGTGACTTTTTATTTGTGCTGGTTTTTTTTTTTCAGGCCTGTTTTTGTTTCCAAGAAGGTTAGGTAGTTCTTGAAATACACACTATTTTGGCTGCTTTACAGTATTATATGTGAGCCAAAGTGTTTTTCTTAACTGTCTTCCCAACTCATTGTTAATAAGGGGCTGTTTTTTGGGACAAGGGTGATGAGTGAGGGAAGAAGCCCCCATGTGAAATCTGGGGCTGGACACAGGGTGATTTTTTAGCCCCTTCTGTTGTTCACTCTTAATGTATATAATGGTTTTCAGCCCTTCTGGATCTGCATTGCCAGCTATGTCATCAATTGTCCACCCCCACACTGCCAGGAAGATAAACATGTCCTTCATGCCACTCCTGGGGTGGTAATCCTCCTATGTTTGGGTCACAAACTCTCCTTGGCACAATGTTTTACAGCTGGTTTTAGGCATGTTTAGGTAGTCAGTGTAGTGCTAAGAACAAGTATTCAGTACAAAGAAAATTATTTGCAAAGAATAGCAAGATCTTGCAGTGTAGAATGCCATAACTTGCCCATTTTAAAGGTACTTTTGAACAGCTAGGGTTGTTTACTACAAGTGGCAATTTGGAGCCTGCCTTTTGCATTGGGTTATTTGGAAGTTGTTTAACGTTTTAGATTATTTTGGAGAAAATGCTTGTTATAAACACATGCCCACAGACTATCTTACATTAAATCTGCAACCTTAAGTGAATTTCCTACAGCATCTATTACAAAAAGTTAATTCAAGTTGTAATGTTAATCTTTTAGCACTGAGGAGAAACCTGAAGATTCAGCAGTTGTTTTGCTGGACTCAATAGTAAGCAAACATTTGCCTCTTTTAGCAATTTTAATACAAAAAAAAAAAGTTCTTACAAAAGTAAGAAAACATAGAAATTCAGCTAGCACTGTGCTGTTCTTCAGTCTTCAGGAAGAGCATCATGAATAGGGACTGTTTTCTTTCCAGAATCTGATCTGTTGTTAAACCTTCCTGAAGAAGAGAGTAGATAAAGTGACTGTAGGGCTGGGTAGAGGTGGGGGGAATCCAAACTCCACAATCTGTCCTTGAAGCATTTTGTAGATGTGTGACTATCCTGTGCTGTGGTGGTAAAGCAGCCAGAGCTGCTGGGAGTACTGGAGCACACCAATGGGTATTGCCTGTATGGAGATGTGCAAAGGTTCATTTAGGGCTGAGAGCAGACTAGAGGAGGTGGGAGACAAAATCCATATTCCTGTTTGAGTCCTTTCTCTCAACACAGCCTCTTCCCCATCTGTTCTCCACTCTTTTGATTGACAGTGGCTGTTATTATTTAATGCAAAACATTGACACGGTGCCATCCTGTGGAGGTAATCCTCCGTGATTTTCGCTCTGTGTGTGCCTATGGCCCTTGGCTCCTTGGAGCAGGGCTGTGCTGGCTTTGCTGTGAGCCTTGTAGTGGAGCAGAGAGGCTGAGCACAGCTTACAGAGCTGACAGATCTCTGGGAGGGCCTGTGCAAGGCAGGTCATGGCTTTCCCATGGTGATTCTTGCCAGAGTGTGTGTTGGTGGTTTATCACAAACAGGACAGGACTGCTGGGGTACATTCCTTGAGCTTTACTGCAGCATCAGCCTCATTGCATGGCTGAAACAATTGAAAGATGGCAAAAGCTCCCATACAGCAAACAGCAGCCAAAGATTTCTTTGTTACAGAGCATTTTAAAAACCTTCTAGCCAACAGCACATTGCTAAAGCTCACAGACAGTTGTTCTAGCCAGTCACTAAAAGCACAGGTACACCTGCTTCACACAACACTGGCTTGTCTACTCTCTATTAACAACACACAATTCTTCATTATTAAGCATAAAAACCTTCTACTATCTTGCTAAGCATATTTTTCTGCAGTCTTTAAGTTTATCTTAGCCAAGCCTAAAACTCAAGCTATAGTTTCATGTCCTTGCTTGCTGTACTATTGCAACCTTTTCTACTGTCAAACTTTACATCTGCACCTAGCTCTAAGTTTTCTATTATTTCTGTTCCTAAACCCTACTTTTACAGCTTTCTAGAAATCTTTTTACCTTTACTTTTTCCCACATTGTGAAGCAGCTTCTAAACTGATTCCCACTGTAGATGGCTTCAGCTTAATGTGGGGTTTGGATTTAGGGACATTCACTGGAAAATTGTTGCCTGCTGCTTCTCTTGATCCCCCCTGTGGTGTGGGAGGAGAAGATGAGGTATCACAGATGCCTGAGGTCTGAGGTGGTAACCAAGCAGTGCAAAGAAGTGAGGTCATACATGGTATACAGTGTCAGGAAGAGAAAGGGAGTTCCTTTATACATAAAAGATGGTCTATTATTGAGAGGCTTTAGTGAAGTTAGCTAGTTTATTGAAATTTAATTATATTTCTGTTCTTTCACATTACAATAATCATGTCGATTGTGGTTAGAGGGTGTGCACAAAAAAATTGTTTCAGCTATGGTAAGTGGAAAAACCTTTGAGATCAGCAGACAGGGAGTCCTCTTATCCCAAAAAGTAGAATTAAAGTAATACTTTCATTTAAAAGTGACTAGGAATCAGTCTGCTGCCTGCAAAGAGGAAAGGTACCATTTGCCTTGAAATAGACTGGTCTGCAGAGGAATGAGTGCAGAGGGCAGCAGCAGGCACAAATTCCCATTTCCTGCAGGAAGGTGCACGTGTGTGTCCCCCACTCCTGTACCCACTGTGCCCGTGTTTCTGGCACTGCCACACAGCTTGGGAGTGTCTCTCCACGTGTTGCTTTTCTAGGCTGTGGGGAATGATTGCTTGTGTCTTTCTGAAAGGTACCAAAAGCATGATTAGCAGAGTAATAAGAGGCAAAAATCATCAGTGACTTCCCATTGCTGCTCTCTGCTCCTGAAGCAGCTCCTGCTATCTTTTGCTAGATGCATTGTTCTACCTTCCCTGATTTCATGGAGATGATTTTCCCCAGCAAGAAGAGCACTGAAGGAACTGGAAATGGCTCAGATCTGAAGTTCAGGCTGATTTTTAGGAATTGTTTAAAATCAAGTTGCTGCTGTGACACAGTCCCTCCCTAACTGTGCTTTTCTCCATCTGCCAGTGTGCAGGCACTTATTTATGGAAGCCATTGCTTCAGAGCCCACTTGTTCTGCCAGGCTGTTCATTTCCATATGTCTCCACTTCTGTACAGCTAGATGCAAAGCTAGTTAGCCACTATGCCTGGTTGCCAACCCACATATGGCTCTGGAGATAGCTTCTGAAGGCTGATGACAGGGCAGTTATAAAGTATTATCTACTGCCAACTGGAAAAAGCTTGGGTGCTTTTTCTCTTTGCTTATACAGATTGTGTTGAATTTATTCTGATGTTACATCATTGTAGGGTAATTGTGTTCTTCTTCCAGAAGCTTTAGCTTCTTATTTTATGGATGAAAGCTATAAAAATAGAGTAGCCCCCAAGCATTCTGCATAAAACATGGTTGTTAGACAGCAGCTGTGTCTAAGGGGGCTCTTCCCTTCTGCTCTGCAGTTTCACAAGGCTTCTCCTGGTGTCTCACTTCCATGGGGACTGTCTTCCTTGAAAATGAATATTTAACCTTTTAGCTCTGAGCAAATTTTATGTGGAGTTTGCTGTCCAGTAAAGCAGTGAACTGTGCTCATGTATCAAGGAATTTTTAGTGGGAGCAAGAGTGTCCACCTTGGTGACCTCAGGGTATGGGAGGAGGGAATAATACTCCATGAATGCCCATAGTGTTGGCTCCTTGAGAAGTGGATTGAAACTCCAATTCTGTATGGAGGGCACAAGCCTGGAAGTGAATTCTCAGTAGGTGAATCCTTCTCATCCAGGGTGTGACAGGTACAGTAAGTCAGGAAGATTCCACAAACACACAAAAGATGTGCTGTGTGCATTGATATTTCACCATGTTTGATGCAGCTTCTCTCAGCTAGGGCTGCCCCAGCACGCCCACACACACAACTTGGAGGTGTGAGGGTGAGGACGTTCTCATGGAAGTGCCTTCAAGAAGAGAAGTCACATCTGGAGGGTCTTAGTCAGGAAAGGTCCCTTAGATAACCTCACCCAGTCACCTTCTGCCACTGGGTGAGGTTATCTAAGGGACCTGCATTTGAGGCTGTGTTCTCTCTCTGTTACTCTAGCTGAAAATAGGCTGGAGTTCTGGAATTATGACTGTGGGCTTTTGTGCTGTGCTAAACTCTCTGTCTCTCTCAGGGGCTTACAGAAATACAGTTTTGCTTCTGTAATGTTGCATACAACACATGCTAGCTTCAACATAGACCTGGGCAGTCCCATCTCCTATATTACTGTTTTTTGTTGGGTTTTTTGTTTTTGTTTTTGTTTTTTTTTCCTGTTACAATTACAGTTTCTTTCTTCTGCTGTTGATTTGCATTACATCTGCACTCATTTTGCTGAGCACTGTTCAAGGGCAGAGAAACTTTTCCTTCCTCAAGGCAGAGGAAGAGTCAGGAAGAAAACTTCCTAACAGGAGGCAGCTCTCCTGGGTCTTAGCCCCATCCTGTCCTGCCCTGTATCCCTCAGGGGCTTCCAGACCTGTTTTTTGTGTTCTGAACTATAAGAATTCTTTAATAACCCCTCGGAATACTGTCGAGGTAAAGCAGTAGTAGGTGGTTACAATGGAATGTCATGGAAGGAAAGCCAAGTACTTCAGGGGATTACTTTTTATACCTTTTCAATGTAAAAGAATTCTCAAATTACCTTAACTAAAGCCCTGCACAGCATCAGTTATCCAAGTATGCAGGAAAACAATGTTTGAAAACACTCTAGGAAGGAAAAAGAGAGAGGAACTTTGGGAATCAAATTTTAATGAGGCAGACGAACATCTTCAACTCTGCTGAGTGCTACTGCAGCACACATTGCTGTGTCTAAGGATTCCCTTCCAGAGGCACAGAGCTGCAGCTGGAAGCCTCCAGGAGCCACCACCAAGCCAAAGTTTCTTGCAAAGCCTCCTTGCTGCTTCCTTCTGTCCTGTTTAGCTGCTGTGGGTCCCAGGGCTCTGTGCCCTCCTGCAGCTCTCCTGCCCAAGGAGGGCTTGTCCTGAAGGGGCCTCTCTCCATGCCAGGCTTTTTGGGAAGGCGTAGGTATCACTGCCCTTGTCAGCTGGGTGTAAACTCGCAGGCTGGGTGAAGTTCAAAGGATCTATGTTGATATTTGCATCTGAGAAGCTGATCCAGAAGCGTCCTAAATCCAGTGGGTTTGGGCCTGCACTCGTGTCTGGAAACGGGGAGGCTCTGAGCAGGGAGGGCCTGTGGGGTTGCACTGGGAATTTAGGAGTCTTTCTTCTCCAGCAAGACTTGATGGATTAGCAATAACTTGTTAGAGAAAGCTTTTGTTACTCTGCTACAGGTGGGATGGGAGAGAAGCTGTGAGAAAGGAGAGGAGTCAGGGGTGACTGGACAGGCTGGGGAGAGGCGGAGGACAGTGGCTGTGGTCCAAGGCCTCTCTTTTCCATGGAAGAAGCCTACCCTGCAGCTCAGTGGCTATTGCATCCTGGAGTGAGCAAAGGAGCTTAATGACAGTCATCTCTCAGCTGTGCACATTTTAAGCTTCAAGATGTCTCTGTTCCCAGAGCTCCTTGCCATGACCAGGCTGACTGTGGAGTGACAGTGCCCTTCCAGCCCCTCCTGCCATGCTGGCCCTGGCCAGGACCAGGACCAGGGCTGTGATAATTATCACTGAAAGCAGGTCCATTAGCAGAAATTTACTTTGCTAATGGGGCTGCTCCATGAGGAAGTGCAGTGTGTATAAGAGAAGGATTTAAACCAAGGGCTAATTGAAATTAAAACCATATTGAAACAAGGCTTTAATTTTATAGAGGAGCAAAATCGAAATGCATGGGGAAAGTGTTGTTTTCCTCTCTTGAATCCCTCTACAATTTCCTTTTTCTGAGCTGGAGAGCTTGGGTATTCCCAGATAGAAAGGAAGGATCCTTTCTTGGTGTTGCTGGAGAGCTCTCACTCAGAAAACATTATGCCATTGAGTCTCAGAGGGGAATTACCCAACCTTGCCCATACCAGGGATTTTTGGTACCTGCTGGCTGGCTCCCAAAGTTCAGATAAACTTGAGAAGCCCTTGCAGCAAACTTCAAGTGGATCTTGCCAAGTTCTTCATCCCAGCTTTTCATTTCTCAACAGTGGAAGGGTTCAGATTTCTTTCCTGCTGTGATGAACTGGGCTCTCTTGGGCTTATGTGGGACAATGAGGAAATTTATTTTGAGCCTCTCAGATATTTTTTTTTTCCATGCAGGGCATGTTTCTCTACATAACTATGTACCTATTTATAGAGAATTCTGTGCAGTTTTCTTCCTCTTTGTTCACCAGTCGTTTCTTCTGGAGTATTGAACTGGTTTAGTAACTTTTCTACCAAACCCAGTAGCCCACAGAGGTTTCCTATGGAAAGGATTAAAATGAAGGCAAGCATGAGAAAATTAATCAGCTTAAATGCTGACCAAGTTCTTCTCGTTTCCCTTTCTCCTTTCATCTCAGATGGACTGTCCACTCACTATGTTCCCAGTCTTCCTTTTGCTGTAATTCTCCTTTACTTTCTTTACTTCTGTCTTTGCCCTGCTTTCACAGTGCTTTGTGTCAGCACCTGTTTCTTGCTTTTTCTGCAGTGTCACCATTTCTCCTTTGCTCTCAGTCCCTGGCTGCTTGGCTCCCTTCAGCAGCATCATGTCTGCCACCCATCAGAGTTCTTATGGTGTCCTGTCTCACTCCAGGGTTTGGAAAGGACTCAGTCCCTTCATTTCTCTCATAATCATAAAGCTTTGGGTTTTGAAGGTTTTGTAGTGGGGGACAGGACGGGTTTATAATAGGTTATAATCCTAATTTCTCCATTCTTAATCTGACTCACGGGTTACTTAGATTCCCTCTTCCCTTCTTTCTAAAAATCCAGTGTTCCCAGAAGCGTGGTTCGCAATTGTTAGGGGGAAAAAAAAAAAAAAGCAGAATTTCCAGTCATTTACAAATCACATCAGGCCTTGTGGAGGCACAGAAATGAGCGATTTATTGCACAGAGACAGACAATTTATTGTTTTGTTAAATGAAAGGTGCACTTAGCCCTGACATTTATGGGGTTTCTGATATTAGAGACCTGACAGCCCCAGGCTACAGCAGCTCTGGAGGCTTTCCTGGATGCCCCAGGGTTCTCATCAAGCACACTGAGCTGCGTTTGGGGACATGGGACACACTCAACATTCCATTTTCCCCAGCAGTCCCCAGCAGACTGGCTTGGGAAAGCATTATTGAAAACCACTCTTAAATCAAATTCAAGATATTACAGGAGCCCCTGTGAGGGTCTGTCAGGATTTCCATTATAAGCACATATTTTTCAGGTTTATAACTTAGCCATAAAATTCTGCAGGACTGTGACGTGGTATAAAATGTCTCAGCCCAAAGCTTTTATTATTATTCCAGAAATATATGTATTTGGCTATTTTTTAAGTTGCAGAACTTCAGAAACAAAAGCTAGATTATTCTCTCTATATACCCATAAATTAAAATGCATTTTTCCCTCGTGAGTACCTTTCTCTCAACATTGTATTTTATAACAAAACTTATGCTGCTTGGATAACTACAAAATACAAGGGCCAAAGAACACACACACACACACACATATATATATCTAGTGATCTAGTTGTGTGTGTTATTATTATATAAAATTATTGGATAGATTGTCATTATATATGATATGTGTTACTACATACAATAAGTATTATTGTATAATAATTTATTAATATATTCTATTATTATATTATGACATATATATATAGTCCATGGGCCAGAATAAAATCCTTGCTGCTTCTGTTTTTGTTCACTGTCTGTGTTTGCAGAGGGGATCATATTCCGCACTCCTGCAACACATTAATATCTCCTGATTAGAGAGGAAATAAAACTGGGTTATGTGTCCCATGGAAAATATCAAGCATTAAGAGAATGCATTACCCTGAACTGAAACAGTTCTGAGCAGTTCTGAGTTTTCCAAATTAAGAATTTTTTTTTGAGACTTTTGAAAAGTCTTTGGATTTGTATGACCCTTTTTAAAGAGCTAATGCTTAAAACTGTTTAGAAAGAGAAAAATACAGCTGTCTTTCAGAAGCAATTTGAGCTGTTTTCTTCCAAAATGGTATTTTTGTCAAGTTGTTTCATATGAATAAACCAGATCCGTTTTAGAAAAATAAGATTTATTTATTTTGAAAAATAAGGTTGCCCTCATTTTCCAGAGCTTAGGGTTCATTTCCTAGCCATTGAACAACTTTTTCCTTCCACAAGGCATAAATGCTATTTATACACACAAGACAAATAGAGAATTTGATGTTTCTGAACTGGAGAGTGTCTCTTTCTGCAGTGACTTTGTTTTGGTTTTTTGGTTGTTTTGGGGTTTTTTTTTACCTTTTTGGACTTAAATACAAACTTTTTAGTCTCACATAGAGGTAACTATAAGTCTAAAATACACCAGAAAGGTGTGTTGTCATCACAACATAAAGCTCTGACTTTAGCTCATCTAGATAACAGTGAAAAGCATCCACTTATACCCAAAAAAGGAAGCCAGATTGTAAAAGGTGCAGTGGTTTGGGGGTATGTGAGGTTCATCACAAGAGAGTTTAAATGTTTGGGTGTATTTAGCCAAGCTAAATGCAGTTTTGTATGCTGAGTGTTGGCTATAAATTTAGCATGGTTAAATACCCAAGAGGAGAACAAGTGTGTAAGGTAAAAAACAGCAGTGGCATGAGAATGAATGAGTCTTAACTGGCTAGGAATAAATTTACAGTGATATTGGAAGAAAGTTATTAGGCACTCTAAGTGGTAAGGTGCTCAAACCCAGTAAAAATAATGCAAGATAATTAATGACTTTTAAGGTGGAGCTTGGTTTATGAGGCAAGTGTCGACTGAATGGTACAGTGTCTTTTGAGAGGCACAATTTGATGGCACAGGTGCTTTTATTTTCCTGTTTTAAAGCTGAGTAGTGACAGGACAAGAATAAACAATGAAGGAATGTATACCCACACTCAGCTCAGAGACAGCCCAGGTCTGAAATTTGGAGCTTCAGGAGACAGAGATCAAGCTGTGCTTTGCACTTTGGATTGTTTCTTGTTTTTTTCTGTTTCTCACTTTCTCACCTTACTCCTTCTTAATTCAAATTAAATCAGATTCTCATTCTGTTAGCTGAACTGAATAATGCATCACTCGGTTTTTATTGAAATCAACCAGAGTATTCATGCAATGATGATGCTCTTCTTGTGAGTAAACACATCAGAATCAATCTTGTGTGTTCAGTAGGCTTCACCCTAAGAAAGAAAATGAAGCTTTCACTTCATCTCTGTTTTCCTCTTGCCTTTGCCTGAGGCTTGCTATCAGTAATTCATAAGTATGTGTACAGTAGGTGGAAAAAAAACATAATGGAATTATTTAATGAAGACTTTATTACATTTAAACATAAAGGTTCTAGTTTATGTTGGAGACTACTGGCTCAAAACACTCTGCAAAACTGGCAGCTCAGAGAAAAGATAAAATAACAGTGTCTCCAATTTTCTCTTCATTTAAAACCGCTTCATTTAAAACCACTTCATTATAGTCCAGAGCTCACCCACCTGGGCAATATTTTAGTGAAGAGGAAATTTATTCTATGTTTTCTCAGTCTCTTCCTATCTATCTTGCCTTCCAACTCTCATTGTTTCTGGTGAGATATTCAGACCTACACATCTTTTTGGATTACCAGTATTCACAGGATAATGTCTCACTTTGTCTGTCACCATTGTTGCATCCCTCCCATTAGTTATGAATTCTTTTCTACTCTGCTTTGTACAAGTACAGCTTGTTACCTCCTTCTCTGTAATCTTTCCAATTTTGCTCTTCTTGACTTTCTTTCCCATACACTGTTCTGTCTTTCTGAGATTAAAATCTTAATAATGGTGTTATGCTCTGTACAGTTCTGTGTATCTTGAAATATAAGGCTAAGACTAATAATAAACCCTTTTACTTCTCATTTTAAAACCATGAATGTCAGAAAGAAAGGAAGTTTAATCATGGAGATGATAGGAAAACTTTGTTTTGACAGCTCTATATTGGGACTGCGTTGTGGGCTTTTTTTTTTTTTTTGCTTTGCCTCCCAACTGAGATAAGCATAGATTTAATTTGTGGCATTTTATTTTGGTCTTGGAAAACTGCAAATTGATTTAGAACTGTGCTTTCTCAAGGACCATGGCAGAGATAAGCAGTGGTCAGCCAAGAATTGCATGAAACACACTTATTGTAGGGTTAATTTGCAGAAAATTACAATAAATAAATGATCTGTAAAGTGAGCAGGCTTTTGGCTCTTTCTCTGTGCAGTCTAACATGATGCACATTTTCTGTGCTGTCTCCTCCACACAAGTTAGGAAGGCTTCCTCTACAGGGCAGAATCATGTCCAAGATTTTGGGTGTTTTTATGTAAATTGTGGTTTAGCCCAGTTTGCCTGGTGATTTGTGCTTTTGTGGAAACCTCAAGGGTTGTTTGCATATTGTTTGGCCTTCCTTGGAGCAGGTTTCAGCTTGACTGCCAGTCTTTACCTTGGCTGTTGCATGAATGGGATTAAAAATAACTGATGTAAAACATATGAGGAAGCTCCTTCTGCCTGACAGAGCTGGCCACTGATCAGAACTTTAACATTTGGATAGAGAGCAAGATGATACTTTCCAAACAAAGCTGCAAAAATGCACTTGGCATATTTCATCAAGAAGTAAAATCAAGCAAGTTAGTTTTAAACACATCCATAATTTTTACTTTATTTCCTGGAAGGTATACTGTGGAATGTCAGGTAGATCATATTATAACATATCTTTTTCTGACAGAATATATATTGGTAAACAAAATATAAAAGCTTTTGAAGATACTCCTTAGTGCCTGTTTCATTGCAACACAGACCAGGAGATGCTCTCAAAAAAGAAATAAGATGTGTCACTTTTCTTTAAGGTAGTAGATGCTCTTAATGCTTGTAAATGCTTGTTAATACTGCAAAATTTTGCACAAAAGAAACTGATACTACCACTATGTATTTTATTATGATATGATGTCACATTGTGATTACAGAATGTCATAACAATTTAAAATAATGTACAGTTCCTTAAGGAAAGGGAGGGAAATTTTAAGAGAAAAGTTAAAAGACCTTTTTTTAGTGCATGCACATGCTTGTTTTTGTATTGGCAGCAAAGTATTAGGGCTCTTGGTAAAAAGACAGAACCTGTGTGTGGCATTCTTAAATTTATTTTCTTGGTGAGGTCCAATGTTGCGTTGCTTCCTGTGATGAATGTATCTAAAGTGGGAATCCACAAAATGAGAAGCAGGAAAGCAGAAGCATTGCAGGGAATATTGCAGGAGTGCCCAGGGCCTGTCTCCTGCTCATGCAGTGCAGGAATTCTGCTGCAGCAGGGTGGGGGATTGTAGCTGGAGAGTGAAGCTTGTGAAGTCACCTGGCACTTTCACTGGAGGTACCTGGGAGGGTTTTTTACTTCACAGCCAGTCTGTGTGCAAGACCTGTCAGGAGCTGCCTTCTGCTTCCACACGGTGGCCATGAATTGATGGCCTTGCTCTCCATCTGGGCGGCACACAGGGAAAACAGGCACAGTTTTTAATCTGGAGTTCTTGCCCCAGAATAAATTAAGGTGAAGAAAAGATCACTTACAGCAAAATGCCACTGATTCCTAAGCTCAAACCTTCCTTATCCTAACATGCCTTCTTCAGTAGCACCTGCACCCAGTGTCAGTTCAGAAGGCAATGATTTAAATGGGACTCTGTCTTTATGGTAAAAGAAAAGATACAAGGCTAGAAAGGACTGGATTTTATTCCTGGCTGTTTCAAATAATTTTTTATTGCATTTTTTAAATCACATTTAGACATGTGAGTTAAACTCTTTTCAGCAAATGGGCTTGGGCTCTTAATGAAGCAAAGCATTTGGATGATCTAGTGAAAGGCACTACACACATGCCAAGTGTTACTGCTCAGCTGCTTCTAATTGAATTTCATAAGATCATGTATTCCAGACCTGTCACAGGTTTGTTTATTTACATCAGCCTGAAGTGCAGGAGTCAGATTCCAATTTCCAGGCACAGCACTCACCTTGGTTTCCTGAGAGTGTGCAAATTGATAAATGCAGCTGTATGTTACAGCTTTCTTGGCTTGCACCAACAGGGTGCTTATGGGAGCTCCCTTTTAGGTAAACTTTTTTGCATGGAGCTGGTTTATGTTAACCAGTTCTGCTGGGCACTCACAGGGGGTGTAGCAGGCACGTATCAAATCAGAGCTGGCAGGTGGCAAATCTGAAGTGTGACAATGCCTGTCCCTATACATGTGGAATATGCATTAAAGTCAGGATGAAATCTTTGTGTTGAATACACCATGTAGCTGGTTTTCTCAAGTTACATGGGCACGCTTTTATTTTCTATTACTTGGTTTTCTCAAGTTACATGGGCATGCTTTTATTTTCTATTACTTGGTTTTCTCAAGTTACATGGGCATGCTTTTATTTCCACCTCAGCTATTTAAAAAAAAACATTCTCTATTTATACCAGGAGGAACGTAACTTGGCAAAGTCAAAAGTGTTTGAGCCAGTTAAAATAGTCACAAACACCATGAGTAAGGATGATTAGGAACACAGATATGTGTCTGTGGACTTGCACTGTGTAATTTAAATCCTTGGTTTTCCAGATTCAGTTGACATGAGACATCACATCATTTATGGCCCATAGTTGGTTTACGAAGGCAAAACTTACCAGAAATGGATAGCAGAGACTTACAAGTAGTCTTCTTTTTGTAATTGATAACATGGGCTTTCACTGCCCTGAACAGAGGCAGCTAATGGTATTTTGAGCCCATCAGCAATTGGAGATTGTTAAAAACAGCAGGTATTTTAACCTCAGCAGATCTGTAACACACTACTTTTTCTAATGTTTCTAATAGTCAGTTCAATAACAGAAAAGACAACTCTGTAGGTGTTTTCTGTACAGTTTCTAAAACATAATCCCTAGCTTATTGCCAAGTACTTCCTGTGATTCTTTAGGAATAAAGAGAAAAAAAAGCCAAACAAACAAGTGAAAACCCAAAGGAAAGGCAGCCCTTCGTGTGGAACATCAGCAGTCTCCAGAAGAGTCACACTTTTTGCTAAGACATATAATGAGTCAGGTAATTCTGCCTCAGGTGCTAATGTATTTGGGTACCATATGGAGCTGGATGCTCTTCTCTTCATTCCAATTAGCACTCAGAGGAAAACGTCCTCTGAATGTTTACATACCCAAAGCTTTTCCCATTCCAGCAGACAGATTTTCCTGGCCAGCTACAATCTTTTGAAAGTGTCTGGGCTTAAGCATGGTGATCTAATAGAAGGACTGGAACATAAGAGCCCAGGTAAATGTTATGTAATTGAATCTGTCTCTACATTCTGATGTCTGACTGCAGAGTACATTCCTTTTTTCATCCATCACCTTGTTGATGCTCATTTACCTTGGCATTTGGAAAGGCTTCTTCTCAGATAACATCACAATTAAAGAATGAGTTCTGAAATGAAGCTAGCCTTAGTGGAAACTGGTAAAAGGCATGTAAAACCATTTCATTTATTAGGACAGTGTGCCATTTACAAGGAAAGCTATAGATGGCTTTCCAAAGCTGCCATGTCTCATTAGGTTCAGTGTGGTTCAGACTGCAGTCTCTTGGCTCGTATTGTCATAGAAGCTTGAGCTGAAATTACGGCCCACAATACTAGTCCCCACAGGGACTAATTTATGTTTCCTGCAGTAACAAGCTGTATTAATATTGCCCAAATGTGTCATTATTGGCCATTGGTGTGTGTAGGTGATGCTAGCGTGTGAGAGACACTTCTGTAACATAGTTGTTGGAATATCAACAAAGTTTTAGTGCCTAAGTAGCTCAGACTTTTGAGAAAATCTCAGCCTGGAGCAAGAGAAAATGTGGTGCTCTCAAATGTTGCCCTGTTGCCTTGGTGCAGCCAGTTATTTCAGTGTTCAGTTTTATTTTGAGCAGGCTGCAGTAGGAAAACCTTGACTGCAAGTGGGAGTGTTATTTTTTTCATGCTCGGTGTAAGGTGAATAACAACTAGTCACCTCACAGATCCAGTGAAAGGCCAGCTGGAGAGAGATGTCTTTGTACCTCCAGGGGTGGTTTAATTCATAGATCTTTACTCATTACCCGTGAAGAAATGAATCATTTAGAAAACACAACGTTTGCCAATTGCTGGTTTGTTTTAAAAACACACTAAATATTTAAATAGACTCAGCACTGGTGATAGCCTTGCTTGAGAAGGAGGTTGGAGTAGTGACCTTGAGAGGTCCTTCTGACATTTCTGTGTCTGTTCACAGCTCTTCCCAGAGAACTTGTGGGCTGGTATAAGTTGTTCTGTTGTCTAACTTCTGTATTCCAAGCCCAGGTAATGTCCAGTAACAACCAAAGTAATATTCTGTACAGGGTTTTTCTAAGTGTTGGGTCTTTGTTCATTGTGACTTGCAACAGGCATTACCCTCTACTACTATTATAAAATATTATGAATACAGTTATTTGAGATGAGCTAAAGAAAGGTGGGAAAGTGGAGTTCCAGGCTTAGTAATTCTGGCTGTTTAGTAAAGGGCAAGCAAATACTTCTATGAGGAGCACCATTAGAAATAAAAATTAGAAATTTCCAATTATTGGAGATGGTGAGGCACATTGTCAGAACTACAAAATAAAGTCTAAAAAGTACTCCTGTACTTTCATGCCTTATGCTGGCCCTGCATACTGAACTGCTTTACTTTGTCTGACAGCAGCCATGTGCAGAGAACAAATCTCAAAGTGAAAATTAGGAAAGGAGCAAGTGTGAGGTGAGGAGCACCCAAAACATTTAAAGGGCTGAATACACAGACTTTCAAAGGAAATGTGATTTGCTTGGTAGCAGTTTGAATTCCAAGGACCAGGTCATAACACCTCTACTTGTACATGTGCAGTGTGTCCTAACCTGGCTGTTAGTGGTTTTGCCCCAATGGAAAATAGGGGTGCAAATCCAGAATTCTTTAGTGTTTTTGACATTGTTCAACTTGTGCAGAGCACAGTGCCAGCTCCCAAGAAAGATGCCCTCCACTTCCTTCTCCTGCCTCCTCCATTCACTGTCCAGCCTCTCAAGCAGAGACAGAGCACAGGGAAAGTAACCTCCCCCATCTGTACTTGTGGCACTGTGGTTGCAGATGCCTCCTACACTGTGTACAAAGGCAGGCAGGCATTGCAAAGGGTGGATAAAGAGTCCTCAAGCCATACAGAGCCAGTTAAGTACAGGTCATAAGCCATTCCAGATGTACTTGAACAGATAATGCCCATAAACAGATTTTTTCTGAACTCTCCTAACTAATAACTAGTGGGATCTATGAGATAGGAAAGCCAGTCCATTGCAGTGGAGCACCAGTAAATTCTCTGCTGCCTCAATTGTCTTCTGCCCATACTTGACAAAAAACACATGTGCACATTTATTTCAGCTTTAGAAAGAAAAATGCACAATTCCTTTTTTCCATGCATTTGCCTGCCTTCTCCCAGAGTTATTTTAAGAGGACTGTGTACTTGGGGAGTCAGAGGAGCATTTGTGAGCTCCCAGAGGCTCATGTGCTGCTGGAAGGTGGCACTTTGGGAGGGGCTAAAGCATTGGAATGCTTGGACACTGAGAGGAGTTTAAATTACAGCCAAGACTGGGAGCCTTCTGGGGAGAACTGAGCAAAGAAATCAATGTATAACCTATTCGATTAATTAGGGGCTTTCCCCCCCCAGCTTTGTGAATTAAGAAAATAAGCAAATTCTGTGCAGCTGTCTTGTTTTCATCACTGTGGTGCTGCAGAGAAAGCCTGGAGCTCCTCTTTGCTCCAGGCAGCACTCTAGGGTGCAGGGGTTTGGAATGAATATTCCTGGGGCTGTACTGTGGGAGGGGCTTGGCTGCTGGAAAATTTGCTGGAATATTCATCCCATGCTGGGCAGTGCAGAAATATCAGTTGGTTTTTCACCCCATGGCACTGAAGGCTATTAGACTGCTAATGTTTCAAAAGTGGTGGTTGCTTTTGGTCAGAGTCCTTGACTCTTTAGGCAGAGAGGGGGTCTCTGTAAGGTAGCAAACCTTAAATCATCCTCTTCCATCTGCTTTTTCAGGCAGTTCAGTAATGGCTGCTTCAGACAGGTCCACAAAATAGCTATTTCCCATTTAATTTTATTCACCCCATCCTTGTAAACATATCTGAACAGAGGGAAGAATCTGTCCTGTCGTTTGCATTTATTTTGTGAGTTTTAATTTACTTTCTGCTGGCATTCAGGTCACCAAAACAGTGTTATGTTTCTTGTTCTATTTTTCATCATATAAAAATAAATGTCAGGATAATAATTTGAATAATCTTTCCCTTTTTTTTTAATCCTGAAAGGCTAGGTACTTTCCTTTCTCTAGTCTCCCGTGTGTCTTCTTTCTGTTTAATGTAACCTTTCATAGATTAAAAAGGCAATGATGTTAATAGAATTGCATAATTGTCAGGAGATAATGTTCTCACAGTGAAATATTGCCATTGAGGCTTAGCTAAGGCATTTAGAGCAAACAAGCATGCAGATACAAAACAAAGATGTTTATTTTCAAAGTGACGTATCTTTGCCATCACTGGCGTATAAATCCTCAGATTTCTCATTCAGCCTCTGTGGGACTGGGACTCCAACATTCCCAGAGCAGCACTTCCTACTGGGAAGTCTGATGGCTCACATCCTCAGTCATGAACAGAGCAGAGCAGGAATTTCAGAAATCCAACCCAAATCCAGCCTTCCCAGAGATCCAAGCATGTTTGGGGGCTTTGTTACAGTGGCCACCTTGTATTTTAATTCCATATCAGTTCAACCTGTGCCAGTGCAATTACACAGGTGGGGAAAAATGGGTAAAATAAGAGCAAATGGACTCGCACCTCATCCCTGCAAAAAACCTCCTTCCTACAAGGCTAGATTTCAAAGGTGTTTGGGGCAGAGACCAGTCACTGCCAACCTAATTTCTGAAGGTTAAATGCAGAGTGTTAGTGGATGATGGAAGTGAAATGTACAGTGTTTATGAAAATATTTTGCTAAATATTTGGATATTTGTAGCAACAGAGGAAAGGTCTGTTTGGAACCGAGCAGAGGACTGATGGCATGGAGCAGTGGGTCTGTAAGGAGAGGGAGCAGAAGAGACTAAAGGCTGTACATTTGTGGAAAACCAAGGCCCAGCAATAAGAAAAATTAACCAAGTATTGTCTCTGAAAATGCTTTTGAAAGCACTCCTAGATTTCTCCTTTCTGGATCAAAGTATGCTGAGTATGTAGCTGAGAAGCAATTCAAGTTACTGCCAGCATCTAAGCAACAATTTAACATAGAAAAGTTTACATTTCATATAAAGACTTCTTTAATATTGCAGAAATATTAATCTCAGAATCTGCAAAAGTCTGAGAAAAACTCCTTCAGTTTCCTGTTGGCAGTTTCATGAGTGAAGCCATGAAATGAACCTTGAAGTGGTTAATGGGCATCTTTTATTGTATCTTCTGTGGTTGTGTTTGAGACACCGTGCCCAAATGACATTAAGAAATTGGAGCTGGGACTCCATCTCAAATGCAAGTTTCCAGGTGGATGTGTGTGTAATAGAAGAGGTGATGCCAAGTGCAAGGGTTGTCCCTCCACCTTCTATTAGAGGGATTTTGAATTTCAGACAAAGCCAAACAATAATAATATAAGGTTGCATGAAGGTTAATGTTGTTTAGGCAGATGGTGAATTGCAGAGTCAACCTGTTGTCACAATAATGAATGTGTTTGAAAAGATGTTCATGTGGCAAATGGGAGAAAAATGAAACAAAATATGCACATGCTTGCACACACAGACTTAGCATTGCTGCCTGCCACTCATATCCAAACCTATACATATATGTACTTTTTTAGGGATTCTGTATTGACCCTTTGCCACAAATCAATATGAAAAGTAGGACTACAGATTCAGAAGCATGCACTGTTAATACTGATGCCATAATTTTGCCTGACAGCAATGACAGAAGCATTTGATCTGAGTCAGGTGAAATTTTATATCCCTATTAAATGTAATTTCTCCCCCTTCTCCACCATGTCCATTTTTTACCCTTCTCTCTTTTCCCATTTTACAGCTTCATAGCAAAGTAGCCCACAAAAGAAGTGTTTTACAGGGGCCTGGATGCTCAGCCAAGTGTTTCACCAGTGCTTTGAAACTGTGGTTCTTTCTCCTCAGAAGCCCTGTTAGAATATGGAGTGGCTTTTTGATGAAGCTGTATCTCCCCATTCAGTCAGGTATTTAGCTAAAATAGTGTCCTAGTTTAGGGCAAATTTGGGAGAAAAACCTCTGGAAGGAGCTCCAAGAAAACAAACCCCCACAGCCCCTCCCCACTCACCTGGTTCGGGAAGAATTTTCTCTGAGAGAAGTGGAAAATAACCTGTTTATTTAACAAACAAAGCACTCCCCAGCACCAAAAAAAAAAAAAAAAAATTAACAACACCAGATGACAACAAAACTCTTTCACCACTCTGAAGAGATTAACAAATCCAGAAAGTCTCTCCTGGGAGTGGCTGCCCGGGTCTGGACGCTGGGGATTGCTCTGGGCACTGGGGACGCCTCTCGGTGCTCCTTAGTGTTTCCCAGTCCAGGGAAAGAACTGGACTGCTTAGCTAAACTAGCTAACAAGCAAAGGCAAAAACAGAAGCAAGCAAGCGAAAGTCCTATTGTCTGACTCAGTCCTCTCAGGGGTACCATGCCTCCAAAGGACCTGCTTTTCAAGGCCCAGGATGGTGTTACGGGCTGTAGCATGAGACACAGGGTAGGTTTCCAACCATCCTGTGGTGGCTTTTACCATGGTGAGCACATAGCGCTTGTCTTGGCGTGTCTGGGGCAGTGTGATGTAGTCAATCTGCCAGGCCTCCCCATACTTGTACTTGGACCACCGCCCACCATACCAGAGGGGCTTCACCTGCTTGGCCTGTTTGATGGTAGCACACGTCTCACAGTCATGGATAACCTGAGAAATACTGTCCATGGTTAGATCCACCCCTCGGTCTCGTGCCCACTTATAGGTGGCATCTCTACCCTAATGGCCTGAGGCATGATGGGCCCATCGTGCTAGGAACAACTCCCCCTTGTGTGACACCCCTATCTTCGCAGCCTGATCTACCTGCTGATTGTCTTGCTGCTCTTCATTAGCTCTGCTTCTACGGACATGGGCATCTACACGGTGAACCTTCACAGGTAGTTTCTCTACCCGGGTAGCGATATCTTTCCACTCTTCAGCAGCCCAAATTGGTTTTCCTCTATGCTGCCAGTTAGCCTCTTCCCACCTCTCTAGCCACCCCCACAGAGCACTGGCTACCATCCATGAATCAGTGTAGAGGTAGAGCTTTGGCCAATTTTCCCTTTCTGCACTGCCTAGGGCCAGTTGAACGGCTTTGAGTTCAGCAAGCTGGCTTGATCCACCTTCTCCTTCAGTGGCCTCTGCAACCCATCGTGTGGGACTCCATACGGCTGCTTTCCACTTCCGATTCATCCCTATGACGCAACAGGAACCGTCAGTGAAGAGAGCGTAGCGTGTTTCCTCTGCTGGCAGTTGGTTATATGGTGGAGCTTCTTCAGCCCGTGTCACTGGTTCTTCTTCTTCATCTGCGACACCAAAACTTTCACCTTCGGGCCAATTTCTAATTATTTCCAAAATCCCAGGGCGATTCAGTTTGCCGATATGGGCACGCTGCGTGATGAGAGCAATCCACTTGCTCCATGTAGCACTGGTGACATCGTGGGTGGAGGGAACCTTTTCCTCTGAACATCCACCCCAGCACCGGTAGTCAAGGTGCCAGGAGGAGTTGTGCTTCTGTACCAATCACCTCTGAGGTGGCTTGGTCTCCCTTGTAGGCAGCCAAGATTTCCTTCTCTGTTGGGGTGTAGTTGGCTTCAGACCCTCTGTAGCTCCGACTCCAAAATCCCAGTGGTCGACCTCGAGTCTCATCAAGCACCTTCTGCCAAAGGCTCCAGGACAGACCAGCTGCAGACTAGAGCTTGTTCTTCACATCTGGTCCTGTCCTGACTGGGCCAAGGGCTACTGCATGAGCCATTTCCTGCTTTATCTGGGCGAAAGCTTGCTGCTGCTCAGGGCTCCAGTGGAAATCATTCTTCTTGCAGGTAACCAGGTAAAGAGGGCTCATTATCTGACTGTACTCAGGAATGTGCATTCTCCAAAAACCGATGGCACCTAAGAAAGCTTGTGTGTCCTTCTTGTTGGTTGGTGGGGACATAGCTGTGATCTTGTTGGTGACATCTGTAGGCATCTGATGCCGTCCATCTTGCCACTTCACTCCCAGGAGCTGGATCACTCGAGCAGGTCCCTTCGCTTTACTCTTCTTGATGGCAAAACCAGCTTCCAGGAGGATTCGGATGATTTTCTCACCTTTCTCGAACACTTCTGCTGCTGTCTTCCCCCACACAATGATATCATCAATATACTGTAGATGTTCTGGAGCCTCACCCTTTTCTAGTGCAGTCTGGATCAGTCCATGGCAGATGGTAGGACTGTGCTTCCACCCCTGGGGCAGTCGATTCCAGGTGTACTGCACTCCCCTTCACGTAATGGCAAACTGAGACCTGCATTCTGCTGCCAGAGGAATGGAGAAAAATGCATTGGCAATATCAATAGTGGCATACCACTTTGCTGCCTTGGACTCCAGCTCGTACTGGAGTCCCAGCATGTCCGGCACAGCAGCGCTCAGCGGTGGAGTCACTTCATTCAATGCACGGTAGTCCACTGTCAATCTCCATTCTCCTTCAAATTTATGCACAGGCCAAATGGGGCTGTTGAAGGGTGAGTGGGTTTTGATGACCACGCCTTGCCTCTCCAGCTCTTGATCATCTTATGGATGGGAACCACAGCATCTTGAGTTGTTCTGTAGTGTGAGTGATGCACTGTTGAAGTGGCAATTGGTACCTGTTGCTCTTCTCCCTTCAGAAGTCCTGCTCTAGATGGATTCTCGGACACTCCAGGCAAGGTGTTCAATTGTTGGATGCCCTCTGTCACTACAGCTGCTATCCCAAATGCCCACCCGAGTGTCCTTTTGGGTCTTTCAAATACCCCCTTTGGAGGTAATCTATGCCCAAAATACATGGGGTCTCTGGGCCAGTCACAATAGGGTGTTTCTTCCACTCATTTCCTGTCAGACTTACATCATCTTCCACCAAGGAAAAGTCATGACATCCACCTATCACACCAGCGATAGAGACAGATTCTGCCCCTATGTGTCTCGATGGAATTAACATGCATTGTGCACCAGTATCAACCAAAGCCTTATATCTTTGTGGTTCCGATGTGCCAGGCCAGCAAATCCACACAGTTCAGAAAACATGGTTTTCCCTCGCCTCTACCTGGCTAGAGGCAGGGCCCCTCTAGAGGTTCCTTCAAGAGGATTGGACATGTGATCATCATCATCATACCTGGCAGTTTGGCTATGGGCAACTGGAGCTGCTCTCCTTTTGGTGGAACTTCCTCTCTGAGTCTTGCCTTCCTTCAATTCATGCACCCATTGTGCCAGAGCAGCAGTAGATTTTCTGTCGCATTTCCTCATGTTTTCTCCACGATTGCGCAGGAAAAGCCACAGCTTAGCTCGTGGGGTGTACTTTCTCTCACCATCCGAGGAACGTCTACGTTGGATACCAGGACCTCTGATCTGTACTGCCGAGATTTGGAGAAGGTCCTCGTTAATCTCCTCCCTGAGTCCCCTGTGCAGACATGTTTCCACTGCTGCAATTCTGGCATGGGTTGGGCCATGTACAGCATCTGCATATGCTCGGAGCTTCTTCGCCATTTCGAGCACGGTCTCATCCCTCTCATCCTGGTTCATTATTGCTAAAGCAGAAGCGTATTCATGTGGTCCAAGCCATACAAGTTTTCACCACGTCACAGATGTACATGGTAATAAGTCTGGATTCCTAGTTGTTATTTCATCTGAGAAGATAATCTCTGCCACTGCCATTTCTCTCAGACGTTGGATCCCTTGTTCTATAGTCTTCCACTGACTCTGCTGCATATAAAGATCATCTGCACACAGGTATCTTTGTGCTACACTTTCCGGAACCCGTGCCCAGAGGCTGTGAGGGTTAGCCCCCCTAATCAATCCTTGGTCAATGACAGGATCATGTGACAGGGATCCCAAATGTCTCACTTCAGCGCCATCCAGAATTGTAGCCTCACCTGCAGCATCCCAAACACGGACCAACCAACTAATTACAGACTCATCAGGTCGTCGAGTGTAATCCTTTCTTAGGCCACGAAGGTCCCTTAGGGAAAAGAACTCAATATTGGCCTCTGATATTGTACCAGTTGCTTTGACTCCTGATTTTATGTCAGCAGGCAATGAGGGTCCTTCTCCTGCATTATCATCATCATCATCATCCACTGGTCGATCAGTCTTTTCTGTGCACTTTGGTGTGCCCCCCAGGCAGTTCTGCAACTGGAAGGTCAGTTTGCTGTTCCTGTATGGAATGTGTGGCTCCTTATTGCAGAGGGCACTGATGCCCAGCCCCAGAGCGCTCAGGCTGGAGTTGATGCTCTGTGTCTCCCAGAGCTGGCTCCCCACAGATCCTGACTTCTCCAGGTGCTCTGAGCCTGCCAGGTCCACCAGGGTCAGAGAGGGGGCACAGCGCAGGTCCCACGCAGCATACAGCCCCTGGATGCACAGCTGGAACACCGAGTGTGAGCGTGACGAGCGCTCGGTGAGCCCTGTGCATGCCACCCAGCGCTGCGAGCCCGCCTGCAGCAGCAGCTCCAGCACCTGCTCCTCGCTCTCCCCAGGCACCCAGGTGCGGTTGGGCACGTGCAGCTCATTGCTGCCAGGTGCCGGATCTCCAGCTCAGAGCCTCAGTGGCCACGGGCCAGAAGCAGGTCGCGCAGGGCCTCGTAGTAGATCTCCAGGAAGCTGGCAGGAACAGGTGGTGCACAGCCCGCGGGATCATCCCACACAACTCCGGCACGCTCGCTGGCACCGGCCCCTCCATGGTGAACGTCTTGCCGCTGCCCGTAGGCGAAGATGCATACTGGGTACCCGTCCAGGGCTGACTGGACCAGGAGCTGGATCTCCTGGAAGATCTCCTGCTGAGAGGCCGTGGGTGGGAAGACGCGGTCAAAGCTGAAGTCGTAGCGCAGCTCCACGTGCCGCTCCCGGCCCAGCTGAGAGTCGTCTGGGCTGCGGGTGTCCTGAGGGGGGAAGTGCAGGTGGGGCATGCCCCGCTGGCGCTCCCGCTCCTCGGGCAGCAGCGGCTGCACACGGCAGAACACGCGGATGTTTCCCCTGAGCTCCTGGATGTCGTTGTGCAGGCGGCGCCGCTCCATCTCCAGCAGGTGGATGCGCTCCTTGTGCTCAGCCAGCAGCATCTGCTGCGATGCCTCCAGCTTGGACAGTGCCTGCAGCTCCTGCAGTTGTTCCTCAGCGTTCTCCAGCTGCTCCAACAGCACCTGTGCCCTGCCCTGGGCCTTGTCCCTCTCCTGCCAGTGCCGCTGCTCCTCCACCTTCAGAGACTTCACCTGGCACCGGCTCTGCTCCAGCTCCTCACAGACCTGCAACACCTCCAGCTCCAGAGAGCCAACCCTGGAGCAAAGGCTGCTCTCCTGGCTCTCCCTCTCGCCCAGATCCCTCTGCAGCTGCTGCAGGCGCTCCCTCAGCTCCCATTTCTCTCTGTCCAGGCCTGAGCCCGGTCCACGATTGTTTCTGCTGGGGAGACCTCACGGGCTGGCCCTAGGACAGTGCCTGCTTCTGCTGGACCCGGGCCACCGAGAGAACCCCGAGTGCGGCCCTGGGAACTTGACTCATCAGATCGTCGAGTTTAATCCTTTCTTAGGCCACGAAGGTCCTTTAGGGAAAAGGACTCAATATTGGTCTCTCTAACATTCAAGGGAAACTGAACATTCTCTAATAGGGAGCTAAGAGATTCAGTGGAGAAGAAGGAAAGCAAAGGCTGAAAAGCCTCATCCCCTGCTTCCCCTCTAACAAACTGGCTGCACAACCATGACCATGAGCTATGCATTCCTGGAACAGACTTCAGCACCTTTATAAACCCCCTGCAAGCCATTACACCCAAGCTCAACCCGATGGATATTCTGGTCAGTGCCCTTCTGCTGCAAAAACTATGTATTAGGGACAATACCGGAGCTATTCCTGAACAAGAAAATAAACCTAGGGACCATAGAGGGATTAAGATCTCAAAAAACCCTAGGGACCAGAAACACATGCAAGCCTCCACCCCAAGAGACACTATGTGAATTCAAACAACATAGCCAGTAACTGCTCCATACCAACACAAAGTTATTGGAACCAAAATATGATTACAACAGGGTTTTTTCCACTCTCTCGAGCCCCACGTTGGGCACCAAAATATTTGTCCTAGTTTAGGGCAAATGTGTGAGAAAAACCTCTGGAAAGAGCCCCCAGAAACAAACCCCCACGGCCCCTCCCCACCCACCTGGTTCGGGAACAATTTTCTCGGAGAGAAGTGGAAAAGAACCTGTTTATTTAACAAACAAAACCCTCCCCAGCACAGAAAAAAAAAAAAAAAAGAAAAAAATTGACAACACCAGATGACAACAAAACTCTTTCACCACTCTGAAGAGATGAACAAATCCAGAAAGACTGTCCTGGGAGTGGTCACCTGGGTCTGGATGCTGGGGATTGCTCTGGGCACTGGGGATGGCTGCTGCAGATCACAGAGCGCAGCTCTCGGTGTTCCTTGGTGTTTCCCAGATCCCAGTGCAGAGCAGGTTGGAGTCATATTCAGAAAAGGGAAAGGAAACAAAAACAATCCAGGGAAAGAATTGGACTGCTTAGCTAAACTAACTAACAAGCAAAAGGAAAGACAAAAGCAAAGCAAGCAAAGGAAAGCCAGCAAGCAAGCAAAAGCAAGCCAGCCACCACTAACCTCTTCTAGACAGCAGACCATGGGGGGAGGTGAGCCGGCTGATAACAAGGCAAAACAAACCTTCACGTTCAGAGTCAGTTCTGAAAGCACAGAACATAATATCAAACATAAACAGAACACACGACATCATAACGTCACCCCATGGCAAATAGTATAGACCCAAAGCTTTGTGTTTTGCTGTAAATCCCTTTGAAAACAGGTGAGCAAATCCCCTCTAGTTGCAGAAAAATCCTTTGGAGTTAAAGCATCTGTGGGGATTTGTTCAAGCTAAATAAAAATAATATGGGAAGTCAGCTGTAGCAGGAGTGATAAATAATTTTATGAGGGACACAGCTTTCAAAAAGGATTCCTGGCCAGCCATACTTGATAAGTAGTCACCCAAATTATCTGAGCTTGTTGCCAACACCTGGTTCAGGACCCTTGCACACAAGATTAATATAAATGAACAGGAAGGGGCATAGCCCACTGCTGCAGAATTGATTCTGTACCTGGAATCAAAAGGAAATTTAGGATGCTTGCAGCTTTTGCAGGCTGTATCAGTTACACATCACTATAATACTTCTATTTTTCTGCAGCTTTTACTCAGAATGAAAGACTTGGGGACATCATTACTGAAAGTTTGAGAGTCATGTAGAAAATTCTCTTTGTATTTGTACAAACCAACCAATCACTAGCTGACAAAAAATGTATTTGCTGTAGAAAGAGGCAAAGAAGAGATACAGAGGAAGCCAAAACTCTTAATATAGCCTTTGCAAGGATTGCAACTTTATCAGGCTAGGTTATGTGTCTGCTCAAGAAGTAATTCTCCATTTGGACTTTTAACAGACCTTAATGTTTTTTTAGTATTTTTGCAATAATTCAGTGTAAAAATTAAAAATACTTTGCCCTTCCTCCAAAAGCCATTAAAAACCCCTTATTTTTCCACGTTTCTTTCTGCCCAGGAGTTGTCATTTTCCATCAATTCCATTTTCTCCAAACTGTGTATTCAGCTCTTTCTAAATATTCATTTTTCCATTATATTTTTAACCTTACTGTGATCGTCTTTTGCCTAATTACTTACCTGATTGGTTTCAGCTATATCCTGAGGGGGAATGCCAGACTAAAACCAGCAGTGTCACTAGATAATGTCTGGAAATTAGGAAGCTAGACATAGTTAACAGGGATCCAGCAGGCTCTTTTGGAGAATGATAGTCACCAGAACCAGTGGAGGCTGGAAAATGGGGGTGGTAATAATAATAATATTATTAATAATACATATTTATTTATATGTGTATTGTTTTATATATTATATATATGATATACTATATATCATTATGTATTATTGTTATTATTATTGTTTTCATTATATCATGTATTACTTTTTCATGGCGTCAACATTCTATGTATAATCCTACTTGCAGAAAAAATTGCTGAGAATCTCAGGACACATGAATGTGTGCTGTGTTTGTTTGTGCCAAAAGGTGGTACTGACCAGGTGTTGTGCTGGCAGCTGCAAACCCTCAGTAGGGAACCTGGGCCTTTAGTACTGTGTAACCCAAAAAACACCTTTTAGATGAAAGCTTTTTGTCTTAACCCTTCCATTGTGGTGGAAAAAAATCAGCTGGAATAAATAGAAATAGCAATAGCTGTGTTTAAACTCTTGACTGTCTACTTTCCAGCTGCAAATATTTACTTCCAGTACAATCCAAATGTTCAGTGAATTGGAGAATCAAAGGTGTGTTAGCTGTGTAGACACAACTGCTTAATTTCAGAGAGCAGAGTAAACAACCTGGAATGAAATTTTGGGGAAGGAAGAAAGTATTTGAATTGATCAGTCTCATTAGCAGACTGCTGCAATAACCCTTTTTCCTCTGAAATCTTTGCTGTGTAATTAATCACACCTTGTGAGAGGGGATTGCTGATATTTTTACACGTACAGCTGTGACAAGCAAGATGTGTTTTGGCTCTCATGCATTTCCAGTGGTCGACACCATGGAGGCAGGGCCAGAAAGAATGGCAGAGCTGTTTAGAGTTTCCTCAAGGACTCCTGGCATTGCTGTCTGGCAGTGTGTACTCCTTGCTCCCCAGCAGTGTGGAACTCTCTGAAAAACCTTTAGTTTTTGTCTTTCAGAAAACTGCTTGTTACAGCCATTAAGATATCTCAGGGTCTGTATTGCTGGGATGACCCCAAGATTGTAAAAATCCTTGTTTCCCAGCCCGTGCAGCCAGAGGAGTCTGAATGCCTTGGGTTGGCTTCTCAAGGTTTATTCTCAAGGTAAAAGTTTCTTTTCCCTTATCTATGACATTCTTTCTCTGACCTGCTGAGCTCTGTCCAGCAGGGTGGCCATGGCATTCTGCATGCTGCTTTAGGCAGCATTTACGTTTTATATCAAAAATTACGTGTACTATGTTTACAATATTGTGCCAACACAATCATTTATGTTGGACAGTGTGTCTCTACCCTAAACCAATATAAAAGTGTCCCCATCACAGCAAGACATGGAGGGCAAGGAGAAGGAGAAGAAGGCCAGGACACACCCAAATCCCTCCATCTTGTACCTCCTGAACCACATTCTAAAAACCCCAAAATTCTACTTTTTCACCCTGTGTTAACTCAACTATCACATTGTTCAAACCCTTGTGGCTTGTAATTCCTCTTACAGACTTGGCAGTGTTTTCCACAGGCTAAAATCAAATTAAAATTAATACTGTATGTGCTATGTTGGAAAGTTATGCTGTATTAATCTCTTTTAAGTAGTGTGGTAAATATACTTTTTTAGGCTATAGCATAATATTAAAATAGAAACTATGTGATGTAAGATAGCTTTTGTAACTTGCACAAGGAATGGATAAGATAACCAAGAAGTTCTTCACATAGAGATAACACCAACAAGACACCAAAATCCAGAGAATTATTGCCTCCTTATCGGGACTGGTCAGACTTCTTCCAGACCTCTAGGAGCCAAGAAATTGATTTTCAAGATGAAGGGGGGGGGGGGGGGGGGAACTAAGCAGAAGACATCCTTTGTTTGAAAAGAATTTTTGAATCATGTATGAGATATATGAATATGCAACAGGCTTTTGCTTTTAAGGGTTAATCCTTTGTTAGCAAGGTGTGCTTTTGTGACAGAGTGCCCAAGAGCATCTGAACATCAGTAATTCTTTGCTTTTTATTGTCCTTTATTGTCCTAACTCTGATTGTCCAAATTCCTATTGCCCTAATCTTTATTACTATTTTTATAACTATTTTATTACTATTAAACTTTTAAAATTTTAAAACAAGCGATTGGTGTTTTTTACACAGACATTCCTGTAAAAGCTTGCTCTTTGTGCAAGCTTTTGCAGGAAGTTTGAGTTTACATGAGTTTATAAGATTTTACTTGTCTTGTACCTGGTGCTCAGCTTCCAAATACTCTTTATTGCAGGGATGCCCAGTGCAGATGTGGCTTCCCCAGTAATACAGATTTTGGGAGGGGCTGCACTCACTTCTAAATGCAGCTTTGTCTCAGCTCAGCCGGCACAGCTTTGTTTGGGTTGGTGTGTGACAAAGGGAAGAACAAAAGCCTCGAGTTGTAAGTCGTTTTATTCCCCACCAAAACAAAGAGGAGAGAGAGAGAGAACAGCGCTGTTATGGAGATTATCATCATTCTTTTGAGACACGCTGGTATTTTCCCAAGGAGGCAATGACATTTCTTAATTACTCTCTTCATGGGTAGCCATGTGTAGAGATTACTGGGGGCTCAGCAGGGCATTGTTGAGCGCAGCCTCGGAGGAGGAGATTGCTGACAGCACAGGCTGCACCATGCACTGCTCCTCTCCTTCCCTCACTCTTCATTACACCAGCTAATTACTGCAGCTCCTGCTGCCTGAGCAGCGTGGCTCAGCCCCTCTCCCCCAGCAGCCCTTGGCTGCCAGGGTAATTTGCAGGAGCAGGGCTGCTCCAGAGATGCTGTCATCCTCCTGTCAAGCTTGGCTGCCAGACCAGCAGCCTTAGAGTGGGGGTGAGCTGTGCTCTGAGCTGGGAAAAGACTCCTTTTAAGATATATAATTATTATATATATATAATAATAAAAAATATAAAATTTATATATATATATTATATATGCATTTATTTATTTTATATACAAAATATATATGTATATGAGTATATATACATATATATATACATATATATATATATATATATATATATATATATATATATATATATACACACTTTTTATACATATATATAGATATAGATATCAATATAGATATATAACATAATGCCGGGGACTCATTAGAGCTGCCATATCCCAAAGGGACATCTTCAAAGAATTTGCCTTAAAATGCACATAACATATTTAGGTTCATTTCTGCTCTCGGATGTTCTTCCCCATGTCCAGAGTAGAATAAGAACAGGGAATTTTTTTTTTTTTTTTCAACTTACTACCTCAGTTTCATTTCCAAGGAGAAAAGTTTGAATGTGCTCGTGGGAAATGAAAAGATAGAAACTTCCACAGGTACAGGAGGGTTTGGTTTGCAGCCTTGGAAGGAGCTTGGATTGATGTAAAAATAAAGTACACAGATACTAAGTAGAAAAATCATAAACTAATGTTTCTATAGTTGTAAGTAAGAATATGCCCTAAGTGAGAAACTGTGTTGATAAAATAGTAAAGGATTTATAATGTAGGGGTGTGGTTGTACAGAGTAGCCAGTGCAAGTGTTACAGATAGCTTTTTATTCAATTATGTGTATATTTATCTCTAAAACACTGAAGTTCATAGATATGTTTTCACCTTATATAATACGTAATTATATATTATCTAATCAGCAAGAAATTAATCTTTGTACCTTTGAAAAACCTCACTTCCCTCCCTCCCTGTCCCACAGATACATATTTCTGTGGCTGTGTGTGGTTAGAGAGCATGAAAATAAATCCTACTGCTCTCTAGCAGTGAATTCACATTTTGATTCCACTGACAGCACACTGTGATGCTATCGTGAGATATTAAACTTCCAGTTGATAAGAAGTCTGAACACTAGTATCAGCTCTATGTAAAATATGGTTGATTCTGGGTGTACACCAGAAAAACTGAAAATAGACTTGCTTTGAGCCACGGCCTTAACAGCTTGATAGCTGCAGACACAAAACCAAAGTCTAAAGAACTTGGCAGCTGTGACATCCACCATCAGAGTCCATCAGACATTATATTAATAGAAAAAGCAATTTTCAATATATGTAAAAAGGCAAGTCAGTCTCCTTGGTTTAAATAAATAAAAGTTGGGCTGTTGTTGTAACAGATTTGTAAACAAAATGCCCATAGGTTTTGAGTACACAAATATTTACATAACTGGGTGTAATTATATATATATATATATATGCACTTACAAACTGAACATAAAGTAATCAAAATGGTTTCTTGAATGTATTCCCTGCTTAGAACCATGTTTAAGTAGCCTATGATCCTTTGCTGAAAGTAATCTTGTAAATCTGGGGTGCAAAATTTGCTTTACAATTAAGTGATCCGTCTCTGTCCTGCCATTCTTGAAGATGGGAGTGGTGTCCCAGCTGTCCCCTTTGGAGTCCAGGACATGTCCCCCTTTCCTCACGTATTGAGCTGTTGCATTCAGGGGTCAATCAGATCTATTAAACACAGGCAGATGACATTTGATATATTCAGTGTATCCTGGGTACAGTTTTGCAGGCCTGCCAAGCTTCTGGTTACTGGCCTGGAGACTGTGACTCTAAATTCATATTGCCCTGGTTTTTGGCTGTTGTAGCAGACAGCCTTGTCCCAGTACCTGTGCCCTGTGCGTTTACTGTTCACATTTATCAATGAATGGATCTGCCAGAGATGTGCATTTTAAGGCATTTCTGTTAAAACTTTTTTTCTGGAAGGGATGGCATGTTTAACAGAAGAAAGAGCTGGGAATAAGTCATTACTGGCCTGGAAGCTGTGATGTTGGAGATTTAACTACCCTTAGGCTCTAATCAGCAGACTTGGTGGTAATGAGTGATTTCATGGGGCCTATTGCTTAATTTCAAAACATGGAGCTATTTAAACAGATCTGCAGTTCATTACAAAGTTAAATGTGTTTTGCTGTTTAAATGGACAGAGGTGACTGTGAAATATAAGTGTTTCTATTTATTTCAACTAAATATGCTGTATGTAGTGAGATGAAGGAACATTGAATAATTGAAGCTCAGGATTCATCTTGGTCAGTGTTTATTTGGTGCCTGGGCTTTTTTTAGCTCACAATTTTGTTCGGTTTGGTTTGGTTTTAATCTGATGCCGTGAGGAGACCCATAGTCAGGCAAGAAGAGTACAGACTTATTTCTTAATGTAAAAATTTGGAGATGTACCTCTATTTGAAGAGGAGTTTGAATAGTAAAGTGATAGAGGACCTAAAAAATAAAGAGACAAATAAGTTTACAGTTGAATTCATAATTTAAATCCCCTGAAAATAGTATCTGACTCCTATTAAATACTGTTGAGTCAGTGAGCATGCTGTGAAAGCATACTAAAAAGTAACTAAAAAGTTACTAAAAAGTAAAGTTACAAAGAGTTACTAATGTTACTAAAAAGGAAACTACAGTGTAAATCAGAACCAAGGATCACATTATTTGTTATTTACTTGCTGTAGAGGCCGTTTTGCAGAATGTGCAGTCAGTCTCAGAGGGGTTTTCTATAAAGCTGCTCTTTTCATCTTTTCTTTTCAAAAGTGCAGGAATGAAGCCCTAGGACTGCTTGGACGTGTGTCTGTGTGTGCATGCCACAGTATGGGAGACTGGAGAGCTGCACCAAGGTGTTCAAAGCTGTGCAAGTTCCCAAAAATTCCAGGACATGTCAGGAAAGGGAAGTCAAGCTGAGGTCCGTAGCTCTCTTGCTCCTGTTTAGTCAATGGAGATGATAATTCCAGAGGGGCAGGAAGAAAACAGCTCTGAGCAATGCCTGTCCCTTCTGGCTTTGAGGAGAGCAAAGAGACAGAAATCACTTTAAGATGTTTTCAGTGAGTGAGCTAAGTCAAGAGAACCATGTGGTGCTGAGGGATGAGCCATGGTCTCCCCAGGCTGGGAATGGCACTCAGAATGGCCCAAACACTCCTGTGGGACACAGGTGATCTGGTTGGATGCCATGGATGTGAGGATGAGCATTTTACAGCTTGTGTGATCAGTTTGGGGCATGCTGAGGGTGAGTGTCAAAGACCCCTTGACCATGGAGGATGGTGAGAGCATAGAAGTGATGTTTTTGTCAAAACATCATCACCACTGGCAGAATTTCCCATGCAGAGCACTCCAAGGAACATCTGTCCTGTAGGAGTGCCCTCTTGAATTGAGTTCTGGTGGCCAGACTGGACAGGGAAAGTTAAATTGTCATGATGTTGATGCTTAAAAGGGCTATCTTATCTTTCCAGTGCAGTTTTTGGTTTGCATTTTGATTGCTTGGTTTTGCTGTAGTCCATGAATTAATTAACTATATCCAGGGAAAGGAAACAATCTTATGGTAGAACAGAGAGAACGTGGCACATTAGCAAAAATGAGCAGAGCCAGAAAGGACATGGGAATGGAAACTGAGGGGTTTATTTTCGTGGTGTGCACTAAAAAGCATGTACTAGGTCTCCTAACTTAGTTCAGTCTTTCAGGCTGAGCAAAGAGTGAGATTCCCTGTTCCCTCCCCTATTTCAAGTCATTTTGCAATGCTGCTAATGGAAGTAAAAGGACCTCACTCAGCACTTTAAAAAGGGAAGCTCTGCATCCTTTCCCTTCCTCAAGAATTTTCTAGCCTAAACTCTTGATAATTCTTCATCCTACTGCCTTTGAAGGCTTTGGCCAGAGGAACTTCATGAGAAGGTGCCTTTGGAGCCCATGTCAGCAGGGTCAGTGTGAGTGCCCTGCAGCACAGCCTTGGGGTTTTGATGGAGAAAACAGAGTTCTGGCCATAATCTTCCTTTCTGTTCTAGTACACTGTCTTTCTCCAAATTACAGCATGAAATACCCATTTATTTTGTCAGAATTATCATAGTCATCATACAGATCCTACTCACCACAAGCATGAGGCTATAAAATAATTCTTTATTTTTTTTTTATTTCTCTTTTTTAAAATTGTTGCACATGACTGATTTTAATTGAGGCACACTGGACACAAAGTAATGCCAATGAGGTACTTTCCTTTAAAAATCTGCATGCCACCAACATCTCCACTCAATGCTGACTGGCAGTACTGCCTTTCCTAAGGATTTCATGTGCCTTCAAGTGGTATTTTTGTGTCATTACTTTGCAATGCCATGGGAGAGATCACATGTCAGAACAGATAAAACCCCAAATCACATCTGTGAATATTATAAAAATAATAAACTGTGTGTTCCTTCTCTGTCTCATGTCGATGCTCTCCAGGTCTATGCAGATGTGTGTGTTTTAATATACAGCTCTGTGTTTATTAATACCACCTATGTGGGGGTGGTACAGCCATGCTGCAAAACACCCTCTTCTGCATTGCTGCCAGAAAGGAAGGTGAAGATTCCAGGCTTATGGAATTCCAGGATGGGTCAGGCTGGAAGGGCTCATCTGGTCCCACCTCCTGCTCCAGCAGGGTTACACAGGATTATGTCCAGATGGTTCTTCCAGTGAGGAAGCACCACACCCTCTCTGGTCTCTGTTTCAGGGCTCAGTCCCTGCACAGGAAAAGTTCTTCCTCCTATCCAGGTGGAAGTTCCTGAACATCAGTCCCTGCCCATCCCTGGTGTGCCATTGCTGGGCCCTGCTCCGCCCCTCCCTGCACACAGGGACACCCAGCTGGGCTCCTCCCCAGGCTGAGCAGATGCTCCAGTCACAGCTGCCACCACAGCCTCATTTTCTGGGTTGCCTCACCTGCTGGGAGGTCATGAAAAGTCTCCATCTTCCTTCAGAGCCTTTTTGGGAGAGCATTGGGAGGAGCAGGATTAAGGGTTGATTGTGTTTGCTGTGTTCAGTTGTGTCAAGTGCCTGTGTTTGGTGTAGTGGTGTAGTTCCACAAGGAATGCAAGAGGTTTGCTACATGGGTACCAATTAATGCAGAATTAGACAAACCCAATGGAGTATTGCAACAGCTATATTTGATCCTTTTTTCTTTATTTTTATTTTAATTTAATGAGGCCTAATATTCTCGGCTAGCCTGGTGCACAAGACTTTCAGCTAAAACTGTCAGCTAATGAGGATTTTCCAGTGCACTTAACCTGAGGCATAAAAGAGGAGCACAGATATGTCAGTATTTCCTTGATGTGGCTGTCTGTTCTCTGGATTTTCTAGTAACTTTGAGTGCAGGTTGGGTTTTTTTAAAAGTATAATTGAATATATATATAATGTAATATAATTAATATAATATAATATAATATAATATAATATAATATAATATAATATAATATAATATAATATAATATAATATAATATAATATAATATAATATATTCAAATATATTAAAATTTATTTTAATGTAAATAATATATATAATATAATGTATTAAAATAGACATATAATAGTATAATATATAGTATGTAAGAGATATCAATAATATATAAAATATATATTAAAATTAATATAACATAATATATGATATTATATAAAATTGAATAATATAGTATACTATATAATAACAAATTAATATATTATAAATATAATATTTTAATAATATAATTTAATATATAATTGAACTATATTAATGTAATGTATTAATATTTAATACGTATAATTTAGAATAATTACTATAATATAATTATAATTATAATTAAATTATAATAATATTTAATATATTGATATTTTAATATATAATAATATTTCAATAATATACTTGAATGCCTTTTTGTGGTGCATTTCTGGCAAGCAGAACTTGGGGGTTCTGGTTCCCCTGCTCCCCCAGCCCATTTTGGCTGTGTGAGTGGCAGGGGCAGAGGTGGGGCTCAGCAGCAGCCGGGCTGTGCCTGCCCTGCAGCCAGGGAGGGATGCTGCCTGCAGCTCTGCTGTGTCTCATTACATGCAGGATCAGGTCTGTGCTGTTCCAGGCTCTGCACAGCCCCTCTGAGGAGCTGTCAGCTCTCTCCTCTCCGCTGGCTGCCGATGCAGCACATGAAGCTGTGGAGCACAGAGCTCTGCCACCGTAAGGCTTCTGGGTTTTTCCTCTTTCCCCCTCTGCTTGGTTTTTTTCTCTATTTTTTTCACCAAGAGAATTGTTTTCTAGAGGAAAACAGCCTGTTTCTTATTCAGCTGCAGGTTGTAAATTACCTAAGGCTTACAAATCAAATTGGTTTTAATAATAAATCCCCTGGTGCATTATCTGTTGTTTGCAAAATTTCATGTATGCAAGCTTTTCAGCTGATTCTTTTTTATAAATCAAATTTTTAATCAGTCAGTCACTAGCCTTGACCTTCCTAGTCAATTGGTGTATACTGATAACTTCTTACAGGATTCTTTTTTGACAATGAGTATCATAGATACCCCTTCTGTCCAACAAATAACTACAAAAGCAGACATCCTTATGCTCCTTCACACCTAGGAAGTGCTAGTGCTGACAACCAGTCACCTGAAGTTGTTGTTGCTATTATTATTATTGTTATTTGGGGAGTACTTTCTGCTTTTCATGCAAAATGCCTACCAACACAATGCTTCTTATTGTCAAAATAACCTTATTATTTGAACATCTTCTCATATCATGGCAGGAATCCCACTCACAACAGGGTGCTCTCTGATCCTGTTGTCATCTTTTTGTCTATTCTCACGGGCAAACATTTCATCTCTACTTCTAAAGCTGAATGGTTTTCAGCAGTACTGCAGGGTTGTTTTCTGTCATTCCTGGTTTTTCTGAGTTTTGTCCTCTGGGACAAAAAATGTGTGTGCTGTGTATGCTCCTGTGGATATTTGTTGTTTGCTGCATATTTCCTATGTGCAGCTAACTAGAATTAATAGCCCTTTGTCTCTCTCTGGGAAGTCTTGTCTGCTGTGCATCACCTGAGTTGCTAACAGACAACTTATTAAGCTACACTCTATTAAACTACAACAATTTATGTAGTTTAGGCAAACTCTTTACTAGGCAAGTTATTCTGTGGGTGTTTGCAAAAGTTCAGTGTGAATGGGACCTGAGTACAAGAATTAAGAAGAGAGGGGAAGGCAAAATGTAGAAATGTAGATGCTGTCTACACTGTAGCTTTGCAGAACTAATTACTTAAATTACTCAGATTTCTAGAGCAAAACTCAGAAACTGTTTAAGATTAGTCAGCTGTTCAGAGAGCAAACTTCTTCCTAGAAAAAGGACAGGCTATTATAATATTATAGTTATTATAATGCTATACCACATTTTTACTGAAAGTTTATAGAGGGGATATGAGCTAAAAAAGCGCTCTTCTCCCCTAAGTGTACATGTGATAAGAGCCTGAAGGTCTCAGCCTCTACCTTTCCTGATTATGAAAATTGAGGGATCTTTATCAATTATTTTTAATGTAGAAACAGAACAAAAATTGCTGAGAAAGAGAAGGTGAAATCAGATGTCTGTCACTGACAAGGAGGTGATGTCTCACAGCCAGCCAAGGCAGGGGCAGGCAAGAGGCAGAGCTGGCAGCAGCACAGTTCTGTTCTCTGCCTCAGCATCCTCAGCCCCAGCTGAGAGGAGCTCCAGACACAGCATTTCCCTCCCCAAGCTCTGGGTGAGCTCCTTCAGAGCTGCATCACAGCGGAGTGCGCACATAAAACCACTCGTGTGCCATTGCAGGCAGGTATTTTCCCTTCCAGCTAAAATGTTTTATCTACTCAGCTGCTCTCAGTGCTGGGTGACACCTTTTTTGCCTCTCACAGGAGGGCTGCTGACCCTCAGCTCATGCTAAGTGGAGGCCATTGTGTTAAACAGCAATGCTGACTTACAAAGGGAAAACAATTCCGTGTAAAGGTTTTATAAAATCTTTCCCAAGGGCTGCTAAACTTGCCTTGTTGTAATGCTGGGTTGGTCTTTTTTTTTGTTCATGGAAAGATTGGAAGTAACCCACACACACTTTCACAATTTCTCATCCTCTTGTACATGACTTGCAGCTTTTAGTCTTTAAACAAATATAATGAAAAACACTTTTGCTCAGGTCAGGACTTCTTTGGGCCAGGGTTCCCAGGAAAATGGGATCATCTTTTACTGTCTGAAGCTGGATTTGTAAACAGTAAAGTCTGAAATTGTCATTAAAGGACCTTCATTTGATACTGCTTTTTGGAGCTCTTCATTGCTCTTTAGAATATTCACATGTCAAAAAAATCTTCTTCCTCAGAGGCAGAAAACTGAAGTGCACTGCAGAGTTCACATCTTCTTGGAACAGGCCATCATCTGACCACTCCAGTAACTGTTTAACAGGTCCAGCTCTCTAACAGCTTCTCTCTGAAGTATTTAATTCCTGTTCACTGATTAAAATGTAATATTTCTGTTCATTTTTCAATAGTAGCATGTGACTTAAAAGGGGGAAGTGGGTGCTTGGCTGATAGTAAGAATGATTAGCTGATGCTTTTAGAGGTTCCTGTTGACTGTCACTGCCTCGTGTCAGAAGCTTTTGTTTATCTGCAGTTTCCTCACATGCAATGACTTGGGCATTGCAGTATTTCTCTTTTTGTAATTCAAGTGATATCAAAGTCAGCCTCTTGTTTCAGCCTAAGGATGATGTACTGTTCTAATGGCAGCTGGTGAGTAAACACAGAATTCTGGGGTGGGTTAAAGCACAAAGAAACCTGCATGATCCCTTGTCCATGACAGCTCAAACATGTCAGCATGTTTGACAGCCCGAACAACCAGGGATACTTCAGAGAAAATGTCCATGATGGCTTAAATTGCAAACACAGAGGTTTGGGGAGGTACAGGAATACCAATTTATTCTAAATCACCTGAAAAACCTGTTAAAAACAGGTAGCCCTGCAGGTAAGAAGAATGCCTCTCAGGGCTCTGCTGCCAGCTGGCAGCACTGTGCCATACCATGCATTGGCTGTAGGGGACAAACGTGCACAGCCTGGCCCAGAAATGAGCACAGGTTCTTTCCACACTCCATGGTAGTCATACACCTGAGGGCCATGCTCTGGATGTTTCTCTGTTTTTTGGTTTTGTTTTTTTTTCTTTTTTCCCCTCCTGTCATTTTGTGATGGACATTCTGTTGATAAGCAAATGACATTGCCTGTATTAAACATTTCAGCCCCCCTCATCTCACCAATAAAGCAATGTATTGGTGGCACAGGATTGCAAGCAGGGTGCCTCCTTCTGCACAGCGACAATTCCCCATCTTGCCACTTGCACAGAGCTCTCTTCCCTCTTGTCATGGTTTGACACTGGCACAATGCCAGCACCCCCATGAAAATACAACCCCCCAAATGATTTGCTGTGAGATACGATCAGGAACAGAGCAGACCAGGCCCAAGCTTAATAACAAAGAAGAAACTTTATTAAACTACTACTACTATAAAAGGGAAAAGAAAGAAAAAAACCCCCTAAATCCAAAAGAATGAAAACCTTCCAAAACATTCCTCCTCCTCCCCTTAATTCCAACAAACCACAGTGAGACACAACTGTGACCCCCAATCAGGTTCCCACCCTTCAGATAATCAATACTCAGTACATCAAGGGAGAGAGGAGCCTCTCCTGAGCCATAGAGCCCTCAGGAAACACAGCTGCCACCTCTTGTGTTTCCATGTCACACATGGCACCACCCAGAGAAAATCTGCCAGTGTGCCACTCTCTTTTCCATGTCACAGTGCCCTCACCACTGCTCTTAGGATTTTTCTTTTCAAGGATGCTTTGCCAAGAGGGAAAAGAAACAACAGTTCAGTTTCTCGTTTTTGGGACCAGAGTCCCCCCATTTTCTTCCTTCCCTGGGGCCGAGGGTCTCAAGAACAGAGATCATCTTCTTCCTGAAGACAGAGGGCATCACCACACCCTCCTCAACTCTTCTCTGTTCACTCCACTCCTGTGTTGGTAGTCACTGAAGCGGGTCTTTTGTCTCACCAGACATCCCCCTAAAATGCAGTCTCTCTCTCTTGGAGGAGAAAATTGGTTCAGTCTATGGTTAACAAGAAAAAGTCCAGCCAAAAGCCACTCTATAATCTCCTCCCACCTAGAATTTCTCCTTCTAACATCTCGGGTCCCAGACTGTCTCTCTTCTTCTCCTTCAAATCAAGGAGGAGTAATATTTCACAAAGCTTTCATCATCATACAAGGAAGGGTTAAAAGTCCCAACTCCCTGGATGGCTCTGGGCCCAGACTCCAGCTCCCACTCTGGACATGGACTGCCTCCTCTCCAGGATGGACAAACCCCATTTCCTCACCCTCCCCTTGTATTTTGTCTGGTTCTTTCCCCTCCTTAATCATTTTATCTGTCCTCTCTGGGCTCTCTTTGGTCTGCTGACGCTTCTCTTTCACTGCTACACATGCAATTTCAAATGAACAGGGGGGAATAATGTCTTCTGATGATTACTTCTGCTGGTTATTTCTTGCTGTACAGCTCAGGATGGGACCAGTCTTCAGGACAGCAAGAGTGTACTGCTGACTGCTGGTCAGCATCGTCCTGAAATGGACTCTATGCATTCCTACCACCTGAATTGAGTATTTTCCCAAAACCCAACTATTTTACAACTTGGCATTTCTTTGCAGTGGGAATTTCCCTTCAGGTGAGAATGTGGGAAGGACTGTGAATTCATGGCTGAAGGCTGTATCTGCTCTCCTTTCATCTGGAGCAGAGAACATCAACAATGATGGAGCATAAATAATGTTGGGACACATTATTTATTCTGACAATGAAACTGTACTGGCAGCACATTAATTTTCTGAATTCCTGTCTCCATCTGATGCTTTGCTAAGGAGCACAAAAGGGAGAAGTGAGATTAACTGTGCTTTGGCACATGTTCCTATGGCAGAGGGAGTGAGAATCCAAAGAGATTGGGATTGCTAGAGCTTGAATATTCAGCCTCTGTCTAGTGCTACAGGAGTGTCTGTGATTCTGGCTGGTGATCCCTGTCTGTCTGTCCAGTCCCAGTCAGCACAGATCTCACAGGAGAATGCAGTGTAGGACAACAAGGAAATCTCCAGCTCTGTGGGCAACACTGTACAGAGCTTATTATTTCTGAAGAATTGCATAATGAAAAAACATGCAAACCTCACTCCCATCATAAAAATTTAGCATGGGTACTAAATGGAATATATGCCAGGGATCACAGGTTATTTATTTCCATGCTAAACTCTGACAACGTGCCAAACGCCACAGAACCAGCTCTGCCTGAAACATCTTGTAAACCTGCAAAATCAATGTCCTGGCTTGTTTCTTTATTAGTCTTGATCTCTCCATCTCCTGAAACAATGTGGTAGATTTGCTGTCTTTTGAGTGGGCCTGCAGCTGCCTTCGAGTGGCTGTTGTGCTGATTGTTGGAGAGGGGGACTAAACTCCCTGTGCCTTGGAAGTCCAGTGTCCCTGCTGTCGATTTGATGTTGTTAGCATCACTCTGTATCAAGAGCAGGGAAGTGTGGGATGGCTTCAGACAGTGATAACAGCACAAGATTGGGGGCAGTGTTTGTGATAAACCTGTGGACTTTCTGTCCCATCTTTTGCAGGACTCCTAATTCTGCTGCATTTCACACTCCCTGCTGTGCAGTGCCAGTGGAAATCCTAACCTAATTAGTGCATAAACATAATGAAAGTGATTCATTACCTGGGTTTTTTCATATTCTCTGAGTTCATTTGTGGAAGACAATATAGGAATAGAGTGTTGCTGCCAGGTTGAATTATCTGCTGTCCTTTCATTCAGATTGTCCCACACTGTTGAATTAGTGCACAGGTCAGACTCGAATGTGCATTTCTGTCCCCTCCTGTGGCATCCGGTGTCTGTCTGGCAAGGTGGCTTTAAAGAGCAGGAAAAGTTACAGTCCCAGTCCTGCACAAAGGCAGGAATTTGGAGTGTGTTAGGAGGGTTCACATTGCTGGTGCAGGGGGCACAGTGCTATAATTATCTTAGAGGTGCAGGTGGTCTGGGGGTGAGTGGCTGTTAGCAGTTTGATATTTTAAAATAGATACTTTCCTCCTATTATTTTTGGTCAAAAAGGAGAAATAGAAATAGGGAGCAATTTTTCTTTTCAAGCTTACCACTGTCACTTGGGTTTGTGTTGATTCAAATGCTCTTCCTCAGTGACCTTCATCTCCCATGCCTGTGAGATGTGAAAGATGCTGTTGACACAAGCAAAGGCTCAAGCTCCCTCAGCTCATATCCCAGACAGCACTTTAACATGGCATGTTTGATGCTGCATATTTTTGTCTTGCTGACAAAGTGGCAGTGAAAGTTATTGCATTCATCTGGGAAAGGGAATAGAGCAGAATGAAAGCCACAGCAAACAGTGCTACCTTTCCTTTCTTCTCTGTCCTTGGCCACTAAAACTTCTGAATGTAGGAGGCAAAACAGAAGGGTCTGGGCAGTTAAAACAAGATTTAGAAAAGCACCCCATGAAAAATTAAGGCCTAAAATTAAATTATCAGGTGCATAAGAGGAAAACAATCCCAAGTCTTTATTTGCAGGAGCAGTGACTTCTGCATATGCATTAAGAAATCAGCTTATACACACTAAAATGTGATTGTAGGTACTAGAGGTAGCACTAAGCCTCCCCACCCATATTTGTCTCACTGGACTTTTCTCAAGTGCATTACACTGCCAGAGAAATCTGGAGGAAGAAGAATCCAGCCTGTGTTGCTTCATCCACATCAGGGCCACTACAAATCTCTGCAACACTTTTGTTGCCAAATCAGCACAAACTAAAGCAATGAGGTTTGAAAAGGCAGTACTAGGAAAAGTACAGAATAAAGTGCTATTTTTTTTTTAATTGCAGATTTGGGTCTTTATTCTTTGCTTAATAATAGGTCTGCCTCCCAAAGTGGCCACTGCTTGCTGTGCCATGGTGGTTTGTGGCTTGGAGGTACCCAACAGACAAATGCTGTGCAGCAGCACATTGTCATTTCTGTGTCAGTGCAAGTGAGAGCTCATCTTCATTCTTCTGCAGCCTTTTCTTCCATCCCCATTGGTACAGAGGGAAACCTGCCCTGTTCTCTGTTGTCCACGAGTAATGGGACATCTCTCTGCCAGACTGAGAGAATAGTAAAGATAACATATGCTGCGCTCTCAGTTTTCAAAGCCAAGAATGGTTGCCTGGAGCTCATTCTGATGCCTTAAGTTTTAGCTTTTATATTTTTCAGATTCTGTGCTGCTTTACTGTGTAGTTCTGAGCTTTATATTAAGTGTTGGTAAGCTCTCTTCACAGAGTAGGGAGACAAAACAATCCCTTCTCCAGCTGGGGACCAAGGACAAATGATCCAAATCTCAGGCCCAAGAGCATAAACAATGTGGACTGAAGAGAGAAAAACAAGAAGGATGGGACTTCATAAACTAAGCTGTAACTGGACAATTATTACAGTCCATATGGAAATGAACTAGAACTTATAAAAGTGAGAGACCCCGTGACCAGTTGTCCATTTTGTGACCATTTTGGGTTAATTTTGGGTGTAGCCCTGGCTGGGCTCTTGTGCTGCCCAAGGTGGATCCATTGAGGCCTGTCAATAAATCCCTGTTTTATTCTTTGACTCTGTTCTAGATCAGCCTTCACAAGGCATCAGGGCAGAGGGAAAGACTTTTGGAAGGAAATCGAAATTATTACAACCAGGGATAGGACAGGGAAGGAGGAGGACATCCCCATTGTGGGTAATGAGTGGAAATGCAGTAAGACCACAGAAGCTGGGAGCCTCTGGAACAGCTTGGCCAGCTGGAAAGTTTCAGAGCTTTCTGCGCTGCCATCTACTGTGGAAACCTGCCCCAGCTGGAGCTGCAGCATTCCTGCCTTCCCAGCCCTGGGACTGCAATCCTAGGGTGCATTTCAGTCTGTGTGCTCTGAGGAGCAGCTCTGCCCGTGAAGTACTGCCATCATTTCCCAGGCCAGCTGGTAGGAAATCATGGTTATAAGTCTGTCAGGGAATTACAGTTTAATCGCAGCCCGTAGCAGAAAGACTGCCCGGGAGTTGAGTATTTTACATGAAAGGCTGCTATTGAGAAAATGTTACCCTGCACTTGGACAGATCTGTGCTGCCAACTGCGAGCTGCTTCAGCTCTGTTCAGCTGGCAGAGTTCACTGATGACAGGCTGAGAACTGGCAATAAAATGTGTGCCAGTGCAGAAAGGTATTGTAAATGCAGGCGAACCCAGTGGGAAGAAATGACGATGCCTGACTCAGTTCAGAAGGCTGAATGATTTCTTTATTATAACTATGCTAAAATACATCAATATACTATATAAAAGGAGGACACTAAAACTACATACTACTTTCTCTAACACAACTCGTGACCCTCTCTGAGAGTTCAGCCCTAGGTGGGTTGGATTGGCCATCAGGCTCAAACAATCCTCACCAGAATCCAATCAAGCACTCACTCCAGGTAAACAATTCTCCAAACACATTCTACATGGGAAAAACAAGGAGCAGAAATAGAAATTGTTTTCTCTTCCATTTCTCTCTGTGTACCTCTATGAAAATCCTGAGAGGGAGAGAAATGTGCTTGCCACAGAAAGGCAACACAACAGAGGGGGTTTTAAAAGAGTCCAGGAGAGGCAGATAGACAAGTGAGCAGGCAGGAGAGCTGGGTCCTGCTCAGAGTCTGGGCTGGCAGGGGAGAGGTGAGAGAGCCATGATTGTTCACCTTTGGAAAAATGGTTTATAGGCAGTGAGCAAACATTGATGGATTCTTCTGCCAGCCAGCAAATAGCTTAAGCAAAGGAAGGGGACAGAGCAGCTCATGTGGGGCTTACAAGCCCTGTGAGAACTGGTAGCTGTTTTTGTTTGCCTAACAGCTAAAGTGATTACATCTGCCAGTCACCATGAAAAAGTTCCCAGGGCTCCTAAGGACCCCCTTCCACTAAATAATGGCAATTACCATGGTCCTGATCAGAAGAGGGGCAAAGACAGAAGAGGAAGCTGTTTGAGAGCAGTAAGTAATTCCTGGTACATCACCTTTGCTTGGCCTTTAAAGTCTTCCTATCCATGTTCATTGGCAGCTCAAAATCAGAAAAAAACAAAGGAAAGGAAAAAGGAAAGGGGACCAACCACTGTTCTTTGTGAGTATTCTTTGTGTTGCAAAAATTGGTCATGAATATTTTTTATATTGCAAAAATTTGTCAAGGGCCCTGAGATGTTAAATACAAAATCAGAAAGAAAAACCTACTTTACAGGAGAAAGGTGAAAAGAGAGTCAGCATTTTTCCTGACTTGTTGTACTTTAGTAAATACACCATAAATAAGGTCATGGCAGGCTCTTCTGCTGATTTTCTCTGTGGCTGCAAAACACTTGGCTTTTTGTAGCTATGCCTCTGAAATAAGTCCTTTCCTTTTGATACTTCAGAGTTTCTGAAGTAGTCTCTTTAAATTTTGTTCCCTGCCAGCTTTCCCAGTTGCTGCTAATTTGTGAGCAGCCTTACTGGATTTGGTGAAGGAGGGTGCCTATGGAAAGAGGTGAGCAGCTGCTTGAAATACAGGAGAGCAGGCAGACAGCTCTCCAGGGCCAGAAAAAGGTTATTTCTATAAAGGAATTATTTCTCTCCTAGTGAGGTGGCCTCATTGTACAAACTCATGCACTTTATGGAGTAAATCTCTATACCAAATCCATCATCCATCTTCTATGAAAAGTAATGGGTCTGGGCTGCAAAACTGTGTTCTCTGTCCAGCAGGGGATGGATTTTGTTCCATGATTTTGGTTGGTGCTCTATTCCATGCTAGAAATGCAGTTGCATATCTTCTCTTGGAGTCTCAGGAGTTGGGTCTGACCAGCCTCTTGATCACAGCACCACGACACAGAACTGGGATGAGGATGGAGGGTAAAGCTGAACCTGATAATTATGCAGTATTTGAAGGTGTGCAGGATGTGAGGGTACATTATGCTCCCTCTCTGCAGCTCTCTGTCATTCTCACTTTATTCCAAAAGCCATAGAAGTTGGAGAGGTTTCATTGCCGACAGATCAGGTTCTCAGGAAATTTTCTGTATCAGAGTAACCATTTCATATTTGCTTTTTTGGCATGTGTGTGTATGAAAATAATTATTCAGTGAGTTGTTTGCATTGGCCACTGTTGCTCCAGTTGTTACTGTTAGAATCTGTTAATCAGGAAAGATGCATGCAAGAAGCTTTTCCCTTTCTCTGTTCTGTAGAAGATTGTACTACTTCTAATAACATATCTGATAGACCTTTCAGTAGTTGAACTGAATGCAATGTAACCAGGATGTGAACAAATAAAAAGTCTTGGTACAAGTAGTCATTAGGTATAAAAATGAATAATAGAAGAAAAATGTATTTCTTTTAGTAGAAGAATTTGTTTCTCTAGTTCTGGATTTACTTTAACTCGCGTATTGATTTTGCTTCATTATTAGCTCGAATTCCAGGTGTTCTTGTTGTCCTCTTTGCTTCTGTTAATACTCTTTCAAAACAGTCCTGAGTAAGCTTGAAACTTTGACCATTAACAAGATCCCTAGAGTTTCTTATCTATTTGTCTAATCACATCTATTTCCCAGTATTGGAAGACTTAGTGCTTGGAAGCAAATGAATTTGAGTCAGGCACAGCTCTCAGACAGAAAGTTTTGGGTCTGGATTAGGAATTGACACAAAAATCCTCTCAGTTCACATCTCTTGGACTCGGGTGCTGACTGTGGTCATTTCTGTTGCCTCACAAATGCAACCAAAATGTATTTATTTATCAAAAATATTTATCAAAATCTCAGCCTGAAGGAATTCTTAGATTTCATTGTAAGGTTGTAGTTTACATTTAGATTTCACTGTAAAGTTGTGGTTTACATTTGGATTTTATCCCTCACTTTATCTTCTTTCAGCTAATTTTCACCAGTTTGAAATGTGAAATATCACAGTTTGTATCACTGATTACTAAAATTGAAACAAACAAAAAATGCCTTTCAGCCTTTCAGTCATATACATATATATGGGGTGCACTCATCCACATCACCTTAGGCTTCCTAAATTTCCTAGTTTACGTGCAAACTTGTTATATCTGAGGTGCCACATATGCACAGGCTGGACTCCAAATATTCCATTTTGGCAACATGGACATGCAATTTTTTGTTGTATCGCTTGTCTCATGCTTCAGTTTGAGATCCAGAAGCCATGGGGTCGAAATGTTCTAAATTAAGGTTGTTCATACCTTTGAAAATCCCATCCATCACAGATCTGTATTCCTGTGGATGATCTCTGGGTTTATTGATTCAGCTTCTGTTGTGAAAGTAGCTGAAGAAACCAGCCCAAACTAGAAATGAGACTAAGTTTGCATCTTCATCGAAATTTTCCCCACCTTGAAGAGCTGTTTAGGATTAGAATCCCAGTTCATGCTCATTAGAGAAATAGTTCTTTTCTAGACGCTCAGAGCTGACATGTCCCTGAACTTTTTCAAATTAGGATATGGGGATGTGCTTTGAACTCATTGTTAGGACAGTTTTAAGAGTTTTAAGGGCTTCGTTCTTCTGCAGACAGATGTGATGCAGTGAATTTCAGTGGGTTTAGAGCAGCAGAAAACCAGCTTGACGAAGGGAAAAATTAATTTCCTACCAAATCTGATCTTTACCAGAACCTGACTTTAGCAGCTGACTTGTCTGGTTTGTACCTTTTAGCTTTGTGTTAAGATTCGTATTTACAGTGTCATTAGGCACAAACTCTTCCAGTGAGAATATTTTTGGGTTTGTTTTTTTTTTTTCCTCATAATTAAAACAGTGAGAATTAATGATGGACTGGGGAGGCTTGCTGTTTCTGCAGTAATGAAATGGACTGCTTTCTGTAGCTAAGGAAAAAAAAGTTAATACAGTGATTATTTTGGTCTGAGCTAAGTCCTGTTGTAAAAGATAGCAGTATTAAAATTGTATTAGACATCATTGTATTAAAAATCATGACCCAGAACAGTAAACACACTGCAACTAAGTAGTATAGCTTTGATTTTAATGCTCAGCTAATTACATGAGAAAATATGACAATTTCTTTCAAAATTTATTTTTCCCTGGTTTTATTCCTTCCTTTTTTTTTTTTTTTTTTTTTTACCTAAGAATATTTAAAGAAAAGTTACAGTCACTTCTGCTGGCTTTGCTGAGCCACATCCCTCTGCCCAAACCAGCAAATTCTGCCCATCCCTGCCTTTCCTGTGCAGTTCTTCACTGCCACCATTCCCAGAGGGGCTGGGGCACCTCTCAGGAGTTATCCCAGCACTTATGGCAGAACAGAGCCAGGAGAGGAGCTGGGGAAAGGGGCAGTGATTGCCCTGCTCACCCCATCAGGGAACAGCAGCTCGCTGAGGGTCTGGGTTTGTGCTTGAGAAACCCCATAAATGCTGGCAGCTCAGGCTGTTTGTGTGTAATCTTTTATCCCTTTTGTTTCTGAAAAGTCTTGGTGCCTCACTCTCCGTCTCTTACTGTGTCACGTTGCCTTGGAAGCACAGGGACATGGAGGGGTGGGAAATCAGTAACATCTGACTGACATGATCAGCCAAAAACTGAGATCTCTTGTGCTGTTTTCATGAGCCTGGCAGATGGATCATGCGTTACAAATTTTTCCATAATGATTTGTAGTTAATTTAAGAATGTATGGAAAAGTCCTTCTCCTCTGGAGACAGATCCTGACTTCCCTGTGCCTTGGATGCAATGCAGCAGCCATCATTCTCGAGTTTTCCTACAGGTCATGCTGGAAGTTCTGCTCTACTTTTGTCCCTCCTGCATGGCATTCTGCAGTCTCCTGTGGACATCCAGCTGGCTTTATGTCCTTCCCCTTCTCCATGGCTGTGTTTTCACCCCACTGGAGACATCTGGGCTACCTGGCTGGCCTCCTGGGGGTGAAAGCCCCCCTTTTCTTCAGCCACCTAATCCATTCAGCAGACTGAATGTCTTCTCACTCTCCTGCTGAATGAAAGCTGCTTTTCACTCCCATCTGGTCCCTTGTTGTTTCACACAGCTTCTGGAGTAATATTCTTCATTCTCCTTTGCCACTGTTAATTCTTTCATAAGACATGTGCAACCCAAATTCCTACTTAAAATATGTGCACTGAGATGTTTCCAAAACATTTGGTGCTTGCTAGGCCAGCTGCTTGTTGTGAGGTACCTGTTTGTTCAACACATACCAAGACTCTGCTGTTTGGGTGTTGCAAATGTAAACACAAACATTAATATTGCTCTGGGATCCTGTTTTCCTTGGCAGATGAAGGCAGCCTGGCACTGTGGGGCCAGGAGATATAAATTATCCATTGACACTGTGAATATAGTGTAACAGATATTAGAATAGATTTAAAAGATGAAATAAACTTTTAGATCTTTCAGGAGCAAGTCAGATATTTGGGGAAAGTTTATATCTAAGTCTTCTTGCCCCTCCATCCCATTGCCCATGGTTGTGTTGTAACCCCCCATTCCTTGGGGTATTCTGAGGTCTCCATCTCCACGAGCTCTTCTGATTTCATTTGAAGCAAAATCAAAGGTGAGGTGAGCATGCACACAGAGTTAAAGTATACTCTGATGTCTGGAAGGCCACAAGGCAAATAAGAACAGAAGCCAGTAAGTATTTATAACTTTTTCTTTTTTTTTCTTTTTTTTTCCCTTTTTTTCTTTTTTCTTTTTTCTTTTTTTTCCTGTTTTTCTTTTTTCCTTTTTCCTTTTTCTTTTTTCCTTTTTCTTTTTTTTTTCTTTTTTCTTTTTTTCTTTTTTCCTCTTTTTTTTCTTCTTTTTTTCTCTTTTTTTTTCTTTTTTTTTTTTTTTTCTTTTAAGAAAGAGACTTTGGCCTTGATTGTTTCAGTGTTTAACACTGGCAGTATTATGTCTTTTAAGCTGGCTGCAATCCCAGTTCATACCAAGACAAAGATGAAATGGAGCTGTATGATAAGTGTCAAGGTGAACCTTCTGGAGTACTGAGGGACTGACTTCTGTGGCAATCTGCCTTCTGGGGGTTACAGCATTGCTGCTCTTACAGAAAGTATCAGAAAGCTTTGCCAGGCTTGCTGCCCTGGATGTGCCAGAGTGGTCCAATCTGTGGTGTGAAGGTGCTCCAGTGTACTCTGTCTCCTGAGCAGCAGCTCACACCTCAGCAGAAGCAGGTGGCAGCTGTCAGAGCTATGTCAGGTTTGCCATCCATAAAATAAAGCCCAAAGTGGATTTATGTAGTGCAGGGTTTTTCCCCCTCAGGACAGGGCCGGATAGTTACTTAAATTTCCTTTAAAGAATGGAAAGGAAGCTATTTCCTGTAAAAGAAAAATATGTGTAAGGGCTTGAGTTTTCTTAGAACTTTTTGGACTTAGGCTGGTTTTCTATGGAAATTACCCTCATTGCAATCTCTGTGTCTCTCTTCAGTTTCCCTTGCAATAGCTTTTCAAAATGTTGGTTGAATTTATTCAGATTGGACAGGGGAGAAAAGGTCTCAAAGATATTATCTTTGTATGAGTTTCATAAAAATAGGCATCTAGATAGATGAGCCTGTGATTAGTGTTCCCACTAAAGGCAAAAAAGGCACTGTAGGCTCAAGACATTATTAAACAGCTGAGAGCCCATGGGGGAGACTGCCAGGGAAAACCTGCCTTCAGGCTGTCCTGGGGATGTCCTGTTTGCATTCCCTTTGCCACACCGATTGCCCAGCACCCCAGCACTGGGAGCAGCAAAGCAGAAAGAGGCTGTGCCTTTTGTCCTGGAGGTTTAGAGCAGGATAGCAGTGCACCTGCAGCATCACCATGGTACAGCAGGACCTTCAGAGAGCACTCAGTGCTGGAAAGGGATGTAAATCCCTCAAAACCAGCCCTCCACAGTTCACAGGAGACTTCTGGTTGGTTTTGGTAGAGATCCTTGAAGAGGAGTAAGTTGGTTTCTGGTAGGCTTTTCTTGTGGCATCATCATTGCTACAAGGTCAGTTCTGCAGCTCAGTGACCCCTGCAGATGGAAGGGGACATAGGGGTGTCCAGGGTATTGTAAATGCAGGTGAACCTGGTGGGAAGAAATGATGATGAATTCCAGTTCAGAAGGCTGAATGATTCCTTTATTATAACTATGCTATAATACATTAATATGCTATTGAAAGGAGATACTAAAACTACCTACCTACTTTCTAACTACCATATCTGAGTGACTCAAAACTTGTGACCCTCTCTGAGAGTGCAGCCCCAGGTGGGTTGGATTGGCCATCAGGCTCAAACAATCCTCACCAGAATCCAATCAAGCACTCACCCCAGGTAAACAATTCTCCAAACACATTCCACATGGGAAAAACAAGGAGCAGAAATAGAAATTGTTTTCTTTCATTTCTCTCTGTGCTTCTCTATGAAAATCCTGAAAGAAAGGAGAATGTGTCTGTGACATGCAGGGGACCTGTGGGACTCTGCAGTGCCCAGCCAGGAGTGAGAGCTGGCTGCAGATCCAGGGTCTGCCTTGCTCCTGGTGCTCCCAGGCTGAGGAGGCTGACACATCTATGCTGCATCCAACCTTTGTAGCCACCTTAGGCTTTCCTAAGATGCATGACCCACCCTGTACTTCCCTTGCTTTTAGAGAGGGAAAACTTCTCTGGTTTTGCTTTAAGTGAAATCAGAAGAGTTCATGGAGCTGGAGACGTCATAATTCCCCTGAGGATTGGGGGTTTACAACACAACTATGGACAATGGGATGGAGGGGCAAGAAGACTTAGAGATAAACTTTCCCCGAATATCTGACTCTCAAAGTTGCTCCTGAAAGATCTAGAAGTTTAGTTCATCTTTTCAATCTATTCTAGTATCTATTTCACTATTCACAGTGTCAATGGATAATTTATATCTCATGGTCTCCACAGTACCAGGCTGCCTTCATCTGCCAAGGAAAACAGGATCCCAGAGCAATATTAATGTTTGTGTTTATATTTGCAACACCCAAACAGCAGAGTCTTGGTATGTGTTGAACAAACAGGTACCTCACAACAAGCAGCTGGCCTAGCAAGCACCAAATGTTCCCATTCCTGAGCATCTTCTGTCCCTAGGGGACCATGGCTATCACAAGTTTGAGGCCAGGAGATCTTTAGCCTGTCTGAGGCACTTTCACAGAAATTCCCACGGAATTTCCCACAGAAATTCCCACTCTCAGTAGTTTTCCTGAAGGCAGGGTCTCTCTGACCCCTTTAGCAGCACCACATTCAGCATTTCAAGCAAAGAACATTTCAAATATCACCTCGTGGGCAGTGCTGTGCTGGTCTGCAGCTCCCCAGAGCAGGTGCAGGAAACCCTAATTTTTGTAGAGGATAAGTGGATGTAAATAGGGCTGCATTCTTTCTTCCAGGAGAACCTCATGCATTTGTGATCAACGAGGCCCCCTGGAGCTCTTTGGAAAAGCAGTTCTGTAAGCAGTAGAGCTGCTAAGAGCTGGTTGCCTGTGATTTATATCTCATGATTAGGTTATCTGGAATTTAATATGTTCCTAGTGCTAGTTAAAGTATCCTCAATAATGTCTCTCTCTCACATGCACTCTCTTGTGCCCAAGAAAGACTGTGATCACAATAGCAGGAAAATAATACAGCCTTACTCCTCTCCTTGCCTCCCTGCTTTCAGGAAACTTATAGGAACACAAAACTTTTGAGGCAAGTGTAGTGCCAAATCAGGTTGAAAACACTCATAAAGTCTCAGAGATAGAAAAATAAATATGCATGTCACAGCTGCATCAGCCTGATTTCTTAAGGAGCCAAGCGTAGCAATGGAGTGGAAAAGGAAAATAAATGTCAATTCCAGTGCAAACAGTAATGGCCACATATGAGCAGATGAGGTACAGCTTCTGAGAAGCTCTCACTGCCATTCATTCTGTCTGTGCTTGTCTAGGAATTTATCAATGAATATTTCTGGCATCTGGGGTTGGAAGTTCAGTGTGTCCTTGTGTGCCAGAAGTAATTGTATTATGGTGAGATTGGAAGAGGTTTTGCAAGTCGACTGGAGAGGCAGAGCCAGAATCACATGTGGGTGTGTTATACTCCAGTAATAATAATCTCATAGGAGTCCATGTGAGATCTCAGGCATTCTCACCCACCTCAGTACCCCTAGAAAAGCTCTCTCCATCACATTCTAACACCTGCTGACTGATGGGCAGCTTTTACTGACCTGGTTGTTTTATCCTGTCCTCAGAGACAACTTGATTCTCCCTTCCTTGCTCCTAAAGAACCCTTACTGTAAATACCTCCTTAAAGATATTTCTGTTGGGGGTTGTGTTGTGTCTCTGCCTATGTTTTAATCAATGTGGTTCAGTCAAGGTAGAGAAATATTTTGGAGCTGGTGCATGTTAGTTTTAATTGGAGAGGAGAAAAAGCACAGCAAGATTGGGTCCTTGGGGAAATGGTGAATTTCTACAGCTGATCCTTTGAAAGATCTCAGCAGTTTTAAAGAGAGAGGGAAGAACTGTGAAAGAAGCAGCCAAGAGATGGAGGAACAGCTGAAAAAATGCCAGCCAAGAGAGTGTGGGAACTGTGCTCAGAGAGTTCTCACATTTGGATCTGATCCAAATGAACCAAAAGCAGTGTGAGACTTTTCTACTCACTGCAATGGTTTTGCTATTAGCAGACCCTTTTAGGAATCTTCTCATTTCAATACTGAGAAGATGGCTTCTGTGTCTGTGTGGCAGTTTGCCAAAACCAGTTTTGGAGCATTGGCAGTGCTGGAGCAATAGTCTGAAGCATGGAAATGCTGCTGCAGGATCACAGGAGGAGCAGGGACACCTTCTTAGCCAGGGTGTTGGTGGCTGATCCACAGAAGGTCTTGGTCACAGGTTAGAGGACAAGGCTGAATCCTCTTCAAAGCCCTTTGGCCACTCCAAGCCATGTCCTGTGTGAATTCCATAGCCAGGGCTAGCACTTTGACATGGCAAATCTTAGAAAAAAATCGTGGCTATAGATTAGAGTGAGAGGCTAAAGGTGATGGGGTCATAGCTGGGGAGAAAGCTCCAGTGTGAGTCTTTTCAAAAAGGACTTGGGGTTTTAGACGAGCCCAGGGCTGCTGGGTTTCCTCTACTTTCCCCAGTGAAAATTCCATTTCCATTTGATTTGTACGTTCCATCTGGGTGCTGTGCAGTGGGAGCAGCACTGACCCAAGGCTTGAGCCTGTCTTAGTTGTAAATAATGGAAAAACTCCCTTCAAATTCAGAAAATCAGGAATGGAGTGTTAAGACACTATCACTGGAAATACACCTGCCCTGATTGCTCTGTGTACCACTCAGGTCACATGTTTCAGCTCAGCAGCTCTCAAAATTTCCAATGTATTCACCACCCACATGCCCAGATCTCGAGATGTCAGAGTCATGAGTATTTTTCTTTTCAAATAAGTCATGGCATCGCTGGTTCTGGAAACAACCTAACAAAAAAAAAAGAAGCTGTAAGTAAAGTATTTGCTGTAGCTGGGAACTGTACAGAGATCAATTAGAACAGCCACTTCATGCTCAATGAGAGGTTTCTCAGGTCTGGGAACTAAAACCTCCAATGCTGGGATTCACCTCAGAATAAATGGATTTCAAAAGCTTGAGCCAAACCTCAGACATTTCTGCAATCTAGGAAAAAAAAATTGTTTAGCGGCCACAATGGAAGTTTTTATTTAGATATTTACTACTTTAGAAGTAGCTTCTCCCCTGTGTGGGATTGTGGTCCTTTTTACAGAAGGTGAACCAATATATGGCACAAAATATCACTGCAGTCAGTGCTCCAGACCTCAAGGGATAGAATTCTACTTTATTTTCTGTGAGTATCATGTAACAAAGGATTGTTTAAATTGCCTTGGGTGTGTTGCCCCCACATCTCCATGGGGTCGGTGTCTGGGTAGGGACAGAGGAGCAGGGGAGGGGACAGACCATGCACCTCAGTGCTCTGCTGTCCTTTGCCTTGCTCTGCCGTGGTTTGCATTCCCAGCACCCTGAGGTGGCCAGGGGAGGGTGGCAGATGATGAAACACTAGGGAAAGGTGTTTGGTGGGATGGAAGGAGGCTCAGTCTAAAGGCAGGAAGCTCATGGTGCATGGTGGCAGCTTGACTTCCATTCTCACTGGCAGCACAGAATAATGGGATGGTTTAGCTGGGGGGAAATAGGTGTCTCCTGAAAGCACATTTCTGCCTTCCACACCCCATTCCAGCACTCATTGGTATTTATTGAGTAAGGTTAATGGATTATTTAGCGGGTTTCTCCAGCCAGTATCAGAGTGCAATCCGTGTTTATGTGCCTGGCCTCTCTGTTCTGTCCCTGTCATAAGCTACTCAATTAGAAAAGGGGGAAAAAAAATATATGTAATAGGTAACTATGGTTACCTGTGATGTGGGTTTTTAAGAAGTGCTCGGAAACCTAGTGGCAACAGAGTTTGGAAGTTCAAAGCTGTAATTTATTCAAGAACTGTCTTGAATCAGAGTATCAGAAGCATTTAGAATAGATTCAGAACATTTTCTTTTGTGGAACAGTGTTGCAGTCCTAAGCAGAAGCCCGTGTACAGCCCAATTGCTTGCTCTGCTCAGGTGAGAAGCAAATATGAGAGGGACAGGGTAAATATGCCCTTGTTCCACTTTTCTCCTGCAGAGCCTGGTAGCCCTGGTGCTGATACAGCTTGTGAAAGTGGTGGTTTCTGAAAGCAGTGCTTCCATTGCCCTGTTGTTTCCCTATTTACCCTGAAATGGTGATTTTAAAAATGGTGAAAATACAGAGCCCCACAGCTGCCTGAGCTGCAGGGGCATCTTTCAAATAAAGGTGAAATTCAGAAATTCAACCCCAGTCATGTTGTTTGCACAGAAAAAAAAAAAAATCCTCCATGTTTAATTTAATGAGGACACAGGATAGTGCTAACAGCTTTTAATTGGACTGAGAGTGCCCTATGAAACACATCTTGAGGTAAAAAATGTCACCTCTCAAGTGTTTCAGTGGAATTCTGTACCTGTTTGCCTCTTGCAAAGCAGGGAGCTGTTGTGGGCTCATCCTGTGGGATTTTTGTCTGAGCACACAAGACAGGGCCACCAGTGTTCCCTGTCTGCCCCCTGGGCACTGCCCAAGAGAAGGGCAGTATCATTTCAGCTGTCCAAAAACACTGTCTCAGCCAAACCAGCCAAGTACACAGGGTGCAGGAAAGACGTTCTTTTGTCACATATTTTATCATCATAGCATGCAACTACATCAGATGGATGCTGGAAAACCATGCATCCAGTGCATGACATACCAGTTTATCAACACGTTTCCAGTGGAAAATTATCTGCTACAGGGGCAGGAGTCATTTCCCAAGAAAGCTGTCTAAAAGAAATTTGTAATTAAGAGAAGACATTAGGCTGGACCCTCTGTTAGATACTTGCTGGATGTCACTTCACACAGGTGGTTTTGCTTTGCCCTAAGTTCATTTCCAGCTTAATTTCTCTGCTGCAGTAGGCCAGCAGAGAAACTCTGGAGGCTTTCCCCCAGTTCCTCCTGTTTAGCCCCCTGGAAACACACAGCATGGAATAATTTGTTAAGGGTGCATAAAGCTGGGGATATTGCAGTTCAGCCAGGTGCAGGGCATGGCCATGAAAGGTCAGGGTAAGGTATGGTTGGAGTGCTGGAGAGTTTCCAGTGTTTGTTCTGAACCTGAGGGAAGGCTGTGCTTGGATCTGTTAATCTGGAGGTTCCTTATTAATAGGCTGCACGCTTCATTGATTTTTAATTAATTTCTGAAGAGACACGGAGGATAAGTGATGCAGCCCACAGACATCTCTGTACTTATTGCAGTCCACATCTCTATTGATTGCCTGCCTAAGGAGCAGAAGTAATCCATTTTAAATACACTTTCTTGGAGAGACTGAATGCACTGCACAATACTCTCTCCTGACTGTAATTGCATTGGCAAGAGGTCAGGGGCTGGCTGGGGGAGCAGCAGCCCATTGTTCAATGTGCTGCTGTGGGCTTCCTTCCAGGAAAGCCAAGTGATCTCCCTGCTGGGCAGTTTGGAGCTACAGGATCAGGAAAGTCACAGCTCCCCCAGTACAGCTGAAACGTAAACTTTAAGGAATTTAGAGATTTTAGAGGAGCTAAGATTTTGGTTAGAAATAAGCCTTACTAGAGTTAATTAAATAATAATAATAAATGAGTAGGCCTTGATGAAGTTAGGAGTTAGTAGTTAACTAATAATTGATTGCTTGTCAGCACAATGTTTAGTTAGCTGGGTTTATAATGAAGAATATAGAAACTGACAAAGAGCTTTTAGGAACATAAGACAATTGTGGACCTCCTCTGTTCTGAAACCAATTGAAGACAAGGAATGGGAGTTCTCCCAAGAGTTCATTTGTCAGATTTGCATTGAAAAGGTAGAAAGGTCAGAACGAGGAAGACTTCATTGACTTCCTCATTTTGGGACCCCTCCCCATGAAAGGGACACCGACCCATTTCAAGGGACAAACCACACATGCTGAATGGCTTTTGGAGTGATTAGCATACGAAGCAGGGAATGGGATGTACTAAAATGATGACTATGTATTTGTATTTTGTGTATTCAATACTTCTATGGATAAAAAGACTCTGTAATCACCTGGAAGGCGCGGTGTGGATTTGGGAACGATCCCACACACAATAAACACACACTTTCTAACTTTAAACTGTTAGAGAGTTTTTGTCTGTCACAGTTGGATATTGGTACTAGATCAATATCCATATTTTTTAATAAATCACAGCTGCACTGGGAACTCCTTTCTAGGCTGCTTTTGGTCTTCCTGCCTCTTCAGAGGGAGGAGCTGGAGCTGGGCTCACTGAAGCAATTAATGGAATGGCATTCAGAGAGCCTGTTCAAATTGATAGCTCTCTTTGGTTGCCACTTGGAAAAGCATCAAATACTTTCCAGGAGTTTGTGATCCACTGGGGGCTGTAAACCTGAAGTCTCTGAGCACTCCCGAAATGAGAGGACAGGTGTGTTCCTTCTGCTGGCACAAGTAGCACAGATTACTATGATTTGCTTTTGAAACAGCAATTTGAAACAGCCTTTTTGTCATCAGAACTGTGATCCTGCCAGTCTCTAAACTGTAGTTGCTTTGCAGTAAATGTTATTGCCCAGCAAGGAGAGTTTTGCAGTGATAAGTTTGTTATTTAGGCAGTTAGTTCTTGTTTAAAGGCCTCTATCACAGAAAAAGGTGTTGTTGGTGCAGTTGCAGCCAGAACTGCACTGCTGATACACTTATTGTGTACAAGCTGCAATTTCTTTCTCCTCCTTGGGCTGCAGTCCCCTGAGCTGTGGTTTTCTTCAGAGCTAATGGGAGAATATCCCTGTACTTTTCAGCAATTTGGGAATGAGGGTGAAGGGGTATGACAGCCAGTGTGACCCAGTTTGCCCACGGGATGGAGAACGGAGCTGGCACAGGAGAGCACCTTGCACCCCGCTGGCTGAAGAAAGCACCTGAGTGAATTGCAAAATGGAGATTAGGCCCACCTCCACAGCTCCCTCCCTCAGCAATCCCTTGGGTATGAACTTTACAGATGTGCCTGTGGGTGGGACCAGAATCAGAGCCATGTCCAGTATGGCCAGTACTGAAATAAAAACTCACCCTGCATCTCATTGCTTATACTACTTAATAGATTTATGTAACATCTTCCATCAGAAGAATGTGAAGTGCTTCACAGACTCTTTATATTCAGCACCACCTAATCCAGAAAGCTGCATAATTTCAGGGAGCCTGGGAGACAACTCATCTTTCCACAGGAGCTCAGACAAAGGACGTGTTTGATGGTGCAGTGGAACAAACTCCCCTCCTGGTGTTGCCCGAGGAGCTTCAGCACCTCCCCAGCATAAAAAGCTTTATTTCAAGAGCCCCACAAGCTCAGAATTGAGAACCAGTCAATTCAGCAGTGACCTATTTATCTGTGCCATGAGGGGGTGAGATGACATTCCTGAGATGTTAATTTAAGATTGGAGTGGGTCTGGGCCCATCAAAATTTCTGCTCAGTCCAGTCAATTAAGCATTGAAATGTCATAAGCTTATGAAATTGCTTCTCCTCTCATTTCTCTCCACTCTTTCTCCCTTTATGAATCACCTGTCATTTTGGAATAGACTGCATTTTTCCTGTAATTCTCATCTAATCAGCCTCACAGCCTCTTTCCCTTCACTTTGGCTTCTTGAGTTTGTTTTGACCTGTTGTGCTTTAGCAACATCTTTATTTTGTGTCCTGGGATGGAGTTCAGCAATGTAGTAAATCAGGCTTTTGGACTCCTATTTCTGGAACAGATAAACCGCAGCTGCCACGTGGGTGCAAAGTAAATATCAGGTGCTGACTTCTTCTTATCCAGACTTGCTCTTTTGATGTTCAGCTGGCACTCCTGTATTGCCACAGGTAGTGTGTGTCCTCCTGTGGTCGGTGTGGAGCCAACTCATCCCAGTTTTGTGCCTCAGCTGAGCCAGCCCGTGTGTGAGCAGGCAGAATTTGTACTTCTGGGTGAGCCACACGTGGAGAGATGTAAAGCTGGCCTAAGTTCAAAGCATCACTGCTCTTTTCCCAGCAGAACTAGCTCAAGTTACCTGTGCAGGAGTTGGCTTTTCACTGCTTGCCTTTCTATAGGGACAATAATCCAGCTGCACTGGGATCCCATCTCTTGAGTCAAGTACAGGTGTCTTGGTCTTGCTTCTGTCTACTCTGAACTGTTTAGTCTGAAAAGATTTAGCAAAGTCACAGCAGGACTGTGAGGAAAACATTATCAGCAGGGTCCCCTCTGCTCGTGTCACACCTGCTCAGATGGCAGATCTGGCAAAGTTTCTGTCACCTGGTCCTGCTCAGGTGGACAGGACCAAAGCAACTGCAGGCAAATCCAGATAGTTGTATCAACTTTGTGCATCTGAATTTGAGATAAAAGCACTTTTACCCTGAGATACAGCTTGTTGCACATTAATGGCACATTGCTTCAAACTCAAACTGAAGACAAGTGAAACCTTGAGAACTTATCAAGTGAGCAGGAGATGGGAAGAAATACATGACTATCAGATAAGCTTTCTTTGTCGGCCCTTTACCAAAGAGAGAGAGATTAGCTCATCCCCTATAATTGAATTGAACTCCTAAATATTTGAGCTTGCAGGACTGGCTCTGCCTTGCCAGCTTCACCAGGGCTGGCAGAGCTGCAGACATTTTCAGGAGCCCTTGGCAGGTGAGCTGGTGGAAGTGTGCTTGGCACGAGGGGTGAGAGTCCCCAGCTCAGGTTGGCAGCATCCCCCTTTCCTCCCCTTGCCTGTGAGGTGACCTCCAGTGCCAGCTCCCAGGCCAGCCCACCCAGGGCATCGCACTGTGGGAAACAGTAAAGGTAAGATGATTTCCAGAAAGCTGTAAAAGCAGGCCTTAGGAATAGAGAGAGCAGAGAAACTTCGAATCAGCAGCAGCTGCAAAGTCTGGAGGTAGAAAAAATTACAATAGTATAGCAAGCAAGGATATGAAAAAATAGCTTGGGTTTTAGGCTTGGCCAAGATAGACCTTAAGACTGCAGAAAAATATGCTTAGCAAGATAGTAGAAGGTTTTTATGCTTAATAATGAAGAATTGTGTGTTGTTAATAGAGAGCAGACAAGCCTGCGTTGTGTGAAGCAGGTGTACCTGTGCTTTTAGTGACTGGCTAGAACAACTGTCTGTGAGCTTTAGCAATGTGCTGTTAGCTAGAAAGTTTTTAAAATGCTCTGTAACAAAGAAATCTTTGGCTGCTGCTGGCTATGCATGAGCTTTTGCCATCTTTCAATTGTCTCAGCCATGCAATGAGGCTGATGCTGCAGTAAAGCTCAAGGAATGTACCCCAGCAGTCCTGTCCTGTTTGTGAAAGGAAAAAACTCCACAAGCCAGCACAAATGGGTGAGGGTTAATTTTAGAATGTGTGCCTAGCACGGGGTGAGTGAGTCCCCAGCTCGGGCTGGCAGCATCCCCTTCACTGGGTCAGGTTAAGGCCTTGATACTTACTTTTAAAATTGGATTTGTTCTTGCAAAATGATGTCTTGTGTCGTGCAAGACAGAAGACATATGTTAAACTTTAGTTAGGGATTCAACACACTTCAGTTCATCTCCAGAAATTATCCCAAAAGGACTTTGCATTTAATGACTTACATACCTGTTTGAATTCTGTCCTGAGTAATGAATTATCTTTTTTCTTTTTTTTTTTTTTTTTTTTTTCTGGAGATGAAATCCAGGCACTTGAGGGAAGGAGCTTTCAGGCAAATTACAGCAATAGCAGGAAGTAGCACTGGTTATACTAAAGTAAAGGAACAGCAAATTATGGCCACAACTTCAAGGCAGATCTCAAACCCCTGATTTGCCAGAAAAATAATTTTCCATTTTTAAAAAATCCTTTTATTCTCCTGTTTCCTCCACCAGCTTAGCTTTGCTCATACTTCCACAGCACTGGAAATCCTAATTCTTTATGAACCTAATTTGATTTTTTCTCCACTGAAGTTCAGCACTTAGAAAGATCAGAAAGCTGTCCCAGATCATTGTCTTCTCTTGTGCTGTGGATTTTTTTATACAAATTCTCCTTTCCACTGTCCCACTTCCATTTATTGCCAGCACATTTTCTCATTTTCAGGTCTGATATTTTTCTTGTGAAAAGAGCAAACCTGACTGTACCTCAAGTGACCATTCCAAAGCTCTCACAGTGCCAGAGAATTTATAAACACTCCTTAATAAAATTGAAAAAGATCTTTTTTCATAGCTCTTAATGAATAACTTTTAGTCTGTTCAACTCATAAAGTGTCCTCCTGGTATTCTCTCATGGGTTTTTTGGGTGGGGATGCCACCAACTGTGTATTTTTTATCATACTTCTATATCATATTAAACTATTAAAGATTCACATAGAGCTTTTTTTCCCCTGCCAGGTTCAAAAATGTCTTCAGATAGTGGTCCTCTGCATTAATATGTATTTAGACAGTATCGCTGCAGTGAATACTGTAGGATTCCCTTTTAGATTTTTTTCCTTCCACTTGGATAGTCTCATTTGTTTAAAATATATACATACATATATATATGTATATATATTATATATATACATATATATATTTATAATATATATGTATATGTATTATATATATAATATATATATTTATATATATTTTTTTTTTTCTATATATACATATATTCTTTTTTACTTCTGCATCCACATTTAAAGCTTGTTGATAGGGCATCAGGAAAATCAAACGTGGTTCCACTGGGTATTCCCAAGAGGATTTACATTCCTGCAGACCATGGGCTCTGCAGAGGATTTTGTAGCTGCCAACCAACCCTACAGAGGCTGATTTTGGCTTTTAGATAACACAGGTGGCAGGCAGCCCCAAGAAGGTTGTTTGGCAGGGGTGTAGCAAACTGCAGTGATCCACAGACAGTTATTTTTGCCCTCTTTATGGAAAGAAAAGAGAAAAGAAAAGAAAAGAAAAGAAAAGAAAAGAAAAGAAAAGAAAAGAAAAGAAAAGAAAAGAAAAGAAAAGAAAAGAAAAGAAAAGAAAAGAAAAGAAAAGAAAAGAAAAGAAAAGAAAAGAAAAGAAAAGAAAAGAAAAGAAAAGAAAAGAAAAGAAAAGAAAAGAAAAGAAGAAAGAAAAGGAAAGAAAAGGAAAGAAAAGAAAAGAAAAGAAAAGAAAAGAAAAGAAAAGAAAAGAAAAGAAAAGAAAAGAAAAGAAAAGAAAAGAAAAGAAAAGAAAAGAAAAGAAAAGAAAAGAAAAGAAAAGAAAAGAAAAGAAAAGAAAAGAGAAAAGAAAACCAGCTGGTTTTGCTGGTATTGCTGAGCAGCAATGCAAGGTGTTGGTGATTACACATATTTCTAGTTCTTGAGAGAGTGTGGGGTTAGGATGAACGAAATAGACTCTTACTAAAATGATACTAAATAATAGCAGAAAATTGGAATAAATGGAAGTGAATTAATAGAATAAAGAGTGAAATGTCCTAAAGCTTTAGCCTATAGGTTTAAAAAAATGCTTGAAATTAGAGACAGTAAAGTAAGACCAAAGAGGTGTGGTTGAGAATTTGGTTGTGTAACTCTTTCAATGAAGGATGTGTTTGCACACCTTCCCATCCATTCCTGACGTCATTAACTAGAAACAGGAGACTAAAGCCTTGGTACAGGTCATCTGTTCTGATTTTCACAAGACAAATTCTGTATTTTCATTTTGGCTGAAAGCCATCTGCAACATTTTCATATTGTTTCAGTGATGATAGGTACAAGTCAATCTGTTAAAGATTATAATTTTATTTGGGCCTGATATATTCTGATGCCAACAGAATTCCCTCATCAACTGGTATCATGGTGTGATTCTTGTGTGACTCACAATTTAGCCCATGAGATTTATTTGTCTCTTTTTCTAGCACTTTTAATTTGATGTCAAAAAACACTGATGTCAAAAAACATGATTCTTTTAAAGACTTACGATTCTGATGGTCAAAAGCCAAAAATATTGATTTGCACTTGGCAGGAGGGTGTGTTTGCCTCAAATAGCGGTGCTTCTAAAGAATAATTTCAGTTGCTTTATGCCAAAGAGTCCCTGTGTCCTCTTTAAAAGCCCTTCATGTTGACTGCATGAAATACTGTTTATGCCAAACAAATATGTTTATCCCCCACATATTTTCAGAGCTTTTACTGGTGTTTGCACTGAAATTTTTCCCCTAAAACCAGTTTAGGGCTCCATTTGATGCTTTCATAGAATCCTAGAGGTGGAATGGACCTTAAAGCCCATCCAGTCCCACCCCCTGCCGCGGGCAGGGACACCTCCCACTATCCCAGGCTGCTCCAAGCCTGTTTTGATGTTTTGTGCTCCAAGCCCCATCCAGCCTGGCCTTGGGCACTTCCAGGGATGGGGCAGCCACAGCTTCCCTGGCATCCTGTGCCAGGGCTGGGGCCAGAGACCATGGGAGGCAGCTTGTGTGGGCACAGGTACCTGTGAGCTCCTCAGGCTGTGGAGGGATAATAAAATCTGGCCCGTGGCACTGAGTAATCTGGTTATTTTAATCACTATGTGTGACTCTCTGAATTATCATCTGTATTATGGGATAATATGATCTCTTTGGTATTCAGCAATGGCTTTTTAAAAATTATCATATATATTATACAGAGCTAATATATTAAGAGATACCTTAAAGGCAATTGTCAAGTGTGTGATTTCATTTCTAAGTTCTAATAATGGTGGTTAATGTCATAAATGTCTTTTAATGAAATTATAGGCTTGTAACCCTGCCCAACTATCCTTTGTGTGTTATATAATTAATAAGACCAAGCCTTGGTGTTGATCTCAGTGTCACAAAGCATGGTGCAAATTTCCATACTGCTGGTGGATGGTTAGTCTCCCATCAGAATAAGAATAAGGTTAAGGCCAGGCAGTTTGAGTATATGTTGCCTTATCTTTAAAGGCAGCTGGATGGGCTTGTTAACAGAATATACTTCTAACAGAATATATATGCTCATAAAAAAGGGCCATTGATCTAATGCCTTATTATAATACTACAGGCAATATTTTAAGGGAGTGAAAAGGTGAGGGAGTTGCAGCACTTGGGATAAAGAATTGTTTTCCTTCTAATCCACTGAGGATAGTGAGAATTTGTGACCATCTTAAAAACCATTTGAGGATGGACAAGAATCTTTGTCTTGAATGAAAGACACTTGTCTGGAATGTGACAGAGCTGGGATTGTTTCCCAGTGTGGTCTAATTTCGGGGGGCTTTAGCTAAATTGATTATTTTTTATGGTCATCACATTTCCTGTCTGAAGAACAAGGACCATAATATTTCTTTTCTTTGTCTCACATTTCCAGATCTTAAGTTTGATGAAGCAAAAGAGCTATCTATATGTTACTTTGTTAGTTTTTTTCTCTTTGGTAATTGAATCTTATAGAACCATTCACACTGGACTAACTCAAGGTCATCTAATCCTGGCTCTGTTCAGAGCAAGAGCAATGTTGAACTTCTGCCCTCTAGTCCATTTTCTCATTGTAAATACTCATAACTGAACCAGCCATTTTACAAGTTACCAGTGAAAGTTATCTCTCCAGAACCATGTAAGACTTATTAGCATTATTGTACTGTTCCTATTCCTACAGGGCATGATGTACCTGGAAGAGAGGAGACTCGTGCACCGGGACCTGGCAGCCCGTAATGTCCTGGTGAAGTCACCAAACCACGTGAAAATCACTGACTTTGGCTTGGCCAGGCTTCTGGAAGGGGATGAAAAGGAGTACAATGCTGATGGGGGAAAGGTGAGAACTGAACATGTCTGGAGGTAAATCTGCCATGCTGTGACAAACCTCCTGAAGTTACTCCTTGGGAAATCCCTGTGGGATTTCTGTATGTGTGTGAGAGTCTGTCAGTGACTGAGCAAAGCCCTGCCTTGCAGAAGAACTCTGTTGTGAAAGCACACATAAAGGCTGCTCATTTTTTCCACAGTGAGCTTCTCCAGGTATTGAAATATAATTGTACGAGCAGTTTTCACACTCAGAATTAGCATTTTTTCACATGCTCCAGTTTGTGTTTTGTTTTGAACACTTTGGTTCAATGAGTGCTGGATGTTCTGGGGTGTTCCTGTCCAGCCCCTTTCTCTGGCCAGTATACACCTCAATAACGTGTAGTCCCATTTTCCCAGACAAGTAATTTTTGTGAAAACAAAAGGGAAGACCACAGAACTTGAGAATTCAGCTCTTCTATCACACTGGAAGAGCCTGCATATGTTATGTCATGTGTCTACCTCTCCAGTACCATGCTGAATGCCAGGCCAGTAAAACCCAGCCTGAGGATAATTTTGAAACCACATCTTTTCCCCTATTACTTTCAGCCAACCACACCATGGCCATGTAGTGCCTTACCTCATTTCTGCCAATTTCACATTAATGCATGATAAAATTCAGAAGGCAGTAAGTACGTGGTGCTTCCTAAACATCTTGAAATTCCCCATTTCAGTCTGTCACAGAATCCCAAAGGATTTGCTTCACCTGTCATTCCTTTTCCTGGATGTTCAGTCTGCTTTCTGTCTCCTTGCTATCTGTGGTTTTTTTGTGCTCACTCGTGCCCTTGCCTGGGACAAGCAGCTGTTGCCAACGTGTGCTGTTCTCTGGGATGAGCTGCTGCCTTGTTTGGGTAGCTGCTGCCCCTGCATCTCCTGGACAGGGCACTCAAGGAGGTGAAGAGCTTGAGAGGAGCCACCAGTGCTTTCCCATTTCCCCATGGACAGGGAAGATGGGGTTTTGGCAGCTTCTTCCTTGTTCCCTCATTTCTGTAATCCTCTTCTTGGTAAGCCCTCAGCCTCTTCCCTCCATCTGACAGTGAATGACAGAAAAAGAGTTGATCCTTGCAAACTAGCTGTTCCCTGGCAGCTGTGTCTTGGACTTGTTACCCTGCTGAGAGCTCTGGAGAAGGATTTATGGCAGATGTGTCACTCCCTAGGTCCAGAAAAGCATCCTGTGAAACCAGTATTGAGAGCATGCTAAGGGAGGTTCAGACTGGACAATCAAGTGGTTGTCAACAGAAGTGATGCAGTTTCCATCCTGGAAGATTTTCAAGTCTAGACTGGACAACTTGGCCTTATCTCCTAGGTAGCTGAACCTGCTGTGAACCTGAGGTGGGACTAGAGGCCTCCTGAATCTCTTCCAACCTGAGTTATCCCACAGTGAACAAGGCAGCTTTGCTCCTTCAGCAACTGTTCACATCTGGGGTGCAATGGGAATGAAAGCAGTGCACTTCTGCAGAGTTTAGTGGGGGAGGATAAACTGTCTTTGCAAGAGTTAAGGCAGCCTTTATTAAAGTTGCTATTTTTGCCATAACTCTATATTTTGTGTTCATTAGTGAACTTCATGGAAGGTAGTTTCATAAGGCTTTGAATGAAGACACATCCTCTGCTTTTACACCCACCATCTGTTCAGATTTTGCCTGCAGTTACTCATCCCTTTGGTTTATTCCAGTACTTCTTCCACAGTTCCAAATTGGAGGCAACCCATAAGAGTCCCTCCCTGCCAGGTAAAAATCTCCTAAGTGCTGGTCCATGAGAAATTCACAGACTGCAAGGTTGTGATGCCTTGGGAAGGTACTTCCCTAGAACACAGGTTAGACAGAGTTAAAGAATAAAGTAGGGATTTATTAGAAGGATCTCCTCAATGGATCCACCTTGGGCAGCACAAGAACCCAGCCAGGGCTACACCCAAGATGGACCGAAATGGTCACAAAATGGACAATCGGTCACAGGGTGTCTCACTTTTATAAGTTTTGGTCCATTTGCATATTGGAGTTAATTGTGCAATTATAGCTTTAGGTTATGAAGTCCCATCCTGCTTGTTTTTCTCTCTTTGATTCACCATTGTTTGTGCTCTTGGGCCTGAGATTTGGATCATTTGTCCTTGGCCCCAAGCTAGGAAAGGAATTGTTTTGTCTCCCTACTCTGTGCAGAAAGCTCACCATTTCCTAATATGAAGCCCAGACCCACACACTGAAACAGCACAGAATCTGAAAAATAGAAAAGCTCAAACCTGAGGCAACAGCTGTGCCTGCTAAGCCCAGCTCAAGAATGGGAAACACCATGAATCCCATTTTAACAGGAACTCAAGAGGATGGGTTGGAATGCAAGAATGAGGCTTGGTTTGCCTGCACACCCTTCTCTGTCAGGAGAGAAGATTCCCTGACGCGGGAATGAACGAGGAGCTGCTGGCTTAGTTTGGGGAGCAACTTTTCCCACTGCTGTGCTGATGCAGAGAACTGGGATCGCTAAGTTTCTAACAAATATGAGGAGTTAACAAAAAAGCACGGCAAATTCTCCTCACTGCTTGTTTACCCTGATGATGATGGGGATGGTGACGTGTTTTGGTCATTGCATTGACACCTGGCCTCAGTGTTGCTATCTCAGATTGCAGAGATTCCACACTGTGAAGGAAAAAAAGCTCCTGCATTCCACCTTCTCTGCTGCACTTCAGATTTAGGGGAATTATATGCCATTTTTGTGTCGGTCCCTCTTTACAAAGGTTTGATGAAAACATGGGTTGTTCTATTACTTTCTGAATCAGTAAATACCACAAGTTCTGCAGGTAACTGGTTCATCTTTCCCACCTCCAAGTCTTATGAGGCACAGCCCCATTCTAGAGGGCAGGAAAAGCCATTTCCTCTGGTTTTTTTTCAATCTCACCATTGAAGGAGGCAAGGAGAAAGTTGTTGTCTTCACAGAGGATCTGTTTGTATTGTTTTAATAACGTATTTCTAAGGTCACATTTCTCTTGTCCTTCCCTAGATGCCAATTAAGTGGATGGCTCTGGAGTGCATACACTACAGGAAATTCACCCATCAGAGTGATGTGTGGAGCTATGGTAAATCTTCACATGATTCGTTTAAAAATTTGTGTCTTTTAAAGCATTAAACCAAGTTGTGTTCAACTATGTTAAATATATCCTCTTTTCTCAAAGGAGTTAATTCCAGAGGCATTTGCTCTTCAGGTTTTTTTGGGGTTTTTTTTGTTGGGTTTTTTTTTTCCCCCTTTAAATGTGTAACTCCAAGCAGCAATTGTTACTGTCTCCTGTGTTACTTCCCTGCTCACTGAAATATTTTATCATGATGTTCCCCGCTGGGGTGAGTGCCTCCAGGTCTGGTCTGGTTGCAGTTTGGCTGATTATGATGACAGAAGAAGACCTCTTTCAGCTTAGCCATGGATTCATAAAAATACAGCTGCAGGTCACAATTTTCAGCAGTCTTTGAAAAGCTCAACTCTAAAAACCATGAATGTCAAAAAACATTTTCAGGCTTATGGGACTTTCTCTACCTAGAGTCAGATAAAAGGGAATTTGTCATAATACAGAGCAAATATGGCAAGAGAAAGAAAAGGAAGAGACAATCTCTCCAAACTAACTAGAACAAGCATCTATTTAATTTCACAGATAACTTGGGAATTGGTGAGCTACACACGGTGAGAAAAAGTGATATTTGAGAAATGAGGTGTTCATTCAGTGTTGCTAATGGTAATTCAGACGAGCTGTCTGCCGCATCTGCTGAGGTCTCTGCCTGTTTATCTGGTATAGCTATTACTAATAAAATCATGTATACCTTTGTAAATGGAAATTTGCAGCAATATCTGGGGCTACGGAGTCCTATTTGCATTTCCTGTTGCCATATCATTTTGAACCAGAAGGGTGTACAGCTCTATTCATTACTCACTTTTACCTGTGGGTAGCAGCAAAAGACACTGTTTGCTGTGGCTGGGTTGCTGCCCTCTTCTAGTCAGCTGAAAAGAGCCTGGGAGAGTTCAACTGATCTTGTAAAGCTGCTCTTTCTCTTCAAATTCTGCACACCCTGGATCACTCAGGAAAAAAATATGTCTTCATTTATGAAATTCATTTTAAGTGCAGGAAGCCCAGAACATCTATAATCAGAAAGGAAAAGACCATAAGCATTTGACAGTAGTTAACAATATTAACAATAGTTATTTCATATCAGCAAGGAGATGAATGAGGGTGAAATAAATGTGGTTTACTCTGTGGTAATTTTGCCCATCACTTTTCACATTAGCATGGCAGTTGTCAAAATATAGTACTGATCTGAGGCGTGCTTAGAATGACCTTTGCAATACAAATAAAAGTTAAACAAAACAGTGTGAGAGCAGCATTTTCAATATGTAAGATTCTGTTTGAGCACAAATTCTTTTGCTTATGATATATGATCTTAATTTCCAGCTCTGAAGCCAAAACAAATCCTATGGCTTTTCTGAAAGAGAATCTTGGGTTTGTAGTGCAGCACTATGATAAACTCAGAACCATAAGGTAATTTAAGGGAAAAATGATAGAAGTGGCTGTGAATGGCTTCCAAGGCAAAGCCAGTGACCTAATGTTACTCAGTGCTGTACCTTTGTGGGAAATTGATGCTCTAGTTTAGGGAACATCTGTGCTTTTCTCCCTTAAAATAATAGAGTAGATCAGGCACTCATTTCCCTTTTTGGTAAAAGAGTGTGATGCATTCTTTTGTTATTGCACCCATTTACTTTACCTCCCTTCGTCTCAGACCATTCTCATGTGCCTCAGGTCTGTCATGCCATTTCTTACACCAATAAAAACGAGGGAAGCTGCTTTTGGACATTGCCACAAAGTGCTGTTTCACCATTTTCCAGAGTTCTTAAGTGGCAGACTGTCCTGGTTTTAGCCCAGATGGCAGCTAGGCACTGCACAGCCACTTGCTCATCTCCCCCCAGTCCACACTTCAGTGTTTTTCCAGGCACTGGTGGTGAAGAAGAAATTGCAGTGCAGACCTGGGCCAGGCTACTCTGCTGTGAGGGAATCTGAGCAGTGTGACCCTGTGGGAATCCAGGGCTTCCCTCTGGCTGCCCTGGCAGGCCTGGGACCCTGGCAGGGGGTCAGGAACCCCCCTGTACAGAGCCCCCAGTGACACTGTCTCTGATCTCTGTGCATGGAAAAGAGTTTTCAATCTTACAGGATGAATGACAAGCTCTGCGTGTTTGATATGAGTAATAATTAAGTGTGGCAAGAGTGCGAAAGTAAAATTTTAGGATTCTAGATTAGGGGTTCAAAGGGGACAAGATGGAGGAAATTGGGTGTGTTTTGTCCTTTTTCTCCTTCTTCATGCCCTCCATGTTTCACTGTAGTGTTGGCATTTTTCTGTTGGTTTAGGCTGGGGACAGACTGTTTAACGTAGGTGACAGATATTGGCACGTTATTGTAAATATAGCACAGGTAGTTTGTGGTATTTAATGTTTGTAACATCCCACTGAGGGCAGAGCCCCACACGCTGCCCTGCAGGACAGACCTGCGGCAGGGCAGCAGAACATGTTAGAGATAAACAGAATAAACAACCTTGAAAACAGCACAGATGAATTATGGCTTCTTCTTTGGCAACAGGGCTGAAAGACAGAGACTTTTTACAATCTCAGAATCATCAGTGCCACAGATTCTGACATGACCCCAAACACTGACACTCTTTCTTCTTCCTAGGGGTGACCATCTGGGAGCTGATGACCTTTGGTGGGAAGCCCTACGATGGAATCCCAACCCGAGAGATCCCCGACCTGCTGGAGAAGGGAGAGCGCCTGCCCCAGCCCCCAATCTGCACCATTGATGTTTATATGGTGATGGTGAAGTGTAAGGAATTGGCACTTTTGATACCCCTGTGCTGGCTGCAAGAGGGACCCTGGTTTAGAACATTTGCATAGGTAGTCTCTGACAGAGCTGGGAATGGGGCAAGATGCTGCTGCAAAACAAAAGCCTGCCAAGACTCTGTAAAATCCATTTAAACACTGTCTGCACATCTTCTGCAGTTTTGCAATTGTTAGCTGTGAAGGGCCGAGTTAGCTCAGCCTCTCATTACTGTCAGATGTTATCTGACATTCTTGCTGTGAAGTCAAAATTGTATGATTGTTATTGTAAACCCTTGTCATTTCCATGACAATGGAGTCTGATGTAAAAAAGATAATATTTAAAATAATTATGGCACATGGATACCCAGCCAGAGAAGGTTGTGAGGAGAAACCCCTTTTCTAAATATTGAGGAAAGAAATCACAAAGGTTTTATTGTAAGTAGCAAGAATGATGGTTGCAATATTAATAATAAAAAGTAAAATTAATAGAAGAAATGCTAGAGAGAGGATTATTTTATTATCATTCTTAGTCCAGTACAAAAATTTATGAATATTTTTACTCTAGTAAAAAAGGAAAAAAAGTCTGCATATGGTTCCTTCCAACTTTTTTATCTCCAAGATACCCCCTCTAATGACAGTATCCTCCAAGGTTATGCTTCTAATTTAAAAAGAATTAGAAATATCTGTCTGATATTTCTGGCTTAATTTAAGTGAGATTAACATACAGACATCTCATCCATCATATATACTCCTTTCCCTTTTGCTTTGTACACAAAATCCCTGGAAAAAAAATAAAAGGAAAGGACAACTACAAGTAAATTAAGTATTTTCTGAAAACTGTTGTACTGTGCACAGAGGTGGAAATTAAATTGTGTAAGGGCTTTGTTGAGTGCAAAAATGTCCCATGTGGTGAGACACATCCTTAATAAAAGTCAGTCAGTGCTGATATGCCAGTGTGCAAGATGGGGAAAATTGCAAGGTGATGTTGCTGTCTCTGGGACAGAGAGGAGCCCAGCAAATTAGGGAAAATTCCATGTAGTAAGGAACAATCTAGTCTGGCCAAAACCAGGTGTTTCCCCTTTCATGCATCATAGAATTCTGACTTTCCATTCTTCTGGGTTCTTTATTGCAACTTTTCTTTGAGCCAGAGCTATCAAGCACTTCAACCTTGTGCATTTGAAAAAAAACCAGAATGATTTCCACCCTTGACACTTGACTGTTTTCTTTCTCATCTTTCATCCAGGCTGGATGATTGATGCTGACAGTCGGCCAAAATTCAAGGAGCTGGCTGCTGAATTCTCTAGAATGGCTCGAGACCCTCAGAGATACCTGGTAATTCAGGTGAGCAACCCTGCAGCATCACAGGGGTGGGAAAAACATTTTTTTCTGCAACACCCAACTCTTAGGGGCATTGGCTTTGAATGTTTTGAAGTTCAAGGTGCTCTTGAACCTAAAGCAAACAGTGACCACAGTGTTATACAAGCATGAAGTAAAATGCACACTGTCAGAATAATAATAATAATAATAATAATAATAATAATAATAATAATAATAATAATAATAATAATCTGAAATTGATTTCCTAAGCTCATGTTTATGAGCACATATACAGTCTCTGCCTTCACAAGCTGCTCAGTGCTTTGCATTCCCTCATGAACAAATTACAGATTTTGTCCACTGGCAGACAGTGGATCTATTTTTAGAGCAAGTACTTCCTTGGTTCTAAAATTGATTAGGCTGAGTCTTTTCCCTGCACTGCTGAGATCACAAGCAGGATTCTTTTCACAGCCTAAACATGAAAGTTTCTTAGAAGACAGGGAGTTGTGTCACACTGGTAGCTCTAATGCTAGGGAGGAGCTTTCCTCTCAGTTCTCCTTACACTCTGAGGGCTCTGGAGGCTTCACAACCCCCTGACAAGGCTGGGAAAGGTTCATCCTTCATGGGTTCATCCCATGAATCTGCCCTGTGGCAGTAGGAATAACAGTTCTTTGTTAGGGAAGAAAATAAAAATAAAATAAAAAGAAAAATAAAATAAAAATTAAAAATAAAATAAAAATAAAACCTAAAAATAAAAATAAAAATGCAGTAAAACAAAACAACACTGCCAGAGTCAGAGCAGGCCCTGTCCCCCTGTGGGTCAGGGAGGTGGCAGCAGTCCCATCCCATGGTGGCTCAGCCCTCCTGCAGTGCCAGCTGTGCTTCTGCTGGAGCAGGATCCTGAACAAGGGGGGAGTTTTCCTCTGGAGCTCCAGGGCTGGGGGAGATGGGCCTGGTCTTAAGTCCCTTAAAGTGCCAATTAAAATAAAGCAAACATTCAGACACAACAGTTTCCTTGTTATTCCCCACCCTTCCTATTTGAGCCTAAATGGCTGAGATATTTCACAAAATACGTCAGAACTTGGGTCAGAAACTGATCTTGTATGGGGAAAAGAGAGAGAAAAGAATAAAAGCTCAATCACAGGAATGTCAAAAACATGTTTTTGCTTGATTTGTGCAGTTACTCCCTTTTTGTCATCATATTCCCAGTAAAAAAAAAAAAACCCAACAAAAAAAACCCCAACAAAACAAACCCACAAATTATGTGGATATAGTGCTTTTGAACAAACAAAGCAGCGTGTGTGGTCCCTGCAGCCTGGCTGCCAGGGCATTAGGAAGGCTGAAATTCTCTCTTTGGGAAGTTAATCCATCTTTTGATGTTTTTCCTCTCTCAATACAATCTGTTCAGGGAGATGATCGTATGAAGCTCCCAAGCCCAAATGACAGCAAGTTCTTCCAAAATCTTCTCGATGAGGAAGACCTAGAAGACATGATGGATGCTGAAGAGTATCTTGTTCCTCAAGCCTTCAACATTCCTCCTCCTATCTACACCTCCAGGACAAGAATTGATTCCAACAGAGTAAGAGCAAGCTCTGACAGAAAATATTGGTTATTATAAAAGCACAGGTGGAGATTTAAGTACAGCAATCAAACAGAGGCCAGCACTGCCTTGGGAATTACAGGCTCCCATTGTAAGGAGAGTGGCTATAAAAATGTTGTCACTGGGCTCCCTGTTCATTGTGCCTCAGTGAATTCTAAATTAATAGCCCAGCCTTGAGTGAACAAAGGCTCAGCTTGAGCTGCCTGTCCTGAGAGCACAGCTGAGGCTGCTGAAGTCAAGCAGTGTTGCATCTGCACTGTGCTGTGGCCAGGAAGTGTTCAGCCCTGGTGCTGCCATCCTGTTGTCTTGGCAGGGCTGGCACTGAAGTAACTGAGGGCAGCTGGAATATGCAGATAATGCAGCTTTTGTGAGTGAAGGCAGATTTCCAAGCCAGCCCCTTTTCCTGTTTGCATGTAATGCTTTCACAGCCCCCCCTTCCCAAATGTGTGTTTGTGCTGGCAGATGCTGGCAGGGGAGGAAATGCTCTTCATTTTCCTTGGGGTTTGAGGCTAAGAGAGTGTTCAGGGGAATTCAGCTCACAGAACTCCAGCCCTCTGAGGGAGAGGGATAAATCTGAGCTCTTCCCCCAGACTTCATTTCGTGGTACTGGAGCAGCATGGGTGAACATTGCTGCCTCTGTAGGATAAGTTCCTTTCTGGAACTTTCTTTACCCACCAAGTCCTGACAGCTGCAGAGCAGTCCCAGCCCTGCTGTGGGAGCTCTGGGGTGTTGAATCCTGTCCTGGTCTGTGCCCTGCTGCAGGTGAGGAGCTAAGTCAGATGTCTGGAATCTGTTTTCCCTCCTCTGCCTGTTCCTGTGCTTGGCTCAGTTCATTGCCACCTCTTCTCACATAAGTAAGAGATGCTGGAAGGCATGAGTAATGTGAGGGCATTCACACAGGCATCAGGTGGGTTTTAACTAGGGACTTGTTTTCTCTGCAGCCTCCTTTCGGTCCAGAGTCACAGTTTAAATACTAAGTATAGTCCCTTTGAAATGTTGCTGTTTGTTCCTCATGGCTTAGACACCTTTTGGATATTTATCCTCAGCTAAGGTAGTTCCAAATTCATACCCAGGTGTGACCTGAGTACAGAATGTGAGACAGGGAAGATGCTGAGTGAAAGAGCCAAGTATGTAACCTGAGCCAGTGTCCATGCTCTGGCCATGCCATGCCCTGAAGGAAGCTCCTTATCCTCTCCTGAGGAAATCAGCGCTTCCCGGGAGTAAGGAGGACAAAATCTGATCTTAATAGCCATTTTGAAAGGAAATTGCTACTGTTTTAAAGGCAAGGAAACTGGAGATGTCTGGATTAATGTGGCATTTCTCCTGCATCACTGAATGACAATGAAGTAGGGATGATGCACAATTTAGCAATAAGTGAGAAACTTCCTTTTTGTAGCTACAAGACTTAATTGGCAGTGATCTGAAATAAGTCAGGTTTACTACTAGCTGTCTCTGGAGAGGTTGTTTCTTTTCCTGCCGACTTCTGAGGAAAGAAGGGAAGGACAGCGGTTACCTTTGGAAGGTGCTCACTGTCACAGGGATGTCAATCACTGGAGCTGAGTTTGCCATTTACACCAACACAGGGCTGAGAGGGCAGGGTCTGACACAGTGGGTTTGTTATCTTCATCCCACTCCCACATTTGCTGGAAACATTGGGACACATTTAAAGGAGCAAGGCTTTGTAGAAAAATGTACTTTGTTTGAAAAATGTTGTTTTTTTGACAGCTCCCTTTGCCCTCTGTCTTTGGTACCAGCCTAGTTGAGGAGCCCACTAGAGCTGAGGGGATCCCAATAAAAATCCTAGAGTTAATATTCTGAAAGATTTATTTACAGAGAGTTATTTGGGCAGCCAGCATGGTCACTGGGATATTCCTGGAATGAAAACAGAGGCATTTATTTTTAATATTATCATTAGGGGTGACGGTGTTATTATATGAAAATTTAAATAACTTTCACAAAGCCTTTTCCCAACTTCACAGCACACCATTGCAGCTGCTTGTACACATGTAATCTTCAACTCAGCAGAGCTGCAGAAAAAGACCCCAGGCCTTATTTTTGCCATACAGAGAGACTCCATCACATTCTTGATGTGATATCTCCTTTCCTCAGCTCACAATTTCCCATCTTGGTTTGAAACTGTGGTCTTGTACCACTAAAGACAGCGAGAGCTTTGCTTTGCAATTCAATTTTATGACAGTAGCAAGACTGTATCCTCTTTTCAGTGACTTGCTGTGAGTTTTTCTCTGGCATTGTACAACAATCTAACATTTATACAAAGCTGGAATTACCTTTTGCCAAAAGTTTGCAGTTTGTGAGCCAAGTTGTCTGACCCAGATCAGGCAGAGAGGTCAGAGAGGGCTGAGCTGGAAGCCTTGCACTCCTGGTTTCCTTTCCAGAGGTGTTTTCTGGAGGTAATACATGTGTGCAGAAAGCCACATACATTTCTGTAGCCTTTGTGAAGCAGTCAGTTTCTTGGTGCATTCACTATTCTTTTGGTGAGGATTGATTTAAACATAACATAATCACTCCTTTAAGGTAATAGTGCATCTGCTGTGCATAGCTCAGTACAGATGGATGTCAGCTACAGGAATCACATGGAACTGAAATGCTGTCAGAGCTCTCTACCTGCACTTGTCTGATGCTGTCTTGGTGATTCCTTTGTATGTCTCTGATTTATGCTTGTTTAGCATAGTGCATATTGGTATTGCACAAACTCATTATGGTGCTGCTGCAGCCATGGACACCAAATGAAAGGATGCAGCTGAGGCAGTTTGTGTTCAGTGTGTCTGGCAAATTGCATTTTATGGGAGACTGTGAGGCAGTGTGTTGAAGGAAAACACGCAGACAGGAGCTACATGATCTCCATGTCATTTTCAGGGAATAAGCAGCATGAAAAATACTGTACTTCCTACCTTAGCTGTTCCAGTGGCAGCTTTAGTGGCCAAGGAGTCCATCAGGGCCCCGTGCTCCTTCTCTGTGCTGGCAGTGTTGGTTGAACATTCCAGCAGCACAGCTCCATGGGGACAGAAGTGGGCAGGAGGAAAGCAAGGAGGTCACAAACCTTCTCACACGTAGGCTTTGAAGTCGAGGAATATCCTCATTGCTGCTAGTAATGAGGGGATGGGAAGGTTTTCAGGCTAAGAACCATTTATTGCTCAGATTAACATCAGTCTCAGAGGTCCTGAGATTTTAAGGGAGCAAGGATTTGGCCATAGCTCAGAGTAGTCACAAGTTCTTTGTTATGAGACAATATAGAACTTTCCGATCTAATGGACACTTGCCACAAGGTTTATTTTGCTTTTCTAATCTATCAGCTTTATTTATTCCTACTGCACTGTGGATACTTTTGTCTGATAGGCTTTTGATACACTTATACACTTTTTGTACACATGTGCTTCTATTATAACTTCTGAACTCTTAGCTACTCTACACAACCACACCCCTACATTATAAACCCTTCACCATTTTACCAATGTGGTTTCTTATTTACTTAAGGTATATTCTTACTTGCAGTCATAGAAGCCTAAGTTTATGATTTTTCTACTCAACATTTGGGTACTTTATTTTTCCGTCACTCCAAGCTCCTTCCAAGGCTGCAGATTAAACTCTTCGGTGTCTGTAGAAGTTTCTGTTTTTCCAATTCCCACAAAGGAACGAAGAACAAGAGCATTTACTTTCTCAGGAAAGCCCTGAAGTTTCCCTGTGGTGGTCTCAGGTCTAAGTCCTTGCAACTTCTTGGTGGGAGAGGCACCACTGGAGGAGGCTGGAGTAAACCACTCCCAGCCATGGGAAGAAAAGAACTATTTGGATGTGCATTAATACCACAGTGCTACAGCCTGTGGATAGAAGATTGGAGAGGGAAGGCTTCTGGGAAGTTGCCAGCTCCCCAGCAAGTCTCACATCCTTCTTCCTCCAGGGGTTACAGAGATTTATGAAGCTACAATGCTCAGAGAGAGCTCCAGCATTTCCATCACATCCATGCTGGCTCCCTGCTGGCATGTCCTTGGGACCTACCAGTGCACAGGCTCTGACCCTGGCCTCCCTTGTGAAGTCCACCCTGAGACTGCTGCAGCTTTTAAATAAAAATTAGCATCCTAAGCTAAATTGAATTCTTTCACTGGACCTGAAACTCTTCAGCTGCAATTTTGTCTCTGGCTTTTTCCACTTTTTATTTTCCGCTGTCCAGAGATACTCCAGAAAAACAGAGTTTTAGAAGCTCTGTGCTTCTGAGAGATAAGCTGAATCCTCAGCAGTGTTTCCATGAGCACAGGACCCCAGCTAGTGCTTGAGTGTCCTGCATTCCCATCCATTAGATGATTCATTCAGGTATTTCTAACGAGTGCTGTCCTGTGTGTGCAGAGATAATGCTAATACAGCATTATTACAATACTCTTTGTGCCCCATGATGGTTTTGCTCTAAATCCTTGGCTAATTCCTGATGAAAACTGTCTATAGTGTTTATTGATGCTGTTCCTGTTATTTTATTCCACACACTGTACATCATGGAAGCACCTGCCAACCCTGCAATTAAATACCAAGCAATTTTTTTTTTTTTTCAGAGATGTCTAATCCATATGTCCATGGAGACCCTGCTGCTTGGCTGAAGCAGACTGTGGGACACTGGGGGTCATTTTTAAGTTCTCTGAGCAGGATCTGGTGTGCCACTGCAGCACTCCTGGCATGGCCTTAGGTCTGGTGGTGCAGCGTCCTTGCCCCTTGGCAAAGCCAGGAGGGAGTGGTGGTCTGACCATGGTTCCTCTTGTGTCCACGGTTTAGCAGCACCTGGTCCCCATCTCCTTACCTGTAAGAGAAGGAAATCAGGTGTTCCTGCCCAAGTCATTTCTCCAGGTGTGTCCTGGCCACATGGGGCTGGTGGCAGTAAAGCTGCTTCATCTTGAAGTCAATCCAAAACGTATGTGAAGAGACCTCCAGGCTGTGTGGGGCCATTAAAAGCATTTTTGTCCAAACTTCTGGCATAGCATAGACAAGAATATCTTGTCTCTTAACTTCTGCATCAAGTGCAGAAATTACTTTTGAGGTGGAGTTTGTCTTAGAAAGATTGCCTTGATTGTGTCAGGTAGGATGGAAAAAACATCACAGCATCACTGGGCAATTAATGCTGACTCTTTAGCAGGGTTTGGATCCTGTTCCTTCTTGCCATGCACATTTTTTTGTGCTGGATTTAAGGAGCTGCCAGCAATCAGAAATCTCTGGTTCTCATGGTGTGATTCTTGGGGTGTCTTGTGCAGGGCCAGGAGCTGCACTCAATGATCCTTGTGGGTCCCTTCCAGTTCAGGATATTCTGTGATTCTCTGATTCTGCTGCTTAAAAGGCTAAACAGGATATTAACATTTGTGTTTGCTGTTCAATGGTGGCAACACAGATGTCCTTTTATGTTTGTGGTGTCTGCCACCTTTCTGCTTCTGCAGAATCTTCCTAAAAAATAATATGACCAAATCTCCCCCTAAATTTGATACTTCTTAGGACAGTCTGTCAGGCTGTGGTCTTCTTTAGTTATTTCTATCCTTTTTCTTTAATTGCTGCTCCTTAAAAGGTGATTAAAAACTTTCTGAAAATCTTAGTAGTCATTTTTTTGCCTCTGTCACTTCCTTATGCAAGTGTGGGAATAAAGTCTCCAACGCCAGAATAGATGGTCTTGTAAATGAACTAGACCTCGATTCAAAGCATTTCACAGTGTTTCAGATGATTACACTGAGTAACTCTGTATTTGCTCTCTTGCTTCTTTAAAACTGCATGATTGCTTGGAGAAGTTTGTATGAAGCCCTTCTTCATGTCTTTTGCTGAACACTACATTTTGTGTATTTCCCCAGGAGAGTCTAAGCCTGTATTTACTGCCTTCAGACCTTCAGGGTAATTCTGAAAGTCCACCGAGACCCCTTTCAAGAGCTCTAATTCCCATTTTCTGCTTTCCTAAGGTTTATAGACATTCTGGTGGTAGGAGGCTCCTGTCTGTTCTGCTCTGCTTTCTGCATTAAGCACTTCCCAAGAACTGTTAGTCTTCAGTTGGTGTCTGGCGCACCATCACAAGTATTTTACCTACTTACTTTTCTCTTCTGGAAAATTCTTCTGGGTCTGTTTCTAGCCTTTGTTGAAAGTGTGGGTAGCACCAGGCCAACCTTGTCCATGAAAAGCAGGAGATGAACCCAGGCTAGTCAGCCTAATTTCATTGCTCAGGGTGAAGAGGTACTGAGAATAAGCATGCAAAAATACACTCTAAAATATATTACATGAAAATTTATTTTAATAAAAAAGGAAAGCTTCTTACAAAATATGTCTATCTAGAACAGGTATTTAAATACTTTTTATTTAAATATGTGTTTTAATACCTTTTTAAAATGTGCTAGTCTTGCTAGAGGAGAAAGGAAGAAAATTCCTATGGAGGACTCAAATGGAATAGATAATTCCTGGGTATTCAGAGAGAATTCTTTGAAAGTGCTTTATTGCAATTAGTTTCTTGCTTTGCAGCCAGGCTGGCTGAAATCAGTGATACCTCTCAAGGAGTAAACCCTTTTCAGCCTGAACTGATCATCAGGACCAACTGGTCAAATAAACTCATGATTTTGCAGGGAAGTGCCTTAAAACGGGTTTTTTAATGCATTAGCTATTTTCTGTCACATTCAGGCTTCTGTATTCAAGCATGTAGCTTTAGAGTCAGAGAAGAGTATAAAGAGTTAAAAGGCATAAAGAGTTGGAGACTTTCCTAAAGAATTGGATGGTATTGTGGCTTCTACAAATTGTAAGATGGAGTAATAACAAAACCACCACCTCACAGTACCTTCTGCAAGCTCAGTGGAACTGGTGGGAGAGGCTGGAGCTGTACATTGCTTCCATCCTTGACGCGTGGCATGTAAATTCATTGAGCTTTAATATAAACTGGTTTAAAATCAGGCAACATCTGCTTGATCCATGAATAGCTGCTGGCTGTGTTAACAGTAACGAGAGCTCACAGCTGATCCATTTTCTTTTCTATCCTGAAAAGAAAAAGTCAATAGATAAAAAAAGAGTAAGTAATAAATATTTTTACACTGCACTGATGAGGCATTCTTGGAAAACAGCAAGCTAAACAACTCTACATAATTCAGTAGATGGAAAAGTGGACTGAGAGTCAGGAAATAATTATGAGATCCGGGAGAAATTTTTTTTTCTTTTGTGACGAGACGTGAAGCAGAAATTGTTAGTGGAAAACATCCATTTGTGAGGAACACTATTTGTGGTTTTCTTAAAATAGTAAAAACACCTGAAAAATACAAGGGGACATGATTTGCAAGTGCACCAGGCAGAGCTGCAGGGATTTGCAGCTTAACAACTTAAACACCAGTGTGGTCTGCAAGGTGGGGAGTGCTGGGTGTCCCAGGGCAGTGGGACTCCTGGGATGATGCTTTGGCAGGACTCCCAGGTGGCAGGAGGGCTAGAGAGCATCCTGTGAAACCAATACTAAATACTGTACTTTCTAAACATAGCTGCAGTGGAGCTAAATGCCAGCACAGGCTAAAAAATGCCCTTTGTTAGCCAGGGTAAAGAGTCTGTCTTTCTTGTTGAATGCTGCGGGAGGGGAGGGGAAAATAATTTTCAAAGCTATAAAAAGACTCTCCAAAAGATACAGTTGGGAGAAGTGGGAGGAGGCACAGATGAAGTGTAGATTTAGAATGTTGAAAAATGATTATTTTATCCAAATCAGCTGGATGGTTAGTTCTTTTAGACTATTATTGCCACCAGAACCTCAGCCCTGCTCTAAATCAACTCAGCATTTCATCAAGAAGCCTATTCTTTGCTTTAAGAGACCAGGAGTGCACAATTATGGGTTTCTTTTCCCCCTTGCATAATAAAATTGGGAGATTATCATCAAGTTTCTATTCAGATTTTAGGAAGGCTTTTTATTTTATTTTTAAAACTCATCTTTGTCTGTAAAAGCTCCCTGTTCAGGCCAGCATGTGGCAATGATTACTGCTGTAAAGGCTTCGATGGAGATGTGCTCTATTTCATTCTCAATGAGGGTTGATGGCATTTTGAGAGGCTCAGAATATCCTTTGATTACTGTATAAAAAAGGCTGGGGAAGATGGCAGTGCAGCATGCACATAGGAGGGGGCTGCTGCTGCTCCCAGGATCATTCATCAACTTTCTTTTGTGCCTTCTTTTTTTTGGGTGGTTGTTTTTTTTGGGGTTTTTTTTTTTTTTTGGTTTTTTTTTTTTTTGTCTTCCATGTCACAATCAAAAATCATGAGCATGTTGTGGTTTTGGTCTTATTCTCCATGCTTTTACCTGTTTTGGGATTTGAAGCTTGAGGTTTGTACAGAAAAGGAGATGCTGCTGGTCCTGTGTTTTGGACAGCCCAGGAGCAGGAGCAGTGCTGAGCCCTCTGCCCCACAGGGAATTGCTGGAACAGGTGGGAAATGGTTCCTCACCCTTTCAAATCGTGGGGCTTAGTGTTAAAAGGTGCCATTTACTGTCTTGGAGAGTGTATTAAAGAAGAGAGTGACAGAAAGCTACTCATGGGTGACAGGAAGGATGGGGGAGTCAAGGAGATTGAAAGGAAAAGACAGGCAATGCCAGCTGTCTCTGTTCTCTCTGTTTGACACTCAGATTCATTAACACAAAGTAAAAGGCAAAGGGGATCCTTGCACCTCCATTCCTGTGTCATGCTTAGATCAAAGTGCAAATTGTGCCAGTTGAAATCCATTTGCCAGCTCCTCTGAAGGTAGGATGGAGGATGGGTGCAGGTTTCTGAGCTCCAGAGATCAGCTGGGTTTCCAAGCCTTTGGTGCCACACAGCTGAATGCTTTTATTTCCAGCCTGGGTATCAGGCTTAAAGAGATGAGGCTACAGAAAAGCATTTTTTCTACCTTTTCCTGTCAGTGTAGCTGAATGCTGAGTTTTTTGCCCAAATTTGGCATCTCTTAAGAGACTGTTTTCATTGGTGGTGTTGTCACCTCTGACTTCTCTACTTGGTGAAGTGTTAGACTGAAAATATATGGTTTATATCTGGTATTTTCCAGTAACAGCACAGGAAATACTCTGTGCTATGTATGAGTATGTTGTTTCCCATGCCAAGGTCTTGTTTGTGATGTATGCCATTTACAGTTCACAGTCCAGACTAAATTACTCCTAGAAGGCAGTTTGGATATCCCAGTCAATGTGGACTGCTCTAAAAGATTTAAAAAGTATGAAAACAGACAGTTATGAGAGAAAATGATGCAAGAGAAAGTGGTGATGACTTATCTGAAGCTAAGAAGTTGGTTGGTACTGAGCTGAACCCAGGGGGCCAGTGAAACACCCAAAATTATTTTGGACAGATTCAGGGGTGTCTTAAATCCACCATTCTGCCAGGACATGGGCTGGCATATCTCAGTCTATGGGAAGTGAGTTAGAGCCCAGGCTGCTTGCAAATCCTACCTGTCCTCTGGCAAACAGCAACCAGAAAAAAACTGAAACAAAGAAAAAGACTTAATCTTTGTTTCTTCTGTGTATTTTTTCCCTGGCTGATCTAAGATGGATGTTTTGTGTCCGATGGTGGAAAGCATCAGTTGTTGGAGACTGGAGCAAACTGATACTTACATTGTTTCTGTACTCGTGATCAACATTTAAGTTAAAACATGTGTCACATTCTGAGAAAAGGTACTGCTGGAAAAAGGGCTGGGATCTCATAATTTGCTATAAAGATTCCCCAATCCCCACCTTTATGGCCAGGGAATGCCAGACTTGTGTCAGACACTGTGAGCTGTGGGGATGGATATGCTTGAACCTTAACAGCCCAGGGAGGTGTCAAATCCTTTCTATTTATATATGGCCTTTCTCTGAGCAGGGGCTGGGACCAGAAACCCCCAGAGGTCTGCAAAGCCTTCCAGCAACTACTATACAAACAGCATTCCATTTCTATTGAACATGACACAGGGATCTCATGGGGCGTGCTTTTCCTTTGGATTTTCCTTTTAGAAATATTTGCTGTCTGTGGCAGGGCAGAGAAATCTGCAAATTCTGTGGAAGCAGGGCTGCAGCCAAGCAGAGGTGGCTGTTCTCCTGGAATGGTCTTTCCAGTTTGGATCAGTTGTGAAATGCCAGGCTGCTCCCTTGGAATGTAGCTGGAATTTGCCTGGGGGCTGGCTGGACACTGCCTTGTGTGCTCTGCAGACCATCCCACATTTTATTCAGATCCACTCCCATAAATCAGAAATTGTGGTGCTTTGCAGCAAGGTCAATATCTTAGGATGCTTTGGTTTGGTGACTGGAGCCTGGATACTCCCTTGGTTTGAAATTAGGTCAAGAGATTTTAGGGGAAGGAGGAGAAGGAGTTGTTTCTGGGGGCACACAGCCCAGGACTGAGGAATGGCATAAAGAAGTGTTCTGAGTTTTTGCTCAAAGCAGGTAATTATTGAGTTGCCTGAGGCCTGGAGCAAAGGATGCCCCTGAACAGGATTTGGGAGCAGCATCCCAGTGGCACAGCTGGAGTGTTTTATTCCTGTTTGGTGCTTTTGGTGTGTGAGAGCAGAAAGAGAGGAAAAGGGAGCTGAGTTTTGAGCAGTATCAGAGTGGGTTCAAACATGTGTGTACACTCATGTCCTCCCTTCAGAGGGAAATTTTTCAGTCCTGTGAGTTTAGCAGGCTGTTTTAGAGCAAGAAACACCAGTGATTGTGCAACCCTATCAACATTTCTGTGGCTGGCCAGGAAAACCAGCTCTGAAGTAGCAAGGGGGCTGGACCCAACAAGGCTTAGATTTCATTGCAGTTTAAGATGCAGCCAGAAAATATTGTGTCCCTGCTATAAAGCAGGAGATATTTACCTTTAGGAGATTTTAGAAGCAAGGAATTGGAAAATGAAATTAATAAATAGAAAGCAATAACACTAGCCAATATTCACAGAAATGTTATTTACCACTCTTGGATCAGGGCTCATTTTACACAAATATTGGCTGTTACAACAGCTGATGTGTCACTGGTATTTTGTACCAGAGAGCCTCGGAAAAAGGCTTTAGGAGACATTTGCTTGGATTTTATTATTTCTCCTCGTTGTCATGTTTTTGCCTAAAATTCAATCATGTGATGTACAGAATGAAATCTTGGGCATTTCTGAGGAGGGCTGTTTGTGGGCAGTTGAAGAAGTGAGGCTCCTTATGGAGTGTGATGAGTTCCCCTGTGGATGGATGTGCACTCCACAGCTAATGGCTATAACTCACATTATAGCATCAAAAGGAGCTGGTATTGATTTTTTTTTTTTTTTTTTTTTTTTTTTTTTTTTTTTTGTGTATAAGCTGAGACTTCTTAAGTAGGCTTATGTAGTGAGGTCTTCAAGCAACCAGCCCACTAAGGTCTCTGTCTATCTCAAAAAGACAGATATGATCATTCCAGTGAGACTTTTAAGATCAAAATCCAAAATTCTAGAGCTTTTCACTAAAGGAACATCCTCTGATTTCAAGATAGTATTTAAAATGCAAAAACAACACCACCACCCCGCCCCCAGCAAAAATCAACAAAGTAAATTGCATTTCACATGCAAAACAAACTATTTATGTTTTACCTGGTAAAATCCAAACATATTTTCTTCTTACATGTCCTAACCAATAAGAATTGTTTGAGGGTAATCTTGGAAGCCTACAAAATTATGACCTCACATTGCAATTACCAGTCAATTTAAGGACACTTACACATTTGTATTAATTTTTTTTATATTAAATTTTTTCTATTAATTTTTCAAGCCAACTAAATGGCAGCACAGCTTTTTTCTTTGCCTCCTGTTCTAATGGAGCAGTGGCTACAGGTTAACAGCTCATGGAGAAAAACAGTAAAGAACTAAAAAAATGTGCAGAGAGCAGTGGTGGAGAAGAGCCATGTATAAGGTTCTGTGGTAAGGGGTGTTACAAGACAGATATGTATAGTACAGCACTAAAGGGGAGGCATGAAAAAAACACAATTATAGTGATCTTAGTTGGCAGGCCGCTGACTGGAGAGTCTCTTGTCAGCAAAAACAGCAATAACCACATTAATGGCAGTCCATTGCCTGATGACATCTTGGGACAGGGCTGTGCTGTTATAGTTGCAGAATATGTATTTAAATATTACAATCACAGCCCAGAAGAGCTAAAGACAGGACAGTGGCTTTAGCCTTTTGTGCTGCGGGTGGAGCAGAGCCCACAGACACATAATGCCATCCTGGGACAGTATTTTTTTTAAGCTGCTGATCTTCTAAACTTTTACTGGCAGAGGGGTATAGCCCTGTGTGCAGGAGTCAATCCTATTGGCAAAAGCCTTGCTTTTCTAAGACACACAGCTTGTTGTTGGGGGTGAGACATTTGCCCTGACTGAATTTGAATTTTGGGTCCAGTTAGGAAATCTGACTGGTGTGCATGTTTCTCCCAGTTAGCTCATACAGCTCATGTGACTCGTTTCATTCATGTGGCCTCTTGTTACGTATCCATCATTCATTTTTCTTTCCTATTAGAATGAAATTGGACACAGCCCTCCTCCTGCCTACACCCCTATGTCAGGAGTAAGTATTTCACATTCAACCTTCATCCTTCAGGCTTTCCTTCTTTTTTCACTATTTTTTTTCCTTTTTCAAACTCCTTTTTCCTGCATAAATGACTCGAAACCAGGTAATGAAGTGTTTACATAAGGAATCAAATGGTTAAAGATCTCCAGATTCAGCCTGGATTCATGTGCAAACTCTAAGGACCCACGCCCAAAACTCTGGCAACTTTTCTGAAAAAGCATTTAGGTGAAAGGCTTGGATGGATCTGTACATCTTTCCTTCCTATCTGCAGGTCATGATGATGACATTTCCTTGCATGTCTGTGATGACAAGCAAAATGGTAGGTTGGGTTAAACCACTGAGTTGAGGTGCAATACAAACACAGTTCACCAGCCTGAAATGCAGTTCCTGATGGAATTCCACATGGCGTGGGTGACCCTAAAATGCACTTCCTGATCGAATTCCACCTGGTGTGGTGACCCCATAATTCCCACCACAGCACACACTAGAAGTATCCCCCAGAATAAACAGAGGTGATAGTGATTTCTATCCCCAGTCAGGAGATTTCCCACACATGAGGTTTAAAGGGCTCTGATCAGAAGTCAGGGGAGGTTGCCAGAGTAATAGAAGAGGAACCACCACCTTCACCTCTTGCAGCTGTGTGTGTCCAGCCTCCACGTGCCGACCAGGAGACGAGTTTTCCTGCCCCATTTCCATCCCCACTGGGCAGATGGATGCTCTGTGGCTCCACATCAAAGCCTGGAAGCTCAGGATGGGCAGGCAGGCACGGGAGGCACACCATGACTTGCTGTTGAAGCTTCTCCTTTCCCATGCTGTGCTCTTTGTCCCAGCAGAACCAGTTTGTGTACCGGGACGGCGGCTACACGGCCGAGGTGCCGATGCCCTACAGAGCTCCTGGCTGCATCCTTCCAGAAGCCCCAGCTGCTCAAGGGGCCACAGCAGAGATCTTTGAAGACACTTGCTGCAATGGCACAATGCAGAAGCAGGTGGCAGCCCTGGCAAAAGAGGACAGCAGCACCCAGAGGTACAGCGCTGACCCCACCGTCTTCATGCCCGAGCGGGTCGTGCGGGGAGAGCTGGATGAGGACGGGTACATGACACCGATGAGAGACAAACCTAAAACAGGTAAAATATTGCCTTTCCAGAGAGCCTCCTGCTCTAGCCTGGCTGCATTTCTTCTCTTTGTACGTCAGCAGCTTTTAATCAAAAATGGCTTTATTTAGTTACCTGTCAGGTTGAAGCATTCTGACTTAGGATAATATTCCTTTACACGGGGATTTGGTTTTCTCTCCTTAATTTTCTACTTTGAGATATGTGCCAGTATTTCAAAGCTGGTAAGTCCCCTTTTTACTTTTTTTTTTTTGAGAAATAACAAGAGGAATGAAAAAAAGGCCAAGCCTCCTTCTTACCCAGACACAAATCTTCAGTTATTTCCAAGGAAAGGATCTATATTCAGCCAGCCATAGTCCCAACTTTGCAGTGTTTATTGATCTTCTTATTCTTGGCATTGTGCTTGGTAAATGTCATGTTGAACCTATCACAGAACTGATACACACAGCTGGCATTTTATACCCAAGAGAAGTCTGGGACTGAAAGAATAAGATGTGCTTTAAAGAGAGCATCACTGCAAGGGGAAGATTGCCTAAATCTGTGCCTGCTCAGCATGCTGCACTTCCCAGTTTGCCCTCATTCATTTCTTCCTCTTTAAATAATGATAGCAGCCAATTAGATATAAGGGGATGTGCCATTATTAATTTGCTTCCAAAGCTTTGCATTAGCTTTAAAGAAATTAATAATTACAATTGTATTGCAAGTGACTAGTCACAAGTCACTAGTGTGTTTGCTAAGAACTTGGAAGCCACTTGTCCTTTGTGTTCCATGATGGAGGAATGGAGGGAGCCCTGGGGCTGGACCCATGGCAGTAGCAGTTGTGGGGGTCTCCCTTGCAGTGATTCACCTTCAGTATCACCCCACATTTATGTAAAGGTGCACCCCAGGGACCCTCAGAGTTCTGCAGGAGCCACCTGAGCCCTCAGGGATGTGGCAGTAGCAGCTCAGGAGAGAAAGCAGCTCCCTCCTGACACCCTGGGCACAGACACAGGGTTGTCATGGTGTGGCCACAAACTGCGTGTTCCATGCCAGCTGCAGGGCTCAAATCAAAGCACTGCTTGGCTGTCAACACTAAAAAAAACAAATGTTCCTGCTATTCAGCTCATATTCAGTGACAGTTGCAGGTTCAAAGGTGTTCACTGGGTCTTGAACTTTTGCCTTTCATAGTTTTGGCCCCATTCAGGATAAAACCAGGTGACCCCTTGCGCCAGGACTCTCTGTGGAGGTGTGTGCAGAGCCCTTGAGCAGCACTGTGCTGCTGGAAATGGGATGTTAATCCACAGCAAGTGCTTTGAAGCAACTGTAGCCTGCTCCAAGTCCCGTTTTGCAGCTGATCTAAGGCTCTCTTGTTCCCTTTCTAGGAGTCATTTGTACAACCTTTTTTTCATAATGCTTCAAGGCCCCTGGAAGGGTTTTTAATCAGGCAAATTGTTCTCTTAGAAATGAAGCTGTCTTAAAAGTTAGCCCTTGGGGATAGGCTTCATGCAGAGAGCCTAAATAAGGTTCCTGTAGAGTTTTGTGGATGGAAGGACTGCAGGGCAGAGGGTTTGCTAATAGGTCCAGGGTAGCAGAGGCAGAAGTTGTTCCGTGTGTTTGGGCCTGTAGACCGTACAGTGAGAGGAAGGCCAGGGGACCACATGGGCTGGAGCTTAGCTGGCCAGGGTGTTTGATAAGTCAGTCTTCCAAGGTGTCTGTTTTATCTGTTTTAATGCACACTGTGTGTGGAAAACTTCATTTTTCACAAGTGTGTGTTCAGCATAGTTGGCCCCTGATCCCATCTGGACTTTTCTTGGACTGGCTGAGGTGGAGGGTGCTGTGGTCTGAGTGCTTCTACGTGGATAGGCTGACTTATTTTTTGTCTTTCCTTAGATTACCTAAACCCAGTGGAAGAGAACCCATTTGTTTCCCGACGAAAGAATGGAGATCTCCAAGCTGTGGACAACCCAGAGTACCACAAGGCTCCCAACGGGCAGCCCAAAGCCGAGGACGAGTACGTGAACGAGCCGTTGTACCTCAACACCTTCGCCAGCACCTTGGAAAACGCCGAGTACCTGAAGAACAATTTGCCAGAGAAAGCCAAGAAGGCCTTTGACAACCCAGACTACTGGAACCACAGCCTGCCCCCACGGAGCACCCTCCAGCACCCGGACTACCTGCAAGAGTACAGCACAAAATACTTTTACAAACAGAACGGACGGATCCGGCCCATAGTGGCAGAGAATCCCGAATACCTCTCCGAGTTCTCCCTGAAGCCTGGCACTGTGCTGCCCCCGCCGCCCTACAGACACCGGAACACCGTGGTGTAGTGGCTGTGCTCTCACTGAAGTGGAAAGGCAACCCCCTTCTAGCTGCCTCACTCATCCTTTCCCACTCCCCCCTTCTCCCTGCCCTTGCCCGTCCTTCCTCCCTCCCTTCCCTCTCTTTCTCCCATGAGCTTCCTCTTCTTGCCAGTTCACTCATTTTTGATATTTCTAAGTGAAAGGATGTCTCGGAGTTGGTTGCAGATTGGGTTGGGAGCCTGGAAGGAAGGAAGGAAAGAGACTGAAAGAAGGAGTGTCCAACCTGGCCTTCCCCACTTTCGGCAGAGGCGGGGGTTGGATGCCCAGAGAAGCCAGGTGGTGCTAGGAAAGGCCAGTGGCAGTGCTGCTTCGAGCTCGTTCTCAGTGATCCAGCTGTAGGAAATGCCACAGAAAGGCTGATTCTTTCAGCAGGAGCTGATGGGAGTCTGTACAGCATTCCTGGAAATCTCCATGCAATTTCCATCAGGGTGAAAAATGGACAATTTTTATATCCTGTGTGATAGCGTAGTAATTGAGATTGAGAATCCAATTTCTTTCTCTAACACTTTCTATCCCAGCAACTGAAAATGGCTAACATAGCTTTTCAAAAACATTCAGATCTTCATTGTGGCTTTCCAAGAAATGATGATGTGACTCCCACATACAGCTAAACCCCTCTTCTGAGCCACACCGTGATTTTGTGCCAATTCCCAGCCACAGAGACTCCTGCTCAGAGCTGGTACTTGACATGACCATTTTTGTACGTGTGCCAACACAGCGATCACTTTAAACACAAAATACCCTTCAGAAGAGAGTTACAAAACCACATCTTCAATATGGTCATTTGAAGCTAAAAACCAGGCCAAGAAATGAAGATTTGTATGCCAAAAGTTTTGCTTTTCTTGTTTTATACCTGCTGACTGTAAACACTGCAAAAGATTGTCACTAATTCTTCCCTCTTTTTCTTCTTCATGGTCATGAAGGGAGCTGGGGATGCTGTCAGGCAGCACTGAGGACAAGACAGAGAACTGAAGAGTTTGATGTTCTGTGGGGTGGGGTGGGAAGGGTCCTTTAAACTGGATGACAGACACTGGACTGGAGAAAACGCACATAGTGGTTCACTGGAAAGTTAGTTTGCACTTAACCTCTGATTTTATTTGAACTGTTTTCTGGATTTTGAATGAAGCAATATGGAAGTGACCAGCAAAATGCAAAATAATAATTTTAAATTAAAAAAGAAATATAAATTATTTGTAAAGGATGACTGTGGAAATGCCAAAATGAAGCAAATCAAGTCTTTGGAACAATGCCTGCCACTTCTGAGAGGCCGATGCAGTGACTGCTTCAGAGAATACAGTGACAGAGCAGCCAGCTCTTCTTGCTGCTCTGTGAAGGACAGCAGAGCAAACTCTGGAAAGGATCAGGGGAGGAAAATGTCCTCCTCTGGCTTGCAGCACAGTACAGAATACCATTTTTCTAAAAGGAGGATTACTCTGGCACAGAAGACAGTGCATATGAGGTTTGAGAAGTCAAAATGTGCATGATTCGCAGAGCTTTCTGTCAAAAATGTAAATAAGTATGAGTCAGTCTCCTTGCACTTAGTTCTGCTTTTGTCAACCTCAGTTTTTAGGTAGACACCCCCTGACCTGCTCCTCTTTGGAAATCTCTTTCAAAGCAGAGTTCTGGATGTTTTTGGTGATCTGGGGCAGATGGAGCTGGGAAGGAGGCACAAGGGCCAGAGGCACCAAGGCTTGCTCCTGGCACACCAGCACTGTGTGTGTAAGAGCATTTGTGAGCCTGCTTCCCACCAAACACCTTAAGGAACTATGAGGTACCTTTGGAGATCTGCCTGTCTCTATCCATCAAGGCTTTTAAAGGGAAGAGGCAATACCTGGTGGATGGCAATTCTGGGTGATGCAACAGTATTTCAGTTTATGTGCTTCAGCTCTGTTAGGGCTGGGATCTTTAGGGTGACCTAACCTGGCAACAAAACCAGCAGCAAGCAGTGGTCTGGAAATGGCATCACCCTCCTCTAAATTCCTGCCATTCCATCAGCTTGCCACCTTTAATCTTAGAGGAGCAGAGGAAGGGAGTAAGAAACAAGCAACAGCTACCTGAAGCTTAGTAGGTCAGCTTGACAAAGGTGTGAAAAGATGTTAAAGCTGGCTTGGTTGTTACCCTTGTAGATGGAAAACACCCTGTGATCACAAGGCTGGTTCAGCCAGCGAGCTGTTGGTGCACCAGGTGTGTCCAGGTGTGCATCAAGCTGAAGGTTCTGGAAGCAGCAACAACAGGCACAGAGCTTTGAGCTGGGAAAAGGAGACCTTGGGTCAAGTGGTACCAAGGTGGTACCAAATGGCCACTGCCAGGGGGTAGATGGATACCATCTGCACTGAGGGGCCTCTTCTGGTGCCTCTGGTAGCTCCTCACCATGTTGGTGGGACAGGGGCACACAGCAGGCAGGGGCTGGGGCACAGAGGGTGGCTGCTCCAGGGAAGGTTTGCCCACAGCAGTGCTCACCTGCTGCACAGGTCTGCCAGGCTGGGACAATGCTGCCAAGCTGCCTGGGGACAGGGACCAGCGCAGGAATGTGGGTGTTCAGCACAGCAGCTGCCTGCAGGACCATAGGTAGGTGGAGAAAGGTTGATTTGTCCCTGAATGGTTCTTGTAACAGAGTAACTCCTAACAGAGAAAAAATAAAAAATGAAATGCTGGCGCAGCTGACATGTTTGGATTCAGAGATGAGCTCAGAGGCTGCTGGGGCAGAGGCAGGCACACCTCCAGAGCCAGGCACGGCGATGGAGCTGCTCACACAAGGTGAGGCCTCTTTGTTCCTCTGGCAATGAAGTAGTGCTCATCTTAGAAACAAGCCCATGGAGTAATCCAAGTGTAAATACTGTTGGGGTTTAACAATTTAACCTTTTATTTCTTACAAGGCTTGAATTATTTATTAATTTTATTTGTCGACTGTGGGTGTGCTGTAATATATTAAGTAGCATGGAAATGCAGAGGCTCCTGCAGGTGGGGCAGCAGGAAAGCTGGAACAGGGGCTCTGCCTGGCAGCCTGGATGAGCCATGCAGAGCCATGCTAGTGGGGTCTGGGATAGCAGAGGACAGGCAGAGGCTTCATGAGCACAGCGATTCGGGATGAGGGAGAGCTCCACACGCTGCAGCTTCTTTTTTTTTTTTTTTTTTTTTTTTTTTTTTAATTGTTTTCTGAGCTTCTGGTTTGAGTTGCAGTTGCCAAAACTGGCCCTTGGGTTCCGTGAGCTTAGCTGGCAGGTTTGCCTCTTTGCAACAGATAGTTTAATCATGGCTAAAGAAAAAGAGAAAGGGAAACTGAGAACAGAACTGTTTGGCTGTTTTAATTCCAGCAGAAATGCCTGGCTGTCCCTAACTCACATCTTTGCCTTACTGGGTGTTGCTGCTGGCTTGGGGAAAGAACTTGGGCAAATGCAGATGGCAAAATCATGGCAAGCATTCCACTGGGATTCATATGGGGTGAAAGATGAGGGCCAAGGTCTTTAAAGCATAATGACAGGTCTGGGGGAAAAGCACACACACACACACACAAACTGCATTTTGTCAGCACAAAGCAGCAGGAGAGCAGATCAACAGAAGTACTTTGGGTGTGATTCACTTTCTAGTGCTACAGAGGGATCTGTGGGTTTTAGAATGCAGTCTCCTGTTTACAAATGTTCTGTTTCCTCCTGTCACGGCCTGTGTCACAGGAGAGCAGTGACCACCTTTTCAAAAGCACGTTTTTAGCTGAGTGTGGCTCAGCCATTATCCAAGGCACAAAGCATCCTGCTAAAGGAAAGAGAACAACATTTATTATCTTCTCCTGATCTCTTTCAGTGTTACTTGTCCTAGCTGTCATTACCTACCTGAGGGTTATTGCAAGCAGATGCTGGGGCCGATTGACTCACTGTAGCATAATTGGCTGAAACCAACTACTTTTAACATTTACTTCTTCAGATCTTTTCAGATTTTCCTTTTTCTGCAGAATGGCCAGGAGGGATTTTTTACATGGCCATTGGCTCAGAGGTAGCAGAGTATTTACAGCTATATTTCAGACAGCTTGTCTCTCTCAGGTAGCAAGAGATGGAAATAAATCTGCAATAGGAGCCATGTAGATCTGTTTGAGGTACCCTGAAATCCTTTTCTGTCTACAAAGAAATGCTGTATTACTCCTGGATGTACCACATACTTGGTAGAAAATGTGTTTCTTGACTGCAAGGCTCATATGCAATGATCTGACACCATTTTCCACTGAAGATGTCACCCTCAGCCACCACTAATCCCAGCCCAGCAGGAAGGAAGGCGGCAGCTCTGGAAGAGCAGCTCAGCCCTGACTCTGTGGATCCACTCTTTCCATAGCTTTAGGTAGAGCTGGGCAGCACAGGGGAGAAATATGAGTTGTGAGGTGAGTCAGCCTAGAAATACAGCTTGGTTTTGGGGATGGAAAATCAAATATTAAAGAAAAAAAATATATTTTTGTCTGTTTAAGTGTTGGGCATCATGGTGGCAGCTAACAGAACGATGGGATTGTTTGAGTTCCTTGATTCCATCTGGGAGATGAAGAGACAAGGCACAATGAGGCTGTTCATTTCATCAAGCAGGGAGCTGCAGTTGTCCCACAGAGTAGCCTCAGTGAAGCACCACTGTCTGTGCAGAATTCCCTCTTTTTTTTTTTTTTTTTTCCTGCCTGTTGCTATAAAGGTGGAAACGGTCACTGTTACAAATGGGGCTTTCAGACTGGGAACAAATAACAAAAATAAAGCTATGTGGTTAGAAGCACCACTCTAAAATGTCCAAAGATCATGTCTCCAAGTCAGTTCTAATGTTATTTTAGCATGATTTTATTTTGCCACTGTGTGGAATAGTGGTTTGTTCCGAGGAAATCACAGGCAGGTGAGGCTGTTGGTGGTGCTGCTGCAGTGATGGCTGGGATCTGCCTGTAGGTTTGGACAATGCAGAGCACTTTTTAGGGATTTTTGTGGTTGTTCAGGGCTGACTGATGGACTCAGTGGGGCTTGAACTCTAGCCAGTCTCCTCTCCTAACCAGAGCCAGAGGGACACTGGGCCTCCTCCAGCTGGGGTCTGTGGCAGCAATACAGGAAAAAGTGTGAGGGGGAAGTCCAAGGACATCCCAATAGGAAACAGGAGGAATCAAAGTCATTGTTTGGGGTTTTTTTGTTCCTTTTTTATTATTTAATTTTAGAAGTGAGCTTTGCGGACCATGGCTGAGAGAGGTTTTAAGGGGAGTTTCATAAGGCAGCGTGGGTAGTTCTGTCTCAGCTCTTCTCCCCTCACCAACGAAAAAGCCATGAAATCACACTCCAGAGGTGTTGTGGATGAGCCCTTCACCTGCTGGGAAGGTGCATCCTGCCATCCTGCCCTTCAGCATCAGGCTGCTGGCTCAGGTGTGACCACAGGAGCCACCAGCTGTCACCAAGCACCATCTGCCAGCGCTTTGGTCCCCAGCCCGACCTTGGAGCTCTCCTAGGGGGAAACACTGCATTGTCCATAGCACTCTGAAGACTAAACCCTTTTGGGATAACCACAGTAGGGAACTGTGAGTGGTATTTTCTAAGTGTAGATAGGTCTGCTGTTCTTTCGAGGTAAGGTACTCTGACATATGTAGCATAAACTGGTCCTGCTGTTAAATGGGTCGATTATTAACTGAGCAGCTGTGTGGGGGGTAGCTAACTTTGAATGCATGAAATCACTGCTCCTCTGGATTTGGGATGGGAGATAGGTACTGGCTGCTTGTGGGGGTACTTATGGTGGGGTAATGCAAGAGGGAAATGCAGGTGAATGAGAAAACTGGGAATTTTTAACAGCATTTTAAAGATGGAAATGGGTACCCATTCAATACATTGTTCACAATGGTTTTAATCCCTTCTTTTGCCCAGTTTTTGCCACTTCCCCTATATTGTAAGCTGGAATAGCTAAATGGGTATCAGGGAAGGGAAACTGAAGGGAAAAGAAGTCTCTTTCTGAGAACAGAGATAGCCAAATTTCATTTCCTGATCTGGTGGTCTTGAACCACTGACTTTTCAGATGAGGCTCAAATTCAGGCCCGGGGTATGACATTACTGTCCCCTGGGAATCAGAGCCTCCCACCTGGCAGGTGACACTGGGGTAGCACCGAGCTCCTGGTGACTCCTGATCACGGTGCCAGCATGGGCCAGCCCAGAGGGACCAGCAGCACACACAGGTGGGGTGGTCTGGGTTTCTGTCAATCCTCCACGTTCTGAAAGAGCCACAGCATAAAACAACAATACTTCTGCCTTATGAAGTACCTTCAGAAGAAGAGAAGTGTCAGCAAGTTGGGGAAGACACTCATTTCTTGCAAAGTGATGCATTCAGAGTTAGCTGCCTTTCTGAAACAAAAATAAAAAGAAATTCAATACCTACTGTATGTTACTTTGAAAATGTGAATAGTATTTTTATAGCTTGTTAAAGACACAGCTAGTTGCATTTGTAAATAAGGATAATGTTGCTTTTATTTTCCTTGTGGACACCATTGTTTGGAACATAATTGTCCTTAGGGTTGATTTGTATATAGGTAATTTGCTTGTGATTTAAGCCGCTCCTCCCCTTTGCTTTCTGTCCCTTCCCACCCTCTGGTTTTGGTTAGAGGTACCATTTTCAGCATTCTGTGTGATTCTGTGTTTTAGCACTGTTGTGGTGTGTTCAGACTTTCTGCACTTGCTTACACAGTAGGGTATGCCAATCGTGTGTGGCGTAATGTTACTTTAACCTTTTGTTTCTCATACTTTAGCTGTTGAGAATTATACACTGTTAGAATACTTACTGACCTGGGTTAATATTAGGTACATATTTTAGCATCATTTCCCTTCTTTTCACAGTTTCTCGGGGTCTTTTTTTTTTTTTTTTTTTTTTTTTTTCTTTTCCTTCCTTCCTTTCCCTTCCCTTTTGTCTTGTTTGGAAGCTGGGAAGAAACCTGTGGATCTTCTCTTTGTGTGGTTCTATTCCCCACTCCCGTGTGCAGCCCGGAGTTTCTCCTCATGGTCCTTGGGGTAGAGCTTTATCTGTTTGTTAAGGCAAATGTAGACTGCGACCCACCTTGCATCAACCCACGCTCATCCCAGCTGAACAATTTGAAAACTGTTCTGCCTTTTTGTTACATGAATCTGTCAGAAATATATTTTTAATTTAATATAAATGAAATTCAATAAAATACGAAACAAAGCCTCTGTGCACGAGTGAAATCTCTTGGAAGGTGGGCTTGAGTGCAGCCAGTGCCACAGAATCCCTGTGTCCATGGAAAGCCCTGGAAGGGGCCTGGCATGTTGGGGATGCTTCCTATGCTCAAAGTGAGTTAAAATATTCCCTCCCCAGGAGCTGCCTCAGTGCAATGCCCACTCTGTGGCTCATTTAAAACCCATGTGAGATTTGAGTGAGCCATTCCCTGCCAGTGCCACAGCTTAATTCCCATGGGGTCTGGCACACAGCCTAACTCAAGCTGGTCCCACTGCCCCCAGTCTGCCTCACTGGCTGCTGAGCATTGCCCACATTGCCAGGCCCTTGGAAAGAATTTTAAATTTACCTAGAAACCTGTAAAGGTCATTTGGCTCTCTGAGCCACATTTTAAAACACTCCAGTCTCCCTGGACTGCAACTCTTTGTTTCACAAATGGCCTCTCCATTTTCTCCCCAGCAGCCTGGAAAGGTCATTGCAGATACACACAATTCTCAGGGCTGGAATCCTGGAGCATTCCCCATACAATTCTCAGGGCTGGAATCCTGGAGCATTCCTCACAAAATTCTCAGTGTTGGAATCCTGGAGCACTCCCCACACAATTCCCAGTGCTGGAATCCTGGAGCATTCCCCACACAGTTCCCAGTGTTGGAATCCTGGAGCATTCCCCACACAATTCTCAGTGTTTTAAGACACATGCAAACACACACCTCTTCTCCCCAAGAGGGTTTTACTTAACTGCCCAAAATATGAGGGAAAGAGTAAATCAATCTCCTATTTTCTGGTGAAACACATTAATTTAAAGCCCTCCTCTACTCACTCAGAGTACATTGGCAAAGGCCATGGGGTTCAGGTGTTTGAAATGGCATGGAAAGCACAGTGTAGCTTTTGCAAGCAGTTTTGTGCTGTGTTACCAGAGGTGAAGTTCTGTCCTGTATCCTCACACGTCAGTGTGGCCCGTGGCTGCTCAGTGCTCAGCTCACTGAGGTTTGCAGAGGCAATACTGCCCAGCTGGCACATTTTGTCCCACTGCAACAAGCCTGTGCCCTGAGCACTGGGGAAATTGGTTTTTCTCCCTCCATATGCAAAACCAGCAGCTATTGGTAGCACTGCGACAACCCTCTGGGACCTACCCAGTAGGAGAGGCTGCTTAAGTCCCCAGCATGGCCACAGCCCAGCTCAGGAAGCTGGCATGAATCTTTACAGGTGACTATTTAGAAAAAAGAAATTAAATTATTATACTTAGAAAACTCTTTCCATGCTGTCTGCAGCTCTCCATTCCAGCCCATCTGGGCTGCATTGTTGGGTTTTTAACCCTGACCACACAAATCTTTCCAAAGCCTTTGCTCAAGGGCACAGCCAGCAATTCCAAAGGGGCAACCACTCCAGACTCCAACCTGTCATGCCTGCTCACTGCTCCAGAAGGAGCAGCTGACAAACAGCCAGATCAACTGCAAAATTCTTCTCCCTGTGATAAATCCTCCCCACTACTCTGCTTTTTTCACACCAAGAAAAGCCTTTGCTGTCATGCAAAGAAAATCTGTATGAGTTGCTTTGTGCAATACACTGGCAAGTCAACAAGATCGTGGCAACAAGGGAAGAAGTCATATTTTCCTTTCAGCCAGATTTCAGAAACCTGCTTTATCCCTGCCACACAGGCACTGGCTGTTGTGCCCCCTGCAAGGGCCTTGCACTGAGCTGCACAAAGGAGGAACAACAAAGGAAATATTTTTTTCCTACAAAATAGAAATCACCATGATTTTTCAGACCTCTTTACCAGCGTGTGTTCCTGGCAAAGCAAGGACCAAATGAGGGAGGGTATGGCCCAGGGGAGGGGAGGAGGGATTAACAAATCACTCCATGAGAAACATCTGAACATTCTGTGCCCCGCTGCTTTGGCACCTGTGACCTCCTCTGCGTCCCTGCCTCTGACCCTGGCACAGGGAGCCAGCCTGGGAAGCCACAGCACACAGCTCCAGGGAAATCCAGCTTGCCAGCAGCAGGATCCAGCCATCAAACACAGCTCAGCCAGCAGTGAGTGCTCCTGTGCCTCGGAGAGACACAAAGCAGCACCTGGGGATGGAAACACCTGCCTTTTGCTCCTCCTTTGCCAGGGAGAATAGCAGCTTTCCACGGAGGGGTTGTTTCCTTATTCTATTACCTTCTAACATGACAAATGGCACATTTGGGTGCCCCAGTTGTGCTGAATGCCACACCATTGCTTTCTGTTTGAATCCTGCCAGAGCAAGGGAAACAGACCTTAGCTAGGGATTGTCGCTGTCAAGGCAGGACAGGAATGAAGAGACTGATCAGAAGGCTGCTGAGAGTAAAACTCTGGTGTATTCAAAATACACTGGTCTTTTATACAGAGCTTTGTGAGGATCAATTCCATTGCTCCTGAAGTGAAAACAAGCCACACCATTGGTGCAGAGTGCTTGACGCACAGTGATAGAACTTAACTATAAACAATTTGAGCAACACAAGAGATAAAGAATTATTTACATTCTTCTCCAAATCTTTCCCAGGCTTCTGTCTGGCAAGAAACTCTCCATTTCTCTCTTTGACTGAATCTGAGACCCACAAGGGATAGGCAGCCAAAATGACTGAACACTGAGGCCACCCTGCCTGTACTGCTGTCTGTGAGATGTGATTTACACACGAGGAGAAGCCCAGCAGGAGCCTGTCCCTGCCACTGCTGCCTGTGTGAACCAGGTGTTTCTGGAAGCCCTGCCTAAATGGACAAAACACCAGAGGCAGGGGCACCTGCCCAGGAACAAAGCCATTTACCCCAGCACTGCCATGCTGTGCAGTTTGGTCTGAGTGACCTGAACAGAGCAGGGAAGCAGGAAAGGAATTGAGAAATATTTTCTTGGCTGAATTTGCTGCTTTGCTAAACCAGTGTTTGGTGGGGCTGTGGTGGCTTCCAACCAGGAGCCAGGAGTTATAGAAGGAACTGGGGACCACAAAGCCTCCGAGGACCCCAGCAAATATGGTATCAGCCAGACTTAGATGGAGTGGTTTGCATGTCGTGCCATTAGATGTATTGTCTTGGCCAGAAGAGAAAAATGAGGCAAGAATTTCCTTTCTCTGCTGTTTCATCTGCTCTATGCAGAATTGTCAGATTATGCAGAAATACCAAGCATCAGCCAGTGAAATGTTTGCAGTGCATTTGCATTGTTTCCAGAGCAGAGTAAAACGTTCTCATTTTGATTGAAGGTATCCCTTAACCTCAAGGGAGAAAATGATTATGTATGGAAGGCAGGACTGGTGACTGAGTAGGTTTCCAGTGCTGGTCCAGAGCACAGTTACCATGGCCTGAGCTGGCTCCCAAGTCCTCAAGGGCAGCAGAACCAGGAGCTGACCCTGCCAGGCCCTGGTTTGTCAGCACCAACACCCTCATGTGCTCCCCAGCCTCAGGGGATGGGCACAGTGGATAAAGGCTCACCAAATGTGTGTGGCAGTGTCCATTGAGGCAGAGTGCACAGCTGTGCACATCAGTGAGGCTGGAGAGGTGGCTCACTTGTCTGAAGGGACCTCAGGTGTGCTGCCACTCCCCTCCCCACAGTCCTGTGCTCTCCAGCTGCTTTTAGCCCTGTTTCTGTACCAATGCCACAGTGGCCATGTGAGCGCTTCAGCACACTGGAGTATGTGACATGGAAAAATAACTCAGTGTCAGGGGTTTTACTGCTCCTGCTGCTTTTTTGTTCTTTGAGCTGCACCCAGTGGCAACAAAAATCTGTGAGCAATGAGTTTCTGATGGGTCTGATGTCACACAAATTTACAAAGAAGATTGCAGGTGGGTCAAGGCCAGGCATTTGTCATGTAAATGATTAAGAGCAGCTATTTGTGTCCCAGCACAGAGGCTGAAACACCTGAGGCTGCAAACCCCAGTGCTGCAGGGGTCTGCCTCCATCCCCTGCATCCAACCACCAAATGTGGGAGACATAATGGAAACATTAATCTCACAAACGATTCAGCTGATTTAATTGTGTATGTCTTTGGAATCCAAATGCTGTGCTAGGGTCTCTCTTAGTAAGTGGGGCAAAACCCCACAGAGCTTTAATGACATGGAAGAACTTTACCAGGTGGCTCTCTGAAACTGCAATAGTTAAAATAAGTTAGGCTCCAAAATTATCAGAGCTCAGAAAAGTAAATTATTCAGTGGGTACCTTTGTGCAGGGAAGCTGCTTCACTTCAGTCAAACAGAATGGAGAAACAATGGAACATGTTTCCTGTCACATTAGAAATATTCTTTAGCTTTTGATAAAGACAAAAAGAGGAGGAGTAGGTGGATATTTTAGAAGCTATTATTCAATAGTTTCTAATGGCATCTACAGTAATTTGGGGATAATCTTGAGGAATGACATCCATAACACAGGAGATGGGCTATGTCTCCTGATGCTTCTTGCAACAAGGGCAACACAAGGAAGATGAGGAAACCTTGGACAGCACAGTGGGCTTGGCCATCCCAGGCTTCAATGCCTTTCTGAATGGCAGATTTAAAATGCTTTTGAACTTACCAGGAGAATTAAGACTTTGGATTAAAGCCACGAGGCAGGCAAAGGATAGCAGGAGATGCTTTTCCTAAGTGCTAGAGCCAATAAACAAACCCTGATCTCCTAATTCCCGGGCCTAGGACCTGCTGAGCAGGTGACCACCTTGTATTGCAGCCCAGCATGGGCACCTGGGGCTGGGAGGAAGCTGGGAGGGGACAAGGGACCCCAGCCACGACAACAGATGTCCCAGCCCATATGACCAGATCACATTCAGTATATAAAACAGGGGGGTGGGAGGAGGAACACTCAGAGTGTTTTGCCTTCCCAAGTTGTTGGTACACATGAAGGGACTCTGTTCTCCTAGAGATGGCTGAACACTGCCTGCCCATGGGAAGGAGAGAATTAAGTCCTTGTTTTGTTTGTGGCAGCTTTTGCTTTAGCTGTTAAACTGTATTTGCCTCAACTCCCAGTTTTCCTCACTATTACTGTTCTGATTCTCTGCCCTGTCCCATCATGAGCAGCTGCATTTGGGTTAAATTGTGACACACTGTTGGCAGCTGGGTGAGAAGGTACGTGGGTCTGCCCTGAATTACATTACCTTTTAACTCACTGAAGAGGTGATATCTTTTGGGTTTTCATACCATCCTTTCAAAATCCACCTGCTGTGCTTGGCAAGCTGGCAGTGAGACACTGGGAGAGCGCATTGGGATGGCAGACAGCAAACCCAGACATCAACGTGCCACAGATCCTGTAAAGAAGGGGCTTAGACCTTAACCCCAGCATGGTTTTGTTGTGTGCTAGCTCTGGAGAAAGCAGGGAGGTGCTGGTACAGCCCTGCCACATCAGATGTGGAGACAGGAGGTGCTCACAGCCACAGCTGCTTTGCAAGTCCAGCTGGAGACCAGAGCATTGCTCCCTTGAGGAAAAGGAAATATTTGTTCTTCACGTGTACCACCAATGACAACAAGACTTTGGATTTACCATACCTTCCTTTGGGTGTAGAGAGGTCTGAAACCATCAGAGCACACAGCTCTTCTTGTGGTTGTGACTGGCACCAGTTTCACCATGTCTGCAAAACACATCATTGTAAACTCATTTCCTGCCCTGCCTCATTTGTGACGGGAGGCTGGGACTGCTGTGAAGAACTAACACAGCTGGGACTGCTGTGAAGAACTAACACAGGGCTAACACAGGCTGGGACTGCTGTGAAGAACTAACACAGGGACTTCTGAGGTTGCTGCCAATCCAGCACAACCAGAGGGTCTCCTTCAAATACCAAGAAAATCACTTTTCAAGAGCAGCAGTGCATGGGACATTACCCCAAATGAGAATTTGAGCAAGGTGCAGTGCCTTGTTTACTGGAGGACCCCCAGGTTGAGCTGGAGTGGAATCTCTCCCCAGGGGAAAAGCCACAGTACTTGGATTCATGCAGCAGCAGTGGAAGATCCATGCAGTCTGCACTGTGTGTGCCTGTCCCACAGCAGGCTGCCATCCCCAAAAGTCACTGCAGGGTATCCCAGGGGCTGTGCAGGGTTATTGCACAGACAGGGCATCTCCTGACACTCTGGACTGGCCCCTTTTCATTAACAGCTGGATTCTGTACAAGTAGCTGTAATAGTCTCACTTCCTTCTGGAGCTTGACCTGAAGGAAATAGGCACGTTTAGGACAACTGACATAACACTAGAAACTTTCTGATCACATGAGGGCACTGACAGCTCAGTAGAAGAGGAGACAAGAGAGAAAATGTCCTTGTTCAGAAAGACTTCGTGCCCTCTTGCTGTGCTTGTGTGGTCCCACTGTGCCCATAGGGATCCCTTGATCCACAGCCACTTTTCCTTTAAAGTAAGTCCAGAATTACCCTGTCAGGGCACTTCCCCACCATGAGGTTAATGAATAGTCCACCAGATGGGCAAAACAGGGGAAGTCTCAGTCTTAAAGGTTGTCACTTAAATATCTCTTCACTGGAAAGCACTGATTGCTGAACAGGAAAAAATATTGAGTCTGCTGGGAAGTAAAGTGCCATCTATTACATTAGTTATTCCTCCCCATGCTCATTAACCAGGACACCAGAAGCAAAAGCTAGTGACATTTATATCAGAAAAAAAAAAAAAAAAAAAAAAAAGCAGAAGTGTCTCTCTTCCTTTGCCCCACGGAACCAAACCTGAAAAAGAGAGGATGATGACTTTTCAACTTGAATAATAATGCAAAACCTGAGGAAGGGGTGAGCTGGGCAGAATCCTGAAGAGAGATTGCAAAAAGATGGATTTGCTGATAGTACACTTCTGGCTCCTGCTATTCCTCTCTTGACACAGCGTCTGCTGCCTACCAGAGCAATCATATCCAAGTGTAATTGTCTAACAATTTTTCCACACTGAGGAAATAGTTCTGATTACAGACATTAACAAGTTTAGGCATTAAGCTTCCTCACTGTAATTACCCTTGAGCTTAGTCTCACAAATGAATTAATGTGCTGATCACTTGGACTAATAGAACAAGCAAAAGGGTGATGAATTGCTTCCAAATCAGTTAAAATCAAGCGTGACATCATTTAATTAATTTCAGAGCTCGAGGGGAGGAGAAAGGGGGTCAGCACCATGCTGAAACGAGAGGTGTCTCTCCCTCAGCCGTTTCTCTGGAGACAGAAATATGCAAACAGGGGAGGATGGAGCTGGGAAAAGGGAAAAGGTGGGCCAGGTGAGAAGGAGGATGCTGAAGATGGATCTGTACAATTTCTGTGTTTGGGCAGGCAGACCCAGGGGCTGCATGACCAATTCAGTACAGCTGACAAAGGTGCAATGCATGGATTTCTCCTGGCTGTGAACAGATGCATTGGTCATCTCTCTCTGAATTTTAGTCACTCCTGAATTCATACACAAGCCCACTCCTGGCCTTGCCAAGGGTCCCAGATCCTCTGTGAGTGCTGAGTGTCTGATGACAGCACTGCCAAAACTCCTCACCGTGGTCATGGATTCTGCCAGGGGATCATTTGCCAGGCTGTCAGCACAAGGCTTGGCTGGCCACTGCTACCAAAAACAGACTATTACCCTCCTTGACTTCTCCTCCCAGTCAGGTTTTTTTACAAGGGAAGAAAAGGAGTCAATGGAAAGGACCAGTTTGGCCCAGTAAAAGCAAAACTGAACGCTGCAACCAAATGGGGGCAGAGGTTCAAATGCTTGGCACTGATGCCTTTTGGAAACCTGGCCATGCATTGCTGGAGACCCAGCTCTGCACTAGGGCTCTAGAGAACTGGAAGGGAAAGCAAAAATAAGTGGTCTGGTTGAGAACTGATTTTGAAGGGTAACTAAACTTCCAGCACAACCCTCCTGTCAATCACTTCCTGAAAGTCTGGTGGGATGAACTTCTAACTCAGAGGGAATTATTCACCTGAGCACCATAGGGGATCTGGGCCTGGTTTTGTATTTCTGTTCTCCAGGTGCAAAAGGTAGGAATAAAAAAACCCCAGTCATCTCTGAGGGATGAAATGTTCACAAAATGCTCACAAACAGGGGGAGGTGCTCTCCTAAGCATCTTGCAGGGACTCCTTGGCAGCATGACAATGCCATGGTATTCTAATGGCAAGAGAGGGATTTGCTTTTACAATATGACATTTGCCAGACAATTAAGGTGAAGAGCTTGTGTGCTATAATAATTTTTAGTATTAAACACACACAGTAAAAATAAATGTTTAAAGGCACTTTTTTTTAATATAGGACACGATGCTTTGCACATTATTGAAAGAATCCTTATTGCTACCACATGGTTCAGTTCAAACTGTGTAATTTTTTCACAGAACTTTTTTTCTCCCTTAACTGCACCTAAGAGATGCAGAAATGAAAGATCTGATCTTTTCTAACTTAATGCTTGGAGAATCTGCTCCGTGTGTTCCTTCTTTTACTTCTGTCATAATCGATGATGGTCTGAGAGACTAATAAAAACAAATATCTGAAATAATAAATATCTGAAACAGATAAATATCAAAAATCTAAATCATAAGAGAAACATCTGAGAGAAGCGACAGAAGAGAAACATCTGAAACAGATAAACAAATATGTGTTATGCACTTATTGTCCAGTGTCACAGAAAGCTGCATTACACTCACAAGCTACAGGCAGAGACAGGAAATCATATCATGATTCACAACAATTTTTCAGCTTCCACAGGACTCCTTTCATCACTTCCCAGATTGGATGTAAGGTTTTGGAATTGTCATCCTGCAGCCCAAAAACATCAAACAGGAGTCATCCAGGAAGATGCAGCAAAACCAGACACAGAGGCCCTCTCTTTCTATATTCAGAGGGTGTAAAACAGTGTCAGGAAGAGTTGTGGTGCTACCAAAACGTGCTATTCATGTTAATTTTTTTATATCACCTCAATGCCAACAAGATTGCAGACAGGATGTTTCGTGTACTTCCTTTTTTCAATAACATAAAACCAAAATCCTTGATGCCCTGGTCCTGATCCCAAATGAAAACCTCACCTCCTCTCCTATAAAAACTACCTTCCCAAGAGAAGTCCTGCTGGGAGCACAGGCTTTGGCACTACCACCAGAACTGTGGGGGTGACATGCTGGACCTGCCATGCAGGAGTTATGTGACTTTAACCTGGTCTTTGGCTCAAATCATATGGGAGGCTGATAATCTGGATTTCTAGTTAATCTGGACCTGGAGTCATGTCCTAATGTGCAAACCCTGCCTTAGGAGGTTTAGAAGAAAATGCTCCCCAGGAGGAGAAAGCCCTCGGGGTTGATGTCAAATGGAATGCAGGAATCCTATCCCAGCAGCCATCCCCACAGTGTCTGCATTTCTAATTTAATATTCATGGCTAGGCAAACAAATTCCTCTAACTGCAGCTTCAACCCAGCCAAGGTGACTGACCTTCTTCATTAAGTGCTTCCAAATTTCCAATCTAGCCAGGATGTGAAAGAGCTGTGCTAATTACAGGTTTGTTGAGAGGTCAGAAGTGCAGAGGGGAGATAAGGGGGTTTCTGATAGTTATATAAAGGCACAGCATTAACTTCAACAGAGCTTTGGGCTTTCACTGATGCACTGTGCTGGTCTCTGTTATTCAGGTTGGGTTATCCAAAAGCAGAGCTAAAAATCTGGGAGGGCTTCAGATAATGGGACTTGGCACTGATTCAGATCACCGAGGTGAAGCTCAGTAGTTTCAGGAGACGCCCTCTCTTTGCCTCCCCCTGATTTTTGTCCCAGGCCATTCTAAATTCTGAACATCTGGGACCCTTGTAGACACCATAATTCCATCCCAAACTGTGTGTGCACAGCACCTACAAACAGTGCTAAAAACATAATGGCTTGTTAATATAACATATGTCACCAGAGAAGTGATATGAGCTCTTTCCCTTTTATATCCCTTTCAGTAAAGCACATTTTGAAACTCACTGACCTTTATTCTTTCCTTCCTTTTTTTTTAAGTTCCCTGGCATTATGTAGGAAAAAACCATCAGTGTGAAGAGGAATATAATGCAGCTTATTACCACTAACAAGGGAATGGCCCATAATTCTAAAGGGACAGAGCCTCAAGTGAGCTATGAAGGTCATCTTGTTGCATCCAGAAGGAAAATGCAATACCGACTGTGCCACGCTTTCCATCTCAGACACATTGCAGTCTGTTTTCAGTTTTGTTGCAATAAAGAGTACAAATAAAAGGTTTTTCTTTCAGATAGTGTTTCACACAGTAGGTCCTCCCCACTTTGAGGGGACTGAAGGTAAATATCTGTCTGGATTTTCCAGCACTATTTCTATTCCTCTGGATTTGCTGGTTAGATTGTTCATGAATCTTCAGGACCTGACTTCATATCCAGCCACTGCTTCTCCCTGCTGGAAATACTCAAACCTCTCAGTGGGTAAAGGCACAAACAGCAAACTTACAGGCTTGACCTGGGTTACCTCCAGAGCTCTCCAGTAATATCTTGTTTAGTTCTTGGCAATCAGTCTTCACTGTGATCCCCCAGTGCTTCCTGAGCCTTGGAGCAATGGTGAAAGATGACAGTGCTGTGCTAAAGCCAATGTGGCAAGAGCAGGTCACTGGAGGGACCAAGCTGTAGATTATCTGCTGGACAAATACTCAAGGCTGAGGAAGACATTTGACGCCTCAGGCCATGGGTGAAGATAAACAGCAGTTTACCCTCCCGGCCCTTGCTGCATCAGGGATGTGCCAGAGCCCTGCTGTGGATGAGCACAGGGGAAAAGCATCTGTAAGAATAGAGGTTTTCTTTTTGTCCTTGCCACAAACACATCAGAGCAGTGCTGCAGTCGCTGGTAACTGGGCTATAACTGGGATGAGACACCTTTTTCCATATCCCCCTTCCCTGGTCCACCTTTCTACAGCCCTCAGAGAGCCTGGGGGAGGGAAGTTGAGCTGAACCTTCCTCCTCTGTCTCAGTGTTGAGATGTTGCTATTGGACATGAAATAAGTACACAGAATCTTGGTAAGTTCAAAAGAAAAAAAGAGCCAATTTTATCCCTGACCTCACAATATATAGAATTCCAAAAGTGACAGTGGATTGGAGGATGAAATTGCCACTTCTCCAACCACACTCGTCAAACCAACAGTCCATCAATTCTCTCCTCCCACAAAGAAGAATACAGAACAATCATTATTTACATGAACAGTGTGTGAGAAACTCCAGTAGAAATATGTCAACATCAGAAAGCATAAAAAACTTTTAAAAGAACTTTAAAACTTTCAAAATAACTATAAAAGAAAACTTAACACTTAAAAATCAGGGCAACACTGAGAAACTGTAATTTTGGCCTTGCTAAATGGCTCAGGATTTGTGCTCTGCAGCTGTAGCAATATTTTTCTTGATTGGTTTCAAGAGGAATATCTTCTTTGGGTGAGATGATGTAGAAAAGTAAAAGCCAGTATTTTCCCTCACATCACTATCCTCCTTTCCAGTTGTAAACCACGTAAAACAGAGTCAGGAAGAGTTGTGGCACTACCCAAACTTCATTTTCAAAATGACAATGGAACATTAAGAAGATCCTGATCCCACTGTTTCATTCAGTCAAAGAAAGGGCACAAGTAAATCCATGGCCATGTTCAGGCTTGAAAGAGAAAAGGACACAGCAAAAAATATTGGGCCATGCTGGGCCACATACCTGAACATCAACTCCTTATCACTAACTAGTTCCTCACCGATTGATGGGCAGTTGTTTTTTGCTGGTTTCTTTTTGTTAGCAGCTTTGCCAAACATTTGATCCTTCAAGTAGGAAAGACAAATTGCAATGCTGCACAAGTGACAAAACCAAGGGAGCATCCTCAAGGCTGGTTTAATGATGCAGAAAGTCAAAGAAGCCATAAGAGAAACTGTAGTGGAGCAACATTTCTGTTCATTCCCAGAAGACCTGAGCTAATTCTTCTTGTGAGAGGACTGGCAAGTGGCAAAGCAGAGCTCCAGCCTCTGAACAACAGCCCTGCATGTCCCAGCCTAGAGCCACAAAACTGCTTTTGGCTGAGGAGGGCAATGCTGCCAGTGGTGCTAATTATACAGCAGCTTGGACAAAAGCCAGTCCTGCTGAAGACAGTGCCTCTGCTCTAGAAAGGTGAGCAGCAGAAAGCTCTGCCAAATCCAAAACTTTGGCCCTCCTTTCTATTTGGCCACATCCCTCACTCACTGGTCTGAACAGTGACAGAAGGAGATGGCTAGAGAAACTGCTTCAATTTTTTAAATAACAAGCAACACTGCCAATGAGTAAAAAAGTTTCATTGTGTTTCTGGTGTATGGAGATACCTTATCCTTTCAAAAAATCACTATTTCTTCCTAGGTACTCTCCAGATGTCAGTGTTCTGTGTCAGTCCTGGCAGGGATGAAGTCTTGCAACAATATAAAGACTTTTAGTCTCTATTAAATGGATGGATCAATTAAATCTGTTAAGATGGTTTCTAATCTGCCACCACTCTGAGACAGACAGAGGAAATGTTTCCAGTACAAACTAACAACACCAGCACTCACTCTATTCTTATTAAAGGTGTATATTTCATATGCTTAGCTTCATATGCTGATAGATGTACTAATTTTTATACTTATTCTGTACTCATATCCCTATCTGCCTGAAGTATTGATCCATTACAGAAAATCTGTGCTTTTGCTCTCAGTTTTCCTTCTTCCTTAGTCAGGAACTGAACTGATCACCTCTGGGGATCACAGGGATATCTAAGCTACAAATCTGAAGGGAAAAGGCAACAGTTCCTATCCCTGCTTCACATACAGCTAGCCCCACAAATGCTCCCATGCCACCTGCTTCAGCCTCCTGCTGCTTTTCATTTTAATTCTTTTAAATTACAGCTAAGCAACCATGCAAATTGTCCGATGCCAAGTTCCTCCCTTTCCTCTTAGAGAAGCCAGCACAATTTTCACTGGTACAGCTCTCAAAGGAGAGCAAAAATGGGATATCACACTAAGCACTGAGTGCTCCCTGGCTTGACAGGCCACATTCCCTTAGAGCAAAAGAAGCAGCCAAAAAAACCCAGAGAGCGTCTGGATTTGGGTTTCTGCACAGCTAAACTGTTTGCAGAGGAAAGAGCAGTTCAGCTTCCTCATCACCCTTTCAGACTTGACTGCCCTCTCCTCTTCATAAATGTGAGTTGTGTGGAATCCACCTCCTTTTGCTGGCACTGCAGTGGCCCACTGCAATCTCAGCAGAGGCTCTTGACCTTCAGCTCTGCTGCACTTCCCCGAAGACTTTGTCTAAGACATCCCCAAATGCCCAATATTCATTTTATGCACAATTGTCATTTTTTTAAAAATTCAATCTTGTTGGAAGCTTTGCAGCCACGTAGGATTCTGCACCCAAATATAGACTTTGTTCTGTTATCTGGGGAAATGTCCCATATCCAAACAAAAGAAGAAACTTAAATGCCTCTGTGAGAAGCCAAGCAGCTTTTATTAAAATATGTAACAGCCCCCCATTTTTGTGTTAGAGGTCTGAGAATGGGGCCCAGATGCTATAAATCCAGCTTTATTTGCTTACACATGGCATTTCCCTGACTGCTGCCATTCTGAACCAGCCAAATCTGTCAATCTAATGGAGATACATGGGCAGTAAAAACATGCACTGGAAAACTACTGGCACGTTGTACAAAATGATCAGATTTAATCAGCTGATAAATTATTCACTTCAATGGAGAGTCAAACCTATGACTTGAATCTATTTATGGATGTCTGATTAGTGCGAGTAATTTTCCATTGCTTTATTATGTTTGCTAATACATTATGAAAACCATGTTGTGATCATACTCTTGCTTAAGTCATTTTGCTGTAGGAGCGCACACCAGAAAGCTCATTCCAGCCCAGGCCAGGGACATGTTCCAGTGGGCACCACTTAGTTACACACCACTGTGCTGTTTCCAGCGGCTTCTGCAGATCCAAGTTGCCAAGAGAGTGGGAATTTCATTTAAGGGAAGCTATTACACTGCCAGGCTCTCTAAGTGGCACTGCTCTCTTTTCAGACCCAGCTGCCACTGTGACAAAGTGCAGGAGGAGGGCTGTCCTGGCTGCCCCCCAGACCATGATGGATGTCTCTGGTGCCTGGAGGGGGAGCACAGCAGTAAATTGCATCTCACCATTGAGGATTTGTGTAGTAGCACAAGGACACGAGAGGCAGCAGTGCCGATGCAACAGAGCTTTGCAAATCAAGTCCTTGAGGCTGCAGACGGACCTGGGCGCCAAAGGAGTTTTAGGACTGTCACATCTAACTCCCATCTGAGAGTGGCCTGAGCATTCCATCCCATTAGCCTGTACTGAGGTCACCCTTCCACAGCTGCTTGCAGGTACAAAACAGGCACAGGCACGAGGCAGCATGATGGAGAAAAACCTTGACTCCATCACTTCTTCTCTGCTGCTCCAGACTTACCACACGTCCAGAAACAAGGCTTGCACCCCAGAAGGCCTCAAATAAATTTTCCTGGCTTTAGGCAGGACTGAAAGGACTGCAGCAGCAAATGTCACACCTGCAGAGCCCCAGGTACTTTGCCTGGGCAGTGATGCACTTTTGAAAAAGACGAAGAAGGAAAGAAGTCAGAGCTGAAGAAAGAGCTGGATGGCACAGGTCTGCCACCAAGCCCATCCTGGGCCATGATTTTGGAGAATGTTCATCTCAACAACCCATGTGAACAGTCCATGGCACCAGGGCACACTGCCACCAGCCTGACTCTTCCCTGACCTTCTGTGCCCTTCCCCATGGCACAGAGCCCCCAGCTCCAGTCCCCTCATGCCACTGTCTTTTTATTTTACACAAAGTGTAGGTCTCCCTTTCCTGCCACCCATGGAAAGCATTGCTTGCTGAAACTGCAAGAATTGTGCTTGAAAGGAACAGGTAATTGTTATAAATGAGAGCAACAGGAGCAAGCAGAAGAGAAGGAGCCCGAATTGAGCAGGCTCCTAGGTAAGTCCTATGGCAAATACATAGGACAAGGAAAATTCTCCTCAAGAGGTTACCTATATTTTACCTCTCTTCTGTGAAAGCCAAGCAGGTCAAACCATCCAAGGCTTAACCTTGCAGTGACACCACAGCACTGAGAAGCCCCAGGCAAGACTGGGCTGATGCTTGAGCAGGAACAGGCCATGAGGTTCACATCCCAGAGCCAGCTGCAGGCACTGGCATGGCAAGGGACCTGAACACCCAAATTCCTCGGCTGTTTCTGACATTGTTTAATTTCTGGCAGTTTTTCCCTATTCTCTGTACTTTTTGACTTTTGCCAGTGTGCTAAAGCAGAGGGATCCAGCTGTGCCAGGACCCAGGGTGGGGCTGTAGAGCTGTCCTGTCATCCACAGGGCAATTCTGGCTGGCACTACCTCAGGAAGGCACTGACCCCCTTTTCCCAGCCACATTGTTAGTGTTCAGGAACACACATAATCATGGGATATGATTATAAGCAGGTGCTTTTATTAAGAGCTCTGGGAGTCAGGGGTCCAGACCCAAATCCGACTCCGACATGGCTTTTGAGCTGAACATATTTTATTCTCTATCGTTATATAACTTACATATTCATCATTAAACTTATATTGTTCTATTGTATACATTGACATGAGTTTCTCACGATCTTTCTTAGGTCCCTGACCACAGTTTCTCATGATTATTCTTAGGATTAAACAGTAATTAAATTTAATTACTAAACAATCGTCACATCTAACAATTATATCATTTATCATGTACTAGCTACACAGGTTCAGTTCTAGCAGGTACAAGTTCTTCATGTGCTTAGGGTGTTTATTTTTCCAGGGCCTACTAAGCTTATTTTTCTTGTTAACCCTAAATCCCCATGATTTTAAAACCCTTTTACTAGCAACATCACTGCTACAGGGCTGTGTTTAGTGACCTGCCTTAGGGTTAGCAACTGAGAAGTGCCAGACTGACACTCACCCTTTGCAGACACAGGGAACTGATCCCTAAACCCCACACACTTCATCCACTGAAGGTGTGAGGCGGCTCAGCTGCTGGGTGAGAAATGAGGCAAAAGCACAAAGCACGACACAGTCTATAGCTAATGGAGGTTAACTCCACACTCAACAAGCACATTGCCTTCAGCAACAGCTTCCAGCTGCAAAAAGCCCGGGGAGCCTGGAAAGGTGGTCTCCCAACAGCCACGCTGCCCTCTGGGGCACAGGTCCCTCTCTTAACACCACACAAATGACATTAGAGGGAGGCAGCTGGGAGTGAGGAGGCAGGGGAGAAACTTTTGTTGAGACTGCGGAAATTTTCAGTCAAATGAAAACAAATTGCTCTAAATAAACCATTTGTCACAGTCTGATTACTCTGCTGCCACTCTGGGAACACCAATTTGTCATGCTAGATCAGGATAACAGCAGGCTGACTGTAGGAGATGGCATCCAGCCGTCTGGCTTTCCTTCCTGCAACTCCTGAGAGCAGCGGGGATCTCCTGCTCTCCTTCCCAGTGCCCATCCCTCCCCGTGGAGCAGGGACACACTGGGGTCAGTGCAGCCAGATCCACACTGAGGACAGAGCTTCCTCCCAGCAGCCTCTTCCATCTCCTGCTGCTGCAGCCTGAGATCTGTCCAGTATTCTGCTTTTATCTAGCGCAGTGTGTTTACCTGGATGTCTTAGGTTGCAAATGCAAGATGTGGCTGGGGGTGTGTGTTCTATTGCCATGTGTTAGAGCTAGGGCAGTTCTCTGCTGTTCATGGGGCAGGTTTCTTTATCTCTCCCACAGACAATCCTCCCTCCAGGAGATCTCTTCTGTTCATGGCCAGTGAGTGTCCCGGCATGGCTGAGAAAATTCCATCATCCCATGGTGAGATGCTCCACCCAGGGGAGGAGCCAAACATTCCTACCTGGATATAATCTGACTTTTGGGACACCACAGCAGCCATTGCTCACTGCATTCCCAGAGGAGCAGCTTTCTTCCCCACTGCATTCCCAGAGGAAGACCAGGCCCATCTCCACCAGCCCTGGAGCTCCAGAGGAAAACTCCCCCCTTGTCCAGGATCCTGCTCCAGCACAAGCACAGCTGGCACTGCAGGAGGACTGAGCCACCATGGGATGGGACTGCTGCCACCTCCCTGACCCACAGGCTGCCAGGGCATGTTCTCACTCTGGCTGTATTGTTCTGTATTACTGCATTTTTATTTTTATTTTTTTCCTAGTATAGAACTGTTATTCCTACTCCCATTATGTTTGCTAATTAAGGGCCTGAGAGCCCCTTAATTTCCAAATTATAATAATTCAGAGGGAGGGGATTTACATTTTCCATTTCAGGGGAAGCTCCTGCCTTCCTCAGCAGACACCTGCCGTTTCTAACCAAGACACTGGACTACAAGGTGCTCACGGCAGGAATTGCTTCTGGCACCAGTGATTGGCATAAAATTGCCCTGGAGTGAATTTTAGCACTGAAGTGACATAGCAATACACTTATTGGTCATCATTTCCCTTGAAAAGTCCATGTCTCCTGTTAGCTACACCTTCAGGAATGCTGCAGCTGAGCCTGGCCCAGTCCTGATCCACATTTCCCAATCCTTGGTGATACCTTATGAACTTCAACATTCTGTAGGTGGAACAATTAAAAAAGAACAAATAAACAGCGGGAAAAAAAAAACCCAAATTAACAAAATGCTACCAGACCCACGTTTAAAGATGTGCTTAAAGAAAGAAGATTAATGTAAGCAGGCAGCAAGTAAGGATTAGCCAAAATTCATAAAGCATGGGAAAACAGCATAAAAAAATCCCAAGTCCAAGAATTAATTCCCTTAGCATCACTGTCCATAGCTAATAAACAATAATTTGAGTCCCCCCTGTTTGTATCACCCTGAAATGATGCAGCAGTTTGTAATGCTGAAACAAAACAATTAACTCCAGTCCACGTAAAAATATCTTTCAGCCAGTAAAAAGAAAGACAAAACCCCTCAAAATGTAATTTTGGGTAAATGCTCCATTCACTCCAAAACAAAATGCTTCATCTCAGATTATTGATCCTTTTTCTAAACCTCTTCTCCTTTTAAAATGGTAAGTCAATATTTAAATAAAGAAATGCCTTTTTGAAAGAAAGGCTAAACAAGTTTTCTTTGCAAACCATAGGAATGAACTAGCTGAGAATTTCCTCTTATTTTCTTTTCTATTTAGGGACTATTAGGGTTTGCCAGGCCTCCACTGAGCCATCAAATTATGTCTTTTCTTTTTTCTTTACTGATATTCTTACTATGTTCTCAGCTTTTCCCACTGCTCTTCTGGCCAGCAGCAGATGGGAATGCCTGGCCCCATCACCCACCGCACAGTCCTGGTCCAACTCCTCCTCTGAAAGTCACAAAATCTGAGAGGAAGAGGCAAGGAGAGATTCCAGAACACATCACCCCCACAGAACAGCAGAAATCAAAGCATTCAGTACTCACTGAAAGAACTGTGGGGTATTTTAAGAGCACAGGAATATTCCATGGCAAGGAAAGACAAAATGTTCCTGAATTATATAAATGCCTCCTTGCTCTCAGTCCCTGCACCCAGAGCCCCAAGAATGGCCCTCAAGCTGTGAGCACAGCAATCTGCTCTGCCACATGGCTCCCCAGAAGCAGAGCTGGCAGTGCCAAGTGAAGCATTTCATGGAAACTTGCTCACCACACACGCTGCTCTATCCCTTTTGATTTTAGAGACTGCAACATGCCTTCAATATTAGCAATTTCTTTTTTAACTGAAGGGATTCCAACCCCAGGGCACCAGAAACATTATCTTGAGTAGTAAGCACAAGGAGGGAAGTGAGAGGCTGAGCAGAGAGCAGAGATGAGGCAGAATTCCCTCAGAGCCCTGGTGATGTTCTGGGGCTTTCATGTCAAGTGCTTTTTTGACTCGGGCACGCAGCCTTTTATTTATACACAGAGATCCAGAGCTAATTAGACATGCAACAGGTCTCTGCTGGAGCTGATAGTGTTCTACAGGGTGTGATTGCTGCCAGAACATTTTTGGATTCAAGGCAGGCAGTGTGGGCACAGTACATTTATCTAAGGGCTTCCAGGGGCTGTAAACATCAGCATTATCTTTAATAAGGATGGCAGGAAGATGCAAATTCTTACCCTGTTCTAGGAAAACACCTGACAGCAGCTCTTACAATGTAAGGTGTTGAGGAGGGCAAGAGGAAGAGTTCAGCCCATTTTGTTGCTTCAGAAGGAGCCTGAGGCACAATTCAGTATTCCTACATCTGCCTTCCCCATGTTTTAAAAGTATGGTTCAATCTGCTGAGGTAAACGTTGCATCCTAAAGAATAAAGCAAGAAAATATCAGCTACTCTGGAAAGTTAACCAGAGTAATAACTGTGCTTTTGTTTTGTTGCTCTCTAAGTGGTTTGATTTACTAGCAGAGAAAAACACTGATGCAGCAGCAAATACAGACTAAGAGTTGGATATCTGAAAAACCATTTAACAGAAATGGACAGATCTGTACGTATGAGTTTCAGCTAAATGTTGTATAGCAAGCAAGATAATAAAGTACTGCGCCCTTATTATGGCAATTATATAAAATGTGTTCCCATGCGTGGGCAAACAACCTCTGGGAACACTTCCAAGGACAACAAGTGGAGAAGTCCTAAGGATACTTCTAACAGACCAGAAGTAAGGAAGGGGGAAAAGGGTATACTATCAACAACCTTGCCATTTCCAGATGGGCCACATTTCATATTAGATCAAATGTTGAGGGCTCAACAAAAAATAAACCCCTACATCTATAAGCATTGATATTACTGCCTGGAAAGTAGTAATACCTACAAGGAGATCATAATTCCTTAGCTATTCATATTTGTCTTAATCTACTTTTATAGAGCTTTAAGCAGCTGCTTCCCAGGGATGAACATGAGTGGTTAGTGCAGTTGAGAGAAAAAGTTATATGGGGACAAAGCTGCGTGATTATCAGTAGTATTTTAGGTCCTAATACAACAACAAGAGTTGGTCTCATCATCCCATCTTTGCATCAGTCCCAGACCACCACACATGCAAACCAGCACAAGTGAAGGGGGAGATCAAGGTGCAAAGGGTGTCAGAATCTGTGGCATTGATGATTCCGAGATTATAAAAAGTCTCTGTCTTTCTGCCCCGTTGCCAAAGAAGAAGCCATAATTCATCTGTGCTGGTTTTCAAGGTTGTTTATTCTGTTTATCTCTAACATGTTCTGCTGCCCTGCTGCAGGTCTGTCCTGCAGGGCAGCGTGTGGGGCTCTGCCCTCAGTGGGATGTTACAAACATTATATACCAGAAACTACCTGTGCTATATCTACAATAACGTGCCAATATCTGTCACCTATATTGAACACTGTGTCCCCAGCCTAAACCAATAGAAAAATGCCAACACTACAGTGAAACATGGAGGGCATGAAGAAGGAGAAAAAGGACAAGGCCCACCCAATTTCCTCCATCTTGTCCCCTTGGGACCCCTAATCTAGAATCCTAAAATTTTACTTTTGCACCTGTGCCACACTTAATTATTACTCATATCAAATACTCAGAGCTGGTAATTCATCCTGTAAGATTGAAAACTCTTTTCCATGGACAGAGATCACAGCCAGTGTCTCTGGGGGCTCTGTCCAGGGGGGTTCCTGACCCCATGCCAGGGTCCCAGACCTTCCAGGGCAGCCAGAGGGAAGCCCTGGATTCCCACAAAGGGGGTTTCTTTTTCTCCGCAAACCAACACAAGTGAAGTGGGAGATCAAGGTGCAAAGGGGATTCCCCCCCCCCCCCCCCCCCCGCAGAGACCATTTAGCTCTGTCTTGTCACTCACCAGCCTAAAGTCCCCCATTTCCCTTCAACACCACCCACGAATGGTGAGCCAGGGTAATGCAGAGAAAAGTGCTGGGAATTTAAAAGGCACGTTGAGCCTGTGCTTCTCCAGTTCAAAGAGCACTGAGACTTTCCTTTTCACTGTGGCCCTGCAAATTCCAATCGACCCGAAACCAACTTGCATTTTCTAAACGTTGCTGCTGAGTCTGAGCTTCGGAGAGAAATCCAGTTGATAGAAATTAAAGTTGCCAATTAAAAATCAGCCTATTTATGTGGCTTAGGGGAGCTGAGAAGGAGAAAGGGAGGGAAAGGAAAAGCCAAATAACTCATTAAGTGATCTATATTGTGCCAGTACAGTTGGCAATTATAATTATCCTAATAAGACTTTCCCACTTATATAAGTCTTTCCATTCAGGGATCTCAAAACACTTTGCAGCCACTAATGATGTTGGATTCATAACATTCCTGACCTCATTTACCGGAGAGGGAATTGAGGAAAAGAGAATAAACACCATTTTCTGCAGCAGAGAGCTTTCATTTTATAACTGCCTGTAAAGTTTACACTTGAAACTAAATCACTCTTAAAAATCAGTGTCTGTTCTGAGTTCTTCAGCAAGCAGAAGTCCTAGACTCACCATGTGAGTGCAAAAAGCCTCCCAGAAGAATAATGAGAATAGTGTGAATTGGGACAGGCTGTCTGCAAACCTTCTGCAAAGAGCCTTTGGTCGCCAGCATTTATCACCCTGAATTATGCAGAGAACTTCTTTCTGCCTCTGCTCCACATGCAGAAGCATCTCTGCCCCTACCTGAAAGAGGAGTCACATGTGGGATGGGTGGTGTAAAAAAAAACTTCTGTGGAAAACACCAAAAGAATTTGAATAACCTGAAAGAAGAAAACTGAGACGGGAAAGAATGGCATCCTTCAGCTATGGTAAAAATTCTGTTTTCTGCTTCTGTGATAACCGGGATAAAACTGTCAGAGGAGGGCTCAGAAGCACAGGAGAGGCTCTTGCCCTGCACTAACACAGTAAATATTATCCCAACAATCCACTCCCCTGGGAGAGAGCCTCTCTCTCTGGACCATACATCAGTCTCCCAGTGAGATCAGCCTTTTAAACATAAAGTTGACCCTTAGAAATAATTCACCTGTAAATAATAATTCACCTGTAAATAATAATTCACCTGTTTGTGCTTGCTGCAGGGTTTGTGTTAGAGGAAAAAAGGCTTGTGCAGTAGCCTTGGGACCAGAAAAGGCTCGAAATTAAGGGAGAATTGCAGAATTGCAGCTCCCATTTGGGGGCTGCAAACTGCTGCCAGCATCATTCACCCCAGGGCTCTGAGAGCCTACAAAACATGCTTACACTGGCAGCCCACATTTTAGGGTTTTACAGAATAAGGATGTTACTTTTAAGGCAGGGAGGAACTTCTAAAACTATTTTCTGCAAAAATAAAAGAATTTTACTCATTGCAGACCACGCACGTATCTGCTAGAGAGGAGTCATCCTATGAATTCCCCTTTGTGTGGCTCTTCTCCACTCAGTAATCTTCATCTAAAAATGAAATTAACTTTCTTTCTCCCATCACTGAAATTCCCTGTCCAAACAGATAGCCAAATAATGTTAATACTGATTTTAATTCTGAAAAGTACACAAAAAAAGGGAATTTTTCTGATTATTAATGGAAGAAAAGCTCTACTTAGCATATCTAAATGTAAAGTATAAGATTGATAACCCATACAATAGCAATCATGAAAAAGTTACAAGATGGAATTATTCTCTCAGGGCTTTTATCAAGGTACTTACCATAAGTTAAATGTGAAAATCACACAGAAATCATTCAGAGAATTTGGCATTCACATACTTCTCTACTCTAAATAATTCCCCAAGCAACAGTAAAATTCTCTCTTTATGACTACATAATTCTGGTTGTATCAGCAATTAGCACGGGAAGTTTTAGGAGTGTGATGAGACTTTTGAAGAATTAGAGGGAAGTGTGCATTGCAGGCAGGCAGGATGCTCTGGATATGCTGGATTTGCTGCCTCCTGAGACAGAGAAAGGGGATGTGGGACATCACACCCACCCAAAACCTCTCCTCTCCTCCAAGTGTGAGGTTCTCCTCCAAGTGAAGCTGCTCCCCACACTGAAAATTATGCAGAAGATTTGAAATTCAGATTAAACTCTGTCCCAGGGCAACACCTTTGTGTTGGGAGGATGAGAGACATCAGGCCCTTCATTCTTTCTGTTCCAAAAGCACCCCTAATTAGGTATTAATACTATTAGGTATTATTATTAGGTGTTAATCCATGTTTTTCATTGTGGAGATGCTGTTTTAGTTACAGTGACAGTGACTGGGGGGAATTCCTGCTGTGCAGAGAGCAGAGCAGAGCCTCATACCCACAACAGGAAAAATGCAGTGTGCCATATAGCTAAAAGTACATTCTGGTATTTATCAGCTGGTCTTTAGCAAGTAAAATAAGGTCCTCCAGGTAGGAAAATAACCCCCTTTTCCTTTCAGCTCTTGATAAATAAGTATTTTCTGAAGGCAACATGCAGCATTAAAAGTGACAGGAGCAAATCTTCATTTGTTTCCCTTCCTCTCTCTGCCTCTAATTCAATTTTGCTGCACACCTGGACTCTGGATTTGTGCAGGGAACATGCTGGGGAATGAGGTGAGCAATTGTATGTGATTTAAAGTTTGTCTGACTCCACCGTGTCCAGCATTAAGCTATATTTCCTAAGAGATGAATACTGAAGGCCATATATTTCTGTGTGCCCAAATTTTAATCTACTGTGGCCATTTTAAAATCACAGAAGTGGAGGGAAGAAAAAAAGCACTTTTAAAATGCCACACTGGAAAATATGAAAAACAAGCCTCCACAAACAGAAGCTCAAGCCTTACTTAATGGAGCCAGAGGCAAAACCCAGAATTTAGGAATATCTGAACAGGAATAGGACTTGACCAACTCCAAAGGTGGTACCACAGACAGGAACCATCCTTCAAATGCTGTTTTTTTTGCATCAGCAGATGATACAATGTGAGTGCAATAGGAGAGATGCTCTAATACCCCTGGAAATATTTGTGGGGTGCTGGCAATGCCAAACACCTCCAATATTCAGCTTTGCCCTATGGGACAGACAGAAGCTGTTCCGATCTTTTTATGACATGGATTTGCCAGAGAAGCCAGAAGAGTGGGAAATGGAAGCGTTTGTAAACGCAAAACTAATTTTTTTAGAAAAAGTTTCCAAGTCTGGCACCAGACGTCCCCATTAAATACATTTGTTTCTTTCCATATTCATTAACACAATTTGCTATTTTCATAACACTAATGATATGAATTCATTACCACTGCACAGGGTCTGTACATATCCTTATGAACTCATTTTAGGCATTGTGTCAAGGTTTCTTTGCATAGGCAGATGGGGGGTTTTTTTGGGTTTTTGGTTGGGTTTTTTTTTTCATTTTCCTTAGCCTTTGTGGTTCAAAATTTTTTGCTAGTTTTCTTTCTATTTTAATTGTTCCTGGGAAGGTTAGTTGGAGCCACTTGGAGAAAAACACTTTAAAGAAGTCTCACTAAGGGAATGAAAAAGGTTCTTTCTTCTTCCATTTCTAAGCCATACTTCAAAAGAGGAACACGGGGGAATCTTGGTGCTGGTTTGGAGTCAGAAGAATTAAAACCCTCTGCACACAAACAAAACACTGAATATTTGAGTCAGCTGTGACAATGTGTCCACAGGATTGTGACAGCTGTAGGAAAAGCTGCTCTGGACACAAATGAGGACCTTATAGTGGCCCTTTAGAAGATAAAATTTATCCCAAGTTTTGTAGTGTGCTCCAGCAGTCACAGTAAAAAAAAGAAAAAAAATCCCATTTGGATTCAGACAATAAAATTAAATTTATCTCAGAGATGGCCCCGTTAGGCTGCTTCTATATTATTTTTGATGGGGGATTTTTTATTTTATTTCATTTTAAGCTGGATGAATTGGACAAGAGCAACAGATATTCAACCAAGCCAAGTGGCAGGTCCTGGACTGGGGTCACAACAAGCCTGGGCAGGCTGGGGAAGGAGTGGCTGCCCAGGAAAAGGCCCTGGGGGTGCAGGTTCCAGCAGCTGAACAGAGGCTTGGGGTTAGGTCGCCTTGATATCAGCATCAAAACACTGCATTTGAAAATGTTTTGGTGTCACTGTGGCAATCTGGATGTGGCCACTGGTGTGCAGCTCTCTGCTAACCCCGCACAGTTCCAAATTACAAGTGGCACAAAAGATTTTCAGAATTGTCTAAATATATCTGACCCACAGGTTGTTAATTGCAGCATGTCAAGCCTCAACTTTCCATGAGAATAAATTTCCTTGCTCAAAGAAGGAAAAACAGAACAAACCCTAAAACTTACCAAAAGAAAAAAAAAAAAAAAAAAAAAAAAAAAAAGAAAAAAAAAGAAAAAGGAAAAGCCTCATAAAATGAAGTCAGAATATCCTTTCCCAAAACTTTCTTACAGCTGAGGTACCAGTGTAACCTTGAAGTCCAGGGAGTGAGGAATTGGAAACTTTTTGGCTCTTTGTGAGCTTCAAGGCTTCAAGCTGGGTACAAATTTGAGACTATGCATACAAAAAAATACATATGTATAATAAATATAACATACATAAAGGCCCAGGTGTACATTTCTGTCTGTATTCTGAGTTAACAATTATTCAGATTAATAACTCCGTGTTGCTTTCTTCAATTCAGCCTTCTGCCTGCACCTACCATGTTTTACACTTCAACATCCAGCTTGTGGAGGCAGAACCAACTTCCAGGCTCTCCCAACCTTCCTGGCAGCATCCTTTCTCCCCCAAACCACAGCACCCCAAAGCAGACCTGCAAGGTGCCAGGCTGCCAAGGGGCTGGAGGGGGTGCAATGTCTGCAATGTGCTGGACCAGGCACACCATGACTTCAGCCTGCCTAAGAAAGTTGTTCTTCAGCTCCTTCCTTCTCAAGAAATTTGCTAAAATCCTGCCTGGGACTCCTGGTGGAAGAGCACAGCTGAGTGCACAGGGCACCAAATGCATTTCACTGTTGTGCATTTGTTACTGTGCCCTGCCATGTTGATCGACATCCAGATGCATTTCAATGTCCATGTGGATGATGATTTCCAGCCTGAATTAATGAACTTTCAATCAATGAATCAATATTTCTCTCACAAAGAAGAAAATAGATACTGTGCAGAAAAATACAGTATAAATGTATTGAATAGTCCAAAGATATGTCCAGAGAGTCCAGACATTTAAAAGCCCTCAAACATAATTTTGAAAATTGCTTTACCAATCTAATAAAAAGGAAACCAATGTAAAACCCCAGAAAGATACATATTTATTAAGATTTTTTTTCTCCATTTTTCACAATTACTGAAAGTTAGAATTATTTCTTATTTGCCAATAAAAGATTTTCTAGGACTCTTCAGGTACACATTACAGAGCAGTTACCCAAATGATCATAGCCAAATGAGACTACTTGGAAATAAACTGGTTGTATGTGTAACTAATACATTTAGCACTATGTGTAAGTTTCCAGGTTTTCAAAAAACAGCTAAAAGACTTATCCATCCAAACATAAAAAATATTTACCCCTCCAAAAAGACTGGATGAGATCATATATGCTGGTAGATGTGGAGTCTTGACATAGCAGAGCCTCACCTGTGCTTGTCCTGGAGAAGGCACAGAGCAAAACAACTCAGGACAAAGCGTCCCCAGGTACCCCACATGGAGAAAATTGAGAGCTTTGCTGAGGGAAAGTTCTCCTTGGAGTTACCAGCTCATGCACTGGCCAGCAGGACTCTGAGTTATTGTCTTTCAGATTTGTCTTTGGCCTAAAAAAGCCATTTTAAAGGGCTTTGCACCCAGAAAAGCCACAAGGTGATTTCCAGCTCTGTGGAGAAAGTACAAGCATGAATATCTTTTCTTTCCATGTTGCTCTATAGCCTCAGAGGAGGGACTTCATTTCACACAAGTGTGATTTTACAAAATCCTGGCAGTCTCAAAAGCGAAAGTACACAAATATTATTATCCAATATAACATCCAACCTCTATATCAAACCAACTGCAGCAGCTACACAAAATCACAAACGTGTTTAGATGACTTGCTCATGTGTTGTTGGAACAGTCCTTGCAAATTGCCATTAAAATGCAGAAAATCAGAAGAAAGGAACATAGTTTATTAAGATTGCATAAGCATTCAGCAATTTTGTGACCCTTATATGGGCTCCAGTGCAGGGCCAACAGGATTTTCCAGGTGTAATGAGAAAGGAGGGAACACTGCAGGGGTGATAAGCTCACCTCAGGACAGGCTGTGTGTTTCCCTCTGACAGTGAGGCACGACCCCAGCCCCCTCCAGAAGGAGCACAGTACCTTCTATGGAGCCTGGGAAGCAGAAATGCAGCAGGAAGCAGAAATGCAGCTCCTGTTGCATGAGATTTTTCCCTGTGTGGGATCAAAAGCCTTCGGAGTACCCACACCAGGCACATCCCAGCCCCAGGTTTTGGCAGCATCCCCCCCACCCCCGGGCTCTTTCAGACACTCTGGGAGATATTTTGCCTCTCAACTCCTTGCTCACATTTCTCCCCTTGGAGGTATTTCGCAGTGCTCTTCGACCCTTGCCAGCCAGTGTAATGAAGTGCTTTTGACAGGATGTTTTTGGCAGGCTCTAGGGCACTGCCTACCGCCATCCTCAGGGATTTCTCTGACTCCAAGGGCCATGCTGAGAGCTCTGCACTCAGCCTGCACATTTCTGGGTGCCACATGCACTGCACAGGGCTGCCAGTCTCCAGCACACCACAGCTGTCCCTGCACTCTGAGGGATTTATTCCTCCCCTTCACTGGCACAGCAGCCCTGCTGAATGACTCTGTATATGCTTTAATTTCTGCAAAACTCAACCATCAACTTGTCTCTAGGGAGTCTTTTCCAAAGGGGAAACTGTTGTCATTTTCTTCAGCAACAGAGCTGAAGAATTACCTGGTGGACACAAGTTTTCTTGGAAAAGACAAGCTGTGATGCTACCAGGCTCCAGCAGCTCCTACTGCAAACAGCTCCCAGGTATGAGAACCCGGAGACCCCCAGGCTTTGTCCCCAGCTCACCCTGTCTGCCTTCTCTGAGTCAGTTGATTATTAATAAATTTTTCCTTAAACTCTTTTAAAGTTTAAAGCCTGCTTTACCTTTCTCCTAATCCTACCTCACAACTAAAAAGAAATGCACTATTAACCAGCACTAAACCCACCACACTCATATTAACCAAGAAATCTCAAAATTAGAAAAATCTCAAATTAACAAACCAAACCACTACACAGAGTTAAAGAATAAAGTAGGGATTTATTGAAGGCCTTAGTGGATCCACCTTGGGCAGTGCAAGAGCCCAGCCAGGGCTACACCCAAGCTGAACCAAAATGGTCACAAAATGGACAACTGGTCACAGGGTCTCTCACTTTTATAAGTTCTGCTCCATTTGCATATTGGAGTTCATTGTGCAATTACAGCTTTAGGTTATGAAGTCCCATCCTTCTGGTTTTTCTCTCTTCAGTCCACGTTGTTTGTGCTCTTGGGCCTGAGATTTGGACGGTCCTTGGTCCCCCGCTAGAGCAGGAATTGCTTTTTCTCCCTGCTCTGTGAAGAGCTATTCCCTAATCTGCAGCTCAGAATTGTACACTAAAGCAGCACAGAATCTGAAAAATATAAAATCTACAACCTGAGGCAACAACAGAGCACTCAGAGCTGACCTGTTTGCGTCACTTCAGGGCTCCTCCATGACAGAGCAACCCCCTCCAGCCTGTTGAGAAAGACCCAGGACAGGCACCTGCAATGTGAGCCCTGTGTCTCATTTCCAGAGCAGAGCTTGGCATTTTGGGGTCCAGTGTTTCTTATTTTTCACGTGCCTTAGCTGCCCAACCTACAGAGACCCCAGAGCGTCTGAAGCACAACATCATTTCCCTGGAAGCTTTTACCTCTCTAACTTTTGCTTTTTCTCTCCAAAGTCCCCTGTCTCAGCTAGATGGCAGATCAGAAAACAGCAGGGGGATCGTGAGACTTTCACAAAAGCTTTTGCTCCTAGAAAACCTTTTGCTCCAAACCCAGCAGAATCAGAAGAAAGCTGCTCTCCTGATTGCTCCTTTTGGAAATCAAATCAACCCAAATCAAGAGAGCTTGTGTAAATCCCACTCCTCTGCCACAGCTCTCTGGGCACAGCAGAAACAGTGGAGGATCACTCTCCTGAGTGCTTTCTGCCAGGAAACCATGCCCCAGTGCCCCCTGTGGTAGCTGCTGGGCAGGAACCCATAGCCAGGCAAGCACTGACACAAATCTGAGGCCACTTGCTCCTGCCAAACACCATTCTTCTTCTTAACCTCAAAATAATCAGTAGGAAACTGCATGCCTCATTGCTTTCTTTTTAAACCACACATAGGTAAGAACTGCTTACACAAAACAGTTCTAGAAAGGTATTTGCCTCTATCAGGACTGTTCTCTAAACAGCACCAGAACAGAAAACTGTTCTGCACATTGCTTGCCTTAAAAAAAAAACAAAAACAAAACTGGTAATACCTCTATCTAAACCAGTGGAATATTTATTTGGCCTTGTAAGAGTATGTGATCAGCTTTCATTCTAACTACAACCCCAGGAAAACCTACATCTGGTTTGGCAGTACCTCTACATAAATATACAAGAAGTCATTCACTTCCATATTTTTCACATTATTGCCATTACAGGCATCACTGGAAACCCTCCTTGTGTCTTTCTAGAGGGTAAACTCTACCCTTAACCCTCACCTGCAAATACACCTTGATAACCAGGCTCTGACCTAATGGCCAGAATGCTCCTTCTCATTGCAATTATAAATGTATATTTCTATAGGTTTGAAATACTTGTTTTTATATGTACATGAGCCTCCCCATGGAGATACATACATACATGTGTATATTTATGGAGAAAAATACCTTCTTTCCTTTTGGAATCCTATCTCTAACCACTGACACCAGGTGAATGCCATTTCCCAGGTTAGCTTTTAAGGTCAGCAAAAAAGTATTGAAAAAGTTGTTTTCCAATTACTTTCTTTCACAAAGTCCAGCATTCAATAATCAACAATATGGGAGACTGCTGTAACTCTAGAAAAAGCTTGTCTCTCCTTATTGCTCATGAAGCATCCAGAAGGAAACCACTCTCTTCACTCCTCATCTTCTGAAATCCTAAATTTACCATGCCTAATCTGATGTATCTTGGCAATCTATTTTCCATTGCAACATTGATCTTGAAATATTTCCCCTAGCAGGAATTCAGCAACATTTCAGGTTGCTAGACCTATACAATACAGTGGGAACCTTTTTCCTGAAACCCAGCTTGAATGGAGAGTAAAGTAAGCCAGCCAAGTGCTACACCTCCCCCAAAACTGGCCCCAGAGCTATTCCTTTAATCCTTTCCCTAGTGTTCCTCATCCTTTCTCACCTCCTGGCAGTGATCAGGACCAAACCACTACAGGCACTTCAAATTAAATATAATTAATAAGATTAATATAATTATCATTGTCTGCTGGTACATTAAATGTGAGCCAACCATCTATTGACACCTGCCCAGTGCCACCTGAAGAAGGCTGGAAACTCACACCCAGGGTTTGCTGTCAGGAGGAGACTGCCAGAAACCCTCCTAGGAAAGCACCTGGGAAATCTGAGACACACCAGTCTTATCAGAGGTTTCCTGTTAAAACAGCTCTCCCTTTGATTTCCATACTGTGAGTGAGATTAAGCAAAAATTTGTTTCCTGCGTGAGTTCAAATGCCTTTGTGAATATAAGCACAGGTGAATTCCTGCTGCATGTAAGTAATTTATGGGATTCAAACATCTTGCCAACACCAAAAATTGAATTAATTGTTTGAAATAATCAAGATTTTTTTATTTGCTTGGGGTTTCTTTCCTTTTCTCTGAAGAGGATTGAAGCACTCTGAGAGATCACGTTCTTTGTTCTCTTCCTCCAAATTAATTAGAATAAAATAGAAAAAAAATCTGACAAACTAAGCCCATAAGTCTTCACTAAGTTATTTCAATTTTCCAGGACTAAAATCTGGTTGCAATCACTCTCTCATGCTCTGTGAATAAAGGGTCAAGTGTGTATTTGAAGAAATGGTTTGAGTGTGTAAGTTAATTTTCAGAGGTAATAGGGTTGTATCCCACCACAGCAAATCCAGTTTGCTAGTCCCAGCTAAGAGAAAATCTTATACTAAAAGCCTAAAATGCCATGGCTCCATGTTTTGTGATTAGATTTTTGAAACCTAAGAAGCAAAATGCTCTCTCCTGAGCTTTTCCTATGGTTCCCAACTTCTGGATGGCTATGAGGAAGAGTGCTCTACAACCTCTTTATTTGTAGTGGGAAAATAGTTTTACACTCTTTCTACTTTATCCAGCTGTTTATATTCATTATGTTCATGGAAATATTGTATTTTGAGGCTTCTGATCTCTTGTGGAAGGTTAGAATAAACAGCTTCAAAAGTTACTGTGGAAAGAATGACAGACCATCCCCTCCAGAGACAAATTTTATACCTGAAGCCAGGCTAAAAGAGCAGGAAGAGATTTGGTATGGCTTCACATAAAACTTGAAAGTAGAGTTAAGGAATCTGACTTCAAGATCCTCCCTGAATCCTTACAGAATCTGGATCCAGCAGTTCAAAGTTGGGCCCCATCTGAACACAGAAAGCCCCAAACCATGGATCATCCCAGTCCAATTTTCACTGGGGACATTTCTGTTCAGGAATTTTCTCTTTTGTGTGCTGCTTCACTGGAGCCTGATGTAAAATCAGACACAAAACAGTCACACTTAACTGAAGACTAAGCAAAAAAAGGCAACAGAATGTACTGACTTTACAGTCAATTAATATGTGAATATTAAATATGTTTCCCCTCTTCAGCCCTCCTGTTTTCTCAAGAGCTCTGCCAAGGGGCGTTGTGCTTTGGATATTCAGATACTTCTCAATTCTGTAATGGTTTTCTAGGTGAAGTCGTGCATAAAAGGATGGAAAACACAGCCTGCTTTACTGAAATCAGACCCTGTGAGCACTGATGAGCTATTTTTAATATTCCTAACACATGAAGCCTCTGGTCCATGGCATTTATGTAACTTTTCTTTGTTTAGTACCACGTCCATCATAACATAAGTATTTGCAGATCACTGAAAGCAGATCTCTTTTAAAGCATAAGCTGCCTTGAACACATTTAATCTGTAAAAACTTATCAGGTTTATAAAGAAATAATTGAGTGATAGGGCCTTATTTGAAACAAATGGAAAAACTACCTCAATTTAAATTATTTGTCATTACCAGAATTTAAGATCTTCAGCTCCTCCTCAATAAATTCCTTGGCTTTCACTACAGCTGCCTATGCTGAAATGTTGCTACCTGAGACAGGCATTCTTAGACACCCAAAATAGCTAGTTTAAATGTTTCTTATATTAGCAAGTAGGTAGAAATCTTTCTTTTAACTTATTCAATGCAGCAAGGCCAGTACCAGGCAGGGACTTCTGCCAGAGTGTCATCTCAAAAGACTTCACCTGGGACAGGAACCTGCTCATTTGGTCCTGTGTACCACAGATCTTGGGGACACAAGAGTGGGTGAACTCGTGGTTTGCTGAGTTTCCAGGGAGTCTAAAGCCAGCCTGTGATGGGCTCTGCAAAACTCTGTTGCAGAAATCACATTAATACTCACACCCTGCCTCAATTTGATAAATTGAACATTTGACATGTAAAGTCAGGATGAAATCTGGTGACCTTTCAGTGCCCATCACCCTCCACACCTGGCAAAGGCTGGAGTGGCCACATATTCTTCTTTAGAAATTCTCCTTGTCAGACAATGACAGATAAAGCCTCCCCTGGCTGATGGGCTGCAGATCAGATTACCACAGAGGGAATTTCACAATCACACTAGATTCCAATATTTTTTTTCTCTCTTTATTCTGGCTAAGAATTCAATTTTCTTTTATATGAAAAAATATGGCCAGCATATTTTTCTCATCTAAGCTGAAGGTAACTTCACTTAGAATAGCTTTGCTAGAAGCCCTTCTCCTAAATGCAGTGCAATGAACTTTGCAGCTTCTTTCCAAGTTGCAGAATGCCCTCCATTTTCACTGGCTTGTCCTGATTAGACCTTTATATTTCTGACTGATTTCCTCTGCGGTTCATGTCCATGCAATAATGTGGATATTTTAATAATACAGTTTTGGGTGCAATGTTATTCACAGGTCTGCATCAACTTCTCTGGCTACACTCCTGAAATTACCCTCTTCAGTTATATATATTAATTTCCCATGAAGTTTAAGAGTTCTCTATATGTCATACCCCTAACCTGGAGCCACATCACATTGGTTTTCTAAGCAGCTTCTACTTCGTTTCATCTCAAAATTCAAACAAACTATTTCTTATCATGTATTTCAGTTTTCAGGTTTTTCTTGCTGGTATCATGGCCAGGCAGCAGTTTAATTTTTTTTTAGAGTGTTCTCTTGCAAGTAGAGTCAGACTCACTTATGAGATTCAAGCAGTAAAAGGAACTCTTTTATGAGCCTGATCTGAATTTTGATTCTCTAATAAAAGTTGGAACAGGAGACAAAATTGGTGTGATTTAATTTATAATCTCTGAACCATGCCGTAAATGTAGCCCTCCTTCTCTGCTTTCAAACCAGCTCCAATTTATTCCCCTGTATTATTTACACAGATCCATTTACTGAATAGTTTATTAAGAGATTTTCAGGTTGGTCTTGCTGCTTGGAGTTATTTTACATAAATTGAGGAACAGCTACGGGTTTGTTACCCTGTTTAGTATACATGCAGCAAAGAGGAAGATCATCTAAAACACACAGTGTTGTTTCTGCTCCATCAGGGCCTCACAGAAGACACTTGTACTGTCTGCAGAAAAAATGTATAGCAAGCAATGAAATCCCAGAAAATAATCAAGGAGTTGTAGCTGAGTTTGTGAAGCTTGTCTCAGCTGCCTGTGCTCAGAAAATTCCATATTGTGAGCTAGGAAAGAGGGCTGAAATAAAAATCAAGAATAAGGGCATTGGGCACTTTGAAGGGGCAGTCTGAGGAATTCAGAATTCAGGAATTCTGTCCATCTGAGGAATTCAGCACTTCAGCTGGCAAAATGCTGGACATGACCATGCAGGCATGTGGGGCAATGTGCTTGCTGAAACCAGGAGAGGCCAAGCCCCTCTCAGCACTCACAGTCCTGGGGACTTGGCAGTAATGATGCCTTAAGTTTTAGCTTTTATATTTTTCAGATTCTGTGCTGCTTTAGTGTGCACTTCTGAGCTTCATATCAGGGGATGGTGAGCTCTCTTCACAGAGTAGAGACAAAACAATTCCTGCTCTAGCTGGGGACCAAGGACAAAGGATCCAAATCTCAGGCCCAAGATCACAAACAACGTGGGCTGAAGAGAGAAAAACAAGGAGGATGGGACTGCATGGGCTAAAGTTGAAATTGGACAATGAACTCCAAGGTGCAAATGGAGCAGAATTTATAAAAATGTGACACCCTGTGACCAATCATCCATTTTGTGACCATTTGGGTCCATCTTGGGTGCAGCCCTGGCTGGGCTCTTGCGCTGCCCAAGGTGGATCCATGGAGGCCTTTTAATAAATCCTGTTTTATTCTTTAACTCTGTCCAGCCTCTGTTCTCAGTCAGCCTTCACCGGGCATCAGTAAAGCACTGCTAAATTCCAGAATGTATCAGCCTCTCCCAGGATCAAGAGCAGACAGAAATCTCTTTACAGAACATTTCCATCTCCAAGACAGCACCTGGAGAGCTCCAGAAAGGAAAAGCACAACCCTTCTGAGAGCTGATAACCTAAGGACACTATTTTAATTACTCAAACTGCAATAAAAACTACAGGTAACATACAGCAGAGGTGACTCAAAAATGATTCTGGGATATGCAGTTGGACCATTACCATAATAAGCTCTGAGGAAATACAATGAAAACTATTACAGCTCCAGGAAAGACACATAAAATGAGTATAACAATATCTGCCTGACAGAGAAAAAGGAAGAAAGGTACATAATTTAGAGTACTGCTGTTGCTGCCTTTAAGACAGATATAAAATGAGGAGTATTGCAGTTACCTAATTCTGGCAGACACACGGTGAAAATCATTAGTTATCTACCTTTAAGGAGGATGTGTAATATGGAGTATTATTGTTACCTGTCCTTAAAAGACAGCAAGGAAGAGGGGGAGAGAGTGGTGATGGAAACCTGGACTGATACCTGGCTCCATAAGGCAGAAATTATGGGAAGATTTGCTGCTGCCCATAGCTGTGCTTTACAGCAACTAATTCATGGAATGAGGGCTGGAAAAATGGAATGGTCTGAATTATACCATGGCTGGCTGGTACAAGGCCAGACTTCCAGCTGGGTGCAGCTGATAAAACTTACTGGCTTTACTGTGTGGAAAATGAGAGGATGGGGAGGCAGGAGCACCACAGCTCTCCTGGAGACAGGACAGACTGTGCCAGTGATGCCTTAGACTGGCTACCTGGAAAAGAGGCTGGACAGAGTTAAAAATAAAACCAGTATTTATTAAAGGCCTTTAACAGATACACCCTGGGCAGTGCAGGAGCCTGGCAGAGGCTATACCCAAGATGGATGATGGTCATGAGTTTTTCTAAGATATAAGTTTGGCCTGTTTGCATATCAGGGGTTAATTGTCCAATTGCAGCTTCAGGTAATAAAGTCTCATTCCCCCAATTTGCCCTCCCCGATTTACTTTTGTTTAGAGTTTCAGGCCCAAGGCTGTGATGATGACCTTGGTTCTCAGGCCTGACCCCACTGTGTCAGAGCTCAGAGTCACACACTGATCCAGGACAGCATCTGAAAAATAGAAAAGCGAAAATTTAAGGCATCACCAGGTGTCCTGGGGGACTGGACTCCCCTGGATCCCCACCTGGATGCTCAGCTGCAGCAGCCTCCAAGCAGGCACCGTTTCCCCAGGAGCAGGTGGGAAGCTGTGGGCAAGAGCAAAGGTGCAGAGAAAGAGATGGCAGAAATGTCCTTTTTGAGAGCTCTGTGACACAGGTTGTAGAGGTGCAATACATTTACATTTCTGCAAGGAAAATAAAATGCTTTTTGCTTGAAGCTTTCTGTAGCCTTCAGGGTCTATCCCTTCCCTGGATGAATGATGCCTACTTGCCTACTTTCAGACCAAAGGGGCAACTGGGAAAAAAAGTTTTCTGTTTTGTTTTTTATGCCTTTATCACGAGATACAGTCATGGCTCAGATGCCACAGATGCTAAATGGAATACCTCTCCAGTTCCTATCACACTCCTCTGTATTCTCCTCATACTCAGGTTCTGAATTTCTTTTCCAAGGGCATAACACTGACAACACTTAAAGTCCAGTGAACTGTTTCATTTCAGCTCACTCAGTTTTAAGGGTCAGATCCCTTATTAAATTCCAGCCCAAGGAACACAAAAGAAACACCACTGCTGCTCAGATTAATCCTTTTTTTCTTGTTTTGACCACTCTTTTCTGCCCATCAGATGAAAAGACGTGAAGTTCAGCTGAAACAAGTGAAGTTTGTGATTCATTTGTGATATTGAAGAAGAAAGGCAGTGCAGAGAGCGAGGGAGGGAGCACTGAGTGGGCACGGAGCACTTGCCTTGTGTCCACAATAATAGATTGTTATCCTGTCCTCTGACAACATCATTGGATCTCCTCGCCTCCAGGCAGTAAAACAGACCCCACACTACCCTGAGACTTTCAGGCAGAAGCTGTGAGCCCACAAACACCCTCCAGCAATGCCCCTTCTCAGCATCTATAGCCAGCATTAAGTAAGGCTGCTGTTCTCACCAGCTGCTCATTGACACATCAAAGGTCACAGCCTGAAACTGCATCCCACTGGATGCACAGCCTCTTCCAAGCTGGAAAAGGCTCCTGAGTTCTTCCCTCCAAGGGCAAAACCAGGCAGAAATCAGCACAAAGTTTTGCTCCTGTACCTGCCACGTGGACACATTCCACTGAGCAGGGGGAAGCTCCTTGTGGCAGAGCCATTCACTTCTCTTTAATGAGGACAACTGGATACAAGAAGTCAATTTGAAAATTATTTCAATTTTCTCTCCAAACTCTGAAACTAAAAAAAGAGCAGCTATTTTTACTTTAATTTGACTGTTCTGTGAGTCCTTACATTGACCTGAACTGGAAAGGATGACCTGCTGACAGGGCTCTTCAGACACTGCCCCATATGAAGCCTCTGAGAACATCTCTTGGGGACACTTTGAGACCTTGAGCCATGCAGACCCCAAACTCCAATTTTGGACACTGAATCCCAGCCCTTAATACTGTTTTACACTCTTTGTCAGGCAATAGAACCTTGGTCTTAGACCATGTCTGAAGCTGCTAATCCTCAGTCATGTTTTTTGGGTCCCAAATTATCATTACCAAAAAATTAGTGGCGTTAGAAGTGGATCTAAGCTATGCAAAGTTATGCAAAGCTTTGCTCTCCTGGGTTGACCTTAGAGTCAGCAAGAAGACACTTCAGAATGCTGTTCACTTGGTGAGAGGAGAGTGGCACAATCCTGACATCATTAATTAATTAAAAAAAAAAAAGAATTGTAAATACCTAGTTTGATGATTGTATGAAAAGATACAATACCCAGAACTGAACTTCTTCTGATTCCTGGGATCAGTTATCTAATATCAGGGACATGGTAATCTGGGAATAACATGTTGTTCTTTCACTGACTTGCCTAAGTCTGAAAAAAAAAAAAAAAAAAAAAAAAAATCCTGTCACCTCTTTCTCATCTTTCCCCAGATTTTGTTTTTTTCCTCAGTCTCTTTTGCTTTCTAATTTTTCTCTTTTGCTGTCATTTTTAATGAGTACACTTGGCTAGATGACAGGATTTCTGCAGGAATATGTCAACATTTGTCTTCTTTCCAATACACACAGGCAAAAGGCATTCAAAGACTTTGAGTTTCAGAGTACCATTTTTCCGTCTCACTTTCATATTTATATGTGCATCCCAAAAAACATACATGACAATTACTGGCATATTTCAGTGGAAAAGATTTACACTATAGAAATAATCTTTAAATAAAATTGGGCAGCTACTATTAAATATTTCAATTATCACTAAATTTCAATTCTCTGAGGAGAGTGGATATAAAAATATACCAATTCTATTACATTATGACACGAAGTAATGTAAATTATCTAAGAAACGTGCAAGAAATAAATTCAAAAAAACTGTCAAGCCCAGCCCTAATATTAACATTCATTGCCAATCTCTGGGCATGGCTCCTGCAGGAATATGAGGAATCATTGAAACTTCATGGGGAAATGGGTTTGTGAACACTTCAACTTTGTACCTTTTTAGCTCCATAGCTTGAGAGACTGCTAATGGTTTTGTGGTTTCCCCTAACCACTTCTCCACTTCTTTGGCACCAAAATGTTATTAGAAGTGATTGTTTCAATGGAAAATACTTGATTGCAAGGGAAGAAAAAATCCCACCATTTTCTCTCCAGTTCACTCCAGCAAGAATTACACTCCCCTGTATTGATCAAGCAGTTATCTGTTCACACATACACAGAGGAAAGGGGGAAAAAAAGGCGGGGGGAGTTGAATGACCATGTAGAAGAAAAGAAAACAAAGAAATTTAAGTAATTTTTGCAGATATGAAATGTAAGAACAGCCTTCGCTCTGGAGGCAATTGAATTAATTCAGACCTAAATGTTCCTTTTGCATCTTTGTTTTCATTTATTTCCTGCTTGGTACCAGCAACAGCAATGCTGAAAAGTTGTGCATGACAACACAATCAGATGACATATTTGTTGCAGTGGCTAATTTGTACTCAGTAAATCACCCTCCTGCTTTACTGATGCTTTTTATCCCTTTGAGAGTACAGCGAGTCCTACAGCTAAAGAAAATTCCCAGGATGCTGGAGGAGGATTTTGGCTCTAGGACTCCCAAACATAAAAGGTGATAAACTTGTTTTCAGGTTGCTTTGACAGAGAGATGACCAGAACACGTTTTATTCACACACTTGGCCTTTGCCTGGGCACAAACAGGGAGATAATGAGACAGGTTTGTGCCACAGGGAATGCCCTGGTGTGTGGCAGGTTTTGGGGCAGGGGACCTGAACTCAGGAAGGCTGGGCAAAGAACTCCAGGTGAAACAAAATCCCACATGACTGCTCTGATTTGGAGCCTAACTCAGCAGCAGCACGAACATTCCCTTTGAAAAGTCTTTGAAATCACTTGAAAGAAGGCAACAAAAGGCACACTCCTGAAAAAATAAGCTATGTGATTTTCTGCACCCCACAGTTCCTTCAGTGTGGGTTTAACTATCAGTTTAATTACATCTGATTCCTTTTTTTTTTTCATTTTTATATTGGTTGCACTGGAAATTCATGCAGATTATTAATGCTTCCCTCAGCGAGCTACCTGAATAAAGATTCAAGTAATAATACCTCAAACCTGTGAGGATGTCATTGCTAACCTCAACACAAAGCACATGCTGCACTCCAACAACTCAGACTGCTGCTGACTCAAACCCAGAATCCTTTGGCTTCCAGATGTACTTTGGTCAAAGAAATTCAAAGGGAAAAGGAGGAATAAAGTCAAAGTGTAAATTCACACACTTTCATGCACAACAAACCCCGCTTTATAGTGACAAGGGTTAATGAAGATCTAATTAAGACTGGCTGAGCTCCCCCTCTTGCCCAGATGGGATGCCTCCTGAGAGCCCAGACCATGCAGGGGGAAAGGGGACAAGAGGGACATGTGGGACACAGCCCAAGGCTTTGCCCACCCACCAACAATCTTTCCAAGCAGAGCCATGAAGGGAATTCTTTGGAATGCTCTAGGGAATGCATGCCTCTTCCCTTGCAGTTCATCTCTTGCTTACCCCTATCCTTTGGATGAGAATCTTGAAGAAAACTTGTTCACAGTAAAGCAGAAGGGACTGCTTCTTTTTTCTTTCTTTCTGTCTTTTTTTTTTTTAGCAATTTTGTTAGTTTTTTAACTCTGTTTGACTGACTCAGTTGTAACACTAACACAGATTTCTGGGTGGGTAAAGAGACTGTTCTGCATTACAGAAATTATTTCAAACAAAAGCTCTGAGCTCAGTCTAATCACTGTTAGAGATTAAACCAAAGTTCTAGGGGAGCAGGTGATATATTTTGCCTTGTGTCCTTAAATTTACCTCCCTCTGCAGATGTCCCTGGGGTGGTATGACAGCAAACACTTTAAACCAACCTGCTCTTTTGCTGCCAACAAAAGCAGAGAACTCCCAGAGGTACGAGGCCAGGGCAGGGTGTTCCTGGTTCCACCAGGATCCAGAGTTCATGGCTTATTACCCACTTGTTCCTCCATGTGGAGAGCTCTGGGTTCTGACTCTCCCTTGGTGTCTCATTCAAACATCCCCAGTATTTGCTCTCAAATTTCCATTTCAAGGGCATCACTACTTCTAATCATGTTTTTGCCAATGGATGTTCCGAAGGTTCTTAGATGAGATGAAGTGACTTCTAGTTAAAAGCACAACAAAAATACTGCAGTACATTAACACAAGGTAGAAATGCCACATACATCACCAACAAACAGAAATTAATTTGATTTGCTAGCCTCTTTTAGCCCTTTAAAATACACCATAGCCCACAGGATTATTTCATGCATTGCACACACCTGCTGTGCACAATGAAATAAGAACTGAAAGACCCTTTTCCTGGAAGGTGAACTGAGAGGCACTTTGCTGCAGACATGTATTCCTTGAACCACCCTGTTCTCCAGCCAGAGTCATCTGCAGTGGGAAAGCCAAAAAAGCTGGTTTTTTGTTGTCTGTGCATCTTTAAATCCCAAAGAAATGTCCTGGATATGGATAGCAACTGTAGCATAGCTGCACAATGCTCAGGCAGTCCCTCAAAAAAATGGTTTTGGATGTAGTAATGACATGTTTAACAATGTTTTAATAATTGTTTAATCCATTTTTTAGACCAGAAGATTGCTTAAACCCCTTTCATTCTCTGATCTATTGAACAGAGGTTAAGAAAGAACAGTGCATTAGAAATACTGGTTTTCAGTGACAAATTCAGCACAGTCAGTGTCTCCCCACCCAATTTATGCTTATTTGGGAAGCTCAAAGGAACACTGAAATCCTGATCCACCTTCTGCATGCTGGTTCTAGTGGTCCTGAGAGTGTCATCCTTGTTTTATATACCAAGGGGAGAGCATTAGTCTTGGGCCTATTTGTGGTATTATTTCACTTTGGCTAAATAATTCCTTCTCAATTCTGTGGCCAGTTTTATCCATCAACCCCCATGAGAGGTTTACAAACTGTATCACAGAAAACAAATTGATTCCTTCCCTGATATTTAGCTTTTTTTTTTTTTTTTTTTTTTTTCCCTGTTCACACTCAACTGAAGTTTCCTGATAAAGGCATGGGTATCTTGCAGGCCATGCAAACTCTAACCTGAGGCAGGATCCTTAGTCAGAAAAGAAAATGCCACTGTTTGCATCATTTCCCAGTGGATATATAGGAAATTCCAGGCTGCCTGGCAGGAAATGCAGCAACGAACCCACGCACAATTCAGTGTGGCAAGCACAGAACAGCAGAAAGTTGCAAAAAAGGACTTGTGCTGAGTATATGCATGAGCTGTAGATTTGAACATCTCACAAATCCCTTTCACCTGTTAAAATCAATGCTGCATTTTCCATCTCAGCATTTTTTGTGAATTTTCTCATCTTAACTTTTTTGCTTCATACTCCTGCCACCCTTGTGCAGTGCATTCCTCCTGCCCAGCCTGCTGCTGTGGTGGAAATGCCTTCAGGAGGAAGCTGCGCCAGCAGAGCTGCCAATTCACCACCCCTCTTGTGCTTTCAAATTTAATTCTAGTTTGCAACAAATGATGATCCTTTGTGCTGGAGCTTCCCTTTTCCTGATCCCTGCTAATGCACTTAATCCCTTTCTTGTTGCTGCTATCTGGAGGTCTTAATGTCTTTAATACATTTATTTTTTTAAGCACTCCACAGAGGTGGGAGTTCCATAATGCCCAGATCACAGCTGCCTGCATATCTCTGACTGTCTGGATCCACATGATGTGCCCCAGGTCAAAGAGGAGGAAGAATATTATCTGCTCACCCAAGTTAGGCTGTAATACCCAAATCACTAATGGCCTGCTATCTTCTCAGCCCAGGCTCTCTGGTCTTAGTCTTTGAACTCCTCGTGGTGTTAGCATTCAGGAACACACATAATCACGGGATATGATTATATGCAGGTGCTTTTATTGAGAGTTCTGGGAGTCGGGGCACACACCCAAATCTGACTCCGACATGGCCTTCAAGCCGAACGGATTTTATATTCTATCGTTATATAACTAACATATTCATCATTAAACTTATATTATTCTATTGTATACATTGACATGAGTTTCTCGTGATCTTTCTTAAGTCCCTGACCACAGTTTCTCATGATTATTCTTATGATTAAACAGTAATTATATTTAATTAGTAAACAATCATCACATTAACAATTATATAATTTATCATGTACTAGCTACACAGGTGCAGTTCTAGCAAGTACAAGTTCTTCATGTGCTTAGGGTATTTATTTTTCCAGGGCCTACTAAGCTTATTTTCCTGTTAACCTTAAATCCCCATGATTTAAAAACCCTTTTACTATCAGTTGCAGAGATTTCTCTTATGCCGGGAGAGCATTTCAGCTTCTGCCACACAAAGCCTGTGCTTGTAAAACAGCTGTTCTGCTAGAGCTCAGAGAATCAGACAGAGAAGTTCTGGAGAAGGCTGAGTTTGGCAAAGAACAAAGGCCTGAGGGAAAAAGGAAATAGGGTGAAAATTATGAATGACATGAAAAATTTTGGAGAAAATCGCCCTAGTTCCTAGGAAGCTGCTTATTATTTGGGTATTTAGAAATAAAGTAGCTTGTAAGCACATGTTACATGAGTCAAATAACATTAGTTCCTATTTTTCCTGCCAATGGATGCCAACGTATTTTATTGGCAGGACTCCTCAGTTTTCAGCACAGAAATTCAAAGTGGCCAGCAGGGATCTATCTCCCACTCTGCCAGTTCCCTTTCAAATGAGCAGAACGTGGCCATCTGAGCTTGCCTTCGAGGCAGCACTTTCCAGGGTCCCAAAAAGAAAATTTCCCAGGCCTAAAGCAGTGGGGAGTTTCTGCAGCAGCTCTGGTCCCAGCACAGTGCCAACACTGCTCCAGCAGAGAAGAACAGCTCTGGTAGGAGGTGGGACAAAAGGGGACACTGGTGCTCCTCTGGGAGCACTGCCACACCTCAGGACACTTGCAGGAGCTTGTGGAGGAGCTGGATAAAATTTTATCACAGCCTGGCCAGGAGTGTGGGCTGAATTGCTGAATTGTGTGGGCTCAGGACAGACAGACAGCCAAAGGGCTTTCCTCAAATACCTTCTCTAATGAAGAGGCCTGCTTTGAGAATTGAAATTGTTTTGCCACCATGAAATAGGTAAACAAATAAAACAAAAAGACAGAGAGATATTACTAAAAGTTATGTTACATATAGAAACTAAATTCAGATATTCCACAAAGGATTATATAAACTGTCACAGGAACTTCCAGCATTTAACCAGACACCTTTAGCCAGCAGAACTTCTTTAATGTGCATTCACACAGGGAATAAAAGTGATCTTTCCCTTGACTGTCTGCCATTTGCAGTCTGTCAGTAGCTCCTGCTGGATGAGCATCTGTGTCAGAATATTTTTATGCCGGCATCAAACATTTTGACTGAAGCTCCCCATCAAACCAAGCTGCAGCATGGGGGCAACCTGCATCACCCTATGCACAGCAAGAACGTCAGAGGTGTTTTCACCCAGAATCGCCTTTAGCCCCAGGATTTTTGGCAGGCAGCCTGAGCCTGCCCATCACACTGTGGGGACCAACTAAAAAGGCATTTTGTGCCAACAGCACTTGCTGATGTAAAGAAGAAAACAAGAAGATTTGTCTGACTGGACCCTCCACCTGGAACAAGAGGCAATGACAATCCTAAACCAAGAATGTTTATATTGCTAGAACTCTGCCCATGGAGTTTTTTTATTACAAGCATCTGGCTGAGCACTTTGCATCCATAGAGAGGCCTGTAAGCTAAAGCAATGTCCTTCCTAAAACCTCTGGTGGGAACTCTGTCTACCTTCACTGAGGCCGAGTTCAGCTTTGTTTTTAAATCCTGAAAAAGGATTTGAACACATAAATCTCTAGGAACTATACGAACCAGCATGGAATGAGATTGATTTGGGGCAGCCTCTACACTTGTCTTGAGTGCTGCCCATAGTGTTCAATTCCAAGTTGCAGATAATCCTGTTGCGCTGGAGCTGTTTTAATTGAGAATTTAATAATTGATCATTTAATTTTTTTCATTGATAATTTTATAGAGTTAACCAACTCTATAAAACGTGGCATTTCAAGGGAGCACACGTTATAAGTTAAACACATTGTAAGTAGTTTGTAGCCCCAAGCCTGCAGCCCCTTGTTTTCAGTTGAGGACGGGTACTCATATGTAGTAACAGTGAAAGTGAAGGTTTTCAGCTTCCCGGGAGTTAAACCAGGGGTAGGAATAAGTTATTTCTGAGGGTGTCACACACTGCCTCTGCCCCAGCTGGGCACCTGCCCACCCTGTGTTCAGTCTGTGTCCAGACCTGCAATTCCCATCAGAAACAGAACCAGTGCAGCACAACTCCTGTGCCTGTGAGGAATTCCAAGCATGGCACTAAGCATCATCACTTCTCCAGGGTAGTTTGCTGAAAAGGAAAGGGCCAGGACTGCTTAATTGTGACCTGGATCCACACACATATGTTTAGGCTCCTCCAGAGTGTTTGGTATGCAGGTTTTAGCGTATGATCTGCACAATTCAGCAATGACCCGTGGCCACAGAGCTCTACAACTGCAGGGAAGTATGGAGGGGGATTTTTTTTTTTTTTACAGGGGAAAAAAAATGTTTACCCAGAGTTATCTCCAGAAAGCTGGCACGGAGCTGTGAGTGGCAGGCTAATTGATAAGAAAAATCTCACTGCACACCAGAAGCTGCAGAGCTTATTGCTTCTGCCACATCGAGCCTGTGCTGTCCTTGATAAGGTTTCTAACACAAAATCCCTGCTTCTGACATCTGCTGCTATCACCCAACAGATCAGATGCCAGGGGAATGAAGAAGACTAACCATCACTAGATAAAGCAATCAAGAAAATACACATATGTCTGTATATGCAGGCAATGGAAGTGCAAACAGGACTGGAACCACTCTCTTACTTCTTGGCCCAACAGCGCACACTTCATGCTTGATCCCATAAGGAAAGGCTACAGACTCTGCAAGGGCCTCTTCCTCAGCTCCATGCTTTCCATGGACCGTGATTTTTATTTTTTTTTTTCTCTAGACTTCTCAATCTGCTGTATTGCAACAGACAGAGCAAATCTGGACTATTATTTCCTGCAGGTGCAGCTCCCCTGCACAGGGGAGTGCAGAAGGCACTGGGCCATGGCACAGAACAGTGTGTGGTCTTTAGAGATTATTCCTCACCTATTCTTTATTTCCTTAACAACTGAATCTTTTACACTGCCTAAAGACTTCACTAATTGAATCTTTTCAAAAATGTTGTGCTGGAGCAGTACCATTATGGCTAAATGACATAAGGATCTTTATGAACAAAAAAAAAGGTAAAAGCAGAAGGAGCCTGTGGGCTTTCATGAACGGTATTTAATCTGTTAAACAGCTTAAATGTCACCTACATTTGCCTACAATGTATAGATCTAATCAGCATTTTTGTTCTTTTCCTTTTATCACTTAGAGACAGAGGAACTTTGTACTTCATAAGGGGTTACAGATTTCCAGCAAAATGGTGTTTGAGAGGTGTATTTATGAATGTTTTATTTGAAATTCAAATACTTATGATTGTCACCCTATTTCTTCTGTCTACCTCTTTAGAAACATCAGATTTTTAGTAACATTTCTGCATGTATGCTGCCCCAGTAACAGACTTAAAACAGCCTGATAACTAGATGGTGGTGACAGCATTTATTGAGTGGAAAGCTGCATTAATTTTTCAGTCTGCAGAGGAGAGAACTGACACGTGCAGTTCTGAAGTGGTGTTACCCTGCACAACAATCCACAGGAGCTACAAACTGCACTCACCAGCAGTTACTGAGTCTGGGGAACCAGAGGCAAATCAGAGCACCACTAACACCACTGACATTTGGAGTTGCTTAAAATGACCAAAACAGAACTGAGAATTTTACTACTTTGCTTTTTCAGATGTTCTCAGACCCTCACTTCAGAAGCTTTTAAAATAGTAGAGCTGAGAGGACAGATGGAGGACAGTTTTGTCAATTTAGTGATTACACCACTCAGAAAGTAGGGCACCAACAGAGCTTCTTAGCAAAACCATAGGCCTGAACACCCTAAAAGACTCCAAGTTTGCTTTTAGTCCCTATGTGAGTTTATATGCCAGGCCTCACCTCAGTTTAAGCCAATCTATATTTTATTACCAATAATCTCTCTCTGGCAGCTCGCAGGGGACCTAACTCCTAGAACAGAGAGAGCAGGAGAGCCTCCATGCAGACAGGAAGGTGTTATATGACTAAATCCACCCACAGCTTCAACCAGATGCCAGGAAAGATTTCTCTGAAGAAAATTCAGCCACACCAGTTTTCGGTTTGCCTGGGGATAACTTCATCTTTAAAACAAACTACAACCAGAAGAGAAAGTTCACCTGCTGCTCACGGAGGCCCCCTCTCTCTCTCAAGGCTTCAAACCAAATTTTCCCAAGAGTAACACCTTGCTCATACACTCAGAAAACCCAAAAGAAAACCAAAACATAATCATCACTTTGTGATGCACACCCAGGCAGCATCAAACCTCCTATGCCACACAGTACACGTTTGGAAGCTGCTCAACATTTTGGCTTTCTGCTTGTAGAATTAATTTTTTTTCTTCCCAAAAAGTAATTTTGAGTGCAAGAGGATGATCTCAGTGAGAGTGGAGGGATGTTGCTGCAGAGCCCAGATGCCTCTCACCCTTTGTGTCCACCCCACCATGCTCATGTGTCACCAAACTCTCTCATTTTCAATTACTGACTTTTCCCCATTTTTACACTTGCCTGAACCTCAACACCATTTAGGATGTCCATGAGTTGTCACAGAGCCCTCAGGTTTCATGTCTATTCCCAACATTATGGGTCCTGCTGCTGCAGAAAATCCCAAAAACTCCTACATCACCTACTGAACCTTGAGTTTCCAGTCCATATAGGGAAAAAACCCCATCTAATTTAATTCATCTCCAAATTTTTCCTGCAAGATGCTGTTAAATTACTTCCATTTTTTTTTTCAGTGATACTGGTCTTTGACTCACAACTGCAAGAAGAAATAAAATCAGAAGATATTTTATTAAAAACATATGGACAAGCAAGCACATATTTAGCTAAGATTTTTTTACTGAGTCAGATCTCGGGTCAGGAATAGATGCTTCCCTCTGTCTTTACTATATTGTGTTCTGCACATTACTCTGAGGTACTCACAACTGCTTCCTCTCTTACCTGAACTTCCATTCTCCATTGCTTTTCTATCTCATACTTGTAGGGTCTCCAGAAGCTGAGGTGTTCTCATGTTGCTGAGGAAAGCCTAAGCAATATCTCCTATAGTTTTGTTCTCCATGGAATACCTTGCTACCATGGAATTTTAAAAGGGCTTGCTCTTTCATGTTTCTAAACATAGCCACTTATTTCAAATGTTCTTCCAGTGCTGGAGCCTATGATCTGGGTTTAGTTTTTTTTTTTTTTTTTTCTTAAATGTTTAAATATGTTGTGGAAAACATTTCATTACTCTTTTTAAGTAAACACATTGATTAGACTAGCAATTAAAATTAAAATACAGAAGAGCAATACAATCTTTCAGAAAGGTAATCTGCTTTCTTACTGTATTTTGTAATCACAGAAGAACAAAGATCCCTCAAATTCCCATAGACAGACAATTCCTTGAAACCTTTTCACAGTTCTCACAAACAATTTAATTTTCTCAAGAGGGGGCTCCTCTTTCTTCATTATCAATTATTTTTGCCATCTCCCTTTTTAATGGAGGTTTTTAAAGACCTTCTGAGGAAGCACAGTTTTGAGAGGCTTCTTTAAAAACAGGTATTTAGTTACAATTAAAATAATATCCTTTGATTTATAAGGGATTAAATATCTGCTTAATGCTGAGGAAACTAATTTCCATATGTCAGGAGCAAGATTATCTTCCTGCAAAGTGAATCACCTCTTTTCTAAACAACAGGACAGATGCTACATGGAGCACATAAATCAGGAATACTCTTGCTCCTCTTTTCCAAACTGCAAACTGAGGTTTGGGAAAGCTTCACAACAACCCCCTTCCCAGATCTGTGTTACACAGGGACATCATCTAGGGGCAGAAATCTGGAAGCAGGTGCTCTTTAGATAATGCTAGATTTTTTTATAGAATTGGAATTAGCGCAATTGGAGCCAAATTTTACAGCAGAGGTGAAGGAAATGCAAGTATTGCACTGTAGGAGACTGGGAAAAATTCAGGGGTAAAAGGAAAAGAGCACCACAAAGCCTGAAGCATTCCTGTTTTAAAGGTCTGAGGGAATCTGTAGATCAATTACAAGGGGCCAGGAGCATTCTTTGATTCACATTGAGACAGAATGTCTCAGAGAGAGGTTCCTGGGAAAGAAGAAATCTAATTCTTCTGTGATGCTTAAGTTCCTGCCCCACTTGCTATCACTGACAATAAATAGTATATTGGTTTATGAACAAGATGCAAAACATTGGCTTTTCCCCCACCTCAAACAAAAAAGAAAGAACACTTACAGAATTCCAGGATTCATTCTGGCAGACCTACACACTCGTGTTCAGAGATATTTACATAATTATGATTCTGTTTACCAGTGAAGACACATAATTTCTTGTTTCTCTTTTCTATGGTCATTTGAGTTTAAGAAAATCAAATGTTTCTTTTTCCATTAGTTCACACATCTGCCCTAGTAAGAACAAACATTGGGAAACAATGAATTCTCCTTGCTGGCAGATGCCCACTGAAGTTCTCTGCAACAGGTGCCCAATAATTTCTGATTTTTCTTTTTTTAACTAGAAAAGGGTGGGAGGAAGGCACCAATGTAAAGGACATAAAATGACAAGATCCTGGAGAAGAAAAAAAGTGGCCCCCTAGTTTTGGCAGCTGCCAGAACAAACCCACTGGCAACATTCAAGGTGAGATCCTCTTTTGGACAGAGCAATGGGTCAATTTTTAAAACCGTGCTTCTTGCTGATGCCATGCTTTAGAAGTTTATCTGTAATGTCTACATCCCAAAATGAGTTTAAATTACCATGATCAGTCATTTGTATTGCTGTCAACTATAAGTCATGTCTAGTCCTGACCAGGGGGAGCTAAACAGCTTTGCTGTAGGGAAAGTAGATGCTCAGGTCTCACTTTGGGATCCAGACTGACTCCAAAATAAAGGTCTGCTAAATAACTTCTCCCCAGCTTTCCACACTGCATGCCATCCATACCCCTAGGTCACATACTCATGGAGTTACTGCATTGTGGGTTATTATATTTGCCATCCTATGCTGCCTTGAAGCACCTTCCACAGCTGTTGCAAAAGATGATCCCAGGATGATCCTCACTCTTTCTCAGCTGTTTTTTCCTCCAATTTGATACCAACACCATGAGCACCAGTTTAGCTAACCCTTGGACCAGAGATTAACTAAGGAGCAGCCACTACAGAGGAAAAAAAACCACACATGGTAAGAGGAGAAGAAGCAACTAACATTGAATCCCCAGGGTCTTGATGGACCCAATTTTGTTGTCCCTGAGACACACCAGGGATGGATTATATTTGCTGTGGTTATCCTGCAGTGCTGTGACCTTAAGGCTTCCTGAAAATACAAAGGGTAGGGACGGAGGGCTAGATAAAGGAAGAAGCGGCGCAGAAGATCTAAATGAACTCCCCCACAAAACTCCAACAAAATTAGAGCAAGTTTGGGTATTTTGAGAAGCTGTGAGAATAGAGAATGTCCTACTTGCAAGGGCCACAGGAGAGGGAAGGGGGAGCAGAAGGTGATTGTGGAGTGGCATTGCAGAGTTCCTCACTGCTGAGGAGGAAGGCAGTGAAGGGACCTTGAAAAGGACATCTGAGAAGCTCCTTGGTACCAGCAGTGACAGGAAAATCCTTCACAAGTGATTGAAAAAAAAGCCTCCGTTCTGAAGGACACAGGAACAGCTAGAAAAGGATGGCCTTATTAAGAGGCATAAAATATGCATATTCAACAACAAAAATCAATAAAAAGATTGCTCCATTTATTATAACATCAAGGCTATAGTTACTTAAGTACACAGAACTTACAAAGATTATTTCATTGATACAGTACTTGTTCAGTAATTCAATTACCATGCACATGCCTACATCAAACAGCTACACATTCAGAAGATTTCTTTGGCATATTTCCCAAAAGTGAACCTTCATGCATCTTTCATATGGCCAGTGTAATCAAATTTGTGTGTACACGTAGCAGAACAAGCACTTTAAGTAATAGGAGATAATCCTAACACCAGTTTTTCTTAAGAAAAGAAAAGAAAAGAAAAGAAAAGAAAAGAAAAGAAAAGAAAAGAAAAGAAAAGAAAAGAAAAGAAAAGAAAAGAAAAGAAAAGAAAAGAAAAGAAAAGAAAAGAAAAGAAAAGAAAAGAAAAGAAAAGAAAAGAAAAGAAAAAAAAGAAAAGAAAAAGCCACCCCACTCCATGATAAAAAAAGAAAGCATGGAAGGAGAGAAGAAATTATAGGAGTGAGAACAGACAATCCTCTGACAGTAATGAGGGCTGGTCAAAGCCTGCAATGCAGTGTGGATCTCCTTACACTGATCTGGGGTAAGTTTTTCTAGCCCACCAAGAAGTCTGTGAGAACCAAAGGTCCTGTGTCCCCCTGTGACAGTGCCAGGTCCTGGCAGATGTGTAAAACAGCTTTGCCCTGCAGCCTGGCTTGGCACAGCCTCACCCTCCCCTGCTCCCAGGCATGTTCCAGCCGTGCACATGCCTTGGACATGGCTCCTCAGGACAACAGCCAAATCATGGAAAAAGGAGCAGAGGAGTAAATCCAAGGTTCCAGTTATTACCAATTCCATCCTCAAAATATCAGTGCAACATATTTCAACAGCACTTTATCTCACATTCTTAACTGAGTTAAATTCTGCTAAGAAAACCATTTGATTTCCCATCTAGCTGTAGTGAATAGTGATTTATTTCATACATATTTTATTTTAGCAATGCTGCATTTAGGCAGTTAAAATTTAATGGGAATATCCTCCTTCAAATTCTTCCCTTCTGGATTATATAATCTTTACTACCAAGCTTTAGTCTGCCAATCTGTAGACCTGAAACAGAGTTCACTACTTTCATTCAATGAACTAAATCTTCTCTTTCCCTTTTATTTAATGTTCATTTCCTTTCTTTTCCCCCACATAAGGCAAAGGGTGAGCCGAGGGTTAACAATAAGGAAAATCTGCATTTAATACTAATAACAACCCTTGATTTTAAAGGCCACACTGGATAAAATTTATAAGGGCTAAAGTGCTCATAAATTTTACAGCCTACTACACACTCACAGATTCATGCACACAGAAAGGAGCCAGTCATCCACAGAGCTGTAGCAGTTTCAGATGTACAGTCCCTGTTAAGCAGATTACTTGTTCAACGCTACCTGTTGCTGCAATAAGGTAGAGAATTATAAAGAAAGGCTTTATAAAATCAAGCCTGCTCTATTAAAATTAGTGGTTAGCCTTGTCAGGGTAGCTCTTTGCAAGTTCCCATGTGAAAGCAATCCTGGTGTGAGCAGCTCATTAATATAACAATCTATTCCTGGGTGAAAAAACAATTAGCACCTGTATAAGCTGTTTTTTACACCTTTAGATAGAAAAATGAAAACTATCTCTCACAAAGAACCTTTCCATACACACAATCAACACAGGGTAACAACTTGTTAGTAACCAATAAAGTAATTGGCAAGAAAACTCTAACCAAGTGGAGTCAAACATGAGGACTGTAAAACTGTATAAAAAGGAGTTATGTGAAGAAAGAATGGGCTTTTTCCACCATGAAGAAAATGGGGTCTGTGTGATTTATTCCAACAGCCTGTGACTATGGGAGGTGTCTATAATCATATTTGTTTCTAGGTAATTACATGTGCTAGGACAGTCATGGACCTGAAGCACTAAGAGCCCCTTTTCCTCTGTCTTGCTTCCATGAGTTTCTTCATTAAAGACAGTGAAGGAAAAAGAACTGGGCTGTGAGTAAGCCTGTGCTCTCCATCCTCACCTCTAGCACATCATGCACCTAGAGTGCTCATGCAGCTGTGCCATAAAAAACAGGGAAGAAACGTCCCTCCACAAGGAAACAAAGAGCCAAGGAAAAGTAGGGTGTGTTATTGTAAATGCAGGCGAACCCAATGGGAAGAAATGACGATGTCTGACTCAATTCAGAAGGCTGAATGATTACTTTATTATAACTATGCTAAAATACATCAATATGATGGGAAATAAAGGAGGATACTAAAACTACATACTACTTTCTCTGACTCTACCTCTAACCCTAACACAACTCGTGACTCTCTCTGAGAGTCCAGCCCCAGGTGGATTGGATTGGCCATCAGGCTCAAACAATCCTCACCAGAATCCAATCAAGCACTCACTCCAGGTAAACAATTCTCCAAACACATTCCACATGGGAAAAACAAGGAGCAGAAATAGAAATTGTTTTCTCTTTCACTTCTCTCTGTGCACCTCTATGAAAATCCTGAGAGGGAGAGAAATGTGCTTGCCACAGTGTGTTATTTGCATTTTACTGCAGCCTTTGTGCTTTTGCACCCCAGCTTGGTCTGCAGTGTGGTGTCACATGTGCTTGTGCCAGCAAACCTGAGCCCACTGTGGCAAAGGTGATGGAAATGAAGTGGGACCCAGCAGGAATTCTCCAGGTTAATATGATCCCTGTACATTCTGAATTATGCAATTAAAGCCCTCTTTCAGCAAATAAAATCAGTGACGTGGTAGGAGGAGCCTGACAACAGTGGGATAAAGGAGAGGACACACAGTCTATGGCAGTGATAACTGCACCTGCCAAAGTCACACCACAGCAACAAAACATTGCCTCTTCTTCTGGAAGCTGCTGGAAACACAAATGGTGTCACCTGAAAAGAAATCCCAGACACGGGAGCTGATAGCTCACCTCCTGTCAATGTTACCTCCTTCCCTCAGAAAGGCAGCACATCTCTCAAGGAAATCAACCCAACAATTGTAAAAAGAAAAGAAATGTTCTCTCCTGGATTTTTAAAGGGTTTACTGTGATGTGACTCGGATTTAATCCAAAAAATGTCTAGCTGATACTTAATGTCAGGCTTCCTCTGTGAGCTCCTCACCTCCCTCAGTGCGGCAGCTGCTGCGCATGGATTTGCAGGGCAGTGTTAATCTTTTCATGGTACTCCAGTTTACTCGTGCATGGGAAATAAAACTTTACCTGACAAGAAAACTTTGCTCAGCAGGTCCATACTGCAGGACATGCTCCCAAGATGACAGCATCAAGCCTCCTCACATGAACAGGGCATTGCTGAGCCTTATTACATCTCCCAGAAGAGGAAACGAGGAAGTGCCATTTCTGCAAAAATAACAAACAACCCCTCAGTCTTTCCCTGTTAACAAGGCAAAACCAAAACCCCACAAAACTGAAGTTTCCATCTCCTGCTGGGCCCTGTATCTCTGCATCCTGTAGCACACTGGGACTCAGGACCTCTCTTGTACCTTGAAACAGAAAAGAAAAGGAAAAGTGGATGGATCACTGGAGGAGATGTGTGGGAATCCAGGGCTTCCCTCTGGTTGCCCTGGAGGGCCTGGGACCCTGGCAGGGGGTCAGGAACCCCCCTGTACAGAGCCCCCAGAGACACTGTTTGTGATCTCTGTCCGTGGAAAAGAGTTTTCAATCTTACAGGATGAATTACAAGCTCTGAATGTTTGATATGAATAATAATTAAGTGTGGCACAGGTGCAGAAGTAAAATTTTAAGTTTCTAGATTAGGGGTTCAGAGGGGACAAGATGGAGGAAATTGGGTGTGTCTTGTCCTTTTTCTTCTTCTTCATGCCCTCCATGTTTCACTGTAGTGTTGGCATTTTTCTGTTGGTTTAGGCTGGGGACACACTGTTCAACGTAGGTGACAGATATTGGCACGTTATTGTAAATATAGCACAGGTAGTTTCTGGTATATAATGTTTGTAACATCCCACTGAGGGCAGAGCCCCACACGCTGCCCTGCAGGACAGAGCTGCGGCAGGGCAGCAGAACATGTTAGAGATAAACAGAATAAACAACCTTGAAACCAGCACAGACGAATTATGGCTTCTGCTTTGGCAACAGGGCAGAAAGACAGAGACTTTTTACAATCTCGGAATCATCAATGTCTCAGATTCCGACAGGGATGTGCTGGAATCAGCCTTTGAAACCAGGCTGCAGAGAGACAGCCATGCCAGCCACAGGACAGCCACCCAGCTGCACTGCTTGCTGACCTTTCCAAGCAAACCAGGCACTGCAATTTGCACAACTGGCTGTGCAGCTTTCAGCATACACCGTCCCCGTGGCACTGAGCCCCACTGTGCTCTATAATCACTCCATTTTCAGGAGGGCAGACCTCAGCTAGCTATCAGTTTGCACATCATGCTCAGAGCTGGGGCTGTGACAGCACCTGTCTCTGGGGCTGTTAACTGAGTGGCCGGATTCCCAGTGAGGAGAATATGCTCCTGCAAAGCCTTACAGCAAGGAGAGGCTTCTCCATAGGATGCTCAGCAAGGCATGCTGCCTTATATTAACATCCTTGCCAGCTGCCAGGCCCCTCAGCTGTGTTTCCTTTGCTGAAGGAGCAGGAGGAGTGAGCCACCTCATTTCCTCAAGGCACACAGGGGTGTGAGGCTGCTCACTCAGCACCACAGCCACACCTGCAGGACAAGAGTGGGGCCAGCAGCTTCATCAACTCAAACTTTTGCCAAGCAGAAGGTGCTTCTACAAAAAGCAAGGAACAGGTAAGATGGGGAAACAATGCAAAGAGAGTGCCAGGAGCCAGGCTGGCAGGCAGCCTGGTCACGCTGGTGTTGTGGGTACCACCAAAGGCAATTTCTTTCTATTTAGGAATAAATACTGAATACTAATTTAGGGATGAGGAAGAACTTAAATTGTTGTTTTCGTTGAGATTGGATCTAATACCACATTGGTTTTTTGCAGGTATCTAAACTAATGATGCTTGAAAAACCCACTTCCCGGGGCATCCCATTGCAATGCAGAGCAGTGCCTGGGAAACCACCCTGCCCACCACAGCTCTGCCTCCCTGAGCCCACCACAAAATTAGCAGTCCCATGAGCACCCAGATTTGCATAAAAGAAGCAGTTATCAGCAATTAGGCTTGCCAAGGCAAAATTCTTCGAGGCCGCTTCACAACTAGTGACAGATGCAGCATTCCCATGTTTAAGCTATAATTTATTGTTAGGCTGAGCAGGAATATAAGGAAAACACGTTGTGCATTTTGCAAAGTCTCTCATTTAGGCATCTGAAAAATAACAGAAAAAAAGGGGAAGGGGGAAGATGAACAGTGACTGTAAGATAGAATAAACTGCAGGCACAGGGCCAGAACTTAATACTAAGCAATGGTAAGAAATATCCAGGCTATTTTGCTGCTGAATAAATCCATTTACCTGTTGTTCACATCAGAAAATTTCATATTTCCCAGCTGTCCTGCTCCTTCAGGGTTTAATCCCAGGTAACAACCACAGTGTGCAGGCTTTAGCCCAGCTGCATTACAAATATCAGACCAAATACCCGAGAGGAGCAGCAAGAAGAGGTTGTACTGAAGAGCAAATCCACTCCCAGCTAGGACATTAACAGTGGTGTCTTCCCATGGTTCCCCCAGATTTGCACTAGAAGGAAGCCCAGGCTGAAGAATGACCACAGTTTGCTGGAAATTCCTGTGGCTCTGGGTGCCAGGACATCCAGGACCTGGTGCAAGTCCCTTTCCTGAAATTCCAGCTGTCCTCAGTACGATTCCATATCTCTGCATGCAAAACCCATGGCAGAAAAAGTGAGCAAACTGTGCCAAGAATTTCTGAAGCAGCTGGTGCATGTAGTAATCATGGGATAATTAAGTCTGGAAGGGACCTGAGGAGGTCTTGAGTGCAAGTACTGCACAAGCAGGTCAGCAACAGCTGATGATGAGCTTGCTCAGCTCATCCATGCTGTTTGAATTCCAGGTGCTAATTAACTTTCTCTTTTCTTATGTTGTCTCATCATCTCTGGAGAAATGGGGACCCTTGTTGGCTGCCCATCTAGCCACAAGGTGGGATCAAAAATCCTCTGGGGCAAAGTCTTCCTCCTGGTCTACAGGGCCGGGGGAAGCAAAGTGTAAATCTTAAATCTTGGTATCAAAGAAAGGAGAGGAGCTATGAGAGGGGTAAGTGCCTCTCCTCACAGGGCATCAGGCAGTGATCCTCCTCTCTCCACAGCAACTTCTCAACCCATGCCCTGGATTATAATTTACATGTAATCCAGGAGGGTTTCTTTAAGGAGGGTTTGCTTTAAGGAGGGTTTCCAGATTCAGAAATGGTGAGGCCACTGCTCAATTCAACCAACTGATGTGGAACAACCAGACATCAGCCGGGTGCACGCAGCAGGAAGTCCCAGACTCATCCCAGTGCAGGCATGTGGCACTTGGGACACAGCACGAGGCTGACAGAGAGGTCAGACAGTGTTAATAAGCAGATAAATAACAAATGGAAGCAAAAAGACAGACAATCTGGCCACCTTTCTGAAGTCTTTAGAAGCAAGCAAATTTGTGTCCAGGATCTTTTCTGGGGACTTAGGAGCCATTCTGATCTGATGATACACAAAGGTAACAGTGATGGGTTCATCTGTTTCTGCAGGATTTGGACATCTATAACTCAAAATAAACTGCATATATTTAAAATTGTTTTTCTATTTGATACAAAGGAATCCTTCTGCAAGTGAAACTTTTTTCTGTAGCTGTGGTAGACAGTCCTTTTCCTAGCACCAGCACCAGGTTCCTTTAAAAAGGAACCTCAGCACCATTGATGAGTATCAACAACAGCATAACTCTGTGCACAAGCTCCAAATCTTGATAAATGTCGTTATTGGTACCGTAACATCACATTCACAGAACACCAGCAGTACAGCTTCGTTTTTATGACCCTCCCATCCAGTCTGCATTTGAACAAGACAGGCCCCCTGCCAGCCCTGTGCAAACAGGAAGATCAATGCAAATAAATAAAATAAATGCAAAAAAAAAAAAAAAAAAAAGCAAACTCACACAGTGATAGAAGTGTGAGCAGAAAGCTGCAGCCATCTCTCAGACTTGCACCCACCAGTCGCTGCTAGAGGATGGCACATGCTCCAAGACTTTCAACTTACTGGAGGTTTTTCCCCCATAAAACCAAGAGTACATCATGTACAAACCTTTTCCCTCAAACACCTCATCAACCTTACTCTAGCTTGGCAGAGCAGAAAGCCATGTGTTAAATGCAAAAGCCACTGCTTCTCAAATGCTTGAGGAAGAGTTTTTCAGAGGTTTTAGCACCTACAGATCAAAGCAGCATTCTCCATTCCTGGCTTTCAAAAACAGGTGAACTGGCTTGGCTAAAATAGCAGCAATTTTACAATGTCAGCCTTACAGCTGTGTTTGTACAGAAGATGAACCCAAGCAATTAAAGACCGAAAAAATTATCAGCAATTAAATACAGCCTCGCAATTTCCAGGAAACCGAGGTAAAGAAAACACTATCTGACACATCTATTGTAATCCACACACAGCTGTTCACAGTGTTCTGGATAAATACCAAAGCTATTTTTGCTCACAGGTTTTGTTACCTAGCTGTGGCTGTCTCATTTTGCAATGAAAACAAGAAAACAGCTTCCTTACACATCAGATCTCCCGGAGCTTAATTGTGTAGCTTGTAAATGCAATTTTTCCTGACACAAGGACAGTTGTGTAGCTTTACAATGGGGAAAAATAGTCCTTAAATCTTGGTGTCAAAGAAAGGAGAAGAGCTTTGAAAGGGGCAGTACCTCTCTCCTCCTCCTTGCTCCATAGCTACTTCCCAACATATTCCCTGGCACCTAGAGCTTCCCAGGCTACACTGCTGCCTAAGCAACTGCCTAATCTTTCCTCTCCCTCTTTGCAAGGCTTTTTCTCTCTGCCTTTATCTGTGTCCTTCAGAAAAAGCAGGAGCCAAGTCCCTAATGAGTTTACAGCAGCCCTGATCCTCTCTTGCAGTGTCGAGCCCCGCACAGGATCAAAGCTGTTTAATTTGTCTCTGCAAGCACAAGGCAGGAGCCTTGGGAATCAGCTGTGGGACTAAGAGGTCACTTGATGTGGGCAGATTTTCTCCAGGGGGATGGCTCTGCACCCTCCTCTCACGGTGCAATCTGATCCCATTTCAATAAATTTTCTTTTTCCCTGGTCTCTGTTTTTCTCCTGTATTTCCAGCTGATATGCTGATAACACACACTTATGACTGAAACAGGAACATCTAACAAGGTCTTCAGAGCCACCTCTCCTCTTGTACTTCCACCACTTGCACTTTTCCCACTAAGCTTGTCTATTCAAATTTCACCTCCCTTTCCATCTGGCCTTATTAGGGCTCATTTATGCTAGAACAGTAAATACATCCTTAGCCACTTAACAGGAAGGAAAACATGGTTCAAAAACATTTTGTTACTTACATAAATACCCCTGTGCATGGCTTCATACACCCAACACATGAACTGTGTGTAGATAGTCGATTCAGGACTTGCACAGGATGAAACACTGAGAGCTCTTATAATGAGAGGGAAGGACTGCCCTTGAACTTCTGCTTTACAGGACTATGACCAATGCAGGCCATGGGACATGAAGCATTTCTCTGCCTAAAACACAAGGATATGTGTGGCTCTGCTTTCCAGCTTCATAACTATCTCAAAAATTGTTTGTCCTCCAGAAACAGAAGACCACACAAGGGACTATGAATTATAATGGCAAGCTACAAACAAAAGAAGCAGCAAAGGATGATGTGCTTTCAGTGGGAATTTAGAGAGAGGAATAATGGCTGAGACACAACAACCACTGATCCAGTAAAACCAGGGAAACAGGGAGGTCACAGTCAGTGAGGCTGAGGCAAGCCACTCAGAAGAGCTGTGTTTTTAGCATCCATTTGCAACCATCCCTGGCCTGATGTTCTTGTTTTGCACATAATGAGTGACACACTGCAGTATCATCTTCTGTTTAGTTGCATTCACTGGAGCAGTAAGGAGGAGTTGACTTCAAACCTAGCACAAAATCAGAAAAATTGTATCACCATTTCAGTTAGAAAACTGGTCAGACTAATGATTTGGGAGGATATTTTGGGGTAACAGTTAATCCCTCCTCCTGCAATGTTCATGTATTTATCTGGGACACTGAAATGATATTTCATTCCCAAAACACTAATTACTCATCTCTGAAACTCCTAAGCAGTATCCTTTTTCTCTGAATCCTTGAAAACTTCAGCCCACCCTGAACCTTAGTTTATTCCTCTGTATTCTCTGTGTGTCTGTGGCTTCTAAAGTGACAACAGGCTGCACCTCAGTCAGCATGATACTGATGACTTCTAAGCTCTTCAGCCACACTCACACACAGAAAAAAAAAAAATCCCATAGTCAAGCATCTGCCAGAATAAGGGTCTCCAGTCAAGAGGGAGGAAGGAGGGCAAGAAGGTTCCATCATCTGTTACCAGTTAGTGAACACCTTGTTTAATCCTTCCAACAAAGTTGTTCACCAAAACCTCTGATGCTGCCAATTATGTATCTGTCTCATAAAAAGGGATGGATTTGTATAGATTTTTCAACAAAGTCCCTAAAATAAATAACTTCTTTCCCCGCTTTAGCCAATTGTAATGCTGAAAATTGGACTGGAATTGAGTCAGGGAAAATAGAGGATAAACATCAGGAAAGCCATTGTGCAACTCACATCTCCCAGATCTATTGCAGTGCCTCTCAAACGGAACAGGAAAAGCCCTGCTTTTTGTCTTAAACACTACAGCAAAAAATATGTGTCTGCAGTGGCCAGGAGCCATGCTGAGATACACCCTCACCATTAGCCAGTGTCACTAGAACAGAACAGTTTGCTTTTTCCCCACTGGACATGCCAAATTGCATGTTCAGGCACAATTAAAATTACTCCTTTTCCATTAAAAAAATTTGTTGATTCACTCTGATTTGGTCCTTTTTTAACTTCTGCCAGGATTCTGGATCTGCTGCCAAGCTTCTGTTCCACCGTTCCACTTTGCTTATTGATCTTGGCACCAGAAGGAATGATTCTGTAACCCCACACCCCAACTACCAAGCTGCTGGAGCATTCCACTTTTCAATATGGGGATCTAGTATTTGTCACATGTTCCAAGCCACATTTATCATGAAAAGCTTTTCACCTTCTAACACATGCACACGTACCAATGTAATTAATCTATGGCTAAAGGTGGCAAATGTAGGTGACAGTACTGAGCTGTGCGGGGCTGGCAAACTCCCAGCCTCAGCACAGGTTTCTGCATGTGAGGTGTAGTTATTGGACAAGCCTGGTACTGGACTTACACGTGGCCAAAAGGGTTAATTTGCCACACAAAGATTTTCAGAAGACACCTTGTTCTTCACAATACTCTGTGTAGCTGTTATGTGCCCCCCCTGACCAAAAACACTGTTGAATGATTCCCTACTGAAACTGGGAGAAAGGCTGCATGTGATAAAGGGGAGTGACAAAGCGTATCTTCAAATCAAGCTATGAATTTGGAAAGATTTACACAGACCTGTGTTCTTATTTCCTCCAGGAGGCAAATCCTGCCCAAAGCAAGCTCACAGTGAGAATGCATGCCTGACAGTACCAATAGTCTTTGATGTCACACATTAACGTTCCTGTGCAAGTTATGAGGCCATTTCCAAAACTCACACTTAATCCTGGTGTCTGCTGCTGTTGAACAATTCAGCCTTCTGTCAGCAGCTGTCTGTGCTCAGTCACTGAATGGCTCCTCGCTGGCACAGAAAAGACATTATTTATAGCCCAGCATGTTTTGGGGACAGCTTCTTCACGTTCCTTTTGATAAAAATTGCAAGCAGAGCACAGAGAGGTGATCAGAGCCTGAACACACAGCCACAGTGTGCTCAGAACCATTTCCAGCAGGGTGGGCATTTTTGGGCTGCTACAGGGCACAAGTTTCCCAGTAGAATCTTCCAACCCCTGATTTTGGTGGGGCAGGGAAAGGCTGAATGCCCCTCTCCCACCCAAGCATGTGCACAGCCCAACATGGGCATACATCTGGGGAGAAACAATCACTTGGAATGCAGTCCAACAGGGCAGCTTAGCTAGGCTGGCCTTTTCCCTTCCACCCCACCCAACCAAAGTCAGAAGGCCAAGAGCGATCTCTTCTCCTCCTGGCAACTGTGAAGCTCCTGGGGTTTCTCGGAAGGTGTCCCCACATACACAATCACATGTAGCACAAAATGCACAACAAATTAATCAGTTTTAGATAAAAAGTATTCCAAAGATGTTCTATACTTCAGTCTTTTTGAGTACTTCAGTAACGGGAGCACAGCAGAGTGTTCAAGGGCAGTAAGGACCTCGATGGATATAAAGAAAACTTACAGTTTCTGCTATTTTCAACCAAATAAAGGAGGCCAACAAGCTGCAAAGAGAGGCTTTTCCTCTGGACTAAGTGGTTTCTGCAATCCAGCTGCAGTGAGCTGTTCTTTATATATTCCAAGTTGCAAGCTAACACGACAAAATACATATCACAATAGTCAAAAAGAATACTGGTAGGTGCAATCCCAAGACTTTTCTTCATTTTAAGGAAAAAATAACTTTGGTTGTTATCCAAAAGAACAACAGAGATATAGGTGAAGCTCCTTGACAGCTTCTATCCCCATTCAAGCAGGTTCATTCATGATTCCACCACCCTGCATTTCCCTGACAGCACATGGAAAAGCAGAGCTGCAAAAGACTTCTCTGGCCATGACAAGGTGCTGCCCAGCAGTGACCCCAAGACTTGCTCCAGGGGGTGTGTGAGGTTATTCCTCTGCCCAGCTGACTGTGAGGACACTTTTGGCAGAGGGAAGGCAAGTGGCATCTCCTGTAAAACTGAGCAGGACAGCTGAGGGATCACACGGGCTGCTCAGAGAGGCTGTACCAGTGAAGGCACCCACCTCTGTCACTGTTTAATTGTGCTGCTTAAAGGGGACAGGTCACTCATCCTTAGATTTTCTGTCCCTTGCACAGATATTTTTACATCAAGCTTTTTCAGTATTTCCAAGCAGAATGGCTTCAATCAGTGCAAGTTCCTGGGGATTTTCACGGGCCAACCGTGTGCTTGGGTTGGGACCCCACTTTCCCAGGCTCCCCCTTACAAAAGCTGGTGATTTCAATTTCTTTAGAAAGTTACAGCCCCCACTGTACCAGCTGTTGGCCACAGCCTTCCAAGTTAAAGCAAATTATGTGGAAAGCATGGTTAATGCTGGATTTCTTCCTGTGATAGAAAGGCCGCTGAATCTCGTAAGTCACATATACAACAGCCATGCACATCTCAACACAAAATCTCATTCTTCTTCCATGTATGAAAAACAAGCCCAAGTCTCAGTGCATACATGTGCACTTGAAGTCTCTGGAGTGTCCTTCAAGTCTCTGGAGCGCCCTTCAAGTCTCTAGAATAAACTCACATTTTATGAGTCATGTACAGTCAGTCCTTACGACTCAACCCTATTATTTGTAAGCATCATTCTTATGCTTTTTCATCTGGGTATAAAAAGAGAGGAAAGATAACACTGCTGCCTCTCTAGATGACATTATCAAGCTTTCTTTTCTGAAAAAAGAAAGGTGGGTTTTGTCTTTCCTCACTATGAGTGAAATCTGCTCCCCAAATGTGTACTCTAGGGCCTCAATCAGGCTAAAGGTGAACTTATAAAAGCAATTTGTTTTAATAAGAATTTAATGGGATGCATCTTTGGTACCTCTGTTGCCAGATCTGTACCTCTGCCCACTCCTTTCAGAGGCAGGATCTGGTGGTGGGACTCGTGCTGAGTAAATCAGAGAGGGACTCATCTGCTTGATGGCTGCCACGAATAGTTAATGCCAGCCATGGAGCTCCAGTCCAGGGGGAGACAAAGGCACAAGGAGACCAGAAGGAAACTGAGAAGCAGAAAAAGGAACAAGCACAGCCCAGAACCCTGGATGTGCAGGAGGATGCCAGCAGGTTGGTGAGGATTTGGCTCTGTGTCCATGGGAGAAGGACAACCCAGCTCTGAAACCCAGGCTGCCCCCAAGACCTGGGATTGCCCATCCACAAAACCTCTCAAGCTAGCTGCGCTCCCTCCAGGTTACAGATTACCTACAAATCCTGTACATCTTCTCTGTCACCTGCACAGGCCATGAAGAAAACACATATTTTGTTTTCATTTGAATTAGAGGAGCCCCACTGCCCTCTGAATGATTCCTGCATGTGACTAATGAAAAAGCTCCAAAAAAGTGCTTCTCTGAGGCATGTATCTTCCCTCCTTTATATGCTAGCTACCTGTCAGATTACAACAACAGCTCCGTTAGTTTGGGATTTTTTTGGACGAAAGAGGAACAAATGCCTTGAACAGCAGAAACCTCCAGTGGTCTGCATGCAGTAGGGGTGATCCTTTATTGCAGTCTACTTCACACAAAGCTGTAAACCACATATATCTTTTGATACAGGTGGAGTAAACTACAGCCATTTATGCCTAAAATACCACATAGCCTTTCCCCAAAAACCAATTTTGCAGTTTACACTAAATAATCCCATGTGACCTTTGCAGACCGACCTTCCTAAGAATCTCTAGTCATTCATGCACTCAGTTATTAGGGCTTTAAATGAGGCTGATCATAATTTACATACTGAGACTGTCTCTTACAGCACCTCAACCTCCTAAAATGACACATTTTCCCCTAGGAAGGGGCATGTTATGTTAGCCAAGTAATTTAGGAGATGATCATGCTACAGCCAGCACCAGGAATTACATTAGCAAGGAAAATGCACATAGAAGAGCAGGATTTGGCTCTTCTAATGGCTCAGATTTTGGTTTCATTATAAGATATGACATTTTAAGTTTATTAACAAGTACTGCCTTCTCTCCTTCTTCTAGCACATAACACAGACCTTTTATTACTTCCAAGTGTCCTGCCTTTGCCTGCATTAAAAACCCTCTCTCCTCTCCCTGGCCTTGAATAGTTATTAGTCTGCAAAATCAGTTTTATGAATAGGTGTGACTTTAAATGCCTACACCGCAGATGTGACCTCGGGGTAAAATGGAAATGCAATGTCATCTGCTGGGAAGTGGGCAAAGAGGAGAGCTGGTGAGCAGGGGAGAGGTATCTGAAACACAGACGTGAGTAAAGCCTTTTCTGCTCAGTTTGTTTCCACCAGGCCATTTGAAAAAGGCAATCCCCTGCCTTTACATTCAGAGCACACTGGCCAGATTTACAGACACCTCTCACTGCAGGTACCAATTCCATCTGACACTCCTGGATTTTGAGAGGTCCCTCAGCACTGACACTGCAGGTTTTTATTTCCTGGACAATTTATGCACGCAGCCCCTAGTGCGTGCCTTAAGAACCCACGTGAATACAGCACCTGCAATTTGCAACCTTTTTATTTCCAGGTTGGGATTTCTGCAAGATACTTACTTCATTAATGTGCTGCAGATTACCATGCAGTTGTAGCCTAATTGTCTCTATGTTTCTCAGCACAGTCCCTCTGGAACTAAGGGCACAGGGATCCCAGCACTGACAGCCAGGACTTGGATTCTGGAGGAGTAACAGATGTCTTGAACACCCCATGGCCTGGGAAACACCAACATATGCTGCAGCCATTAGTGACTGCTGAGCACCAAGGGAGTCTGGCACGTCGGATTTGCTTTACCTTTGGCAGCACAAGCAGCCCTGGCTCTTCAAAAGACACCAAGCAACATGCTCAACCAAAACACTTGGAATAAATGGCATCATAAAACTGCAAAACCCCCCTGTTGCTCCTTCTCGGTCCCACAGACCCGTTGTTCAGAGCAGAAAGCAAAAGGAAAGAGCCAGCATGTAAACATCTTGGAGGCACTATAAAAATGCACAAAATAAAGGGCAACGCGCCTGTGACCCCTGCCAGGGTTGGCACTTCCTGAGGTGAGGCCAGCTGCAATCTCTGTCCAGTGTCAGCTGGAAGGCCCTGCTACCAGCCAAGCTCCTTTCAGCTCTATAGGGGTTTTTGAAGGATTTTTTAATGAGTTAGACAGGGAACTTCTGAGTTTTTAGATGATGTGACTTGTTTTTCTTATCTTCTGCATAGACAGGAAGGGTGAGTTTGGCTCACATCTTCACTGCATGGTTCAGGAGGTCACAAGATTCCTAGTTACAAGACCTTTTAATGATTTATTGACCAATAAAACACTGCCAACAAGAATAGTTATGTTTTTGACCCAATCCTTAAATATTTCATCTTATGGACTCATGCAACAGTGTAAGCATTCTTAGACAATCATGTTGTGATAATACAAACCTGTAGTAGTGCATTCTAAACTTCTTCTTTAACTTTGTAACTATTTTATTTTTTCTGTATCTTAAACTCTAAACCTCTAAACTTTCCTCTTAACGTGTTTCTGCTTTAAACTATAAATCCAAATTCTCTCTTCTAGCACCAAAATTTGGAAGCCTTTTCCAAGGTCACAGATCAAGTCCTGTGTTTAATTCTATGTTTTGGCTTACAGGCCTAAAGTTCTGAGAATTCCCTGCATTTCAGATTCCAACAAGCTCTGCTGCAACATGTGCTGTGTCTGACCTGTGTCTCAGGTATGGGGCTGCATTCTCCCAAGGGTCACAGTCTGCAAAAAACCCACAAAAACAGGGGTCTCCCATTGCACTCTCTGATAAATGTTCCTTGCAGAAAACAGAGATTATGCCCCTGTAAATGACAAATAGCATTAGGAGAAACTGCTTCCGTTCCTTTAACCTTGTCTCTCCTTACCCAGTGTACCTCTCCTTAATTTCAGCTCTCTGGCCATGACACCAACCCTGTGGTACAGAGAAAACAAAGCTGAAAATGGGTGGCTTTTCTTTTCTTTTGGCTTTGCTGACAATTAGCAGAACTGAAAACCAGGGTACTTTGAGCAGTATAAATGAACTAGAGGATTTGATGGTTGTTTAATGAACGCAAGAACATATTAGAGGGCTGAACTTTTGTTTTGCAATGTGACACTATCATATTTCTTCATAGCTTTATTTCATAGTTTTCCTACCTCTGATTGACTTTAATGCTCTTAGAAGCACAAAAGAAGAGAGAGAAAAGGAAAAAAAATATTTTGTGCACCCTTATGACAAATTAAATGAGAATATTTCTTTTTTCTTCTTCCTTTCCAGATATTTAAAGTTAAGCAGAGACTGCTCCAAAAGTGCAATATGTTCAGAATAAAGCTTACAGCATTTTTTTCTATTATGATCAGACTTGACACCCCAGATGCTCTTTTCTAAACCAAGCCCTTAATACTTACAATGACAGTGCGCTTACAAAAATATGATAAATAAAAAAAAATTAAATTACAATAGAAAATGAAGATATCAGTGGGCTTTGGATGAGCCCAATTGTGGTCAAAATCAAGGATTAAGTGAAACATCCATCTTGTACAGGCAGAGAGCTCATGTTTCACCATTTTAAAAAGCATCTGTCCAGAAGGAGATGGGTTTTGCACAGTTAAGAAAACCCAGATGAATTCCTGGTCTGCAAGAGGTGTTTCCCCAGTGGGTCTGAAACAAATGCACTTGCTTTGTTAGGCCTCAGCTTCCAGCTACCACGACCTGCATCTTGGCACATCCTCCCTCTGCCATCAACACCCCTGCATCCACACATGCTTGTCCTGTACCAAGTAGAACTGTGATCAGCCCCCACAGTGGGAGGGCTTGAATCCCTGCTAGAAACAACACTGACAGCTTTCTTTTTCTCTCACACACAGCCCCCGTGGTTTGCAGTTCTACACCAGCTAATTCCTTGTGATGCTCTCAACACCAACATGATAGCCCAGTGTCGTGGTTTGACATGGAAAAAGAAATTTTTCTCGGAAGGAAGACGTCAATTTGGATATTGACCAATGGAAGGTGGACACGCCTCTGAGAACACAGAGGGGTTAAAAGCAGAATTCCCAGGAGAACTCGCTCTCTTTGGTTCCGGTCAGCGTGCCGTGCACCCAGCCACCGCCGGGCAGGGAAGGGGAGCCATGCGGCCTGACTGAGGTAAGGCTGAAGGGTGGAGGGGCTGGAACCCCCTGCAGATGTATGGGTGGAGAAATCTGGGATGTCTCCATTCCCCCCACAGAGTCTCTCTCTCCCAAGAGAGAAAAAGAGACGGCGGTGGTTTTATCAGCAATTCACCGCGGGGAAGGAGAAGAGCGGGGGGGCCGCAAGGTGCCCAGCCGGCTGTGGGAGCTGGAGCCTGGGCAGCGAGCCATCTCTGGGAGTCGGGACTTTTAACCCTTCCTGAGAAATGAAAGCTTTGTGAAATTTTTCTCCTCCTTGGTTTGAAAAGAGAGGAAGAGAGACAGTTTGGACCCTGGGACGTTAGAAGGAGAAATTCTAGGTGGGAGGAGATGATGGAGTGGCTTTTGGCTGGACTTTTTCTTGGTAGCCACAGACAGAACTGATCTTCTCCTCCAAGAGAGACTGTATTTTAGGAGGATGTCGGTGAGCCAAAGAGACCATGCTTCAGCTGGGAAAAGACAGAAGTGGAGCGAACAGAGAAAAGTTAGGGAGGTTTGTGGTGGTGCCCCCTGTCTTTGCAGAGGAAGAAGAGAAGATCTCTGTTCTTGGATTCTCGGCCCCAGGGGAAAATGGGGGGGACTGCAGTGCCAAAAATGAAAAACTGAATTGTTGTTTTTTCCCCTCTCAGCAGGGCATCCTTGAAAGGAAAAATCCTAAAAGCAGTCTGTCCATCCATGCATTGGTGGTGAGAGCACTGTGACTTTGGTTGGGTGGGGTGGAAGGGAAAAGGCCAGCCTAGCTAAGCTGCACTGTTGGACTGCATTCCAAGTGATTGTTTTTCCCCTGATGTATGCCCATGTTGGGCTGTGCACATGCTTGGGTGGGACAGGGGCATTCAGCCTTTTCCTGCCCCACCAAAATCAGGGGTTGGAAGATTCTACTGGGAAACTTGCGCCCCATAGCAGCCCAAAGATGCCCACCCTGCTGGAAATGGTTCTGAGCACACTGTGGCTGTATGTTCAGGCTCTGATCACCTCTCTGTGCTCTGCTTGCAATTGTTTATCAAAAGGAACGTGAAGAAGCTGTCCCCAAAACATGCTGGGCTATAAATAATGACTTTTCTGTGCCAGCGAGGAGCCATTCAGTGACTGAGCACAGACAGCTGCTGACAGAAGGCTGAATTGTTCAACAGCAGCAGACACCAGGATTAGGTGCATGAAAAGGAGAGGGTCACCACTGGCAAACTTTTTCTCCGGGCGGTGCCATGTGTGACATGGAAGCACAGGGTGTGGCAACTGTGTTTCTTGGGGGGTCTGTGGCACAGGAGGGACTCCTCTCTCCCTCGATGGGCTGAGTATCGATTGTTTGGAGGGTCGAAACCTGATTGGGGTCCAGGTTGAGTCTCACTGTGGTTTGTTGGAGTTGGGTGGTGGGAGGAAGAATGCTTTGGAAGGTTTTCATTTTGAATTTTGTGTGTGGTTTTTTTCTTTCTTTTTTCTTTTATAGTAGTAGCTTAATAAAGTTTTTTCCCTTGTTATTAAGCTTGGGCCTGCTCTGCTCTGTTCCTGATCGCATTTCACAGCATTCAATTGATAGGTTGCGTTTTCATGGGGGCGCTGGCATTGTGCCAGTGTCAAACCATGACACCCAGCTATGTCTCAGCTTGGATCAGACACTGACCCCTGCCAGGCACTTTGTTTGTGGCACTTGGACTCTGGCAACAAAGCAAGGTACACAGCTCTGTGTGGGTTTTTACACACGTACCCACACCCATCCTCTTCTACTTTTTTATCAGTATTCAACAGAGAATCATTTGGCTTTGTGTTCTTTATGGACAAACAATTGACACCTAAGTTCATTTTGTAGACAAAAGGATTTTGTATTCATTTTGTTGACAAACTGTTTTTAAATCATGGAGAAGACTCTGTTTGACAGTCCTGGCACATACTTGATTCAGTGGAGAAAATGCATTCAGTTAACTGTCCAATCAGTTATGTAGACAAAATGAATTTCATCATAATTCTGTCAACTAGATGCTAACTTGCTTAAATTATTCTCTCAACAAAATAAATTAACTTAAAGTCCTTTTGCCCACAAAACAGATTTAAGTGTTTACAGAAGCCTTGTAAATACCATAGTCTGTTAGCTGAGCATGTGCCACTCAAACATTTGGCTCAGCAGAGTCACCAGGCCTTGTCTTACCAGGCAGGGCTGGTCTTGACTCTTTCAGCTCCTCCTGAACTTCTGTGAGGCCAGGCCAATAAGATCACCAATCACCTGGGCTGTAACACATGGAGTCACCCAGAACCCCAGGAGAGACTCTTTTCCTTTTTTTTAATTTAATCACTAGCAACAAGCAGGGAGAATTTGCAGTTAAGTATAGCATGGCTAAACACATCAGTCTGTTCCTCAAAAGAGAGCCTTCATCCTTAGAGCTGAAGTTGATGTGGAGTTTCCATGACAAAACTCCTGATAAAATAGCAACTTAATGAGGGCCTGCAGCTGAGATACCTCAGTAGATTTCATATTGTGACCACGAAACTGTAATTACTGTGCTTTAGATATCATGTGTCTAAAGTCTATTACGCCTACAGAAAATTCCCTTCTGCCTTTTCTGTGGTGCTTCAAATTCAAGTTTGAATTTGCTGCAGGGGGCAAAATGCACCAAGTTCTGGCCAAGACAGTGTAAGGGCAAAAAAAAAAAAAAATATTCCCCTAAACAAATACATGTCCCAGCCTGCAGAAATGTCAGGGGTGACACCTTGCAGCTCAAGTCAAAAATGTCGCTGTCATATGGATTCACCTCTGGAGAATTAAACCCCCTAAGAATTAAACCCCCTAAGATAAGACTTTTATCTGTTTTTAATAAGTTTCTGCTGTACCAACCACTGCATCCCCTATTGTTCAGCTGCATTTTAACAACAAACAAACATAGCGAGAATCATGCCTATGTTTTTAGAGATGCCAGTCAAGGAATTTTTCAGGCTGGTGGAAAAATGAAACTCTTCCATATTCCTTCACTAGTATAAACAGGGTTTTTGTCCTTTGCTGGGAGTTATTTTGGTTACAATGGAACTAAATTCCAGGAGTCTGGAAGGTGTACATTAAAACAAGGAAAATACCATATTAATCTAATACCTTTTATGAGCATGAAAATAATAAAATGCATTCAAATGCAAATGCAGCTGCAGGAATGAACAAAGCTCTATGTTTTTCCATCAGCATCTTCATTTTGCTAAAGACCAGCTTGGTCTCGAGCAAGATGAGTGCCTCTGTGTGTTCAGGTCCAGAACCTGAAAAGCCTGCTTGTGGCCAAAGTCTTACCCAGCATTTGAGCCACTTCTGCACTACCTCCTTGTTTCAACCCTCACTGAAGGACAGAGTGTTTATTAATCCCTTCAAACCACATGTTGTAGCCCCAGGGAGATGAAACCTGCTGCAGTGTCTATCCTGACTTACTGGAATTTAGCAGAGTATCTAAAACTGTGGGATTGTTCCCTACAGCTCCTATGGACAACTTTTTTTTTTTTTTTTCTGTGACTTGATCTGAATATTCCAAGCATAGCAAAAGGTCTAGCAGGGGATTTTCAATGGAATTTCTATGTGCTACACAACTGGTCCTCCTGAATTTCAGTAGATCTGTGTCTCTAGCTGCCACAAAACTCTTTTGACATTACCAGCCTAAAAGAATGTGTTCTGCTGACTATATTTCAAGAAAAAATAACAGTAACCAGCTGGGGAAGCTTGTAAAGAAATCCCTGCAAAAAAGCCTAGAAAATAATCACAAGCATCAGCCTAGTTAGAGGATTCCCTGGCAAGCAGTCGGAGAGCTTTTTTTAGGGAGCATGTGGCAGGGAAATTAGGTGTTCTTTTACTGGTGTCACTTCTGACTCTCATGAAAGTGCTCTCGACCCAGCACTGGCCAAGGCCACACCACTGAATAAAGCTTGAGCACTTCTCAAGTTTTTTGAGACCAGTTTTTTCCTTTGTAATGGCTCTGCATCATGTGTGTCACTACCTTGTCTCCCAAATGGGTCCAGAAGGAGTAATGCATTCGAGTGAAAGAAATAACCCTGCAGGGAAAGCCAGGCACCATGTCTGCCAAGTTTCTTTTTGCAGGTAGAATCAGAGAATATTCTGAGTTGGAAGGGACCCACAAGAATCATCTTAAGTGAATGGTCCCTTCAACACCTGAGAGCAGCACATACACAGGAGTTAATTTAATAGAATTTTAAAAGAATTTTTAATAGAGTTTTTTAAGAATTTTTAAAGCTTGATAGAAGGTTTACATAGCATGTATTTGTATGTCAATGCTTCACTATACACAGCAAACAAGACCATGAAAAAGGTTTTTTCTGTTCAAGAGAGGGGGAAGAGTGGGAAATGGATTTGTAGGGAATTCTCAAAGCCTGACAGAAGGCTCATGCAGTGTGCATCTCTATGCAAACCTGGAGATAAGAAATGCTGACTTAGAAATGCCATAGAATAGGACAAACATTGTTGAGAGAGAAATAGAATGAGAAATAAGTTTCAAAAGATGGCCTTGCAAATAAGACTAGATACTTTGGGGAAATAGAACTATCAAAGAGGCATTGCAGTAAGACCTACAAGGGAGAATTTTAGATTATTTGTTTTAAGGCATTTACAGCATGGTGCAGCAAATGCTGATAGTCCAAGAAATGCTTAAAGTATTGTAATTAAAAAATAATTGTAATTAAGAAATAGTTGGCTTCTGATTGTAGTGGCAGGAATTATAGCATCTGTATTGTCACACCCTTCACATGAGACTGAAAACAGAATGAAAGTTCTTAAAATGCCTCTCAGTTGCCCCATCTCTGGGTCAGAAAAGGGCCTAATCCAACAGTCACAGACAGAGGTGGCTCTCACAAGGAGACCCAGCATGGGCAGAGCAAGGAAATGTGGGAGTGGAGAGCTGAAAGGCACATGGCTCTGTTTGTTTGTTTATTCTTTAACTCAAGTATCTCAAACTCTCCAACACCTTAACTTGGAATTCCCCTTTGTGAAGGAGAACTTCGGAGGACAGAAATGGAAATTTATATATAAAATATACATGAGGAAGGGAGGGGAGGGAAAGGAGTGATTCATTATTATGGCTTACATATCATTACACATTCAAAAATTCCAAGGTAATATATTTTTCTTCATTGCTTGGATAATAAATCATCATTCGATTACAAAAGGGGAGGTCCTGGATGGAACAGCAGCATTTCTGAAAAATACTCCTGGCAGATGAATGACAGGAAAATTTATGGATAATTCAGTTGCCTGACTGTCCTGCCTCCAGGAGAGAAGTCTGTGCCAATATCTAAACCTTTCCAGACAATTCACACAGCAGACACTGTACTTGACAGAGCGAAGTTTTTAGACCTCCCTTGGCTTGATTTTTGTTGTTCCTCCCTTGGCAGCCTGCAGAATATGTCATAGCAATGTAAAAGGTTTAGGAAAAAGCTATCAAAGATGCTACTGAGCCTGTACTAGCAAGACTGTCTCTAGGACATGTCCATATGAAAAATACACTGCTGTGTTCCCCACTTAGCCAGGGTTGTCCAATCAATCAGAGATCTTTCAAGGGTCACTGGTATTTATAAGAGTTTTCAAGTACAAAAAATGACCATCCAGTCCACCATCAGCTTGCTGTTTTCTAGTTTATCTTCATTTCATTTCCCAGGGTTTTTTTTCAAGCCAACTCTTAATATTTTCCCCCTGTATAAGCAGGGTTATTTCACTCCTCAGCTGGGGCCTTTAAGTCATCCTTCATTTTATTCCCATTAGACTCATAGCTAGGTGTAAGCCTGAAAATCTGGCAAGATGTTGCAGGAGAGGGGTGAGGCAGAAGGCAGCCAGCTGCAGAGGCAATCCTTACTGCAATAAGGGCAGGCAGGCAGGAGTCAGGCCCCATCTTTTCTACTGATACTCACATTTGAAAGGAAATTGCTGCCCTCTTTTATGAGCAGCCAAAAGGAACCCACATCTCACCAAGCCTGGCATCCAGCCTTGGAAAAGTGTAACTCACCCCTTGCAGAGTCCCCTGCTTTTGGTGGAAGGGCATCAACAAGCACTTCTTCCAACAGGAGGACAGAGGTTTTCATCTGGGAATTGCCTGTTCTAAGCTGGAGGACAAATTACATCTCTGCACCAGGCTTTGCGTTTTCACACTGCTCAGCTGCCAAAAACCACATTTTGACTCAGAAAAAGTCTTGTGGGAATCCAGGGCTTCCCTCTGGCTGCCCTGGAAGGCCTGGGACCCTGGCAGGGGGTCAGGAACCCCCCTGGACAGAGCCCCCAGAGACACTGTCTGTGATCCCTGTCCATGGAAAAGAGTTTTCAATCTTACAGGATGAATTACAAGCTCTGAGTGTTTTATATGAGTAATAATTAAGTGTGGCACGGGTGCAAAAGTCAAATTTTAGGATTCTAGATTAGGGGTTCAAAGGGGACAAGATGGAGGAAATTGGGTGTGTTTTGTCTTTTTTCTCCTTCTTCATGCCCTCCATGTTCCACTGTAGTGTTGGCATTTTTCTGTTGGTTTAGGCTGGGGACACACTGTTCAATGTAGATGATAGATATTGGCACGTTATTGTAAATATAGCACAGGTAGTTTCTGGTATATAATGTTTGTAACATCCCACTGAGGGCAGAGCCCCACACGCTGCCCTGCAGGACAGAGCTGCGGCAGGGCAGCAGAACATGTTAGAGATAAACAGAATAAACAACCTTGAAACCAGCACAGACTAATTATGGCTTCTTCTTTGGCAATGGGGCAGAAAGACAGAGACTTTCTACAATCTCAGAATCATCAATGCCACAGATTCCGACAAAGTCTTTTTCTTTAGGAGGGCCAACTAAGACAATAAAGGAAGCAGCTGAACATATGGGCTAGGTTCTCTGACAGTGAAAATGAGACACCAACTTCTGAAGCAGACACGGAAAGCCTCTCCTTGCAGGTGGCAGAGTGAAGCAGTGTGTCCCACCTCCTCCTCGTGCCAGCATGTGAAACAGCTCACAGGAATCATGCTCTAGGAATGCCTCTGCCTTAGCAGGGATTATAAGGAGAGCCTGGATGAGTAGCTCATCTGCTGCCATCTAAAGTAGAAGGAAATGGATTCATTACTCTGAAAGCAGAAATAGAAGGCTCTATTTCCTGCTGGTTTCCTGTTTCTGGTGGCAGTACAGAAAGAACAAAGCCAGTAAAGCCAGCATGGTCTCTGAATTTCTCTCTGGGAGATGTTTTATTTCCTACACCAGTGCCCAGATTTCAAGGGTTACACAAGACATGATGCTGTGAAAAATCAAACTCAAGCTTCCTTCCAAACTGCATTCCTATTGGGCACGAGCCAGTACTATACATCCAAAACATTAAAGACCCCCCAAGGCTCCCTGCACAAAGGAATGTGTTTTCCAAAGGAATCACCCAAGAATAACAATAGTTGTGAACCAGTTTGTCTTTTTTTTTTTTTTTTTTAAAGTGAAGACGTTTGGGCAATAACTGCAGTACAGTAACTTCAGCAATGACATGAGCACAACACTCTGATGGGTCACATTATTTTTGGGAAAATCTCAGTCTTCCAGACATGTTGCCATACATGAGATATGTTCTCCAGGGCTATTTTCCTCACTAACTCTTTCAGTATCTTCCCTAAAAATTTAATAGCCATAATTACACTGGGACATGAAATCATTTATGCCAACTTGAACATCTCTTATTAAGCCCCCCACCACTGAGCTGCATTAGGTGTTGTTGAATTCTCTGGACTGTCTTCATCAAGGAGACCAGCAGGGCTGGGAAGAAATCAGGAACTTATCCTTTACCACCCTGTACTGTATTTGGACCCTAAAATCTACATTCCCTAGGTGCCAAACAATACAATACTAATTTCTGTAGAAAAAAAACAAAGCCGTTAAACACCAGTCCTGGAATTCCCTTCCTCTCAAACACAATGCAAAATCCTCAATGCACGTTACCTTTCCTAATTATTGAGTAATTTCCAAAAAAGGGCATCTTCTATTACACTTCTAACCCTTCTATTTAGATAGAGCAGTATGTGAATGTTTTAATCCCTCAGAGTAAAGCAATGATGCTAATACCCTGTGGAGTAAACCAAGAGTGGTTTGCACTGCTCCTTACAATTAGTGCTAATAATTACTTCTTTGTACATGAACTAGTAAAAACAAGATTCCCAAAGCAAAAAGGTGACATTGCCACAGAGAAGTATCTTCTCAACAGAGCCCTTAAGAACAAGCATGACACTTGAAGTTTAAACAAATTCAATTAACATGTGCCAAAGGGTTCTACCAAAGCTTATAGAAGATGTTCTACACACAGTTTAAAGGAAATACATAATCCCAGCCACTTTGGCCTTATTGCAATTGCCTGTAGTTTAAGAATATATACTTCCCTTATATATGCCCTCATCCCCAAATGAAATATCTTCTGTGAAATAAACAAGCATTTTACACATCTCTCCATTACCTTCGGCAGGATTAGGATGTGAGGGTGTTTCACACCTGGTGCAGAAAAGTACTTTGAGTTTTCAGCCAGGCATGATCTGTCAGTGGATAGAAATCTCATCTCTGAAGCCCTGGGGCCTCGGCCTGAGCGAGGTAATATAACAGATTTTATTAGCAGTTTCAGAAAGGTAATCTAACACTAGATTAGCATTAAATGGTCCAGCAAAGTAGACACATGAAGGCATCTGCAAACATCATCCCATGCCTTTGATTGCAGGAATATATGTTTTTTAGGCAAAGAGGCAGTATTTTATTTTGATTTTTTTTATATTTCAGATGCTTTTATTTTATTTAGATGCTTTGAGGGATTGATTTGCTCTGTATACAAACTACTGCGTGCTTAATGTCTTGGTAAGCTCTTTCCCTCATCAAAGCAAAAATGACTGGATATATCATATGACTTGCTAATAGATGACTAGATAAAAGCTAAATTGTAAAATGATCACTGCTGTCTCATGGCTTTCCTAATATGAGAAATGTGATCAGAAAATAATCTGCTACTGAGAAGGCAATCCGAATCCCCTTTGGGGAACAGGCTGCAAGAATACAGCACTGAGGATGATATATTAGCATTTCAATAAGAGCCTGGAATCAGTACAGAGAGTGCCACAGAGGAATAGCTAAAATTTCTTTACCTTTATCTGTTAATATTTCTGGGGAAATTGTAATATTGGGAAATTGCAGAAAAACCTAGCACCTTGCTTAAATTGAATTAGACCTGCAACTGTGTACGACCTGATCAAAGCCTACGGTATATGATTTTCCCAAATTAAAAGCAGAAATTTCAGCCCTGGGTAGGGTTCCTTTGTCAGTGCTACTTGTATATTTTTGGGGTAAAGATTAATACTGGGGTCAGTATTTTCAGAAGTGAGCATTATGCCCGAGTGACACACTGGAGACACCTTAGAGTGGTTTAATGCACTACAGATGGGGCATTCACCACTTACCCCCCATATCTTGGAGGGATGGAATAGCCTCAGAAGCTTTGTCAGAAGATGCCACAAGGTTTTTTGGTTTGGTGTTTCTGTTGTTTTTTGTTGGTTTTTTATTTGTTTGTTTGTTTGTTTTAATGTGCAATATTTATCCTTCATGTAATACCTCAAAAGTTTCTTCCATGAAAACTGAGCAAGCAATTACAGGGATCTGCACCTGTTTTTCATAATAATAAGGAGTTGTAGGGATTTTATATATAGAATGAAATACTGCATAGTAGAGAATTTTAAGATAGTAAACAAAGGAGCTTAGGCAACTTTTTAACGAGCTTGAATGATTTATAGCTTCTCAGGCTCTAGAGACATACTTGAAACTCCAATGACTTTCTGCCGTGGGCACAGTTAATAAAACTTGAATTTCTAATCTTGCATTTTCCCCAAATGAAAGTTTTAGCTAATCAAAACATCCAGCTGATGTACCAAAGCAAGTACCATTGAGTGCTCCAAGTACCCACAAAATAACAGACAGCTCAGGTTACACAGAACCTTCTGAAAGACACATCAAAAGCATGTACCAAACTGTTCCCATTTCCTTCCTGAGTTCCAGTCATCTGGCATATGAGCAAGCCTCTTGGATGCTGTGCAATGACAAAAATTATCAAACACACACATAGTGTCTTTTAAAGGGAAACAAGCATTAAGAATGAATAATTTTTGGGGGAGAAAAATGAAAGTTTGTCAATACTTTTTAAAGGTATTGGCTGTGTTTTCTGCCATGGGGGACTGCATTATATCCCCATACTAAACACTGAGTGAGCTTTGGCATTTGCAAGTTGTGAGATGTGGTCCCTGGAACAGGTGAAGAGTGGAGTTCCTGGCCCATTCTGGGGCACCACCATGCAATGCACATTGTAGAGCCCCAGCCTGGTACTCCCTACACCCATCCTTGGCTCTCAGCATCTCCCTGGAGCTCTCAGGGAGCACACACAGCACTGCATCCCCTTTAAACAATTATTTCCCAACTTGCCAAAGCTCTCCTGTACAGAATGCTCAAACCCCTCCCAACATCCTACCCTATGGCACATGCAGTAGCTCTCCCCCTCTCTCTCAAAGGCACATACCTCTTTCTACAGGAAAAAAAATAAGATTTATTACTTTAGCTTTATGGAAAGCTACCATAATAGGCCAATGAAAATAGCTAAAGTTGTAGCCACTTTGCCTAGCAATTACACATGTGACAGATTCATTTATCTGCTAGTCCAGCAGCTTAATTTACATCCCCACTTAACTGTTAAATCTGGAAGTGCACTTCACTGCAACAGAAGCAGGGACAGCAAAGGCTGGACCCTCTTGAAAGGAAACCCCCTTTAAAAAATACCTCTGCAATTAATTATGCAACAAAACCAGCCAGCAGCAAGCAACAAGAGGGAAAACATCACAGTATTTACATGTGGAAATAAAACATCACTGTAGGAAGAGGCAGATGATGTAGCAGAGTGAAACAGAAACCAAGCTAATATTCACAGGAATTCAGGTGAAGGAGATTTAAAACATCACTTACTAGGAGAACACTGATGAAAATTAATTGGAAGAGATGGAAGCACTACTTCTGCATCAGGAGAGCAGAATTTTTCAATGTCTGTAATAAAATGATGATTTATAACTCTTCAGTGAAGAAAATTTACACACTGGTAAGACTCTGGTAAGGTTTAGATCAGGTCAGGGATTTCCTGATCATATTTTGCTTTTGTCAGAAAGTGTTGACTCATCAAAACCATGTCTGTTATTTACCACTAAAAGTTTGAATGGTGTTTATTTTTGTCTGGATTCCTCAGGTCCTGAATGAAACCTCCGGTCAAGAACAAGAGGAGAGCAGGGTAGAACCAGCAGCTAAAGCACTTGCCTGCTGTGTAAGAGACAAGGATGCTGAGCCCAGGCTGACCCAGGCAAGAAGAAAAGCTGAATTTCAGTGTGTAACATGCAGGCAAATGACACTGTCACAGTGCCACAGTGGCATCTTGCTCAGGGTCTAAGTGAAAAAAGGCACAGTGTCCCACTTGCTCTCTGCATGCAGAATTAGAGGGTTTCCTAAATCCTAGTAAGTCACAAAGAATGCAAAAACAGTCCCTGGTGTGGTGTTCTTACGCAGAGATGAACCAAAACCCAAAAACAACAGCAGACTTACTTGTCCAGTAATTTTAACAAGTCAAAGGAGGGGGTCTACACTTTATTATTTCTTTTTAAATGAAAGCATGGTTCTCATTTTTGGAGGGCATCCAGTAACAACCACTGTAGTGGTTTTCTGTAGTTTGTTTAACTGCTGTGGCTCATAATTCACTGGGTATAGTGCTGGGATATCCTTCAAACAAGCCAAGGGCAATAGCCAGGAGATTTTCAGCACAAAGGCAGCCTGTTTTTGGCATATGGATGAACAACCATGAGTTCAAAATAAGCATTGAAAATTATTGCCCTGCATTCTACATGACAAAAAATAATGTGGTTTAGCAGACATGTAGGTGGATGTGGCTCCCCTCAATCAATTAAGATATAAATACATGGCATCACATGATATTGCACAGGTATCACATCTCATCCCATCAGAGATTGATGCAGAAGTGATCAGACCTGTTGTTTCTACCAGATTTGAGAAGCTTGGGGAGTGGGCTGGAATCCACACAAAGCTCAACAAGGAAGTAAGAAACATGCTTAAACTATTGCATGAATATGAAATTTCCTGATGCAATCTAGACACCTTATCACTTCTGGGGTTAATCACACTTTACCTATTACTGAGAGACAATTTTAAAGACAGACACAGTAAAAGGGTCTTGAAAGGTGGCCTGATATGGCTGAGCCCAACAACTGCCTCTGAAAAAAAAGAAATATTTGGCCATGATGCTGGGGACAGGAGAGTGCAGATACCCTTCTGGAAGTTTTAGCACAAAATCAAAGCCTTCTTGGGAACAGGAACAACAGGAGCACAAAGTTTCTTTAATTCGTGATCCAGGACATGTGGTCTCTCATCATTGACCTTGTTATTCTGATTTTGTACTGCCTAAGGATAACTTTTGCCAGACACATAAATCCTTTCCCAAATGACTCACAATCTCTCAATGTATAATTACTGTAACTGAAAAAAAAAAATTTAATTTTCAATCTTACAAGAAGAATGTTCAAGCTGAGATAAACATATAGAGAAAACAAGTTGAAATCACAAGACCCAAATCCTCCCATGCAGCCAGGTTTGACAGACATCATGTGAGATAAGATCAGGGAAATTATCAGAGGAATTTTATCAACCAACTGGAAATTAATTCCATCAGAAATCATTCTAATTGGCTGTTTTAATGGTAAAACAATAAACATGTTAGGGGAAACCTGGATTTAAAACAAAAATTATAATTTATTTAGTCTATATAGATTTGCTCAGCTGTAAATCACTGATGCATCAGATAATACTTTGCATTTTGTCTTGAAAAATCACACCAAGTAGAAAATACAATTTTCCTGTGTTATCAGGAGTGGCAGAGGCAGCTGCCTCTCTCCTTGTAATCCTCACTAACATAACTGCATAATCACCTCACTGAGGACTGAACCTCAGCTCTGAGGGCTCTGTCTTCTAGTTGTTAGTTTCTAAAAGCACAGGGAAGATCCTCCCCAAGTGGAATTTGCATCACTAATTATTATGGAATAATTAGGCAGAACAGATGCTGACTTTTGAACTCAGTAAGCCTTGCAAAATTCCCAAGGGCTCAGAGTTTTGGTATCACTGACATTTTGCTTCCTTTCATGTGGGAACTGGATTGCTGTCACCAAGAAGGATGTGATGGTATCAGGATTACAGTGACCCACCACATAACCCCAGTTACACTGACCTATCTAAATACCCAGAACAAATGGATCTGTCCTGGTGATTTTTTTTTTTTTTAAGACAGCCTCTACAGTTTAATATTTTAATAGAGACTACCTATGGGTCAATAATATGGCTTTCAAAGCATTATAAATGACAACAGTATTCTTCTAAAATACAGTGCAATTTTTAAGAGATGGATTTGACTATTTTTTTTCCAGTGTAGACAGACACAAATGAAAGGTTTTAAAATAACAAAATCCTTTTGTAAGTTAAGGAAGACTTGCCTACAGTGAGTTTTGCTGTACTTAGAAATACTCTATTACATTAAGCATATCTTGCAAGCAGGAAATACTTTTACAGATGTCAAAAATTGCACTGGAATACTTAATTAAAGACACATTTTTAGACTCAGATGAAAAACCTAATTCAAGTTCCTCTACAAGCCACCTGTCTATGACACCGGCAGAGTTTCATGTTTTCCTCAGACACAGAATTCTAGAATCATGGAATGATTTGGGCTGGAAGGGAGTTTAAAGCCCATCCAGTCCCACTCCTGCCATGGGCAGGGACACTTTCCACTGTCCCAGGCTGCTCCAAGCCCTGTCCAGCCTGGCCTTGGACTTTTCCAGGGATCCAGGGGCAGCCACAGCTTCTCTGGGCACCCTGTGCCAGGGCCTCACCACCCTCACAGGGAACAGTTTATTCCTAATATCTAATTTACACCTACTCTCTCACAACCACACACCCAGTGACACTTCCTGAAGATCTCTGCCAACTGGCCACGTGTGTTTAATGGACAAAAGAAGGGACTAAACTAAGGGTAAATGTCATTTTCTGTGCAGTTTTGTGATCAACACTTACAAGCAGCTTCAGAAAGTCCAAACCAGTGGTTGAGATGAGTAGAGGTCACTGGTACCTATGTGAAGGGAGGGTCAGGACAATTAAAGCCAAATTCCCTTTGGGAAAGATCTGAACTTCTCCCTGGCAGCAAACCACTTAACCAAAGTATGAAAACTGAGTAGAGTGACCTGGCACCCAGTGAGACTGCTCTATTCTTCAGTGGTAAAACTGCTGATGAAAGGCAGTGGAAAAGAATTTCAACAAATGTAGGAGGAGGTGATTCTGGGGAGAGTTCTCTTGGCCTGAGGATGTTTTCCTTTAGGCTATTTTCACTGCCAGGTGTCAGAAATTAGCTTCTTTCTGAAAATGAATCACAGACTCAAATTCCTTTTTCTGGAGGATCCTCTCTCAACAGCTTACACTAACAGTGTGAAGAGAAGAGCTTCTAAGCCACTCGTGAAGTGGCCGTAAAAGGTGGCAAAACAAATATCTGTGTGCTTGTAATGGAGCTAACAGATGCCCTAAAATCAATTTGTCATTGATTAATAGAGAACCTGCGCCTCTGGAAACTCTGCATCAGTAAGCTTTGACTACCCAGCTTGGTCTCCAGGCTCCATTTGTTGCAGAAATAGAAATAAAAGAGTCTTTTGCAGAAACACCTCCTTTCAGTGCCTAACAACCTTTTACTGGGTGGCTTAAGCCATGCATGGGATCATTACATGATCATCATGGGATTCAAGGCAGATAATTCGGTGTGGGACTAATTTAAATTATCAGGATCAAATACCCTAATTGCCATTTTAAAAATACAACTTCTGCCTTGTTTTTGTATGCAATAAATATATGATCAAGTTGTAATTTTCCGAACACTCATATTTCTATCACTCTCTTTAAAGCAGTACTTAGACATTTGCATACCTCCAAAGTTTCCAGTGCCACCTCTAACTCAGAATTTTGGATTGCATGGTTCTAGGTGTACCTGTATTTCCTCTCTGCTCAGGGGCTGTGGGAACAATGGGTTTTCTGGTTCAGTCACTGAAGCACAAAAATACAGAGTGAAAATAAAGATGACAAAGAGTCCCGGATCAAACATTTTTTTTTTCTCTGCAGAAAAAAAAAAATCCCCCCACCAAATCATTTCACTTGACATTCCATTTGCTCTGTAATGAAATGCTTTGTTCCGCATGCCTGTGTGCAAAGGAAAGGAAATAATAAAGGAGCAGATGAGGGGAAAGCTGCTTTTCAGCCAGGAGTGCTGATGTCTGTGGGGGTGACAGCACTCTTTGGGAGGGATTTGGGAAGGGTCTGGAGTACCTACAGCCACCTCATTCCTCTGTGCCATAGGAAGAGCCCAGGAGGGGGGGAGTGAGAAAAATCCTGCACTGCAAACAGAACACTTCTAGTGAAGCGACTGTCCACTGATCTGCTGGAAAAACAGTGCCAGGGGGTAAGACTGGGATTAATTTCACACAATCATGGCATAATCTGAGATAAAAGGGACCTACAAAGATCACTGAGTGTCACCATGCCCTCTCAGACAGCACTTTTCTAGAAGGGCTCAGATCATCTTATGGAAAGGGGGCAATGAGACAGAGCGAGAATTTAGCAGGGTAGAAATCCATTTGGATTTAGGTGAAATGTGCAACTTTGAGCTTGCTTGTGCAAGAAGGTATAGACAAACTTGGAGAAGTTACTGGATCATCTTGGTTGAATGATTTGTTTGATTTTTTTTTTGACCTCTCACCATTGTGGAGGGAAATTTTGAAAATGGCTTTTTATATTTTAGTGGGGCTTGTAATTCTTCTGCTTATTTTGCCATGCCTTTTTCAATGTGTGCTGCGAGCCATGAACAGGGCTGCCAGAGAGGTGGTTTTGGTGCAACGAGAAAGGGGAGATGTTGGAGTCCAGAGCATCCCTCTGGCTGCCCTGGATGACTCGAGCCCCTGGCAAAGACCCCAGGAACCTTGGCAGCAAATGAAAATCACCTGTGGATTCGATTTTAGCCTGTGGGAGAGGCTGCCAACCTTCTATGAGGAATTGCAAGCAAAAAAGGGTTTGAATGATGAAATAAAGAAATTGACACAGGATGGAAAAGTAGAATTTTGGGGGGTTTTAGAATGAAATTCAGGGGGTACGAGATGGAGGAATCTGGGCGTGCCCTAGTTTCTTCTTCCTTCTTCCTGTTCTCCATGTCTCGGTGTGATAGTGACACTTTTCTATTGGTTTAGGATAGGGACACCCTGTCCAACGTAGATTTTAGGTATTGGTATGGGAATTGTAAACATGGTAATTTTGGGTATATAATGTGGGAGCTGCCTGGGGCAGGGAGGAGACTGCCATGGCTTTTATGCTAGCTGGACCTCGGCAGATCAGACAGAAACTATTATAGGTAAGGAAAAATAAACAACATTGAAAACTCAGCTTCACACATTCCAGACCTCTTCTTCAGTGGCCTGGCTGGGGAAAAAGGACTTTCACACTGCCAAGTGACCCCAACACTTGCTAGCATGAGTAAAATATGCTGTTTAATCTGGTAACTGCAGCACTAGTAAAGCTGCCCCAGATGAGGAGAAAGAATGCGAATTTCCAAACAGAAGAGGTAGGAAAGTCTCCTTGAACCTTGAAACAGACAGGGCAGAGTGACCCAGGAGTTCTTGCTGTACTTTCTCACCAAAAAACTGAGTACAAGTGTAACTAGCTGTAAGTGTAACACGAAATCAGCAAAATGAATATGCATGAAGCTATTGTGAAATGCCATGCATATGTAAATTAGTAAAGGGTAATAAAAAAGGATGGGGAGTTCTCAGGGGTGTGCAAGTCCTTTGAAGGGGAGTGATCCCCCACATGTATCCAGCTCAGCAATAAACATAACATCCCTACAAATCTTTATTGGAATTGTGGGGGGTTGATTTTTCATCCATGTTTCAACACACAGTGGTCACAGCTAATAATCAGTGGGCCTGATTGCCACAGCTTTAATGATAGCTCTCAAAAAGTTGTGAAACTTCAGCTCACAGACTCACAGCATTAGGAAATTACATTTTCATTAAAAAGTCGTTTCTAACATCCACGATGAGGAAGGAAGACCTAGAAATGTAATTATCTTTTATCCCAAGAAGTTCACCAAAAGGCTTGATCCCACAAATCACCTCACAGTATGCACAGCACATCACCAGCACTCAGAATTTCTCTTATTAGCCTTGTCTCCTGATCGAACCTCTCACACAGAGAAAGTTCTCTGAATTCCCAAAGTGCACACACAAAGCTCAGAAAAATCAGGAACTCAGAATATTTTGGTTTTTAACTTTCTTCTCCTGCACACACACACATTTTATGTCTGCCTGCTCCAGCAGCTGAAGATAACCTCTGGATAACATGTGACTTACACACTAATGTCTTATCTATTTCTCATTATATCTTCTCACTGTGTATTCTTCTATTCAAAGCAATTATTCAGATAATTTTGTCTTGTTTTACCAGCATTCCCTGTGCGTGCAAACAAACCAAAGAAATTAGCAATTCCAAAGGCTGTTTTGAAAGTCTTATCTCAGCCTCCTCCTCAGATTTGCCCACTATTGTCTTATGGCACTATGCTGCATGAAGGTGCACAAAAACTGGGAGCATTGTCTTTATTTTCCATTGTTACTGATCCTTCAGTAGTGAGAAATTAGAGGGCACATCCAGCCAATTCTTGACATGCTCACAATTGTACAATTGCTCATTTGAACCACAAAAGAGTACATTTGGAAGGTGCTTTTGTTTTATGCAATATTAAGATCACTACATAGTATTTTTTTCATAATGTGCTAAAAAAACCCATCTTTCCAGGACACTGAGACTTCAGTAGTAATTTTGTGATGCAGTATTTTCTCAGAAAATAAATTATTTAAGTTATTTTTTTAAAGAAAGAAGTTTCAGAAAAACATTTTCTACAATTCCTCTTTACACAAAGAATTTAATTCCTCTCTACACACAGCTTTGAGGTCAACAAGTCAAATTGCTCTGACAACATGTGAGGCAGTGCTTAAATTTCTGTTCCTTGTAAGTGGCACAAGACGAGTAAAAAGTTTTTATTACATATATATGAATTTGAAATTGCATTAACTAATTTAGAGAAAACCTATTAGTAATGTGTAAATAACTACTAAACTTTACAAGCAGTGCATATCTTAATGAAAAAAAAGTAAAACCCATTAAAAATAGAGAGAGGAGAGGGAAGAGAGAGAGAGGGAAAAGAGAGAGAGGAAAAAGAGAGAGAAGAGAGGGGAAAAGAGAGAGAAAAGAGAGAGAAAAGAGAGAGAAAAGAGAGAGAGGAAAAAGAGAGAAGGAAAAGAGAGAGAAAAGAGACAGAAAAGAGAGAAAAGAGACAGAAAAGAGAGAGAAAAGAGAGAAAAGAGAGAAAAGAGAGAGAGAAATGAAAGAGAAAAGTAAAAAATAATTAAAAAGTTTAAAAAAGTAAAGTAAAACCCAAACCCATCCCATTAAATCACTGCAGGTTTCACAGAGCTCTGTTTGCCCCAGAGGATGGGCTCCTCCTGAAAAATTTTAAATGAGACAAACCACTGCTACCAAACTCCACTGCTCAAGAGTGAAAGGGGTACAAATACCAAACTTCTTTCCCTGCATTAAATTCTGCACACCTTGGGTTATTTCCACATTCAAAAGGATGTGCAGCAACTAAAAGGAACCACTTTGTTTTCACGAGAGCCTTCATAAGAGGAGGCAAAGAAGCAATTTCCTAAGCATTTTTTTCTGGCAACTTTCCTGTTCTCAGGTCAAATTCAATGCAGAAAACCCATCTGAATAAACAGCATGGCATAGGATGAACTAATACAAATGATTGTTTATTACATTTTACTCTCTCCTCCCTTTTTGATAGGTTTTTAAAGCTAATAATCAATATCCTCATTAAATAGCTGCACATCTGACCCAAATACAATATCAGGTGAAATATATATGCAATAAAGTCTAAATGATCATATAGTTCTGAGAGCTTATGAAGACCTAGGCTGACAAAAGCTTCCACCCCACCCATCTCAGACCCCTACATATTGATATCCATTAGCCCTCACAAACATTACCAGACAAGAGCAGAGTGAAAAGTTGTACAACAGAAAATCAGCATCTTGCTCAATATTTCCAATTAAAATCACTGGTAAAAAAATAAAATGTATAACTGAAATGTGAATATACAAACTTGGATATGTTGCTTTATAGGAAATGATAGCTACAGATTAAAAGATAAATGTGTCTCCAGATGCAAAACCAGAACAATTGCTAGTATTATTTCCACAAGATCAATACCAATCATGCACTGCAGCCAACCAGGAATAGCTGATAACAATCAGGAAGTGCTCAATTCTGCTTTAGTGACAGCAGTGGTAAGCCAATAACTTCAAATGGCAGTTTTTTAAAAATCTAATATTTAGAGAGGCATATAATATGAAATCATTTGTAAGTCAAGATTTTAAGCAGATATGAAAACAGAGCATGGCCCTAGTTACCCTTCAAAAGATATTTTTGCTTGGGTATAGCTCAGCACCGGGAGAGAAAAATCTGTGTCTGTCCATCAAGCCCTACCTGGCATTCGATGACATGCAAAAGCTCTTCCAATGTGGGAACTCAAAATGTCCCTCAGACATTTTTGGAGGTTCCGGGCCCAGGTCAGAAGCATTTGAGACCCTGGCAGGCAGCTGGAAACAGCTGTGATTTTGGGCTTGAACCATGGAATGATTTACCAACCTTGCAGGAAGAACAAGAAGTCACAAAAGTTTAGATATTAGAGTAGAAGTAGTTACAAAGTAGAGGGAAGAATTTTTGAGTGCTGTACAGGGGGGTTTTAATGCTTGTACATGGGGGTTTTAGTTTTGTACATGGGGGTCAGAGGTTTTAAGATGGAGGGATTTGGGCCTGCCCTGTCCTTCCTCTTTCTTCTTCCTTACCTCCATGTTCTTGATGATGTTGGCACTCACAGATTGGTTTAGAGTAGAAAAGCACCATTTAATATAGGTAATAGGCATTGGGGGGAAACTATAAACATTTAACACGTAATGTACCATATAAAAGACAGCAGCAGCCCTGGACGGGGGGAGAGAAGAAGCAGTCGGGAGTCAGAGAGGTTGTCAGGGTGTGTGTGTGCCTCTGCCTGAGCTGCTGAGCAAACCACAGCAGCTCAAGAATAAAACTTTTAGCTAACTTGCAATAAACGGCCTTGACACCGAACAACAGAGACTGCTGAGCCTTTCTTTGGAAGCGCGGGTTGGAGGAGAAGTTTTTCCACCACACAGAACCACCCTGCGAACTAGGGTGGTCTTTGACACTCCAAAACTAGAAACACTGAAAGAATTAAAAAGAAAAGTTCTCCATGGCAGGTACATTTCTGAAAATGTGCCATGGACAGCTGTGGGGAAGCCGTGCCCTGGAAGGAGCAGTCGGAGCCCTCTGTGCTTTGGTGGTCTCTGTTCAGCAGCTTGGGTAGGAAGCAGAAGTGGCAGGAGGGCTACAAGCTGCAGTACCAGACTCCTGAGCACTGAGGGGTTTGGTGTGCCCCAGAAAAAGCCCAGAGGACAAGGAAGATGCAGTGGAAAGCTGAACATCTTGTGGTTGCTGTTCCAACATAAAATTTCTACAAGTTTCTGTGCCCACACCAAGCATAGATAAGACAAGATCTGGTCCCTGGTCATGTACAAAAAAAGATGGAATGAGTGACATTAATGTGGGGAGAGTGGCAAAGATCAAGGCCCCAGGACCCTTACATACATATTTGCACATGCTTGGGATCTCTTTCACTCATTTCCCTCCCTCTGTATCTCTGGATTCTAATGCTCAGAATTTCTCAAAAATATAACAATAAAAGTATTTGAAGGGATTTTTTTTTTTTGAGAGGCCAAAGCAGCTAAAAAGTATTCCAGTTTTTGACCACAAATCTGTGTAGGCAATATTCACTGATCATTACTGTTACTCAAAATTTTCCCTCTCTATGACGATGTTCAGGTTTGGGTTTTGTTCTGTCAGACTACGCCCATTCAGACTGACATCTTCTGTGAGAGCTGTTGTATGCAGCCTTTTTGTCTGGAGGAAAAAAGGGACTGCAGTTTAAACAGTGTGGTTATTTTCAAAACTAAGTGTGGTGGGGATAGGAGGAAAACTTTTTTTAAGGATTGAAAAGTAATAGCAATTAGTGGGGAAATGGTTCTCTTCCCTGAAGAAAATTCTGTCATCACCATACCAAAGATTCAACATCCTGCAAAACACCACTACAGCAGGGACATACAGCCCACTTAAATTTTTCAAAGATATGTGAAGTTTTGGAAATAAAGCACGGTGATTTCAGAGCAATCTAACTTCTAAATCCTGACCAACTGTGATTAAAAAAAACTTAACTAGCTACATAAGAGACCCATGTCCAACAGAAATTTTTAAAATCATTTTATGCTGCTGATACTGTAATATGAATGATGGCTGTGCTAATTAATCCCATCTCAAACATTTGATGGAGAGCTTAATTTGCTAAATCCCAAAGACAGGGGCTCAGAGTGTGTGTGTTTCCTCAGCCAGCTCTCACTGCAATATGCAGTCACAACCATGTAAAATCTGCCATCAGGACAATTACATTTAGACTAAAATATATTTCTGAGTTTAAACCTGACTGCCTTCTGGACTTTTAACTATTCTGTGGCTTTCAGGCTTTTCTTTGTAGCCCAGAGATTTTGTCTCCTTTTGTTCCCAGCCTGAAGTTTGAACATTGATCACTTGTCTCTGGGAGCTGGGATGCACAAAAAAGTCTCTGACAAGACTTTGCACATATGAATGTACAAAACCACTCTAAAAATATGCATAAAGAAAACTATTGAGGCATCAGCTTTCCCATACAGCTGCAGATTAAACTTCTCAACATAAAAGCCACTTTAGCCATGTTTTTTTGGCAGCAGAGACACAACACTTTGCTTTCAAATACTCCAAGAGGTGAGTGCTGACATGGTGCATATTCCAATCATCCATTCCACACTGGGCAAAAAACACCTCAGCCCTACCAAGGGCTGCAGGGGCATCATCCTGTGAGAGCCTCTCCACATCTCCTGGGTGCATGTGGGATCAGCCACACGGGCAATAATGCAAACCACAATTCAAGTGTTTCCATACAGATATATTGGAATATAAGCAGTGAAATCAAGAGATTTAATATGTCTGGGCAGCATTGCTACCCAGTCACTTGGCAATATGAACCATTTCTGAGGCATGAAATGCCCAACTGACCTTGAAGGCAAGAAGCTGAGGATTTATGGACAGGAACTAACCCAGAACACCTCACACTGGCTGAATTTTATTTTGACTCTTGGAAAGTATGGCAGATCCCTCACATATGATAGCTGCTGCCTCCATTAAGTGCAGCAACAGCAAACAAATTGTTTGGCCTGCCATGAAAACCCAGAGAGGACGGCCATAAAAAAATAGATCTCCATTTAATTGTCAGTGATTTGCAATATCATCAGGCTCTGAATGAGTCATTTCTCCAAGTTGTAGCTGGTACAGGACACAAGATGATATAAAAATGATCTGGAAGGCACAAGATAAGAGGGATAAGGGTTGTCCAGAGGGACTGGAAAACCAGCCACTGGTGGCTCCAGGCACTGGTTCCCAAGGGCTGTGCTGACACCCCAGAAAATAAACATTTCCCACCAGTGCCCTCCAGACTGGGGAGCAGCAAGCACATGGCCAGCAGCGCTCCAACCCTTGCAGAACAGGGAAGGTACATCCTGAACATCTGGAAAACCCTGAGGAAAAGCACTGGGAGCTGAACAGTACATGCAAAACCCCTCTCCTGCTGCAGTGGGAGAGGGGCAACAGCAGTGTGAGATTTCTACCACTGTGTCATGGATGCTGCCATTTCCTTAGGGGGCTTACGTCCACCCCAAGAAAACACTGATGACAAGATAGCTCACTCCCTCTCTCTCCACAAGTGTCTTCCTAGGAAGTAGGAAGTACTGCAGCCAATTCAGCACTTAATTGGCATGGGGAGATAGCAGAGTGAGAAAAAAAATGGCTGCAGAGTGAAGCTGTTGAAAGCCCTTTGAAGATAAACCTCAAAAAGAACAGAAGTCCAGAAAGCAAAACTACCTTAAAGAGGAGTAAAGGGAAAGGTTATGAGCAATTTCCATATTATTTCTCATTTTTTACTGAAACCATCCCAAAGCCAGAACTGCTGAACTATTTATTCAGCTGCAAGAAGAGGTGTTCCAGCTGAAGGCTGCAGGGAGCCCACCACAGGGGCATGCATTGGGCACCGGGTAAGCCCAGGAAGGCAGTGCCATCTGCAGGGCTCAGGGAACACTCACGACTCTCAATTTGTAGAAAAGCAGTAAAACAGTTGCTGCCGTGGAGGGGTGGTGAAAGAGCACACCCCCCTATGCACTGCCCAACAAATAAAGCACATCACATCTTCTGGAGGAAATTACTACGAGCCCTAACCTGATAAAAACTCTTTCAGCAGCAAAAAAACAAGATATGACATGCCACTGCACAAGCAGCAAGACACCTTTCAAAGCACTCAAGTGAGAGGAATGAGTTAATTTTGATGTCAGATCATCTGGTAAGCCACATCATCAGCATTTAGGGAAGGCAGGACATGGTACTTGTATGTAAAAAGGGGGGAAGCAACAAAGATCTGGAATGGCCTCACAGGGAGGGTCAAATCAGAAACCTCCAGGACGAGGGACTGCAAAGCACAGTGCTTGTATTAAGAAAAAGCTTTATTTGATGACCCAAAACATCTTCATGAGTTTTCTATCTGTTTACATGCAATGTGTGCATCATAGAACAGATTTGGGAAGAGAAGGCATTCCCTGGAAAGGGGAGATTCACTTACTAGGCAGTGTTAGCATTGGAAAACAACTGGCTACGTGGCTTCCTCACCATGAGCATGGACCAGGAGATATTTACTCACGTGCTTTTTTCCTGCACTAACACACAGCTTTAAAATATTTGTCTTCCACCAGGCTTTTGTTAAAGCTAATTACCAAACAGTTTTTCAGCCTGTTGTGTATTTAGATGCAGTGTATGTAGAGCCTAACCCCAAAACAACAGGTCTTCTGATGCTTTCCCATCTAAATAGAAAAATACATCTGCTGCCATGTTGTTATCAGGAATATATATATATATATATATATGTTCATTCTCTATTCTACTGTCCACTATCCTGTTGAATTTTGCATTTCATCTTTTCAGGGAATGCCTGAGATTCAGAGATCTTGGTATAGTGAATCAGGGTAGGGAAACATTTCAGTACACAAATTCACCCAGCTGAAAGCAGTGCTGAGGTTACAGATTGAGCCAGAGGGCTGGAACAGTCAGTGTTCTTCAATGGCAAGGGCTTGAAAAAGACCTCTCTATTAATTGCAGATAAGTACATTATGCTTGGCTCCACACTGGGTTGTCTACCAGGCAGGTAACTGAGTAACTGCTAAGATAAATGAATCACACACCTCTCATCATTCGAAGCTTTGCCCATTCATAAAAGCCAGTCCAACATTTTTTAATATAGTTCTGTGCAAAAACAATTTACTGTTAACTGAAGAACAGGGGCTTTGCTGAAAACCAGCAATGAAACAGGTCTGTTGCTGTGCACACACCCCCCACAGTAACACGAGCTTATTAATTCTAGCCTACCAAGCTCTTTGAATTTGCAGAAAACCATTGCCTGAAAACGCTATTATTTTCCTGAAAACAGCATCTGTTGTTTTCAGTGTGAGCTATTCACTGTCAGAAACAGCATCTGAGCATCCCTGCTCTCTGTTTCTGGGAGAATCACCGCCTCCACAATAACATTTGTTTATTCCCTGTGCCAGAGCAACTGTGGCAGTGAGAGGTCAGTACCCTGCCACATCACCTTACCCCATTACCTGCGAATCATGCGAGGAGGTGTAAATTACAGCTGGCCCCTCACATGTGCTTGACTAAACACAGCCTCCTGAAAGCAAATTTTGATCTCCACGGGCAATTAACAGCATCTCCCTGGAGTGATGGGTTCTCGATGGGCTGGGAGGATGCACACTGAACACTGCACAGGAGCTGAGGTTTAATTGCAGGGCCAGACTGCTGCTTCCACAGCCCTGGCACTCAGCTGGAGGGCTGGGGACAGAGGAAGGAGGGGTGACACAAAGTTCCTTGGGCTCCTGGTGCCCGTTCCCACCATCCCACTGAAACACTCCCTTCCCATCCTGCACTCCATCTGTCCTGCAAAATGGAAAAGAGACATGGGCTGTTGATGATTTCAGAAAGAAAAATGCCAATCACTTGGTTTTTAAAATTTTAAAAGTTTAATAATAATAAAATGGTTATAAAAATAATAATACAATTAAAGTTTAGAGTTAGGACAATGACAAGATAATAAAAAGCAAAGAATTATGGACATCCGGATGCTCTCGGACACTAAGTCATGAAAAGCATCCCTTGTGAACAAAGGAATCACCCTTAAACCAATACACTTGTTGCATATTCATACATCCTTCATGGTTATGTATACATTCTATTCTAAACAAGAAACTCTGTCTGTTGTATGTCAACTGTTTCCTTTAATCCCCTGGCATCTTCGAGTCTGAGCAAGGCCTGAAGAAATTAGTTTCTTCTGATAAGAAACCATAAATTCCTCTCCTTTTGAAGACTTAGGTGTTCCTCAAAGCGAGTATCTCATTCCTAAAAAAAAACTTCCCCCACATATATAGTCTCTATTTTAAAATTATGTTGGAACCTAAAACTATATTTAACACAATACTTAAGAGAATTAATACAGCATAACTTTCTAACATTACACATATAATATTAGTTGTAATATTTGTGAAAAGCCAATCATAAAATATGCATTTTTCACAGCCATGAAAGCACCTATGGAAAGCACTGCTGGAAACTTTCACAGTCGCACTCTTTGGAAATCAGACCCAGGCAGACACACAATTGTCCCCTGAGGAGCACATGAAACATGAGTGGCTGCAGCCTTCTGGTGAGAGACAATGGTCCAGGACATCCACAGGTAAAAGCTAAGCTGTTCATTACAAATTCCAGCAGTGAATTCCCAAACACTCCTGTGAAAAACGCCAGTTGTATGTCAACTGTTTCCTTTAATCCCCTGGCATCTTCGAGACTGAGCAAGGCCTGAAGAAATTAGTTTCTTCTGATAAAAAGCCATAAATTCCTTTGGAATATTTAGGCGTTCCTCAAAGTGAGTATCTAATCTGTTAAAAAAAAAAAAAAAAAAAAAATAAAAACAGAAAAAAAACTTCCCCCCCGCCACATAAATAGTCTTTATTTTAACTACTAAAATCTTCATTTTAACTACAAAAGCACAGCTAATGAATATAACATAATACATATAGTAACTATCTGCGTAGAGCCATATAATATGCATTTTTCACAACTCCCATGACAGAGGTCCAAGAACAGTCAGCAAGCATGACAGGCAGAGACAACAGGACTGGAATTCAATTTTCACAGAGTGAGTAAAGCGGGCAACATGAACTTAAAGTTTTCTGGAAGGTCTTTCTTATAAAATAAAATTAAAAAAAGAAAACCAGAAAAAAAGTAGTAACATGGAATGGGAATAAAACAAAAAAACCAAAAAAACCTGGAAAAACAGAGCTCTGTGCCAACTGCAAATATTTACCACTAGCAAGAGACTTTTTCATGGTGATTAAACTAGCAATGACCATCATATTAGCACAGTAAAAGTCAGAATTATTACTTTATTTAATTACGTTACTATTGCAGATGTAGAGGGAAAGTTAATACTTTACCATGCAAAAAGAAGATATAGGTTCTGTGACGAGATCACACACATTCTGCTGTGTATTGGAAATATTAGAGATTGTAAAAAGAGGGCTGATGGGAGGGAAGGTAAGGAGGAGGAAGATGGAAGTAAATTAGAATGAGGTTGAAATATATTAACTAATGCTGGAAAATAATTTTGGAGCTGTAATACCTCCTCATATTAACAGTTTTCAGGGTAGCTATTTTGCCCAGCCTCAGGCAGCAGTAATGAAGGAAAAGGAGGCTATTAAAAGAAAAAAAGGCAATGGAACCCCATTTAATACTTGGTCGGAGTATAAGGAAAATGACAGGAAACATCCTTGGAGTCATGCCCAGCAACAAAGAGCTGAAAGGGAGGCAGACATGGCCTCTCATGAACATCCACCTGCTCAGCTCTGTTCTCTGAATGCTGCTGGGAGTGTTCTCCACAAAAAAACCCCACTAGTGTAGGCAGGAGCCACTTACCGCACAGTACCATTTTGAGATGCTCTGCAGAGTCAGTACCCTCTCTCCCTAGGGTTGTCAAGAGAGAAAGCAACAAAAAAAACCCCCCCAAAACTCCCAGAATTTGGCCCTGAACCACAATATATTAAAAAATAAACAGATTGTTTTAACAGGTGTCCCATAATACAGCAATAGATAAAAAGCTTGATTCTCTTTCCACTTGCACAGAATTAACACTTTTGGCATTTGTGGAGTAACAAGAGTCTTAAACTCACAGACTCTAACAAAAGATTCAACCCAGAATCTTAATTCAACCCAAAGTCTTAAGCTCACAGACTCAAAGGATTCAACCCAGAATCCATGGTAGTTTTTTTTCAAATGAAGAGGAAAGAGGGGGAAAAACATGACCAAGAAGTCATATTCACACTTAGAAGCTGCTATGTGTAAGAAAATTCATGAGGTAAAGACAAACTGGTGACAAGAGGGAGAGAATTGCCTGACAATACCCCCTGCATCCAAACGCCACCTCTGCACACCAAGAGAATTAACTGCTGCCTGAAATCCCCTTAGTTTACTGTGCTAAGAAAGAAAATCACCATAGTGCTCAGATCTGCACAGGGGAAGTGTGGGAATCCAGGGCTTCCCTCTGGCTGCCCTGGGACACTGACAGGGGGTCAGGAACCCCCCTGTACAGAGCCCCCAGGACACTGTCTGTGATCTCTGTCCATGGAGAGGAGTTTTCCATCTTACAGGATGAATTACAAACTCTGAGTGTTTGATATGAGTAATAATTAGTGTGGCATGTGTGCAAAAGTAAAATTTTAGGATTCTAGATTAGGGGTTCAAAGGGGACAAGATGGAGGAAATTGGGTGTGTCTTGTCCTTTATCTCCTTCTTCATGCCCTCCATGTTGCACTGTAGTGTTGGCATTTTTCTGTTGGTTTAGGCTGGGGACACACTGTTCAACATAGGTGACAGATATTGGCACATTATTGTAAATACAGCACAGGTAGTTTCTGGTATATAATGTTTGTAACATCCCACTGAGGGGCAGAGCCCCACACGCTGCCCTGCAGGACAGACCTGCGGCAGGGCAGCAGAACATGTTAGAGATAAACAGAATAAACAACCTTGGAAACAGCACAGACGAATTATGGTTTCTTCTTTGGCAATGGGGCTGAAAGACAGAGACTTTTTATAATCTCGGAATCATCAATGCCACAGATTCTGACAGGGAAGGACCAGGTGCCAGGATCTGAAACATCTCTCTTTTGATCTCTTTTGATCCCTGCTAGAGAGCCGTGTCCTCTCTGGTCCCTAAGCAGGTCCCTCCATTCCTCATTGCCTCCTTGAGCTGGTGGCTGGACTTGGACCTGAAACACTTGGCAAAAAAGACAGACAAAACCAAAGCAAGGTGCAAAGTCATGCAAAGAACCCAAATACGGGTAAAGTCAAAGAAACAACATTTGGTCTAAAAAGTGATTTTTTTTTTTCCCTCTCGAATACAGGACTGGGCATAGCTGTCACAAGCACTCTTGCTACCCATAACACCCATCCTTACCAGAGAGCCCTGCTGAGTTCATGCCAGGTATTGTTACTGCAGGATCCAAGTAAGATCTCAGCTCTTGTCTTCCCCAGAAGCTCAACAATTATATTAAGTGATTGGTTTTTACATGCACCGAGTTACCTGGCAGAAGATCAGGAAACCTGTGAGCAGCTCAGAGTGGTTTCTCCTGCACAAAGCCACATCATTATTACAAGAATGACTGAACCAGTTGGGTCACATGAATCGCAGCAAACTTCTCCTAATCCCTCAGAACAGGCCCATGAACCCAACACAAACAGTCCCTTCCTCCTTAAAGCTGAGCTTTGCACCTTCTCTCCCTCCTGCCTAAAAACAGAGTGGGCAAGTGACTGCCAAGCTGCCTAACACAGCTTAAGTCAAACCCTTTTCTTCAAAATTTAAGAGGACCTTCACTGATCCTCAGAGCTGAGCCCTAAAGAGCACCAGGGACTGGGTGTGGCACCATCCCCACCACTCTGGTCCCAGACACCCGGCCAGTTTTTCAAGCAGGAAACAATGCATCTGTGAAAGCCTTGAGCAGTCACTTTCTCCAGGAGAATTCCATGTGACACAGTGTCAAAGGCTTTACTGAAGTCTAGGTAAATAACATCCACAAACTGAGCAGCAGAAGTCAACCTTCTGCTTTTCTGGCCAACTCTCCCATTCACAGCTTTGTTGAGATTATAGATTTCACCATATTTTTAGACTAAAGCTGTCATTTCTTTGTAAAAAATGAAGTAAACATCTGTTTCATTTCAGCACATGTGTAACTCTAAATAACACAATGACCCAGAAGAATCAGAAATATCTTAGTCATCAATTACCCTGGTTTTGCTGTATCTCACCTAGGTCTTCATCATCTAAGGCTTGGGGATTTTAAAAAGTAAATTACATATGTTTAAATGTTCGTCATACCAAACTGAAAAAAGACCCCAAAAAATACTGAAATGAAAAAACTAAGCAATATGACTCATGACAGACACCAGATGCAGCCTTATCACACTGCTTTAGCACTGGGGTAAACACACTGACAGCTGTAGAGACTCTGATGATCCATATTTATGTCAGCAGTATCCAGACAGAATGGAACATGTGCAGTTTGTGAGCTGAAATTTTCAGCCAGCTCCTCCCAGCTGCCTTTAACTGGATCCAGAATTAAGTGTTGTCAGGAAATTCACTCTTCTGAAGGTGTGCTAACACTAATTTGTCAGAATTAAGTGCACAGGAAATTCACTCTTCTGAAGGTGTGCTAACACTAAAGAAAGATTACAAGCTTCTAAATGGCTTAAAGATGCATTTATGGGCTCTTCCCTATCTATCAAAATGTTTGGGAAGGCCTCTCCCCCTGCATGGAGGTTCACACAAACACTACCACACCTCAAAAAATTTACTTTCAGCACTAGCTCTAATAAAGCCAATAGTGCACTCAAATTCCCAGCAGTGCACTCATTTACAGGATCATAAGCTTCAAGAGCCTTTTAATTTTTTACCAGAGGGGGATGAAAATCCAGAGAAGTTGGTTTCCCTGGAGCTGCTTACCTTAGCCCTGGAATTCAACATGGAAACAAAGAAAAACCAGCTCAAGATCCAGGGTCAAAGCTGACCCTCACTGCTTGCTGAAATCACCCAAGCACACCAAAGTTGACTGTTCATGCTGAGAAACATGTTTGAGGAGAAGACAATATTTTTGCCACTTTTGTCCTGAAAGAGGGTCACCATAGTCATTAAAAAAGACAGAACATGCCAACTTTACTCTGCAGAAACCTGTCATTAACTCAGCAGTGCTGAGGGTTAACAGTCTCATCACCAGCATCCAGAGCAGAGAAATGCACACCCAACATTTACTTTTTTTTTTTACCTCAACATCAGAGCTTGAGGGCTTTGCACAGGACATGTGCACATGCTTTGCTGTCAGCTTTTCACTGCTGCACCTGGCAGAGGCAGGAAAAAAGGAACACAGATCCACGTCACCACTGCTCCAGCTCTTGGCACAAGAGCTACTTGGGCTATTAATCAACTTGCCATCTGGCCAAGCAGCAGCTAAGAAACGATGCAGAGATAAAGGGGTAGAAGATGTTTTCAAACTCATGTGCAAATTTCTGAAGTTTGCATGCTCTTGTCTGAATAACCAGCTACTTTTGTCACTTCCTTCACTGTCCTTAGTAAACTGGGCCTTTGCATTTCAGTAGAATTCCCAAGGACATCCTTATAAATCCTCCAAGGGATGAGCCCAGGGCAGGGCCATCTCCCTGCTCAGTGTGAAGTAACAGGAAAATCTCCTTTGGCATGAACATTGTGGGAAATCTGAAAGTTCTATCTTTAATAAGCATCAAAGGCCCCCACAGATGTTGGAGGCCACATAACAGTAACACTCTCCAGCTGCAATGCACTGACCAGGAAACTTAAACCCCATAACTGACAATGCTGGATTCTGAGGCAGTGGGGACTGACCAAACAGTCCAGAGGAAGCACAAAAAATTATGCAGAGCTCATAGATCACTTATTCTACCTGAGATGCTGGCTTGTGATCCAGCATCACTCAGCTGCCTTTAAAAGCCACGCTGTGTAGGATCTGAAGGTGTTGTCCTGCCATGCCCACAGGTGGGTTGTGCACACACAGCACCCTGACACTGTCTGCACACAGAAAATGCGTTTCACCTGCTCTCTCAGGCTGCTTTCTCACCCTCAGCTGCACAGGCACACGTGCCATACTAAAAGCTGACAGACCTGCTTTCTTTCTCTTGCTCTTAGCTCATCTATTTCACCTTCAGAGCCCGCTAATGAGTAGTGCCACTCTATCATAGAGACACTCTCCTATGGGGCATTAAAATCACCCAGGGGCAGCCTCTCAACAGCTTCCTGCAGGGTCTGAAACTACCACAGATGTCTGAAGACATGAGACTTGATTCCAGATTCATTCACATTAGATTTACTCTATTTAAATTAAGTTTACTGATGTTGATAAGTGTTGCTCCAGATTCACATGGCTTACAAAATGAAGCTTTTCAGGTAGTGATTCACACTGAGTGAATCCACTTAGCTATGAAAAAATCTATTTTAATCTATTTTTATGACAAATTAAAAGCCGTTCATCATATCACATCCAGGCTGAAGAATCATCAAGGCATAATAGCAGAACCTCTTTTTAAGAGCCATATTCCTTAAAACTGGCATGGCAAGAGATTAGAAAAGAGCCTCACCCATGAGAGGCTGCCTCTGTTATGAGATGTTTTAAATGAAGGACTTTTCCCTGTAAAGGTTTGAACTCTTTATGACAGACCATAAGCTATGTCTTTCATCTTCTGCAGCTTGAGAATGTCCCCTGAGGATTGAGGTGCTGCCAGGGAATTCAGCAAGTTGGACTACAAAGGTCAGATGCTCAGCTGGGATAACTCATAGCTCAGCTAACTTCCATGCAAGTACAGGTGAAGACCTTGTTGGAAGAGATGTCATTAGCATTGCAAAGAGAGGTGCCCAGGAAGAAAAATGTCAGCTAGCTAAAAACAAATTTCTTCCACTGCAATCCCTGCCACGCTGGCAAAGCAGACAGCGACTGGCACGGGCATGCTCTGACCCCAGCCTGCTCTGCTTGCAGAAAGGAATTTTGTTTGGGACCACCTCTTGCTGAGTGGCACTTTGTGATTTACTTCCTCCAGCTTCTGGGATGCAGAGGAACAACAGCAGAGCAGTAAACAAACACACATGCGAGTTTATGTGATTGATATGCTTGACAAGAGCACAAACACTCCTAAATAAGAGGACCAAAGCTGCATTTAACCAAGCTCAGCTCTGAATTCTGCAGGATCCTTGCCTGCCTGTGTGCTGCCACCAACATCCACCCTGTTCCTGGGTCATCCTCCCCTCACTTGCCCCGGCAAAAAGGAGGCAGATCCACAGTAGATGCATTTGAGCTCCCCAATTACTTTACAACCCCAAAGGTAAATTCAAACCCATGGCACTGCTTCCACCTGACACCACCCTGCCTGATATAGAATCTTGCTTAAAAATACCACTACAAAGCAGTGGTGTTTGGCCAGGAGTTCTGTGTAGCCAGCTAGAAAATACTGAGATTTTAATAGTGGGTGTCATGGGACTTTCTGAAAATCTGCCCTTTGGAACATGTCAAACTGAGCACCCAGAATTTGAAGCACTCAATATCTATCAGCCACTTTAAAATGCTGGCCCTTGATTATGAAGGAGTACAGCTGTACAAGAAGAGACAGAAACTCCTCATGGGAATGATTTGATCTTCAGATTAAAAAGGCAAGAGCCCAGCAATATTTACTTATTTGGCTTTTAAACAAACTTAAGGGGCGGGGAAAAGAGGCTGTGGCTAGCAGCAGCAAAGAATAAACTTCTCATTAGTGGGTTGTGCCAGATTCTTCATCTAAAAGTAGTTTGTTCAGCAGCTTTTGAAAAAAAACACCGTGTTTAATTGAGATGCCACAATATATGCAAAAAGCACAATCAGGAATATTATGCCTCTCTTCTGCAATAGCCATATTTCACATGCTGCTTGCTGAATCTGATCTTGGAGTAAAACTACTTTACAATATTAGAACAAATGGGCTAAATTGAACACAAAATTAAGGGGTTTCTGCCACCCCCTTCTTTTCTGGGTATGTCTCAATAAAAAGTAGAATTGGCACCAGTTAATATTAATTTACAGAATTAAAGAAGGAATAAGGTAATGGACATAGAAGATGACAACGCAAAAATCTTAAAAGAGCACTTGGCAATTGATTTAGTAAATCCAGCTTTGTACCTATAAAACACAAACAAAGAAACCTCCCATTTTCTTTCCTAGAGCTACTCCAGTGGAGATTGACACAGACCTTCTCCAGCTCTTAGAGGTGAAAATTGCTGCAGGAGACGGTTGTTTCTGTGTTAAAGTTATTTTTAAATGATGGCTTCATTTGTGGGAACAGAGGTTGATGCTGTAAAATAAATAAAAAAGCTCTTTAACTGCACCTTTCTGAGGGCATCAATAGTTTGCATCACAAGTGTCTCATCCATTCAAGAAAAACTGCAGGTCATGTTTCAGCTGAGCTGTCTTTTGCTGACATTTCCCAGCTGAAGGCTCTAATAGACCAAGTGGAGGGAATTTTCATGTATTTGTTGCCAGGGTGAGCTTTTGTATAGAGGATTTTGGGATGTCACATAAATATTGCAGGTTCTTATTGATTTGTAGCACAGGAACAATTCATGCAGAGAGCAAAGCAAGTCCCTTTACACCAATAAAGCCTGGCATTGTTTCTTAGCTGGATTAAAGTGGAGTCACTCAAAGGAGGAAAATCTATTTCATTCTTTACTGATAAAAACAGCTTAAGGAAATTATCTGTTTTATCGTGGATCCACACCAGCCTGAATATCTGGCAACTCTGTCAAGGTGCACTCAGCATCACCCTGCACAGCCCAGCTATGGTGTGTCTGACCACACCTCTGTGGCTCTGAGGGCCTAACACTTCTCTCAGAATCAGGACACCCTCCATGGTCATTTCTGGTACAGTGACCATTTCCCAGCCTTTATTCTCCCAGTAGTCCTGTGATTTCCTGGCTCTATTCTGTCAGGCTGATGAACAAGGGACATTATTAGCTGGTGGACTAACAGCTTTACCAGAGGAAATTCCTGAAAGAATCCCTCTCCTGTGTCCCTTGCCCATGAGGTTTCCTAGAGGAAATGGCAGCATGGCCCATTACAAACACACATCAGCCGTGTCAGCATTTCTCAGCTAATCAAATTAATCTCTTAGAACAACTAAAACAGCTTCACAAGAGTATTTGCATTCTCAGGAAAACCTGAGCTCAACTTCAGATGTCTGGAGCTTATGTGATTTTACAGGCATTCCTCAGGTGACTTGGATCATAAGGCTTTATCATGAAGAGGCAAAAAAAAAAATCAATTTTCTTTTGTAAATTCTAACAACAAGGGTGGCCTGGGACAAGTAACAGTTGAAAAGAGATGGGACAAGGGGAAGTAAGAGAATACCTGATAAACATCCCAAATGCATTTGTGCTATTATTGAGCTTCAGGAATGTCTTCTATGTCTTCTGTGCTTTTATAACACTCCTGAGGAAATCAGATTTACCCTTTTGGCAGCAACACACCAGTGCTAAAGCTATCCTGCTATACACCACACCAGGTGAAGCACTATCCACAGCAAGGGAGGCAGGGATGCACCAAAGGCAAGGACAGGTAACATCCACAGCAATAAAGCATTTTGTAAACATTTGCAGATGTGCTTTGTCGTGTGGAAAAGAATGACCAGAATGGGGTTTAAAATGCCAGGCTGATTTCTGGCACTGCACCAAGCTGGCACCTCTCCCAGTCCTGTTCAATCTGGATGTTTATTAGGCCGTAGCTGTACTGTAATTAGTGATTATACAACATACTATCTGCTTCAATCCCCCAGCCCGTTTTCTGCATTCGCCACATTCTTGATGTTTCTTCTGCCCAAATGAGCATCCTTTTTGGTAGCCACCCAAACAGGGCTGACACCCAGCTTGTTGCTTGGTGACCTGGGATCAAGTCTCTGCCCCATCCCTGATCTGCCTGTACTCAGGCCTCCTCATTCCACTGCACAGGAGACATTCACAGCACTGCAGCATCTGCCTCAGCTTGGGTGGGGAAGACCAGTTTAGCTAAAGCACAGTTAAACATTGAGATTCTTTACCAAATTAGCTGCAAAGGGGAGAAAAAAAAAACCTTTTTCTTTTCTCCTTACTTATACAGAGATATAACCACAGAGCAATAATTTACTGTAGAAATACTGATGGAAATTTGAAGACCCCTTGAAACAATCACCACCTATAACTAGGGATAGTTGTATGCTAAAATTAATTATTCCAAGTGTCACACAATTTTTTTTAAATCTCTCCAGGACTGAACATGCTTAAACAAAAATATTTATGAGAACAAAGAGCCTGAACCTAGCCTATCAGAGACTGAAGCATTCCCCACCATGTAATTAATACACACCAGAGATCAGAGTCACAAGGCACAGGGAGGCCACCACATCATGTTGCTGATCCTCTCTAGCTGCTCTTACCCAAAGCACAGCTATGGGGAGTCCCAGTTTAGGACAGGTTCTGGTTTTCCTCGCAGAGAAGAGATGCCAAAACTGTTCTAGCCTGAGCTTGAACATGTGTGAAAACTAATTCAGTAAAAAAAAAAAAAAAAAAAAAAAAAAAAAAGTTAAAAACCACCAAGAATTAAGCTGCCAAACAAATGCTTAGCTCACTGGAAAAGTTTTACATCGGCTATATTTTAGGATGCTGGCATAATTTCAGGGTCAGAGTGTCAGGATACCAGTGAAGGCACAACCACCACCAAAAAAGACTTCAAGCATCTGCTCCTTGCTGTTCTTCAGCCCAACCCTTTATCCCCTCATGTTGCTGCAGTGCCCCTGTGTGCCCTCTGTGCCCTTTGGTGGTTGCTCAGTGCCCCTGGGCACTCCATGGCTCATTGCTGTCAGTGCTGCTCACCTGCTTCTCACAGCTGTGCCCACTGGGGATGAGGCTGGGCTGCAGCCCCACTCTCAATAAACACAAATTCTGTGCCTACAACATCACAGTGTATCTTTTTTGCAATTTAGTTGGATATGTTTCAGCAACCAAAAAAGCAGAGAGGAAGGCACACTTTCTTAAAGTCAAGTGTTCTTACAGACACTTTCTTAAAGTCAAGCTCTTTGGAAGACTCCAATATTTATTAAAAACACACCCCGTTGTAAATTCTCCTTGTTACAACTTTTCTGTGTGTGCTGGTAAGAGGAAGAATAAGCAATAACAGAGAATGTGCAAAGAATTTTGGATAGGTGCCAATCAGAGGATTTATACCCCTGGTATTTTTTCAGTGTTTTAATACAACTGATGTCTAACGACCTTCAGAGATAGCACTCCAAGAACATGGTCTCATTCCTCTCATATACCAAATTTAAATACAAACATGCTGAAAGAATTATAATTACACTATGCGGAACAGTGCTTTCAGAAATAACCAGATTTACTATTCCGTTCTGAGGACACGTGTAGAGAAATGAGCTAACTATATACCCACCCATCTGAATGCTGACTTGGGAGTTTATACATCCTGGCTGCAAAAATCATAAATAGAACAGGAAGGTGAATCAGAGGGTACAGTTTTATGGCTATAATTTTGCTTACTTCTTCAGATCAGATGGCTAAGCTAGAAGAATTAAAGCCCATGACACATCATACCATATGCCTGCTCAAAATGTTCACTAGGGATAATACCCAAAATACGGTGAACCAAATATTTTAAGGAAGATTTCTTTAAGTTACTCTTTCTTATGCATATAACCATGTTAAGGAGATTATTTGAAGAACAAATACCAGTTAAAAGAAATCCTGATTTAAATGCTTAATGATACAGCTTAAAAATTTTATCTTATTGCGTTGAGTTTAACTGGTTTCACTTAACTTCACAGCTCATGTTTGCTTTCACCTGAATTAAAAAAAAAGAAAATGTTAAGAGCATAAGAAAGAATCACTAGTTTTGCTCTCTGTGATTCACTCAGGAGAAAGCACACAGCAAAATCAGATTCACCAGCAGGCTGAGATTGCCTGTTACTTGACAGGCGGGTTTATTACCAGACATGGCAATTTACAGACACAACCTGACATTTTGAAATGCCTGTTCTCATACTGCTATAAATTTCTCACTGCAACTTACATTACATTTAGGAAACAATTCAGAAAGGTCTAAAAAAATCACCTGACTCCAGCTGCTTCAATATCTCTTAAATCAAGACTATTTCATGTTAAGCAAATCACCGATGACGCTGAAAAGTTGGTATTTTGAGTAGGAGCAGTTTCTCTCACACCCTATAGAAAGGAGGGAGGGAAGCAGGTTGCAGACTTTCCTTCCAGCTCTCCGTTCCTTCAGGTCTCTGCACAGAAACCATTGCAGATCTCAGCCACCCTGAAAGTACCAGGGGTGAAATCTCAGCATCAGCACTTATGGTCTCACTAACTGCAGCGGAGCAAAATTCCACACCAAGGAATGTGAAAGAGGAAAGGGGATGATAGCTAGATGCTTCTTGCTGGAAGAACCTAAGTATACCATTATTTGGGGGTAAAAAAGGGCTGGAGAATCATGAATGAATCTTTACCTTCTACTGCATCACTCAATCATTTATTATGTGAACTATTATTTGCATAATATTCGTAGTTTACTGTTATACTAATACTATCCTTCTGCATCCGTTTCCTTCCGTCTGGCAAGTGCCTACAAAATACTACCAGGAATTGCTGCAAGAGGTAGCAAGCTGGTATATTTTTTCATTTCATAGTTTTGGATCACTGCACACATTGCCTTCTCCTCTCCTGAGGAAGGAGGTGCTCAGAAAGCATCTTCAGCTGGATCAGTGGTAAGATTCAGCTTTTCATTTGCCCAGTACCCAGAGAAACAAAGCCTTGATGCTTGGGAGGGTTTTATGAGGCACAAAGACCACAATTACTACGCATGTGGTGTATTTTATTAGGAGTTCTATGGGAGCCAGCATAGCTTACCTCAGTTGGCATAAGCAAACACGTTATTGAACACACAAGGAGCATCTGCTAGACCCATCACCTGCTTTGGCTCACTGCTAGGCACCTCCTGGCTGTCCCCTGGGACAGGGGGAGGCACAGGAGCTCCCCAAGCTTGAGGAGAGGCTGAAGGACTCCTCTGAACCTTGGGCAGAACCTGCAGCTCTAATTCTATTACAGGCTCCCATCAAGATCAAGGAGATCAGTTCACATCCCTTTTTTTCCCCTCTATAAACCCACTAGAGCATTTCCCCCCTCCCATGCACTTTCTACCTCGCCTACTTTACAAGTTTGATTCCTCAGAAAAGGGGAACTCTTCGATGTGGCAGTTGTAGCACCACTGAATCCAAGCTGTGGCTGATACTTTAAAAGGAATACCAATACAAATATTTCCTAACAATTGGCTGAACATCCCTCCCCCCTTCCCCCCCAGCCAGGTATCAGGAATGTGCTGCAGCTATTCCCCAGTGCTCCCTAGACTTGCCCAGCAAGGTCAGAGAAGATGAAATCCTCTAAGCAGAAAGCAACAACTTTTATTTCAAGGTAAAAGCCAAGATGCCAGAATTTGCCTTCCTGCCAAATGAAGAAGAGATACATTTGCACATTTTTTTCTGAAAGGACATATATGAAGATCTGCAGTTTGCAAAGTCCAAAGGACTGCAAGTTATAAGGCTTTTTTTTTTTTTTCCCTTTTCTTGCTTTCTCTTGACTGAAAAAAAGGACTTTAACACAAGTTCTTTGCAGCAGAGGTCAGTGCATAAACCGCTGCTTTCTGCCGCAGACCCAAGAGTCCCCAGCAAGAAGATCCTAGAAATAAATATGCCTCTGCAAAGAAGATCCTAGAAATAAATATGCCTCTGCAAAACCCTCCAGCTTTGATAAAATAACATTTTGACTGAATAGCTATTTTACCTACAGTGTTCTCTCTAACTTCATTCCAACTACAATTAAGTTAAGAAATACTGCATTTCCAATCCTTTCTCCTCTTCTGTAACCATCCTAAAGGATTTTAAAAAAAAAGACACAGCTTTTTTTTCCTTTCATAGAACGCTATTAAACCTGCATTCTCACTTTACAGTACAGTTAGAAGCAATTTTATTAAACTATTTATGATTGTGGAGGGCATAATATGAAAATGATCCATGTCTCCTTTTTCTACTGATTCATAATATGAGAACAGGAGTTTGAGCAATGAAAGTACCAGCATGCCAATGTCAAATAAATGAAAGGTGCCACTTCACACAACACGTGGGCATCTTATGGAATTTCCTACTGCAAAAAGCCTAAATGTCAGGCAGGACTGAATGGAAATGCACAGTTATGAATGGTAAGAGTGCTGCACATGGAGATACCATTCCTGCACTGAGATATTTCCCCAGCTGTAAGGTAGAGGATGGACCTGCAGCCCCCATCCATTCCTACAGCAGCGTGGCCATTGTGGCATCCTTAGAAAACTGCCCATGTTTCATTCATGTGCCATTTTCCTCCTCATCATTTCCAAGGTGTAAAACTGAACTTGTGTGGCTGGATTCCAGAGCTCCTATCTTGGAATCCTTATTACACTGGATATTACTGCTAGCAGCATGCCAGTAGGTAATGAGCAATGAATGTGCAATCCAATCTGGACGAGAGGGAGTTTTGCAAGCCTTTAAACCTCAATATCTTCAACAAACAGAAGCAAAATCATAATCAGAAATGCAAGACACAGTCAAAGACACCATTCCCTAGTTTCACGTGCAAGTACATGCTCCTGTTCCTTAGGTACACCCCTGGGTCCTCAGGCAGGGAAGGTGAGGCCAGGCTTGTATTTGAACAACAGATTTTGAAGTGGTTTCATGTCCACTGTGTCACAGTGCAAGACACAGGCACAGGCTGGACACACAGCCTGGCATATTCAATAAACACACCAGACAGACAGCATGAAATCAGTGCTTCTCGCTCTTTTTTAAATTCTTGGAGTACTTTGCTTTCCCTGAAATGCAGAAAGGAGAAATGATCTAGCTGATTTCCTCTTGTACATTTGATTACAAAGGATGTAATTTACTTCCTTCAGAAATAGCTATGAGGAGTGCTAAAGAGCCTCAAAACTTCAGGACAGAAGCCACAGCACCATCTGGGCTGTGAATTTAGGGACAACAGCCCCCCTGGATGGCAGCTGCAGTGAAATGAAGAATCATTACGGTTGTTACACAGCTTTTCACAATTTCTTCTCTCCTGCTGATTGCTCAGAAACCCATTGAAGACAAGGTAGCAAGCTGAAGTTTTCACCATGCCCTCTAAAACAGGGGAAGGAAAGGGAGCTTTATGGTCCATGATGACAAAACTCAGGACAAAAGATATCAGAAAACAGGTGAATCTGCAAAGATGGAATCCCTTCATTTTGCTTCAATTTATTGGTATCTGATAGAAACTGGGAAAACAAATGCAACTAGTTCAGGTGAAAAATCAACCACACAAAGCTTTCTTCATTCCTTTAACAAGTAAGATATGTTCAGCTTCCATACCGTATTAGATATTTTAGGAATTTGCATTCTGGAGAAAAAAACACAATGAGTTCCTACAGTATTCATGCCAATAGGCTTACATTTCACAGGAAAAAAATCCCAACAAAACACAACAAATGACAAACCTGGTATCACAATGTTCCTGTGACAATACTTTGATTTTTATGCTTTTTGCTTTGCTTTTTTTTTTTTTTTTTTTTTTTTGATAACATGTACTTATGCACACTAAAGATTACATGAAAGTCATTTGGCAAAGATAACACAGAGTAGGATTTGGGAATGTGAAATCAAATAATCCCATCAGCTTTGTATTTAGTACTCAGCTAGAAAAAGGGACAAGATCTACTACATCCTTTCTTGTTTACCTAGTGTAATTGCTTTTGAGCTTTCTTGCAAGTGGATTTGCTGAGCAACATTGTGTTTTCTTCAGTAAGGTCAGCTTTCATCCTAATGCACAAAGTTCTGTGACTGCAGACAATAAGAAGGATAGACTAAGATAACCTTAAAGGCCAGTGGCTCTTCTGTTTCTTTCCCTGTACAAAACAAAACCTAAGTTTCTGACCATCTTCATAAAACAAATGAGCAACATTTTGCTGAATAAATGCAAAAATGTGAGCCTACAGGCTCACAAAGCACTGAGCTGATGTCCTGCAATGAGGCCTCAGGAGAGTAGGACAGGAGAAAAGGAAAAAATAAAACCAGGAAGGATCAATATCTCAAGAACCAACAGACAAAGAGAAGCAGAGAAAAAGGAGGCAGAAACAGATACTGAAGTCAATTCTATGTGAAATCATTCTGTCAAGAGTACCTAGTCTGGCAACAATTTTGGGGTGATCATGGTCATGAAAACCAGGAGCTTCTGACCATTTCTGCTGTGCCTGGCAGAGGGACTCTCCTCCTTTTTCATCTTCGGCAAGATCCAGCTTCTGCCAACAAATTGTACCTGTGTTCAGCAGCACAAGTGATTCCTCCTCCTCCTCCAGCCAGCTGCCAGGATGCCTCCACAGATGACATCCCAGCCCCACCAGATTCTGGGACTAGCTCAGGCAAAGGTTCTCTCTGTGGACAGTGTTAAAGCAAGTGAGAAGGTCCCAGACAGCAGCAGCTGAAAACATGCTAAGAGCATTCCAGGGCTCTTCTATCTGGAAAGCAGCCAACTGCAAGCAAATCACATGGGTATTTTATATCAAAGCCACATCAGAAAGCTACATAAAAGCTGTATCTGGCTATATTTTCCCAGACAAGTAAACTGCATTTGTTCCTCAGACTATTGCCCCTCAGGATTTTTTTCCAAGGTTTTCAAACTACACAAGTAACTACATTCTTCTAAGTCTTTGCATCCTCTTCCTGAATAAAACAGCTCTCAGAATTATCAAAGTAGATATATTAGTGTAGCGGGCCAGCTACCTTTCATTCCTAACAGTTCTCTACATACACAGAGAGAAACAGGAAAACAACAACAACAACAACAAAATTTAAAAGGACAGGGAGATAGGCTGCATCCTTTATATCAAATCCAATTTGCTTTAGCAGGTCTTTTCTGAGCTCCTCCATCCTTATTGGCCAGCACACTATTTTACAAAGCTGTCACTGCATGTGAGATACTTTGCTTCAGGGAGGAAATTATCAAGATGAAAGAATTACTTACTCCACTTCCACCAACCTTGTGAATCATTCATGTTCCTTACCTGAATCACAGCCAGCTGCAGTATCTGTCACATCCTGGACCTAAGCCACGTACAGTGTAACATTTACCAGTGATCATTCAAAATATTTTAATAATCCTCTTTGAAATACACCCATTGTGCATTGGCACACACCACAGGAAAAAACAGTTTATTGTACTGTTCAGTATCTTGCTAAAGCACCACAATTTTAGCTGAAAGCTAAATAGCTTTCTCTATAAGGCAAGGAGGCACTTTATTTATTATTTTTCTAAAGCTCCATCTAAGACCAAGGCACATTTTCCCCTGGGCTTTAGTAACAGCAGGTTTTAGATTCTCAAATGAAAACTGAAGCAGGTGAAATCCAGTAGCAAGGAAGCCTGTACCTATGATCAGGCTAAGTCTTACCAAGGATACTGTACCAACAAGCACTTGTCACCTGTGCCAAATCTCATCTAAAGCTCCCAAATATTGCTAGGAATGCTCCAGGTTCACCTTGCAGACTGTTTAAACTGAATTTTCAGCAGAATCTGGATGAAGTTTTATGTTGTGTAACAGGAAAATCAGTATTGTAATATGCTACACTGACTTCAGTGTCTCCCTTTAAAAACCAGGTGTCTATCCTCAGACCCACAATATTCTCTCTGCAAACAGCCACTCCTTAGTGGCTAATTAAGATGTTTCATTATTGCAGTAGATCTCTCATTAGGGGTGAAATAAGACACAGACTCTTATTTAACAACATGAAAAGAGTTCACTTTCCTTTACAGCTTAGCCATCCTGACTCTGACAACAATTAACTCCTCTGTTTTGGGTGGAACAGCAAACTCCTGCTGTTGGCTTCTCAGATAGGCTCTGACCGCTGGCTGCTCCTGCTGGAGTATCCCTGCAAGTATTTCCTTGCTGCTTCCGACCACAGGTTTTACCTGGCTCCAGCAGCAGCCTCTAACTCCATCAGAGCCAGGCTGACCTCACAGCAGATCTTCTGCAGCAAGAAACAACTCTCTCTCTTGTTTTTTTTTGGGTTTTTTTTTTTGTTTGTTTTGGTGGGGTTTTTTTTGTTTGTTTGTGGGTTTTTTTTTTTGGTTTTTTTTTTTGTCTCTTGGTTTGTTTTTTTTTTTTTGTCTCTCTGGATTGTTCCTCCTTTCCCTAGGTCCTCCTTGTCCAGGCTCTCCCTGGCCTGCCAGCCCACCCCTTTTATCACACTTATCTTTATTAATCACAGCTGTAACCCATTAAGGGCAAGGCTGTCCTTTGGTAATTAGTACAGCTGTGACTTATTGGGGCAAGGCCACTTGTAATCCCTTCCTCTACACCTGCATTTTATAACCAAGTTGCTGTCACATTTACATGACCAGCAGGTCAATTCTGCCCTGAAGCTTTTGAATTGCTTGTGGCAGCCCAGGTCTCACCAAGATAGAGCAAAGGCAGCACACACTGAGCTACCCAAATGTCTCTTGCAGTAATGGGATTACAGTGAGGATTGCTTTAAAGCCTTCATTTAAAGCCATTAAAAATAGTCACTTTGCTGTCAGATTATTAATTGCCTGTCATAATATTCTTAGATGTGATTATAAAAAGTATATTTCTGTGTAGTCAGAACGCCCTCCTGTCAGACAGAGCGGGGAGTGAAGAGGCAGCAGCAGGAAGGGAGCCTTGGCACAGGAACACTGCCACCTCCTGATCTCCTGCCAGGCACACACCCAGCTGCATGGGAGCAGGATGGCAGAGAGTTCTCCTGACTCGCCTTTGGGTACAGTCACACGCTGTTCAGCTACCACAGGATAATTCATGAAGCTGCACTGACCCCCCAGAGATCGAGCCAGATCTCTTTTCTCTCAGGCACACGATTTGGGTGTAGCACCAGACACATCAGCAGCAGCTCCTGCCACCAGCCATGAAAAAAAAGCACATTTAGTTCAGGGAGACCACAGTGTGGAATGCTCCAGAGCACCAGAGCCTAACATGTTTTCTTCACACAGAACTTGCTGCTAAATTTCACACAGAAAAACAAAGGGCAAAGCAGCACATCCTGAGACAGTTCTGGGGCCCAGAGCTGCTGAGGACCAAGCCACCATGCCCAGCCCTGCCTGCCAAAAAGCTTTCACAGGCAGGTAAGAGTTGGGCAGCTGCAACCATGGTAACTGTGGAGAGCATAAAAGAGTTTTGTTGTGAAAACTCAAACATCTCACTAACTGGAAATGAGTAATTTCTTTCATAGTCTTTGTGACTCAGTTAATAGCTTCTTTTCTTTCTGATTAATACCAATACGATCATGGTAAGGGCAAGAGTACATTTTATGCTTGGGCTGGTTAATTTTCATTATTATTTTGCAAGGCATCAGGGTCTCCTACTGAGGCATCCATGTATTCATTACACTTCAGCAGCACAGAATGAAATTGTAAATGAATACTGCAAATTTGGGCATTCTGGTTCAGTAGGAATAAGAAATTGTGTCAATGGAACAAGTGATCTGTTCCAAATTTCTGGGTATGATATATGGGAGAAAATGTAAAATAAAGTAAAGAGCATTACAGACAACAGCTATCTTAAAATAATATGTCCTTGAAATAGAGGATAATACAAAAATATTCTCTCACTTTAGGTTAGATTTCCACTCTATCAAATAAAGACTATGTTAAACTTCCAAAAGTAGATTTAAATCAACAGCACAGGTTCAGCTTCTGGAAGTCCACACATATTTGATGTGCCTTGTCATACCCCATTTGCACTGGAAGCTGCTCTTAAAAATTGCCCCTAACACCTCACCATGAGCAATAAATTTACCAAAAGTCTGATTCCCAAATACTCCCAAACATGCAGATCTGGCTCTTAGGAAAAATGGCTGGGTTAAAATGGTTTTCCTGGGGGAGGATACTTCCCTTCCAGTTGCAAGCAGACTGATTCAAACAAAACTTGGAAGAAAAATGAGTTTGCTGACAGCAAAGCATCCAACATCCACTTTGCTGCTTCAGGTAGGAAACCACTCAAAAGTGAGGGACTCTCACCTCCTCCAATGGAGATACATCCTCTGCCAAGGATGGAATCAGTCCCCAGCTGGCTGTCCCCTAAAGGAGTCCTGGCTGTCCCCTAAAGGAGCCCACTCCACCTTTCTGGAGCAGTTGGTGAGCATGGCTGGCAAAGCTGCTCCCTCACTCAAACAGAGGAAATGAGAGCTTGAATAATGTGCATTTATTATGCTTGTCTCTGGTGTTTCTCTGCAGCCACATTTTACTTCAGAAAGCACACTATTTTTTGTCACCCTAGACTACAATTAGCTACAAAAAAAAAAAAAAAATTAATCTCATCTTTTCTGTCACATCTTAACCTCCTTAAGATACATGTAATTCTTATCTCCCTCACACAGTTTGATTCTCTGGCACTGCAGCAACCACGGAGAATCCTCAGCCTTTTCCCCATCCTGCAAACATCTCTGACACCCTGGGGCTGCCCTGTGAGTCCAGCAAGCCCACCCTGAGATGGGGGCCCTCCAGGAAGGGACAGATTTCAGTGCCATCACAAAGTGGTGAATTTCATCCTGTGTGGAGCCTCACCTACAGAAATCCATAAAAATGCTTCTTTTTGTCTCAAATTAACCTATTGCTTGCCTGGATAATTTCTCCCAGTGTTGACTACATTAGCATTAGAAAAAAGAATACCTGAGAGAAAAGACAAGCACATGCTGATGGCAGAAGCAGTGCTGTCACACCAGGTTCCTGTTATTAGTCAATTTAGCAATCAAATAGCTCATGGAGCTCTGCTTGCTTTCTCCCTGAACAAACCAGAGTCTGAGCCTCTTCTGCACATCAGTGGTTTGAGGGATCACTTCATCATCTTGCAGGCTGAAGCTGATGGAGGTCAAACCACTTCTTTCATGGAAAAACAATGTTAAGATCTGTAACCTTGGAGGGTTTGGGTTCTCAAAAAAACTTTGGGCTGGTGGGATGTGGCATAATGACTTCCAGCAACACTGGTCTTGAAATCAAATACAATTAAAAAATAATTTGCATGTTATGGTATTCTTTTTTTCTAATATTAATGTAGTAAACACTGGGAGAAATGATCCAAGCAAGCAATAGGTTAATTTGAGACAAAAATAAGCATTTTTATGGATTTCTGTAGGTGAGGCTCCACACAGGATGAAATTCAGACCCTGCAGATAGAGACAGTAAATGGTATTTACTACTGGCTGCAGGAGCCATGCCCTCACATCACAGAAGGCCTAAAAGGTTTGGGTTGCAGGGAACCATTAAAGGTCATCTAGTCCGACCCCTCTGCCATGGGCAGGGACAAATGCACATGTACCCAAAAACACTTTCAGAGTGGAAATGAATTAGAACTGGGTGAATTAGTCTCTGTGAATAATTTAGCAGCTACATCTTACATTAATTGTTGAATAATTTATTCACAAATACATTTTCTCAATTATATGACCTCTGCTGCAAAGTAATGAATGTTATTTGGCAAATAATTTACTGTAGAATATTTATATGAACATATTAATTCTGAATAAATTTCGCTGTTACCTCATTACTTCCAAATTCACTGTTTGAGTGATCTCAGCATAGACAGCAGCCATCTTTTGTAAGTAACTTCTATTGCCTGGTCTGGTTCATCCTAATTCAAATGTCTCAATACATATTCCAAAATATTTCAGCTTGTTCTGGACACATTCCTTCTGGATAAAGCCTGAAGAGCTTCTGGAATAAATACAGTGGTGTGCAGGCAGGTGCAGATACAGGTAGATAGACCAAGGGGGAGCAGCAAACCTGGAAATTTTTCAGACAGAGATTTTGGGGGGTTTTTGAAATGTATCTGCAAGTATTCGAAGTCTCACTGAGATTTGAAAGGGCTAAACACATAATCCCAAGGCTCTCAAGAAAACCACAGCCTTTGCTGAAATAGGTTTTATCTCTATAGTACAATGACTTAAACTACTCCTTATTTAAGCACCAGGGCAGCAAACTGGGCACGGCTGGAGTCACAGTCCAAAATATGGAAAACACCCAGGCTGCTTTCCAGACATCATGTACCTTGGGCCTTTAGGTGAAGCAGGGGGGAAACACAAAATTGGCCTGAAATATAGGTAACCAACACAGCCTCGGGAAGCTTTCTGAAAACAACGTTTGCTCTCTCTTCTTGGGCATGAGCAGCATCCCAATACACTGCCCAAGGGCTGTGCTGGATGTAACTCTGCCTTCAGGCCAGGCACAGCAATAGAGAAGCTGCAAGGTCCTGCTCTGCACCTGCAAGTGCAATGGAGCAGCATTAAAACACCTGGACATCACTTGAAAGAATGTTTGGTTCATTGATTTATGGCAAACATATAAAACTTAATTTCTTCTAACCATGCTCTCATGGCTTTCAGTCCAGTAGTTCTCCTAGCCAAGAGCTCCAGAAGAACATGAGACACACAGACACTCTGGCTGGAGGGCTCCAAAAGAGCATTTTGCTTCAATATGTGGAAAAAAGCAATGCAGCAGCAAAGCCAGGGACAAGTTTTCAGGATTTCATCACCCTTCACTTGCCATTTTTAATGAAAAGCTGACATCTTAGAAAAACATTACTGCTGAATTTGCTTAACCAAACTGACAGTTAAAAGAAGAGTCCTCTGCTATTTTCAATCACACTGACAGCTGATTTTTTTTTTTTTTTTTTTTTTAGAAGAGGATAGCATATCTGACATAAATATTTAACAAAAAAAAAAATCCCGGTAAACATGAAGACTGATAATTTTGAGCTTCTTCTATTTTTAACCAAACAAACTACTTGTTGAGCTGTTACTAGAGGACTAGCGATTTCCTATGTTCATAAATCAATCAATCATCCGGGACAAAGAATATAAGCAAAGGGATTCACTGCCTTCTGAGTCCCTTTCCAGCAGCATTACGTGTGGCTATTACGAGGCTCATGTGTGTTTGAAGGAAACTGATGGCTGCTGTTCTCTGCTGGGGAAGGAAACACGGGGTAATCCTGTGCCACCACTGCAGCTTGGAGCACCTCAGGTAATGAGCATAAAGAAGAGAAACAGCACTGTGTACACTGGGGATGATTTCATCTCCTTCATCCAGAGAGTAAATGTTGACCGAGACAAGACCTTTATCCTGCAGGGATCATATGTGTGCTCTGCCTTTCTTGTAGGTTTTGCATGCTGTGTCCTGAACAGAGAAAACCAATCTTTTCGTCCCTGGATTTTGAGCTTCCCTTGCCTTGAGTTTGAATATAAACAACAGCCAAGACTGCTAAGGAACTAAAGAGCTTCTCCTGTCTTATTTCAATTTATTCTTTTTTTGTTGTTTTGGGGTTTTTTTTGTTTTCCAAATGTAACTGCTTAAAATTATTTTTCACTTTCCTGTGGCAACCTTTTGATGAGTCTGGAGAAGGTTTGCTCACACACTGTCTAGAGCCACAGAGGAGAAAGTGACCCATAAAAGCTGTGGACTGTCACTGCAGTTCAGGCTAAATGATTTCTCATTCCTGTGAATCCCCTCCTATTCTAATAATAGCTTATACAATTTGTTCAAATATATATGGAAAAGAAAAGGTTATCTGTCCCACACTCAGGGATGGACTTGGACTTTTAATACCTCGTGTCTGTAATTCCCTTCTAAACAATTTACTGTGTAACTGATCTGCAGCTGGAGGAAACTGAGGAGGGACTGGGAGATTTGCCACTTTCATTTTACACCCGCTTGGTTACACCTACAGGGTGCTCCTTTTTCATGCTCATTCTCTTCATGTCTCTTTCAATTATAGGCAATCTTCTTTAAAATATCATGTCTAAGTAGCTTCCCAAGGAGAGACCAGTTTCTTTTTCTTGCTTGCATTTGTCTCCAAAAGATACCATTAATAGTGTCCCTTGGCATATTTTAGGATTACCTTGGGATTGTCTTCCCCCACTATTTTAATCTATTTTCTCTAACTCTTACTCCCTATATTTGGTTTCTATGGCATTCCCCAGATTTTTTTTTTTCTAAATTATAATAAAGCTGGCTCTGTTAGAAAACTTGCACCAGTGCAAAGACCACAAAAGAAGTGGTACTTTAAATATACGTAAATCTTGAGACACTCCACTAAAAGGGCAGACAATCCACTGACAATTCATTTCTCACAGTTGTTTAGTTCCATTTGCTCCCAGTCATGACTACAAATGATGGTGATCTCAGTTCTGGATCTTTTAAAAGAACTCATCACCATTCCCCACAGTGGAATGTGACATCTGCTTTTTCACCAAATTCCGCACTAGGAGCATCATTTAGTATACAGTCAGAATAACTTAGCCTTCATTTTTGCTGTCTGGCTCTTTTTAAGCTTTGGTTTTTGAAGAGCCTGGGGACAAATCTCCTGAGCAGCTTCCTGGGAAGGTCAGGATGCCCTTGGTCCCAGTTGGATTGACGCAGGAAGCTTCAAAACACTCAGCACCTATTTTTCCCTCCCATATTTGTCGACGTCTTTCCTTGTTCTCCCATAACTCTATCACCTGAGATCGTTTTGACATGCTCAATCTGATTTAGTTTCCTTGTATTTCCCTGGGGACTTGAATTGCTCTTCACAACCCATTTAGTTTTCCTTTAGAGAGAACACCATTTGGTGTAAATGTAGTGTCCCCAGCCTCAGGAACAAAAAGAGGAGTATGGAGCAATTTCAAGGCTGCTAAACATCTTTGGCCCTTACTTTGCTCCTTCCCATCCATGCAGGATCCCCCAGTAGAGCGAGAGAGTTTTGATGGAGCAGCTATTTGATTTCTCTCATTTAATCCATTCTTTGCATTGTCTACTTGAAAACATGGCCCAGACACAGCTTTTGTCCCTCATGCTCAGCAGTGAGATGTCATGCATTCACAACCACACAATCTCACACTGCAAAAAGAAAAAGGAAAAAACAAAAAAAGATGAAAAAAGAAAGGAAAAAAAGTCTTCAGGCAAGTAAAGAGTATAGAGTCCTTAAAAAACACAGGCTCTGCTTCTTAATCACCACCTGCTGCCTGCAAGAGAAGTATTTTCTACTTTTAGGAATCACTTGTTTTATTTCCCTTTTTCCCAGCTCAGCTGACAGGACAGCGATGTTTCCTCATTACCTTCAGGGAGACAAGCAGACACCCCGAAAGCAGTGAGAGCAAATCACAGAATCACAGAATCACAGAATCACAGAATCACAGAATCACAGAATAATGAGGTTGGAAGAGACGTCTATGGTCATCAAGTCCAACCTATGCCCTAACACCACAACTAGACTATAGCACCGAGTGCCAAGTCCAATCTTTTTTTAAACACATCCAGAGATGGTGATTCCACCACCTCCCTGGGAAGACAAATCCAGTATTTTATTATTCTTTCAGTGAAAATTTTTTTCCTAATATCCAACCTAAACCTTCCCTGACGTAGCTTGAGACTGTGTCCTCTTGTTCTGCCAGTTGCTCCCCGGTGGAAGAGATCGACCCCCACCTGTCTACAACTTCCCTTCAGGAAGCTGTAGAGAGCAATAAGGTCACCTCTGAGCCTCCTCTTCTCCAGTCTAAACCCTCTGCCCTTGTGCAAAGACACTCAGACCAGCAATGCAGGCCCTCAATTCCCTCTGGATTTTCAGCTACAGCAGCTCCCCTTGCTCTGTGCTGTGGCCTTTTCCTTTCAGCTCTGCCTGATCTGCTGTGCATCTGCTGCTATGACACAGCAAACACCTGGAGGCCCACACAATACGTGGCATTAAAGAGCCTTATCTACAAATGCACACACTTTCCCAGAAGAAATTTCCCGATCCAAGATGGAAAACTGGGTGAAGCCTTACAGTAAATATCAAGTCAGTAACTCTGGAGAGTTCCCAGTCGAGGCCAGTCCCTCACTGCTCTCCTGGGTTGCTTTGCCAACATCATAAACTGTCGCTGTCGAACAAGGATGAGAATGAGAAGGCAGACTCCAAAGGCTACTGAGTGTAAAACTCTGGTGTATTCAAAATACACTGGTCTTTTATACAGAGCTTTGTGAGGATCAATTCCATTGCTCCTGAAGTGAAAACAAGCAACACCATTGGTGCAGAGTGCTTGACGCACAGTGATAGAACTTAACTACAAACAATGTGAACAACATGAGAGATAAAGAATTATTTACATTCTTCTCCAAATCTTTCCCAGGCTTCTGTCTGGCAAGAAACTCTCCGTTTCTCTCTTTGACTGAATCAGAGACCCACTGGAGTGGGCATGAAAAGCGCTGTGTGCACAGCAGAGAGGCCTGGAAGGTGCTGGCAAGAGCGTCCTGCGGGAGCAGGGCTCTGGGCTCTGGCTGGGAACAGCCTGGTCTTGGTGCCAGGAGCGCAGGCAGGAGTTGAGGCAGGTGAAGAGGCCGTGAGCAGCTTGTGTCTGTAGAGGGCCTGGGGCTGCACGTCTGAGCCTCCACCTGGAAAGGCACTTGGGGGAATAGCAGCTGGAGCTGGAGTGCCTGTCCTGAAAGGACATGAAGTCCTTCAGCCTTGCCAGCGTTTCTTGAGGGTGTGTTGGTGTAGAGCAGAAAAGCTGCACATTTGGGGTAATGCATTTGGAGGACAGGGGTTTGCTTCTCAAGGAAAGTGCTTCCCAGGGAGCTCCCAGTGAGGCAGGTGCAAGTGTCCCCCTTTGGCTCTCTGTGCTCCTTTTGGTCCTTGAGGCCCTCTGGACTTGGCAGAGGGGCGGGGGAAGGGAGAAGCCTGTGAAGAGCAGATTTGGCATCCACCTGGACCTGCAGAGACCAACCCAAGCACCTGCAGCAGCGTGTGTCATCCCCCTTTGGACAGAGGGGTGAGCAGAACCATCTCTGTCCATCTGTGAGCCCCAAAGCTCTCTGTGGGAGCTGTGAATTAAAAGGCCTTTACACACTCACTTTTCACATCTTCCCTGTCTGCTGTGTTGCATCTCTTGGCAAGATGCATGTGCCTCCTGCATGCTGGGAGCTGCTGTGGCCCAGGGCCAGCACAGAGCTGGGCTGGGTGGGCCAGGCAGTGTGGTGGAGAGTCTTGGCTGATCTTGGTGTGTGCCTGGCCACAGCAAAGGCTTGGAAGGTTTGCCTGCCAAGGTGTCCTGCTCCTTGGCTCTCCCTGTGCAGCTTGGAGAGCACAAGGGAGGCATTTCTGGCTGCTGGGCATCAGCAGGCCTTCCAATGGGGGCGTGCTGTGGAGCGAGCCCAGCTGAGATACACTGAGAGGAGCCCAGGGCTCCTTGCTCCTCTCTGCTGGCCCGTGAGCGTCTGTCTGCTCTCGGGATGGCCCTGGCTGTGTCACGGGTGCTGCATGGACACGAGACAGCCGGTCCTGTCCCTCTGGGTCCCAGCAGGGCCTGGCAGCCGTCCTGCATCCACGTCAGGATGCTGGCCAAGAGAGGCCCTGGAAGCTGAGGCAGCTGATTTTAAGCTTCTGCTGGTGCCAACAGGTCAAGACCAACGGTGTTCCCTCAGGATACAGCATTCCTGAGGGGCTTCCCCAGAGCTGCCTGATGCCACCCGCTCCTTGTGGCACTAGTTGCTTTCCTGTGGAAGGTTCTACCTTCCCCAGTAATACGGAGGGAGCTGGAGAAAGAGCTTGCCAGGCTTCTCTCCATCCTTTCCCAGCAGCCCTGGGTGAGCTGAGTAGTCCCAGCTGAGCACAGATGTGCCAATGGAAGAGCCGTGCCAATGGAAGGCTCAGTGGGAAGGATGATCCAGGATCCATAGGCCTGGCAGCCTGAGCTTGCTGCCGGGGAAGGCCTTGGAGCAGATCCTCCTGAGGCCATCCCACGGCACGTGCAGGGAACCAGGGGGTCTGCTGGAGGGAGGGGAGCTCTGCGGAGGGACAGGGACAGCTGGGGGTCCTGGCGGGCTGTTGAGGGTTTTGGTGTGGTGTTTGCAGGGTGTTGGTGTTGGAGATGGGTTGGGGAAGGAGTTGTCTGGGAGTGAGAGGTCTAGGCTGGAATTTGAGTCCATTTGAAGGCAGCATCTGTAGTTTGGCACAGCCTTGGTTATGGGGTGCAGAAAGAATATCTGTGACTGTTTGTGTTCATGGTCCTGATTGTGCTGCAGGGAACAAGGGGGGAGAGCTGTACTTTATTAGCCACTTAGATCTCTATACCGGGGCAGGGTTAACCATTTTGCCATCAGCTCAGTGTTGACACCAGTTGCTCCAGGTGCTCCTGCCAACAGCCCCTGCAGGCAGGAGCACAGCCCCCAGTGCACGTGGGTGTGGACCATTCTGGCACAGAAGGCTCCCAGGGGCACAGGTCTCTGGGGCAGGAGACGGGCACCAGCCCTGCCAGGGCTCGGGGGCTGGCAGCTCTGCTTGGGTGGGGACTCTGCCACAGCTGCTGGTGTCAGCGTTCCCCGGGCCCCAGGGCTCAGGGCAGCATTCGTGCCCTGGCCCACAGTTCCTTGTGCGTGCCACACCCGCGGGTTTAGGATGGCCACGGGCCGGGACGCGTCCTGAGGAGGCCATGCCAGCTTCCATGGAAGGTCCCGTGCCCTTCCCAGCGCGGCTGTGTCGGCAGCCCTGGGGGCTCCTTCTGCTGCCCTGAGCCCGCAGAGCAGGGCAGCGTTTGCTGATGGTCTGAGCCATTCCTAAAAATCCTGTTGGGCTGTCTCAGACACTTGGGGCCAGGGATTCCTTCCAACCTGGGCCACTTTGGGTGGGCAGGGCGTGGCCCCAGGGCAGGTGGCAGTGTGTGCAAGGCCCCTTTGTGACATGGTGCAGCATGGTCACTACGGCATAGAACGGATCAGGATGGCCTTTGTGACACGTGCTGACATAGGAGCCGGCAGTGACCAGAGCACGCCACTCTGCTCCGAGCAGGCGACCAGACAGGACGGGACAGAGCGGTGCCATGAGGAGCCCCCGCACAGCGCGCTTGTTCATGCCTGACCCGGAGCTTTTCTGAGGCTTTACTCCTACAGGTGACCTCGTGGCAAGACCACAGGACTTGGCAGTCCGTGGCCTTCCCGAGGCTTCTCTTTTGCAGGTGCCCCTGAGGACTTGTTGACTTGGAGCTTTCCCAAGCCATCTGTCTGTCAGGTGCCCTCAATACCAGACTCTGGCATGGAGAGCAGACTTCTCGGCTCGTTCAGAGCGTTCAGGGGGAAGAAAAAGAAAAGCCCTGAAGCTGCTCCAGCACAACAGCATGAAAACCCGGAGCAGTTCCAGCCACTGGAGGACGGTGAGTGGCAGAGCTGGGCCACAGGGCTGATGCCTGCAGCCACCTTGGCCCTGCTCCATCCCATCCCATCCCATCCCATCCCATCCCATCCCATCCCATCCCATCCCATCCCATCCCATCCCATCCCCTGGGGACGTGCCCATGGACAGGAGGGAAGAGGGCCCGGGCAGACACCCCGCAGTGGCCGTGCTCCATCCCCTGGGGTATCCCGGGGCTGTCCCTGCCTGGGGAGCGCAGGGCTGGGCTGTGTTCTCCGGCCTCTCTCGCAGCCCCTCAATTCTGGCTGTGCTCACTCTTTGCCAGATGCAACCCTGGACCGCACAGAAGAGAAGAAACCCTCCCGTGGCCGCTTCCACAAAACCCTGAAGGTGCCTGCAGCCATCCCCACCTGGGCTGGGCCTGCTGTCACTGCTCAGCCCAGCACCATGCCTGGAGCACTCCATGGAACATCCCTGGCTTCACTTTCCTTTGTTCTCCTGCAGACGTTCTGGAAATCCCCGCGCATTCGACGCAGCAAGACCGGCAGCGCAGCAGCTGAGGGCCCGGCCGAGCCTGAGCCTGAGTCGGGGCTGACCGAGCTCCAGGCTGAGCCTGATGTCAGCCCAGATTCATCTGAGCGCTCAGAGAACTCTCACACCTCAGTGACTGAAACCTGCACAAAGGCTCTTCTCACATCAATGACTGAGGATGTGGCCATCACAAACACTGACAATGAAGAGACTGAGGGCATCACAAATACTGACACCAGCCCAGATCCAGCTGAACCCTCAGAAGACTCTGAGGCTGCAATGAATGACCAGAGGGCAAAGGCTGACATGGCAGTGACTGAAGATGTGGACATCACAAACACTAACAATGAAGAGACTCAGGCCATCACAAATACTGACACCAGCCCAGATCCAGCTGAACCCTCAGAAAACTCTGAGGCTGCAATGAATGACCAGAGGGCAAAGGCTCTCCTCACATCAATGACTGATGATGTGGACATCACAAACACTAACATTGAAGAGACTCAGGGCATCACAAATACTGACACCAGCACAGATCCAGCTGAACCCTCAGAAGACTCTGAGGCTGCAATGAATGACCAGAGGGCAAAGGCTGACATGGGAGTGACTGAGGATGTGGACATCACAAACACTAACAATGAAGGGACTCAGGGCATCACAAATACTGACACCAGCACAGATCCAGCAGAACCCTCAGAAGACTCTGAGGCTGCAATGAATGACCAGAGGGCAAAGGCTGACATGGCAGTGACTGAGGATGTGGACATCACAAACGCCAAAACCAGACACACTCAGGGCATCGCAAATACTGACACCATGCCCTCTCCCACTCTGAGTCAGGAACTCATATTCGACTTTTTCAAGGACCCTTGTGTTTCTTCTCAGTCACAGCAGGTAAGCAGCCTGGGGCCAGGCCTGGAGGCCTCCCAGCATCGTGTGTCCCCTCAAGCCATGGTCTCTGGGCCCCCTCAGCCTTTGAGGACAGCACAGTGTGGAAGAAGGGAAGCACTTCTTTGAAATAGCTGGGGAAGTTGTTCCCTTGGACAATGCTCCATCTCTCCCCCATGCTTCCTCCAGGTGCCAGCCAAGGTAAAGAACATCCACCAGAGTCTCATGTCCCAAGTCACTGTGGATGCCTGGCTGCAGATTGACATTCTGAGGCTGGCTGAAGAACACCCTGCTGACATGGTGCTGACCCTCCTGCGCTGTGCCCCAACGTGTGACAGGTATGGGGCCCACGAGCCTTGAGAGCTCAGGGCTCAGCAGCCTTTAGGGCCCACAGCCCTGCACAGCCTGCCCAAGGGGCTCTGCCAGACAGGCAGAGAGGCCCAGGAGCCTCGGGCCCCTCTGTTTGCTGAGCCTGCTGCCAGTACTCCCCCCATGCCCTTCAAGGCTCTGTCACCTGGGCCCCCACGGGTGCACAGGGCATGGTGCTGTGACTGAGATGCCCCTGACACAGAGCTCTGATCCCACAGAGCCGCTGCAATGATGTGGAGAACCATAGGCTCATCGAGTCCCACAGTGGAAAAGGTGCTGCCAACACTGCTCTGTGTGATGGAGAACTGGCCTCTGCACAGCATGTGCACCTCTGATGGGGACAACGAGGATGTCTTTGCCCTGGCTGTGAGTTTCTGGAACTGGCCTTTGCTCACCCCCAGGTTGCCAGCAGCTCTCCATCCTCTCTAAGCCTCAGTTGCTGGGCTGAAACCTGGGCTAGGGGCAGGCTCAGGGGGCACCCAGCCCACTGCTCCCCCTGCATCGGCTCTTGGATCCTGCCCCATGGACACCTCGTCACTGAGCGCTGCCTTGGGCTGTTCTCTTGCAGGCAACTCTGGTGCTCTGGGTGATTCTCCAGGTGCCCGAGTGCCAGGAGGCGATGAACCTTTATTCCTCCCGCCTGTTTGTGGCTCTGCTCTTCCATGTTGTCATCACCACACAGCAGATACCACCAGAGGAAGCTGCTACATTCTGGAGAGCATGCTGGGAGGAACACCGCCTTCACAGCAAGCCCAACAGGTCCCAGTCCCCCCGTCCTTTCCCGTGCCCTTGTGGCCAGTGCCAGTGCTCCCAGTGTGACCTGGGCTTTGCTCTGCACACAGGTTTGCAGTGCAGGCCATGAAGGCTCTGCTCTGCCGACTGCAGTGGGACCATGTGGTGGTGGCTATGGAGCGCAAGCGTGGCTGGGACACGCTGCTGTGTGCTGACACCCAGCACTATGCCGTGGGTCTGCTGGCCAGGTGAGACCCCCTTCTCCCCACGGTCCCCAATATTTGTGCCCTGTGCCCAGGTGCCCCTCACAGTTCCTGCGGTCATGGGCCAGAGGGCCTTTTCACCAAGGGATGGCCAAGGAAACTGGAAAAAGCTTGGAGAGGAGGGTGCCCAGAAGGGGCCGCCTCACAAAGCGCCCACATCCTCTCCAGGGATGCTGGGGAAAGACCAGACCTCTGTGAGTCACTCCTGGGAGGGGTTTGGCCTTCCCACCTCAGGGCCTTTTTTCCCCCTGCCAGGGAGTTGCGCCATGTCTCGGTCCCCTTCTGTTCCTACATTGCATTCCGCCTGCTCCGGCCACACAGCAGGGAAGAGCCATGCTGGGATCTGCCCTTCCTGGCATTCCTGGTGGAGGTGAGCCTGATGGCCAGCGCTGCCTGGCTCAGCTGCCTCCCAGCTCTCTGCCCTCTCGCAGCCACAGCTGCTTGGGACGGTGCCCACGCCCCGTGCTGCTGCCTGGGCCCAGCCCTGTGCGGTTCTGGCCTCCTGCCGGCCGGCTCCCCTGTCACTGCCCTGTGCTTTTCAGGTCCTCGGGGGCCTGGACTTGAGTGAATGCGGTGGCAGCATTCTGGAGATGATGTCAAGGTACCTGCGGAGCGAGTGCAGGGAGCGGCGTCGCCTGGCGCTCCGAGGCCTTGTGGTGCTCGCCAAGGATCCTGTGATGGTGAGAAGGGGCGGCGGCTGAAGCTGTGCTAGGCAAAGCAGCCCCTTGGGCTGGCAGGGCTTCAGGAGCTGAGGCAGCTGCTCCCAGCTCTCCTGCCTCACCTGCCCCAGTGCTTTGGGGCCCCGTGGGCCCTGCAGCAGCAGGGTGGGCTTGCAGCGCCAGGGCGGTGCTGGCCATGCAGCCGTCCACAGCTTCCCATCCCAGCCTTGTGTTCCGCACAGGCCAGAAGAATGTACCCGCTGTCTCAAGGGCTTCTGGAGCTGCTGGGGGATGCACATGGAGAGGTGGTCAGCATGTCCCTCTCTGTCTTCATGAATGTTCTCCAGAACAAGAATATCTTGGTATCCAGCACTACTGCCCCAAAGCTAGCTGAGGCACTCCTACCACTCTTTGATCATGTAAGGCTCGTGTCCCCAAGCATGGGACTGGCTGCTGCCCATAAACTTTGCACCCTGTGGATTTTTAGTCTTTTACTCAGGTGGGCTTGAGAAGTTGTTTCTGAGGACTTTTCTGCTTCCTTTCCTCCAGGACAGCAGCCATGTGCAGCTGCTCTCCATTCAACTTTTTGAAAAGGTGATGGACTTAGTAGTGGATGAGGCAAAAAAGCCCCTGAAGAGAATTGTGAACCAGAGCCAGATCCCCCTCTTCTTGCACTGCCATGAGGACAACCAGCGTGTGGCAAATGTGAGGTTTTGTGTGATGCTGGTGGATCCCTGGGAGGGGGCTCAGCTGCCTCCCACCCTGGAGCCTGGCGGGCTGCAGCCTCCTCCGGGCCTTGGCACAGGGACGCGGGTCCTGCGCCCTGGGCTCTGGGGCCATCTCTGGGTCTCTGCTGCTCTCCAGGCCTCTCAGAAAACACTGCTTTGTGCTGCTGGGTTCCTGAAGAAGAAGGGTATGAAGCAGATGGTAAAGGAGAAGCTTTTGAAGTTCGCCAACTGCCTGGTAAGGAGGGCCGGGAAGCCGCAGCCTCAGCCTGGAGAAGCCCCCTGGGTGCGGTGCTCGGTGTGCGGGCTGGCAGCTGTGCCCCTGCCCGCTGCTGCAGCCCGAGGCCGCGCGGGCTCTGCTCCAGGCTCCTGCGGCCCGAGCCGGGTGCCGATGGAGCCGCGGCCCGGCGGGGCTGCGGGGCGGCACCGCGGCTCCCCGGGCAGCAGCCGGCCCTCTGCCCCCTCCAGAGCCCGGCACCAGCGGCTGCTGGCCGGGCCTCAGGGCTGTACGGGCAGGGGAGGCCGGGGCTGGCGCAGGGAGCGCCCAGCACAGGGGCTGAGCCCGCGCCAACCCTTCCCTGCTGCCGCTCTCTCCAGCTGGCAGAGGACAGGAGCCGAGCGGCCGAGCACCTGCGCCGGGCCCTGCCCTACCTGGAGAGCCCACAGGAGCCCCTGCGAGAGGCGGCCGTCAGGTTCATGGGTGAGCCACCAGCCCGGGCTCCCTCCCCGCCCCGCCGCAGCTCGGCCCCAGCCCCTCTGCTGCCCCGGCAGCGCCACCCGGGCCCAGTGCCTCTGGCCGCCGTGCCCTGGGGCGGCAGCGTGCGGCGAGGGCCCGGGCTGAGCCCTGCCGGGCCAGGAGGGCGTGTGGCCCCAAGGCTGGCAGCACGCTGGCAGGGAGCTGTGCCGCTGGGCCTGACAGGCTCTGTGTTCCCAGGGACGGCCGGGCAGTACCTGAAGGGACAGCCAGCCGAGCTTCAGGTTCTTTCTCAGGGTGAGTGGGGGCAGCGGGCTGTCAGCGGGGGCTGGCCGGGAGAGCTGCAATGCCGGCCAGGGAGCTGCAATCCCTGTCCCGGCTGCGGCCAGCTTCGCTCCTTGTGTGGACGAGTGCTGGTGTGGGCAGGGCACAGAGAGATTTCAGGGACGCCACTGGGGGGATTCGTGACCAGCGCCTTGCGGCTGATCCCGTTGGCTCCTCATCTCTGTTAGGCATGGCAAGAGCTGGGAGAGATGGCCTTAGCAGAAGAATCACCGGGTGGCCCTCTGGGCTCTGACTGTGGTAGTTTATCTGTCTTCCAGCCCTTGAAACCATGAGCGAAGATGACAGCCCATCCTCCACGTACCTGGAAATTCAGGAAAGTTTTGGACGAAGATGTGCAGAACTGAGGTCATCTGCTGGATTCGGAGAACCACGATCCCAAGACGAGTACCCAGAGACAGTGAAGAGAGCACCAGGACTCAATGTCACTGGAGCTCCAGGCACAGCTGCTGCTGGCCATAACTGAGCCTGTGGGAAGCTCCCATAGCTGCTGCCTTCCCCCTCCCTGTTGACAGCTCCCTCCCCATTCCCTGTTGACAGCTCCTTCCCTCCAGCCCTCAGACCCTGCCCATCCCCCTTTTTTTGCCCCCATCTCATCCCTTCCCTTTCCCTTCCATTAATAAAGAGTTTGGTTTCTCCCCTTACCTGCATCTCTGTGGAGCTGAAGCGGTGCAAATCCCGGGCCCTGGGACACGCAGGCCCATGCTGCTGTTCTCTTCCACGCCGTGTTCTGTGCACACACACACAGAACGAGGGCAGATCAGGCTGGAAAGGTGCCTGTGCTGAAGGTGCAGTTCCAGGCAGCCTGGAGCCCCTGGAATTTGGAAGAGCCAACCTGAGTATGCTCTGAAGCCAGCTGTGAGGGATTCCATGGCAAGCTTCCACAGAGGGCAAAGGAGCTTGGAATGCTGGAAGTTTTCAGGAATAGCTTCCTGAAAGCTCAGCAGTGCTCCATCCCTGCACAGGATCAGGGAGAGGGCAGAACCAGCGACCACCCGGGCTTAGCAGGGAGCTTTGGGTGTGCCTGAGGGCAAAGGAAACAGCAGCGCGGTGCCCGAGACTGGGACGCGCGACCCTGCCAGTGCCCGGAGCGCTGCCAGGCAGTGCCGGGATCCCGGCTGTGGTTCTGGTCCCCACAAGTGAGGAATGGCAGCCCCAGTCTCGGAGCCAGTCGGAAAGCCAAGCAAGTGAGAGCAGAGGGAGGGCACCCTTCCAGTCTCTCTTGGGCACGGCCGCAAAACAGCCCCTGCTGCTTCTTCCTCCGCCTGTGTTTGGGCTGTGCTGGTGGCAGAGGCAGGCAGGCTGTGCTCTGCCTTCCAGAGCCTGTCGGGAGCATGTCGCTGTGAGGCAGGATAGGAATGAGAAGGCAGACTCCAAAGGCTACTGAGTGTAAAACTCTGGTGTATTCAAAATACACTGGTCTTTTATACAGAGTTTTGTGAGGATCAATTCCATTGCTCCTGAAGTGAAAACAAGCCACACCATTGGTGCAGAGTGCTTGACGCACAGTGATAGAACTTAACTATAAACAATGTGAGCAACACGAGAGATAAAGAATTATTTACATTCTTCTCCAAATCTTTCCCAGGCTTCTGTCTGGCAAGAAACTCTCCATTTCTCTCTTTGACTGAATCTGGGGCCCACAATAAACTACCAGAGTGAAGGAGTTGGATGGGAGCATCTTGAAGAAGTACACGTTTGTCTGCCAGGCAGGCTTTAGAAATGTAAACCCATGTAGGAGGATCTATGCTTCAGGCTGGCTCCCCTAAAGTGAACAACTTCTAATTAATTTTTTATAAAATACTGCTACAGGCTCCTCTTAAATTAAGGCAAAGTGTCTTCATCTTTCCCTTACAGAAAGGCATTTTAAATTATATTTAATCTCATTAGGTAGGGAAAAATAAACCAGCTATACTTCTAAGAGCTTTAAATATGTCCTTTTAAGCAGCATTTGAAAGAACACTCTTTATATCAACTCACTTTAACATGAGGTAAAGCACATTTAAACAGTCAGTTTGAAATACCACACAATTATAATATTATTGCAGACCCCTTGTTAGGAGGACACCTTACATAGGGAAAAATATTTGGGAAAAAACTGTTGTCACCAAATTGTAATTTACTGACTCTGAAGGGGGTTAAAAGATTAGACCAATATAAATTTAAGATTATCCATCAAGGAAATTAACCTTGAAATCTGTACCACAATGTATTTAGTTAGAATTTCATTTCTGAGAGAAATTATATTTTTAAAAAGTCACATAATTATTTTCAAATAAGGAAAGATGTACTGGGGAATCAGGAAGGGATTATGTCTCCTGGCCATTTCCTCCATCCAGAGGACTTCCTTTTGCAAAGCAGATGAATCACCATTGCTCACCACATGAGCAATGAAAAGTCAATTCATCATTTTAAATCAATGGTCTCAGCTGACTCTGCTGAGCCTTGGAAAAGGCCCCTGGTGCTGGATGTGATGGTGAAGGCTGCCCTGGATAATGTGTGGGCAGAGCAAGGAGCAGAACCTCAGCCTCTTTCTCCATTTTATTATATCACACCTTTGCTAACAGAAGAAGGTATGAACATGAAGACTGGTATTTATGAAAGAGGTGAAATTGTAATCCAGCCTTGTGGTTTGTTCCATGTACACAGAACCAAACCCAACATTTAACTCATGACTGGTGTGACCTCCCTCCTCAGAGGTCAGGACCAGAAGCACAAGGAGATGTTAAAAAGAAGTCAGTTTGAACTGACAAACAGCTACAAGTAAACACAAGTGTTTAACAGAATCCCACTCTGTGACCAAGGTGTGTGTATCATAGCAGGGCTGAAACAAAAAGAAGAGAGATTGTCATTTGTGTTAGGTAATATGCTTAAGTGAACAATAGAGCTGCAATACTTTGTTATAGGATTTACTAAGATCCAAGAGAATATGAAACACAAGCATGCCGTGCTGAGGAGAATCCTTCATTTTTGAAAATGGCTGGACAGTGGCATTCAGGAGTATTTTGCCAGCTCTATTATTTTTTTCTTCCTGGCCTCTTGACACCTGATATTGAAAAAACCAAAGCAAGGTTATGTTTGTTACTGCTTTCATGTTGTTCCTTCCTTATTAACTTCTGAGCCTCAAGACCTAAGGCAACTTTTTGGGGTAATGGGTGTCAGCTGGGGAAGTCTGAAGATAGCTGTTGCTGCTAAATGAAGAAAAACTGGACCCTTTTCTACATTCTCAGTCCAACCCAAGCTCTTAATAGAGAACTTAGCCCATGGCTCTAAATGGCAGGCACAGCACAGCTGAGAAATCAGTGCTGTGGAGATCAGATCACCTCAGAAAGGAGGATGTCTGTCATTCACAATAATTCTATATTGCTATATACTTTACCCAGTGCAAAATGACCAATCAAACTTCATCATCTGTAATCCAAAACCAGGTAGGAAATGAAGGTAACAAGCAGCAATAACAGAAGTCTCCCTTTCTGGAAAAGTATGGCACTTCTTTCACTCTAATCAGTATTGGTACACAAAAATCTACCTGACCCTGCTCATTTGGGCAGATCTGATCAGAGACCAGCAACCAACTCCTACCTCTTAGGGTAGGATATTGATTCTTGCTACAGAAGCATCCTACCTTCTAACCCATACAAAGAACAGTTTAATCCTCCTCACTAATGATTGCCAGAGTTTTAACCAGTTCCATTCTGAAATTCAAAATAGACATAACACTTGGGCACCTGTAATTATCTTTACAGAAGTGAAGATTTCCATTAGGCTAGGGCACTTTACATAGATGAGGCACAGAAATGACAGGATTCAGGGACCAAAACCTGAAAATGAACAGGCTCCAATGCAAAACAGGATTCACGTTTCTGGTGGTGAAGACAATTAACCACAGGAACACAGGAAGGTGATAGATTCACCTCATCTATAAGTGAAGATTGGATGACTTCCCCAATGGTTTACTGTAGATCACAGAGGAGACAGTAGAAAAACAGTAGTTCTTAAATGACATTTTCCACTTTGTGTTATACGTGATGTCCTAACAATGGCAATTAATTCTTCTGCCTTTACTGTTAACAAAATTTGCAATTGTTACCTGTCCACATTTGGACACTTTATCATCAAATAAACTTTTAAAAAGGAAATGATGTTATTAAACTCTAGAGGCTCACCTGAAAACCCTAGTACATGTCATGCAGCTACTACTAAAATTAAGTTGCAAAATTGGTATGTAAATATCATACTATCTATCATTCATGATTCAAAACACAGCCAGGAGAGCAGGAACCAAAATAACAAAAGGTATGAGCTGTAATTGTATCACTAGGCATCCTTTACTGGAGCTTAGTTGCTGCTGAGAGGAGGAAAAGCTGTTAGTACCCTGGTTGATGTTGCAGTACAAAGGAAATCTGCAGATAAAAGAGACATAAGCACTAATGAAGACATGATTAAAAAAAAAACCTCCCTCCCAGTTTAGTAGCCTGAAGGCATCTTAAGTGAAACATCTGAGAATGAAAACCAATCTGTTTAATTAATGCTGAACACTAATCATTAACACCAATTACATAACAAAAACTATCTCAAGACAGGGATTAATGCAGTAGGAAACTAGATACAGTAGACAATACAATAATTAAAGAGCTGAACATACTTGTTTCTATGACAAGTTCTAGTACATTTACACTTGTGTAAATACAGGATTGCATCCCTCAGCTGTGACCCAAGCTTTTCTCATAACTGGTTTGGCTTAACTGGCCCCTGAGTCAGCATTTTGTGAGTAGAACGAGCCAGAGCATAAACAGCAGCTGCTCACAGTCTCTTCTTAAGCAGCAGTGAGGTGGCATCAAATGAGGACAGGAAATGACAAGTTCAGAATACATGAAGGAAGTTACCTATTTCAAATACTGCAAAAAATTGCAGATGCCACAAAATACAGCGATTCCAAAAGTGAAGAAATACTGAGTTGGAAATTGGAACTGCAAATGTCAGAACACAGTGTAAAATCTGAGGAAATAGGGAATGATTTGCTTGTTCATCCCGTCTTTCTCATTCCTGTTGCCTGAGGCTGGCTGTGGCTGGACATGAGATAGTCCTTTCAAGGCCATCCTTTTGCTTGGAGACTCTGAAATTGCACCTGTCTTTTTTTCTTTTTCCTCTGTTAGGAACCTATAGTGACTTCTACTGTGAATGCTAAGGGGGCACACTATAGGGTTTTCAAACTGAGTAGCATGGTTACTTGGTGGACACCTATAATTGCAGGTCAAATGGCAAAAACAAGGCTGGTTGCCTTGTCTGTGGTGTGCTTCCATTTTAATTGCACCTTGAGTTCTTTGCCTTCTGTTGCTGCAAAGCTGAGAGATCCCTTTAAGATGGAAAAGGCAGCCCCTGCCTCAACAGCTGCAGCCAGCTCTGCTCTCCCATAGGGCTGGAACTGCTGCCTGCCTACAGGTAAAATAAGCACAGCTCATCCCTCCACCAGGTAGGTTATGAGTTCTGATTGCTGAGTCCTGCCAGCTGCACTTCCCAAGGTGCTCTCAAAGGAGCGTTTCTGTCTCTGCTACAGCAATCTTCACTTCCAAATACCTGCAGGGATCCCTTGCTGTGCCCTTTGCTCCCAGCACCCTCATTCCCAAGTGCTGTCCTTCTTCCTTCAAATCTAACAGAAAAGGCTGAGGTGCCCAAAAGCAAACAACCCAAATGGATCATTTTCTTGTCTGATCTTTGCACTGTGCAAAGCTCACACCTCCTGCCGGTGGATACAAAACCTCAGCAGTGCCTCCAAGAGATGTAATAGTTGGTGTTATCAAGAAACTGCTGAGCTGCTGTGTCTGATACACTGCCCACAAAGCAGCCACTTCCACCCAGCCTAACACACCACCCTGCATCACCTGCTCACTCCCTTTGCAGCTCTGAGAGATGCTCACTCAGTTTAAGTCATTTGGCCAGAATTGGTTCTCTCAGGGCACTGTGCAAAACTGAAGCCCTTTCTCTCCCTCCCTCTCTGGTTATTTTCCTCTACCTTCCCCCTAAAAGAATCAGAGCAGAGTTTTGCTCAGTCCATCCACTCCCTTCTGTTCCTGCTCCCCGTTAGCAGGGGAAAAGCTTTCCTTTGTCAGATTTGTTGGTCTGTGACTGACAAGCAATTACAATAAGTAATTTCATTTCCGTGGAAGATAGTAAAACGTGATACCATAACTACCCACAGAGCCCCCAAAGTATTCATGTTCACTTTAATAACCTGGTGAGATGCTGTTAATCTTGACAGAGGCTGCCCAGCAGGTGCTGGGGAGCTGAATCTTCATATTCTTTCCCTGTTTGATGATCCTTCTACAGGGAAAGCTTCAAGCTGTTAAAATGCAATGGCTCTGCTCTATTTTTTAATTACATTCAGTTTATTAGAGATACAATCAGATGCATAACTAATTCTGGAGCCTGCCCTACCTTATTGAGAGGGAAAGGGACATCTGACTCATTTGGGCTCTCACAATCTTGGACATGTGGAACTGTTTCCCTCTGGGAGACAGACGCATTGAAAGGAAAGTCACATCAGAGGGGGAATTCTGTTGTTTTCAAAAGCACATGATTTTTACTGATATTTCCCTGCCATGCACAGGGACCTCTTTGACAAAAGTTGCCTTTTTTATCAGATGTTCCTCTTAAAGCCAAGATGTGCCAAGGAAATCTGGGTGCCTGTTTGCCATTTAGAATTCAGTCTGCCTGTTTTCTTGGAGAGGGCCAGTTCAGGGGCTGAAATGTGAGGGTGCTCCTTTTAAATTAAAGGGAGAAAGCCAAAAGAGCTGCTCCCAGCTGCCGCGTCCCCTCCGGAAAGGCAGTCGATCCCGGCTCAGCTCTAGCTCCGGAGGGAGCGAGCAGGTTCCCCGAGCCCTCCGCTGGGCTACTCCAAGGGGAGTCTTTGGAGAGCTCGGGATGGATCTTTGGCGCCGAGGGCGATGGAAAGCGAGACCCACACGCGGAAAGAGATGACTCTGGAAGCGTCCTTCTTTGGGGGCAGAACGATCCTTTATTTCCCTCAGGGTGAGGGAGAAACTAACTAGGATCCAACTAATGCTTGGGTGCCAACCAAGGAAGGCAGAGAGAAACTGCTTGACACAGGATTATATAGGGTGGGGGGGCAGAGAGAACTGGGACCAATAGGGGAAAGGTGTGGGTGGCTCCCTGGGGAGGGGTCTGAGGTAAGGGGCCAATAGAACAATGGAATGGGAGGGGCCCTGGGCCTTCACCCAATCACTCGACGCCCTGGATGGAAGTTTCTGGATCTCGGGGCGGGGTGCCGGGTGATTGGCAGGGCTCCTGTGTGGAGATGAGGGAGTGGTTTGGTGGGGTGACTGGGAGTGGTCTGGTGACGGACAAGGGGAAAGGCAGGAAGGGTTGGGGCCGTACCAATAGGGAAAAGGGAGAGGGGGGTACATAGAACATACTAACTATAAAATTGAACAAAAACAGGAAAACTGACCCGTACAACCGTAACGCCAGTAAGACATAAAATAACGCACCACCACATCCAGCCAAGGCAAATGAGGCTATTGCTGCTAAAACTACCACTTGGGAAGCCAGAGTCTAGCTATAAGATAAACTGGAAGGCCAGCATGTTCCTCATCAAAACCACAAGCTGCTCTTCAATAGCATCTTGCTCATGTTAAATCCACAAATGTGATTAAATTGTTTTCCAAGTTCTTGAGAAGTAACTGAAAGGATCCAAGGAAATTACAACAATAATTGATATGGCTGTCTCCCTCTTGCAAAGGTAATATGCAGATTTCCATCCCCCAAGCAGGTGGCTTCCTGATATGACCTCTTCCTGATATGATTTATCAGAAAGGAGGGTGTACATGGCTCAGATCTCACTCTGTTGCAAACTGAGAGATGGGAAAGTGTCGTGGTTTGACACTGGCCAAACACCAGGTACCCACAAAAGTCACTCACTCACCCTCCCTGCCACAACAGGGCAGAGGGGAGGGAAAAAATTAATTAAGGATTCATGAGTTGAGATAAGGAGCAGCAGAAAACACTCCAAGGGCAAAACAGGCACAACTTAAAGCATTACTAACAAAATCAGAGGAAGATGATGGGGAGTAAAATAAGCCCTTAAAACACCTTTTCTTCCCCCAGCCCCTCTGTCCTCCCCACCTACAGCTCAGGGAGACAGGGCCTGGGGGTTTGGTCAGTTTGTCACCTGAGGTTTTCTCCTGCTGCTCTGGGAGAGGAGCCCTTCCCCTGTGAGACCCTGGGGTCCCTCCCACGGGGCGCAGCTCCCCGTGAATTCTCCAGCGTGGATGGATCCTCTCTGCTGAGCAGCAGCGCTGCCAGAGCTGCTGCAGTGGGAGTGCCCCCAGGGCAGACAGTGCTGCCCAAACTGCTGTGCCTGGGTCCCCCTGCCAGGGCTGCAGTCCTGCAGGGCCAGGCTGCTCCAGCCTGGGAGCAGGAACCCTCTCTGCACTGGGAATCTGCCCTGGAGCAGAGCCTGCTCCGGGGATTGGCCCCTGGAACCCAGGGATCTGCCCCTGGGGCACAGGGATCTTCCCCTGGGGCACAGGGATCTGCCCCTGGAGCCCAGCCTCCTCCAGGCACCCTCCTGCTCTGGTCTGGGCACCTTCCCAGGGGCTGTTCATGGATCTCTGCATCCCTGTGGATCCCCAGGGGCTGTTCATGGATCTCTGCATCCCTGTGGATCCCCGGGGGCTGTTCATGGATCTCTGCATCCCTGTGGATCCCCGAGGGCTGTTCATGGATCTCTGCATCCCTGTGGATCCCCAGGGGCTGTTCATGGATCTCTGCATCCCTGTGGATCCCCAGGGGCTGCAGGGGCACAGCTGCCTCACCATGGTCTCACCACAGCCTGCAGAGGAACCTCAGCTCTGGCCTCTGGAGCACCTCCTGCCCCTCCTTCCCCACTGACCTTGGTCTCTCCAGGCTGTTTTCCTCACATGTTCTCACCTCCTCCTCTTCTGCCCCACTTTGTTTTGATTTTCTTCTTAAATATGTTATCCCAGAGGCTTTCCCATCTCTCCAATGGGCCCAGCCTTGGCCAGCAGCAGGTCCATCTTTGGAGCCATCAGGGATTGACTCTGCTGGACATGGTGGAAGCTTCCAGCACCTTCTCACAGAAGCCACCTCTGTGACCCCCTCCGCCCCCCACCAAAAACCAGACTGTGCAAAACCAACACAGAAAGGCATGAGCATCATTTCAGTCTTCTATTCTTCAACCAATATACGTCCAAATCCAGTGGAATTTCAAGGGAACTCATTATTTGTGGTGAACACTGCTCTGAAACACACTGCATACTTGTCTCAGGGAGTTAATTCCCCAGCATTTCTGTCATTTCTTTACAGAAAATGAAGCTTTAGAAGAGAAGAGTAATAGATCTGTTCAAGATAGCTTAGCTGTGTTTTTCTCTGAACATTTCTCAAAGAAAAACTACAAAACGTTCCTGGTATTGTCTAAAAATCTACTTATGTTACATCATTAAATATACTTCCCCTTATTCCAGAGGGTCTTCTTAAGTTTGCATAATGAAAATGGAAAAAATAAACTTCTGTATTTCCTTCATATTGAAAATCTGGAAAATAAATAACTTTGGGCTTTCTGTCTTTCAGGAAGAGAGGTGATGCAAGAACAAGTTAAGTGCAGCTGACTTTCCTCAGTCCAAACCAAAGAGAGAGCCTCTTGTATAAAATAAAAAGGTCAAGAGTATAAAGATGTGATCTCAATGGGGAAGAGAGCCAAGAAAACAGTTCAGTATTTAAATACCTGATTAAACAAAATATAATTAGGGCTAAGTTGGCCCCTTTCCCAGAGTTCATAAACGCACGCAAGGAGTCTCCTCTGGGGGCATGCAGCCTGCCACGTGCCCTGGTTAAATCAGGCCATTTAAACAGCTGACCTTTTCTAGTGTCAGCTTCTGTTTGTTCACCCCCCCCAGCCCTCTCTGGAGCTACCCTTTCATACTGCTTGCCTCACGTCTCCCCCACCTTTAGATATGTCAGGAGACAATTTAAATAAACCAGAGCTACAACAGAATGAGAAATTCCAGAAAGCCTTGGTTATTGGTAATTTATTTCCCAGGTTTGTGGAGCAGCAGCCTGACTCGCATGGCCTCAGAAGGTTTGGTGAGCCCAGCTCCCTAGAGTTAGGAAATCCCAAACTGTAGAAGAAAAAGGTGTTTTTTCCCCAGGTTTTATTTATTTCCCAGGTTTGTGGAGCAACAGCCTGACTCTCATGGCCTCAGAAGGTTTGATGAGCCCAGCTCCCTAGGGTTTGGAAATCCCAAATTGTAGAAGACAAAGGTGTTTTGAGGGAAGCACAGAGCTAACCCAGGTAGGTATTTGAGCTGTTCTCATCAAGCTCCCAGGTACACCAAAGCCTCATTTGGCATAACTCCAGTCAACTGATGTGCTCTCTGCTTGACTGGCACCAGTACTCCACTGCTCTGCTAAGCCTGAGGAACAGATTTTTAGCAGCAAATTAAATCACTTGAGCACAGCCCACCCCAACCTGCTTCACAACTTCTAGACAGGTGGGTTTTATTGCATTAGTCCATTCCTCAGGCAGAGAGTTGGCTTCCTGTGTTGACACTGACCATATGGACATATGGTCCATTTGGTATGGAGCACAGGGAGTCCCACATTTAGAAAGAAAAATTCGCACCAGTAAAGAACCTGCAGATGCCCAGAGAAAAAATAAGTGAAGAGTGGGATGCAGAGGTTGTAACTGCATTTCTCTCTGCTTAAAAAGACTAAAGTCTGATTGAAAAAAACTTGAAGTCAATGAGAGTCTTTGCAGTGCCAACAGGAAACTTTGAATTCCAATTTGATTTGGGAAGAAGGGGGAGAATTGCAGCGATCACTTTTTTCTCTGTAGTGAAACAATGACTCGGGCTCTAGAGCTAGAGATAATGAAAGGACAAATTATGCTGCACTGCTCAAGGAGACACACAAATTTACCCTGCACAGTGTGTTGTGCAGGAGGCATCTCCCTTCCAGGTTGTTTGGATATTTTTGATTAATTCTGATTCCTGTCAAAATTCATTTGAAGGAGAATAATACAAATTCAGAACATAACCTCCCATCTCCATATGTGGAAAATGTGTCCATCCAGTAAGTCCAAATTCTAGTCAAACATCGCCTCCCAGTTATTTCCAATGCTACAAATATTGATTAAATATATACAGTCATGCTGATTTTAGTCTTAATTGATGCTCCACATAATTTGCACATGTGGCTGTTTTCACACTCATCAGAGGAATATAGTATCAGACACTTTGAGAGGAGCAGTGAGCAGAGTCCTAAACAAACAGACAAATTCTAACAGTGTTGAATGAGGGTAACGGAGAGGATTTTGTATGTTTTGTATCAGAGATCCCGAGAAATGTCTCAGGAGTCTTTATTATCCCCATTACAGCAGTAAAGATGAATCTGTGAGATGGAAGGCCATGAACAAAATGAACATAAATATTGTGGAGCTACCTAAGGTCAAATAACTCACAGGAGCCTTTCCAGGCCTGCTGGGTTTACTGTGCGTTTCTCCATCCATCCCGTGTAACATTTCTTTAAATTGTATCTACTGAATGTCAGCACCAGGCTGCCCACATGAAAACTGACCCTCCTGGCTGGTAGTTTTCCACCCACTTAGTCTTCCATTCAGACCATTATGGCCCCAAGCTGGAAAGATCAGAAGAAACTGCTTGGAGATTTCAGCCCATTAGTTTAAAGGTAAGGAGCAAGATGAATGGAAACTCCCTCCCAGTGGCTAACTGGGGGTGCCTCAGGACCTGTGAGCAGTCAGTGTCATTTGCCAGCGTTATTTACAGCCCTGTCCTTCTGCAATAAAATGATGGAGCTCATCCTTCAATGCTGAGAGCACGGAGAGCAGCAGGACTGCCTCTCAGCTCACAAAGTTCTCTCCTACTGCCTGCCCTGAGCACAGTCCTGGGAATGGTCTCACAAGTCCCCCTCACAACCCCCAGGGCTATGACACGAAGACTCTGTGATTCAGAAGGAAACTGCTCAAAAAGAAGTCTGGTGTCTGAGGAGCTCCACATACCCTGCTGTGATATAAATCCTCTTGCTCACCACCACCACCCCAGATCAGAGACTCTGGACATAAGAACCTGGCAGAAAAGGAATTAAGTAGTCTATTAAAGCTAATTGATCAACTATTTAGACAGCCTAAACTCTTTTAAATGATGAAAACTTACCTACTTCCACTGACATCAGGGTGCTGGTACTGACTGTCGTGTCTCCAACACTCCAAGTCTGCTAGAGCCCAAAGAAATGATTTTGCTGTCCCAATATCTGGCACAATCTCAAGGTTTGGCAAAATCATGCTGAAGTCTCTGACTTTTTCCATCCTGTTGAGTTAGAGAGCTTATGGGCTAAGAGGAAATCCTACAGTTGTCTAAGCACAAAAAAAAGCCCAGACTACAGCAGTGTAAAAGAAGAAGACATAACCACGCATCTTGCTCCAGGCTTTAGCCACCAGCCAGCATGTTGGCTAACATATGAAGATATTCTTTTGAATGACCACATGGATCTTTTTGTGCTAATTCCCTTACCCATTTAGATTCTTTCTGCTTACCCTTCCTTCTGCTTGGTTATTCTGATATGTTTTTCAAATTAGCAACATTTTCTCATTTTCTCTGTGACTGACCTCTTCTATGCTCCCACCTTTTTTTTTTTTCTTTTTTTTTTTTTTTTTTCTTTTTTTTTGCAATCTTCTTTGCCTTGTGATGCTTTGTAAGGGAAGGGTTTCTCTGGAACTGTTGTCTAGATCTAATAACCTAGAGGCTCAAATGTTCTTATGAACACTCAGCTCCTCCAGGGTTGCAGGAGATTCTGATTTCATGGGGAAGAGGAGCTATCCTGAACGACCATCCCGATTATCTTCAGTTTCCATGGTTCCCTACTCCAGTATATTTCCTTTGTCCTGGTACCCTGTGGCACTGGCAGAAGGGAAGCTGGTATCAGAAGCATGAAAGATGAGGTGAGTATTCTCCATCTCCAGTACAAGCCACACCTTTGCCAAGCTCCTGCTTCCACTGCGGGGCAGTGACACCTCTGACACTTGGCCCTTTCCAAGAGGAGGGCAGGTTACAAACCCACTCCAAACACCTGACAGCAGGCTGACCCAGTTTGCAATGTCTGACAAAGGAAGAAACCAAGACACACTGCTTTCACCTTCCCTACTTGTGATGGAGGTAACCCTGTCTCTGTCTCTCTCCTCACCAAGCAAACACCACATTTTCAAACCCTGGCAATGACAGACTGCAAAATGTAGATTCAGCACATTTTCAAATATATCTTGACTTACACATCAGCATAATGGTACTCCTCCTCCTCTCAGGAAAATATTCTGATTGCCCAGATCAATCTATTCACAAAGGTGAAGAGAACTTCCTCTTAGCCCTTTAACAAAATTATCTCGGTCATCACAAGATCAGCAGCACGCATCGGTTCATTCCTTGCAAATTTGCAGAGTTTGCTTCTTTTTTTTTTTTTTTGCATGTGTGGCTTGCTTTAAACCTTACTTATATAAGGCTTATTTATCACAGCCACACGGTCTAATTCATGTATATGTATTTAGTATAAAAGCATTTGAATTAATGTTCCCAGCTTGTTTACTTTGAAGGACTGAGTGCCCCCTCAGGAAGACATATTGATCTTAAAGGAGGCCATTCTCTGATGAACACTGGTTCCTGTAATATTTATGGCATCTGAAGCCTTTTCTCTCCTCTTGATCTTTTGAAATGAGATCCCAAAGGAGAGCGACAAAGCTGGGAGAGTGGAGGAGGAAGAAGAAGTACAAGAGGGGTCCCTTTGCTCCGAGTACAACATCAAAATGTAAACAGGAAGGTGATCAAGGACTGTGATCGTTTCTAAATTAAGCATTTAAAATGTATATTAATAAATATAAGAGGAAAAAACCCACTGGGCCAACTTTGTAGGGAATGTTAAAATGGAGGAAAAAATAAAGGTCTGCAGCTTTGTTCAGTTCTGAAGCTCAGTTCTGCTAATTTAGGGCATATCAGCTGTGGTTTTGAGGCCAGCCAGAAGAACAGATGCCAATGGAAACAGCAGAAAGCAACTCCTGTACAGTCTAGCACTTGCCATCTTTTTAATTACTCCAAACGGCCATATTTCTTATTAAAAATAAAACATTAAATACTTTTCTGGCTTCTTCAGAACTGAGTGTGCAGCCCATATGAGGTGAGAGATAGAGGAATGCCCACTCTATATCCATGTGATGTTCTCCCTCCTCCTATATGCTGAAGGGGAATCACAGTTCCTGGCTTAGATTCTGTTTTCATGGCATAGTAAGGAACAGAAAAGGCAAAACACAAGCTGAAAGAACTAAAGGCCAGGTCCAGCACTCTAAAGGCTGAGTCTAAATATGTCACTGAGCCACTGTTTTATCCATACCCATTTATTGTCTCAAGCATTCTCCTTCCTCACCATAAACAGAGGAAATGCCTTCTCCTCTTTATCCCGAAATTATAATTCACCAGGAGCAGGTGCCTCTGCCCATGTGGACAAAGAGCAAAGACCAAGGCAGAGAGCAAGCAGCTTTGCTGCTGTGGTGGTCCCCACTGCCTGGGGAAGCTGCCTCCACACTTAACTTGCTTTATTCTGTCTGGATGCAATCCTAGGGCTGACCCACCTCATCCATACACGTCATCTAGGGACACGGCTTGCACGTGCAGAGGGCAAACTGCTGCTACACCACCAGCCTTGCCTGGCCCATCCCCACATGGCACGTGGGAGTGCAGGTAATGAGTAGGAAAACATCAGTTTCTCCCATTTTGGGAGGCAGTGCTGTGATATTTCACAGAGCAGGTAACAATTTGCACATGAAAATTTGCACAGCTCTGCTGAATGGATGAGGTGTGTGAAGCTTCCAACTCTGAGCTGTGCCTGCCCCCCCCCCACCCTTCCCTTAACTGAGAATTTATTTTTCACAGAAGTCCATGTGAACATCAGAAACCAAGGCTGACCCACGGATGGGAAAAGATGAGGCCAGGGCCTCACTGTAAACTGTGCCATTTTCAACCAGAGGGATGTGTTGCACCTGGCTAAAAAGCAATTTGATGGGAGATTTGACTAAACCAAATTATTTATAGGTGTAATATTATGGAAAAGGCAAATATTCGGGGAAAGAAAAGGAATTAAAAACATTAACTTTGAAACAGGTGTGGGAATTTTGACTCTTCAAAGTGACCTGCTTCTGATTCCTCCTTGTAGGAGCAGGGGATGCAGATGGGATATACAGAGGGGATAACAATGTTCTGAAGATCCAGTGTAGAATAAAGATGTTGATGATGGCATATAGGCTCTTCTTTGCCCCTTTTTCCAATTTCCAGGAGATGTACCTGCCTGCTCCAAAGATTCTCACAATGGATTTACTGTGTGGAATAGATTGCCCCAAGATTTTAGGAAGCTGTGACAAAACCTGTTGACACTTCTGTGGGTGATTGCAGCCTGTGTGCACTCACAGCAATATCTATCTTCAGCTACAAACCCTCAGGTGAGCCTTACTAAAGAAATCCCTCTAATTAGGCACCCAGAGATGTCATTTGTCACATGTCCTGTGCTGACCCACCAGCCCCCAGGGGGGGCTGTGAAATGTGTACCCAAGTCCTCTCTACATGAGAGGTTCCTCTCAGCTGGGCAAAACAACACAGATCTCTGTGGCTGAAGACCAAGGGGTATGGCAAAAAAACAGAAGCTGCAGGAGCAAAGACTGATGCCTGTCAAAGTCAAAGTCAGCACAGACACTCTCCCTGCTTTTGGCAGAGCTGGGATTTCTGCATTCATTTTGTTTCAACGTCAACATGAGGGGAAGTGTAGAAATGTGTTGTCAAGGATTTTACTGGAGGAATTAAAATAGCCAATTTCAGGTTAGCTTTTTGTTTAGTTACTTGTGTCATCCTGTCACCAAAGGCCCTCTCTTGGCTGTATAAGGCACTTCCTTGGCTCAGTCACATGCAACGTAGATGTGGCAGCACTTCTCTCGTCAAAATGTTTGTTTTGAGGGGAGACCAGAAAACTGAACCGTGGCAGAGGCTCAAGAGGAGAGATGGGAAAAGGAATGTTTACCAAATACTTCAGCATTGGAGAGATAAACGGACATTTGAGCTCATTTCACTACATAATGTTATTAGTTATATGAAATTAGACTGTCAAATACAGCTCTATAAAATGCACAGGGAAAGCAAGAGGGCAAAAAGGAGAATGAACACACAGGGGACAAATCACTGTCACTCACAAAGGAGTGCCTGGCAGACTACGAATTAAGTTCACTCCTCAGGGCAAGCCATCCCCAGCTGTTATATAAATACATTTTAATGCCCCTGTCAAGAGTACAGCAAGAAAAAGCCAGCGTTCCCCAACACAGCGTGTCAGGTGTTCTCTGTCACTCACAGAGCTTCAAAGAGCCACATTTATATTGCAGTTTTGTCAATTCTCCCTGCAGCAGTGCTCAGGCAGTGGATGGAGCAGTGCAGAGCAGCCAGGCACAGGGCAGCAGCAGCAGGAGCTGCTCAGTGGGGTTGGTGACACGCTCCCCTGGCACTGCTCGTGCAAACGGAGAATCTCTTGGGTTCCTTCACCCCCTTTGGGCTGCACTGCAAAACTGGCATTTGCCAGGCTGCTTGGCTATTCCTCACGGGCCTGGCAGGGCAGGAGAGGGCAGGGGAGAGCTGGCAGCCAGCCTGTAGCACGCCTCACTCAGCCTCCAGCAGGAGCTCTGGCTTCCCAGCAGAGCCATTCCCAAGGGAAGAGGTGAAGCTCAACCTCACGTCCTGAGAAGAAATGATGAGAAGAAAACGATGGTCCCAATCCCCAGAGTATGCAGTTATATCCTCCTCCCATTAGTCCAGGTCCTACTGCCTTCCCTAAGCTGCAGCTTGGTTACGAAGAATTTTGGGGAGTCTGTGACCTAGACTGGAGGCAATTTCTGCTCAAGCTACTACTTTATTTTTCATTTTGAACAGTCCTGTAGCATTCTTCAGAAATAAATGCCAGGAGGGGACTTCTCCCCTCGCCATCACACAGCTGACAGTGCTACAGCTGTCAGTCCTAAACACCTTCTCCAGCAAAATCAGAATCATTATTCCAAAATTGGCTCTATTTGAGATGAGCAGCTCTCAGACGCGGTTCCATCAGCTCAAGAGGAGCGCAATCACACCCCACCTTGTAAATGCACTTTTGGATTTCTGCTTCCTCTCCCTCTGAAATATGAGTTTGGCCCCAGCTAGTCTGTGACTGAGCAGGTGGGAAATACATGGTGTTTAGCACACAGGAGACCAGGCTGAAGGATATAATGTGATATACCCATGAATAAACAACCCGAATGGGAGACTATAAAAGAGGAGCTAATTTCAAATGCAAGCATTATCATGGGGGCTAATGCAAGGCAACCCACAGCCACTGCAATCCAAGGACCCAGGTTTACAGGGGAGACAGATTTGGTGCTTAACCCTTTGGGCACAAACCAGTAATTCGTTCTCTTGGCATCAGGCCGCTGGAGGACATGGCCCACACATCCCTGTACCCCCAAGCTGTACCAGTACAAGAGTTTGCAAAGCTTTGCTTTAGCCAGAACACTGCATGAAAACAAAATCACAAAACCACCAAGGCTGTGAAAGTCACTGAAACCCTCCTTATGGCACCAACAGGAGAGTGCAGCCCCAACAATTTCTCAGGTAACAACAAGCAGGAGGTAGCAAACGTCACTTTTACTGCCAGCATCAGCACAAGGCACAGGCTCAGAGCCACAGCCCGTTCCTTGGCAGGCAGGTGTTGCCAAGGTCCCACTAATTCACTGCTGAAAACGATAATAGTGAGTCTGCTGCTCTTGCCTTGTGACTTCGGTTTGCTGATGTGAATATCTGGCCTGGTACAAGCTGGCATCACCTGCTGCAAAGATGGAAACAATACCAGCTACTGACCCAATCCACAGGGCTGCCAGGGCTGAGGGACAGAGGCATCCTTTTGAATCAGGAAGGTTTTTCTTCTATGATTTGTTTCATCCTCATTTTGTTTCTAAACGGCTCCTGGTTTCCTGCCGTGGCTTCAGCAATAGCTCACGTGCAGTTACACGCCAAGCTCCCACAAAACACACTGGCAAGAGCTGTTTCCCTGGGCTCAGCAGCCCCCAGAGGGAAGCATCTGCTGCTGGGTGCTGTGCTCATCCCCCAGTGATGCATGGGCCTGCCTGGGCACCCCCTGCCAGGGGCACCTTCCATCAGCATCCCTGCAGCAGCACTTCTTTACCAGACACGGTGGGATCTCGTATTTCTGGAAGCACATGCACGAATTTACAACCTCCTAGCCAGCAGCAGCACAAGGCAGATTGCTTAATCCATCATCCCCAGGAGGGGAAGGCGGCTGCTAAGGCGGAGGGAGGTTTCAGCTGGGTGAGACTTGGTCGTAAGGCTGCTTCAAACAACACACAAAGCTTTGGCCAGGAGCAAAACTGCATCCCCCAAACGTGAGGGCTCATGCTGTCCCTTCCTTACCTACACACAGCTAAAGATTTCCATCAGACATACAACTCCAGTGATTCCACTTACGGCACACAGAGGCACCTGGTGAGTTGGCCTTATCTTCCTGAACCGAGGGACCAAAGCCCCACGTTACAAAAGAGAACATTTCCTGTTCTCAGCCACGTGCCATTTTACTGCCACAGGAACACAGAATCATTTAGGTCGCAAAAAACCTCTAGGGCTGTCAAGTCCAGCTGTTCCCCCAGCATTGCCAAGCCCAGCACTGAACCATTTCCTGCATGTGCCACATCATCACAGCTGTTAAACCCCTCCAGAGGTGGTTACACCAACACTGTGCCAGGGCTTGATAATCCTTCCAGTGAATAAATTTTTCCTAATATCCAGTCTAAAATAGCCACCACCGATGATGGCATAACAGCCTAAATGATTTCAAATTGCATCTCCATTTGCTATGAATATTAACCAGCAGCACAATGAGAGGAAGAAAAGTGTTTTCTAGAGATATATTTTTACTTGAGAGACCTGGCCACGAGGCTGTTGAAAAGCAGGATGGAGGGAAGAAAGGGAGAGAGATCATTATTAGCCTGACTCTGTCCATATCTTTCAGCGTATCAGTGAAGAGCTTAATGGAATCATAATGAACATGTTCCTGGGTAGATGTGCTTTTCCAGCAGGCGTTGCAGCTCTTGTATAAGACAGACAGCTCCCTCTCCTGGGATATAGCTCAGTCCCTGGAACATTAGCAGAGACCTTGAAAGGGCTCATCTTTTTATTCTATTTTTTCTACTTTCCCCTGTGAAAGTATTTGGTGATTGTGTGGGAATAGGGGGAAGGAGAACATATTTTACTGTTTAGATGGCAGCCTTATGGAAATGTCTAACACAAAAGGGCCAACAACCAGCTTGCAGGCTTGGGGTTTAGAAAGACCATCATTCTTTGGTTCATTCCAGTGGACTCTAATTTTTGGCCCTAGATTTCCCACTGCTGAGGGCACTGTTAGGCAGCCAAATCTCTAACCTTTCCCTGAAGGAAGTCAGCACTATGCTGAGATGGTACTTCTGCTCCCTGGGAAGTTCCCCTTTTAGTCTCTGCTCAGACTGGGGCTCCTGGTGGTGGGGGTTTCTCACATAAAATCAGAGGAAAAAAAAAAAAAAGAGCAAGTGGATGCCAAACTGGAAGCTTCTGGGACTTTATAACTTATGCTGCAACACTCCAAGTCACTCACTTGGCTCCTGAATCTGGGAATTGACACAAGGATCACAATAAAAACACAGGGTTTGGCTAAGAATTGTTGGCTGAAATCACAATGTCAATCCAAATATGCAGGTCATATAAATGTGAAAGTCAAAATAACTTAAGAAAATACATTACAAGAGTTAAAAGCAAAAATTTATGACAAATTATGGAAACGGTCTAAAAATACTTGCTGCAAGTTCTTGTAATGAAATAATGACAAGACAGAACTGCAGCTCTTTTTATTAGACAATATTATTGAGTCCTTATGAGGACAGTGTCTAGCAGCTTTATTTAGGGCAGGACTCAGTCCAGGAGATGCACATTACACAGGGTACATAAATTCCCACTCCAGGCTGTAGCTTTGGAGGTATGCCTTGAAGGGCTTTGCCAAGGAAAATCTGTTGATCACTGCTGCTGAGGACCTGCTGAGCCAAGCTGGGAACACTGTGAAGCTGTGAACACTGTGCCACTGAGGTGTGACACCCTCCAACCACTCCCAGGAGCTGCCTTTCAGTATTTAGAGGGCTGCAGCATGTCAGCCCACGCTGGAGCTAATGGATGAGCAAAGGCACAATGCTGGAGGACATTAAAAGGCAAATCATAAAAAAAATAAAATCTCTCTATAGCTTTACAATAAAAATGGGCATATAAAGGAGGTTCAGAAGAGATTGCTACTTTGTTCTAAACCAAGTCTGAAATTAGGTAGAATTTATCAGGCAGCTTTTGGGGCAGAGATACAATAAATGCTGGTGTCGTTGTTATATCAAGTCTCTCATCTATTGTTTGCAATAGAAAACATAAGCTTATCTACACTGTATCTTTTCCCTTGTTTTTTGTTTCCACTGCTTTTCTCTTTGCTTTCAATAATTAAATGATGCTATAGATAATGTCCTCTTTATAAAGTGGAGTGGTGGTGCTCTGAACTTGGCAAGAAAAAGCCATTGCATTATATGCTGCAGAGGGCTTATCAGCTCATGCCAACAAAGGGCAGTGACATGCTTGGGTGACAGAAATTGCCCTTAAACAGTCTTAACTATCTGGGGAAGGAGAGCAGAAGGTAAGAGGAAAGTGTGCCAATGTGCAAGAAAAGAAATTTATTGCTTTCTCCAGGAAGCAACTTACCATATCTCTAACAGCTAATGAACAGCTTGCTGTTTTCTTCTGCTGCAGTTATATTTTTAGTGGGATAAGAATTTATTTCTACTCGCTTATTAAGCAGTATTTTTAAAAAGTGAACTCCTCTTTCTCATTTCAGAGACAAAGGAGGGTAGAACACAGAAGCTCCAGAGCAAGGTTTTCCAGAAGTTCTCACCACTGTCACCTCTTTGGTCTTGGTAGCAAAGTCACAGCTGACCCCTGGTCTGTGCATGGCTGCTCCTGGGACATGTCAGGGCCTATTATCTGTCTGTGCAGGATGAGGAAAGAGCAATCCAACCACACAGCAAGGTGAAGTGCTACCTAGGAGCAACATTAATTTGGCCAAGACCATGCCAGCTAATGTGGATTCCCTCATGACTCCTAGTGTTCACAAAGGAACAGTAACCCTTTAATTTCAAGGGCCTGTTCAAGATGATTCTTGGCAGTTAAGCATATGACCTAGAAGTGAGTAAAGCCAAGTGCAGTCCTGCGTTGGAAAATGTGGATTTAGAGCAAAGGTTTAAACCACTGTGTTTAAATTATTATGCATGAAACAAGTGTTTAAATGAATAGTGAAATTCTTTCACCTCTTTCTTAAATAAATTGCAAGACTTTTTCAAAACAAGGAGATGTGAATATTGGTAATATAGACAAACATGTCTCTAACAAGAAACCCCTGTGGGTGTAGTCAACCTGGGCAGTCTTTTATGTAGTAGCCTTAAATATGAACAGAGCAGCTCCTTTACTCTCTTGACTTGCACAATCCATCAGTGTCTGCACAACCCTGCCTCCCTGTGGGCTTCTACCACAGCTCATTTCCCATGGCACCAGTTATTGCTTCAAACACACCACCAGGAATGAAAAATGGATGAAGAAATTGGATTTGCCAGTGCTTCTTATGCCAGGCAAAAGAACAGGAGGGAGGAAGGGAAGGGAAAACCTTCCTCCATTGTCAGGGTGTTTGCTGGAGGAGAGAGGAGCCAATATGTCTCTTTTTATTTCCTTGGGAAGGCAGGAGTTAAGGGAGAGTGCCAAGACACCGTGTGGAAGGGGATCCCTGCTGACGTCAGGTTGGAATCACTGCTGCTCTGCCTTGCCAATGCCCCCCACATTCCTGCCTGCAGAGACAGAGCCAAACCACACGAGATGGAGTCTAATTAAATTACTCTGTGGTTTCTGAAATATGAGCGCATCCTAAGACTTCAGCAGTGTATCACAGAATGAAAGAATGGTTTTGGCTGGAAGGGAAAATAAAGCTCATCTTGTCCCAACCCCCGCCACGGGCAGGGATACCTCCCACTGGACCAGAGCCTTGTTCAACCTGGCCTTGAACTTCCAGGAATGAGGCATCCATGGCTTCTCCAGGTAACCTGTGCCAGTGCCTCACCAGCCTCACAGGGAAGAACTTTCTCCTCATATCTTAATCTAAACCTACTCTTAGTTTGAATCCATTCCCACCTGTGCTGTGACTACATGCTCCTGTAAATAGGCCCTCTCCAACTTCCTTGTAGCTCCTCCACATACTGGAACACCACAGTTAGGACACCTCAGAGCCTTCTCTTTTCCAGGCTGAACAATCCCAGTTCTTTCAGATTTTTTTCCTTGTGGGAGCAAAGACTGCCTTGCACTCATAACAAAACCCACCAGCACAGCTTGTGACAGAAAACAATGAAAATTGGATCTTGATCAACCAGGAAACTACCCAAATGTAAAGAGAGTTTAGAGTTTGGAAAAGAGACCCCAGCAGACACATCTTAGTTGATCCAACACCAATAGATCACCAATTGGTGTTGGAATTGGTGATATATTCCAACACCAAGGGAAGGTGTTGGAATAGATGAACTCCCTTCCAATCCAAACTATTCTATCACTTATGCCATGGGCTCTGAGGTGTCTTTGCACTGAGCCATGAGCAAAAAGACCAGGGGAAAAAGTCTTCAGCAGTATATAAGAGCAAGAAAGCCATCTGGAACATCAAGTCTATTCCACCTTGCTTCAGGGAACTCCAGACATTATATAGGGCTATTTTAGAGGAGTAGGCCAGCTCACCTCACCCATGGGCACACCCATGGGTCATACCTAGAAAAGATTCCATCCCTTCCCAGCTCAGCCTTTCTAGTAAGAGCTGGAGGTCTTTTCCCTTTGCACTGTTCTTCAGCCCCTGTACATGACTCAGTACAGTGAGGACAGATATCAAAACCTGCAGTCCTAAAGATATAGAAAATCAGGTACCAAAGAGCAGTTAACACCTTAAAATCACAACTGACTTCTGAAAGCACTGGCTACTATTTTTGGAAGGCAATTCCCTTCTTTGAAGTACCTTGTTTAAAAAAAATGCAGGTTTTTCCTCCTTTCTGCTGACACTTGTGACAGTAGGATCTCAAGGTCTCGATTACTCTGCTGCGCTGAACCCCGTGGAGATACTGTGTTGCAGTCACCCTGAAATGAGCCACTTAACGAGATGACTGAAAAGAGTAATCAGGCACTAGGTGAAACACAAATCTCTGGATATTTGGGATTACTGACTAAAGGACAAGTTGAATTATATTTCTATTTGCATTTATTCACAAATCCACACGAGCCTTTTATCCTTACTTCAAAAATACATAAGCAGCGTGCTTTGGTGAATGACATTCCCTGTCACAGCTGAGACTACAGGTCAGAGTGGCTGAAGATGGGGATACCAACACTCCAAGAGTGGAGTGGTGAACATGGACAACTTACTCAGCAGGTCCCTTTCCTTCCTTGAATTCCTCCTCTCCAAGTCAGTTCAAGCTGCTCAGACACTACTGAGCAGCAGCAACATCCCCATATTTTCCGTGCTGGTGTTTTCCACGCTGGTATTTTCTCTGGTGGGAGCAACTGCATTTGCAGCTACAGGGAAACTGCCAGTCTCTCCACAATCCCAAAGTGCCCTGTGCTCACAGAGGAGGGAGCACTCAGTGCCCATCACTAGAAGAGCTCTTTACACTGGTGAAAGCAGACGAGAACAAACCTAACAAGAGGGCAACAGGACCTACAAGACAAGGACTCTCACCCAGAAGCTTTCACAGTCAGCCAGTGAAAAAAGGGAAATCTAATGGAAAACCTCAAACTGACCTGTGTGGTGGAAGATGTTTCTCTTATCCCTTTTGCATCAAATATATGGCCATAAAGGAGTACAAGTAAGAAGCTACATGGTCTCTAGAAGCCTTGAGAAGAGCAGCAAGTAGAGGAATCTCCATCCTGGGCTGAGGGGAAGCTGAGAGCGAGAGGTAAAGGTCTGTCTTTGATCTATCTTACCTGTATCACAGCTCCTGCACCTGATGGGTCTGCTCCCTCCACAGTTTTCCTTTTACAGAAACAAGAACCACCACCAGGCAGATAAGCACTTCATTACAGTACATAAATAAGAACCAAAAGCAACCAGAACAGTTTTCCCATTAGATGTATATTGTCCCCATGAGCCTGAAATGAAGGCCTGGGTCTGAATGTATTGTTGACAGGAATCCATTTGCAGAGACATCAATTATTATGACTGCAATAAATCATTTACAAAGCGCTATAAATCCCAAACAGAGTTGAACAAACAGAAGGTTTCATCATTACCCATTTCTCTTACAGCCAGAGCTGGGCTCGGAAGAGGTGCCTATCTTAAACAGGATTGATTGGAGGTATTGTACTCAGGGACCTCTACTCTGAAAAGGAGCTAAACTTTGTAAAATAAAGGGTAAATCAAGGTTAAACCTCATTCAGGCAGTTACGGGGCTGCAGTGTTAACCTGAGGCAATGCAGGAATTTGGAATTTAAAGCTGGCTTGAGAATGCCTGAAGGGGAGGTGCAGATCCACCTCCTTTGCCATGGGGATATGTGTGTACAGAAGAGGCTCTCACACCTCTGGAGATGAGCAGAAAACATTCCATGGCATCTTCTGCCTGGCTCCAGAGAGTCCCTGTGCTAACCAGTGGCTATGTTCAAATCACCTGCATAGGGATGGCTCTGGCCACTGGGAGTTTCTCCACCAATATTAGGACTCAGAATTTCTCACTGCATCCTTTTAGAACCAAAATTTGGGACAGATCCTGCAAGCAATGCTGTGTGAAGGTTCCACAGGCATTCAGCATTAAGGAGTGAGAGCCTGCCCTGCATCCCTGAGCCACGAGTGACACTCTGCAGGATCCCTGAGCCATGAATGACACTCTGCAGGCAGCCCACACGAGGGCAAATCCTGCTCCTGCTGCTCCAGTGCTCCTCTAACTCATCCACCTGCCGGGACCCATTGCTGTGAGCAGGCTTTGCAGACTCTGGGAGCTTCTACAGCTCAGATATTATTTCGCAAATCTCTTCCTTACAAATAAAAATAAAAAGCAATAGGTAGACAGCACTAACACAAGAGAGCAGCAAAATCAGCTCACCCGCTTAAGTCAGTTGCTCTTTAGGATATATTTTCTCTGCCAGACTCTTATTTTGAGTCCTGGGGTTCACTTTCCCTTTCTCTTCTGGGCCTTAAAAGCTGCTACTGGTTTCTCTGAGTCTGAGCACTGCCAACTCCTTTGTCTGAGCCAGCCACATTTGGAGCTAATTTCTGCCAGTTTTATCCACTGCAAGATCCACAGAGGCATTTAAAATTTTGCAGCAAGCCACAAAGGCCTCGTTGATCATTTGGCCAAAGCCAGGGCTCCCTGTACCTTACCCACATCAGACCAGAGTGACCCCAGCAAGGTGAAAGGTGACGTGACTCTGAGGTGGATGCAGCCCCTGTCAGTGAGACTGCAACCTGACCTGCAGCTTTGAGAGGCCATCTGGCCCAAGCATGAGCTCTGGACTCAATTTATCTTCACAGGGGTATCACTGGCAGTATAACAGAGCCTTTTGGAAGCAATGAAAGCCGAGATCCAAAGTCACAGGACTTGGCATTGGTGCTTAATCGCTGAGCCAGCAGTGATTTTCTCATACAGACATACCTTGAAATCATCCCCAGAATGCTGGCAGGGATCTGGAGAGGCATGCTGATATATTCTGCAGTATGCCATATATCATAATTCTGTGCAATTTAAAGAATTGCTATATCAGCCAAATCTCCAGAGAATATTAAAAATAGAAAAGAATTTATAAATATTTTACGTTCAAATTCTCTAAGAGTTTGCAAATGTCCTGATGTAGCATAATCCAGTTGATGGGTGATTCATCTTCCTCAGTTTTGGGGTACATTTATCAAGTTGTGTCATTGCCCAAGTGTTGTGGGCAGTAATGGTTGTCTTTGGGGTCCATGTATGGCATGTAGCCCAGCAGATTCCTGGCCCACAATCCACCTCTGATGGTTAGTCATTTGGCTTATTACAGGTAATGGATGCTGGAAAAAAACACATGGGAAAGAGCAACGCAAGGCTGGACTTTCATGATGAACAAAGGCTACTGAAGACATCAAGAAATTGTTCCCTTCCTCCCTTTCATTGCCTCACGGGAAACTTCTGCCATGAATTACTTCCAGCCAGGCTGTCACACATGGTCCCCTGGCTAAACTGTGAGCCTTGGGCCATGTATCCAGTCTGATGCCAAGGAGCTCCACCTTGTCACTGTGCTTCCAGCCAAAACGAGGAAACTCTGCTCTCCTAGCTTGGACAACAAGGGGAGCTGCAAGGGAGCTGGAGTTTTCCCAACAAAGGACAACAAATGATGCTGTTTTTACCAGAAAAGACACAAGGATAATCAACTTTCTGTCTGATTCACATGAAGGCGTGTCAAAGACATTTTGTTTCCCCATTTTCTTTCTGTTCTGCTGGATCTGAAAGCATGTCTTCGCATTTCGCCAGCTGGTTTCCTTTCTTGGGTATGGTTAGGTTATTTGTGAAGGAAAAAAAAATACACAATTTTCCTTGCTTCCTAACCCAAAATAAATTCTACACACATCAGACCCACTCCTCACTGGCTGCACCTGGCACAGGATGAGACAGTGGAGAGGGTTGGTATTGGCCTCCTGGCTTGGAGCTACACAGCTCATTTGGCATCTGTGGTCTTGTAACCCTTTCCCCGAGATCTCCACATGTCACAGAGCTCAGGGAAGTCTGAAGGAAAGCAGTAACAAGGACATTCTTGCCCCTTTCCCTGCCAGGCTCAGCTTTAAAGGTCAGGCAAACACAGCTGACCAAATTACTCACCCAAAGTAGCTTGAGAAAGAGGAATTCTTTACTCAGCACACGTTAGCTTTGGGATCAATACCTACAGAAGGGAACTGCCAGCTGCACCATGTTCAGCACCACTCCTCACTCCAGCTGCACTGGGGTCAGAGCTAGATTTTGGGAACCCAGCACTTCCAAATACCACCAAATTTAGTAGGATTTTGGCAATTCTTACAATGCAAGCTGCTGCCGTGTTTGCCTACACAATTTGCTGCTGCCTCCCAGCTGGTGGCAAAGCTCTTGGCTGCTCCTTGTGAGAACCTCTCACTTGTCCTCCAGCACATCCCAGCCCTGTATTCCCAGGCTGTCTGAACTTGGAGCAGCTTAAATGGACCCAAATCATCTTACAAGAGAAAAGTCCACACCTATGGCAAGAGGGGGCCCATGGAATTACTTGCAGACAGCACTCCACCAGACAAGAGCTGAGGTATATTTCCTGTTTGCTATCCTACTCAGACACAAACCTTCTCATTTTCCACAAGCCTTTTGAAAGCATGTCCCTTCAGGCTTGTGAAAAAGTCTAAAAGTACAGAAAACTTCTATCCAACTCAATCAGTGGGAACCCCTACAACAGAAAGAAGTAAACCAAAGCTCTTGCCCACAGGTTGGGAATTTTCCAATTCAGGCTTTTGTGACTCCCACCCATCTGCACTAATACAATAGCAGGGCCACGCTTGGCTCTGTGGCAAACTCAAATGCAGTTGGCAGAAACTGGGAGAGAGACATGATTGTGTTTCTCCAGGGAAAGTTGGTCATTAGGAGGGTATTATCCAGATAGTGGTTATATAAACTGTGGCTGAATGGGCTTTATTTACAATAAGAAAAATTGCCAGAAAGTGATCAGGACATATGCGGTCTGATGAAAAGGCTGCACTTGAGCAACATGAAAAGCCAATAATCTGTGAGGAAGTAGCTGTTTGATAGCTAGGAATTTTAAACAGGGATAGTGCTTGGGGGAAGGGTATTTCAAATCTATCCAAAACATCAGCTTCAAAATTTCTCATCAGTCCCAAACCTTGTGTGAAATTAGGAGCACAAACAGGGAGGAGGCTGCAGCCCAGGTTGAGACCTGATTTAGACTTTCTACAAACACACGGTGTTTATAGTAGTGCACCCCCTGCCCTTTGGCATGTGACCATTTCTTACAGGCAAGTATTATCCTCACAGATTGCTACCAAGGAGGTCATACACACCTGAAGGAAGGGATCTGCATTTACGATGCACTGGATTTCTTTTTCATGAGCATATTCCAAGTCTCCTTGAGTATGTATGAACTTGTGGTGACCATGTGATTCCCATTCCTTCTCTCTTTCCCCACACAGGTTTTTAGACTCCACCACAGAGAAACAGAGCTTTCTAGCTTATTCAGTATATGAAAATTAACTCTTAATAAGCTTTATTTCATTTTCCTTTCTCCTACGTGCTTTATCTGATGCTGAGATGAGAACTGCCCACGGGCTTCACTGTGTGGGCCATCCATGGATTTGTACAGCTTCACTGAGGGATGACCCCTACTGCTTTCCCCATCCTGCCAGTATTTTGGGCTTTTTGCTAAGCATTGGCCCACATTTTCTTGAGACTTTCCATTGCAGCCCTCATCTCTTCACTGGTAATTGACAAGTCAAAACCCACTGTTTCCCACAAGATCTGAGGTTTCTTGTTTTTTCGTAATGGCATTATGCTACACTGTGTTGTACCTCACACTTCACTACTCGGTCACTTCCTCTCCTGAAGATGTTCAAGGCTTCATCCCCCACCCTGAAGAACTCTTTACCACCAGAACAGAGTCAGGCCCCTCCAAAGAGAGACCGGTATCTACCCAAGACAGATATTTCAGATAAGCAAGCTGTGGAAGTTTCTTCTTCTCCACAAGATGTGTGACTTCTAGACAGCAAAAATTAAGCAAGATGAATGCTCTAATCCCTGAATTCACAAAAGCCTAAGGCATAAGAAAGCTTCTGTGAAGTTAAGCCCCTCTATACAGCCAGTTAGAAAAGTGCCACTTTTCACTGGCAGAGCAGAGTTAGTTTTGGAATTATATTGGAGAAGAATTTAAAAAGCACAAGTTTCAGTTCTTTATCAGCACAGATTTTCCCTTCTCCTCCCTCATTGTTATGACTGCAAACACCCACAAGAGGCAGTACAGCATCTTCTGCAAACACAGCTATTTGCTGACAGCAGCTCAGTGACTGTGGAGCTTCCCCTTCTGCTTGCAGGATAGGTATACACCTTCTGGGGTTTAGTTTCAGTCTTTTCCTGCTCCTAAATTCAAGCCTCAAATTTAAGGTCTGATAAATTTCTTCCTTGTAGGTCACAGGCCCTTCCCACACCATAATGATCACCTGCAATGTACACAGAGCATATGGAGGGGGATGGTTGTGTTTGTTCAAGCCTTGCTCCTCCAGCATGATGAATCCTACATCTTCCAGGGCAGGTGCTGACACATATGGCCACTCTATTCATCATGCTCTTCAAACACACAAAACCAACTTAAAACTTTCAGCTTTAGAGTGCTTACACATTGACAGGACTTATGCTAGTTTCCCTGATAATTCTTCTTTTCTGTTCAGCTGGACAAATGAACACTCCACTTCCTGAAGAGAAAAGCACATGGATTGCTCATTAGGAAATGAGTGCTTTATTTTATGCATTTTTCTGTAAAAAAAAAAAAAAAAAAATCTTCCAGCTGCCCCACACAATTACATAAGGTCGTAGTTACTCAATATTTAGATAGGTGATTTTTAAGGAAAAGATGGGCTTTGAATAAAGTGTCTCCTTTCCTTTCAGGGTTAATGGTGAGCAACATCCAGTTCTGGAGTTGGCTGGAGATTGGTTTTGGAAAGGTGACAGTGACATGGTCCAGCTCTTCTGCCTATTTGTATTGTTTGACAATCTGATGCCAAAGCACTGAGCACAAAGGAAATTATAAAGCTGTTTGAAATTGTCTTTAATTTACCAGCTTTCAAAATGGTCTTTTTTTTTTTTTTTTTTTTTTTTTTTTAACAAACACTCTCACAGCATTCAGAGATTTAAGGGCTTTTCTGCTGTATTTGAAAAAACAAAACCATTTTGAAGGCCCTTCTTGAAGTTAAATGAAATCAGCAGTTTCTTTTCAAAATAGAAGAACAGTCACGTGCAGTTTCTAAGATGTTGCCAAAACTAGACCAAAAAAACCCCAATCTCAAAACATATCTATCAGCCATTTGGATGCTGGAGCATTCTGGTAAAAACCTGCTTAGCATGATTCCACCCTGTACAAAGTTCCCCACCAGCTCAACCTCAAAAAATTGTGTGCTGTTTGTCCTGTCTTGCAAAGAGGTGTCTGGTGGCATGGCCACATCTTTAACTGGAAGCCTTCTTCACCAGTGCTACTTGGTTCTTAGCAAAACACACAGAACACCTACTGTGCCATTCATGAATGCATCACATTCCCAGGACAGCTGGCAGGCATTTCTTGCTTCCTAAAATATTAGGATATATGTATTCTTGCTTCTTTTCCCAGATGCAAACAGTGAAAAGGGAATCAGCCCATGGAGAGATGAGGATAAGCTTCAAATCTCTTTGATCCTTTCATATCCGGGGAAATAATCCTCTGGGATCTCCATAACCCCCAAGAAAGTAATGGAAAGTCTCCTAAGAGGATTGAGGCCTCAAGTCACAAACTCCATCCCCGTCATGGATATTCACAGGTGTATTCTTACAGTACTCTAATAGAGCAGGGCATATTTCCTTTGTTTTGGGGAGGGACTGAGATAACAGGCAAGGTTTGACTTTGATCAAGACCACTAATACAAAATATGACTCACAAAAACACACAGCCATGAAATTTCACCAGATCTGCATCTTTATGTATTTAATTTCCTAAAAAAAATCTGATCCTAGGTGACTGCTGCTCTGAATGCTACCTGCTTTCCACAGCTCCTTTTCCTGTTTAGGTGAAGGAGCAGCAGATAATAGCTAAGGCACCAGGGTCACAAAGATGCTCCAGGGCACACCAGCTGCCCACAGCAGACTCCCAGTTCCCACCAAGGCTGGGGCTTTCCTCCAGAACAACTATTATTGAAGATTAGGCATAAAAAAGCAAGGAAACCAGCAGGACCTTGGCAACGTAAGGTAGATTTGTAGGATTGCCAGCAGAGGAGGAGGGCAAGGGCAGAAGGGAAGCACAATGAAAAAATAGTCAGTAAAACCTTTCTTCTTGCAAGCAGAGCACGTTTTTGGTTGTGTGACTGAACAGCAATAAACCGAGAGCCAGAGACAATAACCACAAGGACATTTTCACAGAGCTTCTTCTCAGGTTAAACTCAATTTCCCACTAGCTTGTCATTACTTTGATTATGAGACTGTTTCTGTTGGTGTATCATAGCCTGGGGTGTAATGCTGCCAACACACAAGTGCATCACAACCCCTGGCCAGGCAGCATTCCTGGGAATTGCACTGCTCCTTCTGGAAACCTGCTAGAAAACAGCTCCAGCCTGGAAAAGGCCACTTTGGGAGCAGGAAATTGCATCAGAACTTCACTCAGAGAAAACCAGGATGGAGCTCGGTGGTGGTAGAATGGGATTTAAAATCCCCAGGGTTAAGTCTTGGCTTTGCAAAGGGCTCGTTCTGTGAGACAGGGTGGGGAGGCTTTCCAGGCCTTTTTGTCCATTCTCTGGGGTGTGCCCACCTCAGACGCCAAGGGGAACAAGGGGCAGAAGACAGGGATGCCATCAGCTTGCTGGTCTGTTTTCACACCCCAGGGGCCTGGGATGTTCCAAGGAGATCCATGGAAACATCCACAAATCACACCATCTATCTACTTTGAACAAGCCACAAAGGACTTGGCCAGGCCAGCACTGTAACCATCCAGAGTACCTGCTGCCAACCAGCTTCTCACTGTCTGGCTATAAATCTGGGTCTGACATATGCATATGCCATGTTTTCCAGCTTTCTGGCTTTCAAGCCTTTATTTTTTAATTCCAGAATGATTACAGTTAAGGAATTACTATCTCATCAAAATGCCTATCAGCACACTAGCTTGTAAACACTCATAATAAGAATAGATAATAAAATACAGTTTATTAGCCAACCTTGTACAGTATTTTTATAGCTTTTTCCCACTCATCATTGAGGAAAAATAAATCCTTTGCAGCTGTTCTCAAGCTGGCATTGCTACCAGCCTCCTTAGTCTCACTTGTAATGAGCTGAGTAATTAAAGTCCTTATAGGAGCACCAGGGTTTTTTATTGCTCATGACAATCCAGTCCTCCACTCTCTGACTGACTCAGAGAGGAACTGCCACAAATATTGTTTCCTAAACATATCAGCAACAAAACTTGCTTCTGTTGTGTTCAATGATGGAAAAATTCAGCAGCTCAGCTGTTTGAGAGTCCTTGTTTCCTGTGCCAGAATGCCAAGGAAAAATCCACTGACCCCTCAGAAGCCTAGCAGATCAAAAACTCCCTGCTCAGGATTGTGGAAGAGCTGCCCATAAATCACTGGTGTTAAAAGGGTAACAAGCAAATATCTGGAAGTAGGGTAGGGGGAAGCCTTCACTACAGGAAGTTCTTAGCAATCAGACTGCAGCGATGGTGGATAAGTGATTATTTGTTTAGGGTTTAAGCAAACTATAAACATTTTGCTTATATTTATGCCATGATCTTGGTTGTTCTCAGCCACCAACTGAGCAAATGAACCACCAGGTAGAAACATTGTAAAAAGCTTAAACCATTGATTCAAAAGAAAATGTTTTCCTTAGTGGAAAACCATGCATAGGTTTCTCTAGAACAAGAATGCTTTTTTGTAGCAAAGTCTGTTTTTTCAAGGGTACTCGGTAAAGTCAATTATCATGATATATGGAGTTACATTCCATGAGGTAAACATAAAACCAAATGCTTGGCTGTAAACATAAACCTCTCAAGTTTTCCTCCTCCTTCTGTCCTTTTTATCTCTTTTTATTGCTACATTTAGAAGTATAAATTGGTAATTTATTGAAAAATTAATGGCAACATTTACCAAAGTGGCACTATTCACTACTCATTTTACTGTGAAGAGTCTGGTTTTAGGAGCTTTTTCTTTATGTTTTTTAACACAAGCATAAACAAAAATAATCCTGAAAAGATGACCAAAATTATTTTCCCTCTTAAAAAAAAAAAGAAGCACTTAAATACAACCACAGAAAGAAATAAGGTTTCTTTGCTGAAATACTTTTCCTTATCAAGTTCTCAGTGTGGCAATCCAGCACTGCAGCCTGGAGGAGGTACTACAGGTAAAGAGATGTGCCCAGGACACCTGGGAACCAGCCAGCAAAAATCCTCAGCTGCTTCAGTCTGGGATCCTTATCTAGAGTAACAAAAATCCCTTTGACTTCAGGTACTAATTTAGACCATTGACCTGGCTAAGGCAGCCAGATCATCAAAGGGATTGCCCCTCGTTAGCACCCAAACCTAGGGTACACTTAGTACAGTAAAGGTATGACTACAGCAAATCACTCCTTCAGACACTGTCACAGCATATGCCACAGTTGAGATGGCCACGATACACAGAGTAAAAAAATTACACTCTGTTCTTCACTTGATAAGTTATTTCCCATTATGTCCCTAGCAGCTCATCTGTACCCTAGGTGTCCAAATCAGTCTGGTCTGGACCAGGCAGCATCTCCCTGCTGGGCTCCATTGCCAACCCCACAGCCCAATCCCAAATCACGTTGGGATCACCAAACATCACAGCATATGTCACACTTGAGACAGCCATGATGTCGCTACAGGACACGTGAAAGCACGACACGAGCCACTGCTATTTGCAAGGTAAAGAAGAACGTTTATTTTCTGACTCCAATTTTTATACCTTTCCAAAGGTGACAGTGGATTGGAGAGTGAATGGGCCACCTCTCCAAAGGCATTGGACAAATTGCTAGTACATCAAGTTTCTCCACCCCCATGAAGGAATGCAAAACAATATGTTGTTTATAGAAAATTGTGTGAGAAAGTTTTCTAACAGAATGTAAACTCAGAAGGCTTTAGAAAATCTTAAGAATCAGGTTGACACCATGATACAGAGTATCACCATACACTATCAGAAAGCTTGTCCTTCAGCCCAGCCTTTTCTACCCCTCCTGTTGCTGCAGTGCCCCTGTGTGCCCTCTGTGCCCTTTGGTGGCTGCTCAGTGCCCCTGGGCACTCCGTGGCTCATTGCTGTCAGTGCTGCTCACCTGCTTCTCACAGCTGTGCCCACTGGGGATGAGGCTGGGCTGCAGCCCCATCCCAATCCCCACACTCTGTGCCACAGCCCGGCCCCATCCCAATCCCCACACGCCGTGTGCCACAGCCCGGCCCCATCCCAATCCCCACACGCCGTGTGCCACAGCCCGGCCCCATCCCAATCCCCACACGCCGTGTGCCACAGCCCGGCCCCATCCCAATCCCCACACGCCGTGTGCCACAGCCCGGCCCCATCCCAATCCCCACACGCCGTGTTCCTACATGACACTGCCAACAGTTCTTAGCCCAGGGAAGGTGAATCACTACTAGTGGCACAATTTACATCCCTAACAAAAAGAAATAATCCTTCCTTACAGTATAAAGCAGTCCCTGTGCTTGGGAGCACATGAGAAAAGTGCTGGGCAGCTGTTTTGGTTAGATGGGCCAGGCTGGTGCCCAGCTTCCCCTGAAGGTTGCCCTGCAGAGGGGGTAACACATCCTTGAGGAGGAGCTCCAGGCTGTCACTCTCCAGCCCGGATCGCAGTGATATGTGGTGCTGCTTATTGCAGAATGCTGTAGCTATGGTTTCTAACATAGTGAAGCTTTCTAGATTCACCACAAAGCAAAACCTTGGTCTTCCCAAGGCTCTTCCTTCCCCAAGCGCCTATTACAGACTGGACTGAGCAACTGAGGGCATTCATTAATGAAACCCATTATATTAATAATTTCACATATGTGAAGTAATTAATCTGGACTGGAAGCTGTCCACGTAAGTCATCTGTGACTACACTCCCTTATATTTTAATTCTTCCATTTCTACAGGGAAAATCACTCCTACCTTCTGCTATGTCCTGGAACTGAATTGACAGTGATAACTTTCTGTGGGATAGATAATTCAATTAAATCCATTCAGTTCCAGAAGTCATCAGAATTCAGAAGGAGGAAGTTTTTGTCAGCTGAACTTTCACAGTGCATAACAAAGGGCCTAATATACTCTATATAATTTATATAATGACAAGTATGTGAAAATTGTATAGGATTTTTTTCTCTAAGAGCAGCATCCTGCATTGAGAGAAAACATCTCATTATAAATACATCCTCTGGAGCACTCTAACAATCTAAAAATACAGCCTAAGAGTGAAGTCACACTGTATTTAGTACCATAGTTTTCTATTTTATACAGTAGTTATGCAACCCCATTCACCAGATGCTTTAGGCAGTGCCCTTGAAGGACTCGGGCACCCTCTAAGTCATCCTCTCAGCAGTGGACAGCCACACATGAGTGGAAATGCAGGATTTGGATTAGGTTCTCTGCATAAGTGGATTTTATGCTGCTGCCCATTGCTCTGGGTTAATATCAGAGATGAAAAGCCAAACACTGTGCATGGCATAGAAAGGCTGAAGGATTTGTTTCAGAGAATGACCCATAAAAAAACATGAGGCAAGGAGCCCTACTCCTCAGCTGAGCCCCAGGGGCACTGCTGCTGGGCACAGTTCTCAGCCTGCAGCTCTTGGAAACTCCAGAAAGGCCCTTGGAGAACACGGTTGTTAAAGGGAGGTATGATACTGCAGGTCTAGAGATCAGGAGCTTTGCTGGGGAGATGCCACTGGCAAGGGATGGACAGAGAATGAGGTGTGGCTGGTCTCCAGGAAGGTGTACTTTGGCTCTTTAAGAAGCCTGTAAGAATTCCAAGCACCAAGGCAGCGCTTCCAAATCAAGCTTAATATAAGTCACAGCTAAAATAACTGCATGGTCAAACTCAACCCAAGCAAATGGGTGAGAAAAGGGTCTTCAGCCAGCATAACAGCAGCTACAGACAACTCCCATTATTGATGGGGTAAATATGTAATATCTCCTCCCCTCTACACAGGATGAGTTCTCAGATTGGCACCAGAAAATCATTTTAAAAAAATAATATACAGTACTGCCCATTAATACATGGGTTTGAAAATCTAACCAGGGTGGAAGTGGCTTTCTCTAGCCTCACATTTCTGTTTCAACACTGGGAGAAGCCCTTCTGTTGAGTTAATCCTGATCTGCTGAAGACGATACATTAAATCAACACCTGTCAGTTTTCAGTGATTTCTCAAAGGAAACAGCCTTTGTGATGGATTTTCTCTGGCGAGGAATGTAACAGAAAGGAATTGTGGTAAATGAAGGAATTCTGCTGAAAAGCCACTCCCAATTTAAAGTAGATAATGAGCACCAGAGCTATTGTGAAAGCAATTAATTCTAATCACTTACCAGACAATAGAATTTAATTATGGGTTCTTTGAAAACTAAAAACCCAACAATTATTCTTAATAGGCTTTTCTTGATGGCAGATAGGGAGCAGAATTTGTTGAGGCTGGTTTTCCCGCAGTTAATTTTTTAAAAAATCAGCTTTCAGTTAAGGATGCCTAGGCTTACATTAATATATAAACCAGAGTTATTGTGCTAAGTTGAGATCCCACAAGACAGAAAAACAATCTTCAAGGAACTCCTCAAAATGCTTTTTATATAATTGGCATTCTCCTCTCTGCTGAGGTCTCAGATCTCTATTATCTGTTTAGGGGTGTTTGCAGCTCAGAACAGCTGGATGTCTCCAGCTTCAATTCAGGTACATTCTTGGGGGTAAGAATGGAAATTGCAAGTGTTTGTTTTACCATGCAACCATTTACATGCTGTTCAGGTGAGGAGTACCAGTGGTGTAGCCCAGACCACAGCATAAGCTGGGGTGACTCCTGCTCTGTGCCAGTGTGGCTGTGGCTCACATCCACTTTCTTCCTGCACCAAGTGCTGCTGCAATTTCAAACAGAGAACTACCTACTCTCCTCCATCCTAGCAGCCTGTCTCACATGAGGACAGCATGAAGGTGGAGAAGGACCATCCCTGGTGTTTCTCATTTTGATGTCCTGCTCATCTGTTTCTCTCCCAACCAGCTACAGAGCACAACTGCTCTTGCACCTGAAATAGCTTCCAACCCCTTCAAAATCTAACAGGGTGTGAGACAATCCCGTCTATAAGGAGTTACTGAAAAGACTTTACTAGAAACAAAAGCTCAAAAATTTAGAATTTCCCCAATGACTTTAATGTCAGTCCCTGTAGACACTCTGTGCCCTTTGGGGCTCACGCCCAAGTGTCCTCAGGGTCTGCTTTTTCTCTGTTTCACATGCTGAATGGCATTACAACCCTGTGTGTCACTGATGTCTAGGATAACACCTCAGCACCATGGCAGGACTTCTTTGTTTACCCTGCTAAGCTCACAGCCATGTTTTGTTTTCTGTGTAAAAACTGCACAGGGACGCTCCTCATGCACCACTGCTCCTGAGGCACCAGGTGCTTGGGGATTCAAATGAGCCAAGCTGCAAACCAGATAAATACTGGCATCTTTATAGCTCTAGGAAAAGCACTAAAAAAATCTCAATGCCTGTTTCAGGATATACTAAGAAGTCAGCCCTGCTGGCAGTAAGAACACACTATTTATGTCCTTTCAGCTGGCCACATCAATGAATTCAAAATTTGGCTAAAGGCTCAGATCTGACCCTCAGCAAAGGTCACATTTTGACCACTTCACCTCCACCATTTGGTCTCCCATGAATCCTGACAGGCAGCAAACACTTCAACCCATGCCCCGTGACGCTTAGTCAGAACATAACCCACTTTTCTAAGAGTTGTTTCCAGCGCTTCTGTCAGAAGGGGGTGGATTGTAATGCCTCTCAAAGGCAGTGAATAGCAGAGGGACACTTTAAGCTAGAATGAGGTCTCATTAGTAGAAGAGATCTTGAAGGAGAAGAGCTTGGCAGCATTTAGCAATGCTCAGGAAGTCAGAAAAAAGAACAAGATTATCTAGAGCTAGAAGAGCAAATATTTTTCCTGAAAAGGCACCTGATTCTCCATATGAATATCTTGGGTGATCATTTACCCCAGAGGCTAAAAGCAGTGTAAAATCAGCACAGCAACATTATGCTGGCATTGCACTAGTGCAAGCAACTCCACAGAGACTACCAAAATCCCATATCCATAAGAAACTTCACGGTATACAAGTAAAAAAACTGGCCTTTAATAACAGGAAACATTCCCTGGAAGGATGAATTCTGACAGAACTACAAACCCTTGGCACTCCTTGCAGCTCCTTGCAAAACAGCTGCACTTGCCACCCTTGGATATTGTTTTAGACAATCCAGAGCATTCATCCAAGATTATGGTAATCCCAAAGCAATAGCATTACTCCCTAGCAATTATTCATTGTTTCCCGAAAGTTCATTATCATAAAGCTTGAGCATGATTTGCAACAAATGCTTTTGTCTTTCAGTTTCATCATTACAAACTTCCCTAAATTAAAAGGGTTTATCTCAAGTGGTACTATCAGCCTGCAGAATTCAGTATATTTTAATTATGAGGATGAGTGAGAGTTGAGCCTTCCAAGATAATGACAAAATGTTCTCAATTTAATTATGCCACATCAAAAGGTTCATATTTAAATTCTCTTCAATGTAAAGGTGAAACAAATGTTACAGCATAACTAGATTATTTCTTATAAATTACATTATGCACTGGTAGACGCTGAGATGCAGAAGGAAGAAAAACAGAGGGTTTGGGAAGGGTTTGGCAGGTGAGTGTTGTAGCAGAGCAGATTTCCATCTCCTGCAGATGGCTCATGCAGTAGTGTTCATATGCTTGACTCCTGGCCAGGCAGAGATGGCAGCAGCACCGTGAGACGGGAGCTTCCCCGGGCTCAGGCTGCTCTGACTGTGGCTTGGTGTTAGAAACACTGTGAGCAGAAGGAGACAGAGGTAAATTCTCATTTACCACCTCATGTGGGTTGTGGCATGAGCCCACCCTCCTGGCATGAGCTGGTGTTTGTTGGCTCAGCCTGGGACACAGGCAGCGGGTGTGTGCATCAAGGCTCGGCACAGCACACGCTGCAGCTGTGGGTCTTAGTGCTGTGACAACTTCCAGTCCTTCCCTACTTTTATAGATCCCTTTATTACAAAGATACAGAGGTGCTGAGCTCCCAGACAGACTCCTAGATGCCTCTGATGCAAGCACAAATAGACTTTTAAACCTTAAGAGTGCAAAATATGCATGGTATGTAGGGGAAGGAAAAGAAGGTGCCTTAAAGGCTGGTGGCAACATCCAGACCAGGGAATCTAGCAACCTCCAAGTCAAGCAAGATTCATTTCTCTGCTCTCTGCCAAGAGCTCTTTTAGATCATGGAGTCATTTCTACTTGGTTGCTTCCTACGACTGTCACAAACCTGACTTAGACTGTTTTAAATGGCCTCAGAGCAAAGAGGTTTCCTAAAGTTTTTCAGAAGTTTTTTTCTTTTATTTATATAAAGAATACACCTCCATCTTGCTGTGTTTTAAGACTCTATCAGGAAAGCAGAAAGTGGTATTGTTAAATTGTCTAATCTCTTTCAGTCTTTTTTGCTTTCACCAAGCTAAACTATCCCAGCCTTGCTATTAACCTGTGCAGGGGCTGCCTGAGCAATCCCCAAGTGATTTAAAGGGTGCTAACTTCAGAAGAGTAAAGCCAGGAAGGTGATCAACTGGAGAAAGAGCCTGACTTCAATATTCAACAGTGTCTCCTGGGAAATCAAGCCTCCAGACCTTCCTATCATTCAGCACACTTGGAGAGCCACCCTCCAAAGTCTGCTCAGCAGACTGACTTACTGAGAAAAAAACAACCCACTGTTCCTAAAAATTAGTTCCCTTTATATTTCATCACGGCTCTTGTCACCATTTCTTGTGCTTATCTCAAAAGTTGCGCTTTGTACTGTCTCTTATACCTTCATGAATCTCTTTTATCAGCTCTCTTTTAAGATAGTAAAAAAGAGTAAAATTATTTGAGTGCTTGTAGATTAGGATATTTCTTAACTCTGAACAGCCTCCTCTTTCATCTGTCATTGTCAACCTCCCCAAGATTAATAAGAAAAAGACATTTGTAAGAGAGAATCCGTTGAGAGCAGAGATGAGCTTGGTACAAAGGATACTAATTGTAACTTTTTTTTAGCTCTCCATTGATCCCAACAGCTGTAGATACTTAAAAATCTTTTCCTATAGTGTCTGCACAAAAAAAAAAAAATTTAAAAAAAAAAAGGCATAGCAAGAAAAAAATTCAGCCAAGCATCCCTGTCGGCCTGAAGTAGTCTTGAGGATGATTTCTTGACTCCTTCTGACCATGACAGAAGTTGGAGTTTCATCTTGCATCAGTCAAAGCAACGGGGAGGGAGGGGAGGAGACACCAAAAGGAGATGGAGCAAAGGCAGCAGAGGGGATGGTGTGTGTACAGAGGTGGGAGAAAGTGCAGTGTTTAGCACCAGCAGCAAAATATTAACATTACTGCATAATTACAGAGTACTCAGAGTGTGTTCAGCCCTGGTGTGTTTTTCTACAGGATTCCACTCCAGCTGTATGGCCACCAAAGAAGCTGTGGATAAAGTACCTGCAGCTGCTGCAGCAACAGGAATGTATGTACAAGTACACATAGACACACCCACACTGCCAGCTAACTGGCACAGGAACACTGGTTTACAAAGTTGAATTAATAGCAAAGTTTTCCTATTTTACCAGAACTGGCAGCCCCTTTATAAAAGTTCCCATCTCTCCAATATTTGTTAGCCCACTGCTCCATCCTCTGTCCCCTCATTTGTATTTCACAGGTAAAGAAGGCTTAAAAAAAGAAGGGCAGAATCCTGGCCATGCAGAATTTAAGAATGAGTAGCTGTTCAATCCAGGCATTTATTTCATTTTCAACTCCTAAGGTGAGTGACAAAATAAAAGAAGAAGAACAAGAGAATACAGGTGTTTTAAGATATTGCTTTTTTCTCTACTAGAGGTGAAATCAGGGTGGGTGGATGTGAGATGACACCAGCTGTTAATGGGATTTTTGCCACTGAAAAAATATGTGCAGGTTGCCTTTAGAGTGCTGCTTCATTAACCACCATTAGTCACTCATTTCACAACTGAAAGGGTGAACAATTGATGCCTTTGGGCTCTCCTGGAGTTTTGGTTGGTTTGGGGGCTGCTGTTGTTGTGAGTTTTTCTAATAACATTTCTACTCTACAAGTGCAAAGCTCTCCCTGTGCACATCAGGGTTGTGCTCATCACAAAATATAGTACTGAAGAAATATCATGAAAAGAGCACTTGGGACGGCAACTAGAAATAAAGTCTGGCCCAAAAAATTGGTCTTGGCAGTTGACACCTAGGGTTCAGAGTGTCCCTGAGTAACTAAAGGTATCACAGACTCTGCTCATACCTTTGCTAACATCAGTAACAGCTCTCATCAGACTTTCTATCCTTCCTGATTTGTTTCAGCATTAATTAAAAAGAGAAAAAAACAAACAGAAAACCTCCTCACCCTGATTCTCTCTCCACACTCAAAGCTTCTTGGGACTCAAGGGAACTTGGGAGCACACACAGGAAGCAGCCCTGGTGTGCTCATCTCATCCACACCGCCCTAAGGACACTATTTGCAGTGGTGACAGCTTCAAATAGGAGGTCTTCTGTCATGCAGACAGCCAAGGATAACACATCCCACATGTTACAGTGGGGATCTACTCCACAGACAGCAGCTGGAGGTGCTGCCAGAGCTGAAAAAGCAGTAGAGAACATGGAATGGAAATGAAAGGATCATTTAACTAGGAGGGGGTAAAGCACTGCAACACTTTCACTTCATTTTCAAAGCATTTGATTTTAATGCCCACAATCAAGGCACAAAAGTGTTGGACAGCAACATGTGGGAAGTCTTTGGGGAGTTCTCCCATTTTGAAGGCAGAAGCAAGGCTGAGAAAGAGTCTTTATTATACAGGGAGAGACACCTGAATTCACAGTATTGAATGAGAATGTAAAAAATAGTAATGATAATAGCCTGAAGGACTGAGCAGAACTTGGAAGCAATTCTAGGACACACACATGCAGCCTTTTTCTCCCATCAAATCTGAAGGCTGAAAAAGACCAAACAAAAGCAAAATACATGGAAAGATGGTGAGGTGGATGATCTGAAATCTGCTCTCTTCTGAGGCACCAGAAGCAGTAAGACTGCAGGCTGGAGAGAGTTCTATTCAGTGTTTCCATTGTCAATCTGTCTGTAGTGGAAGAGACTCCTGGAGTCCAATTTTCCAGAGTATTTGAGAGCTTCAGCAAAAAGCTTTGTCACCTGTCAATACAAAGCAGAGCAGGAGTGAGCATTGCAAAGGCTTCATGACAGAGAAGGCTCCACACTTCTGCTCTGCCACCCTGAAACTTCCTGGTGCAGGTGCAGCCCTTGAGTTCGTCCAAATCAATACCAATTTCAAGGTGGCTGGGCACAGGAGCTGACTCCAGCCCTCTGGAGCCTGAGTGTCCAGATGCAGAGATGTACATGTGCCCAGGCTTCCTTTGCAAGACAGCTCTGTCCCATGAGAGCTGTTGTTTTTGCTACAGCCCAAATGTGAAGAGAACCAGGGTTGTTTCCTCTCTCAAACTCAGAGATTAAAAGTCTACAGTCCAAACAGTTCAGTGAAAGGCATCAAGCAGGTGTGATAATAAATTTTGGATAGGGACCCTTGTTGTGGCTGTCAGAATGTGTTTTGCTAGTAGGCAAAGGATGCATCTGCAATTCCCAATTCCTGCTAATCATGCCTGGCCATTATCCTGTGAACCCTCAGCTTGTCATTCTCCCTGCCCTCCATTCACTCCAATCACAGCAGAAGATTTTGAACAGCTGGACACAAGTTCAAGTCACTGGGTTCCATGGCAGTGCCCACCCAAATCAGTGGGAGTTTGGCTGCTGTGCTTAATGAGAACCAGATGAGGCTCTTTTGTGACAGTCAGAGCCACTTGCAAAGGAAGGCAAGGTACTGCTGGCAGCAGGAGTCCCCCTTTGCTTGGCCTAATATCTGCTCCCCATCAGTGTGTGAAGGGCTTTGTCAGGAACTACAAACCCATAATGACTGGCAACTGGGACTACAGCAGGACAGCCAGCAATTCCACTTGGATGGCACTTCTGAACTGGACTGCCCCAAGGATCATTCAAGAAAGCACAGCTACATCCTGCTGTAAGGTTTGAGGACCATACCAGGATAATATTCCACTAAAAAGTGCTTCCCATGCCTAATTTAAAGATGTTACATGCAATCCTGTGTGAGGTGTTTGCTCTGAAGTGAAAATGAGGCAGCAACAATTTCACCTGCACAGTGCAGGACTAAGGACTTCAGAATTTTTTTTGTTGTTGTTGTTTGGTTTGATTTGGCTTGGTTTTGTTGTTTTACTCCGAGCAATGTCATTTTATATAGTAGCAAAAAGAAGGTGTATTTAAACCACTGTGTTGTCATGATTTTCAGATACATTATCTGTCAGAGATAATGAGGGTCCAAACAGATTGGAACCTATGGTCACAAGGGCTTGGAAGCTCTGCAGGCTCCTATGTTTAAGAGGAGAAAGAACAATATGGGAAGTACCTTGAAGTTAGTGAGCAGAGCAATGCCACTGTCAATAGCCATCCTCCGGATCACATAATTATCATAGACAAACCTGGTGTTGCTGTTGGGCAGGTTAATCACCAGATCTATTTTCCCATCCCTCAGCAGCCTGGAGAGACAATGCACGAGACAGAATGACAGTGTCCTTCCTAATAAAAACCTCAAATGAATAGCACAGGCAAGCAGCTAAACAACACTGAAAAATGTCATTTGAGTTAGTCTTTGCTCAAGAAACAAAGGTTGAGGGGTTAGGGCACTAAGCTTTATTCAGGATTTTGGATTTATTTCAGTTCTAATCAGCAGTGCAAAGCAATATTCAGCCTTGTTACAGCTCAGCACAACTGAGATGTTTATTTAGCCTTTTAATGACAGCCAGTCATACCTCAGTTAAAGGCATGACTGACTGTCATTTAAAGGTTAAATATTTAGCTTTCATGTATCCTTGTATGAAAATATAACATGGAGCAATACATCTAAGCCATACTAAACAGGACTGTTCAATGAGATTTTCATTAAGCTGAAACCTCTCTGCTGTTGCAACTCCAGACACAATCAGATAAACCAAAACCTTTGAATTCAAAGTCCCATTAAATCCCTACCATTGATCTCAACAGGACCAGCAATTTTCCCCTTGCATTTGCTGTCCTGGATTGCAAACACACATTTGACAAGGTGGGTCTTACCTCCTGACTGGAGGGAGGCTCAGACTCTGGCTCTCCTGTGATGGCCACGCCACAGGATTTGCTGGGATGCCATTAGCACTGAGCCAGGCTGAGGTTCCTTCTGTGGCATAAAGCTGTCCCAGGAAAAAAAGGGATATTTACTATGTACTTCACAACACCAAAACTCTTCACTGAACTCATGTGGGCCTGACCCAACACACAGCCTTGTTGTCAGAGATGATTTTGGAGAGCATTTTTCATAAAAAGGGTGTCTCTCCATATAGAGAGACACACAGAGAACAGAACAACCTTCCCAACTTTCTGTAATCTGTGATTTCCTGATGGATGATAGTCAGTGAATGGTAGTAGCACTTCCAGAAGCAGTGAAATGGCTTAGGAAAACCTAAATCCATGTGGCTTTCAGAAGGGCTTAAGTTCAATCACTTGTAATTTTTCTGCCATGTTTATTTTCTTTTTAACTATTTATTTTCTTTTTAATTATTTATTTTCTTTTTAACTTAGCCTAGTGCTAAGTTTTGAAAAGCAGAGCTCTCACCAATCTTCTGTGGCTGTGCTGCTTTTCCACAGAGATGTGGATGCAAAATAATACAGAGGAGTTACAAGAGTGATGCAAACACCACAAAGGTCGTGTATCTGCAGCTTGTATCACTGAAAATGCAGCACTATACAGATATACTCCATACAAAAGGTCTTCCCTTCCTTGTCTCCTGCCATACATGGCATCCCATTGGCATTTTTACTTCTTGGAGAAGCTAGGGGAGTGTATTTGCCATCTCAGCTGCAGGCTGATAACAGAGCCAGGGTTGTTCCTGGCCTCACAACGGACCCATATGCTCAATTAAACAAATATAAAAACTTTTAATAGGATGGTACCTGCTGACTTCACAGATCACTCAGCTAAAAATCCCTGTTGTACATTGAAAACACCCTCCAAAGAAACTCCAACATTCCTGTAGCAGGCTGAGGACATCTGAGATTTGAAAACTCTCCAGCTTTAACTAAGTGGAACCACCTACCTTGAAGCCTTGCTCATGCAGTAGTTCTGCTACACTGAGGAATCTGGGGCGGAAGGACTTCTGAAAAAGGAAATTTTTTGATATAGCACCAAAGACAGGATTTGGAATAGTACATTTTTGGGAAACGTGAAGCTCATCCACACTGCTAAGAGGTAGATACACTTTCTGTGCTGAAATGTCTGCATGCGCACGTACAGCACCATTCCCAAGAAAACTGTCTGGATCCTGAAGCCCAAGTGACTCTGAACTAAGACATATTCTGTTACACTAGAATAAGTGTTCCCATACTAAGTCAGACTGCAACCACTAAAAATTTACTACTCTATATTAAATATCTGGGCAATTGCCTTCTCAAATACACCAGCTAGAGTCTCCTCAGTTCTTAATTAAATATATTTTCAATCATTGCTCAAACACTTGTCTTCTTTTCTGGCAGATAACATATATGGATGGCTTTGGGTTGCCTGTGGTGCTCTGTTTGCACATTCCCACAAATAAGAGCTTGTGTATGTGTGAGTTCATTTCTAAGTCCTGTGGGTATCTGGAAATGGAGTCAGGAGCCTGGGATGCCATATTCCCATGAGGACCTGAATGCCTGACTTACAGCACCTTTGAAAGCTTGTCTTATAATGCATTATCCAGACTCAACCTCATTTAGATGGGTACAACCACCTCCTGTAGACATCTGCACTTGAACAAGCTGTTTTAGAGTAAGAGGTGAGGGAAAGTATCAGCCTAAGTATATTTGGGATGTTGAACAGCAATGCAAATATCAGATGCAACAAATGCCCCTCACTCCCAAGGCAAGCCAAACTTTGCTTTTAACCTTAGCCTGGTCTGGTCTTACACACATTTGCAAGTAAGATTATTACAAGCTCTCTTGTTCCTGCTGGAGCTACTGATAGCTTAACCTTTATGGATGAGAGAGCAATATCCTGAAGGGTCAACAATTTCCTAAGAAGAAAAGGACTAAGCGGGGTTTTTTTCCTGAGCACTCATTCTGAAAGCCATCTCATTCTGTACATTAGCTAGAAAATATAAATATATAGTGTGACAGGGTTGGCAGCTTCCCAGTCAGAGAGAATGGTTCTGCCTTCTGGTCAGGGGTGTTGGCTTTCATAACAGCATTATAAACTTCTATCAAACATGTACTGAACACTTGTGACACATAAAACAGCCTCTCTGTGAAAAGAAATTACAGCTGTCAGCTTGCATTGGAGCAGCCTCAGATTTACAAGCTGGCTGAAATAACCTGTGTGAGAAACCATTAGTTACTAAAGGTGAAAAGTACAAGCAGATTTACTTAGTCAAAGGTATTTATTGTAGGAGCATTGCATTTTTTTTCCTTTATCTGAAAAGTTCCATTTCTTATAACCCCTCATGCTTTCCAGCAAGCATTGCTATTTGTAAAGTACTACATCCTTAGTTCACTCAATACAGCAACATCAGCTCTCACTGAGATCCAGCTCAAAATTAAGCCAACCCATCTCCTGTGATAATCTTGAATTCTCTATCCAAATCCACAATGGAGGATGCAAAAATTCTGATATGTAAGGAACCAAGCCAGAAGGTTACCTTGAAACAACAGACTTGAAGTGCCAGGATTTAAAAATACAATACTCTAATAATGCTTTCTGCATCTTTTGGTCACTAGCACAAATTTAAGACAGATGCACTCTATCCCAGAGACATCACTGAATAGGCCAATCAGAAAAGAAAAAACCCTAACTTTTCAACTCCTTTTGCATAAAATATAAATTATTTAATGGCAAACTCAGAGTTTAAGCATCACAGATTTCTCCAGACTGTGGGAAGAGGTAGGTTATCAGCTGACATAAACTGGCAGTTTCATTTGTCTAACATGGAAGTCACACTCCATCTACCTGCGAGAGCATCAGCCCTCCCAGATCCTGGGGACCTGAGCAATGACCCTGTGCAGTGTCACTGAGTGCTCTCAGCTGAAGGACAGCAGGCTCACAGTCCCCAGCAGCTGCCCAACCTGCCTTGTGCTGTCCCCTGGATGTCAAGGAGCACTCCCCTGCCTGACCTTGGGGTGGTAACTTGGCCACCCACAGCTCAGCATGGCAGCAGGAGGATTCCCTCTGGAACTGCACACCAGTCTGGCAGCTCCCAGCAAGGTGGGGTCATTGCCTGGGCGTCCTGGGCTCAGTTTGGACTGCAGATCACAGCAGCACCATTTGACTCTTGATTTGCAGTACCCTGCAGAAACATTTGCAAGGAAACCAAGATCTCCCTCTCTACTCCTGTTAACTATATCCATTTGACTTTTACCTTCAAGAAGGTAGTGTCCTCTAACCTCAACATGATTAATAGCAAAGGTATAAATGTGCAGCATACCAAATCATTGAAATATGAGCCTAGCTGCTTTGGAGAGAAGCAGAATTCAAGACCATTTTGCTTCTTATTTCTCTCTCTGCAATAGATAAAAATCCAGTCTAAAAATCAGAGCAAGGTGCTAGTCATGAGGCAATGAAGCCTTCAAAATTGGGGTGTGCTTTGAGCTCACCATCTACTGCAGGTGAATCACAGCATCTTCCTCAGGGACAGCCTGGGGAGCTTGTGTGTGTGCTCTGTGCACCAGAACAGGTTGCAGAAATCACCCTGTGATTTGGAAACACTTAGTGATGGTTGAGAGAGGCTATGTGCTATCTGTCCTTCTGAGGCTCTGTTTCCCTGTGAGGATGCCCCAGCAGTTTTGCCTGTACGAGGCAGGTGGGTTCATGCTTGTGATTGAAACAAGGAGTGTGCTGGTGTTCACAGCTGGCCTGATTCCTCATTCCTTGTGCCTCTTATTTCTGCAGTGAGGGGCTCCCCTTTTTTCCAGCCAAATACTCAAAGACCACTTAGACTCTACATGCCAGGTGAAGGTCAACATTTCAACCTTCCCTTCCCACAGGGCTTTATTTCCTCTCTGTTTCAAAGCAGACCATTGAAAAGTACATAGGTGACAATCTCCAGACTGGGGAGGGGGCAGTACCTGGTTCTCAGAATCAGCTTTATGCCTCTTGATTTGGAGTTTAATTATAGAAGAAATATGCTGAGATGCAGAGAGATCTTAAAGCGATTGATCTGTTGTTTTTAAGTTTCTTTTGCAAGAAAATAAACTGTAAACCACTCATTAAAAAGACAGAATCTTATTACTTTTAAAAGGTTTGTGGAGTTGAGCTTTGGGCTTTGTTTTATCTTTTCCTTTTCCCTTTTTTTCATTCTTAACACCTTTGTAGAAAGAATATTTGACTCAGTTAAACAGCTACTGACACAGAACTTGCATAAATGCTTTCTACAGCTAAAATGACTTTCTTTTCTGCCCATTCCACTTTAGCTGGTATCTGGAAAATACACTTAAATTTTAAACACTGGTCTTCCTCCTTTTTTCTCCTCCTGACTTTGCTTTTCTCCTTTTTAAAATGCTGTTTTAAAATATGCAGTATATACAATAGACACACAGTACCAACTGCCCAGAGTTTCATACTGAACTTCTAAACTTTACCTAGGTAGCAAGCAATTTTTCTGCTAATTAGAGGTAACTTTGAGCAACTGCCTCCATCCCCAGATGTGTGTATATATGTTGACATTTAAGGACTCAGCAGTAATCCTTGTTAGCAGAAGTCATGTTCCTCTCTGGCCACTTTTCACACGCTTCCCTCACATCCTCTGCTGGCACAAACAGCTAAAGACATTTTTCACACCCCAGTTGTCTGACAGGAGAATTCATCTATTCTATGTTTTTTGTTTTATCAGCCTTATGCAATCATGTAGAGCATCAGCTTATTGCAAGCACAATGTGAAAATGGCAGGAAGCAATCAGAGGGTTTTCTGGGGCCCAAGAATGTTCTAGTTGTATTGGAAGTGCATGAATTTTTGAGGAACATGCATACATCCCAAAGTTTACAAGTGTCTCTGATTTCAGCACCTCATGCAGTCAGTAACTATTCTTTGATAAAGAACCAAAACTTTTTTTTCCTTTTCTGCCTAGCTCCCTGTTCATCCTGAAACACACAACCTCCTTGCTGATCCAGGCCTGTAAAAAGGGCAGGGCTGTTCCTAGGGAAAACCCATCAGGAACTTCCTCACATAATGGCTCTTTGCAGAGCCCAATGCACTGGAGAGCATTCCCATAATGAATCCTTTAAACTTTCTGTCACACTGAGCAACTAAACCCCAAAACCCAGTGGACCTGCAGAATCTGCATGCAAGAGGCAATCCCATTGAGGAGGTAGCTCTGGCAAAGCGTGGAAACCAGAACCATCACTGCTAAAATGTAGAATTGGCTCTTTTCTGAGTTACTTCTGGCTCACAGGAGCTGTAGGGTAGGCAACAAGACTGGCTGTGCACACTCATCAAACAGGCAAAGGAATGATGGCAGAAAAGTCGGGGCAGGGTGAAGGCTTGTTAGAAATGATACAACTCCTAAATTTTTAAAGGAACTTAGTCAAGGGTTTGTCTGCCTTTGACAAAGGGATAGGGAATTGGGGTTTCTCTTCAAAAGACTTCACCAGGGGTTTGAGTTTCACTGTGTGAGTTCTGATGGGCTTCAATCAACAAAAAGAAGATTCCTAGGTTCTGAGAGTTTAACGCCTACAGACTGGAAGTAGCCAGAAGATACAGAGAAGATTAATGGACATTAATAGACATTACCCCCGGTGTACATGGAGACACCTGGTCTGGGAAGAGATTGATAAGAGAACCAAAGAATGAGAACTAGATTAGCATTGAAGGGGAAGGAATCAATAACAAATAGAAGACTGGATTCTAAAGATTGTGTAATGTAAAACCAATGAACAAGAATTTCTTGGGGGTTTTTACGTGAAAAGTATGGTAAAGAACTCTGTGTAAATGGAATGATTTCCACTGCACAACCTGGGCAAGTGTGGATGGAATGATTTCTATAGCACATCCTAGCCAGAATAAAAACATGGCCAGAATAAAGTACTGCCTGATTCTCATTAAAAGATGTCGTTGGAGAATTTCTTCTATTGCCACAGATTTGGTGGCAGACTGATGTCCTTTAACCCCTTGCCCCACTGCACTTGAGTACATTCCCATTGTGACTCCAGTGAGGAGAGGCAGGTGACAGTGCCACACCTGAGAAGGCCTCACAGGCCAACAGTTTACCCCAATAACCAGCCCAACAACGTCAGCTTTTCTGCACTGTCAGTGATGCTACAGCTCTGCTGGAAGGAAACTTGTGCCTTCATGGGGAAAGCCTAGCAGATCCAACTTTGCAGCATGGAGACTGTCTCCCTGTTTGGGAGGTTTGGAGGAGAATGGGTTTGAAAAGGGCAAGAAGCCATGCACAGAGGAAGGGAGCTCATATGATTGGAAAGTCACATAGCCAGGGCTCCCACCGTGGGGGAGCACAGAGTACAGCTGGGTTCTGGTTGAGATGTTTCTCTGAACTGACCATCTACAGCCTTTGCTCCCCCAGAAGCATCTCTTAGAGCTCTCTGATCCCAAGTCTCTGCTTGCAGCCATCCCCAAGGGCGTCCCACAGCAAACTTCTGGTTCTTCTACCTCCTCAGAGGGATTGCCTCTCAGATGCAGATTCTGCAGGTGCCCTGACTCCATGCTAGACTAAAGCTTGTATTTTAGGGTTTCACCTCTTGCTATCAGCACGGAAAGCTGCTCTCTGTGACAGAAAAAACTTCTGTAGTTGTCAGTAGAAACTATCAGGAGACAGAGGGAAAACCCACCAGACCAGCCTTGTTGAATCCAGTAAAGATCTCCCCATAGTGTTTGTTCCTCACTGTCACACTGCACTTCAGGATGAAATGCAGAAAAGCACATTTAAGCCATAAAGCCACATGAATGAAAACAAGGCTAAAGCAACTGAGTTCCTCTGTGTTGGTCCTTTCTAAGCTCTGACTTTTAGGACTCACCTGGATTCCAATCAAAATTCCTTCCTTAGGAAATGTAAACCCTGTGGCAAGCAGAGCCTTCTGGAAGGCAGAATACACATCCTCCCCAAAGCATGCAACCTGCAGAAAGGCACAAAGAATGCATGAGGGGAAAACAAAAAACATTGCTTTAAAAGGAACAGGAATGACATTTTCAAAGAGGATCTTTTGTTTCTGTGTTGAGAAGACAGACTGCTGTGCATGGAGCCTGCAGGCACAGGGAACAGAACAAATCAAAAAATCATTGCAGACAAATCTCATAATTTTAATGAAGCAATAATGGAGGAATAAGCAACACTTGTTTCAAACAGCACACCAAGGAGTAACAATTGATTCTGCTAAGTTACTGGGATGCTGTACACAGACTGCTCCAATGTTTGGGATTGCACTGCAAATTATTTAACATTATAGAAGGCTTAGACACAGCGAGAGCTGTGCACAGAGGCACGTTCTTCTGTGCGCCTGCAAAGCAGGGTAAGGCAGTGTTTGTGCTCTCGTGTACTCCTGCGATTTCTGGTGAAGGAAAACCACAAGATATAAAGATGCTTTTCCATTAAAAAGCCACAGATGACCAAAATTCAAGTAAAATGTTAGTATTTACTTAAGAACATAGCAATCAGGCCAATTCATAATAACTTACTTTAAATAAATTGTAATTCTAAAGAAACAGCTGAGGAAGAAAACAGCAAGAATCATTTAGAAGCTCTCCAGCATGCAGAACTGGATGTGGAGCTCAGGTGCTTACAGATTATCATATGATAACAATCTTCTGATAGAGCTCAACCGCATTCCCAACCAAAATTTGGAATTTGGTGACAAAAAGCGGAATGCATGAGCTTTTGTGAAAGTTTAAAAAAATAAAAACTAACCAACCAATGTTCACTTTTTCTGGTCAGCTCCACATGTGTTGAAAAACGATCAGAACAGAAACTGTCACTGATTTTTCTCTGTGAAATAACAAATCTACCAAGATATAGAGAATGGGATAAATGAGCTGCTTGAGAATTGCTCTCCCATTTTCCTCTTATGGTCCCTTCCCAACTCAGAGTGAGCCCTCACATTCATGGCCTCACCATGGTGAGCAGAAACCAATATTTCATTAAAAATAAATAATGATTTGCCACATCTACTGAAGTAAAAAAAAAAAAAAAAAAAAAAAAAAAAAAAAAAAAAAAAAAAAACCAACTAAACAAACAAAAATCCCATAAGGGAAGGGATAAAAAAAGTCATGACAACATGATATATTCTATGTGTTTCTACATATTCCATATTCCTGGACTTTTTAGGGTGACAGACAGACCCTCCCTTGTAGGCTCTCCAGCCTGCCAGGAGAGGTTTATCATTATGGCATGGTCCACAGCCACAATACTCAAAGGGACCCCCAGCACTGTCTTCTCCTATTGTGTGAACCATGGCTTCCAGTAAAATAAATCTTTGCCAGACATATGTGACAAATTCATGCCCAGATCAAGTCATGTGTGTGAAAAATGTCTGTGAGGAATAACTGAGCTTTTTACCCAAAGCGAGTTATTATCCTTACTTCACTATAAGAAAGACTTTCATAACTGTCACACTTTATGGCATTTGTGAATATGGATCTTTCCAACTCATAAAAGTTAATAATCCCTCCTTTATGACTATGGTAATCTCTAACTCTGTATAAAGCCCAGAAAAATAATTCTTGTCCCTAGTTACATTTTTATTCTTTTTTGGTGAAGAGATTGTCTCTGTGTTCTATTTTGTTCTGAAAATCAGGGAGTCACAGAAGTCACTTGACTTATTTCTGCCCATTAACTGTACTGAAAGGAAATCTTCTGTAATACTGATTTTCCAGCATATTATGAAGAGCAAAATAAAGTCATTCTGTCTGGAAAGATGTAGGAGAGTAAGGCTCTTCTTACTTTCTCTCTGGGTACTTTTCCATGCTAAAATGGTGTTTCCTAATGAAAGCAGCTCCTTTGGACACACCCAAGCTCACATCCAACAGAGCAGCCCAGGATCTGCCACCTGCCTAGTGATGGTACAGCAGACTTAAGTCTGATCAAATTGCCCCAGTGTTTAATCACTTTCCAAGAGGGTATTCTGGCCCAGAAGAAGATTTTTGCTACTGCAACTCATTCAAGAAGTAACAGAGCACATAATATTTAAATACCACTTGGGTGTATCTGTGGACGCCCTTGATAGCTCAGCAATAACTCATGAAGAAACCTTTTGTGCCACATGGGTCAGGTGATAGGGCTGGAAACCTGTGTCTGTGAGGCTGCTGAGCCTGGGCAGGAAGGTGCCCAGCCCTGTGCCCTCCCAGCATGCCATAACCACAGCAGCAGCCATTCCAGCAGCACCTCACAGCCTGGCCACACAGAGAGTGGGGACTGCCCACAGACCCTGCAGCCACCACATTTTATTGTCTCTTTCTTTCATTTTGCACCTCAGGACATGCCTTGATGGTTATCAGCAGCAAGAGAACACCACACATTTTTGCTGCCTTTAAGCAACTGGCACATCCCAAGTCCAACCACTCATGCCCAGGGGTCTCCACGTCACTGCTGCAGCAAGTGTCCGTGGGGCCTGGGAGCTGTCACCACCCGTTTTTCAGAAGCACATGAGTCATAAAACAGCCACCCAGAAGCCAACAACTCTCAAATAAACTCATTTCAGGCTATCGCACCCACCAGGTCCTATCAGGAAGCTGACATGCAGGTGAACGGGGACATCCAGTGGCTGAAAAAACTGGGTTTTCCAGGACATTGTGGGTTTTACAGCTAAGAAAGATGCTTTCAATTTTCTGAAGAAGCAACAGATGCCATCATGATTCAGGCAGTAATAAGATCACTTTCAAAGATTCATGATGTTTAAAGTCAACTTGGTTTAAAAAATAAAAGAATAAAAGCAAATCTAAAAGATACCTCCCCAGTAGAGGCCATTTCACACCGCAGAACAGGGTCAGCATCTCTCAGCCTGGACCAGGAAAACATTGGGGCCTGGTGAAAGAAAGAGGAAGGAGAGAGAATGAATAAAAATTGAATCATTAAAAAAATTCCAGCTAGGCTTAGAAGTGACAGAAAGAGACATGAATTTATCCAAAAAAGAGCAATGGTCAAGGCTGATAAGCAATGAACTATTTGGCAAAGTAGTTCCCTCAGCATCTCAATGATGGACTGGAACAAATATTCCATGTATTCCACCAATAAATCAATCATCTGTCTCTTGCATCCTGCTCACATTCCAGTGGTAGATTTTCAATCAGTAGTAGCCAACTATCAGTATGATTTTAAGGGCACATTTTTAAATAAAAAGGCTGTGAAACACTTAAGTCATAGAACAAGGAGAGATACTATTGAATCCAGTTGTTTTTTCAGAGAATGCTGTTCTCTATTAAATGTTTCATTTGCAGAAATAAAACTATTCCACAAGAATAGAATATTTGGTACAAACAAGATGAAACTTTGCAAATTATTTCATATTTTCCCCCTCTCCCCATCCAGAAATACACATTTGTAATTTTTTTATCTTTATATGCTAATGTTAAAGCCCCTGATCACTGTTTATTATTATAATTGTTATTATTATTATCATCTGAGGACTTAATTCACAGTTCTCTTGTGTCATTTGATCTTAAAATAAGAAACATGGAGGGAAGGGAGGAAAAGAAAGTCTCTGTTAAAGAACTAACGACCACATGCAACAAACATTGAACAAATTTCTTACTACCAAGTAATTTTCTGGGAGGTTTATCCACATCGTCAACTACTAATGGCATTTGCATAAAGGCAGCAAGATTTCTGCTTAGAAACAAATCTATTTTAAAATTTGAAGCCATAATTCTGTCCCTGGAGGTCTCCAAGGGTACCACTGAAGATAATACAGCTGCTGTTCCATGACACCAAACAATGACCAGTTAAAATAAGACAGGAGAGATTCAAAAGGTTTCTCAAAAAATGTCATGTGCCTTTGTGACTTTTAGATCAGTTCTATTTCCACTTTAAGTAAAGAGAAAAATTTTACAGTGGCCAACTCAAGCAGAGATATGGCAGTCAAGATGAATTATTTTAATACATTTAATACATGGATTATTGTAGTAAGGTAAAAAACAGCAAAGACTTCCACCACTTCCCTAATTTTTATCTACCATGACATGAAAATGCATCATCAGGAGCAGACTCTGGTACTGCAACTAAACCCTATTTAAAACTTAGTCATTCTCTACCTAGGATTTAATCTTGGTCAGGCCCTGATACTTGCACCAGTCTGGAAGGAAACATGGCAAGACAATATTTGTCACTAAAGCTTAAACAGGGGTACTCAAATCCACAAAGGAGCAGCTATGCTGACAAAGAAAAAAATAGTTTTGTATCTTCTCTTACGAAATGCAGAAGAAAAAAGATCCTAGCAATAAAGTGCAAGAGGATAGAAAATATGATGCATGAATAACAACAAACAGGCTAAACTGGGATGTTTTTCAAAGTTGAGCATTTCCAAAGGTGTTAGCAAGTTTTTATATTTGACAAATCCAAACAGAATGCAAGCAGTATAAAAAGCTTTGTAGGGAAGTTTTCAAGAATAAAACTGGGTTTTCTGCTCTGTAGCCAGCATTCCCAGGAGACACAAAACTCTTTGCAGTTCAGCTAACAACAGTGCAGAAGCCCCAGGTCTAAATAGTAGAAATGGACAAAAATAAATTAGGCTCACCAAAAAAAAAAAACCAAAAAACAACAACAAAAAAAAAACCTCCATAAACAACCTCAAGTTTGCATTTTGGATAATGCCTATCTGTGGCATCAAAATAAAATGTAAAGATATATCTCTACTGGCTGGCTTGGGACATAATTTTGGCTTGCATTTTAATAGTTCTGAACATTTTATTAGTAGAAAGATGTTAGGTGTTTTCTGCTTCCTCAGTTTTCACTTGCTATGGAAGCTATTAAAGCTTGAAAGTTTCTGTATAAACAATTCTCATTATCCTTTGGATTTTCTGCACCACTGTTCTAGAATTTTTTATGATTACCTTTTTTTTTCTTCCATTAAGCATTCAAAAATATCTACCATATATTTTATTATGCTGGCTCCTCTACAAGCTTAGTAATTATGGAAAGTAAAATCTTGGCCTTACTGAAATCAAAGGATGCAAGGCTTTCATCCCTATTTTAACCAGCAGTGTATAAAAAAGGGATTATGTGGATTTAACAGCCCATGTTCCAGGTCCTGCAGATAAAATGTGGGGGGCACTCACAACAAAAAGTTGTGCATGTCCAGACATGTATTACATAGTATTATGAAATAGCCTGAACTTCAGTGTTAACTGTGCAAGTGTAAATTTATTATGCAGTTCATAAACAGGATTCAGAGTAGGCTAGATACTAAAAATAAAGACTTGGTTTCACTGGATAATTATCCTCTGATTTTTCTTGAAGTTTCCAAACAGATTATCTTGACAGAAACTACAAAAGGTCAGTTTGACCTTTAGCCAATGAGTAAATTGTTTTCTCTGGGCATTAAAATACTAACTGTATATTAATTTTTATGTGCTGGCTCTGTGGTGGGGTTTCTGTGGCTCTTTTGGAAACCATACCTTAATCCCAACATATTTGGATGGCAAAATGGGATGTTCCATTGTGGGCAGGGATGACTCATTAACCTGCTTCCCAATCATCACTTTAGTGGCCACATCAATGAAATCCACACCCAGAGTCTTGGATACAAAGGGGAAGGACCGAGAGGCCCTCAAGTTGCACTCTATCACCTGGTGGGATTGAAAAAAGAGAAATATCAGGGTCAGGCACTGTGCAGGGAAAAAATACATTGATTCATATTTTTTTAAATCAGCCCTGAGTCCTCTTGGCAGACACATTCTTCAGACTGTCAAATAAGAAACACAGAAATTGGGATCATTATTAAAACAGGGAAGAGGGGTGGGGAAGGGTCAGATACACAAGCAGCTGAAATCCCTCTTTTTTGTCTGAATATTACAGGGGAGCCAGACTTCACTCAGAAAACGTGTTCTACTATATTCTAAGTTAATGTGCAAGAGGAAACATACACACAGGCAGTAGGAACAACCTCTAGAAGTCCAACCTGTTCTCTTCCCATGGGGGTGGCACCTCCTGAATGACAGGACTGTCCTTACTGACTTCCCTCACCCACTTGTGGCAGCCATTCAGCCAGGCAAGAAGACACCAAAGTTCTGCAACATGCTGAGAAGCCACCTCGGAGTCCAAGAGGAGAAGAGGAATTGCTGCAAGTGAGAATGGAGTGAAAGGGGGTAGAAAGAAGGGGCTGTACAGAGAAAGACAGGCATTGCTGTGGGAAAGCAAGGAAGGAAAAACTCTGGTCTTTCCCTCTGGGGGGTTTCTGAATAACCACGTGTGAAACAGAGAAGAGGTGAAGAACAGTAAGCACATTTAACTCAACTCATAGCCCAAACAGGATTTTTTTACCAATAATGCATCTCTTCTGTTTCCTGACAGGTTTTCTTCCTATTCACTGTATCCTCAGTCATACTCTGCTCACACTCCTCTGACCTCCTTCCATTAGCAACAGAAAGCCAGCTCTTACCCAGAAAGGCTCACACATCTGCTGTACTTCTGTTCCTAATAACTACTAGGACTATTCAGATAACCATCCTAATAGCTTATAGTAAAGGTTTAAAACACTTACATTGTCTTGCTTTCTTTTCAATCCCTTTGAAGGCTTGATTCAACATCAGCATAGTTAAAGATGAGAGAAGACATTGGAGATCTAAAGGCTATGATACCCAGTACATGGGATGAAGTGCAGGTCCCAGTGCTGCCCATCCTATTCCACACTCATAATTTTGGGAAGGGACACAGCCCACAGTGAAACAAAGCTGACAGACAAGCAAGCAGGCTCTTCACCCTCAGTGTGACCACGGGTGGCACCAGCAAGCCCACAGCCTCTGCCAAGGCAGGTTATGTGCCCTGGCTGCCACTGCCACCATGTCCCCAGCAGAGATGCAGGACCCACACACCCCAGCACAGCATGGGCCCTGCCACACTCACAGCAGCTCTTACCAGCACATTGCTGCCCTGCACCAAGAACTGGATGTTGAATGGACCAGAGATGGCAAAAGCCTTTGCAATCTTTTTAGTAGCAGCTTTTACCTGTTAAAAAAACAAATTTAGAAAGTGTTAATGTATGCATATAGAATAAATAATTAAGTTCCACAGAATAGAGAGCATCATGACAGTGAATCACTAGACTTGTGGATTTCTTTAAAAATCCTCTCTCTGCCTTGTTTTTTTCTCTATACCCACATTTTGGCAATAGCACTATTTTAGAAGCAAACATGTTTAATTTCCCTAGTAACCAGGAGCCTGAAGTGCCATTTGAGGGCAGAAATAAAAATCAGGATTTTGTGTGTGTGAGAAAGCAGAGGGGAGGAGAAGAAAAACAAAGAATCAAAGCCTTGCCCTGTACTATTCCTACACTGCACACTGGAGTCTTTATACCTTTCTTGGTGACATAATGAATGATGATTTGTTATTTGAGAATAACTAATCAGTTTTATAAGTGTCCTGACAGTCTTTCACCAACATGCCTGTCCCATCACAGATCAGTGGGAGGTGTCTGAGCAGGTACACTCTGGAGCAAACTGGGAGGAAAGCCTTATTTCCCAGGTGGGTCAATACAAGGGTTTGAATAGCTTTGCTCCAGGAGATGGCTATTTTCAGAAACAAGACTCTGGACATTCTTGGAAACAGACCTGGAGCACAGATCAGTGCATTACAGCTTTTGCTGGCTTCCAAGCAAACCCCTATCAGGATGACATAAAGGGGCATGGCACATTTCATTTAAAAATGCATCTTAACAGCTACCTCTGTATCACAAGGTTTATTCTTGAAAGGGGAAAAGGTCAAGATTAGGTGAGGTTCATTCATCCTGATATTATTTTTGGAAAAGCAGACAGCTCAAAAGTCATACATCTGACATAATCATTTAAGTATTGTGGGAGAAAAGGAAGTGGAAAGAGAACGATGGCTTATGTATGAATTAGATAATAATCTACTGCTACAGAAGCTGGTTCTAAACCAAGGAAACAAAAAAATCCTGTGGGTCTAAAAGTGTGCACTTCTACTGCTTAAATTCCTGGGATGCAGTTCAGATAATCAAGCCAATCATCCTTCACTTGCACACCACACTGGCCTTGGAAAACTCATTGGTGATTTGATTTCTCCACTGGTGGTTAGAGGGAAAGCAGAGTCAAACTCTCATTTCCTTTTCTCTTTTCAGTGCTAGAGCAACACTTACCTTCTCCAAGGCTCCCTGGCTGATGGTCTGTGTGGGGAACACGAGGGTGGCATCCCCTGAGTGCACGCCTGCATCCTCCACGTGCTCGGAAATGGCGTGGGAAATGACCTGCACACAGCAGGGAGAGAGCTCCTGGTCATTGCACCCACCCAAAACCTGCTCCTTCCTCCCCAGCACAGCCCAGCCTCCTCAACACAGCTGGAGCTGAAAAAGGATACACATGGGGAGGGACAAAAAGTGAATTTCCCAAAATTCTGGGGAGAATATGTCTGAAGCAGACACTGAACAAGGAGACCACGTCAGTGTCTTTGCTATTATGGTTAAGCAAATCATAAATATGGTAAAATCTACCACAGCCTGGAGATCCTAAGGCTTCCTTCCTCTCTCTAACACATGTGGGCTCAGAAGGTAAAACCTAAGGAGGCTTTAAAGCAGCTTTTTAATTTCTGCTTGCCAGAACACAAAAAAGTCATCATTCCCCAACAGGAACAAGCATTAACTAACATCACTGGTATATAATTTTATGCCCACTCTTTTGTGGGAGTGGAAATTCAGACCCAAAGATTTAAATTCAATTAACTGCATCAAGGCATACAACCTCAATACCAAAAAAGTGATTGTGTCTGCTGGCTAAAAATTAAAATTTAAAAAAAAATTATTTCTGTCAATTGTGAACTTTGTGATTTTTTTGCCTTTGCTGAGTAATGAAAGGCAAGACAAAATTGCAAAAAAAAAAAAAAAAAAAAGAATAACTTGGTAATTCCATAACCCATGATAAAATTCTGAAGAAAGTACTTTCTGAAGGCAGTGATTTGCAAATCTGGTAAAAACTATATTCAAAAGGTTTCATTTACATGGATAAGCAATGCTTAAAAAAATAACTGGTTAGATGAATATATAAAGAGAGGTGGAGCTTTTCAGGTACAATAGTTTTGAGCCTAAGATGAATTCTTCTTGTTCCTTCACTCTCCTCAGCATGAATCCATGGCTCTATAGTAAATCATTCAAATTACAGATCTCAGATCCTGAAGAAAGAAGTTTAATGCTAAAGAAAAGTAAAGTACTTACTCTTCCTGCCTTGGCTACAGCATCCATTTCCACCTCACGGGCATCTTCAATAAATTTAGTGAGTACCACAGGGTAATCCTGCCATCAAGACAAGAAAAAAATTAGAAAGATTTTGTAAGAGAGTATTTGTAGACCACATAGGACCCTTTGGAAGCAAAAGACCAGAAGACCAATCTATTAATATCCTCATTTCCACAGATAAGTGAACTTTGCAAAGATATAATGGGAGAAATTTGGCACGATTTGCCTAAAACCACTGATGCAAAAAATTTGAGCTCTCCACATCACCAGGATAGGGAAATTTGGGGCAAAACCATAGAAGTCATGGCTCAAAGAAGATGGCATGAAATTCATGGATCCAATGACTTCTAATCTCATCTCCTAAAGACAGCCCTGAACTCCAAGGTCTTCAATTCTTCCTTGGCCTGAGCCTCCCAGCCATCTCACTGGACGTGGTGCTTCACAAAGGAACTGATCCTTGGCATTCTCAATGACTTTGTAGGGTGGTCGGTTGCTGTTTTACAGTCATATATTTTATCCAACTGATCCATTCCTTTCTAATTTCTCTGCCTGGTTTCCTAAGTCTCCCAGGGAGAGGTTGCTACTAATTATAGCTGGCCAGGAACAGCCCATCCTTGGCTCTCACTACCTTCCCTTGGGGTACATTGTTTTCCTTCTTCTTCTTCCTGCCTGTCTCTGGGATGCCAGCACATACCTCTGCTCTCCTCTAATACTTTCTCCTTCCAGACACTTGCTCAAAAAAACTCTAATCTGCATTCTTCCTGGCCAGCTTTGTGTCTCAACACTTTGCCTGTCCCATTCACTATTAACTGCCTATTATTTATTAGAGAATAAAATGAAATAAATGACAGTTTGTGCATGTTTTAAAGGCTCCTCTTGAAAAAATACCAAGCAACTACAAAAGTTACAAGACACAATTCCTTCCATTTATCAGTGCAAGGGTAAATTCACAGGCAAGGACAATGCTGAAGCCCACACAGTTTCATAAATTTAGTGGCTCGTGTCCTGTTACTTTCTGTCTTGCTGCAGTTTTTCACCTGAAGATTTTATATGTGCACACAACCTTGTTTACTTCCATCTGTCTCAACCTGCATTAGAAGTTTTGAACATTATTGACAACATAAATGCCATAATGACACAACATTGAAACAGCAAAGCCATTAAAACAACAGAACAAGAACTAGACAGGGCCTTTACCTGGAGAAGTTCTGCTGGATGAAGCAGAACTAGGTAAGGCTTTGGAACCAGAAAAACTGAGCCTGTGTCCCATGAAGGATGCTCACAACTAATACTGGGATCTTCTGTGGAATCACTCACAGGCCACAAAGCCTTGACAAGACTGAAAAATACTCCCTAATGTAGTAACAGAACATTATGCTTTTGTTCTGGTTTTGTTTTTGTTAGCTTGGTTTCAACTATACCACAGGTTTTGTCAAAACTGGATGAAGGAAGAAGTTCTTCCCTTGGCAGTCTGACTACACTAGGAAAAAAATAGCGGGTAAATCTGGGGTAAGTCTCTTCAAGATCAGAACCAGAGCACCCAAAACCTCATGGTGTGCAACTGGTCATTTTTGCAGTGAGCAGCAGTGCCTTGTGTGTGTAGCAGAACTGGGTATCATAAGGATAGCCCATGGGAACACCCTCTCTTTCCCCTAGGAATATGTCATGTACTGGCTAGACTCTACAAATGCAGCTCCCAGAAAAGCCTCCTGCACCAGGGATGAGAATCTCAGAAACAAAGAACACCACTGCCTAATTCAAGTCAGTCAAGCTGTGACAAATAAGGCTGACCAGGGGTCTTTTCTGGGCTAGATCCTCCTATGGGGCATCCACTGCCATCACAAAGCCACCCAGCAGCATGACAAAGTGATCTGTCCCACTGAGTGGGGCTTAAGGCTGCTGCCTGCTCTGCTTCTGTGAGTGCAAACACAAAGCAGAGTGCTTCAGATGAATTACAGAGGGAAGTCTGGCATTTTGGGAGGCCCAGCACTGCTAAGAACCTGCACACCACCACAGGCTGACCCTATAGTCTTCTGAGAATAGTTAAAGAATTCCTTCTGATGGAAGTAACAATTGCACTACCCCTCTAAAACTAGTTCAAAGATGGTAATAAGTGGTCTCCTTGCCTCCACAGTAACCTATCCTTCAGGATATTATTACTCTGAAAGGTATCTCCCTTCCATTTCACCATTTCTTGCTGACAAGTTAAACTTGCACCATTTGCCTCATACTCTTAAAACGCTCATGGTTTTGTTCAAGTTTTAACCACCCAAGAATCCTGAGAAAGCAGTAATATGTCTGACTTCCCCAGGCCAGTTGTGTTTTCAGAGAGTTCCTCTGATTCATTTACTTTTAACTCCAAGATTCCTGTTTATGGTGCCACAGTCCCATTCTGAACAGTGACCATAAAAAAAAAAAAAACAAAAAAAACCCAACAACAAAAACACCAAAAAAAAAACCCAAACCACCTTCAGAAGAGATGCCAAGTTGAAGTATTCAGTTGCTCAAAGAAGCCAGGCAAAACAATTGAGAAAGTAAGTTGGCATGCTGGTTGGCATAACCTGCCACTGGAAAGCCTGGAAGGGTCCAGCTCAGTTAATTATTTACATAATTAAATTTTATTTTTTATTTTTAAATTATTTACATAATTAACTGGTCAGAAGTTTACGTGCAGGTAAAACAGCTGTTCCTACTCCATGCAGGCATCCTGGGGGGGGTCAGTAAGGATACTTGATATTATCTGTTAGGGAGCAAACTCGGGAGTCAAACTGTCTCCTCCCCAGGCAAGGAAGGGAAAGAGTGAGGAAGATATGATAAGGAAACAAAGAGATAGAAACCACAGTAGAGATGAAGCAAATAAGGGGAACACAAAAGGTACCTGAGAGACTCTGGTGGCTTCTGCTAAGAACTTCTTCATTTCCTCTTCAGTGAATACTACATTCATTGCAGACCCACTGTGAGAATAGGAAAGAAGAGAACCCAGGTCAGCTTCTCTTGTGAATTCTAGGGAGAGATCAGTGTTAGGCACCAGGGCACGGGGTTCACAAGGTCACCAACTACCTCTGCATGACAGACTAGCCAAGGAAGCTCCTGACTCCAGCCACTTGCTCTGCTCTTGACTCAGAGAGAGACAGAGGTGGTACACAATTATCCTCTATTATCTTTCCCAGAGAAGACAGGAAACCTCCAGAACCACAGTGGTGAAACAAAAGAAAAAATGTGTTTTCACAGCCTTAGCACTGCTGTCAAGTGCCCTTCCTGAGCCAAGCCCTTGAAGGTCCCCCTAAGCTGGGGAGATGGCTCCTCAGCCACCCAGCCCCAGTAAGGCCCAGCCTTTCCCCAGGAGCTCAGACAAACACACTTGGCTGCCTTTAGCCCAATTTCTCCTCAGGGACAGATGAAGTGAGGCTTGCCTGGGTCACTGGCAATGGCTGTGACAGTGGAAACCCAATGCAAAGAGGCTCCTCTTGGCTGGCCATTTCACTGTGCTCCTCCCCTAAGACACAGCAGAACAGATATCTGAAAGCTGCTTTAATTGTAACTGCCAGGAATATCAGAGAAGGGGATCTGGGAGAACATGGGTGCAGAGTATGTGATTCAAGTCCTTTTTAAAGACAAGAATCTTATTTAAAAAAAAAAAAAAAAAAAAAAAAAGATGTTACACTTCCCATTTCTACTGCTGATGCCCACCTTCCCCTTTGCTTTGTTGGGCAAGAGGCTGTGGGGAAAAGTGGAAGATCTATCCCACAAATCAGTCACTTTGTCCTAAGATAAACAGACACAGCTACCTAGGTGATTATATTTACCTCTTGGGCTGATGTAAATCAATAGAGTTCAATAAATCCAGGAACTTGTGTCAGTAGTACCACTGAGGATGTGAGCTGGTGTACACAGTACCCAACTGGTGGGGAAAGGCATTTAGCTTTCCAAGGAAACTGGCCAATATTAAAGGTTGTATCTGCTCAGAGAATAAAGAAATCTAACTGTTGTTCTGCAGACAGAGGCAGGCAGAACACTCTGCTAGGGCTTTTCACACTCTCCTTCCTCAAGTTTTACATCCTCCCTGGAGTCCCCCTACCCTGCACTAACACACATTAGCAAATATTTAACACAGGAGGGGCCAATGATGGTGTTAATACAGATGGAAACAAAAGGCTAAAAGAAGCGTTCCTTAACAATCTGGAGAATTACATCAGGAGCAGTTGTTACCTTATACTTAACTATACTCAACTTGACTCCTGACAGGAGGGCTGTTTTCTAACCGTGCTTGAAATCCTACTGCAAGTCTTGGATACCAGATAGAAAAAACACATTCAGGAGTTGCTTCTAAAGGTTATTTCCTTCAGGGATGAAGAAACCTTTCTCCTTTTTTTCTTTTATAATGAAAAATTGTTCTTGTCCTCCAGCCCCAAAAACTGATATTGAGCTTCTTCATTTTGATATGTTTGTCTTTCATATGAAAAGCATCCTGTCTCCAATTTATTTTCACTTGTAAACTGTGCCCAGCAAACTGCCTCTCTGTGCTGAGTCATCCAGGTATGAAGAAACTTCTCACAGAGAAGAGCAATCATTCACAACTTGTGAGTTTGCTGTGTGCATGTGCTGGTGTAACCTCCTCAAAAAGTCTGTCTGGCTGTTGGAAATGCGGGACTCTGTACAACGTCTGTTAAATGAGAAGCAGCTGCCACAGTGTAGGGACATAAAACATGCCTGTAAGCAGAGAAGCTCGGCAAATAAGAAGCTGAATTCAAAAGATGCACTGTCATTTTCTGAAAACAGATGCCCATCTCAATAAACAGCCTCAGCAGGTTCCCTTCTCTTTCTCCTGGTGGCAAACAATCTTCTGACTTAATTGTAAAGGTAACAATCTCAGGAACCTGAAAGAATATCCCAGATGGTTTGTTGTTTTGGCCTTGAGATATGCAAAAGGTAATACAGAGATTCTTATGACTATGCTCTACCTTTGATCTGTGCCTGATGGACTTCAGGGATCCACTGGCTTTATTAATTGGTTGGAGCAGTTGTCTCATGGGCAGCTTAATGCCACGTACATCTAGCACAGAGTTTGCCACACATCCCCTGAAGTTGTCCTCCCTTGTCTCAGAGAGGTTTTTGGAGCTCATACCCAACATTGCTGAGCTCTGCCAGCTGAGCCTTACCTCAGAACATAGGAGGGCCTCAGCAAGCATGGATAACCCACAGACTTTGCAAATTCAACTGCATCTCTCTAAAGAAAGGGAGGGAAAACATGCTGTAAACAAGAAAATATTTTAAAGTCATTCCAAAATCGCAATTCTAACTGCATTTGCACTTTACTAGCAGCTAAGATGAGAGGAAAGAAAATGGAGACTGCAGGCTGCACTGAGTGTAACACACAACTTCCTGCTGCTTTCAGAGCTTCACAGAGCTTTGCCTTCAGACCTCCTCTGTCCACAGAGCTTCACTGGGAAAAAAGAGCAATGCCAACACATCTCTATTCCTTTGCAATCTCCACCTGCTGGAACATCTCTCAAGCCCAGTAGGATACCTAGACTAGCCTGTCAGTGGTGCTAACTTCTGCTGGGTATTCACCACAGGTTGTTGAGGTGATTTAAAGACACCTTCCAGCTTCCACCCACTGCCCCTGCTGCTGCAGCATCACTTTACAGGGATCAAAAAGTTCTTCAACATGGGCAGTAAAAAACTATCAAATGCCTTCAGAATCTCGAAATGTATCAGTGACTCAGTCCTTCCTGAGCAGATGCACATCCCAACCCCCAGCTGCTTCAGCATTTCCCAGATGTACATCCCAATTTACCAGGGTGCTGACTGCCTTCCACGGAGCCTGGGCCACGTGCAGCTCATCCAGCACAGCTGAGAACAGGGAACGATCTTCTGCCTGGTCAATCTTTAAAGGATCTGTGCCAAGAATCTTCACTCCACTCTGGTGCAGTGGTACTGCCAGGTTGTTGGGAATCTGCCCACCTACAGAAACAATGCAGCCACTGCATCCCTGTTGGAAGGCAGAAAGGAGCACGGTCATGTCCAAGTTGTCTTAATAGGAAGAGCTGTCACAACAAAAAATCCAATATTTAGATTATGTCCCTTCAGATTGCTGTGAACAAAGACAGATCACAGGGCCACAGAGATGATCAGAGAGCTGAAGCACCTCTCCTACAAAGACAGGCTGAGAGATATGGGGTTGTTCAGTCTGGAGAAGAGAAGCTCCAGGACCTTATTGCATTCTTTCAGAGCCTAAAGAGAATTTACTAAAAAGAGGAGAGCAACTCCTTATGTGGGCAGATAGTGATAGTACAAGGATAAGGTTTTAAACTGAAAGAGGAGAGACTTAGGTTGGATGTCAGGAAGAAATTCTTTACTTTGAGGGTGGTGAGGCCCTGGGAAAGGCTGCTCAGAGAAGTTGTGGCTGTCCCATCCCTGGAAGTGTCCAAGGACAGGTTGAACACAGCTTGGAGCAACCTGGGATCGTGGAAGGTGACCCTGCCCATGGCAATTCCAATTTGACAGTTTGACAGCAATTCCAATGCCCCTCCATGACAGGGGCGTGGAGCTAGATGATTTTTAAGGTCCCTTCCAACTCAAGCCATTCTATGGCTTTACCATAATTGTGCTGATCGAGATGCACCCAGGCTGCTGTGATTAGCAGTGTGTATCCTCCCTAAACCAGAAATATCCTCCTCAATATCACTCAAAACCCAGCAATAACTGGATGTCAAATTCCCTAGGGAACCAGAGAAGTTTGCATCTTTCACATCAGCCCATGAGTCCCTAAGTCCTGCTTGAGCCACAGGCTGCCACTTTGTCTGCATGTCAGGTTTAGGTACTTCTACTTTCCCACTGGGCTGACACACAGTGCCTGGCTTTCCAGGGGAAGGGCACTGCCCTAGGAACATGCACTGCACACCAACAAACCCCAGCACTCTCCCCCATGGGGTCAGCTTCCCTTCCCATGTGGACACAGGGACTCTCACTACACCTGAGCCTACCCCCCTGCTTGCTGTGGCCCTTGTACCCAGCAGCACAAACAAAAAAGATGCCGAGGTCTTCTTTCTTTTTCAGTCTAGCTCTTGGAGAAAACAGCCTCTCCCACACTCATGGTCAGAGATTTTCAGAGGATCAGACATTCGTGCAAAATCTTTTTTATTCCAGAGATGTAAGGCAGTAACCTCCAGCAGAGAGGCAAGGGGAAACAACTGGAATTTATGGGGGTTTTTTTTCTGCCAGCACTGCTACTCAGTAAGCAAACCACCTTTCCTAGCCATAGAAGCCAGTCTTTTAGGAGTGTAAAAAAGCTAAGGAGAGTATAAATCAACAGAGCCCAACATTTCATACAGTCTGCAAAGCTATGGATACACAGCCCTTTGTTTTAATCAATGCTCCTTGTCCCTGACTAGCTTCTCATTTCTGGCAGTGCCCTGGATGGTAGCAAGTATTTCAGCAAACTGTCATAGGTGCTCATTTCCACACAGGTTATTTGTAAGCACTCCAGTTCCAGAGGTAGATGGAGCAGAACAGCTGGCCCAGCATCCTCCAGCCACAGTGGAGCATTTCAAGTCTGTCACTGGGCAGCATCTCATTTTAAGTGAGAAAACAATAAACAGTAAATAACAACAGACAGGTGATCTTGCTTGCTAACACACACCTTTCTACAAGTGAAAATATGGGCTTTTTTTTTTTTTTTTTTACATAGAATCCCTAATGCTTTCAAGTATAATCTAGTCAGGTGTGAAAATTTTCAATAGAAGAAAAGGCCTTAGAGTACCTACAACAAAGAGCACTTTACTTTCAAATTAAAGATGGTGAAACTTTGCCCAAAGGACAATCCAGCCCACAGAACATCTCCAGTGAAGGGCTCATTTGAGTCAAATGTGTTTTACAGTTTTACCCACTTCTAACAAATGAGAAACATAAAGCAAGTGATCCATGGTTTGGCTCTTAAGGATAGAGGCACAATGTTCTTTTAATTAACTAATGTTTTTCCTGAAGAAGGTCAGTCTCACTGGCCTTTCTGGAAGACAAATTCCTTCATCAGGGACTTAAAGGGATTTGGAGTGGCAAAACTGTAAACTGAGAGCAGAACGGACTATAAGTGACTGGGCAAAAATAGATGATAAATGCTAGTATAGTCCCCACTCAGCATTGATGTGGGAATTTCCTACCTTAATAAAGATCCAACAGTTTGGCATTTAAGCAGCATTTACTATCCCAAGGTTATTTGCTCAGCAGGCTAATACACAGCATAAGATGATTATTTTCTTCCTCTCCTTTTTTTTTCCTTTTTTCCTATGCAGTCACCTATGGGATGCCATGATGCTGCTGGCCAGGAGCTGAGGACAGGCAGTAAAAAAGGACAGGGGCTGTTTTGTGCCCAAAAGCAGTTGCCTCATGACATCAGAGCTCACCATCTCCAGCTTGGAAGAGAAATCTATGCCTTAGTGCTTCCAGACCCATTCAAAACACAGTAACTCCCTCTAGTCCCTGGGCCCTTGATCATCCCACAAGGATAAGAACCAGAGTGTGAATAAGCAAACCCTCCTTGCAGCTTGGAAGGAGGGTAACAAGTCAAAGTAGCTTTGCTTCCAAGGCCAACCAACATCTTAGTCTATCCCTGACATATGTGAAATGTGAAGTATCCCAGCTAACAGCTTCTCCTCAGCTGCTGCTCATTTCTGCCCTTAAAACAATTCTAGCTACCGCACATCTAAAATCCAAATACGCCTACATCAAAGTTGGGATAGAATTAGGGACTTCAGCCCTAAGGAGATAGAGGAGATTCCTTTTTCAAGCAGATGGCAAAGAATCATATACTCATTTTTACTCAAGAAGAACCATAAATTGAATCTAGCTGCTGCTCACTTCTTTTCTTTAAAATTCTGCTGCTGTTTCCCAAAGCATGTTCCCACCCAAAGAGAACAGGGACACGACTGCTCCACTGAGAAATGTGGGCAGGCAGAAAAGGACCCCACTGCATATGACTTTGTCATCAGCCATATTTTAATTATAAATAAAATTAATAACATCCTTGCCATTAGATATCGTTAAAATACACACAATACATAATCTAGTGAAAGAAGCCTAGAGAGAATTATTTTTCCCTTTATAACAAAAATCGCTCTTTTTATTACTATCTTGCTGTTATGTCATTAGTAATAGAGCTGGGGTTTCTTTTTCCCTGAGTTTGAAAACAAATTAGACCATTAAAATTGTACCTAGGAGCCTCCTTTACTTTTATGAATTGTTTCAGAATAATCTCCAAAACAGAAAAAAGAATCAGTAGAGGCCCTCAAGCAGATAGAGATTAAAATAAAAAGGAACATCTTCTCTGGAAACAAAAAGCCAATAAATCTGAGGGAAGAAATTTTATTTATTTATTTAAATTATTGTCCTCACAGACTACCACCTAACTCTGCACATCCACAGTAAATTAAACTTTCCTCCAATGAACAGCTCTGCTATGCAGAGCTCAGACTCTGGTGAGTCACTGCAGCTGTGAATATCAGCTGGAGGTGAAAGAAGACACAAGGAAGAGAAAGAGGAGGGGACAGCTGAGTCCATCCCTGGGAGAGGGCTGTGGGAAGCTGCGAGCATTTCTTGGTGGGCAGCCGGCAGCTGTCTCAGTGTTGTTGGTAAAGTGGCTCCTTGATGCAGCCAAATTTATCTAATCAGAAAAGCAGGGACAAATCAGTGCACCCATTCACTTGGGCTTAACAGCTGCCCAAGCTCTGCTGCTAATCCTAACAATGTTTAGGGAGCTGAGATATCATCTCTACTAAGGGCTCAGGGTTGTGTCCACTATTGGCTGATGTTTTTACATATAGTTTGCCAATGATCCATGACTTTTCAGTTATTTCCAACAGTTCATTGTCCATTGAAACGCCAGAGGAGGCAAATGACCAGGAGAGATTAAAAGAACAGTCTGAAATCATGACACTGTTCATGCTCTGTATATGAAGATGGGAGAGATGGCTATCTACAGGATTGGTGAAGGATCTCAGAATCAGACTAATTTTTCATTTGATCTTTTCCTTAGAGGCTGGATTCCAGCTGCATTTGCCTAAGGAAGTATTCTGTTAATAGGACATTAGCATTTGCCTCACACATTTTTTCTAAAGAAATGACATATAACAATAATGTATCTTAGACTACACTTAGCTGGAGGTCTGGCCTCTGTCCCCAGCTCTGCCCAAGTTATTTTGCATTACTCTGTGCAGGCCTATCTACTCCTCAGTTTCCCTACTTGCAAATGAGGCATAATAATACCATTACCTTATGTCACTGCTGAAGAAAAATAGTTTCACTATTTGTATTTACTATCCACCTTGGGAATTATTAGACAGTACAATGCCAATTTTGGATGTTTAGGCTCAGACTGATGGCTTTCACGCCTCCAGCACAAACATCAAGTTAATTGTTTTCACACCCATGCCAGAGTAGCAGAATCCTCTGCAAACTCTGGGCACAACAGGATGCTGCTATTAGACCTGGAGAGCTGCATTGCCTCCCACCAAACTGGCCAATCCTTGCTCTGTCAAGCAGGATAATGCAAGTTTCAATACGTATTCAGTATTCTTTTCACATATTTTTCTTACCCAACTTGCTAATTACTAGCACTCCATGTGGAAATGAGCTCCCTCATCACCTAGCTCTACCTTCTCTTTGATCCTGCAGTAATTAGATGTTGTATTTCATCAGTGTTATTTGTCTGACAAACTGTCACATCAGTTTCCTCCACGCCCCTGCTCAGAAGTTCAATTCTGTTAAATAAACAAGAGTTCTGTGCTTTTAGAGCTGAGCCTCATGGATAATCCTAAAGCATCCAAAAATCAGCCTTTAAGAGTCCAGAGAGCCACCAGAGTCTTTTGGCCTTTGAGAATCTATACTTTGCAGTAGTAGTCTCTGTTTTTACAAAAAAATTAAAGAAGAGGTAAAACAGCCTGTACAAACAGGAAAGTATGAACATGCAATCTAAAAATGGTCCTAAACAGTATTTTGCAAATGGCTGAAGAACAGAGCCTGGATTTTGGGAGTTAATTTCTGATGTGCTTTGGCCTGGTTTCAAATTTGGGAATGAGCAAAACATGGCCGGATTATAAAACCGTTTTAGAAATTTACACCCGTTCACAAAGGAGATGAGCTCAGATCCTCATATAATAGGAAATGGGCTCAAGAAAAATCACAATTATAACATGATTTGGGTTCTACAAAGTTGCTTCAGCAAGTTACATGGCCAATTCATGCTGAATTTCAAGGTAGATGAAGTTCCTGAAAGCGCCTTTAAAAGCCTCAGCAACAAATACGAGATGAGTGTGTTGTTCCCATTACATACTCCCTCATCATCAAATATGTCTGGGACTCTCCTCCATCTCTTAGACCAGCACTTCTGAACACTTGAAAATCGCTAAAAGACCAGATCAGAAGCTGGAACATTTTATGGTTTGACAGCAATTCCAGTGCCCCTCCCTGGTCTGCCTGCCTGTATGTTGGACCACATCCACTTGCCAAGTGTACTGCAAAGCCAAACCTACAAGTTCTTGAGCACATGTTGGTGTGATGCACAGAAGTCCTTCAACTGCTCCAGGTGGAGGACTTGTGCTTCAAATCAAGGGTGTGCTTAACTGCTAAAGCCCAGCAGTGCAAGGGCAGAACAATTTGTGCGACAAATGTCTGTGCAGCAAATAAAGCCTGCTTGTAAATATTGCACAATATGGCATCTTGCAAAATAATTTCATATTTATTTGGCATTCTTTATTGAGCAGCCTGCTAGGAGGATCAGCGATGTGTAAAATGCAGCATCGGGATGCAAAGCGAACAGCTTTTGCTCTCTCCCCTCACCCCCAGCTGCTTCGCAAGCTAGTGACAGGAATTTTGAAAAGTTTGTGTTGCTTCATGGCTTTTTATAGTGCTTCTGCTTTTCTTTACCTCATATTGGTAGATGTCCAGGATCCTTTCCAGTGACAGCTCCTCAAAGTACAGTCTGTCACACTCATCAAAATCCGTGCTCACCGTCTCTGGGTTGCAATTCACGACCACAGTCTTGTTGCCAAGCTGACGCAATGTGCGGATACTGGAGACAGCACACCAGTCAAACTCCACACTGCTGCCTGCCAGGAGACAGAAAAGTGGGCAAGGAAAGGAAGGATGCAGAGAAGAAAACATAAATAGATATCCTCAGCACTCCAGCTTAAAGAAGAAAAAAAAAAAAAAAACCAGTGTTGCCTCCTGTCAGCTCAGAGCCAGAAATGTAATTGTCCTCCCACGGAAATTAATCATCCACAAAGCGTCAAGCTCCAAGCACAACAGGTAAGTTGGCTCAGCTGCTTAGGAGTGACAGACCTCTCTAACATGCCTGTCATCCTGTGCTCATAAACACTTCAGTGTGCTCTTGCTTTCCATCCAGTCACTGCTGCCTCCCAACCAATGCACTCCACAATAAACTAACCAGTGGGTTAAACATATTTTACAGCTACAAGCAACAGTTTCCTCTAGCAGCCTTTATTTAGTTACAACCTCTTCCAAAGATGGTCTTGATGGATCTAATCAAAGGTGCAGAGCAGATGAGACCAAGAACAGACCAGCATGTCTATTCTAAGCAATGAGGAGTTTTAGGTGAACAGTGCAAAATATATTCACATACATTCAATCAACTGTGAAATACCACTGCCATCCTTTTCATTTTTTTGTAGCCATGCCACACAGCCTGTTGAACAGCAGAATCATTCACAAGAAATAAGCCTAATCATGGAGCGTTGCTCCTGATTTCAGTCATCTCAACATTCACGCTGGAAATGGAGTTCAAAAAGACAAACAGCAACAGGAGTGCAGCATATGACCTCTCCAATGCAAGCAAAGCAAATGGATGAAGTTTTCAATTCCAGCTTTCATAGCCCATCACCAGTTCTGGGTGATGCAGAGCAGAAATATTTCTGAACAACAAGCAATTTTTTCCTTGTCAATAATTGCAAGCTATTTGGAGAGATCCACAGAAAGAAAAAATGAAAGTCATCATATCCAGAATTCAGCAGTCTGTATCCAATACTCACAGCCACAAGGAAACTGTTACTCTATAATGATCTGAGTGGGTTGAAAGGAAAAACAACATACAGAGAATTGCTTACACAAAAGCAGCTGAAGAGATCAAAATATTTCAGAGTCACCTACACTGACAGCTGTAAAATGCATAGTGATAATATCATCATGAGCTGGTAGTAAACATATAAGATAGGCATGGGAGCAACAAACTTCTAGACAAGGTATGAGGTTATCAGGACTTCAACACGTGAAAAAAGTAAGATTAAAAAAAATCTGTAAAATTTCATGGAAATCACAACTAACTACCAAATGAAAAGTAACAAAATTCTCCGGCTTTTTTTCAGGACATAAAATGAAATCTCCAAGTATAAAATGCAAATCTTCTGTTAGGAATGGATGTCCTGTGCACTGTGCTCTGGAGGGTTTTTTCACCATATGAGAAGAGGAACAAAGGAACCAGAAGAATATCTGAAGAAGGCTTGAGGGGACAAGGAGAACAGAGGTGTTGTAAGAAAGATTTACCTATGTGGTATGGTCCACAGCCCAACACCATTACTCCACAGTCATCAAATTTTACATCGTGTTCCTGGGAAGGGAGACAAAAAAGTCATCAGCATCTGTACTCCACAGCACCTAACTCTGTGCTTTTCAGAATAAACAGTTTCTGGTGTTCAGCCCAAATCCAACAATCTGATCCTTCAGGGCTCCAGTCTGAATTTTCTCACTGCAGTGTAAATCAAGTGCAGCTCTCCTGGAATTAGTAAGTGCTGCACTCAGACAGCACCTCTAATATGGGCTATTCAAGCAGCCTAAGGACGTGTGAAGTTTCATACAAAAATAATGTTAGGATGAGACAAGTGAAATATAACTTCTGCATTCCCAGCACCTACCTGTGCATGTACAGGTGATGTGTGACAGGCACTTAACAACACAGGGGCATTAACACTAAATGCACTGGATCAGGATTGGAGCGAGAGAAAGTTCCAGGCCTGCTGTAAGGGGATTTTATGTAAAACCATCCAAAAGAATTGCTATGGAGACCAAGGCATCTGCAAGATTTCCAGAAATAACACGGCACAGGGAAAAGAGATCAAACCAGACAGCAATGAGACTGTTGTTTCTGAGGGTGCCTACCTGCCCGTTGTACGTGACGTAGAGGTAATTAGTCACTGCTGGGTATTCTGCTGCCAGGGTGTCAATCTGTACAGGGAAAAAAAAAAGGGGGGGGGGGGGGGGTTTGTCACTTGGCCAGTGCAAGATCTTTCCTACATGCAGATTTTTGGCATTTTTTCTTTTGCCTCTTCCCCTTTCTAATGCTGTTTCACCCCAATTATTTTCCCACCATATCTTTCCTCAAAAGGAGGTGACCTGAACTGTCCTGTGCTCTTAACACAGAATATGCCTGGCCTTGCCCTGACCCTACAGTTCAGTCAACACAACACTCTACCATCTCTTTCTAAGCTGCAGTTTTAGCTCTGCACCTCTTGGGTGAAACACTTACACAGCCCAGGAACTTTCCCCTTCTTGCCAAGGCCCTCATTCTCTAGTTTGTTCAGTGGATTACACAGATTCCTCCAGGTCTTCTGTCCTTTATAACTAGGATGTCTGGAATCTTCAGACTCTACTCTTGCCCCCATCTTACTCCCACGCTGAATATAAACACACATAATATCACTTAGAAATCATGTGGAGTGGCAGAACAGTTACTATGTGTTTATGTTACAATATAACTCATGCTTTGATAATTAAATGGCACACAAAGCAAGAGTGATTTTAAGCCACCCTTTATATGTCGTTTTCAACAATTTCTTATGTAATTAGTCACCAGACAGCCCAGAAGAATAATTTGCTCATGAGTCTGTTCACAAACTATTTGTGTCAACTACTCATGGCATGTTATACTTGGTAACCAGTCCATCTGGGTCACCAGCAGCTGCTGAAGTACCCTGAATGAACATCTGAAACATTTCTACAGAGAATACCGAACAGTGAACAATATGCAAGCAGTCTTGACATGAATTTTTATGTGCTATACCATTTAAAAATCTGTCCAAACCTCAAGCACCTCCAGGAATCCCCACTGCCTGTCCAAACCCTTGTGAACCATGGAGAATGTGACCTTACATCATTAGCACTGTGCGTCTGCTGCTCATTACTGTTGCTAATACTGTGACTTGTACTTCATGGCTCAAGAAGAAACATATGTTTTGAAGGCACACAGGCAGGCACAAGTAGAGTGACCTTATTAAGTGAACCTTGGCACAAAAATCAATCCAGCACTGCAGTGCCATATGCAGCTAAAAGAACATAGTGCAAGACCAGGCACGTTTCTGTGGCCAGGTGAGCCACAGAAGAAAAACAGCAGCTGGAGAACAGAAAGAGACTTGGCACCTCGAACTGGGACTGAGGATGCAAATGAACTCTTTCAGAAACATTCAGTAGTTTGGGTTTGGTTTTTTTTTTACCATCTTTAAGGACAGAAGACCAGCTGGTGGCAGTTTAATACCAACATACCTTAAAAGCACCTAGTGACACTGCCATGAATGCCAGATGAGCTCATTAGGCTCATGCTATCACAATTAATAGCAAATGAACCCATAACAATAACACATTTCAAATAAAGTATTAGCCTGTAAAAATTTACTACCTAGAGAGAAGAGAGATGCTCTCCATGGTCCTGCCATGGTGGGCCAGCATTTTCAGCCTTTTCCTGAAGCCACATGCGTTTCCCCCACAGCCACAAAGAATTTGAACAAGAATATTCTGAGTCTCTTTGGGAATTTCATGGCATTACGTTGATGCCTGCAGTGCAGGAGCAGTTACATGGGTGAACTCTGTTCTCCTCATATCAACATCTAAACTCCTGAGGATGTTAGCAGACCCAGGGCTTTCTAAAGACACAGAGGTCTCCTGCCACTCGTGGAAGCCCCCACCAGGCCCAGTGATGTTTCTCACATACCTGTTTCACCCAGGGCACTATATTCTTCCTCAGCCTCAGCTCACGGCACTGGACTTCTGTCAGCCTCAGGCATTTCCCAATCTGCTTGTCAGAGAACCCCATCTGTTTGGCTCTCCTCAGTGTCTCCTCTGGAATTGTTTTGCTGGGATCAAATAAGAAAAACACCTCTGAATGAGGCTTTACAAGAATAACTAGAAGATACATGAGAGCTTTTGTCCCTGCATTGCATAGAGTGGCTATAGGACCATGCATGTGAAGGCAAGAAAAGGAAGAAGACTCAACATAAAACATCTTTATTGCTCTTGGTGCCCCACACAAGCACCCCTGTGGTAAAGTCTGCAGGCAGACTGCAAGCAGTAGGAAGTAAAACATTTACTTTCCCTGCATTTTTGAGGCAGGAATCAGTGTCTCATGATGAGATCCGTCAGGCTAGTACCTAGTACAAGTTGACTCTACCCCCATGCTAGTTGAACACCACATGGGTTTTAGTGGGGGCAGAGGAAGACACAGAGGCTGTTTCTGAGAGAGAAGTTCCTCAAAATTTCCACTATGCCCAGCAGAGCTAATCCAGAAGGCTCTAAAGATTGCCATGTTGGCTGGCCCAATTTCATCATCATCAATTGATGAAATTTGAGAACCAACAAACCTGCAGACACCAATTGTCACCTGAGTCAGAGAAAAGGAAAAGGTGAAGATAGGCGAGGAGAACAACAAGGTGACAATAAAGTCAGTTCAAAGGAGGGAGTGAGAGGAGGAGGTGCTCCAGGTGTTGGAGCTGAGATTCTTCTGCAAGCCATGGTCTTTGTGTCACTTACAGGTCTCTTACCAGGTGTAAAAAACATGCCCCTGTTTTAAAGATCTATTGTCCTCACATACCAGTCCTACTGTTCACAAATTCTAAAAGATAAAAAAGCGTGATGATCTGCTTGTGAAACGGCTACAAGACAAACATGAACCCATTTTTGAAGGTTACCTTCTCCTTGGTGGTGAGGTTCAACACCTAACAGTCATTTCCTACTGTAGGCTTTCCTTAGTGCTGTGTCTTGAAGGCGTTGAAGCACCAGGAAAGGGATTAACCACGTAATGACTAATCCAAAATCACTTTTTTGAGGGGAGAAGTTGTCATTACATGCAAAAGATAAAGCTGTTTAGGAAACACTGGGGGCTGTAATGTAACAAACTGGTTTTCCCTCTAATTCATAAAGTGCATAGGGGGATGCAGAAGTCCACCCACAGCCTGTGGGAAAAGATGCTCACACTAGAGCATTTGGATGTTGAAAATCTGCAATCTAGTGATAAACTCGAACAGAAAGAGAAGACCCTTGCTTCCAAACTAGAACAGCCCATCCTTAAAAGTCTACACTCCATGAACTAAAGACCCATGATAAAAAACAGTTGTGGGAAGACTGCTTGGCCTGTGGGAGGGATCCACATTATAGCGGGTTGGGTGGGACTCATAAAAATTAGAACCATGCTGAAGAAGTTCACAGAGAACTGTCTCCTGTGGGGAAAACCCCATGGCATAACACAAGAGACTCCTCTCCCTAATCAAACTGAATAATTTTTTTTTTTTTTTTTTAAAGTGACAAACTGACTAAAAACCCCATGTTTTGTCTCTTTGCACTGTCAGTGAGAAAGAAAGAAGGACTGGGGGGTTGGGGGTGGGGAGAAAGGTGTTCTAAATGTTTATTTTGGTTCTCATTATCCTCCTTTAATTCTTTAAATAAAATTTTCTTTATCCCTTTTATGTTTTTAGCCTGTTTTGCCCTTAGAGTATTCTCTCCTAATCCTTATCTCACACATGAGCCTCTTAGTTTTTCTTTCCCCCTCCTCTGCTCAACTATAGCAGAGGAGAGTAAGTGGATGGTTTTTCATGGGTGTCTGGCTTCTAGCCAGGGTCAAACCACAACTCTATGGTCATTTACCATTTCAGCCTCCACACAGGACCCACAGTGATTCCTTTTTGGATTCAGTATCCCTACAATTCCATGCTGAAACCTTAATATCTCCCGTACATTCACCCATGCATTGATGTTTTACAAGATTTTCAACATGCTTTAAACCCAGGCTTCACCAGACTGGGCTGGAGCAATCACTATGTACGTGCTTCCACCTGCTGCCTCTCATTGCAGCTGCCCACTCCACTCAAAGGCATGAAATTCTTGAAGCTCTGGGACTCTGGGATGAGCCATCCAGGGACATAACTGTGCCCTGACCCTGTGACCACCATGCTGAGCTGGGAGACACGTTCACAATTTGTCGCAACCAAGTTTTCTTTCTGTTGTTGAAGATGTCCTGCCTACCTCCTGAAATGGCCAGTCTTTGGGAAAAGCATCTCGCTTCAGAGATGGGGAGCAGAAATGACCTTTAGAGGCTCACACACAAGGTAGGTTTTTTTGTGTAGCAGTCCCTATGTAGCCTTTTCCATATATAGCTTTTTCCATATCTTAGTGTTGCCTTTTCCATATCTTAGTGTTGCTTCTTGCATTAGGAAAATGGAGAGGGGGTATTGAGCAGGTAAAGCAAGGATAGCTTTTTGATTTCATATTTACAACCAGGGTCTCTCAATACTTCCATACATTCTTGTTCTCCCAGTTTTGCTTTTCAGAAGTCCTAGTTTTTGCTGTTTATTTCAAACACATTGCTCCCCCCCTGCCATTTCTGAAGATCAACATTTACCTGTCCATTTTACTTTACATTTTTTTATCTTCTCCATTCCCTCTTCATTTACTCTACTCTTTTCTCTTCTACTCTTCATCCCATTTTGATTTGACTCCACCCTTTCAGTTTCTGTCTCCCTCTCTTTCTAAGCTATCTTTTCTAAGCTTAGCTTTTGCAAAAACACAAAAAAGCCTGTATTCTTATCAGTAGTACTTCTTTACATTTCATTGCCAAGAGCATTTTTGCCTGCCCAATAAATCAATATTTTATGAACAAGCAAGTTCTGAATAATGAAAAAAAGAATGGTTAACAAACAAGCAATTTTCCTAAATCAGAGTTTTTGAATTATGTCCTTTACTCGAGAGTATTTTAAAATAAATACTATTATTTTATTTGCATGGGAGAATACTGGTAAGACCATTTTATTGGAACATGTCAGGAAGCTAAAGGATGAGAAAGAGTCATTGGACTGGATTTTCCATTCTGGCTTAGGCATGGAGCAGCCCTGCTGCCCTCAGGAGAGTCACACGAGTGTCAAACCAGCTGTTCTGAGAGCAGCACTGGGAAGCAGAAACTCAGATCCCTGGATAGATGGGATTTGTCCAATTTCCCAACGTCACCTCCCTCCTTGCCCTGGAGTATGTGAAGAGAGCATTCCACCTTCCTACAACTGGCACAGGAGAAAGGGAAAGCTGGTGAAAACTTGCAGGAAAGAAGCACTCACAGTAATTCCTCTCCCCTGCACAGTGTCCCAGCTTGCTCTCCTGGAGTGTACTCCAGGCAAGAGCACCATCTACACCCTGGATCTTCCCGACAACCACCACATCACCCTCCTTACTCCAGCAAAGCCTCCTCTTCCTTAGTGCCAGAAGGGAAATTGTGGCTGCCACATCCCTGGAAGCATTATGGGGCTCAGAGTAACCTCTGCAGGTGGGAAGTGCCCCTGCCCATGGGATGACCTTTAAGGTCTCTTTTAACCCAAACCATTCTATGATTCAGTGAAAAAAGTCCTGCCTAATCCAGCAGGCTGAGCTTCCCAGGTTTTGGATTTCCCAAAGTAAGACTCACTTTGTGGCACTACACTGTATTAAAACTCATGGTTTCCATGCTCCAATACCTCCACCAGAAACTCCTTTGCTTCTCCTCAGCCCATTCTGCTTTCTGATCTCAGCTCAGAGGCAGGACTTCCTGCACAAATCATGAACGCCAGAACTGAAGGCATAGATGTGTGTTTTACAGAAGCAAATACAGCAAACTCCACCAACTGTCTGTCAAAACTGATGCCAGCAGTCACTGGCTATTAAGGACTCAGCTTCCTTAGAATGAGTGAGTAGACCTGATGACCCCAAGAAAATGAGACACTTTCAGAGCCGTTTACTCCCTTGCCCTCCCTCCCTTCTGCCTCAGGAACACACATAGCTGGCTGTCATTTGATTACTGTCAGAGACAGCAAATTGCCTTCATTTGCAGCTTGTTTTCATTCCATTTCTTGTATCTCATTATAACAATATCATTCACTGTCACCCTCCCTCCCAGCTGGGAGGGTAGAACAAAAGCAGTGATTATTTTGCACCATGATTCATTTGCCTTGGGCTAGCAGCTTAAATTAGGTTAGGCCACTTACTAATCCATGCAAAAAGGTAACTAGCTTTTTACAGGAAAACCAGCATGCAAAAGAGAAAAGACAAGTTCCTAGAGGGGAAATGGAGCCATGCATTTTTTTCCATGCAGTTTTTCATCTGCTACTCCTAAATCATGATAGAAGAAACAAGCAGCATTGGTCCATCTTGTTTAATGGGAACTGAATCAGAGAATTGCAAATCCTCAGCACTGGTATGGAAATCAGGCTGCCTCTCTACATGTGCTGGATACACATTTTCATAACTGAATAATTTCCATTTACTAATCATGGTAATTTTTAGCACTTATGTCTCAACTTTCATGGAAATAATATAAAGAAACATGCAATCAGTATTGTAGGGTGATGCTTATCTTGCAGACAGCAAAACAGACATGCAGAGGGGTTAAGGGCTAACAATTTTTAAGGGGCAATTCCCACTGCCTTTGCTCAGAGACATCCCTTTAGACAAGCTAGAGACACTAAAGCCAGCAAGAGCAGACTCAGGGTGATGTCTTTGAATGAGTATTTGACAGCAAATAATCCTTCAAGCTCACCAGAAATCCAGCACTAAAAGACAAAACAAAAATTTTCAGTCCTGGATACACTAAATCACATGACCCAGTCTTACATCACTGCCTCCCACTTTCCCCTGGAGCATCACTCTCTTTTCCTACACAGAGCAAAAAGTCTTCCAAAGATTGAATCCCCTCACTGGCTTAGAATCAATTCTGAAATGAGGGAAGACTAAGTGACCATGATTTCAGACTTCTATAATGCTACTCTTCCTAACATTTGCATTTGCAAAACTAAAGTCAGGAGTTTTAGAGCTTTAAATCCAGACAATTATTATTTGCACACTGCCACGATTATTAAATGGTTGTTCACCTCCTCTAAAAGCTGTTCATAAAGAAAACAAGCCTTTCTCCAACCCGGCTTGTGACTGTTTCAGCTTCCAGTATTGATTTGTAGTTGCTTTAAATTCAAAATCCCACCCTGTCATCTTTGGAACTCCATCCACTCACTTCTTCAATAAAGAATGGTAAGACAAAATGGAATAAATTCTGTTTAATGAGAAATTTTCACCTGGCACAGAGAACTTGGAGAAATCTATTAACTGACTGGAGCAACACTGACAGCATTGAAATTATCAGGAGACCCTGCTCACTTCAGCAGAGCCCTCTCTTCCACTTGACCAGCTTTCACCTGACCCACCAATAAATATGCCAGCAGAAGAAACACTCTTTTTGTCTCCCAAACCAGGCTTTGATTCTTTTTAGCTATGTTGTCAAGTTTATGCCCATCCACACATTACTCAGGCACATGTAAATGGGTCTTGATCAAAAGGATCAGGAATATTTTGTGAGCTGAGAGCATTTGGAACACGGCTACTGCGTGAGCCCTGTAAACTCACAGGCTCCTCCCTGCCTCATCTCAGAAGCTACAGATGTGGCTTGGATATGCTCAGAGGAGCTGCAATGTGAGCACATTCTGGTTAAGCCCATGGGTTTTGAACTCAGCTCCTCCTAAGTTTGAAGTGATTTTAGCCTGGACTAAACTTTAAGCCCAGTTTCGCTATGGCAAGGAGAGTGGATCAAAAATAAGAAGTGATGGAAGCAAAATGCATTACACCCAGTCCTGAGAGAGCTCTTCCTTTCTCAGTAGTCATAGGCCTGCAGGGTTTCAAAAACCTGCTGAATTTCAGACTGAATTAAGTACAAAAGCATATTCTTTCTTGTCTCCTCACTGTCCTGCTCTGCTTCAAGGTTCCTAGTGGTTTCCTTGATTACTTCTGATGTTTTACAAGATTTTCAACATGCTACAATTAAAATAATGAGATCATGGTATAAATTCTCTCCCTGCTCCTCTTCTCAAGGAGACAGGTTCTTATCAGCTTTCCCCTCCTACAAAACTCATGAAATGACTGACAAAAAGCTATCAAAAGAGCGTTTAAGGAAGCAGGACCCATAAACCAACAAATCTCACTCACAGACAATTGTCACTCCAGCTCCCTGCACCTTTAACATTCTGGTCCCTGGGCTAATAAATCTCATTGTGGACATCCTGATTTAAGTAACATGAACCTCACCCTGTGCCCTAAGACCTGAATGACTCACTTACAAGATTAAGTGAGCTAAAGCAGCAGCTCGCACCAAAACACAGCCAAGAAATGGGTTGTAGGTGTTTTCTGAAAGCCTATTTTCTACCCCTGGTAAAAGAGAGCTTTGAGGTCTCTGCTGGGATGCCATAGTACAAACTGCCCTGCTCCTAGCATTGTACATGCTGGTTACAGAGGGTCCCCAATGGTTTTTTAAGGCAATGCCTGTATAAGCCTCTGCATCAAGGAAAACATATATATTGCATTTTCACAAATGTTCAGATGCTTTAGAAGAAAACACAGCTGTAAAATTATTACCAGTGGCTCTACAAGACAAATAGAAAGTATCTTATGTTAGATCCACATAAAGCACAAACAACAGTGCTGAATAGCTACTTGTATTTTATTCTCCTCATGTACTGCATTCTGAACTTGTTCCCAAGCCTTTCCTGCCCAACAGTTCACAAAGAAGACAAAAGTAACCTTTCCAGTTTGCTAGAGAGGAGCACTACAAATATGTCAGTGACAACTCCTCAAACTGCATAAATCTGCACAGCCTCATTTCCTATCACTGCACCTGCTCTGCTTGATGCCCACATGAGCCCTGCGTGCCACACTCCCAAAAGCACACAGGTCAGCAGAAACTGCTGCTGAGAAAAGTGGGGGTGCAGCAGGTCCTGCCACAGAGCACAGGTTATTGATGGCCTATTTGAGTTCCCCTCCCTGCAGGGCTTCCCAGCTCACCTGCTGGTGCCAGGTTTTCATTCCAGCACCTGCATTTCTCTGCCTGCTCCACCACAGTCATGCTTCCAACAAAGCACACCTTGCAGTAGCCAGGGCCTTTGCAATAAACTTCTCCCATGGGTAACTGAGCAGAGCACCCAGCTACAAATGCTGGGCTCAAGTAGGTTTTGTCTTTCCCCTTCATTAACCCATGTATTTTTGGGCTAGTGATAGGACTGCACTTACTCCTGTCAAGCACACAACAAGTCAGGAGTTGTTTTCTCACAGCACCCCCAGACATATTTTCCTTCAAAGCAAAGCTCCAAATCATAAAATTATCAAAATATGATTAGTACCATCATTTCCCCCTGCTAGCAGGCTAGCTAGTTCAGTATCTGCCAAAAAGATGATTTGTTGTTTCCATTAAGGTTAATTTGAAGAGTTGAGATTTCAGGTGACCGAGTTCAAGCCACTGCACTGCCAGATTGTCTTTGAGACCTTGGGCAAGCTCCACATCTCTGTGCTTTGCTCTTCACAATGGTGGCTTCTTATACTCCTCTTTCCTCAATTGAATTCTACTTTACAGCCTTCAATCAATATTGAAACGCCCCTCTTTGGGCAATACACTCACACTTCTGTCAGCTGCAAGATGGCTTTCCTGGGTTTAACTTGGATTTTCTCCAGCAGTGAACCTGACCCCACTACCTCTACTATTCCCCCATCTCTAGGAGTTCTCAAGTAATGGCAAATACAATCAATTGCAAGTTCCATTGCTACAGAGACACCTAAGTGACTTAGGAACACAAGTCCTATTGATTTGCAGCAAGGCTTTTGTCCCCATGTCACTTGGGCCTAAGTGATGATTTCACCATAGCTGCCTACCTCTTTACCTCTATTTATTCATGTCTGTTGTACATTCTCCTTAGATATAGATACTGTTTTCAGGGATCCCAAAATTAGGAACAAAAAAATAATCATGACTACATGCAAACAAATCTTCACTACAAAGAGTCAAAGAATATATGTAAATTCCAAAAGAGGTTTTCCCTTGCACATAGGCCTAGGCAAGTATGCCTTAGATGTTATTTCTAAGCCTGGGTTTCAGCTGTCCTCCTGGGGATGCTTGGGATCACTGGACTCTGCTTCAAATCTGACTTGCTCAGGACTGGGTCTATAGCCCTGGCCTAAAACTCCTTGGTGCCTCAGAGCATGGTCTGTCCAAATTTCCACCTCCTTCATGAGCTGTCAGTGGGATGAAAAGCCAGTGGGGTCTCTCCAGGCCCTTCTTCCCATTTTCACTCACAGGACTGGCAAGGCCAAAGCTAGGGAAATAATTCCCAGATATGAGCACATCCTATTGCACTGCCACTGCTTCACACACAATCACCTATTAATGGATGGACAGCATGGGATGGTGCTTGCTCTTTCCATGTGAGTGTGTGCAGCTGGTTTTATTTATTTATGTGCATGGTGGGGAAGGTTGAAGTTAAAATTATACTCCAGGTATAAAGGCAATTGGTCAGACAACAACAAAAACCCCTCAAATGTAAGCTTCCAAAATAAAAAATATGCAAGGTCACAGGAGAAACAGCAGAGGCACATGTTTGACATGTCTGTGATATTACTTGTTACTCTCACAAGTATGCTCAAAATGGCTTTCTTTTCCCAATTCAACTTGGGCCATTTGCTTTTCTGCAGCCAAATCACATATCTGAAACTACTACTTCTCCATCCTAGAGGGCCCAGAGGCAGGAATGGAACCACTGCTGCAGCATGACAAAGCTATACACTTCCACCTAGCACCAGCTCCAATCTTCTTTAGAAAAAGTTCAACAGGACAAAGGTAAATGGGGCAGAGAGTGCTCTTCCCAGTCCCTACAAATGGCTGTCTTTGCCTCTATACCCCAGAGAATGCACATTTATAGGTCAGAAGTTTTTCCCTCAACACTGCATTATCCCACAGAGCCTTTCACACGTGTAAGCAGATCCATGGCATAGATAAGTGAGATTTTCTGCTCACCTCTGAATCTCTGCATGTGGCAAGGATGCAAGCCGCATGTGGTATGTGAGAACTGCTTCCTGAACTGCTCTCAAAGGTCTCCACCTGCCTCTGATCCCCCTTCCCCCACTTGTTCTCTTAATTTCCTCTTGGCAGAGACCATCTCCTTGTTACCAGTCTCTACAACAGCTCTGCAGGGGCCAAATCAAGACTTTTGTTAGTCCAACTGTATCCAAAACCTCACTGCAAAGAACCCCCAAACCAACACAGAGACAGACAGGAAGGGGTGGATCCATCCAAACAGCCTGTAACCAGCAGCAATGCCCAGAACAGGGCAACTACTTCTGGTTCTGGAAACTGGACTCCAAGAGAAAGATTTAAAGCAGTGGTGGCATCACCCCTCATTCTTTTCAATTGGGAATTATCCTGTAGCACAGGTAGAACTCGTGCCAGGCATGCTGGGGACTGGAAACAGCTGGCTGCAGGAAGAGCACACGTGTGCCAAGTCTCATCTGCATCACTCAATTAGCTTTCCCTTGGCTGCTTCCTGATGTGGCTCACTGGACTGGCCTCTTAGTTCAAGTCCCAAGTGTTTTTCCCTGGCTCTTTGCCTTTGTGCCTTCAATGTAATGCAGCTGGACAGTCCATCCCCTCCCTCCAGTGCTGGCTGGGAGGTAGGACAGGTTTCTTGCAAAAGTGTGAGCAATTATAGTGGAGTGGAAATCTGCACTGATAAGTGAATGAGGGTAAGATGATTTATATGTTCAGCCTGGAAAAGAGAAGGCTTCAGGGTGACCTAACTGTGGCCTTCCAATGCCTGAAGGGAACCAACAAGAAAGATGGAGAGAAACTGTTTTAAAGAGCATGGAGTGACAGTGATGCCAGATTGATTTTTGCCTTTTTTCTTTTATATATTTTTCTATATTCTTCACACATTTATTTGTAGCTCTGTAGCCTATCATAGTATTTGTAGCTAGCATTTTACCTACTGTATTAGACAGAAAGACAAAATAAATTCCCCAGCAGCTCTAAGCTGGGTCCAAGGTTAGATTCTCTGCAAAGCCACAGTTGAAACAATCTCTGAGGCATTTTAATGAACAAAGTTTAGTTCCTATCGAAAAGAAGGGGAATTCAAAGAGAGTTGAACCAGGGGGAAACAACCTGACTACTCATGTCTCTAACTGGAGATTCTTGTGAGATATGCTACTTTGCAAAACCTATAAAAATGTATACACATTATGCTGTGCATCTTTGGTGTTTTCCACCTGGTGAATTGTGCACCTAAGGATCCTTACAAAGATAACCCCTTTTATCACCTAACTGTGGCTCATGATTTTAGGACCAGTGAAAAGGCAGCAACAGGATGAGGGGGAACAGGTTCACACTGTCAGAGAGAAAATTTAGATTAGCTATTACAAAAATATTCTCTCCTGTGAGGGTAGGGAGGCCCTGGCACAGGTTGCCCAGAGCAGCTGGGGCTGCCCCTGGATCCCTGAAGTGTCAAGACCAGGCTGCACAAGGCTTGGAGCAACCTGGTGTAGTGGAAGGTATCCCTACCTATGGCAGGGAGTTAAAACTAGATGATCTTTAAGGACCCTTCCAACCTAAAGCATTCTGTGATTCTGTGAAACCACCCACAATCTGATTTGAATTGCAAGAATCCACTTCCAAGGGAAATAACATTGCTTGTGTCTGATGGAAATGCAAGGCTGGATACTGTGCAAGGGCTCTCTGCAGCAGGCTGCCAGTACAGCCTGCTGCCTGGGCACCACAAGGATAAAAGCTGTGTAGGGTGGTACCACCTACTGCTCATTGGTCCTATAATCACCTGCCACCCATTGCAGAGAAAGGGAAAGCAACCTCAGGGATATCAGGGGGTTCAGGAAGATTAACCACAGAAATTAAAACCACATACAACTCATACCAATACTCAAGCAGCTCAGACCCAAACTATACTTGAACCTCAAATATATAAAATAGGCCCATACATAGTGAGAAATACGGGTCAACAACAACTATTGTTCAATCCAGAGTGGTCTCTCAAACGTGTTAAATTGCTAATGCAAATTAACATCTCAAAAATCCATCCAGCCTGCACCTCTTTCCTAAAAACATCCTTGGAGGGCTGGACAATGTGGTTACAAAGACAAATACACCTCAGGAGCAAAATAAAAAGGGATCTAACTGTGATATTAGGGACAGGATTAGGAGTTTTAGATTGAATTTATTCTATTTAAAACTATATTTATAACTACATTTATTCTATTTAAGGGATCTATTGATCCCTGCCCTCTGTGCAGGGATGCTGGGTTTATACCAGCTGAGGATGCAGCCAGCCTCTGGGCCCTCATTCCAGAGCATGCCACTCCAACAGTGACAAGCTCAAACTGATCCTGCATATGTTGGCTTTTTTCCTCAGGAGCTGCACATACATGTTTAAGAGGCCAGATACAAATGCCATGTGACATAGATGTTAGAGGACAAAAAACTTCTGCAGCCGAACAACAGATTCCTGCAAATAATCAAGTTATTCCTTTTCTTCCACATCTCTTGCCGCATTTGTTTTTGTTTAGCTGCAGACCGCGGCTGTTCTGGGTGCAAGGGGGAGCAGGAGCTGCTCCATTAAAAGGTCACAAAGCAGAGATGAGGCCGGTGAAGCCGGGAGCGCTCAGAGCTCGCTGCCTCCGCCGCGCTCCCAGTGCCATCGCGTGGTGACATGAGCACACCGGGTACCACAGGCACAAAAGCCACCATCACTCGGCCAATAACTCAGCAAGGAGCCTCTCCCAGCCTCGTAAAACATGAAGGGAAAGCTCAAGTCAGCAAGAGTCCGAACTGAAATATAGCTCGCTCCTTTAATTTAGTGCTATCTTTCTTGTTGGCTTTTATATGGTCATTTTTCTTGAAGGAAGAAGATTTATATTAAAATAGGTCTGGAAGCGTAGATGTTTGAAAGCATGGTTCAAAAGCAATACTCGCACATGCTGCATGATCACAGCAAAGCAGAAAAGCTTAAAAATCAATAGTGCAGGCTGGAAATAAAATGCAGTATATGTGATCCTGAAGTGCAGTAAGTCAGAACAAGTCCAGTGCTGAGTTTGAAAGGTAACTCTGTCCTAGGTACATGAGTTACTCATCACAGGCCATCCAAATTCCCAGTTTTAGCCTCAGAGATACTGAGAATTTTCCAAAATAAACCATAACTTCCATAATCCAAGGAGCTATTTTACCAAAAAGAGTATGCTCAGAAATTTCTGCTGACTGGGACAGTGAACTGGGTTTAAGACAAGGACTTTATTCCAAGGACTTGAATAAACTTCTCAGCATTGACTGCATCTGTGCTTACCATAGGTTTCTGAGCAGGATTCCCAGAAGAATTGTTGTGTCCTAGGACAAGGCTTTTTTACCTGTTCACTTCCTTTAGGATCTTCTCCATGTTCGTGATGCTGCGCATCCTGTACAGGAACCACTTGTCAATGGCTGTGAGCTGGTGAATGACATCCACAGGGACTTCATCATCCAAGGCCTGCCAAAAACAGGACAGCACCAAACAGCCCCTTAAACACATTGCACAAATACAGATCTAATCTGCAAACAGCTAGCACCAAGTATATATATCATAAAGAAAAAAAGTTATGTAGATCAAGTTCTGCAGATCAAATGTTCATCTTCCTTGACCCTGTCTCCTGCAGCAACAGAAACTATGCCCCATGAGGAGCAGCACAGAGAGGCCCCAAGCCACTTCTCCCTGTGCTCTGGTTCCAAAAGCTGGCTTCTGTTTCAGTGAGAGAGGTAATTTTCTTTGCACAGAGCCAGCAGCCAGACAAGCTGATGGCAACTAGGCTGGGTGGCCACTGAGAACATGCTCAGCTGACTACAGGGAGCCACAGTCAGGCTGCAGTGACCAGTCCTCCATCTGCACCTCTTACCACTCAAGTTGCCTAAAAATCTCAGGCCCACTGCCAGCCTCCTAGCTGCAAAACAGGAAGCTCCAGAGTCTCAGACCTGAAGGAATGTTTTGCTTTGGAGTATGGATCTTGATATACCCTTGGAATACAGGACTGAATCAAAGCATGTGGCCTTGCATTACCTCTGGAGCAAGGCAAAGTCAGGTTCTGGGTGATGCTTGCAGCTACAGCATAGCTCTAGCTTCTCTCACTCTACTTCAATGTCAAGACCATTCAATTTTCCCTTCTTTCTTGCTGGGGTTATTGACAGATTTCTTTAAATCAATTGTTTATGGCTATAGGGAATAAAGGAATCCCACAAAGGTATTCATAAGACAGTGGGTTACAAAACATCATAATATTAAAAAACCCCAGCACCTCAGAGAGCCCTCAATATGATGTATTTTATATCAGTTCAATTGCTTGGGTCTCACCAGAGGTGTACAGTTACAACTCTCCTGACAAAGCAACTCTCCTGACATAATCAACCATCATGATAATGCCAGCACGATATCTTTGCTGAGCTAGAGTAATCAGGCTCATTACTTTCTTATCATGCTTAATTGTCTTCTTGCAGGGCAACATCCCTGGAACAAAGCCAGAGCAATGCCACTGAAGAAAATTCCAGAATTAATCCAGGAATGAGCTTGGTCCACTGCCCCCCTGCATTATTCCCCCGAGCTACAGAACTTGGGCACAATGTTGGTATCATCACCATGGGCTTCAGCCATGGGGAGACCTTCTGGCAGCTCAGAGAAATGTGTCACTTCAGGGAGGCACCACCCACATGGACAAGGGATGGGTGGTAGCTCTCTGCAAACTACTGTCACCACCTTCTGCCTTTCCTAAAGAATTCCCAGTCCGCTTGCCTGTCCTCTTGCAATTATCCTCTTGTTCTGAGGGGTAACAACTGCTCCCCGCAATCTCCTGTGTGCTCACAAGCAGGGGTGAAAACCTCTGACACATTTTGCTCCTTTAGAGTGCCCAGTCTTCAGGTAATGCTTGGCATACAACAGCCCCTGCTCTTCCAGGTGCCTGCAGCGACAAGGGGCTCTCACAGCAGTCCCTGAGCACTGTCAGTGACAAAGCTGGGCTTCTCAGACATTTCTGGGTACACTACTGGTCTGAGGCAACTGGTAAGGAGTCCTTCCCATCCTGATTCTGTAGTGCTTGGAGGGTGAGGTCACATTGCCACATTAGTGGGATCTGAGCAAGTCTTTTTTGCTGTTCATCTATTTTTACAAAACACATGCAGGCTTTCTCATGTTCAGGACCTCCAACTCTCAGTCAGTGGTCCCTGAGCCACACATACACACACAGGCAGCATGACCACATGCTCTTAAGCTGGTTAGGACACTTTATTTAAAAAGTCTCAGCGATCTTCAAAGAAAACTGAAAAAAATGTATCCCTTACACTCCTTATCAGAGGAGGGGCGGAAAAAATCAACCATCTTCATCCCCATTGCATAAATCTGGAGACTGGGAGAGAAGAATGAGTTTGCAGAAATTTCTTGCTCCCTATCAGCACACTCCAGGGGCAAATCAGGTTTCCAGGCAACTGTGTAGAATTTGTTCAGGGAGGCCCTGAACCCCAGTGGCTTTCATCTCTTCAAACCTACCTGAAGGAGTACAGCTAAAACACACCATGAAAGCAGGAGGAGAGAGACACAGCAGGACAGTGTGACTTTAGAGCCCCGCTCAGCTTCAAGAGCATCCCACCCAGCAGGGACTGGGTTTACAGGACTGCCTTCACACCAAGAACCATGGAGCAAGCCTGGCCTCCAGGACAAGCAATGAAGGGCAGCTCAGCTGCCTATGCTTTCTCTCGGGACAGCACCCTTGTTGCTGCTGTTCCATCCTGGCTCGTCACCAAGGATAGTATTTAGCTGCCTATGGGCAGCAACACAAGTGCAAACTGCACATCTGTAGTGTGGACAGCCAGGAGAGCAGGGCCCTGATGTGAAACAGAGCGTGCACCAACTCCACAGCCTAAGCCTTCTGAGGCCACTTGCACACAACCTTTAGAGGAGCAGAAAACACCTGACACAAGCTGAGCATCCCTGCTCATCAGGCTGTTGCATCCTTGTAGCACTCCCACTCTGGCCAAGGAACAAGTCTCATCTATGTCAGCCTCTCTCCTGTGCCCTCTTTTACACAACAACAGGGAGCCCCATTACAACAGCAATAGCTCTGAATGGCAGCTGAACTCCCTTTCCTTGCACCTGAACAGTTGCTGTTGTCATCATCCAACAGGTCACGAAGAAAGTAAAAAAAGTAAAAAGTCTCAGAGGGTTGACTAGTGGGGAGGAGAGGAGAAAACATAAAATATAACAAAGGTCCATCCTGTTTCAAATAGAGCTGATGGCTAATGGGGACTTAACGTGGGTTTTTCAAGGTCAACAAGCCGGGAAGGGATTTCCATGCAGACAGCCCCAGGTGCCAGAAGCACCTCTTACTCGTACTGCTTGCCTCAGTTATTAATGGGGATGAAATAATGCACTGTGTTGGGTAGAGGCAAATCTTTATAAGGAGGGACAAAGTTTTTTCTTGCTTTTTCCAACAGATCCCAGTGCAAATACCAGTGTGCAGTGGGACCCAAACTCACCTTCATCTCCCCAGATACCCTGTGTTAATATGGATATAGTTTTAATCTTTCATAAAATCTCTCTGAACCACTCAGAGACTCAAGAAATAAGATTTTTTCTGGCAGTCACAAGAAATAGGCTGTAATAAAGAAAAAACACAGCTGCTGGAGGATGAAGACATGCACTTCCCAGCTTGAAAAGCAAGAGGGAACAGCTGGACAAGCCAACCCATTTATAAAACATTTTGTGATTTTTCTTAGGCCATTTATAAGAGGAACAGCTACGTGAAACCCTTTGACTAACACAGCACAGTCTCAGCTCCTCACTCATGTGGAGGTGTAACGAGATGTACCTACACATGAGCACAAAGGGCTTAAAGACTCCACCACACAAAGTCAGGGGCACAAAAAAGAGTAATTGGGCATTCCCCGCCAGGAAGGTTTGCAATCTTAAAAAAAAAAAAAAAAAAATTAAAAAAAAAAAAAATCAAGCCATCCAAATTAGCAGAAGCTGGAAAAGACAGCTGTGCCCTCCTCTTCACAGGGCACATGTCCATGGACAGATGGACGTGTTACCTGCAGCAAAACCAAAGTGTGTAATTGAACCTACCTTCTGAAGTAACTAACCCCACATTTGCCACATGATATACACAGGCAACCACTGAGAAGATGAAGGAAGAAATAAATTTGCACCCTAGTCCCCTTACAATAACACTCCCTGTTACACAGGCACCTTCAAGACTGAAGTGATTTGACCAGTTTGACAAGAGAGGGGTCAAAAGAATGCTAAGGAAGACAAACTGGTTTTGAAGAACAGGGGATTTCTTGTCTGTAAAATTTAACATAGTTGTGTAGTTCTTTTAGTTTCAAGCCCATACCAATGCAACCATTGCAAGAAGACAGTGCTCTCACACACTGCAGTTTGCTATTCTTTATCATCCTTTTTTTCAGTTCTCAAAAGGATCTTCATTTATTCCTTTGTAATCTGCAAAACTGACCCATTTTGACTGACACACTAGTATAAATCAGAGCTGAACACTAGTCAATATTCAGCAGACAAATTTAATTTCATAGGAGAGGAAAGTAACCCAGGTGTCCACCAGCACCCAGCTATGAACTAAAGTAACAGGACACCATACTGCACCTGATGCTGAATGCAGTGGGCACGGGCTAAGATTGTACCATCAAAAGGCAAACACATTGCCTGAACATGGAAGATGCAGAAAGCATAAGCAAGAATCCTGCTCAAAGCACTCCCAGTGAGCTTGACAGAGGGAAGCAAGGGAATGAAGAATACTCAACCTTTGTCACCTCAGCTGACCCAATCCTGTAGCTCCAATTCAGGGGACATAGGTCAAGGTCTTTCTACTTTTTGTTACCTTGGCTATTGAATATATCCGAGTGCTGGATGGCTCAGAGAGCTCCTTCTGGAGATCCACAGTGGCTGGCCAGGCTTTATTCATAGGCAGCTGTGAAACAAAGCCATCCACCGAGGGGTGGCACATCCTCAGGGCCTTCTGGAAGCTCTCCTCAAACGTGCGTCCGATGGCCATGACCTGTAAGGGAGAGCAGGGCCACGTGAGCCACAGTGAGCTAAGCCTGGCTGTGCCCTGGCTGACAGGCTGGGGACAATTCCAGCCACAGAGAAAAGCACACACAGAGATGGGAGCCTTTGGACTCCTCCCTAAGACAGTCCTGCTGACTGAACCTTGGTAGCCCCACTTCGAGATCTGACTCTGCTCATGGTATCAATGGGGAGTTCCAGACAAGCAACTAGTGGCTTTTTGGTTTGGTGGACTGCACTTTTGGTTTCCATCTCCCTGTCTGTAACACACAGGAGGATGCTGCTCTCCCTCTGTAAACTGCTTTAAGGGAAGCACTTTGGTGGAGGGAAACATTATGCAGCAGCATGGGTATAGTAATATAAAAGAATATTTCTGTTTAACAGCCTGTTAGAGATAGAAATTCACAGTGTGAATTTTAAGGTTCAGGAGAAACCTGCTCCTGCTTCCTTTAAATTACATTTAAGAGTAACTCTCCCCTGTGAGGGTTCTCTTAAATGATTACTCCTCCTTGGCATAGCAGCACTGGGGTTTCCCTCCTTCAGTCTTGACACCATATCTAATAAGAAAACAAGACTTTCTGTCTAGAAAACTGTGAGGTAACAAAGCTCTTTCTCAAACTTTTACATTTTTATTTCCCAGTGCAGTGAAACCTTAACAGCATAAAAATCTCCTCAAACACAATGTTGAAAAATGTCAAAAGAAAAAATAACATCACTTTCTCTTTTCTCACAGCTCCAGGCCCACTGCCCAGCACAACAGAGCTCAGAAAAAGCCAGGCAAGACTGTTCAATTAATAAAAATGCAGTAGGTTCTGCGATCTGGCTTCAAGATCAGGCCTGGGGAGATGACTGCTCCATACTAATAGAGACACAGTGGCAAGAAACTCTTTGCTTCAAAGACTCCATTTCCTACCCACAGGTCCTGCAGATTAACCTTCTTGCTCAGTTCCCCCAACAGCTGCAAGCTGCATCCCTTGGGCTTCTCCATCCCTGCTTCAGCTCACCTGCCCTGTTAGAGCACTGACTCCCTGTATCTCTGTCCTGCCTGGAAAAGGACACAGGCTCAGACTCTTCTGTGACAAATGGACAGACTGGAAGGACTCAACATCTCCTCCTGCAAATATGTAAGGCCAGGAAGTTCCACAGCTGATGGTGCAACTGCATTTAGGAACTCCAGTTCTACAGAGCAGTCCCAAAACCCCTAAGCAGAGAGGGTTAATAACAGGAAGCATCATCTCACTGAAAACAAAAACCCACCTCATTACCATTAACAGCCAAAACTGCCAATGGAAGACCAAATTCTAATTAATCTCTCCAGTTCTGATGGAGGTTTCTTGTTCAATGACAACAATGATATTAGGAACATCTTGCTTATCAAAATAACTTAATAAAATAACTATTTGAAAAGACAAGTGAAAAAAATACACAAATAATCATTTTGCTTTGGTAGCTGATATATAATTAAATAATTAAGTAGGTAATTTAATGATTTTGTCTCATTTCCCCCCTTCTTAAAACATGGTCTGAAAATACTGTTACTGTCCAGACATCTTAAAATCTGGTATAAGAGACTTCATCTCTAAAAGAAGTCAAAACTTGAGAGCAGGATGACGATTGGTGTTTGGATTTCAAGACTGAGATAATATGGTATATATAGTCTTAACACAGAGGACAAATAACTTGGGAATAACTGAAAGTTCATGGGCACCACTGAACATCTTAACACACTACTACTCCTGAAATTGTACTGTAATTAACCACCACTGCAGAACCTCAAACTAAAAAATAACTGAGAGCCCTGGAGTGAGTGCTGGGAATGAAGTCAAGCCCAGGTGATCCACAGTGATCTCTTCCTTTAGGAGTCAAACCATACAGTGATACCCAACATTACACAGTCCTAACTAATTTCCATTAATTATAGAACTGGATAAAAATCATTTGAGCTTAATAGATATCCTCCAATTCATTAGGTCCTTGAAGACAGATACTCTGAGAGTTTCCAAGCAGGAAAAATGGCTTTCCCAAGTGGTGGAATGGAAGGTGAGAGTCTTGCACTTGCCTCTCCCACACTCTTCATGGAGCTCCCAATCCGGTTGGAAGTGTGCTGGAAACGGTCCAGGTCCCAGCGGGGTATCTTGGTCACAACATAATCCAGGCTGGGCTCAAAGCAAGCAGAGGTTTTTCCTGTCACCACATTCTTGATTTCTGGCAATGGAATCCCCAAGGCAATTTTGGCAGCAATGAATGCTAATGGATACCTGTCAGAGAGAAGTAGAGAACAGTAGAGTGGAAAGAACTTCGCGTTTGCAAATCCCAGGAATGGATCCAGTGGATCCAGATGTGAGGTGATTGTCCCCCCTCAACACAAGGGAAGGCTCCTGTGCTCAAGCACAGCAGGACCCACCCAGCCTCCTACCTCAACACATTGCAGAGCTACCTCCCTAGATCTGGGACTTGCTTTTTTATGCACCATGCCACCCCTTTCAGTAGCTGTCACGTCCACTGTGAGCCCACTCTAACAGATGTGCTTCGCTGCAAGACTGCCATTGAAAAAGAAAACTATGAAACACCCACTGTCCAACAACATGGCTTATCTCCAGCCTGCTATGGGTCTTAAATAACCGTAAGAGTTGTTGAGAACTGCAAATTAGAGATTAATTTGTGCCTTTCAACAGCATCTGCAAAGTGCAATTAAGAAGCCAATTTTTAAACAGCCTGCTTTGACCATCCTTATCTTGATTAGTTTATGATTAGCCAACAAAACAAAGGCAGCTAGCAATGCCATTTGCATCAATCTGACAGACAGCTCATTAATAACTCTGCCCTCTGGGTCCCAGAGATGATTTGCAGCCAACATATGGATAGAGTGGATGTGCTTTGCAAGGATTAGGCTCCCACACACGTGCCTTCTGGGAGCTTTTCCATTTGTAGTAACAGCATCAGCAGGCTGGAATGACCTGGAGGGCTCACTAACCCCACCCTCCATCTCCCAGCAGGACCAACTCTCCAGGGGTCAAACCTAACAGGTGCTGACAAGAGCTGTTCTTAGAAGCTGCCCATGCAGAAATCTGTACCTTACTGACCTGGCTGCTCCAGAATTCTCTCTACAGACAACTTCAGTCTTCCTTGATGAAAATGTGGGCTACAGCTCCATGTTTTAACTACATGGAAGGCAGATGCTGCAACTCTTTTTCCTTGTAGCTGTCACCTACTTATTTAAATAATGCATTGATCCAAATCCCTTCTTTTATCTTTCTGTTCTGCTCTCCTCAATTTTTTGTTTATTCATTTGTTTGTTCTGTAACATTTTGGTTTTCTAAAATAATCTTACCCTGTTGCCTTGGAGGCCAGAGCTGAACTTCTCGAGAGCCTGGCATTAACTTCAATGACGTAGTACTCCAGGGAAGTTGGATGCAGAGCAAACTGGATATTACACTCTCCCACAATGCCCAAATGTCGGACAACTTTGATGGCACGATCCCTCAGCATCTGAAACTCCTCATTATTGAGTGTCTGGCTTGGAGCCACCACAACAGAGTCTCCTGTTTGTCACAAGGTAGCAGAGAAGGAAAATGAGAAGCAGCTCAGCAGCAGTAAATTGTGGCCACACAAGTCACTGTCTTTGCTAACCCACTACTAGCAATGACATTACCAGAGATCACAACTTGTGCATGCACAGCTGGTGAAAAGCACAGATAGAAGCCCACAGCTGGAGTCAGGCTAGGGAATATTATGCAAAACACAAAGGTGTAGGTTCAGTCTGTTTCACCTCCTATCTGGCTGTATTCATGACCTGAGCAGTATTTTTCCACCCCACTTTATCAATCACAAAGCTCTGTCAATAACATCAAGCAGAACAGCACTGCATGAACAAAGTCACTGAGCCAGCCTTTGCCCAAACCTACCTGTGTGGACTCCCATAGCATCAATGTTTTCCATGTTGCAGACAGCAATACAGTTATCAGCAGCATCTCTCACAACTTCATACTCTATCTCCTTCCAGCCAACAACTGACTTTTCCACCAGGATTTGGTTAGTCATTGCAAATGCCTGGGAATAGGTTAGGGAAAATAAACACAAAAAAACCCCCAAAACACAACAGTCCCCTTAAATCTGCATCAAAACCCTTATTAGACCATATTGCACATTTAAGACTTATCTCCAGACATCCCACACCAAATGAAAGATGAAAATAAGTTCATAACCTTGATAACAGGCACTTTCTATTTCTCTCTTTCTTTCTTAAAAATTGCTTTACTGTGATTCAAAAGGCCCATTTGAAAATATGTGTGTGATACAATGGGGAAAAAAGGGTTGGGCATGTGTGTTTGCAACAGTATATAAATAACAAAGAGGAATATAAAAACATCTAAGGCTTCAATCATGCAACAGATACACTTTTATGTAGGCAGCCCCAAGGACTTCAGTAGGAGAGCACTGCAAAAAGCAAAATGACTGAGTGATGGGAGCGTAGGTTCCAGCAAACACTACGTAATTAATAGCATTAATAATACTGCTCATTACTGGCATACTAACCAGAGGCAAGGGTCATGATGTATTCTTAAACTAATCTTGAAAGTATTCCTCAGCACACGAGGCAAAAATGAAAAATACAGTTTGTTGGTAAATGAGAATCATCTAAGGGAATACATGACTTTAATATTAGCAGATAGAAAACATTAATCAATACTTGCTTAAAACCCTAGAAAGTGATGGGCACATTATCAATCCATCCTTTAGCAAAGCTTCTTGTTATAGTGCTGCCCATGAATTGGATCTTCAGTCTGCTCCCATCTGTCATTAACTCAAGCTGTTACTTAAACGCTGCCCTTAGCTCAGTTGCCAAAATCACACATAAAAAAAGAAAAAAGGTGAGAGGAACAGCACTTCACACTGGCTTAAGCAGGCACTGACTTGGTGGGGATGTAGCAGGAACACCTAACCCCTCCTGCAAACCAGTCCTGGATGCTCCTGTATCCTTCTCTCATTCAATGAGCAGACTTGGGAGACACAACCTCAAGGCCAGGTTACCTGAACTAGCTGAGCTATCAAACACCCAGTGTCCAGTTATCCGAACTGCAAACAATTCAGTCCGGTGCCTGAAAATCCAGTTCACTGAATTACTACAAATCACAACTGCTGGGCTGGAAATGAGCATCCAGATTTGAGTTAATTCAACAAGACCCAAATTGGTTTTCACAGTAAATTTTGAAATATCAATACTGAACTGGGAGGTGCTGTAAACTCTCTGTGGGACAGGAGGCCTTGCAGAGAGATCCAGATCAATTTTAGCATTAAGCTATGATTAATGGGATGGCATTTAACAAGTAGAAATGCCAGACTTCAAACTTGGGATGAAGTACCACCTGGCAGAAGTAGTAACTGGGAACAGCCCTGCAGACAGGAATCTGAGGGTGCTGATAGGCAGCAGGCTTACTTTTAAAAAAAACACCACAATGTGCTGATCAAAATTAGGTTACCCTGCTGAAAAAAACACGGTTTTCCTACTGAAAAAGATTTTGATACAAACCTGTCAAACAGTTGCACTCCCAGGCTTTATGGGTGAATTTCTGCTTCCCCTAAGCAGAGCCCACAAGTGAGCCTGAGTAAGCGACATGTTTCCAACCCCACCATGGATCTGCAAGATGGAATTCCTGCCCCCTTGCCTCCCCCACGAGTGCCAGTCCCATCCCCTGAGCCTGCCACAGCTGACACTACCCAAGCAGAGTTTGTTCAGCACTGAGCACACCAGTGCAAAGTCTGTTTGCATGACAGCAGAGGTGGGGAACACAAAAGTCATTTGCACATACAGCTCTCAGCCACATCTGCAGTATTTCATTCTAGAGATAAGTGAGAGATTAAGAGGCTCAGCAAACCAGGGAAAGACAAACCTAAGAATTCAAGAGACCCATAGGGATGGAGTTTTATTTCCTGAAATTCTGCATTTTTGACAAGGAAAAATGGTTTTGATTTGTTTTCCCCAATTATCTGTTTACTTTTCACAGCAAGTGTTTAAACAATCCCAGATTTTCTAAAGAAAAAGATCTGTCTTCATAGCCAGAGACAGCTGGTAGTTGTCAAATTATGAAGTGTCATCCTGCTAAATGAGCTTTTGACCTAGGAGAATTGCCATCTTTAGACAAAAACACAAAAGAGGCCCAAGCCTCCCAGCTTTCTGTCCCTAAGACCACACTATCACTCAGCATTTCAAATGTTTCCACTTCCTTAACAGTGTTCATAATCATTTACACTTGAAAGTATGTGAAGGTATTTCCTTTCAGACCAAAACTGCTGAAAAACTTGCTCAAATTATGTCTTGTCATGAATTTAAAAGACCTGTCATTGAGCCATTTTCATTATCTGTCAGCAGGAATGATGAAAAGGGGGCAGATTCTAATCAGGGCAACATTTTACAGATAAGATGAAATGTAAGGTATGTACAAATCCAGAGTCTATGACATTAGGATTAGTATTTAATAAAATCAGATGTTCAGATATTCCCCAAGTTTTCAGTTCCACACACACCTTTGTACCAAGGTCCAGCAAACTTTCCTTATCAGGACATATTCCAGACCCCAGACCACCAAGGGCATAGGCAGAACGGATCATGACAGGGTAGCAAATCTTTTCAGCTGCCTTCAGAGCATCTTCAACCTTAAAGGAGAGGGGAATACATTTCAGAAATAGATAGCAATTCAGATAAATAGAGTCTTTGACTCTGGTTACAAGGTTAACTGGAAATCCCATCAGTAAGACACTAAACTGTCTGAAGATAAATTAAAATAATAGAAGTTCACTTTTTAATGTTCCCTTTTTCTGCCAAATAGCAGAAAACTGGAACATGCACTCAAGGAGGTAACTTCTGTCCTTAGCTCTAAGTGGACTTCCTTGCTGACCTGCCATGGACAATGTCCTTACATGATCTATCTTCAGAGACTTCAGCATGAAATAACCCCTCCTAAAGACATCCCAGTTTAAGACCTGTTTGATTTCCTCCAGACTTGAACAGACCTTTCCACCAAACCAAATTTTATGTTTTCATACTCCCATCCTCAAGAAAAATTTCAGTCATGCTGATTTTGGGGATCTCCGATCCTAACTCTGAATGGCTTGTATATGATGTAAGAAAAGTACACCTGACATGTTGTGCCTGACTTTTGTGCTGCAGCACAGGAGTCACCCCAATATAATTTACTTTTCTTGTCAATTGGAAAATTAGGTTAGGTTTTTGCAGTGCTTAACTGCATTTTCACTCATTTTAAATAATGGTGACCCAGCATTTATCACCAAGGAGTGCTGTACAAACTACAGCATCCACAGCTGCATTCAGCTTTCACTCTACAAAATGAGAAATATTTTCACTAAGTCAAATGGGTAACAGTAATAGCAATCACATCTTCCAATTTATCTGATTTACCGATTCCACTGCGAGGCTAGGAGCAATCTTTTCATTTAGCTCAGTTAGTTTAGCAGAAAAAAGCTTTCTATCCTCTGTAGCCATGATGGATTCAACTGAGGTACCCAGGACCTTCACACCATACTGCTGCAGTACTCCTTGCTTGAAGAGTTCCACTCCTGCAGAGGAAACAAAGACACAGTTCTGAGGATTGATAGTAAATGAGGAGTCACAGAATTAAAGAAGGACAGAATGGTTTGGGTTGGAAAAAACATAAAACTCATCTCATTCCCACGGGCAAGGACAACTTCCTCTATCTCAGGTTGCTCCAAGCCCCATCCAGCCTGGCTTTGAACACTTCCAGGGATCCAGGGGCAGCCTCTGGGCACCCTGTGCAAGGACCTCACCACCCTCACAGAGAAGAATTTAGAAAATTTAGAATAAAGAAAATATTCAAAATATATCTGATTAGCTGACAACTGGTCTGGCCCCCATCCACAACTGATTTTATTATTTTTGTCAGAACTCAAAACCATAACATGAAATTTTCCATCCTCAGATCTATGAAACCTGGCATAACACTACAGTTAACACTTGGCCATCATCTGCACCACAGAGCAATACAGCACAGATGAATATTGGTGCAAGAAGTTATCTGAAGGTAACTTTTCCTTTTGATCTCTGCCTCAAGGTGGTCAAAATATCCCAAATCCAACTATGATAAGTAAGATTTAAGATAAAAAGCAGGACATAGGAATTACTTTCAAGTACCAAACCCAGTAATTAGATGTTAAATTCACAGATTAATTAGGAATTACTCACTCCCCCATGGCTGGTGTCCCTGTCCCTCAGTAACCTGGCCAATGTGTGAGGCATGTGGGGCTTGGATGCCTGCAGAAATAAATCTGCAGAACATGTGGTAGAGTCATAGAATCATCCAGTTTGGAAAAGACCTCTAAGATCCACAAGTCCAATGTTAACCTAGCAGCACTATGTACACCATTAAATCATGTCCCAGGTGCCACAACCACATACCTTTTGAGTACTTCCAGACTGTTTCAATGCCTCGCCATCCTTTTGGTGAAGAAATTTCTCCTAATATCCAACCTAAACCTCCCCTGGTGCAACTAGAGGTTATTTCCTCGGGTCCTGTCCCTTATTACTTTACTTGTTACCTGGTAAAAGCCATGATTTGGCCTGCATGGCCACACTCACCACAGTTGAGAGCAGTCTGGCCACCCATGCCCAGGATTAACCCATCGGGGCGCTCTGCCTTGATGACCTCGCTGACAAACTGAGGAGTGATGGGGAGGAAGTAGACAGCATCAGCCTGCTTTAAGCCAGTCTCATTGGTCTGCACTGAAGCAATGTTGGGATTCATGAGGACAATTTTCACATTTTCTTCCTGAAAAATTTAAATCTGTGTTAAAAATAGGCACATGTGGGGAAAAAAGTTAACAGCAGCAGCAGCAATAAGAGATGGGATTCATCAAGCAGTATAACAACAGCAGAATTTTAAAAATTATGTACTGTCCTATAGAAGGCTTCTGGTCTGAAGGCTGAGCCAATGCCAATTCTTTACTTTCATGCCAGTGAATCTTGATGAAATGGAGATTCCCACATGGCTCAGAAATTTGATTGAAATTGTTTAACACAGTTAGGAGTTATATAGGAGAGACAGGTACAAACTGCAGCATACTCATGTCTGTCTGCCTTTGGAAGTCAGATTAAAGGTGACAAAGCAAAAAATGCAATCAAAAGCTAATCTTTTCTTGCCAAGCAGTATGTCTTTGAAGTTCTCAGATTTTTGTACAAACTAGTAATAACCACTTTTTTTTTTTTCTTTTTTTTTTTTTTTTTTAATTTCCATAGAAATACTTTATTGTCCTGGTATTATCAGTTTAAAAATCTCATCCCGTAATTTTTTTTTTATTTGATACTGTACACATTAAAAGACAAACTCTGCCTTTCTGTGTAAGATGAAGGTTAGCCAAAATTTTACACTGCTCTTTCTCTGTCACACATGAGAAACTGAGATAGAGTGATAATAGATAATAAAGTTAATCTGCTTTCTGCTATAACAGTCTTGCTGCTCTTTAGCTACAGACAGAAATGCAGCAGTTTGCTCATTAATAGAAAATTCTGAGTTAGAACTTGGCAGGTCAATCCTCCTCACTCTTGAAATATCAGCACATAATGAGCAAACCAACCAAGTTTTGCTAAAAGTGATGAGCGTGGCCAAGCTTAAAAAAAAAACCCACATCAACCACATGCAGTAGACATGCAGATACAGAAAACTGTTCTACTGCTTTGTTGCAAAGGTGGACTGGAAAGGGCAAAGGCTGGGGCCCTATTTTTAAAGGAGCTCATTCTAATCTCCATCAACTTCCTGTAAGGCTAAAAAACTACAAACAAACATCATCTGCAAAAAAAATGCTAGTTATGGATGCAAATTACATTTCCAAATGCAATTTTGAATATATATATATGAAAGTTGTTAAAAGGTGCTAGTTATAGATGCAAATCACATTTCCAAATGTAATTTTGAATATATATATATGGAAGTTGTTAAAAGGTTAAAAAAATGACAATTCCCATTGAAAAGAGGAATAGTAACAATATTTTCAAAATATTATAAAGAAACAGACTGAAGAAAATGCTATGGAATTGTTGCTAGGATCAGTACAAAAAGTGCTATTTTCCCTCAGTTCACAGTAAGCATGAAAATGCCATAGGATTTTTCTGTGTTTAAAATTTGTGATTGTCTCACTGCTTTGGGGGAACAAAAAAATAACTCACCTGGAGCAGTGGGACGCTCACTCAGACCTCTCAGTGTTCAGGGGTTGGATAACATTTCCTCTCCTTTCTTTTATAACTTAAAATACTACCTTAAAGACTGGCTGTAAATTTCTGCTGACCTTTTTTCCCTGTCAAAAGTTGGATTTTTTTTTTTCCACTGAAGCACACTTTCCTTGGAAATATGTGGAACAGGGGAGGGAAAGAACATATAAAATCCACATGGAAAATATTTTGGATTTAGGGATTTAGACAAATGATCCTTAACTGGGTAGTTTTCATGGTGATAGTGAGGGAAAAGATCAAAACCTTCCTCTCTAATAAATGTATTCAAAAATTCATGGCTGTTGAAACAAATGGGGGAGGGAAAAGTTTATTAATTTTCAACAAGCTGGACTATCTGCACATCTCGTCTCTTTCTTCCCTCCTTATCTGGGACAAGGTATTTTAAAGATCAACTAGCAGTGATGATGAGGATAATTAATGAGAAAATTAATGCTCTCGGTGCTGAGAGACAAATTTCATTGATATCACATCATTCTGGCCCAATTACTTGGGATGTTGGATTTTAATCCACATGCTTTTTCCTCTTGCAATCTTTTTCTTTAACTTCTGCCTTTTTTAGTTTTTTAAAAACATACAGAACTCTGTCATGGCCACCCACTCTGCTGGAGACATTTGTTACAACTGAATTAAAGCAATGGATTAGTAATACTCCAGGAGGGCTCCATTTCTCTTTTTGTGTAATATCCACCTGTATTCAGCTGAGTTGGGATAATCCCCACATAAAGTTATCCAGAAGATTCTCCAGGTGACCACAAGCCAGTCTGCTGATCACAGATGCTTCCAGGCCTTGCTCCTTAGGGGATTTTCTTGCCTTTGATAAGTATTTTTTCAGACACAAATTTAATGACTGTAGAAGTCCCATCTCCACAAGACTTTTTGGTCTTTAAAAGAAGCACCAATTTAACTGTCCAAGACTAAATATTAGTATCACCTTCTTATAATGAATCAGCATCCAAGAGCCAAGTGAAAGCAGGACCACACAGCAGAATGAATCAGAACATCAGCACTGAGAATTAATCAGTGCTGATTCATAAAAAAAAAAAAATCAAACAAAATTAACAAGTCTAAGGAAAAAAAATCTCTCCTGTCTCCTGTTAACTGTCCATTCTCTCCCAGCAGCTTTCCCTGGCAGGGCTGACCAGCCACTTCTCTCTCACATGCAGCCCTGAATGCCTCTGCCAGAGGCAAGGTCAGGAAGGGCAAGCTCTGCCTCTGGATCAGCCTACAGATCACAACAGCTCTTGGGTAGCCTTGTGAAGGGGAAGGACTCTGTGGGAGGTCAAACTGAGGAGATTTATCACTAAAAAACCCCACTTACTTCCACAATCCCAAACTGGGTTTAAAGGACAAGAGAGGGAAAAAAAGAAAAAATGAAAAAAGGAGATACCTCTTTTCCAAATGGATCATTATTGACATTCCCCAACTCTTGGATCCTCCACTCTTGCCCTGGACTTGTCTCCTGATGATGTGGTCAGTTTGAACTAGTAGCCAGCAACAGCAGTACAGCATACAAACAACACACATGCAATACAAGATGTGCTGCAACATGGGGACGAACCACAGCAGCCCAGATTATATTTAACATTACTAAAACTGATTTTTCCATTCCTTCATTCCAGGGTGAGCACAGTAATAGGATGTTTGTGGCATCAGGAAAGCCTCAGAACCACTCACAACCATCACCTCATCTGAAGGCAGCTGCTACTTTTGCTCTGACTCTGTCAGGCTTCTGCAAGCTCCCTCTTCCTTCTTCACATGAGGTTAGACCTGGACTTGGGGCTTGGGTAACTCTTACATTGCCTGTAATAACCCCACTACAGGACATTCTACCCTTCTACACCTTCTAGCATGAACTTTTGCCCTAGTAACCCTTCTAGGACCTGTTCTGGAAACAAAACTTGACATATTTGACCTTTAAAACTCCTCCCATTTAAAAGAAATATCATTTATAAAACCTGCCTTGATGAGTTGTTCTTTTGTACAATAGTAGCCAACTGTTCAGCTATTATTGGTTGTCTACATTGCAGTGTGTTAACAGACCACAAAAGTTCCAGGTTTTCAGCTCAGGTACATCTGACCATATTCCTCCTCCTCCATTTTAACAAGCCAGGAACACATCACAAATAACAAACTGCTTGAAGACCGTGATGGAAACCCCAGGAACATCTCTCTTTGGAAGACAACTCTGAATGGTTAACTCACATCACTCAACCAGCAAGTTCACCAACAAAAAGTGCTTATTTTCCCTGTGGTCATTTATTCTCACCAGCTTTCTTGCCCCAGCTGGAGGATCAGTTTGGCTGTGAGAAGGGAAAGATGAGGTTAGTATTTTCACAGTATCTCCTCACCTTCAAGGCTTTCACAGCCTGCGATCCAGAGTAATCAAATTCCCCTGCCTGACCAATTGACAGACCCCCGGATCCTAGAATGAGAACTTTGGAGACCTGCAAGAGTCAAATGGCATGAAAACAATCAGTCCCAGTGTAGTGGATGCTGAAATGAACAGAGACTGTGCAGCACTGAACAGTCTTAAATTACAAAACATGAGTTTTCAAAAGAGAAAAAGTTGCTTCCAAAATCACCCCAGTTTTACTTCTTAGAGTATTTCTACTGGAATTCTCCCATATATCTCCATTTAGAGAAACATCTGACTCATAGACAGAGCATACAATAAACATGTTAATTGTATCATGTGCTTATAGACAGCAGTGCCTTACTTTGGCTACCCACAAAATCCTGCTGCCTCTAAGACAGCAAAACTGTATGAAATTCAGCTCACGTTAAGAATTTCAGACTTATTTGCTAAGCAACCAAGCACCAACATTATACTGCTGGCGTGAAATCTCATGGCCAGATTATCCCAGGGCACCTCATTATACTGCTATGAGAGTACCTTTCTCAGGAGAACTGCAAAGAAAATACATGAAACATCAGAACTTTAAACTCTTTCAAAGAAAATAGAGTTAATAACACAAGAGAGGCCAGATGACTCTGAGATAAACAGCTGTCAGGACTTTTATAAGAGAAGCCTCCTTTGACTTCCATGCTATTTTATTCCATGGGCTCAGAAGGAATTAACTTGCTCCCAGCCTCACTGACAGGCATGAAAATATCTGTACACTGACCTCCACTCGAGAAGCTGTCACTCCAGCCTTGGGAAGGACCGAGGGAATGGTGGTGCCTTTCCCTCTCTTAATCAGGGAAATAAATGAATCAAATAGGAACTAGGAAAAAAAACACATGTATTTACTGCCAAAGATGAACTAAATATACACCAAGCAAAGAAGGAAAAGCCAGGCCATTTGTGAATTCATGCAATCAGCTCTGCTCTGCTGCCTTCAGCAGGCAGATTTACACCATCTCAGAAGAGGAAATCATTATTTGAAATTTATATAACAACTTTGACATATCTGACAAAGCTGCATTGAAGAAAGTGAGGTCATAATCAGGAAGAAAACACACATCAATCATGTCTTGTGTGCTGTGTTTCTCTGAGGCACCCAGTGCAACGAGTGAACGTGCACCAAAAGCTAAAACACAGAGGAGCATACACTGAACTAGCTCAGGAAAGCTCTGCAATGGTGCCTAGCACAGAGCAGGGCTCTGAGCACGGATAGCCAAACATCACTTGTGTGAAATCAGCATGCCCTTCCAGAGGAGGTCCCAGGGCAGCTGTCAGAGAAGTGCTCTCCAAGCAGGCAGGGCAGGACCCTCACTGGGATCAGGCAGCTCCAGGCAGTGGGACAGGCTTCCCACTCACCCCACACCTGCCAGGTTCTGCCACACAGCCCCTGAGGCTGCCTGGCTGCTGGAATTGCCTGTGGAAGGAGGATGGATGGCTCCTGCAAGCCTGCCAGGATAGGCTCTGTGTTATCAAACCATCCCAGCACTGGGAGTGCACAGATTTGGAGAAGACACACAGCTGAGTTTTTGAGTTCTCTGATATACACTAGTCAATCAGATCTCTATGAAAGTTCCTGATATCAAGAGATTTACTTGCAGGTTTAATCAACATCATCAAATTAAGATTAACATAAGCATTTCTAGGTATTCTTCCATCTTTGTCTCTCAGGAAATGCTAAATAGTTTATTTATGTTCAGACATGCTTCCTCTGCCTTCCACATCCCCTGATGCTGCTTAGTCATATTCTGTGACTATGCAACCAGTTGTTACAAAATTTGTGTGAAGTCACAGATGGGGGATTAAAATTTCATTTCGCTTAGGAGAACCAGAGTGAGGAAGTATGAATCCATTTACATAACTCTACAGTAATTATAAAATTTGAAAGTGGAACTAAAGTATATTAGAAAGTTAATGATTTTATTACAAAGCATCTGGCTAGTATTTTTTGCTGTTAAGATAAAATGCTATTCCTTTTGCAGCCTCTTTTGCAAGAGATTTCAGCCTGATCCTGCAAAGGCTTAAGCACTTTAGTAACTTCCAACACAGCTAATCCCACCAGGACTGAATACATACACATCATATGAATGGAATCACTGATCCAAAGTGCTAAGAAGTCAATAGACCTCTTGCTGCTGATTGTAATTAGCTCCAGATCAAGCTAAGCAGACACAAGCCTATGCATGACTGGGCCCTTTGCTAGGAACCTGACACTTCCAGACCCAAGGTTTAAGACCACCACCAACTGGTACACCAGCTGATAAACATTTGCACTCACAAAGCCAGAAAGCAAGCCCAGATCAGCTCATACATTACCTCTGTGTCCCTGGGCCCAGGATTTGCATCTGGATAGAACTGTGCTGTGAAAATCGATTTGGTCTCATGCATAATTCCCTGCAGGAATAAAAGGGACTCTCTTAGACACCTCCTGACGAGCAAGTGAACAGAAAGCCACACCTTATCCCTGTAAGCACTGAAGGCCAAAGGACAGAAGTGGTTCTAGGGGCTGTCAGATTGACACCCATTTCATTCCCAGTCTCTTGCTCTGCTGTTAGCCCTGCAGGGCCTGTGCAACCCTCAGCTGTCCATGGAATGGGGGGCCCAGTGGAGACAGAGCTTCCACTGCAACACCAAACACTGATAAGATGTGAACATCTCACAGAGCAGGTACACAGGGCAGAGAAGAAAAATATACCTGGCAAGAAAGGATCACCTGGGACAAGGCTGTTATGGAATGAATGGCTTAACCATCCCAAGCTGATTGGTTCTGTCATAGGAAAAATGGATTTTGGTCATGCTCTTGATTTCCATAATCCACTTTAAATGCTGACCGAAGGCCTCGATCTCTGCCCTGGCTTGGGCAGAGTGATGAAGGGGACCACTGCTGTGGACAAACAACAGCTATGGAGGACCTAAACTGAGTTTAGAGACAGTGTTGTAGTTTCAGTTGGAGCCAGGAAAAAATGATTTCTCATTTGGCCTGATAGCACCAAGAAGCATGACCCACTAGGAGACCACCCTCTAGGTGCCATTGCTCATGTCCCCAATTCCAGACAGGAGTAAAGAAGTTCCTCAAGAGGAAATGCAGGGAAAAGCAGCCCTGATACAACCTGCTTCCCTTAGGAATGGACAAAGGAGCCCAAACAGTCTCATGTAGAGCCACAGTGCCATCCAGAGCCTCAGGGTGGGATGCCAGCATAGGAGAGGGATGAGAGATGAGCTACTGACCTCAACATCATGCTATGAGTTTCTGTTCTCAGAGTAAAGAATTCCATCACTCTGTCACATTTCCTTTGAATGCTCACGCTCCTTGTAGTTACATACACAAATGTTCATAAAAACTTTTTTAAATGAAAAAATGTAAAAAATTTAAGAACATTTTAAAATTATCACTTTATGCCTTGTTAAGAGTGTGGAAATCTGTGCTGGCCCTGTCCAGCTGTGATAGTCAGTCACAAGAAATGCTTTTTCTTTTTCAAGCAGAGGAATGCAACAGACTGCACACAACAGCCCTGACCCTGTTTTTGCATGCTAAACCAACACAGTCCTTGTTCCTCTCCATCTATGAAGGTTTAGGAGACTGTTGCTGCTTTGGGGCTCACAGAAATGGTGTTTTAGCTCACATGAAAGAATGTCATTCTACTAGATCCAGGAGGCTCATGTCCAACCTTATCACCTTTGTCTCCCAATTCCAGCTAAAGCAAACATGAAAGGCCTGGGAATGAATGTGTTTAGTTTGTCAACAGTGAAAATAAACTAATTTCAAAAACTGAACAGCTGTAAATTCTTGTGTATCAATGTTTTGTTTGGTAAAATTTGTCTATGTTTAGATACCTTTCTGTGTTTAGATATCCTTCTGTAAGGGCAAAGAAAACAGCAAATGACAAACCAAACTTATTCCAAAATCATCAGATGGATAGCTCAGAGCAGCACTGTTCCATCTGCCAGACTTGATATTGGACATTCATACAAAACAAGAGAAGGAGGCATATTTTCATGAGGGAAACTGCTTTTGAAAATACCTTATTTTCATTTATTTCCTGATTTTGATGTGGACAATTACAAGCCTGAGATCTCAAACATGGATGCCACTTGACACTGGACTGCCTTTTGGATCATGTAAACTATTCTCTATGGGCAGCCCCTCTTCCTCATGCCTTTAGTCATTGGAATTATATTTACAATAACAGATCAAATTGGATAGCAATGATATCCCTTTTCTGTGCTGGGCAATGCAGGAACAACACAACAAACTGGTGATACGGGCTTGCACCGCTGTGGCACAAACCCTGAGAGAATGGTAGCCAAGTGAGCAACAGCAGCAGTAGGGAAATCATGGAAATTAATAAGGCTTCTGTTCAGGGAAAAGATAAAGTCACTGTTGCAATCCAGTGCAGTGGGGCTGGTACAGTGGCTATAAAGCAGGGTTCCAAGTACAGTAGATGGTGAAATCAACAAATTTAGCCTTGATAACGTGAGAGCAGGCTTACAGGGGGTGAAATAAAGCTCACAGGAGGTGAAATAGAGGCTTCTCTGTCAGAGCTCACCTCATTGGTTTGGTCGTTGGCGTTCACAAAGAGAGGCTTCCAGCCAGGAGGGAGGGTGGAGCCATCGATGGCATAGCTGTGGTTCTGGGCAGTGATGACAGCCTGTCCACTCACTGCATTCAGGACAGGCTGGTTCTGGCCTCTGGAAGGAAGAGGGATCAGAGGACAGAAGTGACAAATGTGTTTGAGTGCCACAATTAGGAGGAACTGATAACTCTGGGGCTATACATAACAGTCCAATAGCAGCAGTAAAATACTGGCAGCCAATCGCAAAAAGATAAATCCTAGGAGAAACTTTGCTGTTCTTCAGCTTGATAGGGATAAATTATATTAAATACTTTCAAAAACCACTCCAAAAAGTAGAGCATGACATGGCAGTTTAAATGGAAGGCAAGGAGAATGGCTGGGATGAAGGAGCAATGTTAGTGAAGTGCCAGCTGCTCCTAAGGCAGCTCAGCAGCAGAGCACTGCTGTTCCACAGCCCTTTCCAATGCTGAGCTACTCTGCCTGGGGAGAAGAGCTGCCCCACCTGTTGGCCATCTGCATCTTGTAGGAAGTGGCTCCAGCTGCTATTCCAGTGATTAGATGCCCCATGCTAATTCCAAACAGGGGCTCTGGGCGATTGCTCTCCAGGACCTAAAATGAAAAGGTTTTCAACAGATATTGGAGTGTCTCTGTCCAGCAATTCCAGCATAAACCATGCCAGTTCCCTCACAGACTTGGGAAAAAGCTCAGTGCCAGAGTGCTAACAGCCTATGAAGGGAAGTTTCCTCCTTCCCTCTGGTTCAGAGAGAAGCCTCAGAGAACAGCTTGGTGTCAGACTACTGGCAGGGAATAAGCAATGGCACTGCATTACAGCCATTTAGTGCCTGACATTATCCCAAGTGGGAGCTCTGAAACCAGTGCTGTTCTTTCCTACAGAGGACCTGAAAGAGCACAGGGTGCTTCAAGGGTTTGGTATGGTAATTGTGGTCACCATGTTTGCCATGTGTTGTTCCCCAAAGTCTATAAAGCCTGGTAGTAACTATTGGGCTGGAGACAAATCCCACCAGACCAACATGAGGAATACTCCAGGCAGCTGAAATGTCTGAACATTTGGCCCACAACAGGTTAGTACAATTAACTGCTACTTCCAGCACTTGAAAATAAGGCAAATTAAAAAGTATAATAGTATAGGCATTGCACTGTACCTTTCTGACATTCTGAATCACTTCCTGGGCCTTCATGGGATCCCCTGGACCTCCAGAAATTATGAGCCCATCATAATCCATGGCAGTGAAATCATGGTCCCATGGAACCAAGTGCACTTCGGCACCTCGCTAAAAAAAAAAAAAAAAAAAAGAAAAGAAATGAAGGAAAGAGGGAAGCAAGTTAATTTTTGTAAGGAAGTTCTTCCTCCTTTGCCCATGATCAGCTTCTCTCCGCTGTCTGACCATATTACTTTCACAAAATTGGCAGACTTGACCTCTTGGAGCCACCTCGGTGTTTGTCAAGTTACTCTGAAATTCACTGACGAGCTCAAAACTTACTAATGGAAAGCAAAATGTGTACGTGCACATGTAACATATGTTCACTTTTATACAGTGCATTCATCCTGACTGCTATGACATGCCAGTAGTAGTCCTACACATCAAAACTGAGACAAACATCCACACTAAAAAATGGAATCAGGGAAATCCTGTGCGTCTAGAGAATATGAGGACATTGCCTTCCATCCTCCTGTGTGCTTAAAGAAGCAAGAACTTCTACATCGCTGTGCTAAAAACAGGAAAATCTTTTTATAGAATTCTAGAATTAAAGAATAACTTGGGATGCATGAGCCTCATAAGGCCATCAGGTCCAATCCCTGCACAAAGCGGGGGTAATTTCCACATTAAGGCAGGTTGCTGAGGGCCTGAGGAAGCTGTGTTTTTAATATCTTCAATGAAGAACATTCCACAATTACTTTGGGCCTGTTTCAACCATTCACCATCATCATTGCATTTATCCCCCTCCCATTTATTTATTTTTAGTAATGTTGGCTTCATCTTCCTTCATTGTTCTTTAGAGAAGTTTTTCCTTATTTTTTAAAAACTCATTTTCTGGGGTTCTTCCCATGGCCGAGAGGCTGTTGTACAGGTCCTCTTCCTCAATACACTGTACCAAGTGCAAAAAACACCTCCCAGTGCATAAAAATCATCCTAAAAATTATGCCTCACTTCAGGATGGCACCTACCTTTAAAATGCATGTGTCCAGGTGGAAGAAAGGCTTGTGAGTACAGGTGAGGCTCTAGCCAAAGCAAAACAAGTGACAAGGAACATCAAGCACTGACCTACCTTTACTAGCAGACGGATAATGTTGTGCTTCAGCCCACAGTCAACAGCTACAACTTTAATTGGATTCCCTCTGCCATAAATCTTGACTTCCTACAAAAAGATAGACCATGCTGTAAATGACAGATCACACCCTGTCCCCAAAACACAGAGATGGGCAGCAGAATAACTTTTCACCAAAGTGCAGCAACTGGTGCTTAACAATCAATGTATGTGGAAATCTCCAGGAATACTGCAGACAAAAGTGCTTCCTTCATCTTTCTGTGAAAGCAGAAATTATAATGCTGCTTTATACACTGTTGATTATAGTGATACCTTAGGTTTTAAGCTTTCCTGTTCTGTTTTGGTGTGCAGCTTTTAGCTTTATGTTAAGTGTTGCTAGGATCTTTTCAGAGGGTGGTGAAGACAAAAGAATCCTATTCTAGCTGGAGAGTCAAGGACAATCTCTTCAAACTTCAGGCCCAAAGCATAAACAATGTGAAAAGAGGAGAGTGAGCAAGCAAGCAAGGAGGATGAAATTTCATCATTTGAAGCTATTAATTGGACAGTTAACTCCTATATGCAAATGGTCTAAAACTTCTAAAAATGTGTGAGATATTGTGTCCAAACCCTCTTTTGCTTCCATCTTGGAGTGTGCCAGGGTGTGACCTTTGAAGGCACTTCAATAAATATCCACCTTATTCCTTTTAACTATGTCTAGCCTCTGTTCCACCTCCTTAAGGCATCAACAGCAGTAATGCAATTCCTAAGCAATCACTCATTTCCATAGCTCATGACAAGCTTTTTTCCTGTGTGTCACCTCATTAGCAGCGAAGCAAAAAGCCAGTTTTCACAGATCATTGCAGCCCAAGAGAAACAGGAGATTCCCAGTGAGAGACTTTCAGCTAAAGTGCAGCCATCCTGCTGATGCCAGTGGAGCTGGAAATCCATCTAAAAAGCTACAGATCCATCACATGAAACACCACGCCAGCCCTCCAGTCCCAGTCAGAGCAAAGCACGGCACAGCTGGGGACAGCCTGAGAGTGACCTTCTGTGCACGATGACACCAGGCCAGGCCTGTCACCAAGCATGACCTATGTTTGTATGGACCTGGCAGTTTTATCTCACAACTCCTCTTCCAGATACAAAATAAATTGCCACCAGTCCCAAATCTGGACCATCATGCTTTGTACACCCAGTTATCTACTGGTCACAGCCAGAAGGGAAGAAAGTGAAGCCAAACCCTTGTATGTTATATGCCCTTGGTACTGTGCCATTGCAGACTCGCTGTCAGACAACTCTAGCACTAATGTAAAGTTATTTATGGACATCATCTTTCTGAAGCTTGCTGAATTATTTTACTTGCTACATGACTGGAGGTAGCAGTTATTGAAGTTATTCATCAATAAGCACATAAGGCTGCCTTCTTCCTCCTAAAAACAAACTCTGTGCTTACCTTCAGTTACACTCAGCTACTGAAAGCTGATATTGACAAATGTATTTTGCCCAAAGTGGCTTTTCTCTTGGGTGTCATAGAAAAAACAAGTTTGTTTGTTTGTTTTTGTTTTTTTTTTTCTCTTTTACACCAAGTAATTAGCTTTTAATCAGCTTCCCTGGCATCTGTATTTCACATCTGGACCTCCTTATGAAAAGAGACTAAAATCCACATCCAATATGGACTGGTGCAGGGTGACAAACTGAATTTTTCAAAAGGAGAAATATGGCCAGCCACAAGGAAAGACATCCCCTCAGCAGATAATTCAAGATGAAGTTTGTTAGCAGAATATTGCAACTCCTCCCCGTATGTTATGCTAACTCAGTTCTTGTTTGAACTTTTGTCTTTGCAGAGACTAAAATGCAGAGGTTTCTAGTGATGCCTCAGGATTCAGCTTTTATATTTTTCAGATCCTGTACTGCTTTAGTGTATAACTCTAAAACTCCATAGCCTGTCAGCTACTGTTCTCCTGTTTTATTCAGACAAAACAATTCCTCTCTAGACCTATAACTCAAGAATACCTTACTTTCTCAGGTCCTGAAATGTATAAATAAAAGTGAGTTGTGGGGGAGCAAACTGGGGGTAAATGACTTCATTACCTGAGGCTGTAATTGGAGGATTAACCCCTGATATGTAAATGGACCAAACTTATATCTGTATGAAAAACTCCGGACCACAAGGCTTCAAGCTGCCACACATGAATCCCCAATGGTCCCTCCCTCCTCCACCCCTGAGGATGTGACTTGGCCTCAGTCAGCAATGTTAACACACAATGGAGATTTTTGTATGGGAACACACCTTGTAGTTCACATTACATAAGCAGATGGCAAAGTATCCTACAATCCTTTTTCAGAATGAGTAGAACCATACTGAACCTGGGTCTTATTAGATCACTTCAGGCTTCTGATAAGCAGCCATGCCTGACAATATGAACGGGATCTTCCCAATTGCTGATACACAAGTGGATTCAGGTTCCAACAGTCCACAGTGGAAATGTATCACTCCACAGGGATTTATGGGTCCTCTACATGCTGTCCTTCAAGCTTCTGGGTAGTGGGTTTAAAAAATCCCAAGAACATTAAGGTGTTCAGTTCTCACAGAAACTAGTTTAGAGTCCTGTGTCAGAGACCCCTAAGGAAAGCTCACTGTCCTTTTCAAAAGGGGCTTTTGAAGATCCCTCAATTTCTCACAATATCCATACATTTAAAAAAATAACAAAATATTATGAAGCAAAGACCTCCTTCTAAGGTTTTCTTTAGCTGTTCTCATAATCAGAAGAAGTTGTGGGGCAACACTACTTCAAGGTACTTTAATCAACTTTACTTTCAAAAAACTCTTCCCACTCAAATTAATTAGCTATGATTTGTTACAACACTTACTTCAGCAGCAAGCCTGATTTTAGATGTTGATGTCTCCACAACCCACTTATCACACTCCATCCTGCAGAGACCTGATCTGTCCCCTCCATCTGGCCAAGATTGTGTCCAGACAGAAACTAGACTGGGAGCTGGATCAGAGAACTGTTAAAACACATTCCTTCTAAAGCCAGAGGATTTCCCTCACCTGTTCACAGCACAGTCCATAAAAAACTGTCCCAGTCTGAAAGGATTATGTGAGAGGGCTGCAAACCAGTGGTTAGGGAGAGTAAAATGTCCTGGTGGTACTAGTGCTGAGAACAAAAACACTGTGTGGACCTGCATGTGTGGAGAGATGTGACCTCCCTGCTTGGACTGGTTACCTATCTCTCATCTGCTCTGCAGCCCTGACAATCATATGTACAAAAAAAAAATCTCAAACAAGAATGCTTGCAGAATACTGGCAGTTTTCCACACTCCCTGCCCTGGACAGGCAATGTTAGCAAGCACAGTCTATATCACTAGCATTTAATCAAGGTGGCAGGGGGTGGGTTGGCTATAATAAGAAAATCAATCACTCCTAGTGTACTATAGATAAGCAGACTCTGGATCATACTGTATGGTGATTTACATGAAAATCACCATTTGGCAACAGATGGATTATCATGTCCAGTAACTACCAACATTAAACAGCTTACCTCATTTACAGCTTTATATGTGATGTTATTTAAGCCTATAAAATAAAGTTATAAACATAACAAGACCACCAAAGCGCTCTTAATCTTATTGCATCTCCCTTTAAGAAGCTCTTTTCAGGATCTTTACAGTAATTCTGTCTTAGTAATTGCAGAGTTTAGCATCAGCAATCTTACCTGTTTCTGAGATACTGACACAAAATGGCTCCACCTGCACCTTGCAATCCTAAATCACAACCCAAGTAAACAATTGCCATCCTTCTGCGTAGCAGCAAGACCCTGACTCAAAACACAGTGGAGGTGTTGGCATGAGCTGGGGAGATCCCCCACGGTGAGATTTGCAAGGGAGCCTTTGTATTGCATGGCATCCCAGGATACCAGTTACTACTGTCAATCCAAGCCTGGATGGAGAGTGCTTCAAACTCCCCCTTGCTTGCTCAGGACTGCTTTTCCCCACACCATGAACACTCTAGCTTGTGTGCAGAACAGTACACAAGCAACTCTTTGCAGAGCTCTTCCAGACCCCCACTGATCTTGAGGGAACTGCAAACACCATCATGAGCATGGAATTTGCAAAAGGGACTCATACACTTGGTTCTCACTTCTTAATGGGTTTGAGCATCCAGGGCACTCCTTATCACCCAGTTCAACCTCCAAAGGAGCCACAATTTAAGACATTGGGACTTGCTTGGTACAAGAATGATTACTATTTTTAGTACAGGCCTGGTTTCCTACATCCCTGTCACAGCATATGTCACAGATGAGACAGCCATGATACACAGAGTATCACCACACAATTTCAGGAGGATTTAAGCATTTGCCCACACACAGTAACACCTCACCTCATCAGAAGGCTTCAGGCACCTGCCCATACAGAGTAACACCATGTCACTTCAGAAGGCTGCAAGGGTCTGCCCTTCTTGTCCTTCAGCCCAGCCTTTTGTACCCCTCATGTTGCTGCAGTGCCCCTGTGTGCCCTCTGTGCCCTTTGGTGGTTGTTCAGTGCCCCTGGGCACTCCATGGCTCATTGCTGTCAGTGCTGCTCACCTGCTTCTCACAGCTGTGCCCACTGGGGATGAGGCTGGGCTGCAGCCCCATCCCAATCCCCACACGCTGAGTGCCACAGCCCGGCCCCATCCCAATCCCCACACGCCGTGTGCCACAGCCCGGCCCCATCCCAATCCCCACAAACTGAGTGCCCACACATTCCCATGATTTCTAGTGTTCTTCTCAGCTTGTAGTTGAACACAGTTTGCATGCCCAGCTAACGAAGTAAAAACTTCACTGCAATCTATTCAGATCTATGGGTACAGCAGCTAATTCCCGTAATATTAGGTGCAGGGGATTCCTAATGTGGTCCGGTTTTGACATCTAGAAATCTCTTCTGGAATCACCCCAACAAAATTAGGCCTGAACACAGATTATCAAATTGTATTGTGATGTTTCCTAAATTTTTTTTAAGGAAAGCAACCATACTTTTTATTAATTTTTTTATTTGTTTGAAAAAATCCACCATATACCAGGTCTAACTGTATCCCAAATATTTCTCTGTCTTTATAACACACAATCCTCTGATCAGAGTGTGGTTCAGACCACATTTAGCTCAACACAAACCATTTTTTATCTCTAACACTGCACCTAAGGAGCCACAAGGATATTGAGAAAACAGTCCATCAAAGGTCTAGAAAAGTGTATGGTTTTTAAAAAAATCTCCAAATTGTTTGTTTAGAAAAACTGGTTGATCCCCAGAGCAAATGAGGAGAAGTTACTATCTCAAATGTACAGCCCTAATACTGTGGAAGAACTTCTCACCTTTGTTGAAACTTCTGCAATCAAGTTTTGCTTATTTGGGTCTACAAACTCCACAGGTTGACCTTCAAACTCAATCTTCCCAAGTACTGTACCCTGTGGAAATGCACCAGAAAAAAAAAACCACAAAGCATGAGCAAAGAAGAAGCTGTGAACACTGGGACGAGGTGTTGACAGGCTCAGCAACCAGAACAGATGTTTAAATATGGATTTTTTTGGCAGCTTATAACCATTTTTAGCATTTTCAGAAGTTTATGAGCCTTCCTCAGTATAAAAAAAATCTGTTTAAACCCCTTCCTTCAGGGGAAAGACATTAGCAGCAGTAATATTTGTTAATAGGCAGTCTGGCAAGCTGTGTTGTGACATGAAATTGAGTTGTCTTCCAAGAAGATCAGAATTCAGATCCCCACATAACTGTCATGTAGATCTGGGAGTAATCCACAAAGCAGTTTGAAGATTCTTTTTTGTTTTGGAAACCCACTGTGTGGTTTTCAGCTGCCTCAGGTAGATAGCTACAAGGCAGCAGAACTGGTGTAAGGCAAAGCTATGCAGGAGGCAGGTCAGCCCAGCTGTTTTTTGAATTAGCTGTTAAAAATAAAAGTCACCTCTAGCAAGCCCTACTCTATGTTGCTGTTACCCCTTGGCAGAAGCTAGGACACTCTTGTTCTGCCAGCAGCATATCCTTCTTCTCACTGAAGTTCTCAGTGGAAAAAACCCCTGCTTTGGCTTTGCCCCACTCCTGAAGTAAGTGGGATTCATCTAGGGTTAACCTCTCTTCTCAGCATGGGAACAGGGTGTGCATTACAGAACTTTTCAAGGATGGAAGGGGAAAGTAAAACAGAGGAATCAATGTTTTGTGGTAAATTTATCACATCCCACTTTCATGATCAAACATAATAAACTCAGCTTGCTCTCTGGATATTACACCAGTATTCACACTGGGATTGCTCCTCGGATTTAGTGATTCTTCTTTGAGATACTTCCCTGGCTTGCCATACCTGAAGCATCCTTGCCATTTCTCCAGGGCAAGCAATAGCCAATATCTTGCACTGCCATGCACACTAATACGGACAAGCTTTAAGGACAGAGTTTTGCCCCTAACAGTGGCTGATATTATATGTCTTCTTTCTTACACCAAAAGCTGCTCCAAGCTGGTTTACATGAAGCAGAAGAAAATAATAATCTTCAACAAGTCCTGTTCTTGGAAATGAGGGTCCTGAGTGGTGCTTGAGAGCCATGGTTCTGAGTGCCACCATGCAGTGAGTTCCATAAATGCTGATGACAAAGCTCCTTGTTCTCAGCTAAATGGTGCCCTGCATTTACTTTCAGTTCAGTTTAACCAGGCATTGCTTATTTCTGCATTTATCATAAGGAGGCCCTGTTCTCATCCCCAGTTTTTATAGAGACAGGGAGTGAAGTACTAAGTAGATTTTTTTAAACCTGAGAAAACTGGGTAAAGAGGTGACATTATGCACTTTAAGAACCATACAGCAATGCCACTCAAGTCATGGTATAATGGGATGCACCACCATACACTGCTAAGTTACAGGACAAACACTGAAAAAAGGAATGGTGATCTATTATGTCTTAAAGCAGAAACTATACTGCCATTTTCTGTTCTATTAAATTGTACTTGTATGCTATCTGTAAGAGCAGGACAATGCCAAATCTTCCTACAAGAATTCATTTCTATAAATATTCCTCCATTCAAGCTGAGCCATTCGTGTTTTGTTCTGTGGAATGAAAGGGGGCATAGGGCTGGGCTGCGGACTGAAAACTGATCACCTAAAGAGCGGCTTCAAATAATCCATTAGAAAATAAGAGCCTCCAAGGCAAATTTACATTCAGACTGGCTTTGATCACCATTTCAGCCAGTGTGAAGTGTACCTTCACATTAACCTTCACTCCATAACATAATCCTAACTCACGACCTTCAATTGTCAGCTCTTGAGAAAATAGAGAAAAGTAATGACTACTGAAAATAATAGCAGGCTTCAGCCAAAGAAAACCAGGTTAGGAGTACATCTTGGATGACTGTAGGCAGTCCTCTGTCGCAGAGGAGCAGGACAATTTCCACTGACCAAAGGTGCCACTGTCTGTGAACGAATATCCACAGTATCTCACAGATTTGTTGCTCTCTTTGACTGTTTCTGAGTTAAGATGTGTTTGATACTATCACCTGTTGTTCTGACACTACTTGAGCCTTTCATTTACATCAGGTTGTGCTGGCTCACTTGTGCAGGACAGGAAACCCAGAGCAGAGCCAGGAAGAAGGGGCTCCTTGGGACCAGAAGCCTTTGGAAGAGCACATGGATCTGAGCAGCATCTGAAGTCAAGGCAGCCCAGCAGTACAGTGGTACTCCAGGTTTGGAAATGGCTCAGCATTAGCAAGGTTAATGCAACTGGATCAAGGGAAGCAGATCATACCTTATCACGAATTAATTTGGACAACATTCTGGTATCAATCCCGTACAGTGCAGGCACCTGAAGAAAACCCAAGGATAAGTTAGAGAACAAGCAGCTAAAAAAAATGGGAAGAAGGCAGCAGCCAGATCACTTTTTGAGGACATGTCACAGAATCATAGAACAGTTTGGTTTGGCAGACACCTTAAAGCTCATCTCATTCCAAACCCCTGCCATGGACAGGGACACCTTCCACTAGACCAGGCTGCTGACAGCCCCATCCAGCCTGGCCTTGTGTTAGGAGCTCAGGCTCTCAGCAGCAGTCTTGCCATGGCTGCCTCACTGCAGCTCTTCACTTCTCCTCTTTATTCCCATTCATAAATAGCTGAGATGTTCAAATCTAGTTTCTGCTCTAAAAAGCACAAAATAAAGAGCTCATCTTTCCACCCAGGTCAGTTCTCACCGTGCTGTTACATCTAGACTGCTCACCTGTTCTTCTTGCAACCACTCTCCCAGGCTCCTAGTAGCCTGCCAGTGGCTGTACTCATTGCTGTAATCTAGCACCAGTAAACCTGAAACCTGTAGAGAGAAGAAACATCATTTTGCACTGTAGGATCACCTTTGTACTTATCCCATACCTTCAATTTGCACTATTCATTCACCATAAACCATATCATGGACAGACTTCAGGCTAGCTCATGACTGTACCTGGGCATTTTGACCAGGAAATCCATAGAAGAATGTGGCTTGGTAACCAATGCTGCAAATCACACTGAGCTGACAAAACACTTCTCGTCAAAAGAAAGAAATGGAAATTTAAAACAAGACAATTTTTTTTTTTTAAATAAGAAAACTTTTCACTTTTAAGTAACCTTTCATTTCAAAAGTCAGCTCCATTTGTCAATGGAGTTAGTGTATAAAACAGTTATTTCACCTCAGAATAGATACTTCCAGAAGGCACATGCCTTAGTACAGAAATCAAGATGGAGTATTTTTTGCTACCATTCCTCCACAGGACAATATCCAGAAGGAGAAAAAGAAAGGTTGAATATCACTGATTCCTTCTAGGAGGGAGCCAGTTAACTCTTACACACTCAGAGCCCATTAGCTGCTGGGCATAACCCTTTGATCAGCACTGCTTCTCCCACTATTACCTTGATCCCATCAGACTCCAGAAATCTCCTGAGGCCCATTTCATCCAAAGCAGCCGTGTCAGGCACTCCACCATTCCCAACCATGGGGTTAGCCAGGGTAAGAATCTGTCCTTTGTAGCTGGGATCTGTCAAAGCTTCAGTGTATCTAGGTGAGGAAACGGTAGAAGAAAAATACATTGGTCTGGAGCCAAAAGGAAAACAAAAGAACCAGTGAAAACAGGCAGGTCTGAATTCCCACATGACAAAATGACAGAAATGGTATTCATGTGAAGATAGTCTCAGAATAAAAGCAAACACATCTGTGAAGATGCCCTGACTTAGCCATTTGTGATTAAATGTTTCACATGGAGAACAAGGAAAGACTTTGGCTTCTCATGTCTCATTTAAGAGAAGCACAGAAGCTATCAACAAACTCAGTGTCCTTTGATTTAACATGAGAAACAAGTACAGGGAGGGCAGGGAGATGTCAGCCCTGCACAGAGTATCACTGCACCCTGTGATAACAGCTTGGCCTGGCCTCTCCCTGGGCAGTGCTGTGCCCTTGCTGTGCCCTGCCCTCCACGTGCTCTAAGAGCTTTCCCCTCTCAGGGGCAGCAGAAGGCCCCAAATGAAAAGCCAGCAGACAGCAGAGCTGTTTGCCCAGGCTTTGCCCCTGCCACACTCTGGAGCTTGTCTCGGGATGCTCAGGGCTGTAACTGCTCTTTTTGTGGGGGACAACACAGACAAGTTCTTGGGATTCCTCATCACTGTTCTGGGTCCTTCTCTGCCACCTGCTCTGTCAACAAACCCTGCCATGGCCCCTTTCCTGTAGTTTCTCCCAGCAGAAGGCTGGCATCTCTCCTAGGCAATCTCCACTTTCCCACCCACAGGGCACCATTCATTTCACCTGACAAGACTCCCAAGTGCTTGGAAGCTGGTTTGTGCATCCCTGAAGAAGGTGGGTTGAAGACAATGCTTTGGGATTCAGCATTCCACCCCTGGTCACAAGGCCCCAGAGCACATCCTGTCATTAGCCCAGGCAGAAGCCTGGCAGTTTGTCAAGCACCTGCCTGAATGCCCTTCTCAGCAAGGACAGATCTAAAGCACACTGGGATGTTCTTCTGCAGCAGAGGACCAGATCTAGGATTTCACAAAGTATTACCTAGTAGGTCCAGCCCCACTTTCAACCACATATAGGGGCACAGGGTAAATGTGGTCTATATGCTCCTATTCTTCAGCTCCAAATTAACAGACAGTCCCCCACTTTCTCCCTTATTCTGGAGTATATTGTTGCAAATATCCCTTAAACAATTACTGTCTTTCAACACAAAAACAGCTGCAATTTAGCAACAGAGGAAGTTATCCCCACAAATATTGAGCCAAATGCATGAAGACACTTCAGGATGAATTTGCCCTATACAAAATATAATAAATTATTGTCATTATTGTTTGAACAATACATAATTGGCAACTCCAGCCATCTACCAGATATCAGCAAGTCACAAGAGACATTTTTACGGAACACCAGACTTACTGCCAGAAGATTAATTGTCAAACATTGGGAAACTCTTCACAGAAGCAGGACTGGCTGCCGGCAGATACAGACAATGAGCACACCAGCCAGCTCTGAGAAATGACAGGTCGAATAAACAATGGCCAGGAAACATTTTCAGGTAAGCTTGTCCTGATGTTCAAATCTACATTTGCAGCAGCAGGTAACCAACTACATAAAGTGCAGTGTGATCCCAAAACTGCAGTGGGTACCAGGCACATGGCACGTGCATGCTGGGCATCGTTCTGAGCTAATGGGTTATGCCTCCAAAAGACTACTTGTTGCTGACAAGGCTGATGTCGTTAACCTTTGCATGTCATTTGTGATCAGCAAACAAGGACAGAGAGCCATTGGGTCTGGGTGGGGTGTGCAGGCAGAGCTCAGACAATGCCCAGGAGGAATGCCATGTGGAGCACAGAGGAGCAGATGGAAACACCAGCTCCAAACGTGCTGCAAGGTCTAATCCTTGCTGTGCCTGCCCAAAGGTCTGCCTGATTTCAGTAAACTCCTGTCAACCTGTTCTCTCACTAGAATATCATGGGAAACACACATTTATTAGAGATAAACACCTTTATGGAGCCTCTTCAAACATGGGACATTTTATGGGTTGTAACTCTTCTTTCTTAATTGGAAATCTCATCCTTTTGTTCCTATGCCAAACATATGGCTGCAATCGTAGGCTTATTTTTTTCAGCAAATACTTCTGAGAAGTTCATTCTCATGCTTTTCTATCAAAAATGCAACATTTCACCCACAAAAGAATGTTCCTGGCCTCCTATTCCAGAGTAATGTGTCAACATTTCAGCAAGCTTCAGCTGCCTCAAGCCTGACAGCTGCATGCACATAGAGTGCTTTGCCTCCCATTTCTATAGCATGAATCAGAATGTGGGAGTCCAGACGAGGACACACACTGCAGAGCAGCCTATTAACCACCCCAGGACAGAGCCCATGCTGACCCCACTCAGCACCCAGAAACACCCACTTCACAGAACGCAGCTCTGAGGCTTATCAGCACCCCTGCACTCACCTCTTGCTCCCTATCGTGACAAACTGCTGTGTGCCCCAGCAGCACCTCCTTTACCCTGGCACAGCTCTTCCTGTGTCAGGGAGAAGGGACAGCTGGGTTCCTCTGGATTCACAGATCTTGATCTCTGAGCAGGAGCAGGAGGTACAGCTACAGGGTTCCTTTCAATGGACAGCAATCCCTGGACTGGTAAGGGAATCTGTCACCTTTATGTTCTGCAAAAATGCTGCAAAATCTTATCTTCTATTTCTCTGAATCAATCAAAGTCATATTCTATATAGGGGGCTCTGAAGATCCTACCTTACATTTTGATTGTTTTCTCCATGCCCATATGCTCCCCAGCACAGAAGAGAGCTCTGTCACAGCATCCTCTCCAAATGATTAGAAAATGAACAAACACAACTTCTACTGCCACAGTAACATGTGGAGAGGAAATTAATCCTTCAGGTCCTCCTTGACTTTTGTGATGTGCCAAGATTTATGGCCCATAATCTATCAATGAGAAGAGAACTCTGGTGCCCTCCATCATTCTGATCTATATTAAACAGTGGCTTGTTGGCAGGTATATTAACACAGCCAGTAATTAGTGCTGTCAAAATGCTTAAATAATTGTCTCTTAATGCAAAACTCTGCAAACTGATTCCCCTCTGCAGCAATTTAACATTCTCACTAATGGTATCATTTTAATACTCTACCTGTGAGTACTGAGATCTCCAAAGGAGAGCATAAATTGGGAGAACACAAAGCAGATGAGCAAAGACAGCAATGAATGACTGCAGAAGAAGCTCAAGCATCTACAACTTCAGAAATCTGAGAGATATTCCCAAGCATATGTCCCTGTCCTTACCAAAAGCCCCATTCCTCTGTTCAAGCACTGGCAGCATCTGCTGCCAACCTAAGTGAGCCATAGGTTTCTACCACTCAAGAAGACAGAAAATCATACTAGGTTAGGCATGAATCTGATCCTGCCCTTTAGCTGGAAAGGCACAGAATGCAAAAGCTTGCTTACCTGTGGTATGAGCCAACAAATTACATAAAAGATGGGTCATAAAAGTGACCAACCTGGGGTTTAAAAATTTTGCACTCAGAAGCCAAGTTCCATTACCAAGAAGGCTGCAGATGCTTCAAACCTCTATATTGATCTGGGCACTGGAGGGAGAACAGACAGCTTCTCTGCTCTGACCCAGCAATTCAGTAGGAAGTGATCAGAACCCTATGTATCTCATTATTATCATTAGCTCAGCCTTTAAAGGGGCTTATCACCACAAATGCTTTGGGCACAAGAGGTCTGCCTGAGACATCTTCATTAATTCTCTCCCTCTCTGTACCTCTGGACCACAATGTAGCCTTATATAGAAAACCACTTGCTTGGATCAGGAACCTACGAGCTTGGAAAAAGCAGCTTTCACACTTCAACAAGCTTCCAGAGAAGTATGGATGCTCATATGTCATTTGCTGTTGCCTTACCCAGAGAGCCCCGTGTTGAACACAACTTCCCCTGCTGTGGAGGATGGATGGCCAAAAGAATAGCCTTTCATCTTCATCCCATCTTCCAGCACCAAGTTCGCTGTCTGCACCTAGGGAAAGGCACATGAAGAGACTCAGACACAGGAGGAAAGGCTTGATGTATACAGCTAACACCTAGGATGCCTGCCTTTCATGCCTAGCACTGTAAGCATTCCTGCCCTTCTCCCACTCCCAGATGCCAAGACATTACCTCTTTCACTAGTCTGATGCCTTTTTTCTTTCTAACACTTAGGAAATATTGTTATCCTAATGAGCTGGCAAACCTCACTGCAAGCAGAGCATGTGCTGCTATTACTGTGGGATCACCCCTTCCTATGCCTTAGCTCATTTTTTCCACGTATGACATCTTGCAATTTCCCAACATCATAACCCTCTAGGGAAAGGATCAATTGCCTCCTCAATGCTTGCTCAAGGCCTGCTGCCGGCTCTGCTGGCTCTCATCCAGCTCTGACCTTTGATAGGTGCTTAACTTCTGGTGCAACCGTACAGCAATGCCACTAAAAATAGGTGTGTGCTTAGTTGAACTGGTGTCAGACAGCAAAGTTCAAAATAGCAGCCTATTCTGCTGTAGGACACTAGACCAGAGGAATGCATGGATCAGATGGATGCTCATGGACTCAGTTACCTCAGGCATAGGCATAAATTGTCCCAGAAGAAGAAGCTATGAAGCAGCCTAGAGGAAACCATACCTCTTCCAGAAAGGGTTCAGCAGAACTGAGTCCCACAGTAACTGAGGGATCCCTCCCAGGCTTCATCACTATTTTACAGCCAAGGCAAGTGGGACAGAGGGAGTTTCACAGAAGTCCTTACAAGATTCATTGTCACAACAGGGTCTTCGTACATATCAGATTAAATGTACCACCCTTTTGGGCCCCACTTGGAAACTAAACCTTTCTTACCCTGTCCAGGCACTGGATGGGAAACCACTAGAGAACTCCACCTTCTAACAAATAAATAATGACTACATGCACAGCAGAAATGACAGACTGATTTGGGAGATTCCCTCAAACAGCAAGATCACTTGTGACATGCAGAGGAAGAGAAAGAGTAAGCAAAGCTGCAAATAAATTTGCCAATGAATTCCTGGCTTAAAAGAATTTGGAATATGAACTTTCAGGACCCTGATAAACCTCCACTTCTGGAAGGCAGAAGCACAGCTGTCTCCTAGGCACAGCCAGAGTGACCACCAGTGCAAAATCCAAGTGGTCTGTGCCACAGGAAACGTGCCAAGCACGTCCACAGGAAGCAGCTCTCACCATGATTTAGCTTCATATTAGTTTCTTTTACAGAACTATTCCTCTTACTGGGATTTTGAAAAGAAAAATCAAGATCAATTTGCTGCAGAAAGGAGCTGGAGAGCTATTTTCCATTAGCTGTAAATCAGATGAACAATCACAGCAAGGAGAAATTTCATTCTCAGTATTGAACATTTTGTAACAATCATGACAAACATTCATTTAGAGCCCCTCTGCAGTTACAAATACCACACAGATCAATTACTAATGTACTGCAAAATGCACTAAAAATCAAACTGCACTGCCAAGTAATTGAATTCTGTGCATCTGGGATGCTTTTAGCCTTGCCATTTTTTCCCCATTAATGTCAAACACCCAGTCATTCTCCAAAGATTTAGCCATAACTTCTGGAACCTTCCCACACCATTGGACAGTTTAGCCAGCAACACCCAAATCTCCTCCCTCCCCAGTTATAAACAGAATTTTTGTGGCTAAATCCCCTAGGTTTAGATCTCCCTGTGCCTCTCACTGCAGAGAACTGCCAGACACTCAAAGCACAGCACAGAGGAGGGTGTGGGTGCCTCCAGCGAGGCTTTGGACAGGACCTCTGCTCTTTGGAAAGCCTGGTGAAAGCCCAACCTACTCTGCCCATATGGAACACTGACTGCTGGATATAGTTTCTGCCAACCTTAGTGTTAAAGGCTGGATGCCTTCCCCAGCAGGGCACAGTTTGGAGTCCACACAAGCAGCAATTCCACTTCAAGTAGGTCCCACCACTGGGCACACCTTGGGGCAGTTGCCTGAATTGTGGTCCTGCCACCAACCCTGGCAGAATCCTTCAGGAAACAAAGTCCACAAAGGTGGAATGACCAGGAAAATTAAGATTCATCCAAGTGCTGAAGGCCAAACCCCGGAGCAATCACTGTGAGCTTCAGAACCTCACCCTCACTATAGTACTTGGCAGGGATCTGCATGGCCTTCCTCCCACCACTGCCCACCTCTCTTCTAAACCAGACAGCACAGAAATCATTTCTGTTGAACAGAAGCCCTTATTATACTAGTAGAGCCCCTACACAGTATTCAAGTAATGCAGAAAAATGCCCCTGAGCAACACATAACCTACCTGCAAGTTCAGCTGTAGCAGGGGATAGATGTTCAAATGTTTCCCTCCCTTCCTTGATTTATTATTCTTAATTAAGTGGTTGGTTCATTGAGCATTCTCAAAGCAATTATTCTTGTTTACATTTCCAGTGGAGGTGTTACCATATCCCTAAGCTGCCAGCCTACCTTGTTTTTTCAGTTTTGTTTTTAAGGTGAAAATGATTTACAGGCTACAGAGAAAGCCTGTTGGCTCAATCAGGGATCAACTGGGAGAAATACTTTCAAAAAAAGAATAAGCAAGGAATACACTACCCCCAAAAGCTTCCATAAGGTCCTTTTGTTTTCACCCTTCTCAAAAGCATCCCCACAGCCTCAGATAAATTTCTGTTGTAATCTCAACTAAATTGTTTCTGCCACACACCCCCAATGTAAGATATGCTATTTGCAAGCTGATTTCTTCTTCCTACACATTAGTAGCTTCACCTTTAGCAGAGGGCCTTGTGCTCTAGAGAGGCTGCAGTACTCTTCAAGGGCTTTGAGGATGAAGATGGCAAACAGAAAGGGTCATGCTGATTGTCACATTGATAGATTTTGTGTATTTTGTCAAAGCAGCTTGACAGTCAACTAGTTCAGGTCCCACTTCACTAAGCACTTCACACATCCAGCAAAGAAAGCACTTAAGAAGTTAAAAGAAAAACAAACTGAAACTCAGTAAGAAAAGTAAGAAAGCAGATGGAATTCCAGTTAGTTCCCTGCTGTAGCAGCCCTCCCCATCTAAAAAGTGGATGATAAAGATTTGCAAAATCTCAAAAGATCTACAGTACCATTCCATACAGCACAACTTCTCTGCCACATTTCTTGGCTCACCTGTGGCTGGCTACAGAACAGCTGACATACCAGAAGCAGAAAAGAGTCCAAAAGCTCCAAGATTCCTCCTAGATAGCTGGTGCCAAGACTGAGCTACATTTGTTTCTGCCAAGACCGAATAGCCAGCAACAAAGGAGTAGTTTAATCTTTGATAGAAAAATCAAACTAATTCTTACTCTTCTTGTACTATGCCATCACAGGCTGGAAATCTATCTGGGCATGGCTGTCATGACTTTCTTTGCCAACCCTGTGTATAAATATCTATCTATCTGTCTATCTATCTATCTATCTATCTATCTATCTATCTATCTATCTATCTGATTTAGCTCTAGCACATTTGTTTCTGGCTAACATTGAGAGAAGAAGACAGGGCAAGAAAAAAGAATGAGTCAAGGTGAGTGTTTTGGGATACACCAAAGAAGATCCACACTTAGGATATTTTTTTGGGGAGAAGCACTGGATTAATTCTTTTATCATCCAAGACAGAGCCAAAGAAAAGCAACACAGGTACCATGGTAGCAAAGTCACAGTTCCTACAGCTTGAACTCTTGTCAAGGCTGTTCACAACAACGCCACAAATATTTTGTCCATCACAAAACTCAAAGGAGACGAGTGAACCAAGCCAGATGAGATACCTGCACAAGTCACTGAGGACCCATGGAAATGAGCATGGAAATTACCTTTTCCCCCCCACAGTAGCAGTTCACTAAGTTCCCCCCATCTGTATGGGAATGGGCCCCATTTTACCTCCTCTTCATGTCCAAAACAAGGAGTGGACTCATTGTCACTCCTTGTGACTCATCTTTAGCTTCCTCACCCACCTCTCTACTCTCCTTGCAGTCACTGTTCCATTTCTTTCCACCTGCTTCAAATACATTTGTGTAAGATTGATTTGGTGCAATACAACACGTTTGAAGAGTCCTTTTGCAGTAATCTGAAGTAATTTCTGAAGCCAGCACTCTACAAAATTTTCCTCATCTCCCTCTCATTTCTGACTACATTTTTAGCTCATTCCTGGTGGTTTTTATAGCTCTCCCAAGCCTCTTCTCAGTGAGCCAGCTGTACTGTTACAAGCCACCTATTTATTGCTCGTAGTACCTTTACATGCCCGTTTAACTACATTGGCCTCAGAGGAGCATTAAACAATAAGAGCTTCAACCAGCAGTCTCTCTGCCTATTCCTGAATTTTAAACAGGCTTGATTAACCTGAAACCAGTGATGCTAAACACCCCTGCTGAGAGTCCTGAGGGGTCTCTGGTCTGCTCTCTGCCCCTCTTTTGCTCATGGATGCCCATCACTTCTTTAGAATGGAAGGATGGGATGTAACAGAGAAATATGGACCTGTGAGATCCCACATCTAGCACTACTCACCTACAATGCTGTTTCCCCACAGAGGGTGAGTTTAAACTGGACAGAATACAGACTTGGGAGAAGCATTTTTAGGCATTTTTCTAAAACTACCACCTCTCCCTCATGCTGTCTAATACTTAACTTATGCACAGGTTAGATGTTTTCATTGTATTTTGTTATGTTTCCTAAAATAGCCCAGCAAGAAAAAACAATTAAAGACAACTAAATGCTCATTTAAGCCTGCAATAATGGAAGAATGAGACCATTACCTAATACTGCCATTAGTCCACACACAGCATCATGGATCATAGATTATCCTGAGTTGAAAAGGATCCACAAGGCTCATCAAGTTCATCCAACTCCTGTCCCTGCACAGGACAACCCCAAGAATCTCTTCATGTTCCTGAGAGTATTGTCCAAATGTTTCTTTAACTCTAGCATGCTTACATTGCATTTCACTCTTTCCTCAAATTTCTCAAAAATACCCATTCCCTCTAAGGCTGGTTGGAACACCAAACCAAACCATAGGTCACTGCTTGGTCACTTGCCTCAAAACTAGACTTAGCTTCCACACTCTGATGCAAAGAAACTGGGAACTCGTGTGCTGAAAGAAGGTGCATAAACAGGAATACTTCTTGCCTTATTCCGAATTCTTCTGCATAGAATCCTAGAATGGTTTGGGTTGGAAGGGACCTTAAAGATCACCGTGTTCCAATCCCTTGCCATGAGCAGAGACACCTTCCACTGGAAGGTTGCTCAGAGCCCTGTCTAACCTGGCCTTGATCACCTTCAGGAGTGTGGCAGCCACAGCTTCTCTGTGCAGCCTGTTTCCAGTGTCTCACCACCTTTGCAATAAAGAATTTATTGCTAATTCTCTGTCAGTTTGAATCCATTCCCCCTTTGTCCAGCCAAGTAACTGGTCTGTTGCAAGGAGATCAGAGACCTCCCAGAAACTGAGTGGCTGTGGGACAGGTAAGAGAAACCCTAGTCCTCAGTGGACAGAAGTGATACTGGTCAGCCCTCTAGACTACCCTGCCAGGTAAGGCAGCAGCTGCAGTCCAAGTCTCTCTATGCTCTTCCCTACCACCCTCTGAAACACCACTCCCCCAGTTACTAATTCTATTGCACTGTTCATTCAACACAGCACCTGTGCAAAAGTGCCTTTTCAATGCAAAGTGCATGCTGACAGAACTCACAGCACTGCAGTGCTACAGAACCCCCACAGAAAGTCCCATTCCACCCATTTACTCCAGCTCCTGTAGCAAAGAGAACTAGAAAGCTGGGGAAATCAACTGAGTAGTCCAGCTCCTGTAAATCAAGAGCTGATACACTGATGCATTCACAAGAGCTGTCTACCTCTCCAATTAACCTCAGAGCCATTGTAGTTTCTAATACATTGAAAATGGATTCTGTATGGATTCAGTAGGATTAATTATATGCCTCAAGTGATGCATGATTATAAATATTCAGCCAATTCATTCGAATATGGACTGAAACATCTGTTCTGTTAGCTATCAGTCCTGTAGGAGGGTGAGGTGTTTCTAAAGAAAATACCATATAATAATTAACTGAAACCCTGAACCTCCACCTTTTGGTGTAATTTACCCTATAACTTCCATTCCAGACTAGACAAAAAGTATGTTTGCTTAGCTAATAAGACCATTTAGCCAAGCAACCCCCTTGCTTAGGGTTCAGACAAATTTCCTTTGGTTCATGTCTCTAGGTAAGCCCTGTTATCTCCAGCAAGTTATCACTGCATGCCAAACTCATCTATTAAACAACAGTAGTTCACTGTTACCTTGATGTTCAACAGTCTGGTACCTGTCCTTGAGAAACTCCAGTGATCAGCAGACACATTGCAAAACTCCAACCTGCCTTTCAAAGTCTTCATCACTTTGCAAGCTGTCAAAATTCTTGTCATCTTGAAAGCTGCCGATGGGTAACTAAAGTTTAAAGAACAAAAGAGAAAACAAAAATCTGCTTGTACGTATTTCTTCAAGATTTGGTGCTGACAATATACTCCTGTAGATCACAGGGGAAGAGCACAGAGGCACAGCAGGAGCACTGAACTGACTGTACAGCACTGCCCTCCACCTCCCATTTATTCTGCCATTAAAAGTCCCAGGTGCAGCCCCACCTCCTCCCACCCCTCCTCAGAGGGGTGCTTGCTCAGGCACCCTTACAACATTCCTCCTCAGGCTGGTCTCTGAGCACTGTCACAGGGGTTTGAACACCATCTGGAAGACAGCAAAGCCTGAAGGAGAAATCACCCCAAGAATACAAGAGCATGTAGTGGCAGGACAAGGGGGAGTGGGTTCAAACTAAAAGAGAGCAGATTTAAATTAAATATCAGCAAGGAATTCTTCCCTGTGTGGGTGGTGAGGCCCTGGCACAGGTTGCCCAGAGAAGCTGTGGCTGCTCCATCCCTGGAAGTATTATTCCCCAACTACACATCTTTGTGACTATAATATTTTGCCTATAACACTACACTCTTCATAAAGAATAATACTCCTTGTTAGCCAGAGATGAAAATGCCTCAATAAGACAAAAGCAGGGAGATAAGTATGCCCATTTATTATTCTTCAAGAACTAAAAAGAAGAGACATCTTTTGAAACTCAGGTGATCAAAGTTTTAGTAGGTTTGAAGCAATATACACCCCGATTTTTTTGTGCAGCTGGACACATTCTGCTGTAAAGGATTTAGGTGACTAAATCAGTGGCAGTAATAGTCATGACTTCTTTTTATGCAATGATTTGAGATTAGTCTAAATTGACACCAGTACCACATAAAAATAAAAATATTTCCTGTGCAGTTCATTATATATTCACCAGGCTGAACAGCCATGAACATCATAAAAGATAGAGAGAAGAGGGGGCAATGGGTTTGGTTACCCTGCATGGCATGAACAGCTTTCTGTATATTTGGAAGAGAAACACCAGAATCCAGATGATTGAAAGAGATAGACACAGATAGGGTAGAAAACAGACTGGATATATACAGAAGCTCACTGCTTCAACATGGGCTTTACAGGTGTGCAGAGCCAGGAGAACCAAGCCAACAATATTTCCTGATAACTTCACTTTGGTTTAGGGCATTATAATTTTTCCTACAAGAAGATATCTGGCAATCATTCTGATTTGTTGGAGGAGCTCAAAAGAGACAGATTTTGCTTTTTGCAAACAAAGAAAAACAAATAAATATGGAGGACTGGAAAATATTTTTGTTAGCTCTTCCTTCATTTGCTTGGCTCTAGTCTGTAGTGAACCAAAAGTCAAAGCCCTGCTTATAAGTGACTGGACTATAAAAAACCTATGCTTTGAACAAGAAAGGTCATCTTAATATCCAAACACATGTTAGCTCACACATGCAGTTCAGAAGAACTTTCTTCCAAAGTCACATTTCACATTATGCTAGCTTTAAATCACCATGAGTGCAATACACAGCTTTTGGAAGATTACTTGTTATGGCTGTACTGAACAGGAAATTCTACACTCAATTTTACTCTCTGCCAGCATCAGGGAGTGATTTTGGGCCCTGGGATCCATGTTTGAACCAGAATCAAATGATGTTTCAGCACCCTAACTGCTAATTCCTAACTTCCCTCTTCCGCCATGGGAGTTGTAGTGAGGACACACTATAAAACCTCACCTCTTCCTTCCACCACGAGGCCATTCATGAACACAGGGCATAAGGAATGAGCAGAAAATGAACCATACCTTTTGGCAGAGTGGCACCTTGCAAGTGCAAACAGCTGCATAACCACATACACACTGTGTTCAGTGTGCCAGGGATCTGCTGTACACATAAAGACCTAACGTGGAAGCTCTTGTAGGGATTAAATGCTATATGGGTGATCCACAGGCAAAAAAAATAGTTTCCTCTATCACCTACAGAGCAAGGATGCTCCACTGACTACTGCTGTGTATTTGAGTCTGCTGTCTTCCCAATTTTCCTGCAAGTTTTATTATCAAAATTGATTAAGCCCACCTCAGACCTTCTGAGGTTAGGAAGGTTATACCTCCAGTAAGAGTCTTAAAGCCTCCCTCATGATGAAGTAAATTCCCTCTGCCAAAACCAGGAGAAAACCTCCAAGCTATTTGTCTGTCTCTCTGCCAACATGCTAAAAAAAGGTCACAAACTATTGACACCTTAAGGCCAGGAAATTTATAACGTATTCCCTAAAGGAGCCTCAGCTCTGGGAAACCTGTAAACACACAAACAAACCTTCTCTGGTTTGGATAGATTTTAAGTATGCTCTTTGCTTTACTTAAAGAGCAGAAAAAGCAGAATCACTAAGAGATGGAATCAAGAAGGAAAAAGAAACTAACCATAGAATAGTGGAAAAAGAGCAGAGACCCATGGATATATGAAAATGCAACCAAACTGCCTAAACATAGAACTTGCCAGCCAGTACATGGCTTCCAATTGTAGCACCCCTACAGAAAGAAAGTGTGGGCAGGGGCTCTGGAGGAAGGATGTCAGTCAGAGAAATCAGGAATGGCAGAAGATTCACTCAGACAAGAACAGCTCAAGTACTGGGGGAGAAAAGTGGGAAATGGCAATTCTGGCTTACAGAAAGGCAGAGCACCTTTTCCTTCATATTCAGTTACACTACTGCACAGAGAGAGGGACTGGGAGAAGGAGAGCAAAATGCTCAGTAAAATGAGGAACTTTTTGTTACTATTTACAAGTGGAAAACCCCAGAAACAAAATTCAACAGACAGCCCCACTGGACCATAAAAATGAAACAAAATCAGTGGTCTGCGGTTTTGCAAATCCCCAGGGACAAGAAATTCAAAGAATGCTAAGCACCTACATTTTCAGAGGTTTAAATCTAAGTGCCTGACCTTCAGAAGAGAAGTGCTCAGAGAAGATGGTGCCTTGCTTAGATGCCCCAGAAGTGATGCCCCAAAATGGGAGGACCTAAAGCCCTTTGTCACAGCTGGGAAGCTCTGCTTTAAGCAATCAAGCTAAGCAGGATTTCTCATTTTCAAGTTTTCTGTAAAAAGCACAAGATAGTTCCAATCTTGCTTGAGAGACAAGAGCTCAGGGCCAATTTGTGAGCATGTTGGGCCAGAATCATATCAGTGCAAGTCCCAAGTAATTGCCTTCAGCTCAGTGGAGCTTCAAGTAGCATTAAGTCTCCCCTGGATTGGGACAAATGTAACAAGCAGCCCACATTAATTGATTAGACTCTATTGCTTATTGGTGAGATCAGAGAAAAGCTTTTTTCCCCTCCATATGTCCTTCAGATACTTTTGGAAATGTCTCCTTCCATATGTCAGATTGTGTCTAATTTCTGACCTCCTTGTCTTGTCTCCACTAAATTACATTTGAAAAATATTGACTGAAAAAGCAGAATAGTTGAAAGTTCCAGCAAAATTGCAATTCTCTGCCACCACTGGGAAGAAGATAAATATTCTCCTCCACCTCTACAGCTCATACAAAATCCCTCAAGGTGCTTTTGAAACCCTCTTTCCATTTCAAGGCAAGCTCCACTTGTTTCCTAAAAACTGATAATGAAGAGTTTTGAAAGCATCTGAAAAATATTGAGATTTCCCATATATTTCTTAATCAGTTGTTAGATTATCAAGAGAGACCACTGCAGAACTAGGTAGCAATTTTTGATCAAACCCCATTACCTCAGAGACAAAAACTTACTTTTTCTGCAGTATGTAGTGGGGGAATAAATAAAGTTCTCTTGGTCACATGCAAATGAAGTAACAGAATCCAGATATCCCCCATCTCCCAGTCCTCCTCGACTGCTGCAGGAGAGAAAGATGCTTTGATCCAATTTCAGATCAAATGAAGCATTTCAAGAAACCCTACAATGTTTAGAAAATGGCAAAGCAACACAAACTGAGAATTTCAAAACTAAGGCTGATCTTCACCTATGTATATAGAGAGAAACTGAACAGAATAAGAACCAAGTACAAGTCTTACCCCTCAACTCTCCTGAATTCTTTTGTTTAAAGCTACAGCCAGAACATGGGGTCTTTTCCATGGAGTTTATTCTATTTTAGAGTGATGCCTCAGGTTTTAGTTTTGTATTTTTCAGATTCTGTACTGCTTTAGTGTGTAGTTCTGAACTTCATATTAGAGGATGGTGAGCTCTCTTCACAGAGTAGCGAGACAAAACAATTCCTTCTCTAGCTGGGGACCAAGGACAAATGATCCAAATCTCAGCTCAAGAGTATAAACAATGTGACTAAAGAGAGAAAAACAAGAAGGATGGGACTCCATGGGCTGGAACTGTAATTACACAATTAACTCCAATATGCAAATGGAGCAGAAGTGAGAGACCCCGTGACCGGTCGGGCATTTTGTGACCATTTTGGTTCAGCTTGGGTGTAGCTCTGGCTGGGCTCTTGTGCTGCCCAAGGTGGATCCATTGAGGCCTTTTAATAAATCCCTGCTTTATTCTTTAGCTCTGTCTGACCTCTTTTCTAGGTCTGCCTTCACAAGCATCAAGAGGAGATCTGAAGAAAAGGGTATTTCAAATTTCAACAGGAGAGGTTTTTGGCAGATCTTCTGATTCAGGTGCTGCTTTCACACGATTGTGCCAGGAATGATTCAATATAAACTCAGATGATTTTTTTTTTGGAAACAATTCCAAGTGACAAGGCAAAAATAGTAACTAAAAATGGACTGCTCCTAGCTGCCCACTGTACTCGTGCTTGCAGCTTGTTTTCCATTCAACTCAGTGACTCCCTGAGATACAAAGTGCTCAGCTCTCTTCAGTCCCAAGTCCTTTCTACCCCTGCTATCTGGCTTTTTGCTCCTTTTGTTTCTTTCCACAGTTTCTCTGCATGAGTAGCAGCCTCCCAGCTCCTTGAAGTGACTCTCCACCCCACTCCATGGGTCCTGAGAGCTGCTGTCCCTTGAGCACACTTCACAGCACAGAAACCACCCTCCAGCCTACACAAGTTCAGTTTGTGACTGCTCCTCATTTAGAAATATCAAGACTCCTACAAAACCTTAATTATTTCTTGCAAAAAGCAATAATCCATATGAAAACCAGTATGAAATACGTTTTTAAAAGCACAATTTAAACTTTATTTAAAAGTCCCAACCTTGTAGCTCTCATTTGTAGAAAACAAGTGTTTCTGGAAAAAGGAGAACACTAAAACCTGAGCCCTGAGCCAATGTAAATTTATCAAAAACACAAGGTGCTTTGAACAGGACATGCAAACTTCATGTTGGTGAGGGCCTGAGAAACAAAATTCCAAAATTCAGGCTGTCCTCCCCATGATCTTTGGCTAACAAAGGCCCAGTCTGAAGAAAAGATGGATATATTCATAGTTAGGGATGGAAAACACAGTACCTATAACTTGAAACATTTTCCTAATTCTGATTGAATGGCACTTTTTGTTTGTGAGTCCAGACAAACAAAAAAGTATAAAGAAATGTTTTAAATTGAGTTGCTCCAAATCTGATTTTATGAAGTACTGCAAGTAGTTATTTTCACTACTACAGAACATTTTTTTTAGAGAGAAACTATATTTTTCCTCTTTTAAATTAAAATAAATCCTTCTGTTTGTTTTTTTCTTAAACAAACCAACAATCTTTCCAAAACAAACCTAAAAGCAAATTTCAGTTAGCAATAAGTGAACAGTTTCATTTTGATATTTTAATTGAAATGTCAGAAAGCATCAGAATCAAACTGAGATGCCGTGTCATTTTCCTTCAAAAACATTAGTTCAGTCTAGCTGACAGCTAAGAAAAATTCCGTTCTATGAGATAAAGAGTTTGCTCCGGAAACAGACCCTCATGCCCTATTCACAGTTCCATAAAATGAAAGAAATGTGCCTCAAAACAACTGAGGTATCCAGGGGTGGTAGCAAATCCCACCGGAATTCAGGATGCAAAAGTGTTTGCAATCAGTCAACAAGCCCTGTGACAGTTTCAATTAACATCCTATATGATAGCTGTAAAAGCTAATAAAGACTTTTAATTTTGTAAGGAAAAATAATGTAACAACGTCATTGGAAATCTCAAACCAATGCCATGTGAAAGAGCTTTCTAAAAAAATAGCAAATTTCTTGCTAATTCTGGATTTCCTAACTTGGCACCTCTCTTCTTTTCCAAATTTTGTCTTTGAGCAAAAATCAATACAGCCATTTGATGAGTAAAGGAAGTTTATAAAATGCTTGACAATAAATATTCTCACATTAGAGAAAATCTATTTTCAAAGAGATTATACTTTTTATTAAAGCTTGAATAGCCCAGGGTGCACTCCTCTGTCTGGGATACAGAGCCCATGCTTCACCCAAACTTGACAAAGATAAGGCTCTTATCTTCAGTAAAAGAAAAATAATCAACATCTTGAGAACAGGTCAAATTTCATTGCTGCTGAGATTAGCAGCTCCTCTTGGATCAGCTGACTTGGAAGAAACAGCGAAAACCCTTGCAGTGTCTGGAAACGACTGACATTACTCCAACAGGTCAATTTGAGAAAGTCCTTAGCCAGCAAAAGCCCAGAGCTGGCAGAAGAGCTCTGCCAGAGGGTGATAAGGATAACCCAAACACAGTTTTGCCTCCAGAGCCACAAGGAGCACCTTGGACACAACTCTTACCTCCATGGTGATGCCACCAAGGGAGACTGGTGCCAGGAATCCCAGAGATGCCCAGAAGGTGTCTGCAGTGTTTGACTTCAGGCTGGACTCCATTTACTAGAAGATGTTTGGAGGGAGCAATATTTCTGATTCCCTGACATTTTCTAAAAAGGCATTTTTCCAAATGAGGGCCAGGACTGGGATACAGAGCCATCCTTTTCCCCCTGTGGTTCCAGAGGCTCATGCATTTCACTGGCTTGTTACTGTGGATCATTAAAAAGATCAAACTGGCTTTAGGAAAAGGCTTACACAAATCCAGTCTTCCCCACGACACATTCTTTACAGAATCTAAAAATAATACGATCTTACAATGCAAGATTAGCTACATTTGCTCAAGATTCCTGTTACACTTGCTTCCTTCTTAGCAGCCCTGTCATGGGTGAATATATGGTAGGTTATACCCCAGTGTGTTTGGTGTATCTAAGAAAATAAAATTCACTTGCCATTGATAATATGATAAATAGATAAGCTTTTATCTAGTATGATAAAATATTGTCCCCAAGCTGCCAATTTATGCATGTAACTGTTTATGTGCATTTGCACAGGCACATACAGTGTTCATTTGGCATCTTTGTCTTTTTTCTTTTACTTGATTATCATCCTTTCCCCAGTTACATATAATTTCACTGAAATCAAAAATTCCAATCATTTTCATGGATATTTGGCCTGGAACAGACCACTTGGTCCAACCTCCTTGGTGGGCATATACAGAGGATCGTGGCCAGACCCATCACACAGATGTGATCTGTTCTCTTGGGTCTATGACCAGGGCAACCTAGAAGGGAAATAAGGAAATGAGTCGAGAGAAAGAAAGCATCCATCAGAAGAGATAAGCACCACAACAGAAATATGTGTTATAGACACTTTATTTCCTAGAACAAGAGGTGCTCACAGCATTCTGAAATGTGATTCATAGAACCTGCCACAGGTAGGACAGCTACCTGTTGCCTAGACTACAACAAAACACAGATAAAACAGGTTTCTTGTTCCCCACACATTAGTGGGTCAGGCCTAAAGCTGCCCTAAATTTAAGGAAAAAAAAGCAGCTCCACTGAAATGGTGTAACACATGATCAGCCTCAATGATTAGCTTATGGGCTTGTACTTCAAGTATCTGGGTAAAGTGTCCCCTTCCAGCCTTACCTGAGCAAGAAATACTCTCTTACTTATATGCCCTAATATCTCTTTTACCACAACAGATGTCATACCCAGTGACAGGACAGGCTCACAGCTGCCCCTGGGAAGATTCAGACGACATTAAGGAAGCCTTTCTTTACTGAGAGGGTGGCCAAACACTGGAACAGGCTTCCCAGAGGTGGTTGCTGCCCCAAGCCTGTCAGTGTTCAAAAGGCACTTGGACAATGCCCATAATATCACACTAGAACTTCTGGCCAGCCCTGTAGTGGTCAGGCAGTTGGACTGGGTGACCCTTGTATGTCCCTTCCAACTGAAATATGCCACATGAGAAGAAACAGAAAGTTTTCTACAGAAAGCTTCTTCCCTAATTTCCTGAGAATAAAAGTGAATTAATCATCCCTCCGGTATAAAAATATTTACCCTTTGGAAAGGATATACACAACAAATCTCTCCAGTCCAGTTTCTTAGTCTTTAGTACCTGGGCAGTGCTAGCTGTCTCCAATTTTGGTGGGAGGGAGAGTTAACATTTCATAGGAGTTACTTAATGTGGCCTTGGCCTCTCACCTTATATACAGCATCTGTGATTATTCAGCATTTTCCTTGTTGCTTCATGCCTGGTCCTCCAGGTTGGAAGGATTTGCAAAGTTTGTTTGTCTCAATCTTTTCCTCACTCCTATTTTTTTTTTCTTCCTGTGGATACCCTGGGAGAAAAAATAAAAAGCTTTGACTGTTGCACACAGGGCTATGCACTAAAGCATTTTCTTTAACTTACATATAGATGCAAGATTAGGCAGATACACACATGAGGATACAGATCTCTCTTCACACAGCACAGCAAAGTCTTGCTATATGGATCTGCAATGTCATTTGAGAAGGGATATGATTTTGGCTGATTAAAAACATTTTTAGGGCTAGAGAGAAATGAGGTTTGAAGAAGTAATTGATGCTGTCAGGTAAGCATTCAGGACTTCAACACCAGAACTCCAGTCTATCCAGATAGCATTGCTGTAATAGCAAGGGAACTTTATGACCTAGTCAGTCATAAGACTGTATCATATTGCATGGGGATGACAGACACTAGATAAAGCTTTGTACCAGAAATACACAGAATCCCAGGACGGGTCAGGCTGTAAGGGACCACACTGGGTCATCCAGTCTAGCCTTCTTGCTCAAGCAGGGTCAACCCAGACCACATGGCACAGGATTGTGTCCAGATGGGTCTGGAATATCCCCTGTGAGGGAAGACTCCATGCCTCTCTGGTCTCTGTTTGAAAAGTTCTTCCTCCTGTCCAGGTGGAAGTTCCTGAACATCAGTCCCTGCCCATTCCTGGTGTGCCATTGCTGGATCCCACAGGGCAGAGCCTGGTTCCCACTCTGAGCCCTCCTTGCACACAGGGATGAGGGCCCCTCTGAATATCCCCAGCTCCCTCAGCCTTTCCTTGTCCAGGAGATGCTCCAGACCCTTCTTCTTTTCTGAAGCCTCCACTAGACCCACTCCAGGAGTTTCCCATTCCTCTTGTACCAAGAAGCTGTGAACTGGACACCCCAGACATGCCTCACCAGAGCTGAGTAGAAGGGCAGGATCACGTCTCTCAGCCTGCTAGCAATGCTCTTCCTAATGCATCCCAGGATTCCTGAAGCCTTCTTGGCCACAGGGCTACACTGCTGTCTCATGGACAGCCTGATGTTCACCAGGACACTCAGCTCCTTCTCCACAGAGCTGCTTTCCAGCCTGTAGATGTCTCAGCATATGTCACAGCTGAGATTGCCACGATGCACAGAGTATCACAATACAATTTCAGAAAGTTTCAACCCACACAGAGTAACACCATGTCACTTCAGAAGGCTGCAAGCATCTGCCTTTCTTGTCCTTCAGGCCAGCCTTTTGTACCCCTCATGTTGCTGCAGTGCCCCTGTGTGCCCTCTGTGCCCTTTGGTGGTTGCTCAGTGCCCCTGGGCACTCCATGGCTCATTGCTGTCAGTGCTGCTCACCTGCTTCTCACAGCTGTGCCCACTGGGGATGAGGCTGGGCTGCAGCCCCATCCCAATGCCCACACGCCGTGTGCCACAGCCCGGCCCCATCCCAATCCCCACACGCCGTGTGCCACAGCCCGGCCCCATCCCAATCCCCACACGCCGTGTGCCACAGCCCGGCCCCATCCCAATCCCCACACGCCGTGTGCCACCGCAATGCCCCATCCCAATCCGCATAAACTGAGTGCCTACACTAATTCTTCATTCATTTGAAGAGGACAGGATCTCAAATACTGAACAGTTTTGTCTCTTTCAGTTTCAGGAAAGACAAAGCAGGTGATCACTGAGGAAACCAGGGAGCTCCAGGTCACACTGAAAAGGCCAAGGGGACACAAGATGCTTCTCCTTCTTCCTCTAAGCATGCAGACCTCCACCTCAAAGAGCACAGGAACTTACCACAGAGCTGGAGACACTAAAAAGGCCTGTCTAGGTAACGCCCTAACAACTGCACTCTGAACTGCCTGGATCAAGTTCCTTGCACTGCCACAGTCAGGAGGTACAGTAGTATCAGAAAAAAAAACCAAAACACACATTGACTTAGCCCCACAACAGTCAAAGCTGGGGCCTGAATATTTCAAATATATGTGGAGTGTTTTGAGCCTACTTTGACTAAGAGCCTACTTTGACTAAACACAGGGTTTAGTTTTCAGATAGTTTGCTTTGTGAGCAAATGTGTTTATTATATCATATATTATAATTGTATCTGATTTTAGTGAAATGAGAAATCAAACTGTAAAGCAGAGTGCTTGTAAGCAGAGTAGCTTGCTCACTTTCCTGTACCGATTAAAATAATTTAAATACTCACTTTTTCATCTTTATCCACTGCCATAAATAAACAAAAATAAATTCATTTATTTTTACTTCCTATGGATTTCATCACACTGCAATCCATTGTAACCAAAGCAACCATAAACTGCCTCATCCAGTCCAATGGCTATGACAAAAACCCTGACAAAAATCCACAAGAGCTAAGTTCTGCTGGGAAGTTTTCCTTTCCTTATTCTGATCACAGAGATCTCAGCAACAGTGTTTGCTTCAGAGACCACAGCAAAGATGAGGAGTTGATTTATACCGGCCACACATGGGCAAGAAGAGCTTCAGTTTGTCACTTCTGACTTGAGGGAAGAAATATGGCTTGAAAAAATAAATACTGGTATAGTGGGAAGCAAATATTGCCTGGTGAAAAGGGTGAGTGGAAATGTGTAGAGACACAGACCCCAAGAATGCTTTACCCAAGTGTTGCCTCTTTCCTCTTCCAGCCAGAGCGCCAGCCAGTCACACACTCCTGCAATCACATTTAACAGTAACATTTCCATTGAGCTGAATTCTCTCTCTCCTTCCCTTCTGCCCCTAACAATCCCCTGCAGCTGTGGCACACTCAGGAGTGGGCTTTGAAGAGTTTAGATGCTCATTTTGGGCAGCTTGAGTCTGATTTCCAGCATCAACAGCAGAAGAAATTGGTCTCAAGCCATGACTTTGGAAAAGGCTTTGAAAAAGACTCAAACTTTTATTCTGTTGATTCCTGTGAAGCTTAAAGCCCTTATCCATACAAATTTCTGGCTTTGCCCTAGCCCTCCTCCTCTCCTGACCATTACCACATTACTTTACCCAGGCCAATACAGGTTTTTTCATGAGACTCTGACCCTAATATATTTACCTGTGCAATCCAGCAGGTAGAACAGCAGTGTTGACACATTGTGAATGTTTCCAGTTTTCTGTTTACCACCATCCTCTCATTATCAGCTTCCTGCAACAGATGGACTGTAATTCCAGGCACAAGAAGAGTCAGTAACTAGGTGGGAGAGGCAGGAAAGGTTGCTGAGAGCCCAGAGGGAAAAATAAAGGCAGAATGTTGTGGAAGAAATATGGAGGCCTATGTTTAAGCATTAGCCCAGAATCAGCCATGAGCATAGCTTCAGCTGGGGCAATTCGGACTGCCTTCTCTTGCCAGTTCTGCCTTTTTTCCAGGGAAATGGGTTCCAAGAGATGCAACTAAAGACATAAATAAATCTGTTTCAAGCTATTATGCTCCTTTTGTTGGGGCAGCACCCGTTTTGGTAGCCACAGTCCCAGTCCTCTCTAGTAAAGGTCCCTAACAACATTTCCATCCATACTTCCAGTCTTTCCAAATTTGCAAAGGATCATGTGAGATTAAATTTCATCTTTTCATTGCTTGTATCCCCCCAGGAAAAGTCACAATGAACCTCTTTTAGGTTTCTCCAAAGGGCAAATAAACAATAACTAAAAATCATCCAAGCAAAATAATGAATGATAAATGGTATATGTTTTGACAGTTGTCAGCTTTCGAGCTCACCACACAGGAAGTGCTATTGTGTTCTGCATTCCCTTACCCCCACCTCCATGTACCTGTAATAATGCACAGTGAAGCTAGGAAGCCATGAGGCTGAGAAAGCAGTGAAGAAACTGCCCCTTTGCTTTGAGCAACATTCTGAGTTGGAAAAATATTTTCAATCCCTAATGGCTAAGCTTTAAAAAGCCCTTCTGAAACCAAAACCAGGGCAAAATAGCTCAGATGCAAGAAGAGCAGGAAGCTCTCAGACACACAGCAAGCTCTGTTCCTGTGTTCCAGGCAGTGACCCATCAAGAGATGTCACTCCCCAGAGAAGAAAGAGTGGTGCTGTGTCCTGGCAGGGCCAGCAGGGCTTGTGGCTGAGTGACAGGCAGCTGTGCTGGCCCTGTGCCAGGTGGGATGAGCTCTCCTTTCAAAAGCTTCGGCACAGCAGCTGGCTTTTTAAAAAGAAAAATTAATCCTATGGGGTTAGGGTATTTCATCTGATGTATGAAATAATATTCTCAGGTACATATCCAAGTCTGCCTTTCTGCAGCGTTTTAGTCAGGGAAGTTCTTTTGACAGGGTCTGTGGGTTCTCTGCTTGCTTTTTCTACCTCTGTTGAGGTCAGGGTTGAAGGTACTCCAGATGGTGTTTCATGTTCAGACTCAGGTGTTTGTTGTTTCTTATCAGTGAAACAGCCTCACAGCCACTAGTTCTGCAGTTTTTCATTAGCAAGGCATAAAATGGCTAACCATCTCTTGTTATAAGATTTTTTAAAACTAAACTATCCAATTAAGAAATGACATCTAGATTATTTTCCCTTTAACCCAATAACTGATCCCTTGAAGCCCACAATGCACTTTTCTGCCCAATTACAAAACATCACTCAGCCCCATGAAGAAGAAAGAAGGTAAAGGAGAACAACCTGTCTCCACCGTAAAACCTCCATCTTGCTTCATATTTATTTCTATATTCCAAAACCCCAAACTCTATGTTTTACCTTGTGATATTTTACAGGTCTAACCAACTACACACTTGCAATCCCAGTGCTATTAATCAATTTTGGAAGTCTTCTCCACAACCTAAGGTCAAATGCAGTGCTGTCTTGCAAGTCTGTGTTTCAGCACAGAAAGTTTAAAATTCTCAGCATCCAGGATTTCAACAGGGGTCAGTGAAGTCCGGCCTCAGCAGAGTTCTCTGAGGGTCATCTGGGAAAAGCCCATTTTCTTTTTTTTTGCTGTGCCTAAACCTCAGGGGAGCACACAGCAGCACCAAACCCAGCACCACACCTGCCTGTTGTGATACCCACAAGCTCCAAAGGTTCTTTACCTCCACTTCAGCTTTCTTACGTTAATAACTATTAACTCTTCAGTCCCTGCTTAGTCATAAAACTGTCAACACAATTACACCTGTGTCAGAAAGGACAGTCTGATCCATCCTCTGCATTCAAGGTAACTCCAAACCCAGCTTCGCTCCAAGAAGCAACAACTGCCTCTGGGGCATTGTAGACATCCAAAGTCTTTGCAAAGAGCTCTTCTGGACATCTGAACCATGAGAGAGTTCAGGATAAGTTTACAGCCTCTATTCCACAAGAGACAGGAGTCTATAAGGAAATTGGACTGATTACATTGCATCAGACATTTATGGGGGCAGGATTTAAAGTGGTTTATTTAGATGTCACAGGGCATATGAGCACTGACACTGTTAATTACAGTTATTAGCAGCACAGGGGCTGTGCTAGATGATGCTAATGAATGCATACCTGTGTCCTGTAGGTGTGTGACTCACTGACTACCTGCAGGAGGGGAAAGTGGTTGGAAGGGGAACTGTAAGCTACAGGAAGACTTCTAGGACACTAGTTGCAAGAAAACACTTAGGGCTGAAATTGAGCCACAGATTTTATCGCAGCCAATCTCTGAGAAGAAGAGGCTGTGGATTATCTGCTGTGACTGGCTTTGCATCAGAATGAGAATCTCTGCTTCCTTACCAGCTGCCTTACTTTTGGGATCTAAAGGCTGAAAATTCTGGTTAGGCCACCAAGCCTGACAGAGCTGAAGAAGTGTTTGGACAATACATGGTATGACTCCTGGGGAGTGGGACTCCATGATCCTTGTGGGTCTCTTCCAACTCAGCTTATTCTGTGATTTGTAATTTCCCTGAAGGAGAAGAGAAGCTCTAAATAAGTTCCTCCTCAGAGCCATCAACGAATTGCCTCTCCAGTGATGGGAAGGGCCACAGAAACAGAAGTCAGACAAAGCCTAGCAGGAACAAGGGACAGGAACGAAGGTGAGCAAACTCGATGGAAAATCCAGGAGGAGTGATCTTCTGAGAATTGCCATTACAGGATCTCTAAGAAATAGAAGACACCTCAGTCCTACCAGGATGGCAAACCTAGGACTTAATGGCACATATTTACTGACCAAGACAAATCTAGACAAAACTATTACCATAAAGGTGGATGTAGATGATAAATATCATTATACTGGCACAGGTGCCAAATCACTGCTGGATCAGGACAGACTTTGCAATGCTGCCTGGTGTCCCTATTGTTGATATTATAAACACTTGGGATTAAAGGTCCTTTAAAAACTTGACCATGACACTCAATAGTTTTCCACAAAAAAGAATTGTACACTCTGAGCAACAGCAGTTTCCATTTTGAAGAAGGGGTAAAAGGTGCCAAATGAAAAATAAGGTTCTCTCAGTGCCCCTCACAGTACCTGTAAAGCCTAACTGCATTGCTCAGTGTCACAGAGACCCTGGTCACTGCCACCCCAAACTGTTCACACAGCTCGGCAAACAAGTCAGCAGTCATATTTACTACAGCTCATCCTGTACATATGCAAAGGTGAATGGGGGTTCAGACAGATGTCAAACACAGAGTCAGGGTGAGCAATCAGTCACATCCACACATTGGCAATCACATCCAGCCCTCTCACTGAACTTTAAAGAGAGTACCAATATGAAAGTGCCCTACACAGAACTGCTTTAGTCATTATAACACAGCAAAATAAATCTGACTTGATGTCAGTCCTATCCAGGGATCAAATTCTATCAAAGTCTCAACAATCCCTACTGTCTTCCAAATTACCTCATCACGAAACAAAGTCCTTTGTCCAGTTTTTAGCAGTTTCCTGACTAGTTTTCTTTGCTCCTGACCATATGTAGCCCTTACTGAGCACCTCTTCTCAACCAGGTCTGCTCTCCAACTTCTCTCTTTCATTGGCTAAAATAGGATGGGTTCCCACTGCTTTGGGGGATATTGATATCTTACGATTCACAAGGAGGAGAAAATGATAAAATGTCACAGAGGATTGCTAGGTGCAGAACCACTGCTCTCTACTCCTTACACAGCATCTAACCCCCTCCCATCCCACAGTGAGCAGGGCATGGATGCCTTCTCTGTGTGCCAGGCTGAGGGCACAGGCACAGACGGCTCCTCCGGCTCCTTCCTTGTGGGACAGAGGCATCTAGTGGCTGAGCGCTGAAAGATCGCCTAAAGCCAACCTACTCCCAATCAAAGATGTGTTTGTAGTTTGAGTGGGATGCTGGAGGTTGCTCCAAAGCTGTTCAGCTGTTAACTGCCCTGCCCAGGTTCGAATGCCGTAAAGCAGAATAGAAACACATGGCAGCAGGTGCAGCAGCCAGAGCAAACCCTCCCAGAGCCCAGGCCGTGTGGGATGCTCGGGCAGTGTGCCAGCCAAACTCTCAGCAGTGGCAGGCTCAGCCCCTCCCGTGCCCAGGCCCAGCTGTGTCTTTGGATTGACAACCTGCAATAACCTTCACCTCTGAGAGCTGCTGCAGCTGATGTCTGCTGGCTTTGAGAGCCAGCAGGTCACCCTTCCCTGCTCATAATTGTGACACTCTTCAAGGCTTTACAGACATCCCCCACAGCCCTTTCAGATACCGCTTTTCCAGCCTGAATAGTCCTGGCCTAGTGTGAAGAATGCATATTTTATGATTGGCTTTTCGCAAATATTAAAATTAATATTATATGTGTAATGTTAGAAAGTTATGCTGTATTAATTCTCTTAAGTGGTGTGTTAAATATAGTTTTAGGTTATAACATAATGTTAAAATAGAAACTCTGTGATGTAAGATTTTTTTACTAGCTTAAGAAAAGGGATAATCAAGAAACTCTTCGCTGAGTGACAGGACACATAAAGAGTTACAGCCTCCTTATCAGAAAAGACAACATCCTTCCACCTTCTCTCCATCTTTATGGAACCATCAGGATTAAGGGGAAGAAGTTGACAAAACCCAGAAAAATTCCTAATTTGCAAGGAATTTATGCATCATGTATGAGATATATGAATATGCAACAGGCTGTTGCTTTTAAGGGTTATTCCTTTGTTCACAAGGCATGTTTTTGGCAGCTTAGTGCCCAAAAACATCTGGACATCTGTAGTTCTTTGCTTTTTATTGTCTCATAGTGTCCTAATCCTCATTGTCCAATTTTTTATTACTATTTTAATAACTATTTTATTACTAATAAACTTTTAAGATTTAAAAAAAACCAAGTGACTGGTGTTTTTCACACCTAGCTACTTAGTCCTTGCACCTAAGTCATTCCACGCAGCTGATGATCTCTTTTCTGGCCTTATTAGTCCTATGACTTGTATGTCCTGCTTCTAGTTTTGCTGTCTTGTTTGAGAGATCAGGACATAACGCAGAATGTGAGATGCAGGTGAGCCACAGACACATGTAAGAGCATTCCTAGTTTTGTGCTCTTTTTCCTTCCTCCTTTTATTTTTTTTTCTTTCACCTTGTGAGTAGTGTTTTCACAGAAGTACCTACTACAGCTCTGAGATCTGAGTGGGAACCAACACTGTGTTTGTGCATGGAGTCAGAATTCTCTGTACTGAATGCTTGATGTAATAACCTAACCACAATAAGTGCAGGCAGGACACAGGTAAGCTCTGCTCCCCAGAAGTGCTATCAATAGAATCAACTAGAACAAGTCAAAATCTGTGACCAGTACTTAGCCTTTGATCTCTTCATATAAGCTAAAAGAAAAACAATCAATGCCATCTGTAAAATGGAAAAAAAATACAGTAAAAAAAAATGCTTTTCCCTTCCCCTAGATATCCCTCTAAAAGGAAAAAAATTCCACTTATAATACTGAGATATAACATTTTCCTCACCTACCAAAGCCAAGCTACTTAGCTTCAGAATGGCATTAAGATCTTCAATTTCTTGATGTAGGTTTGCATTTTTACTGAGATCAAATATGGGGAGCTGTGGCTCTAATATTAAATGGCAAAGTTTCTAGAGTTATCTCTAGTTTATAAATAGCACCATTGCAGAAACAATATCTGATGCTCAAAATTGTTATTTAAAATGAAAAAAAGGGCATCTTTGATTTTGATCTGTTATATGTCCTGGGACACTTTGGACATCGTTCTTAAGTATATAGTATCTTCAGCTATGCTGCTGATGAATAAATAATGTGTAAGAGAGGCTAATGAATACAGCTGGGAAGCTTCTCAGTTTTACTCTGTGCTGTCCGAAACAGGAACACAAAGAAGCCAACACCAAAAAGAAACAAACCAAAGCAGAGATGGGGATATAAATGCCACGACTTGGATTACATCTCTTAAATATCCACTAAAATCTTGTCTTGCAGTAGTTCTGTGATGTAGAATTCTGCTGAGACATCCCCTGGGCAATTTTTTCAGCAGATGAAACCCCTCCCACCGCCCAAGTACTTTGCCAGTATGTTTTTTCAGGACATTCTCACACACCTTAAGGATAACCATATTCTGTGCAGCATTTCCACACAGCCTCTCAAATTCCTTTTTCTAGCTGACAAGGCTGCAAAGGACACTCTAGCCTTGCTCACTGCACTCCCTCACATATAGCATGCAACAGGAAAGGAGAGCAAGCAAGCCTCACATTTGCTGTTGTGGGGTTACCATGCCAAGCCCATCTGGTTCACAGCATGGAGCCTGCTGTGTGAGGTCGCTCTGACCCTGAGAGGAGGCTGTGGAAGCAGGGCAGATGGCAAACTACCATTTTGGAAAGGCCACTTGCAAGTCTGCAACTCCACTGCCCACATCGGGCACATGCTGCATGGGGATTCGCTGCAGGTGAGTTTGCAGAACTGACAGACACCTACAGCCAGTGAAGGACAGACTCCAGCAGGAGACAGCTCCTCCCGGGAAGATGTTTCAGCATGCCCTCAGGCATGGTGCCACGGAGCATGCAAGCAGCTGTAACATCTGTCAGAGATTTTGGGTTCATATACTCACTGGAATGAGGAGGGAGTAGACACCCAGGTACACTGAGGTTTTGTTCAAGGAGGACTTTGACACATCCGTTTCATTCACATAATCCACAGATATGCTACGAGTGCAGTTGGGACCACTAACAGCCAGGATTCTTATGTTGCTAAAATTTAGTAAGGATTTGTCTTTTAGACAATGTTGTGGAGCAAAAAGTATTACATCCTTTAGTTTTGTGACAGGTAGAAAGATTTAAGGACATTTATTCAAGCACTAATTGCAAGTCACTTCAGAGACAGATTTTCGGGGGCTAACTGTGACAAGACTGCCAGGAAGGCTACTAGAGATTGCTTTCTCACCATTTTCCCTGTGTTCTCATAGCTGCATCCACACACAATTCATCTGCAGATGTGTTCTGAACAGATCTGCTTTAACAGCTTTTAATTTTTTTGTTTTTTCAGAGGCATGACCCTTTTCAGACAAAGCAAACAAACAGGCCCACCATTCCCAAACAGCCCAAAGTGACCAGGATTGCAAGAACACAGGAGCAGCTTTCCTCTCAAGATCACTTCCTTCTTTCATTCCCCATTCTGCATGGGCAGGCTACTAAGGATGAATCATGATTCTCTTACTTGGGCTCTGAGTGACAGCTGCAGCCTGGATTTTTGGGTTCATCCTGGGCAACAAAGCCAAAGTGACCATGACCAATTAGAAAACCATATACTTCAACATAACTCCTCGGCAGGGTGGTGAAGAGAACAGGCAGGATAATTTGGGAAAAACATCTTTTTCTTTAAGTGATAAGGAAAAAAAAACCTAATGTGAGGAATCAAAGCAAGACTCTGAAGCTGAAATGCTGGAAGCTATTACTGAACTGTGCCTGAGGGAAGGAGGGCAGTGAATACTGCTTTAACCTGCAGATGGAAGACCATAATATAGGGCTGTGAATATGGCCTTAAGCAGAAGATTCCACATTATTTTTTGCTGATGCTATAGCCAGCTCCCTGACTACTAGAACTGCAGTCCATCTCTCTGCCTTGAATGTAAGGCAATGTTTACATGACTGAAATTCACTAAACAAGCAACAGCTGAGTGAAAAAAGTACTGAAAGCAAACATAATTGCAATTGCCTCTTTTATGTTTGTTTCACGCCATATTGTGAAATAATTTACTTTTTTTTTCTTTAAGGTCTAATTTTATTGATTGTAATAAAGAATGGACATATGGACAGAAAGCCATAATCCCTTACATAATACAATTGTCACAGGCATGAATGCAGCAGCCTAATGAATTCTCAGGGTGTTCACAGTCACCAATATGTAAATTCTTACAGCAGCAGTTTCCCCTAAACCCACCCAGCTGAATTCAGCTCCTACAAGGGGCAGTGTCACTGCACTTGGACCTTGACAAGCCACCAGGAGCTTCAAGCTCAGCCACATCCCTTTCAGCTTCCCCAACAGACACACGCGCAAGCCTGCAGTGCTACAAGTGCTGGGGAGGCCCAAAGCTGCGCATGTCACACACTTCAGCAAGCCACACCTCAAGCAGGGACATCACAACTCATTCCAGGTCCACAGGGTCAGAAGAAAGGGAGCTGGGCACAGTGTTACACCAAGCAGCAAGGCCTGGATTGAGGAATACAGCACACAAGGACATGTGAGCCCAATGAATGCTACTGGCAGCATAAAGTACATTGTACGTGAGTGGCTGCACAGGGGCACACTGCCCCACGATGACAGCAGGGAGACCCCCAGCAGCATGGCAGCACAGTTACGTTGCACTTGGGAGGAAAAGCACAGGGACTAACCTCTTCATGAGGCAGATGTAGCTCAGCACAGAGCCCCTGTCCCCCGTGCAGGCTGGGTCCCACCCCAAGTGAGGAAACCTGCTGGGGGGTGCAGGACTCTGTACGTTCTCCTTGGGCTGACCCTCTGTCAGCACCTGCACCAGCTTAATGCCAAACCCACATGGTGCCCATCCACTCCCTAACCCCACATGGCCTCCAAGCTTCATGCAGCCAACTGAACCAAATCCCACAGGGCCCCCCACATGAGACTTAAACACCACAAGGCCACCTCCAAGGGGCCCAAAATCTCCCAGGTCTCCCTAAGCCAGTCAGAGACAGCTACCCTCAGCCCTACAGCGTCCCTAAGCCCCACAAGACCGGCTGCGAGCGACCTCACATTCCAAAGGGCTCCCTAAAGCACACAGACCCAGCAGCACCGGGCCCCTAAACCCGACAGGGCCAGCTGCAATCGGCCCCTTGATGAAACTCTACATGAAGCCCTGAACTGCTCCGCAGCTCCACGGGGCTTTCTAGAGCAGACACACCGCGCTGCAACAAGCCCAGAGCCGCACGGGCTCCCCGAGCCCCTCAGCGCCGGCGGCAGCCGCGGCCCCGAGCCCGCCCCTGAGCGAGCGGCGGCAGCGGCGCCTTCCGGGGCGGAGCCGCGGCCGAGCCGAGCCGAGCCGAGCCGAGCGGGACAATGATGGCGCAGCGAGCCCTCCCGAACCCCTACGCGGACTACGACAAGTCCTTGGCCACCGGCTACTTCGACGCGGCCGGGCGGGTGAGCGGGGCTGGGTGAGGGGCTCTGGGGATGTGCCCCGGCCGCGGGGATGTGCCCCGGCCGTGGAGCGCCGAGAGCTGTGGTTACAGACGCGGCTCCGCCGGGGCTGCCCGCTGTACCGATGCCCGCAGCCTGCTGGCGTTGCCCTCACGTTGGGTGGGTTTTCTCTCCGCAGCTGACCCCCGAATTCACGCAACGGCTGAATAACAAAATCAGGGAGCTGCTGCAGCAGATGGAGAAGGGCCTCAAGTCGGCCGACCCGCACGACTGCACCGCGTACACTGGCTGGACAGGTAGGGTCGGGTCCCATGGAGCAGGAGCTCCCTGGAGCACACCTCTGGATCAGGTCCTGGCAGACCGTGGGGCTTTGGCCATTGGAATGGTCACGGTAGAGCCGTGTCAGTAGTGGCACTTCTTCTGCATGTTTTAGTCCATTTGAGCAAGGGGATGGCGTTTTCTGGACTCCTGTTTTTGAAGCAGGTTTCATGCTGCAGAGGGAAGACCACAGTGTCATAGGGCAGGATGGGTCTAGTCTTGGTTAATAGTGTTGGACTTACACAACAGAGAAAGCTGGCACTTGCTTGAGAGTAGGCATGGAAGCTTTCAAAGGGATACGCTCCAAATCTAGCCATGGTGAGGATGATGACAACAAAACCAGTGCTTCATCTGGTGCTCCATGCAGTAGGCAGGTGTACATGGCACGTCATTTACTTGCAAGGAGCGCTTGCATCTGCCAGCAGTGAGCTTCACGGCCTTAGATAATGTCTGTCTTTTCTCTTCGGGCTATATTTTATCTGATGACCTTGTCTGATTGGAAGACTGCTCCATTCCTGTTCCCCAGGTAGTGCCACTCCACTTAGTGAGTGCTGGCTTTGCTCCAGTGCCTGCCAGAAGGAGCAGAAATACTAATGTGAGTATAACAAAGTGTGGAAGCCTTCCTCGTACTAACTCGTGTGCAAAGCTTCCAGGAGCTTGTCTTTCTCCGAGTCTGCATTTTCAGCCTGGTTTTCCTTCTGGTTTCTACCCACTGATGCCAGGGAGGACACACCTTTCTCTGGGCCCCAGCTTTAGCTGCTGCTGTGTGCTTTGACATCTTTCCTGCCTTCTGTAATGTGTCAGGCCCTATTCAGGGACCCTAGCGTAGCTGAAATCTCATGCTTGCTGCAAGACTTTTTTGGTGCTGCTTCTTTTTGCAGTATACTGTAATCTTAAATGGCAACTTTCTACAGTACAATCTGGGTGTGGCTGACTTGTGTGTGGGTGCTGTGCAACTTAATGCCAACAGTTTGCTTATGAGAGTGGTGTTCACTGTGTTGGTGCTAAACTAATGTTGCAGCTTGATGACAGCAGTGCTAGAAATGCCTTTTTCAAAATTTTAGTAAGGCAGACAGGCACTGAGAGCACTGAAGAGCAGTTCATAAGAAATGCTAGGATGCCAGTATTAAATTCCAGCGTGGGAGAACATTGATTTCATCAGCTGCTGTCTTGGCAGCACTCTGCTCCTGCTGCCAGTGAATTTAGACGTTTCTGCTGAGTGCTGGCTGATTTCACCTTAGCAGACATGTTCAGTTTTCCAGTCTGTGTGACCCTGTGCTGAGGTCCCCTCTGATGAGAGGCACTGCTTGGGTAAAGGTGGTCTTCAGTCATGATTGCAGAGTCTGCCTCTGGCCAGAAAATTGAGGAGACAAAGCAGGAGGATAGTTGATGTTACAAGCACACTCAAAGTCGTTGGGGAGAAGGAAAACACTTTTCCCCAGATGCCATGTTCCCTTTCTTAAGGTGATCCTAAGGTACTTCATGTTAGAAAGTGACTGCAGTTATGAAAAAGTGGTTGAGTTTCTCAAGAGGGATTATTTTCTTTTCTTCCAAGAGATCATTCCTCAGTAGGCACACAGCTTTCTTGCCTTGGTTAATAGGAAAAAAATCCATGGACAGATTTCCTGGAAGTTACAACCAGCATGGTGAAGCTTGAAGATGTTACACTATAACTTTGTCACCCTACCTTCTTTTCCACTTCTAGCTATATTAATTTATTCAGTGCTTGTTTCCAGAGACAAAATTAATTGGGCCAAGACAGCAGCTTTTTCTTGTAATTGCTTGTGTAAGAAAGGCTTGTTGAGTATCTCCTGATGTGAATCATTGCCCAGCAGTCTGAAATCAACCCTCACTCTCGTGGCTGCTAATAAGGGCGATTTGAAACATGGCTCTCTTGGCACAAACTCTGTGTGTAATGTAACATACTTGAGTGTGCTATATTACACTCAGTAACACACAGCATATGCTGGCATTTTACTTTGGGGCTCCTTTCTTTCCCAACACATTTGACAGAGCCCTGTTCCCCCAGCATGCACTCGTGCCAGGGAAGCCACAGCTTCTTGGCATGTGAAGCTGGAGCAGAGGGAGGGAAGGACTCAGATTTTCAGCTCAGAGGCAGTGAAAACACACTTTGGATCAAGATTCTCCAGTGTATGGCTGAATGCCATCAAAACGTTCTCATTCAGTTTCCCATAGAGACCAGGGCCCCATAGGCAGCACCTGGTACATGCCTGGGTACAGACCAGCCTCAGCTGTTATGTTGTGCTTTGGCTTTTCATCAGTTTAGGGAGACTGCTGGAAGAGTTTTTTTCCTGATCTGTTTCACTGGTATCACAGTGTAGACTGAGGGAAGCTAAACTGCTCTAAGCTAATTCTGAGTCAGAAGCAGTTCAGATCCTGGCAGAAGCACAGAGGCCTCACCCATTTCCAAACAGATTAGCCTGGGGATACTGAGGGATACCTGTATGACTCTTGGTGTTTGTGATAATGCAAAAGGCCTTGCTCCAAAGACTGTCTTGGCTGGGAGCACAGATGGTGGAAAGGGAACAGAAGGAAATTCACTCCTGTCACCAGCTGACTGCAGAAGGTGGGATTCTCCTGAGTCCAGTGTCTACTGGACTGTTCCCTCCTTCCAAGGTGATGAGGTGATGAGGTATATAATATATATTCCTCCACACTATGGTAGTTCATTTGGAATTTGTTTCCCATTAAACCATCCCCTTCTCTGGCAATGTCTTAGTCACAGAGGGCCTCTGAAACTGCCCAGTGAGTTCAGCTGGCCTGCCTCATCCACAGCTTTTGGCTGGCCCACTGACAATCAGGGACAAAGAGCAAGGCTCAGTTGTCTTTTGAAAGGAAAGCCATGTAAGAATGAAATTACAGCTGAACTAGTTCAGGAAAACTTTTGGGAAAATACTTTTCATTCACTTCAGTGCAATATGTTTTGTTTTAACCTCAAAACCCAGAGAACTTACATCCCTTTCAGTCCTGTTCAGAAAAATGTAAATCCTCAGGTAATCCCTGCAGAACAAGAGAAAGTGAGGCTGCATTTGCTGAGAGATAATAGAGTGCCTTGGGTCACTCACATAAACCACATTCCTGCCAAATGCTTGGCAGGTAGTTTTTGTGAATTTTCTGTTCTTGGAGATATTCAGTGTTTGACTGGACAAGGCCCAGAGCAATGGCATGCAAATTTGAGGTTGACCTTCCTTTCAGAGGGTTGGAGCAGATCACCACTGATCCCTGCTAACCTAACCTGTTGCAGGATTTTGTGATGGGGTAAAAAGTTTTACAGAAGAAACTCTGTTACCCAGGTTTTAAGGCAGGATAAATGCTGGATAATCCTGGATAATCAATCATGCAGTCGGAAGAGAAGCTGCAAACTGGCTCTCCAATCAATTCTGAACATGGACTTCCAGAGATGTCTCACTGTTGCATGCAGTGTGACTTTGGCGTGCATTTAGGAGGGCAAGGCAGCATCCCATGTATCTGCACCAGGAAAGATGCTAATTATCCTTTGAGCTGGGTAATAAAGCTGGGCCATCCGTGCTATTTTACCCCATGCCTGACATAATAAAATGGCATCAGCTGTCTCACTAGAAACCATCAGGCTTCATCACAGTGCAGGGATAGGTTTCTGCTTCTTCCCTCTATGTTTGACATCTTGCTTTGAGGCTGCTGGCTGATTTACTGCCCTGGGTTAATGCAAGATCTCTATAAAGAGATCTTTAAAACTCTAGGTGGTCGATTTGGAACAAATATCCTCTTGCAGCAACCTCCTTTCTTTGGTAGAAGAAGCGCAGCTCAGCTCCTGCTGGGCAGGGAGGCATGTTCAGAACAGTCTAAGGGCATAATTTGCTTGCAAAGCAAACTGCTTGCAGTCCAACAAAAGAGCAAGTCTAAACTTGCAGAGAAGTTGAGGCACGTATGGATGATACTTTTTCTGCCTACTGCAGACCTTTAGCTCACATTTCTGCCTACTGCAGAGCTTTAGCTCACAAGCAAGACCTTACCCGGTATTTCCAGAGTGCCTGCTCTGTTGAGAGCAATGGCTGCTGAAGTCAGGGCATCAGCACAAGCTGGCTGTAACTCTAGCACAACTGGCATAACTCCACTGCCCTGCCCTAAAGAAATACCTAGTGCAAAGTAGCCCCCTGCACCTACCCTACAGAAGGGTGAGAAGAGAGAGGTGCTGTTTACTGTCCTTTTGAAGGTGGTGACTAAGCAGGCTTTGTGAGGCACGCAGGATTGACTTTGGCCTCCTGATTACCTGCAGTGAGCGAGCATCTTGGGCATCGACACTCGGCTCCCATGTATTGGCTTTCTGCGTGCTGGAGGTGGCCATTTCAGTCAGCAGAGCCCTGTTGGTCTGTCAGCAGCACGTGTTCAGTGCAGCCCTGTACCCTCAAGGACTCTCTGATGCATTCCCCATCTCATTTGTCTCTGCAGCAGGGTCAAGAAGCAAAAAACTTGGACTTCTGAGAAACTACAGAGAAAAAGGTCCAGTGGTAAACAATCAACAGAACAAAGCCCAGACATCTTTGGTGGTAGCAGGCCACCACAGACGGCCACTGTATGGCAGTTCTGCTTGGAAACAGTCAGAGATCACAAAATTAGGCCACATTTCCAACTGGGACACTGAACACCAGACCTCCAGGGCACACAGTAATGGAGCAGATCCACAGCCCACCTAGCTCCATGGGTTTGGTGATGCCATGTTTGTGTACCACGTAAAGCATGCCAAACAAACACCCAGTCAGTCACAAACTTACCCAGTCAGTTGGACTGAGGAGGATATTGGAGAGGGAGTGAGGCAGAGCTTTGGAAGAGCTTTTGCAAAGCAACACTGCCTTAACTTAACCAAAGTCACCAAGTGGATACCCTTGTCTCTGACCTGCGCCACCTCTGAAATACACTGCCTGCAGCTTGGCACACACGCATACCAAATTGCACCCTTCTGAGCAGTTTGGGAATAAGGAGTTCCTTGAGGAATTGTGTTGACTTGGCATGGCCTGGTTATCTCAACACATGAGCCCTTCATAAATTTTTTTCCCCTCTCCTTTGCCCAACTATAACAGAAGAGGGTGAGTGAACAGCTTTTGTGGTTACCTGGAGTACTGCCAGTATCAAATGATAACAGGAATGAATTGAGAAAACTGGCTTTGCATGCAGTTTGTAAGACCTTTCAGTTTTAAATAAAAAGGAAAAGTGAATGTTTTGGGAAAACAGCTTCATCCTTTATTACAGGTCAGTAGTTTTTTGGAGTCTTTCCAAAGATGCTTGGGCCTGAAAGGATAGGGGGTGAGAAATGTTTTAAAAGAGGAGAGGCAAAGAAATCAGAGGAAAACAATGCTGAGATTTATTTTCTAAGAATTCAATCCTTGCAGTGGTCTTGGCAGGGTACTGATGTGCTTAATTACGGTGGCACGATGGCAATGGGAATAGAAACTACTTACAAAGCTAGAAGTTGTATATTAAAGCGGATAAATCAAGGGTGCAAGTTGTGCTCAGACAGCTATCAGGCTAATAGAGTCTAGATGATGTGCTAGGTACTAAATAAATCAAGGAGAGTCACTTGACATTTTCTAGCTGGAAAAGGAGGGTTCCCCTTTAAAGAAGGGCTTCATATGCACATCCTTATAGGCTTGAGTGAAGGCACTGTACATCTGAGCTCTCTCTAGAATTGCTAGCACTGAATTGCTTAGAGAGGACAAGGTTATTAGCTTCAGCAGGAAATGGAAATTTTATACATAAAGTACACGTGGAATTGGATTGTCTGTAACATGAAGCTTTGGAGATTACCCATGCAAAATGAGAAAATTATCCAAGTTTGAAATTGTCCTCAGTGCCTTGGGCTGTAATTTTGCAGCACGCTTGCCCCCTTGACCTTAACACATGAAAATCTGCAGAGATTGGCTCTATTAATTTAGGCTTAATGCAGGACCTGAGTCTTCTTAGAAATGGTTATTGTTAAGGGGAGAAATAAGCTCTTCTCAAAGTGATGTAGGCCAGTAGCTGTCTTAAGTGCAGGTTTAAGGATGTCTTCCAGATCAGAAGGATGGTTCAAGTGTGACAGACCAGTCAGGCACAGACTTACTGAGAACTCCTCATTTACCTACTGAAAGCTGCAAGAGCTGGATGAAGACAAGGCAGACAGAGGCAAAGGACAGCAGCTGATGTGACTGCTGAGTAGCAGAACTGTTTTTGTGGCTGGCCAGTCCATTGGAAACCTCTAGTGAGGACCATGCAGCCTTCTCTAGTATTCTAGGCAGCTGTTTGCGTTTCAGACAGGCTGGTCTCATAAGTGGTGTGCTGCAGAGGAGAATTAGGCAGTCCCTTTTTTCTAGGATGCACCAGCCCTTCCTGTAGGGCTTGGGACTTGCTCAACAGCAGGAGATAATGTCCAGGGAACTGCAACAACCTTGCCGGTGCTTCCCAATGAAAAAGAATTAAAAAAGAATAATAGAAGGAAATTCTTAAAAAGGGTCAACTAGGATGTCTGGATGTCCTAAGGATGCTGTTTCTCAGTGTTGATGGTGTGTCACTTTTTTAAAAAATCCAATCCAAGCTAAGTGACTCAACGCTTACCCCCTAAGCATGGGGAAAAAAATAGAAGGTGGCAATTCAGTTCTGTTGTGTCACATCTGCCCAAAGATTAATTTTTTCCCCTTTCACTGTTGAGCAGAAATCACAGGTACAGTGTATGGATTTAGGTGGGTTTGTCTAGTTCTCATCTTTTGCTTCTTGCTACTAAAATTGTATGTAATTGTACATAAAATGTTATGCAATTCTATGCTGTTCTCCAGGCCTTCCTCGGTCAGACCCTGCTGTTGTCTTGACCTGCACTCCACTCAGAAGCAGCACCAAGTTACAGGGAGATGACAAAGCAGGAAAGGAACTGTGGGTTATGTCCCTGAGAAGCTGGTCTGTCAGGCTATGCCCTAGATGAGGCCCAGGCCATACTTTTAGCTTCACCAAAGTAACAGAGCAAACATTTCTAGTGGATGCAACCTTTCTGTTCCTTCTGCAGGCATTGCTTTGCTGTATTTGCATCTGTTTGATGTGTATGGAGACCCAGCCTACCTTCAGGTGGCCCATGAGTACGTGAAGAAGAGCCTGAGGTGCTTGACCAGGCGATCCATCACTTTCCTGTGTGGTGATGCTGGGCCCCTGGCAGTGGCTGCTGTTGTCTACCACAAGCTGCAGAACCAGAAGCAGGCAGAAGACTGCATCATCCGGTAAAATACTTGGTTATGGCTTTGACCTGACCTTCCTCTTGCTCATAGAGCTGGTCTGGGCTTGTACAAGGGACTCTCTGACAAATGTGAATACATTTTGTTGCAGTCTTGTGTGAGAAATAATCCAGTAAGTTAGCAAGGCAGCACAAACTTTTCCTGCCCTGGTAAAAGAGGTGGTTTAAGGACAAACACGTTTGCATGGCAGCCTGCAGGCTGGGGAGCAAGGATATTGTTCAGCTGGTATTGCCATCTTAAAAATAATTCTGATAAACAAAGGAAGAAAAAAGTGCCAAAATTAAAACCAAAAAAAAACAGAAGGTGGGGTTTAGTGGTTTTAATTTAGCTTTACAGTCATTTTGATGAAAAGGAAAAATGTGGTAAGATTATTAGATTTAATTTTGGTACTTGCTTCCACTTGCTCTTTATTAGTTGTCTTTGACTTAAACCTAAGATTGACAGCATCCCTTTCAACTGCAGAATGCAGCTGGTTATGATTCATTTATTTCTATTTCCTGCCTTTCCTCGACTGTTCTCACATGTATTTCTGTTGGGTACTTAAGGACAACAAGCTGTCGTAGATCAGCATGTGGCAGAGGAAGGAAAAGAGTTAAGGAGATGTAGTTGCAATCATTTCCCAGTTAAGGGAGATGGGTTTTAAGGAGAGAAACAGCCCTGTAGAGAGTTTCCCCTCATACGTGATCAGCACAAAGAAAGACAAAACCCCTGATGCTTCAGAACACTGACTGCCCTTAAACAGCCATGAGCAAATGATGCATAATAGCAATTTTAAAAAGCCACAGGTGGGAATCAGAGGTGTCTGTATGGTTTGGACACCCAGTTCCACTCCCTTGACTAAGAATAGCTTCTGGTTTATGTAGATACAATCATCTGAGGACAGAATTCTTTCTTTGTTCTGATAATAATCTGTGGGTTAGATTTTGCTTTGACAGAGTGGCAAATCTCACTATGATTAACATATTTGTTAACAAAAAGGGAATTAATCTGTCAAACAATACTGGTCAATTGTGGTCAGTGCATAAGTCCCAGGTTGTAAAAACTATCCCTAATTCACGTTTTCTTGCTCAGGTCTCCCCTCCCTGTATCCCTCTTGCTCTGCCTATGGTCTGGTGGCAGAATGGAATCTTGTGGTTAATTTTGCACTGCCATCTAATGGTATAATAAATTCAGAACACTGGAAATTGGTTTCTTCACATCTGCAAGAGGAAGACAGAAAAGTGTGGCTTTCTCAAATGAACAGCTATACTGTCCTTACTGCGGCACCAATTCCCAAAGCAGTTAGCCTAACCATGTTCCTTTACAATAGAGTATTTCTTTGAGAAGTAGCTCCCTTAATGAAAACTCTTAAATGGTTTTTGAGTATGCTGTTTAGTTACAGAAAATTGCTAAACTGTGCAGTGCAAATGCATAGAAAGAGCACTTTTATCAGAGCTGTGGAGAAGAAGGGCCTCTCTGCATTTTGTCCTCTGTCTCTTAAAGCATCTCATCTTTACAGAGCCAGTGGAGAGAATCCATCAGCCAGGTTTTACATGCAGTGGAAGAGACAGAAGCTTGCTTTTTCCTAAATGAGTTCATGACCAAAAAATGTGCTTTTATGCTCTAGAGAGACTGATGTTCCAGGGCAACCTATTTTCCAAGAGCCTGTGAAAATCTGAGCCATGTTCTAGGAGCCCTCTTTTTCCTGTCACCTCCCACCAATTCAGAAGGTCAAAGCTTTGCTTTCAGAGCCAATGGTGTAAAAAAACCCATTTTGCTTTAAAGCTGCCTTGGTTTCCCACTGTCCAGAAACTGCTGATTGTTGACAGTTGAGGTGATAGCCTGATAATGTGAATAGGAGTGGCTCTTCCTTTCAGAGAGCACAACTTACCCCACACACCTGAGAAATGCGTTCTGCATGCATTCAGTCCAGCAGCATCCCAGGCATCTCGTTTTGAAGGTATGACCACGTTTCAAAAACAGCAGAAACTCCTGGCAGGCTTCCTCTCCTGATGATCCTGCTTGAAAAGCAATTAGAGGTAAAGCAGTAATGCACAAAGAACAGAAAAGTGGTCCAGTTGCTCTAGATTTCCCCATAAAAAGAAGGTATCACATCCAGAACTGAGAAAATCCCTAACACTGGTATTACAATTCACACATTCATCCATTCCTTCTATGTCACCTGACATCTCAGAGCTGAGCAACATCACCAGCCAGCTTCTCTTCTGGCCAGCCTGCTGCCAGGCAGTCTATTTGTCCAAACACCTCCTTGGAAACCCTCTTAATCTGCCTTCCTTGGACTCTGTGACAGGCACCACGAGCAGGCAGCAGGCCTTTCCTTTCAGCTCCTGCAGCTGAGAGAAGAACCCATGCCTTGGGTGTAAACTCTGTCTCTTGGGTTTAATCTGTGAGAAAGAAACCTCCCCCGTGGGGCAGTCCACATGTCAAGTGGTACAACAGCCAATCCACCTTGAGACACTGCTTCCTCCTTTCTCCTTCAAAATCACTTGGAGTCCAGTGCCAAGGGAAGAAAGTTTCCTGTCATGAGGAGTCATAGCCCAGCATCCTCTCTACGTGGGGCATTTGGTTGCTTCTTTACTTTGCAGTATGTTGTTGCAAAGTCCATGGAGCCCAGGGAGCCAAGGCTCCTTTTCTGTTCTTCACACTGCTGTGGCAGGGAAGCTCAGCACACACAAAGCTTTTCCTGGCTGGTTTCACAGCAGGAAACAGTCAGGGAACAGCCTTAAAGCCACTTCTGCTGGTATTTTAAAAGTGATGGCACTTTTCAGATTGCTGTCTTACAGGTGAACAGAAAAATAAAGTCAAATCCAATCACACTGCTACCTGCTGCCCTGACAGGGAAGGACATCCAGTCTTTCTGGAAGTGTGATGAGAGGTAAAACAAAGGAAAAATTGCATCAAGAGTGGATTGGGCTGCAAAGCACCAGTGTGAAGTGCTGTCAGTCTCTGTTAGCACTACAGGAATATCACCAGCTTTGCAATATCATAATAGCATCACAGAATCACAGAATAATGAGGTTGGAAGAGACCTCTAAGATCATCAAGTCCAACCTATGCCCTAACACCTCAACTAAACTATAGCACCGAGTGCCATGTCCAGTCTTTTTTTTAAACACATCCAGAGATGGTGATTCTACCACCTCCTGGGAAGACAGTTCCAGTACTTTATTATTCTTTCAGTGAATTTTTTTTTCCTAATATCCAACCTATACCTTCCCTGATGTAGCTTGAGAAAAATAGAGAATGGAGAAGTGGCAAAGCAAATACTTGACTGCAGACCTCACTCTGCACTTGTGGGCTAAAGCCTGGTGCCAGGCAAGCTGTCCTCAGACAGCCACAGCACTCCCACTTTGCTAAGCTGTTCTCACTGCTTCTCAGTTTTCCCTATGGGATTTTTCTTGCTTGTGCCACAGCATGTGTAGCTCCACCTCTTAACTTAGATTTTTAGCTCAGGGAGACACCTCTTTCTCACCTGACAGCATAGCCCAGGCTATTTGTAGGCATGGAGAGAAAGGAGCTTCTCTATCGGGCCTTTAGAGCATTAGGGGTGAGATTTTTTTTCACATACCATTAGCACTAGTTTGACTTTCAAATATTCCTTAGGTAGCCAAATTAAAAGGATAGCCCTGTAATTTGAAAGTGATGTTTTTTGGCAGAGCATCCACCTTGTCAATAACACCACAAGGAGATAATGGCAGCCTTTCCTGAGCAGTCAGCAGCTTTATGCTGACCATTCCTTTTAGCCCAGGTTTCCCCCTCATGTAGCTTCCCAAGCTGGTGCTCTAAAACCCAAGCATGTAGTATGAGTGCATTGTGAAGCAGACTGAAGCAATCAGCCAAACAAAGACAGATAGGAAGGGGTGATTCCACCTTCCCACCTTGTGCAGCTGGAAGGCTGAGAACCAGAGCCTGGCCTGACAACTCCTAGGGCACAGCAGCACGAAGGAATGAGCCATGGTTTTGAGCTCCAGTCTTAGTTCTTGTTTACATGGCTTTGAGTGGAATGTTTGAGTGCATTTCCCTCTCATCTCCCCCATGGGAATTTTTCATTGCAGTTTGTTGCACCTCCACAAGGCTGACCCACGAGTGCCAGATGAACTCCTCTACGGGCGCATGGGCTATCTGTCTGCACTGATATTTGTGAATAAGCACTTTGGAGAGGAAAAGATCCCTCACAGTCACATTCAGCAGGTACTGTGCCTTTTGCTGATTTGTTATCTATCTCTTCCCATGTAACTCATCTTTGGGCAGGTAAAAATCAATGCCGTATGTAAGAAACTCTGGCAATAAGGGAGAAACCACATCATGGTATACCTGCTTTTCTTCCAAAGGGACAGAGCACCACTGTCCATGTAAATCCATAGGCAGTACTAGACTGGCATACATTTCATTCCACCCTCTGCTTGGGCAGAAAAACAAATGTTGTTCTGTGTCAGAATACTCACTGGGCTGTGTCCAAGTCAGCAGTATTTCCCTCATCCACATTTGTTCCCATCCCTTCACAGGTCTGCGAAGAAGTTGTAGCCTCAGGAGAGAGCTTAGCCAAAAAGAGGAATTTCACAGCTAAGAGCCCACTGATGTTTGAGTGGTACCAGGAATACTATGTAGGAGCAGCTCATGGTTTGGCTGGGATCTACTACTATCTCATGCAGGTAAGAGCCATGAGGGGAGGGGTCCTTAGCAGCTGTTTCACATTTCTTTGAACACGGAACAGCATTTGAATTAGCTCTTGGGAATGTCAGACTGGGAAAGATACCTTGTCTGATGGACTTACTCATGTATTTATCATGCATTTCCAATTCTAAAGGTTTTCTTCAAATCTAAGACGGAATCTCTGACCTTGGAGATCTGGAAAAATGTGACCTGCATTCACCAGCAGTGTCACATAATGAAGGCCTGTAGCTCAGCTGGGTCTGAGTTTCCCCCTCATGCTAATTGCTTCTAAATTATTCACATTTGTTGGTATCTGCTGGCTCCCTGCATTTTCTGAGGTGGTTACTTGGAGCAGAGTGAGAATCTAGGAGAGAAAAGCGTGGTGAAAGAATCTCTGCTTATAGTAGGAAAGCGGGAAATGACTTTGTATCCAAAGCAGAGCCTGCTTCCAACTGTGAAAGAGGTGGGACTTTGATAAAGAAACTGACATCTACAATGTCTGCAGCTGCAGCAGGGAGAGCAAGGCGAGAGGCTGGAAGATGCAGAACCCCTTTGCTTTGAATTCCCCCTGATTTGAATGTTTTCTCTCTCTTAGCCTGGCTTTGGAGTGAGTCAAGTAAAGCTGCACAACACAGTGAAGCCCAGCGTGGACTATGTCTGCCAGCTCAAGTTCCCGTCTGGGAATTACCCTCCGTGCATCGGTGACACCAGAGACCTCCTCGTCCACTGGTGCCATGGAGCACCAGGTGTCATCTACATGCTTCTCCAGGCATACAAGGTACCAGACACCTTGCAAAGACCCTGTAGAGACCCCTAAATGTGAAACTTCCTCCGGAGATGTTGGGAGACCCCCCCCTTGCTTGGAAGTAGCATGGCTTGTTACAGTGAAATCACCCCACAGGAGCCACTGACTGATACAGAAATTAGTCTCTTAAACAAATATTTCTGAAAATATCCATCAGTTATGTGGGTTGCCCTCTTGCAGGTGATGCATGGAGACAACTAGTTGTGTGTGAAGTAATGGTCTTACATCTCCACTCATGATATCAAAAATATCCTTTAAAAAGTAAACAGCAGACACACTTCAGCAGGACACCCAAGCCTCTGTATCCCACGGGGATGCTGTTTGTTTGAAGGACATTGCCTCAGCAAGAACAGCAGTTTCTTGTCTCCACAGGTCTTTGGGGAGCAGCAGTACCTGAATGATGCCCTGCAGTGTGCAGAAGTGATCTGGCAGCATGGGTTACTGAAGAAAGGCTACGGGCTGTGCCATGGCACAGCTGGCAATGCTTATGCCTTCCTGGCACTGTACAACCTCACTCAGAACATGAAATACCTCTACAGGGCCTGCAAGGTAAGAGTGAAGCAGGAGAGGGGCTTATTCACCTCTGCCTTCTACATGACTGCCTTTGCAACCCAATTTATAGTGGGGCAGACATGCAGGTAGAAACTTGAGAAGAAAATACTTTAACCAAATTTGAGCAGTTTTTGTACCTCTTTTCTCAGTTTGCAGAGTGGTGTTTAAGCTATGGGCAGCATGGGTGCCGGACTCCAGACACGCCGTTCTCTCTCTTTGAAGGTAATGTCAGTCTCTAGCCTTGTGTTTTACTCCTGGATCTAAGCTGTTCTAGCACCAAGGAAAACAGAATATAAGCTCCACTGGAGTCTTTGCAAAACTCAGTGTAGGGGATGGAAAGGAGCTTGTACCCACTGGGTTTTTCTGTCCTTTCCCAGAAGGAGTCTCCTTGTAGCACAGGCTTATGTCTTAGTTGAAGCATCTTGTCCTCTTAGGCCTCCCACACAGATTTTGCATACAGATCTCAAGGGGAATTCTTTCATGGCTACAACTTCCTTTTGGTTATTTGTAGCCTGGCTTCTCAGACAGTCTCTTTTGTGTACATTTTTAAGGATTGAAATCCTTCGTGAGTGTTCCAGTTTGAGTCTAAAGCTGAGGAGCAAAGGGGCTGCTTTAATGGGCCTTGTTTGCTCCTGTGGCACTTTGTGCCTCCTGCTAACAGCTCCCCCCCAAATCTGCCATCTGGGTATTTGCTGAAGGAGCCAGCCCCCCAGCTAACCCTAATCTCCCCAAACTGCTGCAGGCCAAGGGACAGCAGAAGTTCCATCAGTCAGGACCTTGGGAGCAATGTCTTAAGGACCAGAGTTTGACAGAGCTGCCCAGTGTTGAACTTGTGGATGGGTAAAGCCAAAAGGAGGGAGCTGGAGTTGGGAGAAGACCCATGGCATTTTGCCAGGTGCTTTTCAACATTTGATTAACTTCAAAGTGCTTTTCCCCACTGAGGTACCAAAGTTGCTCAAGAAACCTGGGCTCAGACCTTGAAAAATATTTAGGACCTTTTCTTCTGTCTTCATAACTCATTCCCTCCCTGGATAACTGAGAAAAACGATGCCCAAAGGGAATTTCTCTGAAGCACCGTGTGTTCTTTTCGTCCTCAGGAATGGCTGGAACAATTTACTTTCTTGCTGACCTGCTGGTGCCTACCAAGGCCAAGTTCCCTGCATTTGAACTCTAAGTGTGAATCCTGCTTGGCAGTTTGCTGCCCTGTATCCTTCTGCACTTGGAAACACAGTTCAAGGCTGCTTTCTCCCTTTTCCAGACTCATCGTTGTTTGCCTAACTGAACGTCAATCCGTCCTCCTGGGGGCATGCTGAGTTCTCTAATATTTCTAGTTGTCTCATTACATTGTTTAGTTTAAAAGACAGAATGCAGATTTTGCTGGTGTCCCTTAAAAACTCAGGGCTGCAGGTGGGAGCAGGGAGAACTGTACAGTATTTTGTTGGCTACGGAATTTTGCTATTTCCTGTATCCCATTTCCTGGGAAGAAGTTTTCTATTGAATGTAACCTATTTAACTTCTTTTTGTGCTAACAGATAGTTGCAGGAATTTAGCTGCCTTTGGAGAACAACAGATGGAAAACTGAGACTATTGCCCTGGAAGTTGTTTTCAAGTGTTTTCTTTCTGAGCACCCAGAGAGCAGATGGTTCAGTATCTGGGCTGTGCCACATGAAGTGAATGTGATGGACTGTGAAGTCTTGTGTATATTTTTAATATCTTCTTGCAACTGGCAGAGCTGGAACTGACATGCCAAAGGCTTGTCCTGAGTTTGCACCTTATCTGCTCTAAAGGCAAAGGCTCTCTGTGCACTTGTTCCAGTGACAGACAAGTAATCCACTGCCATCTTACATGAAACCTTGCTAGTCCATTGGTCATCCAGTGGCAAACTCCAGTCCAAAAGTGAGCTAAGCATGCTTGCTTTTGTGGTCTCTTCTTGTTAGCTTTGAGAGTTTATTTTGCAGTCTTTATTTAAATTTGTGCATTAGGTGGTGCCAGGTGCCCACCAGCAGCAACAAGGGAAAAGATGTGTATGCCACTGAGTTCTGACCTATCAGCTATAGATGTTATTTACATGTTTCCTTTTATAAGCTTTCCCAAACCTGGGTAATTTGAGTCACTTGTTTGCCTTGCTACTACTTGTTGTAGTTTAATTTGCAACCACTCATCTACCCAACTGGAAAATCTGCACTAGGTTAACTGGCTTTGATGTGTCAGGCAGATCAGGTATTTGCAGGGAGTAAATCTGCTTTTCCATCCTTAGCTGATGCTGCACCAGTTCACAGAAATTTGGGACCTGACTCTGTAAACCACTTTCTTAGCACTGAGCATGAGCTAAACACTGAGCTCAGGGAGGTTTACAGATGTAGCCACACAGCTCTGTGCTGTTTGAGAGCAGCTCCTCAGCCTGCACCACTGTGGCCATGAATTTTGATCTTTCAAGGGCTGAGCTCTGAGTGCCTCAAGTCCCAGAAGGGCAGGGGAGAAATAGAAGGGCAGCACAGCCACTCTCCTGGACCAGCAGTGGCAAAGCAAGACCACCAAAGCTGGCAGGGTTACACTCACACGTGCCTGAACACAGGGCAGCTGAGCCCCAGTGGCACAGGGGGCTCCATGAGAACCACCTGGGTAGGCAAGGAGCAGAAACCAGCCCTGGAAGGCTCATTTGTTTCCTCAAAGCCCATGCTCCTGCTGCCCTCATAGGTTTCTGAAAGTCCATCAGAAGACAGCCTGAATTGCAGAAAAGCTCATCTCCTTGAGGGTGGGCATCCCTGTCAGAAGCCTCAGGCTCATGGGGACACAGCAGCAGGCATACCCTGTCATTCACAGGAGCCAAGCAGCACAGGGAGGTGACTGGGAAGCAGAGAGGACTTGCCTAATGAAACAGCACTTGAAGTTACCCTCCCAGCTTGACTGGTGTGATGGCAGTGCAGGGACACTGCTCTGAGCCTGGGTGTTTCCTGGGCACCACTTCTGTAAAAGGGCATGGTTTGTGCAGTCTGGGTCATAGTGGCCTGAGAGCATAATGTTCCAAGGTTTGTGCACTGATTAGGGGAGAATCAGGGCCGTGTGTACAACTGCTGAGTGGAGCACTGTCTAATAAAAATGCTGAAACAACCAAACTTTGGGTTATTTCTACCTCCTGCTTTGTGACCAGGATTCATATCTGAAGATACCAACATAAAAAACAACAGCTGTGCTGTGCTGGCAGCTCCTGGAGGCTCAGTGGCCTTCCACCCACCTGGAGTGTTAAGGGTATGTCACGTTTTTCCCTCATCTCCAATCCATCAAGGCAAGTCCTGGGCTTTCCCTTTCAGGCTGTGCTTTCATCCCAGTACATCCTTTTGCACTGGTGTCTCCATCCAAGGCTGCATCCTCCCATCCATTGGAGAACAGAGTCCTGCAGGTTACTGTTGCTTGCACTAAAATACACCTGTGTGCAGTGCTGGCCACCAAAAGGAAGAGGTGGATCCTCCTAAAAAAGCACCTCCTGCTCAGTGACAGGAGGAACAGGACACCTCTGGGAGGCTGACTGTCCAGCAGCAAAGGTGCTAAGACCAAGCTGTCAGCAGTGCAATGGGTAGAGGTGATCCTGCCCTCCAGCACAAGCACATATTAAGTTCCTTGAGGTCCTAGACAACCTGGTTTTCTATAGGTTTTGTTAATGTTTGTGGTAAAGGTCTTGAGGAGGGGAGTCCAGCAATGAGGAGGAGAAAGCAGCATAGTGCAGTTTCTCTGGTTACCCTTCCTTTCTCGTACAGGGGCTTGGTGGTGCTGCTCACTTCACCCACCTGTGTGCCAAGGAGAGGGAGCAAAACCAACACAAGGTTTGAAAATTCAACTGGTCCTGTTTCAACAAGGCCCCTGAGAAGGACTTTATCAGAAGTGTAGATACTTGACACTTGTTGCTGGTTGTGTTTGTCCATGGTGGTGGTCTGTTTAAAAACAAAAGTAAAAAAAAACCCATAAAATAACCTATATTCCCAAGAAACAAGTAAAAAACATATTTTGAATGCTTCATCATATAGCTCAGTTTGTGTTCACCTCCTGTGTATACGAGTGTGAACAGCAAGATGAAAAACATCCCAAAGACTGTTAACCAAATGCCATCTGTATGTGTGCATGTCCCCTGAGAGCCCAGCATGGTATCAGCTCTCAGGAGCTGACAGCAGCCTCAGCTGTCAAAGATGTGTCTTTTACAGAGATTACACAGAGATAGTGCAAGAGAGCAACAGATAGTGCTGTGTCTGCCTAAATTACTTCATTTCTCATTTCCCACATATTTACTTTTTAAATGCCCAATAACGGCTGTCAGCACACACACTAAATCAGTGGCTAACATTATTTAAAGTTTTTTGCCAAAAAATCCTGCCATGAGCTGTCCTCAGCCCCTGTAGCCTTCTCAGTCAGACACACCGAGCTGATAAATCCATTTATGAACTACCACTGCAGGGATTTGATGCACACTGGTTTCCCTTTGAAACCACATTGGAGTAGGCTGCTGGCTTGTGGTGTGGCAGATGCTCTCCCAGAGTTAACAGGGAAAAAGCACAGCAGAAGAGATCTCAGCCTCCACAAACTCATCCCCCTGCCCCAGAACAGACTGCTTCTACCTGACAGGCTTGGAGCTGAGACAGGTGGAGAATAAGAGTGGCACATCCCACAAAAGCAGGTCTGGGGGAAGTGGGGCCAGTGGGGCCTGAACCTGCCTGAACCTGCTGGCTTACACAAGTTACCCAGCCAGATCTCACTGCATCACTGTCTCATCTTTCTGACTTCCCCTGTCTTATTTTGTCCATGTTTTTGCACCTCAGTGTAATAACTTGGCCAAATCTGAGTGGGGTTATTTGATGGCAACACCCAAGGGAAAGTGGCTGGGTCCCAGCAAATGCACAAGTCCTGCTCCAGGCCAGTTCCCAGCACATACAGATAATTTGTGGCAGGAGTTTTGGGGGTTTTGTTTTAATTACTTTTTTTTTTTTTTTACATTGAGAAGAACAATGCAGATTTCTCACCTGTTCCTGCCCAGAATGTCTGCAAGTCCTTTGGCCAAAGTGTCCCTTTGGATGTATCTGTGAAAGAAACCTGAAGGCCAGTACCAAAACCAGGAAATTCAAACCCCGGAGTTATAACTTGCACGTTATTAGTGCCTGAAGACAAACTCCAACAAAGCAAGAGGCAGCAGATCAGCTCAAAATAAGCCCCTGAGGTAAAAGGCTGGAGGCCAGCCAGGCTCACCCCGCAGGGCAGGGTTTGGGGACCCTCGCAGAAGGGCGTTGGTGTCCCCAGCAGGTGGCAATGCAGCAGCAGCCGCCCTGTCCTTTCAAACACATACCCGCACTCCTCAGCTGCTCAGTCCTGCCTCGGGACAGCTCGGGTTCAGCTCCTGAGAAAGGCACTCAAACCAAAAAAGCCCACACTAGAGGTTGTATTTGTGCGCTGTGTGGGATGACATGTGTGAGAACCATGCATGGCCTCAGTCATATACACCCCTGAGGGACAGAATAAAAAAAGGAAATCTTTCCCAGTCCTACCTGAAGCCATTCAAGCTCCCCATGGGGGAGGACAGCTCATGCTCAGGTAATCAAGCAATCAAGAAAACACTTCACAAACTGAGTGACAATCTCCCCACATCAGCTTTGCAGGTATTACACAAGCCCTGCCACCAACCACTCCCAACCTGCAGGGAATAGAGAGCCAAATACTCCCTTTTCCACAGTTGTTGCCCTTCACTCTTTGAAGTCTGCTGCACCAAACATACCTTCCCTTAGAATGCCATAGGGATAGGGGACATCCCAGAAGGGCAAGAGCATCAAGAAAATCCAACTGGGTACATGTATAAGGGCACCAAGGCTCACCACTGGGGTATTTGTCAAGGGGAAAACCCAGTTTAGGTAGAGCTGAAACGGCTCCTGCAGATGGGCTTGCAGTGCTATCTCTGCCCAGCAGGGCCAGAGCAGCCTTGGTCTCCCTCACCTGCTGCTTGCCTTGGGAATTTCCAGGCAATCCCCCTACTCCAGCAGTGCATGAGGACAGAGAAGCACAAGGCAAGGAAATGGGCCTTAAAGAGTGTGGGAGGGTCTCAGGCCATGCTTTGTTTCAGGTTTTCTGTGGGATCTCTGTGTCAGCTGGGGTGCAGTGTTACCATGCAAACGTACTCTTCATGCAGTAGGAACCAGATAAGCCCAGGCCAATATAGACTTACACCCCCAAATTCAGCATCACAGCTGGTGTGAATGGATACTGCAGCATCTCCATAGCTGTGCCTCTCAACTTACCCAGCATAGTTTAATAACCTTGGCAAAAGGTATTTTTTACCTTTATGTGGGCCAGTTCTGGAGCTGCAAGTGATTGAGGGCAGTTTAGGATGCAGCTCCTCTGCAACAGGAGTCAGGGGAATTATTTAACTTCGAACAGTTGGTCAAATATCAGACTTAGCTAATAAGCTTGTTTGTGCCTGACCTTAAAAGCAAGTCTTGGTTGGTTCCCAGCAATATCTGACAGGTAGATTTTTGTTGCTTCATTTTTCTTTTTGTATTTGTTTGGGTTGGGGGGCGGGAGGCCGGGGCGGGGGGGAGAGGGTTTGTTTGTTTGTGGTTTTTTGAAAGAACAAGCAAACTCTTCCAAGACTGAGGATGCCACTCGTCAAACGTCCCCTTAACATGAACTGGAAACAGATACACCAGCACTCAGCACTCTCCCTTTAGGACAAATGTATTTGCATTCCTCCTATACTCCCTGTCTTTGCCAAAGATTACAATATATCACAACATACAGCTGGGCTTCAGAGGGCTCCTTCCCAGCTCTGGAGGAAGGATCAGGGATGTTGCTCGTGCAGAAGTGATGCTGCATGGCTTGGGTAATGCTCTGCAAGCCCATAAAGGCTGCTGGCACTACTGCAAACATGGCATCTGGAGTCTGGGGATGAGCACTGCCCTTCAGCCTCCTGCCACCCCACTGGCACAAATAACCTTTCAAAGCAGAGGATGAGCACGAAAATCTCTGTCTCCTGGGCAGCAATGCGTGGCAGCTCTGAGACCCAGAGAGAACTGGCATATCTTTGAATCCTGCAAGATTATTCCTGTGTCAGCATCAAACTCCCTTCCTCAAAAGCTGTTGGGGAAAAGCAGAACAAAACAATTCTCAATATAGCTGCCGATTCAAGACAGTCTGCTGTTGCCTTACCCACAAAGCTTTGTATTCCCACGTGTTCCCCAAGGCAGCTGTCACCCTTAGCACGGCGGTCCCTGCCACTTCCTTCTGCTGCAGACACTTCTGCTTTGCCTCTCTCCCTACCTCTGTCACCCACTTGTTTCTGCCTCCATGCTGCCCCTTTCGGGGAACAAGGGTGGTAGCTTTTACTTTGGATCATTTCACAAACACAGTTTACAGCCACACAGCAAGGGGAAGGCAAAATGCAGCGTGAGGCAGAAGTAAAAACCAAGGAAACACAAGGAAACTGAACCCTTCCTTCCTTAACACAAGGAAACCTGAACCCTCCTTCAGCTCACAGGGAAGAAGTCCAGCACCTCCCAAGAATAACCCCAATCCCAATATTTGGACATCCTGGATGCTAAGAGTACCAGCAAAAAGGAAACGAGAGAATAAAGTTATTTTTCATGTATCCCTCAACTTCAGAGGCACAAGAGCCATTTGGTTTTGCCACCCTCATTTCTGGACAGAACAACTTGCAGCCACCCTTCACCCTCAGATGCTCTGCAATGCCTACATTTTCCCCAGAGGGAGAAAGATGACAAATGTGGCCAAAAAAGTACAATAGATCCTCTGATGACTGGCCAGCCTTGAAGACTGAGTATGACAGTACACTGCTCTGCTTGCTCTGTGTCAAGGAAGACAGAAATGGCACAGAGGCAGCAGTAAAACCAACTCATAAGCCTTAAGAAGGGAAAAAAGAGCAGGACTGTGAGGAGCCATTTAACTCCATCTCCTCATGGCTGGGGAATTTCTTGCTAGCAGGACACGTGTCAGGCAGCCCTTGTGGAAAGCTCATTTTGCAGCAGTTGCAATTTGCTGCAGCATTTGCAGCGTTCGCAGGCGGTAATCGAATCCACTGGGAGTATTTTGCTTGCCATAAATCCCTTTGGAGCCAGGCCCATAAATAGTTACACTGTAGTGTAGAGCTGCATACAAGGCAAGAGCAAATGTTCCACATAATGACTGCTGGCCTTAATCACACTGAGGAGTAGATCATATTTCCACCATTTTGTCAAGTTTTATTATAGATCCCCCTCTTTAAGGATACCCCTAAGTGGTGAGGAGGAGACCACAGTGGTGCCAAATAGCTTCCTCACAGGGGACACACAAAGCAGCCCTTAATTGCAGGGGTTTCCCCTATTCCCAGAAGGTATTTGGAATGGTTTTCTCTGGAAATGAGGTGTTCCACCTCCATCCTGACACTCCCAGTAGTGAACAGCAATGGATTGATTAGATTTTTAGGAGTGGCTGAAAAAATAGAGACGCCTCCAGAAATAAACTTTAAGATGCTCCAAGAAAATCACCACAAAATACAAACTTTGAATGAAAGTATATCCTACATCCAGGGATACCCTTGCTATACCAGGGGGAAGTTGCCAGTGGAAGCTTTTGGGAACCCCTGGTGGTTCACCATCACAGGGGATAAATCCAAGGTGTTTATACCCCTCCAAGGCTGGGAAATATCCTGTTCCAGCAGGAACAGACCCCAGGCTTTACAAGCATATGGAGAAGACAGTCTAATGTAGGGATCCCAAACAGTACACATCAATCTGGGGTTTGGGTGCACACAGACCCTTTTTAAAACAGAACAATCATCATTGACTATCCTCTTTTATTATATTCACAGTGCCAGTTGCCTGGTTTTCAGCAGCAGTAATCTCATTGACTTATTCCAGTAATCACTGAGCCTTCCACTGAACAGTCTATGCATTCAAGTGTGGAATTACTACTATCTTGTAAACCCCAGGAGAATTATATTAGCAATTACTCCCTATACCCCAGATTTGGGACAGGTGGTGTCAGCAAGGGGGAAATGGACTTTTTCTGTAATAACAGAAATATGGTCTGACAAGCTTTTAATGGTTTAAATATGATAGGTATTTTACTTCAAGACGGCTTGATTTGGGACTCATCCCAGCTGCAATTGTCACAAAACCTATAAAGAAGACAATCATCTTCCTACAAATTTTCCTCCTCCTTTCTATTTTTTTTTTTTTTTTGGGCTGGATTTAGAGAAAAAAAATAGAAAAAGAGTAAAAGATATCACTGAGAGAATACAGAAATATGGACAAGGAAGGCAAATACCAGAGCCTCACATTCTTAGGAAACCAGGCCAAGAAGAGTGAGTCACATTACTCAGACTATGGAAGTTACAGTCAAAGTATTCAGTTAGAATATAGATTAGATATACCTGAACAAAACTCTTTAATAATCCACATGCAGCTTGGATCTTCCTTAGATAGATTATAGATAGATTCCCCAATGAATTGCACCATTTGAAAAAAAGAAATCCTCCTACATTACTAACCTCAAAACATTTTCAACTGTAAATGGTTCATGCTGTGTCCATGCAGAGCTGAGTCCTTTAATAATTTCAGCTGATGGAAGTTTCACGTGCCGTCCTGCCACCACTTCTAGTCTGAGAGGAAGGTCACAGAATCCCAGGATGGTTTGGGTTGAAAGGGACCTTAAAGCTTATCTTGTTCCAGCCCCTGACGTGGGCAGGGACACCTCCTGCTAGACCAGGTTTCTCAAAAGCCCCATCCAGACACATCATTTCCAGATGAGTCCCACTGCCTCCTCTGTCCAATCAGCTCAAGAAAGTACCCCCACACCACTTTTGAAGGCAGCTTTGAGAACTCCACTAGGAATTAGGAGAAAGCCTCCATCCACTTAGGGTGGCTGGTAGTCTAACCCACTAAAGGTTAGACTCAAACTTATAACATCTCTACATAACACTCTGACAATTCCCTAAACATTGTAATTTCATCAAAAGGAATGAAATTTAGAGAAGACGTCTGGAGGTGGTTTGAAAGGTGCCCAGATGAGACAGCCTTGCCTTGGACTCAGCAGACAATTCTCCTTCCTCTGCCTGCAAATGAACAGAAGAACCAAGCTGGGGCTCTCCCAATGAGTCATTTGGCTGCTCTCTGCTATGGTTTTCTCTCATTTCTTCTGTTCTTTTTCCAGCATCTCTGATGCAGAGTTTCTCATTATTTCTGGATGTGATACATCACAGAGAGACCCCAAATAGAGCTTGAAATCTGAAGATGCTTCTTTTGCATTTGTCACACTACGAAGAGTAACATTTTTACTACACTTAGAAAATGCTTAAAAGCTGTTGAGGAAGAAATTAGTACCTAAAACCCTAAATATATAAATATAGAACAAAGCAATGCAAAATTAATGCTATGATGCCAATATTATACTTTTCTGAGTCATGTGAAAGAGAGTCTGGGAAACAAAAAGTCTACACAGAAGTGCTTCATTTCCCAAATGAAGAAATGTGTGAATCATTTCTCATCTGATTAACCCATTATCATCATGTTCAGCCATTGATTATTCCCTGTAATAAAGTCAGGAGAGTACTACCATGGCAAGAAGATGAGCTCTGGCTGGATTCACAGTGATCAGGAAGAAGGTAGCATCCCACATCTCAGAAAGCTGCCAGCCCTTTAGCTGGCCAGCCTCTAGAACTTTAGTCAGCCCTTTAGAACCCTTCTCTCCTTGCCTCTGGCCAGGCCTGCCAGCTGAGATAGAGAGGGAAGAATGGGCAGAAAACCTCACTGCTCCCAGCCAGCAATGCCCAGCCCTGGAAGCTTGCAGGAGATGTGCTGTGTGAAGGCAGGAGCTGGGCTGAGTATTTGGATGTCCTCTGCACACATGCAAGGCCATGCTGTATGAACCCCAAGGAATGCACAGCCCACAAGCACAGAAACTCTCACCAGCTCCTTAAAAGGAGCACGAAAGTTTGAGATGCTTAACTGCTGCAAAGGTCATTCACCTTTGTGGAAACTGAGTTACAATTAAGAGTACCACAAAGACTGGCCAAGACTCTCAGAGAGCTGTTAAAAACAGCAAGGATCTCTTGGCCATCTGTTCTACAGCAGGCCAGGCACCCCATTTCTTCATTTGGGAAATGAAGCACTTCTGTGAAGATTTTCAGTTTCCCATTGCTGTTGGGCACATTTTCTTCAGCTCCACCTATGTTGTAATAAATCAGCTGAGACTTCATTTTCTTCATGCAGGGAAAGGCAATTCTTTTTTCACACAACTCGTTTTGTACAGTTTTTACAAATGTCACATGGAACTTTAATTGGTTCAAGGCTTTCTTGCAAATTACTCTATTGGTTAGTAAAAGGTATTTTACTAACTTGTCCATCAAATCTCCCTATTCTTGAATTACTTACATATTTTCTTCACTGATTCTCATGGGACAGATCTTATTGTTTATACAGGTGCATTTGCTTTTCACCCTAGAAATAGATTGTTATGTTAATGAACTCTGATTTTCAAGATGTTTTCACGTGAGAATTTGCAAAGTTCTTAGCTGCACTTAGAAGTGACAGGCCAGCTATTACTTTAGCAGAGCAGGCCTGATTTTATGACACCTGTTTTTTATAATTTTTCTACCTGTCTGTGACACAGCTAAATCACTGCACACAACCTTTAGACACAGTGATACAGGGCTGGAAGCCTTGCATGGGCACAAATTTAGGGCTGGAAGAAAAGACAACACACAAAAATCCAGCTGGCACTTTGCAAAGGCCATAGAAAGGTGAAAAGCACCATCCTTCATCTGGGTCTAAAGAAAAAACAAAAGCATACTAGAAGAATTTTCAAACCCTGGAAGAGAGAACTGGAAAACAAACTGAACTGTGATCTTCTTAAAGTGGAAGTAATGAAATTCCCCATATCTTTGCTTTCCACAGGGGTTGAGCACCTTCTTTTATCTCATAGGATGGAGATTCAGGCCCCATGATCTGTCCACTGTGCAGAAAAACTCAGAACAGAAAAAGTTGTGCCAGACCCTTGTTTAACTGTTCCCATCAATTCAGCTTCCCAGTATTTGCAGACAATACCATTTCAAGGTACAGGGTACCAGAATTCTGTGATTACACATTTTCCTAGCTCTCCCTTGAGCCCACTTACCAGACTGCCTGCCTGTATTTGTGCCTGCTTGTAATTTTCTCTTACCACTGTTTCCCATTAGGATCTTTTCCTCCTTAGCTTAAATCCTGATCATGCAACACATATTGTACAGCATAATTCATGTCCTTGGGGTTCCAGAGACATTATTAGAAGAAGACTTAGCCATCATTTGCTCTTTAGAAATCCACCTGTAGTAACTGATTTTCAAAATAAAGTGAGTGGAGACACTTTGATTTGGAGGATGTTCAACTTAAAAATCCGTGAAAGGAGGCCACAGAGTGGTTTATTTTGTTATAAAATAAGAGAGTGTGCATCACTTTCTGAAAACCCCAAACAAAGTCCCCCAAAAGCATTTGTGACTGCTGAAATCCTTGTCCAATAAATAAGTTACCATCCTCAATACTGAGCAAAGGCTGACAGGGAAAGCAGGACTGCATTAGAGGGAAAACAAACCTTCAGTGGCTGAAGCTGCCAGCAACACATTCCTCCTGGCAGATATCTTCTCCCAGGAGAAGCCCCTGCCACTTTCTGCTGGACTGTTTTTCTTCAGCTGTTTAATCCCTCTGCAGCAAACACATTGCTCCTCCCCTCCCAGCAGCAGACAGACCACAAGGGTTCACAACTGTGATGTGTTTTCAGGTTTCTCCTTCCTTTTGAAAGGACAGGACTTGGGATGAGAAAGACTTGTCAAGTTAATTAGGAACTGAGGAATGTTAGTTTTGAACTCTGCTGTGAAGCAAGCAGATCTGCTAAATTGCATGCACTGGGAGTAGGGGCAAGGTGCTTTTCAGCATTCACCACCCTCAGACAGAGAAGCAAACACGCTACCCGGGATTACCAGCATACTTGTATTAAGTGTTAAAACCCACAGCAGACAGAGTTGATTATGGTTTTTAAATTACTGCTAAAATTATAAGAATACTAGACAAAATGTTTGTAAAAATTGCAATTAACCTTTCCAAGTGATAGATAAAAATTCTGTCTCCGTAATGGCAACAAAAGAGAACTGCAACTGCAAGGTTAAAAAACAGAAAAGAAAAGTAAAAGGTGATCCAAAGGCAAAATGGAAGAGATTACAGTGATGCTCTGAAGAAACATAAGCTTTATCAAATTTTACAAGAAACTGAGAATCTTAATTCCTTTCAGATCATAAAAACCACAACTGGAAGACAGACACCCCCAACAGCAGCAGGCACAAATGTGATATTCCAGCCTCACACCTCTCAGGCTGGTTATTATGACCTTATTAAATGTAGAACAGCCCCCGACTTCAAGGTACCCTATAAAGGCTGTGCTAAACTGACGTTCAACTCAGGAAGAGGGAGAAGAGAGGCACTGGCAGGAGGCTGCTAACATTACAATACTTCCCATCATTTGGAAGACACATCCAACAAGGGAAAGGTTAGATAGCCACAGCCACATTCCCAGATGCTTTGATTCTCACATCCCCCAGTTATCTCAATATGATTTTACTGTAATAAGAAATCTGCACACCTATTGCAGGGAACAGCATAGAAGATGGTATCTTTTTAAAACTGCTATACAAATACTAAGTCTCCAGAAACTTGAATTTTAAATCTGACTAATCATCTTTGTCCCTGCCAACTCACTTAAACACAGTAAGAATTAATAAAAGAACTTAATCAGCCATTACCTGTATGTAACATTCACAAGGACAAATCAAAAAATGAACACATATGAAACAATTTCACAAATTATTCTGAAGGAGAGGCACTGGCTTGCATTCACAATTTAAAGAAGCTATGACATCAGGTTTTGTGTTAGACAACTCCTGCATGGCAGCATAACCTTACAGGACCCAATCTCCCACCTATTCTACAGCCCCCAAAACTACAGAAGTGAAGCTGCCTTCCACTGTACTTACCACTGTGACTTAAACTGTCTTTACTATAAGCAATCACCCAAATCAGTTTTGGCACTTAGGGTTCAGCTGCACTTACTGTTCCCACTTCTAGGATCTAATATTTCTCAAACAGAAAGGTAGAAGTAACCTACTAATCAAAGTGTTGAAAACCTGCACATACACACAAAGCAACCCACAGCCGACTGTTGCAGTTCTATCAGCTTAATGGAGTTGCTTGGGGTGATGAGTTTGGGGAAAAGTATTCAATAACAATACCAGGCATTTTTGAACTACTTTTGGGAGTAACAGTCTTCTAAAATATGTCATCAGCCTCGTGGCAGCAGCTCTGAAGCATCTCATATTGCAAATATCTGACACTGACAGAAGTTTAACAAGCAGGAGAAAAGCTCTCAGGGATAGCTATTCAAACAGAAGTGGCTGCTATATAAGTCTGGTTTATATTGCACTCTAGAAGACCATCAGAAACCTGATTATACATGTCTTATATGAAATTGCAACTTTAGAGATAATAACTGCAAGGGCTGTAGGCAGAGCATAGACAACCTACACTGGCTGCCAAAGTCCAGGCAGTACAAACAAAGCTTTGTAGGGTGTACAAGGCACTCAGTCACTCCCTACAGCCAGAGACCCTCCCAGGGGGTCCTTTAGCCCCTGTGTTCTGACATCTTGCCCAGCCCAGAGGATTTCCACTTCCTGTATCCAGAAGCACTTTCTGCAAGAGTCACTGTGTATCTCCTAAAAACCTCTGATCTCATAGGTCACAGAAGAAGCAAAGTGACATTCCTGAGCTTTACCATGTCACTTGCCTGCCTACAGCTAAATTAGGAGTGCAGCAACAGCAATCTATTTAGAGCCAGTACAGCTTCTTGACAGACCCTGAAGGAGAGACATTTCTTACATCTACATCACTGCTCCCCAAAAAACAGGTTTGCACTGAGGGGCAACTTCATTGGGAAGACTTTGCAGTGCTTCACCAAGTTTGTTTTCACACACAGAGTGAACACACTAACATTAAGAGCACAGCACAAGTGGCTTAGCTCCATCACAGCTGGTTTTCAACAGCTTGGCCAGGTTCATCATTGTATGGCTGGCTGCAGTGAGACCTTCCTGCCTCCTTGAAAAAGAGGAAGTTCACTGTGTGCTCTCTCACCTTGGACTGCAGCATGAGTGGTTTCTGAGTCTCCCCTCTCCCACTAAAAGCATTAAGGGACTCACATTGTCATCTTGTCACATTTTTGAAAGGAGGCTCTTTGCCCCTGCCTGGTTGGAGAAGTGCAAGAAAAGCCTGCCAGGGCCTGCCTGCAACCTCCCTTTGCCTGCTGGGTGGAAGATATCTCTCCAGCCATGGCTGAGCACTAGGAATGAACATCCTGCTGGGACAAGAGGGCACAGTGCCACCAGAAAGCACCTGCTAATGGTACAGAAGAAGGTCAGTTCAGAGCATTGAGCTGGGAAGGCTGGGAGGCTGGACCAAAGGAACAGCATCAATTATAGAGGGATGCCAGAGCTGGGAGTGCCACAGGGAACACTGCCACCAGACACAAAAGCTTCAAACTCCCAAACCTCCAGCCCAAACTGTTGGCTCCATCTTTCCAAGTCAATTCTCTAAATACAGACACTTTTTACACAGGATGCTTAGAAATATTATCATAGTGATTAATGAGAAAACGGGAGCTCATCAAATGCTTTATGTTCGTGTTCTCTCAGACAACTGTGGTACGGATACATTCTAGATACTTGTGGGGACCTCTATCAGGGCTTAATAAACCTTGACGATGCTACTTACATTCTTAAAACAGCTTTCTGAGATATGTGTAATGTGAATGATTATATGATAATGTAGTTATGGCCATCTCTCTCCAAAGGTTATAGTTTTCATGGGTGTGACTTAAAATGCACAAATATTATCTGAAATCTACACAGGTTTCATAAATCCAAAGTGTTTACTGCTAAACATGGAAATAGCTGAAATATTTTGGTTCCTACAGCTTCATTCTTGCTGGGCCTTTCAAGGTTTGTATAAGACTGAGCTATATACCACTGAAAGTCTAACACAACAGCAAGATTCATGCAGGTAATTAGAAAACAGGGTGTTCCAGTGTATTAAACACATTTTGGAGTGTCTGGGCTTTTAGCACTATTTAAGCAAATGCAGACTATGTGCTTGGCAAAGACAGGATTCCAGTGATAAGGACAGAGAACATATGATCTCAGAGAAGGGTGCTCATAGCTCCAAGCTCCATGTCTTGAAAGCTATCCATACCTCATTGAGAAGTCTTACTAATGACTGGAGCGAAAATGAGGTCTAGATTGTGAAAGCAACAGATTTCCTAAAAACAGATATGACCTTGGAGTTTTGTTAGATTTCAAGCCCAGTTGATCCCTCACAGAAATCAGCAAATCTTAAGCCACATCACATTAAGCCATTTAGTTCTTTAGTTCCTGGTCTGACTCAAGACCTGGAGCATTTCATGTCAAAAGAGAGAGGGAGAATAGAAAAAGTGAAAGAATCTGATGCCCCATAAGTCACAATGAAGCCTTGCAGGCAATGCAGGTATGTGGGTAGTGTGGGCCAGACACTGAGCTATCTTTCAATGCCCTTCCTAAGCCTGAAGTCACTCCATCTCCTAGTAGAGTAATATGGGATCCAAGAAAGACAGATCATTCTAAATGGCAGTAATTTAAATCTTCTGCTGCATGCTCCAGGGAAAAGAGAGGAAGGAAAAGGCAAAGGAATCTCTGCAGCTCACATTTAGGCTGTGGAGCTCTGAAGACACAAGAAGCCCAGTTGCCCAAAGCAGCACCAAGGGAATTTTATCCTGTGCAGTGTGAGAGAGCATGCAGAATTTCACATCTTATCCAGTGCCTGATGGTTATGTTTCAAACTACACGGCACCCCTCCAGGCCTGCCAGCTAGTGCTCTCCTTGGTAGAGAGTCCTGCCTGGTGGGATTGGATCTCACATTCTGCCTCCATCGCCCTCTGTCCATGCACCCTGTTGTTACATTTAGCCAGGCACTCGCATTTCAGAGCCTGGTTGCTCAGTGATCTATAAACTGGTGCTCATGCCGAGGAAACCGTGGTGCCAAGAAAATGACTGGAAGCTTTACAGGACAGTGGAAAGCAAAGAGCACTCGGGTGACACTTTCTTCCACAGGGAAGGATGGCATGAGGAAGGTGAGCTGCCCAAAGGTGAGGTTGAAGAGAGCCCCCAGGTCACCCAGGCAAGGCTGAGAAGCAGACACACCTTCAGGAAGCTGCTGCCCCTGCAGACAGCCATCCTGGGCAGGGCAGGGGCTGACAGACGCTCACCAGCTCTCCAGGGAACGCCTTGTATGTGCTGCTGCCAGTTGCTGGGGGATGCTGACATCGTCTGGGACAGAATTAGAAAACCTTGAGCAGAAGGACACAAGTGCTAAGTCAGCCATGTGCTATATGTGGCGCACCAGTTGGTGCCTTCTTTCCCCTTCTTTAGATGCTCATTCCTTTGCCTGCTCCTTCAGCAAGGTTTGACTTCAGCCTACATTGCCCTGTGACTGCTACGTGCCCCTGGCTGCATTCAGGCTAGCAACACCTTACGCAGCACCTAAAGGAGCCAGGAGACAAATCTTCCCTGGAGCCAGTGGAGCCCTTCGTTTGTCCATGCAATCCAATCTTTGTGCCATTATCACTGCCCTGTTTCCCACCACCTGACAATCCCATGGGGCTGCTCCTGGCTGTCTGCTGGTGACACCCCTGAAGTTGGCTTGAGATCTGCACCCATGCTGCACCCTGCTCCCAGACCACCTTCCTGACAGGCTCCTATGACCAGGATCTGTAAAACATGCTGACCAGGAAATTTTTCAGGCTTGACTCTCTTCTACACAAGTTTCTATAGCTTATCAGGATGTTCTGCAGCTCTGAGCATCCTGGATAACAACAGGCTTTGCTATTTCATTGAAAGTGGTTTCCATGCTGTGAGTACTGAAAAGCCAAATCATTAGCAGATTGTGGCATTCACATTCTCTGGACAGAAAGACATAATTCTGTCTCTTAGGAGAAGCACAGAGAGAAGAGAAAACAATCTTTATCTCTGCTCCTTTGCTTTCCCCATGTGGAATGTGGTGTGGAGATTGTTTACCTGCAGTGATGGCTGGGTTGGATTCTGGTGAAGGTGTTTGGGTTCAGTGACCAATGGATCCAGCTGTGGCTCGGGCTCTCAGCAGAGAATCATGAGTTTGAGTTAGATAGGTAAGCAAGAAGTAAGTATGTAGAATAGTATAATATCTCTTTAAATAGTATATTAATGTAATATAGTATAGTTTTAATAAAGCTATCCTTCAGCCTTCTGATCTGGAGCCAGACATCATCATTTCTTCCCTGAATCCAGGGTTCACCGCATTTTTACTATACCAGATTAATTAGTCTGTCCCACACAGCCAGCATTACAACTAAAGCTGAGACCTTCAAGTTTCCTGGAAGTGGATCCCTGGCTTAATACTTAAAGCCAGTGATGAATGTGCAGGAATCAAACCAGACAAGCAGTCCCTCTCTCTCGTGGCAAAAATCACACATTGAAGAGAGCACAAGGAACACTGCAGCATCTTGGTGTGGAAAAATGCACCCAGTATCTATCAGGTCAAGAACTGCTCAAGCACAGTAAATTAGATTATATATCCTTTCCAAATTTGTTGTGAATTATGGTACGTCATATATTCCTGATAACTACCTAAATATGCAGTTCCTTTCTGGACCTTATTAGGTTCTTGGCTTCAAACAGTCTTCCAAAATGTATGATTAAGCTAGTGTTGGAAAAAATATAATTTGCATATATTAATGTTAAATTTCACTGAACCTCCCTCCTTGTTTATGTTCGGTAGACTCCTCCATTAATATCTTTGTATTCACATTGGAAAATGAGACGACTTCTCACTTATGGGCTGAATAAAATATGTGTTTGTACCATGGGACAGCTCCAGACCACTGCAATCTTTCTGAGATTGCTGCCTGCCAAATGGTACATGCACACTTGTAATTTTTCCTGCTGACATTGCAGCCACCCAGCCTTCAGAAGGGGAACACAGCAAATATTTAACAGCAACAGGTGTCAGATCACAGGAAAGAGAAAAACCTTAGCTGAAATTATAGCAAGTAAGTGTGCATGAGACAGGAGAATGTCTCCAGGAAGAGTGGAATATGCTGACTGCACTTAGGTGTTTGTAAATAGTCTATATTCTCACATCTTGTCTGAAAGTAAACTCCCATCAGAGCAACCAACATTTCCCCTGGTGCTTGATCTGGTATACTGCCATGTACTCACTAACAATTCCACTAAACAAATAGGAAGCTAATTGCATTTTCAGGTATTTTAGACAGCAAAAGGCAATAGTCTCAAAGGGAGTTCATTATGAAAGAGAGCAGGAGCAACAGCACTCACCTTTTCTTCCAACAGCTCCAGGGCTTGCAATCCCCTGAAATACAGAACATCCTGTCTTCTACTTCACAATATGCAATAAAGCCATCAGCTCCCTCCTCCTGAAGAAGGGCCTTGTTCCCCCGGCTACAGGAAGCCCAAAACAGGCTCTCCTTTTAAAACTGGACCAGAAAGACAGAGATCTCAGAGCAAACACACAGGGAGTGCAGCCCAGGTATTCCCATTTCCATTCTGGTGCTGCAATTGATACCACCTCTCTATGACTTTAGCCTGACAAAAGGAACATATTCCACTTCAGAAGTGTCAGAATGAATCACTTCAATGATCTGGATGTAAAACACACTTCCCTTATGTTAGTTCAACTAAATCCAGCCTAAATGCACAGAAGTTTTGCATTGGCCAGAATTGTATCCTCATCAATTAAACCAATAAAAACCAGACAAGCCCCAAGCAAACCCCCTGTGTGAGTAGCAGGGCTAAAAGAACATGGCTTCCAACCAACACCTTTCTCACTACTGAATTTTTGAGCCCTTGAGAAAGCTGAAGCTTCATCACTGCTCATTCCCCTCAACATGAGCTCCTCTGTGGGAGAGAAGCATCCATGCACTGCCCAGGAGCTGTGCACCCAAGAAGGCAGATGCCCATGAATTCTCATTCGCAGCTGCTGCTGTTTTCCCTTGAACATGGATCTGAAAAAGTCCTAGCAAGGGAGATCCTGGATTTTGTTCTGGCAATCCTGCTTGCAAAAAGTGGCTGCTAAAAGTGAAAGAGGAGCCTTCCTGCTGCAGCCCCTGGAACTCACAGCTTAGGGTGAGATGGAACAGCACTGCCAGAGAACTGCAAACCTCAGTTCCCATGCAAGATCACAGAATCACAGAATATCCTGAGCTGGAAGGGACCCACAAGATCACTGAGTCCAACTCCTGGCCCTGCACAAAATCACATCCTGTGCCCAAAAGCATTGACCAAACATTTCTTGAGCTCTGTCAGGCTTGGTGCTGTGACCACTACCCTGGGGAGTCTGTTCCAGTGCTTGACCACCCCCTGAATGAAAATCCTTTTCCTAACACCCAACCTAATCCTCTCCTGACACAGCTGCATGCCACAGGGACACATCTCTGCATCACCCGGAATGACTTTGCTCCCTAGGCACATACCTGATGTGTGCCCAGAGATGTCTTGGGACACATTCAAGCTTGCCAGGCAGATAAACCTGTGGTCCCAGCACCAGAGAACTGACTGGATCCAAATCCTTAACCCAGGAACTGAAATAAGGACTTGCTATCCTCCTCCTCCCCCATACCTGTTTTACCTTCTCATCCAATCAATATACAACTCTTTTGGGTCAGGACATCACAAAACCACCTTTAATGGCAGAATGAAGCATATCCAGACACATCTGCATAATTACACAAGCCACAGTTGTGCAAAAAAAACACTAAGCTTGTTCTTCATTCCTGAAACCCTTTCTTCCTTTAAAAAATACATTTGGTGGTGGTTTTCAGGCTTATTTTATTGCAAATCACAGGTTATCATAGAAATTACTAGATCATCACCAAAGAAAGTTCTCACAGATGTAGTGATGCATAAAAAATGGTTTAGATTATTTCCATCCACGTCTGGGATTCATTCTACTGATGGATACACTGAAGTTTGGTTTGTGCAGTATAAAACACCAGAATCACTAGAGAAGCCCCCATCAGGCCCCTTGGGGATGACAGTCCACAGGCTCCTGCTGGTCAGCAGCAGTGCAGAGTCCATGCTAACACTTTCCCAGACAGTTTAGCAGAGTAGGAATCCCTCCATAAAGCATCTTGGAGGCAGCCAGCAGAACTCATACATTAGAGGCTTAAAGGCAGAGAAATATGAAATAAAGTCCTTCCTAGTCTGTGTTCCCTAAAGCAGAGACTGAGCCAAGACTTCAAATTATATCCATCAGTACAGGTTTACTGATTCAAAAGGGATGACTCAACTTCCAACAAGTCCCTTGCTCAAGGTCATGGGCTGTAGCAAAGAAGAGATCTGAGCATGATCCTACAAGAAAGTACACCTTTAGCCACTCTCCATCCCTCTTCTTGGTATACATATTTTTGATAAGTTTACCTAGGAAAGTAAACTTACCAAGAAACCACATGAAAAGGCAAGTGCTTGGATATCCTGCCAGATTTTGTACGTGCAGGCCTTCCAGCTTTTAACTTCTAAGTACAAAACACTCTACCTGTAGTTCATGAGACAGAAACATGGGCCCCATCAAAATCCTTGCACTTACTAGCACAAAACTTCAGGAGTCTGGAGAGTAAACAGGACAGGGGTTGCTAGACAAGGGAGGAACAATCAGTATTCCGGGATTTTTCTGTGCAAAATCTCAATCATATGAACTCAGGGAAATCATCAAGTTTAAATAGTTAGAAGCTCTTTTGCTGCCATGGAGAAAGTCTAGAGAAAACACAAAAGCCACCTTCTCCTGAAAGCTGTGTATCTTAGAGAGCATGGAGAGCAGGGACATCCATCAGGAGACTGAGGGGTAGAAAGATAAACAAGGGACAAGGATGGCAGGTGGATCAGGTGAAAACAGAAGTGCCTCCATTGCCTGATGGCTAGTTTACAATAATAAATACATTACAAAGGGAAACCTTTCAGTGTGGGAAGATAACATCCAGCTGATCTCTGTTCCATTAGAGCACAGCTTAATCCTAGAAGAGGAAAAAGAAGATCAAGGAAAAAGATTAAAGGAAGTAATTTTCAATGTTAAACACAGTCTGAATGTGATGCAAAGGAAAAGTAAGAACAGCTGAAAGACACCCAGGGTCAGGTCAGGGAGAGATGCCTTGGCTGAAGGTACTGCAGTGTTTTCCGTATTTGTCTGCTTTATTTTTAAACACCCAGAGCCTTTGCTTGAGCAACACTTCCTTGAACAAAAAGGAAGCAGAGGAGGAGAGAAGGGCTGTAAGGAGAGAGGCAAATGGAGTTGAAAAAATATGATCTCCCCAGCCATGAAAGTCAAAATTGCTGTTTGAAACTGAATCCTGCTGGAGTACTACACAGGCATGGGGGAAAAGGGGAAGGGAGGGAAGGAAAGAAAGATTTATTACTTAAAGCAGAACTAAAATTCTCATGAGAAAAAGGACCGTTCAATCCATATCCAAATTTCAGATCAACAGCAGATCTGAAACTGGGTTTGTTATATTTCCCTCTCCTTTGCATGCATAAAAAAGACAGGGAGGAGGACTGTGTTTTAAAGGGGGGAAAAAAGTCCCTTGATCTCATGAAGCCCTGAACTCTTATATTCCATTTATAGCTCTAGCTAGAATGACATCCCCCTTGATTATCAGGCTGTCCAATCCAGCTGCATGTGTCAAGACTGTATGAGGCACTAAGTGAAATATATATATGCCCTTACAGGGTTTAGCGCATCGGGTCCACCTCCAGGGTACAGGCTGTAGCTCATTCTGACCACTGCTCCTCTCCCAGGAATCACTTGTAAAGTGGTTTTTGTTTGGGTTGTTTTGGTTTTTTTTTAAACCCTTTTTTAGGGCACTTTTACTTTCCAGTTTAAGCAACACAAAATGGCACCAAAGAAGGACGTAAAGAAACCAGCAGCGGCCGCGGCACCGGCGCCTGCGCCAGCACCAGCACCTGCACCAGCCAAGCCCAAAGAACCTGCCATCGACCTCAAGAGCATCAAGGTAACTGGGTGAGCCTGTGCTGAGGGGGGCACAGGGGCCAGGGGGCAGAGTCCTGCCTGGGAGCTGCACTGAAGCGTGGCGTGAGCTCGGTTCCGGTTTGGGGACTGTGAGGAAATGAATGAGTAACCTCAGCCGATGGATTTGCTCACCTGCCTGAGCTTTTGACCGCTTTAGTAGCTGTAGGGTGTAAGGCATGGTGCATGATTTAACAAAGGAGTGAAGCCTGGGGATGAAAAAAGTATGTTGGAGTGTGGACCTCGGAACTTTTTACCCAATTGGTACCAATCTCACCTGTTTGGTAAAGATAAATTTAAAATAAATGCAATAGAAAAAACCCAAAAAAACCTGAAGTAGGTACATGAGGACAGGAATGGGGTTACTGAAACATGAAATACAATGTTTTCCCATAGCACTGTACAAAACCCCATCTTTTATAGTTTAAAATTATTTTCCAAATTTTTGAACTGCCTGATGACCCTTTGGTCATGTACTTTGAGATCATTATGACTTATCTTTAAAAGAAACAAAACAAAACAGTTTAAAGCAGAGATTTGGCAACTTTGCCCATTTTTTTTTCATTTGCACTGTACAACAAACATTGGTGAGACCACGAGCAAGAAAGCCATGGATGGAAGCATTTCAAGTGATTTCCTCTCATCCTTATATGTTTGCTGAGAATTTATAATTTGCTGCAAATTAAAAGCAACAAAGAGAAGGAGTCTTTTGGAGGTTTCCTTCTGACTGCACTGTCATTTGTTCTCATAATGTCTTTAGATTTTGCATGTCAACCAACATCACTAACTGTTGCCCTGATCCTTTGAAGAAAACTCCTCCATTTTGGGAGATTCTTTACTTAGGAAAGAGGAGAGGGAAGCTAAGCAGTTAGGAGATGAAGACACAGACTAGTTTCTCTGAGTAGGACTATAAATAGTTATTCTGTACCTACCTGGCAAGCTGATTGGTCCCAGGACCAATTTGCTAAATTCTACATAAAGAATCATGCCTATTATGGGTAAAAGAAGGACAAAGACTACTAATAGGACCTATACATGATTAATTGTATTTCAGATACATTAATACATATAGTCCTGAGATGTTAAGCCATTTAGTGAAAATTCTCCAAGTTTACTTTAATTTTCCCAATCTACAGTCAGTATTTTTCTAAAAAAGTATGTGTCTTCTCATAAGATTGAAGCTGAAACCATTGAGAATAGGGGAAAAAAAAGCATTTTGAAATACTTGGAATTTCAAAGAATATATCCAAAACCCACTAGTTTTGAGCATACTGTCTGAAAATTAGATTAGGCCTCACTTTCCACTGGATGATGTGGAACCAAGCTAGATTTCCTGCTAAATAACTTAATATGATTTGATAGCTTTCTACATCCAGTTAATCGGGAAATTAGCCATTGAACCTAGCTAATCAATCTTTATATAAATAAATATTACCAGCTAAAATATGTCAGATTGCACTCTGAGGCATCTTTGCAGTTCACTTCTTTCCTAAAGGAAATAGCAGCAAGAAATATACACTGGTAGAATAGAGAGAACTCTCCAGGTTTTGTCGTATTCAGACTGATTAAAAAAGATACAATTTAGGGTTTTGAAAGATACCAGACAGAATATTTTATTCCAGGGTCCCAACCAGCCACCAGGGGTTGTTACCCCTTTTCCCATTTTGAGAGTTCAGGCAGTGAGGGAAAACAATTTCAGGTTATAAGTAATTTGTCTAGAATATGTGGCAGAGTCAGGAATCAGTTTTCTGAGTCTTAGCCCAGTCCCTCAATTATTTCTCAGTCCTTCCATTCAATCACCAAAGTCTCAGCATGATAAAAGTTACAGCACCATTTCCAGCAAAACTTTGGAGGCAGGGAGCACCTAAGGTTTTGTCTGGGACTCACTGAACAATCCTGACCCAGGGCTCTTTGTAGTGATTTACCAGACACAGAGACAAAACCCACATCACTTTAAACAAGGGGATCCACTGGGCTGTGCTTCACTCCTCAGAGAATTAGGGAATTAGCAGCTATGCCGGAGTTTGGCACTCTAGAGAGGTGACTGGGAACGCCAGGCTACACTGCCACGATGATTTAGGGAGCCACACAGCAGGAAAACACACAGAAAGCCCCTTATTACAGCTGGAGAGGGTAAAGGGGAGAGGTGCCCAACCAGGGCTTACAGCAGCCCAATAAGCCACAATTGGCTGTGCACTTCATTCTTAGTTGGCTTCAGAAGTCATGAGAGTCTCCAAAAACAAACATGGTGGTTTTACAAACATGAGTAGTGATTCTCTTGGTGGTAACCTCCCTACTCAGATGCTCTTCTTGGCCCATCTTCAGGGAATCTGATTTTCTGGACTTTTTGGAGGATGCATTTTGCAACTTGGGTGCTTTTTCCCCTCCTTCCTTGAGAGAACTCGAGTTGGGTTTGTCTATCACCATCAGAAGCTGTGATAAAGTTGTGACAGACCATTGACTCTTCCCTGTTGATCTCTTGAAGTTAACCAAATTAGAGCAAATATTTGGTGATTTGCTAGTGCAAACAGCAGCTATTATGTTCTATTTTTCAGCAACATCTACTGACTATAAAACTAAGTAACAGGAATACCCAGCTGGTAGATTCACATCTCTAAACTCAGCCCTTTCAGCTCACCTTGGGCTACAGTATAACAACCATAGGAAGAGAGTGAAGGCAGGGATGAAGAATTTGCTTTTTAATGAGAATCTGAAGACTTAACTTCCCTCTACACAGGCAACAGCATAAAAACATCAATCTTTGCACAAGCCCTTCCAGACCAAATGTATATTTCCAATTTTCCTTATTACTAACATGTCTTGGATTTGCATAGGCACAAAAGTTAAAGATTAAATAATAAATGAGAAGAGAACAGGGCAGTGGAAGCAGCTGAGAGCCATCACTAAGAAGCAGCCATGATTAAAATCAAAATGACCATATAGATAATTTTTCTTAATAGACTCCCAAGAATTCTGCAATTAAAACTGTGGCCCAGTACACTCCTAAAAACACAGCTTATGTGTTTTATCAACCTTCTTCTCCCACACAAGCCTGAGTGAGAAGAAATGTTTAACTCATGAAAAGCACTACTGTGGGTCTATTTCTGCAAGAACTGGGATGAAACATGAATGATGCAGATGTCTCATGCTTGGTTTTGCAACTAAAACAGTGGGAAATGGATTAATTTCCCATTGCACAAATCTGTATAACTTAGTCCCTATAACCAACAAGAAAAGTATGTTGGTTTTCTGGTTGAAGTCTAAGGGTCCTTTCCATCACATGTAACCAACCCTTGGACAGAGGCTAGGCTCATAAAATCAACTAGGATGTTTTGGGATGCAAATGCTGAAGATGCTGAGAGCAGTGCTTCACAGGCTTCCACTCTGCAGATGGTGATCTGAATGCCTAGTGCCCTGATCTACTGTCACACTAGGTCCTTCAAGGATACAGCTGAGTATCTTCTCTTGAGTAGAGACAGAGACTGGGCAAGTGTCCACCCTGGAAGTGAGGTTCAGGGGTACACAAGGGTTCCTCAACCTGCATTTTCAAGACTGAAATCCCAGGACATCAATTATGCCATGCCCAACTGCAGATCAGCCAACCAAATGTTTAGGGGGGAAAAAAAGCAATTAAAAGCTACCAACTAGTAAAGACTTGCTAAAATCTTGTGTAACTGTGTGATGCATGATGATGATGATGCCTGTTGCATGGAAGCAAGCCTGTGATTGTTTTTAACTGCAGAGCTCTTAAGGCAGTAAAAAGTGTTTCTGCAAGCAACCTTATTTCTCGTTACATTCACTACTTGAGTAGGTCATCTCCGAAGAGATATTGCTTTGGATACAACCAGAGAGAGATAAACTCACTAAAATGCACTGACAGAAAGCTCCTGGGCTAGAGGGCAAGCAGCACTGCAAATGTCAGCTGAAGCACTTGGAGAGCTGTTGTGCTGCAGACAAACTTCACATGAAGCCATGGAGTGAGAGCTGGAATGTCAACAGTGGCTTTGCTCAGAAGTGCTAAGGGCTTTCTTAGGAAACAGCAGTTTTTTACTTGAAACTTTTGACTCAGGTCTTCAAATTATGCCTGATCTATCTCCAGCTATGACTCCAGAAGGATTCCCTAGGACAGGTGATCTGTTGGACAAAGTCACCAGTCCCAAGCGTCCTTACAGGTAGGAAGGGGACAAATGTCAAAATGAATTCCTTGTTAAGAGATGTAAAGGTGCCTCTCTGATGTCATCCAGACCAGCTACTGCTTTGACCCAGCACCATCCAGGCTCCAGCCCAGAACAGCCCCAGGCTCTGTGAACCTCATCACTGACACATCCCAGCCCACGCTGCTGACAAACCCAGGACAGGCAAGGCAGGGCATAAAGGTGTCCCAGGACAGGCCACTTGGACAAGGACTGCTGCACACCCCCTAGGGACACTGTCAGAAACACCACACAAACCCTGCAGCTTACTTTTGTTTACAAAGTTTTCAGAAGAACTTTGCCTTCCTAAACTGCTGCTAAGCAAGGAGTCCATCAAAAGTAGAGACTACCCACATATATTAGTAGACACTTTTCCTTAATGTTGCTAACTTGAAAAATTGTTTGAAAAATAATGGGTTTTTTTTCTTTAAACAAGATCCATTCTTAGTAATTCACAGCTTTAGCAGCATTTAGAAAAGAATACCTATAGCCTTTGGAGTCTCTGGTGAATGGCAGACTTTGGAAAAAACAGTGGAAACCAAATTACACAAAATGTAACATTTTAAGAGCTCACAGGGTAACTCCAAGTGTTAACAGGAGTTATGTGACAGAGCCTTAGTCCCATCAAAACAACCCTACAATATTTCTAAAATACTGTTTTGAGCCCCCTTCGAGCACAGACATTGTAAAAGACAGTAACAGGATACTTGAGTTAATCTTACATAAGGCAAGAAGAAGACAAATTTAGCCAATGACAAGCAGAGAAAGAAGTTGTCTGTAAGGAGATCTGAAACAAGCAACCTGGAAATTTGCCCTTGTTTCACTAAGACTTTATTACATCTTATACCCACTGCCAAGAAGCACTTTCAGCTGGCTGGTTTACCACAGAGCACTTAAATGTCAAGTAGCAAGGGTTTCAATTACGTTAATACTCTAACGGTGCCACTGGGAGGCATTTTAAAACAAGAAATCTCTCCAAAAGCAGGGCTCCAGAACCTCACATCTTGTGTGTCCCCTTGATTATACACATTCCAGCACAAAAGCAATTAGAAAGGAGACATGTTTACAAATGAGCACAGCTGAAGGCACTTTCCCCCCTGAAGCTAAATAAATGTGTTGAAAAGGATGTGATCAGGAGTACAGCTAGAGCACATGTCACACCCAGACATTTCAAAAGGGCACATTAGTTAAACGTCAAGGCTCATCCAAAAGTTTTTGCACAGCTGCAAAGTAACTGTGACGTTTTAAAAATCTATAAACTGGAAAGTTACACAAAATGCTTAGGAAAAAGGTCAAATTAATCTGCAGTGAAGTCATTTAAACTCAGAGATATTTCTGAAGTATTCTTTCAAACCTCATAGTGTCTCACACATGCAATTTTCTCTCCTGTATTAATGGAGCTTGTTATTATTCCTTCTTCAATTGTGTTTCTAGGCAGCTCTGTTCTCAAAACAGACCTCAGTTTCTCAAGAGCTCTTCTTCTTCTAATGTTTTTCTGCCTCATACAGCAAGAAGCTAAATCCATCAGGCTGTTAATTCTTACTTAATTGAGAAGCAGCCTCTCTAAAACCTGTGTCATTGATTGCATAAATTGTGGAACTGAGGTGAGGGATAGGAAAAGGACAACCTGCTTTTCAGAGGGGTTTGGAAGCTGTGTAATCCTGCACTCAGTGATGTCTACTAGAGAATATGTGCAGCTGTATTAATCAAGGAGCAGACATTAATAGTGAGCAGGTATCATATAAACTACTGAAGGCACAATACTATCTTAACTTCATTTAAAAAAAAGTTTAAAAACCCCTCCATCCTGAATAGAAGGCTAAATATACAATGAGTATCCTAGGAGAATCTCAATTTTTCTCCTCTCTGATTTTCCAAGATATCCAATATGTCTTAATCTCTTTTAAAGAGACAGATATTTCATTTAAATAGCTCGTAATTCTCAAATAAACTTCTAAGATTATTCACTTCTTGTCATTAATCCAAAAGGTAATAAACAAATGGAGCAACTCAATGCTTTAACTCCCAGCAGCACCTTCTCCCAGGGCTTTTCATCCTGTCCAGACCCTTCCTGAGTTACAGTGAGCACAAGGCAGCTGCCCCTCAGCACAGCTGTGCTCAGTCCCTGTGCCCACCAGCCTAAAGAGGTGAGCAGAGCATCCCACTGCAAAGCCTGAGGCCCTAAGACACATAAATCAATGACTTGTGGGAAATTAGAAACTTTGTTAATAATTTGGAATTTTTTGTGGATTGGGCCTCCATTTAGCTGGTGAAAAAGAGTTGCATACAACCCCATCAGCTTCACCCTTTAACTGGGACCTGTTCAAAATACCTCTGGCAACATAAGTACTAGGAAGTAGTCACAGATAATGCAAGGAACAAAACAAACAAACAAACAAAAAAAAACCTCAAAACACACCACCTTTTTCTTTGGCACAGATAGCCTTCTGGATAACTCTGCCCATAAATAAGGGCTATATGAAGTTAGAGAAATCCAAGTCATTCTGGTCTTTCCCAAGTGTTGCCATTGCTTCAACCTTTCACTCTTTTTGCTAGGGGTGGTACATTCAGTTTTCGTTAAAAACTCCCTGAAATATCAAAATCATTCCTAAAGCCTCAAGACTCAGTGTCCTCTGACAGAGGACACTGCCAGGATCAGAACAAAGACCAAAAAACAAAGTTCACTGCAAAATAGCTTTTGACCCTTTTGAATTTTCTGAAAGCCCCTTTTAGAATTGGAAATCTCACCTTTAATTTCTTTTAAAGGAGTATTTGAAATATTTTTCATCTAGGCCTTTTTGTAGCTGCTCTTACTGAAAGCAAGTACACTTTAACCCCCCAACAGACCTATTGTCTTAGAGTAGGGTGATTCTTTATTTAAGTGAATGCAACATGCCCATGCTAGAATATTCCTCCCCAGTAAAACTTCTGTCTAGAGAGATTTTATTCTAGGATCAGTACTAAAATGAAGGGCTGATACAGTGCACTAATTTTTCCTCATCTGAACTCTGAGCCAAACTCTCATATGGTCAAAAGACAATCAGCTTATGTGTAGAGCCTCTCAGCTGGTAATATTTGATAGCCCATTTAAGCCAGATGACTAATCCAGGTATATATGTTTTCTATGCCTAAAACAAATTCACTCCGATTATTTTCTGCTTGGCAACTTTTGAAATGAGTTTTGTTGTAGCCAAACACAGAGCCTACCTGTTCAAGGAAAGGAGTCTAGGTTTTCCCTAAAACAAGAACAAAAAAACCAAAACAAAACCAAAAATAACACCCAAAATGAAACAAATAAAAAAATTCAAATCTGTTTTCAGGAGAACATTTCCTAGTTGCCAGCACTGGAGAACAAGATGCTGAAGGCAGAAAGAAAATTCCACAAAAAGCAACATACTGCATTGACTCAGACACCATTTTCAGCTCTGCCAAAGTCTTTTAAAAGTTCCTCTTTTAATGCATGGGGACTGATGGCCAAGATCTTGAGGAGTTTTCTCACTTGCCTGAATTCCAGCCCCAGCCAGTGTAAATCAGGAACTCTGAACTCTGCTAAATCCATGTCAGCAAACCAAGGGCAAAATTATCACCCCCTCTCTATGCAGACACACCTGATTGTGGCTACACCACCCTGTTCCCACAGGCTAATAGATTATAAATAGTAAAAAACACCAAAACCCAGCAACAGACCTACCAAAAGCAAAGAATTGTCTGTAGCACTTTTTCATACTCCATATTGCCAGATATTTCTAAAAATTTGCAAATAATTTATTTGAACAGAGTATTTTCCAGCTAAAATGGCAAGCTCAGAAAAATCCTTGCAGTTGCATTTTTATTTTTTTGAATAGGAGGTATGATGTTAGTATCTCAAATTTGCTTATTTTGATTGCTCAGTTTAGAAACAACAGTAAAATAATCTGATTTAATTAGATTATCTCATTCAGAGTATTCAGCATACTGAAAAGACACAATCATAAAGGTTATGCTTCTCTTCAGGGTAACTAAGCAAGCTACAGGAGAAGGTTTTTCTCACTAATCACATTTCATCATTAGAAAACCAGGAGCAGTGACTGCTTAGCAGAGGCAACCAATCGAAATTAAAAGGGGGGATTTGAGTTCATAACTGGGAGTCTGTTGTTGTCACACAACTATTCCCACCCTGGCTTCATGACACTCTTGATCTGGTTGAGGCAATAGGGAGTGGAAGAAGCTTGGAGCAAAGTTTTCCAATCCTTTTACATGTCATAACATCATTCAGATATTTGACTTCATCTTGGGGGATGCTACATGGTGGGCCTTGGTCTTTGCTGCTAAAGAAGTTGCAGCCTGTACCTCCTGCTCCATGTCTGTAGGCCCACCCTGCCCACCCTGCAACCCAGGAAGCAAGTACCCTTTCCCCATTGGGAACAGTTATCCTTCAAGCTCACGAAGGCTTTTGGGATCCTTAGCTTCTATCACAGCTTCTCCTTTGCCTCACCTCACAAACACCTGAGCAGCACCACTTCTGCACACACCTGTGAGTTCTAAACCCAGCACCCTGGTGCCCTGCCTAACCCAAGCCTCAGAGGAAAAGTATCCTAGAGATCCCAGGCTACTATAAATACAGATTTCCCACTGCCCTGCAGGGTGCATTTACAAGCCAGCCACTAACTTAATACAATTGGCTCCAAACTACACAGATGATTTTTCCCTTTAAAATGTTAAAAATTTGGAAAACATGTTCAGAGTGTGCAGAGGAAGAGCTTCACAGCAGGATACCACCTCTGTTGACAGATAACTTCTCTGCTCATTGTCAAAAACTGGATCCCCCTGAGCAGACAGGCAGCACTACTACTCATCTAATGTTGGGCACTGGATTATCCATGTAAGGGGTTGAGCAAAGCCCAGCAAAGATATGAGGACCATTCAGGTGCATCTCACACACCCTGCAAGCCACGTGTGGAGCCAGCCAGCTCCTCACCCTCCCTGCTCCTTGCTCACTGACTCTACAGCTCATCAGAGAAATAGAATCCTTCCCTATAAGGAAGTCTTGGTAGGTCCGGACAAGGAATATCTCCTCCTGATGGTATGGACCCAGAAAGTGCTGACATGAATCAAACCTATTGCTTGTCACTCCCTGCCCCTCTCCAGCCCCCTAAAAATAGCCATCATAAGATGTCTATCAAGACATGGAGCCTCTTGTCACTTTGCCCTAAGAAAGCTAAAGAACTCGCCAAGGGGAGGGACCTCTTCCTTCTGACACCTAATCCAGGCAATGCCGTCAGCACTACCGGATAAATAAGGGGAAGAAAGGCAAGGAAAGCAGGACCACTCTCAAGACCTCTCAGCTAATCTTTCCTGCCTGTCTGCTGCTCTGCATTTCCAACTCAACCATGGTGGGTGCACTGGAAAGCTAATAGTTAGCAGCAAGCCAGTGTATTTTACATAAGAAAATAGGGCTTCTTGCCCATGTTAAGTCTTGGGGGGTGGGGGAAGGATCTTCCAGGAGACAGTTTAGGTTTGCTTGGTTTTCCTGTTAAAATCTAAAGGATTATGCAAGGTTTTCCAGTTAGCCTCCAGTTCTGAACCTGGTAACAGTAGTGGTGCAGCTCCCACAGCTTCTGACAGAAGGGTTACAATTTCCTAAGCTTTTTTTAATCAAATGCAGCCAGCTAAAGGAAAAATCTTATTTTTATATAAGCAAATGCAACCATCTAAAGTGGCGAGGGAAAAATTGTATTTTTATATAAGCAAATATCATATATTAGTACTTTATGAAACAACATGCAATCAAAAACTCATTTGAGACATAAACGTTAAGGGAATAATTTCATTTCTTTGTTAATGAAAAAAAGCTGCTTGTTTAGAAACATTATCTCAAATTGTATAACTAAAATAGATCTATGCTAAAACAGTAAATGGACCTGATGGGATCTAATTAGGGTTTTTTAGTTAAGAGACTTTCTATTTTTGTTGCTTCTTGAGCTCTGTTTTTCCCTGGGATGTAGATTTTAATGAAAACTTTAAGAATAGACTTGCTGGTGCATTTTTACACAGGAAGTTTCTAGATTAGGTTGCTATGGCCTAACTACATTAGGCGAGACAGAAGTGAAAGCACTCAGGTATTTTGTGCTATTTACTTTCTCTCAGTGCATTTTCAGCAGTACTAGTTCTCCTTTTTCTCTCTCTTTTTCTCTCCATCTGCAGTCCTTCTCTGCTGATGAAATCAATGGTAAGTGAAATCAAAGTTAAATTTTAACAGGGGGCAGGAGGGGGAACAAATTGGCTACCAAATGCTAAATATTCACTAGCCTTAACAGCTCTTTTGCTATCTGCATTACTTCTGCACATTCGACAGGCCACTTTTTTTCTCTTCTGGAAGATGACTCATGGATTGAGCTTTAGAAAACACACAGGTTCTCCCCCAGCCCCCCTTCCTAAGCTTTTTTTTGTGATTGATTTCCTTCCAACAGATCGAGTTCTCCAAGGAGCAACAGGATGGTAAGTTACAAGAGAGCTGATGCTTTTTACATGTGTGTGGGGTCAAAAAGAGTTACAAGCTCAGAAATTACCTTTTATAAAACAATGAGCTAAGACTTCATCTGATGTAAATCATCTTGCCTTCAGAGCAGTGATGTCTTAGGCTGAACAAGAAGGTGGCTGTAGATCTACGTGTAATTTACCTGGATGTTTGTTGACACGCTATCTGAATTGAGAAGTTTATACCATGGTACAAAGAGGAAATACACTGTCTCTACCTACTGAACATTCTTCACTTGTGCTCCTGTTCTGGCTCTTCACAAGGATGCCGAAAATAAATCTTGGACTTGACAGTCCCAGGGGAAATAGGCAGAAGGAGGACAACAGAAGGAGGAAGTGGGCTGAAAATTAACCTAGCTCCAGTAACTTTGCAATCTCACATGAACAGAAGATGCAAGAGTTCTATATGTCACTTTTGTCAGGAGGTGTTCAGGAAGGGGAGAAAAAAAGGCTGTTTTACTGTAAAAATATTCTTAAAGCGTGGAAATAGCAAATAAGTGACTTGTGTAAACTGCTGCTTACACAATAGTGTGGATATGCTGCAAATCTTGAGCATCTTGCTGTATTCTTTCATTCATAAGCAACTTAGAGCTTCCAAATTTTTTGTTTCAATCTTCTAGAAAGAGATGAAAAATTTGGCATGAACAATAGTTCTCACTGAAGCTCTGGAAATCTAATTTTAAGTGTTTAAAATAGCCTAAGAGATGCATGTTTTAAAATGTAAAAAAATCAGTAGCACATACAGTAGACTGAAGAAAGTGTTTAGAAAGGAAAATACAAGGATTTCCTAGAAATTCAGAGGGAGTTTAATATCTAGAAACAGGTCTTGAGAAAGCCCTAAATTTTGTGAAATGAGCCTGCTCTTGGTAACACCATCAAAGCAATAAGGAGAAGTACAGTTCAGCAAGTGAGATTGGTAACAATTCTCTTCTTGCAGTCCAGACTCTCTTGGTCACAAAAGAAGTCATCTGCACTCTTCCTTACTTCTTAATTCTGAAAATTTTACAAAAAGATTGGGTGGGTTTGTGGAAAAATGTCCTCAATTCAAAGCTGCTGGCAATATTTTGAAAGCAAGACATTTCTTTCAGCTTCCCTATGTATTTCAGATCATCCAGCTGCTGTAACTTTACAATGGCTGAACCAAGCAGCAGAGCAAATAGAAACTGCTTGAGAGAGGGAACATTTTCCAGGAGCAGATATGCCCACCCTCAGTAACTACTTCTATCTGCACAGGCTGATGCACCAGCAGCTGGGTAGTACCATCCTCAGAGAGGCTTTAAAAATGCTTGCTCCAGCAGAGGTGTAAACTAGGACTGGCCCTTAAAATTGTTTTTTAAAAATTAAAAAAAAAAACCTGAAAACTAAAATCCCACAGCAAAGATATATAGCAGTAAAATGCATGCCTGAGAGACAAAAATCAATCAGTCCTTTTTTCCAAGCTAGGGAACTGTGTTCAGAATCCAGTGAACATAAAACTTCATGGGATTTACAAAATGAAGAAACTCTCCTGATGGCTTTGCTATTAGCACACTGGCATTGTTTTATACCTCACTGCAGCTAAATGTCATTGATTTAGCAGATGAAAGATCAGATCATATGGTATAAATCACTACAGCTCCATCCATCTCAGCTGCTGGAGCTGATATCAGGAAGCTCTGCACTGGTCCAGAAGGCCATAATTCCATACCCTGCAATAAAAGCAGGAAGGAAAGGGAGGTAGCAGCAAAGGGCTATAGGTGTCTCACATGAGACAGTAAGAGGATTAGTTTCAGATGTATTAGATTACAGCCTAGCAGGCTGACACTGTGTATCAGCACTTTTACTGGGTGCCAGCAACAACTCCAAGGTGGTACAAGGAAAACTAAACCAAAACCATAAATACCTCTGCATCACGTCCCCAACACAAGATGAATGAAGACACAATCTGAAATGTGGCTTCTTACTCCTAAACCTGCCCCAAGGCAGAATGAACATTACACAGCCTGTGGAACACAAAGCCTGTGCGGCTGCTGGATGAAAATCACTGCCAAGGAAAAGACATTTTACTTGATTTACTGGGAGCTAAAGCACAGCATCATCAGACACTGCAATGCAGAAGAGATCAAGAGTAGAAACCAAGGTGGTTGTGGCATATAGGGCTCAAATATAGCTTTTTAGCCACATATTTGACCTTTGTCCTCTCCTCTTTTTTTAAAGACACATTTCTTTATTCAAATTCTCTAAAAAGCCAAAAAATGGAGTAATATGATTGACATGGAACTTCACAACAGAAGATGAAGTCTGGTAATGCAATGAATGCAACTATCTGTGCTGATTTTTGTAGGAGAAATGCCTGTACCTGAAGGCCTTATCCAACAAGGGGAAATAAGTGAACACTGATCGCTTGGCAGCACTGAAAGAAGTGAAGTCACAAAGTGAACACACTGGAAATGCACAGGAAAAAGCACCACACAAGTACTTCCACTGGAAACGTGGAATATTCATGCATCTGTAAGAAGCAGGGACAAACTACAAAGAATAGGAAAAAAAGAGGGAACAAGCATATTTGGAAATCACATTGTAAGGCAATTTTAAGAGAAAACAACAGTAAAAGCATTTGAAATCCACTTCAAGTTTCCTATTAGCACTGTGTAATTCAGATGCTGGGATTGCAGGCAGAACCCAATGAAGCAGGCAAAGGTTTTGCACTGCTAAGCACTCGACAGTCACAGTTCTCTGGAAAGATAGGGTGGAGTGGATAACAACATTTTTACCATCTGCTGCTACATCATGTGAAGGAACTTGCTCTTGAATGACAGTGTTGGTAGAGAACTTATCTTTCCCTGTGCTTGAAATAACTACAGGGCCAATCAAAAAGCTATTGATGGCTATTAGAGCCAGGAAAGATATGAAAGGTAGATATAAAAGTTTAAAAATAGTGAAACCGAAATGTCAGAGGGGAGGAGTTTTTCTTGGGACTATGGGCCAAAGATTCCCCTGGCTAACTCCCCTGGAGTCAGTGGAACAGTGCCAGGAGACAACAGGCTCACATCTTTGTCAATAGGGAGCTGCCTGGCTCAATGTTGCTCTTCTCTTGCAGACTTCAAGGAGGCCTTCCTCCTCTTTGACAGGACTGGTGATGCCAAGATCACCCTCAGCCAGGTTGGCGATATCATCCGGGCACTGGGGCAGAACCCAACAAATGCAGAGGTCAACAAAATTCTGGGAAACCCCAGCAAAGAGGGTAAGTGCCCTACAGTCTTTTGGGCTGTTGCTGACATTGGGGAACAGCAATTAGGCAACACCAATAGTCACAGCAGGAGAGAGGGGAGCTTTTGCTCTGATGGGGAGCAAGGGGTACTATACAACAATACATGGTATTTCCCTCCCTCCTTTGGGAGAGAATGATGCCAATGGGGAATAGAGGAAAACCTTCTGCTTAAGACATAGAGAATTCTCTGTAGGGACCGTTTTGGTGTCAACTCAGTGTAGGTATAACACACACTCATTGTTGCTCACAGTCCATTAGGGTTCCAGCCTTTGCTTGGAGAGCTGTGAGTCCATTTCTAACAACTGATACTCAGCTCTTCAGGTCCTTCCACTGCAAGGACTTCTTGCAGTGGAGCCAAGCCAACACATGCCCTGGGACTGGAAACCTACCTGTATATTTCAGCTGACTGGAATGGTCTTCCCAAAGTTCCTATAAACCTGGGCACACTGAAGCATATATTGGTCATTTATTACTGCAGCCATTTTTTATTTCTTTTTCCTCCCTTTGAGAGATAAAAAAAAAGGTAACTATAAAAAAGGTAACTAAAAAACTATAGTCCCCTCATTTTAACAAGGACCGAGAAGCAGGTCCCTGATTTCAGTCATGCAGAACCATATTAATACAGGCTAAATTATATTCACAATGCCTGGTAAAGACAACTCTGAGGAACAATTCAGAAAGCTTTGGTACCAGCAGTAAGCATTGAGGACTAACACAGAGGGGAAATCATACCAGGACTTTCAGTGATTCCAGCAATAACTGACAAGGACTTTGATACAGCTGCATAGTAAAATAGGTTTTTTAAAAACTGTATAATGAAAAATATCTTTCCATCTATTATATTTTATAGCTGCTCAGATGAAGGCTGGCAATGGAAAGATCTAGAAGGGAAGAAGAAAGAATAAAAAAAGATAATTTTATTTAGCACCCTTGCTAAAAAAAAAAAAAAAAAAAAAAAAAAAAAAACCCAAAACAACCCAAAACAAGAGAAACAAGAGACACCTGGGGAAGTGGGGAAGTTCTCACTGAGGGCTACAAGTTTTGGTTCATGAGAGGAAAGGGGTTAGATGGACTAAGCTTGGGAGGTCTTAAACCTCCATTGTGGACATGCCCAAATTTACTATTGGAAACTCCCAACAATGTACTTTCCTAGTTTTACTTAGTTTATTCTTTTGCTAATAACCTCTGTCACCACATCAAAGAGACCCTGAAGAGATCAGTAATATGTGAGCAACCTCAGCATCTTGTCTAAGTCACCTCATCCCACTCTGGTTACCTTTTCTCCATTGCTCAGGGTCAAGACTTTTGTTTGACTGTATTCTGCAGTTCCCTCACTCCCCAAATATTTTCAAATGTTAACTCCTACAGCAAATTTCATTTCTGAAAGAAAAATATAGCATGCACACAAGCATACAAAGCTATGTGAGAAGGATCCTGGACGTGAAAAATCAGATGCATGTAAAAACTAATTAATAGGATAAGAGAATCCAAATTCTGCAAAGGAACTGTCAATTTCGGAGGCAAAGACTAGAGTAAAGGCTACAAAGAGCTGTGAAAAGGAGAGCTTTCCCACATTTGAGGGCAAATATGCCTAAGTAATACACATATAAACACCTAGCATGTAACAACTGGTGTTTTTTCCCAGAGATGAATGCCAAGAAGATTACTTTTGAAGAGTTCCTGCCCATGCTGCAAGCAGCTGCCAACAACAAGGAACAGGGCACCTTTGAAGACTTCGTTGAAGGTCTGCGTGTCTTTGACAAGGAAGGCAATGGCACAGTCATGGGTGCTGAGCTCCGCCATGTGCTGGCTACTCTGGGTAAGAGATCATCCTCTCTGCAAGCACTTTGAAAAATGCTGCTGTTTGGAGGCATGAGAGAGGAAGCAAAGGTAGTCCAAACAGTTTGAAGAGACAGGAGGCTACCAAGTCAGACAAGACTCTGGGTTTCCTGACTAGAATGCACAAAGAAAGCAAATAGAGCTTTGGGGTTCCTACTAAAAACTAAGGAAAAGGCTAGGCTTATGATATCTAAACTCAGATATCTTAACATCTTAAGAGTGACTGTTATTTGATGAATAGAGAGAAAAGTCTGTACATCTCAGTGACATAACACAAATGGACAAATTAGAGGATTTGCTGTATAGAAATTTCTTTACTCTGTAGGAATGACTAGAATCCCTATGCATATGTCTCTGTCTTCTAGAGAAAGTTAAAATTAATTAAGCTCATGTCATATATAGGCATTTTCACTAAGTCAGAAAATAAGAAAAGCCTTTGGAAAAGCTGTTTCAGCCTCAGTTCTGTATGGAAGAATGAAACAAGTTCTCTCCACTCTCAGGTGAGAAGATGACAGAAGAAGAAGTAGACGAGCTCATGAAAGGGCAGGAGGACTCAAATGGCTGCATCAACTACGAGGGTAGGTGCAAGAGTTCAACATCCATCCTGCATTTCTCCTTTCTCTTACAGTTTCATTACAGTGGACTTTTAGCTTTTCAGGCAAATCAGACAAAGCTCCAGCTGAGTTAGGTAAAGGACTTATGTGTGAAAACAACTGTGGCAACATGCTCATCCTGCAGTCACACCATGCAAAAGACCCCATTCAGCCACAGCAGAGGAGGCTGTTTTGGTCAACACCAAATCTCTAGACTGACTTTCTGTAGAACTGTTGCAGTGATTGTATCCAATAGCTACTGTCTTATCACATTTAAGCAAGAAGAGAACTTGATTTGTACAACAATAAACACTTAAAACTTTCTATCACCGTATCAGATCAAATCTGACCAGGTACATATTTTTAATGCTATTAGTTCACAAACAGCTGTTAATTTTAGAGTTATTTCCTAAGGTAACATTTTCTGCTCCCTCTAACTAGCATATCTGTATTTTTCCACAGCATTTGTAAAGCACATCCTGTCAGTCTAAGAGGAATTCTCCAGGTACCAAATGGTATGTTCTTATTTGTACCCTTAACTTCATCTGCTTGCTATCCATAAAGGCTTCTACAGACCCATGGCCAACAGAGGCTACAAAACCATGACACCAACATTTCCCCAGCAATATGAAAAGAATAAAATGAGACTGTTGTCCAAAAGCAAAGATAGCAGGAGTGCAGGTTTCTTGCTCTTGTTCACAGCCCTGTAACTCCTCGGTGTTTAGTAGATTTTTCAAACACAATGCAAATTGACAACCTGAGAAATTTACCCTATGAGAACAATTGACTTTTTTTTTTTAATGGAAATTAAAGCAACACCTTCAAATCATTTGTAGATTTCTGTTAAGACAGAGCGGCCTGAATACTCACATGAGCTACTGAGAATCAAATAATCTTCAAACAAAATAATCATCTGAAGAAGAATATTTTCACAGAAGAATATTGATCAATAGCCAAAAGAGTTCTTTAAAAGTATCTAATTATTTAGCAGTTCTCCTACGAGAGGTGAAAATAAAAACAACAACCCCTCCCTCCACTCCCCTAGCCTTTACATCCTACTATTTTGTCCAGAGGATGGAAAAAAAATCCCCAAAAAACATCACAAAAAACAAACCCCAAAACAGCAGCTGTCTTTAAAATGCAAACAAACTTTTGTGGGCTTATGTGAACTGTCAGTTCTTCTATCCAAGGAAATACACATTCCCAACTGTATGAAACAAACACTTCAAAACAGAAATCAAGGGCTCAGCTTGTCGTTTTGCAATTGTTTCCTCAGCCAACATTGACTTCAAATACAACTCTCCCATTCCTTCCCAGAACAAGCCAAAATTAGAAAGACCAGATGGCACTCAAGATTTGCCTGAAATTCTTGCTCAGTCTGTCACCATCAACATGGAAACTGCATAGAACTGGATGATATGACTCCAACCCCACCATTTTTTTACCAGCACATCTATGGGCACCACCTTTGGTCACTACACGTTCACTGAAAAAACCTGAGCTTTTACTAAAGCAAACTACATGGAATAAACTTTACCATCCAGGGTCTATCCACCCTAAGCATCTCTTTCCATGTTATTTGCATGGAAACAATGTAATTTATTGGAAAAATAAAGCATCCATAAATCCTGGTGGTCACTTTGAGCCTATGAAGTCCTTTTTTTCCCCATCTGTTCAAACCCACTCAAAACAGCATTCAGCAGTTAATTCATTTTTCTGTACATTGTGTACCACAAAATAAAGTTTTATAAAAATATAAATATGGACATTTCCAGTATCACTTCACTTGATCTTAGTGAATAATTCTTTCTTTGGGGTCTGAGAAGAGGAGTAATTAATTAGGGCACTATCACCAGCATCAGCATTTACAACATTTTTGGGAGAAGAAGACCTGGTATCAGTTGTCAGAACAGCTCCAATGGTGGCAAGATCCAAAACCAGCAGGGTGGCCCTGCTGCAGGGAACCTTGCTCTGCCACTTTTCCCAGCAAAATCTCTGTACTCCTCCAACAGCAGGTAAACAGCACTCTTAGGAAGAATCCAACCTGCTGCCTTTATTTACCGTTTTATGGACAACTAGAAAGAGCAATCAGAAGTTACAGCCACCCTGAAATGCTCTGTAACTGGGAACAGGCTCAGTGCCAGGCAAGAAGAAGACAACTACTCCTGCTGCAGCAACAGTGGGAATAGCCATTGCTCAGGGAAGTATTGTTACATCCCTGCCCTTAAATGCTGCTCCTCTCTCTCCCTTAAGTGTTCATGAAACTGCCTTAATCCCCATCTGGGTATCAGCCTGTTCTATTAAAATCCTACCTTGCCTTATTGAGTTGCTATGCACGAAATGACCATAATTCAAGTGCCAACAGGTGCAATGGGGGTGGCTGGCACCAGAATAAACCACAGCCGTTCAAACAACAGCTGCCTCTTTTCTGAGGCTTCCCAAAGAATCTCCCTCCCATTTAAACTCTCACCATGCTGGTACATAGGGCCAAATGAACCTGGGAATTACACCCTGCCCAGAGACTTCTGCCAGCAGATAGCTTACAAAGGCTTCCAGTTGTTACACTCAAAATGCAAAAAACCCTGGATAGAAGAAAGAAATAAAAAAGAAGTTATTAAACTTCATCCTGAAAGGGCAATTTTAAAAAGTGCAGGATACATAAGCAGACTTAAAGCACTGCTGTATATCATACTGTTCCTCAACATCCTGCCTATATACCCATGCTCCAGGATGTGGACTGTGGATCTCAGTTGTTAGGAAAGCAAAAAACTGAAAATCAAACCAACATTCCATTATGTATATGTATATGTATACGTATACGCATACGTATACGTATATGTATATGCTGTGACCCTCTTTTTCACACTGCCTTGTCAACGCTGCACTGACTTATGGTCACAGAACCTGCCTAGTCCAAGGCTGGACAGGGCCCTAAAAGAAAGGCTTATTTTTTTTTATAACTTCTAAAATATTTGGGACTCAAGCAACTAACAAACTAAGATGACTTCTCATCACTGTAGAAGCAGACAGATTTTTAAACTCAGTAGGTTTTAAAAAAATCACATTTAAATTTTTGTTTAAGACAAAAGGTCTTATTATGAGACATAATGAGGCTGACAGTATTTCTCTGGATTCTAATTGCAAGGAATCAAGGTAATACTAATCACACTATTCTCACTCCTCAAAAATTAAAGTACAAATAATTGTTGTGGACAAAACTGATGAAGACAAAGAGAATACTCCTTTCCTACTAAACTGAGGTCAAGTCTCAGAGTACTTTGTAGAGCAGTACAGGGAGTGGATTTTTATGCCATCCAAAAGTTTTGGTAATTTAAAAAAATTTCCACTCTAAATTGACACAAATACCTTAAAAAATGGTTCACATTCTCATAAGATCTTAAATAACTCATTTATAAAGAAAAGCAAATACTTTATATACTACTAGCCTCTTTGAACTAGTGATAGTTTTATTTATACATTTTGAAAATGAAGAAACAAGATCATTTGGAAACCTAATGACACGGGATTTTTTGGGCTTTTTGAGAAACACACAAAACTGTTTCAAAATCAGCTTTGATTTCATCAATAAATCCCACTGAAATCATACCCAATCTGAAAGCATAGTTTGGAAATTTATAAACAGCTTTGGTGCCTCATCTGTAGGAGAGCAGAGAAACCTCTTACTTTGAATAAAAAGCATTTAAAGATTGACCTTTTTTCAACCTACTGCCTCCATACTAGTAAAACAAGCATCACTCAGATCTCTGTTCCTGGGGAGTACTCCTCACAAAAGGCTGCTTTCTGTTATATTTTGTGTTTACCTAAGGAAAAAAATACTCTGCACAATCAACCCCTCCAAGAGTGACTGAAGACCCCAGCAGCTGAGGAAGGAAAGCCAGCCTGCATCTGTTCAGGCTCTGAACAGAAAAAGCAATTCTCAGTCTCTGTCATTTGATACCTCTTGCCATCACTACATTTGCTTTGTATTTTAAATAGAACATGGTTAATGAACATACTTTCCACTACTCCACCCAAGTGACAGTTTAACTCCTTGGGACCAAGGCTAAATTCCCAGAGGAAGGTCAAGCTGTGAATCACCAGTCCTTGGAACACAGCACTAGATCTGTCACAGGGAGCAGAGCAGCCTACAAAACTGAGGGGGAAGTGTCAGAAAGTTTGATGAGAAGTGGTTCCAAGGATTGGCTCCAAGGATGTAAATGTGCTCTTGGCAGAAGCTGTATTCACTGAGTTAGCCACTATCACACATCTCCACAGCTGTTTCTGCCAGGCCAGGGATAGCCAAGAGGCCCCTCAAAGAAGGGGATTCATGTGCACAGAGCAGAATGGATTTTAGACAGCAGAGAAATGCAAGAGGAGCAATGTCCCTCAATCCAGCACTGCTCAAGGGTCCAGGTCCCTGTCTAGGAAAAGGCTGTTTTCTGCAACTAACAGTGCTTTTCTCTGAAGATATCCTAGACCCAAAATTGTCAACCATGTTATCAACAGAAAGATCTCTTACATGTAGGAGCTGAGTATCAGAAATACAGATGCTACTCTTAAAAGGAACAACTGCTTCTGCAGTCTATCAACACTCTCCCTAGCCTTGGGCTGTATTTTAATTTATTTTAGAAGAATGGTTTCCAGCCTGTGGGTGATGCAGCTCTGCAGAAACAGACACCATATGGACAGAATGGAGCATTTCTCCAGGACAACAACACACAGCAGGTCAGGTGCACCTGATGTGCCGAGACAGCACTGGAGTGTTCAACACAGTCAGCTCCACCCACTGCCCCAAACTCATTTGGGCAAACATTCTTCAGGCATGTCTCCTCAAAACCCTCTCGGTGTGGCTCTCCTTTCTCATTTCCAGGAGCTGCTAGGCACTGGCCATTTGTCCCTCCCACCTACAGACCAAGAAACTGAGGAAGCGTAACAGGCTTCCTCACCACATCACCTCTGTCCTTCACACAGATCTGCTAGCCCTGGCCCTCATGGTGCAAGGGCAAACCCAGGAGAGAAAAGTTTAGCAAAGACATCTTTCTGGCAGGCAAACTTGGCTGTTCACATCACTAAGACCTTTCAGCCTTCCCATCTGTCTTCTTTACACTACTATGGCACTGCACACCATTATTATAAGAACAATTGTTCCACGACAGCATGTTCTCACCCAAATCTCAGACTTTAAACACAACACATTTAAGCATTCTTCTTCTGAGTTGTTCCAGTTTTGCTTGCAGGTCTCCAGAAGTGGGTAGAGCTGAGAGTGAAGTGTGTGTGACCAGGTTGCTATTCTATACCACTCAAATCAGTCAGAAGGAAAAAAAGGTGAACATGTGCCATTTTGTTCTGTTTCTTCCTCAGAGAAATTGCCAATGACCAGCAGTCTGGACTCTGATTCTGTTTTTAAATCACCTTCTCTTTTGCATACTTTTGTTATTAATACTGTTGCTTGTTATTTTTTCATCCTATCTCAATCCATAGTCTCTACCTTTGTCCCTCTCTCAGCAGAGGGGCCAGGGGGGAGGGAGCAGCTTATTTGGAATTTAATTCCCAGATGTTTTAAACCACCACACAAGTATTATCTTATTGTCAATGCAATCCTTCCACAGATTTAAATCTACTCCCTTATGCCAGGGAGGCTGACTTTTACAGAGATACAAGGAAATGCTCAAACATTTAACAGAGAAATGATACTTCTTTAGTAACCTGTTATTTCTCATTTATTTTATAACAAAAAATTGCAACACTTTCATTTACCCAGGCACTTACATTTACTTTAAAATGAAGTACTAAATGTTGCTGAAAATATCAAATTTCACACACATCTACCTTCTAGACTAATTGGCACAGTACCTATCAGACCATGGTTCATTAGAGCATTAAACTGAATTTTCCATTTTCAAAATCTATGGTTTGGGAGGATGCCATAGATTAGTTCATAAACTATAATTTCTCCACCAATGTAGTAATAGTGGGGAGCAGCACTCCTAAATCAAACTGTTTGTTGTAAAAGAAAGGCTTTTGCCAGCCCTCTGGAAAGGCCTTACACTAAGAAATTAATGAGGCAGATTGATAAAAGCCATAAAAAACATCCATGTATTTCCTCAGCAGCATGAAAAGTATTTCAGGAGGTATTATTCGCACTGGTTAAAAGAAATAGAAACAATAACAGTTATTTGTAAGTATACTTTTAAACAGAAAAATTCTCTTTCACCATGTCTTATTAGTTTTCATGCAACATTTATTTTGTTGGAGAATACAGTCTCATGCTGGATGAAAGGCATTTAGGCACAGAGAAATGTCACAGGATGAATTGTAGCCAGTGGCTGCAAGGAATTCAGCTCATGCTCAACCTCACAAACATCCTTTGAATCTCACTTGGCCTCTTCATGGTCTTGTGAGTAAAACTGGGCAATGAGGAGCACATGAGAGAGACCAGGACAGCCAGACAGCACAAAGTCTTGAGAAAGCCAATGCTAAAAGCAGCACCTCACACTGGCTCAGCAGTTATGTTCTCCATGGCCACTTGGAACACTTCTCCTTGGTGCACTTTTCCCTGTGCTGACCTTTTTCCTTCTCAGCTCCCTGTTGCCTGCTAGGCAGCAAAAGGAACTTGTTGTGCCTTTAGTGTACATCAGAGCATGTAGGTTGGAACAACTTCCAACCTCTTTTGATACCTAGCAGGACAGGGCTATGTAGCACATTTTCCATGAAGGCAGATCCTTAAGAAAACCAGAAGTGAGGAGGAGTGCCTAACATGCTTCTACTTCACCACAATGGAGGTTGTTTTTTTATGGCTCAGCTACAAGAACCAAGAAATCACAAGTAAACCCCATGCACCACATGGAATAATAAGAGTAAATGTCTCTTTTGTGGTTTCCATGAGTTTTGTGAAGCAGGCTTGAATGTGAAAATGTGAAGAAACAAAGCACCTATAATTTGTTACAGTTGGGGAAGAAAAAGTCTCATGCACTTAAGCCAATCACATTTTGAGGGTTTTGGTCTGGAAACTTGATTCACACTTCATGCAGATTTGCAGTTGGCAGCCACAGAATGCCTGCACTGAAGGGAAGGCCCTGCAATACAACCCATTTAAAATAGAGTTCCTTTTCATGATAAAAGTGTTACTGAATTCAAAGCCCTTCTGGAACTGGCAGAGTTGCACAAACACCTTTTTAAAAAATCTCAAGAGCACAGCCATGCTTAACTTTTCATAGCTGGATATAAAGGAAGAGAAAATAATGAAAGAAAAACCCCTGTAGTCAGGTATGCCTTGTAGGAAGGTCAGTACAGCACAGAGTTCACAACATCAAAAAGTGTAACTTTATTGTCACAGAAAACCCCACTGGATGTCTCCTTCAGTCACATCCTCTCCATACCTTGCATGACAGTGATGGCCTCTGCCCACAGCTATGGTGAGGATAGTGGTATTTAATTTCCTAGAGCCTAACTAATTAGCCAGTCCTAAGAACATAACCCTCATCCACCCTGCAGAACATTAACTGTGTCTGGGGCCACCACCACTTGGCATTAAATGCTTTGAGCAGAGGCTACAGAGAGCCTATGAGAAAATTTCTAATCTATACAAGAAATTATGACTGAAGAAAGCTTTAAAATAGCTGCTAAAAAGGAATTGCCATCCACCCCATCATTAACATGTAGAGATCCAGTAGGCAAACAAAGTTTCCAGATTGTTTTCCATAGTTCCTGGTACTTAGGAAGAAGTCTCTCTTCTCTGAAGAGAAGCAGCTCTTTCCAATTGCAATAACTGAGCTCTTTTCTAAGGCTCAAGAAAACCCTGGATTTTTTGAATTCCAAAACCAGCAAAAATAAAAGAAAGAAACACCTCCTTCCAGGTAAAAGGGATTAATTGCTTCCTATGGTTTTGTTACCCAGTTTAGAATTCTGCATCATTCAAGGAACAACAAGAACATTCTGTATGTTATCATGCCATACAAAACTGAAACCATAGGCTGGGCATTTTGGGCTATTGCATCCCTCAGCTTTACCAACTCAAAGACACAAAACTAAAAAGTTTTCTCTTTTGTGTGTTTCTAAGTATCAGCTCTCCAGACTATTTGCTCAGGAAAGTATTTTCTTTGGCTCCTTGTGACACAAAAACAGACATATTTTTTACTCCATGCTATACTGAACACTACCATTTTTCAAATTGTTCTCCTTCATGCAAATGACAGTGCTTATTAACTGCTTCATTAGTTTAAAAAGTGGTTTCAGTTCAGAGTTTCTCATCTGTAACCATCCTGTCTATTTCAAAAGCTAAGTCAATTTTTAGAAGATAACAAATAAAACACTTCTGCCTTTGCTTAACTTAAAATGTTTCTTCTGGTCTGTCCCTGAAGTCATCCAGGAGTGTACTCAATCTTCAGAGCAAAGGTTGATGCTCTTAGTGTACCTCTTGTTCATCTCTGAAAGGATAAAAACCAGCAATTAATTGAACATGTATATGGTATGAAGACCACCCAGCAAGAACATTTTTTCATAAGAGCAGGACTTGTTTACCTTCTTAGCAAATCTGCTAAGGCTGTGAAACGAGGCATGCACGGAAGGCAGGCCAGGCAAGCTGAGCACAACCCCACAACCACAAAGGACCCTGGCTAATCACCACAGCAGGAGTACAGACCCCCCAGCATGTCTTCCTACATTCTCTGAGCTCAATACCTACCCTGGGCAAGGGAGGTGCTTGCCTAATTCTGCTTCTTGAAAGTAGCATAGCACCTGTTAAAGAAATCCTTCCTCCCTCAGTGCAGATTAAACCCTTTACATTTCCAAGAGTTCATATCTAGCATTTATTCCAGCCTTTTCTATGCTTTGCAGGCATCCCCCCCACACACTTTGTTAATAAACCATTATCTTTTTTTTTCACTTACACGCACTGGTATCAATTATCAATTTACTCTCATTGGTAGAAGAAAAGGGAGTTATTGAAGCCTTTTTCTCTTTAGAGGAAACACTTGTTCCAGGGCGTTTTCTCCTGAAATTTGTCTCCAAAACTGAGACAACCACCAGCTCTGAATTGGTGAGAATGTTTTTGGGTAAAGGGTGATGTAGGCTGGATTGCAGCCAAAACCTGTGAAGGAAATCCTAAATTACTTGTTAGAGCTACTGTATCCAAACCCGAAGTGATTGGTACATTAAATTATACATGTGTATTCTGGACATTACAAAAGAAAAAAAAAGTTAAAGAGCAGTAAGGCTACAGAATTTAGGATTAGGAAACCCTAGCTTCAAAACTACTTGGCACTGCTGAAGAAAAAGTAGTTCATGAGGGCTGATCTCAGTGTTGCCTTTATCATTTGAGCTCTATTAAATCAGCCAAATGGAGTGGTTTTCTCCTCAATACCAAACCAATAGCTAACATGAAGTCTGAAACTGTAAGCATCAATATTACTTGAACAGAGATGCCTTAAAATAGTATTATAAGTATATAATACCATAGCACAGGATGCCACTCATTTTGATTATGATATAATAGAAAGTACAGAAGTACAGAATTTCATCCTAATACAACAATAATGCTTATTACACTTCAAGGCAATAGTCCTTTCCTGGGAGATAATGCCTTATTTGTGCAGCCCTGTTTCATGCAATGCTTTCAACTTTCAGCAACACCTTAAATATATTCATGTCTGCTGTGTTCAGCCAGTGCCTTTATGTGCCTTTCAGATTCACACTTTGCTGGTTTATGTTGCTGAAAATCAAGTGCATTTTTAATGGTCTGCAGCTGATTTACATAGGACAAAACCCATCAAGAAACAAACTTCACTGAAAATTTGAATTCTTCATAGCTCTCTTTGAGAGGTTTTACCCTGTGCCTCTTGCTGACATAAACACAAACTGATGAACACCTGAGTAGCTGAAGCTTCCTTCTTCGGTATCAGACATAACAAATTCTTCCCACTGAGGAAACCAGGCCTTCAATGTGTAACTTCTATCTTCACTGGGAGCGCTTCCTGAAACTGCTGCTCTTCTTCAGCTTCTGTAGAAGTGATTTTGAAATACTTTATTGAGCAACTCATACAGTCAAGCTCCAAACTGCCACTGCTGTGTGCTGAAAACTGCTGACAGCTATCTAACAAAGACATACCTGCACAGGCTTCAAGACAGCACCCAAGATTAGCAACCTTTTTAAAATATGTTAGTTTGATGTTTCATGTTGGAAGACCCAGGGACAACAAAATCCATCCCATGGTGAGATATCACCTGCCAACATCACCTTCAGACCTGCTAAGTTTCATTCTCAGCTCACGAGACTCCCACATGCCTCTTTCTGCTAATTCCCAGCTAATGCTGGACCTCACACACAGGCCTTGCAGGGCTGTGGGATCTCCCTGGTGCTCCTAGGCATGTGCTGAAGGAGATGGCTCTCCCTCCAGCTGTGTGCCTATATGCTCCATGTGGTCAGAGAGTGAGAGCACTGCTGTGGTGCTCTGCCAGGATGCAGGAATGAGCTGGTCACCAGAGGCCCATGCCCACTTGAAGCCACAACCATTCGCTGCTGCTTGTCTCTGTCACATCATCTCATGCCCACATGACTGACATGGTGTGACCCCATGCTAAGGCACACTAAGGAGAGTCACGTATCCAGGGAGAAGTAAGCTGAGCTCTGCATCTTATTCCAGCTCTCCCTGCACTATAATGCCAACACAGAGAAGTTGGACGAAGAACATGGAGGTCCCCTGATGGGTACTCATGCTAAATCGGCACTGTATTCTTCTTGAAAAAAGACAGCACATCAGCTTTAAATAACCTGCTCAGAAACCAAACCTCTAGGCTATTCATATCGTGAATGTTGGACATGAACAGTTGGACTCACTCTTTGCAACACAGACTGAAAGTCTGAAAAGGAAATAAAGTGCTTTGTGAGAGGGGCCAGTGCTACCCGTCGTTGTGTTTTCAAAACCTCTAAACAGATCCTGCAGCTTGGCTTTACAGACAGTATCACCACCACATGTGGCAAAAGAGGGGAGCACAGGAGACCATGGCTGAACAGGAGCTTCCCTTACACAGATACAGAGACAGAAATCACCCCCAGGGCTGGGACGTGGTGGCAACAACTCTCAGGAAGCTGCTCAGAATGACTGACCATTCAAGAAGAACATGTCTATAAGCAGATCTTCCGCTTCAGATTTGTACCTTAGAGAGCAAACATCATTCAAAGGCAAGCATGTGACAAAAAAGCTCTGAGAAAAATTAGGACAATTGCATCCAAGGGCTACTGGTAGTTTAACTCTTAGTTTTTCACATTAAGTTGTCTGTTATCAAAACAAAATCCAACATGCTTATACAGATGCTGCTGCAGACGTAATAGGACTAATGATATTCCAGCTCAGGAATACACATAGAAAGTTGCAGGTAAATTCTTTGACAGAAAAAAAGGGTATAAAAGTTCTTTTACTTTGCAGTGAGAATGAAAGTCTGCAAAAATTATCTTTCCTTAGAAACAGATAATTTTTATATGGCTGTTCTTACCTGAATATACTTGTACAGTCTTCATGTCTAGAGAATACATGTTTCTCAGATGAACATTAAGTTTGACAAAAACCAACCCAATTTTCATTTCAACCTGTCTTACTCACAGAGCTTTGAACACTTTTTCTCCAGGTAACCTACAATTCCTCTATTTTCTAACTTGGTATCTAGCAAGGCCATGTGTATTTTTTTCAGCAAGATAATGCTTTAAATTACACTCACTGTAGTAAACATTGTTAGACATTGATCACAGCAAAGCAGACACTGAAGGTAATCCTTTCTAGCTGTAGAAATGACCTATTAACACTGGAAATAATGAAAAAAAAAACCAAAATGGGTGACTGCAGAGAGACTGTTCAACCAAACCAATTCATAGCAAAGCCCAAATGTCACAAAGTCCTCAGGTCAGGGCTGTGCACACTGTAGGGGAGCTCTCTGACTATTATGCTGACAACAGTTCTAATACCAAAGGAGTGGATATTGTTACTTCTGAGTATGCTTATCTAGTGTTTATCACAGAGTAACAGAGATCTGTGCAGTTTGGAGTGTCAAAGGAAAAAGTCTGCCACCAACTCAGCAGGGAAGAACAATTTACACCAATAACCTCGAGCAAACCCTATCCTCTCCTTATCCTACACCAGAGTTCAGGAAGGAGGGACAGGCCATGTATTGGTACGGGAGATGACTATAAAGAGAAGGCATCCCCATGAAGGGCAGAAAATAGGAATTATAGATTATGTGACTATGCCTCCAGGAGGAACAGAGGTGCAGAGACCTCTCTGTAAAGACCCATTACACTGTTGCAAGAAAAGCACAATCCTAAAGTGGAAACAGCATCTGTAAGGAGCAACAATGCATTTGTACTTTCTGTCCTGTTGCAGTATCTACTTCTACTCTGTTTTCTGTAAGCACATTAAAAAGGAAAAAGGTTGTTCTTAATGTCCCATTTTTGTACCCACACTTCTTCCCCAAAGAATGCCAAATGTCAATCTGATTGCCACCATCTGTTTAAGGTATTTTCTGATCCCAGAAACAAATCCTTGAAGCCTGGACAAAGTTCACTTTTCTGTAGCTTAGGACAAGATCTACCATCTCTCAGCTCCATTACAGTGCATAGGTACGTATGTGATGGGATATGTCCTGCCAGATTTTCTAGCTACAACGAAGCTGCCAAGACTGTAAATAGGCTGACCTGGCATTCCTGGGAATGCAACTCTCCCTGTCAGCCTCCTGCTTGCTAACAGACTATGACCAAGGTGTTGAGCTTACCCAGGAGCCTACACCAGCTTAAGGAAGGCACCTTCCAGGAGGCTATACCCGACAGGACTTCATAAACATAGCCAAATTTTCCTTCTAGGCATCCAAGTTCAGTAATTCCCAACAATCTCCTTTTTACTTCTACCCTCTCAACTGCTCCTGCATGGTTCCCTCCTGCCTACTCTGATAGAATGAGATCAGACTCTTAAATGAAAAAACAGGACAAGTTTCCAGGTTGCAAACGGTTTTGTAATGCAGATGCTTCTGTCTGCAAATACAGACAGCTCTGCGCATTGCTGATGTGTCACACACTGAAAACACCGTCCCTGCTCGGAAGGCATTGCTGCTTTCAGACACTCCCATCCACAGGCATAGCTGCTCCCCTAGTGCCATCTCCCGGCTTAAGGGGTAGGAACACTGTAGCTGAAAATATTTTTTATAGATGTTAACAAACTTTCAACATGTTTAGACTATGGGTCAGTATTATATAAACCCACCCAAAACACAAGCATTCTTTTAACAATTTTGTACAATTCACTCCCAATAAAGTATCAGTTTACAATGATGACGTTTTGAAAAATATCTCCTGGTCCAATCTACTTGAACTTTGAGCCTTTTCAGCATTTGTTTTATTTCTTAACAAACATCAAGGTTCAAAACTTCCTTTTTGCTGAAACATTTTGTGTCATCTTATGACTCCAGAGGGTAATTCCTGAAAATTCCACAATACCACACAGGAAATGAGGTAAGTATGTAAAACTCCAGTTATGAGAACCATATATAATTTTAACCCCATACTTAATGATGATTGGCAACACATACTTTCTAGATACCAGATCTAGTTATCAGATCTCTATGCATATCTAGTTGTATCTATAGTTTTGTAGGTCAGGGTATTGTAGGTAAAATAAACTGATAGGAGCCTGTTTCTTAGAGAAAGATGCCTATTTAAGGCTCAAAACTCTCCCAAATTGGCTGACTGAGGAGACTATCCTCTGTCAGCACTGTGCCCCCTGCAGCACGGTGACCTCAGGAGCCAAAGGGATGAAGAACTATGAGCACACTATTAAATCTTTATCCTTCTCCCCACTTCCAATGGTTTGCTGTTCCCTAAAGAAATGCCTGCTCTGATATGAAATCCCCCCTCCCAAGATGTGAATAACTGTTTGAGTATTTTTTTGTTGTTGTTAATTAGCACAGTTATGAGCATTGCAGTAACTGGAAGAAAGGTAATTGTGGCAGAGGGAGATTGTAACCACTGGCTCATTGACCACCTACCCAAAACAGACTCCAGACTCAAACGGAGGGAAGAACTGCACATGAGGATTAATTTGCATGAGAAGTGAAAGATAGAACTAGAAAACAGTGGGTTGAGTACTAATCAGTAAAGAGGTTATGTAATAAAATGTATGCCTTTGTCTGTTAATCTCTATATAGTAAAGTTCTGATAAATGGGGAGCTAGCCTTTTATGGGTTACCACTAGCTCCTTATTTTACACAAACTAGGATTTAAAAAAACAGAAATACTTTGCTTCAGTGTGCGAACAGGAGCTGTGTGACGGGTAACATTCAGAACAACACCTCCATTTCTGGAAAGCCCCCTACACACGATAATTAGGTAAAAACCACCTCATTTAGAGAACCAGCACTCAAAAAAGGAAAAAAACCCCAAAATACACACACACACATCAACCAAAATTAAAAACAAACGAACAAAAACAAAACAAAAAAACAAACAAAAACCAAACGAAACAAAAACCCTCAACAAAACAAACAACCCCCAACAAAAAACAAACAACCCCCCCAAAATAATTTTTAAAAGATCCAAAAAAACAAACCAAAAAACCACACACACAGAGAAAATGTGCTAAGTTATTTTGGCGGGCAGGGGCGAAAAGGCCCAGCGAGGGCAGCCCTCAGGGCCGGGGGCTCAGTTTCCCGCCATGCCGCCCCCTTTCCTGAGGGCTCTGAGGAAGGAGAATGGAGCCGTGGCATGGAGGGCCGTCCCTCAGGCCGGGCGCCATCACGCGAGCCGCCTCCAGCGCACAACCCCTTCGTCCGGCTTTGCCCTCGCTTCCCTCCATGAGGCGATTGCAAAGCTACATGAGAAGAACACGAACTGTACCGATGTTTCCCGGTACGCCCGCCTCCAGCCCGGAAGAGGTTTGCAGAGGAGGTAGGCGGGCGCGGGGATAACTCGGGGGCTGCGGTGCCGCCCTGCCCTGTCCCGCCCTGTCCCGTAAGATGGCGGCGCGGCTGCTCCGCCTGCGCAGCCTGCTGCGGGCCGCCGGCTCCCGGCCCTTCTCCGCCCAGCCCAGGTGAGCGGGACCGGGCAGCGCTGGGGTGCGGGTGGCTGAGCGCCCCTCAGCTTGGCTTCCCTAAAGACCGGGGTGAAAGTCTTTGCCCAGCTGCTCGGGGCTGTGTGTATGCGCTGTCCATTCTGTGCGGATGTGTTGGGAGGCTGTGGGTGCGTGTGTGGGAGTGCTGTACGTGTGTGGGGGGCCGTGCCCCCATGGCAGCGGGCAGTGGGGCTGGGCGAGCCCCGGGAGCCGCGGCACATCCATCCCCGTGAGCTCCCGACCTTTGCTCCGGTTCCCGGAGCCGCGGGTCCCGTGTGGCAGCAGGTGACAGCCGGCGCGACCTTGCCCGGGCACCGCGTTCCCCCGTGGCAGCGGTGGGATCACACCTTGTCAGACCTTCTAGTTGTTTTTCCCGGCGTAAGGGAGCAGCCAGCCCCCTTCCCTGTGTGACATGCAGGGTGTGAGCCACAATCAAACAAAAGGTTGGGCTTAAATAAGTCAGCATCGTCTTAAACAGCTTTAAAAATAAGGTGGAGGTTTTGAGAGAGGCAGTGTGTGTCTAGCTTTGAGGATACAAAATACTCAACAAGCAAGTTGCTGTATCCCATTTTTTCCAAATATTATTAAAAGTAAGTAGAGTCTGTGTTTTAGGGGGATTATTTTACTGACAGAACCTGAATAACTGTATGTGGTAGTAAATAGAATTTTGTCTCTGTAGTAGAGTAAATAAGCATAGACTCAGCTGAGTTCTGTAGAACTACACATAGTTAATGTGCAGAGGAACCGAGAGACTAACAAAATAGTTTGAGAAAGGAAAAGTAAATGCCTTTTCCATGTACTCAGCTCTGTACTTAAAGTTCCTGATGTTTCATGGCAATACAACAAAAGCAAGTCAAAAAATCCAATGCACAAATATGAGTAGTGAATTTTCATTTCAGCCTTAAAGTAGTGTGTCATCCTTGATGTTCCAAACCCCCACAAAAGTGTTGTAACGCCTTCTTTCTTATTTCATAATTAGGCTTTCCTTTTGTGGTTTCTACTACTGACATTTACCACTGTTTTAGTTTTTGGGTGGTTTTTTTTTTGTTGGTTTTTTTTAAAGTATTTTTTGTTTTCATTAGGGTAATTTTATTCTTTTACTTACATATATTATTATTGTTTTTAATTTATTTGAAGTGTTAAGAACAAACCAGCCTTGCTTTACCTCCATTAATAATCCAGTGGAGTGCAGTGTATGTTAGTTCTTTGTATTTATCATCCTTTACACCTAATGGTGTGCCAGAGTTGGGATGTGAACTGTGTTTAGTAACATGTGAGTTTCCTTCATTTTAAAAGGGTTATGCAAATAGGGTGCCTGTGTCCTAACAGATGCATTAATTTGTCTTTTTTCAGTCCCCTGCAAACAGAACAGCATGGCACAAAGCGCCTGGAACCATCTTCTGCTAAAACTTTGATTGACGTAGGCACTCGGAGGATCTTCTCATCAGAGCATGATATCTTCAGGGAGAGTGCCAGGAAATTCTTTCAGGAAGAAGTGCTGCCTTTTCATGCAGAGTAAGATAACTTCCTAAACATTTTGGTTTGCCAATAGTAATTTTTCCCCAAAATGCTTTCTGCAGTGTTACCCCTGATACAATAGGATATAAAGGTTCCATGTTAAAGTTTTCATGTACAAACTTTCTATTTCAAATTTACCAAATTAAAACAAACCTCTGAAAGTCATGTGTGAAGGAAAATCACACATAATCAAAATTGAATGCATCCTTTGAGCTCCAGTGTAGGCAAACTAGCATCCTTAGGCCCATGAGCAGACAAATGACATTTGCAGAGTTGCAGCAAAGTTTCCATGCCTCTATGACTAACTAACACAAATGTTTTTGGGATGGAGTTGGGGGGCAGTTCAGTTCCCACACTGTTGGGAAATAGTCACTGAAAAAGGCTTTGATGATGTGTCACTGTCTCTCTTGCAGTAGATTTTGTAGCTACATGTAAGTACTTATAGCATGGTGAGGTGAATTATGCATTACTAAGAAACTTGCACAAAACATCTTTGTTTGAATTTCTTTAATTTTTGTTTCTGTGGAAATATGTGCATTTTCTGTACAGAGCAGAAGTGTTGCAATTCCACTGGACTAGACCTGGAGAGTGGTTTTAGCCTTTATTTTAGTCATATCCAATCACATTATAGTGTTGAAAAGGGAAAAATTAACTTAGGGTATGGTTTTGAACAAAAAGTGTCAAGCTGTAGTAGTGTCTTCAGCAATTTTTAGTTTACTTGAAGTGAAAACAGCAAAGGATAGTGAAGGGCTTATTCCAAAATCGCCCTGCTAGATGAGAGGATCCTGACACAGCTCAGGTGTGTATCCACAAACAGCTGAGGTGCCTCAGGTGTGTGGGTGGGATATCATGGCTCTGGGGCAGGAATGAGCTGCGGGAGGCTTACAGCAGAATTGGTGACTGTTTTTTTTTAATTCTCAAACTACAACCTTTTAGTAGTATGCTCTTCCACTGTACAGTCATATTCTGTCCATAAAACCAGGTGTTTTCCCTCATTTTATGTTGGAAGGACTTCCAGGGCAGGTTTGTGGACGTGTATTGGCTCTGCTTGAGGTTGCTGAAAATCCTATTTGACATCTTGCTGACACAACAATTTCTTAAAGTTCAACTTGTATTCTTGCATCACTGCAGTGGCCTATGAACCCCTCTGTTCTCACATCTTTCAAGTAAACAAGGAGGCCTCGGGCACAGAACATTAATTGTCTGGACTGAGGTGGAGAGACAAGTGTGGCCTCAGTGAATGCAGCTGTGGATTATTGTGAGGAGAAGTTTTGGTGCTGGGTGAAGTAGAGACAGGAATGTCCCTGGAAGTGGGGATCAGGGGGAAAGCAGAGATGGTAAAAAGAGATTTAAGATTTCCAGTGTAGGAGCAAAAGTTCTGTGAATCAGCTTAAATACTGGAACAGCTTGCCCAGAGGAGCTGTGGCTGCTCCATCACTGGGAGTGGTCAAGGCCAGGTTGGATGGGGCTTGGAGCAACCTGGGCTAGTGAAAAGTGTCACTGCCCATGGAATGGGGTCAGAACTGGATGAGGTTTAAGGTCCCTTCCAGTCCAAACCATTCTGTGATTCTGATTCTGTTTTAAGATACTTGATTAACTGCAGGTAAATAGCTATGGTATAGCTCTGCTGCACACAGGTGTGTCAGAGGAATGTCTCTGATACCATCTGTTTACCATATAATTTTTAAATTGTGGCATTAGAAAACAAAGGCATTAAATAAAAGAAATCACCTATTTTCCAAGAATAGGTGATTCCTGTGGTGTTAAAGTTTGCAAATTGTCAGCAGATAAGCCTCAACTACGTATTTACACAAATATGAAAGTACCTTAAAGCAGTAATTTACCAAGATACAGTACTGACTCATAAGAAGTGCACAGGGACAGATTTTTATACGAAACTGACTAATATGGTATCATTTGGTTCTGATAAAGCATTTTACATTGGTAGAGTTGAAATCTTTGATGAAAGATACTGATGTGTATACTCATTTTTTATGTGGGTAAATGTGTGTTTATGAATGGAATGTTAGGAGGATAAAGACCTGTAATTATCCAGATGGTTGGGGCTAAATTGCCTAAATCCCTGTCTGGTGTAAGAATCATAGCAAGTCTGCAATCTTGTCAGGTTAGGCACTGGAAGCAAGATTCAAACTTGTTTTGCAGTTGGTGTCCCTGCAATGCCAGTGTCATCTGTGGACTTGAAGATTAGAAACTCTGTGATTAAGCCACTGCTTCTTGGCTGTGACACAGAGTTGTCTGTGTACCTTGGCACTGTCTGCTGGTGTTCCAGTGTGAAGCAGCAGCCGTGACAGATAGACAGTAGCACGTGGGGGGTTCAGTGTGTGACCCTGGTTTTGTGTTCTTTTCACAGGTGGGAGAAGGAGGGCCAAGTGAGCAGGGAGCTCTGGGAAAAAGCTGGGCAGCAGGGCTTGCTGGGTGTTGCTATTGCTGAGAAACATGGAGGCATCGGAGCAGATATTCTCTCTTCAGCCATCGTCTGGGAGGAGCAGTGAGTACTCCATGCTTCAGGAAGAATTTCAATAATCATGTTGTTTGTGACTGTATTTTTTCTCCATAAATTATCCTCATTATGGACTACATTTGCTTACAGAAAATTATGTTATCTTCCCTATGGAAAGGGTAGTTTACATATATGTAAATATCCCTCCTGTTTTAAGTATTCTGGATCATTGTTTGAGTAATACTGGCGTTGTGACTGGGGAAAGCTTTTTTTTTTTTTTAGCCTGATGGGTTATGTACTCATTTGGCTGTGAAATTAAATTCTATAAATAATGGTAAAAGATCTCTGAGACTTCTGTGTAGTGGGGTTTTCTTCATTATTGGGTGTGTGTTGTTATGGTGCAAGTTCAGTGTTCAAGTCTTTTGGTAGGACTTTTTTCTGAACTTCCCCCCATCCCATTTTTTTTCAGGATGTATGTTAACTGTACAGGCCCAGGGTTCAGCCTTCATTCAGATATAGTCATGCCCTACATTGCAAACTATGGCTCTGAAGAACAGATTAAGCACTTTATCCCCCAGATGGTTGCAGGCAAGTGCATTGGAGCTATTGCCATGACAGAACCTGGGGCTGGCAGGTAAGCCAACTACTAAAACAATGGTCTCAACATTATTTGCTGTCTGTTGATTTGTCAGTGAAAAACATTCTGAGCATCCTGGTGATTTGTCAGTGAAAAACATTCTGAGCATCCTGGTTAGTTACTTTACAGACTAGACTATCCTACATTATAGGTAAGACTTGAAAAACCTGTTATAGATTACTTTACTACAGCTTTGTCATTTCGGGATTATAGGTAAGACTTGAAAAACCTGTTATAGATTACTACAGCTTTGTCATTTTGGGATAGTAGCTCAGAATCTATTTCTGTATTGTCCCACTGTGGGCAAACATGCTTTGTATTTGCTTTTGCAGTCTGAGCTTATAGTTACCAACTTGCTTGTCATGTGAAATACTATTATATGAAGCATATTCAGTGGGACATTACATATCTTGGTAAAGAAGGCTTGGCTTTACTATTTGTTTTTTCTGTAGAACAAAACACCTTGTTTTATTTTCCTCTGAATCCTTTCAGAGAAATGTCCCTCCTTGCCCAGCCCATGTTTGGAGTAGACACTGCTGATCTCACCCGTTTCCAAAAGAGAGAGGGACACAAACCTGTTGGTGTGATGTTTCTACAAGTGGCAGATGTTGCATGTTGTTGTGGTGGCTTTTCACAGAGCCTCCTGATCAGGATTGAGCCTGTGAAGAGGATTGGTTTTATCTGGCATTTGTTTGTCTGAGGTGTACCTGTGTAGTTGGATGCTGACCTGTTGATATCAGTGTTTGCATTACACCACCTCCCACAAGTAGAGATGGGGAATGGGACCTCGTGCTCCTCTGTGGTTGCACAGATTTATCATCCTTTTCCACACCCTGCTTGTGGTTTCTGTTACACTCGGCTATTTCATGTCTCACTATTCTTTCACTGAGCCCATGTCTGAGTAGCAGAAAATCTACCTTATTTTGTACTGGATAGAATCCAATATACAAATTGCAGCTTCTGGAATGGTTTTTTGAAGGACCTTTTGAATTTCGTTTTAGTGACTTGCAGGGAGTACGGACATATGCAAAAAAAGATGGAAGTGACTGGATTCTTAATGGGAGTAAGGTAAGTGCACTGACATACATGCTGCTTATTGGCTTTAGAAACTGAATACATTTAGCTGAATGCAGCAGGATGTGCACTGCTCTCAGCATCTCCTCCCAGTCATTTTACTTTTGGTTTGGGGTTTTTGTGTGGGTTATGTTGTAGGTGGATTTTTTTCCCAGTTACTTTTTTTTTATAGGTCTTGAGATATGTCTGTTGCAGGCCATTTACAAACTGATTTATGAGAGGGCTTGTATAGGTTGTTTTTTGTAGCTTTAAAATAAGCCTATTAAAAGGCTTATTTTCCCTTAAGCTGTGAAGGAGAGGGAGAAAAATATGCTGTGTAGTATGAGCAATATGGTTCTTAGTACTGATGTTTAACAATAAAATATATGTACTACTGCTGTGAAATCTTCTGTGGCCTGAGTAAAAACTTGTGTTGCCACAATGCAAGCTGTGGAATCTTTATTCAGGAGCTTGCTGGTCATGTTAGAAGAAGCCAAAACAGCTTCTTCAGATGCTCTCACTGTGTTGGCAAGTTGTGGCAAAGCAGTTTTTTCATCACCATAATGAAAAATAAGAAGGCAGAAATAGTGTTTAAGTGTCAGTGTAGGTTCAATAGACCATTTTTTTGAAAGCTATGAAATGTCTTCATCTTGTTTTGTACTGACGCTGATAACATAGTACTGATGGAGACTTCTAGTCTTAGCAGAATTTCAGTGGTGAGAATGTGTGCAAGCAGATATATATGCATAGGTGCTAAAAAGGTGCCCATGCCACTCATTTGAAGCCGTACACAGGGAAGAAGGCTTTCTTTTGCTGGACTGAAGATGGATCCATTTGACAGGCTCATGAGTTGTTCTGCAGGGTGATAGTAAGCAGTTGTGGCAAGAAGCTGTTGGTAGTTTTGAGTGTTACGCCTAAATAATTTCTTTCTAGACAAGAGAACCTCTGTGGGTTTTTAATATCTACATTTCCTTCTTTATTCCTTCTTTATCATGGGACAGACAGAAGAAACAGATCTGTGCATTCTTTAACGTCACACTTCTGCCTCACTCAGTACTTCTCACATTAATGTCTACCTTGTTCCTAAACCCTTAATATTAAAAGCATGAAATTCTTCTGGACACGTGAACCTTGCCTTTCAGTTCACCTCTAAAAGTGTCAATGTAATTTTACTTATGCTACTTGGTGATCTCGTCTAACCTCTATCCACCTTGCTTTATTCTAAATTATGTTTTTTTCAGGTGTTCATCACTAATGGTTGGATGAGCGACGTAGTGATCGTGGTTGCAGTCACAAACCGGGAGGCGCGATCCCCTGCTCATGGGATCAGCCTTTTTCTGGTGGAAAATGGAACAAAAGGTTTCATCAAAGGACGCAAACTTCAAAAAATTGGCCTGAAAGCTCAAGTGAGTTCATACAAGCTCTAATGCAATAGATTTGGAGAAAGTCTAAACCCACTTAATGCCTGACAACTGCTAAATAAATGTAAGATGGAGCTATGGTTCCGTTCTAGTTGTTAGACTTCAGAGCACAAACATGCAATGTAATGTATCCTGATTTTGCCTGTGGAAGTCTGAAGCATGTGATGTGCAAGGAGAGGCTGAGGAAGCTGGATGCATTTACTCTGAAGTGTTTAGCTATAGAGATGGTGGGGCCTGATCCTTCTTTAGGAAGGCGTGGCAAAGGAGACAAGTTATGTTAAGGAAAATTCTTAGTAGGTATTAGGGAAAAAAGTCCACCAGGAAAGTGACTGGATACTTGCACAGGGGCTGAGAGAAGTCCTGGAGCCTTCATCTTTCAAGCTTTGGAAAGTTTAACTAGACAAGGCCCTCAGCTGATTGTTTTTCTGGAGCTACTCTGAGTAGGATGTCAGCTAGAAGACTTCTGGAGGATCCTTCCAGGCTAAATCTGGGATTTCAAGTAAAGTGCACAATAGCAAGAAAACAATAGGGAAAAATTAAGTTTAATGGGATGAGAATGTCAAGACTCTCAACTGTTGCATTTCAAATCCTCTTAGGACACAGCAGAGCTGTTTTTTGAAGATGTGCGGCTGCCAGCCAGTGCCTTGCTTGGAAAGGAGAACAAAGGCTTCTACTATCTGATGGCAGAGCTGCCTCAGGTAAAAGGAATGTGAGTGTTTGCTGTCTGCAGGAAGAACACCTAGACAGATTTTGTCGTTAGTTGTGAAATTCACGTATTGTGGTGAGCCACCTGGCTTAGCAAAGTGGGAGACCTTTCTAAAACCCCAAAACATTTCTATGGGTTAAGCTCACAGGAGAAGTAGTGACCAGATAGTCCCAGGAGGTCAAAATTACACAAGTTTACTGGCAAAATGTAGAAAATCAAGGAACTTTGACAAAGGATGTAGTGCAACATCCAACTTGCTTTAGCATTAACTTAATCTGTTTAATTTAGCAGTTTTTAAACCTGTCTGATGTTACATTACCAAAAATGCTCTATGAAAAGAGAATTAGAAGAAGAAAGGGAGAAAGATAGAAAAAATACAGAAAAACACACATGTGACTACCAACTCCTGAGTTCCAGTGATGATGAGGTAAAGACTCCTAGAGGCTGATAGGGTCAAGACAAGCTTCCCTTGCGGTCAGTCTTTTAAACCCCAGAGCCACCCTGGGCTTCCCCCAAGGTGGGACCATGGTTACTCAGCCGCTCAGGAGCTGGCTTAGGCAAGACTGGGGCACTGCCTCCAGTGTGCCACAGACCCTGCACGGCTGGGCTGGGGGCTGTGGTGTGCAGAGCAGGGCACACCTCACCAGAACAGGGCCTAGCCTGCCCCCCACTCCCACACATTCATCCCAAAATGTCTCAAGACATCAATCTTTTCTAGTCTCCGACAGTCTTGTGTACTGTGTTTTATTGGTGCTGCTGTTTTTTAACTGAAGAACACAGTGCTAGGTGTAGAATTCCTTAGGCATTGTTAAGTGTTGATATCCCACCAGCTCAAAGACAGATATCTTAATCAGCAACCCAGCTGTTGAAAAACCTGAGGGTAGTGTATTAAAAAGGACATAACACAGATTTCCTGTGTATTTCCAGTATGGAAGCACTTTGCTTAGTAAATTAAAGTACAGCTTGGATATCTTTGATTCATTTGTCATTCTCTTTCAAGAAACATGCACTGCTGTTCTAGCTCTTCTGCAGGTAGAAGCATATTAAAGTTACATGGAACTCTGTTCATATAACAAAGTAAAGAAATTGTTTAGCTGCCAAAATATCTTGCTACTTTTTACAGCTCAGTTTATGAGATTCTGGAATTATTTCAGAGGACAAGGAGGCAATGTTGTTTTCCAAAATGTGTCTGTGCTTTGTCAAAGCTGTGACATATTTACCTCATTTGGTAGGGACCATATTTTTAAATTTTATACTGTGAGTAAATACAAAACATGATCAAAGGAAGTCTTTTAATGCTTTAAATAGATGTCCCCATGAACAGGTTCAATGCAATACATCAGACTGTTTTAGTGTTGACAGAAAAAATTGTTCTGCATTTAGTTTTCATTTTTCACTATGCAATGAAGAAGGAAAAACAAGCCATTTTTTGTAGGCTTTTCCCCCCTAGAATTGTCCTATTGAAATTGTTAAATACAGTTGTTGTTTAAACCAAGCGGTGGAAGTCAATAATTGAAACAGAATCTGATGTGTATTTTTCAGTCAGTAAGATTCCTGTGGTCAGTCTGTAGCTATTTTTTGAGTCATTGTGATGGAGCATTATGCCAGTAAAGACTTAAAAGTGAGCTTTAGACAGTAAGGCATTTGTCCAACTCATTAATTTCAGTAATGCAGTATGTCTGGTTTGATATTTTATGTGACTTCTGCTCCCACTCCCTTAATGAACAGCACTGAACATCTGTGTCCTAATTGTGCATCTGATGCGGAGAAATGTAGGACTAACTCAACTGGATTCTGTAATTTGTGTTTCAAAAGGAAAGGCTGCTAATTGCTGATATGGCTCTTGCTAGCTGTGAATTCATGTTTGAAGAAACAAGGAATTATGTGAGGCAAAGAAAAGCTTTTGGGAAGACAATTGCACATTTGCAGGTGAGTTAGAACTGAGCTGCTTGTGTAGAGATTCTAGTGTATGCTTGCTGTATAACTTTTTATGTGAAGTAGTGATGAAATGAAAATTATTGGGCTGCTTTGAAAGGGTCATTATCAAAGCTTTCACTGTGGCTGTTTTATGCCTCTGTGTGCCCATTATTCATTTTTGAAATGCAAAAATAATAATTCTAAAGAAGCACCAGAAAAGCCTTAATATGTGTATTTTATGACTTGGGTGGGTAGCCTCCCAGCAGTGCTGCTTCTGAGGGGGAAATAGGTAGGCAGGACTGTCCTGGCCCCTTGCTGCAGCTGAAGAATAATTCCCTTGTCCATCTGAGCTTGCATTTTACTGCCAGAGGTCCTAATCGCAGGGGCCATCACACCTGCAATCTTGGGGGCAGCCTATGCAGGTACTGTGTTCCTCTGCACACAGAGCATTGCAGAAGAATTATTTTGGAGGCTGCTGGAGGAGGGGGACTCCCAGCAGTGACCTTGCTGCCCGAGTGCTGTGGAGGTGCTTCATGAATGTTGTGATGAGACTCCTCAGCCAGCAGCAGTCTAGGTGTTTGTGTAAGTGCATGTAAAGCTGTTGGGTCATGCTCTGTGGGCAGAGCTCACTCCTTATGGGGGTAGGTAATTGAGTTCTGAGATGTTTGTGCCTACACTCTTCAGTTGCAGTCATAAAATAGATGTTGCTTTCCACAGGACTGCTATACTACAGTTTTCCTGACAACGACATTAAGTGTTGGTGTTGAAGAAGGCCAAGCTCCTGCATGCTTGGTTTATAGGATAGAACGGACTCACATGGGCTAAAGATGTTGGCTACCTCTTTTTCTGATATACTTCTGGAATAATTACCAAAAAAATCCATTTCTACGTCTTGAGACTTTGTAAAACTCAAGAAACTTTCAGAGACTGGAATGCTAGATATCCTTCAGGGGATTATGATCTTCATAGTTCTTAAAGTTAACCTTCAGGAGTCCATAATTCCAGATGGAATTTAGTATTCTCACTGTGTGACTGAAACACAAAAGAACTATATTTTAACTTGTTTAAATGTAGGTAGGGGATGCTTCCTATTTGTAGTAGTTCTCTGTGAAGAGATCTCCAAAATAATCTCCCTTTTTAGGCTAGTGATTAATAAATTTCAAAAGGTATATTATTTTTGCCAAAATAATGAATTTCTGCATATCTCTTCAATTTTTTTTTTGTTGGTGATGACTTGAGTGTGCATATTATAAATAATCCTTTCCAATTAAAGCTCTGCCTTGGGCTAATTCATTTAGTCATGCCACGTTACAGCGTTTGAAATGAATTCTTTCCTTGTAGTAGTACACTGGCCCAGTGTATTTATTGTCAAGGGAAGCAAGATTTATTTTTTTATATTAATAGAACTGAAATAAGAAGGAACTTTGATTAGTGGGTGATTTTTTTATCCCCTCCCTACCAGAATTACAAGACGATGGTCAAATGCCTGCCTGGTCTGGTTTTGCATAACCTTGTGATGAATTTTACCTCTTCTATTTAAACCTCTTTTCCAATGTGGCAGAACTTGGTGCTGAAAAACTTTGATATTTTAAAATTCCTTTTATGTTTTGCTTCAGTCTCTTTGCATGTAACTTAAACTCTGAAGAATACATAGAAAAAGCATTAAATAGATGGTGAAATGTTATTAATTGGGAAAGTTCATGGCTCTACAGAGTGAAAGGACATTTCCTTGCCAGAGGGAGCCAAGAGTTACAGCACTCTGGGCCTTCTGCCACATGCTCTCTAGGAATGTGTTTTCCCTTTCTCTTGTGCTTTTTGTCTTAAATTTGTGTATTGAGTTGACCTTGAGAAGTAAAGAGCAGTAATTTTGTCTAATAGGACTGGTAAATACATAATTGTCTGGGAAGTATGGTGTCTTCTGATGTACAGAGCCAAAGTTTGAAATAGTGACTTCTAACAGCAGTCCTTTTGGAAAATGCTGTGTTTTCTACCTAAAGTATTAAACTGCACTACTCTCTTCTCCCCTCTTTATCCACTTCCAAAACAAGACAGTACAGCACAAGTTGGCCGAAATAAAAACTCAGATTTGTGTGGGCCGAGCTTTTATGGACAACTGTTTGCAGCTGCATGCAGATAAACGCCTGGACTCTGCCACAGCCTCCATGGCCAAGTACTGGTATGTGCTTACAGTCATCTGGGAGTGTTATTTGCATGATCTTAACTCTAATGATGTGGGCAACAAAAGTCAGAGTTACACTGAAAACCAAGTTTGGTTAACCATATAATTTCAAAGTGAAGGCATATTTTTAAAATAGGCTTCCATTAATAACAAGATCATGGCTCTGCTTTAGCTTTTAGTAAGTGCTTCATTGGTATTTAGATATTTAGACAATAATTTGCATTTTATTGTTAGCAATTTGTTGTTGGATTTTTTTTCTTTGGTTTTTTAGTGGGGTATATGGCTTTGGTTTTTTTTTTTAAGCAAAATTTGAATATTGGGAGCCAAATTTAAATACATTTGAAGCTCTATGATACTGCTTAATTAACATTACTTAAGAATAGCTGTCTGGCCTAGTTAGTTTTCAAAGCAATCTGGTTTTGGGAAGAAATAGTTGGCTACAGCTATTGCTGTAATGGAGACTGAAAAAGTGCTTTCCTGTATTGTCCAGAACTACTTCTCCCTCACCCTGTACAACTGGAAATATCTAAGGTAGTGGTACATGAATTGATATAGTTAAAGTTCATTGCACAGATGGGAGAAAAAAACCCACGTGAGACATGAGCAAAGAAATGAATAGAAGATACACATGCTTACAGTTTTTAGGCTTTTCAAAATGAGTATAGAGGAAATGAGCAGAAATATTTACAATGGAAGGAAGGGTTTTGAGTACTATTCCTGGCAGTGATTACCTAGAAGTACCAGGTACAGAAGCAGAGGCATTTTGTTTTGAGGAGGAGGAAAGAACTAATGCCAGCTGAGATATGCGGACTCGGTTCCTCAACAAATTTCCCTAAGCATGGCTTTTGAAAATCCTTCACTTTCACAGCTGTTTACCACCATAATTTGTTGTGGATTTCCTCTTTCCCCGGTGGTGTCCCTGTGACCCTTCCATAAGACTCACTTAAATGGTCTAGAAAATCCTTTAATGTAGAATTTTTTATGCTTTATTCCCTAACGTACTGGGAGATTCACTCCAGTCTCAAATTTTCCTTCAAACTTCTTGTGTAGTCAATGACTTGAGTTAGAGCCTTGAAGGATTTTAAAACCTGATTTGTGCATCTCTTTTTTATATCTGGAAATGGTCTGTAGGGTTGTTTTGGTTTGGTTTTTCTTGTGGTGACAGGTTGTGGTACATACCTAAAAGAATTTGAGAATATACTTAGGAAAGGCAATTGCAGTAACTCACAGCTGCAGAATTACAGTTGATACAATAAGCTGTAAGGATTTAAATGAAAGAGGGGATGGCTTGGGGAAAAGGAGAAGCAATTGGCTTTTCATTTTCATTTCTTCAGTTGCCACTGATAGCTGCATGATTAGAAAGTGTTTTTTTTTCATGTCTTCTAACTACAGCTTGAGCTTCCAGTGCAATTAATTTTTATTTTGTGCTATTAAATCCATATTTTGTGGTCAGCAAATGCTGTTGGAGAATTACAGTATGTTTAGAATTGAAAGCTATTGCAGAAAAGGTTATTGGGAAAGTTTATTGCAGAAAATAAATTATGCACAGGTGATGATTATGCTCAAAGAGTATCCCTGTGTGTTGCTAATGGCAGTGGTGGGGGGAAGCCTGGTTTATTGTTAATTTCTGACAAAGCTGAGGGATTTGGCAAGAAAAGACTGTATCAACTTCCTTCACAAAAGAATTCTCTTGGCCTGTGAGAAATGTAAACAAGTCTGTCTGTTTTGAAACCTTTCCTTCTCCAAAAGCTGTCCCATAAAGGGAACAAACCTTTAATGCATTAAATTGAGCAGTCTTTATTTCTTACTAATCAGGTTATGTTTTTGTCTTGTTACCATATCTTTATATTTTGTAATATAATGTCCTTCTAAAAGCAAATTTCCTTTTGGCCATTTAAGGTGTTCTGATCTCCAAAACAGCGTAGCTACCCAGTGTGTACAAATGCACGGAGGATGGGGGTACATGTGGGAGTATCCAATTGCAAAGTAAGTGTAACATTTCAGATTGTGTGATGAGAGATTACCAGCAAAGTCAAATGAGGCACTTCTTTTGCATCTCTGTGTTAGTTGTTTAGTGTTAGTAGTGATTTAGTGTTCCTTTTCTCATGTTTAACTGAAAGGGAATCTACTGTACAGATGTCTGCAGGAAGGCTTTGTTTTGATTCTTCAAAAAAACACAAAACCTGTTCAGCAATTATTGTCTTTTTTTTTTTTTTCACAAAAGAGAAGTTGGGTTTTTAGAAGAAAATGTTAATTGAAAAAAAAAAAAAAGAAGCAAAACTATAAAAGTAGAAATGAGGAGAGCTAGTTTTATGTTTTATCTGAAATTAAATGCATATGGGTGAAGAAAATGCGTTGGTCAGCTACCACTGAGTATCAGATCATTAAATCAAGATCATAACTGGCTACAGTCAGATTTTTTACACATTTTAAAATGAAGAAGTTAAGGGATTGATATGTAGAAAAAGAAATTTGCTATTCCCATTCTTTTCTGACTTTATGAATTCAGAGACATTTATGGGGCTTTTGTATATATCCTCATATATTATCTGTGAAGTTTGTTTACAGGCTGTGCGACACACCAAGTGGAGATTTTGGTGCTGTTTTTAATTAATAAATCAAAGAGGTGGTAATCTGACAGTAGAAATAGCACAAACACAGGACTGCTGTGCAGCTGTGATAAGTAAGCTATTTTTTTTAACTGAAGAGGTTTAGATTTTATTTAAATTCTAAATACATTAAGTATGAAATGTTGCTTTAAAATAACTTGTTCCTCCATGTTTTCATTGAGTGTAATTTTTGAGTGATCTGCGCTGTCTTGTTAAAGGAAGGCCAGTTTGGGGTGTCCTTGAACCCCTGCTTGTCTGTGTGTACAGTAGTTCCTCACAGAGGGTTTTATTATCTCTATGATCCAGTAATATGTATGTTTCCAGAGAATGCCAAATTACTCCTGTGTGATGAAGCAGAATGAAGATGGAAAAGCTCTGTCATCATCCTGTGTGCTGTCACCAGGAACAAGAATTGGGAGTGGAGTAGTAGCAGAAGTCTTCTTGGTTTATAGGGCTTTTTTTTTTTTTTGTTTGTTTAATTAGAGGCAGTAGTGGAGACTTTACACTATAAACAAACAGGGAAGAGATGCTGACCCAGTTCCTGGTTTGGAACACAGCACCCTGGAAAGTTGTAATAGTCTAGGTAGTTGAACCCTCTTAGAAAATAAGAACTACTTTATCAATGGGAAGAGTATACTTTAAAAAGAGGGATCTCTAAAAATAAAATGCTCTCTTTTTTTTTTTTGGTTGTGTGGTCATTTTGAGGAGTTGTTTGTAATATTTCCTTGTTTTGTTTTTTCCTCCCTCAGAGCTTTTGTGGATGCCCGTGTTCAGCCAATCTATGGTGGTACCAATGAAATAATGAAAGAACTTATTGCTAGAGACATTGTCAGTGACAAGTAGGGAAGATGCTTACTACTTTGCAGAGTCTTGTAGAATCCTTTCCTATGTTAATATATGGCATAAAATCAGACATCAGAATGTAAGTAATATAAATATGCTGTATAATGTTCTTTAAAGGAAGTGACACTTAAAGCACATGTTAGCAATAAGTGTGCTCACATGCAGGATATCTAATATTTAATGAACTTAAAATTTAAATGTCTTTGTACAACACGGAATAGTTCTCTGTGTGACAAGAGCTGGTGTGGTGAAAGGCAGTTTTATCTCTGGAACATTGGGTAGCTTGGTCTTTCAGACTTGAACCCATTGTGGTGAATCCAAACCCCGCTTGTCAGAATCAAATATTGAGAGAACCATATTCATAACAAATAAACAAAATTAAATATTAATGTAACTTTGAATTTGTATTTCCCCTTGAGAAGCAGAACTTGACACTTGCTGTTGTTGCCGTACACCTGCTCACTGTGCAGCAGGCACCTGCTGCACAGCTGACCTCTATGTTTACATCTAACCCGGAATGCCTTATTTTAATTACTTTGGTCAAGCAAACATAATAAAGCATTTCTATGCAATCTCATGCGTTCTGCGGTTACTTCAAAGCCCGCGGGGAAACGGGGCTTCTCCTTCCGTGCCCGTGTTTACCTCAGGGCGCTGAGGGGGAGTCGGAAGGGGGGCAATGTGATGCAGGCGAACTTGAGGGCTGCTTATTGGCGATAGCTCTGGGAAGGTGCGTGTTTAGAAGTGTTTTTAGCTTTTTACCGTGCTGGGCGGTAAGAGTTGAAGCGGTCCGGAGCGGGGAGCGGCGCCGCCGCCTGCCCGCCCTCACGGCCCCGGCGCGCGGGGTGAGGGGAGGGCGGTGTCCGCGCGTCAGGCGCGGCTCCGCCAATGGCGGGAGGCCACGCCCCCGGCCCGAGCCACGCCCCCTCGGCGCCCCGGATTGGCCGCGCTCCTCCCCCTGAGGAGCGGGGGAGGCTCCGCCCCGCCGCGCTGCGCTTTAGGTGGGCGCGGACTCTTCAAGAGCGGCAGTGTGAGCCGTGGCGAGCGCCGTGCGGTGCGGGCTTGAGGCGGCGCCGGTGCCGCTGCGGAGAAGCCGCCGGACGCGGAGGCAAGCGCGGGGCGCGGCGCGGCGGGGCGCCGTGAGGCGGCGGGGGCACGGAGGGGCCGGGCGGCGGTTGGTTCCCGCGGCGGGAGTGGCGGGTGCGCATGCGCGGGGTGGGGGCGGGGCGGCGCGGGGGGTAACGGTCCGTGCGCGCGGCGGGGCGGGGCCGGCGCTGTGAGGCGAGGGCGGGGCGGGGCCGCTCCGCGCCCCCCCGCGCGTCCCAGCCGGGATTTGAACAGCGATGGAAACTCACCGCTGGTGATCAACCAGCGGATTGTTGTGCCCGCGGGCTGTGTGCCTCGGGGCACCCCGGGCCACGCTTCCCACACCGCGCACCGCCCACAGAGCTGGGCACTGCGGCCGGAGTGGTTAGCAAAGCTGTGGGGAGCCGCTCGGATCCACGTCCTGCGGCCTGCCTTGAGAGCTTCTCTGCTCCTCAGCTAGGCTTTCCATCCGCTTTTTGCAAAACGAAGCTTCTCTTTCCCCCCCAAAAAAAACGTAGCAGTGACTGAGGTATTCCGAACCTACCCCTCTCTAATAGGAAATTAGATTTTTAATTTCCAATTTGCAATGTGAGCCGATTAAAAATACAAATTATTAAAGTATGCCTTTTGTCGAAGGGTAAATACTTCCTTTTTGTTCTAGTTTAATAAAAAAGAAATACTAAAAATTGCACTGATGGATGTACCATCTCAGAAAGCAGTCTGTGTGCCTTAGGCCTCTCCTGCTGTATTGGTCCATGGTTTGAAATCCTGGGGAATATTCTGAGGAGCTTAAATTCCAGTCACTTTAATTAGTGTCTTAAGAGCTGAGTGGGTCTCATTTAAGACCAGCTTTTATAGCCCTCTCTTCCAAGGCTGAAATTCTAAAGTATCACCGAAATATTGACACGGAATTACGATGAAAGGTACCAGAAGGTATTGTAGATATTTCTGTTAGAGACATATGTGCAGCTTTCTTACAGAGGCACCTGTTGTACTACAGAAAGAATCTAACATATACTAAAAATTACTTCAGATGTTGCTTTGCAAATATAGTGTTATAGACTGAACAAGAATTAGTTGATAACGTGGTAGTAAAATTGGAAATTATATTGATTCTCTGTTCAGATCAGATCTGAACAAGGAGGAAAACAAACATGCTCAGATATTCTAATGAGTCGTGGATTTTGCCATAAATGAGTACTGATGAGTTCCACTTGAAGTGCCTTCTTTTGGATGTTTTTTATGATTCACACTTTGGGTGGTCTGCCTTAAATGGAGATCTCCTAGTGTTCAGAGAGATCCTTTTGTGGGGAGGTGGTGTGCTGTATTTTGGTGGGGTTTTTTGGGGTTTTTTTTCCTAAATAGGAGGAATTTGTTTTTATATCTTCTGAGGTGTACAGAACACTAGTGTGTTTTGTTGGATAGTTGTGCCTGCACTGTGAGCGCTGCTGAACGTTGAGACTCTCCACATAATCCTGTTTGGGTTTATGGGTTTTTCCCAATCTATTAATAGAACAAAATACTAAAATGCTTAAATACACATCATGAGTAACTGGTCTGCTTTTGAAGTGGAAACAAAAGCTGCCTACTGAAGTGATTTTTTTTTTCACTCTTAAAGGCTGGTCCCAGGTGTGTTATTATACATAGGCTTCTTTCCTTTTCCTTTCATACTCCTAACCAGGACATGCCCAGTGGGACAAATATCTTTTTTACGGTCGTTGCTGCAGACTATTCCATGAGAAAATGCAGACTGTGCTATCAAGCTGTTCTTGCTATTCTTAGAAATCACTACAATCCAGTAGGTTTTCCAAAACTTGGGAGGGGTAGTTAAAGGCTGAGGGCTGCCTCCCACCAGGCAAGGCTTGCAGAAGCTGGCCAGGCTCAGGTCCCGTGCGCTGCGCTCGGCTGAGGCAGTGCTGCAGCAGTGCCTGCCTGCCAGAGCACTTTATTTTTGTCCAGTGATTATCAGGAAGACTGCCCAGGAGGAGCTGGGGATTACAGGACAAGCAGCACGAAGCTGTAGGAAACCAGGTTTTGGCAGTTGTGTTGCAATTTGCCTTTGTGTAGCTGCCCTCTCTTCTGCAGGTTGTCTCTTAGAGGTCTTAAAAGAAGTTGAAATACAGTATTTTTGAGCATTCTTGTTGAGATTAATTTTGGATGTTTCACCAGAGGCTGTCTGCTGTCAGGGACTTTGCTTTGCTTTTGAAATGCCATCTATGCAAGAAATAAACAGTGGAAGTTGGCTTATCTGAAACACTGTTTATCTGTGAATAAACTGGAAACACTCATATTCATTTAAAATGTTGTTTGTAGGCTTCTGAGTTTCAAAACAAAAATAAATAATCATGAAAATCTCCTTCTGGTCCCGAGGAATCTCATTATTAAGAAGAAAATTTCAGGTGTTTATGCTGAAGAAAAATGACTCAATTTACAAGGAGAGAAGGCTGCTACAGAGGAGCTTTAAAAAGCCTCTTGCAAGTGAAGTTTTATTGTCATTGGACACGAAAAGATCACAAACAAAAAAATCTACAAAAAGACAAAGCAATCTTCCCCCCCAAGCAAAAATCCCCCAGAACACTGTCTGCAGTGTTGTGTAACCAAAGTGATAGTGTTATGCAAGGGGGAGAAGAGTCAAAAAAGTGAAAGGACTGTAAACAAAAGCTGGGAAGGGAGGGAGTGCCACCCTGTGTGCAGGGTTGTGGCGGGGTTTTGTTGTGTTTCTTTTAAAAGAGTGCTGCTAATCACAACATGAAGACACTAGTTTGAGGATTTAGGCAAATTCTGTTGAGAATTTGGGGACGGGGTATAAGGAAGAAGTGTCAAGAGAGGAAAAGAAATCAGCAGAGGGAGAAGAAAGGTAGAGGAGTGGGAGCCACTGGGGGATTAGGAACTTGTAGCTACAGTGGTGGAAGGGAGCAGGGTGCAGGTCTGGCTGTGGTAAACTGCAATTCCCAGCTCTCTCCTCCTGGATAATTAAGGCATTAGGGGAGGATAAGCATAAAGTCACTTTAAACATCAGTTGCTTTACTTTGTTTGTCTGGTACTTGTTTCTTCCCTTCCCTAGTACTTATTTAATGTCAGTTTTTCATTTTACAGTACTTTTTAGTCTTTCAAGTGAATGTTTATTCAGTAGATGAAAAACAAACTGCTTGCCAGTTTAGCAGAATTTCAGTTGTTCTGGTTTTGAAACCTCAAGTAATAACACGATGCAAAAGAAATCTGTGAAATGGTTTACCTGTGACAAAAAAGCTTTTTCCAGAAGGAAAGTACTTTTCTGGTGTACCATTTTGCAGTACTTGTCTTCCCTCCTTCTTTGCCTTTATTTTTTTTCCTCCCTCCAAGATACTAGGGTTTGCTCTGGAAGCTCACTTCCAATACGGGTGTAATTAAATAATTTTTGCAGCTTTCTGCCAAAATTAAATAAAATGTGTAAAAATGTAAATTGTATAACTTTTGTCAAGCCAAGTACTTGTACTAAAATTTGTTTATTTTTTTTTTTATGCAGATACTTTGTTTTGCTTCTGTACCTATGACATTTTTGTGTGTGTGTGAACTTCTTGGAGAAATGCCAAGGGCTGGACACTGTGGCAGTACCAGCTTTTATAAGTTCTTTTTGATGTCACTGTAGTGAGATGAGCACACCTGAGTGTCTCACACTATCTTCAGGGCAGAAACACGATATGAAATTTCCAAGTTGCTGGGTAAAGGATTAATTGAGTGATTTCCCCCTTAAAAGGCATTTTATTTATTTTTTAGCTGCTTTGTAGTTGAAGCATACTTGGTCGGGCACTCTAAATGAGTGATTTGTCAATGCTGTTTAGTTCAGTGTTTGTGTTCCACATGAGAGTGTTTTGATTCTTCCCCTCTTTCCCCTAGAAGAGTTAAAAAGAAGTCCCCCAGATGAAAAAAAAGTTGGTAATGGTATTCATTGCAGTTTTGGAAATTTGAAACTGTACCAAAAGAGTATGTGGTATTTGAGGGAATGTGATGGAGTTAAAACACAGCACTGTAAAGTTTTGTGCTGCCAGTTCTTTGAATAACCTCCATCTTCATACAGGTATGTGATCCACATCTCCAAAGTACTTTTTTTGCCTTAACAGCTCCACTGTGTGTGGATGTTTCCTGGGTTTCAGGAGTAGCAACCTGTGCCTGCTAAACACTCAGACTAAGGGAGGTGGATGGTAAAGTTGGAACAGTTATAAATACATTGTTGGGTGAATGTAGATCCCAGGCTGATGGTGCTCTTCTTGGAGAGCTTCTTGGAATTCTCAGGAAGAGGTCAAACACAGGGACTCCTGAGCTCACATTAACCCCACAGGGGAACTGTTCAATTCTCTCCCCTTATGTTTTAGCCATGCACAGTTTGCTCTGACTTGCTCTAGTTATTTGCCGTTATGTAAGGGCCAGGGAGTCATTGCTGTCTGAATTCACACTTCTTTGGATTTACAAATTTGCAGGCCTGCTAGACTTTACAAGAGGAAAGACACGAGTCAGCCAGGTGCTGAGAGCATTACTGAGTCACCAGAGCACTTAAGATTTGGAGCTTCAGCTCTCAACAGTGTATTCACCTGTCTAATCCTAGAATGGGGTTCTTCCTGAACAGCTGTCCACTGGGAGGCCTTTGTGCTGAGCTCCTCTTTAGGCTGAAGTTACTGGCTTATTTATAAAGGTTAAAATCCTGGGGATTTTAATGGTATAATTTACAATTAGCAGTAGGACCACCAAACCTGGTGCCAGTGATGCTAGGAGCGTGATGTGCAGAGATAAAAATCTTATGGATAAAGTACACATGGAGCAGTGAAAGGTGAATAAAGCACACAGAAAGTGGTAAGGCAGTACTGGAGCATGTGGCTCCCTATGCTTTGCTTCACTTTTTGAGGGTTAAGGAGCAGGTATCCGAACTGGTATTGCTCAGCTCTCTAGGTTCCCACGTCTCACTTTAATGTTTGCACCTTCAGTGCAAAAAAACTGTAGTTATAAACAAGCTGAGGCTTCAGACAGATCTTTTCTTAAGAACCATATGTGGCAGTCTCAGAATCATTGACCCCTTATGGGGTCTGTGCATTGGAAGTTGCTGAGCTAGGCAGTTACTGTGGAGATCAAGGAAACTGGAGACATTAAAAGGAGGGCGGTGCAAGTTCTGCTCAAGTAGTACACAGTTCAACAGAATTTACTGTGGCATTGCTGTGCTGCACTCACTTTTGCTACTGCTCTCATACGGTTTCTGCTTTTGTCTCTAGCTTCTTAATGAAGAGCTGACAGGAACTTACCTTTCAGGCTTCTGCAGGCCATGTTCAATTAAGTCATTTATTGGGTTTATTTAACCATCTCCTAAACAAAACTGTAAGTAGGGTGCAAGTGATTCCTGCTTGGAGGTGTTAGGGCATAGGTTGGACTTGATGATCTTAGAGGTCTCTCCCAACCTCATTATTCTGTGATTCTGAGTAGATACAGTATGACTTGGCAGCTTAGCTGCTGACAGGAAGGGGTGAAGGTTGACATTGGTCTTTTGATCCCAAAGTCTGGGAGCCCTTTGTTAATTGGCAAGACACAAGCAAAAGGATTTGTCAATGAGAACTGTCATTTCTCAATTTGTTATGAAAAATAATCTGTGTGTATTACACAGACAGTGCCTCATGAATAGAGTGGTATCCAAAGGCACAGGAAAGAATTCTGTTTTGGTAGGAAACTTCAGAACTTAGAGTTTTCTATTTTGAAAGCATTAGCCTTGTTGATTGGTTTCTAATGTGTATTTATAAGAATATATAATAATTCATCAAATGCTTTCTTTATATAGATTTACAGTAAATCTGTTTCTCACAACAGTGCCAGTCACATTGCTCAAGGTCATGTTTTTTAGTTTGGGCAAGGTTAGATGAACTTTTTGGGTCTTATTTCTCAGACTGATAGAATCAAAAATGAAATGAGGTATGAACAGTTATTCCCCTGAGATGTAAAGGCTTTCATTGTGTATGGAACAGCTTCTGAATGAAATAAAGAAAAAAGAGAAAGGGTGTTTTTATTTGACTTGGGAGGCAACATAGTCTGTGTTCTTTAGATAACGTCCCTTTGTATGGAATTTTTGAATGATGTTGAGAGAATGAAATGTCTTAACAGAGTTGTTGTATTTGTACTGTGTCATGAAAATGAGAAAATTTACATGGCCCATGTTATTTTCAGGTTTGCTGTAAACTACCTACCGTAGCTATAATGACACCAGCTCTCAGAGAGGCAACAACAAAAGGTCATGGTATCCACTTGTCACCTTCTTTGTCCTCTAGAGCTATGGAGTCTGATACAGCTTTGTGCATGGAAAATTCCAGAGCAGTGGAAGAGAAGATAAAAGAGGACTCCATCGCACGGATTACTTGCTCAGTCCTGGGGTTCTCCACTGCTGAGCCCAACCTCAGGAATGACATGTTCAGTGTGCAGCATTTTGGTTCCCCACCATCCTCCAAGTGCTATCAGTCTGTCTTGTTAATGGGTACAAATTCTGCATTTAACAACAAAACTGGTAAGCAAACAAAAACGGGAGACCCTGACTGCTCCAAGATGAGAAAGTCATTACATAATGGGGCTGACGCATCATTTGGTCATATTAGTCATTCAGAACCTGAGCAACAGGTGAAAGGGGCAGCGTTTTCAGAGACCACATCTCCAAACTTGGCAGGAATGCAGAGACTTTCAGGTTCAAGTGTAACTGAATCCGCTAACACAGAAGAAATGCAACTTTTAAATGGTAAATGGTACAAGAAGAATGGGGTTTTGGGTAGGGCTTTGGAAGTCCGCACTGAAACAATAAAAGGGGATTTATTACACCAAATTCTTCACGGGCCTTCAGAAGGGATTTCGAGCTGCACCCAGGAGGAGGTGTATGCTCACTTACTCCAGTGTGTCACTAAGCAACAAATGGAAATCAGTCGCGCCAAAAGAACTCAGAAGCGTTTACAAATGCTTCTGGCAAAGCATGTTGTCAAACACTCTGATCACCAGCTGAAATGCTTTGTGAAACATCAGCTTCAGAGAATGAAGGTTTTCCGTGAGCCAGCTAGATTTTTGAGCAATAGCTCCCTCAGATGCACTGAAGGTTGGCCGGAAAACAACACAACTACTCCGGAGAGTAGTTTGAGCGTGGATGTACAGAACGGAGTTAGCATCGCACCGGGTGAAATCCGTGGCTTTGCACTTTCTACTGGAGGGCTGCTGTCTCGCGTGGAGAAGGACCTGGACTCTGATGCAACCTGTAGCAGCTCAGATGAAGATGGTGAGGAGCAGACTGTGGAAGCGTAAGTGTTAAATTCCTGCTTAGACTCATGTGCTTCTTTTATAAATCAGGATGGAAGGGTCTAGACCTACAGATTCCATCTTGTGTGAGTAATCTCACTCAACAGATAGTCTTACTGAAATCAGCTAGACTGACAGTGTGAGCTGGGTTTGGCAGGAACATCTAATTAATGCATTTAAGGAGCAGTTGCTTTACTAGAATTGCAGAGAACTAGAGTTTGTACTGCACTCTCTCAGTTTGCATTACATCAATACTACTAATACTTGAATGGTGCTGTAAATCAAACAGTGATCGCTGTAAATACTTGGGGCCAGAATGAAAATAATTTTAATTTTACTCTGGAGTTATTAATAATTAGTCAATATTAGGTCTTGAAATCCACTATATTGTGATAAAGAGTAAAAATTAAAAATTATCTTCTGATGCAGTTATCAAGCCATCCAGTATTTGGTGATTGGTATATTGCAAACCTTTGGTTCTTTAACTTTTAATTTTAAAAATATTAATTTACTTCCTGAACTCACTCTACAACTAGCTAGCAATGGAGGTTTTATTATTGCAGGTATCTTTTTCAGGATGAACCAGAGGGAAATTAATATCATTAACTTGTAGTGTCTTTAGTTGGCAGGAATCCTGTCAGTGCAAATTACAAATCAGTGGTGGGTAAGAGGAGATAGTAAAATTGCTCTCTGATGAAGGTATAACCTTTTTTTTTTTTTAACCTCTAACTTGCTGCACTGTTAATCTCTTCAGTCAAGACATTTTAGAAAGCAGCGAAAGGACAGTTGCTTTCCTCTTCCCAAAGCTGGAGAGATGAGCATGTCTTAAGGTTTGTTGGATATAATAGTCAGGACTGTGACACACAGAAGAGAGCTGCACACAAATGCAGCAGCTTGGTGGGAACTTCATGATACCCACGTTTCTCATGGGCTCTTACAAGCTAGTCAGGACAGGGTCTGTGTTTACTGGTCTTTCCCTTTGCTGTCAGAGAGTGTCTAAAAAAATAAATTAAAAATACTTTAAAACACTTACTTCACATTCTGCTTCCTGAAAAGCATAATGTTGAGAAGAAATCAAGTGAGCTTCTGAAACTGGAAGAGCTTTGCCCTGTTAAGTATTTATAGCTTCAGTCTAACAAGGCTGTATCAACTCTCTGCTCTGTTCTGCTAAACTCTGTAGGTCTGAAAAACAGGAGAAAATATTTTCATTTTCTTTTACATATTATCAGAATGGTAAATACTATGCTGAAGTCCAGCCAAAGCATAATGTAACTTGCCAACTAAGTTACAAGCACCTTAAATATTTGAGTTTGCAGAATAATTATTCCTTTGAAATATTTTAATAAAAAAACATCATTTAGGCTCTCCCCAGCATAGGAGAATCCACATTCTTCTCCTAACTAATATACTTGAACTTCTAAGTAATATCTCTGTTCTAGGATTCTTATGATAAGAACATGAACTGAAAAAGAAAACTCTTGAGAAGTTCTTGATTATTGAATGGTTGTGGATAATGTAAAACTCGGACCAAAGTTTTGTGTGATGGTTTTCTTTTTCTTTCCTGCCAGGGACACTTGAATTTCTAACTCTCCCTGCCAGTCCTTTACCTTTACTCCTTCTTGTGGCTTTTGGCAGTTATCTTTCCACTTAAGGCTCACTCAGTTTACTTTGTTGCGCTGATGAAAAAAATCCACAGAGGATTATTAAGTGCAAACCCATTACCTTTGGCTCAGGAAATCCCCACGCTGCTATTGCTGGGAGCTGAGGGAATGTTCATATTGCCGGAGAGGCACTGCTCCCTCCATGCCTGCACTGTTGTAACATTGTTATCTCAGCTATTGCTGGGAGGCAGGAGAGCTGGGTAAGATGATCTGTAGTTTGACTCAGTGTGGCCCTTTATTTTGAGTTGTTTATTCTTCTCCCTTTCCTTATGTTCTTACTGATGAGCAGTTGTTCAGCAGCAGTGGCCTTGCTATGTTGGCAGGGAAGGAATCACTGGTGTTTGAGGTGTGCTGCTGGGCCAGCAAGCTCAGAGTTAAAAGCACTGCCTGATTTAAGCAAAATACTTGTCTGTGTGCCTAGGCTGAGGCAGTGCTTGAATTAACATGCAGTGAGGCTGTCTCTTATTTGAATTTATCATTATCTTCAGCTCAGAATGTTTTTCTTCATTTCTCCGACCTTCCTAAGATTTGCCTTTGGGGCTGAAATGCTGCCCTTTTTCTTCGAGGTAACAAAGGTAAATCAGTTATTCACCGGTTCAGATGGTGAGATTTGCTATTTCCTGAGCCTTGCCACTTTTCTGGATTGCCTTTCCTCGGGAGAAAAGAAACAAAGTTAATATCTCTTTTTGTTTCTGCTGAGTAGATTTATATGCTTTGAATTGTCTTTCTCTCCTTGGGAATTGGCTAGATGTGCTTTCCAGAAGCAATGGGATATGTAGGTGAGACAATACTAATTTCCTCACCTATATGGAAATTTTTATTTTTCATAGTGAGGGCTTTTACTCTGAATTCCTTTGTGATAATCTTCATAATATGTAACTGTAGTTACTATAAGGTTCAAGTAATGTAGCAATGAATGGAAAGAATGTTTTGGTTCCACCCATATCTCAGTGTACTGATTGCATTTAACTTGAGGGTATAATCACGGTGGTGACTGATCGTTGTTGTGACTATGGTGTTTCTCATTCTTTTTGTTGGGGGAGGAGGTATCAATCCAATGTGTAAGGCAGGGAGGAACCTGCAGTAACCATGTCTGCCTGAGAACAGTCTGTTTCCCATCAGGAGGGAGAAGTTGCTTCCAGCTCCAATTCCTCATGCTACATAACAAACCTAGAGTTATTTTTAGCGTTTCGAACCTGTTCATTCTCATTATCCTGAAAAGAGTTTTTCCCGACGAGTATTGACATAAGCTCTTCTGAGCTGTATCTCAATGCTTTGTGGCTCAAGTAAGATTGTCTTTATCCATCTATTTCAATACCTTTGTTGTTCAGTTGCAAATAGCTGTTGTGAGATATTTAAACCATTGTTCATGCATTACATAGATTCTGTCCTCAAGACAAGAGAGATCCTTGGTCTGCTGGTGAAGGCAATTCACAGTACTTAACAAACTTCTCTAGTTCCTAGAGTAATTGGAAAGACTCATCTCATTTCGAGAGTTTAATCAAAACATATTTTATGCCTTTCAGAGTCTACTAAAAAGAAATATGAAAAAAAAAGGCTGTCTTCAGCACCTTTGTCATTTTGCTGTTACTGTCAGCTCATGAATGTCTTTAACCTGTCAGTTTTCATAGCACCACATTTCCAGCAATAATTTTTGGTGTATTTTAGGACACTTCATCCTTTGGGCATAGGAAATTATCTCAGGGGATGTGGTAGTCCTTCTCTGTAATTTTCCAAAAGCAGCTTTTAGGTGCTGCTCTCTGGCTCACTAATAGGTGATAGAAACCAGAGCAGAGAGAATACCCAAGGAAGGCAACAATGAGTAATTCCTTTAGGGATTCATAACTAACACTTGGTTTGCAACATAGACAACATTTCACCAGATGAATTTACTTGAAACCTGTTGATCTTTGTGGTTCATGAAGATGAAAGATTATACATAGAAATAGTCACAGATTTCAGACAAGGTGAATTGGATGATGATGTGAGATCAAAGGTTTTTCAATAATACAGCTCCACTCTGGCAGCAGTATGTATCCTGCTAGGCCAGCTCCTCATTCTTATTGATGTGTTTTGTGTCTATTCCTGATGTAGTAGGAGAACTCTGATGCTCAGGTAGTCATTTAGGAAACCTTTAAAGTTGCAGAGTGCAGAGTTTTGCTTCTGTGAGATTTTCTACATGTGTGATCTTCCAGTGTCAAGATATATCACTGTGGTTCTTTAAAGAAACAGCTGCTCACTCCATCAAACCGTAGGACATGCATCTAATGGATTAGACAGAAAACCTGCTTGCAGTAGATTTTTCTGCAAAATAAGTAGCTCTTTCTACTCATGACAAATCCTGTGCCTTGTTTTCCCAGTTCTCCTTTCCCTATCCAAATACAATCCTTTTGCATCATTTGGTGGGATTTTCTCTCTGAAATGTTTTCATGCTTTTCCCTCTGATTTCTGAAAGACATGTTTTACTGATTATCCTCCAGCAACCTCAAGCCTGACGAAGACTCACTGTTATATTTTCCATGCCCACAGGATTTGTTGTGCCTGGAAACTTTTATAATGAATGTGAAGAGATAGTAAATCTTTCTTTTATTTTTCTCTCCTTTATTTTTTTCCCCCTAAGATTGCTAGTTGGAAAGAGAAGATGGGAAATCTGCTTTTAGTACAAACATGTGATAGGGAGGGGAGCATTAAGGCAGAGAAAATACAGGAAGGAAGAAAACATTATGACTAGTATCTCCAGATCTAATCTTCTTGTTCTAGATTATTTTCCATTTTTCCTAGCATTTTTTCTTGTGGCTAACTGAGCAACATCAATGCAGTTCTGCAGGCTTGGTTATACATGGCACTGCTGAAGGGACACGGTTTATTGCAAGTCTTGGAACGACGTTGTAAAGGAGGCTGTTTGTTTTTGCAAGGTCAGGTCTTAATTTTCCACACTGAGCTGTAATTTCACTTCATGCCTGATATGAGAACTGAATTACGAGTTTGGGAAGGGGCGGAGGAGAGTCTGCCAGGACAAAATGCTACTCTTAGGCACAAACTCCCACTCGTTTCCTGGTTTTAACACCTTTTTAGCTTATAAATCCAGGAAATGTCTTATTTGCATAGAAGATTAATACGAGGGCTTTTGAATAAGTATACATTCATGGGTGCAAATAATATGCTGATGTAAGAATGTTTTATATGTTGCTTTTCAAGAATTCCATTTTCTCAATTCTTGGCTCCTATCACAAGGATGTGGGAGGAGAATGAAAGAAAAGATAGCTTTACATTACCTTCTGGTTTAACTCTTAGGATACATGTGTTGTTTCAGAATATATTTAACCTCACTTGGTTGGGTTTCCATAAGAATTAATAACTTCCATAAGAATTAATAACTTCTTCAGGGTCCCACATGCATTTACTGTTGTGCCTTAGAGATCTCACGTGCAGGAATAAAAACTTGCTGTTGAGCAAGGCTTTGTTCTCACAATACCAGAATAATGCTTTTGTTAGTGGGGATCCTGATTTCTAACCTGTAATTACGTTAATATTTTTGCAACTGCTGAAGGCAGACTGAAAGGTTTTAGTGAAAGGCAGAAGGTTTGACAGGTTTTAACCTGCAAGGGAAACTTGGAGCTGGGAATCTCAAATCTTTTAAGTTAGATGGGTGTTGAATTCATATTAAAGAAAAACTTGGCATTACTCTTCTTAATAACTTTTTAATACACAGTCAAGATAGTGTTGTAGAATAGCAAATCTAATAAGTAGGCACATGTGTATGCATATATAACCTTGTATGCTTAATTAAATTGGAGACAAGAAGAATTTGGTGCTTGATGTCAAGTGCTGATTAATCAGTGTTTTATGGCAAGCTTTTTTCTTTCACTAAGCTGTGAAATGTGTTTGTTTTAATTAAAATACTTGTTTATAAACAACAATGAACTGTCTTTATAACTTCTTGTAAAGCAAGGGAAGTGTTATTTTGGTTTATAGCTAACACTGATTTAGTGAGAATCTACTTCAAAGGGATACACCCAGTGCCTTTGAAAATCAGCATACATGGGCCTCTGATACAGGAAATAATTTAAGTGCTTTCCTTTTCACATGAAGTAAAAAGTGTGCATAAAGGCTTCCCAAAATAGGAATGCTCTCCTGTAACAGGGTTTCATTCATACTGCTAAATATGGGTTAGGAATGTGATGTTAGATGTTGGATTTAAATATATTGACCTGTGCTCTTTTTTTACTAAAACAGCTGTGAATTATTTTATTTTCATCCACGCACTTTGCCTAGCTCTTGTGAATTAAAAGAAGTTTTCTGTTGGGGAATTTTAATAAATTCAATTTTCGGTTAGCAAACTCTAGTTACTGATTCTGGTGTTGGAAAAACAAATACACCTGAAGGTCTGTGTTTGAATATATGTAATATAAACTCCCTTTCTTCCCAGTCCATGGGGTAGACTGAGCAGCAGAAAAACTCAGTGAAATTCAATCCCGAGCTCCTACAAAACACCCAAATTCCAAACTGTTCAAACATACATTCATTATGTTCCCTAACCCTTGTGGAATGACATCAGTGTGTGATGGTGTCTTTGCTGCTGCTCCTGCTCTGTCTCACCTGATTTCTCTGTCCTCACTTCCCCACCTACCACAGCCCCTGAAGGCTCTCCTGGCAGGGACAGTTTGCACTGCTCTGTAGGACTGTAACCCCTCCACTGCCAAAGGCCTGCTGCTGATTTCCAGTGCATCTGACAGGAGTGGCAGGAGCCTTCCAGGTTCAACTGCTGTCCAAAATATCTCAAAAAGAATATGGTTCTTACAGATTTTACATTGGAATCTGATACTATATATGCATATATATATATATATATATATATATATATATATATATCCTGACTTATAAGATGGAGTTGGAGCTTACATAAATACCATAGCATCTTTTCCTTGTAAGAATATACTACAAATTTTGGAGCAGTGTGATCCTTTGCAGGAACCCTGTAGCAGGCAAATACTGTCTGTGGCATCTCATCAGTTCTGAAGATGTGATTTCCCTATCACATAGGGAGCATATATAGTGCACCAGTGAAATTCTTCCAAGTCTCTCCCTTTCTAGGGTATCTAAGCTCAGAGACTTTCCCTTTTCATATTTTCAGTCTTCTCCTACAGCCTTTTTTCTCTGAATATTGATTTTCCTCTTTTATCCTCCCCACTGTCCATTCTCATTTTGTGGAAGATGTAAAAATTTTATTCCATTGCTACTTAATTCCTTGCTACCTAATTTTTTTCCTCCATATATTTTCTCTTCAAGAGAAAAATCTCAGCTATGGTTGATAATTTCAGGTATTACTGCATAAATTCTTCAGGTCTGATGGCATAGCAGAAGTGTACAGCTGGGTACAGTTTTTTTCATTTGAGAAGATGTGTGTTATGTGTTGGGATCAACATGCATTATTGGATGCAATTCTGAAAATATTGAATGGCCTCAGTGTGTTAGAGATGGTGGGACCAGGCATAGGTGCCAGAAATCGTAATTGTAATAAGCAGTTGCTGATGTCTGTAGATGACAGGGAGAACTATAACCCATATTTGGGGAAGCTGTGTAGTGTTTCAGAGGAAAATGTGTAGTGTTTGGGAAGTTTTGGGAAGCTGTGTAGTGTTTCAGAGGAAAATGCCAAGTAAAAATTCTTTTTAAACACCAAAAGAGATAGTAACCTGGTAGGATCCTGTAGAATGACCTGAAGATCTCCACAGAGATTGCAGCTAATTTTGGGCTTTAGAGAAATTCTCTTGATTGATTTCTTTGGAGTAGGAGTGGGGCAGGGAGTGCATAGCTTGGTTTGATGTTGGTTATTCCACAACAGCAGCACACTGCTCCTGGATAGTCTGTGCAAAGGCTGAAAGTGAACTGCCACAGTAAATAGTGGTTATTTTGTGTAATGTTGATCAGCCATAATACTGTTGATGGGCCAAAATCGTTATAGTTTGGCTTTAATTTTTTTTGTACTCAGGAATGCATAGAAGAGATAGCATTCATAAAGCAGCACACACTGTTTTTTTTAGCTATGTAGTTATTAGGGGTTTAACAGTTAACTGATCCAGGGGAATTAATGCTTCAACAGCAACTGAAGTTAGTTCATTCTGAAAACAAACATTATGTAGGTGTTCTGGAAGAATTAGTCCTTGAGAAAGCATTTACGGGTCATTTAATAGTTGGACATATTTGCTCAGCTATTACAAGTGTTGGAGGTTTTGGTTGGGAGTGGGCACACACTTTTATCACATGACAAAAATCTAGATATGGTTATCTAAAATACAAGCATATCCAAATTCACCTAATTTGAATATTTTATATAATCTAGTCTTCATAGGTAATGTCTTATTTACTGTCAGCATCTGCAGAGAGAAGAAGAATGGATATGTTGAATTTCTTCACCATTTTGACCCAAGGTATCAGGAGCCCTGGGCCCACATTAGTGGCTTGCAAGAATATACTTGTATTCAGGTTATACTTGTTTTTTGGGCTTTACCATGTGTAGTCAGAGAACTGAGTATAATAGTGGTGAAAAATTAGGGGCACCTGAGGAAGTTCACAGCTTGTCAGTTCCAGTCCTGGAGGGACTCCCGCCATACTAGTGTGCTGTGGGGCATTTGTGATAGAGTGCCGTGTGGAGAATATTTTGTGGTTTTGTACAACTGGGTGAGCTTCCCAAGAGAATTGGGGGATGAGTGATTTTTTTTTTCCCAATGTTTCGTGAGGTTTATGGTGAGTCATATGATGTCTGGATGGAACTTAAAGACTGGAGAACCTTCTGATTTCTTCTTGCTTTTCAGGAGATCAATCCTTCATAAAAACAATAAACTTCTGCCATTGTTTTCAGTGACTCCCACTAAGGAGGGTGATCAGCTCTTTATCTTCAGGGTAGAGTCATTCTGATTTATGAGCCACTTCTTGCTCCCAAATACTTCACTGCTGTGTGATTGGCAATAGGCTTCTGTTAGCCCAGGAGTTCCCAGTGAGAGGAGATGAACCAGCAGGGGTGGTGGATGTCACTTTAGGACTATCATCTGAAAACTGGGTGCAGAACAATGTGGATTAAACCATATGGACAATCACCTAGCAGAAAGAGCAAAATACTCCATGTTGAGAGACTGAGCAGAAATGTTATGAGGGGATGTCAGGAACAGCTGCCCTTCTTATGTTTGATGAAGAATTTTGGAATTGGAGAATTCATTTTCCCACCCACATCACATGAGTGCCTTGCTGTCTGGCTTGTGTGCATTTAAGAATGTTGTTACTTGAAAATGTTAGTGTTTTTAAAGCCTTTTGAAAGGTGACAGTGTTATGGGCTGTCAAATGTTTTTTTGAGTTTTGATGTGGATCTGTTGCAGGCATGCTCCTTTCCTGTTTAGCATCCTGTCATTGTCCCTGCAGACATGTCATGGCAGGGCATGTTACTTCTCCCTGGGAGTTACAAAGGTGGAAGGCTTTAGTTTGTCTTAATGTTCAGCATGTAGGATAACTTGTGGATAAGCTTGCCGTGGTCACAGAGCTGCATACTCTAAAATACTCTTTCCTGTGCTCATCACACCTGCTTGACAACCAACCTTCCTGGATACATACTGTCAGTCCCAGGTTCAATGTGTTTTGTACATTTTAAACATCACTGGGTTTCTCCATCACTTATGAACAGTTTTCAAGCTTATTGTTTTGTTTGCTTATAAAAATAAAATATGCCTCTAAGGTTTAAATTCCACCTCTTCTTGTCTCCTGTAACCAAAAAAACCCCAAACCCACACACAAACCCCAACCAGTAGTGTGTGTAGCACAGTAATTTTTTCTTGGTTAGTTGCTTCCTTTTTTACTCAGCTAGATTACCTGCATTTGTTTTGTGGGACAAGCTGGTCTTAGCTATTGGGAAAACATAAATCTCACCCAAAACACCATGGAGGCATTGGAAATACTTCTTGAGAGTCCTGTTGTGTTCTGCAATGTTGGTTTGGTTATGTAAAAACATGGTTTGTTCTCAGTGTTTCTCTTTGAGGGAAGGTAAGAGTGCTAAAGGGTTCATCTGTGCATTCTGTCCTTAGGTCATGGCTGAAACTTCCTTCAGTTCCAGCACCGCTGCCGACTGGAATAGCAGTACTTAGTGCTCTTTACTTGCCTTTTCAGTCTCAGCAGAAGCAAGTAGCATGAAATACTTGTACTGCCTCTACTGTTGCTGATGATCCCCAGCTGAGCTCTTTTCCATACTTTGGGATGCCCTAGTACAGCCTGAATGTCTGCTCCCAGCTATATTTTCCATCATACTTTGTTTGCATTTGTCTTTGTGCTCGTTGTGCCTTGTTTGTTCTGCTGCATTTCTTTTCTTTCCTCCTCTTGTAAGTTGTGCAGGATTGACTTGCAGTCGAACCAAGATAGAAATGCAGGCAGGTATTTGGCATGGAAGCAAGTTGCCTCTGATGCAATTCCAGCACGTTTTCTTAGGGCAATTTAAACGAGGTGTTTTACTGATACAAAATCAGTATTGCTGTGTTCTTTTCCAATTCTAATAGTCCTGGATGAGTGTAGGAGGTCATTTGCAGATTTAGAGTCATTGCAAGAGCAGTAAGTTTATATGCAAATTTAATATTCCACTGTTCTACAGTACTGAACATGAGAAACTTTACCAGTGTAACATGGTTTGTACTGAGTTGCTAGCAGAAGAAAGATTTTGGAATTCCTGTTGAGGATGTATGATCTTAGAGTCAAAAGCACAGAAACCAAGTAAAGATACTTTGCAAAGGGAGCACACAGGAAGTGGGACAGACAGAAACCTTTTTTCTTGTCTCATTCCCAACAGAAAACCAGAGCAGGAGCTTCTACTTTAGCACCTGCTTCTGACTTCCTCCTCCAGTGACATGTTATTTTTGTAACTGTACTTGTTTTTTTTCTGGTTTTTTTTTTCTTCTCTGAAGCCACCTTGAAACAACTTCCTTTACTGAATGTTAAGCTTTACTGTCTAGCAGGAAGAGATTTACCCAGGTTTGGGGTTTGTTTCAGGGCTGGTTTGGATTTTTATTGTTGCAGGAATAGGTTATCATTTGTCACTTGAGTGACTGTACTACTTTGTATGCGAACAGCTCACTTTAGGAGTGTGAGGATAGCTCATAGTGATTTTATCTTCCTTAGGAGTTACAAGCTTTACTGAAAGATTTGTAGAGAAATAGGCTTAGAGGAAAAGATGGTTAAAAATAATGCAAGATCAAACAAATAGGAGTGACAGGGATGAAAACAAAGTTCAGCAATGCTTCTGTCTCTTATCCTGTGTGCAACACAGCAAAACTGGGAAAGGGATCTAGGCTTAAACTTGCTTCAGTCATGCTGCCCCTAAAATTAAAATTGACCAGGAGCAGCTCTCTAATCCATGTCTCCGTGTAGCTGCCCAAGTTTTTGAGCAGGCGCTGGGCATGGGGTAGCCTGGAGAGACAGAGAAGCTAAAATTGTTTCCTTTGGCCTGAGCATAAAATGTTTGTGCTTAGTTCAGTGGAAACCTTTCCTTAGAGTGGGGCCTAAGGGCATTGTTACACAGTGTAATTAAATGCTGTTATTTTAATTATATAATAGAATTTAAAGCCTTAAGATATACTTCATAGTGTTTTAGAATGAAGCAAAAAAGAACTTAATATATTTACCATTGAATGTAATTGATTCAGATTAAATACTGTGTCTAAGTGGAAAAAGAAGTGCAACCATTTTTGAAAAATAACTTGTGATGTAACTTTGTGGAGGATTCTTGTTTATGTGTAAGACAGTAATATACAGAGGTTACAACAATTAACATTCCTTCTGCTGTCAGCTGTGGTTCAATACTGGTTGTGGATTTCCTTATGCCACACTGATTTCATGCAGTGTGGGTGACATAAGGCCGCTTCTGGCCCTTTCCATTCTGCTTCTTGTTTCCCAGCTGTGTATAGGGCACCTTACTTTTCTTCTCCTTTCCTTTCCTCTCCTCCTCAGTCTGTTTGAGAGTAGCTCACCTTTCTCCCCAGAGTGTTGGATCTAGTTTAGGAGGTAAATCTGTCTGTGTGATTTATTTCCCTTCACCTCATCTTTCTTTTTACCACGTCCTGGTTTGTGGAATTCCATCATTCATTTGCTCAATTGCCTTTTGAGAAAGGAGCAGAAATAAACACATCAATACTCCACTTGGGTTTTTCTCCATTATCCTCTTTATACCTCTCTAACTTTTTTTGGTTAAAATTATTCACTAAGAGATTTTTATAGATTCATTAAGTGCAGCTCTTTCTTAGGACTAGCTTTTTGCCAGACCAGGGTCCTGAGACAAGTCTTAACTATTCCAGCCACCATGCTTGTGAGAACACATTTAATTAAAAAATTGGAATTCAGATTGCCTCCCTTTCCCAGCAAAATGTATTTTATGACTTTCAGGAGCACAAACATGCAAAAGCTGTCAATCCCAGAGAAGTTCTTGTCAGGAAGACCTGGTTAAAGCATAACTAATTTGGACTTTTTGCTGGTAATAATGGGAAGATAAAGAGAAATAAAAAGAGGACAGAAAAATAGATTTTCACAAGATGACTTCATATGCATTTTTTTCCTAGGAGAAAATTACTAGAAGAATATGTAAAATGCAGGTAATTTATTATCACATATATTTACAGAGTTTTTTGAGTTTATTTTGGATGGCAATCCACATTGCTTCCTCATAGAGTTTGTATTTAAATAGGATGTTTTAATCACTATAATTTCATATGTTCATTTTTTCTGTGTACAAGAGCATTTAAACTGGTGATAAATTATGTGGGAGGATAATTTATGTTAAAAAGGGAGATTATGTATTTTAGAGGTGACCTACCAGAGACTGTGTCTATCCTTACTCTTTATGATTGCTAAACTAGACTGAAAGTTCTGAAATTTTGAGTTATATTATGTTTTATAATATTAGCCTTGAAAATGTTAGGATTCTCAAATTTGATGATTCCCTACTCATGCCAAGACATGTCTAGCATCTTCTGATGTATTATCTTTCTTTGTTGTTGAGCTACTTGGCACAAATTCTGCACAAAACAATTACACTTGTATTATGTTCCTATGCCAGTTTATTTGGCATCTGCTATTTCTTGTATCTTTTGTGATACTTCAGTGTCCTTCATTGCCTGGGGGACAGGAGATCATGTGTTCTGCATGTGCAAAAGTTACAGTGCCATCAAGGATCTAGATCCAGTCATTTTTCCAATAGCTTGAGGAAAACCACTTCTCTAGAAGTTAGATTTTTGTTTTTACTGTTTTTTAAGTTAGCTGTGGCAAACTACTTGACAGGTTCACTAGGGAAAAAAAAACAGTTACTTTCTGTAAATAAATGAACTCAGTGAATGGTAGGATAGTAGTGGAAGTTACATACTAAAATACTGCATTTTCCTCTCTGTGTTGCTTAAACTTATTGAATATTAAGATTGTTTGTTGCATGGTATGGTTTCCTCATTCATTTGTTTAGTATGGAGGTTGAATAATGTTTGCTAAATATGAATTTAGCATTATAAAATTAAGGTGTTCACAATGTCAAGTACCAGGAGGCATATTTTTTTGTATTGCAAAAAGCATCTATTTTAAATAGTAGTAAGAGTCAGACTAAATTAAACTGCCAGAGATATTTATAAAAAAAGTTTGAATAAAAGAAATTTAAACTACTTAGTTGGGTTTTTTGGGGCAGTGACCTGATAGCTAGGTGGTCATTGCTGCACAATGTTTTATTAGATTCCAGTTGTTAGCAAACAATATTTGTGAAAGCTTGTGGGAGGAAGTATGGTGTGAGAGTTTGGATTCTTGCTGGTGGAGTTACTGGAATTCTTTACACATCCGTAATCAGCCTTAATTGATATAGTTTGGTAGTTTATCAAGCTCTGAGATTTATAATCCAGTACAAAAAACTAGTTTAGTGTGGGAATAGCCAGTGAGCATGGGCTGTACTGGTTTGGACAAGTTCTGTTGCTACAGAAATAAGCTGATGTGAAACTGGATGGGTATAATCAGATATCTTCTGAAAGCAACTGAGATGCTTGCAACATGAGGCAGAGCAGCTGTCAAAAATGTTCTTGTGCAAATGTGGTTATCTTTATTTTTGGACTAACCAGCATTTTGTCTTCACAGCAGCTATACTTCTGAATGGAAGTGGCTTGCAGACAGAGCTAGAATTGGCAGCCGTTGGACATGGCTTCAAGCCCAGATTTCAGAACTAGAATACAAAATCCAACAACTAACTGAACTTCACAGGCAAATACGTGCCACCAAGGTATTGTCTGTAAGCTCATAAATGGGCTTTTCAAATCATCTTTTGACAGTGTTTCTTGTAATATTTATGTATTTGGTTCCTTGTTGCTGTTCTTGGTTTTTTTTGCCCTAGACTTCTTGTGTCTGTGCAGGCTACCACCTGCAGAGTTTAATGGGAAAGACATCAGGAGCTAAAAACTGTTGTACCTTAAAGGCACCAGTATAGGACTGTGATTTGGGAACTCTTACCTTTGTATGTGTTATAGTGATTTTGTTAGTGGCTTTCAGGGGCCCAGCACACAGTTACTGTATTTATTACTGGTTTCTCGCTCTTCAGGAGAAGCAAGATGGTCATCTCAGGTGGGATGGTTTTTGTGTTGTGGGCTTTCAGGGTGGGTTTTTTGTTATTTGCAGTGCATGTTTATTCTGAGGATTAGATGGTTAATGTTTGTAGAGCACTTTGAACAGGTCAAGGATTAATAATTACTAAAATTCCAATGTGTGTAATTCATGTACTAGTTTTTCTAAATTGAGCTGCCTAGTCAGTGGGAAAGTGACATTCCTAAACCATTAGTAATCTAGCTATCAATTTAATGGGTTCCTCAGGTCATTCTGACCTAAAAGAAGCCAAACCTGTATGAGGTGGTGTGATAGTGAGGAGTTTTAGAGCAGGGCTCTTTGACTCTTCATCAGTGAGCCTTATGTAGATTCTTTGGTATGTGTAGGGTCAGATAAGCCCAACTGAGAGGAGCAAGAAGATGCTTCAGAGTTTATGTAGTGGCACATGAGAGTTAGACAGAGTTTAAAAGGAGAGGAAAACCACCTCAGAGAACATCTCCCTCTGAACAAATAAAGAAGAATTATTTCAGCTTCTCCTTTTTGCCCTCAGAACCCTTCTTTTCATATCCAGCTTGTCCCCAGACAGGTTTTTCTTTACAAAGAAGTGGAGAGCCTTTGTTTAAGGGTCTGAAGGGTTGGAATGTCCATGGTTTGGTGTTGTCCTAAATACCAGATACATGCACACTCCTAAACGCAAAAGCTGTCAGCCTGTATGATGCTGTAGGTCAGATGACCTATAGAAGATTGAGAAATAAATAACAGGGAAAACATTCTTTTAGTCACTCATTTTCTTTAGGTGGTATGTTGGTTTGGAGCCAAGTCATCTTCCTGGTGGAGATTTTTAGTGACATTCCTTTCTGAAACTCCATGCCCATTTTACCAGCAGTGGTATTTAGTGTTTGGCATTGTGTCCCATAATGAAGGCAGGCACCTATTTTCTTCAGATGGGATTTTTTTTGTGTACATGTTTCTAATGCACCATTGCAGCAGCTACAGAAGGACATGTGGGCTGATAGAAGAGCTCTTTGTTTTCATTTAGTGGTTGCAAAGGAATTACACAATATCATTAGAATTTGTATGCTGTTTAATGGTTTGAGTGTTTTTTATGTACTTTGACTGGAAAAAAATGTGATTCTTAGCCAGGGAACAACAATTTCAAACAAAAGGCCATTCCTTGAGCACCATGATGCAATAGGAAGGGACATGAGTAACTTTTGGGATGTTTCCAGGCCTACTACAGGGTCTTCTCCATCTCTACAGACACAGAAGTAGCACCTCTGCATCTTTGAGAGTCCTTTAATTTAAAAAAACATGTATGTCTGCAAAACAATTCCATTTGGGGAGGAAGGTAGTCATTGCCTAAACCTACTGATTTTAACCCATTTTTTGTAACACAGTCTGTATTAGTCTTCTAGTTCTTTACTCTTCCTCTTTCCTTCTGTGCCTATTCCATCTCTCCCATTCCATATACCCTGTCAATTTCCCGCTTCCTTTTCTGCTTTCCTCTTTCCATGCTTGGTAAACAAGTTTCTAAAACTTAAAAAAAAAAAAAAATTCCATTGGAAGCATGTGTTTGTGTATGTCCCTCTTGTCAATACTTTTAATTTGTGTCTTCCCATTCCTCTGACCTCAGAATTTCAGTTTTAGACTTTTTAGACTCTCTGTGGTCATGACCTATGATCCCTTTACTAAAATGAGCTAAAGATTCTAAATTCTAAAGGAGTTTAAAGCTGTTGAGGTAGCTTGTCCTCCTGTTGTGGCACACAAAAATTAGTTCTCTACTTGAATTTCCTTGAATATACTGCCCATAATATGCTGCTGGTCTGGATTTGTGTCCATCTGCTGTAAATGGAAAAGTGCAGGTGATGATCTGTGCAGAAAATCTAGCACTGACTTGATGGACATTCGGAATCTCTGTGCCCTTTTTAGGCATTAAAAGTTTTCAAGCACCTTTGTTTATTTTTACAGAATATCTTTATCTCAGCTTTGAATTTATAATTCAAACTATGGAATAAGTTAGGCACAATGAGAACAAGACAATTTCGCTTTTTCTTGTAGTCTCCTCTTTGAAGTCTCTTTGAGACTTGCTTTTATGTTTTAAGGCCAGTTGCTGCTGAGGCAGTAGTAAAGGTCTTGCTAAAACTACAGGATCCTTAGTTTTCCACAGCCACAACCTAGGTGAAGTCTGTCTTGGTTGAAGAAATACAAATATGGCTCCCTTGTGTTCACATTATGGCAGTCTTCTTTGTTCTCTGGTTGAGTGGAATATTCTCATTAGAAATACAAACTTGAGGGAGAATTATAATGATCCCATTCTTTAAATATCTGCTTGATATTTGAGTTACAGTTAGTATTTAAAAGCAATTTAAGTTCTTTCCCTTTCTCTTTGAAAAAAAACCTGCAGAGTTTTGATAGCCATTTCTGGTATTAAATTTATTTGCTCAAGATTATGACAAACCAAGGAGCTGTTTAAGGACTGGGTTTGACTGTCACAAGGTTATTTTTGCTTTTAATTTGTATAACATTTTAAGTTCTTAAACCAACTGATACATTACCTAGGATTGTAGTAGAGACTTCCATTGTTAAAATCTGTCATGTGGAAAACACAATAGGGGTATTATTTTTCTAGTTCCATTTATGAAACTGTTATTTCCCTAAAATATAAAGTTATATTTATCTTATTAGGTGGTGTTCTAGATGGTACACCACATCTGATACCACATGTGTGCAGATGGTCTTGAAAAGTAGTGACAGTGCTGGAATATTTAGGAAAGTTACTTCTAATTATAAAACTCTAAAGATGCTCACCTTGAAAAATCACTTATTAAATTGTACAAAACTTTTTTAGAATTGTGTCATTTCTGCTACATAAAAATAACAGCCTTGATGTTTTGCATAGAACATGGATAGGAATAAGAGAAATAGAGCACATTAAAATGTCTCCAGCAAGGTTTGTTGACTGCAAAGACTAAAACCAAGTTCAAATCAAAGGGTGATGTTTTTTTAGGAAAAAAAACCTCCTCTTAAATCAGCAGGCAAAATATCATCTAATATTCTAATAAGTATGAATTTCTGATTTGAATTTTGGCACAGATGTTTAAGAAGTGCTGTAACACTAGAGTGATTGCTGTTACAAGGAGTAGCATAATTGATGTAGCTTTTTAAAAAAAAAATACCTCTATTTCCATTTTTTAGCTGTGAAGTATATTTAAAATCTAAGTGCTCGAAAATCATCAGGAATGTGCCAGGTTTGACTGCCCCTTAAAAATTATTGAGGAGGCTTAATCTGTTGTCAACCAACTGTGTTCAATTGCTGTTGTCTAGGGGATGGTGGTCTTAGAAGAATTCCCATTTCCAAAAGACATTCTGAAGAAGCAGATCCAATTGACAGAGCAAGAGGCTTTATTAAACGCCACAGGGAATTCGCAAGCTGCCATTGAGAGCCAGGATTCCTTGCCGGAGCATGACTTTGAAATGTCACCCAGCAGTCCCACTCTGCTTTTACAAAACCTGGAAAAACAGGTAAAGTAAAACAAATCCGAGTTGGCAGTGAAGCCAAGTGATTGACTTCAGAAATAAGGAGGTTCCATGGTGATGACTTCCAAACAGAAAGATATTTTGCAGTCCTGGGATTGGGTGGTGATTAATTGAAGGGCTTAAATAACTACTCTGTACAGCAGGTTTACAAATTAACCTTTTATTTCTGATTTGTCTGTGTTACCACATTGTTTCCCTACAAAGAGACACATAACAGCCTCTAAGAACCATCCACAAACCTGCTCCTGCTTTACAGTGGGGTCAGTATAGAGTTTCCACAGGTTGTGTCAGGAAAAGCTTAATGTGAGATGAAAGAGAACAGCTGACAGCAGAGATATATTGCACTTGAAATTAAACAAAAAAAAAAAATTCCAGCAGAATGCAATTGTTCATCTGCCTTTTCAAACACTGTGGGACTCTGGTTTGGAGCTGAGGAATTCCAGGTGCTTACCGGGTACAGAGGAGACATAGTTGTCAGTGGAGTTTTGCTTTGCAGTGTGCGAAATGGCTGTTTCCATGGTTGATTCCAGGAAATACTACGTAGAATTCAACAAGGTTTTCTTTTGCCTGGAAGTACATAAAGGATGTGGTAGGATCACATTGCTGAAGGAGATACTGGAAATTTGTTTTACAGAAAGAATTTATGCAATTTGTGTAAAACAAAGCACTGTGGGCATAAATTTGTTGCTCTGCTGGTCTACATAAACTCCTGGTCACACTCACATTTTTTAAAAGTATAAGTAATAGCATTAAGTACTAGTGCCTCTTCCTGAATCTCTGTGCCATTTTTGCTTATTTGATAATCATACTTTCTTGTTCCTAAAATGCTTCCCCTGGTTGATAAATCTTATCCACCACAGGCAGGTGTGAGGAAGCAATGAAACAGGAAATTTTTATGCTCAGTGCTGGCAATTGCATAAGGTAACCCAAAGAGCATTTGTAGAATGTGATGAATGGCCCCTCTTTTAAGTGGTGGATTGGAGAATTAAACACACTTTTCAGCAAGACTTTGGACAATTTAAGGGATAGTGGTTTGTTTCCCAGTCCCCAGGTAGCCACAAACTTGGTCCAAGGGGTCCAAGAACTTTGATGATCTGAAAATTACATAGAAATAGACTAACACTTCTCACACAACACATTGGGTTTCTTCCCTTTTACAGCACTAAAAGCCTTGGGGTTTGATTTCCTTTTTGACTATCAGTTCTATTTAACTCTGAAAGTCTGAGTTTCTTGTTCAGTGTCAAGAGTAACAATTCTGCAGCCTGAAGAACATCTACAGATATTCCCACAGAATTCCTCAGTCTGCTGTTCAAGTATTCCTTTGTTAAGAATAAGGAATTTTGCTTGTGAACCAAAAGAAAAGTCATGTAGAATAAAAGTGACAAAGGCTGGCAATTTTTATTAATACTTTATTCAAGTCCTTTTCATAGCTATATGTACGTTTTTCCTTGTGTTTTGGAAGTCTGCCTATTTTTTTAATGCTCTTATATTCAATAGAGACTACTCCTTACAGAATTAATTCTGCTGAGATTTTTTAATCAATCTGCTAACTATTTTACTGGCACTTAGTTTAATTTGCCCAGTTCTTTTATAATTGATTTGTTATTTCTGTGCTTTAATATCCATCCCTGAATTTTTTATTCTGATGCGAAATTTTTACCAGACTAGATCACCTGAATGTTAACAGAAAATATGTGAGTTGTAATAAAACAAACAAACAATAAATTCGTCCTCTTTCTGCATAAATGTAAATGTAAAATCAAAATATACAGAAAATTTACTAGATAAACTCTAGCAATTCATGTTTTAAATATTCTTAGTTCTGAAAGAAAATCCAGCAAAGTAATGCAAAAGGTTGTTTTGTAAAAAAGGAGTATGCCATTTCAAATACATTTAATTTCTGTTCAGTGTGCAGAACAGAGTTTCCTCTAAGCAAGCTAAATTTATTGTGAGAATAGCCTTTAAGGTCTGACATTTAAAACAAAAAATCATTGTGAAATATTTTTGGAGTCAGTCTACAATTCATTGCTTTGGAAGGATTAATTCTTAGTCTTACAAATTGGCTACATTTGTTTCATTTGTTTTGGGTCAGTTTTGAAAGTCAGTTTTTTTTGCAGGAGAACAGGCTGGCAGGGTGGTTGCTTCTTGCTGCTATTTTTGAGGGTATCAGAAGATCCTATCCATTCTGTCTGTCATTACAATAGTCCTCAAGTAGTTACACTTCCTTTTATAAAAACACCTTTGTCAAACTGTAATAAGTAATGAAGAGGATTCTTTTAAGAACAAAAATACTTTGAGTGTACAAAATGTACAATGAATAGACAGTTGACCTTTCTTTTTTCCCTGTTGAAATGCTTGTCAAATGGCCAGTTAGCAGCTCTGGCTGCAGCTGTTGTAATATCAGCTGTAAAATGTTCTGCTTTCTTTTTTCCTTTTAAAGGCCTTTGGTTGCAATGCTAAGGTCACTGATGTATTCAGGGTACTACTTCAAGTGTATAAACAATGTTCAGGGTTGTGCTGGTATTTCATTTGGGTTTTGGTAGGGTTGAACATAATAATTGTGAAATAAAACCATGCCACCACAGTTATTCACAGGAAGAAACTAAATATGATTATTCCATGATGTACAGGACTGAAATCCTAAGCAGGAAAACAAGAACGCAGGACCTTTGAGCTGTTGAGTCTGGATAAGTCTGACTACCTTTAATTTTAACTTTTTTCCCAGAGTGCACAACTAAGTGAAATCATCAGCAGCCTAATTGCTCCACTCAATCTGTCTCCAGCTTCTTCATCTCTCTCATCCAAGACCTGTAGACACAGACAGCTGGTCAATGGTATCTCCTTCAGGTGAGTGACAGTATGGTAGGGTAGGGGTTTTTCTTGAGAATAACTTTTGGTAAAGTTATCTATATGGAACTAATAATCATTACAATATTAAATAAGGAAAAATAAGCTTTCTGCAGGCTTCAAGAGAAGTTCAAGTCTTGATTGTAACATTGAAAATAGTAGGGTTTTGTGTTTTCCTGGAGATATCATAAATGTATAGTCGCTATAACTGTTTAAGTACTTGGAAGATGAATCTGTGAAGTAGTGAAAAATATAGGAACACATTTATTGTGACTGAGACTTAATGCATTCTGTCATAACAAGTGCAGCTTTATTTCTGGAAAACTGACAAACTAGATTAGTAGAATACATGAGCAATGTCACATGTCTCAGCAGGAGTCAGTGTCAGGGTGGTAATTCCATTAATTTTAAGCAGATCAGTCTTCAATGAAAGGCCAAATTTATCTTTGCCACCCACATTTTCAGGAATTTGGAGATACTGATTTCCATTCAAGGTATTTTATTCTGGGTGGACATACCTTCCAGGATGACTATAGGTTGAAATTAATATTTTAGAAAAATGTTTCTCAGTGCTAGTCCATACTCCTTAGTAATTCTTTTATTCAAAGATTTGAAGCACAGTACAGGCTGTAATAAATATTATTTTCAAAACAACATTAAGGTAATTGAATACAGTTACAAAAGGTCTAGGTGTGTTGGATATTTCTCCTGAGATATTCGTAATGTGATTTTTGAGGATGCTGTTATTCACAGGTCTTAATTAAGATCAGGTGGATGAAGAAACTGTTCCCAACTAGAACTGGGGTGTTTATGGCAGAGTGTGCAGCAGAACATAATTCCCTGGCTCCTGACTCAAGAAGAGCTGGCCACACCGTCTGTTTCAGCTTTGCTGCAGAGGCTGGAGCCTCCCACAAAGAGATTATAGTGAGCAGCTTGGATGGGCAGCTTCTTTAGCTGCCTTCTGTTGCACAGTGATTGTGTGATTCTGCCCTAAATTTAAGGATGAAGGGGTCCTGGCATATGATGTCCCTGTTCCTGGTGTATCAGTTGTTTGTAGATGATGTAGGAGAAAATCAGAAGGTTCCTCTCAGATGTGGACTAAAAATAGCCCTGAAATAGGAGTTGCTAATAGAGATGGGTATGTGGAAGAAGAGAGTCATTTAGGCTGTGTCTTGAATCTGACTTTTTCATGAGACATAAGAGGAAGAATTTCTGCTTTTAAGAATGTTTTTAGAAGTGTCTGAAGTGAACTTCATGATGAGAGACTCTAATGATGTAGCTTCAAGCCAATTCTCTTCTTATTTATTAGGCCAAAGTTAGTCTTTCCATTTCATAAGTAACACATTGTTTGCTCGTGGACCACTCTCTGAGGTTGGTTGTTTTCTACTCATGACCTAAAAAAGTCCAAAAAAATGTTAGGGCTTGGAAGATTTTCTCTGTGCTGTAGCTCTAAACTAGAGTTTGGCAAGGTAGGTGTTGGAAGGGAATCTGAGAGATTTTAGGTCATTTTCTAGATGCATTTTCTAGATGCTGTCTTAAACATGAGTTTACCTGTTAATTTTAATTTTTTACTGCTTATGAAGTGTTTTGAAATCTGCCAGTAAATACTGTTCATTAAAGATGCATGAAAGAGAGTGGTTCTCATGAGAATCTTGCAGAGAAATTCACTGCCTCCTACTTCAGGAGGTTTTTTTGAGCGTGTTTCAGGTTTTTTTGTGGTATTTTGTTGTTGTAGTAGCTGTGTGTTCAATTAATTTAATTAACTTATTAGTTAATAATTAATGTGTTGCAGTTAACCTAATTATTAGCTGCTTCTCCCCTTGCTTTTTCTAGAGTTCATTCTGACTGTATTCAATATTTCAGAAAGCAGAATCAAAATCAAATGGAAAATAAAGGGATTTTTCTTATTTTTGAGAGGGGGAAAAAACAGGTGATAGCAATTTTCACTTAAGTAACTTCTTGAAATTAGTTGTAGGCTGTTGATGTGAATTTTCTATTTTAAAGTAGGTTTAAACATGAGATACTTTGGGGTTGGTAGTTTTTGGTTTGCAGTACAGTTGGTTACACAGGCTGTTTGCAGTGGATGTGGAGGTGCTTGGCAGTTCCTGGTTGACTGAATGTGGGTAACCTTGAATTGCCATCTGTCAAGGCCTAATTACATTAGCATGTTCTTTTTTTTTTTTTTTTTTTTTTTTTGTGTTGCTTTTCCTTGCTCAGTTGAATCTAGGTGCCAAGATTAGCCCAAAGCATTGCTTGAAGGTAGATGCACATAGAAGCAGTTCCCTAAGCTAGTGATATCCCTTTCTTATGAAGGGAGAGGAAGGAAAAACTTAATTCTTCAGGACAGTTAGTGCCTGTCTAATGGCTTGCTGTGCAAGCTTGCATCTGGAAGTAAGGTTAGGAGCAAGAAAGGCAAACCTATGAGCTTTGAAAAGAGCATTCTAGAAAATTTATGACTTTCACATCTGGCCATGGTTCAATTTGCTCTTCTGTAGAATCACATTTTGAAAAACACACTGACTAAGATCAAAGCAAGTGGGTAACTCAAAGTTTGATTGGGAAGCCTTTTACAAAAGTGGCAGGAAAACCCCACTGCCATGTGCTGGAGCTCCAGGCCATGAAGATGAGATCTCTTCATCTGAACCTGGGGTGGTGCAATGCTGCAAGGCACAGGAGGGTAAATACAGCTGATGTCAGAGACTGCAGAGAAATTACCAAGGGCCTTGGCAGACCACCAGAACAAAGGCAGGAATCACAGAAGATGAAGAGTGAAGCTGAGGAGCTTTTTGTTCTAATTTATGTGTCCAAGTTGTCTCTCACTTAAGAGAGAGGTATGTGGAAATCCACAAGTTGAGCTTGGGACCATCTGACTTAGAAAATGTTTCTGAGAATTCAGAGGGAGTATTTTAAGAAGTCTTTTCCATGGACTGTAAACCTTGTATTTCTTTCTCAAGCCTTAAAAATGCAGTGTTAACTTTAAGAATGTCATGCCTCAGTATTTCAGGCTTTTCTTGGCACTCACTGGTATGTTCCTTTAAATATTTTGTACAATCCTCTGTTAATTAGCATGTTGTTTTCATGTGTCTGTGTTGCTTATTGGATTATATTGCTGTGTGGGGAAGACAGCTCAAATTCAAGCCTGTAAAGCCTTGTTACCACTCCAACACAGCAGGGGATGGTGTTTAATCACACTTCCATATCAAGCCTTTTTATTTAATAAAAATGTACTGGTAAAAGAATACCACCTGTCAAAAATGATTTATAAGTGGCCTTGTAATAAATTCATTTTCATGTTCTATTGTGTCACAGCTTTACTAATAAAGCTGTGACTTGTCATAAGACAAAATAATCATTTGTACAGATAGATGACCTGTTATGAACCAAGGCCAAAATACCTTATGTGGCTGCACTGCTCAGACTCCAGAGTTGTGGTCAAGGTCTTCAGTACTGTAAAAATAAAAGCACACTGGAGGGCTTTTTGCAGTAAACCTTCAATTTTGCATGCAGATGTTGCTACAGCAACAAAATAAAATCAGGAATACCTATAGCAGGGAAGTTCATTATTCCCATTGAGTCATTCCCACCCAAATTGGGAGAGTGTTTTAAATTCTTACCTTGTGGTGTTGCCTTTCTGGTCATCAGACAGGCTGTAGGTTGGTGAGAATGGTGTGAGGTTGTTCTACACATATACACAGAGGCTGCTACTGCTTTTGGCCACATTTTTACACTTGATTTTGACTCTCTACACTTGAAGTTGTAGAGTTGTTAATTTTGATACAAATGCTTCAGAGTGAGTGGCAACCCTGTACTGAATGATCACTGGTTTGTAAAGCTTTACTTAGGTTTCACTTCTTGAGCAAAACCAGAAAATCTTGAAAGTATGAGGACAGAACTCTAGGTCTCCTTTACAGTAGCATGACTGCTGTCTTTAATGGAACATCAGTATGAAGGGAAATATTAATTGTAACTTGAAACTCATACAGGTTAAAAATATTAGAGAGCTCTTGAATTTGTAAAAAACAAAACTCAATATATGTTTGAGGGCTTAACTTCATTTTGACATTTGTTTCCATGAGCACAAAGGTGAAGAAGAATGATAAGCTCCCTTTCCTGAGCTGACATGAAAAGTAATTAACTAGCAAACAAAGCACATACACAATTGTCTGAAACAGCATGCTAAAACCTTGTGGTGTTTATAAAATTCTCTTAGAATTAAATAGCTAATGCTAATCAGTGTGTGAAGTCATGGCCTGTGCATGTGGAGCATATCTGATGTTTTGAATTTCCTCTCCTCATTATTCATGAAACTGCAGAGCTTCAGACAATAGAGAGGTGTCTTCTTCAAGCAGCTGGCTGCTTGACCATCAGCACATCAAGAAAAGAAGAAAAGACAGGACAAGGCTCAGGTCTGTCTCTGTGAATAATGTGAGCACATCTGCCCGAACAAGGCCACTTCACAGTTTCCAGAAGAGGAAACTCTACAGAATGCACGGTGCCTGTCACTGGAATCAGCAGGTAGGCCCTGGCCTCTGTCTTTGGGAAAGGAAACCAGAGTCCAGCTGCTTGAGTCAGCATGTGTCTTGTCTGGTGTGCCAGAGGAATGGTGCACGCTGTGCTGCTTATTTGTTGCGTTCAGGGACCGTGGAGTGTGTGTGGTGCCAGTACTGTGTCTGCAGGAGCTCGGAGTTAATGAGTTGAACATAAAAATTAAAGATAGCTCAGAGTCTTGCTTAGCAAATCAGTGTGTTCTATGGCTGTCTTTAAAGCCCTTGTACAGTCTAAAAGACAACTTGAGAGTTCTTTTGGAGGCCTGACTGTTGAGGAGACGCTACAGTGTAAAGCATCTGCCTGCTTGTTTTCAGAATATTTGTTTTAGCTACAGGAAAGCTTACACAGCTGGTGGCGCATTATTTTCTAGGAAATTGAATTGCAATACCTTAATCTTGTTTCCATTTTTGCTGTTTCTGATTAGTTATATTGCCTTTTTCATGACACTTAAAGAGTGCTTGAAAACTCTGACAATTTTCTGCATAACAGAGGAATTAATATTTTAAAATGAAAAAAAACTCATTATCTTGTGCACAGCAAGGCTATCTGATATATCTCACATCTGATATTAATAGCATATTGCTGGTGAGAATATATAATGAGTTTAGCCGTGGTGCTTAAAGAAACAGTCTAATTTGGGGGCAGAGACAGTATGAACTCATTCTTCAGAGCAGTGCTAATCCCAAGAGGGTTTAATTTCTTGATTTTACTTTGCCTTTTTAAGTGTAGTATTGAGGGAAGTCTCAGTGTCTCCTCAGCTGTGTAGGATTTACTAAGTGTGCCAGTGGTCTGGGGAGCAATTTCCCATGCAAGGATGTTCCATGCTGATTCAACATTCTCTGCAAAATGGCAGTGGCGTCCTAGTTTTAGCAAGATACTTTATTGAAAAACTGTCCAGTTTCTTATTTGTTTGAGTTCCCAGCTTCCTGGCAGTGGGGCTTAAAGACTTGGCAGCCTGCCTGGAAGGTGTGGGCCAGAGGGGATAGGTGGTGAGTGAGTCTGGGAGCTCTGCCTTCTCCTAGTTAGCCTTTTCATCTTCCTTGCATTGACCAAGAAGACTGTTGTGGACTTGGACTTACTGTTTCCCATGCAATCCTGTCACAGAGGTTGGAGGCCTTGTGCTGTGGCTGATGCCTCCAACTGCTTCTTGCAGCTGTGGAGAGAGTTCCTTAGCAAGAGACTCGAGGACTTTCCTTTGTCTTAAACATGAAGGGTTTTCACTCCAGATGCAGTTTCTAAATAACAGGCCTTTCTGGAAACCTCTTGTCTTGCAGGTTTGAGTATTTCATATTTCTACAAGCACTACCTATGTCTCTGTGTTCTGAGAAGTGGACCAGAGTTAGTGAAGTTCTGAGAATATCAGTAAAGGCTGGTGATCAGAGGATATCAAGGCTTGTGATCAGGAACTCCATGTCTATAGCCTGACAGCCAGAGTTCAAGGCAGAGTTTACATTTTTACCTTCAACCAGATACAGAGCTTAGCTGCTCTGAATGCTTGATAGTTTACCTTGACTTGTAGGCTGCAAAGAAAGATTTATAATTAACCTTTGGCTGTAGGCTGCAAGCAAAAAGTATGTTTTTGGGTTACTAGTTAAGGATTCAAGTATTGGAGCTGGTGCAACCCTGTGTCTGCTCCATACTCTTGACATCTCTGGTGCCAGGCTGCCTTATATTAACCTAGCTTCAGTGTCTCCTGACCAAAAGTGATGTCCCAAAGACAGCAGGGTAAAACACCCCTGTAGGGAATACTATTTATGCTTACTGCAGCTCTCAGCTCAAAACTCTGTGTTTAGACTCTGCTTTTGAATGTCCTTTCCATGAGAAAGTTAACCAAGAGGCAATGTGAAGAACTACATAATGGGGTACAAACAGATTCTGTAGCTCTTTTTCCTTGAGAATATAAGAAATTATGGCAGCAATTGAGTTGTCAGCTTCAGTCATCATGCACGTGCCAAACTCAGTTAAGTTTTGAAAATTAAGGTAAAGCAGGGAACCAAGCCTCACACACTGTGTTGGTTGAAAACGGAGGATCAGGGATTCTGCTAAGGAAGTAAGTGGTAAAATTAGACTGGACATGTCCAGCATATACTGACAATCAAGCCTGAATCAGTATCGAGATTTTAAACTAAGAGTCATCAGCAGTGTATCATTTCATTCAATAAATCTTACTCTAACAGGCCCTGTCACTTTCTTAGTCCTGCACTTGCTACACACGATTACCCAGCTGTTGAAGAGATTGCTCATCTTGTAATGAAAGAGCACTGGCCATCAGCCCAGACTTGCTTCTGGATTAGGCAGATGTCTAAGGGTAAGGATGCAAAATGGGGAATGATTTCTGGGATTGGTATCTAGTTTTCTCTGAAAAGGCATTTATATTCCCCAGATTCCAGCAAATTTCCTCTGGTCTTTCACAGAAGAAAATGAGTAGCTTCTTAGCATATAGGAAATAGTTGGATTTTTAATGTAACATTAGTGTGCCTTCTCTAGCAAGTGCCTCTCCCATATTTCGTCAAATTTAACATATTTATATAACCCCTGGTACCACAATCTGTGAGGACCCCCATTTCTTTAACGTCACTGGCCTGAAAACAAGCTGGGAGTCTTACAGCAGATGTGGAATTAACAAATTCCAGCTTGCCAAAATCAGAGGAGCAAACTGAATCTCCTGAACGTTGTAGCTCCTGGGGGTGCCTGGTTTGAACAGCCAGCAAGCAGTGCATGGCAGTGCTGAGGGAAGATGTTGCTCTGCAAAGTAATTTGAGCAAATGGTGACTAAAGAATTATGAGCAGAGAATCACAGCAAAATGCAGACCTCTATGTGTGGGACATTAAGAAATGCTGGGATAGTTTTGAAGAATTTGCAATTGGGTTTTCATTGCAATGACTGGTTGTACCCTTTGTGCATCTGAATGACATTCAGAGTGTCATCCCTCACATCTCATCAGATTCATTTGGGAAGGTTATTCTCTCCCCTCACCCCTCTAACATCCATGTTAGGAAAAGTAAAGTATGAAACTGTGAATTGCTATGCTATCTTTTAGTTCATAAGGTCACTGGGAAGGCAGCCACATTTTTTCTCTTATCTACTGCCATGCCACATACATTTACAATGAGTGTGTATGACCTAGGAGCCTCCTGTTGCCTGTGGAGAGATGCCCTATATTGTCCTCTGCTGTTTCTTTTCTGAAAAGGACTACACCTTCCCCTGCTGTGCTAGTTCAATAATGCTTACACAGGGTAGTATCTAAAAGAAAAAACAGAAGTCTGTGAAACTCCAGAAGACCTTCCAGACTGACAAGATAGATTGCAGATAAATAAAACAGGATACAGGGTGTTTGGTTTATCTGTCACCATCCAATATCCTCAGGAACTTGAAACAACCTTTGAGGCCAAATCCGCTTGTCCCCTAATTCAGAATGACTAAGTACCACAAGATGATCCCTGAGTCATCATTTGGCCCTGGAATCTGTTTTGTATCTTTCTTCTTTATCTAAACAGCTTTGTTAGAGCTTAGGCCATTTCTTGATTGTGAGTCATGCACAGCAAACCCCGGGATGGCAGTCTGTGCTTCAGTCTAGAGGACATGATTGTCGTGGTGCATTTCTTCAGCGTAAACATTTGAATGAAGGAATGAAAAACTTGCATGCAGAACAGCACAAAAGAGTAAGAAGCAGGTGTGTTCTAGTAACAGGAGACAAAGTTTGCAGGTGGGATTTGGAAGGGTGAGAGTGCTGTGTTCAGAATGTTGGATCTGCTCCTTGTTTGCATTGTTACAGCTGGCAAGTCAAAACCTCTGGATCATTGTCTCCTCCTATATAATGTGTGTCATGTGATTTAATGCTAAGAAAGAAGGCCAAAAGTATCTAAACATTAAAACCCAGAAAGTCTAAGTAGCAGATGGGTGTCAGGTCTGTAAGACACAAACACCTATTGAATCATTTCTCAGTGATTGTTGCATTTATAACTGCCTTCTTTCCCCACCCTAGGTTCTCTAGTCTAATGCCTCGCCCTTCTGCAAATGCTTTTCCTATAGTAAGGAAAACTGTAGCTCTGTCCCCTGCTGGTTTTTTGTCTGCACTCGAAGGAACTAAATTATCTGTGACTAAATTTTTAAAAGCAGACAAGTGTTATACTCTCAGAGAGGTTTGCTTAGCTGACATGCCCTGATGTTTTCTTTTTTGCTATTCCACCTGTGTGACTTGCTGCAGGATTTTTTTAATGACAAGGATTTTGTTTTGCCAGTATATTTTGTTAGTTTCTCATTTCATATCCTAACAAAGGATATTAATTCCACTTTCTTCAAGTCATGTTTTGCCAAGAGATGTCATTGATGCTATGTAGACTTTAAATCTGTAAAAACTTTATATAGCTCTAAGTGCAGGTAAGAGACAATAGAGCAGGGAGATTGGAGTACTGTCAATTTTTTCCCTGTGTGTTTCTTTGCAGAGTTGTAGAGCATGGTGGTTTTTTTTTAATCTGAAAATTCTCACTGTAATTATATTCCACCTGCTGGAGAAGGAGTTGGTTGTGGGAACCAAGGCATGTGGAGAAAACAGAATTCAAATTTACAAAGGTGCCAGCACCCTGAAATTTGGGAATTGAAGTCCAAAAGCTTACATTTTGGATACCACAGGCAAACAGTTGGTATAGTGTTGCCAACTCTTGCAGTTGCATATTGCCACATTTTCTTCTCTGCAGTCTCAACTGGGATTTAAGTAAGAGCAGAAGAATATCTGTTTTCATTTAGTGTTTGAAAAACAAAGTGAGTGCTTGTCCAGAAGGCTGCGAAGCAGACAGGAGAAAAGTATTTAAATTGTAGGGTATGAGTTTCTTCTTTTGATTTAAATCTCATGCTGGTTCTATGATTTATGTGTTCAGGAGCATTCCCAGTCCATGTCTAGTGCCAGTGGTATTTTTTGTTGATGCCATTTGATAAATACATGTGGTCTTTCCCAAGTCTTGATAATTTTCAGATTTTTGGAAAGAGTGTGTGTATATGTTTTTATTTACATATAATGCACATATATACACACATAATTTGATTCAGCATGCATAGCCTTTATCTTACTTGCTAAATAGCAATGCTATTTGTTAGGGGCCTGTACCTGGGAGGAAAGAAGTGGCATTGAGTGGAGTCTGCTCGTTGTCATCCTCTTCCTTGGTATCCCTAGATACTGGCTCCACCACCTGCTTCAGCATAGTTTCCTGGCATTGCTAACTTCTGAAAGAATGTTGTTTTTTGCCAAGTCTCCTGCAAACTGCTTCAATGCAAATGGTGTGGTACCTCTGTAGATATGTCAGTCTTGTGGTATGGGAAGGAGAATCCCTCGGTTACCAAGTTTGTAAGTGAAAATAATAGTTAATTAAATTGTTGCTTTAACCCTGGAAGTTAAAAAGGAAGGCCTTCTGTTAGTTAAAAAGCAATGAAACTGAGTGGCAGAAGAAGTTCTGGTACACATTCAGCTATTCTGAATGTCTGACAAGACTTCTGTCTCTGAGGGAGGGAGGCATGAAGGTGGAAAGGAAGGGGACAAACACCTCTATCTTTGCAAGTCTGTGATACTGCCAGTAGAACTAGATCCATCCTCTAAGGTTTGTGGCAAGCCAATAAGCCTGTGAAATCTTTTGGTGGTCTTTTTTGGTTTGTTTTTTTTGTTTGTTTGTTTTTTGGTTTTTTTTTTTGTTTTGTTTTGTTTTGTTTTGTTTTTTGTCAGAAAGAAAAACCTTCATGCTTTCCAAGTCTCGCACTTTTAGTGTAGTGACATTTCTGAAGTGTTTTACTGATCACATCTACTCTTAATTTCTGCATGGTGTCTTTGAGAAGAAAGATATCCATGTGTATTAAAAAATGTTTCTTTCTTTTGGTTTAACTGGTCAAAGATTGAGGACTAACCTTGGTTTTCCAACTGATTTTCTAGTTGAACAAAACATCTTTGTTTCAGGATGTAGAAGACAGCATGCACTTCTACAGAGCAGGTGAAGGTCCCACTGGTTTATTGCAGGATTAAAGAAACTAAACTCCATGTATGCTTAGGAGAGGTGGGTGATCTCTGAGAACAGTAGAAGCTATCACTCCTTGTAGGATACTGACCAAAAAATCTGAATTTGTGACAAGTTGGATGCTGAGTAAGTTTTCATTAGTACTTTATGGAACTCTCCGTTCTTGTCCTGGAAAAAAAATGGTCCCTGCCATAGGATCTGCCATCTTATCTGTATTGACAGCTTTAGAAGGGGCCAAGGCAGATGAATTTTACATCCTGGGGCAGCCTGCATCCCTGTAGCTGATGTGCCTGGGAAAGCACAGCCATTTGACTTCTATAAAAACTTCATCTGGAAGGGAGGTTCTGACATGTGGCAGGGGTGTGTGTGTCAGCAGCGTCTGTTGTGCACCTTCCCACATGGGGATGTCTTAGATGCTTCTCCCACCCTCTTTCCCATTACCTTTTAATAAGAAATAAACTCTTGGGGGCTTTCAGATTAACCTTTCACTGTCCATGTGTTGTGTGTTGCCCAAAAGCACTCTGCACTTCAGACCTGCACATTTACACAGAAACACAAGGTTTCATGGAGCTGTGTGTTCTGCCAGAGGGACACAGCTCTGCTCAGGGCAGGGTGTTGTGTGCAGAAGAGGGAGGCTATGGAGGAGTGGGCTGTCCTTCAGGCAGATGCTAAAGCACTGAGGCAAGCAGGCTGCTCTGTTAGTCTGATCTGTACACAGCAAAGGATTAAAAGTTGGTGTGTTTGGTGTTCAAAGGTGAGTTGTCAGCCGCCCACACAGGTTCTCTTGAGTCCCATGGTTAAATCTCTGCTACCCATTTACTGAAGAGCAGTTTTTAATATTGAGGGAGATAGCTCTTCTTCGATATTGCTGAGAATTCCGGAGAGTGTGTTTGTAGAGAGAATAAATGCGTTTTTCCTTGCCTGTTTGGGCTTAATAAGAGTAATCAGGAGCAGGTGTGACAGGTATTCAGTAGAGTGTATTTGAATTAATTTAATTACCTTCCTGGATTCAGACACAGTGGGATAATTGAACTGTGGCTCTCTGTACTGTTATACTTGGGCATGTTTCCAAAAATGGTCAGAGTTTTAGTGATGAGTAGCTGAAACCACAAAATGAGGATTCACTTCACAATTTTTTTAATGGGAGCACAAAACATTTTTCCTTTCAGTTATGTCATGCTTCACAGACTCTCAGCTTTTTCACTGCAGAAGGAGGGGATAGCCCGTAGAGTTCAGCCTTCTGACCCTTCAAGAACAGAGGCATGAGCCAACTGTACTTTGTCTATTGCATCAGTCTGCCACAAGCAAGCACAAGAATTGTTTTGAGTATCAAAATTAATTGCGTTCTATGTTTTCTGTAACCCAGTAAAACAGTACTAAGGGTGAAAAATCCACGTTCAAAATTCATAATACTCTAGAAAATTAGTCTGTTGGTTGACACCATTTCATTTCATAAGCTTAATAAGTTTAAACCAGAGCTGCTATTTTAGTTCAATATTTAAAGTTTGTACACTCCTCACTTCCTCTTAAACACAGTGAGTTTTCTCTAATACAATTAATTTTATGTAATATTATCCTTCATATCTGCTTGAGCTCGAGAAGCATGAGGTTTTGTATTTCAGTAATGAAGAAGAATGTTCCAGGAGATGTACAAGGTGTAGTATAGCAAGGGGAAAGGGGAAGATTGATGAGAGTTTTGTAATCTCTCTTGCTTTCTGAAGGGTTGATATCATGGTCAGGTTTGCTGTAGGGGCCTGTCTCCTAAAACTCTGTGCCATGATGTTCCTGTGTCATTGCTGTGGCTGAATGGATATATATGTGGCCTTATTTTCAGCTGGGTTTTGATGGACTTTTTTTTTTGTTGCCATGTTAAAGTTTCAATAATTGAGTTCTGTAAAAGGCAACTGGTTTGTAGACTGTGTTCTATTTGGAATTGCAAGCAAGGAGAGTTTAGTTTTCCAATAAACAATTCTTCCATTTTATTTCAATAAAAGTTGAATCACTTTCTTTGAGTAAAATGCTTTAAGTGCAGTACTAAGGGCTTCTGAAATCTTTTCATCAAGAGTTTATTAAGTCAGCATTTCTGATAAACATCATGATTTCACTAATTCTGCATTTGCCAGTGGAAGACTGCTCCATTAGAAATTTAAACCAGATCTGGTAGCTAGGAACACACACACTGACAAATTTCTTAGTTTTTTTCCCATAGTAGCTTCACAAGTATTTAAATAAAATTGCTCTTTCATCTATGAAGTTTGTATTTTCTTTTGGCTTAATGAAGATTTCATTACTTAGGTGTTGATGTCAGAGCATTCAAAGCACAAATTCAGGCATAAGGTTTTATAATTCCCATCACAGGCAAGTTGAAGAAAAGAATTCTCCATTTACTGATATTGCCAAATGGATTTTAATATAGTTTCAAAATGGATTTGGACTGTGAGGTTGTTTGACCATGTATGCATGTTTTTGAACTGGCTCAGCTTTAATAATCTGGATATGTTTGGGGCTAAAGTGGATTAAAGCAAGAAAAAGTGAGTAAGGACTAATGGTCTGGATGTCAGAGTGTCTTGGTCTTATCTATATACTTTCTAGGTAATTTTACTAATTAGTTTTTGGGAATTTCTTTTTTAAAGAATGACTGAGAGACTTATCTACTGTAATGTGATTCATTTCCGCTAACAAAAAAAGGACAGGCGGGAGTGGTGCTGTTGCAGTTTAAAGAGTAGATATTTAATAAATTACTTCATTTCTAAACCCAAATATCAACAAGAAGTATGCATTTGTGTATTTTTGAAAAGCATGTCCTTAGTGCATTGAGGCAGAGCAAGTACTTAAAAGCTCTTTAAGCTTTAGTGTAATGATCCATATAATGGGAAACATTAAGTTTACGTTAGCATTTATCCCTCTAGTGTTTCCAAACACAGGACCCAGTTCTGCCAACACTTTATGGATGTTTAAAGTTTAACAGATGAAGAGTCCCATATGTCTGTCACAGGAAAATAACAGAACATTGATTTGAAGGAGTCCTGGGCTAGGAAAGAATTCTTTCCAAGTTAAGTTGAAAGCACTGGTGCATACACCTGTGTATGGAGATCAAGGTGGATTTAGAACTGTTAATGTTTTCCTGGGGGAGGGGAGAAAGTTAAATACATGAACCTCCCTCCACTATCACTGTGTTCTCTGCTCCAGCATCATAACATGCTTACTTGATTTTAGTAGTTTCTCAGATACAATACCAGCATAGAGAACTCAGTAACTGAGAAGAAAGGAAGAGATAGTAAGGGGAACTTCTTAATGTAATATTTTCTGAGATGGTGTGGGTTGTGAATATTGATGCCATGTGGCAGACGGATGGTTTTGACTAAGTGGAGGGAATTTTATCTGGTAGATATAATCCCTGCATCACTAATTCATGAATGGCAGTGCTAAAGTGCAGCCTGGAGTATTTCAGGCAGGAAAAAGAGTTATCTTTGATTCAGAAAGCAGAAGTACAGAAAATGCAAGTAATGTTCTTTGATAGTCTCGCCCTTGATGTGACATGTTTCCATAAAAAGTTATAAGAAAATATCATATTCATTCTTACAGTTTTTTACACTGGAACTGTTTCCCAGGGACTGGTAAATGTGACTGTTGGTACAATGATAGGCTTGAGATCCTTCTAAGTGTCCCTTTCTCACCATTCCCATTTGCAGGATCTGCAGCATTTGGCAAAATATCAGAAACTTTTCAAATGTCAGTATCTTTGGGGTTACTACCACAAGTATCCAGTAAGAAAGGAGCTTATGCCACATTATTTCCCTGAAGTGGTTTTTGTAGCACATTCTGAAGCACAGACTGCTAATTGCTGCTGTCTTGTATCATCATATTTAATTCTTTCCTTCTGTCTTTCAGAGCTCAGTCCAGGCCTGCACTTTGCTGCTTATTCCTGCCCGTTTGCACCCTGCCTTTTGCCTCAGTCCTGCTACCTCACATCTACCAGTTCTGTGCCATCCATCATTTTACCTTCCATACTTAAACAAGCTTTGCAGCCAAGCAGCTAAATTGATCTTTCTTTGCACCTTTCCTCTTTCTAGTAATTCCTTTTACTACCTGTTAATCAGTTCTTAATGCTTCCCTCCCCGTATTTATTGCTGTATGTCTTCTTTCTGTTGCTTATCTGATGTTTAAATTATGACAAGATAAAGGATTTGCCTTTTTGGTTTGTGTAAGTACACAGTATGCTCAAAATGTTCAATATAGTTTCTTCTTCAAGGTGCCTAGAGACAATGATGCTAAGAATCTTACTAAGGGGATAAATGAATAAGACCCCTCTATTTAGTCTGGTGTTAAGTTTGTTTTTGCATTTATATCATGCCTGTTATCCTGTTATCCTAGAATCAAATTTTAAGGGGTGTTTGTCATTGGATAGATCAAAATAATGGAAACAGTTCCATTTTATCTGAAAGCTTTGACAGCTGTTTCCTGGTCCTAATTGATGGAGCGGTTTGTATTCTTTGTATTAGTCATATTTAGACTATCTGGAGATTGCTGGAATATTCTTCCCATTCACATATTAAAGTGTGTCACTCACTAAGTTGTTGATTTGTTGGGTTTTTTTCCTCTTCTGGTCTAATTTGAAGAACATGAGTAAAGGAAAAGTTAAGCTTTGTTTCTGTGTATTTTTGCAGACTTTTCCATCTAGAGATGCCTCCTTTCCATCTAGAACTCGATTGCCATGTGTGGTGCCAGCCTCCACTTTCAGCAGCAGTGAGCACAGCACAGAATCTAAAATCCTAGATTATGTGCAAGAGCTGGACTCTTCCTTCCATCCAGTTTTATCTTTCCCTTCAGGTAAGTAATGCCATGACTTAACAGAGTAGTTGTGTTTGTAGAGGTTGTGGACTAACTTGTTTTTTCAATAATTTTTAGGACTTTGTTCTCTCAAGAGAAAACTTCATGTCAAAATACATGAGGTTAGACTAAATTAAAATCTTGACTTGATCCTGACTTTTGAAAAGCACACCTTCTAGGTTTCTCATACTAGCAATGTGCTTACAGTCTTGAAAGACTGGTCATGAAAAAAGGTGTGCTTGGGTCTTTCATGGGGTGTCTAATTGAGTCAGGGTTAGTCCTTTAGAGATGCTGCTTTTGCCAACAATACCATGGTTGTGTTGTTTTCATAAGCAACTTTCTTTCTGTTCAGGCCCTTTGGACTAGGTCTAAAAAACTTTATTTACGTTTTCTAATTTTTGTGATAGTCAGCATTTTTTATTGTCTTTGAAGTTTTATGGTTTCTTGCCATCTGATCTTTTCATCTTTTTGGACAGTAATGTAGAGGATGTTGTCTGTGACTCAGCCCTGAAATTAGTGCAGGTGCAGCTTGACAGTACTTGGGACTTCAAAATAGTAGCCTAAATGTTGTTATCAACAGATTGAATTTTTGTGGAATTTTTTAGCTTTTAGGAAGAATTTATTTCCAGATGGTTACTGACCAGTATAGAAATTACACTGTTCTGTGGGGCTTCTTTGCCACAAAATAATTCTGGAGATGAGGCTGGGACTTCCATGGAACTGTTTGAATCTTTAATCAAACCTATTGTATTCCCAGAATGACAGTGTAGCTACTGCAGCCTTGTATTAGGAAGTCAGGAATTAACTTAAGGCTTGGTTGTGGAGAACTTGTCACTGGCCTGCAGAGAAGACGTGTGGGCATGGAATCCAGAGAAAGCCTCAGCTCTGGCAGTTCGCATCACATGCATGGGTTAAAAAGGAGATTATTGTAGGAGCAGATAGGAGAAATGGAACACTCACTCAGAGTGCAACAGCAAACATCCCTGTCAGCAGAACTCCGTAGTGGATAGAAAAAACACCTAAATCGTACTTTTACACACGCTATCACTTCCCCTGTGACTCTGGCAGCACAGCTGGACCCCAAGGGTTTAGAGACCTGTTCAAGGAAGGTCTGTGCCCCTTGTGTTCTTACCTCCCTGCTAAAGGAGACTGGGGTGTGTAGCAAGAACACTGACCTTCTCTTTTTCTCAAAAAAAGCTTTGTCATCATAAAAAATCTGAAAAGCTTTGGACTGTGCTGTGGCTACTGTTGGACACTTTGCCAGGATGGAGGAGGAAAAACTGTTTTTAGCATCACTCCAGTATCAAGAACATATTTGTTAAGGAATATTTGTTCTCCTTCCAGGAGCCTTGCTAATAATAGTTGAGACAGGGAAGAAGTACTAGACCTGCTATCTCCTGTTCAAATGCAGTCCTCACATTTGGGGGAGGCTAGATTCATGCTTTATTTTGTGCACTTTGCTGTCTCTACCTCTTCGTAAAGATTAGTCAATTTGACATTTTCTTCCATGTGAAAGGATTACTGCGAATAAATGCATGGTTGAAATTTTACAAGTTGTAGCCTACCTCCATTTCATGTTTTCTTTGCAGCTTTCTTGGTTATCCCCTTCCAGAGCAAGAACTTCTCTTAAAATACTGCTTGTGCTGTGCCCACATCTTTATATATAGAGTTGTCAGCAGAGTGAAAGAAAAGGGTTTCACATTCATTTTCTCTGTATGTTAAAAATACATTGTTGGCATTTGTTTCATTTTAGAACTCTGGGAGTTTGATTGGTTTTGTGTGCAAGGAGGGATTCAAATTCAATAATAAACCAATAACAAACAAACAAAAACACAAAACCCAATAACAAACCAATAACAAACAAAAAACCAATAACAAACCAGTAACAAACAAACAAAAAACACAAAAAAAACCCCACAAAAACAAAACCAAAAGACCAACAAAATAGGAGAAATGTTTTGGTTCTCTCTTTATTTAAAAGTTGTAACAATTACACCTTTCAGACCTTTGTTTAACTTGGAAGTAGAGTAGGAAACACAGCAAAAACCTTGGGGTGTTGAGATAAAGCAATCAAGTTAGATCCATATCAAATTGAAAAAAATAATTGTTCTTTTCATTAAGCAAAAGATGTTGAAAGTTTTTGTCCTGGCACATCCTGAAGGCACATGAGGCTGTGCATAAATATATGTCATTTAATGCCCACCCTTGGGCCTGCCCACAGTCCTCTTCTCATTCTGAATGTACTGGCTGTCAAGCCTACTTCTTACATTGACACTTCATTTCAATTAAACGTCCCTTCATTCTTGTCTTTTTTTTCCAGAAAGGCTTTTCAGAGAGAGGTTTTTCTTAAGCCTCCCTGCTTTACAGCAGAGGGTAGATTTACCACTTGAAGTGTTTTTTCAGGCTAATTCTACGTCAGAACTCCTATCAGAAAATGAATTACATTGCCCTGCTATAGACTTTTCCAAAGAGACAGAGAGGGAATGTACCTTGAAAATACCTATAGACTCCCAGGAGTAACAAATTCCAAAAGCATTAATGACTTGTACCCAAAAGGCTGAACCAAAGCCTCTTCACATTACAGGAGAAGTGCTCTGTGTGCCCTCTGCTCTGCTGGGTTTTGTGCAGGAGCTGGTCAAGAGGGAAGACCCCAAACTTATTATCACTCAATACCCTCCAGAGTCTGTTTCAGTCCTTAGCAATAGTGCTCCCAGATTATGTTGAATGTGATGGGTGAATCAATGCCTAGACCTCTAGTGATGATGCACAATTCATTTGCTCAAAGGTTGCTATCTTTCTAATACAGACTCTATTCCTTTGGATTTCTGTTTTTTTTTTTTTTTTTTTAAATTAGATATTCCTCTTCACATATACTTTGAAACATTATTAAGGAAGGATGACATCAAAGGAGAACCTGCTGATACCTCATCTTTGGGAGGGGAGTTTAAAGTATCTGCTGACAATGGTATGTAAAGCAAAATGTTTTAGCATTTGCAAGGCCATTTTTCATTCATTTGTCAGTATTTTCTGGCACAAAGAGGTTTAGTTTATAAACTTTTCACAAAGAGGTTATCAGAGAAGGTAACTGAATATGGCTTTAGGTGGAAGAGGAATCTCTTCTCATACCACAGTGTCAGGTTCTCCTTAATTGCACTGAGATGATCCCACCAGAGCTGTAGGAGGATACTACAAGTGGAGGGAGTTTGGACCAGGTGCCTGACTTCAGTCCCATAATTATTTGTATTCCTATGAGAAGTTTGGGGCTGTTATAAATAGTTCAGTAGTTGAGATTTCCTGTAAATTCTACCGATGAAAAGTAATTTCTCAACTTGATACATTCTTTTTCTGTTACAGACTATAATGTTTCTGTCAAACAGTGGAGCAGTGGCTGTTTGTCTAATTCCAAATCTCAGTTGGTGTTAGGAACACCTGACCAGCTGTCAGAAGGAAGAAAGAAAAGGCATCTAAGTGAGACAGCAGTAGGTAAGAGAAAAAGAGCATTGCAAGAGACTACTACATCTTTTAAAATATGTACTGTATGAATATCACTGGGCTCTGAGAATTAAAAGCTGTCTCCAAAAAGGATACTGTTATGAAACTTATGAAGAAACAGACTTAGAACATCATGAAAATAATTTGCTATTTTAAAGCATAGTAATCATCTTCTTAAGTGTATATACAGAATGAGACAAGCTGCTGTACTTTATTTTTGGAGTACTCTTAAAGGAAACTGCTCAGAAGTTCAACTATGTTCTTCTAATTCTGGGTGTCATTCTTAGTACAAAAGGATTTTTTTCATAGTAGTCAATGAAACAAACATTGCAAAGTTATCTGTTAAGTCATGTGCCCAATGAAACGTTCACTGTTCCTGGCATCTTTGTTCACTATATTTCATTTGTTGTGTACTGTCATTTGTGGTTCTGGATCCCTTCCAGACTTTTAAGAGGACTTGGTGGATAGCCTGTTCTTACTGTGTTTTTACCCTTGTTACTGTTGTGTTTTAAGCTACTGAATCTTTACTTCAGCAGTTGGTAAGTTAATAGGAAGTGCCCTAAAAGTTCTGTAGAATAATGTAATAATGTAGGGATACAAAATTTAGCACACCACTGTAAAGATAAATGGCATCTTACCTCTCCAGGCTGTTAGAATGTAAAGCCTAACAGATTCTGTTACAGATTCATTTATGTAACTTTTGGAAAACCTTTGGCAAAATTCTTCACAAGATATTTGAAGAAAGTAAATCACTGAGCAAAAGCATAGTAGTTTAAAATTTCCCTTAGGAAAGAATGAAAAGGTATAAATTATCAGTTAACATTGTGGAAAAATTAACTGCTGGTGCATATCCAGGCAAAACTGTAATCTTTCACTAGAGGTGGAGATACAGGAATTACTGCAGAGATGAATTAATAAAAAATTATGATTGAGGATTAAAACAAACCCCAAAACCCACTCCGAGGGAATAAAAGCTGTGTGGGGGCAAACTGAAAACTGCTTTGGATTTAGGTTAGGGTTGTCCTTTGAATCCTTCCCCTGGTGCAGTACAGCCCTGGCTTTGCTGTACAGCCTTTTCTTGCACTCTGTGCCCTGTCTCCAAGGGGTGCTGTGCTCTATCCCCTTTCACCACCAGTGACCCTGTTTCCCATGCCACTTGCTCCCCTGACCACTTGCTGGTCCCCAAGGGGTGGATGCAGTTTCCCAAAGTGTAGTCACGAGCACTGAGATCAACAGCTTCAGTTACTTGGGCGCACTAGTAAGAGAGAAAACATCTTGCTATAAACCTTTTGAAGTTACCATTAGTCTTCTGACAATAGTATTTAGTTTTTTTATAAATGGAACCAAAAAAGCAATCTTTTATCATGAGTGTCATCCCAGTGCCAGAAAACTGTTCTGTGGTGCATTCATGAGTAGGAGCACAAGTTCTAGCTTATTAGTGCTATGAATGTAGTACTACATATTTATTCCTAATTTGGGCTCTGTCTAGGAGAAATTATCCATGAGGAAGGTCAGCCTAATGAACAAGGCCAAAAATAAAAGCTGTGTGCCAGGGAGTTGCAGAGCTGCCTGGGAGATGGTAGTTCATTACCTTGACCCAGCTTGTGTAATACAGTCTTTAGGATCAGTCTTACCTCTTTTTCCATGTTGGAATATACTCATTCTTTTTGTTCATTGGTATATTACGTCTGAGTTCTCCTTTCTTTCTCGAAATTAGGTAGAAGGAAAGCAGAACAGGTGGTTAAATTGTGAATCCCTCTAAATGCTGCTTATACTGGGACTGAATGGGAGTAAACAGGAATTACAATTTGTCTGGAGCAGTGAATCAGAAGAAACCACTATTGGTTTGGAGATCAAAACTGATTTTGTTTGTTACCCTTGCTGCCAGTTTTATCATTTATTAAGGAAGAAACAGTCAGGGAGAACTTGTGCGATGCACCCCAACTGCTGCTGGGGAACAAGGGGAATCTAAGTCAGATGGTATTTGCTGCGTGTGTAGTCTATGACAGCTCCTGAAGAAAAGAGTCAGGGTTTGCCCATATGAAGCTGGTTCAATGAGAAGAAATCCTTCAGAGAATAAGAGGAATGAGTTATATGAGCAACAATGACAAGATGAATAGCAAGTGTTTATTTATATGGTTTTTTTTAGTATCCAGTAAATTGTAAGTGGCTCACTGTAGGCTTCTAGAAATGACTTTACTGTTAGTGTGTGGAAAAATTTCTACAGTCTAATAGCCAACAGGCAGTATGTCTTGTTTATTGCTATTTTTTATGACAGGCGAAAGTAGCGCTCGGTTTGAGACCTTCTCCTTCCAACATGCAGAGCCCGAGTCCCACAACAGTTTTACTCCCACAAGCAGTGTCAGTGCCATGTCTCGGCCCTCTCACAGCACTTCATCACAGGTAAACTAAAAATGTATTAGTCTCAACTGAAATATCAACAGAGATTTGTGCAAATTAATAGTCCAAAGCCACATGCCTTTTACATCTGATTTAGTGTCATATGACAGTGCAGAGCATTTTTACAGTGAATTAAGTGGATCACATTTACTAATTTATCCCAAATTGTGTTATGTGTACTTAGTTATGAAAGAATTTTGCAGATCATATAACTGGAGTGTAAATTTGATTTATTGGCATTGTGCCTTTTTTTCCCAAATTTCATTAAGTACACTGTGATTTATGTTCCCAGTTTTACACTAGGGCACTTATGACCCTTTTTTTTTTGTGCAGCTATATAAAATGGCCTCACGGTGCAAATAGAGTCACAAAATTTGTTAACTCTCAGTTTCCCTATTTAAAACCCTTTGTGCAGAAATACAGGCGAAATCCCTGGTGTATAATTTGCTGAGGAGCAGCAGAACTCTGGCTCATAGTATGTAAAGAAACACACTATTTTACTGAAATTAATGGAAAATTCAGAATTATATTCAGATTCAGGTCCCATGGTTTTGCTAAGCCTAGCGGTCTACTGGTGCTCTGTGAATTGTCATGTTTTAATGCAGAGTTGAGTTAAAATGTGTGTCCCACACTGGTTAAACACCACACACTCCTTTATTCCCCTGAATCAATCATCATCAAAGAACACATAAAGTGCACTTTAGAATAGTCTGTTACCATTAAAGTTCAGGCTTTCTCCTTGTGAAGTTCTAATGTTTCTCTGCTAAAATATTTTTCCTGTGATTTGAGCTTATCCTCTTGTGATTTTATTGTTCAGCATAACTCCAGGAGGAGGTTGAGAAGTGAGAGCTCCTATGATATAGACAACATTGTTATTCCCATGTCACTGGTGGCACCATCAAAGCTGGAGAAACTACAGTACAAAGAAATCCTTACTCCAAGGTTTGTTCACAACCTCTTGAATTGCAAAGACATGAACATGAACATGAGAACATTAACTAAGAATATCATTTACATGGAGGTGGAAAATATTGTGATATTAAAGATCATCTTTTCATGCACTTGGGTTTTTATCTGTGCATTTCAGTTCATGTGACTGAGGTGGTGGGAAGACTGGACAGCTGATAGCACAAGAGAAATAGTCTGATATGCACAGGGATGTGGGAGATGCACAGACTGGCTAAAAATAGAAGTGGATTTACATCATCTTAATTGTAGTTATGGCCTTTAATATACCATAAGGCTTATAAGCTCTGAACGGTTTTTTGGAGATTGCTGTCTTTTTTTGTCTGTTCATAAGAAAGTAGTAAACTATTTTCTTTGAATTAACAGAAATGGGTTTAGCTTTTTTTTTTTCAATTTAGCCATTCTGATACAGTAGAATAAGTTTATTTCTTCCCATACAGCGTAGGCCTACAATCCATGATTCTAGGGACCTTTTTCTCCTTTGTTTTTGAAAGAGAACATCTTTAGATTTCAAAACCAGGGTAATTGGTCTCCTATGCTTACTTCAGTGTCTTAGTAGCACATTGCCTGAAGTGCTATATGTACTTGTTCTGTACTTTAAATCCATAATATGTATTTGCTTTATTATTGTCTTTTAAGTTGAAAAATATTGTTAAAACTGTATTGGATATCTTAAAGACTGTGTTAGGAGAAGGAAAGGTTAGATACTTTGTTGGGGAAGGAATATAGAAATTTCAGCCATCTGTTACCAGCACCTTAAACTTAATTTGATTTTCCTTGTCTTATTTCTAGCTGGAGAGTTGTTGAACTTCAGCCTTTAGAAAAACCTCAAACAGATGAAGAAGAGGTAGGCTGTATTTTAATTAAACCAATAGGTTTATTTGAAGTAGATACAATATGTAATTGGGGTAATTGGTATATTCTTTCTGAAAACCCCAACTCCATACAAATCCCAGTAAGTTTCAAAAATAAAGTGATTGTGAAAATATATTTTATCCCTCCAGTGGAAGATAGAAATGGAAGTATACCATTAATATTCCTTGTTCATTGTTTGTCTGGCTCTTCTGCCCCTTGCTGCTGCTGTCAGTGAACCTAAAAGGTCCACTCTGCTCCTGAGCACTATAATGCTGCCTGTTCCAGTGTCTCCTGGGGCCACCAGGGCTGTCCTTCCCTCATCCTCTCTTTCCATGGCCACTTCCCATGGCATGTTGCTCTTCATATGATAATCAGGCATCTTGCCTGTGGGTCCAGAAAGTTTTCTCAGTTTTCTTTTCAGTATTTATTTTTCTACAACCCTCCTGTTAGGACAAAATTTTCTGCATTGTCAGGAACAACATAACCTTCAGCATTTCCTGTCTGCCTGTTGAGCTAAGTTTGCAGATCATGGGCTAGTTTTTCTTCCTCCAGACATAAGAATCTACCTTTTTCTTCAGGGAATGTCCATGAACTTTGCAGCTGGGGGTCACTTTCTCCCCTAATCAGGGGTTTGAGGCATTTCCTAACCGTGGGGTGAATGTGCCAGCAAGTTAGGCCTCTAGGCTGATTTTCTGTCCTTCCAATCTTTTTGTGGCTTCTTTTCCAGAAACCTGTCAATTTTGCTGTCCTTTGGACATCTTTAATCTCACTCCAGTCTCTACCACTATCACCATTTGTAACTGTAGGACTTGTATTCCTGCCTTTATCCACAGTATCTGCTCTGAAGCTGCTATTTGAGAAAATCTCTACAGCAGAGGTTTAGTTTCTATAGCAGAAGAAAAAGATGGCATTTAGGTAGCAGTGCAGAAGGTTACATTAAAGTCAGTAGACAAATCATTATGTCACTTCCCTGAGGTAGAAAATACACTCTCCACAAAGGCACCAAGTTCCTCAGAGGTTTATAGGTCTGTAGCTACCTGCTCCATAACCTTTCCTTTAGGAGAACATCATGGTCTCAACTTCTTACCTGGTGTAGTTGCACTGATCTGGCAGCATCAGTGGGCTGGAAGGAAGAGAAAAGCTTACTCTGTCCCCGCCTTTTCCAATGAGCAGTTGAGAAATTCCTGTGAAATCTGTGGTCAAATTTATGTCACTTCCACCCACCCACTTCTGGGTTAGTAGCCTCCAGCTAGCAGGAAACATGCCTGTCCTTCCTTTGGACCCAGAAGGTCAAATTCCACACACAGGAGAACTCTCCTGCAAGGATATTTAATTAAACCATTTGAAAAATAAGTAATAAAGGCAGCAAGGGCACTCTGTCCCTTGAGCATCTACTGTTCATTGCTGTCTTCATCCTGGTTTCTGGGAGGAGTGAAGAATTTCAACAGTGATTTGCATTCAGGGCTGCAAGGAACTTGCATGGAATCAGTGGATTTCTTCTTTAGATTTCAGATCCCATAGAGATGACTTGTCTTGTGCTTTTAGTGTATTTTGCTGAAGATCTCTCTCTGGAGCTCATGGGCTAATGTCTGAATTAATAGCCCACCCAGTATATTTGTGTTTGGCATGATTCCCAATCGTGTATGATTCATCCTCTGGCCAGGAAATAACTTGAGTTAACAATGCAGCAGCTTTGCCTCCTGCTGTGGCCCACTGCTTCTGTATCATCTGTCAGCCACTGGGTGGAATGAGGGGGAGAGATGTCAGACAGAGAAAAATGCTAATGATCTTGTTTGTGTAAATCATCCTTTGCCAATTCCCCCCTTTCGTTTGGGATTGTGTTAATTAGTTTGTATGTTTTTTAGAGTATGGAGAAAAGGTGATTGATCATAATTCTTCAACTTCCTTTAGCTTTGAGCTGAATTACATTTGCTACTGAGTTAGCTTTTAAAAAGACATGAGGAAATTGCTCCATTGCTAAAGTAAAGGCAAGCTTCAGTAGGTCATTCACATAACACAAGGGAAAGCATAATATACTTTCTGCTTTTATATAAAATGCTCTTCTTCTCTACTTCACTGCCTAGTAGCCTGTGGTGGTGTTAAAAATGATACAACTTTAAATTTTTTTTTATGGTACTACATAATAGTTTCTATACTTCTCTATCTTCTGCATAGCTAAATTTGAAACTTCAGAGTTGTCCTTGTGTCAAGCAGTAGTCAGGGATTTCTGCTACTGGATAACTTTTTTCTTCTTCATCTTTGTTGTCTTTGTCATCTTAATCTTTGTCGTCTTCTCTGTCTTCTTTATTTAGATTATTTCAGTGCAACAGCAGATAGCCATGCAATAGAGCTGCATCCAGCATTTACTAAGTTACAAATAAATGTGGGGTCCCCAATGTGTTGTGCTGCACGTGAGCCACGCTTCCAAGGATGGGAACTCAGCACTTTCTGGGAATCAGGCCTATTCACTGTGCCTTTGAGAACACAAAGCTTACCTTTTATGGGTCCTTTTACTGTTTCTGCAAATTTTGCATTTTAAGAACAAAACTGGCAATGCAAAAGTTAATCTACTATCTATGTCTGCTCTATTACTTGCTCTAAAAATACTTTCTGGAAATAGAACATTTGAGTTTCCTGGTTTGCATGTATGAATTTGCAGTCTTATTGCTTTAAGGCATGGGAGGGTGTGCCTCAGGTTTTCCTGTTTTGTTTTGGTTTTAATTTGTTTTGTCCAGGTCAAAGCTTCTGGAAAGGCTCAGTTGTAACATTCAAGTTTATTTTATAGTTGTTTTAGTAATGAACAATCTTTGGAGTAATTCCTTGTGCAATTAGTTTTGCATAAGTGTTTTCATGGCCTATGACTCAGAGTTTCCTGTGGAGCCAAAGAGTGAAACAGAGATTTTGTTGTTTTGAGAACCTTTCAGAAATATTCCTGGTGCTATTCAACATTAATGCACAGTGTGTAGGAGTGTCATGGGGGGATCCAAAGCTTAGTTTTCTTTGAGTGAAATCATTAGACACGCCTCACAAACAGGCCTTCCCCACATCTCTCAACATCCCTGCCAGATCCATCCACTGAGGAATGACACTTCTTTTTTCCTTTTTCAAACTAACTTTAGTGATGAAAAAACACCAAATTTCTCCTGTTACAGAACTTAAAATTAATCTAAAATTCTTATAGGAAATGCTGGGGAGTGGCAGAGGCTGTAGTGAACCAAGCAGAGACCTTTTATTCTGATGTAATGAAATTTTTATCCATAGAACAGATAATAATTTTCAAATAAGAAAATTTACTGTTCAAAAGAATAGGGTAGAACTCTTTTTAAATAAACAAGTGCTTAAATATGCTGTCACCAGCTATGGAAAACAAACAAGGCTTATTTCTGTATTTTTCAAAACTCTTCACTTGGACAGGAATGTGGACCTTAGCTTTTGAATGGAAACTTGTTAAAAGTGAAATCTCTTCCCAGCATAAAAAGTTTTGGCAATTTGCTAAGAAAAATATTTTCAAATTTCTAAGTTTTTCTTTCTAAATTATCTTTTGTTTCCACTTCAGAGGAAATCTGAGACAGAAAAACCCTGTATTTCCCCTACGGGAATGACACTTTTGTAGTTCATAAAATTCTCACTTTCATGCTATACATCACTGACCTTGGAAAGACAGAATGTGAACTGAGATGTAGCCTTGTTTGGATGCTCTCCAAGTGACAGAGCTGGTGAATTTCAGAGAGAGGAGGAAGCCCATTAAGTTCACTTGCATGAAAGGAAACCAGCAGCTAACAAAGTGGTTTGTGTTTAACATAAATAAATAAAAGCAATGAAGGAGCCTTCAGCAAGGAGTGATGAGATGAGCAAACTAAGCAGACTGTTTGTCTGAAGGCTCCTGTCAAGTGCTGGGCTGAGGAGGACCTGGGCAGTCACAGTCTGCAAATGGGTCCTGTGTCTGATTCCAATCAAAATGAAGCCTTTGGGATCACACTGATTGGCTGTGATACCCTGCCAATTGTACCCCTAATGGCTGTGCACCACCTCAGTGCTGAGAGACGTGATATGGGGATGGCTTCCACAGAAACACACAAAATGGAGCACTGCCAGGGTCTCTATGGCACTACTTGGCACTGCACTGAGGACCGTGCATTTGGTTCTCTATTTTGTAGGCTCAGTTGGAAGACAAATGGTGTTACTTGTACAACACCACTGAGGATTTATCTTTAGGAAAAGAAAAAAAAAAAAAGGCAGTTTATTTTCATGGGCCCCCAGTTACTAGCATAATTCTTGTCTAGGACTGATCTGGCAGTGCAGCTTCACAGCTCCTATGACCAGGAATTGTTCTTTCCAAGAATTTCTCAGCTTTTGATTTGGGACTAGCTGGCATAAAATCCATGGCTGCAGCATTCAAATGCTCCTGCCAGCCTCAGCTTTTTAGGTGAACTTTGAATGGTTTGGAGCACTTTGAAACAACTGTGATCTGTACTGGAGGGATGCAGTCAAGAACTCCCCCTGCCATCAGGGGAGTGAGGGGGAGGAGCAGCAAAGTGCTCCTCAGCCAGCCCTGGGTAAGGAACAAATTTCCTGGCGTGTTGCCATCGGAAAAACATGGGTGGTACTTTCACAGTGAAAGTCGGGGTGCAATCCTTTACCTAAAATGCTGGCTCTTGTTTTACTAGAGCAGGTAAAGTACTTGCATTAGGGCTGGTTTAAGCTGTACTTGCTCATGCAAACCATTGGATAAGAAATAGTGTCTTCAAAGCAGAAGCCATTTTCTGCTTGGTTTCACAGCAGGAATGTGGCACCTCAGGTTCACCGAGTTCCTCTCTGTGGAGTTATCAAAGTCCTTGGTGATCTCAAACCTATTTCTCAGTGCTTAAAGAGGACCTGGCAAATCCTGCTGCCTCCCAGCCTCCTTCAAAGGCAATCTCTTGAAACTTGGAATTTTTACTTGTCTTTATTACGTACTTTTAACACTGCCTTGATTTGCAAATGAATGCTTGTCCTCTAAATTTTCTGCCTCTCACCACAGAGAAAAATGTGTTAGTTGCATGGAGGGGGTATAACTTCTATATCTATTCAGATCAACCACAGACCTGTAAATAAATAAAGCTAAAATGACAGCATCCCATACACCAGAGCTCTTGTAAATGCACCTTTGTAGTGAAAGCATTGTGTTGCCTCTTCTTGTTTGTTGAACAGACCTTTGCAGAATTACATGTAATACTGGCTGGTGCTGTTTTCAGTGATACTGACAACAACAGCCCTCCCTGTGTCTCCTTGCAGGTAGAAGACCTGTCAGACAAAGCCTTTTCCTTGCGCCACACCAAGTACGAAGAGAGAGAGCGCGCGAGGTGGTCGCTGTGGGAGCAGAGCCGCTGGCCCAGGAGGAACAGCAGGCAGGTGTATTGGCTTTGATGAGAGCCTTCCTATTGAACCTGGTGTGGGGTGTGGTACAGGAGTGGCAGAATGCTGTACAGAGGTTTGAAAATGAGAGCAGCATTCACTGGTTAACTCATCAGGGACAGTACCAGGTATGTTGAACTTCGTGGCTGGTAAGGGAAAGCAGTGCTGGGTCAGGCACACTCCCAGTTACTATGACTTTAGCCACCCAGTGTATCATAAGTCCTCCTTCACTCACCTGACAGATGAAACTCCACAGTGTTCAGAGAACTATTACTTAAGGGTCCTGGGCTGTGCCAGGGCCTTACACTTAAAAAGTCATTGTGTGAATGGTTCATTCTCACAGGCTTGCCATCTCGTGCAGAACTCATCAGATTTAAATATAATCACTAAAAGTCTTGCAAAAAGTCGTGTATATCAGAACAAATGTTGCATTTGCAGTTTGGCCCTGAGAAAATGATTCCCATAAATCACTTCACAGTCTGCCAGGGCAAAAAGCAGCCTTTAAATGTTGGAATAACTTTTTCTAGCATTTATCATATCCTTGTGTCTACTCTTGTGTTAAAGTGAACCATGACACTAGGAATAAATAGTCAAAGATAGCTTTTTTCAATGCAGGATAAAAATAGAGCTAAGCCATATTGAGGAACTTTATTTTAAGCAATTTTGAACAGAAAACCTCCTAACTTTAGAAAGTGTACTGAAAAATAAAATGTTCTGTGTGTACCTTAATTTTGAAACTGAAATCCTTGGTAAAATCTTAGTGTTGCTTGAATTCAGAAGTAAACTGCTCACTGACGTGAGCAAGGTCAAGCTTTCACCTGGCATTTCAGATGTATGCCACTATTTTATGCCTAGTTTAAATTTCTATTAAAAGTGAGGTCAAAATTTTTAATCTTAGTACATTTTTGATTGCTTTGCACTTGAGTCCAGAGCAGAAGTGGTAAGGGGGAGCCCAAGGACTTGTCTTTAAGTTGCACGTGGCACAGTTTGGACCCCACGAGCTCCTGTGGGTGAAGCTGCTCTCCCGACTGGAACAGCCTTTGGCTCACTTACTTCTTTTGTCCAAAATCACAGTTCTGGTGAGCATGTGGAGCAAGATGCAGGAGTGGCACCAGTCACTAGCTGTCTGCAGCCAGAGTGTGCCTGGCCAACCCATTTTATCCACTTAGTTCCTCCACATAGTGCTTTGCTTTGGCTCCAGCCAACAAGATCAAGAACCACACCAGTTTTCCTCTGCTCTTCTGGTTTAAGCAAGCAGAATAGAGGTACCATGTATGGAGAAACTGAACACTTTGGAAAGAAAATGTGAACTGCTCATGGCAATGTGAAAGGTCAGGGAATAGCTCTTAAAACTCATTTCTAATTCTGCACTAGATCTTACAGCAAAAATGCTGATGGTCGACACAGCCAGGACGTGGTGCAGAAAGACCATTGCACTGCTGACCCTGCTCCTGACCCAGCTTCGGAAGCTCACAGCTCTGTTTGTTCAGGGATGGCACCACTCTGCAGGGAGAGCCAGGAAGAAAAGGTGGGTGCTTCCAATAGCTTTCAGCTCTGGTCAGTTATTTAGTGACAGTAAAGAAACCTGAAGAGAATCTCCTGTCTCACTGATCAGAATCTCAGGCTGTCAGCCTAGTTAATGTGTACTGAACGTAGTACTCCTGTTTAGAACTACATTGCTGTGCTGTGTAAATTAACCCCAGATCTGTCAACAAGTAAAAGTTTCATTGCTCAGTACACATGGCACATGTTTTTGAGGTAAATATGGAAGGACTGGGTTCAGGCTGGGCTTTTTTTCAGGGGTGTTGGCCAAGGGTCCAGACAGGCCTTGTCATTAGGGGGGGTCAGGCATCCTGATGGTCTGGCACTGTGGAAAAGTGTTTCCTTGCCTGTTCAAGGATAGGTCTATTATTGCTTCAAACCCTTACGCAGCCAGCTTACATCTTGGTGCCTGGCAGTGTTGTATTCTTTATCTGAAGAGCCCTGCAAACACTGTAAAGAAAGACACTTGTTTGTTACTTGATAGCACATGATTCTGCACACAGTTAATCAGTTCAGACTCAACTGAAATTCCTTTTTATCCTCTATACCCCTTTTCCACCCTCACTCCTACTCTTCTGCTTCCTTTCAGTCTGGGCTGTGGGAACCTCGAGTTTTTCCACTAAAAGATGAAGAGGTAGAAGCTTTACTGTGCCAAGATCAAGTAACGAATCAGACTGAAATGTCAAGTGCAACTTTCCCCAGCAACTCTTCCTGCACTCCAGGCACACCCACTGCTTTGCCAGACAATGGCTATCCACCAAGAAAACAATCTACCCAAGAGTCAGAAGACTGCAAAAGCCTTTGCCTGGGAAGCAACGGTACAAGGAAACAAAGGTGACAGGGAATAATGGGTTCATTAAGAAAGCCAGTTAAGGTGGAGAGAAGTGTAAGGTAAAATCTCTCGTTCACACAGCATATGACAGCACAATTCAAAACCTTTATGTTAGCTGCGTATAATATATTTTCTTTCTTGCTTTGTAACAGGCAGGATAAATCCCAAAGACAACACTTTCTTCTTCCTGAACCCCAAGAGAAAGTAATTATTTCAAGCTGGAAGTCTAATATTCCCAATGTCGGGAGTGGGCGCACATAAATTGCTGGCACCATTCACTTTCTGTTGTCATATTGCCACATTTGTCAATAATCATCCTTTTCTGTTTGTTAGTTTTCAAATACATATCTGGTTCTGGTGGACTCTGGTGCAGCAGGAGATGCTGTCTACCTTATCCAACAACTTCAACTGAACACAGAAAAACTACTTGAAAATAGTGGGGATAAGCGTTAGCCTCAGATTATTCTCCTGTGTGGCATGAGCATAGGGCAAAAACCTGTCTCTCTAACTGCACGTGTAAGGTAAGGGTAGGTGAGAACCAGCAGCTCAAACCAGGGGATCTGGAAGCCTTGCATCTAGCTTAAGTCATGGCTCTCAGTAGTGCCAGGGCACATTTCACATTGAAGTCCTCAAGCAATAAGGTAGAAGTAGCCACTGCATTGCCACAGTCAATGTATCTGACACAGGGGGAAGCAGGGTCTCTGCTTCGGGCCTGTGGCAGGGAGAGACAGGAGGAGAGAGGGGTTGAGCCAGATCAGTGACACAGCCCATGGAATGTTGTGATTTGGATCACCCTACTTCCTTAGTCCTTCAGTAGCTAATGAGGCTCATAATACTTTGCTTTAAATATGTTAAAGTCTTGTTCCAATTTCTGTACAGTGCCTTGTAAGAGTCTCTCGTAAGTATGCCAACATTTGGTGACTAGCTGGAAAGGAAAAGATGATTGATGTCTTGAAGAGCAATAAAAAAAAAGCCCCAAAGCTTTCCATTGTGATTCTGGATAGATTTTTCATTTCCTAATGCATGCACAGTGAGAAAACAAAGGCAAGTTGTTTAAACTTGCATCTGAATAGCATAGCTTGGAATGTATCTGCAACCCTAAGAGGTATTAACAAAGATTAAACATTGAATGTAGCTGTAATCCATCAACAGGCAGTTTTTCTGTGTAGGACAGTTGAAGGCAATTTAATAGGGGTCTCTGTTTTTCATGCAGTTTTCTTCCATGTATAATATCTGGAATGGCACTGGACAGATGACCCAGTTTTAGTGTCAATTTATTTTTTTGGTCAAAATGACAGGAAATACACACTGGGCCTATGAAAACAGTTCAGTAAAGTTTCAACACTACATGCTATTGCTACATTGTAGTTTATTGCACATTCTGATTATTTTTTTAAATACTTTTTTAACACTGGTTTGTCTTAAACTTGAATCTTGCCTCAATGTCTGATACAATAATCTTTGATGCAAGGTTGGTTTTTTAATTAAAAGTTATTTCTATATATGTTGTATATAGTCTGAATTTGATGGCTTTTTAGAAGTGAAGAAGTAGCAGCAATACTTCCTCTTGGCATAGAGCTCTGCTTGGCGTGCAAGCCCACTGCAGCTTTGCTGTGGTACTGATGCTGTACTTAGCTGTGAGGCCAAGGGCCCTCTCAGTGCAGAGGTGTGTGCTGCCCTCTCTCTTGCCCTGCATGTGCATCTGCTTCCAGGAAAAGCTTTCTGAAAGGTCAGTGTCTCAGATGTTTTCCAGGTCTTTTCCATACCCCTACCTACCCCTTAGGAAGCCTGATCTGGCCAGCTCTCACCCAGCTTTGTTGTAAGTTGTGGGTTTCCTGTGTTGTCTGATCCCTGGGGCAGAGGGAGGAATTCCTGCACTTTAGGAGAGGGGACAGACCAACTAAACCAGCCAGCCAGGCCAGCTGTCTTCCATGTCCTGAAAGTGCTGCCAGGACGTGGCAATACAATCCAATCTGTTACAGGAGGGTTTTTCTTTACTGGAGGGTGGAAACCGAAGGGTGTTAAAAAGGAGGCCAAAGATTCCCCTGTGTCAGAGGAGCTGGGTTATCCCAGTCTGCTTAGCCTGGGGACCTGCAGAACAAGACAAGCAAAATGTCTATTTGGTCCTTACCTCAGTCCACTCACTGGAGAAATCTTTTTTCCAGCAGCTCTCTCTCAGCTGGCCAGGCCTGTGACAGCAAATGTGGCTGCTGGAGAACAGTGCCAGTACATGCAGTGGTGGTGCACAGGGCTCTGCCAGCAGCTGAGCAGGATATGTGCATGTGGCAGATCAGGCTGCATTTCCATCACCTGCCCACCTCCAGCATCCCTCCAGCTGGCAGGGCCAGCCGGGCAGTGCTGTGTGCACATGGCAAGCGAGGTGGCTCTCAAGAAGCTGCAGACCTGTGCCCTGTCTTCTCTGTCTCCACTCTGTGTCTTGGCTCCAGACAGAGACACCTGATTTTTCAGCAGCCCCCTTTCAGTACTGGGACAGGGTTAAAAAACTTGATGAAATCAACTTGGTTCCAGGACCAGCTGTGTCCTTTCATTTGTCCCTCCACTACAAGCAGCTGCAATCAGCACATGCCATGCACAGCTGGGCTCCCACCTCCAGGCAGTTCAGTTTTGCATGAATGTTGGTGTAATGAAGAAGCTGGCTGCAGGCTGAGGCCTCAGGGCCAGGCTCATCCTTGAAGCCATAATGTGTGCAGAATCCCCTCCTTGTTTTCATTCCTTTTCAAAGTTTTAAACAGAAAATAAAATCCCAGACAAAACCCAACCTCTCTTTGGCCATTAAGCTATGAAAACAGCTGTTAGTGCTGCTCCCACTGCTATGGTTAAAGGTATTAAGAGAGTGAGTATGAAAAACCAACTTAAAATCTAATGCAGCAAGGCCCTCCCATGCAAGAAAGTAGGTGTCTGCAGCTGCATAAAGCCATTTTCCATGTGCTTTATTTACCATGTTCAGTTCAGGCATTTTTTTTAACACCACTTATGTTCTGCTTCCTGCTGCTATGAGGGTTTAAAATGCTTCATCTCTGCATCCAGGATCTTAATGGCATGTAAGTACAAATAAGAATTTTTAAACCCTATTAAAACTAAGCTCTGTGTGCATCTCCTGCAGTGTTTTATCTCACTAAGGGCCGTGGGCTGTACCACTCTGTGCAGCACATGTGCAAGCCCAGCATGACGTGGCTCTGTCCAAGTTGTTTCCATCCTGTTTTCAGACAGACCTACGCTGTCAGATCACTCTGGATCACTCTAGACCACACACCTCAATACAACAGGCTGTGCTCTCCCTGACTGCTGAAACCTTAGAGGATTGCAACATCTCACAGGCCTGGGGTTTATTCAGCCCTGGGGAGACTATGCAAGCAGCTCTCTCGGTTTTCATCCAGTCCTGGGACTCAGGGCTTGTTACCGAGTACAGGAGAACAGGCCTAAACCCGTCCCAAAGAGATCACTTTGGTAAATGGACACAGGTGAGAAACTGAAAGAGTCTCGAGCATTAAAACAGGAATACTCATCACTGTGATTTCTTGGACATGGTCACTAACAGATTTAACCTTAGATGTGTAAAAAGCTGTTGCAGTAGGAGTCATCTGCATAAAACCACTGAGTGGGATTCAGACAGAAGCAATTAAGTAATTTTACTTTGTAACACCTCTCCCACAAGACTCCTACGAGTCAATGCAAGTGCAAACTTATCATCCTTAAAACAATTGCAAAATGGTTACAACCTATGAACAGAGAACATAACTTCCACAAAGCCTAGTACCATCAATTAACTAGCACAACTTGGATGTCACCCCCAAATTAATTAGGAAAACAGAAATAGTTTGATTACCCTTTCAACCCAGCTTACACTCAACTGCAGGAGGTTAGTATACTACAGCTGTTGTCCTACTGCTTTCAACAGCATGAAAAGCCAGACTCCACAACCTGAACTAGCATTTTCATTTCAGCTGGTGGCTGTCCAGTCTGCATTTTAGCTACCACAGCCATGACTGTCATGCATACACTAAACTCTACACTGGTTCTTTCCAGAAGCATGGATAAGCTACTCTAACACACATCCAACACCCTTGGGACTACAGCCTTCATGGCCAAGCTTGCTTTTGGCAAACCTCTTCTGAAATACCTCAGTACAATAGGTTCAGACAACTCCATTTTTCTTGTGCTAGTTCCCAAATGCGGCTGCGAGTGGAAACAGGAAGAAATTTGTTCACCTAAATCACAATTAACCATGCAGAAAAACAAGCCAGTTCAGCACTCTGAGATACTCCTGCAGTGTCTGAACTAGCCCTAGCTCCTGCTGCTCACCAAGGGCACTGCCCCTCGCTGGGGGCACCTCACAGGGCCTGGGCTCCGAGGGGCAGCACCAGCCCTGGCACTGCCTCAGCAGCTGCTGCAAACAGAACAGACCCAACTCTGGCCCTGTGCAAATTGCAGCTGCTGAGCCTCCTGGCCTGGCCTCCCAAGGCAGCAGACTGCAACCCTTCTGTAACTGCAACTTAAAGGAAAAATGCCACACAGAACACCATGAAATATTTAAGAGCCAGCAATGCTAATTAGAGCCATGGGAGAAAAGTCTGCCTGAAAATGGCCTGTTCAGTCTTCCTCTAGTCCACTGTAACTCACCTTTCATGTGCCCAAACAGGCCAGGCCTGTGGACACAGGAAATTGAAGGACTGATGACTGGTTCCACAAGCTGTTTTACAGACCCATCTGCAGGCATTTCAATCTACATAGCTCTTCAGCAGGTACCCTTTCTGTATGTCACCATCTTAATCATTTACTCAGACACATGTACGAACCGAGGAGATTGTGGAGCAAGAAAAAGCATATTACTTATCTGAAGAGTATTAAAGCAGCATTCTTCTGAGGAATTCCATCACTTCCAGGAATTTCAGACACAGCTGTCTTAACTGGCTATTTGAAAGGTAAGTGAGAAAATATTCCTTATTTCATGATCTGGTAAAGATGCTGCACTGACTTATCTGATGCTGGATTTCTATAGACTAAGTACTTCCAATGCAATAGAGGCAATTACAGGAACATTTCTACCATCACTGGGATTTTTTTTAGCCCTCTTAAGTTGCCTTTTCCCTAAACTTACCCCTAAACCCACTTATTTGTGACAGTCAGCTTCAAGAACTTAACACACCAAGGAAGGGGTGTTTAATGCAGTATTGGACAAAGTTTTGTAGGAATGCACAGATCAAATGACAAAATACAGACAGCAGAAGGCAGTTTGATTAAGAGTCTTCCACAAGAGAGATTCTTGTGGTGATGCTACACTCTTCTAGCAAGCAACAAACTGACTGTAGTTCAACCCAGTCAGCATTAGAGGTTGTGCCACAAAATTAGCCTCCACAAAATCAAGAGACAGGTTCAAACCATTGCATTTCCAACCCTGAAAGACAGCCAGAATGTTTCCACTGCTGCTTGCTTCGTTGCAGTGAAGGAATGATTCCTCTGTTCAGCAGCAAGAAGTTTCTGTAGTTGGTGTTCATCCAGCCCCCGCTTATGCACGAGAAAAGGGTTCTCCTGCACGCCCAGAGCCTTGTGGAACATGGCTTGGGCAAGTCTCATCGATCCAGACTGCGCTTCTGGGCTGCTTCTGAACACACGTTCCTCAGGAGGTTGATCACAGACCTGGGGTCTGCGCTCTTCATGATAGCGCTGCCAGACACAATCATGTTGGCACCTGCCTGGGAGACAGCAAACCCCTGCTCAGTCCGTGCCACACAGCCACTGCCTGCAAAACACCCGGGGAATTCTGGGCTGCTGTGCCAACAGCTGGGACACAGGTGACATACCCCTAACTGCAACCCAAGATCAAGTTCAGAATACACAGCTCTACCCCAAATATGTAATTTCTCCATCACATTGCTCCTATTTACATCAGCATAAAAGAAACAATCTTCTTTGGCTTAGGGGAGGCTTCAATAGCTACTACTAAAAAATAGGCACAAAATTAGACCTCAAAAAGATTTTGATATTAGATGTGTTTTACAGTTCCCTCTGAAAACTAAAAATTTCTCCTCAGATTTATTTTTTGGGAGTTGATAAGTCTCTCAGCACAGTGACTGAAAATGCTGTGCTGCAGCCTCTTACCTCTGCACACTTATGGATGGTGTCAGGCCCCACTCCTCCATCCACTTCTATATCCAAGGAGGGAAACTGTGTCCTGAGCCACTGAACCTGAGGAACCACAAAAAAAGCTGAGCACTGAGCTACCACCCTACAGCTTCTCATACACCTAGAAAAGGTTTATCTACTTCACTACTCCCTACTGTTAATTAGCTTTTAGCTCAATAAATAATGAAAGAGAAACATAGTTTACCTTTGGCATCATGTCTTCCATAAATTTCTGTCCTCCGAACCCAGGTTCTACTGTCATCACCAAAGCCATGTCTATCTGATTGGCCCAGGGTGCCAAGTGTTCAACTGTAGTGCCAGGCTTGATGGCCAAGCCAACCTGCAGAGACAGAAGCCAAATCCAAGGGCACCTTAGGGCAAGACTGGCCTGAGCTCATTACAGATACCTAGGAATGTATTTACACAACTGTGTAATGGCAGGAAGAACAGGCTTCTTTATTAAAAAATTCCAGATTCATGAAAATTGAAGACTGACTTCATGCACAGTGTGTGTTAGGGCTACATGTGCGGATCCAACAGCACCTGAAGTGGCAACAATGAGTTTTCCATAAAATAATGGAATCAAATCTTGAGTTGGAAGGGACCTACAACGCTCATCAAAGCCCGCTCCTGGCCCTACACTGACACCTCACCAATCTCACCCCGTGACTCAGAGACTTGTTCACACACTCCTGGAGCTCTGGCAGCCTTGGGGCTGTGACCATTCCCTGGGCAGCCTGTCCAGTGCCCAACCACCCTGTGGGGAAGAACCTTTTCCTGACACTCAGACCAAACCTCCCCTGACACAGCTGCAGGTTCCCTCAGGTCCTACCCCTGGTCACCACAGAGAACCTGCCAGCGAGGCAGCTGTTAGTTAAGCAGAGCACAATGTGTACTCCCCTCACCTTCATCCCATTCTCCCGAATGTCCTTTATCAGCGCCCCGGGGTTGTCGGCCGCTTCTAGATGGAAGGTGTACTGGTTTGCGCCGGCGACTGCCATGGGCTTCACCCACTGCTCGGGCGCGGCCACCATCATGTGCATGTCTGCAAGAGGAGAGCGAGCGGGCGGTGGGGCGCGTCCCGCGCCGAGGGGCAGCGCCCCGCAGCCCCCGGCCCTTACCGAAGAAGGGCTCCTGGCCCAGCCGCTTCCGCAGGCTCTCCACGACGGGGTGGCCGAAGGTGATGTTCGGGACGAAGTGTCTTGGGGCCGAAGAGAGAGACGCGCCCGCCCGCAGGTTACCCCGTGCCGGCCGGGAGGAGCGGGCCGCTCCGCCCGCCCCCCGCGCCCCTGCCGCTCCCGCCCGGCCCCGGCGTTACCCGTCCATTACATCCAGGTGCAGGTAGTCGGCCCCGCAGTCCAGCATGCGGCTGCACTCGGCGCCCAGCGCCGCCAGGTCGCTGTTGAGGATGGAGGGCCCGATGCGACACCCCGACGCCATGGCTGCGGCCGCGGCTGCTGCCGGGACGGGGGCGGGACGGCGGGCGGGGAGCGCCGGGGCGGCGCCCGCGCCATCTTGGGCCGCTGCTCCGCCCTGCCGCACAAGCCGCGCCCTCGACCCCAAACGGGCGGAAATTATAACAATAATAGTAGTCATAACCCTCGTGTGGGTGCTCTTAGGTTCCCGACCAAGTGTATTTTGTCCCCCCCAAAGCACAGGTCCGGCCCCCCGCGCGGGGCTGGCAGCAGGAGGGTAAACATGAACATGTCGGTATCCCGGAACAGAACCGCGTATGAAACCCCTCAGAGCGCCGGGCACCGACCGCGTTACGCAACACGCTCAAACACAGAACTCTGTCCTTTGCCGTCGTTCCTTTGTATTTAATCCTCGGGACAACGTTTGCATAAAATGCTGAGGCAACGGGACCGACTGACACGCGGACAAGACAGGCACAGCCGCACATTGCTGAACACGACATGCGCTTAAGGCGAGGTCTAACACTATGGAAAGCAGCAGCGTGTGTCTTCAGAGCAGAAATAACACCGCTTCTGGTACAGAGATACCGGAGGAAAGCACGAACCACCTAAAGTACTTCGTATGCCGCTCATCAGGACGGCATTAATTGCAACTGATAGGACAGTAAAAGGCAGCAGTCAGGCTGACGGATGGCCTGGCTGTGCCACCTCTGAGCACTCATCCCACAAAAGCAAAGCCAGCTGCCCAGCCACCTGCAGATTACATCATTTATAAGTTGCATTGATTTCTAGTAGGGTAGACATTAAAAAGAGGCATTTTAGTCCTTGCTATGGCTTACTACTGTGGATTCACCTGTGACACTGGAAACTTGAAACTTGAACGTTATATACACGGAATTAAATTAAGTAAATCACAGTTATTTTGTCATCTCTAGAGGAAAGTACTGTGGGAAGGCCTCTACTTTTCATTAAGGAAGATGCTTCCTCATTTTCTGCAGAAAAGGTCACTCTGTAAAGTGCACCATGAATTCTGTATGTGTTGTGTCCCAGCCGTTTCCTCAGCTCCTGCCTGAAGCTTTCCTCCCCCCAGACTGCCAGTGACCAAACCTACCTTGGGACTTGAAAGCGAAGCTGTGGATTTTTTCCTCATTTGTGCGTCAGTGTTAATAATAAAACTTAACATCTGGAATTCAGCAATTCTTGGAGTGACCTCTGAGCTAGGAGCTAATCTAAAGCAGCATCCTACAGGTAGCTGGCACAGGCTCCAGTGCACTAAGGAGATAAAAGCAGTACAGCATGTTTTGATCAGCAGAGGAAACAGTTTGTTATCCAGGACATCTGCTGGGACACTGTCACCTCTTACAAGACCAAGAACCCTTTGGAGCTGCATTACAGCACCACCTGTACATCATACAGCCCCAGATATGTGGGGGATAGAGGTGGTGCACTATAAAAATAGTTTGTTTTCCAGCCCTGCTGTTCCCAAGACATGCTGAGATTCTCCTTCTCTCACCAATGGAGTGGTAGCAGAGCACGCTCAGCACCTGGGACAAAAATGGCTTTTTCTCTCTTCAGAGGTTTAATGTGAGTGAGTTCCCTGCCCAGACTGGTGTGCACAGCTCCTGTCAAATGCGAGCATTTGGCAAATGCCAGGCAGCGCAGCCTAAGGCTCCATGGGCTTCAGAGGCTGAAACCTGCTGCCAGGTGTGTGGTTAATGCTCCTAGCCCCAGGAAAACCCGTGGGCTGCACTGAGCAGCAAGGCAGCCTCCATAGGGTAGCACTGCAACAGCTACTGCAGAGCCCCTGAGGAGAGCTGCAAGTCCTTTCTTTGGAGATGGCTACAAGGATACCATTTCCCTCCTTAGTAAGGCTGGTTTATGATGTGTGTGTCAAAACTGCAAGCCCTCAGAAGCCAAAGTGGTAATGAGCACATTTTAGATACTCTCAGGATGATCCAAAACATTTTCCTCTGCACAATAATGGCATGATTATAAACTCCAGTTAGTCTAACATGAGCCAAAAAAGGCAGTGTATGATTCCCAAGGGTATCTTTGGGCATTGCTGATGATTTCATGGTTTGTTTCACAGCTATTTTGCAGTTTGCCTGTCAGCAGCTAATGGCTAAATTCACATTTCAGTGTAATTCCATGATGCTGCAGAAAAACCCTTTAACTCAGCTGTGACTTCAGCTGATCCCCCCAGGGATCTCCACCTTCTATAAATGTTACATACATTTATCTAACACTTGCAGCCATGAAAGTTACATACATAAAATGGAACCTTTTAAAATACAATCTCAGCATGCCAAAAATAGATTCTTTCATCAAGTTTCTGCCCTGCAATATCCATCTTTTGTTTACAATGTACATATATATTTATATATATATATATAGTGACATGAAAATACCATATATAAATATTTACTTTAAATCCCTCTACGTACATCCAACAGCATCAGGGGAGCAGTTGCTTGGGACCAGAAGGTCCACGCATTCCAGATGCAGTTTCTTGGAATATTTTTTTAAACTCTGGAGATGAATAGCTCAGTACATTAAAGCAGGACAGTGTGGGTTATTTATACCACCTGCAGACCACTCAGCCCCTGCCCATCTATGTCTGTGGACAGCACATGCATTCCTGCTTATGCTATATACTGTATTTAGTTTTACAGAGAAAATATTTTTGTAGCACGAGGGCAATATTTTACAGAGTGGAATGGAACTAACAGACAAAAGTAAACTCAACTAAAGTCTGCAGTGCCAAAAAAAAAAAAAAAAAAAAAAAAGTCTAATTGCTTTATGGCGCTTATTTGTTGTTCTGCACGTTAGAAACAATGGTCCCAGGCTTGAGTAAATCAAGCTTTAGATTGGTACTTTCTGTCAGTGTTTTCACTGTTTTCAAAGTGGATTCAGCTGCTGTGTAGCCCTCCTCTCAAAAACGCTACAAAAATAAATCTCAGGCACAGCCTCAGAAGAGGCTTCTCTGTCTCACACAGTCCAACAGCCCATTACCCAGTGAGGCTGCTGGTCACAGTACATGGCTCTCAGATCAGGGCTCTGTGGACCACGTCTGCCTACACACCCCTGTCCTGAGAATTCTGTACCAATCCTTGGGTCCTGTGGTCCTGCCCTGAACTGAAAAGAGATCTCACAAATAGAAATGGGCCAGTCTATAGCAACTGGCTGATAGCTATTTCCTGCTTTTGGATAATAAAGTGCTTTTGCTTTAATTAGTTACTATTTAGCAGGGAACTCTAAGGAAAGGTAAACACCTCTTTCCTCCTCCCACTACTGTACTTCCCCACGAGTTAAACATGAGATTCATCTAGATCAACATCCGTCTCCCCAAGCTCCACGTGCGTGAAGCTGAAGTGAGTGGCCAGCAGAGGATTCTCCATGCCGTTGTCCTCGCTGATGTGCAGGACAGTGTCCCCATGCTGCAGCAAGCTGGTGGTCTCCAGGCCAGCGTAGTCCTCGGTGTCAGAGAGCTGCGTGGGAGGGGTGCTCTGTGCTGTTGCTGGCCCCAAGCCCTCCTCTTTCTCCTTCTCCTCCTCAGCAGAGAGTGCCTCGCTCTGCAGTTGAGGACAGCTGGTGGTCAGGCTCAGAGAAAGCAGGAGGGAGAGGGGGGGAAAAAGGAAAGGAAGGTCTATAAAGTATTTTCTCATTCAGATATACATTTTACCATAAAAAAACAGACACTTGCAGATTATAAATCCCTTAAAATTATACCTAACAATATACTTTTGCTGGTGAATCAAATTTACATCAAAGATCAGAAAGGTTATCTGATTTGAGTCATTAACACTCCCTCATTTAATCTTTTTTAGCATATGGCTTCAAATGGAGAGTAGGTTTACATTAGATATTAGGAAAAAATCCTTTATACTGAGTATAGTGTGGCACTGGAAAAGGTTTCCCAGAGAAGCTGTGACTGCCTCATCCCTGGAAGTCTTCAAGGCCAGGCTGGATGGGCTTGGAGCACCCTGGGCTAGTGGAAGGGGGTGGAATGAGTTCAAACCATTCTGTGATTCATTCTGTGATTCCAAAGACAGAGATCATTCATTTGTGCAAAAGACATAACCTCAAAAGACACTGGATATCTGGGTGTATAAAAGTTATCTCAGTGTCACTGATGTGCTGAAGGGATGAATGGGATTGTCCCTGCACCATCCTCAGTGGGGGCCAACACAGAAATATATTGGACAAGCAATTTCTTTTGCAATGTGGTGCTTAAACAGTCCTGAGGCTTTGATGGATTCCTTCCTAAGGGGGCATCTCTCAGGGAGCAAGCTGTGAAGACCTGTTGAGGACAGCTTGCCTTGGTGATTGGGTCCAGAAGGACACTGTATGATGGGAAGACGGAAAGGGAAGATACAGAAAATATATTTTCAAATTAAGAATTGTTGCATTGACCTGGAAAGGAATGGCTTTATAGAAGCAGGGGGCTTGACAGCAAACAGCCTGAAGAACAGCCACACTGGAGAGTTTGCTGTCTTTACCGTCCTGCCGGCTTTCACCACAGCGCTGTAATGCACCCGGCGCCTCCCCGTGCCTGGGACGGAGCAGTGGAGGGACACAGGCTACAAGCCCAGCAGTGACATTACCTGGCTGTGAAGATCAGCCACAACGACGGCAGGAGAGGAAGTCAGCCCAGGTTTGCTGAGGGGCTCCTGCTGGCCGCTGGCCTGGGGGCTGCTGTGGCTGCAGCCCGGCTGCTGCGGCGGGTCCACGGCACCCGCTGGGGGTGCCTCAGGCTGGGCCTCAGTGAACGTCACAGACCGCTTCTGCTCCGCTGCAGGTGCAAAGCCCAGAAAATTCAGGGTTACAGTTCGGGAAGAAATACACAAGGAAAGAAGAGAGAGAATCCCTGCGGGTTTTACAACTAAGACAGGATTTGTGAGTCCTTCCATCTTTATAGAAGCTGTCTAATCTGCATCTAATCTAGAAGTCTTTTACCCTGGGTTTCCAATACAGCCACAGCAAGACTCTGGGATCTCTTGAAGTCTGACCAGCACACCTGTCCTTGTCATGGCTTGGTGAGAAAAATACCACCCATAACATCTTTCCATTCCAGAAGAATACACTGAGTTCAATTCCCATGTGATGCCCTCAAATAAAAAAGAAAAACTGATATGCAAAAAGATAAGAGAATTGCCCAAGGTTTTGCTGAAAATCTAAAAAAAAAGTGCAACAGATAACCCCTCATTCCTGCAGACTGAGTCCACTAGCCAGGAATAACAGAACAGTCTTTACTCAGTGTAAGACTGCTAGACTAAAAACTTAAGAGTAAAACTCATATTCCCATTCCTCCTTTTAATAATTTTTGTTAACTTTTGTGTTTCAAACATCTCCAGCAGTGGTGTTGCCCCATCACACTCCTGCTGAAATCCAGCAAGTTCACAAGTAACCTTTGCTATTGGAGATGTTTCCTCCAAAGCTCACTGCTCACTTCAGATGGTACAGAATACAGCCACCTGCTCAGCTTGGCAGTGCTGACTCCTGGAAACATACAGCACAGACTGAAACTGTCCTACATTCATTTCCATATACAGCCCTTAGAGCTCTGTACTGCTAAGCTTATGATGGGACCAGTCCTTCTTTCTGCTCCTCTCAATAGCATCTTCCAAACTTGCTCATCTGGAGGTTTTGGATGAGGTATCCTGACTAGAGGAAACCCATCCTATAAATTCTCCACAGCTCTTGGAAACAAGATCATTCATTGTCCATGTCCTGTTTGACCTTGAAAACCTCTGGAGAAACCATCAGAGTGGTTTGAGGGGGTGGATTTCTGATAGGATATCCATGCACTAGGAAAAAGTATAAAGCTGCTGGGACTTCACTTTAATGTAAGCTAGTAACAACCTACTACTCCTTTAAGCTAAAACACAGCATTTTCTACTTTCCAGTGTGAGTCTGGCTCTGGAAATGCAGCAGTGCCCTACCACAGGGTTTTGGCTTTGGCTGGATGCTCCGTCTCGTGGTTGAAAGACGAGCTCCGTGACGGCTCCGAGGTTCGGTTTGAGTCTTCTGACGGGACAGCAGCGGTCGTCGAAGCTAAACATTGGAACAGAGTTAGGCTGATGTATGGTCACATATTGCACAGCTTCTGCTCTGAAACAAGAGCACATCATCGCTGTCTGTACCTCTGATGTCCCCTCACTCTACTTTTAGCAGATATGTGTTTTAAAGTTTCCATGGCTCACACATTTCCTTCACATGAACTACTGGGCTTTGTGCTTTTTCAGTTTCAACACTGAATGTAATGCAGGGCAGGTTGTGTGACCACCATTTAATAATAGTAATAAGAAAAAAGCCTGCAGAGGACTGTGACATTCACATTCTCTGGATAGAGAGACATAATTCTGTCTCTCAGGATTTCTTGGAGAAGCACAGAGAGAAGAAGATAAAACAATCTTTATCTCTGCTCCTGTGCTTTCCCCATGTGGAATGTGGTGTGGAGATTGTTTACCTGAGGAATGTGGTATGGATATTGCTTACCTGCAGTGATTGCTGGGTTGGATTCTGGTGAAGGGTGTTTGGGTTCAGTGACCAATTGGATCCAGCTGTGGCTCGGACTCTCAGCAGAGAGTCATGGGTTTGAGTTAGGTGAGTAATATGTAGAATAGTACAGTATCTGTTTAAATAGTACATTCATGTAATATAGTATAGTTTTAATGAAGCTATCCTTCAGCCTTCTGATCTGGAGCCAGACATCAGCATTTCTTCCCTGCGCTGGGGTTCACTGCATTTTACTATAGAGGACAAAACTGAGGAACTGAAAACAAAGGGCAGCTCTTCTCTTAGGGATTTGCCTGGCTTCACACCTACGATTTGTGCTATGGCTCCTGCTAAGTCAAGGCACTGCCCTAGTATAGCAAAAATTAGGTAGAAGGGACACATCACATCCACACATCATGTCCAAACAGCCCCACACAAGAAAAGCCAAACCAAATCCCACAGCAGGAGAGAAGGTTTGTTACTGCCTGTGTCCTCACCTGCCGCAGGCCTCTCTTCCGCCCCAGGGGCTGCTGCAGGAGGAGGTTCTGCTGTCCTGGCTCGCTCTGCACACTTGCCACCCTGTGAGAGGTTGACAGCATTAGGCCAAGTACAGAAGCACGCTGCATAACTAGTAGGTGTCCTGGCAATTGGGACCGAAGTAAATAAATAAACAAGAGATTGACCAACCACTAATGGCACAGTCACTTCAAAGAGCAGCACTATCTTTGAAGGATGGGAGGGGACATGTCTATTGGGTTGTGGCTTCCGGGGCTTAGGAAAGGGTGGGAGGTGGAGTCATGGTATTCAGGACTTGGCCACGCACAGGTAGCATCCAAATATAAATAACTGCAGATTTCAGTTTTCAGTCATTGATTGATGCATCCCACTGAGCAGCACTCACTTCTCTGCATCCTTTGCCACATCAGTGAAGGCAGGAACATCACCTTCCTAGCTCAAAAGCCTTCTTGTTTGCTTTTCCTTTATTCAAGGATAATGTTGTAAAAGCCTCATTTTTTTCTTCCCAAATAAGACTCCATGGCCTCATCAAAATTTTGTCATCTTGTTTTAATTTCAATTTAAGTCAACAAACAAAAAACAAACGCAAAGTGACAAAGGATCCGTTCACATAATGGATGCATGAGTTATGTGAGCAAGGCCCCACACTCAACACTTGCAGCCTCAAGTCTTTTTGTGACTAACAAACAAAAGAGACAAGTAAACAAAAATTAGATAGACAGACAGACAGAGCTTTTTGGTTTTTAATATACTGGCACAAAATATCTGAAAACCTGCAGTAGAAGAAACTTTAGCAATAAAACATACTCGGCTATGTGCCATCTCATACTGCCATTCAACTGACCATTCAGCCTACTTAATAGAAAAATACCAACCTCCCCTCATTTTTATCAAAACACTGTATTCCTCCAAACACTGGACATATAGCAGTCACAAAACACTTTAATTGAGAGACTTATGACTACAGTAGTCACTAACAGTTAAGACAGAGTTCTTTTAACTCAGGCAGCTGCTTTTTTTAAGCCAGACTGGAATCCACTGAGCGACAGGTCCTATTTAGGCAACTTGCAGCTATAGCTGGTATATACAGTGTTCAAGATTCAGTATTGCAATCCATTTTGTCTTTGGCATGCATTAACCTAAAGGAAAACAACATTCTTTTCTCTAGATACATCCTTGGACCTCCCTGGAATTTGTCAGTACCCCCAAGAAAATGAAGGCTAATCATCTGACCATGCAGGGGTGGAGGAAGAAGACAAACCTAGGGACATGGTCAGACCAGACATGGAGGATAGCTGTGGAGAGGCTTGAAAAGCTTTGTCTTCTGAGCAGCTCATTCTTCACTTGGGCAGAATTTACCGATTGTCCTTACAAGGTTTGGCAGAACAGAACATGGAGGGTTTCCTGCTCTGCTTTGAGGCTGTTGGGGTTTAGGATTTTTCCTTTTGTTTCTTTCTCTAATGGAATTTTGTCCCATCTCTTGCTAAGAAACCATACAACCTATATGTACGAGAGACAAGAGAAGTTTCCTCTCTTAAATGAGAGTTTTCTCTTGGAGGGGCAGAGATGCCAGGCGAATTGGGCTGGGGGGAAGGGCCTGGCACGGCTCCTGGCTCTCTGGGTTTGGGAGGAGGACAGTGGGGCTGCTGCTTGGGGAGGGAATTCACTGCTGCTGCCAGAGCCCAGCCCTGCCCTGTTTTCTCCTACCCCAGCTGAGCATTTGCTTGTGAGAGCTGCCATTGAGCTGGGACCGCCACTGCTGGTGAGGGACAGTGCGGGCCCGCAGCGCCTTTGCCTGAAAGCCTCTTTTACCTTCTAACTTATAGTAACTTGGAGGGAGGGGATCGTATTTCCCATTCCAAGGGAAGTTCCTGCTTCCCTTGGCAGACACCTGTCTTTCAAACCAAGACAAAGTCTGGTTACCTGAACTGAAAGCCTTATTCCTTCTTGCCTTTCATTTAAACTAATGCCAGACTTTGCCCTGAATCATATCTGTGTGTTTCTACCACTTCTGCAGGGGAGACAGTGAGAAACTTCAAAGGAGAGAGACATCTTGGGACCCTGAAGCTGTTTATCTTTTGATTGACGGACTATAGCCTAATAATCCTGGGCATGCCCTCAGCAATCTCACCACAGCTGCAGTGCCTTGGAAAAAGAGGAAAAGCTTCAGCAAGCTCAAAGCCAAAAAAAACCCAAGATATATTTGAGTCCTTTTCTTCCTTAGATAGGTCTTCCAAATGAAGTCATTAATCCCTGGAACATATATCCCAGTTTTTCCATAGCATGTTGTCGTGCTTTACATACCAAGCATCCCAAACACCACACAAACACCTGCCTAGGGATAAGCAGAGCCCTTAGAGTTACCTCCTGTTAGTAGAGGTGTGTTCTTGACTCAGTGACTGCAGCACATATGACAGGTAAGTCCAAAAGCATCACATCATTATCATTCCTTATTAAAGCAATGAGACTGCACTTAAATTAGTCTTTGTATTTGTGACCCAGACTACCTGAAATTGCTTGGTGAATTTCCTTAATCTTCTGTTTGTAGGATTACATAAAAACTTATTCTTCTGAATTTCTAGAAGCTTTTACAGTGGTTACCACTATGTGAGTGAAGTAGGAATTAGCTGGAGAAGTGTTGGAACCCTAGAAAGAGCCTACTATTCCAACAGTTTCTTGCAAAAAAAATGTCTACTAGACTAGCTTGAAAAAACTGTTACGATTTTTGATGAAGGAACTCTTAGTTCTGTGAGGAAAGAGACATGACTGTAGCATAAAGACTGCAATTATATTCAATACAAAATGGTCTACAGTGCTGAAACAAACTCACTTCACGTGTGATATGAAAACACTTGAAAAAGTCCTTAGATAACAGGTAAACATGGACTGTGTGAGGGCACAGAGGCTATACATGAGATAAAAACTATTCCCATGCACTGAACACAAACAATAGGCAAGCAGAAAAAAAGCTGGACTTCGTGTCTTCCTGCTGGAGTCTGGGATTTTCAGCCTGGTTTATCACATAAGTGAAATGAGTTAGGTGACCTGGTGGATACTTGCTTCCAGTACTGAATCGTAACACAAATTGGTATAATCTGGGATGATCTTTCAAGCTAAAATTGCAGACACCTATTGCAGGGAAATGTTGGACCCAAGAACAGCTGAGTTGTGCAGAGCTGCCTGTGCACAACACAGTCCTGCTGTGGCTGGGGCTCTCTGTCCCCCCATTTTGAAGAAGGAAAGAGAGAAGGAGAATGATAAAGACTACAAATTGCAGACGAGTGACTGGATTTTCAGCTACACGCTTTCTCTTCATGAGGGCTTGTGAGGGTTTCTTTTCACATCAGAGAACAGAACTACCCATCTTGTTTCTGTGAAAAGGAGCATGGCAGCAGAGGGTTGGCTTTGTGCATCCTGCCCTCCCTCCTTTTCTGTCTCTCCTTGTTTATAGACCTAACCAGGAATACACTGTTTTTCTGACAGCCCGTGGAACCCAGCCAAGGAAACCAAATCAAGTGCCTTTTCAGCTGACAGTATATTTCCCCCACCCATGGCAATCTGATCTACAAGAACAGTTTTTCCAAAGGACATAAGCCACATTTATTTGGGCAATAAGAAAAAAGATTGTTTTTTTCCTGCCCAACACAGAGATGCACTGTCACTGAGTATCTCTGTTAGGAGTTTACTTGCACACTAATGTTACTCCCATAATATAGGGCAGAGGTGAGCCAAAGATCAAACCAACCCAAATTTATGAATACATGCTGCCAGCACTACAAGGAATGACAGACAGTGCAGTCACACAGTGGGGGCCAAACCAAACTTTGTTGGGTTGGCAAGTAAAAGAAGTGATGCTCAGGAATTACAAGAAAAACTAACCATGCAGGCAAAACCAGACAAACAAACAAACTCCCACCAAACAACAAAAACCCAAACATAAACAAAATCAACCAAACCAAACAGGACAAAGGAAGCAATGAGTTTCAATGTCTATTAGAGAGATGTACATGCTTGCTACTCCACCATGGTAGACACTTTGTGTCCCTAGACATACAGTTAGAGGGTTGGTGCACAAAGGCAGTGGAGAATGGGTTAAATATATTGTATTTCCAGATACATCCCAGCCCAGTTAGCATTAAATCTGCTGCTGCAATTGCCCTGGCAATGTGGATATAGTCTGATTTTTCCTGTTAGGAGCCATTAAGCTAGGATAGGCACAAACATTACAGAGAAATGTGTTTGTGCAACATATTTCCATTACAGTAGCTTCACCTTTTTCCTTTCTGATTTGGGAAAATATCCTGTCATCTCAGATTGTAACCACTACAGATCAAGATGCTCTTCAGCCCTGTACCCCAAGCTGAGCACTTCAGTGCTCTCCCCTTCCTGCCTTCCCCGCTTTTCTTCAAGGCTGTGTCTAATTGCTGTAGAACAATGGGAAACAGATTTTATTATTTTCGTATTTGTCACAATTTAATTTAAGACTCCTACCTTCCATAAGGGTCTAGTCCCTAGTGAATATTGTTTATTTCTTTATCTGAGTTATGACTAAACACCAGCTTGTGAATTCAGAAGGTGATCCTAAAAAGTTATCAGTGTGCACCAGCCAAAATCAAAGTTATATCAGAAAAACTCAAGCCTGCTTTATTCAGAACTGATGTTTTTGAATGTAAAAACAAATTAACTCTTCACTATAATCCCCATAGCACAATAAGCTTCTGCAACATCTGCTTTATTACTTCTGTCCTTTAGAGGAGGAATCCAATTTTCATATTTAACAATGCAGTTGAAACATCTTTCCATCCTCACAGAGATCTAACCTAACCATTTTAGATGTATTTGCAGTGTCTTCATTCCTTCTTAAGGCTTAGCAGCCCTGGTACCCATCCTTAAGACATAAATGCCTGCTTCTTGAAAAGGATAATAAACCTCAGCAGAACTGACTCCCAAGTGCATCTGCTCACCCATTTGCTTTATGAGATCTCTGTACCATAGAGCAGGGTGGAGGATAGTGTCCTGGTCCCTAGAGAAAATTTTGGTGACAGGAATGAATAGGAACCCACTCTGCAGCTGGTTACATTTCAGGGTTCAGAACAAATTATCATGTTTGAACACATTTATTGACTTAGGTGTCTCATAGTGCTTAGCCTTACCATTGTAATTAGGAGTGGCTACCCATTACTTAACAAGATCAAAACATTTCAAAACCAGCACTGATGTAACCAAGTATCAGGTTATTATGACCTTAGCTCAGATACAGACCTTCCCCTTTATCCTCTTAAAAGACTGTAGTGAGTTTTTAGTGCTGCTAAAAGGGAAGTTCTTTGATTTTTCTTCACCTCTTTAGCTCAGACCATGCAGTCAGTCCACCTCTCTTTGTCAAAAAACCAGGTAACAGTACTCCTGCCTCTGCCAAGGAGCTGCTGTCTTTTCCTGACCCATCACAGATCCGTCTGCCAGAGCAGGGCTCACACACACAAAGGACACCATGTTGCATGGAATGAACTCGGTGACAGCACTGATGATAAACTCTCCTTCTGTCAGCTCAGGAGAGCGAACAAACAGACACAGCAGCCTGTCCCCATCCCAAAAAGCCACTACCAGCATGAAAACCCAAGCTAATGGAACAGCAACCATCCACACAAACGCCTCTCAACATATCCACAGCTTCCACTGGTGCAGGGATGAAATAGCAAGTTACCCTCTGTGTTGCCAATGTACAGGGCTGTGTTCTCCTGGGAGGAGACAGGGATGCTCTTGGGACTAACAACAGCTCTCCAGCCTCAAGAGGATGGGTTGAGAGGCGGGAGCACAGCAGCAGGGCAGGAGAATGATTAACATGATCTGGGTGTTAAAGGTGCAGCCTTCCCTTTGAAGTTCACTCCTGACCCGTTTGTTTGCTCCCCTGTCTATGGGTAATGAGGAACAGCTAGACCTGAACTCCAGCACTGACAGAGCCATTTTAGATATGTATTTATAGTGTCCACCTGCAAGACTTCTAAGGTGTCATTTGAGAATTGAAAATGCTTTGAAAAATTAATGAGAATTATTGTAAAGCACCCACACAACACTATATTCCACAGGACTTACCATAATTAGTTTTATCAGTGAATGGTAAAAAACCTCAGATTGATATTAAGTCTTTTGTGGTGATAGCATTGTGAGATGAATGAAAAAAACAGATGTCTCCATTTTACATAAGCCATCAGACTAATGCTTATAATAGGATACAGCTAATGCCTCATGGATCATCTTTCTCATGCCTTTCTAGCAATTGTTAAACAAGGGGAAAACCTCAAGGCCAGCCTGCTGCTTCTTTCACTACAGCTTTTTCTTTCCCCTTCTCCTTAGCCTTCTCAAAGTTATTGGCAATCAAAGCTGAAAACTGAAGGTGGGTTGCTACATCTTTGACTTGCAGGCCTGAATATTGATGAGCCACAAGAGACAGAGATGGAGAGAGTGACAAAAGGTGAGGGGAAGAGACAGAAGGTTGGAAACAGCTCGTTTCCCAGCACACACACTGACAGACAGGTAGTGTTCACACTGTACCTAGAGAGGCTGCCCTCAGTGGCCAGGCTCGGGGAGTCATCGAGGACATTAGGTTCACTGCAGGAGGGGCAGGGAGATTAAGAATTTAGGGAAAGAAAATGCAAAAAAGCATGCGCTTGTCTCTGTTTGCAAGGGAAAAAAAAAATATCAACGGAATAAAAAAGGTAAAAAAAGGACGGTAACATTAATTGGTCTCACACGCTCAACGGCACATATGACTCAGAGGAGCTGAAAGAACATCTGGTAACAGGAGCTGTCTTTAGAGAGAGTTCACACTGCATGAAGCCTTCTACATCTCTGCTGAGATCTGGGGAGCTGAAAAGTTCAACAGGATGTTTTTCTAAAAGAAATAAGGCAGGGAACTGTTTCCAAAGCTATTTTCCTGCAGCATTTTGATTTATTTCATTTCTATTTACTTTCAGCTTCATAGAAAGTCTTTTTCCTTCACCATGAGCCACTCCTTCCTTGAGGGAGGGCTGATCTATCTCCCATGAGGTGTAGACCACTCTCTTGGTGAACTCTAAGGATAAACATCTGGGAAACAAGGTCTTATAGTGCAATGAAACTGTAAATAAACAGCTGGCAAGGATCTTGGCAAAGGGACACAATTCCAATGCTTTTCTGCAATGCAGCCATCAGGCAGGAGCAGCCTGCTCAGGCCATAGGAAAAACATGAATGAAAGAAAGAAAGAAGGAAGGAAAGTAGTCTGCTGGGTTACCAGCAGGAAAGCAGTAATAATATTACTTAGCATTAATTAGCTCACATTTGTGAGGCAGTCTGAAAGCCCAGAGAACATCCATAACTCAAAGGGCATGATGTTGAGGACTATGATTATGCTTGCTGAGCTGGTCCTTCCCCTCCCCAGATGAAAAGTGATTCTCCTGCTATACCATACACTTAAAAATTAGAGAAGCTCTGTGTTAATTAAAGTCTTTCTTTCTCAGCATCACCATGATTTGGGATAGCACAAAGCAAACATTGCTCTCAGTCAGCTGTGACTCTTATGAAGTTTATGCATTGAAGATGGTAGTGAAAGATTGAGGAAAATGCAGTCTTGCATATTAATTTTTCAAGGAACAAAGGGACTGAATCAACTGTGTTCAAGAGTCAAATGAGTTCCTGTAAGACCTTTTGTGAAAACTCACAGATAAAATCTGTGTAACTTCTCCTATCTCTGCTGGTAGGTACCACAGCTGTTAATTTTCCTTTATCTATCCAGGTTATTTCTTTAACTCCAAGCAAGAATGAGGAGGCAACAATGTTGTTTGATTCTTCCAGGGGTGGTCAAGACATAATATAGAATATATTCTTTAAAGGTTCAAAGGAAATAACATAAATTAGTATGTCCATTGTCAGATATCCTTGGATAACTATGTAATGGACAAATAAAACAATAAACATTGCTTATTTAGGAAAAAAAAAAACTAAAAAACAAAAAACAACATCTAAATGCAAAACCTCTCTCCACATCTTTTAAAGATGAACATTTCCCAACAGGCTCTTTCTCACCATTCCATGTCAACCAGGAGTAAGGCATTCAAAGTTATTAGTATCAACAAGTATTTGAGGTTTAAAACAGTATTAAATCCCATCTTTGAACATAGCATTTAGTTTCTGTGATGAGCTAGTTACTGTTCTAGGAAGGACAAAGAACACATGGAAGAAAACAAAGTAAATCAAACTGCCTCTGTCCCTCTTTCCCAGCTTCTCAAAAAAAGAAGTTTTTTCCTCCCCATTTCCCTACACAAACTGGATATGGTCTCCTGTTTCGATGAATACCCCAAAACCACATTTCCTTTTGCTGTTCAGTGGTAGCAGAGAAAAATAGTAATGTGGAGTGTTTCTGAAACTGTTTAAGAGGGAGGTCGCTGGGGATAACAGCTTGTTCTTAGGGAGCCTACACAGCACAGATCACCCTGGAAAATCATTATTTCCAACCCTGCACCCTTGGTCCAACACTATTCCAGGAGGAATAAATTTAGCATCACTATGCTGGCACCAATTCCACTATCCCACCTCTGTGATGTACCTGGGCCATTTCTGCTCTTGTTATTAAAATGGGAAAGGTGAAAAGCCCATGTTTTTACCTTTGGCTGGGTAACATGCCCACCTCAGCCTGAGGTGCAGACATGCTGGAGAGATGGCTGGAGAACCTCCTCCTCCCAATGGCACCCATAAGGTATGTTTCTTGTTCACTTACCACACTGGGCATGCTCAAGGAGTCATCTAGAAAGAGAGAAAAAAAACGGAAAGGAGAGGAAACAACCACCCAAACCCCACCTGCATCTTAACAGTTGTTAAGAGGTAACAGGATGCCAAAGGAGTACCCAGCATTCACTTACCAGGAGCTCAAGCCTGCAAATTGGAATATTCTATTAGATTTTATAGCCAGTGTACAGAAAGACATACTCATAAATCTCTGCAGGATGAGGAACCTGACAAACATGTGGCAGAGATTTATGTATTCTTACAGCTTAAATGGTTCTCAGGAAAACATGCTTGCAGAATTCAGCTTCCACTAGGGATTAATTCCTGTGATTAATAAAATTGGTTGTTAATATGCAGTGTTTCCAGCATAAAAGTTGTAACTGGGCGTTTTCCTGTGAAATAAACTTGTCCTATGATCTGCAAAGCACTGTGACAAAAAAGCCAAAATACCTGACAGCAAAATGCAGATCTGACACCCTTCAACTTCCTTCAGGACATGCATTTTAAAATGTCACAAAAAATTTGGATAAATTGACTCAAATATACTGCAAAAGAATTATGCAGACAGCTGGATTGCAATCAGGACTGCATGAAACTTACAGTGCTGTTTCAAATTTTCTCAAGTATCCAGAAAGAAATTACTTTCTTGTGGGTTTTGCCACAGCAAATTGTTAATTACAAGTAAAGAAAACAAAGGGATGGGTTGTGTAATTTTCTCTCCTCTTTTTGACCTTTTTTTCAATTCTGATGTACTGAAATATTTTACAGCAGTGTTTATCCAAGGCAGGGCTGAGGAAATGCCTCAGTTCATACAGGAAGATGGCACTTACTGTTCCACAGAGTGGCTCAGAGTTAATCTGAGGCTGAAACCATATTTTGCCACAGTGAGTAAATATCTGAACAATGTATAAGCAGTACAGCTCTGGGTGGATTGCACAAAGTTTAGTGGTGAACTCAGCTGAAATGAAGTTGGGCTGAACCTGCAAAGTTTCAGGCTAACTGCTCTTTCCCAAAAGGCAGTTCTGCCGTAACTGCACGGGCCTTTCTTTTGAGCCCCCATTTTCACTCCTTCTGTTTGATGCTTTTGGGGCTCCTGCAGGAACAGGATCCTAACTACAGAGCCCCTGCCCACTCTCATGATGGCCAGAGAGAGGCCTGGCTGCCAAATGCCTTGTCAGCACTGTGATGACTGCACATCTCAGACACTAAAAGTCTCCGTGTGCCCTCCCCTTTGCTCTGTCACAGCTCAGAAGGCAATGAAGAGCTATTTTACAACCCAAACTTTAACACCATGTACCAGCTGCTCAACCTCATCCTCCTGTGGGCCTTTTATTAACACTGGGACAGGGGCAACTGCGCTCCCCTCCCAGATGGCCTCTGGGCACCAAGAAAACATCTTCAGTGTTCGGGGCTTCGTATCTGGCCACGTACTTTCTTCATCCTCCTCATCGGTGCGGCTGAGCGTGTCCTGCGAGGCCTGCTGGGAGGGCTCGCTGTCCTGCTCCCACACCGTGCCCGTGCCCGTGTTGGAGCGGGACATGGTGGCCAGGCTCAGGCGGTAGGCAGACGTGGAGGTGCCCACGGTGCTGACAGATGTCTTCCCTTGGTAAGCTGCAAAAGAGGGGGAAAAACAAACCCAAGTCAGTGGTGGCACTGGAGGTCAACAGCAAGCCAAGCATTCCTGTCCTATCGGACACTTCTTCTGCCTGGACTAGTCAGGCAGGGGAACCTTCTCACCCTCTGCAAATTCCTGACAGGAGGGTGGAGCGACAGGACAAGAGGAAATGGCCTCAGGCTGCAGCAGGGCAGGCTCAGGCTGGACAGGAGGAATTTCTTCATGGAAAGGGTTGCTAAGTATTAGAATGGGCTGCCCAGGGTGGTGGTGGAGTCACCATCCCTGGAGGTGTTCAGGAAATGACTGGACTTTGGACTTGGTGCCATAGTCTAGATTACAAGGTTGACAAGATCAGTAAAGGTTGACCTTGATGATCTCAGAGGTCTTTTCCAACCTTAATGATTCTGTGATACTGTGACCAGGCTGGCAAAGCTGATAAAACACTAGCAGCTGCCTTGCTCACCTCACCTTTCCAAAATCTCCGTTTTACTTATGCAGCCTGACTTTCACAACCGGTATTATACAGATCGACTTCAACATTTAGAAACAAGGCAATTTATTGCCAAGGAAAAAAGACTGAAGCATTTCCTCATGAATTTGTTTTCCTAAGAACAAAACACATCAGCCGCTTGCCACGTGTGAGCAGCGGCTGCCATCTCGTGGCAGCAGGGGTGGCCGTCACTGCAGAAAAGTCTCCCCTTGTGCAGGAGAGAATTCTGAAGCGCCCCATCAGCTCAGGGATGCCGATCTGGATGTCCAACTAGAGAAAAAGAGACCAGGAGAAAGATCTGCTTCTGCCGAACAGCCAGCCCTTTCTGCACAAGGAGCTTTGGCTTTACAGTGGCATGGAGGGGCCCACTGGGCTGGGGCTGCACAAGCCAGCTGAGACTGGAACAGAGACTCAGGCTTGGTGTAAAAATAGGTGCATTTCACAACTAACCTGCACTTCTGTTGGCTGCTCAGTGGCAAGGCTGAGCATAAGCTCCGGGGCAGGCTGGCAGGGTGTGTGTGGATTACCCCATTCCCATTTTAGGCAGAGGCCAGCTCTGCCTCACAAGTTCCTGCAGAGCAAGCAGCTGTCTGGGCTGGGCTGGGCTCTCCCTGCCTGCCTTACCAGAGCCGCTGTGCACGGCCTCCTTCAGGATCTTCAGCTCGTTGTTGAACTCGGCGATGAGGGAGCTCTTGCAGAGCGGGCGCGGGATGAAGCGCCGCTCCAGCTGGTCCGAGATGTGCTGCCGGGCTGTCAGCTCCTCGTGGTTCTCAGCTGGCTGGGCCAGCAGCTGCAAAATGGGCATGAGTTAGCATTGCAGGAACTGGGACTAGTCTCCAGACTAGCGTGAGCCTGCAGCCAGCAGCCTTTGTAGTCAAGAGGTTTTGACTCCATCTATGAGGTCTTTCAGGGAGAATCTTATATTTGACTGAACAGAGATCAAAACCTCAGTGGCACAGAGGGCTCCCTTATGGTAAGCTCATGATCCTATCATGAGATAGCTTCTTCCTCCATGATGATTTAGTCTGTCTGAGAGACAAGGCAGGCTAAATAAGGTAGAGGACCATGTGCTAGTCTACCTAGTACCCAGCAAGGAGCTGTGATTAACTTAAACCCCAGGTGCCTTAGCCTAGCAGCTGCCTGTTCATCCACAAAAGTCCTGTCAGAACCTTCATCCAAGAGATGGAAAGGGGAGTGGTCCTTCCTGGCTGTTAGCTGTATTGCCCAGCTCTGTGCAGAACAGAGATTACTAGAAGATTTCTGCCAACACCCTCCTAGGTTCAGCACATCCACACTCCTTCCAAGTGCCTCTGAATGTCTTCATTGTAGAATTAAGTCTACATGCACTTGCCCCTCCAGAAGAACTAAGACTAGCTGTACTCCCTGGATCAGAGCTCCTGGATGTCTGGTACACTTTAGTTTTGGCTAGGAAAAAGCTCTGTGACTTCATTTCAAAGGGTTCTTAGACCTACATACTTCTGAGAGGTCAGTCACTACATGTAGTTCTTCCAGAAGTGCTGTTCCTCTGTTCTCAGCTGGGGAACATGGGCTGTCTTGCCTTCAGAGAGCGACACATCAGGAGCCAAAGCAACTGTTACCTTGCACTGGATGAAGGGCCGAAGGAGCACAAAGATAGGGATCCGTGTCCGCACGATGAAGTCGAGGAAATCCCACAGGGCCAGCCCTCCCACCTTCCGCAGGGCCATCTCCTTCACTTGCAGGCTCAGCCAGTACCACTGGCTGTCCAGCTGGCGCTCAAAGCAAACAAGGATCACCTTCAGGGCTACAGGGGAACACACACCAGCAAAGGGCAGTCAGAGATGTCACCAGTGTGCCTCACCAGCATTGGGGGAAGGATAGGGAGGCCACATTGGGCACAAACCTAAACAGGCCCATTTTGCGTGTACATGCGCACCCACACACCTCAGAGTCACAACTGGCTTTTCTGTTACTCTCCAAATATGGCAGGCAAGGAGCAAACAGTAAAGGCCTCAGGATCAGGACTGGCAGTCCAATTACAAGAGAACTTTTTCTACTTCATACTTAAATTCCTCTGTATTTTCTTGCTCTGGTGTTCCCTCTCCCTTCCCTGCAGAGTTATTTTGTCTTCTCAGAATCAGATATTTTGAAAGCAGCTCAGAGGGGGAATACAGCCCTGGCTGATCAGACAACCTCAAAAATCTTGACGAAGCATATCCACACAAAGAGTCACCAAGTGAGCACAATAATCTGGAGATGATTTATAGGGTGATGACAAGAACCTTTCTAGTGGGGCAACTGCATGAGTCAGGGCCACACTGCAATTTAAATACAAATATGTTCCAGTAAACCAAGTGCAGTAATTCACAAGAACAAGAGCATGGCATTACAAAGGGGGATGAACAGCAGCACAGTTCAAAACAATGTTCTGCATTAAAGTGGGCAGTGATTAACTCATTGGCTCACAGGAGAGACAAGGAATCTCCCCCTTTCCATGCTCCCCTGGTCTGGTAAAAACAGCAAGGCCTGGGAATTGTTGGGGGAAAGTTGACTACTCCATTTTTCTTAATGGGATGGCCAAGACTTCTCAGCCATTAGACATCTGTATCCTGGTTTGTTTGGATGGGGGGCTAAATCAGCTAAATCAGTGGTGAACTGCCATTTTTTCATCAGATTTACTCCATTCCCCAGATATGGGTTAACAAAGACCCAAATATAAATCTTCAGATAAATGCCCTTACAAACTCAGAAACAGTTTCTGAAGGGCTACTTTAAACTGTCCCTGTATAGGCCTGACTGCCCTCAGTGATGCTGCATCTCCAATTTATTTTTTCTGTCCTTTCACCTGTGGGTCAGATGTGAGATAATACAGCACCACCCTACAGCAAGCAGAGGGCACACCAGTCAGTAGGGACCGTGTGTGGGGCCAGCAGCCACACAGGCTACATCACCTCTCACCCTAGATGGCCAAGAGCCAGTGGAGCTGTGATGTTAGGGGCTGGTGGGCATTCTGAGTCACATTTGTGGCTTCTCCTGTGGTCTGGCAGTATGAAAACTGACTTCTACCTGTGCTGCTCCTCCTCCAGCTGCAGTGCAGACACCGCTCACGTTGCCGTGTACTCCAGAGATACTCCTGACTTCACGCTCTGGCCAGGCCCCCAGCTCAGGACAAGGCCTAAAGCAACTCTAAAGAGGTGAGTTAGCTCCTGCCTGAGATGGTTTTCTTTGGTGCTCTCTGCAGCCTTGAGCACTCCCCCTGAAGTCTGCCTCCTGGCAGTGGGCAGCAGAAGCCATCACTCACCCAGGTAGGCAGCCTGGCTGGTGGATTCTGCAAGCCCCTCGCGGCGCAGGTCCTTCCCCGCGTCCCCCGGGGTGGAGCAGTGGGCAGGGGAGCTCTCCAGCATGAAATTCTTGCTGCGGGAAGTGCTGATGATGCGAGGTGGCAGGAGGATATTGATAACAGTCTGGAGCAGCAGCAGGACCTCAGGCTGCTCCAGCCAGGGGCTGTCTGAGATGCATTGGGAGGGGAAAGAGAGAGAAAGATCAGGCTATGTCCCATCACAGACACTCAAAAGATCCAGACCCTGTTCAGCTCCAAAATGGGGTGCATCTCAAATGTCCCCTAAGCCAAAACTCCGTCCCCCACACCTTGTTATGCTGCTTCTCCTCCTGCAAGCAAAGGCAAAGTTTATTTTAGCACCAACACAAACACACACAAACACAGCTACACAGCACAAAGAAATGTCCCATCCAATGGTTTCATTTCCTTTTGGTATTCCCCTCTCCCTTTACTCTTTGCTTTCATTTAGGGATTTACCAGTGAAGACCCTCTATAGCAGAAAACAAGGAGCAGGACTTGTGCAAGGCAAATGGCATGAATTGAGCAAACTGTTATCCACAGGGGCACGCAATTTCTCTGATCTCTGCTCCCCTCTGTGACTTCTGCTACAACAGATTTGTCTTGCCCTGCACTCCAGTTTCAAAAGCAGAGCACATCTGAGTAAAACCTGACTCAAGAACAAAGGCACAGCTGAAATAAAGAGAAGAAATAATAACTAATCCCAATAGGGCTCTTTTCAGTCTCAGACCCAAAGGGCACTTAGCTGACATACTGCCAGTGACAGAAAACCAAATTAGAAAATAAAAATTAAAATAAGATACAGAGAGCAAGGAAAGTGCAAACAGCAGTTGTCAGAAAAGGGGGACAAAAATTCTTTTTGTTAAATTAGTCAGACCTTTGCTTCCAGATCCTACTGTGAGCACAAATGGAATCAGTAGGTTTAAAAGCATTCCTTCCCTTCTTTCCTGATTGGTGAATGGGGAGACGACATGGCTTAGGGGGAAATCTTCTTTCAAAGCCTGTGCAGTAATAATAAAAAAGGATTAAACAATTTTATCAGCAGATCACGCACACAAGTCACTGCCGGGAATGACGATCCCGCGGCCACCCTGTTCACACAGCACATCACCAGCACTGCTGACCTGATTGAATGAGATGCCCTCAGACCACTTATTCAGGAGTAAAGGGAATTCCAGAGTAACAAAGGCATCACCTGCTCGTGTCACAGCCAAACATAAGAAGCCCTCACTCCCAATTATCATTAACAAAATCAGGCGTATCCCACAAGAGTCGGCTGAGTGTTAGTCCTGAGCTCTGCACTGCTGTGAGTGGTATCAGGATCTGACACAGAGTAAAAAAAGGAACAGAGAAACTGCACAAATGACATTATCTAAATATTCTCCTGTCCGAACATGGAGGCTATTCCCAAAATGTATTTTTGTTCTGCCTCACTTTGTGTTGCCCTGTCATCCTCCCTAACACAAAGAATGAACTCCTGAAAAAGAAATAAAATGCATGTTTACTCCTTGACACATAGTCAAGATTAAATTGAAAGGTCTTTCACCTTCTTTTAGAGGAGGTAAGTCAAACAGCTGCCACTAGAACCTTTGCTCATTTACAACATCCCAGTTGCTACAGACTTAGCTGTGAAATACAACTGAACATTGCAACTCTTCAAGCTTGCAGACCTGAGCTGAGAAATTTTAGGAGATGTTTTCTGATGGGGTGTGAAGTAGTTCTGTTTTGTATTCTGCTGGAAGTGTTGGGAATTATGACTCGTGTTTTTCCTGACATGTTTGGTTTTCATTACATTTAAGCCCACAAACGAGTGAACAGGGAAAAGAGCATAATAAATGTTCCCCATAATTTAAAAAAATATTAATTTTGTATCTATTTTGGTTTTTTAGTAGATAATATTTTACAGCAGGTAAAAGTAGCCTTTTGTTTTCATTTGTTTTGATTAAAGGACCATCACCTCAGAGCTGGAAGAAATCTGTTCTCTTTCTGTGTCACTTTGTACCAAAAAGTCCTTCTGTACCTCATGCTCTGAGGGACAGCTTTGTGTGTTGTTCCCTGTAAGCCTTCCTTCCCAAGCCACCCTGCTGCTCACAAATACCTGCCTAAGTATTCAACTGGATGTACCAATGCATATTTTAAAATGCAACTTGGAGCTAGGTAAGGAAATTTGTCACTTCTTTGGTCACCATTCAGACTAATTTCATGCCAGTGGGGAAAGAAAAGGACACCAAGGCAGAAAGACTCTGTAAAAAGTTATAGTGCTGCTATGAGAAAGGAATAGTGGTGAAATTCTCCAAAAAGTCTGGAACTTTTTTGTTTGTTTGTTTTTGTTTTTTAATTCTGGCAACAAGGATACCATTGCGTCAGCAGCTGAAAAGCCAAGTTGCCCTGCTTTTTGTGCTGGCACAGTGTGTGACCAGCTCAGGTAAGAGCAGAAGAGCACAAACTCCACTCTCAGTTACACACATGGTCCCACAGGAAGACAGGAAGGGTTGCATGGAAGTATCCCAAGCCTGGGCCCATCCTCCTGTGGCAGAAGTGTTACACTAACTCCTTAGATCCTGCAGAGAATCCTGACCTGCTTGTCAGAGCCTTACACAGCATCCATCAGCCAAACTCCCTGGACTTCAATGGCAGCGTTAAGCTGATGGATGCTTGCTGTGGACTTGGCCCCAACAGATGAGTTCTGAGCTCAGTTCAAGCCTTCAGAAAGAAGGGAGAATTTACATGTCGCTTCTCTTTAATTTTTGATGCACGTTCCACAGTTTTTGCCCAGCTTTTGCAGAAAGAAAACAGAGCACTGATGAGTTGGTGTCTCAACCAGAAGCTCTAGAGGCCTGGCCGTGGGCCAGGGCAGACACACCTGTATCTGCAATGCTACAAGCCGGACAACAGCTGTGCTGAAGGGCAGAGGTGGCGAGAGATAAGGGCTGAGATGAAGAAGGGGTAATCCGTCAGCCACACTGGAGGGTCCTACCACTCCCATCACCTGCAATACAAACAGAGCACATCACCACAACTGGCTACTTACAGTTTCATCCATGCCATATCCTCCAACGTCAGTGAAATGGAGGTGCCTTTCATTAAGCACTGAGTTGGGGTGGATCTAGCAGAACCAGCCCCCTCAGTGGTCCTTGCAGGAGCTGGGGCCAGTGAGGAGACGGTGTTCTAGCAGGGAAGGGGAAGGGAAAAGAGGGAAACCAGCACAGATGGGAGGAGTGCACGGGGAACCCGGTACATTTATAAATGTACCCAGTACCAGCCCTGAATGACCAGCACTGGACTGGTGGAACAGCTAGAGTTGGAGGATATGTCATTTGACAACTGTAACAAATAAAAATCTGTCATCAAAGCAAAAATTCTGCATTGAAAGTGGACATCTTTTCCCTTCCCTTGCTTGAAAAATAATGTCCTAAGTCTGACCCAAGCCAGGTTTTGTACATTGTTCAGATTCCTCTCAAACACAGCCTGTTTTGGGGAACTCTAAGCATGATTCCTGTCAGCTGACTGACCCCAGATGTCTGAGGCAGAGTCACCTGCATGTGCATGTGGTTGTCTGGAACTCCTTGAATTATTCACCACAGGGAAACAGCACTTCTAGGGAAGAGTTATTTGTACTGTTCGGGATGTGTCCCTCAGGAGGAATTAAATCACAGGCCTGCAATATGCCTGTTTCTCACCATGACCAGACACATGTAGATGACAGGAACAGGGAGAAGTTACCTGGCAGACACCTAAGCTTATGGGAGATGAATGCATGCTTCTTTTCCAAATTCAGCCTGGGGAAAAAGGCAGTAACCAGTTTTTTGCCAGAAAACCAAAGGACAATTTAGAAGGAAAAGTCAGATCCCCTTCTTTACATCACTATGGATTATCGTTGAGATATTTCCCCACCTTCCTGGGTGATTGATTTTTGGGCTTCGTGGTCTACACGTGATACACCATGCAATCAGTGCTCCCACAGCTCACAGTGCAATAAGGTAAAATACTTACAGCAGTAACTATGTTTTCCTGGTAGCTCTCCCTGGTGCTCTCAGCCAGCAGAACATAAGCACAATGACTGCACTATAGCACTGCAGAGCTTTCTGCTATTTTTAGAGCACTAGATAATTCTTATTGTGGGCCCCTTGGAGAGCTTGCTGGGGTGATTCAATCTGCCATGCCTGCTTGACAAACTGCAAGGCCATTCCAAACTCCTGCTTGAGCTAGCTGTGTAGCAACCTCCCCATGTAACAACTCTTAAGTAATCTGAGGGCCCAGATTTGCATTAGAGCCAGGTAGCTGCTACCTCTGCTTGGACAAGCAAGAAGTCTTATGGGCTCTGACAGGTTGGTGCTTCCCTGCCCTTGCAGCATGAGTGCCAAATTGACTTGAAGGACAGGAACTTGGCAAAACCTGACATTGCATTTTAGCTAATGATCATTGTTTTTAAAGGCCCTCAGAGCACTGGTGAACCCTTAAATATTTTTTGTAAGCTGCAAGATAAGGTTATAACCTTTATGCTTTAAGGAGAAAATGTTATAAATCCCAGTAACAGTAAAATTCTAGTGCAGCCTTTCCCCCTTAATTTATATTTTTGCATATGGAATGAAAGCATGCTTGTTTGCCCAAGTGGCTGGAGTGACACGAACATGGAAGTGGGGGCTTGCCCCCAGTGTAACAGCTGCAGAACCGCTGTGGTCTACCACTGAATGACCAGGCAAACTCTCTCCATGTCTCTTGCAACACTCTTAGGAGCATAAATTTTAGTAAGAGAGGGATCTGAATATTGTACATTGCAAACCTGTACTAGATCAAGCCAGGGACATTAACAGATAGAGGAGCCAATTCACCTTGTAAACCCTTCTAACTATCCAGCAGCCGCTGGCCTCTGACGGAGCAGTCAGGGCCCTTCCCCACTGGGGACGGTAGGTATCCCCAGTGCCACCCTCTCCCCGTCTCTACCAGGTGTGTGCAGTCTCCACCACCCCACTCTCCAACTTGCAGCCCTCAGCTCTCAGCTCAGTCTGGCAAAGGTGGATCTTCAAAGTGGTGCGTGGGAAGTGATGGAAAATAAATCGCTTGACCGCTGCTGTCGGTCACTGTATCTCCCCATGCACCACTTCAAAAATGAACCTTCCTTTCTCTATTGTCACCTGCAGAGCCCCCTTGTGAGGGGCAAAGGGGACAGGTAAAATGACAGGAATGGGCATAAACTGTCATCTTCAGTCCAGAGAAACCAACAGCAGGGGAAGGTTTAGCAAAGGTTCATGGGGTTGCCGCTTGGCTACTCACCAGATTGACACAGACATTGATCAGAGACCTAAGGTGAGGCAGGAAGGATATGATAGGCTGCCTCTGAAGTGTCAAACAAACCCCTTCAATCAAACTGCTGGCAGGCTCCCACTCAACCTGGCGCCTGCAATACAACAGTAGGTGCCGTTAGCCGCGGGCTCCTGCCCCCCACCAGACGCCCAAACACGGCCACCGACACACAGTGACGCTACAGAGGAGACGTGTCACACAGCCACGATGTCCGGGAGCAGCACGGAGCGTGTGACAGGAGAAGGCTTTGGCCACACGCTCCGGGAAGGCACAGAGCCACAGAGCACACCGGTGTGCGATCGAGAGACGAGAGACGCGCAGAGTGGGCTGGGGCTGCTGACACAAACCCCTCACACAGCACTGGTGCAGCAGCTGCATTTCGCTCCCTGATGCTTCCCTGCAACCGAAGAGGGAGGCCACACAGTGGCCTGAGGTGTGCCTGCGTGGGGAAGGGTCTGCTGTGCCGAGACCATCACTCTCCATCCCACGTGGCTCGTGAATGTTCCCACTGGCATGAAGAAACCCCATCAGCCTGAGTGCCCTCTGAGAGCTCCTCTGGCTGCTTCATCAGTGTCACTGCCCTAAATGTAAACTGGCCCAGCTGTATAATCTTCATCTCCACCTTGTGCACTCCCCAGCAGCACTGAAGTCCTTCATTCCAGGATCCTTTCTTCCCTGACACTTTGCTTTTTTACCAAAACAAAATTCAGGGATTATGCCAGATGCTGAAACGATTTCTCTTCCTAATCATAAGCAGACAGAACACAGGTTAACATTAAAGTGGTTCACACCCTTCGTCTCAGGGCCTGACTCTCTGCAATCATTCTCTCTGCAGTTCACAAACCAGCATCTGACTGCATTTACTGGGACAGAAAGACAAAAGGCTGGCATAGCTTGTTAGCTCAAGCCTTAAACAATACCCCAGTCAAGCTCTTCAGGTGTCTTCTCAGACCCACATGGGGAATCAAGTGTTCACTATGCAAACTCTTCTCCAGACCAATCTCCATAAATTCTTCATAAATCTCACCTTTGTGCATCCACTGTAACTAAATCCCCAGAATAGTGGTTTGTTCTTGTATTTCTTCTTACACATCCTCTGATCCTAGCAGACGCTGGGTTTGGAGTGGGATGCCCACTGGAGGCAGTGTATAAGATTCTGATCATGAGTACCCCAAGGGATGGCTCCTGGGCTCTTGCACCCAGACCCATCCCAAAGAGACTGCTTGACTCAAATCTGTGATGCTCAGATCTAGTTGCTGCATTTGGTCCAGTGGCTTTGCTGTCCTTTTGTGGACAAAAGAGTAATTTAAGCCAAGCCTAAGTACAGCCAGAGAGAGAGAGAGAGAATATGTAGGGACATCCATTCAAGTTACATAAGGAAGAAAGATCTTCAGGGACAGAAACCCCTATCTGCCTTTGAGGCAGAAGAAAGTATGAGCAGGGAAAGAAGGAATGAATGAGAAAACAGGCAGGACATGGCAAAGAATCAAACCAACAGGACAGAGAAGCACCAAAATTTCTGCCTCTGAATTCCCTACAAGGGTGGAGTTTCTTGAATCAGGTTAACCAAAGAAAAGGATAGTGATGCCAGAAAGACGATATCACCTCCCTGTTATTGTTCCATCTTTGATTCCTACTGGGACATAATGCTGATGTTCTCTAACATGATTTGGCTTCTCAGCTGAGACTGCCAATGAAGTGCCATTCAAGCAGTTGAGGACATATGCCCATGAGGGTGACCAAGACCAATGCCTCTTTTTACTGAGATCACTGGAAAATTCACAGTTCTGAGTGATTTTATACCACCCAGACTGGATTTGTACCGCTGCCTCCAATCAGGGATGCTCCACAGTCAATACTTCTTGAAGTTGCCAGAGCCTGTACATACCATAATACCACTGTGTGATCTACCAGGCTTCCCCTAGGCATGGACCTAAGCAGTTGATGCAGTTATTTGACTTTTACTAGGGAGCAATCAGAATAACTCCTGGCTATTTTTGTCTTTACAGAGAACATAACAGTATTGCTATGCTAGAAATACTCTTACTACAGTTTAACTTTGCATTAAAAAACTCACAGCAGAAGTTAATTAAAAGGGCAATAATATGGAAAAAAATCTGCAGACTTCTTTTTGGGAAAGAAAAATGGCGTTTCTGGAAGTTCTCTCTTGAGTTCTTAATAACCATGCTGCTACCAGAAGACACAACAAAAACATCAACATAAACACACTTACAGAGATAAAAACACCTGTCATTTTGTGGTATGCTGTAAAGGCTCACTGCAACATGACAGTAGGTGACGTACCCACACTTCAAGGCTTGCAACATCAGAAACGGACCCCAGAGGGTTTCCAGGTACCTGCTCACCTCAGAGTAGGCATCTTGTGAATTTTATTGAACATACGATCCAATCTCTTTAAGATGAGGATCAGGGCAGGTCTCACCGCCTCGGCTGTCCAGTCAGTGATGGGCAGCATCTCCATGATGTAGCGCCGGAGCCCGCGGCTCTCCATCGTCTGCGTGTCGTAAGGAGCCAGCTTCAGCAGGGAGTGCGCGATTTCTGCCAGTCTGAAACCACAGGCATCGGCAGGAAAATAAATACAGCCTGCATTTCTGTGCCAGTTCTTTTGCTTCTTTTCTGCCAAGGTTGGGATTAAATCGCAAGATGGTATTTCTTGTTTGGACTCAGATGTTTATTAGTCCTTATCTACGTTACAGTCTCACCGACTGTGAGTTCTACAGTACTTCTCTCTAACAAAGTAAAAATGGAGCCCTATCTCTTTCTCTACAAGGGCTTTTAAGGATAAACTGTCCAATTAAGAAATGACACCTAAATTATTTTTACTTTTAACCCAATAACCAACACCCATGCCCTGCAGTGTGGACTTTTTTATCCAATTACACAAAACCACCCAAACCTAGAAAGAAGAAGGTGAAGAAGGTGAAGAAGAAGAAGAAGGTGAAGAAGAAGGACCAGCCTATGCCCCAAAACCTCCATCTTGCTTTATATATATTACTATATTCTAAACCCTTAAAGTTTAAGTTTTCCACCATGTGATATTGCACACTTCTATTCAAACTAAACACCCATAATCCCAGTTCTATCATTCCATTTTGGAAGCCTTCTCTATGGCCTCAGGTTAAATGCAGAGTTCTTTTGGGGGTCAGTGTCTGTCAGCACAGAAAGTCTAAAATTCTCAGCATCCAGGCTTCAACATGCCTACACACAAGCCAATGAACTAGCATATAAATAATCAGGAGCCTAGTAAAAATAAAATGGTGCAAAAGTCAAATGTGCTGCTATTTAAACTCCTAGATCTGATACCACAGTTCTGGTCTGTTAAGACTGTTTTGCTGGAATCACTGTTTATATTTAAGAATACGTGAATGGTCTAAATATTACTTTTACATTGACATTAAATCTGTGATCAGGAATCACAGATTTGGGTAGCTAAAACCAAAGTACCTATGCTGGCAGTAAGACTACAACATTGCAAATACCTGTGAAATATAGACTCTGCATCATCTGTTTGTCAGTTAATGAGTGATTTGGTTTTGTTCTGTGCTTGTTTTTCAGCATTATCCCTTAGGAAGTATCACTGCACAATTTTCAGGTGTTAAATTTTAAAAATAAAATGTCCATAGGTTAACACAACATGTCCTTTGTAGGCTTGTTCCCTGCAGTTTTTATGTTTCTCCTAACACCTCTACAGATTGTGTTGCTCTTGCTTTTTCCACTATCCCAGATGGCCTTGCCAATGGCATTTTTTTGTATTGACAGTGAAATATCATGGCAGCATTTGACTTACACTTGCAGTTTGATGAAAATCTACTGAAATACTTGGATATTTGTGGTAAGCCAAGGCCAGAAATAAAACATGAAACATCAACAGACTTTGTATTGGATGATTACAGTACAATCCTATCCATACTGTGGGGGCTTTGTCTGAAATGCATCCAACTAATGGAACATATTTCTATTCTCTTTATAATCTGCCTAGTAATATCAAGGGCAACAAGTTCCTCAGATTAACCAAAAGTGGTATAAAATCGTGGTTTTATCCAGTATTTCTTTATTATTCCTTTTTAAAAACTGCTTTGTCCTACTATGAACTAGGTCTCCTTTCTTAAATGCTGTGAAATTTAAATTATCATATAATTAAGTTTCTTGCCAGCAATACAATGCCATCTCCATGTAATGATATATAAAAACTTCTTTATGTATTTTAAAGTGTAAGATCCATTTCATCTAACTTGAAACATCAATCTCAATTAATCTGCTAGCTCCTTCCTAGCAGAAATAAGCGACCTGGGAAATTTTTATCTTCCTGAAATACTGGGATAAACAGCTGGATGTGCATCTTCCTTTCTATTGGGTGCAAAAAGATCTTCATTACTTTTGCAGACCAAACATTTGCTGAGGTGCTGGGCCTGTAAATGCCCTCTGTCCCGTCCTTCCCTGTATTTCAGGCACTTAGAAAGTGGCTGTTCTGCCTTTCTTGCTTGCAAGCTGCTGGCTCTGATGCACAGTGCCACTGGAGAGGATAAAGGTTGTATTCAACCAGGTAGGCAGCTTCCCCAGCCCTTGCCCACCAGAGACAGATTTGTCTTGTCCTGAGACATCAGAGGGAGCTGTTTCTGATGGGGGTCAGAATGAAACCAGAGGAAAGCTTAAGAAATCATCAGTACAATCTGACGAACATCCAAAACAGCCTCTGCATGTTTGAGACAAAAACACACAACTACACAACCAAAAAGTGATTCCATCTGCTAATATGAAAAAGAGCTAAAAGAAAGGAACCCCCCTGAAATGAACAAGAAAAACAGAATGCCTATGGAATACCTCATGTGGGACTTCACATCCAGCAGCTCCAGAGAAGTTACTCGGGGCTCACCAGCCAGATTCTGCAAAATCTTCAGCCTCGGACCACAGTGCTTGTAAAACTCTGTGCAGATATTCAGCAATGACTCCCGTGGTCTCCTGAACTCCTCTCTGGCAATTCTTTCATCCAGCTCCTCTCGGGGAAGACCCTGTCCCTCTTCCATTAAGTGAAGGTTCTCCCTGGAGGACACAAAGTAAGACACAGTAAGAGGGTGGTATATGCAGTAGATCATCTGGGATAGATTACAACCTCTTCATCTTCTTTTTGCAACAGTTGCTTTCCTCTGCAACTGAAAGAAAGGTAGTTGCAACCTGCAATTGAGAAACAAAACAAAACAAAAAAAAAAAAAAAAGGGAAGTTATAATCTTCCAAGTCTTGCTAAAAATGTAAATATTTTCTAGATGAACTATCCTTTGACACGTTCCCTGACAAAAGGCTGCCTGTCACGGCAACCGTGTGTGGGAACGTTTCATCACACATCAGGGGAGACTGGGATAAAACTGGGATAAAATTTTACTGTACCTGATAAAGTGTAGTTTGGCTCCCTGTTCTGGGTACCTGGGAAAACAGAAACAGTGAGATTGCAATCAGCAACTCAGTACTGCCTAAACTTGCACTAAAAGAAAGTGACACAGTTCTAGCTTAGAGGTTTATTCACCATGGGCAGGATGATATCTTGTGTCACTGGAACAATGCCTACACGTAGCTACTGACCACACTGAATTGCCTTTATCTCCCAGCTTCCATCAAAAAAACATATTCCTAGAGTTATTGGCCTTGTTCTGAAAGGAAAAGTTCAGGCTTAAAAGACATAGCTCTCTTTCAAGTGATTTCTCTTACTGATTTTCACCCCAGTGCTCAGTCTCATTCATCAAACCAGAGCTCACCAAGTGAAAAGAATACCTCAGAGTGGGTTTGGGGTTTTTTTGGGGGTTGTGTTATTTTTGTTGGGTTTTTTGTTTGTTTGTTTTTCGGGGTTTTTTGTTTGTTTGTTTTATTGTCATTTTCTCTTGTTATTTCTTTTTGAGAAAGCATTAATAGACCCTGCACCACTTGGCTACCATGTCCAAGGCTTTAATAGTAATCATTTTAACCTCATGAGACTCCTGCTGTTGCTAGCAGATGTCTGTTGCAATGATAACACAACAGAAGCAACAAGTGCAGGAAATCTGGAGCAGTGCAAAAATATTTTGGAGCAGAGGCTGAATGTCTGACAATGAGAAAAATCTGGAAATGTAGTCAAGATGCCTGAAGTTACCCTGCACTGGGAATGTCTACATTGTCTGCCAGCAGATACATATTAACTGCTCTCCAAAATCAGCAGATAGATAATAAAGTACTACTTTCCATTACACCTTATTTTCCTTAGACTGAGCAATCTTGCAAATTAAGTAAATGGCATATGTCCACTTCAGACTCCAGCATGTCTGGTTTATCTGCTGGTTTGTCATGTCTGGAATTTATCTGCTTCTCACATCAAGGATTGAAAGTCAAAGTCATGTTTTAACCATGACTTAATATATTTTAAAGAATAACAGACTGATGACAGGAGTTACCAACCAAAACTGACATAATAGATAGCCCTTTGATGATTCATGCAGAAATTGATTTCTAAACCCCTTGAATTATTAAAAATAATAGGTAATAACTTGGAAAACTCCAGAAATACAGCTACCCCAGCTTTTGCTAGGCTACAATTCCTCTACAATTCAGCACAAACATTCAGATTTTTAGCACACTAAGGCATTGTCTGGCCAGGAGAAGGCAGAGCTGCCTGCTACAAAGAAAAAACTTCACAATCCCAAATCCTTGTGAGTGGATTAATCCCTTCCTCTGTGACCAATTAAATTGTTAGTGGCCTTGTCTAATTTGTAGCAGCCTAACTGGAATGGTCACTATGGTCAAGGATCAAAATTACAGTTCACTGATGCCATGTGCTTCTTTGTTTGCTTCTTCTGTGAGAAAGTTCTTTGGTGTTTTGTTTTGTTGGGTTTGGGGTTTTTTAAGAAAGACAATAATATTTCCAGGCATTCTTTTGACTTCTCTCAAGTTGTCAGCTACCCTTCCTGTACTATCTATAACTACCAAAAAAACCCCAGACCAATGTGGAGGTAAAAATCATAGAAAGAGACCACAGGGAATGTACAAGGAAATAGAACAAAAGAAAACTAGAGGGGGTGCCAGTCTCTGAGAGCCTCAACTGATAGGCAGTTTGAGTTTGTACAGGTGTTCAGCCCCTTGGAACAAGGCCAGAAGAATCTGACCCTTCTGCTGGCCAAGCATGCTCTGCCCCCTGGGTACTTTGACACTGGACTTGGCAGGAAGCAAAGCAGAGAATGAGTGAGCTTCAGCAATATACTGCTAGAGGGTAGAAAGGGGAATTAATCATTTAGGATGTGTGTCCTCCATTTTTATACTCTGGTCTTCTGTTGTTTTAAACTAGAAATCCTAGTCTTGGGTATTTTGGGTAGCATCAGAAATGCAGTCCTGGGGAATGGACTCTTTGGGTGTGACTGTTTTCTCCCACAGTACAAACCAAACCAAAAAAACAAACCCAAACCAAAACCGTTTCAGAAAAAAAAGAAAGAAAGAAAAGCCTTACCTGGTGTTCACACCTGCTGACATGGTGTGGTTTGCTGTTGTGGTCCCTTTATGGCCTTGGTCACATCGACTCATCTGTGGGGCTGTCATAGGCCTGGCAAAGAGAAGGTGAACAGCACACTACATGTTAAATCTCACAAGCACACAGAAATTTCACAGAAATTACTTGCAGTAATTTTACCAAGTCTGAAAAACTCGAGCTAAGCTGCGTGTTGTGGCCTCCTGGGCATTCCTTATCCCCACATAGACAACCAAATGCAGGCTCAGCCCCTTGGCCACGTGTGTTACCTGGTGAGAACTTCTACACTGTACAGGAGGGCTTGCAAAGAGGTGGCAAGGGCACCCATAGAAGCGATCTCCTCACGAGCTGCTGTCCCAGTGTCCACTTGAGAGGTTTGTCGCTTCAATTTTTGCAAGTAACAGGGAACCAGGGCTTCCAAGACCATCAGCATCTGGAGGCTGGAAAAATAACAATACTCGCTCTATTTATTTTGTCATTCCTGAACTCACATTAGGTAGAGGCTTAGGTTTCTGTCTGAAGACCTTGGATCTGTAACTAGGCAATGATTTAATTGCTTCTCACTAGAAGTCTTGAGCCAAAGAAATAACTGGATTAGGAACTTCAGGGGGAAGCTAGATGATGCATGAAACAACAACAACAATAATAATAATACCCCCAAACTTTCAGGTATCTTCCAAATATGTCATCTATTTGCTAACAAGTAGTTTCCCTTCCAAAGACTCTTTTCTTCCCTGATTCCCTCTTGAAAACTAACATATGTATTTGGAACTGGTGTTACCACTAGGAAGGGGTAACAGGCAGAGGTTTGGCCTCAGAGAAGCTCCACACTTGGAATTCCTTATCCTCTGTCTCCATTTGCCAGCCTTGCTTTCACATGCCATATGCAGCTTTTATGCCTTTTCTGAGTGTGCACAAATCAAGAGAACAGAATATCACCTTCTGAATGACTCAGGAGCATAAGCCACCACTGTCACACACAGCTTGATGGCTTCACTGATGGAAAAGGTCAGATCTTCATTCCCATAGCAGAAGTCTGAGGGAGTAAAGCAGTATGAGAAGACTATCACACAATCATATTAAGTATGAAAGGAGCTAACACATTTCCTTTTCCCCCTCTCCTATTCCTTGCTTTTCATGTTAACAATGCCCAACAGGCTTTTGGACAGATAAAAATCTGTCTCTGTAAAAGAAACATATGCTGCATTGCTACTTGAACCCTATTGCCCAAGAACTCAGTGGGTGAAAAAGCTCTCAGCAGGTCACCTGCTGCTGAGCAAAATGCCTACAGAGTCCTGTTTCAAACATCACCCATCAAAACCTAAGTCTTGAGTTGTTATATGCCAAGGACACATGTCAAATTAATGATAATTTTTAAACATAATTTTTTATGCTTTTTTTCTTAGATGTTCTAACCACACAAAAAATTATGCCGATGCACCAGTGATGGCAGAACACAGCTTTACTTCTCAAAAATCAAGCCCCTTTTATACTCATAGCCACATGGGTGCCAGCACAAAAGTGACTCTGTTTTGCTAGTGATTTCAGAAAAAGGTTTCAAAAGCATTTAAATCACATACTACAAATATCACTTTGAGCATAATTAGTTCTGGGCATTAAGAAACTAGAAAGAATGATATTTGTACAAGAATAATATTTTTAATAGAACTATAGCCCGTTTTTTCAGAGATGACCTTGTTATGCAGGAGCCCAAGTCAAAGTTAAGGTCCTAAAACATGTAAATAATAATTCTGATCATCATATGGAAGATACCAGACACACAACATGCTCATCTACAGTCTCATCATCAACTCATGCTTGAGAATTTTCAGAGATGTTTTTAACAGTTCTCCACTGAAATCTCCAAGAGGAAGAAATATCTTCTATTTCTGTACCACTTTATATTAAAACTTTCTATATCATAAAATCCCACTTTATTACAAAGCTTTAACTCTAAGGCCAGACAGGCTTCACAGTGCATCAAGATAACTAATATTTAAGAGAAGTGCAAATTTGGAAAGCAAGCTGACAATCCTTATAAAAATCACAAAGCAGCCAAATTCTTAAATGCAGCATTGCATGGATTACTATCATGAGACAGAATATCCTGGATACACCACACAGCCATATATATTCTGCTTTATGGTGAATCAACACCCTCCTCAGGAGCTCAGCACTGCTGGATGTCTGAATTGTATCCATCATCATCTACTATTCACAGTCTGCCCGCGGGAGAGGATGCTTTTGTTTCCTGTCCACATAGAGCAGAGGATGACACTGATCCTGTCAGCATAATACAGTTTATCAGGCATCTTTATTCTTCACTCACACGTGTTAAAATTCAAAATGCCACAGGCTAGTCTTAGACTAGAAGGCTTAAAGCAGAAAAAGTCACTTTGGAATTCAATTAATTAATAATTCCCCTCCTGCAGAAAATATAAAAAGAGTGATGGTGATAAAGCCAGTCTTAAAAGGCCCATGAGGCACAGCAAACAGATAGGACATTCCTAAAAAAGAGAAGGGCTCTGAAGAAATTATGCTGCATCAACTGTGTGTTGAATCAATAAATAATAAACCATAATTACTGAATACAGGATGTTTTACTATTACCTAATGACTTGAGAGGCTTTTCTGCTTTCACCAGCTCTAAGATGTCCAAAATGTCTGGAGTATCTCCCTCCAAAGACTGCAGCAGGTCAAACAGGCACTGAGCTGACACTCCTTTGCTGGTTCCATTGTTTGTAGCATCCTGTTACAACAAGAGACATTCATGTTATCCCAGGATTATTTATCTGCAGGTGTGAACAATCTTTGCTTTCAACAATGGGTCCTTTTGGAATTCAAGAGCTCATTGCTTTCAACCAGTGAGCCTTGCCTGACTCAACAGACTGATGCCACAGTGGGAGCAGGGTCTGAAAACTGCACACAGATCTTTGAGGCCCTGTGCAGGACTAAGATAGGCATGCTGGCAGTGCCCCACTTCAAATTAAGATCCCATTAACATGCCTAAAATGTTAGAACATAATTAAGGAATATTTCCAAACATGACTAATCTAGTCTTAGATGTCACATGTGCTAAAACTTGGTTTTAAGCTTTTAATTCTTATTGCTAGATTCTAAGAATGGATTTGCATTTAAAGAGTCATAAGCCATTATTGTCCTTTGATAATATATTTATACACAGAAATTTAAAGTGAAACCACATTTAGTGACCTGGACACCAGCAGCCTGCCATCTCAGCACCCTGCTCCCTCAAGTGATACACAGAAGTGCAGAGAAATAAGTGGCAACCTGGTTCTGTGCAGCACCGAGCATTCTCTGCCTGGGACCTCTGATAGGGGGTGGCTGCACACACAGGCTTCCCCCCAAGACAGGAGGATGGTTCTGACTCACAGGGAACTCCAGGAGAGGGGCCACGCTGGCAAAGAGCTGCAGGATGAAGGGCTTGCGGTGCAGGACGTAGAACTGGCGGCAGGCAAACTCGATGGCCTGGCGCAGCTGGGGGTTGCTCTCGTAGTCGGAGTACACCTGAGCACATGGAAAAGGACATGGAGGCACTGCTGAGCCCCGGTTGGACCAGCTCCAGCACTGGCATTCCTGATAGGTTTGTCTAACACACTGTTAAAGATAGAGCCTGGACCACCCCAGCCTGGCAATGCATTTCATGGTGTCTTAGGTTGGAAGATGTGGCTGGGGGTGTGCATTCTATCACAATCTGTTATAGGTGGGGCAGTTCTCTTCTGTTAACTGGGAAGGTTTCTTTATCTCTTCCACAAACAATCCTCCCTTCAGGAGATCTCTTCTGTTCATGGCCACTGAGTGTCCCTGCATGGCTGAGAAAATTCCATCACCCATTGGGAGAGGCTCCGCCCAGGGAAGGAGCCAAACATTCCTACCTGGATATAATCTGACTTTTGGAACCCCACAGCAGCCTTTGCCCACTGCATTCCCAGAGGAGCAGCTTTCTTCCCCACTGCATTCCCAGAGGAGCAGCTTTCTTCCCCACTGCATTCCCAGAGGGAGCCCAGGCCCATCTCTGCCAGCCCTGGAGCTCCAGAGGAAAATTCCCCCCTTGTGCAGGATCCCTGCTCCAGCAGAAGCACAACTGGCACTGCAGGAGGGCTGCAGCCACCATGGGATGGGACTGCTGCCACCTCCCTGACCCACAGGGTGTCAGGGCATGTTCTGACTCCGTCAGTGGTTTGGTTTGTCTTTTTTTTTTTTTTTTGTCTGTACTATTGTATTTGTATTTTTCATTTTCCTAGTAAAGACCTGTTATTCCTACTGCCATATCTTTGCCTGAGAGCCCCTTAATTTCAAATTTCTAATAATTCACAGGGAGGGGGTTCACATTTTCCATTTCAAGGGAGGCTCCTGCAGACACCTGTCTTTTCAAACCAAGATACATGGACAAAATATCCTTAGGAAAAAGTTTGCTTTTCATGCTTGAACATTCCTCTCATTATTAGTCCAATATTTTTTGTCCTACATATTGAGATTGATTGCTTTCCTCTCCTTCTGAGAAGCGCTTTACTTGTTAGAAGCTAGTTAGTGCTTTCTTTCTGAATCTTCCTATTTTTCAGTTAATCAAATCTTCCAGTCCTTTCTCACAAGACACGTTTTCTACATGAACATCCCTTTTTTCTTCAGTCTCTGGGGTTAACTGATGCTTTCTCTGAGCTGGATAGAGCCAGAGCTTCCAGTGAGGACCGCTGATAATTAATGCAGAATTATTCCATGTTTTTCACAAGATACAAATCTGTATAGTCACCCCAGGTGGCATTTGAGATATTTTTCTCTTCTATCCTTCAGCAGAAGGGTGCTGTTGATTCATGCCTGGCTTCAGATCTATAATTCCAAAATTCTGTCCTGCAGAAGCACCACTAAATCAGTTACTTTCCTTCCCATATTCTGTGGCTGATGATTCAAAAGTAGTCTTACCTAAGTTTGGGTTTTTTTCTTTTTTTTTCAGGCTGCATCTCTAGTTTGTCATGATAATTTGTACTCCTACCTTGTCCTCCAACACAATGACAGTGCCACCCACTTTTAAAATATTTTAAGTTTTTTAGAGCGGCATTTCCTTCAGGGCTGGCCACTGAACCATGCAGAGAATATGTTGCCAATCTGTGGTGGGCCCTGGTAGGCTGAGGAAATTAGCATGGCTTTCACACAACCAGAACCCTCTAGCACTGGGATGACGCCCATCAATTACCAGCAATATCTCATTTACCTTAGAAAAGGGAAATAATTAACTGTATATGCATTTTACCAAGGAAAGACCTTGGTAAAAAGGTAAAAACCTTGGTAAAAACCTTGCAGGTTTTTCCAAAATATGCATTTTTTTGAAAAACCTGCACCAAAAAAGGGCTGTGTGGGGAAATGTGTGTGTATGCATCAGAAACCCAACTTCAATTAGCAGCTGGATCAAGCCCAGAAGTGGTAAAAGAATTGAGCACAAATTAACCAACCGATCTTGGGTGCCTGGCACAGTGAAATTAAAGTCTGCAAAACCAAACAAGCTCAGAAACACTTGCATTTTCTTTTGGAATTGCTATTTTACCTCCCAGGAGTGGTATTTTAGTAATTTAGTAGTTGACAACAGTTGAGGGTGAGGTTAGGAGAGAATTACAAACTAATTTCTCCCAATATGAAGTGAAAATGAGGGGGAAATCCTTTGCAGGACCGAATGGTTACTGTTGAGCACTTCAAATTATGTTATTAGGCTATTTTATTTCAGAATGTCTTGTTTCTCATTAATAAACCCATGTACTGCTGACCTGGATCCAATTCATGCTTATCTGATCATGTAAGGCAGGAATATCAGACTTTCAAGTTACTACAGAGCTTGTTTAGATAGCTAAAGTAATCACTGGGTCTAATTATTGCTTGCTGTTAACTATGTGAAAATGAACATGTATAGGGATTCTTCTTTCCTGTATTTGCATTATAATACTAAATCTCTACTTAGATACTGCCTTTGAGCCCTACAGAAATAATCCTTTCTACCTGTAAAAGAACTATTTTTTATATTTTATTTTCAGTAGCTGATTTGTTTTTCAAGAATCAACAGGAAAAGAGGCCCACTTGTTCATCTTGAAGTGAAGAGAAACTCCACCTCTGACACTTCCAATAATTGTCATCACTCACAAGAAAAAACGTGAAATTTTTCATAAGCATTTTGAGTTATTTTCATACTTAAAAAGTGAATATAATTTAGTCTCAATTAGCAAGGAGTAAATCCAGATATTTCAACTATTTCCCAAACTTCAGCCATCCCTGAAGCATGGAGAGATGCCTAAAGTCCAAAAATTTCCCAGGAATTTCACATTTCTGTGTGGACGTACAGAGAAAGGAAAACAGACATTTATTTACTTAACACAACAGAGAAGAGAAAAATTAGTCATTTACTCAAGTAGGAAATAGAAAGCTAATTTGGGCCATCCCATTGTTGGCTTCTTGAGGCAACCAAGCTCTTGTGAGGACTCAGCAGATCGAAGTTTCCCTGTTAAGTATCAATTCCATAATGGAATTACAGGATGGTTGTAAGGGACTTTAAAGCCCATCCAGTTCCACCCCGTGCCATGGGCAGGGACACCTTCCACTATCCCAGGCTGCTGCAAGCCCTGTTCAAGCTGACCTTGAACACCCACAGGGATGGAGCAACCACAGCTGCTCTGGGTAAGCTGTGCCAGGGCCTCAGCACCCTCACAGGGAAAAACTCACGGGAAGCTCTTCTCAGGGAAGAATTTCTTGCTGAGGTCTGACCTGGAGCTGCTCCCTGCCAGCAGGACAGGGCAGCACTCCCTGGGGTTGCTCCTGGGCACGGCTCACCTGCAGCATGCTGGGCAGCACCCACTGGTAGCCACTGAGGGAGAAGAGGTGGTTGAAGTGCACAGCCGTGTTGATGACAGTGGCAGCGTACTGCCTCAGCAGGGCACTGTCCTCAGGGTGCAGGATCAGGGCACCGTTGAACACGTTCAGGAACAGCATGATCTCATCCCCCCATGGGAACTCGCTGGGCATGCCAAGGAACATCTCTTCCAGCAGCTTAATCCACAAGCTTTTCTGAAGGGTATCTAGGCCAAAGAGCTCTTTGCCAGCTGCAGGGGAGAAGAGCAATCAACAGCAACAGCAGTCAGCTCTGTCCACCACAGCCAGCCTCACCTCACTGCAAAGAACCATCCCAGAACAAGGACCATCTTTAAAAATTATTTCACCCATCCTGTGTTTCTTTAAGTGCCCACAGGGTTTGAGCAAACCTCGACTTAAACCATCAATATGAAGATGAAGAATGATAAATATCACAAAGTTCATTAATCTGCTGGTTGGACACGCTTCCCTTAAAATGTGGAAGATCTGAGCTTGTACAAGCATCGTGTGTCCCACACAGAGGCTGTGCAGATTTATGCTCAGGTTTTATGTCCCAGGTGTCCCACACATTACAGGAAACTGATGCAGAGTTACAATAATGCTTCTGAAATCAAGTGCCTTTAGGGCTGGTACAGAACTTGCCAACGCTTATCAATGTGCAACAATGGGCTATTTAACCTATTTAACATCAGGCAGGAAACCCTGCTTTACATCCAGAGCAAAGTTTCTGTGTGGACCGTTTCTTTATCCCTGCTGCAGAATTTGCCCAGAATCTTCCTTGAATGTCAAAGATGATTCCTCAAAGCAGGTGGCAAATGACTTTGAGCAATCCTTTTTAGGTAGTCTCATGCATAATTTTAACAGTCAATTAAAATTTATTTTCATTTGGGTCCAAAGCAAGTAGCCTTGTCTGGAGAATTCTAACAGTGAAGTCTTTTCTGCTTACAAACCAACAAAATTCTCTTTCTGGAAAAACTGATACAGGTTTGTATCAGTTTCCCCAGGAAGAAATTCATCAGCTTCCAGAAAAGCTGCAAGCCTGTGTGTTTCTAAGGCAAATGAAGCTCTCACTGTGATGCCTTAAGGGGCTGGAACAGAGGCTAGACAGAGTCAAGAGGAATGAAGAGGGCATTAATTGAATTGCCTTCAAAGGCCACACCCTGGCAGTCAGCGCCACAGTCGTGGCTCTGCCTGGATGGCTCCAAGATGAAAGCAAAAGAGGGCTTGGTCATAAGATCTCACATTTTTATAAGTTTTGGACCATTAGCATATTGGAGCTAACTGTCCAATTACAGCTCCAGCCCATGAAGTCCCATCCGTCTTGTTTTTCTCTCTTCTGTCCACCCTTGTTTATGTTCCTGGACCTGAGATTTGGATCAGTTGTCCTTGAGAAGGAATTGTCTACCTACTCTGTGCAGAGAGCTCACCATCCCCTAATATGAAGTCCAGACCCGCCCACTAAAGCAGCACAGAGTCTGAAAAATATAAAAGCTAAAACCTGAGGCACTAACTGAAACCTTCTGGGCCTTGTCCATCCCTCCAGGAGTGCTGCCAGGGGCGCATACCGTGGGGGTCACTGAAGAGCGAGAACTCGGCGTCAATGGCGCTGCGGGGGAAGGAGGGCAGGCGCAGGAGGTCCTCCTGCAGCATGGACACGTGGGACTGCTTGTGGGCTGGAGGGATCTTCTGCGTCAGGGAGATCAGGAACAGCACCCGCCCCACCTCCTCCAGCTTGCGGGTGAACACCTGGCAGGGAAGGAGAGACAAAGATCTACATCAGCCTCATCCAAAAGCTCTTTAAAATGTCCGTGCACTTCAGCAGGTTCATTTCTATGGCTTGCTCTGATCTGAGGGGTGCTGCACTCATGGCTCAGAGGATCACAGTGAAATTCACAGGGCTGGTGCTGCACCCTCTCGCTAGAATTTGTGTGCCACTGTTCTCCAGCCAGGTCTGCAAAGCTGGCCTGTGTTTGTAAAAATGGTTCTAACAACACTTCCCATTCCAGTTTTCCGGAGGGCCTTTGTGGTTGTGGAACGATTTTCAACTTTGCCATGGGTTTTGCTGTAGATTAATGTAAGCCCCAAGGTGGTCAGAGAAACCAGCTCTAAGCTGAAAGCCATGTCTGTATTTCCTCTCTTCTAGGTCTTAGACTATAGTCAACAAGAAGTTGGAATTGCTATCTACCTTCTGGGATAAGACATCTGGCCATGGAAAATATATGTATAATTGCAAAAGAAAAGTAGTCAATAAAACAAAGCAAGTAGTTTTCCAAGTAAAAAAAGTACATTTTTTTGCTGCTCAGTGGTGGTTACTACAGTGTTGCTTTCTTTGCTGAAGCTGGATGTTTTCCAGCAACATCTTGTGTGACTCGAGAGCGACTGGCAAATGTGTGATACAAGTTTTACCTTAGAAGTATTTTGGGTTCTAAATGCTCTCTATATAAAAATGTGGAGAGCAAAATAATGCCCTGACAAAAATATGAAGCCCATTTAAATATTTTTGGATCATGTAGAGTGTATTAAACTCATTTATTTGTGGGACACTTCCTAGAACCAGAGTAATTTCTGTTAGAAACACAACCAAGTCGATCTCAGGTAATTTCAGGTTTTTATTTACTTTCTACTGACAGATGCAGCACATGAAATATTGTCTTATTCTGTGCCATACACATATGAGATGACATTGACTTTATTTTCCACTATTTTAGCTGCTAGTAGCTCTTAAGCAGCTTTATAGCTGCCTTTTATAACCACTCCTGATGATATTTTCCTGCTCTCAGTAAGAACACAACTACAATAGCTGGGTTTTGGCTACAAAAATGCAACTGTTAATACCAAATGCATAACGTTTAAGCACATTCCCACACATCCTTTTGTAAATTTCCTGCAAAATTATCCACTAAAAGGAAACTGGTTGCACAGAGTGGGGGAGAGGGGAATTCACATCCCACTCTAATCTGCAATAATGTACACTATATACAGCCCCAAGGCAGATTTCACATGGATTGCTACTTCTCCAGCAAAGCTCTTGATCTGCATGCAGCATGAAGGAAAGCCTTTAAAGGGGAAAAAATAAAATTATTTTCAGGGTTTGCTTCTGGGAAGAAGTATTTGGTGACAGTGAGTTACCTGTTTCTGAATGAGCTCTTGACCCTTTTCTGGATGCATCTGCACCAGGTTGAGCTGGGGAGAAACTGACCTCCGGAAAGGATAAATATCACGGACATAGGTCTGCCAGGAAAGGAAAAAAGTGTATTTTAAACAAGTGTAATCACCATGGAATCACTCAACAGAATGGAATAAAGGGCCCTTTAGCCATTTCTGAAGGGCAGGGGCTTTCAGACAGTGTCAGGCTTCATGAAAGAGAACAAACAGAAGAGAAATTTGATCTTTTCTACAAAAACTAGACATTCTCGTCTTCTGCCTCTTCCCTCTTCTCTCAAATTCCAATCTTTCACCATACACAACTAAAGATGTGATGCCCACAGACAGAACTCTATTTATAGGATGTTTGTTCTCCTTGAGATAACCCTGATGTTTAAAAAGAAGCAAGATGAAAAGTCACATGGACTTGATCTTTGCCATACCTTGTTGTAATGAATGAGATTCCAACGCTTATCCATTAAAAAATAATTAGAAGACTGAGTTTCAGGTATGTTAAAAAACTCCAGACACTCCTGAAAAGAACGAAATCAAAATATCCTGTTACTTTTTAGTTGTTTTCTATAAATACCACAACATCCAAAAGAAGACTATGCATCTAATAATCTATAAAGGCACAAATATGCATGCCTCAATCAGACTGCACACTGTTGTGGCTTTAATTATTTATTTCTTTTGTTAATCATGAAGTACCTGAGTATGTTTGTGAAAATCAAGGCATGCTGACATCACAATCCTGAAGACTGGTGTTACTTATCTTGATATCACACACATTTGTCTGTCTGTATGAGCCGTGTGTGCCTGGGTATTTACCCAGACTTAGTGATAGGTGATATGCAGAGACACTGAAGTTCTGACCCTTCAAAACACTGAGATGTGATTCCCACTAAAATTTAACACAGTCAGACAAACTGAAGGCTTTTACAAATCTGTTTCCTATGTAGCTCAGTTAAAACCATCCAGGAAATTTTTGGCAGAAAGTGACTGCATAGCTCCTGGATACCAGAATATTGTTGTGGCTACTGAGCCATCATTTTCACTCTGATCTTGATCAATCTCTCAGCACTAGAGTTGATAAAACCAAACATTTAAATTATTTGTGTTACTTATCCAAAGTATACAGCAAATACCCAAGAGCTGCAGTTCTCCAAATGTAGTTGCATTTGTGAGGTTTGAGTTCAGAGCATTTCCATTATCCTTAAACGTGGGATCCTGTTTATTGCAACCAAGCTCCCCTCACAGGGACACAGACATGCCTGTGAGCAAAATTTCCCTCCCTGACACTGGGACAGGATGATCAGAATGGATTTCTGGCATCCAGGTATGGCAGGTAAATGTAAGCAGTTTGTCCAGCTCAAAAACTCACTCCTACCTTCAGGAGAGCCTCAAACTGTGTGTCCTCGTGGACTGGTAACTGTGTGGGGATGTCACACTCATTCTGTCCATGCACAACAAGGGTTTTTGTGCCTAGAGGAAGAAAAATTGTTGCATTCAACCTGGCCTCTTTAATTAACTCAATTTCAAGAGACTGCCTGTGGAAGAAGAGTGGTACTTGAAATTCATTCCTGGACAGGCAGACTAAGCGAGTCCTGTCTGGAACTATTAAGCAGTGTTAACATATTCTCACACTTCCATAGTTTAATGATAAATTGATCTTTCATCTGTTCTTAAAAGATGAGCTGACTTTAGCAGCAACTTTCAGCTCTGAGGAACAAACACACACAAAAGGTCAAACTTGTTCATCAGCAAGGTATCTCTTGTGTGACTCATGATGCCCAGAGTCTGAATGGTAGAGATTTACAGTAATGCTCCTGGCCAGCCTTTCACAGCCCAACTGGCACAAAGCTCTGGGTTAGAATACTGTTCAAATTCACTTTCCATTTGCTTCTTTTAGAGCTCTTAAAGTGGTTTTCTGAATCTCAAGTTATCAGCAGTAGAATTTACTGACTGACTACTCAACTGAAGGAACATTGCCTTAAAATATGCAGCCATTTGTAAGGTTTTTTTCTGATGCAGTTCTGATGTATCTTATTTTTGGTAAAGTGGGCCATAAAATTTGAAGTGAAGGAAATTTAAAGATTTATTTCATATACCTGGCATTGAGGCAGTCACCAGCAGCTTCACTTCACACTGTTCCTTCTTCATGGTCTGTTTGAGATCCTTGAAGAAGAGTCCTTCAACATAACCCACCACTTCCCAAAGGAAGGTAAGAGTGGCAGAAATGGCATCCATGCCCCATTCACATGGAGTCCGTACAAAATACATGATCAATCCTACCTGCAGGTAGTAAGGAAGAGGAAGGTTGTACACACTACTTTCACTGTGCAGAGCGTTGTATAAACACAGAATAACAGTATTGTTTTACCTTTCTTCATTCAGTGGGATAAACTCATTAAACTTTCATCCTGAAATTTTATACATATTAAAGAACAATCTGCCTGCAATATTCTTCCTTTTTGAAGAGATAATGAGGATTGGGGGCAAAATGTACTCTTGCAGTACAACTTGAAGCACCACTGCAGATGAAGAAAAGGGTGAATATCTGCAGTTAGAGATTTCCTATTCTTTATGCTCTGAAGTGCTGCCATGTAGACAACTCACAAGCTACAGAAGACTCCCTGGAGAAGCATACACCTTGTCTGCTTCACCTCCTAACTACATTTGTCCACAGTCTTGAAAGAAGTTGCTAGATCTTCTCCAAGAGGACTGTCTATCAAGAAAGCACTTTCTGAACCCAAATTAAGTACAATAATTACAGGTTTCTAGTGCCGGGACCCTTCTAATTGTCTTCAACTCATTGGCCGAGGTGCAGTTCAGAAATCCATGATGGGTTTCTTAGGGGTTTAATGAAAACAGAAAGGTTCCTTTTCCTCCCTCTAGAAGGCCAGAAAGGCTAGTGGAAGCCTGGTGACTTACACCCACAACCAGGAGCAAGTATGAGCTATAGAAGAAAAATAAAGTGCATTTATTGCACACATGAAAGCAGAAGAGAGATTCTGGCCTGCACAGTGAGCCCACAAGCTACTCACCAAGTAGTTGAAGAGGATATGAGATGTCTGGGCAGGAAAGTCTCCAATGTTCAACAAAAGCTTCCTTAGCATATACATCAGCTCGTCCTGGAAGAAAAGCAAATGTTTTTTCTTCCCACCAAAAAGTGAAGAATAGATTTGTCCCTTTTGTCCTTTCTTGTTTTGTTTCTTTCCATTTTTCCATAGTGCCTTTTTCAGCTTTGTCTCTCAGTGCATGAAGTAAAACTATACACCTGTTATTGCTCCCACATATTGCAAACTAAGGACCAGGGCACTGCATCCAGGCCAGTGTCTTTCCCATTTTACCTCAGAGAGGCCAGTACCTCCTGTTGCAATTTGTACTGACTGTGATGGTACTGATTGTGCACTGCTGTCCCTGTGATTATACCAGATGATCTGTGACATCTAGTTCATCTCACCTCAGCTGTGGCTGTGGGGTGGGAGGAGTGTGCAGAATCTATCTTCCCTTCTTTTGGGGAGTGCCTGCCTTAAATGTTGATACCCCACCCCTGGAAGTGTTTAAGGGGAGATTCAAAGAGGGTTTGAGCAGCCTGGTGCAGTAAAAGGTATCCCTGCCAGTGGTGGGGGGCTGGAAGTATTTGATATTTAAGGTTCCTTCCAACCCAAACAATTCTGTGGGACAGAAGAGACCTTCTGACCTTAAATGAAAGCTTTGTGGGTGATTGCTGAGAAGTCTCAGGAATAGTAAGTCCACCAACACCTGCTTGCTCAAGGAAGAAAAGGACAGCATTTCCTGACATTTCTCAGGTTTTGAGTCAGTTTTTAGATAGTAGCTTGTAAGCTGAGGCCAGTGATACTATTTATATCATACACCAAATATGCAGTTGAGAAAGTGATAGTGCAGTTGAGAGTTTCCCTGCCTTCTACACAATCAGAACCAGCATGCTTTTCTTCCATAAATCTTGGAAGCAGTCTAATAAGCCACAGAGATGCAATGCCACTCCATCTTGCAGAGAACCTGAATAGAGTGGCATGAGTGAAAGCAATACTGTCTATGCCATCTTCATGAAACAGCTGCTCAAAGCTTGGCTTGCAGCAAGTCACATCCTTAGTGGTGATAAATCAGCCGTGTCCTGTTTACATCAGGGGACAATGACTGAAGCCAAATTATGACATGCTGCATTACAATAGCAAATTCTTTCTCCAGTGATGTCCACAAAGTGCCTCTGCTGGCAGCTGTGCTCCCCTGCTCTGAATCCTTACACCTGCTGGAGAGGGGCAGAGGGTACCTGTCGATTGCTGATGGTGAGCTTCTCGAGGAAGTGGCGCAGAACTGTAGAGGGGTCTTCAATCAAGCAGTTCCACAGGACCTGCTGAGCAACAGCACTTACTGTAAGAGAGAAAGGAAACCAGGTCAGAATCGTCTCTTGGAAAAGCCATGAACTGGTGTACTTAATAAAACTTTCCTAGTCTTCTTCCCTCCTCTGTCATATTTTATACTGAACACTCAAGCCACCATTTGATGCACTGGAATTCCTGGTAACCAGTGCAGTGATCCCAATAATAATAAGCACAGGCCTAGTATTTGAACCTTCCCTAACTACAGGTGATACGACAGGAAGCACTTCAAGACTCTTGAGGAATGATAAAGAAATATCTGCTTGGATTCTTAACTCCAGATGGACAAAATCCAGAAACTGAGAGATATAAATTCATGTACTTTTTTTGTTCATGCACATAAGTTCAATTTCATGGTGATTCATAGAATGATTTGATCTGGTGTTGATGAACAGTATTAGATAGTCAGCAGGGAATTGTGTTGATCATCAACTCCCTGAAGAGCAATTATTTGCAATCCTCTGAAGGTCAACAACAACACAGAATTATTAGTTATTTTGTTTTCAATACTCAGCTCCTGATCACAAAATCCCACATACATTGTTTAGAGGGCTGGCTACATACAGCTAAAACTGAATACAAAATGTAACAGGTAGTTAAATGCACAACTAGCTGACATGATGAGTGAGAGATGAAGGAAGAGAAACAGCCCACCCTGTATTAACACTTTAAAAAAAACAAATACAAGGAAATATACTACTAATTTACAAAGGCATCATAGCCCATAACCAGAATGTTCAGGCTATGTATAGGGGGCTTTCTGCTTGTCATAGGAACACAAAAATATGAAGATCTCCAGAGATCTTCAGTCCAAGCCCTGTGTGAAGCAGGACTGTCACCTACACTAGGTATGTTAACCACAGCTGTGACTAGCCAGGGCTTGATAAACCCTGTGTATGGAGAATCAACAGAAATTATGTTCCTGGTGATTAACTTCCTTCACAATTTCTAAACTGAACTTCCCAAGTTGTAAACTCTAAGTCAGTGTTCTTCTAACTCTCTGTTGCCTTTGAATCACACCAAACAAGCCCAGCTTCTACAATTACTCCTCAAAGAACACTTGTGTTAGGCCTCTTATCATCCTTGTATCCCTCAGTAGATTTTTTTTCAGCTTCTTACTATTTCTTTTGAATTAGGGGCTTTTTTAGGATCCTGAAAGTGCAAAATTCCCCCAACCCCAAACACAAATTATGTAGAAAATAAAAAGGAAAAACCCTAGAAAGATACATTTCTATTGTAAATCTACATTCAAATAGTTTTGAAACTAGTTCTGCCATCCTTAAGCAACAATCCCTTGAAGATTAATCGAGGTCAATACCAGCTACTCCATCCTCCCGGACTTCTCCATCTTCCATCAAATGGACAATGGGGAGCACTGCTGCACAAATGCATGCTGGAAACACAGCCTGAGGTGGCTGGGGCACGTGATGGTTTGGAGTGTGCTCCGTAGTGTGTTCCTCATCTGGAGCAGTAAGAGGAAGAGGAGTTAGGGAACACACTGTGCTACGATCCGGGCAGGTTAGACAAACATTTATGTTAGTTGCTCTACACGCAGAACAAAGATCAGAACACTGCTCACTGTGCAAGCATGACAGGTTTGCTGCTGTCACCAAGTAGAAATGGAACATCCAGCCAATTTCTGGATCAAGAATTTTCACTGTAAATATGTAATTTTTCAATTTACATTTCTTTTCTTGTATGCAATCCAGTTCCTTTCGATAAAATCCCTTTTTTTCAGCTAGAGTGCTCCCTGTAGCACTACTCTCCAAGTAGAACACGAGAGGCATGAGAAAGTATTGTGACAGCAGAGGTGAATAAAATAATGAAGGGTGGGAACTTATGATAAAGTAGCTCAAGCTTGGGAATATATTTAGCAAAAGGAAACATCAGAGCATTTTGGGTCAGCAGGAAAGGCTTCCAGTGAATGAAATCTTGGAGGGAATGGTCCAAAGTGAAGGCACCCACCTTCTGCACTGACTGCTGAGCGCACTGACCACACAGAGCCACGGCGGAAAGAATAATTCCTGTGAGAGGTACTGGAGGTGCAGGATGGGCTCACAGAGAGACGGCGGGAGGCCAGGTTGGCAACTTCTTCTACTGACAAAGAGAATAGGAAATGTCAATCCAGATCCAGCCAACAGACTTCAAGGAATTTTTTGAAGGACAGCAATTGCAGCCCAATGAGAACACTGAAAAGTCAAGTCAGGTAACACTCAGAAGACACAATTTAAAAGCTATAAAGATCAGCCAGATAGGTAGTTTGCTTATGCTTTGGGAAACAGCAAAACATTGGTCCATAAGAGTGTTCAGTGCTCTGGTGCATCACATTTTGACAGAGTTGGTTCTATACTTATTTTCATCCACTCCCTGTTAACCATCATTGTTGCTTGGTGCTTAGTTTTTCTTAAGAACTAGGATTTCTGCTCACAGATTTTCCAGTGTATGCTTAGACCTCATCAACTCTCTACTCACCTAATGGCACAAACTTTGGAATGCCTTTAATCAAGTCTTTGTGCTCTGTTAGCCTGGGCCAGTAAAACTCCTCAATCACGGACTAAGCTTATTGTGACTCGTGTCATGTAACTTTGGCTGTCTGAAAGTTTGGTACTGAGCTTGATCTGGTCACCTGGGCTCCCCCACTACTCACCACAAAGGTAGAAAACCCCAGAGGCAATTCAGGGTATCCTAAGTTCTGTTTCTTAAGATAGATACAGCCAAAGAGCAATTCCTCCCACCTTTAATTATTAAAGAGATAAAAGACAGATTTCATTCCTAGTGTTGCATATTCTCTTGTGTTAAATCCTGCAAGAAACTGGGAACTTTGAGATGTTACATGCTAGCAAGTTCTGCTGAAGCTGGGGCAGATGGGGTCAGTGTCTTTATCACCCAGTAAGAACTCAATATATCCAAGGTTTTGTCTCCTCTTCAGTACTAGTTTTCAAATACGTTTTTTTTTCCATTACTTGGACTCTTCAACAAATGAATATGGTTGGGACCTTCCTAACACTAAAAATCAATTTTCCTGGAAATCACAGCATCCTAGCTGCCCTAAGTTGTGCTCTATGTTTGTGGGAAATGCTCTCAGGTTGCTGGAATGCAGTTCCTGGTCCCAGAGCACACCTTCTTCTTCCTGCTCAGAGCTTGGTGTGCAGGAGGGCTCGTAGCAGGCCTCCTGAGTGATGGGGATGGCAGTGATAAGACTGGCTTCCCGGCCCAGGCGCTTCTTCTCTTCCTCCTGCTGCAGGTTCTTGAGGATATGTTCAGCTCGCTGATGGGAACGTGACACAGCTCGGGCAGAAAATGACTTCTGTTGGGAGGAAGAAAGAAGAAACACAGCCTGAAGCTGTTAGTTAAGATGCACACAGATTTTCTGACAAAGGCTTCACCTCAGTGACATTCAGCAACTCAGTTTTTAAATATAAATCAGACTAGTGCCAGCTGAACAGAGATTCACCAGGAGAATTATTGGAAATAAATCTACAATAAGCTTTGGTGCAAACTCCTCCCAGGAAACCCCATATGAACCAGTGCAGACTAAACTGTCTCTCAGGCTGTTCTATTGAAAAAATCTCTTGGGGAGAGAGCAGCTGTGTGCTCCTAAGATCTAAGTCAGTGTCTCTCACAAGGACATGAGGTGCAGTACAGTACCTCAGTGAACAAACAGAAAAGCTTGATGCCCACGTAGAAAATTTTGTGTCCTACACAGACTGTACTAGATTTTTTTTTCCCAGCTGCGAAAGAATCTCAGAGGTTAATTCACAATTTTTGGCTTAATTTACTGCACACCTCTACAGAGAAAAAACAGTGCTTAACCTCAGGATGTCTGCTTACCGACTGATCTTCATTTATAGGATCCTGCACGCTCCCACTGCACTGAGGGACCCAGGGAGGGTCAAACATTGGCACAGATGGCATCCCCAGCACAGGAGAAGGCAGAGTGAAATTTATACTTGGAGGAGGAATCTAAACAAAACCATGAAAGACATTTTGTTACACCAAACTCTTATTGTCAGTATTGTTAATTGAACATGAGCACAATTACCCAAGATATAAATCAACTCTGCCAATTTTTCCCGCCTCTGTATCTCACTGGACTGTAGCACCATGTACGACACACATCTTCTCTCACATCTCCTGACCTGAGTACCCATTTTATTCTCCCTATTTTATACAGGGCTTCTTCATATCACCTCCACCACTAGTAAGAGTTATACAATCTTTTTTTTTTCCTAAACAGAGTTTCAGGAAATTTCATGGCAGTCTGTCATTACACATCTATCCCACAATGCAAGCTGTAAATCATCATTAAGCTTTATGTGTCTTTTTTACCTTGAAGATCTGCTGTGCTCCCTCTTCCATCCTTGGCCACACTTGATATCTGAATCTCCAGAGTGTGTGAAATTTAAGAATGGCATTCAGTCTTTGCACTGTTTCTGGATGATGAAATTCGGACATCAGCATGTCAGAAACAGCCTCTGGCACTTTCACAGCACACAGCAGGAACATGGCAGCTGCAGGGACACAACATCTGATCACCTGTGTTTCTCAATAATGTGTTCATTTGGAAAAGAAAAAAAACCTGCAGGTGTAAAAACCCACACCAAAAGAAACCCCATCTTGACTCCATAAATAGGATCACCAACATACCAGCCTAGAGAAAACTGTATTACTTCATGAAACCAAACACAGGTAATTCCACCTTTTGGAGCCACACAGCATTACACTTGAAGCCTGTAAATTCTTCTGTAAAACCTGCTTTTGAAAAGAAAGTACAGCTTTGATCTTCTCAGCCATGACTTGTTTAAAATAAGAACATCTCTTGAAGTAAAGGGACTAATTGAGTTTGGTTTTTAAAGACTGCACTTTCAAGTGATTTCTGTGTTGATTAATCAAGGCTGATTTAACAGAAACTCTGCCTTTAACAGAAGCTCTGGAACAGGAGACAGTGCCCCAGTAGAAGTCGCCTGGATATTTTCATGGGTAAAACTAGTTCTTATTTCATGGGACTCCAGGCAATGATCCCAGTCTGTCTCCAAGAGAAAACAGAGCAAGACAAAGGACCATGCAAAACAGCAAGATGGTAGCTGAGACAGGACAATCCCCCCTGCCACAGAAAAGCTCATCTAGCCTGTCCACCATCTGGTGCACAGCTCTAGACATCCTTCCCCCTCTCCATGAAGAATTGAGGAGACTCAGCCAGACAAAGGTCAAGCAGTGAGTTACCTCTGGTGCCAAGAGTGGAACTCCAAATAAACAACTGAATGTAAAACCAGATGTGAGGAAATAAGCTACAAATTCCTGACTGAGAGACAGCTTTACAATCTATAAAAGCTACATGAATTTCTACAGAGTCTCCTACACGCTCCCTGAAACATACAGAGGATCTTCTCCTGCAAGGTCAAACTCCACAGATACTTTCCCTGGGAATTGAGAGGAAAAATTCTGTGTATCCCATCACCAGTTATGTGGTAAGTACTTTGGGTTTTAACCTGTACTGTTTCTTTGCTAGCTGTAACATGGGTACCTCTATCATGCACTGTATGTTCTCTACTAGTAGTTTTTTGGCTTTTTTTTAATTACTGTGTAGCAAATAGTCTGTTTAAAATCTTATGTCTGTTAATTTTGTGCCTATTAAATAAATCATTTATTCTATAATGGACCAAATCAGCCATTATTAAAAGAACTTGCAAGAGAGGGTGGGTTTTGGGTTACTGGCCACCCCAATAAAGCCACTGCCTGCTGCCAGAGGCCTGGGCAACAGGCAGGGACTTATCTAAGCTCCCACCTCCATTCACAGCAGTAGCTGAGCTGATCCATATTTGCTTCCATGGATCACATTTGAATATAAAGAGCCTTTAATTAAAGTACAGACTGATGGAGGCCAATCAATGCAGATGGTGTCTGAGGGGCACTGCAGGAGGCAGAAGCAGAGGGATTAGTGTTGCTGTGGGAGTGGTTTGGCTGCCTCACCTGCTGCCCCAGCCATGTGCTCGTCCACGCTGAGCAGGAGCTCCCAGGCTGCTGGCTGGATGTCCCCGTACATCTCCTCGGTGAGGATGGGAGCCGCCTTGATCAGCAGTGACAGAGGGGCAGGGGACAGGCTCATCACCTGGAACAAACCAAGCCATGCCTTAGGGCTGAGCAAACTGTCTACAGGGAAGAACACACTCAGTGATTTTACCCTGGTTTTGGTCAACAAATTACCCATCATAACTTCTAGGTTTGTCCATTTCAGAAAATGCTCCATATAGAGGGGACGTGGCTTTCAGCCTGTATAAAAGAGCAGTGTTTCCAAGCTAGTTCCTACAGTCTTTTGCTTGTCCCTCACATCACCAACACCAAAAAAGAGGACAAAGGAAAGACAACCTCTCCCAAAGTGGTGCACAGCCAGCAATACATGTCCATTAAACTCTCAGTTAAGAACAGGCTTACGAAGAGTCTGTTGCTTCATCAGGAACTTTGAACAAGTAAGAACAGAGAAAACAAATACTGTAAACTGACAGGCTGCAGTTAAACGTATCTGTGAATTCTTTGGTTTTTTGTATCCTTAGCTCTCGTGCATATGTCGTTGCATATGGAAAGCCAGAGATGCAGACTGTGATTTAATGGAGCTAAAAGGTTTCTTTGACCATGTTTCCTTAAGAGGCTTAAATTTAGTATTACTCAGACTGGGAAAAGATGTAGGGTTGAACTGATTGATATTCAGGAACAGTTCGTTACATGCACTTGGAGATCCATATATATTTCCCCTCTTGTTGCATTTTAACCTGGCACCTATATATCTGCCTCCCTAACTAGCATATGGCCTAATCAGTACCTGATTCCTGATGTATTTTAGCATTCCAGAGTCCTTCTTCCCTTCCAAGTTGATATCGATCACTCTCTTTTTAAGAGAAGGAGTTCTCAAGCATGACTTGTCTAAGCACTGGAAGGATATAAAAAGAAAGTGGAGTTCACTTTTATATTTCTCAAAATGTGGAAAAGGAAATTATATACAAGAGGAATTTCCGTATACTAGAAACCATCTGGTACCAGAGCTGTAGCACAAAGCCTTCTTCTTTGCTGGCAACAGGCCTAATATCAGTGAGACAACACATTTCATCCAATCTTCTTCTATTTTTAACAATGCTTTTCCCAATAAAATCTTAAGGCAGAAGACAGTAAACCAAGTGAACAATGTGAATGTTCTCTGTGTAATCTTCACTGGTGGCACACCCATATATTTAGTTAAGAAGATTAGAGGCAAAAAGTCTACAACTTCCCTCCAAAAAAATTACCAGTGGAAGTGTCCAGTGTACAGAATTATTCCTCTCATGGAATCATAGAATTATTGATGTGGGAAAAGACCTCTAAAGTCAAAACAACAATCTAATGCTGCCAAGTCCACCACTGAATCATGTCCCCAAGTGCCACATCCTTAGGTTTTTTTTAAGTCCTCCAGGAATGGTGACTCCACTGCCCCACTGGACAGCCTGTGGCAGGGCTGGACAAAACGTTCAGAGAAGAAGTTTTTTGCTAATACTCAAACTAAACCTTCCCAGGTGCAACTGAAATGGCCCTGGGGCCATTTCCTCTCAGTCATGTGCCTTGTTTCCTTGGAGCAAAGCTCAACACCCACCTGGCTGCACTCTCCTGTCAGAGACTCTGGCAACTGAGAAAGTCCCCTTGAGCCTCCTTTTCTCCAGGCTGAGCTCCCCCAACTCCCTCAGCTACTCCTGGTCCTCCAGCCCCTTCCTCCTCTCCATTCTCTTCTCTGGACACAATTCCATGTATTTCTTGGACTATGAAAAAAAGCAAAGATTGTCAATTGCTCTCTGGAAGTGAGGTCTGTGCAAACACCCTTCAGGTATTTGTAGGAGACCTCAGTGCCTCTCAAATTCATTTTTCCTGCTGTTTATTAAATGCTTTGATGTATGATGAAATGCATGTCTCTGTCTTGCAATTCAAAGTTGAAGATGAAACAAGCCACAGAAATGCATGGTTATTTTGCTACCTACTATGAGGCATACCAGCTACTCATCTCTTGCCTGCCTTCTGCAGAGGAAATGACTGCCTCTCTTTCTAAACAATTTGTGCTTTTCTGTGCTAGAGGAAAAATATGGGGTTTACAGTTTTCAGGAAAGCAAAAACATAAGCTTCTTTTTCACTGCTCTGTTCTTTCTTCCAAAAAAATATCTTTCACTTTTCTAACTTGACAGGAAACAAACAATCTCCTGGTTGATGAAGAAACAATGAATTTTTCCCCTTCATATGCCACTGCCAGCCTCTTTACCAAACTGAAAGCTTTATGACAGTTCCATGAACACTTTTGTTTTCAATGTTACTGCAAAGCAGTTGAAAGGCTCTGCCATTACAATTATTCAGGATAACTGTGGTCTGTCTGATGTGGTTTAACTGTTGGCACAATTCAGTTGATATCTGGAGGGAGGGGCTCTTTCCTGAAAGCAGAAATGTATTTCCACTAAAGTTAAAATTACACTTTTACATATAAAAAGGCACAAAGTTGTCTGAATACCCTGCTGAAATGGTCATTAAAAGGAGACAAACACTAAAGACTAATGTATACAATTCTTGGAACAGCTGAGAGCTCAGACCTAAAGAAAGAAACTACATAAGATTTTACAAGAATTTCAAGAGTAATTTTTACTAACAGACAAGAAAAAAACATGAACAAAAAGAGAGAGAATCCACAGGGTAGTAAATAGAGGCCACAAAAGAGCACTAAAATTGAAGTCAGGTTGTATGCTTTTTAAATGACCTTATCAGCAACTAAGATTCATCCTAGTCAATACAGATTAAATTCCTTATATAATGCTGAGTGACTTAATTGCTGCATTTTTTTACAGCCAAGCCAAGCTTAGGAAAATCTCTATTCATTTTGTCATGAAAGAACTGTATGAGTACATCACGCAGTTTTTTCAAAGGCAATCATGATGTACCTGGACAAACTCTAAACCATTCTGCTTTTTCCATTTACTCACTTCCTTTTGTTTTTTGCCTCTTGCCACGTTGTTCATAGTGCTGTTTTCTCTCAGGGAGTCCACTGTGTCTCCATAGAGAAGTTTGATGGCCCGGACAAGGCGAGCACAGGAGCGGCTGTGGTGGAGATAGCAGTGTGGGTGACAGTAGTCGATGTGCGTGCATATGAAACTCTGCTGGTTGCACAATAGGATCATGACCTGGAAATTAAAACATAGATAGTTACCTACAGAAAATGGAGCTACACAGGCCGTGACTGGGACAGTCAAGCCAACTTTTCCTCAGTCTGGCTAGGGAGGTGTGAAGCCCCAGGTAAACAATTCTCCAAACACATTCAACATGAGAAAACAAGGAGCAGAAACAGAAATTGTTTTCTCTTTCATTTCTCTCTGTGCACCTCTATGAAAAAGTCCTAAGAGAGAGAAGAATGTGCCTGTGACACTTCATACTGACAAGAGGTTTGCAAACTAGCTGGGCATGGCCAAAGAAACATTAGTGCTAACAAAGTAAAGGAACAGAGCTGCTATAGATGTGTATATTCAGCTGGTGTCAAGGTTAAGGCTGAGGAAAACAGCATCCTCTCAGTTTGAAGAAAAGCTATTCTATCACTACTCAAAGATCTTGGACTAGAAACCATCAACTAGCCAATTGTTACTAAAGCTGCAAACCCACCATGCTTGGGGGTCAGTTTCATTCAAGAGGTGCAAAGGGAAATATCTCAGTATGCACTGAAGTAGAAATAAGCTGTGTCAGTTGCTCTTCATGTCATTGGGCAGACCCATCCAGCCCAGCTCTGTGGTAGCTGGCTCAGTTGCTATTTCTACTAGTGTTGCCATATGGCAGCAAGGAGTAGTAGAACTTATCTAGAAATCAGGTAAATATTTTGGAATTTAGCCATTCCGAGCCCTGTTTTGCTACAGAAACATTGTCATTAGTCCCTAAGATACTTAATTAAAGATAGCCCTGGAAAGTCTACGCCTGAGTGACCACTCTGGTGTAACTCAGATGGTTTCTTGCCAGCGGAGCAAAGCTCAGCCCAGCAGCTCTTTGTACATTGATCTTCACGTTACACACAAACCCAGCCTCTTATTAGCACTCTGAGGAAAACACACAGGCATCTCTAAGCCATTCACACTGTAGGTCTTTATGAATCTTTCTCTTCCCCCCACAACCTAGTGCAGAAGTACCCAGAACTACCAGAAGGAAGCTCTCCCAGTTTTCCATCCACTGTGTCTATGTCTGTGCAGTTGCAGTCTGCTGGCTCTCTCTCCCAGCTGCCACATTATTCCCAACCTTAAAATACAGAAGCTTATAAAAATGACAGGAGTTTAATCTTAAATAAATCTGTGTAATGTTTGTGAGACTCCTGTGTTTGCCTCCTTGTTCTGGCCTCCTATAATTTCAGGGTCAATAAAGAATAACTCAATATTGGTATCAACATGCAGATTGTATAGCAGCACTGTAGCACTCCTACCAGCCTCTGGTCCACTCTTATAAATTGTTGTAATGGTACACTGGCACAGAGGGAGGACACCAGGCTCCCTAAAGGACAGGTAAAGGAAAATGTTGGTGTCTTCACTGCAGCAACTAGGACCAGTGATCCTTTTGAATTGTTTGCTTGTGACAACTAAGTAAAGCAGGTAAAGCAGCAATTTGTTTTGCCTGTAGTTTTAGCAACCATCTAGCCACACCTTCTTTCTAACAAATTAAAAAAATAGCATTGTCATGTAATAAAATTCTGTGTCATTAACTGTAACTGGTGATTTTTCAAATTTTCATTTCTGCTATGCAATTTAATCACATGTAAAGTGAGACAAGCATCTCAAGTTTCTTGTTTCTTTCAGAATTAATGAGTTCATGCATCCTCCCACATTGAGCAGGGGCACCATGATGTATCTTAAGCTGCTAACTAGGGAACTTCCCTTATCCTCTAGTGGTGCAACATCTAATGCATACACATATGTCTAACATACTCAGTTTAGTACACTGGAATTTCCAAATGAGGTATAATCATTACCAAGAGCATTAGAGTACTGGCAGAAAACAGGGTATTCCAGAGATTGAGGTACTAGGTTTGAAGACATGGCATTCAAGTTCCCTGCCCTGCCAGCCTCATCTAAAAAACACAACTATCAAGAATTGTTTCTGACATCAAAGTACTAAATTAAGCCTGTTCTTGCCCACACCCCATAGGAATGGGGCAGGTGAGAGCAGTCTGTGTGAAATACCTGGGGAAAAAAAATGAAGATATTGAGTCGATATTGACAGCTGTCTCCCAAAGGCAACTCAGAAGTCGAAGGGTGTCTGTGTTCACACAGGACACCACAATCATGGCACAGCAATGAAGACTTGCCCAATGTCTGTGCTCACACAGGACACCACAATCATGGCACAGCAATGCAGACTTGCCCAACTGACTTCTGGCAAGTCTAAATCCCAGGCACAGAGATTGCCCAAAGGGATGCTTTAGACCCTGCATGACCAAACCACATCTACACTGTTGTACTGTCTGTCTGTTGGACACAGTCAATACTACACAAGGCTTTGCTGGCTTACACGAGCAGCTTCTAAAATGTCACTTTCCAGAAGCCCAGCTCACACTGTAGCCCATTCTGTTGCTCTCCCTGAATTACACTCTACTGGCCATGCTGGAGATAAGGTACTGAGTTAATGTATTTTTCAGCTGAGGCAGAATGGCTGTCCCTGCACACCTAGGGAGAAAAAAAATTAATGATATGAACTAGAGAGAAGGAGACTTAAGTCCATTTTAGAAATGGCGAACACACAATTTCCAAAGGTCGCAGCTTACTTACACTTGAGATCCGTTATGCTATATGGGAAAAGCACAAACTGTGATCTGGTTATTGCCAGACAAAGGTTTTTCTATTGAAAATGGATCCTTGAGAGCACTGCTGGCAACCTGTACTTACGTGCAGCCATGACATGTTCCGATGATAGTTCTCCTCCATGCCTGTGTTGCTCAGTACCTCAGGTTCAATGCTGGGTTCACTCGCACTCCAAGGGCTCCCTTCTTCAAAAGAAAAATACCCAAAAGGTTGTTGTTTTTATTGCTCCCTATGTGTTTTAAGACTAGGGACAGCACTGTAAGCCAGGCCAGCCTTGTGGGAACACATGAGAGTACACAGAATATGTCACACTGGAAAGACTGCATCTAGACATCCTCCCCAGTCCTGTGCTGGCTTGACACTTACAAGAACTAATTGGACTTGACCCATAGGCCATCTTGTCAGCAGCAAACATTTGTCCCTCCATTTTTATTTTTTTTTTTGCTTTAATGGAAGGAAAATGGATAATCCAAAACCATCATAAACAAATTCTTTGCACCATTCAGATGCTGCAAGTGGTTGGTTTGGTGATCTGCATTGACTGGGCTCTGTGGTTAAAAATGTCAACAAAAATCCAACCAGAAGTGGCATCCAACTGGAAATGCCAACAGGAAAAGTCCCTGCTAATTGTCCATAGAAACTGCTAATGTCATGGGGATGAAAGGGGAAAAAAATCCTGATTCTAGCACACTAGAACAATGTAGAACTCAGCCAAGGGAGAGATTTCCCTGAGAATTTCACTGACCCCTTTGTTTCCCCTAACCACTTCATACCTTATGGGCCTCCTATAAAACTAATACTAGTGATATTAAGAGCTGGTTGGAGATGACTTTTGGTTTACCCTTTTTCTCTTCTTTGAGTGAACTGTGACTCATCAATATTTATAGAATTGACAATCCCACTTCTCCATGTTCTCCTACTGAAACATCTTTTGGGCAACATAAAAATGACCATTAAACTTGGGAGGGTATTCCAGCTCCAAATGTATCCACAGGTTTTGGTTAACACTAATAGGGACGGGAAACCCTTCAATTTAACTGTGCTGGAGATTTCACAGAGTAGGATGCACATCTTGTTTCCGTAAGATAAATGTACGGACATGCATCTTTTAAATACTCAGGAAAGCAGCTGTAGACCACAAAAATAAATGTATGTGCCAGTATGTAGAAATATAGTATGCAGCATGTGAATGTTATGTTCTGCATATAGGAATACATGTTCTACATGTCACTCGACATGCATATGACATCATATCCAATGGAGAATATGAAGTACATGCCTAAATATATATGTGTTTATTTATATATATATATTTATATATATATTTATATATTTATATATATATATATACATATAGCCAATCTGTTGCTATGCACAATAAAATATCATATAAAATATCATATATACATATCACTTCATGTATTCATGATATCCTGTGATTTAGGGGTGTGTGTAGATACACAGGTGCATGTGCTCCCTACAGACAGCAAGCGTTCAGCTGGCAGGCCAGCATTCTAAGAGCTCATGCTCCAACACGGTGCTGAACTGACAATCATGGAGCTGACACTGCACCCAGGACTTGTGCCGTGCTCCTCCCAGGCCCTAGTCCAGGCAGCCCCTGAAGAGAGCTCTAGATTTTTCCTAGCCTGCAGAGGTGGGGATCTCTCGTCATTTCTAGCTCTGCTGCAATCGCATCAAGAGTTTAAGGTCCTTCCTACTGTCCCCTCCCTTTCCACCCACTCATCTAAGTTACCTATATCAGTGACAGTGTCCCTGCTGTGGGACAGCTGCAGCTCCTCATTCTCAGACTCTGAGTCCTGCCGTGATAACTTGGTGCTCTTTAGGCTGCCGGCCCGGCGAATGCTGGAAAGGGAACCCCCCTTCTTCACCCGGAAACTGCGGGTTCCTTTAATCTGGAGCAAGCGGGAGCCTCCTATCCTGATCTTCCTGCTGGGAACTGTATTAAAAGAATAAAAGAGGACTTTTTTCCCCTTAATTTTTCCCCATTTAAAAGAGAAAGAGATCTTGGCCCTCCCCGCCCTCCCAACCCTTTGCTGCCAGCCTGTATTGCAGTATCTTGTGCCGAGGAATATGGGGTCAGAGGCTCCCTCCAAAGCCAACGCCAATGCAGCTCGATCAATCAGGGAGTAAAGATGCCTCACAAAAATGTGTTCAACACCTCATATTCTGGAGATCTGGTACATCACCTCAGATGTACAGGCCTTGTCTGTATTTGGAATTAGCCCTTTTTCAACCACCAGCAAGCAGACTAATCTGCGCTAACAGAAACCCAAAGCATGGACAAGAAAATCCTACAATTCACACCAATTTGAATCAATTCCTGCCAGGAAGCAGGATATGCCCAATGGATGTAAATTGCAGTTTTCTTTGCCAGTCCTTAGAGTTTGCATTAGTGCAGCATCACCTCTTGCTATGGATAGCTGGCTGAATCCCAAGCATGAACAAGGCACCTCGAACAAACCTATTTTCCCATGGGCTTGGGTTCTGTAAACCTCACTGAGCTCTGTGGTAGGATCAATGATTTATTTATACAGCATGTGTGACTGCAAGAGGGAAGTCTGCTCCATGAGGCTAGCACGCAAGACTTCTTTGAAGGAAGGTTTGTATAAATCCGTGTCTCTGCATGTTACTCTTCATCATTAGAATGCTTTAGAGGAAACAGAAGCACGTAGATCTTCTCCTTCAGACAAATCAGCAGCTTTCAGGCATTGACAACATCCATTGACACTCTGCATTTTTGATGAGCACAGACATGGAATGGTTCAATGTTTAAAGCACCAACTGTTTGCACTTTCATTCTCCTCTTAGTTCAAAGGCAGTACATGGCAGTATGTCAGTCCAAATGTTGCAACACTCAGTCATTTTACTGCAGATCTAACCAGGCAAGGCCACGTGTGATCAATTACCTTTGGTGTGTGGTTAGGAATGAACAGCACAGAGCTTTTTGAATACTATGGGTAAGCAAAATATTTAAATAGAATTGTATTTTGGCTTCAGGATAAAGCAAATACACCTTTACTCCTGAGATTGCCCCCAGCTCCTCCAGAATGGAATTCCCATTTCCAGTGACTAGTATCCTGGTCAAAGACAGCTGGATATGTTTCAGGAGCTACCCCTCAGTCCTCACAAATCAATTGGCAAACTACTGCTGAGTGACCAAAGAATCTCCTTCCAAGTGACCATGCTAAGTTCCTTAGCAATCGCTACTGCTTGAATAATGTTCACATCAGCTCCACAAACCCCAAACTGCTTAAGCACATGTAACTACATTTCATGAAGTCTGCAGAGTCCCATTTTTGCACCCAAAGAGTGGTCATCTGAGAGCCTGCATCTACCTAGCTGTAGTGTCTGTATTTCAGACCTACCTGGAGCAGATTCTATACAGTAAACCCGTGGCTTTTGGTTAGCTGCTAAGCCATGCCTGGGGGGAGCAATGAGAGCAAAGTTTTTAACACTCCAGAAAAATGAAGGGAAACATATTAGTACTCATCAAAGAGTTTGAGATAAATAAACCTCTCACTGCAGGCAAGAAAAATTTAGTTACATTCACACAACAACATTTTCTTATCTAGAAAAGTGTAGATTATGAAAGATGCCTCTACATCTGCAGGGTTTGGCCCAGGTGGATTCCCAGAAGAATATGCTGTGGCCAAAGAAAAGAACATAATTATTGTAATTTTAAAATATAACATTACCTTGCATTTATTAAGCTTTTAATATACTGGAATTACATTTTTGCTAAGGTATATTAGGATTCAACCTTCCTACTGCAGTCACTTTCCCTGTATCTAAAATGCAGTAAAGAGGCAGATTTAGTAAAGGATAACTATGTGACAGCTTAGGGAAAAGACAAAATGTAAAGAAAACTCAAAACCACAGGGAAATGTAGTTTAATGGAGAAAAGGGTGCAGAAAGTCAATACTATCTTTGCAAAAATACATTACACCTATAGCACAGTAACATGCAAAGGAAAAGCTAAGCCAGCATCGTCTCTAAGAAAAAGAGGATAGTTAGAGACTTTCCACCAGCATTTTCCAGCAGGACTGCCTGCTTGAAGGTATTCTCCCACTCAGGTAATGTCCCAGAGGGCAAGACTGTTCCTTGAAAAGCTTAAAAATGGTTTCAAGCAATTGTTACAACTATCCTCAAAAAAAATGCCAACCCCAATCCAAACTTTCTCATCTAAATAGGCAGAGACCTTGTACCCCACACATCTTAAGACTATCAGACAGATCAAAAGGCTGTGTGTTTTTCTGGGCTGCCAATATGTCAAGAGTAGACAAAATGAGGCTGAACATCAATTTATCCAGCTCACCTTTCGTAGGTGGGTCTGCACAGCAATAACTGGCCCACTAGACACATAGTTTTGGGGAAAGTGTTACACCACACAAGAATTGGAAGCATTTCTAGTATTTTCTCCAGTAATTATGGCAAGGTCACAGCTGAAAACAACACAAACTTTATCCAAAGCCTGTAGAAGTCAATAAAAGCTCCTCCAAACCATTAATAGATTTTACAGTTCTGACAGGAAAACCAGTCACAGACCCCACTGTAGTGAAACAATTATTAAACATCTATCCTTTTCAAGCAATCATCAAAATTATCATTCAAATCCCTGCACCTGTAAATTACTACTACAAGACAGAATGTAAATAGTTCTAGGAGACTTGTTAGAAGGTGATCTAGAGGTATCTGGCAGTTTAATCTCTAATTGCAAATACTCACAATGACTATATTGTATTGCAACACTTGTACCATCAGATAGAATGTGAGTCTTGCATGAGATGGCTCAAAAAATGGAAACGATCTGCTATTCTCAGCAAACACAGTGAGCTTGAAGTCTGCTTGTACAGTATAGAGTATGTTGGTAACATCAATCTGCTAGCCATCAAAAGCCACACAGTGTATTTTTCATGTGGTAGCAAAGAATTCAAGAGACCAATCACACTAATTTGTTGTGATGCCATGACTTCCAAACCCGTACAGGTTTTCCACAGAGAAAGACCAATCTTCCCTTCTATCTGTGATTTCCCCAAAGTTAAAAACTGATCAGAAAAAAAAACAAACACCACTTTTGATCTTTATTTTTACAATGAATCAAATAGTGATGCTTCTTCTCTCAGCATCCTACTAAGAGACAGTTTCAAACAAGGCTTCCTCCTTTTTAGCAATTGTGCAAAGCTTTTGATCAATTTCAGTCATAGCACTGTTTTATAAAATTTAACATCTTTGCTTCTCACATTCATTATACTGAACCCTGAAGGCCAAAAGCGTCTCGGAAATGATTTAAAGCCACGTGACTCCATGGCTGCCTGCTTTTTAACACAGTCTATGCAAATGAAAACACAAAATCAAGCGCCACTTCACAAGCCCTGAGAATACAAAAGCCTTATTGTTCTGACAAACCTTTTTTCTCCTCGAAGCCAGCCTCAGATTTGAGGGTGTGGCTGCTGCTGTGTAGGGAATCCTTTGAATCTTCATTTTCATCCAGAACCCCAGCAAAGCTGATCTTTCTCTCATACCTGTGTCGGTCCATCTCAGGATCCAGACGCAGCCTGCAGCTCTCCAGATCCTGTAGCAGAATGGAGACCACACAGATGTGCCAGCAGTATGAGCTCCCACTGCAACTAGAGAAGCTTCACAGAATTCATAGAATGACCAGGTTGGAAGAGTCCTTCAAGATCAGGAGTCCAACCTATGCCCCAACACCTCAACTAAGCCATGGCACCCAGTGCCACATCCAGTCTTTGTTTAAACACATCCAAGGATGGTGACTCCACCACCTCCCTGGGCAGACCACTCCAGTACTTTATCATTCTTTCTGTAAAAAATTTTTTTCTAATATCCAACCTCTAGTTCCCTTGATGTAGCTTGAGACTGTGTCCTCTGGTTCTGTCAGTGCTGCCTGGAGAAATAGACCAACACCACCTGGCCACAACCACCTTTCAGGGAGTAGAGAGTGATAGGGTCACCTCTGAGTCTCCTTTTCTCCAGGCTAAACACTCCCAATTCTTCAGGAAGAACTGCTTCAGATGGGGTACATTAATCACACCTAAGCCAACTGCTCTTTAACCTTGCAGCAGGCTGAGCCACCTGCCAGGATGGAAGGGCTACCAATCACAGAATTATTGGGATTGGAAGGGACCTCTGGAGATCGTCCAGTCCAACCCCCCTGCCAAGTCAGGGTCACTCAGAGCAGGTGACACAAGAATACATCCAGGTGGCTTTGGAATGTCTCCAGCTGTGAGCAATATGAGCTTGTATCTGCTCCATGATCAGTAAAAGGCTTTGGGTTAAACTTCAGTCAGGACCGTGGCCCTGACTCAGCCCACAGCCTTGGCAAGTCTGCCTGCTCTCTTGGTAGTCAAACTAGCTCACCAAAGCTAGTTCAGTTGCAAATGTTTCACTTCTTCAGGGCTTCCAAGGCTGTGCTCCTATCTATGGAACAGACTATCTATGCCTACAAATACCAATGGAAGTGAGATTTGCTCTACTGAAATTCCAGCTATATGGCTCATAACATTATGTACCTGATCTTGGAAAGGAAGCATCACTCCAAAACCACAGATTTAATATTTTAATCTGGATTATTGTTGCTTCTTTTTTTTTCCTCTGTACAAAGTTAGAAGCAACAGTCTATGGCCATTTTTTCTTACAGACTCTTGCATAATGTGCCCCTGAGGTTTCTTTCACTTACAGCTCACAGAATAATTCCTCCTCCTTGTCTTCTATACACAAGTCTAGAAAGCAATTAACCAGTTGCATTTCTAGCTCACATAAAAGCACTAATTTCTGTTGACCTCCATTATCCAATGTATTCTTAGTTCCAAGCCTAACTACTTAATTATATGAATTCTAAACCATGGTATTATCCTGCTTGTGGATGCAGTTATTTATTATGCTGTAATATCACCAGTGTGTTTAAGGAGGACTTTGCTGAATTTGTTGCTTTTTAAAATTGTCCTTCTTGCATACCTTGGGGCTGAGCCACTTCATCAGAGGTCATCTACAGCCTTTGGATTCGTTTTCAGAACCTAATTACAACACTATCCAGATAAATTGGCCTGTCAAGCATAATTGCCATGACTAAAATCTGATCAGTCATTAACAGAAATCAGGACTAAAATAGTAGGGTTAAATACTTCATGGAAATTTAACTTCTCTTTTTTTTTTTTTTTTTTTTTTTTTTATAATTTTTATCCTGATTTCTCAAAGAAATTTGGCTTAAAAGCTGAGACCATGTCAGCCATTCAATTCTCATCCCATTCCACGCTAACCACCCCTGAAGCTGAGGGTCACAGTCAACTCAGCTTGTCAACAGATGACTGTGTGCATTTGTTTTTGAAACAACAGGCTAAAGGCAATGTTAAACCACAGTATTAGACATAAGAAAATCCACACAAGAATGAATCACTAAAAATCAGTCTTCATGTGTTCTGCTATTCACAGCATTAGTTCTGCTATTCACAGCATTAGTTGTCACCTAACTGGTTGTTTAGCTTACTGTTTATGCCAAGATTTGCCTGTTCATTTGAGTCTCATGGAGATTTTTTTTCTTTCTTTGCTTCTTTGTCCCCAAGCTCTTTCCTTTCTTCCCATTCTCCCTGCAGTTCTCTGGGTCTGACCCAAACCAATCTGCAGCTTTAAAGTTCTGGCAAATTCTCTGCAAACCATTCTGCTCCTTTCCCCAACTGCCTTGTTCCAATCTCTGGCCACTGCTCAAAAGAGAGTGAGCATTTCAGCTTGTCACTTTCTAAAGTCTACCTCCCACACTTGCCAAGTCCCCCACTCCTTACTTCCTCAGAAACTTTGGAAACTTCTTTTAAATTCCAGCAGCACATGTTGTGCTTCCATGGTCTTACCTCTTAACCAACCCATCTCATGTACCCTGATCATCTACGCAATGGTTCCTTTCTCCCTGCAGAGATCCACTGGAGTTTTTACCCCACTCTACCTCTCCTCAGAGCCTGGAATCTGTGATTCTGTGGACAAAGCCCTCTCCAGTGTGTGTGGCCCACTTACCACAAGAGGCTCGGTCCGTGGTCTGGGCATGTAGGGAAAGGTCTCTCGAAGGAATGTGGTTATCTCCAGGAGAAGCTGGCAGGCTGCCATTTTTAGTGCAAAAGGACAACAACACTTGGTAGGATTCACAGTGCCTAGGAAAGAATATTTCTGTCATGAACAAGGAGTTAATACAAGATCTGGAACCAAGAGGTGATGGACATTGTCACATATGGTGCACGATGCAAGCTGCACTGAAAAGCAGAAAGCCCCACACTTCTGTGCTACTTTTCCTACACTAAAAGATACAGAATCAATCAAATAACAAACCATGTATTTACCAGCACATGAAGTAATACTAACATTTATATTACATTGATATAATCAATATTTATATTACATTATATTTTATAATAATATTATATTGTATTAGATTTTATAATATATTAATTATATATTATATTGTATTACCTATTATATTAGACTGCATTATATTGAAGTAACACAATAGTTAACTACAGTATATATTATAGTATATTATATTGAAGTACCTACTAAACTAACAATAAGATTATGACATTTTGTATACATATCATTTAAGGCTAATAAAGTTTAAGAAGTAGATACCCTTCTTTTCCTTTTCAGTTTTGCATTCAGTCAAATCTTTTGCAGTTGTGGAAAAGAACCACTTTCAAATATCTCAATTATCTCAAAATAATGTAGTTATGACTAGCTGTTAAAGAGATACTTTTCCTATTATTATTAATTCCTACCCTGATAACTGGAAAAGATAGCCTCCTTTGAAGTCAGGCTTCTGTAATTGTGCAAGCAATCCAGGTGCTATATCACTGCCCAAAGTGGGCCTTTATGCAGTGCTAAGAACAAATCCAGAACCACAGGAAGAGAAAGCAGAAGATAAACACTACATCCAACAGGGAACAACAGTACAGGCAGTCAAACGCCAGAAAATTACAGCACATATCTATACACAAATGGTGTCTAAAGAGCACACAATGCTTGTTACCACCTTCACCTACAGCTACAACAAGATGTGTTTTGAGAATTTATTTTGGCTCACAGCATTTGCTGTAACTTGCATGTCCATACAGACATCCAGAATCAGTGATCTGTCACAGCTCTTCCACCCTCATGTACACACAGGCACAAATGTATGTGGTTTCATCATCTTGTTGTTATACAGATTTTTAATGATGCTTTTTTTTTTTTATTATTTCTGCCTGAAATCAAGCACTATACTGAAATCAAGATTTAAAAGCCTTTAGCAGAGCTGTGCCAATTCACATCAGGCGAGCTGACCCTTCAAGGTCCAGAAACAGAAAAGTGGCCAATCTTTAACAAACATTTTGGCAGCAGTAACTGTGAAGAATGGAGTCTGAGCCACTTTTGACACTCAGGTGACAGCAAGGCTCAAGAAATAAATTATGACCTTGCTTACAACTGCAGTTTCTGTGTACAGGAATTGCAAGTCACTTCCTGTTTTCCCTTCCCTTTTTCATCCAAGTCTTTCAGTACTGTTACACATCTGTCACGTTTTACACCCAGGCACAAAAAGAACAGGGGAGGAAGCTGGGGTGAAAGTGAGGGACTGGGAAATACAGCTGGGTGGCAAGAAAATGAAAAGAGAAAAAATATTAAGTGCTCCTAAAGCAGAGGTTCTTACAAGCGGGGGTTCTTGTAGTAAAGGGAGTCTCCTTACTGTCATCTAAAAAGTCTTCTTCCTCATCCTCCTTTCTCAGGCGCCTCTTGGTCTCCTCATCATAAATGAGGCCAAGCAGGTTGGCAGGACTCTCACTCTCAGCGTGGCATAGCTCATTGAGGCGGACACCAATTGCCTGCAGATGGAGAAAGAGAAGCACAGCAGGTGAGAATTTCAGCCCAACCAGAACACCCTGGCTTTATTTTTACTGTCTAAAGGGGAGAAAGGGATGACAGAAGACTAATTGCTATCAAAACAATAACTTATTTCCCCCTTTTTTCAACAAAAATTTGAAATGTGTCAAATTTGAGGATGAAAACTTTCAGTAAATTTAGTTAAACAATAAACCCCTCCAAACAGGCAGAAGGAGATTAGGTCATTGTGAAGTATTAATTTCTTCCACTTTTCTTTGTTCCTTTGATATATTTAGTTCAAATTTTTGCTAAGTCTTTCTGCTGAGAATGTAGGTCTTCTGCTCAACAGCCCTCATGGTGTCGTCAGCAAACTCCAGGTAAAGGTGTGTTAGCAAGGAGATTGCTTTCCTGCTAGGATGCTTGAGAGCTCTTAAGAACTGTCTTGATTTTCTTTGCCACACACACATGAGCACAGATAAGTATGTGAAATTTTATCCTGTGAGATCATCACTTTGTGAGGGAAGATATGTTTTAAATTACAGACTTTTCAGCAGCGCTATTCATTTGGCCTTTTTGAGTATAGGATAGTTTTAGGCAAAGATACTAAGGAGGTTTTCTAAATATTTTACAAGTCAGAACTGATGGTCATGCCAGCACTACACAATTTTCCTGCCATGGCTGAAGTGACACAGAAATACATAAATGGTCATTTATTATAACTGTTCTTGCTATTAAACTCTTCCTCTGAAACCCAGCAACAGGGGAAAGGGTAGACACTGCTATATAGAGAGAATAAGGTGATATTGTTGTGGTTTGCATGCTGACACAAAACTGTCAATCTCAGCTATCTCTGAGCCTGTACATTCCTAAAGGAACTGCACACATCTCAATTTTTTGCCTTTCATATTTCAGGCATTTAAAGGGAGAAATGTTCTGCATGCTTGTCCATAAAACAGTAATTTATCACATATTTATGCTGTGTATCCCACCCTAATGTTAAGGGTTAATGTTAACACCCTAATGTTAAAGCAGTAAGATGTAATCCCACAGCTTTCCATTTAATGAGCACTGAATTCCTGACATGTGTTTTCTCTATTTTTGGTTTTCTAGCAAACAGAGAAGCAAAACCAAAGGTCCTCTCAACAGAAGCAGTCAAAGGAAGTGACAGACTAACCTGACCAGAATTAGATTTAACATTGCATTATTTCAAAAGACAGCAGAACATATCAAGTCTTTTGATTCAAAAGGCTCATCCCTGCTATGGGCAGTCCAAGTCTCACCTCCTGTGGAAAGGGTTCACCACTGTGATTCTCTGATGGTATTAGGGAGGCTGTGGGTAAATAAATTCTTCTGGCCTTCAGTGAGAAGAATTAGAGATAAGAGTAAACAGCAAGAAAACTTGCAGGAAAAGGAAAAAAATCCACACTCTAAAACTACTCTCCAAATCTTATCCTGCCTTGTGGACAGTAAATGTAAGGATTTTCCCTTCTGAAATGCTCCTAAACAGCAGCAAACACAGACTAATCTTAGAATGGAGAATATGTCCAAATAAGTCTTATGATGCTATTAAAGTTAAGGGGAAGACAATTATGCTAAATTGCCTATGATCAGATTTCCCTGTCTCCTTTCTTATGACCTTGAATCACACGGTAATACTTTTGACATTATGAAAAAAAAAACCTTCCTGGACTTTTTCCAGGTGAGGTATATCAGTTACTAAAAATGATAGCTGAGGGGGAAATCTAACTGGCTTCTAATAGTTACTGTCTTTCTTGTTTTCTTTTTTTTTTTTTAGAGTCTGAGAAAAGGGAATGTCTAGAAGCATAGCATCTACAAACAGAGATGGATAATTCTAGCTCTCTGAAAGCATACAAAAATTCAATGACTATGTAATCCTATGCGCTCCACTTAAAAGGAAAAGGAGTCAGGCTAAGGCAGTGACTCCATGGACTAGAGAAGCCAACACCTTCACCCTATTTACTTTTTCATGGGACTTTGGCATTTGTGCTGTTATGAAGATAATCTCCTGTGTTTGAGACTTTTCCAGAGAGTAGGATGACCAGGCAGCATTTTCTGAGTTAGCTTTAGGAATGGAAGGAGGAGATCTGCAAAGATACTGAGCTCAGGTTCTAAGACCCAAGTTGGATTCTCCCCCTGGACCGTTCTGTGGTGGGAATGTATTGATATGGTCAGCTTTATTTCGAGGCTCCTTACAATGTGCTCCACTGACAAACACATGTTGGTTTAACCTACAAGAATTCAAGTCAGCAAGGCAGAACATGATTTTTAAATTTCCATAAGCATTGGATTTTATGTCTTCTTTTTCTGGGGGGGATGGGAATCAAGGTGCTCACTGTAAAAACCACCGGTTTTTAGAAGATGTGAGAAGCACAAAGCTCACTTCCAGAAAGACATCTGAAACCAGTCAAAGGAACTTCTCCCACTATTTTGAATTGTGAGAAATGAACTGTATACATGTCAGATGTTCAGCAATTATATCCTAGGGGCTTTACAAGGAAATTGCATGTGCCATTCACAGGGGCAGATAAGAAAATTGCCTCCTTCCTGCATGGTAAGAGATCTCAATCAAATAAAACTTGAAAGATTCAAGTGTCAAAACAAAAAGAGACATTTCTTTACATGATTCATAGTAGCTCTGTAGAACTCCTTGCCAAAAAATTATAAGTGCTAACAGTCTGTATGGGTGCAAAGAGAAACCCATTACTAAATATACAGCTCCACACCTAGTTCAAGGAGCCCTAGGCTAAATATATCTCGAAGTAAGAAAAATATAAAGTAGTATCACAGCCCACATTTTCCCTCTTCCTTAGCCATTCACATATGAAAAGTGCTGGAAAAAGGAGAATGGACTAAACAGATCCTTGGGGAGAACATGTCTTAGCAAAGTCACTTCCCTTAAGAGAAGGGGGGATCCTGGCAGGCTGTGAAGTGCAGGTTGGAATGAAGGCTTCTGAATCCCCATCCTACAGGGACTGAAATCCTCTATAGGATACAATTACCTTTATATTTTGCTGTATTTTTTAATGTAAGCAGAAGAGAAACCAACACTTACATCTCCCCACTGGTAGAAGAGCTTAGCTGCATTCCACTGCAGCTTCTGGTTCCTTTTGTTGCCCACAATAGGAGAACGGCCACGGGACAGGCCTTTCTTAGTAATGTTCACATGGTGGCCCTTCATCCACTCAGGCCAGTTGCCACGATTGCAGCGGTGGACAAAGCGCGCGCACTCAAGGAACAGGGCTGCTCGTGCCACCACAGGAGCTTCCTGAAATGTTTGCAAAAAAAATCACCTTAAAAACAAAAAACACCTTGGAGAAGCTCCCCAAATATTAGAATATTCTGTGCTTTAAAAATTGCTTTGCAAGCTTGTCAAGGAGTCACACGGTACGAGCAATGTCTCCATAAAAAGCTGGCAGCAGAGTCTCTCTGCATAAGTCTCACCTCTTGAGCTACTAAAAGCAAGCTCATAAACACTGAGCAGTCTTGCTCAGTCCAAACACTGGAGGGGCAGAAAGAAACATAATATAAACTTTGAAATACAAATATTTATTACACCCCTCTGTAATGCTCTCCTTCAGAACCCACCTAACTGCAAAAGCAGAAGCGTGCATCTCGCACTGTTACTGCACAAACAATTCAGGTTTTAGCTTCACCTTTGCTACTGAGGTTGCAAATATTGCAGCAGCAAATGACACCGTGGCCACACAAATCCTAGCATTTGTCACTTTAGGTTCTGCTTCTGAATCTTAGGGATGAAAGCATAAATGGAGGCTTGTTAAAACTAGGAAAAGCACTATTTTTCAGTTATAATTAATATCTGTGGAGACAGAAATACATTACTCTGGTGTAAGTCAACAAAATGTCACTGGCCAAATTTCAATTGCCTTAGCAAGTGTCAGGCACTTCAATACTGAAATAACAACACGTAGCTGAGTTTTGAAAGGACTGACTCATTTCCAGAGGAAAATCATCCTGTCCCTGCCTTAGAAAAAAATCACTTTAGTGGGAGAAATTATATTGAATGTATCTTAGCTTGTATTAAATCATCCAGCAGGACAAGTGTTAGACCAATAAAGAATGCTTCTGAAACTTCCTGAAATGTTCAAAAAACAGACACAGTAATTTTGTTTCGTAAAGGGTAGCTTAGACTCAGGAGTAGCTTTTTATCCCAGCAGTCTAAACTGCCAAAATAACATCCTTACAGACATGGAAAGAGGACTAAAAAGCTAATGGTTCTACTAATTTCCATTTAATTTTCCCCTTTCTTCCTGCAACTTCCACAACCAAAACTCCTGGAATCAACAATTTATAAAACTAAGAATACAGCAATGCCTACAGTTTACCAGCTGGCTTTACAAAGTTCACTAACAGCAATTTCACAGAGTACAAACACATTACACACTTTTAGATGCTGACAGCTCTAATGAAATAATTCAAGCAGATCAGCAGCTACTTATAAAGAAGGGCTTGTCAAATGTGGTCTATAAATACTAGACAGCCCCCGAAAACCTGTAAGATGATGTGTTGAAGATTAATAAATAAAACGTCCAAGAGTGTTTTAATCAAAAATTGAAACCAAAAAATTTTGGATCAATGCTCCTAAAGCTTGATTTAAGAAATTACTAACACAACATCCATTTGCAGCTTTTGCTCACATTTTACAAACATTGGGGAAAAAAAAAAAACAAAACAAAAGCTGTTTTCTTGAATAGGAGGATTTAAGCTGACATGATGTTCTGATGAAGAAAGCAGAAATCTGAATTAATCTGAATGCAGACAGTCACTACCCAGAAACAAAACAAGTATCTAGCACTGGAAAAACATTACAAACTGCTACTGGTTGATCACATGCAACACAGAATAGTTGAGGATTTTATTCTTTTATTCTCACAAAGTAAAACCTTAACCATGGAGACCTATGTGAAGAGATAAAGCCCCAGCCTTAGTCTACTACTGGTTTAGTTCACTAGCAATGAAGTCAAAGTTTCTTAGCATACTGGAATCCTGTAAAGAAACATGTTGTAAACATGATGAAAGCACACAACTACAACAGTTAAAGGAGGATGTAGGATGGGGGGCAAAGGGGAGGAGCAGGATTAATTAAAAATCACTATATTATTTTAAAAACTACTGCAAAGACCTCCGGTATGAAGGACTTTCTGAACATGATAGGGCACAGGCTCCCTGTGATTGCTTACCTGAGGCTCTGAGAAACCTGAAGCAGCAGCAGCAAGAGAAAGATGAAGATGTGACAGAATGAACAGAGATGGATTCACACAACAGAGAAACACATCACAAATGGAGAGAAATTAATCAGGCAGGTGATTTGCAGCTGAAAAGAACACAAGTTACCGTGGTCACTGTCAAAACCTGACACAGCAGCAATACTCTTACAAATCTGTCCATGCCTATGGAACTGTTCACAAGTCCAGTTTTAACATTAGACCTACTATATTGTTTTGCACCTTGAAAATTGCTCTTGTACTGTATAAATTTACATTAATTAACCAGTTTATTAACAATTCAAATCATCTCAGTGAATTTTTTCAAGAGATACCCTGGTTTGTTCTAAAGAGCAAATGACCTGGGTGAAAGGAACCAAATACATAATGGATTTGGAATTTCAAAGCACTGCATTACTGTTCATGTAAACCTGATTCTGCGGTTTTATTACTAGAGTACTTATGTCCAGTTTTATTTCCAAGAACAGTGACTTTTATGACACTAATCAACCAGTGGTAATTTTCCTTGAGTCCCTTCTTTAAGTTCACATGGCACTTTGAGCAAAAATTGATTTTTGTCTCTGTTCTCTTCAAAACAGAAAAGAAAGGCACATACTTTTAACTGATGCCAAGGTAAATTTGAATAAAAGGTGCTGACTGGGTGGCTCTGCTTTGTCTAAATTAAAGTGAGTCTGACATAAAATTTGTCTTAGCAGGTACATGAAGACAGGTTGCAAGTAATTTATTAATCAGTGTCTTGGAGAATTGCCTGTTTCAATTAGTTCATACCTCTCTGATTATATCTACAAAATGGTCAAGTACAATCCATGACATAGTTCCTTGGTTTTGCTCCCAGTCTTTTACTCTGGGACCTGTTTGTAGCAATCTCTGACTTCCTTCCCAAGCATAAGCACTTCTACAGAGAAATATTTCTGCCATGGAAACAGGGACATGAGAACACAGTCTGCCTAAGACACAGGGGGACATGGAGTCAGGACATTGACAAGTATTCTTGCAGTATAGACTTTGCTTCTACTGTCCCAGTACTTTGTAGGTCATCTCAAATACAATCCTTCCAGAAAACAGTACAACTATCATACTTCAACAAGGATAAAAGATTTACATGTTACAACAAATAAGCTCATACATCTTATTGGAAAAATGTAATGCTGGCAGGTGTTCACACACTGTTATATTGGTCAAAGAAAAGCTGGCCATTTACAGCAGTCTAATTAGGATACTTCAGGTAACATAGTAACACAATCCTAGAGAGCAGTTTATTGGAACCCTCAACAGGAACATAAGCATAGACTGAAAAATCCAAAAGTAAATAAATTTGACTATTGCAAAGTCTGGATTTAAGCTGGGGACATAAAGATGAAGCTCTCTGCAATGTATCGATTATCACTGAATGTTTGCACAGCCATATATTGATTGTAGTTTACAAAATTTAGTCAATTATCGATGCTGCTTCTAGGAAAATATGTTAACTGCATAGCTACTAAACCTAAGGCAACACTCATTTTAATACACAAACAAATTATAAGCTCCATAAGGATGCATCATTTGTTTCACTGTTCTAATTTCTTTAAACAAGCATCCAGGCTGATCAAAGATTTCAAAGTTGTTATAAGAATAGAATTTTGCAAACCTGCATAAAAAAGCATGTTCAGAAAAATTATGGAAGAAATGGAACTGTTTGCCTTTCATTTTCTAAAGGTTGCCTTAGCAACTAGGCTGGATAAAATGACTTAAGAAGCTTTTCATTTGCATCATACCTGATTCAAACTATTACTTCAAAAGTCTGAAAACAGAAGTTAAAACACCCATTTTAGGTGTACTCTGCTGACATACAGTGTGGGAATTTTCCATTGCCATTAGCCAATACAGTGAGATGACAGGCTGTCATCTTTTAAAATATACACTGCATGTGACTGCCGAACTTCTATATATCTCCCATACTTTGTAGACAAAATTCCAACTCAACAGGCACTTGGAGACTCCCAAGGCTATAATTAGAACAAGGCTTCCTTCATCTTTAGCTGAAGACCTTTTAGAAATTCTAATACCAAAATTGTCTCTCAGTGGAATGGAGAGACAGTTACATTTCAGTTTGTAAAAGTCAGCTCTGAAGTCAGACATCATTAAACACTTCACTCTGACTGGTAGTTTCCAGCTGACTTCATGCATGGGCACAGAGTAAGCTGGTCTGTGCTTAGGCATTTGGGAAATTTTAAAATTAAGTAAGACATTTACAGGCAATAGGGACATAATTGCCAAACCCCATTTTATAATCTGATTTATCAGAACACAGAGTAGTGCATCTTCAGAGGCTCCTGGTGACAAACTTGCTAGGAATGAGCTCTTTCCTGCCCATACACCTCACACCTTACTAATTGCGTTAGTTTAGAATTTGCAAGGGGGTGGCAGACTGGAAGCCTTGAACACCGAAGTTGGGTTGCAAGCCACCTTATTGGAGCTTGCTGAGCTCACTGCAACCCTGACTGCTAAGAGACACCAGGTTGGCTACTCTGTCAGCCACTGCATCCACAGCTTCCATCCAGAGGAGCAACAAACTCTGGCAGGAGGTGTGGGAAACAGTGAATGTAACCTGTGTTTTTTGGAAGATGGATGAGGTGCACTCAAACAGTAGAGCTAGATGGGAACTGACAACAACAGCAACTCCAGACCAGCATTAATGCAGACGTGCTTGAATGTGCAGACCAAGTGGGCAAGGTTAAGATGAAGATACAGAGGAGTGGTGCACAGAGCATAACATCCCTACAGCCATGGAGCAGGCAGTGCAGCAAAGGTCAGGGCACAGCGCTAGCAGGAAGGCAGAGTCCATGGGCCTGAGACCTCCAGCAGTGAGCAAAAAAACTGAATTTGAGCACAAATGGCACAGCAATCACACAGGTGAGAGGTGGGGTGTGGGAAGAAAAGGGATAGAGAGCATGTGGATGCCTTGAGAGCAGTGCTTTTAATCTTTTTTCAACTTGCACACAGCCAAACACTTATGGAAGGAAGTAAAAAGCAGCATGCAGAGAAATTGCTAATATTTGGCTGGTTTTTCATAGCTGTATTTGTCACACTCTTTGCTTGTCACATAAACACCTCACAGAGCCCCACTGGCTCATGAATCACAGGGTGAAGGCCACAGCTTTAGAAATTGGAGGGATTGTTAAAAAACACAACTGCAAGGATAAGAAGGAAGGAGATACAGAATATCAGGAAGAAGGGACTGAATTGAGTAGCTTCTTTGATTTGCACTGGCAAATCATCAATATCCACACTTAAAAGCACACACACTCTGATATAATTATTTTTCCACTGACTGACGCTGGTGACTAATAGTTCAGTGTTGCCTAATGTACTTATAACTCTGTCAGAACTTGAGAGTGGAATTCCTGCACTTCTCCAAGTAGTTATCCAATCTTCAATCCTTATTCTGTAGACTGAGCAGAAACAGAGTGTCTGTGAGAGAAGTACAAAGACAACAATACAAGCTTTGCACTAGCAATCATGTAGTTATGGGGAGCCATGTAATTAAAAAAGGATCCATTTTGTCTGCAAACCTGTCCACTCACAGATGCTAAAGCTCCAGCTAATACCACCAGCAGCAGCTGGCATTGCTGTGATGCTTTACACCGTGTCTGTGGGGCACAAAGAGCATTAGTGAATGACAGTGGACCACCACATATGCACATGCTCTCAGCAGGAAACAACAGACCAATAATGACTTACAAGGTCTAGGGCTGCTGCCAAAATGGAGGCATCAGGGATAGTGCCTGGTTCACAGCAGTTCAGCAGAAACTGAAAGCGCTTCATGCCTTGGCGGATTGCTCCCAGGTTCACAACATTCTTGGATTTTCCCCCTTCTTGTTTGGAGGTCAAGTGATCATCAAAGCTATGGCAACCTAAAGAGGTAGAGAGTACAGAGGGGATGCAGGGAGGGGTAGAGAGAAGGGAACACAGTCTCTCACCAGTAAAAAATGGGGAACAAAAATCTTGATGAGTACAATCTTAGTGTAAATCCCGTTCTCTCCTTGTGTTATCTTGAAGATAACAGGTTCATTTTTACACTATTTGTGTCTTCAATGAAGCAGACATGCAACTAGTCAAATTCTGGCATTGATCATATCAATTATCTGCCCAGAACAGCTCCACCATGCTCAGTGTGGAAGCCCAGGATCTACTCCAACACAGGTGAACGAGGATGTTGTCCTCCTCCCCACCTCTTTAACACAGATCATCTTGCTCACAGTCTTTTTTTCCTTACTTCTCTACTACCTTTAAGTTTAAAATGCAGCATGCATAACCCTTATCCCTCATGGATCAATTTAGTAATATATCATCCACTAGGACAGAAAAATCAGTAGTGAATGTGTAGTCTATGTGGAAATCAAGCAGTTTTTTCAGACATACACTTGCAATTACCACAAGAGTAAAGAGGGAAGTGAGACTGGGCTCAACTCCTAGATACCATCATTCCAGCCTCTCTCCCTTGAAGGCTCTTGTACGCTTTGGGATGGAAAAGAGTTCAGTTCAAAAATGAAGATGGCATCCCACCTTGGGGACAATTTTAAACTCTATGTATAGCATTCACATATAAATCAACTAATCCAAATTAGCACTTCTGGTGCAGAAGATCATTATGCAGTTGGCAATGATAGAATTGAGAGAATGGTAGAAAGACAGAGATTAGAAATAAGGAAAGCTGTTTCAAGGCCAAAGTGTTTGGTCAAAAAAAGGATAGTCAGTTTCTGGGCTTTTTGTCTTTGCCCACAATACTCTCCCTGTTTAGATCTGAAAGTAGAAAAGTTTACAGAACACTAAAGGATAAAGCACTGAAGAAGAGAACACTTGAGTGGAGAATTCAGAATTGGTTTTAAACATAGGTTATTTGAAAGACAAGAGTAAAACCATTAGCTCTACAGGACCTTTTGTCTACTTCAGGAAAGAAGAACTGAAACTCAAAGTTCTTTGGGGTGTGCACTCCCTAGAATTACTTAGAAAGCATTTATGTGCCACAAAATAAGTCACAACAGACAACAATACAGCTCTTCACTTTTCCCTTGAAGACAGAGGTATATCAAATTTCAAGACACTTCTTTACAAATTCCTTGTCTTTTTTTTTTCCTCCAGTGAAACTGTACCTAGTTACCAGCAAAAAAAATGTTCCTATGTTGGGAAAATATTCCATTGAAAGGGATCAAACAAAGTAGAAAGAACAAGTAGAACACTTACACATGTGAGCAGTCACAAACATCCTTCCCAGCCCTCCTGTTTCCTTATAGCTGTTATACCTTATCTGAGCCCTCCTGCTATGACTGCCATAACACTAATTCATTTGAGGTACAAACAAATGTTCCCTATTCAGGGCCCTGTTAAGCCTGTGCTGTATGAGATAGAGAACAGAAACTTGGCTAAGGCATGCCCCTAACCCACACTATACAGAGCTAGCAGAGCTTTTGTCCACCTGAGCTCAGTGGCATATCTTGCATTTTGTTGAAGCTTTACAAGCCAATTCTTCAGAGGCAGCTGGTGACTGTCTCTTGTTATGTTCACCCTGGAGTAGCCTTGCTGTGATCAGGGCAGCTCTCACTGACATAATTCATGTGACTCAGGCCTCCAGAAGACCTTGCCTGAAGAGCAGAGACCATTTCCTAACGCGGGAGGACACATCAGCTCCTGCCCCACAGTTGCTCCCTCTGTGACCATGAGCTCATCCTTCTGAGCAAGCCTGAGCTGCTGTGCCTTGAACACCCTGATAGCTTCTGTGGTCACTCACAGCATCTTCAGTAAGTGCCCAAAGGAACATTATGAGTCTGACATAAAAGCACTATAACTCTATACGTGTCTATGTGCTCTTAGTATAGGTAAAAAGAGGTATAGGTAAATATTTATTTACTTTAAAATAAATATTTTTACACATGAATGTGTAAATATATATGTGTAGATCTATGTATACATATGCACACATACAGATACACACACATATGTATGCTTACATACATCTATAACACAGAATTTTCAGTGGTCTACATGATAAATCACAATGAAGATTACAGTTCATAAATGATGTCACAAATTGTTCTATGTTCTATAATTTTTTTTATGTAATTTATTTCTCCTTCATCCATTACCTCTTAAATTTTGTCTACTGTTAAAAACCCCAAAAACACAAGAGGAAACACTGCATGGAAAAAACATGAGCAAAGTAATAGCATATTGCCATGAATGACAAAAATGAGAAGGCAGAGAGAAGTTCCAATGTAATGCTTTAGGATCAGATCTTGAGGGATTTAACAGTATCTGCCATTAAAAGACTTTTATTCTCTCCTCATTAAGCACAGAAAAATTGATCTGTGTGGAAGAGAGGGAAGCACTGGAGATGTGAAGGCGCGGTGTACTGTACTGTTCCACTGGGTTAAAAACTGTCCTGCCCTGAACAGGTCTCACACTCATGTCACTGTGCACATGGAAGCACAGACATACACGGGGTAGATACAACTATTTTTGCTCAAGCTACATGGCTTTTGAGTGTCAGAGACCCTTGTAGATACAGTGATACAGCTTCCTTAACTGTAACACTTTGCCTCATAAACTTTTATTACTCTTGTATGAGCAAGATTTTAAAAAATAATTTTCTACAGCAAAAAATGAGGGCCATCTCACAGGTGCACTGCAGAAACAGCTGTGGCAGTCTGTAAAGTTCTCACTGCCCTTCAGCCATTTTTAACCTTTTTTAAAATATGGTGGAAGTATTTCGCACAAATCAGTGGATGAAGAAATTAATTTCTTCCATTGCCAGGGAATTCCACCAGACTACAACAACAGCAACCTCACAAAGGTTGCTGTTGTTGTAGTCTGATAGCATTCTCAAAAAAGGAACAATACTTTTCATCTAGGAGCTAACTTAAAGGCACCACCATTCACCAATGGCAGATAATGACCAGTTTAGAGTGGCAAGGTATGCTTATATTTTGCAATTATCACTTGCCTTAAAAATGCCTTACATTCATTACACTGCAGGCCTGGGACAGGTGATGGCAAAATACACACAATGCAATGTCAAAGTGTAATGTCAGAAGAAAATCAAACATAATGCCAGAAAATGTAGCATATTGCAAAACTACAGAAATCATGCTAAAAAGTAAAATTGACTCCTTTTTGTGTGTTTTTGGGAATCTGGTTGTGTTGACTTAAAAAAAAGTAATAGAACTTCAAGATACAAAGTTATCCCCCTGACAAGAAGGATGAGCTTTGAGCTGACAACATGAGCATGTCAATGACTACATGATATCTTAAACCAGATTATACCATGACCTTGTATTATTCATAAAGGCACTTTTCAGACATTGCTGACTTTGAAATACATAACAATTTAGAAAATACACTTCAGTGGAAAGGAAAAGGTATGTTTTTATTAATATGTTGTGTGCTAAAGAAAAGGGATAGCATCCCTAACAAATGGTATGCAGAGACTAGACATGCAAACACAGAAGAAAAGAGATAATTACAACAAGGTTTGTGTAGAGTTTTCCATTTCTGTGCTGATATTTGCTAAAACTGTCGAATAGTTACAAATTGGAAAAACAAAACTGAACAAAAAAACTGATGAAATTGTTGTATTGGACAACAGAAGATTTAGACACCTGATTTTGAACTGAAGAAGAACTTTGAAGCAAGTATTAATTTTTCAAGTGTATTGACCAAATTTGATTTGATTTTAAAAGCCCAAATGTTGTATTGTATAATTTATTTAGATAGTCTGATTTTTTTTAGAAAAAAAAATTACCAGAGCTTTTTTCTAAATCAAAACAAAAGAAAGAAGGAAGGGAAAGAAAACAGTTACAAAGACTAAAATATTAGAGAAGGCTACAATGGAGACAAAAACCATGGAGAAAGCAGGAAAAAAGGGAAAGGGGTAAAATACAGAAATAAATATATTTTTTAAAAATGATAAAAAGAAAGCAAAAAGGAGACGAGAACCCTGATTTCTAACCATCTTTTTCTTCTGTGTGATGGAGCTTGGATGGGTGTCTTCGGCAGGTGCGCCATTTACCAAGACGCTTGAAGAAATTCTCCTCTTCATCTCGCCCGTTGTCCAGGCCTGCTCCTGGCCCCCCTCCTTCTGACAGCTTCACTGCGCTGGTAAACTTCACCTGTGCAGGGACAGAGGGGCTGGTCAGCCTGGGCCAGAGCAGGGGATCTTGGTTAGACACTCATTGGTTAGGTACAAACATCTACAGAAGGGCTGTGAGGGTCACCAGAGTAACACAGCTGGGTCTGGGCACAGATTTACATACGCTGAAGTACTTCATCTTTTAAGCTTTCTGCTTAAAGAATTGGTCTTTCTTGAGAGGCTGTGGAAGGACAAAAAAGGAAGGAGAAGTGTGACCAAAAATTAAAGCTTAAATGTGGTGACAGAGCCTGCACTTCCCTCTCAATGCAGGAGAGCAGACTGACCAGTACAGTGTAAGTTTAACCTCATCTTCACCATGAGGTACAGAAGTCCAGTGTCAAATTCCCATGGCTCTACTCTGGAGACTGCTGTGACAGTCTTGTTAGCTGCAAAGTCCATATTGAATAATGGCAGCTAAGACCAGCCAGATCCTGCCTTTTTAAGCTCTCTGTAATGCAGCCTGACACATTTACCTTGGAGCTCTGCCTGATGAAGGAGAGACGGTCGACAGAGCTGATATCCAGGAGATCTTCCACTCCATCAGCCAGGCCAGAGAGGGAGGAGCGCTTCAGCCAATTCCCTGTTACAGAATGAGCCACTCAGTACAAATCTAAACATTCTTTCTAGAAGAATCTATTTTTTAGCAACTGCAATATATTTCTCCACAGTGGCCACACTAAGGTGTGGGAATATAAGAGAAAAGCGTAAGGTAACATTTTCATGTAACGTGTATTAACTACCATGCAAGGCCAGGTCCTGGAAATTGTAACTGATATATTCTCTGTCAAACAAATGTTATTTTGGAATATTTCTCCTCTACAGACAGGAACAGTAACTGTGAGATTACAGTACTAGCCTGCTACTTTGGGGGAAAAGTTTCAATAATCTATTTTGACAAAAATATTCCCTGGTATCTTTGGCAAATTGCTTACATTTCCTGTTGCCTCAGTTCCACGTCTGCAAAATGAAGCAAGCATCAAATCAGAGCTTCTTTTGGGAGAACATACAGACAATAAGGAACTGTGCTGCAGTATTTCTTAAGACAGCTATATCTAGCTGTATTTCTCTGCACATGCAATATGTATATAGAATAGAAAGAGACATACATTTACCTATGGGAAGTTTGAGTTTCTTTCGAAGGGAGATCCGTCGGGAGCGAGAGCGGGAGCGCCTGTCTGTGGTGGTTCCAGAGTGAGCAGTGGTGCACTCGGATGTGTCCTGCTCAGATTGACTGCTGGTATCACTTGCTGCACTTTGTGACTTAAACATCTTCCTCCAGAAGTCCTTGCGTCCCAGATTGGCCCCTTGGATTTGCTCATCACTGGAACAGAAGGTATGCAGAGCCTGAGCTGCATTTCAGTGAAGTTTGAGTGCTCAGGGAAATGAGACCTCCTTTCTGCAGCCCCCTCCTAACCTCTCTATTGCTTGAGGTTGCTTCATTTTGAATTCCAAATATACTGTTCTTAGAGGGACATAAGCTTGACGATACACTCAGTGTTGTTCAAGACATAAAATAATCGTCTTTTCTACCCTTAGGCGCTTGTCCACTGAGGCAGAACACCATCCCCCCTCTACCACAGAAAGCTTATCTGCTCTGTCCATCAGCTAGTGCACATGGGTGAGATAACCCAGGCCAGAAAGGGAGTGATCTCTGGTTATTATCAGACCCCCAGATGATAATGAACATCCCCCACCTCGAGAGCAAGATGTAAAGGGATGAGTGAGCAATCATTAACTGAGAGACAGTTGACAACTATAAAAGATACACAAGTTTCTATGAAGGCAGAAATCTCATACACACTCCCTGGAAACCTGTAGGGCCCCTTTCCCAAGCTTGGATGCATCTTGGTGGTTACTTCTCAAGAAATTGAGAGCAAAAGATTTTTTTATATATGCCCCATCAGAAACTGGATGGTAAGATACATTGACTCCTAATATAAACTATTTATTCCCTAGCTGTAATATAGGTACCTTATTATTATAGTGCCCCAAATTATTCATCTACTAGTTATTTTGTTTATCCTGTGTAGTAAGTAATCTGTTAAAGTCTTATGACAGTTAAATTTTGTGTCTATTAAATAAATCATTCATTTTGTAAGAGATCTAATTGGTCATTATTAAGAATCTGAGGAGTGAGAGTGATCTGGGGTGCAGGCTGACCCTAAAGAGTTACTGCCAGAAATCTGAGTCAAAGGCAGGACTTGTTTAAGCTCTCTTCTCCATTCATAACATCCATTGAACAAGTCATACGAATATTTAGTTTCTACATATGAAAGTAAACCACCTGCTTTATGTCAAAATGAGCTACATTTATAAGATCACATTAGTAATTTCTACAAGCATTTGTACCAGAAAGCTTTAGGACATCATGACAGCCATTTGTGAACCTGCTCATTAAGTACTGGAATGGGGACAAGATTTTTTACTACATTCTTGAGATGTCCCACTGCTACGGCAGGGCTCAGAGAGGAACAACTTGTACAATCCTGCAGAGCAGTAAAAGGCTTTGTGTTATCCTTGCTGTCTCAGCAACAGTGAGACTCTGCAGGATCAGTTAAGGCAGGAGAGAATTTGTGATGTAGAGCTCTGGGCCCTTGTGCAAGTGATGTCTTCATGTAGTGCATCGCAAAGCTCTCTAACAAGATAGACACGTATTCAGAGGAGTTAAATAACTTGCCCAAAACTACTTAGGGACCAGTGGCCATTCCTAGAATTTTCAAAAATTCTTAAGAGTATTGTCCAAGTTTAATTCAATAATAAATGGCAGAATTCTTTGGACACATATTTCAGATGTACAATGCCAACAGCAGGTTGATTCCCTGTCCTGAAAAGGAAACTACAGCAATCTTCAGAGCCCAAGGCAGATCAGGAATGCGCTGGCTCTCACTGAAGCATTAATGACTCTTAGCAACAACTTGGAAGCTGAAAATTAATAAAATCATCATCCAGGAGTACGAACAAAGCTTGGAGAACAGTTATGGTTAAATCTCTGGATTTATTGGAGGAATTAACATGCTATTCACTGCTCAGGTAGCATGGTACACATTATCATGGTACACAATATTGCCCATTAGCATATACAATATTACACATTAGCATGGTACAGATTATTGACATATCTACTGCACTGTTATTTGCAAACCTCTGCTGTTTCCTATCAAGCCAGGATGGCTCCAGTTGGCAGCACTGAAAACAGGCATTACCCAGTTGTTTGCAGTAGCTCCTGTGTAGACACTCAACATTTGTTGTACCATCCAAACAGGTAAATCTGCTATCCTGCCCATTTATACCAACCCCAGAAGGAAGCTGCTGGCATGAACACATTGAGCAATTCAATATTTACTTACTGTTCTGGAGTTTGCATTGGGCGGCTCGAGACGTAACTCCGGCATTCATCAGGGGCAGCTGAGGCCTGGCCCTTGTCAATGATGACACTTCCTGCCTCAGATCTACACAGACAAGATAAATCATCAGCCAAAGGAATTGGATGGCCCATCTCAGGGTCATCACATAGAACTGAATATGGAAACGTGCAAAATTGCTTTAGAGACATACCCTCTCTTTAGCAACTTACTATCTCTATTTACATATTATTCCCAAAAAAAGGCATCACCTCTTGGCAGCAAAGCCAAGGTTTTCAGGACTTTTTAAACTTACTTAATCCTTCTTCCCAGCATTTTAATAAGACAAATTCCTCAAAGCACCAGAGGAAATTTTGTTTTGATAAAGAAGCATGTCCATATTACATTTCTTCTGGGATTTGTTTTGCATACCAGGGTTTGCCTGTCAGAAAAACAGGTACACATCCCAGAGGATGTGATGCATATTAAAAAGTACATCCACAGAGTGTTTCAGGAGTGGCACTATGCTTCTTAGTTCTCTTAACCTTTCCTCATCCCAATATTTCCATGGTACTGTTCTCTCATGCTTCTTACATGAGACTGACAATGGTTTTCTCTACAAATTTGTAGCAGTCTCAGATCATTAAATTTTAAAGGAGACTGCTGCCACAGCACTGGTCTGTACATTAAGAACTGACATGCTATAGAGATAAAACAATCCCTTGGAGTTTCTATATTTGCGTTTGGCACAGATTCATATGCAAGTCAGTCATTTACCTTCTCCCTCCTGACACCCACCTTTTGCTCCCAGAAGGTTTTGGCTCTTGCTCAGTTTCCTCTGTCTTTTTTCCTGGTATCAGCTTTTCAGCACTGTCCAAGAGGGCACTAAGTGCCACTCTCCGAAATACATTCCCATGTGCCTCCTTGATAAATTGGACCAGCTGTCGGATATCACAGTACAAGCCCTGAGTAGCAAGACACCATAAAAAAAAAGTAAACAAATTCAGTCTGCAGTTTCTAAAGAAGCTGTGAGAGTCAGTACTTTCTGAGGTACTTCACCAGGCCATTACTTCTCCTCTGGCTGTTGTGTGATCTACTCTTCAGGAGTATGGTTTGTGGTTTTTGGCTGGAAACTCATAGTGCACTCAGAAGGAGCAGACAAGGAGGAGCATTATTATGGAACATGATCTGCAATGGGATACAGCAGATGGAGAGGTATCAGATGATAAAAGACCTGTGAAATGAGGGGGTACAAAGATGACTCAAAGCTTGTTTTATACCATTCATCTAGACCACAAACTTAAAAGGCACAAAATACCTCAGGTGTATGTGAGAGGATGTAGAGTGCAAACAACTGCATGTTTTTTTCAGAACCAGTGGGTGTCTTGGGATATTTTTTTTCATTATTTTAGAGCTTCCCATCATATGAAGAGAGAGGAATGACTCACTCATTCCCCAACCTCCCTCCTACACTCAAGGCCCTTTTTAGTTCTGAACATTCATACACATCTGTGATGTGCAAATCACCTCTATATCTGAGGGCAAGGGGATGGAAGAACAATTTTACAGGGCTTGATTTTTGATCTGTGAGCTTTCCTGAAAGACCTTGGATTATTCTGAAAATTCCCTGCAAGGAACAAAGGAAAAAAAAAACAAAAACAAACAAACAAACAAAACCAAAACAAAATTTTAAAAAAACCCCACAAAATGAAAAAAAACAACAAGGTTATAATTGCACCTGTATCCTGATTAAGGGGTTTTTTTTAAAGTAAAATATTGACCACAAGATTGACTTTAAACAATGACAAAAAACCCCAGCATATCTGCATACATGCTCTACATGCTATATTCTCCACACAGGCACAATTAACAGTGTTGCCCTTCGAGCTAAGTTCCACCTTTCACTCTAAAATAGGGTCTAGAAAGATACACAATTTATAAGATAAAGTTGCACTTAGTGCTTCTAATCTAGGTCAAATAACAGGGCATGTTTTTCTGTATGCCAACAAATAACCTCTTTTGACAAACATTCCAAAGGAAGACTATCCATAAGAACTAGAGGATTGGACATAGGTAGACTACACTGCTTTTCCTTCTCCTGTTCCCTTCACCTCACTGCCCCTTTAGCTGGGCTTCAGTGTCTCTAAAGCTCTGCTGTAATGATGGAATACAAGAATGTTTCTTGTTGGCTTCCATTAAAAATCCTAATTTCTGATAATAAAGCAGGTCTGAGACTAACTGCAAGAGTACACCAATTTGGAAGAGCACTCATGTTATCCAGTCTATCGACTGCTCTAGAAAGACAACATATGTAGGAATGTGCCCACTGTTGACAGAGTGAACAAATTATTCTTTGTCTCCTTAAAAAGGAAAAAAACCCAGAAATTTCTCTCCTCAATTCAGTAAAAAGACACCTCGTAGGACCTTGGAGACTTCACCTCAAACCTAAGGATAGCCAATTGGACAGAAGCCGAAAGGTCCTGCCTAAGTAATTCACTAGAAAAAGAAGAGAACCAAGGAAGTAATCACTTTTGTGGAGTGTTTTTACCAAGAGCAAGAGCTTCTTTCGCCTGGCTTGGGTTTTCTCTGTCAAGAGCCTTGTTATTTTGCCTTTTATTAAAACTTTTCTGTTTCCCACACTACCTCAGAAGCCATTCTGCCACTTTTATGCCATTTGAGGTAGCTGAGCTATCTCAGGTGTGATATGTTTCTCTGAGAGCTTACGAGACCTGGCTCAAAGAGATAATATATCAAGCATATACAAAGCAAAAAGCCATCACATTCCTTTCCTCCATGTGTTGAGCAAATTGACTGTTTGTCTAAGCCTTGGGAAGATCTACCCAGTTGCTGTTCAGTAATTCACATAGTCTGGCAGTTGTGGGCCATGTGGTTAACCAAGTGAACTGCCTCTGACTTTGCTGAAAGGCAATTCATTGCAGCTGTGGTGTTAGAATCATAGAGTAACTGAGGTTGGAAATGATTGCTGAGATCCTTGAATCCAACCATTAACACAGCACTGTCAAGACCACCAAAAACCATGTCCCTTCTTCCACATCCATCTTTTGAATCCCTACCAGGATAGTGATTTCACCACTTCCCTGAGCAGCCTATTCCAGTACCTGACCTCCCCTTTCAGTGAAGAAATTTTTCCTAACATCTCATGTAAACCTCCTCTGATGCATCTTGAGACCACTTCTTTTTGTCCTATCACTTTTACCTGGGATAAGAGACTGACCCACACCTTGATTCAACCTCTTTCAGGAAATAGTAGAGAGCAAGAAGGTCTCCCCTGAGCCTCCTTTTCTCCAGGCTAAGCAACTCTGTTTCCCTCAGCTGTTCCTCACAAGACATGTGCTCCAGACTCTTTCCCAGCCCCATTTCCCTGCTTTAGGAAAAAAAAAACCTCTTGAGTGGCCCAGAACAGACCTCAGATTCTGAGATAAAGCTTCACTAGTGCCCAGTACAGGGAGACAATCACTTTGTTAATTTGGTATCAAGGGCTTACCAGGTTTTCTGGGCTGTGGAGCTCATGTGTAGTGGATGCACAGCGAGTGATCAATGACTTGAACATGGCACTCACAATAATACCTTCTACGCTCTGGGCTGTAGACTTGTTGTCCACTGTGGTGAAGTTATTCCCAAATCCAGCTTTATCTGTAAAATTCAAGTGTAAGCACGCCATGTTGTTGGGGTTAGTTTAAAAGAGAGAGCTTAAAGACACATGTAAAGGGATTATGATACATGAGACAAGGACATGTCCCCACCTAATATCCTGTGTTCAAGTTCTCACAATCCTATCCCTCAAAAACATAGCAGAAGCAAAGGGTAAAATAAATTATAAGCATGAAAGCTTCCCAAAAAATACCTGTATCATGAAAAAGGGTATCAGGACAATTCTAGCTTTGTTCCATCAGACCTCTCATTTAGAGAAGTACAGAATAAGGCTTCAAATTTAAACAATAACTCCAGTTTTTCTAATTACCATTCTAAGCGCTAAGAGATGTTTGATTAAACAGCAAAGTGACATGAAAATCTTATGAACTATAGGAATGCTTTCCTTGGAAGGTGCACAAGAACACCAAGCTTTCAGAAAGACTCAAAAAATGATTACACATTTACATGAATTACAAAAACATCCCAGTTTCCTGAGATGAGAGAAAAAGACTTTCAAGAGCTGCATAAGCTGTCATGTTTCAAAGAACAAGCCTGTCAATAATTGATGAATACTTAGGGAAATGTCATATGGGACTCTTCCTCATGAAAGCTAACTATATAATGTTCTTTGATGCTTTCTCTGAAATTCCTGGCATCAAAGACAGGCTAATAAATTAGTCAGACTCCCTGAGTGCTTCAGAGGAGCTATTCCTACTCTGTAAACAGTCACTCTTAAATGTTGTTTCATGCAGTGACCAAGCATAAATGTTTGATTGTTCTAATATAGAACATAATTTTCCTAACTTTAAAAAATCCTCAAACCCTTCTATGTACACACATGGATTTGTAACTGCAGGCATATGCATCTGTGCATCCATATTCTCGTTCATTCAAGCAGTTCTTGCTCCTTTCTGTGGTGCCTTCTGAGCTCTGAGGCACCACAGAGGGTTTTAAAGCTCAATTATACTTCCATTCAGAACAAACTGTGCATTAAACAGGCCATTCCACTGGGTACCCTGTCATGTCATGGAGCAGAAAACTCCCTGCCCAAGGCATGGTTTAATGAAAATCGCTTCTGTGAAGAGCCACGAACAAGAAGTAGGATGAATCTAAGGGAGCCCTTCAATTTCAGGTGTAATGCATGCTAAAGATCTCGAGGCAAGGTCACTACTGGGTGGTCAGACCCAAAGAGGTTCAACTCCCTTGACCCCCCACTGCCTAAGGATACAGTTTATATAGTCTGAGAATAGCAAATCACATTTTGTAGTTTATGAAGGACAAGAATGTGGCTTCTTTCTGATGGCAGTTTAAGATACACAAGTGACTGATGCCAGGTATACTTACTATCAGTGACTGGCTCCATGCAGAACCCCAGCAAAGCATGCAGGAAATCCACCACGTTATTGAGAGAATCCTTGTTCACGTAATCTCTCACGGTCTGCCGGAATTGCATCTTATCCAGTTTGTACAGTTTTGTGAGGCAGTTCTGGGCCTGCAACAGTATCCATCAAATCATATCACAGCAAAGTACATGGCCAAGTTTTGCTAGCAAGGTAATTTAACACTTAGCCAGTGTTCTGCTGTCTCTGAATGGTCCCATAAGAGGACCAGGTTCATCTCTGGAGACAAGAAGAAATTCATCACAAAAGAAAATGCACCAGTATGGGAGCCACTGTTTGAGGTGGTGATAAAGCCACTACCAGCTGTATCTCATGTCCTCTCTTCCTTTGTCCACCCCCAAAGCAAAATCTCACTGGATGTAAGTGAACTGGGAATGCACCACCTCTGTCAATGCTCATGAGGTGCCTTGGTGGAACAGGTTCTTAGCTTCAGGCATCTGATTTTCACCCTCCAGTTCAGACCCAACATAATGAATGCCCCTATACCCAATGACCAATTTACATCATGTGAAACACTAACTTTTTGCTTAAAAGCTATTAATTTTCAGCTTCTTATCACAAAACTATCCATCCTACTGGCTTCCCGTGAAGCCTGGAGTTAAAAGAATCTAAAATATCATCTCCATAGCAAACATGAACTCTCCTGTTATCTACAATAGGGTGCTTAACTTTCCAGTAAACTCAGACATTATTGTCCACACAGTCAACACAAACAGTGCATGCAAAGCAGTTTGGCCAGACATACAGAAAATGCAGCAGACTTACACATGTAGGAAAATATTTTCCTCAATTCAATGGGCCTGATAAGAACCTTGGTTCCAAGAGACATTAATTTATACTTAATATTATGCTATTAGGTCTAAATGCTTTGCTGGCTCAGCTCCAACAGAAAAATCTAACTGACATGGTGATGAATATGGTACCTGTTCAAGCAGTGCTCTGTGCAGAACCTTTCTACTGCTACCACTGGGACTCTCTAACCCCATCTCGTCCAATTACGTCCACTCCTGCAGCACCTGGAAATCTAGCTAACACAAGAACACTGCAAGGGTACAGAGTATCCAATCCATCTCTGAGAAATCATCCAGTCCACCTCTGAGAAATCAACCTTAGAGCCCAGAACCTAATTATAGCTCTGTTGGCACGGCTCAAGCTAACCAAAGCCATGGAGAAGAATGTGGTTCACACACATCCCACGGGATTAGTAAACTTTCATTACAGTAATGAAAAATGTTCCCTTCTACAAGTACACAAGGTGAGGAGGAGGCATGCACTGAGAGGGCCTTTGAAAGGCTCCCATTTAACAGGGAGTTGGACTGAGCTTAAGGAGACAAACTCTTCTGGATTAAATCTGATGTCTAGGCTACATTCTGGGCACTTTCCAACATCTTGAATGGGGCAGAACAAAAAAATATTAGGAATGAACAGTGATGACCCACCATATCCTTCAAAAGGGCACTAGTGAGTTTTTCATTTCCTTGCAGAACAACAGAACAAGTACAGTGCAAATACAATGCACTCCAACCATCAGGAGCTGATGAAGCAGCCCAGCAGCAACCAGTCATAATCACCATTAGCAAAGGTGAACACACACCTCAGACTTTTGGATTTACACAGGCAACCCAAGATAGCTGCAGCTCTTGTAAGTAGCATGCTCTTTCGGGGTACTTTCCTGTGAAAAATTATTGACACCAGCTCACACATGGAATTTGCTCCCATGTATTGCCCCAACTCATCCTCTGGGGTGGCCAGCAGCAGCCTGGGCCCCAGGCATGCCCTTAGAAAGCTGCAGGGACTGGAAGGCAACACTACAGCTGAAAATCTGCTACGGCTGGGCTGCAACACAGTCTGTGAGCTGGGGCAAAAAGCAACACATTTACTGTCAATACAGGGAAAGCTACAGAGGGGGCAGGCAGCGATCTCAGCAGTACAAGGGGGGACACTTTAATGAGCTTTAATTCTCTTACATTCTCCCGAAATACCTGGAGTCTCAGGCGGTCTCCAGAGAGCCCTCGGTGTCCTTCTCCACAGCCATAGGCACAGCCCAAGGACTTTACAATTTTGATCAGCATTGTAAGTGCCAGCCTATGGGTGCTGACAGATGGGCCTTCATCCTGAGGGTCACAAAGGGAAAGACAGGGTGTAACCCTGGCACAACCACTGGCACTTTGTTAGCATTTTATTTTTGACAAACTGCCTTCCATTTCTCAACTCAGACACTCCATTACTGAGTTGTTATTCTTGAAGTGTTTACTCCAATTATTTTCCAAGTTCAGAGACCAGCCCCCTCCTTTTCAGCTCCCATCAAAAAGTTATGTTATAAATGTGAAGATCCTACATGCTGCTATGCATACCATTCAGAACTTACTTAAAAAATTAACCCTGAAAAACAGAGCATTGTCTTGGCTGAGTAGAAAACCAAGCACCTTTTTAAAATGTCTTAGATATTATGCTACTAAAAGTTGCAGCTTCAGAAGTCAGCAATATAGCATCTGTTGTCCAATTCTCATAGCAATACTGAAAAATTTAAGACTTTGAGTAATCAAATAAAAAACTGCTCACACACTGGGTTCTGTTTTTCCTCTACACGCTATGAATAATAAACCTGAAAAAAAAAATCATTGTGATTGAGGGTTTCAAACACTTTGTCAAGACATTGAATATGTCCATGCCAGGCTCACAAACTCCATTTTTGTCAGCTGCTTCTCTGCAGTAGTTGCAGTGATTGAATTGCTAATCATATTTCCTCAGCAGAACCCCAAGTGAGCAAAACAGAAGGGCAGCTGCATACACATGCATACTCAGTCTCAGCAGACACTAAAGTACATTTGGAATTGTATAAAGAGAGAAGCAAGGCAAACCTTCTCTTGTTTTTTGTCATTCTTCTCATATGGTCCTCCTCCTCCTCCACCACCTCCATCACCTCCACCACCTCCTCCACCACCTCCTTCTTCTTCTCCATCTCCAGCTCCAGTAATTGGAGGTGGCCCAAAACCACAAGCTGAACCACAAGCAGCCCCTTTAAGCTGGAAGGATCCTTCACTTGGTCTCTTTTCAGGGGCTTCATTTTCTTTGTTCTCACTCTTCCTCCGAACTTTCTCCACACAGGGCACCACACCAAGCTGCAGTAAGCATTCCACAATGTTCAGTGCCACGTCACAAATCCGGGAACTGATGTCGTGGTTCAGAACCAAGTAAACAGCCTTCAAGACCACCTGAGAGATTCAAACATCATATTTAAAGCCAGAATTACTTTATCTCCTCGTAATATTCAGTGCCTGGAAATTCTAGACTCCAGAGACTCAATACAGCAGGTACAGTACAAATTCTGAATAAATAATACACAACCCTAAATACAAAAGCCTACAATCTAGATGTCAGACAAGACAGACTGGGCACAGTCAGGCTGAAAAGGAAACCATGAGATTACATCTGTGAGTCTGAGAACACTGCTTCAGTGCACCAAGAGCTGGCAACTCATTGAGAGGAAAGCAGCAAAAGTGAGGTTTAAGGTGCTAGAAGAAAGGTGCTACTCGGTCTTACACTATTTTACAGGGAATTTGGTGCATGCCCCAGGAACACAGCCATTACATAATACCAGCTAAGATCTGATGTGTGCATTCCACATGCACATGCGCTTCTTGCAAGGAGTAACAGGAGTTGCAGTTTCTCAGAGGAGACTTTTAGGATATGCACAAATGTATCTGACTGACCTTTATATACTGCTGAGAGAAGCCATATAAAGAGGTGGAGGAAAAGCCCAGGAAAGCCCTGATCTCAATGGTACAGCTATATTGACAGAAGAGGGACCTGGCTTTCCTCGTTCCTTGCCAATTACCGAGAGATCCAGCATGCCATTCTTGTGGACAAAGCTGTTGGTTCCATCAATGTGATCCGTATCCTCCAAGCAACTGTAATTGATGCAGGAGTCTGTCAGGCTCCGTGGGAGGTTGGCACATGCCAGTGGCTCATGGGGCATCTCAGGGATGGGCACCTGGTTGCAGAGCTTCCTCATGTGCTCACTGAAGAAATCGGCGTATCCCACGTTGAACGAGGCCAGGGTGGTGTTGAAGGTGGCCACAGTGATGGTGGAGATCTGGGACCGCACTGCAGGGAGGAAAACAGCTACCTGTAAATAAATTTCTATCTCTATAGCTACAGAATGGAAGATTGAGGCTGAGCTTGTCTAAAGGGAGCATCGCTTAAAGTGGTTTGTAATGCCAAAAGAAATCACAAGTTCCTAATTCCTATCATGTGTACAGGGATAAAAGGTAAACCCATTTCTTCTATCAAGACAGTGTAAATTAGAACAGCCCCAAGCTTGTTCTAGCAGTTCAGCCCTCTGGCAGCTCAAGCTGATGTTAAATGGGCAGTCAAGTAGACCAGGCAACTCAGACATTCTAAATCTAATCCAAAAGGATTTTTCTCTCTGCATTGATTCAGTGCTTCATCTTAAAAGCAGCAGTGCCCCTGCAAGGCAAAGAGAAAGAACTCTGCTGCTGAAAGGCAGGGGTGAAAGTAGCAGAACTGCAGCACAAATTTGAAGCAGCTTTCCAAGTTACATCAATCTGGAAAATTTCAACACACCAGTTGAAAAAAACAGTACCTGTGACAGTCTAATCCATCTCCAAAATGCATAGCTGTCTGATGACAAAGGCACTGTAGTCAAGCTCACAGTGTTCAGAGACAGGAACTTTGAATTGCTCAGGTTAGCAAACTGGCTTGAAGTGCAAATTTTTATCAAGGACGCCTCATGTTTTTAAAACTCATGCTGATTTCCAGGCAACAGTGCTCATAATTTCCCACACCTAGTGCTTTGTAAGTAAGTCTATATACACTCTACTGTAGAAAGACACCCATAGGGTTGTTTAGGCTGCCAGACAGTACGGTAACAGAGCTAGAGAAAAGCAAAGAACCTCTTCCTCTGGCTATTGAATATATTCCAATTAATGAACTAATGACTTACATTTAATAAGCAAGGACCCAGTGATGGACTGGCTATATTATGCACACAGTAACTCACCAGAGTGGCAATCACATTTCCTGACAGCTTATGCAGTCATGTTAGCAGTGAACTGGCATTATTAATTAGGAAAATGTTCTAAGGCCAAAAGCAGTACTGTGAACTAGGCCACAATTTTGTCAAGGATCAGGGCAGGAATCAGCTGCTTGTATCAGAGAATTCCTTTCTGTCAAGTGTGACTTTTTAATGGCATCCACTAAAAATTGTATTGTCAAGATAACAATAAAGATTGCATTAGGGTATTTTGTTCCTGAGCTGCCAAATTTGATGAGTATCCAAGGGCAGATTTTTTTGTTTCACCGATTTTTTGCTTTGTTTGTTTTGAAATGGGTAACAAAAACCCATATCCAAATCCTACACAGAAACATAGTTTGGAAAAGACCTCTCAGATCATCAAGACTTAGCATTTCCCTCTTCAAATCCAGTTTAAAGCTCTTTCAGTGAGCTTTGATAACTCCTGTGCAAAGATCCATTTCCCCCTTTGGGTCAAGAGTAGCCTGTCACCAACCAGGCCTGGTGTCATGTAAACCAGCCCATGATCAACACCCCCAAAATTCCACCAGTGTTATCAGGCATAGAGTCAGCCAGGTGCCATCTTCTGGCTCTTCCTGCCTTCCCTCATGGTATCCTATGACTGAAAGGCTACAGGAGAACACTACTTTTGCCCCTCTTACCTTAACCAGTTATCCCAAAACCCTGAAGTCTCTCTTGATTATCCGCGACTTCTTTTAATTTCATTGCTACCTATCAGAAAAATCAATAATAGATAGCAGAAAGCTTTCTCTTCTCATCTTTAACCTGGGTCCCAGGGAGGCAGTAGAATTCTGTAAGCAATGAGCTGGATCTCCACATTGGTCTTTCTGTTCCTTAACAAGGATGTCTCCTATGACAGTGACATATCTGGTTTTCTTTACAGCAGCAGTCTTGACACAGGGCAGGGGCCAACTTAACCTCTGCCACACCTCCAGGGTGGATGAACCAGGTCCTTGTTCATCTTCACCCACAGAGCCCCACACCAATCAGGCACCCAGGAAGGGGGGGCAGTCACAGATGAGATGTGCCCAGATATGCCCACTGCACCAGGTAGGGACTTGTGCCATTGCCCCTGTCCCTTAAATCCCTGTGTTCAGCCCAGGCAGAGAGAAGAGAAGGGTTCCTCCCTATCATGAGTTCTGTCTATTATCTCTGCCATTGCAGGCACACTGGTATTGCCATTTCTCCAGAGGCCTCCAAGACACAAGGGCCTCAGGGAGACTTGGAGTAAATTTCAAGCCAGACCTCCAACTGAAACGAGGAAAATTAAATAAAAAAACCTTGTGATTTCCAGCAAAATCCAGCAGCTATTGGCTGCATAGAGGCATTAAATATCACAAAATTCCCCATGAAACCATTTAAGATAGCAATACCAAGTTTTTTTCTACACTTTTGTGTTCTATTGTGGTGAGGCAAGAAAACCTCAAACCATGCCTTTTCCCTGCCAATGGACACCAATTGTTTTAACAGCTGTTCCAGATAAACACGAGCTGTTTGAAACATTTTTCTTCATAGTGCAAAAAACCCCTCAAGAGATACTGAAACAAAAAAGGAAAAATCAATTAGTCACATACTCACACAGAGAAACAGTAAAACTTTCTGGGCTTGATATTTCCATGAAACACCTGTCCTGATGTGTTAAATTTACCTTCTTTGACTGTGTTGTCTCCATGGCTGTTGGAAGGGTCTGGCAGTTCAGAGACCAGCGTGTGATGGGAGTGCGAGTGCCGGGCGCTCAGCCCCTCCATCTCCGTCGCTGTGTCAGAGCTTCCCCTCCTGGTAAACTTCCCTAGGGCGATGACAAGAAATGGAGATTTTGTTTAGCTACCCCAGGGGTGGCTGGAGACAGCAGCTGTGGTTAAAAATTAAAGGACTGGAGTCTGTAAAAATCAAGGTTTTTCATCACGCTATGAAGCACAACCAAAGATTGTGGTGGGATCCCTCATGCGGGTTCATTGACATAGAGACAAAATAGTCCAAGTTCTCTGCAAGGCTCTTCCCCCTCAGCACATGCTGATTTAGCTGGCACCCACATTTTTAACCCCCAGCACTTTCAAGAAAATAAGACTGCTCAGTACTCCACCCTTTGGGGCATGCTATACTTGCCCCCAGAAATAAGTATATTAGAATGAAGAGCGCAAAGGCAAAGGAAATTCTTCAAGAATAGAAAAAAATACTGTTTCGTGAACTTAGAAACTTGAAGTAGCAATTTTTTAGGTTCAAACACTGTACACCTCTGCAATATCAGGACAATATAAGCCTCACTGAGAAAATATCCTATTTATATTGTATCCAATATGCACTCCAGGAAAACTGTGAATAGAACTTTTTGGCATACTAACAACATTGTTAATGATACTAATGACACTGCTTCTAACAATTGTCATACTACTGTCATAATTGTAATACTAATGATACTGCTGCCTCTCCAAAGATTTCTCTTTTAAAGAAGGGAATTAAAAAATTCTTTGAATCTATTTGAAGATGCAATGCTTGATATCACACAGGAAAAGTGGAAAAGTGGAACAGAGATCACTACAGGTGTCCACAGTAGCTATTATTCCAGTAAAGAAGTTTTCAGAGAAAAAGTGAACTGAAGTGAAAGCCATTCAAGGTCTGCTGTGAGCGTTACCAAACAGATGAGTACAGAACCAAGGACACAAGGTGACAGAAGGACTGGATGAAGAAACAGCCCCTACTGTTCTCTGAATGTTCACGACAGGAGTGACACAGAACCTGGGGCAGAGAAAACAATATCTCACCTAATATGGTGGTTGGCCAGCCTCCTCTCTCCATGCCCCGCCGGTCCTCTCCGATCCCAGAGAAGCTGCCAAAGGAGAAAGTGCTGCGAGTGGGTGAGACATCCAAGTGATCCTCATGGAGCAGGAAGGGGACCCCCATGCGCCGCTGCCGCTTCTTCCCGGCGTGGTGGAACGGGATCGACCCTTTGCGCTCGCGCTCCCTGTCCTCTTTGCGGCTCTTAAACTGCAGGAAGAGGAGCAGATACAGGAGCAGTTGAGAAGCTTTGAGGCATGAAGAACAACCAGCTGAGTGGAAAGGATAACACGGATATATTTCCCAAGTATAACTTTGCACTCTGAGCATTTTATCTTGGCCATTTCCCATGATAGAAACTAATTGCATGCTGGGATCCTGTGAGCATCTGAAGGATTTCAGTCTTGCCTGAGGCTGGGATGGATGCCCTTGGATAATTTTATGACATTCTTTGAGCATGGAATGGATGGTTGGAAACCCAGAGCTAAGATGAGGTAAAAAAATCAGAACTCACTGAATTAGTTGGAACTACAGTGAGCACTGGCACTTAAAATTCAGCACTGCTTGAGTAGCCTCCTCTCATGCAGTTTCATCAGGACAATTACTTGAATAAAGACTTCAGTATTATGTTTGGGATATGCATATAAAAACCAATATAATAACATACAGAATAAATTCCAGTGAAAAGGGATGATGATCTCACATATGGCATGAATATATATTCCAAGCAGACCTCATGAATATTTGTCTGAGCAGACCTTCTGCAGCTGCTTAGGGAGACACTAAGGTGCTGAATCATAGGTAAATTAAAGTGCAGTTTTCTTTCACTCACCTTTTTGAAGATGTTCATCCCCAGGTCTGTGGAGAGATCTGGAACTGCTGGTCTGCGCAAGTTGGTCAGTGAAACCTTGGAAAATGCCTCTGTGCTTAGTGACTTTTCTTCCTCGTTACATTTTATTGTAAGATCCTGCAGCTCCCAAAAGAAGACAAGCACAAGGAGAAATGGAGGATAACCAGCTTTGAAAAAGGAGCTGCTTCCTAGAACTATCATAGGAGCACTGCAGAGAAAAAGACCTCCAATTCATTACACAAAGAAGTTTACACATTTAAAGAAAAATAAATGAACAAAGTTTAGAAACGTCCAGAATTCCTTACTTTCAGTTACCAATGGAAATAAAGTACAGCACACTGTGGAAGACCTCAAGCATTGCTGTCAGCTTGGTCTAGTGGCATGGAAGAGCATGTTTGATTCTGAACCCAGGTATGACCCCAAGTAAGTGATAATATCTTTGAGGTCTTGGTTTACATCCATGAGCAATCATAATGGCTACCCTTTGCAAAGTGTTTTATTTAAGGTCTATGCCCTTAATAACATACACATTTAAAAACATATTTTGGGAACTAAATTGCAATAAGAAGCACTGTCCATTCAAGAAACTTCATTTTCAGAAAAGTCATTTACTTGCCAAAGAAATATAAGACTTCTAAATCAGTAAACATCTTTCTTTTGTAACAACAGGGCTCCCCCAGCCATCACTTTTCATATGACATTTCCCCCCTTCCTATATCACAGAATGTCCCACAACAGCAAAATCCATGAGGCTCACTGACCCCAGCTTCAGTAGAGCTCACTCAACTCCCTTCTGCATCAAACAACACATGCTACACCTGCCTGCTGCAAAGGAAATTGGCACAAACTCAGCTTCCAGCCATCTGCCCTCAAACATCTAACGCCAACCTTCCATGAGACGTCTGTGCAGCTGACCTAACTGAATCCTCTCAGGGTAATTTTCATCTGCCTAAATATCAGCTTTTTTCCAATTGAATGCTCTTGTTCTTTCCTGTCCCACCAGAAATATTCTGCTGAGAAGTGGGTCATGTTAAAACACCTTTTTGCTTTCAATGCAGAGATAGCCATATGTCAGGGATAGATGAAGTGACCACTATGACAGGTTTAGATACCCAGCTTCTGTAGTCCACAAGTGTGCAGTTTTATGCACACAAGGTCCAGCAGAACCCAGTGACAATCTGTGCAGCTGAAGTCTAACACCAGTTCCAGTGTTTGCAGTACCAAATACTGGGGATCACACATTTTTCAGAGACTTTTCAGACTAATCAAAGACTACCCTTGAATTCTCCCTCTAAATTTTATCAGCACAAGAATGTAGGAGACACACAGCAGCAAGGCTCCTCTTCACCACTGTTTGTAGTACAAACACCTGCTTATCTACCACTTTGCACATATGACTAAAGATTCAGAGGATACATAGTAAATTAGGATTTAACCCCAGCCACTCTCAACAGTGAGGCCAGCAAGTACTCCATATAGCTTTTTTCTTAGCTTTTATAGCTCTCTGGCCTCCTCTGGCTATAAAACATTGTATGAATTTATTTTGGATTAAGTATCTTTATCCACTAGTTACTAAATCAGTGTTTTAGTAGGTGGCTTATGATCAGCAAAAGACAGAGTAGGCCCTACTGAGACACAATCCCAGCTTTGAAATCTGCACAGGGTAGGTATCAAGCAAACAACACCAGAGAAGCAAATCACAGAATTACTTTGAATCTACAGCATGGTATACAATGCATTTTAATTAATCACTCCTGATGCAGAGTGATTAAAAACATGGCTATTCTGTGCAGTAGGCTACATGGCAATTACCATAAGCATAACATAAGACAGCAAAATAGTTTGAGTTTGGGGGGTGCTCCTCTAGATTTTGTTGTTCCTATTGTCTTCCTGCATGACTGTATGTGTACCAGCTCATTAGTACTTCTCTCAGCTCTCAGGATAGCACACTTGAGACTCTTGGCATTCCATCAGCATTGCAGTGAGCACTGCACCACAGCTGCATTGGTGCTATGATTAATTTTTGTTTTCTTCTTGCAGAGGAAGTGCAAGACTGTAGCAGCTTGTGAAGGTCTGAAGGCTCCACATCCTACACCTGCCCTAACAGTGAATTCGCTGCATACAAATGCCACACAGGTTTCCTTTATCACATGTAGCCCCATCTGAAACATGTTTACACCAAAGTCACTTTTCAGAGGCAGACAGTATTCACTTTATTCACATTCCACCTAACCCCCCTCTTTTCCCATGCAACAAAGAGTGCCTGAATGCTGCACTGAAATTCTTCTTACTTTGCTATTCAGCTTACTGGGCAATACATGGAGGATATTCTTCATGTCCTCTCAAGCCCCACTGCTTCACCCCAAGCTTACATCCAAGATGTGATTTTACACACAGAGACCCAACAGGAAGTGTGAGAGTTTTGCTGAAGCTCAGGGAGGTGCAGGATCATCAGTTTGCTGATTATTCTGGTAAATTACACTGAAGTATAATACAATTCAAACAATACTGCTGCTGCTGGGTCCTTAGAACTACAAGTAACCACCATCTCTCATAATAATGGTAAAAATGTCTATAAAGTCCTGAGATCTAAAACTAACAGTAGCAATATTTACATTTTTTATGCTTATCGTCTACATTTTGAGCATCTGGGGTCTACTGGAGAAAAGATATTTCACCTTCCTTCCAATCAAAATCTGTCAGAGCCCTGAAAGCAGCATTTTTAGGAATAACACCCCGAATTCTGAGATTTCCAACTCAAAATAAAACATTTGATAGCAAAATGAACAGGTATTTTATTCGACTGTGTCATAATATTGGATGGCAAAAATAGAATCCCTGCTAAATTTTGTAAGGCAGCTCCATCAACTAAGTAAATCAGCATTTGCTGCACATGACAGGAAAAGAGGGCAAAACCTAAAAGTAGCACAAATCCATAAAGAGATTAACTGAAACCACAACATCCCCCTTTTATCCCTGTAACAGGTGAACAACACAAAATAAAAAAATATTTAAGCTTAAATACAAAGGTCTTTACTGCACTAAGGAGAAGAGTACAGGGTTCATTGTCCAGCAAACAGGGAGCAATAGTGGACACCTATCAGGACAGTTTCTCTACTAAGATTATTTTGGCAAATATAAAAGTTATGTAATAAGAATAACAGTGGAAGAAGTAACAACATGGAGAGCCTTTGCTCACTGTCACTGTTTGCCAAGTCTAATTCCATATTTTAACACAACTGTTTGTCTGAAGTGTGTATTCCTGTACCAAACCCAGGTCCTTTTCTGCCATTTGAGGGAGTACACCAGAGCAGCTCAGTGAGTCCTGACCATTACACAGTACTGCAAAGGCATTGGTAACCATATCTTCTGGCAACTGCATTAGTACATTCTCACATTAAAAGGACATTTTCACATTAAAAACTAATGTTATCCCAGTTCACCCCAGATTAATTGCCCCAAATCAACACTCCAGCTTCCAGCAATCACCAGGTCTGACCCTCTGCATCAGATTCTGCCTTCAAAGCACTCAATGCTCTCATGGTCTCTTTCTGAATCGATGCAAGTATCTGACCTCCATGCAAGTGAGCCAATACCAAAGCTGTGCCCATCACTACTTGTTCAGCAATCACTTCACGGCATCACCACAACAGCATTACTTTCTTACTGACAGCAACTGCTCACCTGGGTTTTGTGGGTGTTCACCAGAGAGGGTGCAGCAGCCACCATGGAGCTGCTGCGAGGCCTTGGCAGAGGGGTGACCTCAGGCTCGGGTGGCTTCTCTGGTTTTTCCTGCAGCATGTGCCTCAGCCTCTGCAGGTAGTACATCAGTGACCACTGCGTGCCCTCCTCGGACCAGTGTGGCTGCAGCAGGCAGCGCAGCACAGCCACGTCGAAGTACGTGGCGTAGCGAGACTTCTGGCACGGTGGGATCACCAAGGACACCCTGTTCCAAAAAGCAGGAGCAGAAATGTTAATCCTCAAATTCTTTATGCCTTCTTAGATACTCAGCTCTCTGCATAAAGTCCTTTGGGATTAAGGTACCTAACTGAGGAGAGCATTATTGAAGGCATCTAACTGGATATTTAGCTTTCAGATCACCAGAGGACTCCAGTACATGCTGTTAAGTGTTTTCTTGGATAGGGGTGCTTTCTTAAACTGTGAGCTGAAGATAAGCCTCCAGTGTGCTGAGTAATTTGTTCAGCAGGAAACAGACAACCTTTGAGCATCTGCAATTCTAATACTAGTAATACATATTTAGGAATAGTTTATGTTTGCACATATCAGGCATTACTTAAGAAAAAGCAGGCAAGGCAGCTAAATTAGTTAACCTTTTAAGCTAATTAAATTGATTCCTATATAAATAAAATTCGCCATTATGGGTGTTCTTTGCTGAGGCATTCTAGAGAAAAGCACCCTTTAAAGCCCTCACTATAGTTTTATTGCCCTATTAATTTCCCAATGGATTTTAATATGGAATTTCCTAAGTATCATAAAAATTAGTGCACACAAAAGCAAAACATCTGTAGTGAGCTTCAAAAATGAGACTCTAGAAAGTTCAGGTTTCAAAGGCAGTTATATGGCACTCATAGCCAATGTTTTTGCAATAAATTGCCCCAAACTTTTTATTCCTAATCTTTTATATCACTGTACTTCCAGCAGAGTACAACTTGCCTGATCTACCCGCTGGACAGTTACTAGCTGTCAGGAGACAATCTGTCAGAAAGCAGCAAGTGAAAGCAGCAAGTGAAAGGGAGTCATAGGAATGAAAATCACATGGTAAGAGAAGGTGGGAAATCCTGGGGGTAGTGCAGGAACTCTGGACATTTTTTCAGGTTTTTTTGGTCTGCTGAATACACATTTTGAAAGTTTCCACTCTATAGTAGAAACACATCTCTGTGACCTGCTATTTCTGGGATTTTGGAGCTCTATAAAAATGAAGAGTACTTTCAGGTACTATATTCTCAGGCATTTGAGAATCATCACAAGAACATCAAGCTGGTGTTTTGTTTTTTGTTAAAAGCCATTTTTATTATCAACACTGCAAAACAGCATGCAAACAGTGTGGACAGGTCATCCCCATCTCCACCACATTCTGAACAAATGGGTCCAAGGCCACGGTCCAGGAGAGCCTTAGGGAACAGCAGCAATACTGACCCATGGAACCTCTGAGTGCTGAAGTGAAGTGCTCTGCTGGACCTCTGCCCTGTGCCTCCAAGGCAGGCATGGAACTGGCAAAGGAGAAAGAAGTATGAATGGAACACTGACACCAACTGGAATCACATGAACCCTGCTCCATCTTACATGTCTGGAAACAGGGAGCAGGTGTCAAGGCTGGGCTTGGATCAACCCATGGATCAAGAGCTCAGACTTGCAGAGCTGGTTTGCTGCCAGCCCCACAAGCCAATGCTGGAGGCACTTGGTGACTGCATCAGCATATGACACTCTATATGAAATACACAGACTCAAAGTTTCTCCCCTAGTGCTGTAGTCCAGGTAAAAAGACTGCAAGTTTGACAACTTTGAAATGAGCTGTCACAAAAACCTGAAAAACTGAATTAGGAAAGAAAACAACATGAAATGGGAATGTGCTGTAACATTTTCCCCATAAACCTGATGTGAAGGGTGGTTTTGTCAAAGTTTAGGCTGTGCCACATAGGTCTAGCCTGCAAAAAGCCAGAATTATACTCAAACTATCCTAGCAAAGGAAATAAAACCTGTCATCCCAGTAGCAACTGTGAAAAGTGAGGCATTGCTCCCTGGTCTCTGCAGGACCCTGAGCAGTGTTTGGGGCTAAATAAACACTTTCATGCTCCCCTATCTGTGGCACAGGCAAACCTGAGGCATGACACAGGCTGGGAGCAAGGCATGTTCTCCTTATGAAATATTTGTAACTAAAGTCCTTCCTGCAAAGTCTATTTCCCAGGCAGCCTGTTCAAGGTAGCAGCTGCATAAAGGGCTGTGGTTTATTTGGTTCAGGATTAAACTGAATCATCTCTATGTGGAGAATTACACTGCATGGAGGAGCAACACTCAGCTAGGATCAGAACAAGCCATTTGTTTAGACTGTTTCTGAAGACCAGAAATTAAATTCTGTAGTTCATTTAGAGGAAAATCTAGTGCTTGCATAATCGGCTCATGGTTGCCTGTGACTGCAGGGAAAGTGGAAATGTAGCCTTCCTTCAACCCCTGGCCAAGGACAAAGGAATACTTTGGCTGTTGGTAAGCAGAGTAAACAACATTTGTTCCACAGTTATCTGTTGCTTGGCAACCAAAGCTCCCTGTACAGTTTTAACTCATCAATGAGTTCTGCAAATGAGGAGGCATAATGATGCTCTCTTCAAAGCCTGTCTGAAGCTTCATCCCCATGGAAACCACCAGATCCTGCTTGATAAATTGATTACCTGATTCTGTCTTCTTAAAAGGCTGCTTATTTTTTACAGCTGTGCACTCTCTGAGCAGTAGTGTTCACACAGAAAGGCAGCTCTGTCCCCACCTTCAGTTTTACTGGCTCACATTAATACAAATTAAATACAGATCCAGAACTGACACCAGGCTTGATAAAAAAATCCCAAGGGAAGCTTCCTGATGAGATGAGAGCCTTAAGGAATAGCTTTTTCCTTTGCACCAGTGAAAGACTGCCCTGAGCTCCTATTGGAGAGATCAGAGCTGTTCCTAGCTGACATTCAGAAAGTCACTCTATCCTATATTTCTGTCACTGTAATGAAGCCATTTCTTAAGACTGCAGTGTTTTGGATATGACATTTCTCAAAAGAGGTAAGCAACAGGACCAGAGTTTTCAGGTGTTCAAGTGACACTCCTAAATCCGTGGAGACTTAAAATTACAGCCCTCCTTCTCCACAATCTCTGAAATTACTCATCAGTTTGATTTACTTTATGCCACTACTGAGTGTCCAGCACTTCTGGAAAAGTGAAAATCTACTTCTACTTTTATGCACCCAAATCTGGATGAATTTATTAGTGTCAAGCTGGAAACCAGAGCCTGAACACTGCAGGACAAGCTGGAAGCATGTTTGCATAGCTTCCATGCAGCAGGATGCAAAGAAGGCACAATGAAGGCAGTGGAAAGAGGCTTGCAGAACTTCTTTGCTTGGGGGAAAGAAAATCTGTTCAGAAGGAAACCAGATAATATACCAGTTGTCTGAAGCTAAATTTAGCCTGGAAGGGGTGAACCTGAAGGTTATTTTTTGAGTCATTAGTTCCAACATTCTAGAAAAGACCAAAAAAACTGTCCCAACAGGCCAGCTAGAAATTTCTCTGAAGAAAACAGTGTTAAGTAACAAGTGCTGCCATCTTTTTTGTCACCCAGAACTGAGATTTGTTGATTTAGGAATTTGATACCAACATCCAGCACCCTCAGCATGTCCAGACAGAAGTGCATGCAAGATGGACTTGTGTGACCTCCACCACTGAATCACATGAGCCCAAGTTTCTCCTGAAGGTCTTTGTACCTGGGATGTGCAGTACTTCTCTCCTGGGATGTTTGGGAGGATACACTTCCCTCCAAGGAATTTCCAGGATGACATGCTGAACCAGAAGCCTTTGGAGGTACAGGATCTGGCTGTGCTGTCTCACAGACTACCTGCAGACCCTTTGGATAGTTGCAAAAAAGAAAATATTCAAAACATATTTAAATCTTAAAGCATAAATATAAGAGATAAATAATAAAACATCTTCATCTCTCCCATTTTAGTCTTATAACTGCAATTTGAGCTTAGACATGACAGTTGCTTACACCATAATATCAAGGAAAAACTGATCAAAACTGGGACTTCTCAATACAAGGCATTGTACAGGCAAAGGGTATATTGTACATTGTACAGCTCTCTTGTCCAGGAGAATAATTTGGGACAGAAAGGACCTCAAAATCAGGCTCCAACCCTCTTGCCATATACAAGAGCAGGCTCCCATCCTATAAGACAGGATAAAGCCAAGGAGATCCAGATAGTCATACCCCACACCCTTTGGTTCCACCACAACAAAGTTGAGAGCCTCAGCTGTGAATAACTAATTTCTGGGGATAAAATACTTTAGGGTGGTAACTCCAAGTTCTCTTTCAATATTTATTCCCCCCTCCCTCAGCACCTTATTCAAGCTTGTCACATCTTACCACAGAATTTACCTCAGTATGTCCACTGTCCAGATTAGGGGATTCACAAGTGACACTCTGATTATTGGTGGGAGAACTTCTCTTGGCTGAGGAAAGAAGTCAAAGCAGGACATTTCAGGAAATGCCTCCTACAGTACAATGCACCTATTATAAAGTATTATAATAAAAGCATAAACCAGAAAACAAAACCAGCCATCTATCTGCTGCAAACTTCCTAGGCACTAGTCATAGCCATAAAAAGAAAATAGGACTGGGTTAGTTTTTAAAATTCTTTCCATAAATTTCATCCTGAATTCATTTGCCATCAATTGTGTTTTCCTGTGCAGAGCAGTGCCTTTTATTTTGGAGTTCTGCATCCTATTTTTACATATATTTTACATATCTACATATTTATATATGTGTATATATACATATATATTACATATATATTACATATATTCAGATCCTCTTCTAGGTTACATCACTCAAAGTGTACTGTGATTTCCAATCTGCCAAATGCCTTCAGCACAGGAAATATATGCCTGTAACACAAAGTTTGAATAGTAATTCTGTAGCAGACCAAGGGTATCACACAGACTAGGATGACAAATCTTGAAATCCTGCTGAAAGCTGTGCAGATATGACTTTGAACCAGACTGACTGCAAAACAAATACTGCAAAGCTTCTTCATTACTTTTTTTAATTTGTTGTTTGAAGGAAAATTTAAGTAAATTTGATTTTATTTTTTCCCAGTTTGAGAAAATGCTAAGATAGCAGCATCTTTCTAGACATAAAAGACCTCATTCCAATTAGCATTTCTGTCCTGCTGAAAAAACTTTCAAAGCATAACGGAGCACTTTCCTTCCAGACTTTACTTCTGAAACTATTTTTAGGCATTTTCTGACCCCACATAGACCTATAGAAAAAAAAATCCAATAGTCAAAGAAAACTTAGTACTAATTTCCCTTGTTAGTTCCAGGTCTGAAATACTGTATTTTAATTCTAGAAGTTGAAGCAGAGGGACAGAGAGCAAGATGTAAAAGACTGTTTTAAATCATTTGGAAGGCCTGAACCCTTTTATTTCTGGACTGTCCCAGTAGGTCTACAGAGTCTTCATAACAAAATATGACATCCAAAATGACCACTTACCAGAAAAAATCTAATCTAGTGAATTACATTTTCACTATGGTAAAAATTAGAGTACCGTGCCTTTGAGAGCTATAAGCAATGGTACAGCAGTATACCCTGCTCACTTTCAATTCATCACTTTGCAGGAATTATAAAAAAACTTTTGTCTAAAACATAACAGTAAAAATATTTTTTTAGCACTAGGCCAGACAAAAAGATTTGGAAGCCAAAGCCTTGGAAGCCTAAGCACCCAACTCCAACCTCACTATGGCTGAAGCACAAAGGATAAGCAACCCCTTCCAGTATCCAAAAGTGACTTTACAATCTAGGCCTTCACTGGACTCTCTTGAAATTACCTTTTCTAATTTCATAACATGCTGGAGACCAAATTTTAAATAGTAGGACCACCTCTGTGCTCCTCACTGTTCATTTTTGTCCAGTGCCAGTTTGGGAAAGATTTCCTCACTCATGTCAGCCTGCTGTGAGATATTGTCTTCACCCTTCTCAGCAACTAAGGAAGATAAGACTAACAGAAATTATATGAAGCTGACAGAAATGATAACTCCACTGAAAAGTTACAAATTCCGTATTTGTGATGGCTCTCCCTTCTCCTATTTAATTATTATGCAAATTTCAGTTGACTCTGAGGGGAAACAACCTTAAACTGCTCTAAGGTTTGACCAGTTCCTGCAGATCAACATATTCCTTCATATAGAGAATGGAAAGGCAGCATCAGGCAAACAAAGGGAAAGGTTTCCCAGATCTCAGGAGCTCCACCCCCACAGCAAAGTCACAGACCTGTAATGATGTTCCTGATGGGTTTTACAAGAGCATTGAAGGCAGAAACTTCAGGCTGCCTATGTTCCCACATTGGCTGCCAAATGACAAGGCCACTAGCCAACCGGAACGTCAGGTCAGACTCCTGAAGAGAAAAACAGAACTTTGTTTCCAGTCTGCAAAGCCTGTCATTTCCTACAAGAAATAAGGGATACCATGTGCAGTTGTCCAGTCAGTATATGCTAATACAAGGGCTACTGACAATGCTCAGCAGGCTCTATACAGGTAAATTATGGCTAGCAAAAAAAAAATCACAGGGAAATGTCAGTACAACAATATACAAAGGCTTTTTTCAAGTGAAGTTTATATCCTAATCAATGAACACTGTTTTTCCCTGGACATTAAGGCGTAATATAAAAGGCCATTCCTGTCACAAAGTATTCCTTTTAATTATACGTAACCACTTTATGTTTAGTATTCAAGCTCAGCTTTGGGATTTACACTCTAAGACTTGAACTTCTTCCCCAAAAGAATCCTAAATATTAAAGCATTACTTAGAAATTGAGGTAACATGTAACAGATAACTATGAAGTCATGGTACACATTATTGTGTTACCATTAGCATGGCTAGCACCTGAACTCTGTCAATACAGAGACACTGGTACTACTCCACCTATGCTATCACTGTTTTACACAGGCAAGCAGCTGAAATCATATCAATTAGTACACAAATAAATCTTAGTAGGATCAAGGTGCAGCTATGCACTTAACTTGACCTCATGTCAGATCTACATTAGGAGACACAGATGTCAGTACAGCCCCAGCTACCCCCATGTGGCAAACAAACATGGTAACAGCAGTTTTGGTGGTACAATCACAGGTGCACAGCACTCTCCTATTGAGACAGCCCCAGATGCCTTGGCACTGGAATGGATGATGCAGACAGAGCTAAAGGAATGGCAGGAACCCACTGCTTGTAGCTCCCCAGCCCTTCTATTCCCTACCCTCTGTTAGTGCTCTCTCATCATAATCAACTCACAAGCTTGGCTTAAATTTAGTTTTAATTCCTGTTTCTACTAACAGCAACATGCAAAACTTTCAGACCCTGCTAGCAGTGACACTGCATTTTCACTTGGCACTGCCAGCTTGTGGTGACGTGCCAACACTTCTTCCTACAGTTAAAGAATTACATGCAGCCCCCAAAGCCTGATTTAAAAACATTTTGCTCAAGACACAAATCCTCCCAGAAGTTAGGAATTCAATAGTTTAGGTCTGTCTATGCAAACATGTGTCATCTTCCTTGAGCCCATGTATTACTTTGGCTATCTGAGCAGGTAGTGCTCTTCCCCTGAGACTTAGAAGACAGAGAGGACAACATAACACTTTATGTACCATTTACATGTCTCATTTTAAGTCCTTTCCTGCACTTTGTTTTGATGACAGAAATGTGCATATTTTAATTGGCTTTTCGATGTTCATCACCACAGTATTCCAGAGATCTCAGATTTTCAAGGTAAACTTGAGGTACTGTTATTAACCCCATATTGAACAGAACATGCCAGAAAGATTTATATAAAAGATTGGAATTCCAATCTCTAATAGCCAAGGTCTAACCCCAGTTTCATTCCATTTATTCAAATGGCAGCCTGCATTTTTGTGTGTAGTGCTGGGAAGAATTCAGTGTTTCTTCCTGTCCTGTCCCAGTAGCCTACAGACAACTAGTAAACAAGTACGAAAAATCTGGGCTAAATAAATTAAACATTACTGCACAGGAACTCAGTAGCAGGAGTAGAGAAAGAATCTAGTTCTCCAGTCTTGCTTTTACCTGCTTTAATCAAAAGATTATCCTTTATCTCCTGTTCCTTCCTACCTTCTTCAACTGTTGCAGCATAGAATGCAGGATTAGGACAGACAGCCCCATCAATTCATTACTTTATAGTCCTTTTTTCAAGGACCTACTCTTTTTCAAAACCTAGCTGGAAACATAAAGGCTAAATGGCAGCCTCCCAGAGGCAGGAGTCAGAGCATGAAGAAAATGTCTTTTCATCACGTCACTCTGCAAAGCTGATGCACACAGGATAAAATTAACAGAGGAACCCCAGTAGACAGGAGGCCTGCAGCCTGCTGCACACTTCAGAACAAAGGAATGCTCCATTGCCTTTGCTACTGCCATGTTTATAACACTGTCCTGGTAATTAGCATCAACCCAGTGGCAGCCCCATCATGGAATCCCTGAAAGTCCAGCAAGGTTTTTCTTAGCAATGGTTGAGAATCACTGGAGCAAGTTAAAGCTCATAATCCTTCCTGCAGCTTTCAGGATCCCAGAGACTTCACAGAGGCCACAGATCTTTGCCGTTGCCAAAGGCTAAGAATGGTTTACTTTGTATTTTTTTGTCTTTGTGCCTGCCTGATGCTGTAGTGACTGTTCATGGCATGGAAGAATTTCTTCCCAATGGCAGCCGTATTCTTCCAGCAGTTACCCCAGTGTGCACTGTGAGCTGAATTAAATAACAAGTACAAAGGCAGAACCATTCCTTTCCTGCTCAGAGAGCTGTCTCCACACAAGAACCCCATCACTGCACCACTTACTCTAATCCTGTGGACGAGGGGAGCAAAGAGGAACACAAACAGCTCTACTGTGGCCATGGAATTCTGGAAGAACTTCCTTCTGTTATTCTCCTCTTCATCAGTCCCAGCGCTGGGCCGGGGATGGCCTGGTGATCCTTGGTTTTCAGCCTGGTGGATAAAGGCACTACTGCTCCCTCCCCAGCTGGAGCCTCTGTCTCCTCCAAATCGGTCATTGCTGCAGTCCTGAGGAGCTTCCAGCAGCATCCAGTGAAGAGTGTGAAGCAGCTTTGTTTCAGCTACTCCAAGCTTATCCTGATGTCCTGCATGGAAAAATCCATCACATTATTTCACAGGGCTTCCATTAATGATACTGTTCAGAGTTGCACTGGAGGCTGGACATCCAACTCACAGATAAGCATTTGAAAATTAAAATTCTACAATGAAAAGCACCAACATTCTGTCTCATTATATTTGAAACCTCCTAAATCAGAAGTCTCCATTTATTTCCCAGCATTTGGAGATCAGACTCTGCAATGTCAGCTGCAGGGCAAGAACAGCAGCATGGACATAGAGTGGTCCCAAAAGAAACTAACTCAACAGTGTTGTCTGTTTGACTTGTTGAATAACACAAAATGTCAGTGAGCACTGCAAGGTGCTTAATCTGTGTCTTGTTAGTGTTCCCTACTGGCATGTTTCAGGAAGCAAATTCCTGCTGAAACCAGTACAAAAGTAAGTAAAGTAAGTTGGATTTGGATCTGCCTCTCTGTTGTCTAATTGGCTATCCGCTAAGAGTCACGTGCATTGGTCTAAATAAAAAGAAAAATATGAAGAAAAATCCCCCAAAACTGAAGATATTAAAAGTACCATCTGCAACTGACCACTGCAGCATGCCCTGAAAGAAATATATATTCCTTCAAGGAATCCATGCTCACTGGGTGCTAAATCAAGTAAGTTCTACTATTGCTGGGAAATAACTTGCAAAATGTTATTGAACTACTCTGACTCTTTAGCTCATCAGACCACTAACTTCACTGGGGAAGATTTCACAGGTTACCCTCCCATAAATGAGAAAGACAACCCCCAGATTAAGAAAGGCAAGTCAAGAAAGGCAACCCCCAGAATAAACTAATTAGTATTCTAAGGATTTGTAAATTGTTGGCACCCTGAGAAGCAATCTGTCCCATTTTTACTGATAGCTTCAATAATGGCAAACAAGCTCACACGAGCACTGACCTAGCTTGTTCCGGTTGGAGAGCAGCGTTGCAGTGCAGTGCAGCACGTGAGGGAGTGCAGCTTGGACAAGTTCCCAGCGAGAAATGCTCTGGATGGCTTCCGAGAGAGCTGGAGAAAGGCCATGCAGCTTGTTTTCGACTAAAACTCTTTCAAAAGACTAAAAGTAAGAACAAAGGAAAAAAAAGACAGTGTGTCGGTTTCATTCCTCCGAGTACATGAACATCCTCTTTTTAAAATTTCTAATTGTATAACTGAAGTAAATTTTAAAATATTTGTCCTGAAAAATACAGTCTGTAAAGCTCACCACACATATGGACATACTTGATTAAGAAATTAATGAACCACACAATATATTTTCTGCAATATAAGAGAATTGAAGTTAAGTATCACCTGTCTATTAGTCAGTGCTGACATCAAGCCAGACTTGCAGCTGTGCTGGGCAAAGCCAGTAATCCTGTTGGAAGTCACAAGAGCTAGGAAAGCCTGTATTTGTGGAGCTGAGTGCTGGATATTCTTTAACACACATTCTCTTTCAGTTTATTGTAGCATAAAGGGCAAACCACTAAAGGTATATCGGCCTTAGGAAATGTTTTCACACCCTGTCACAAAAAATAATCAGTGTACAAAATTTTTTTTGTCGAGCTATGATGTAATGGTTTTGTGAACACTTACAGAGCTGATGACTGCAGCAAGTTCATTATTTCCACCTGAAGCAACACAAAATAAGGCTATCTGCCACTGAAATCCCTAAGGAAGCTCCTTATTGTTAGCTGCCCCAACTGTTTCAATAAATTGTTGCTGTGATCAGATATAAAGATCTCATTAGAGGTCACAAGTGCAGTTATATTCCTTCACTGAAGTACCTACAGCAAAGAAAATGACAATAACCATAAACCAGCTTAACCTCCTGGCTACATCTTTGCTGCAGTTTCACCAATTTTACCAAGCTCTGGGCAAACAAGTAACTGTTGCCCAAAAAGACGCTTCAAAGGCCCTCACTCCAGATTCACAAAGCTTATCCTGCAACACTAGTCATAGCAACTTTTTTTCCCTGTGAAATTGAGGCGGCGTTAATAAGAACAGACTTAGTTACAAAGAAGAAGAGCAAAACAAGTATGTCAAAACATGCGCTTCCTGAATGAGCAACCACTCCCAAGCACAGCTAACAAGCTGCTAACCTGTGGTAACAGGCACCCTCCTGCCTATGCCAGCAGCTGGGCACATTTGTTCTCTCAGTTTTTGTGACCCTGTTTGCTGGTGTGGGCAGACATGAGCTCCTCTAGCAAGAGGCTGGGTGTCCTGGTGCAAGCTCAGTGCCACACCATTGTAGTTTATAGCATCCAGTCCTGCTCAGAGGCACAGAAACTCAGATCTATCCATTAGAGAGAACTAAGACTGTGCCAACAGACTGAATCCTGAAATATTGACAATAACCATCAGAGCTGCCAACAAATATCGGTGTGCAGAAGGCCACACTGCTCACCTACTAGAAACACCAGAATGCAGTCAGAAAACATAATGCAGTTTCCTTGTGGACCAAAAATGGCTGAAATTGGAGGGCATTTGCTGTAATACATGGAAAAAACACTGTCTTCCTGAGGATTAGTAAAAAATAATGTGCCATGGACCATGTTATCAGCAATATGTGTTTCTTAGCACCTGGAATGGATAACCTGCCTACCAGAGAATTGAGGTTTCAAGTCTCCCTTACAGTGATCTGCTAGGGGTCACAGCATCTGAAAGGAAAATCTCCTGCCATTCAATCCTATCAGTTCAGGAATGGGGGCAAAATGAAGGGATACCGATGCTCTGGAAGCCCAAACATGGAGCAAAGCACCCATTGTAAGGCCTGATTACTCTGTTCCAGTCAGGATTCACAGAGGACAGAGAGTGAATTAGTATAAAGGCAACAGAGGTTTAGAGTAAATATCCCAGTAAATGGATTATTACATAACAAAATAAGGGCACACAGCAGCAGAACAACAGGTGCATAGTTACAAATACCACAAAAATTGAAATAGCCAATGAAAAACATGAGGTTTTATTTATTTTTATCAAAAGAGGACAGGGACCACTCCTTAGCCATCGGTCCAGCCAAACACTCCTATTTCCACCCTTCCGTTGGCTCTGGGGCTCAATGAATCCTTCATTCAGCCAAGCCAAGCCCCTACACAAGCCAAAAGGAAGGTCAGAACAGAGGTAAGCAGTTCCTACTCATATTAGTGAGCTGGATTAGCTCACTGAAAGGACTGCCAAGCACCCGTGCTGACCAAGGCTTACGGAATTGAATGATCTCACTTCCAGCACAGAAGCCAAACCATAAGCTCACACTTTAGTAGAGTTGACAAAGCTGTTCAGTTTGCAGGGCAAGGGGAGAAATAAAAACACCAACCCTATTCTGAAGTGTGACAGAAGACACCTTGTTGCTCCCTGGCTTTCTAGTCAAGGTCTCATTCCTGGGTACTTCAATGGCATCAGGTAGAAAGTTCCCCAGCAGTTGCCTTCTGCAAGCTCTGTCCCACTGTCAGCATGCTTCAGAAACTCAACAGGCAGCTAAGGAGTTTGCAATTTTATCTTTAGATTAGGCTTGTATTTATCAAGACATTTTGGGCTGCTGAGCCCTTGTGAAGATTTCCCTATGTGGTTAGCCACCAGATTCTTCTGTTCTTTCCAGGCCTGAGTAGAAAGCTAAGTATTTCTGTACTGCAATGAAAGATTAGCTTCTGGAATAGCTGATGTGATCACAAGCATCTGAGACAGAAGTACCATATGTTGCCAGAAAAAATGCAAACACAAAAGCTGCTGTATGGAAAGCACTGGATGTCCAACAGGAACACGCAGTTCTTTGGACAAGCCTTCCTGTGGAATTTGCCTGGAGTTCTCCATAAAGGTGCAGCTTTTGTCTATACCAGACACTCAAGGTGCAAGGTCCTGTGTTGCTCCTGAGCCTCCTTTTCAGTGTGCTATGGCTCTTCTCTTTCAGGACCTGCTACAGGGGCAGAAGACCTAATTTTTACCTTGCATGAACTAAGAACTGCTGCTACAGCTCAGAGTTCCATGCTCAAATAAGAAGGCTGAATGAGAATGTCTGAAAAAGCTTCCTGTGAGTGAGTCAGAAGACAGATACTGTCATGCTCTGGGTACATCCAGAGCCACAGCCTCAGGGCTCAGGGCTGCAGCTTGGCTAAGGAAACACCTACTTACAGCAGGCTTGTTGAAGCCTGCAACACCCCACACGCACCAAAGGCAGATGAAGAACATCTGCCAAGGGGATAGTGAGGGAAGTTAGTGCCTTGGCTGGAGAAACAGTCCCTTTCAGCAGGCTGTGTGTGTGTTCAGCTCCCTCAGGACCACTTACACAAGCATTTTTCCTTTTAGCCTGGTGGTGACAGCTGTTTTCACAGGGAATGGTGGCCAGCCTTGTCTGGCTGCCTTCCCACTGCTGCTGTTCTCCTTTTACCTTCATCTCCACCAAGAGCCAAAGGCACTGCCAAATACCTTGTGACCAGGATCAGCCTGTGGGTCACTGTCTGCTCTGTCCTGTCCGTCTTGTCTAGGCACCTTCAGGCTATCTGTTCCCATTTCAGCAGCATTCTGCCTGGGCTTTGTCACGGCTTCCTAAACAGCTTCACTTGAACTTCCCTTGCTCTAAGCCCAGGGAAGCTGTACCTGCAGTGAATTGCATAAGGCAGGAAGAGGTCAGCCAGGGGGTGACAGAGGGTGCCCAGAGGCTACCTTGGGAAGCTCAGTATCTCCTGTTACATCGTCTCAGGAGTGCCAGGAGTATCCCTACAGGATTACCCAGTCCAGGCACACAAGAACCATGGCAGAAACACAGAGAAATGCTTAGTGCTTCTTGAACTCAGCTTGTGTCCTTGGTGGGGACCTTAATGCCCTGTCCTTCCAAAGCTCAGCCTGCATCATGGAGGAAAGCTGAGACCACTGCTGAAGTCACTTCAGACTGACTGGAAAGAGACAGGCAGAAAGTGCTGTCAATCTAGGGCAGGTCCACCTAGCAAGGAAGAGTTCCTGGAGAGATCTGGGAAGCTAGGAGTTCATAGCACAAGAGATGGTAAGACTCCATTGTTTACTAAATATAGCAATAATATAAATATTGTGAATAAACATTCAGAAGTAATGAAACACAGATGCCAAACACTTTACTCACAGAAATTCACATTTCTGCAACCATGCCCATTGGCTGGGTAAAATAAAGGTGACCTCTTTCTGAACTTTGTTCCATAGCTATCCTATAGTTATCCACAATAACAAAACATGTAAGTACATTTTCAAAAACAAGGGAAAAAAAAACCCACAAAAAAAAAAAAAGCCTAGAAGAGAGGGAAACTGAATTTTCAGGATCATCCAGAAAACATTTGAGTTCTTCCACGGCCAACGCAAACCAGAGCAGAAGATCCTCCAGAAAACATTTGAGTTCTTCCACGGCCAATGCAAACCAGAGCAGAAGAATTTAAGCATATCTTTGAGTTCCTTACCATCACCCAAAAAATGCATTGGCTTTGTACAGCACTCACATGCTTTCCTGTGAGGTCATTCACAGCTTTGACTCAGGCACATCAGGGATGGCCTCGTGTCAGGGCAGAACAACTTCAGAATGGGGAGGAGGAAGAACATTAAACCCATACTGAGGCACAAACATTTAGATGTTGTAAGATAACCTATGGGGGAGGGTATTTATCTTCAGCTTAAAGACTACTATTCATGGTTCAGGTAAAGAGAACCATGCAATGAAAGGGCCAGGTTTTTTTCCTCAAGTATTATGGTATATAGCAGACCCCAAATAAACAGTGCAATATGCTCTTGCAGACCAGATGCTGCACTCAATGAATCTCAGACTCCAACATCTGCTTCCTCAAGGCACAATAGGCAGCAAACTCCACTGCAGCAAGTTTAGAGGCAAGAAAAACAATAGAATGCTGCACAGTGTTGTGTCATATGCACTGCCAGACAGTTGACAGCCCATAGAAATGTCTACAACAATTCTGGCCAGAGAATTACAAAAGGATAGATCATGCAACATGTGCACAATATTTTTAGGCAGAATAGTGAATACAGGGGTATTAGATAGTCAGCAGGAGGTTTCAGAAGACAAGTCAAGTACCTGTCAAGTTCCAGAAACCCTGTCTCACCCATGCATGCAGCACTCTGCTGCCCCACTGGATAATACAGAAAGGGGACACCAGTAGGAGGAGGAAACAGCTGAAGCATAAGGCAGCGAATGTGTCAATTCAGCCTGTTACCCAAAAATTCCTCAAAGCTAAGTTCCACCTTTGAGCAGTTTCTACCATAATTTAATGATTATGTTAAGAACTGGAGAATAATCAGGTTCTTCATCCAAGAGGTGGAAATTTATTGGATGTTTATGAAATGCCTGTTTTCAGAGCTCCCTTTCTCCTGGCTGAAGCATGTGATTTAGGTTGTCTCGCAGTTTAGAGGGTTTTTAGGGTGTAGTTTGTTTTTCACACTTAGTAAATTCCAGTATGTGCTCCCAGAAGAAAGGTGCTTTGCAATTAGCCTCAGGGACCTGATGCCAACAGCCCAGCAGGAAGCAAAAGGAGTTACAGGCAGAGAGGCACCTCACAGAGAAGGAAGCTCTGCCCCTCTACCCACAGATGAAGCCACAGCCCCCAGGTTAGAGGTGCCCCAAGGCACAGCTCCTGGTAAAGGACAAGCAAGTTCCATTTTCCAGCCTCTCAACAACCAGATACTGTCAGTAGGCATTAACCAGTCATCACTGCTGCATATGCTAGAACTGAACATTTTACTCACCAACACACTAAGCCAGCAATCCTCTATCTCTATCTGGTATCTAGCAAAAACTCTGAAAAATTTATGGATTTCTTAGAAGAAAATGACTCAGCAACAGATACAGCCTCTCCAGCATAATGCCTTGTAAGAAGGAAGTCAGAAAATTGCTGCAGAGCGGCCTAAGAACTTTAAACTATTAAGATACACGTCCAGACCAAATTTTTCCACTCTGTCAAGTTTGGCTGCGACTGACTAATGTACTTTAAGTAATCCAAAGACCAGCAACCATTCAAGGAATTCTGAAATTCTCTAGATGCCCATCTTATTTGAACTTGCTTCATGTCTTCCCTTTTCCCTCCTTTTTGGCAGTAACTTGAGGCTTTATTTGAAGTACATTTAGAAATCAGAGTTATTTGTATCTGCATAACAGCCTCGTCTTAGTAATTCTGATAAGATACGCTCCCTCTAATTTTCAGTATAAATGTTTCCTATGTTGCGCAATGGTAAAAGTATTGTTCAAAGTCTGTTAATATTGTTTAGATTTTCCATATTATAAGCTTGAAAAACCATCAGGAATTGCAAACTGAAACTGGATCAATCTCATGCAAAAGCACATCCACACAGGGTGAACTGCAAGGTTAGACCCAGACTGTCATAGCTCGGTTTGCCCATGTCATTATTTATTTCATTACTACAGCATTACTAATGAATTACTTATTACTAATATCCAAATAAATTATTTTTGTTTTGTCTAAAGATGGACATGATACACAGATTCTCTACATGGGAAAAATTTCAAATCCTTCATGTGATAGGAGTACAAAATGAAGCTGAATGGACTGAATCCACTTGTGGAACTGATCAGCCACTATGGTCAGATTGATCTGCATGACAAGTCAGTTACTAGCATGCATTGAAAAAGAGACAGATGTACGTACCACACAGGAAGCTTCATATTGCTTCCCCAGTTTAGGTCTTAAAAATGCACTGAAAGAAAGGAGAAGCAGCATTAGAGACCCAGTACATCAACATGTATTTTTCTTAGTTATTTTTAGGATTCCTCTCATGTCAGAAACCTATCAAAAGGCTGAGAAACTCATTGCAAAGGAAGACATAAGCAAAAACTATGATAGATACCTGTTGATGACATCTGATAAATGCTGTTATCTTTTCCAGAAGAAAAAGTACCCACCCTGATATGTCAAGAGGTATTTAATTCAGCCCACACATTCCCAGGGATAAAATCTTCCATCAGACAATTTTCAGCCATTTTACCTCAGTGAAAGATTTTCAACATATCCTCTTTAAAATTTGTTAAATATTACTGAACTTTGCCTTGCCTCTATTTTAAGCCAGAGATCAACTTGCCAGCTCTGTATTAAATATTTTTTTTCTGCACAGCTGCTGATGTGGAAGGCTCATGGTGAAGTGCAGGCCTGTATGCTGCATGTCGAGAACACTCACCCTCTATCACTCTCCTCCAGAATGAGATCAGAGTAAATATTAAAAAAAATTAATCAGGTCACCTTATTGCAGGCTTGGTTTTTTTATTTTTATTTTGAAGGACACTGGCTGTGGTAAAAGGGGATTTTGCGACTGAGGCCTTAAATTAGAGCCACAACCTTCAAATCTTCCAACCTTCCCCACTGCCCCCACAATGTTTTCGATTTGGAATCCTGCTAGGACAGGAGACTGACAGGATTCAGAAGGAACATAAAGCACCAGCCATACATTCTGCGAGTCCCTCACTCTCCAGTCCCGTGAAATAAGGTGACACTTGGACATATCTGCTTGCATGCCGGCCTCTCAAAGCACAGATTACACTGCCAGGACAGCTGCAAATACAGACAGAAGCAAAGCTGCAGGTCTGGCGCAGCACTGATGGATGCTGCTTCTGCTACAAGAGCACACTGAGTTCTTTTAAAAGATGGGGGATGGAGGGGAAGGGGAGCACGGGACAGGGAGGAAGGGAAAGGTGCATAGAGAAACAGACATGGATGGTTTAAAGTCAAATCAAGAAGCTACCTGGGACTTCCACTAGGTTAAGCTGCCTTGAGACCTCCTCCCACACCAGATACACACAAATTGCTCTATACTGAGTAAAAAAAAAAAAAACAACAACCACAAAAAAAAATTTTTTTTTCACTGCTTCACATTGCAGCTGCAGTAACAACTGCATCCTCCGTGCCTCCGGGCAGCAGCTGGCCCGCAGCCCCTCCGCACTTCCACTGCCCTGTTGCAGGTGCATCCCAAGTGCCTGCTCTTACCTGGTCTGCCTCCATAGGAAGGTCTGGATGGGCAGAGGGATGCCACGGCCACTCTCCTGCTCCTGGCCCTCGGAGCTTTTCCTTTTCACCATGATGCTGATGACAGCCGCTGCAGTCTCAGCAGACGCCCCGGCCGGGATCTCCCATGGCCGCCTCTGGCTCTCCGCAACTCTTCACCCTCTCCCCTCCGCTCCCCGCAGCCCAACCCTCCCTCGGCCCCGCTGGTGCAAGATGGCTGCAGGAGGCAGGGAGGGAATTCGGGGGAGCGAAGATGTCCGCGTCCTCCGGCTTCCTCCGTGCCTTCAGCACCTCCCTCTGTGGCCAGCTCCCCGCGCCCGGAGCGGGCGGTGCCGGGGGAGGGAGGCGGCGGAGGCGCCGCCCGCCAAACTTCCCGCACCGCGCCGCCAGCAACAGGGCTGCGCTCCGCCGCCGCGGGGCCGGGCCGCGCCGCCAGGCACCGGCCCTGCCGGGGCGTCCCACGGCCCGCCGGGCACCGGCCCTGCCGGAGCGTCCCACGGCCCGCCGGGCACCGGCCCTGCCGGAGCGTCCCACGGCCCGCCGGGCACCGGCCCTGCCGGAGCGTCCCACGGCCCGCCGGGCACCGGCCCTGCCGGAGCGTCCCACGGCCCGCCGGGCACCGGCCCTGCCGGAGCGTCCCACGGCCCGCCGGGCACCGGCCCTGCCGGAGCGTCCCACGGCCCGCCGGGCACCGGCCCTGCCGGAGCGTCCCACGGCCCGCCGGGCACCGGCCCTGCCGGAGCGTCCCACGGCCCGCCGGACACCGGCCCTGCCCGGGCGTCCCACGGCCCGCCGGGCACCGGCCCTCCCGGAGCGTCCCACGGCCCGCCGGGCCGGGACAGCGGCTCCCCACAGCCCGGCCGGGACAGCGGCTCCCCACAGCCCGGCCGGGACAGCGGCTCCCCACAGGGGCCGGGACAGCGGATCCCCACAGCCCGGCCGGGCAGGTACAGCAGCTCCCCACAGCCTCGCCGGGCAGGTACAGCAGCTCCCCGCCACGATTCCCTCCCTCTCTACCCCCTTTCTTTACCCTCCCCCTCCCTCCCTTCTTCTTCCTTCCCAAATGGGCAGAGAAGGGAGGCAAGTCACGAACCCTCCCTGAAAGTGCAGATTGGTGATGGCGGGAAATGGATTTGTAGGGAGTTCTCAAAGCCTGACAGAAGGCTCACGCACTGTGCATCTCTATGCAACCTGGAGATAAGAAATGCTGACTTAGAAATGCCGCGGAATAGGAAGGACAACTGTTGAGAGAGAATTAGAACTAGAAATAAGTTTCAAATGATGGCCTTGCAAATAAGACTAGATACTTTGGAGAATTAGAGCTATCAAAGATGCATTGTGTTAGGACCCGCAAGAGGTAATTTTAGATGATTAGATGATTTAAGGCATTTACAACATGGCGTAGCTAAAGCTGGTAGGCCAGGAAACGTTTATATTGTATTGTAATTAGGAAATAATTGTCTTCTAATTGTGATGGCGTGAATTATAACATCTGTATTGTCTCACCCTTCACATGAGGCTAATAATAGAATAAATGTTTTAAAATGCCTCTCAGTTGCCCTATCTCTGGGTCAGAAAAGGGCCTAATTCAACAGGTGTTGGGAGCAGAGGAACCTTGGGGTTGTTATTCCACAGATTTTTCTTACACAGAAAAGCTGAGACAGAGGTGGGAAGTACCAAAGCAGATTTACTGGTGTTTCAAATTAGACACCAGGCTGATTTGACTAATACAAGTGTAGGTTTGAGTTAGGATTGCTACAGATATTTTTCAGGCACTGTTAGATGAGCTCTCCTTCTCTACCTAAGGATATCAGAGGATAGTATACTACAACAAATAATTAATAGAATAAAGTGGAAGACCAGTGCAAGTTCATCCCAAGCAGTTCTCACAGGAAAAAGAAAAAAAAAAAAAAAAAAAAAAAAAAAAAAAAAAAAAAAAAAAAAAAAAAAAAAAAGAGTGACATTCTGTTGCTTATATGAAAACTTTCTAGAGGAAACAAATAGCTTTGAAGTTCAGGATTATTTTTCTTACTCTTTATTTGTGCATAGCCAGTGCCTTGCCCTGTCAAAAACCATTAGCAAGCGGAGGTCACATAGTCTAGCACTGAGAGGAAACTAAACCACTACTTGGAATTTTGTTTATGATTACTTTGTAGTAACTGAAAATGGAACTGCAAACTGCAGTTCTAGTCAAGCTTACCATTTGAGCACTCCAACTACACCCAGTCACAAAAGACACATAAATCCCTTTGTTTGTACAGAAGTTTGAAGTTACAGAACTTCTGATGCAAAACAAATCAGAGAGCAAAGGAAACAACAACAAAAGAAACACCAAGTCACAAGAAATACAAGCATGAAGATGCAGACCTTAAATCCAGGCAGGCCATCTGGAGGTGGCAAAGGTAGTTCACATTAAGTTTGACAGTAGCTAGAGACAGGTTTTGTTCTCACCTTATTTTGGAGACAATGCCCACCACCACAAAGGGCACACAAAGCTGAAGTAATCTGTATCTCTGTGAGTAAAATGACTTGCATGTTTAAGAGAAGAAATTTTACCATCTGGAAGATTTTATTTATCTCTATACTGAATTTCTGCTGGCAGCAGAGGCTTTCAGGTTTGTAATCAGCATTTGACCACACCCAAATGCTAACACTACAGTGGATGCTACAAAGGGAAAGTCCTGCAAATCAGTCCCCTGCCTTCCCTTACAGTGAGGGTAGAGAGAAAAAAGTAGATTCTTCAGAAAGGCCATTACAGCAAAGTCTCCTGAAAATTCACCTGTGCTCTGTTCTCTAGGCTACACTGGCATCTTGGACTGGCACAGAAACACAGGTCCATCTGCCTGCAAAAGGATCAAAACTCCTGCAACAAGTCAAAGGAGGTGAGGGAAAAGTGGAGAAAGCTCTGTGTTACTCCAACAGCTCCTAGCCCATGCCAACTGCTCAGCCACAGAAGATGCCCTTGACACCAACCACCACTTCCTCTCTTACTGCAGGCAGGAGTGTGACGTGCCTCCAGATTCTGCTTGATCACTCCTTTATTCACCAGTTATGGTTACAATCCAGCACAGCAGGGTCTAGTGTTGATCCAGAAACAGCCAAGGCTGGCAGCATGGCACAGAGTGCGGACACAGAGCAGAAGCCCCCACCTTATACAGGAGTGCTCAGAGCAGGGAACTGCTCAAACCTCACTGCCTTGCACTTGTTTCCATGGTTATGCTCTCCAAGTTCCCACTCTCAATCAATCCCTGCCATACACACTCCTAAGAATTCACATCTTATTTCTCTGAACTCTCCATGCAGAATCCAGGCTCTCAAGAGTATGTCAATCCATTCTGTCGTGCAGCAGCCTTTCCAAGAGCAAAGCTGCAAACAGCTCCTAAATGCAGATTCCAGGGCAGGGAAAAAAAACATTTGCCAGAAAAAAACCACTTGCCACACCCTGTAGATCTTACTCTTCCACGGTCTGCCAGCAGGCTTCTGTCCTGGCTGAACAGACCCATCATGAAGGAAAACCTTTTCTCTCTAGGGACAGCCAATCACAGAAGATTAGCACTGATGGATATCACTTGTTCTACCCTTTCCCATATGGGTCTGTCAGGTAGAAAGAATGTAAAAATTTAGAGAAACCTGGGAAAGCCTTGTTTTTTTTTCTTTAAGGGCTTTTAAACAGCATGAAAACTTTTCAACTAAGGTTCTTCAGAAGTCTCCTTCACAGGTCTTCTAGCTAGCCCTGCTCAAACACAACACAACTGTGCTCAGAAACAAGGATAAATAATCCCTAAAACTACAAGGACCCCCTAAAATTACAGGTGTTGCTGCATGAATTTGGGCAGGAGTGGACTGCAGTTCAGCTGGATCAGATTCCACAAGAAGAGTTAGGTATTTAATCCCTTAGTCACATTTAGGTAAAACCAGTAGAGTAGCACAGCACTCATGCATCTAAGAATTCTGTTTCAAAACAGAGCAGAAACACAAGCCCTCCACACCTCCTGCAGTAAGTTACTGCCTTTGCATAATGTTCAAGCAACAAAACATATTCATATAGACATTTAACTGCAGCTACATGCATAACAGACAGGGCAGGATGGGAGGGAACAAAATCCAGGAGATTACATGGGGGGATTATCTGGACAAGACCAGGGGAAAAAAAATAACACCTCAGCTTTCACTGTCAAATTATCATCCCTTGTCTCAGGATTCTCCATGCTCTGGTAGTACCTGAAAGACTTTAGCTTCGTTTGGAGAAAAAAAGGCAACAGACCTCCTCCTCTCAAAACATGCCCCACCCAAACTTTTTAACCTTCTTCCTAGAGAAGAAAGCATGGATCTTTTGATCCACAGAGTTACCAAACATGCCTTCCTCTCTGTTCCTCAGAGAGAGCTGAGCATCACCTCACCAGTATGCTTCTCTGTCCAGAACAAGGATGTTCACACTAAACCAGGTTTGGGATTCCCTCCACCAGGGCCACATTGCTTTTTAATCCCAGTAACTGGGACTTCTGCATAGCCAAGCACCTTTTTTTGCAGCGCTTGTTGCCCAGAGCAGCAGCAGTACTCCCAGCAGAATGCTGCCCAGAGAAGCTGTGGCTGCCTCATCCCTGGATATGTTCAAGGCCAAGTTGGACAGGACTTGGTGGAAGCCAGCGTAGTGGAAGTTGTCCCTTCCCGTGGCAGGGGGTGGAATGAGATGAGCTCTCAGGTCCCTTCCAAACCCATCTATGATTTCTCTGTTCCACCCAGAGCACAGAGCCACACACCCCTCAGCCTGAGTTCAGGCTGGGACTGAGCATCCACCACAGATCCACGATGACACACTCCAAACACCCCTCAAAGTCTGCACTGTTCCCCTGTTAGTTTCCAAGATGGACCCAAAAGCTCACCCCCAAGACCCAGCTCCTGTCACCTCCACCACCCTGGCACTGTCCACGTGCTCCTGCTGTGCCCAGCCAGCTGAGGGAATCCGCAGGGCAGGCAAGCAGAGGAGGCTGTGCCACATGGGCGGCCCAGGGCCACCACTTCCCTGGTGTACAAGGAGCCTGCGGGCCAGTTGTGTGGCCATGCCACATGGGCGGCCCAGGGCCAACATTTCCCTGCGTACAGGGGCCCCGAGGGCCGGTGTGCAGCCGTGCTTCACCACGCTGAGGGGTCACTGCGCCCAGGCTCTGCTGCTCTGTGCAGGTGCTGCTGCACGGCACCCCCAGGGGTCCCTGATCCAGGGGCCTGGATCACGGGTCCACAGGTCCTGACCACAGAATCACAGGGCCAGTTTGGTTGGGAGATCATCTCGAGACTTCTGAGATCATCGAGTCCAACCAACACGATGAACCAACACCGCCTTGTCAACCAGGCCATGGCACCCAGTGCTACTTCCAGACTGTCCTTAAACCCCTTCAGGGACAGTGACTCCACCTGGCAGCCAGTTCCAATGTCTAATCACCCTCTCAGAGAAGAAATTTGCACCTAGCAGGGAGATACTGATCCGCAGAAGAGTATGCCCGCCATAAAAATTGTTCCTTTTGTACAAAAATGAAAGGGATTGGCTGAACAACACAACTGGATCTGCTGTGACTGCTCCGGGGCAGACTGAGGGCAGTACCACAGGTTGTGCAGCGTTTGGATTCAGGAGGAGCTGGATCACAAACATAGGAAGCCAACACATATAATTAGATGACAAGCAAGTTTATTTTGCAAAACAATCACTATACAGCAACAAATACAATTGCAAATCGGATTGAAAAACATGAACTACCTACCACCAGCCATTCAAGAAATGCCTCTTTTATGGTAACAGGCTCTAGAATTATCAGAAAAAACACAGGTTTGTAACAGCAGACTGTATTCCTTGATATCCCAGCATACAGCATGTTTACTTGTTGGCTTTTTCTCTTTGCTAAAGTTGAAGTGGCTTTTATACGCTTGACTTTTCCCAGTGTGAAACTAATTTACCTTCCTGCAGTGGGAATTGCTGGAGTTGCAGAGGGAATTGCTTTAGCAATCTGACTAGTGAGTGAACTCACAGACACCTAGGCTAGAAATCTACCAGCATTGATTTTCACAGCTAATGTGATCTACTCTTCAAGGCATTTGCCTTTGAAGGGACATATACTTGGGTTTCAAACAGTATTTAGTCCAGCATGGAAAAAACTTCTGCTCATGTGGTAGTCAACACAGGCTGCCTTTCGACTCCCTTTGAGTCATGTATTTAGGCAAACTTAGACGTGTGAGCACTCATGATGAGGTTACTACTGTACCACAGCAGAAGGTTGAACGATTAATTCCATTTACTGCTGTAGAGTGAAAATATATACTGCCCTTGTGGGCTCATAATTTTCCTCATCAGGTTTAGTTTTTCCTTTATTCTTGCTGGACAGAGGTTTGCTCAACTTTGATTTGTTTCAGCTTGTGGTTACATAGAAAACTCTGCAGATGAGGCAGAAGCAGTCTCTCATCTCTACAACCTGATGGATTATTGAATTTGGGGTTCTCCCCTAGGTACCCAAACAAGGTTTCACCAGCCCTTTGTCTGGATTACCTCTGCTTTGTTACACAACTGGGTCTCAGGCACCCAACAAACCTGCTGGCTAAACATGCCTGTGAAAAAGAAACACAACAGATGCAGTTTCCAGGAAGCTGGCTCTATCTTCTTTAGTGGGCATTACATATTTACAAACTGTTGTTTTTAAAACGAACACTCTTCTTGAGAAAGTTAAGATTAATATGAGCTTTTCAGTGAACATCTAGAGTCATGTAACATAACTTGGTTTTTAAAATTATTATTCAAAAGCACAAAACTCTTAATTTCTTTTCATCTAACTCCACAGCATTCTAGGATTCTTTCTATGGAAGGATGATAATGATTACGAAGGTCTTTGCTTCAGTCAAAACAAGAAAGCTCATTTTAATGCATGAAATAAATGACTTGGTGTGTTACACACTCTAACTTTGGACTCATAGGTGGATTAACTAAGCCTTATTTTCTAGATTATGCCAATTTTAAAAGCAGAATAAAAACACTTGAATCTTAGGTTAACACTGTTCCCATGAGATGCTGCTTAGGTTCAGAGAGCAGAGGTTCAGTAGTACCATAGCTTTTCTCCTACACTGGCAAAAGGCATACAAAGAAAAACCACTGCAAGGCTAATTTATATTAATTGATAGCATAATCAGAGCAATGTGATACAAATACTGCCAGTTTTCCTTTCTGTTTGCTGTTTTTCTGAAAACATGGGAAGAAGATTTTAATACACCTCACTTGACACTGTTTCCATGTGAATTCTTTAAGCAGAAGTGTAACAAATACAAGGCAGAAATCAGAATCCTCCAATTGCACTTGGAATGGTTCTAAAATCACTGTCCTTTGTATGAAACAACTGACTTACAAACAGTGTTAGTTACTTTATTGTGTGAAAAAGCTTTTTGCACAGCAGAAATGTCATGTGCGGGGCTGTCAGAAGTTCAAATTCAGTAAAAGTTGGAGAGATTAAACCACTCTGTTTTGTGGTGGTACTGCTGTAGCAGCTTAGCCAAAACCCCAGTTTGGTCCACTGAGTATTTACTGTCCAGTAACTGCATTACTACCCGAATGTAATGATGGGGAATCCTGTGCCATTAATTTTTAGAATCTCCACAGACATAAAAATCTCTGTGAGTCTTTTCAGACCAAACCCCAACACACGCACACAAACATAAAAATTAAGAAGGAAAAAGAACAGATCAAAAGTTTCCAAAACACATCATTAACCTAATACATACATCAAGTATAGCTCAACTGACAGTGCAAAGTTCAGTTACGAGGTTTCAAAAGGAATAGATAAAACAATCTGCAAGAATGTAAACTGGTCATTCCTTAATGTCTCATGTACATAGGGCATCAGCAGGTGATGTGCTGCTGAGGATCATCCCTATCACCAGTGCTCTCTCAGGTAACTCCATTAGAATTGGTTGTGTATCTGCCTTTTATCTTTCATGCACACTTTTTCTTATGCTTTTTATAGTCAATATAATCCCACTTTGCTCAGATTTTAAGATTCCCTATTTAACTGATGAATCACTATGACCAGTCTAGGGAGCTCATTTTTATTTATTCATGTATTGTAATTTACAGGCATCTCTACTATGACTATCACTGTTACCCGAGTGCCTGAGTGTGTACATGGGAGACATCACTAAAGGAGTGGAAACAACATCTTTTTTTCTGTGTTTCAACTTTAGCAAAAGAAAAATAATAAATCAAACATTCATTGTTAATATAGGAATGAAAAAAAAAAAAAAGATGAGGAAGGAAGGGAGGGAAAGAGAAAGGAAAGAAAGGAAATAAAGGGAGAAAGAGAGAGAGAAAGGGAGAATGAGAGAAAGAGAGAGAAAAGAGAGAGAGAAAAAGAACAAAAGAAAGAACCAAATTATTGTGGATTTTTAAAAAATCCATAGTCCAAACTCAGCCTTCTTTGGAGACTCTTTTACAAACATCTGGACCCCACAAAAATCATTCCTTTTTGAAGAAAGGGAGGGAAGAGAAGAAGGAAGGAATCCTTTTTCTAGCGTTACAGAATAGACTTGCATCTGTCACTAAAACAGGGTCACGGCTTTTAGTTGTTACAGAAAGCAACTTCATGCTACAATTTTCATCTTTTTTTAATGTATTCTTATGAATAGGGAAAAAAGCCCCTGCTAACATCTACTTTTACATACCTAAAATTGCAACACCAAAGGGTGCAAGAGACACAGATACTGTGAATAAAGAAGTAGAATATTCAAGTATATGAGGAGGGCGTATCACAAATGGCCACAGAGAAATATATATATCTATAATACTGTATCAAACAAATGGAAAGAATGTGAAACTGGTGGTATGCACACAAATCTAGCTGCTTAACCAACTTTTCTAATCAGACACAAGTCTGTTGGGGTATGAGTGCTCGCTTTCAGCAGCTTTTTTACGTCACTTCCCAAAGCACAATTCAGATGTTTTCAGCTAGTATTTTTAGTTATTATTTAAATAATTTATTGGCTTTTCAGCTATACACTGACATAATTAACCAGGTTCAAAAAATGTTAATAACTTAATTCAACTTTTGTTCTACTCATTTATACAAAGTAACATACTTTTTTAATTAAATTTCAATTTCCCTATATGCCCTTCCTTCTGGTAAGCAGACTGTTAATTTAACTTGTAATAACTTACAATGGGCAACTTTTCTTTTTTATTTCCCCATCTATCAAAAGAACTGTGAAATGAGCAACTTGGGATATTAACAAGGCTCTTCAGAAAGAGGTGGATGGCCTTCAGGCACATGAAAGGTAAAAATGCATTTTTATCATACTACAGTACTCCATGCAAGACAGAGCAGAGCAACAATAATTGTCCAATGTAACATACCGCTGTATACCCATATAAAGCCAGTGTCTTCCTGTTATAAATGGAGGTCAGGCCAATTTCTGCATCTATGGAATTTTTTTTTTTTCTGTTTTTTTTTTTTTAACTGTATGGTAACTACAAGTCTTGGGATGTAACTTAGTTTTAGACATGGTAAAGAATGAACGTAACACCTGCTCTGAGCCCATTCCTGCCAAGAGCTCATGCCTAAATATTATTACTTCATACACCGCAAAATGAGCAAATTCATAACCCCTGCTTGGCAAGGGCTGCTGTGACATCTTCAGCCAGGGTAGCAAGCTGGGGTGATTCAAGCAGGTTGATGCTTCCAGAGGATGAGACGTTGCTGAGTCTGCGTGGCGAGGCCATGCTGGACCTGCCTGGTGACTGCGTGATGATCTCAGCCCCGTGATCAACACGGGCCTTGGCGTGCTCTCTGAAGTTTAGCTTCTGGCTGTCAATCTGCTCCAGGAAAATAAAGAATTTCACACATTATATGTTCACTAAATTATCTCATTTTAGATCATCATTTGGGCATCATTTTGCTTTTAAAAACTATTAGAAGGATCAAGGCTTCTTTGCTCCTTAGAAAATTGAATTTTTCACCTTGCTTAATAGCTACTGGCATACTTTGTTACATTCTCTTACCATTTCTGTCTCTGATGGATGCTTTAAAGAGAAGTTCCTAGTTGAACAAATTTCAGAAGCATTATATGGGCACTATGATTTGTTTCCAAAATCTGTATTTTCAAATATTTGTGGGATTGATCTTATTTTCAGGATGTTTTCCTCCTGTTTCACAATGGAGTCCTCATCTCAGCTCATACCTGTGCTGTCCCTCAGTCTCAAACAAGATTTATCTTTGGAGGGAAAAACAGTGCACAAACTACATGACATTTCACTCTCAGCTTAGATGTGGATGCAAGATTAGTCATTCCAAATTTCAAAGGGAACAAATTGGTATATGAGTGTGCTTGAAAGAGGACAGACAGATGTTTCCTACTTAATTCAGAGCCATTACTGAATTTACAGCTTTAGTAATTTCACTGGGCCAGGGGCACAGTGGGAGCCTTTTCTGGCAGCTGTTCCTTTACCTTGACGTTACCACCACCAGGTACATGGTGAGCATTTTCCAGTGAACCAACTTTAGCCTGAGCTTTTTCTTTGAAATCCAGTTTCACACTCTCAATTTTCACACGCCCACCTCCTACAGAGGAAAAGAAAACACAGATTAGGAAGTTGAAATGGTGCAGGAGACAGTGTGACCTGAAGCATGAGTGCACTTGCATTACTCCCCTTTTAGCTGAGATCTAATGGTTTTGGAGAATAATGCTCTGCATGTTCAGTAAAATATAAAATCTTCAACATATATTTAAACTGTAAGCAGGTGCTGCAGTCCTACAGGTTTTCATGGGATTTAAGCACATGCTTAAGTATTTCAGACCTCAGCCTGTATTTCAATCTTATACCAGACCACCATCCTTTAGCGTTATTTTTTTATCACCTCTCTAAACTAGGTGGCCTTATACCTTTTTGTCTGTATATATTCAGTTAAGTAGTTTAATGCACTTTTACGACTAAAGAGTATTTATTTTTCTCTTTGACTGTAAAGAAAAATGGTATCATCCATGACTTTGAGTTCAAATGACACTATTAGGTCCTTGCTTTGTCCCACAACCCATAAATTTCTACAGTACCTGGTTTGTGGTGGATATTCTTGAGTGAGCCACACTTGGAAGTCACATGACTCAAGTCAATCTTCTTGGTTACAATTTGTACCTGTCAAAAGTGCACACATACAAAAATTACAGGAATGAAGAGAATAAAATAAATAAATAAAAAGCTAAGCTCTGCAGATAAAGAGTGAGAGGCTTCTACAAACCACTGGAAAAGGAGAAATGGTTAGTAGAAAACAGACCATGCCACAAAGGAGGAAACCTCCCACCTAGAGAGATGACAGAGCTGGGTTAAGCTTTACTGTTAGCAAAATGAAGAGGAGTATAAAGGATTTCAGCTTGTGGGTTCTTTCTAAAATGTTTCTGAACCTCCTCCTTTCAGAGTGGGTGCTCTAAAGCCCTGCACACAGCAGGACCCATCCCATTTACTTCAGTCTCAATTATGCATCCTGGCAACTAGGATAATTTGGTGGCTGCTTTTTTCTCTACCATCTGTTTTGTATTTTTCTGCATCTAAATATGGTATGCATTTCCTGTCAGTCCACTATGGAGAGTCTGAGAAATCTACACATTTGCCTCCTGCAGCTGTACCTGAGCAGGCTGAGGTTCAGCCAGCTGGCTCAGTGCTCACTGGAGAGCAGCAGGTCAGGCACCCTCCTTCCTCCTGCTGCCACCTTGCCATGGCTGTGCTGAGCCCAGCCTGGGAACAGCCACAGAGTGACACTCCTATCTTGCCTGCACTCCCAAACAGCTCCAAGATGCAGCCCACAGCCAAGGCACTGGGCTGGCAGGCCCCAAGAAGGCACAGCCCTCCAGGCCAGCCAGGAGCTCCAGGGCAACTGCAATGCCACTGGCTTGCTCACCACACCACTGTGACTTAGGCCAGCACTGCCTGCTGTATTGACCCTGCCTGGATCAGACATGCCCACACCATCAGCTCTTCCCATCTGAGAGGTGATCATTCCCATCAGGACAGTCATAGCCAGCTTAAGCTGTTCCAGGGTGCCCAATAAAACCAGCAGGTGTCTGGTCAAACTCTGGGTCACCTCAGTTTCTTATACTGGAATAATGCTGTGACATCAGCACTCAGCATGCTGGCTCATCACACCCTCTCTTCTCCGAGTTTTCTTTGCCCTTCTGTTTTATTTTTCTTCTTCCCCTCTGCTGAATGCACATAATTGAAAGGTTAGCTGAGGAAGGACTGATGCGTGGAAAATGCCCAACAGGGAGGGTGGAGTCCCCCTGTGAGCTGCAGTCTCTTTCTGGAAATTACTTTCTTGGGCTGCTCCCATGAAAGAAAGGTGCTGAACCACTGCACTTTCACTTGGGCATTTAGAGATAACCCTTCTTTTATCACTTCCTTTCCCTGTACAAGTTCTGAAAATGTGTTGTGCTCTGTGGGATAAGATCAGGAGGCCACCACTGCATACACAGGACTCACTCGACTAGCAGACATGGTAATCAAACTGAATGTGAAACAGCAGCAAGAAGGAAAGCAGTGCTCAGAGGAAGGGAGACAGGTGCTTCACCACAGTGGAAGTGCCTGTCCACAGGGTGTCCATACTACTTACATTTCCTCCCCCTGCAGAATGTTTGATGTTATCTCTAGAACCACACCGGGACTGAATATCGCTAAAATCGATCTTCTTGTTTAAAATCCTAACCTAAAAGAAATTGGAGGCAACTTACTACATACCATACACACACTCAGTTGGGGGTGCAGGACAAGGAAACCAGGGTAATTTGCCTCCTACACTGACTCCTTCTTTTGACACTTGTATTGAAATGTGAGAAAATAAACCCTGTCAATATTTGTGCTTTGTATGCTTACACAGCATCCGTAGATATATTGCGCTGCTCTTTTTCTACCTCACAAAGTGGTGGTGAAATACAAAGGGTACAGGTTTATACTGGGATGTATGAGAGGTGGCTTTTCCCTGAAAAGTTTTAAGAACTCCATGCTTGCTTGGACTGGGCCTAGTCTTAGGACAGCCTGTCCTAGGGCCTATTGAGTGATGTTCAGTATTTCTGCTGAACTGGTCATAAGAAGATGGGAACCCACCTCCCCACAGCTCAGCACTCCAGTCTTTGATGCAGAAAACCCCAGATCCAGCCAGCACAGGCTGAAATCCTGAGGTATTTAAACCCACTTTCTGCCATACAGCTGTAACAGCAGCTACATCCATAAAACAGACCTCAGCATGCCATGAAAGGGGAGCAACAAAATTACTTAAACTAATCAGAGTTCTGTACTGCTCCCTCTTTTACTGCCATCTACTACAAGGCAAGACAGAAAACAACAGCATCTGGAAACCTAGAGCTGCAATCACTACTTTGTGATTTCTGGTGCCTGCCAGAAATCTGGTGTGCCAGATTTGGGCACAATTACCTTCTACTGCTAGCAGTACTGTGCTTCTCCCCTGTGCTCTTATTCTCTTCATACAACAAGGTAAGGTTTTTGCTCTTCCCTTGATGATGCCAGCCTCCCTTACACATGCCAGGAATCCACATTTTTAATATGTTACTTTAGCCACTGCAGGCAATGGACAGCACCTGGAGGCAAACTCTGTCAAGGGCAGGCTGTGCTGTCCTGTGCTTGACCCCATGACAAAGCAGCTCCTCTACACGGCAGAACTCAGGTGACACCAATAATTGTACTAATAATTGTACCAGGGAATGATGCACAGCTGCATGGCAATGGCTAGTGGGCAGGGACAACTGGGTGCACACCTGACTAATATAATTTTCAGATTTATTTCCCAGCAAGAGCAGGGGGTTGTGCTTATCAGTAATAAGAGTTTTTAGGTGGGTGAGAAGGTTTTTCTATCCAAGGCTGCACCTGCATTCTTTGCATCAGAGTGTCACCCATGCAGTATATTCTTTCTCTGAGTTAAATATGAAATCTTTATTGGATTTTATGAAATCAACATTGGATTTTATTTTTAGGTATTAATATATAATATGAAATTAAACTCTTTCCTGTACAGAAAGCCAAAGAATTTGGGTTACTATGTATTTTGCTAAATGGCAATTATAGAGCCTTCACTGGCAGATTACTTAGCACAGCCCTGTTGGCTACTGTTGTAGGTAAACCTACAAGTTCAGACAGAGGGAAATGCACACTGAGGTTCCTTACTGCAGCTTCTCGGAACTTTGGGAGCACAAAGCAGCACCAAAGCAGCTGAAGCAGTCAGTGGGAGGAAGCAAAACCCTGTGAAGGTCCTGCTTCCTGTCTTCAGGTCCCCAAACTGTCCCAGGTTCCCTGATAAATCTGAGATAAATCACTCCCTCTGTGTCTCACCTCCCCAGACTAGGAAAATACTATTTGCCCTCTTACAGGGGCATCAGGTTTTGCAGCTTTTGGCTGCTGCAGTGGGGATAACAGCACATTTAGACAGTGAGTTGAATCCTCTGGTACTCGAGTGCACCCTTAACTTAAATCCAGTAAACTCTCAGAAGAAATGTTCAGAGGGTCACTATTTGCAGCTAATATGAAGAAGTTCTTCATAGCAAGCTGTTCCATGGATCTTTCTTATTACATATAACAACTAAATCAAGAATGTTAAGATTATTTTTAACTTAAATATTTTCGTTTAAAGCAAAAACCTCGCTTTAACTGATAAAGATCTGGTGTGATGGCATACTCAGCAACAACAGTGATGACAGCACCAGCCAACCCCACACAACTGGTAGGTCACCTTCAGAAGGGCATCTTCAATAGTCAAACTGATTTCTGTCTTTCCCCCTCCCATCTGCTTATCTGACCAAATAAACCAACGCACCCTAAAACATGAAAGCAAATGCCTTTGGAATTTCATGCTTGTGCTTTCTCTCAATATAATATTTGTTTAAAAATGTACTATATGAGACACATGTCACATCAGTTACAGAAACACACATCAGATGTGTATTCAGATCTGGTTCTCAGAGAGCTTCTGGCCAGACACAACTGGGCAAAACAGAAAGAAAGCGTTCCTGGCACTTTCTGAGCACGTCTTTCAGCGATGGATCAGCAGCACTTCTTAGCTATGGCCACAGGGATTCATCTGCTCCAAAAATGCTGACTTACAGGTCATGACAAGACCTCTGCACTGGGGGCCTGTAGCTTAAAATGGAGCCAAAGCAAGGTGAAAAGTTGAGAGGGTGCCTTTGATCAAGTGCCTAAAGGCTGATTTGCACTCAAAAGTCTGACAGTTCATGAGTCTCATGGCCCATGGACCTGGCTAGCAGATATATAAAGCACCAATCATCTCAATTATCTCTCCATCTCACTGGGTGAAATATCCCCCTGTGTGGCAGGGCCAGCAGGAGACCTATGCATCATTTCTGTCCTGTCCTGAGGGCTGGAGAGAGCTGAGGGACATGCATGCATTCTGCTGCTCATCTAGCACAGGGAGAAACTGAACTGATTCAGGTTTCCCTGATATTTTGTTTCTCCCTTGCCTGGGATGTATCAGTATCTCTGCACATATTTAAATCATAACCACTCTCTATAACTAAGTGTTCCACAAATGAACAGGGCTTTGTTTCCTGTAGGTAAGGGCTTAAACTGCTTACTTAATTCATCCATCATGTATACTCCAGCAAGCCCTATCACTTCCAGCCAGCATTTTGTCCCAAGCTTTCTCCCAGTTCTGCTAGACTGGGCAGACAGGCTAATACACAATCAGCCAAGTGTTTGCTGTCCCTGATTGTGGAGAAGGGCTGAGTTCACTGCCTTTATCCCAATGATGGTGTTAGGCTGAGTCCCTGTTCCATACTCTCTCAACAACCATCACTGTGTAGAGGGACCACCTGTATTTCTCACCACTGCTCCCTTGCCAGCAGCATTGGTTGAAATTGTCCAGTAAGTTCCAAAGGAGCTGAGAAAGGCTGAGATTGCCAGCCAGCCAGTGTGACTGCAGGAGCAGTTCTGTTTGAGGAATCAGATTGTAATCCAGAGAGGGAGCTTACCAGAAAGGGACAGGAACCATTTAGGCTAAAGAGAAACTTTGGCTTGCAAACAAAGAATGTAAACTGACTATGAATCACTTGAAGCTGGCATCTGGATGGAAATCTTTAGCTGTCAGAGCAAGGAGGCTCTGGAACTGCCACGTGAGGGAGCACAGCTACAAGAAAATGGCAAACTTTCATGATGGCACTTGATGAAAGGAATTAGATGATGCAGCTGCCTGCAACTGAGGCAGCACAAACACAGTGACTCAGCAGGAAGGTTCTCTGTGTTCCAAATGTGTATGTACATCTTGTGTGTGGGTGGAGGTGTGCTAGGGATGCACATATATGCACTTCAGTTGTGCTGAAAGTTAAATGAAAGATCAAGTCCGCTCATGCTCTCATTCAGGAAAGGGAACATTTTTTGTGTGGCAAAATGAAAGTCTGTGGCAGAAACAGGACTGCTTTCTATTCACACTCTCTTGAAATCCCAACATGATAATGTCATGGCAGAGTCCCTTGGAACCCGTGTTCTGACCTGCTAGTATGAAGTGGGTACCTTCTCTTCTAATGCGATACTGGCTTGCCCAGGTATGCTGGAAAGGGCCTGGAAGTCAGTGTTTGGATTAAGATAAAGCTGAGGTTCCTCAGCTCTTCTCATAATTATGTGTAATTAAACCACAGTGGAAAATTAAAGCCTTACAAACAATGCAGTATTTCTTCTTGCCACAAGAACCATATTGCCCAAGAGGAAACTGGCTTCTGTCTGAAGCCCTGGAAGTCTGACAGGCCTTCCCCTCACTCTGTCTTCTGATGACTCCTCAGCAGTGGTCCAGAACTGAAGCCCAAGGCAGACTGTGTGCCAACATGCACACAGCATGGCCCCAGTGACTCCCACTGCTTCCAGAGAGTCCCCAGCAGGACTGGGAGAGGGCACTCCAACACCCACCCATGCAGCTGGAATGCTGCCTGTGAGAGCTCAGGGCAGTTTGGAGCATTTATGCATAGCCTGCAAGGAGAACAAGTGTTGAAGGTATTTTTCTGAGTTAATTTAGATGAGGCATATATTGCTCTGCACTCAGCAGAGTTAGCTAGTTCCCTTCCTACTCCTTCAGTGGCCTGACTGACCATCAGAGCAGCTGGGGGTTGTGGTCTAAGGGAAACATCTACACTAAAGCACAGGGAAAAGTTTTGGGTTAAGCTTGCTGGCACAAGAAGAAGAAGACAGGCTACGAGACACAATACTTGTGAATTTTCCAGCCAGATATATGCCTCCAGAATATGAGTTGTATTTCAAAGACTCCCTGTACAACAGTTTGCAGGTCCTCTGCCAGCACTACACCACTGTGTTCATGATGAGCAGGAATTTGTAGAAATACTGAGAGGAAGGCAGAGAAATTCCTAAGAGAACTTAGTTCAGTTGTGTTTAGCAGTTTAATTCACTGCTAAAGACAACACCAATGTCCAAAAGCTGCTTATGCAAGAGAAATAATTATATTCCATTGCTGCCTAGAATAATTCAGTTCAGATGTTTTTCACAAGAAGAGGAAAAGCCCCTAACTTATCAACATCTGGGCAGACTCCATAAACAGCTTCCCTTCTATGGCATACTACACTGGCATACATTGAAACAGATATTTGAAGAACAAAAATTGTGATGCTGATGATATTACAGGCTCTGAATATTTCTTGCAAGGAAATGATGGCTTATGTTCTCCATGCTTTGCAATTAGGGCCTCTGAGAAGCTCTGCCACAAATACTGCTTAAAGCATTTACAAATACTCTCATTTGGCTCTACTTGCTGTTTGAACATGCCGTGGAGCTGTGACACTGGGAAAAGCTTCCAGACTCTGAATAGCTTATCAAAAAAAAAAGATTCCTTCTATTTACCACAACACTTTGACGAAGCTATATCCTCCCAGGAACTAGACATTATTTCAGTGTTTGATCTCCAGGTTAAAACAGGTATTTAAGTGAGACAATAATTGATCTTACACATGAAGTAAGGTTAAAAACTGATTAGAATCAAAGTGCTTCCAAATTTATCTGCTGCCAAGGACAGATGATATTAATCTTCATTCTCCTGCCAGAGGCTATAGGGAGAGAAAAGGGAGACAGAGGGTATTTATTTGGCCTAGTAAAGTCCTTGAAGAGAAAGACTGTGCCTCAGATTTTCCACACCTACGGACAGGGCTTGTGATGATGTTCAGCCTTTGCACTCCTGGAATAAGAATATACACACTAGCAAGGCTGCCAGTCCAGAAGCTAGTGATATTCAAAGTAAAAGGTTGTGTTAGACATAGACAAAATAATGTACCATTCTCACCCTGCTCTTAGTAAAGGTTGAGCAAGGTACAGTCATTTCTGACTTTTAAAAACATACTGAGAGGCAGACACTGAGCAGATAATATTGTGATCAGCCAAGTCTTGAATCCTTGCACAGGACAAGAGTGGCTGACTGACAAGTTTCTTTATACTTACCCTCACATCACAGTACTGAAGTATTAACAAGATAGCCATGCTGAACAAGGCATGTCCCTACCAATCAGGGGAGGAAAGGCCTATGGACAAATACTTATAGGGTCTGCATAATTATGCTCGAAATACAAAATTACATTACCATTTTCCATGCCAAAGAGTTTACAGTCAACAGTCAACAGCTGAATTTAACAGAGATCAAGGAAGTGCAAGATCCCTGTCAGATGAACTGTAGCATATGCTGCAATCACACTCCTCACAAAAGCTGAGGAGCTGATCAAAATAATTGTAAAAAAGTACTGAAGATTCACACCAAATTATAAAATCCTGGGAGTGTAATTAATTCACCTAAACCACAAAATCCTTGGTTTAGTACTCCCTTTAACAACAACACCCCAACAACAACCAAACTAACAGATTTTGCTAAAATTCAGAATCCATTACTTAAATTTTTGGCACAACAGTTCCTACTCATGGAAAGAGTAACATTAGCTTCAAGTATCAAGTGCTGAGCATCAGGTATCAGTTTCCAAGTCTTTGAGAAGAGATGAGTTTTGAGCCACTACCTCTGGAATTTCTCCAGCATAATGGAGACAATTAGGTTGTTCAGTTCAAGTTCAAAAATATCTTGCAGTCATCTCTTCATGCAAGCTGCCTTTCCCAACATTCAGAAGATATGCCCCTTAGCATTTATTTATTGTTCAAATCCACATTTCCAATATAAAACCTTCTATTCTTTTCTTTCCTGCCCTTCCTGTCTAGCAAAACAAACTTTTTCTAACCTTTTCATGCAAAATGGAACACTATTATAAGATGAAACAGGTCTGATCCAGATTACATATTCTCCAAACATTTTTCCCAAAACAACAACCTTTCTCATTTTATTTCTCAAAATTTAGGCTACTTAGAGATCAGCTGGAAACACCTCCTTTGCTGAGCTTGCTGCTGGGATAACTCAGACTTTCACAAAAATCTACATCCTGGTAATTTCAATCTACTCTAGGAAAAAAAATACAGCTTCTCCCCATACTTATTAATGAGAGAACAACACCACATGGCACCATCACAGCTGGGATTTGACTTTTCTAACGTTAGCCAGCTAAGAGTTGGAACTGGTTGCTTAAGATGCCAACTGTAGTTGGTGCAAAGATAGTGAATCCTCCAGAAAGTGGCACCATCAGCCCTCGACTGAACATCTGAGTGGCAGAAACCAGGGCACTGCTGCTCACTGCCTACAAAAAACTGAGTGACACATATGGCTGCTGCAGTGGGTAGAAGTTCTCTCAGTGGCTAGAGCCCATGAGACTGCTTGGGAGCCTCCTGATTGTGGTTCACAGTTTGCCTCACAGGCAGGGTGCACTTTTTACAGATGGGTTAGGTACTGCAGTGATGTTACTCTGTCCTAATTCCCTGCTCATTTCTAGCAACCAAACACCTTTCCTCAAAAAAGCCCTTCTGAAACTTGTTAAAGGCTGGCAGTGATTGCTTAATTTTTCTAAAATATGAGTCAGGAAGAACATCTAGCTTTTTATCCAGAATAATTCAAGGCTTAACTGTACAGACTGTACTCAGGCAAGCCTTCCTTTAAACAAGTGCAGCTGGAACACTGGAACTGCAAGATGTTATTTCTGTGCAATCTGCAATTTTCAGCCAAAATCCTAAATTTCATAAACTTAAAAATTACAGGTTTGAGGTCTGACAGAGTTTTGAAGGTGTACCTGAAACTCCTAATTTCTCTTCACATTTATAGATCTGCAATTAACAAGCGGTGAATTTGTAATTCTCAGTGCAGAACAAATCCCTTCAAATGTCTTGCAAATCCCCAGACCTGGGAATGTACAAAGAAAGCAAAAACAGACTGACAGAGATGAATTTATTTTACAGTTTTGAATTGTTGAGTTGACAAATGCATAAACTTATTCCAATGAGTGAAGCCAACAGTATGGAAACAATTGCCTCCTAGTCTCTCAGCTACACCATGGAACAGCAGCCATGCTCCATGTCAATCTACACCTCCCTGTACAGCTGCCTCATGTGCCTCTGGCTGGGGAAGGCACCGAGTTTGGCCTTTATAAGCTCATTTATGTTCATCACTGACCTGTGCAAGAACATCCTCTTAACTTGGGCTTAAATGGTTTTGATTCAACTGTGTTGTAACAATGGAGAAAAAGCACATGATGTGCTGCAACAAGAGTGAGATCCAGCAAGAGCTCAGACTTCACTTTTTTGTGAAGCCTTGCTTTCCACCATCTTTCTAGGCCCTCTTCAGCAGCCATTGCCCCAAGGGTATATAACTTACAGACTTTCAGATTTTGGGCAGTCATGAGTGTCCATAAAGCGGTGCAAAGACATGTGAAACAGCAGCAGGAGAAGGAATTATAAGATGCCACCTCAAGGGGAACTTTACTGAGAACTTCTGACCTCCCTTTCTCCAGGAGGTGCTCAGCTCTGGTGCACCAACCAGACCGGTCTGTGTCTGTACTGACTGCACCCTGGCACACTGACATTGAGGCAGGGAACTTGCCAGAAGCCCTCTCATCTCCACACACAGGGTTGTAAATCATGATGATGGGGGTCTGGGGTGTGTGTTAGGGGGGGAATCTCTCCTGCCATCCTGATGCCTTTTCACTGGTCCTAAAATCATGAGCCAGACACAGTTAGAGTGATAAAAAGGGGTTACCTTTCTATGGATCCCTATATTCATAATCCTTATATGCAAAATTCGTCAGGTGGAAAATGTCAAAGATGCACACACAGCATGAAGTGTATACATTTTAATAGGTTTTACAAATTAGCATTTCTGACAAGAATCCCCAAATGAAAGCATAGTTGGTGAGGTAATCCCCCCAGTTCAACTCTTTTTCAAATTCCTCCTCCTCTAGATAGGGACTAAACTGTTTATAAAAATATGTCTCAAAGAGCTGGTCTCAACTTTGGTTCCCAGGAAGAACCAAGATAGGATAGGAGCCTCAGACCCCAAGCTTGGAACCTTTGGAATGTGTTTTGTCCTTCTGCTTATCAGGTAGGGTCAGGAAAAGTACTGGAGATAGGCTACAAATACAATAATAGGATACAGAGCTACAAATTGTCTTAGGCTGGAAATGGATGATGTGGCTGGGGTGTGTATTCTATGGCCATCTGCTAGAACCAGATGGGGCAGTTTCTTCTGCTAATTGGGCCAGCTGTAAAAACCAGGTGGGGTAGCTTTCTTTATCTCTCCTACAACCAATCCTCCCTCCAGGAGATCTCTTCTGTTCATGGCCAGTGAGTGTCCCTGCATGGCTGAGAAAATTCCATCATCCCATTGGGAGATGCTCTGCCCAGAGGAGGAGCCAAACATTCCTACCTGCATATAATCTGACTTTTGGAACCCCACAGCAGCCTTTGCCCACTGCATTCCCAGAGGAGCAGCTTTCTTCCCCACTGCATTCCCAGAGGAAGCCCTGGAGCTCCAGAGGAAAACTCCCCCCTTTTCCAGGATCCTGCTCCAGCAGAAGCACAGCTGGCACTGCAGGAGGGCTGAGCCACCATGGGATGGGACTGCTGCCACCTCCCTGACCCACAGGGTGCCAAATCCTTTTCTGTTAGTGTTTTTTTTTTTTTTTTTAATTCTGTTAGTGGTTTTTTGTATTGATGAATTTTTATTTTTCCTAATAAAGAACTCTTATTCCTACTCCCATATCTTTGCCCAGGAGCCCCTTAATTTAAAAATTATAGTAATTCAGAGGGAAGAAGTTTATATTTTCCATTTCAAGAGAGGCTCCTCCCTTCCTTAGTAGATACCTGTCTTTTCAAACCAAGACAAAATTTATGTGTAAAGAACACAGAGAATATATAAAAGACAAGGCAAAAAAAAAAAATCAATTCAACATCAATATGAACTGATTTTGAAGCTAACAAAAGATACCCATTCAAGCCTCCTCCTCTGCCAACCTCTGAGATGTCTTACCAGTACCAGTCTATTTTATCACCTAATGCACAAGCCCATTCTCCTTGCAAGCATTTCTGTGGTTTTTGGAAAGCATCTACTGAATAGTGGTATCATCAATTTGTTCAAATTTTCTGACTCATTACTAATTGCACTTTGTTTTCTACAATTTAGGGAAGATGGTGAAAATCTTCCTAAAAACCTTCAAGGAACATTTCATTCGTCAGCACAGCTTAGAGATTTCATTTTTCTATGTGTCATCTTACTCCTTACAAGGTGCCTGTCTCTCACTATAATTAGTGGTATTTTAAAGCTTACGCATGTAATTCTAGTCTTTGCAGCTCCATTCACTTTGATGATGCGCTGCTGCTTCACATCCACTGAAGTTCTTGCCTGTGGCTGAGATTTTAGGTATACATTTTAAGAGAAAATTAAGAGAAATCTAGGTTAGTTTTATCCTTGGTTGCTGGCCCATGAAGCATTATAAATATTCTGCCTTGCCAGGAATGAAAAGACTCAACTAGTGCACTTCTGTGCATTCTGATATGGTACCAACAGCATCCATAAACAGAATTTCAAAAGGAAAACTAAAAATCTGAACCAAAAAACAAAAACCAAAAAAAAAAAACCAATTTAAAAAAATCAGCCTTGGCATCTGAAACAGATTTCCAACACCCTCTCCCAGCTCCCTGTACTTCCCTTGGGCTGTCTGAGAAATAACAGATGCAAATGGGTTACTTTTGAAAGCACAGCATTTCCTCCACAGCTGATGCAGTGTGAAAATCCATCTGAAGCCCAGCAGACATACCCATGAGCAAGTTGCCTCTGAGCTTTGCCAGAATGATCCATTTCACCATAGTGAACCATAAAGAGAAAACCAGACAAACACCTCCTGGCTGCATCACAGAGCAGAGAAGCCCTCATTTCTCCCCACTGCAGAATACCAATTAAATCATGTTTCAAGCCATCTATTCCTAGTGGGAGCTTAATGCAGTGCAAAGTTAGCTTATTTCTTCCCCTAAAAGCATTCTCTTCACACACCACAAGCAACCCCCATCAGGTGGAATGATTTCTCTCCTTTTCTTTGTTTCTGTGGCTGGCAAGTCAGAGCTGAAGGAAAATCAGTCTGCTGTCTGATGAGCTTTTGATAAAATTCCAGGCTGAAGCACTGCACTTCTTGATTTATTTAGCATTCAAACATCCCCAAGAGCTTCTTCAGTTTTGCACCCCTGCCTTTGGCAGTTTCAGAATGCAGCTTTCTCTGGAACAGCTCGAAGTTAAGAGAAGTCCTTGTGCCAGGTCCAAACATACCACTGGTAAAAGGATAGTGTGTCTTGAAATGACACTTTTGGGCTGCCTATCTGTACTCCTAGTGATTTGCATGATATGTTTATGTACTTAACTTGCCCAGATATATGCTGGGTTTTTCTCTGCTTGTTTTTCCTGTGGCGTTGCTCTCAGCACTTCCAGTTCAGGTTATAAAGAAGCTTTCTGTTTGTTTCATGTACCATCACTAAAAGCAAATAGCAAATAACAGCTCATTTCAGCCAGGCTAATACTGCTGCCAGACATTAAAGAACTGAGTAGACACAAGGAAATGAAATTAGCTTTCATGTGTTGCTCTCACAGAGCCTATAAAATTCAACTGCAGAAACTGGAAAATAATTATCCTAAAACTTCTTGTCTAGACTGAGCAACTATGGCATACAGGAGACATAAAGGAAAAATTTAGTGAGCTTCTCTTTGCCCAACCCACAGTTCAGTGGCTACATACCACTGGAACTAAAAAATGCTTTAGCTTCAGTGACATTTTGTTCACCCAGCAGATTTCCCCTGTAGTGCCCACAGCAGTGAAATGCCATCCTGTGCCATGCTGTGCCATCCTTCACTGCTCAGCAAAGACTCTGAGCAGTTCTTTATAGAGCTGATAAGGAAATTCAGCTGTCTAGGCATAGTGACTACAAAGAAACACAATTTGCTGTGGCCTCTTGGTTCGTGTATAATTGTTACAGTCCAGAGAGAGTGACAGAGAGGAGGGGGACAGGGTACCATGGTGCTGGTATTGGGCCCTAAGTCCAACAGCTGGGTCTGCATGAGGAATGCTAATCCAGAAGCAGAGTCTGAATTTGTGTTGCTGGAGCCCCTGCACACCCACATCTGCTACACAGTATGGCAAATGCAGTGGGGCTCCCATGCAAAATAATCACACCTGTCAAAATAAAGGCAGAAGTCCCTTTGCTCAGGCATTATCTCCTTGACTTTATGAGTAACTGGCTACTGTGCAGATCCCGGAAAGTACTGAATGTGGTTATTTACCATGAAAACGGGATCAACACCTTAGAGATATCTCACTGTTCTTTTTCCCTGGAAGACCTATAGCAGGCACAGGGCTGCAATGTTATGTTTTGATCCAATTTATTATTTCTTTCTAAGGCAGAATTAGGCAAACCTCATTGTTCTCTAAGTTCCACTATCACTTCCAATACCAATACACACATATAAGTATCTGATCTGGAAACACTGTACATTCCAGATTTCTGGAATATTCTGTCTTCAGGAGAACCAAATGGGGAGCATGTTATTGACCCTGATGTCCTGTCCCTGGAAGCAGCTGAGAAAGGAACCTTTCATAAAGCACTCATGTTGCCATTGCTGTGACTCAGGAAATAAAAGGGAGCTGAAGGTTCTGGGTGTTTTCACCATAGGGTTGTATCTAGAATCAATATGAAATACATAGGTACTCTTTACAGAAAATAAATCAACATAATTGTTTGCATCCACAAGACTGAGTTGTCCATATTTTTAGCATAGATATTGGTAAGCTGTATTCTTTTTCCTCCTTCTTTGTTGTTTTCCTTGCCTCTTTGCTGCTAAACCACATAGAATATCTACCAGGTTACTATTGGTTTTCTAACACCTTAAACATTAACAGAATGGATGGCTTCCTCTAAGATAGAACAATTCTTCCAAATGGGAAGAAAAACAATTTGCTTGGACATAATTTTGGCTTTTAATGTCATCTGTGTTAGCATTTCTGCTTTGCTTAAAAATGAGAGAAGACTTTTCCAGCTCTGCTTTGTAGAGTATCAAGCAGAGACTCTGAAGAAGAAGGTACAAGCACTAAACCTCAGCAAGATTTATGGTACTTCCTATCTGACTTTCTCTCAGTCTCCAAAAGATTCTGCTTAGCATGAAAGCCTCCATTTTTATTGCCCCTTCCAAAACGTGGTGAATTCTGTCTGTAATATCAGGGGATTCAGCAAAGCCAAGTGCAAAGTCCTTGATGTGGGTCAAGGTAATCCCAAGCTCAAATACAACTGAACAGAGCATGGATTGAGATCAGCCCTGCCAAGGACTTGGGGGTGCTGGTGGTTGAGAGCTGGACCAGAGCTAGCTGTGTACACCTGCACCCCTGAAACCAACCATGTCCTGGGCTGCATCCACAGAAAAATGATCCTCAGGTTGGGAAAGGAATTCTGCCCCTCTGCTCTCATGACCCCACCCTGGAGTACTCTGTCCCCAGTATAGGAAGGACATGGACCTGCTGGAACAAGTTCAGAGGAGGGCCATGAAGATGCTCAGAGGGCTGGAGCACCTCTGCTACAAAGATAGAGAGATCTGACATTGTTCTGCCTGGAGTAGAGAAGGCTCTGGGGATTCTTAGGATCCAGTTCCTAAAGGGGCTCCAAGAGAGCTGCCAAGGGACTTCAGACAAGGGCCTGGAGTCACAGGATAAGGGGGAATGGCTTCAAATTGCCAGAGGGCAGAGTTTGATGGGACATTGGGAAGAAATTCTTGACTGTAAGGGTGGTGAGGCGCTGGCACAGATTGCCCAGAAAAGTGGTTGATGCCCCATCCTTGCAACTGCTCAAGGCCACATGGAAGTGGGCTAGAATTAGATGATCTTTAGAGTCACCTCCAACCCAAAACATTCTGAGAGCCTCTGATTTCATCACCCTACACACAGGTTCAGTCTTTAGCTGAAAGCAAAGCTTATGAAAATGTGCCTCACTGCACAACTGCAAGGTATGAAATTACCTCTTTTTTCAGGGCTTAATCACATCAAGACATCACTGAATTCTTGTTCTTTCTGTGAGAACAGAAATTGCTGATCCGCCTTACAACACATTCTTATGTTTACACTTATATACATCCTCCAGTTTATACAGTTTAAACCCTGTTCCTGCTTATTTGAACCCAGGAGCAAGAAAACCCGTTAAGTGTAGTATCTGGCCCCTTCCCCCATCTTTACTCTGGGAGGCATTTACCAGGTTGGAGGCTGCAACCCTAATTAACTTCACCCAACACAATGCATACCATATAAAAGGCACAGGAAAAGGCAATGTGCTCTGTAATCCTGCTAACATATACATGGATTGATTTTCAACTGGTTTGATTTAAACAAACCTCTTTCTTGTTTGTACTGATAAAAACTAAGTAAGCAGCAACTGATGACTCAGGCAGAAACGTATCTATGGCATGGAGTGCAAAGTCCTGTTTGAAATTTTTTAATGGATCTCAGGCACTGTTAGTTTTCATGTGGCAAGATAGTTTCTGAAGATTGTCCTCTTCTTTGCCATTTAACATCACTTAAACAAACAAGGGATTTGGAGAACAAAAGTAGCTGTACAAGGCAACTCAAAATGTCTCCTATCCCATGCCTATCACAAAGGTGCACACAAAAGAGTAAATAACATATGAGTGAACATTAAGAGTGGAATCCTTACCTGCCCTCCTTTAGGCTGGTATTTGATATTATCTGTTGACCCAATTTTTGACCTGACATTCTTGAGGTCAGGTAGAGGCTGATTAATAACTCGTAGCTGCTTTGGAGTGGCTGGAGATTTAGGAGGAGTGCGAATTATGGCAACTTTCTTCTCAGTAGGTACCAGAATTGCAGATTTGGGGGTCCCAGGAGTGTGGGGAGTTCTGGAGTAACTGGGTGTCCCTGGAGTGCCTGGGGTACGGGAGGCATAGCTTGGTGGTGTCCCTGGAGTGATGGCAGTGGAGCCAGGAGTAGTGGGGGTAGAAGTCCCACTTTTTCCCGTTCTGCTACGAATTGGCTCTGATCCTACATTCAAGAAAAAAAACAAACAGCTTTAGAGCCACAGGGGTACAGCTCTTCTTCCCTTTGTACTCCCAAAACTGCATCCCTGCGTGCCAGGCGAGACACAGCTCTTAAGATGGCAGTGCTACTGCTGGAACAGCAGCTTGAATGGGCCTCTGTGTGTCTTACTTGGCTAATCAACCTGCCAGGAATTACCTTGCCACGAGAGGTTGAGGTAATGCCCCCAGAGTGACTGAGCTCTCCATTCTGTAACACAGGAGTGCTTCCCTCAATAGCTCTGATTTCTGCAAAGCTGCCCAAACAAGGCACATCGTCACATTTATTTCCATTTTGGGCAAAGGACAAGAAGCATCCTTGGAATCCAACCTTTGGGACTTGATGCAGCCAATTTCAATGGATCTGGACAATAAACTAGAAAGCAGTAAAAATTCTGATGATATTCCTGAAATGAAAAGCTGAGTGAGTGCCTGGCTGGTGCTGTTTCTCATAGCATTGCTGGAAAAGTGCAGATGAACCCCAGGTGGGCACTCAAATGGAGCACAAGCTATAGCTCTGCTGTGTGGATGGGTAGATGTCCTCACATCCAATTGCTATTTTTCATTAGTGCTGTGAAAGAAAACCATTACCAGAGGCAACTTTGATAAAAAGTCACATTTTACTTACTTTTGCATGCAAATAAAAAAACGCCAATTATATCATTTTGTAGCAGCTCCATTCAGTGTTTATGGCATTGCCAGTTCTTTTCACTGGGCATAATGATCAGTCTAGCTGTGCTTTCTGCAGCCAGATCTGCTCCTAACTCTCAAACATAAATAAACAGAAGCTGAGATATCTCCAAAAGTAAAATTTTGCTGAGAATACTTATGGAGAGAAAGATCAAAGTAACTCTCAAAACCTGGGAACCTCAATGCCAAATGGGTGCATGTATGTTTTCACTCTTCAAATGTTCAGAAATTATAAATCCAATGGGCCTCTCAAAAGCATCCAGTGGGACTAAACACATTGTTATTTAAAGTATTTGCTGATCATTCTGTTTATGCAATGATGGTGGCCCAAACCCAATGCTCTCCTGCCCCTGGGGCTCAGGAGACAGTCTTTGCTCTACATGTTTCATTAGGCAGACTGAACATACTTCACTCACCTCCCATTTCCCTGAAAAGATTTCTTTCTTTCCAAACCAACCCTAAAGCTTCTCACTGTACCATCTGAGACAGAAAAGGAATTTTTTTTTTCCTACCTCCTTGCAGGTTTGGTGTATTTATTTTTCATTCCTCAGCCCCTCACTACACTGCCAAATGCTCCTGGTCAGGAGAATGGGCTGGCTGCTGTGGCAGCTGGAGGTCACTCTGCCTTCAAAAGGTCTCCACTTTATCTTTGGAGCATCACTTATGAATTTCAAAGGACTTTTTTTTGCAGAATTTAATCATCTAGTTCACATAAGCTGTTTTAAAAGGGGCTGAGATTGGTTTATAAAGACAGAAGACAGAGGAACTCCTGTTGGAAAGCATATGGGTTCTAAGGCCTGGCTAAAAGTTCTGGGGTTATTTAGTAAATTGTCTTTGTCCTGTAATTTATTTTGCCTTGTGATTTGGTAACTTTGGTCCTCATAAAAGGAACCTAGCTGGTTCACTATCTGAACTGCCCCTAGTGAGTCACTGCTAGTTTACATCTCAATTCTCAGCAGAAATTCTACCCTAGGAGTAGAGCATAGGGAAATAATTACTGGGAAGCAGCAAATAAATGACTGTAACTATCAGGTTCACTTTTCCAAGATCCATCAGAATATTTCAGGTTGTCTGCTTCATTTTTGACTCATTATTTCTTGCTGCTATTTGTAAATGCTCCGTGTTAAATACCTCATCCAGCTCTGAGTTCCCTACAAAGGCATTTTCTAATATCAGCAATTAGTCTGGGCAGCAGTTTCGCTCTGGGCACTGCAGGTGCATCCTGTCCCTGTTTTCAGGCACTTGGCATATGAACAAAACCACTCTGTGGGCTCTAATTTCCAACAGCACACCCCAGACCCACTCCTCTGTGTCGAAGGCAGGGACACGTGATACTGTGCAATGTGACAAATCTAACAAGGATGGAGACAGCCACAGAAGTAGAAGAGAAGGTTAATATGCAAAAAATAAAAGCCAACATACGGGTAGTCCGTCGTACTGAAGAGGAAAGAGAAGCTGAGAGGGAGAGGGAGTTCTCCTCTCTGTCTCGGTCTCCTGACACACCTCGCCGAGGAGGAAGGATAGAGGAAGGCCTTGGCAGAGACGAACGCTTCTCAGGGCTCTTGCTCACTCCATCCTAACAGCAGCACAACAAAAAAGGAAGGTTTAGTTTTCAAAACTCACTCTTTGGGCTGTGATTTCCTGTATTAGGGGGAAAGCTAATCCTATGGGCCCAGTTTGCTCCTCACGCAGGAACCTGCGGGGATCACACTCCATGCTCTGCTTTAGCTCCCTGGTGCTCCTCTACTGCATCAAAACATCCTCTGATGACTATCCCGAGACATCTAGGGATATTCTTGGATCTAAATATGGATGCATCCCACAGTTGGCTCTTACTAAGGAAAAAAAGTGGGGTTTTTAAGTGCAAATTGAAAGTAAAAACTCTCTAGAGCTCAAATGTTAAATTCCTATGTGAATTTACCTGCAAAGTAACTAAACTACGGGTGTCCAGAATACACCATACACTGGATTGATAGGTGTCGTGTGATTTTTGCATATTTAAACACTAACTTGTAAACTTCTTATGGAGATAAATTTTTAGCTACAGGTTTTGTTGGTTTTTCTGGTTTGTTTTTTTTTTTTTTTTCCCTGAGTGTGGGATCATAAATCCTATTGGTTTAATTCCTTCTCTAATAAAATGTTTACTTTTTGAAATCAGTGCATACCTTCTGCTCACCAAAAGTAAACCCCTCTTTACCATTAAGGCAATGGACTTGTATGTTAGAATATTTTTGAGCTCATGAGATGTGCAGCCAAAGACAGACCAACATAAGCAGACATTCTTCCTGAAGACAAATGATGATGGTCCCAACCAGTAAAAGACACTCCAAGTACAGCATTAAACAAAAAATGTAAGTCTATGGCAAAAACAATTTCTAAATGGGGATAGTTAACTCCCCATAATGTATATTTGAAACACAAGTTAAATGTAAACATGGAGAGGCTGGAATGGACTGCCAATCACCTTTTTAAATTTATACTGCAACTTCTTCACAAAGTCCTATGCATTGACTAAATTTGGTTCCTTGAGATTTGGATTCTGCCCTATTCTATCACCTCCTGCTAGTAATTAGAACTGTACCCTCCTCTCCTATGCTGGAAACTGAATTTGATTTTGAAGAATATTAACAGGTCAAAAATTACATTTTTTTAAACTTGGATGACAAATTAGTACTGCTGTTCTTTACCACCTACCCACTTTTAAATGGCTGTAACTTCTTGGCAGTTAATGAAGTAGCATCCATATGATCAACATAAAGAAGATATGTCTTTCTAGTTACAACTTCACTTACGTTTCCTTTGGAGTATCTCCATTTTTATCCATCTTGTAGCCTGCTAATCAGTTTTCCTGCCACTGGATGTAAGTTATCCCACAGGAGCTTCGCAGAGAATTACTCAAATTCAGTGGGGTAGATAATGTGTTTCATGGAGTTCACCTGTGCATCTCTGACTCTCTTCACCAACTCTGCTACCTTACCTTAGCATCTGATTTTGAGTCTCTTGGGCCTGCAGAGGAGGGCCGAACAAAATAACTGTCTGTATCCAGACATGTGGCCCTTTTAGTGGTTAATGAGCAAGCTGAGCTGGGTCTTGGAGGAAGCAATGACTTTGCTCTAGACTTTGAGGCAGGAATCTTTGACAAAGAGGCAGTCTAGTCATGAGAAAACAAACAAAACACAACATGAAGCTGGACAAAATGAAAACACATGCAACATGGACCAAAAAAAAAAAAAAAAAAAAAAAAAAAGCCAAGCTATGAAAAATACTTTTCCTGTGTCTGGTAATGGTCTATGCAGATGTGACAATCATGGAAGTTTCAGTTTGTTTTGTTTGACTGAAACCACCTTGGTCTGGACAGAGTTACAGAGTCTAGGAATTTGCCTTTTTCTGCAGATGCTATTTTGGTCTTGTGTTATAAGGAAAAAACTGGTGCCAGGTGTGGCATTTAACTGGTACAACTCCTGCATTAGAAACAAGTGCAAAGCTACAGGAGCACCAAGAGATCCCAGCCCTTGAAAGTTGAAATATATCCCTCCAGGCTAAAATCAAGAATAAAACAGTGGGAATCTTAGAAGCAGAGTTACACCAGTATTCCCACAACAGCAGGAGGACAACAGTAATTCCTCATTTTGCCACTGTGTACAGACAAAATTTTTAAAACACCCCAGATACTGCTCTGCGCATTTGGTGTCACTCCATAGAAATTCATAAATTTATATTGGCAGTATGGAGTCCTGGGTGAGGAAAGCCATATATGCCTGAAAGGCTGACACAGTATGTTATTATGAACAAATACTTGTTTGATACCAAATAATGACAATATCCCATTGAAAGAACAATTAAACACCAACAGGATGGACAGAAAATATTTGTTAATACTTAGAAGCATCTTACTGCTTTACAAAAAGGGATCTCCTTGAAACAAAATAGGGCTACTTGCTTAAGAAATACCTTTTTTCTACCATAGGTATAACTGATATTAGAAAGAGCAATTGCAAAGGTGTTACCTTAGTAGTCCTGATCCTCTCTGTAGTCATACTAGCATGAAATTAGTCATATGAACAATCCAAATGGGCCTGTCATCCTGGGATTTGCAGGCATTTGAACTTGGTATTTGATCTCAATCTCTAGACTTTCCCAATGTTCAGAAAAGGTACATGAACTGCTTTAAAGTTGTCTTGCTAGAAAATGAGAAAAGAATGTGCTGTCCAGCTCTGACAGGCCTCTGGCTTGGGCCATATACTCAGCTGAGGCTGGTGTGCTGAACGCCATCCATGACACCACCCATGTGATTGAGAGTTGGAGAACTCTGTATCAAGCAATTCCATTTGGATGTTCCATCCAATTGGATGTCATCCTCCAGACCAAGTAGCAAGACAAGAAATTAGGATGGAAGTGCTAGCTTTACTAGCAAGAACATATTCCCATAATGAGTTTTGCAATGTATTTATGCCTCTTTCTTTTTTAATACTTATTGTACTGTCTAGGAACAAACAGAAGAAAACCAGTGAATAATTATTTTAAAGAGAAACTACAGAATATGTGTTTCTGTCAAATCAAAGGCTTGTCCAGACTTTCACTGGTTTTTCATAGTTTAGTTTATGGGTCTCATCCATTTGTGAAACTTTGGATTGCATTTAGACATCCATGAAGTTATTTATTGATGCTGAAACACTGTGGAAGCAGGGTATCTACGCTGGGTGGCTCCAAGAAGCAGACATTCTGCAAGCACCTTTCACCTGGCTTTCTAAACCAGAGATAGAACTAAGCACGCATTGCTTGAGGCCCAAATCTTCATTCTGTGGTTTTCAACATTTTCAACTTGCATGCAAGAAATTACCTCTATAATGAGACTGAAAAACTCTTGTAGATTAAAATTCTAGTCACAGTGCAAAGACTTTTCACTCACATTGCTCAGTGTCCCCTCGGAATACATGAATCTAACATGGATGCTAAAGATGGACAACACTGAGCTCTGTCAGTAGAACAGATGGGGAAAAGGCATGACCTTGAGCTACTGCACAGCTCTGGTTATCACAGTCTAGAGCTCCTACATGGTATTTAGGTAACAAGGAACTTTTTAACATCAGGAATAGCAGCAGAATCTGCCCAGAGCTGGTTGAGCAAGCAAAGAAACCCTGTCTCAATCCCTGCAGGAAAACTCTCCAGTCTCTGTTAGCAAGACCTCTGACCTCTGTTTTAATTTATGTTGCTGGAAGGGTCAGGTGTCTAGAGGACAAAGATCTATGGGACTCTCAGGGATTGCTAAAGTGGGGATGAAGAACCCTAATTTTATTTCAAGGTGTTCCTAACACATGGCACAGGTTTTCATCACCTCACTGTGAACTGCAGGTACACAGCTGCTTCCAGCAGATGGAACTGTTTCACTTTTCCTGAACTTGTCCTGTGTAAACTGCAGTCTGAACATGGGTAACAAAACTGACCAGGCTGGATGATCTAACATTACCAGTGGAGAGGAAAAGGCTGCATTTGAAGGACATAAAAGCTGAAAACCACGAAGAAACAAAACAACAAAAATAGGGAGAGATCTTTAGAAAAGCAGAGGCAGAAAAGAAGAGAAAATATCCAAGAGGAGTGTGACTGTGGCAACCAGAGAGGCAAGGCAACAGGGAGAGAAAGTAAGCAGGGGACAGCTTTCTGATCTGTGCTGTAACATAAGGGGCAGGAATAGGAAAGGTATACAGAAAGATAATTTCACAGAATGATTTTTAAATGCTTGTACTAGAGCACTCCATAAACACTGAAAATGGGCAGATATTGGCTTCTCTTGTGCAAGTGTTGATGGTCTGTCAGGAAAAGACAGTAATAAAGCACGCTCAGACTCAGCCCATAAACCTGCCCAGATCTTAGTCACTTGTAAAGAAGCTCTAAAAGCTTCCCAGTTCTGAGCTGGAATGGGTCAGACCTGAAAAAACATCGTTCCTCCAAAGCCTCCAAAAGGTTACACTGCTCTCAGCACTACCAGTTTCTTACAATTCATAAACAGTGTGTAGCACTTCATGTGACACAGCCTTTTGCTCCCCAAAGAATTGAGAGTCTGGTTTAACAAACAAAAAAAATCATCCATGGAATATATTAATAAATATATTAGGAAATTCTGAGAAATTCTAAGGAAGTTCTTAATTGTTTATGATGGGGGATGGCCCTGCTCCTCAGGGCCAGGAGCTGGACTCGATGATCCTGATGGGTCCCTCCCAACTCCAAATATTCTATGATTCTATGATAACAATGACAAAGTGTTGTGTTGCAGATGTGAATTAGCATGTGTCACTGCCATGGTAAAAGTAACTGCATAGGGGAGACTGAATGCAGGTTGGTTTCCTGGGGATTTTGGAGGGATGGGACAGAAACAGTGCAAGGTCAGCTAGGAGCAAGGACGTCCTTCCTTAAAAGAGCCAGACACAGGAAGCAGAAAGGGCTGTAGAGCAGCTGAAGGCAAGGCAAGGCAAGGTTGCAGTCTGACAGATTATAGCACAGACAGTGGCCCAGGAAGTGGCCATACTGAAAGCAGTAAATGTAAATTCTACTGGCCAGTAACTTCTACACAGGCATGGTCCCTGCAGAACCCTGGGCAGTGGAATGGGTCACCAGGAGATACCCAGCAGTCCTGGGGGAGGGCTTCTGCCTTCTGTGTTTTTGTAACCCACAGCAGTGCAGCAAGGTGACAATGCAAGTTGGGTGCTGCAGGAAGGGCCAAGAGATACAGCTTATCCCACAGAATGGCCTGGCTCAAAATGCTGCCCAGACTTCAAGTCCTGCAGTTTGGAGTCTGTGTGCCCTCTGTGGATCTGCAAACTGTCACCATCTACCATTTGAGACTAGACTTCTAAGATTATTCAGGAAAGGTGGTTTTAGTTATCCTTTTACATGAATAATGAATATGGCGAACAAATTTTAAATGGAACACACAATTACTTACTGAATTAAGACAAATAGATGTGACATAAGGGCAAAAGATTATAAAGATGAACAATAAGATTAATTTACTCACTGAGAGTTTTTCCTTTGCTTGTTTAAATACAGCAGGAGCCTGGTTTGTTTCACCACCTGCTGCTGAGAAATCCAAAGAAAGACTTGACAGTTAAAGACAGTAATAACAAGCATTTCCATTCAGTACAATTGTTAGACCAATTAAATGCCTTGAAACTACTGTGCAAAGCAAGTACTTTGTGAATTACCCTCAGTGAACTGTATATAGACATTTACTTGCCTCAAAAATTTTTGCATTCATCTTATTTGAGGTAAAATGGTATTCTATGCATTTTGAACAAAATGAAATTTTGTATTCATTTCCTTAAAGTCTATAAACAAAAAGAAAAAAGTTCCAGAAATATCTGACAAATATAAGAGTTTCTGGTCAATCCTCAGACAACTTAGCATTCTGATTTTCAGGACTGTCATCTAAAAATCAAGCTCCTTTAAATCATCATCTTAAATTAAAATTTTAAGAGAGGCCTCTACAGTCACCACTTTCAAAATATTAGCCAACATTCATAATGGAAAGAGAGAGATTTACTGTTGAATTTTCATCCTAGTTGTGTCAACAAGGTCAGTGTGTCATGGTCAACCAAGCTCTCAAGAATTTAGAAATTCAAGGTTTATCTGGGACATCAAGAATGTTGATGCAGTATTTCATTTATCTGATACATGGTTTGAGGTAAGATGTTTCTCTTGGACTTCAAATCCATCCACACTGGTTTTTGAATGGGGCAGCTTTTTGGAAAGCAGGTTGTTAGCTTCACTCCAAGGCTGCTGCTTAGGAAGTGATGTGCAACCTAATAACTCACATGAGATCTTCTGGCACCTGTGCCAGGATGCCCTTGGTAAAAGCAGAATTAGGGTAACAATCACAAATGACAACCTTCTGCTATAAACCCAGCTGTTTTCCAACTTCAAACCAGCCCTAATTCCTCATGCAGGATAGGTCAGGTTAATTTTTCCCTTTTCTAATGCAGCTCCCAGGCGTGGTGAGGCTATCCCTGGTTCTCTGTCACACTACCCACTCTAGTCCAAGGTGTAGGAGGGAGAACTTGTGAGGAGGAAAAGAATATGTAGCTGCATACTTCAGTTCTTCTGAATTTTTAAGAGGTAAGTACAGCGGAGCCTTCCCGTGTCACACTTTACCACAGCTGTTACTGCTGGTTTGGGTCTGGTTTCCATCTCTTCTAGATAACCACAAACAGCTTCTTTCCTCCTTTTTACTGGATTCAACCCTAACCAGTCACCACTATGAGCTGGGAAAAAAAGCTGTGTCACTTGTGCCAACTTCTCCATCTGAAGACAAGATTTCTACAGGCCCTACAAACATGTTCCATCTCAGGGGCAACCCCAGAACCGAAAACAAGAAACAGACGCATATCATGGCCAGGTCATTGTCCTGGCCTTGCCTCCAAAAAAAACCACTCTGGTAACACACCTGCAGTAGCATCTCACAGCCACCAACAAAACACAGGCCAGTTTGGGGGTTTCACTCATGGAGCTACACCAGCCAAGGCAAAGACTTCCCAACTCTCTCGCCAGGGCTGGCCATGCAATTTTCTTTTTCAAATGGCAAGGACAAGCCTCTCAAAAAACAGTCCCTGCCTCGTGGATATGGTGCTGTAAATTACTGGTACTTCCCAGTGCTTACCAGCGATGTGGGAATTTTTTTTTCAGTTATTGAGGGGCATTAAGGGAAAAATGTACTTTTCTGGGCCGTTGTGCAAAACATAAAAGCAGATATTAACTTCTTTCGGTAGATATCTGTATCTTATGACTGACTGGACGCGTTTCATTTTGAAGTCACGTGGAGATTTTAGCTAACTGCAACATATTCTGTAGAAAGCAACAAATCTCTGTAGACTACACTGCCAAGTACTTTTGGGGGGCTTCATTACCCAGGCATCACTAAAGCTGACAAGACCACTCCAAATAGGATGCACTGACAGTCAAAACTGGCTTCAAGAAATAGTGCTATATTTCCCATGAAAAGAAAATGGGAGAGAGACAATGTTCCTCTAGATTTCAGATCCTGGAGAGACCTGGATGACATAATCAAGCTCAGGGATATGTAAGATAACATATGATCACCTGCACTCTCAGAATGTCACACAGCATTGCAGTCTTTCTCAGGGTCTCCCCCCAGGTCCAATCAGGAAGTATAAAAAAGGGAGGTAGAAGCAAATAAAGCATTCTGTAATTTTCCCAGCAACAACGAGTGTGCTGAAACATTCTAAGAAATATTTTTGATCACCTTCTAGCATGGCTTCAGCTCCTCTGCTTTAGAGCTCAAAGTTCAAGCCACATTTCTGAAAGTTTTATGATCTGGGTGCCATCATTTTGGTAGCTCTCCACCTCAGGACTTAAATAAGGGAGGACTTAAGTAAGGGAGGTAGTTTTTGTATTGTATTTCTCACTCTGACTAATACATCTGCTTCACTGTGCCTTGCAGTGAGAGAGAAAAACCTCTGAGATTTGCAGCACACGTTTCAGGCACAGGGCAGATTTTATGTAAGTCCATTGGTATCAGTTCTCTTTGGGATCCTACAGGTCAGAACAGTTCAGAGGAGGTAGTGGTAGATACCTGAGGGCATGACAGCACTGACCACACAGCTGCAGAAGTGTAATAGAAGTTGGGAACACTACAAAGCCAGTGCCTTTCTCCCACCCATGTCCACAGCTTATTGAACCTCCTGGGGCTTTTGAAGGAACATGAGAATTATGGGTTGTAACTTCTGAGCTATCAAGATGTGCTTCAGCAAGCAGCAAGAGACAGCAAGGAGAAATGTTTTAACTCCGTTTTAAAATTCCTCCCTCTTGGGTAGTTCTGGTTCAGAGTGCAAGTTAGGACAGCCCAGAGACTGCAAACTGAGGAGGAGCCATCAGTGCAACACAGAGAGGACTGAACCAGCCTTTCCTTTTCTGGTTCCATTTCTCCTGAGAGGGGGAAGTAGAAGGATGAGATTCTGTCACAGGAGTAAGGCAGTGGGATCATTAGTTCCCAATGGAACACAGCCAGGATACAGTGCACACTTCATACAGCAGAGGCATGATACCAAACCTGCCCTAAACCATCCTCTTACTGCATTTTCCCTGCTCAGACCTCCCTGCTGGGGCTGGTCTGCATTCACAACAGGAGGGCCTGGTGCAAAACTGAAGGGGAATGACAGCCTGGGGACACTTTTAGTATTGCTCTGCTTAACCACATGATGGATAATGAATCTTCCTGATGATTTCTAAGCTGTCAGAAGATGCCTGTGCACTTCTGCATTGTTGTGCATGGTTCTTCTCTTATTAGCCCGAGTTCCAAACAACGCTACAGCGTGTGGCTACATTACACGATAGAAAACCTGGCTTCTTCTAGCAATTTTTAAGATCACAATGAAAGTAAAGATGTTCATCCTTCCACTTTGAACTCACAGGAACCATGAATATTATGCAAAAATGTTGGAAGAGTTATTTTGGTCCTCTAAATAATGATACGCCTATGAAGTCATAACAGGAATCATTTCTTTCTTCCTTTCATCTTCCTCTACCAAATATTAAGATTTTTGCTCGGAACGCATTTCGCAGTGTGAGCCCAGATTTCTTCTCTCTCAGCTCCATGCTGCATGTGGCTGGATTCTCCCTGTGGATTTTGACTGTACAGCATAAACATCAGTGACAGATTGGGAATTGTCAATGCAGATAACATCAATAAACAAAATATACGTCTGAAACACTTCTTATTATGCATGAGAGTAAAAAAGCAGAATAATGGAAATGCATACCATGGTGTAAGTTGCCAACATTTTCCCACCATTAAAAAAAAAAAAAGGCATAATTAAAAAAAAATTTAAAAATAAACAGAAAAAGATGAGTAGAGATTCCTAGAACATCACACTCTAAGCACGATGCCAAGTTACAATCACAGCACTTGGAGGCCCAAGCAATGACAAGCAAACATGATCATGGCCTCCATCAACAAGCAAATAAATACCGGGAAAGAAAAAGAGAAAGAATAAAAGAAAAATGGTACAAAACACTAAAAAAGCAATACTATTTGTGAAGATTGATACTCTTGGAAGAAAAAAAAAAATAGAGAAGCTGCTAGAGCTATGAGATTTACAAAAGAAAATGTCTATGTTTGCCAGCCACATTGCATAACTGAACAGAACGCAGTCACCTGTCTGCTTCCGTTTAACACAGGAGAGATGAGTTGGTCTAGTATATTTGATAGCAGGTTTTAAAATTATTTTCCTGGAGGGAGAGTGGCCCTGAACTTCAGTTTTTTTAGCAAGTTCAGCTTTCTTATACACTGCTATGGACAAAAAGAACACAAAAACATAGAATCAGGAAAAAACCCAGCAAACCATTTCATATGATCAATATGTCAAGTGTCTGGCCCACTGCCCCACAACTCCAACCCAATGCATTGCTTCTTCAGAGGGGTACAAATCCCATGCTGGAAGAGGGGCATTGGCTCAGATGCATTACCCAGTACTCAAAGGGGATGTCCACAATGAAATAGGACCAGGGGAGCAGTGAGCCTTGGACATGGCTTCTCACATGATTGTACAGTATCTCATTAAAAAATACTACCATTAATAATGTCATGGTACACATAATCTACAACAGAGTAACCAGATAGTACTGTAAAATAGTAAGAAAATAAAAAAAAATTGTAATAGGAGTGTGAAATGAACCTTTTTTCCTTCTCACTTCATCTCTGGAGAGTGTGCTAGGTTCCTTTTTAGCTATTTTCCTTTCAGGAGTAGAAATCCTGCCTCTCCCAGTTTTAAAAGGTTTCTCTTTTTTATGCTTATCAAGAGATGGTCTTCGCAATTCTCTCTCTGCTTTCTCCTCTTTAGGAACAGTCTCTAACTGTTCAGTCATGATGCTCCTATCATCATCTGTAGGATCAGAGCAAATTACAACAACAAACAAAAGATTAGTAACAAATGTTAACAATACTTCAGAGGAGCAGGGAAAAATAGTTGAAGACAGAGCAGATGATTAACTTTTAAAAAGCAAACTATTTTTGCCATTTTTCTGAAACATGCTGAGATTACTAATATAACTGTAATAATTTTGCTTTTCAATCATTATGATTTGGAAGCAAAAATATTCAACAGACAAAACAGAAAGGATAATGCACACCTTGAGTGTCTGCCCAGAGACTGTCTGTGTCCATGATGGAGTCATCAATTGTTGTTTCATCTTTGTAATCATCACACGTCTCTGTTTTGTAGTTAGTGAGCAGGATTTCTTCTCTCTGGGGTGAAGCAGGAGCTTCTCGGGAGCCTTCCTTGGGCTCAACTTCCACTTCTTCAACATCCAGCTCCTCCTCAGCCTGGGAGTCTCCTGTTTCAATGTCTTCCTGCTGAGTAGCAGCAAAGCGCACGCTGTGAGAAGCAGATTCACCCTCATCAACTGTTGTCTGCACCACTGTGATAAAGTCATCCTCCACTGTCACCACTGATTCAATAATGCCTTTCAGCTCAGGCAGGGCTTCTGGGCTACCCTTGGCTCCCATCTCTTCTGCAGCAGGCTCGCCAAAGTCTGGGGGCACTTCTGATACAAGATGCTGTTTATCCTCTTCTTTTGCTTCTTGCCCTGCTTCCACCTCTTCTTCCTCATATTCTTCCCCTTTCGGGGCCCCAGCTGCCACTTCACATGGCAGCAGCTTTTGGGTTTCCGTAGGTTTCACAGCTCTATCAAGAGTCTCTTCAGCTCCTTCTACAAGTTGTGGTATGCTCTCCATCTGAATCTCAGCAGGCTCCTCCCGGAGAGGCTCAGCTTTTGGAAAGAGGAGCTCCACAGACGTCCCCTTAGCTGGTAACTGTGTAGGCATCTCTTCCCCAGACATGGGAGGTTTTGGATGTTCTGCTTTGATATCCTCTGGTTTCACGGACTCTCCATTCAAACTTTCTTGGGCTTGATCATGCTCTCCACTAGATTCATAAGATTCCTCCTTATCAACTGCCTCTTGATGTACCAGATCTGGCTTAGTTACTTTTTCCTTAATTTCTGTTTCTGACAGTTTGGTGCTGTCCTTCATATAACTAGGCTCAGTCTTGGAAAGTACATCTGCATCCTTTGCTTCTCTGGAGAAGATGGTCTCCTCTTTCTGCTGAGTGTCTTTGGGTTCAGGCTCTGCTCTTTTAAGAAAGCCTTTGTCCTGCCCTAAAGGAAGGGAAACAACCTCGCTGATCTTAGTGTCTAACTTACTCTGATATTCCTGGTCAGCTCTCCTTGCAGCTACCTCCATATCGTGCTTAATAGCATTGTAATCTGGTTTAACTGGAGCTTCTACCTCAGCTATATCAGCTATCTCAGCTATTTCAGGAACAACACTAAGAGTCTTCTCCTTCTCCAACAACAAACAAATAGAATCCTTTTCTATTGCTATCTCTGAAGCAGAAATTCTGTCATACATGGTATCAGCAGGTAAATGAACTTTACTAGCCACACTTTCTTCTTTCCTTTCTAACATTGCCTCAGCTCTTGTCTTCTCTGGTTCTGCTCCTTTAATGGGACAGACCTCTTTAGAGTCAACTTGATCTTCACTTTTTTCTAGCACAGTATCTAGTTTCTCTCTTTTCTCCTCTTCAAAGTCCCTCACCAGAGTGGACTCACCATGCTGACCTAAATCTCTTTCACTGAGGAAGTCTTCTTTTGATTTTTCAGCAGCTGCCAGCTTCACTTCTATTAAAGACAAGTCAGGAGCGAGGCCACGTCTCAGTTTTTCATCTGTGCCTTCGTAGAAGGGACAGGTTTCACTTGTTAAATTCTCACTGTCCTGAACCGGAGAAGGGAGTGGTACTGTGTACTTATTGAAAACACAGTAGCCCAAGTCTTCCAGCTGACTTTCAGCTTTCAGAATTACATGGTTTTCATTTGTCACAGGTGGCAGAGCTGTGCTGCTGTCTTCCACAACAGTGTCAGAAGGAACTGGCTTCTTCTGCGCCACCTCAGCATCGGCACTCACAGAAGCTAATCTAGATCTTGTCCCTGCCAAGTCTAACATTTCAGGCAGGTCAGGAGCAAGGACAGCCCCATTTTTGTAGTAATCTTTGGCCTGGAAAGATGGTTCAGCCAAGGTCTCAGGCTGGACCTTTTCTTCTACCATCACTTTTTCTTCTTCTATGTGCTCATCTTCCTCTCTACTTTCAATGGGGAAGCAGGGGGCCTTCTCCAATGCTGGTGTGGTAGCTGGCAAGTAGTCATCACCTTCATCCATACTTCCACTAGTGTTAGTTAGAATATCTGAAGCGAGGGGAGAAAGATCATGTGCACGACCAAAACTAAATCCTAGGGCTATTGAATCCAGACAGGACATGGGCAAGTTAATAGACATACTTCTCTGTTCAATTGCAGATCTGCCCCCAAGTCCCAAGCTCCTGCTCAGAGTTAGGTCATCTTTATTTTTACTGTGAAGTTCTCTCTTATCCCCGTAGACTTTGGGGTCAATAGTGAACATCCTTTCTGTTGGAGAACTGGGCTCTTCAGATGTGTCTGGTGTATAGCTCTGAGCCAGGGTACTGTACCCCATTTCACGAGCATGCACATTTGGCTGCTGACTCAATTCTGTCCGTAATTCTTCCTCTTCCTCCTCCTCTTCATCTTCAGGTATTAGAGGACCTCTCTGATAAGGCTCATATTTACTCTCTTTAGTGTCACTCAGCTCATAGTAATCACTGCTTTGTTTCAGACCATCTGCTTTGAAGGCCTCCTCTTTCAGAGCAGAGGTTTCAAAATACTTCGACATTCCTGACTGATCCTCCTCTTCCTTCATTTGATGAGGAGCTGAAACACTTGTCTTATCCTCCTCAGTATCTTTTTTAACATCTTTCTCTCGAGAAGCTTCTAGAGTAGGAGTCTTCTCCGTGGTTAAACCTGGTGCCTCAGGGGCTTTCTCTGTTATTCTGGATAACTGAGCAGTATCAGGGTACTCTGCTGTTTTCTCAAGGGTCAGTTCATGGCTTAACTTAGCAGGGGGTACCTGTGTGCTTTGCTGCGCCTCCTTTTTCACATCTGCTGCTGCTGAAAGCCCACTTTGGTCTGTTTCTTTTTCTGCTTTGAGAGTATCAGGTGACTTTTTAGCTTCACCATCCTTTTGAAGGTCTGTTTTGTCTGGGGAAGATGTCTTAACTTCTGATTTTGTGGTAATTTTACCACCATCTAATATTCGAGCCTCCCCTTTATCAAAGAAGTCATACCTTTCTTCCTCATCACTCTCATCCTTAGTCATGTCCTTTTCCTCTCCCCATGGAGGGATTTTTGGCGTGCTTGGAGTCTTCAATCCATCTACAGTTACTGCTGAGACTTCTTGGAGAGATAATGTCCTGTCTCTGTGGATCTGTTCATCCTTACTGAAATCTTTGGCAAACAGTTGGTCAGTAGGTTCCTGATGTGTTTTGAAACTGTCTTTGAGTGAAAGCTCCTGGGGGAGAGCAGGAGATGGGCCTGAAGGAAGTTCACTTTTGGCTACTTCTGCCTTGGGTTCTGGTGGCAATAGAGAACTTTCACCATGGCTGATGGCACCACCTTGGATATCTTTGAGGTTGTCTTGAAATTTCATAGCCATAACTTGGCTGGTTGATGAGGGCACACCTGCAGTCCTTTCTTCCACCCTGCTCTCTTCAGGCAGCAGAGATGGTAAGTGCTCTTGTTCTTGAGGAGCAGGAGGCTTAGCAGCAGGTTCTGCAAAACTGGCTTCCCCTTTCTTCTGTGAATCAGTTTTCAAGATCCATTCTGATGGAGGTGAAAGCATTTTTTCTTTGTCTTTGCTTTCTGACTCCTTTTTATCTGCAGGCTCTGCTTTTGCTGACTGTGGAACTAAGGCATCATATTTAGGTTGCTCAACAGTCTTATTGTCCTTCCCAGATTCACGTTGCTTTGTGTCTAATGGTTCTGCTGCAAAAGGGCATGTGCCCTCCTGGACACGGAATTCCATCTTCGTGGCTGCAAGTAAATCTGAAGTAATTTGTTTGGGTTTTATAGCAAAATTATTTCAAGCACTTACAGGCAGGCAGTCATGTGGCCTACAACATTTTAATATGAATGATGGAATGGAAAGGGAGAAAGATGTGAGCATGCAGCAAGGCATCCACCTAGAAACTTGCTTTGAAGTGTTAAATACTAGTTTCCTTTCAATATATAAGGTTTTATAAGGAAAATGTGAGTTGTACACGTATAAATGTAAGCACTGAAATGAGATGATTTAATGTAAATTCTTTGTCTTCGTGATTTGTATACAACAGCTAAATCACAACAAATAACCTCACTTAATTAGAAGCTTTGCTGGACTCTGTAGCTTATGTTAGTTTTGTGTTCATGAAGTCTGCAACTTCAAAGGAATCACTAGTACCTTTGTGTGTTTCTGATATTTAAAACATACAGTTATACATTCCAATGTATTTTTATGCATTTTTGTTCTACATGCAGCCTAAACTAGAGATGATGCTTGCGAAGGGTTTTGGAAGACTCAGAAGAGGCTGGTTTTTTTAACTGTATCAACTTACTACACTCGCTCTTTGTCAAATACCAAAATCTCACTGCTGTCACCAAACCAGCATGTGGAAATCAGCAACAGACCTACTAATACCCCCAGATCTTGAAGGTCTGGTCTTCAAAATGGCCAGTCACCTACAGCTGTAGCTGAAGTCAAGGAATACTTGGCATGCTTCCGTGACTCTAGATCAGGAGCTAATTAAGTTAAATTGAAACTAAAAAGGCTTCTCTTATACTCTGCCACTTTATTTTCAGAGGGTCATACCTAGTAAAGTTTTTTTTTAATACCCACTCGGTTAATCATTAATAGCTTGATCTTTTTTTTAATGTCCTGCAGAAGGTAATGATTCCTATCTCCTTGACATCTTCCTATAATGGGAAATATGAAGAGAAAGACTGCAGAATTAGGCATATCTTTCTGCACTAATCTGTAAAATAGGTTTTATGAGTTTTTTCTAAAGCTTGTTACAACTAGCACTGGGCCAACTCTGAATTTCTTCAGATCTGAAGTCCATAAAGCCATCTTTTTGCTCTGATGAATCTGACTGGTTTTAGAACAATTAGTATCGAAGTATTGCTCATTATTTAAATATCTGCATATGTTAATACTGAGTCAAAAAAGCAACTGAGATTCTAAACTCTACAGGTAACCAAACTACAAATCTACACCTACAGTGATTTTGCTCCTTTGTATTTTTACATTTGGTGACTGACTTGCAAGCCCCATGAAGTGTAAAGCATGGCCACTGGGCTGATGACATCCTTGTTTCACAGAAATGAAATACCTAGATACTGCTTTTCTCCATGTATCCTACTGTGTCTCTTACTGTAGTGCACACAAACAATACCAATGGCATCAGGGCATATTCTGACTGCCAAAGGAATCCAGTGCTCTTCAGCTGGGCCATGCAGAACACAAGCCTCCTAAAGGCAGCATTCCTTAGCCAGGTAGGGAGTGGGTACATCACTACTCCACACCAGGGGTCTTTGCACCTTGTTCCACTGCCTGAAGAGAAATACCATTGAAAGAAAAATACTGAAGCCTAGTTCTTATGTACTGAAGGATGACTGCAGTAAATACTTTGTTCAGAGATTAAGTCTAAACTTCACTCAATGCACCCAGTCCTAGCCTTCACTTTGAAGGCAAATGTCCCAGTGGAAGTGATGGAGATTTTGCCAAAGAAGGGCACTCCAGCAGGGTTAAACACTTGTAATAAGGTGGCACACGCAAAAAATAAGAGTTCTGGCAATGACTCAAGAGAGGAGGGGCAGATTGCAATGGATGAGAAGGGTGTGACATAAGAAGCAATAGCTTTAAGGAAGCTAAACCAGAATGCACTGAAGCACACACAAAAGAACCAAACCAACCAAACAAAAATCCTGCACACTGCAAATGAAAACATTTCTACAGTTTAAGTGTCTTTATGACATAGTCAAAGGCGGCAAATCTGCTGTTTGAAAGAAATGCAGATGAACCTCTGCACCAAAAAGAAAAAAAATACATAGATTAGCAATGTGACTGGCAAACACATCTGAGATGGGGGAAAAGGGCTTACACAGAGGAATAAGCTTAGCTGCAAAGCAATATTTTATCATGGCAAAGTAAAAAACTCAGGAATCAGCCGCAGCGGTGGGAAACCATGTTGTCATACAGCACCTACACAATCAAATTATCCACTACACACTCTTCAAGCATAATAACAAGAGCAGTCATACTAATAAATGGGAAAAACAGAAAATGAAGCAGGCTTGGAAAGCACTGGAGAAAGCCGGAGAAGGACTTGCTGGCAGCAAACACATGCAAACCTAAGGAGGAAACACCTTCCTCAGCCAAGGAAGGGGGTGTGTCTTTCAGCACAAAGGTCACACCCTCCCTGCTGGATGCCACGTTTGGCACTTTTTCTTCATGACACACTGAGAAACAGAATCTGACTGACCCTCACAGAGGGCCTTTGACTGGTCCAAAGGTTTAATGGGCCTGTGCTCTTTCCCCACTTGCTTCCCAGGAAGAGCAGCAGGTTGCACTTCCACAGCCATCACACTCTTTACTGGTTCTTCTTCTTGGGGATGGAAAAAACAGGTGACATCACCACCAACAGTAAACACCAAGCACACAGCTGAGCAGGATTGCTTTTACATGACCCTTTCAGGACTGCACTTACACAACCTTTTCAGCTCAATATTTTCAATGTAAGTCTGTAAAGGACTGCCAGTACCCAGTTCATTTTAGCCACCATGGAACTGAATTTTCGTTAGGGAAAAAACCAAACCAAAAGCCTGCCTCCCCCCAGACAAGCATGTTTATGTCACAAGATGAGAGCTGAAAGTGTTTTACAGTGTTTTATGAAAGTGTCATACCTCTCCCAAGGATGACAGTGGGTCAAATAGTCATTGGAAATGGAGATGGAATGGAATGATGGATGGCTCTGACAACACTAATGCATCAATGAGCTCAAAGTACGCTGATATTTTTCTAATAATGTGCCGTTTAGTCCAGTACACGACATTCAACTGAGGGAGAAAGGTATGAGGCATTGATTTCTTTCCACTGACCTTGGTAATACAGACTGCTGAATGCCAGCAAGTCAATCTACTGTATGAATTCTGGATTTGGCAAAATACTGAGAACTTTCATAGTCATAACAGGCCTCGTGCATGGCTAATGATTAATGGTTTTTGCAAGATTTCTGCCAAGTTTCCTACACTGAATGGGTTTATAAACAATTTCTCCTTGACACTGTCTGACATCTGAAATCTGTATGTGAAAAATCACTATTTTAACCTTAGGACTCTTTTTTTTTTTTTTTTTTTGCCGTTTCCCCACTTATTCCCAGGCTCCTCACCATCAATTATGTCAAAGAAACCAATGAATGCAATATAATTATTTGTTCATCCAAATTTCTAAAACATACCACTCAGCCTATAGGCTGTTAGGATCAGTATAGTAGAAGCAAGAACAATCTTTGCTTGTTCCATGACAGAAGGATTATTAGAAAAATCTCCATTCCAGGCTTGTATTCCTGTCACTGCTACTCAGACAAAAATTACTGTGCACTATTAGTATTCCCTCTGGTAAGAAGTCAGAATTAAGTGTGAATCCTTTGATTCAGCAACGTACTCAAGGAGGTGACCAGCACCCATGCTGCAGGCAACCTGATGACATCCCTGAGTTTAAACTGTGTCTCGTGATGAAGTACTTTGCTGAATCAGGCTTAGAACAAAGTGTTTTCAAATCTGGAAGTGTGTGTGTCCATCCTCTTGGAATTGCAAGGGCTTTGTTTTTCTCCTGAGATTGGTCCAGTGAAAACTAGACAATCAATCATCCGTTTCAGCTACAGCCTTAAAAGAGTGATTTAAGGAACATAAACACTAAGGCTGAGAAAATATCACTGTGTAAAGAAGAACACATTATTAATAACATAAAATAATTAAGGTTAGATACTGTATCTTAAATGAACAGAAGCCAGAAGATTCAGAATCAGACCCCGACCAATGCCTGAGAATTGCAGAAATATTTGCATGTGGGCAGATTGTAAAAGCAGCCTTGCAGGACAACAGGTCTCCAGCTACAAGAGACCCTGACCTGAATAACTTGCTTTAATTTTCTTTTTCTGATTTTATGTACTTTTTTGTGCATCCCTCTCAATCAAGAAATGTTAAGGAAAACCTTGTATTTTACTCTGAGGAATACTCCTTCATTTCCTGGAACACTTTACACAAAGCCACATGAATAAAAATAATTACTCAAACTAGAAAGTCATCCTTGAATTAACAAAAGAATCATATAGCCTCTCCTTGTGCAGCAGACTCTTATGCCACACAGACTGCTGGCCAGCAAGGACAGCTCTTTCACACAATAGTCTCAGCTGGAAGGGACCCAGAAGGATCATCAAGTCCAACTCTCAAGTGACTGACCTGTACAGGAATTGAATCTTGGCATTTTAGCACTGTGCTCTCACCAGCTGAGAATCTCAGAGTCTCATAATGCCTATCTTTCCACTCATGATCCAGCTTATCTGCCTTTTGTCTCCTTCACATAGATGTTCTGAGATCTTACACTTTCACCAGAGGCAGGTCATTTGACTGAAAAGGAAGCTGCCCATGAGTTAATAATCACACTGTTATGTACAGCTGTAGGCACACAGCTAAAGTAAATCTAGCCCTGTGATTTTTCTATCTTCCTGCCCTCCATTAGATATGCTGACATGAACAATTTTCAATTATTAGTGCTGATCTCTCACCCATGCTGTTAACAGTATTAGGCTGTTAATTCTGTATTTTTCCTGTTAATTCTGAACAACTCTGGTTTTCTTAAAATGAGCAGTGACCAGTTTCAGGGAGACAGCTCCAGCCTCCTGGGACACAAACCTTTAGAGGATCCAGTACTATTTTTAACTGCAGCTCCCAAGACTGAGTGCTGTGAACTGAAACATCAACTATTTCACCTTTGAGAAGTCAGCTGTTCTGTTAGTCAGTGAAGAAGATTCTCCCTTGATTTTACTTTTACATAACCCCTACTGATAAAATACTACTTACTGATGTGCTCAGGTCATAGAAACAGAAGTACAGAGAGGCTTTTTTCGCTCTGTGTTTGCAGTCAGCTGGCACAATGCAAACAGAGTGTGCCCACAAAACAACTGGAAATCAAACAGGACCTAATATGGCCTAAATTACCTGTGTACATTGAGTTAAAACTTACTTACTTCACCTGCTGGTGAATTAAAGTCCTTCCAGGGCTATCTTTGGTACAGACATATTTTCCCCCATTGTGTAAACAATTTACTTACTTTCAGTAACAATATTGTGGCCTACACTGTGTACTGTTCTTGGCAGTATTTCTCTGGCACAAATTACTAATTAGCTTCCAGTTCTTTTAACTAGCTGCTCCTTTTGCTTCTGCTCTAAGCCAGGCCTGAAGAACAAGAGCCATGATTTAACTGGGAACCACAGTTACACTGACCCCAAAGCTGCTCATGCTGCAGCTTTACCTAGACAGGAGAGACTCTTGGAGGGGCATCACTTCCATCTGGGGAGAAAACACAACTAGGTTTCCCTCCCCAGAAGGCAGCAACGTCAGGCACATAAAAGAATGAAATGGATGGCAGGTGAAGGTGAGTAGAGGGGAAGAGGAACCAAATGGGACAATGCTCATTTCACCTTCATCATGGCCCAACAAGACCTCTGTGCTCTTCACTGTGGCACTGGGGTGTGTACTAGAGCCAGTCCACTCTGAGCTGAACAAAGGGTGTTCATAGTACTCCTCATCTGAATTGCAGGGCTCCTCCTTGGGCACAGACACCGAAATGGAGGGGGCCAGGCGCCTACGCCGCTCCCGGCCGGCTGCAGGCCCGCAGCCAGCGCAGCGCTGGAGCAGCCCCACCTTATCCTCCGCCCCTGCATTTACAAACAGACACACAGACAAAGGCTGCAGGACACACAGACACACACAGGAGAAAACAGAGCAGGATGGACACATGCTCTAGCACCACCAGCCACTATGCCATGCTGGAGTGGATGGCAGCAGCCAAGCTATGAGTTAATGCAGGATGGAGGAATGATGCAGTTGTGCATTTTAACACATGGAGCATGTACCTGGCCCTTTCTACTGGGAAAACCAACATCAGAAACCAATCCTAGCAGTAAGTGAATTTCAAAACTACACACTAATGACTTAGAAGAACACATGCTGTGCACAAACCACATCTCACAACTCACAGTATACTCGTATGTATTACACACCTGACTGACTGTACTAAAAACCTCCTGACATAGTTGAATTCCTCATAGTCATCAGATTTAGTACTTAAAAGTGTAAAATTGAAAAAGATCTTTAATTAAAAAGAAAACCAGCTTACATTTTGGCCAGTGGTGACTTTTTCATTTTACCTGTTTCAAAAATCTTCACTTTTCTTTTTTCTATAAATAAGCAGCATTTAAACAACAAAAAATCCCCTTCCCCAAACAGCTAGCAACCTATTTTTTCCTGATAAAGGCCGGAAAGTGCTGCTCACAGCAGTCTCTGTTAGTCCTATATTTTATGCTGTTGTGTCATGTTTCCATGGGTGAACTAGCTCCCACCTCAGTATTTGCTAATGCTTTGGAATGACAGGCTTATTCCCATCACTGTAGCCTTGCAGAAAATCACATTAGTGGGACCACACCAGCTACTGACAAGTATGGGGAGGGGCAGTTTTTGCAAGACAAAGAAAAATAACACTACTAATGAAAATGACTGGCCTACAACCTCATCCATGTAAGTCTCAAGGGGAGACTTGGGACCTCCTGTAGGCTGAGGAATCCTCATCACAAATAAAGGTATGAAAAACTAAACATCTAGTGCTAGAGAAAAGATGTTTAAGTCCATTCTCAGTGTATGACACCTGATAGTTTGATGAACACTTATTCATGGGGTGCCTTAAGCAGCTGCAGCTGTTCCACTGGATTTCCTACCAGCTTCAAATAGAAGTCCATACTTTGTGTCCCTGGTCTTTCTAAAGGCAATTATAACTTACAGGATTTCCCCCAGAGCCCCCAAAACTGTCACTCTCAGATCCAAAACACTGTCAGAAGGCAAAGCTTTAACACAGCCAGTATAACAGATCTCTTTGTGGGATGCCAAAACAAAAGGGCTCAGGAATGCTACCCTAACTGTGATTACCTAAGCCTTGGAAACAATTTTGATCTAAACCAATCCCATTTATAAGAGCTCTAAGGCTCTTCCTGTCAAACAACACCAAGTTTGATGTTTCTTTCAACAGTACATCATGACAAAACAACATCTGTATCTTTACAAAAAGCTCCTCTTCTTTCTCAAGTAACTGGCAGCAAGTGTCCTGTAATGTCATGGCATGGATTTCTTCTGCCTAGGAAAGGATTGCTGTAGGAGAAACCAATTCCATGGGTCCATGTTTAGGACTGGTGCCAGCCCTGAGGCTGGCTGGGACCAAAGGTATGCTGTGTGCACAAAGACCACACATGAAACTCAGTTAGGAGAACTGTAAAACTTCAACTCCCCCTTCTCTGCAGGGTGCCCTCACACCAGCCCATGAATTACCAAAGACAAGAGCTGAATGAACAGAAGCTCTTGCCACCTATTCAGCTGGAACTGGGACATGAAGAAAAGAAGGGAAGGTTGATACAGTCAAGAAGCTGAAAACAGAGAAGGAAGATGTGCAGAAGGGGAGGTTCTCCTTCCAGCTGTGGGTTTATTTATCATAGGGCACTTCAAAAGCAAAATGCATCAAACAAGAGTGAAGATGAAATACCAGAACTTGTCTATACTGCTGCAAACAAGGCTGAAAATCCCTTCTTTCTAGGCTCTGAACAGACTGTAGGCAAGAAAACGGAGGCCTTGCCTCTGCTCCTTAAAACTGCAGGAACTGACAGCAGTGAAAATGATTAATACGTGTTATTGCGATGATCCAAAGTCACCAGGAGTGCAAAGGCTGCTGCTGTTTGGGGCTGTTACATCTTTGGCTATTTTACAGATTTACACTGGTTTTTTTATCAGTTTGAAGAAAGGTATTTTCAGAATTAATGCAGATAATTTCATTAACAGGATAATGATGACTTCTAAGGAGGCTATGCTTTTATTTCAGCAACAAGAAAAAACCTTTGTTACTATAGTCCCTTCTAATCTTTTCTGTCTCAATACATGGGAAAATCCCTAATGCATTTTAAAGTCCAAGATTAAAATCACTTCTCACAAAGGCTAATTCTGCTTTAATTTCCTTGTATATTTTGAGAATGCCTTTCAAGTAATAATTTTCACTGTTAACAGATCCATTTTCATACAACACTTGAACACTTCTTTTCAGTTTACAAAACATTCTTGGTATATAAAGGCTAACCTGCCTATTTCAAAGTGGAAGACAGTCCATCAGAGGCACCCTTCTGTTCTTTAATGTTTAAAATTTTTTTACATGAAGACGTTGTTGACCATCATCAAAAGGCAAGGAGCACAAAAGAAATGCAAAAATTAGAATATTACATCAGTCCTGCAAGACTAGATACAACTCATAAAAGGATTAGAGGGTGCTAGGGACCAGGGAGAATTTAATTTCCTGAACAAAATTATGTTATTATAGTTGAAATAAATGTAATAATTTCAATAAGGCAAATCAGTTCTCTTACCTTCTGCAGCAGTAAAAAGGGACAGGTTCATTTGAATGCTTTCCTGCAGCCAAATCAAAGAAACCTACATCCAACTGACTCCTTTCTCTCATGAAATAAACCTGACCCAAAAACCTCTCTGTCTTTCCTACCTTTTTTTTTTTTAATATGTGTTTGCTGCATGGCTGGCCACATCCACCTTTGTCAGTCTACAACAGTGATTTCCTTCCTACATTGACTGAAGAAGTCTCTTGGATTCAAAGCAATGCGACACACACTGACAAGTGCATTAGGAAAGCTTCTGGGAGAAGGGGAAAAAAAGGTCTGAGGCAGACACACCAAGTGCTCACCTTTTTTGTTCAATTAATTAATAAAGTGTACTTTACTAAGCAGAAAGACAGACAGTGTAAAGGTGCATGAGGATGGATTGCCAGATGGTATAGGGAACAGGAAGTTTAAAGAAGTACAGTAAAACTGGGTCAAACCCTACTGAGGCAAACTCTTCTGAATGGGAACTTTGCCTGAATAAAATTGACAGGTCTGGCTCACTCAGGTCAGCAACGACTGAACTTTACCCACAGAAAATAAGGATAGTATCTTCTAATACAAAGCAGAGCACAATATTTTTACTACACTGAACTGACAATGCTGATATTTTGGTAAAAAGCAACATAATAAATTTCTGGTGAAATTATTTCCAAGTTCTTTCTGTTGCTTCAAGCAACTCTACCATGAGTTCCTGTTAGAGAGCCAGACATAAACAAGAAACTTCCAGCACAGTTCATTAAAGACTCAGGACATCACTTCTGTCCATACTTCACTTACAGAATGGCCATCTGCTCTTAAAAATGAAGCACTGAATCAAAATCTTCCATGTTGTGGAAACATCTCTTTTGACTTATGTTAAAGAAAATTATTTGAAAGTTATTAAAAACCAAGATATTCATGTAAATCATCAAAACATCTCCCAAGTACTGTCATTTCAGTCCTTGTAACCACCTCTGCAGGATAAGTGCTATTATATTAATTCAATTCTACAAGCAAGGAAAGAGAAAACCTCCAATGTTAAGTGACTTGCTGAGTCATTTCACAGCTGGGAGCTGCAGTCTAGCAGTAGATAATAACCTCAAGTTGTAGAGTGTTTTGCCACCTTCCTGTGTTAGTACACCTAGCAAAATGCTTTCTATTTGCTATGGGGCCAATCTACAACCTCCTGTCAATTAAACAATATAAGAACTTTTAAAAATCCTGAAATACATGCAAATATACAGCTGATACAAGCAGCACACAAAGCCAAACCTAAACCTGAGGCTAAGGGAAGAACTTCATCATTGGCCTGAAGCAGAACAAGAAGCCCTTTACTATGGTATGAAAAATAGTGATAAAGCCCTGGTAACAATTCTAAAAATCTTTGCTAATGCCTTACCAGTTCTCTTTTCAGTTAATAGTTTTGATTGCCATTATCTCTGTGCGATGAGTCTAGGAACTGTCGTATTGTTTTTTAAACACACAACAGGCAGATTTTTTTTAAAAAACAAGAACAATCAATTACTCAAGTTCTTTATAACTGTTATTACTAACCACACCTAGTAGGCCCTTCCAGTAGAGTGGACTGACAAATGTTGTTAACACAGCCTGTATTTCATTGTGTCAAAAATGACTGCGTGATGGAACATGCCTAATTGCAGCGTCCTCAGTAACTGAGTCAGAGAATGCTAGCATGTGAAATAGCAACCATCCACTTGCAAAATTCATAGAGGCTCTGTGTTAAAATACCAACAAAGTTTGTTCAGCAGATGATAGGAAATTATTTTCATGCACTTATGTAACAAAAAGAAAGATAAAACGCTGAAAGAAAATCAAGAAAGAAGTTAAGTGGAGACATAAAAATGTTACTGACATGAGTACAACTGACAGTCCCCTGGAGATTCTGAACTCAAATCCTTCTTATCCCCATGATACAGCTCAATTTGAACACACTGCTGTCTCCCTATGCTGTTGGCCTTGATGCAGCAGTTGTCTTCTGCTGAACAAAGCACTCACACACACGCCTACACTGCGGCAGCTTCGCTGGGATTCAGGCCTCTGCTTAACATCAAGGCAACACTTCAGCTCTTTGCTGGAGGAGGTTTCAGCAGGAGGAAAATGCAGTGATCACGGGCTACTGAAACTGAAACTCGTGCAGAACAGAATAGAAATTTGCTTTGTAAGACTAGAATGTGACTGCTGCACTTTGTGTGCAGAATTTTTAATACATGCAGGCACTGGAGCATGAATTACAGGTCAAGGGCCAAAGAAATGATCCAGCTCTGAATCTCCTTGCTTTCATGCATTTAAGATTCCAAACCAAAAGGCAATGGTAACTTTAAAAAGCAGCCAAACACATCTCAAAACAAAAGATGACCTATATTTAATCGTAGTTTTGGTGACCACACTGGATGAGCAGTGTGGCTCATATTGCAAACACACAAAAAAGTGAGCAACACTATCTCTTTTTCTTTAGCATGGATGTACTTAGCATATCCCTCAGCTACCTCTGTGCATGTGTCTACTTCATCCATGCACTGCAGTTGGTTTGCAGATGGGGAGTTATTGCTGAGAATGGCTGATTTTTCCACAAGAAGTATCTCCACCGCAGAAAGTAACTCCGTTTTCTGATTTCCCCATCCTTTAGATTCATGTCTCTGCTGACAGCTCTGCACTGCAATGTCCAGGAGACCCTTACCTTCCTCCAGGACTCCAGTCTGCTCAGAAGCTGGTGATGGAGGTGGGGAAGGAGGCAGGTTGGCTGACTCTTCAACTGCTAGAAATCAAACAGTGAAAACAGAGATAGAGTCATTAATTCCAGGAAGACCAATACATGATGTAAGCTGCAGTCAGCCTGTTCTGCCCAGCTGAGGAATTATCTGATGAGAACTCATGCCTGCTGGATTTTTAGACAGATCCTTGAAGAATACATGGACTTTTGAAATTATAATAAAAGGATTTATTCTTCTGCTGTTGATTTATTTTCTAATGGTATGAATTACTTACAAAATTCTTGTTATAGAGCACAATATAAAAATCAAATACAAGATACTCTTTTAAATCAGTATTGACTCTTAAAAAGCGTTCAGTCATCCAAGGCAACAACAAAAAAGCATCTGAGCACAGAGGTATTATAAATTCACACCAACTACCAAAAACTGGCACCCAATATCTTTAATCCACCTTGAGTACATGAAAAGACTCCATTCTGCACACTTTTTTCTTCTACTGCATTCAAGGTTAATCACAGAACACATGCAAATATTGCTTGTCTAAATGCAAAAGATATCAGCATAGGGAACTTATATCAGCTGTGACATAACAGTGATTCAGCTGAGCAAGGCGCAGTGAAAACTTAGATGCACTTGGACTGGGATTTGCATTCATTCCCAGTCATGAGACCAGATGCTGAAAACAAATGGATTTTTTACAGTTACTTCAATTCAAGTATGTTTAAATTCTAAAAAAGCTTCTTAAATGAACTCTCAGCGTGACCTTTGCATTTGATCTTGTACCAATCACTTTGAGAATTTTTTTCTTTAAAAACAGATCCACTCCTGGGGCTAAACCAATGTTAAAAAAAACCCCACACCCAACCAAATCTGTTTTAGCAGATCTGTCTTATCAACATCACCTTTCAACAGGCAGATCTCAGTTTACTGTTCAGGGATTCTTTCCAAGCACAGGCAGGCCACTTTCAAAGCCCCAACAGAATTTTCCAGGCTTCCTCCTATTGATTTCAGTGTGATTTGGAAAAGACCGTATGTGACTTGTCCTTAAGATGTGCTGTCCAGGGACAGAGTATTTATAAACTCATCGCAATGCATCTGACCACAGGAACTGTAACACCAACAGCTGTTAATTGAAGACATACTTCTCACAATGTCTTTTAAATTACTTATCTGACTAGATGGAACTGAATATCCATTTTGCCTCTCCCAGGCCTGAGTGAAGTGATTTGGAGAATTGGGGTCTTCCATGTAAAACTGAGTCTCTGCAAAGAAGGGAATCACCAAGCAACCCATCTCCCTGCTGCAGTTCTAAGTTAGTTCAATGAAGCAAAAAACCGTGGGAACCAAGTTTCCAACAAATATTCTAAACTACTCATTGACTTGAATTCATTCTTAGGCAAGGGCCAAGTACTGCACCAAAACAAGCAGATTACCTGTGAGGAAAACACTGCAGGGCATTGTTTTGATTTAATCACAATGAACATGCACTCAGCAGAATCCATCCTAGGACAGGCTTGCATGACTTCCTTACCTCAAGATGAAGTATGTCCTTTCTCTGGCCTTTGGTGTACATGTTTTGAGTAAACTGCAAAAGTTTTCTGGCAAGGAGCAAGCACTTTAGGTACAAATGGCTGTATACCTACCTTCTTTGATAGATAGGTAAGATAGATACACACATACACACATATTTCAGAGATATTAAACAAAGGAGGCAAGAGGAGGGTGGAGACACAGCATGGACCAGTGGCATTTTTACCCTTTCCAGTACAGACTGCTGGGATTTGCTTTTACCATGTCACTCCTTCCACAATCTGCCCTCACTCTGGCTGGTGCTGTCAGTCTGGTGCGACCCATTCCTTTTTGCTTCCTGTGGAGGTGCTCCCCCCTCCATCTATTTGAGCAGCTACCACCCAACCAGCAAAGCCTCACTTTGCTTTTATTTGTCACTCCATCTTTGCCTCTTCAGACGTTAATCCTTCACACTGTACATGGCTGAACTCAAACAGTTCCAACCAACATGATGACAAAACCCTACTACCAAACACACTCATGGCTGAGCTACTCAACCATGAGTCAGAAACAAGGTGGAGAACTGCTGTTAGAGCAAACAGGGAATGAGACAGTCACAGGGTCATGAAGAACTGGGAATTCAAGATCCTGCCATAATCCTGTGGCTCCAGCATTTATCCAGTGGTGGCTATGGTTTACAACCATAAGCAATGTGAATACACAGCTGGAACTGCATTTTTTAATATACATACAGACATTTGCAGACACAAGGATACCTGAAACATTCTTTGTCTCATTTTACCTAAAGGTAGTGATCCAGGCTGATCTTTGTGCTGGGCTTCTTTTTCCTGTTCACCTTTCAGGACTGCTACAGCTTCAGCTGTTACTACTTGTACTATCCTCGCAGACACTTCTTCTGTGGCAGTAGCAAAGTCAGGAAAAAAGAAAGAAAAGCATGCTAATCAGGATGTTGTTTAAAATCAGAAAGATTAGCTTAAACAATAAAAACCAGAGGCAGACTTAATCCATTTTAAAAGGTAGTCTTTCTTCCTGAATTATAAGGAAATCATTAAAAATAAAAGAAAAGGACCAGATATTCCAAAGGTTTCAGTACAAAATGCCACGTATTTATAAAAATGAGGAGCTCACTCTAATCAGGATGCACAAAGCTTCATTATTAAATGTTCTTTCTGTTAGGGACAATGTGCAGCAACTGCAATATTTTAAGACTACCATCCATTAAATGTCTAGAAAAATATCTGTAGGTATTGTTTTGCAAATGGGTAGAATGGACAGCTGAGTAATGGAATTTCTTGACATTTAATATATGAAATTAGCTGCATTCCAACATGCCCTTTGGACTCTAATTCCTCCTCAGCAGCACACAGTATGCATTAAAGGCGCTTCCCAGACAGCCATCTATGCTGGTGAGGGACTTGAAGGGCCAAATAACATTCCTGCATGGTTACAATCAATACTTCATCTTCCTCACCCCTTTGAAGACTGCCACACAAAGCTTTATTTAAACACTAGGTCTGAGTACCGTGCAGAGGGATGGCAGAGGATGACATTTATTTGGTGGAATGGGCTCCTGGCAGCTGCCCCCAATCTGCTCTGTGCATGGAGCTGACTCAGGCACTGCAGGCTTGACAGAGCTGGGTGCCACAGAGCCCTCACAGAACTCTGCTCTTCCCCACTGCCCACAAGGTGTAGCACACCTGAGAAGGGCTGAGCAACTGGCTGCTCTGGTGAGCAGAATGTAGTAGGACCACTCAAGGACTGAATTCTTCCAAACTGAGAAACTGTCGCAGCTCAACTCCAGACCCACTCAAAGGTGCAGTGAAATGTCACCAGGCACACAGCTGCATGTGGAAGCAACCAGAGAAGTTTCCTCTCCTCTGGAAGTTCAGATACCTTTGATGCAACAAATCAAGATCTTAAGGGCTGGTCCAGCAGCATTCAGAGAGCAAAGGGTTTGTGGTTCTTATCTGTGAGTCTGCTCTCCCTTCGTCATTAATCAATATATGTTTCTCTCTCAGCCAAACTCAGGGGAAATAAACCCCTTCCCTCTCCAGCTATATCCAAGTGCTGTCTGCCAGCTGTTTCCAACACAGATGGAACTGACCCCCTGGGAAGGCCACAAGCTGCACAGTCACAACCCACCAGCTGCACAGCTGAGCACACCTGGGACCAGAGCAAAACTTTACTGCTTCCCCAGCCCTTGTGTGGAGACAGAGGTTTGTAATGGCAGATGTCAATACACCCTGCTCCTGCCAGAGCCCCATTAGTCACCATCCTGAGGGCAGGAATAAAAGCTCTGCTCACCCACTACCACATCCTTCAGGCAAGAACTGGCTGGGAAGAGCAAGTATGTTTAAATCAATGCCCTACATGTAACTTCACAGCAACCACTCTGACAAGGGACTGTTCATTAGATTAATAATGATTTATTTTCACAGTTACTCTTACAGAATTCCCTTGTACTTTTAATGTGAAGCTATTCCTCTTCATTTGTCCTTTAGAAAAGCCAAATATTTTTCTCAAAAAACACAGATGTAAATTACCACAGCCATGTTTGTTTAAAACCAAAGTTCTAGGTTAATCTTTCTTTTACACAAACTATTTAGCGAGATATTAAAAATCCCCACCCACTGGCAAAGAATATTTGTAATTGTTGGTGTTTATACCTAACAATTCACTGCACTCCTGGCTGGTCACCTGGAGGGCAGTGACTGCAACAGTTCCATTGGCTGCTGCCAACAGCATAAGTAGATGGATGAATACACCAGAACTACTACTAAGCAATGAAAAAAACAAGCTGATTTGAAAAACATGAGTTTGAAAAAAACATTTGAAAACATGAATATAAACTTGAGAATAAATACAGATTAGAAATCCAAAGATGCTGCTTTCCTACTCTCAGGGGTGAGAAGTTCTAACAGGCTTCCACATTGGAAGAAAGAAACCAACTGTTTTTTGAGATGAGACTACATATTTGATAAAGGTGCTTGTAAGAGGAGAAGGAGACTACGAAGAGCAGCTCCAGTTCTGATCTTCTATTCAACAACACATCCCATAGTATGAGATGAAACTCCCCTTTGTGGTTAAGTAGATCAAATGGAGCACCAAAACCCCATCAATCGAGTCATGCATGTGGCCAGTCCTATAGATCAAAGAACAGGGATATTGATTTAAAGCCCAGCAGTCTTCCCAGCTGCCTTTCAGGGGCCTGCACGTTATTTTGGGGCTTTGCACCTCATTTTGGGCTGCTTCCACACCTGCTGGATGCTGGGGGTGCTTCTAGCCAGCTCTGGGTTCCCTCCTCTCATGAGAAACACAAAGCAGACACTCCCCAGACACTCCCAGACTCTAACATGGTGCTGCTGCTGCGGACCAGAGGACTGGACACAAATCTGGAATCCTTAAAGGTCCTGACAGCTCCCTGTGTTGTGAGGCACCTGCAGCCTGCAAAGCACAAGCTGGGAAAACCTGGGAGAAGGAACCTGTGGCGTGGCCCTTCCTCCTCCTGCAGACACACGGGGCCCTCCCCACACCACAGCGTGCTGCATGTGCTGCAGAGAGACACACTGCTCCTCCAGAAAGCATCCTCTGATAGCTGGTATATAGCTCAGATTCTGCTCTTTCAGAGCAGGACAGAAAAGAGCCCTGACAGCTCTGGTGAGCATGGAGGACAGTACAGAGCTTCACCGAGTGCCACCGATACAGAAGACCCCGCACCAACTCCTGCCACCACTTCACACCTGAAGGATGTGACACGTGGCCCTCTTGTCAAAACTTCACCAAGCTACTAGTCATAACACCACAAAAGTTACATCATTGAGACTATACTGTTAGCTCAGATGAAACAAATCATGACTAAATGAGGAAGACTCTTAATCCATTTTTGAAGCTTATATTCACATGAAAATTTTAATGAAAACCTCCAGTTAATTTCTGATCTAGAATATACAAACCTATATCAGGTTTAGTACCCTGGAGCATATCCAAAGGAAATCCCCTTGGCCAACTGCTTTCCATCAGCCAAGCTACTGTAACCCTCCTCCCAGCAGGGTTAAGACAAATCATTAAAAACTGCCTCCTTTGTAATAGAATTTATACTTGTTCCCATCCAGCCTGGTCCTCTAGTACAAATGGGTTCTACAAGCTCAGAGGGCAGTTCTCACCCTCTCAGCTCTCTTCCTGATTTAATTTCCTTGGGAGAAAGATAATGCTCCACAGGGAGCTATGCAGGGGGGTGAAAGGTTGTCTCCTGGTAAATAGAAATTTCTATTTCAGGCTACGCAAAATAAGTAAATAAAAATAAAAATGGCCTCTGGGCTTGTATGTTTTGTTCAGTTTGTTTTGTTTGGCAGTGGTCTTTAATCAAGAAAGGCTTATTTCTGAACACTCTGCTGATGGATATTTTGGGTGACACAGGGGGCATGGGCAGTTCATCAGAACAGTGCTTTTGCCATACATGACTGCTGCAAAAGGACAGACTCCTCTGTACTAATGGACACTATAAATAGAAGATCCAGTGGGTAAGTCAAATCCTCACAGCGCCGCTATTGAGACTTTTCATAGTTTTCTTATGGTTCATTTAAAGTTCAAGGCAGCCTAATGATAAAGAACAAACAAACAAAAAATCAAAACAAGACCAAAAAGAAAGGGAAAATTAGGCAGCTTGAATGCTGTGGATGCTGAGCTGTGTATTCACTAGACATGGTTTTGCTTGTAGACATTTATTTTCCCTTGCTTTTAACAGGCAGACTCCTGACTCTACTTCATGCAGAAACGGCACTAACAACAAGGTATAACAAACAGATTTATTTCTTAAAAGCAATAAGGAGCATGGCTTTACCTTAGATTCCAGCAGAACAAAGAACAGCAACATGCCTTTTCTTTGCATTTTGTAGAGAGTAAAATGTTGCTCCTTTTACCAAGATGTCAGCTGTTCATGATGCAGGACACAGACAGAGCTCCACAGCTTGATTTTAGGAATACAGTACCCTGTGGTATAGGGAGTCCTTGAATGGGATGTCCATAACAGAGAGAAAACACAGTGAAAACCCCCAGCATGAGCTCTCCAAAGCCTTGACAGGGAGCAGGCTGAGCTGAGAGGCCAGGGGCTGACATACCAGGATGGTAGCTCTGCTGCACCCTCAAAGGTCACTTCAGACCACACTCCAACAGGGCTGCCAGGTCAGCTCTGCCACACTGCTGTCAGTGCCACGGCTCTTCTGTGGCAGTACAGAGGACTCTGCCCTGCTGAGAGGACAGAGCCCTGTCTGGGGCACTACACTAATTTAAACCAAAGTTAAAACTCAAACAAATTAGGCACTCAGGCTTTGGAAGTCAGCCCAATTCTTCTACAAACACCAGCATACCAAATCAGGAGATCTAGAATCTCTGTGTCCCAGAGATGACTCAGGGACACAAACCCTTTCCAGAGTACTAAGATGCACAGAGGATGCTGAACCAGCTGTGAGGGGAGTCACAGCCTTCCCCCCAGGTGTTTAGAAGGCCTGCTGCCTCCAAAGGCTGCTGTTCTCCTCACAAGTACACCACGGGCACAGGTGCTGCCCAATCCCCAGCATAATCACTCTAGCATTGAGAATTACACTGAAGCAGGTGTAATTCCAACCTGTAATTCATCATTCCTGCACTCCTTCCGATAGCTGAGGCCCCCTTCCCAGACAGGGACTCAGACAGGGGCTGGTAAATGAGGTTACATGCCAAAGACTGGCTCCAGCATGACACAGTATCTGGGATCAGATCCTGTACAAGGCCAAGATGTAATTTCAAAGTTCTCCTTCGTTCCTTATTGATCCTGCTGCATTTGTCATTGGACTGCAGATGTCTCCACTGGCACATTACCTACAGTACTTCTATTTCCCATGACAGCTTTCCATTCCATTAACTTTTATAACAGACATGTTTACCAGCCCCAGAGACACGTATACAGACAGTGGCAAGAGTCTTTTAAAGTAGGTGTCTGAGCTTTCAAGTCCTGACATAAACATTTGCACAAAATAGTTTTTAATAATAGTTTTTTAAAAATATCTGCAACTATAAAGGCAAGAGCAAAAACCTGATCTGTGAGACATCTCCACAGTGATGTGTGATGTCTGTTCTTTACGTGCCCTTTTAATGGCTGTCCTTCAGTCTCTAGCACTTTTTCCTCTTTCTCTTCCAAACTACCACAACCTCAGACTCAACTCGTGGAGAAGCTGAGTTTGCTATGAACACCACTTCTTAGGTGAAACTGTTCAGCTGTTTGTTTCTGACAGCCCTCATGTAGCAGTGCCTTTAATCTTCTCTCCCCTATCCCTCTGTGCAATGCTGTGTGGCTATTCTGAGGACTGGTTCTGACAGGATGGGCAGGGCTCACAGCCTCTCCCTGCCTCACAGGTATGTGACTGGCACTGATGCAAGGATCCTGCTGGCAGTGAACTGGGAGCTGGTACAGCCTGCCCTGAGAACAGCTTGCTTGTCACCTCTTATAACAGTGTCAGTGATTTCTCAGGCCAGATTTGCTCTGGTCAGATCAGAGTTTTTCTCCTCAGCTCTTCTCCTTTCCTGCCTGTAGTCAGCTGTGTTTCACGACTGCCATTCAGCAAGATCACTCAGCCCACTTACCTATTGCTTCTTCCCACCTTGAGAACCCATTTCACAGCAACAGGGACAGTGCCTCCTGATATGAAAATGCATATCACGTCTCCACAATTTCATCAGGACAGTCTTCCCAGACTAGAGCAGCATCATCCCTTCCTCTTTCTGGCAACAGCTCCACCCAATGCCACTAGGGTGGCAGCAAGACCTTGAGTTTCCTGTGGCCACAGAAGATGCCACCTGGTCTCTGTAAAGCATAACTTGTTTAAGGCATAAACAAAGTTTACCTTTTTGAACTGCAGGGCCATTCTCATTTCTGGGCTGAATATTTTGAACTGATGCATTGTGCACCAGCCTGAAAGAATCCTTCTTGAGGGAATAAAACGGTTCTTTTAGAAAGCAGATGGAAGGATTCCTGTTCTAGGAAGAGGTAAGGTGAACAGTTTCAAATCTAATTCTCCAAATAAAGGATTGCAGCTCAGTAGAAGACACAAATAACCAACTGCCTGATGAGTAGCATGCAGAATCCCTGCTCTTATTTGCTTTCATTTATTTCCTAAGCATTTCTAGCCCCTTCTGCTCCAGGAGAAAATCAAAGAAAAGGGATGACAGGAAGGAGGGACAGAAAGAAGGAGACTGCAAATTGTGTCAAAACTTCACACACATTCATGGGTCACCCGTCAAACACCTACCAAGAAAAACAGTGAGCTCAGTTAAAGTAAAGGGTAATTAATGTTCCTGGAGCACTGAGGCAGAAGAAGGGATTAAAGAAAGCTGCAATGACATGGAATGGATAAAATAATATGTTTCATTAATTTTGCTACATTTTAAGGAAAGAACACAGGCAGGGCACAACAAAAGGATTAGCAACATGTATACTTGCAGAATTGTGAAAACAAAGCAATTTCAGTCAAGATGTGCCTGTCAAAATCCTCAGTGGGATTCAGAGCAGTTTCCAAGGTAACCAGCACTAATTGTTGGCACAGTGCAATTGAGTCAACAACAAAAGCACAAAGCAACCTGCACCGTCTTGTGAGGCAAAACACCCCACATATTCCTGCAGAAAGAAGATACAAAATGGCTATTTGCTGTCTTTGACTATTTGAAAAGCAAAACAGGACCTATGGATTTTTCCCCCCCCGGGTGCTGTAATTCCGAGTGCAGCCGGGCTATAGAAATAGCTGTTCGATTTCTTTAGAGGCATTAGTCAGTCCCCTAAGGACAGGTCCTGAACCCATGCACAGCTCTCCTGGAAGCTGGTGGATGACTTGTTTCAGTTAAGACTACTGAAATGTTGGAGAAAAAAAAAACACAGGTGTCACCCAGTGGCATCTGGGGTGGAAAAACCAAAGATACACCTTGGACTTGATCTCTGGGGTCACAACAGCTCTAAATATTGTCTTTTTGCATGCAGATTAAAAGACAAATGCACAGCAGCAATCAAAGTATTATGAATAAGTTATATAAACCCCCAAAAGTACTAACAGATTAGTGCTTGAGATTGAAGAAAAAAGCCGTAACATAGCTTTATGGAATTCAAATACTGGCTTTCAAATGGCTTTTCTGACTGTAAATATTCTGCTGTAAGTAGGTCCTTGATCTGGATGTTGGCAATATTAACAATAATTGGCAGGAGTTACGAAGGCAAATAATATGAACATCAGCTTTTAAATTAAATGCAGCCACAACACACCAGATAAGTATCATTTCCCTAATAAACTCGTTGACTTTAAGCTACTGCAGCATCCATGAGGATAGCAACAGATTCATTTAATCACCAGGATTTACCAGCTAACCAACAGAACAGGCCAGAAAAGGTCTGTGTTTTGGAAAAGAAAGAGCTTTGACAGTTTATTGCATTGGATTGAATGCCCGAGGTACAAACATTCAGTTTAATGTTGGGGAAAGATGTATTGCAGTCACTGTGTGAGAAGGGCAGGAACAGGTGAGCTACAGCTGAGTACCTGCACAGCAGCTTCACACCCTGGTGAGCTCCACTGCAAATTCATTACACCTCTGTGTTCTGGGGTACTCAACAGCCACTCCTATATTGTCCTTAAACTCTAGATTGTAAACCTGAACTACCACTACCCAGCTCCTTAACACTTTTGAACGTGATGATCTTGGAGGTCTTTTCCAGCCTCAGTGATTCTATGCTTTTGTGCTATCTGCTCTATATCAGAGTAAATCTGGTGCACAGTGGGAGCCCTGGCTGCAGCTGAGCAGTGCTCTGGTACAGAGGCTGGCTTTCCTGAGCACCCTCAGCTGTTCTACAGCACTCAGGGAAGCAGCAGGGAAGCTCAGGCTGCCTGTCCTTGGATTGCTTCCACATGTTCTGGCTGTTTCAGCTCCCCTGCTCTGACTGAATTTCCCTCATCACGTTCTTCAGTGGGACAGTTGGACACATTGTCCAAATCTCCAGGGCACACAGTGTAAAACGTAAAGTGACTCATGCTAGGAACCAGGAGCCATTCTGAAAGCTCCAGTGAGCCCTCTCCTTTGCTCCCTAGCACATTTATTCGGCAGAGGCCTCTGCCACACTATCAAGCAGCTGTAGAACAAAACACCAAGGGACCAGTCCCCTCCTCAGTCCCCCCTGAAATATGTAAGTCTGTTAAAAAGGAGTCATACCAATGTCAGTATAATAATGCAAAGCTTTTAAAATGAGCCCTCATTACTGCAACACTTGTTTCCTGTACATCCCCTGAGTCCATCTTCTTAAGTCTACTGCCCGGAACAAAGTATTTACTGCCAGCATTTCCCAGCCAAATCAGAAGTGGGAAAAGCTATCAGTTCTGTTTTGTCTGATGCATGGGCAACACAATTTAGAGCAATACTGAAGCTGGCAACACCAAATCCTCAGCCAGGGCAATGTAGTGATGTCCCACTGCCTTTCCGAAGACCTAGTATCAGCTCAAAACAACACCTGCACATACAAAGCAGCTATATCTATCTTTCCCCAAAAGTATTAATTCCCTAGGACTCGTACAGAAGAAACCATTTTGCTTCAAAACAAAGAACCAGATATTTAATCTTTTCAGTCTGAGTAAATACACATAATGGGTAACTCACTTTTAAATCAATATTAGTTTTGGACTTCAGTATAAGTTAACATTTTAAACAAACCGACTTTTAAGGACCTCTACGAAAGTCAATGAAGCATCAGCCACCTACAGAAGGAGGTGATGCATCTCTTAAGGTTCATTTTTAGCTCCTTCTAAGATGATTTTAAACACTTTTTACAGTGCTTTCTCTGATCTTTTTTAAAAAGGACTCACAATATGCTTTTATAAAAACTTTGCTGGATTTAAGCTTAAAATTAACATTAACCTGTGGGATTGTGTGGGATATTGTCATGCCTGGTCAGGACTGAAGATCAATCTCTCAATGCCAACAGAATGTTGGTTTAACCATCAGGGGATATTTAACACATAAAATGCAGCAATGCCATGCCCTGCTCACCTTAGTACTCACACTGTTGGCCCAGCCCAGCTCTGCACTGCAGCAGCAGCTGCATGGCTGGTCTCTTCCAAGCCCTGCTTCCCAGTCCAGCCTGCACCTGTACCAAGGCAGGTGTGTTTCTTCTGACAACAGAGGAACGGTGCTGCACCCTTCCAAAGGAGCATGTACAAGTGTTCCATAGACAGGCAGTGGCCTGTGTCGTGTACAGATTAATTTCCAGAGCAGTTCTCAGCCAAGGTCAGCGGTACTCCCATCTCTCCCCCTCTTTTCTGGCACTGTCCCAGCTGAAGGGAGCTTTGCCTCTGACCAGGACTCATCCCTGAATCCTGCTCCCATCCACTGCCTACCCACTCTTGGGGACTGCCAGCTCACACCTCTGTGCGTGCAATGTGATTAGGAAAGAGAAATGTGCACCTACTCTTGAAGAAAGAAAACGTGAGAGATGCACATCAATGCCCTCAGTGCATCTTCAGTGCCTGTCAGTGCCCTAGCACAGGAGCAGCTGCGGCTGCCCCATCCCTGGAAGTGTCCCAAGGTCAGGTTGGACAGGGTTTGGAGCAACCTGGGATTGGAATGACATGAGCTTTAAGGTCCCTTCCCACCCAAACCATTCTATGGTTCAGTGACCTTCTGAACTATCTCTTCCACTTTTGCCAAAGCTGTGTTCTCTGGGCACCTAAATACCTGCAAGCTTCTGCAGTCATAGTGCTAGAGATGTCCAGCTGCTGAGGGGAGAGCTGAGGCCAGGGCTGGGGGTACTGCAGCCTCCAAGAGGGCTGCATGCAGAGGCTGAGCTCCTTAGTGTACTGAAAATGAGGAGCAGTTGTGGAAATTCCAGGTTGCAGAGGAGCTACACTGGGTGGCTGGGGAAGCACATACAGAGATTAAACAAGATTAAAAATGACAACATAAGTGAGAAAGGAGAAAGAGAAGGAAGAGCTGAGAGAGCAATCGTTGAGAAGGATGGCATATTCTTAAATAGAGAGAAAGGATGATGGGGAAAGGAAAAAGAAAGCAACTCATACACAGGAACAGCTAGGGATTAGTTTCAGCTCACCAACAACCTCTGCAGGCTGTGTTACCCCAGATGCAGCACATACTCTGAATTTGGGGTAAAAAAGGAACAGTCACCACTGAATCCTATTCCCTCTCCTCATATGTGGTGCAAGGCTATGGATGAAAACAGTTTCAGTACATCAGCAAGACTGCCACATCTACACAGCACTGGCAGCTGATACATACGCATAAAGGGGAGCAGACTATCTGTCTGGACAGATGCATGGGCAGAGAATCAGACTGTAAATCAGTTTTATCCTAACTGCCAGATGTTATAGGGGGTGCTGGAAGCTCTACCAAACTGATCATGTGTTAATTAGTGTCAAGGAAGGAAACAGAAACAAAAAGCAAAGTACCTGGGGTTTATTTTTCCCTCCTAAAATACACAGTGCCTCCTACTGAAACTGATTCCCATGAACTATTCAATCTACTCAGTCCTGAGTGAAATTACTCTGAGAAGCAGCTAAGAGATTTTCCTGCCCTGGAGCTAATGATATCTCTCAGATATTCTCCATATGCTGCATGCAACTAAAACTAAAGTTTTGGGCAGTTATTTTCCACACAAAGGAGAAGGGCTCACTCCCATGCTCTAACGTACACAGCTGGAGTACCTTGAGTTTCCTGCACTTTCTGCATGTCATGAGGAATGCCTCAATACTAACAAAACCCCACGAAACAACAAAAACTGCATTTCTAAATCATCACTTCAGAAGAGGCATTCCAAGCACCACTTACTGTGCTCTGTAGTCAGTCTGTGAAACAGGAGAGAAAATGTAAATGTTTTGCTCAGAATCTCCCAAAGAACAAATAACAGCGTAAACACCATCACACAGACATCTATCTCACTTTGAGTGCCTTTGAATTTCCAGATCAGCCACTGGTAGGGACAGGCACTGGATCATCAGTGCTCAGCTGCCAGCTAATGCCAGCTGTTTTGTGCTGATTTCCAACTCCTCAGCTGGCAAAGGCAAGCAAATCTGTATTATCATATTATAAGGATTGAATTTCAAGTGAGCAGTTAATCTACCAGTAGCAACTCCACAGAACAAAAAACCCTAACCAAAACATTAGCACACACTAAGTTTTGCTGTCCTTACTCAGGATATGAATACAGCAAGAGAAGAGATGAAAGACAAAGACAGGGGGTTGTCCCCTGCTTCTTTTTACTATTTCCTTTAAGTTTCTAACTCAAATTAAGACCCAGATTGCCTTTGCTTTCCAATTTTAATACAGAGTAGCTAATCGTGGTTAGTCAAATCAAGGAATTTGCATATATCTCTCTCTCATACTTTGTACAGAAAATATACCCCAAAGTAATATTTTCTTTTCATTTCCATGGAAGTGGTGCCTCAGTGAGGACTACAGAGTGGGGTCCCAATCAAAAAGTGCTTGCAGCTTCTTCCTTATCTCCCTTAACCTTGAAAAGCAAATGCTAGAGGAAAAAAAATAAATCCTCCTTTCCTTTGTCAGCCAGCCTGACTGTGGCTCACAGACGTCACAGGGAGCCTGTGCACTCCTGAATACTAAATAATCTCCTAGGCTACATACTTTCTCTCAGTGGAGCTTAGAAAGAGATCTCACTTTGAGCAGGGCCATGTTGGCATGGCAACGGGGGAAAAAAGGAATCAGCAAGCCTGGAGGAGACTTTGTGTGACTCTTATTTTTGTGAGAGATGTGATGGTACCTACCTCCTCTCCACCAAAAGTTCAACCCATGCCCAGTGGGTGAGGAAGGGCTGATGTCTGCCCCTGTGTGCTGGCAGGACCTGGGGACGCCTTGTCCTGGGTTGGAAAGTTCATCAACCTAACAGCTGGGCTTGCACAATGGAAAACAGGAGGGAGGGATTTGTGAAGTGCGGGGCTGAGCAGGTTAATGACTGCCCTGGTGACACAGGGCAAGGGAGCTGGACGTGGGGCCAGCAGTGCTCACCAGCACATCCCCTACTGTCACCTAAGAACCTGCTGCTTCCTTTCCAAGGTGACTTTGGAGAAGATGCCATTTCAGCTCTGCCCAAAACAAGAGTAGCTGTGTGCCTGCAAAACAAGGCTCTGTTGTTTAGTAATGAACCTTCTTCCAAATCCTTCTGCCCTCAGACCAAAACTGGAATGAAAGATTACATACTGGCACAGTTCCTAGCAATACCAGCCTGAGCTGCTCAGTGCCAAATATTGCCCAGTGTTTCTGAATGTCCTTCATGATGCCATCAGGGTGATGGAGACCGTGATAGACCCTTTAAACAAAACAGTAATGAGCCTTTGAAGCACCCCATCTCTACCTCTCTCAAGGGCAGAGCTGAGCCCAGCCCAGAGGGCAGAAGCCTGTGGGGAGGTGGCACACAGTCCTGCACAGTCCATGGCTCTGCACAGACCTCCTGGCTCACCTGGGGTAGCTCTCTCCACCCTTGTGCCTTTTCTCCTGGCTTTTACAAGTCCTGTCTACTTTATGTAGTTCATAAATGCAAAAGCTGTCTCTCATAACACTTTATAAACTGAGGAAGACTCCAGCAGAACAGGCCACAACTTGGAATGTCTTCTGGGCACAACTACCCCACCAGTCACTCAGCTAATGCCACAGCTGAATGGTCGAGATCTGACCAACAGAGACAGGGAAGTCTGCATTTACAGCCCTCATTAGAACAGGTACTTAAACCTGGATGGTGGGGAGGGAGGGCAGAGGCAAACAAAAAGCAGAGACAAGGCAAAAATGAAACTCCTGGAATGCCTTCAGTATCTGACATTTTCAGCAACAAGAACTCTCCTGGCCACAGCAGTCCCCCAAGAAAGGCTGCAGATGTTCATAAAAGGCAGCTTTGACAAACAGATCTCATGGCAGACAGTCTAAACTAAGGTGTGGCTGGAACGTGTTATGAAAGACGCTTCTTCCACATCCCAGCCTTGCTGTTTCTTGTTACATCTCTGAGGTTATAGATTATGTTTTCTGGGAGCACTGACAGCATCAAGTGTGTGCTGGTTGCCAAGCCAACACGCTCACAGGCACACTGCTCTCACTTCTTAAGGAAGCACAGCTGCTTTTGCAATGCCTGTATTGTAACAAGGAACACCAAAGTGAATTGAAACAGCAACAGGGAGCCCAAAGGAAATGGCTGGTGGATGCCTTCCCTTGGCCAAATGCAGCACTGATGCAGTCTGATGCAGCAGGTGGCTCTGATGGTGTTACTGCACCTGGTTTGAGATACAGTTTTCAAGTCTGAACAAGTCTGAAGCACACACTCCCAGAGGAGCATAGGGTTAAAAAAGCCTGATGGCTGATGTTCTCTACATGGCTGACTCCCAGCCATGGGAACCAACAGCACCTGCACACCAGGTTATCTCACCCTGCTCCCTTTCAGACAGTAAGTTTTGCATTCTCCCCACAACTGTGCCAGACCCTCCAGCTCCTACCAAGACATGTCAATCACTGACTGATTTCTGAAGCCCTAAGAGGAGGTGGGAGGGCAGAACCAGCCCCTTAGAGAGGCTATGACTGGACAAAAAACATCTTACTGGATTGACTGATAGGGCCAGCCACAGAAAAACCCACAGAGACTGGTAGTTATTGAATATTTTAGAGTCAGAGAGAAGATAGCTGTGGGTAGGGAATGTGAAAAGATGGAATTTCAGTGCCCTTATTCCTTTATAGCAAGGTTAACAGAGAATAGTAAAACCCCCATAATTTTCTACAAGTTCCCCAGAAGAGTTCTGTTGCCCCCCACCCACACAGTTTTCAGCAACATACTATGAAAATGTCTATAACATTACAGTAACATGTCCCAGAAAATGACACTTGTACTACACTTAACACAGAGAAGTTTCAGATGCCTATGGTATGTTTGCCTGTATCTAAATTGGCAGAGATGACAGTGTACAGTAATTACTGTCACAGTTCCTGGACAAGGGGAGGGAGATCAAAATGCCTAATTAACAGCTTCTTTCCCATGGGATCTATCAATGACACAGTAAGATACCTTCTTCCAGCTCTGTAAAATAAATAACAGAAATGGGACAAACCCAGCAGTCACATTCAGCTCTGAATGTCATTGATTTTACATCCTCCTGTGCATTTTGTCTGCATTGCTCAAGACACGCCGCTTGCTGAAAATGCACATCTGACAGCAAGGCTGGGAGGCTCTTTGGGAAACAGGCACTCAGGGACCTTATCAGGGGGGCTTACAGCTCCACAAGGACTTGGGCAGCAGCAGGACAGCCAGTGCAAACAGCCAAATGAAAAGGAAATCTCTGACAAAAGCAGTCCTGTTGAAAAGAACAAAAATGCCTCCATACAAAGAAGGCCTGTTTGTATGTCTGCTGCCAGTGCCATCAGAATATTACCACTTGTATGGCAAGAGAGAGAGGAAGGAAAAGGAAATTAAATGTGATGTCACTAGAGGAGGGAACAAACCACTAGCACACCACGGGAGCAGGCTATGACTCTCAGTGCATTTCAGCCTGGAAAGGCTGTTGCATTTAGTGACTCCAGATACAGAGCTGCCATTCTGCTCCAGGACTAGTCCAGAGGGGCTGAAGGCCCTGAGCCTGCACAAAGCAGCACTGTGGTGATTTTCTAACCACCATGGTGATTTCCTAACAGTGCTGTGCTGATGTGGGCTGTGAACAAGGTCCTCTTTACCTGGAGACTGGCTATTACAAGGCAAGGTTAGGGAAGAGAATGGGATACAGACTGTTTCCCCAACACACAGCAGGAGGCTGAAACGAGCACAATTCCTGCCTTCAACGTGTTTTTAGGGGTTTTTTTGCATAACCTAAACAGACTGCTCAAGCACTACCTGCTATAACAGGGCAATTTTTCAGGTTTGCATTCCCTGTACTTTATATAAAACTTTATATTTGTTTAAAAGAGTAGATGGAATAAGTCTGTTCCAGATACCTATTTAGTCCAGCTTTACAAAGCCTGAAACAAAGGGCTGAATTAAGATAAATTACATTCTAGGTTGTAATGTGGTTTTTCCCTTCACAGTTTTCTCTTCAGTTGTTTCCAGCTGTCTGAATCCTCTCCTTTCTGGGGTAGTATATGCCATCACACAAAACCTGGTTTGTCTCTGGACCAGCAGATGAAACTGGACCTTTTTCTATTGTCCTTAGCTTATATTAAAATTTCCTTTTCTCCCTGCCTCTTCCCACCCCTGCTTTGCTCCCTCATAGCTTCTACCTCACCAGCTCTCCTGCTGCTGAGTTTGCTTCCCCACATTGCTCAGCCCCCTACTTCTGCCTCAGACCAACACTGCCACCTCTTCATTCCTCTTCACAGGTCTCTCATGGATCTGCCATGGGCTGCCTCTCACCCACTTCCTTGTGACCCCAGAGCCAAAAGTGCCCAGCCTGCAATGGGATTGCTGTGCCATGTCAGAGAACTTGCTACAGCTTACCACAGTCCCTTTGCATCCCACATGGTTTGGGTTCCCTGCCAATTAATGAAGGGCTACATTTTGTCACTCTGGTATGACATGTTACTGTCCTTAACACTGTCTGACACCAGGACACAGACACTGTCCTGAGGCTCTGGTAATAGAATTTCAGGAAATGCTTTCCCTTCATCTGTCAAAAAAATAATTCATCAAATAACAGCGTGGGTAATCCAAACCCCCTCCACTGACAAATCTGAATTTGGCATATAATGAAGAAAGCACTTAATCAGTTGAGTCACTGTATATAAAGACATATTGTAGAAGATGCTTCACAATGTTCACCATTATTATCCCTAACAATATAAATTTGACTGGTCAGTTACTGCATTACTGAAAAAACAGATGCATTTTAAGTGCAAAAAGCCAAACCTTTGTAGCTTGATGTTCTTGCAATTCAAATAAAATGGATTATATCGAACTGTTCCCACAGAATGCTGCAGTATAACTGTAGTCCTCACAGCTTCCTCACAGTTAGCTGACCACAACTTTCCAGTGAGCAAAGAAAAAGCTGCCACTCCCGTGTTTCATTGCAAGTCAGGCACATCCTGAGTTCTACCACTGGGTCCAGTCCAAAGCTTTCCTTGTCAGCCCACTTCAGAGTGAGTTTCTGAGGATTACTATCGTAAAAATGCAGCAGAGACCCCAGCTCAGGGAAGAAATGATGATGTCTGGCTCCAGATCAGAAGGCTGAAGGATCTGCTTTATTAAAACTATACTATATTACATTAATGTACTATTTCAAGAGATACTATCCTATTCTACACATTTACTTCTTGCTTACCTATCTAACTCAAACTCGTGACTCTCTGCTGAGAGCCTGAGCCACAGCTGGGTCCATTGGTCACTGAACCCAAAAACCTTCACCAGAATCCAGCCCAGCCATCACTGCAGGTAAACAATCTCCACACCACATTCCATTGGGGAAAGCAAAGGAGCAGAGATAAAGATTGTTTTCTCTTCTTCTCTCTGTGCTTCTCCTGAGACACAGAATTATGTCTCTCTGTCCAGAGAATATGAATGTCACAGATTACACTATCATGTCCCTTTGCTTGACAAAACCTACAGGTCTCATTCTCCACTCTTAATAATGCCATGGTTTTCACCAAAGATGCTCAGTGTGCAAGTGAGAAGGGACATGGACAGGCATGAAGGAGGGAGAACACATGGAAACTCAGTGGTCTCAGGCTGTGGGATGTTGCAGACTGAACCAAAGGCAAGGTGTCTTCAGGAGCACCTCCAAAACAGCATGGGATTTGTGTCTGGCAGAAGCACAAGCAGCTAGTCTGCCAGACGTAGATAGATACTTAGCCATTATTAAATACCTCTTATTAGTAAATATTTAGAATAGATACTCAACAAGGTAAAGGCCTTGTCAAGCCTCTAAAGGGGGGAAATGATGCCTCAGGTTTTATCTTTTATATTTTTCAGATTCTGTGCTGCTTTAGTGTGCACTTCTGAGCTTCCTATGAGGGGATGATGGGCTCTCTTCACAGAGTAGGGAGACAAAACAATTCCTTCTCCAGCTGGGGACTAAGGACAAATGATCCAAATCTCAGGTCCAAGAGCATAAACCATGTGGACTGGAGAGAGAAAAACAAGGAGGATGGGATTTCATAACCTAAAGCTGTAATTGGACAAATAACTCCAATATGCAAATGGAGCAGAACTTATAAAAGTGAGAGACCTTGTGACCAGTTGTCCATTTTTTGACCATTTTGGTCCCTCTTGGGTGTAGCCCTGGCTGGGCTCTTGTGCTGCCCAAGGTGGATCCATTGATGCCTTTAAATAAATCCCTGTTTTATTCTTTAATGCCATTTAGTCTCTGTTCTAGGGCAGCATTCACAAGGCATCAGGCCAATTACATATACACATTTATATCCACAAAATGCATACAAAAAAAAATAGGTGCTTTACCATCCACACTTATATCACACCCCTAATAGCTTCCTGTGGGCTATTCCAAAAAAAACAGGGCTGTTCTCCTGCACATATCTGCCCTTGGCTTGGGTGGCTGCTGGATCAGGCCCTGAGGCTGCCCTGCCCACAGCTCTGTGCACTCTCCCACGTTCCTATCGGTCCCTTTGAAAGGAGGGCATTGATGTGTCTCCATCATGCAGCCATTACCAGCACGATGCTGAGACAGATCAATCAAAGGCAATCCAACAGCCAGATTCAGAGGATTCCAAAAATTGAGGTCAGACTCAGTAGCTCTTAGACACTGAGGCATATATACAAAAAGGCAAATTTTAACCGTGCAAATCTAAAAATGTCACTTGTAGTGATAGACTGGATGTGTTTCAGGAAGAACTGTCACTTCCTCCCCCACTACCATCCCTTGCCTCTGCATCACTGTGGGCATAAGGTGTCTTTGTCCTGGTGGCCTTATTCTAACTTTTCCCATAACACACAGCCCTCTGATTTTACAGCACAAGCCCTGTCAATGGGTGTCCTGCTGCTTTGCTATGCCTTGAAGAGTCAACTGCCCTGCTACAGAACACCTCTCCCTAGGAGAGGGCCATTTTGTGGCTAAATCCCAGCTCCTGGGTCAGTCAGATGCAGCAGCTCTTCCTTAAGAGAAATACCTCAAAATGCACCAGGGATTGGGTGATGGACAGCTGCCTGGGAAATCTCTTTAAACTGGTGTTCTGCTGTGCATAAGGTTGTGGCAGATCCTGGGGATTTACAGACTCCAACATGAAGGCTGAGAAGCCAAAGATTTGACTAAGTTACAGTGCTGGACTTGCACCAGAGAAAACAAAATCCCTGTAAATCTACTCAAACCCATAACCTGGCTAATTATCTCCATCGACCGTGGCTTCCTGTGCACTTTCTCCTCAGATGTTTGGAGTCAGTAAGCTACTACAAATGATTAAATTATTCACATTATTGATAATGTGGCATTTAAAAACCCCACCTGATGCAATACCCCTCGCTGAAGTTACAATTTGCAAGCAGACAAACACAGCAAAGATGACTAAATTTTGCTGCAAATAACAATCCCGATTTTAAGATCAAATTCTGAATTGAACATCAAAAATCTAGAAGTCCTTCCCCACATTGCATTTAGCACATCCAACTAGTAAATACAAGTTTGAAGTGGCAAAGCACACTCTGGTCCCTTTCTATCACTACAGTAAGTTGCTAACTGGTTTCTCCTTCAAAAATGAGAAAAAAAAATATTGAAAGAAAAGTATCCTACGAAGGTTTACATTGCCCTGATTAAATGTGAGCTTAGCCAATGCCTCAGCGTGCAGTGCACAGGCTCCCAGAGAGCCAGGAAATCAGGCATGAAGGCAAGCAGTTCCAGGGACTTCTCCAGTGCTCAAGGACAAAGATGTCATGAGATAAGTTGCATTAAGACTCCCTAACAAAAGCTGTACATATTGACAGTAAGTCTCCACACCAGAGATCTTAGAGTTTGACAGTGAGAAAACTGCAGGGGAGGAGGAAATGAGGCCACAAAGTGGTGACTGAAGCAAACTTCACCTGGATGAAGAGTAATCTTCTTCACTCAGCAAATGTGTGTCCCCAGCACTACTGCATGCCCGAGAATATACATCCTCATTTTGTCTTGTTCTGCTTTTAACCACTTGCCTCAAAAAGCAACATGAAAAGGCATTGCTATAATGCCTGCTGATGGCCAGTAGTGGTTTTCTTCCTCCTGTCACCCATTAGCTGCAAACTCAATTAAATGTTTGGATTTCTCTCTGACCAGCCCTTAGAACCTGAGCTTCAGAGAGCCTGAGAAAAGCATTTCTCTCCTCTCTTTTTAAGGAGAGGAAATTCCTTTTGATCCTGTAAAGTTATCCCCACTTCTGCATATGTATGGGGGGACTTATCCAACATGGGGTGACAAAGATGAGAAATGCACTCAGTCTCTATTTGCTGGCTAAACATAGACTAAAGCTGGGTTAGAGCAGAGACAAGACCTCATTAGCATCTCCCCAGTCATCAATACTGTGTTCACCTGAATGCTCACATATGATTTCTTTTACCTTGGCCAAAATTTGAAAGACAATCTGCAAGAAGTGACTTAAAACATTTACTTTTAGCAGATATTTCCATTTCTAGCACAATTGCTTATGAAATTACTGTATGGTCCAGGAGCCTTAAAATTCTCCAGCCTCTAAGAAATTATGGATAGCATCTCCAAATGCTGTCAACAGCCAAAAAAAAACATTGCTAGAAAGATCTCTTTAGCATGCATGAATGGATGCATCAAGGGCAGTTGTGTCTATACAAGAGAAATTCTTCTTGCACTGTGCTTTTGGGATTTGGAGTGGGAACTCTGCACAAAGATAATTAGCATTTACTTCTAAAACAGGAAACTTGCTTTGCATATTTCATTTTGACACAGTCACACTCTGTTTTTTCTTCCCTACAAATAACAAGCTGAATTCTGAAAACCTTACACAGTTTACAAATAGACTAAGTCCCAGTGAGCACCCAGTGAAATATTGCAAGGATGGGCAAGGATGAATAAATGCTGATACTGAATTGTGGTGCTCCCAGCCAGAATGAGCAATGCATTATTTTGCAAACAGTACATGATTTCAAGAAGGTCTTGCTACTGGTGAGCAATAACAGGAGAATCCATCCTTCCTGCACAAATGCACGAGCCAGCCATGCACAACAGTTGGGCAGTTTCCTACTCCCTGGTAGCACAGAGGGCCTGGGCAGCTGCTCTGTACCAGTCTGTTACCACATCCCTTGATGGGTGACCCTGTCTCATTTACAAAGAAGGTCTTTCCTGAAGCCTTCTCAGAGCCCTGCCCAGAATTCCAAGTACGTATCATCTGTGTAAGCCTGGGTGAAGATGCAGCCCTTGCAGTGCCAAAGCACATGCACCCTCGTGTCAGCTCCCCCACGGCATGTTTGACTCCAGCTAACATCTCCTCTTGGAGAAATACCCGGGGGTCTGCAAGGAGGTGCATTACCTGCAGTCTCCCTGCTCCCTGATGACAGCTCTCCGTTGATCCCGTTCTCTTTGGTCTGAGCATACGTCCCTGGCTGCTCGTGGCTGCCCAGCCTCAGCTCCTCATCCTCTCGGTACGGAAATCCATTGGCACTTCTGACCAGTCCAGCGCTTGCGCCACCCTGATCCTTAATTTCAGGTGAATGTGGGTGTGAAGAAGCTTCTGTTAGCTGACCTGAAGTCCAGTGTGGTGCCTTGGCTTCGTCTTTCCTATCCTCGGCCATGGCTCCTTGCCTTCACCGCGTGGCCTGTAACAACAAGAGCAGGAGAGATCAGCTCCAGGAGCGTGACTGTCAGCACAAGCATGTCACCAGCAATGCTCTGGTAAATTCAAGCCAGCAGAAGAAAGAAGTATCTCTGTGTGTTTGTCTTAGCCATGAGTGAACTGATTTAAATCCAGAAGAAACCCCCAGCAGCAAAAATTATGGGTCAAGTCCTCCCTGACTCTCACGTGCCTTGCAATTATTAGCACCATTTTCTTGATGGCTGCCTATTCATTAATCTGATTTTAACACATTAATTACAGTTAAAATATCAACCCAATTAACAAGAAGTGAATCTGTCATCACAGTGCCACGACCCGTTCCCAGGGCAAAGAAGGAAGAATGCCACAATACAATACAATACAAGTGAAGCTGCTGCTACACGGAGGGGGTGCTTGTCAGGCACAGATGCACAAGGTGATGTGGCCTCTCCAGCACATGAAATCTGCTGCTTGTCATGACAGAAGCCAAGTCTGGGAATGTGCACTGGGTTCCTGAAAATCCACACTGTTTGACCCCAGTTAAATCCCCTCTTACTTGCTGTCATGTGAACATTCACACACATCTGTCCAACCCTTTTGTCCAGAACAGTCTGTGGGGAACAGTTTGTTTCTCACACAAGCATTTGCATTCTCTTTTGACTATGAGTATATGTACAGAAATAAAACTAATCGTTATTTGCTACTTCACACATATTTCACTCCTGTTAGTTAGATCTTATTAGTCCAAGCCAAGGAAAGAAGCCACTGCATAAGCTATAGCACTTGGCTATTCCTCACAGATAAATGCAGCAGGAACTCCGCAATATATAAACCTAGGAAGGCAATAAATCATAATCATATTTTGATGATACGGTAGCCTCTGGAGAGGAGAAGGTGACCTGCCCTGAGAGTTAGATACTTCAAAGTGGAAACCAGCAGGCCTTTTCCACAAGCACTTGCCACCTCCTTTTTTCCCTGGGAGAAGAAAACATAAAAGCAGTGAGCTGAATTCAGTCAACCAGCCACATATCACAGAGCCTGAGCAGACTAGAAAAAGCAGCATAAACAAGATAGTGCATGTATTCTGCAGACATTTAACAAAACACAAACCAGAGAAAGAAACTACTTTCCATAATGTCAGGTCAGTTTGAAGAAAACCTCTAAACATGAGAAAAGGCTATTTGCCAGATAATCATTCATAATTGATAATTTGACCTCTTTCTGATCAGACATTATAATTTATTAATAACAGCTTTCAGAGCTGCTGCAGATTTTACAAAAATCATAGTGAATCACAAAATTAGATTTCATTCACAATATGTGACTTAAACTGGAGTTCCATATCAAAAAGGACTAATAACTCTTCTGCCTCATGGTGAAGTCATGTTGTTTTACAAAGTGCTCTGCCCACTCTCACCCCGACCCAGCATCATTCCCTGGAGGTAAGTAACTGCATAAAGACTGAAGGAGCTGGTGAAACTTGCAGCCCAGGTTTTACTTTGAGCTGTACTGAAAATGAGGGATGAGCCTCAGTCATCCACAGGTAGGAAAAAAGTAAACAGGCTCCACATCCCTTTGCTTTCCTCACTTCAGCTACCCTAGTGGGAGGAGACTCAACAGGGAGACATTCTGCAGGTACAGAGCTTTAAAGCAGCCATCTCACATCATACCAGCCCAAGATGGGCAAAACCCCCTCCTACAAACAAAAAAATTATACCTCTGCCTCTAGATCTGTTTACTGCATGATTCTAGACAACATTTTCTCATCAGAACCTTTCCAAAACATATGGCCATGGGCCAGATGTCTCCCTTTTTAGAGCAATGAGTAGCACACATTCAAAGCCACCAACATTTGGGATATGAAGACAGAACAAATCCTGTTCTGGGGGGAAAAAAGGAGGCAATTCATTTATGTCCCTTGGGAATTCTCAGGAAAAAAACACCAGAAAAACCAGAAAAAACAACCAAAGAAAAAGCCCAAGCCCTAACTCAAGGTTTCCCTCACCAACCCAGTGTGCTTTGAAGCTGAGAGCAAGACCCAAGCACAGGATGCACCTGCCCACCAGTGTCACCAGTTCAGCCCCTGGGTCACCCATGAGAGGAGCCTAAAGCCACAGCAGGACAGGAAGGGTTATGAAAGAGCCAAGTGCAGGGAATGTGGCTCTGAAAATCACTGGAACAAATCTAATGGTTCTATTCCAGCACCACAGTTTGGTAGCTATTATTCCTGAAGTATCCTTCCTGGTTCCAGGCAGACACTCCCTGCTTCACTTGAAGCTCTTGAGGAAGGATATTCACATCCTCACAATGGACTGTGTCACAGAAGTCCCCAGTGAAAATAACAAAAGTGCTTTTATCTTTAAAAATAAATACAGTGGGCAGACTTCAATGCGAGCTGCGTGTATCTGGAGGCAGAATTTGGCTCAGTATTTATAAAAGATGGTTACAGAGTAAAGCATGGATGAATTCATTCTTGCCTCTCTGTTATTCATCAAGTGCTCTCAGGGTTTATAATGGTAGGAGAGAAACAGCAAGTGAGTCACACAATGCATCTTTGTACTCAGCAATTTAGCAATGACTATCTGCTGTGTGCTGTGATTCATCCACAGCTTGGGTTAAAATCCAGAATACACAGGTGTGCTTTGCACCATCAAGTGAGCTGTTTTTCTTTCATTTAATTAGCATAGAATGGAATTAAATTAATCAGGTAAGGTAAATATTGACAGAAATACTAAAGTGGCCAGACAATATAGTAGAATTTAAATAGTGATAGCTACATAACAAGAAAAAACCTGGAATAATTTGGACAACTTAGGGAAACACTGTATTTCAGGGAAGCAAACAGTCCTTCTTTTTACCACGAGTTTCTTATTTTTTGCATAAACTGTAATGAAGGCTTTCAAAAAGATATAGATAAGAAGGCACAGCCAGTCCTCTGAAATGCCATGTTGCTTTGGTTAAAATTGATTTGGACCTTTATGAGCCTTTCTTTGCTAACCATTACAGCAGAACTGCTCTATCAGGGAGGACACAGCAGCAATCTTACAGCAAGTTCTCACTCTTTGTTGAAGGTTAGTGGTAGTGAGGAGGTGACCAAGGAGGGGCTTGAGCACAGCAGAAAGTGCAGTGGAGCTCACAGACAGCACCAGCCTTGGCTGCACCAACCCACCAGCACACCCCTTACTCCAAAGCCATTCCGGCCCACACCACACCTACAAGCCACGGGGCAGGCTGTGGTGGCCACACAGCACAGGTAACACTCCTCCCCCGGGATGTTCTTCCCCTTGAAGTCTGATCAAGGCTACCCATGCAAATCCCAGTGTAGGACTGGGGTGGGAAACGTCCCCTCCTTCCAGAGGGATCATGTAGGTGCTGTTGAGCACCACAGATCTCATCAGTGATACTGACCCACACCCGTGAGCCACGCACAGCCCTCCCAAAAAGGCTTTCCTTGTCCATGAAGGACACTACTTGAGCCATTGCTTGTCTGGAGAGATTGTGCTCCACTGGCAGCAGCAGTGATGCAGCAAGGAAGGGATCCTTCAGAGACATTAAGTTCATGTTGTTGTAACTCAGGCAGTGCACCGAGGGGACAACATTATGGATCTGAAGTAGACATCTTGTCTTCTGAACTAGTAACCTGGAGGAGAAATGATGATATAAATGAAGCCTCTCAGCTTTTTCAGCCACTTGGGAACTGTACAGAGACAGAAAATACTTAAACACAGAGGGACAAGTCTCGTGGGGGATATGTGGCCTGACTCTGCAGTTACCTCCTCCTTTTGCAGGCACTCTACACATATTTATTAATCCATATGCTCTTTCATGTGACACCAGCTCCTGCTGCCATGGCTGGGTTGAACCAAGCCTGAATGCTTTGAACTCTGTGCACATCAAATCACCCACAGTAATACAGCATGAGGCCATGATATGCAAAACCCAAGATAATGCTGATTTAAATTTCCTGTCCTGCTAGCTGTTCAGAATCATCTTAGTGTTATATTAACACTGCCTTTGCATATAAATGGATGGATTTTCTACAAACTTTTTACTTTTTAAGACAAGAAAATTAGGCCAATACTGAAGACTTTTGCAAATAGACTTCCCTCCTATTTCAAGCCATTTTTTCTGCTTTTGTATCTATGAGTCCATTCAGAGAGAAATGAGGATATTTAATTTCAGGGAAGCTAATTCATCAACTAAGAGAAACAGCTACCTGGATACATGGAGGAAGACCTACAATTCTAGTTCAGGCAAAAATTATCACTGGAGTTTCCTGAAAGGAGAAGAAGACCAGAAAAGCAAACCCTGGCAGGGTGTATGCCCAGATCCTGAGCACAGTGGGAAGTGGTTCCAGGACCAAATCCTGGTTCCCAGAGGGGAGGGCAGTTTGACTCAGATTCACCAGAGTCAGCTGCCCTGAGTAGCAGATGCTTCCAAGTCCAGAGCCAGAAGAGGGAGGGGATTGCTCCACAGATGCAGGCTCGAGAGCACAGATATGGCTAATCACCTCAGGTATCCAGGGCTTCCAAAACTCCTCATCTAGACTGCCTAGAAGAGATTGTTTAAAGACATTTAAGAAATTCAGATAATTTCTTTCAGAGAAAAGAAATTAATGAGGTGACATGTTCGCAATTTTTTGTAGAAAGAAGAGCATTAAGAATTAAAGAAGAAATACAGATATCTTCAAAATTAGTTACACTATACATAAACAGGGTGCAATCAAACTTACACTAGTAAATAACACAACAAAAGAAATTTCAAGACCACACACCAACTGTTCAACAGGGATGGTGGATCTAAATATTAAATACTAGGCATAGTGATTTAAAAGGTCCCAATGGAATTTTCCAGTAAATTTAACTTACTAACAACTTACATCTAGAAGAGCCAAGGAAAGCAGGGAGGTATCAGGAGGCTGGAATAGAAACAAGAGGCAGAAGGTGGGAAATTTAGATGGATAAGTTCCAATAACCTCCTGCCACTATCAAAAGCTCAGGCTGAAGTATATAGTCCACAAACCTTACCAAAACAGTAGTCTTCATGTACTCTCCACATATTCACAAAACAAAAAGGCCAATTTTGGGTGCCATTTCATTCCTGCATTTCAGCTAGCATACATCTCTGAAATTAATGTGCTTCTTTTCAGATGTGAGTGGTGTGCTTCACACTGCTCAAACAGAGTGACAGAACACAGCAGGGATAGGGAGAAAGTCTCATGGTGTCTGATGGGGACCATGTCAGCTTCCTAAGAGGAACACGCAGTCATGGTCCAGAAGCCACAAAACCATTAACCAAAGGCACACTTGATGCTAAACGCCAAAGTGCTGCAATTGCAGAAATATGGAATATTATTAGAGAGAATTATACATTCTCTCCATGGGACCCACTTTACCTCTCTAGCTGAATAAACGATGAACAAATTTCTATGGTATTTTAGAACAAATATGATTTATTCCTTCCTTGTCCACTGCTTGAATTATTAGGTTTCAGCTAGATCCCTCTTTCTCAAGAACAGGAGCAAGACTATCCCCTTAAACACCACCTCTATCCCTTGAAAATGCCGGCAGTGTTCATCTCCTTGCACTTGTACTAGCATTTAGTGGGTTTTAAAGGCTTTTCTATTTCCACACTGCAAACAGTTAGTCAATAGCCACATATTCTCTGTAGATAATACTTTTGATTGTACCTTGGATTAAGAAACAGATGAAAATAAAGAATGATGCCTGCACCAGAGGCTGAACAAAGGAAGCTTACTGTGGAAAGATGAAGAAAACGAGAAATTGTTTTTTCCACAATCTGCATGCCTGCCAGAGGTAAGAATGAGGAATGGCTGCAGCCTCAAAAGCAGTGGATCAGATCTGCAGCACTGGCACAACAGAGACAAGTCCTCTGATCCTTCCTGCACAGTGTCCAGCCTGTGACAGCAGAGATTTAAACCCTTCTCAGAGCTCCCAGCAGTCGAGCTGGACACCAGCAGAGCCGGGCAGGTGGGAAGGATGGGGTCATCCCACTGCAGAAACTGCCCAGGTCCTAAAGAAAGGGGGATGCTTTCACTTAGAGAAATATTGATCTGACCAAGCCCTGCTCTGTGCTGAGCTGCAAATCTGCTCAGCCAGGTGGTGCACCCAGGTGCTGTACAGAAGGGATGAGATGCAGTGTGTTGCATTTCCACTGGTAGGAAGCAGCTCTGTCCCGAGGCAGAACGCAGGGAAGGTGTCCATTTGTCTGGGCTGCTGAAAAGCACCTCAGCTGACTCCTCCTGGATGCTCCCCTCCAAGACATTTTTGCCCAGCTTGGAGGGCTGCCCTCACTCCCATGCTCAGGGTCTATATATCAACTTACTCAAACTCCAGAAATGTAAAACTGTGTGCCCTTCTCTCTCAAAATGGTGACATCATGGTACTAACAGCTTGTGACTGAAAAGAACCCAATAAAAAACCCACTAGAGCTCACTTCTAAATAAAAAGAATCCCTGTACACCCCTTTTTGCTTCAATACCAACCCTTTTCAACAAACCCTTGCACTCCTATCTATCTTAATTGCTTCCTGCAGGATACAGGAAAGGCATTTTAGCTGGTGAAGGAGATGGTAACCATAACAACAGCACCATGACAACTACAAGTGATATCTGAAACATGAAATACAGCAAGAACTTATTACTGATAATTTTTGTCCACAATAAGGATGGGGAAAACACCAAAAAAGCCACAGCAGTTAGTGCAGGTGCCAACACAAAGAAACACAAGTGTCCCTGGATTCAACTGCATACAGTCCTGCACATTTTAAGATGAGGCACCATGACAGCCCTGTCTTCTGATCAGGAAACAGAGAATTCAGTGTCTGCTCAATCCTATCTGAGATCCCTCCTGTCTTAAGGGAGCAGGAAGGACTGAAGGATGGAAGGAGTACTTATGGGAAGCCAGGAAGTTTCCTGGCAGCTCCCAGATTTCTCAGTGAAGCTTTTTGTTCCCACGAGAGTCATTGAAACAAGGCCTGAACAAGAACAGGGCTCCCCTCAGGGGAGCATCTGAATCAGACACACAGCATTGACTTTTCCACCAAGCACAATTTCAAATGGGCACCATGCACTTCAGACAGGGCATTGCAATTGGCAGGCTTGTCTGAAACAGGAGGTTCTGCTCCCCTTAGCCAGAAGCCATCTAAACAACCTGTGCCAAGGCTCCAACTTCAGTTCTGGCAAAGAAAAATATTCACATTTGTGGCTACATCAGCTTTTTCACCCTCAGTGCAGAAGGCACATTAAAACCCACCACAAACAAACAGCACTAGCTCCAAGGGCTGTGGCAGATGAAGTCATTTGGGGTGTGATCAGACAAGGAAACATTCAAAGACACAGTCCTCTTAGGGCTTTTCACAGGGAATTCAGCTCACTGGTTTGATACACAGGATTGCTTAGCATAGGCACACCAAGCAGTGGGTCCTTTTCCAGTCCAAATACTTTGTCACCCTCTGCACAGCTTTCCTCTTTTAACCCCCTTGTTCTTTAAAATACTACAGTAATCTAACTGTAAAATAAACCTTTCTTCATGGTACACTTCAGAGATTTTCAGGTCTATACTGAAGGCTTAATGAAATAAACACCCAACAACTCAGTCTGTATTTTTAGAGTCTTTTTTTTCCTACCAAAATAATGATAAAATATTTGACCCATTTATTACAAACAAATCTTCAAAAAGCTAAGAAAATCTGAGGAAACCTTTAGTTTCTGGAGGTGATTTTGAAGGCAGAAGATGATTCAGTGTGCACCCAGGAAATCTGACTCCAAAAGAGGAAATTTTTTTTTTCGTATTTCCCTCTTATCACAGTCACTCCAAACCTCAGTAAGAAGATAGTTGAAGAACCATAGCTGAGTTGGAGGATGGGCTATGTAAGACAAGAGTACTCGAAATACTGTTTAAGAAGGAAAATCCTTCATGGTCAGGAAAGAAGTATACAATGTGATATAGCCATTGCAGGCTAGTGAAAACAAGGTAGAACTACAAGAAATACAGAGATATCACACTAAAAACACTGCCAATGCTGCCAACATTCTACAGGCTTGTCCAGCTAAAACCTTGGCTGGCTAACAGAGGTGAATATTGAATGCTTGGTTCCTCTCCCCACTGCCACTTCCATTATAACTTTCAGTGCTTATAAACAGCTGAAACAAAGGCATCATCTTTGTATTTATTGCACAGGTACAGGAGACTACAGCATACAAAACACAGCACATTCATCTCATTCTCACCCTCACCAAACCTGTTTTTGAAGAAGTATCAGCCAAACTGGGTATTTGCTACAGACCTTGCAAACAGACTGCACAGCTATGTGCTTCCTTTGCTCTCAGGTTACAACTGATCAGCACTTGGACAGGGGCTGGTAAAGGTAACCCATAAAAAAAAAAACTGGAGAGAAAACTTTAAGGGTTTGGTTTCCCCACACTGATCTTACTAAGACACATTGATTTGATGTTGCATCTCTTCTCTCAAGAGATTCCAGAATGGATGACAGCTCACATTAGGCAGTGAGAAATTAATTAATTATGCTAATAAATTTCTTGTATATTCTTCACATAGGACAGGTCTATGCTCTTACCAACTGCAGCTGAGCTGCTCTTCATGCAGGTGAGGCAAACTGAACCATTCAGCAGAAGTGATACAAACCTTTCTGCTAAGCAAAAACACACACAACAAAACTCATTTATCCAGAATAAAGCACTTGAACTACATTGGTATGTCTTTGCCTTCTCTGCACACATAACTTATTGACACAACCCTCATTTCTTCTGGTTACACCAAGATCTCATCAAGCATGACACATTTACACATGATCTTGTCTTTATTCAGTGAGCTTTTAATTATAAAAAAAAAAAAATGCTGCCTCTATAAACGTGTCTGCACATTTTGATTTTTCAAAGGTCTTACCTACCTTTGAAAACTAATTCTACTCCTGCTACAACACAATCTTTGAAAAAACCCAGATGCTATCTTTGGGAACATCATCGTGTCAGCTACTACAAATGGCATAACATATGTCCTGGGTTAATTTCTGGCAGATTCTTCCCTCTAAATACATGCAGGGGAACCAGCCTACAGTAGAATTCTGAAACACAGCTCTCTGCACCCTCTCCAAGGACACAAACCCAAAAGGGGATCCAGGGATGGAGCTCCTGATTTGGCTGCAATCCTAACTTCATTCTGTCCTTCCGTATGTTGAGTTAAAGGAATATGGTCAATTGTTCTATAATTGAACAAATACCACAAAAGCTAAAATGAAATATGAAGGGGATAACAGGAAAGGATCTTCAAGCTGCTCCAGTTTATTTGGGTAAAAATTCTTGCTGGTGTGAAAGAAGATTATTCTTTTGCGGAGAGTGCTTTGAGCTTCAGACACACCAGGCAATCATGCTGGGCACACAGTAAAGTAAAAACACTGCACTGCCTACCAGAGACATTGTTTATTCATGCTGAAAAAGAGCATCAGGCAAAAGAAAGCTGGTGCCCAGGTCCCTCCAGCCAGACTCACTTAAACAGCTTTGATTCTCAGTTTCACAGTCAGGAAAACTCAGAGGGCCCCGGAACTCATTACAGCCAACAAGAGTCAAAGCTTTTAGCTGTAGCACAACGCTTCTAACTGTAAATAAATAAGTAGAAATAAGGAGACAAAGCATTGGAAAACTGATCAGGAAAGAGGTTATTCACAAATTCTGCTTGTTTCTATATTTATAACAAACTTGGCGTTGATTAGTTAGTGCTAGAATTTTCTTTCCTAGGGAATGCCTGAGTAGTGTTTGTTGTACTGCAAAACCTTGATCAAAAGTGGTAAGATTATTTCATCTCTTCATACTATTTTTTAACTAGTGATGTTACAAATAAAGAACTTATTTTAAATTAAATATACCCTTATACTTGTATGACTTAAAAATATGCTGTTGCTGTCCACCCACACTCAGCCACCCACTTGTATGACCAATGACTGTATACCCTGGCAAATAAAATCCTCTCTCCCTATCTCAAAATGAGAATACCCAAAATCTTCTGTGCTCAAAATGCTCTAGATAGTAAAATCACAATATTTGGGGTATAGTTTTATTATGGGTTTACCCTGCCAAATCTTTACTCAACCAACCTACAAAAGAAAATAAAGCAGGCAGTCATCCTCTAGCCTGTTCAGGCAAGGAGACAAGAGGGCAGGGAGAACAGAGACAGTATTGAAGGAACTTGGAGCCACAAGAGCTGATTTATCAGCTCCCACTTTCAGAGAAAGTTTTTCCTTCAAAAGTGCTTCAACTGAGCTCTTGGACTGTGCACTGAAAGAGAAGTATATATGCTTCAGCCTGTACTTGAACTACAGTGATATTATAAGTTTATTTTTTAATTCCTTGTGGTTTTGAACTTACAAAATTAAGGTATCTAAAGCATAAGCAGGAACCAAGTCACTGCATCACACAGCCTTTCTGAAATCTTAATTGCAGGATTTTTTGTCACAGCAAAGACCTATTCCAGAGACTTATTTCCTCCATAAGCTCCTGTGGGTGTGTGCAACTTACCTGATTCTTGCTACAGGTTGAGTTTAACCTTGTTCTGCTGCCACCCCTTTTCTTGCCACCCAGTGCCAAGGAGCTGATGAATGTTAAATCAGTGGCACAGTCCTGGGATAAGATAACGAGGGAATGAGTTTGTGTGAGGTACCGAACAAGCCCAGGGAGTAGAAAAAGGTAAGAAATTTGCATTGGATGAAGGAACAGCATGTCAAGAATGGTAAGATGTGGCTGACAAACATATTCACTGAGGAAAAGGTCTGGAAAAACTCCAAGCCATGGGGCAGAATGTGTGTTTTTTTAATACAGAATGACAAACGGTGGGAAGGAGGAAAGCTAGATCTCTAATCAAGCCATCCAGTCTAGACTCCTGCCATTAGCTGCTCCAGATGAAGAAGCAAGGAGCTCCACAGAGCTTAGGTCAAACATCTGCATTTTCCCAATGCAAGTGACACAGTTCTGGTGATTTCCATCAGAGCCAGGTGCCTTCATGCCCACAAGGACCCACATCAAAATGCTCTTTCCAATACTGAGGCACTACTCAGAGAAGGTAGCCCCAGGGTGACTTTCTGGACAAGGAAAGTATCCTATCTGTGTCCTTCCATGGACTGCAGCCAGAGACTTCCACTAAAAGGCCAAGACAACACAAAAAGCACAACAGGTACAATAGGTCATGCAGAGCACTGATGGACACAGAATATTCACACATGCACTCGAGGGCTTCTGCTCTCTTTTTTGAAAGGTACCCAGGATTCAGCCGGGATCTTGTATTTATCTTGAAATCCTCAGTACATTTCCTTTTGCAAAGACTGTCAGCAGTACTAATGCTGATGTTTGTTTAGGATGCCTGAAAACATCAATTATTAATCACAACTGAAATAAAGTAGACCTGAAAAAGGTAGAGCGAGCTCAACAAGGATGATAAAAGATCTAGAGAAGCGTCAGTGAAACGAATGACTAGACATGCTAACTCTTCATCCTGGGAAAGAAGGGAATGGGATAAATGTTTACAAAAACGCACACAAGTGTGCAAGGAGAAGATAAGCAGAGAAGAAAAAAATAAACAATCCTCTCTCCACAAAGAGCTACAGTGCATCAAACAGAACTCACCAGTGACAGGCTCCCTGCAAAAAAATACAGCAGTGATTCTTCCTGCTGTATGGAATGTATAGCAGGGGGTGCATGATGCAATTTTACACAGGTTCAAAAGCAAACTGTTGAATTTTCCTTTCATTGTTTTTCCCATGGTTTCTCAATCTGAGAGCCTTTTTGGGGAAAGCAATGCTTTTGCCACATAAATAATATGTGGCTCTAATGTGGATTAGAGCGGCTTTGTTTGCTATTTTAATATTGACTTGAATTAATTATGTGGTTTCTTGTCATTCATTTTTAAAGGCCATTAAGTGTGATGAAATATCACATCCCCTCTCTGAGCATCACAATGCTTAACAACTTCTAATGAAAAAACACTGTATAACACAGACTATTGCTCAACAACTAAAAGCATCTTTTGATCAGGCAGGCTCTAGCAAATGAACAGCTTTGTTGGTCTGATAAGTTTCTAACTGAAACACAACATTAATCCCAGATATCCCTCTGCTGATGGAACAAGAGGCTCTGCAGACCATGTCTCGATACTTGCACGGAGCTGGTTCACTACATCAAGAAAGGATGTGCCCATTTTCAACTCGTTCTGTGGAAACAACTCAATCACCTCATGTTAAAAAACCAGAGGCAGCACTGAGGTGACTACAGTGACACAGAGGTAATTATCAGGTAGGGACATCACCAGGAAGATCAGCTGAGAAAAATGTTCTTCGTCAGAGGTGCTGCTGAAGAGGGACAGCACACAGGCTGCAAGGAAGACAAATTACCCTTCTAGAAGAACCTGGTTATGTATCCAGAGCCACTACTTGTAAGAGGGCTGATGAGATAGTGTTTATAAATGTTTTATAGCTGAGAGGCCCAAAGCTCCAACAGTGCTAGCAAAGTCTTGTATATTTTCTTTTTCATGTAGGGCAAGCAGTCTGGAACACATGTCCCACCAATGACCTCGACTATGACCCAGAGGGGCTGTCTCTGCTTGAAAAGATGATTCATTCACTCTGCCAGAAGGGCTGAATGAATAGGCAGTATTCAGACTGCAGAACACTTATCACTTGGGATTCCCTCAAAATTTAGGTCTGACATGACTGGGTCAGTAACCACGCACTTTTGTTCCTAGCTCTTTGAACAGAAATGTCTCCTTGCATTCTTCAGTGGTTCCCACAAATCAGGTCGATTTTTATGGCTTGCTAATTATTACTGCTAGACTTCTGCAGGCCTTCATGATGAAGAGTAGTGTATTTCTGAAAGCTCAGGGCACAAAACTTACAGAATAAATCACTATCTATCAGGCAGCAGCAAAATCCAGCCATGGCAGCCACTTGAATATACACATCTGGGTAGTGCTTAACTTAATTTGTTTAGGAATAGAAAGTTTTATTCTGCTTTTGTTGATAGAGCATACTAAAAACTGCCAATAATGCAAAAGGAGCAAAACAACTAACTGTCACATATCAGACTTTATCTGGAGGTGCATGAACATCTATCACACATACAGAGCTACCTGAAATGCCATTAGGGTTGCACAGTTACACCTCAGGAGCTGAGCTGTTAAAGCAAACAGGGAGAACTGCATAAGCCTAACTGGGTATCCTTCCGCATATATAGGCTACTGCCTAGCTCAAGGAACATATTTTATTCTTCCCATTCCCTCTGTCAAGATTATCTCAATATCTACTGTATCAGCCACTGCCCCATGGGCTTTGGTCCCTCACCCAGGGCCTGTCCATGTTTGCTGTCCAGTCTGCAGCTTTCACCACTGCAGACTTTGCCAGTGTTATTCTTCCCACACCAGTGTCCACTTCCAGGTCCTCTCCTGCAGGTCTCATTCCAAGCAGTAGTTTCCCAATAATTTGTCAACTTCCAGTTTTCTTTCCGGGACTTCTGTCCCATTCAGCCCCTCTCTCCAACCTGCCTCTATTTCACTGCTTTTCCATCGTCACCTTTTCCCACACATCTTTTATCAAAGCTGTCTCTTCTCCCTTTCACTCCCTGCTTCCACAAGTTCTTGGCCAGAAAAGAAAGTACAGATTCAGTTAGGGGAAAGCTAAGAACTCCCAATGCAGGCATCTCAAATGCTTTGCTATATACCCTTCATCAGCAGAGTGCTGCCTGTCACTCAGATCTGGGCTCTATTCCTGTCCAAACTCCTGGTGCTGATGGAATGGCTTTCAGGAAGAGGCAACTTGAATTCTGGAAGTTCCGAGGGAATGGTTTTGGACTCTCTGAGCCCCTCTTGCTGAGAGTAATGCAGCGTTCATTTCTCCTGTTGTGGATTCCATAATCTCTGGTCTTTTCCTCTGGCACTGCCACCACAAGTGGGAGGAAGTGTGGAAAAAACAACTACAACGACTAAAGGACTATGCCCAAGAAGACAGACAGGCACACTTAACATTAGACCATTTAGACTGGGAGGGAGATTTCACTAAACCAGGCCATAGACCTCCCCTGAGCTGAGTTAGAAGATGTAAAAGATGCAGCATAACCAGCATGGGACAACACCAACAATTGACTTTACTAACATTTGTCATGGACTTGTTGAAGCACACCACTTCACCCCACGCAGGTCCTGACTATCAAAAGGGGTACAATATTCCAAGGCCTCCCCTTCATCTCTCAGGGAGCCAATGGTGAGTACCAGGCAGCAGGAAAGTTGTCCCAGATCCAGCCTCAAAGGTATAAAATCACCAGAATTTACTCAGCTCAAGCCCTGAGACGATGTTTTTCCTGGGCAGTGCCCAGATGTGGCACAAAAAGTCACACTGAAGCTCCTAACACCCTGTGCAACAGACCCCATGCAGACCATCAGGACACCTTTTTCTGAAGTCCAGAGACCGCCCTCCCCAAACACCTCCAAAACTTATCAGAAGCAATAAACCACCATTGCTCTCTCTGCATCTAGATTTGCACCATGTGAAACAAAAGACCCCTCCCATCAAATGTTGGAGACTCCTTCAAAACTGTGAGAATGCTCCCATGGACGAACAGACAGTAAATTCAGTATTACACAAACTAACTGCACCTCTGACAATGTGTTCCTCTTCAGCCTCGCCCCTCTTAGCCCCTCTCTGTTCACACAAGATGTGCCTCAACATACCGCCCATGTCCAGCCCTATGCCAATCTTTGAAACACCCCTACGGCCATGAAAATACAGACACAGGTTCAAGGATAGAGACTTCCTGATCAGTTCACAGATTGTCCCAGTTCCCTCCCACCCCACAGCTGATGTCTGCACTTTATCAGGCTGATGTGGCATTTGGAGACATTCTTTCAGGGTAAAGGATTGAAGTATTTTCCAGCATCCCTGGGTACCCTACATATGCACTGTCAAAGACCAAGAAATTATGAAAACGCCTTTTTTTTTTTGGACAGAATACTTACTGTCCATATACTTACCATATTATAAAAAGAATGGCTTTGCTGCTGTCCTTTTAGCTTTACCAGTTTGAAACACTTTACATGAGTGAGGCTGCAGCACAAACTAGAATAATGGAATCCTAAAAGCTCCTTTTCCTGAAGCACTGCTAGGATCAAACCCTACTGCGTGCATACCAATTGGCAGAGATTTTCAGAGAGGATTTACTCTGGTGCTTTGTCAGTGTTCCTCTGTGAATATTAAAAAAAAGTCAGAAGATTTTTCTTGAAGCAAATTTTTGCTGTCCTCAAGAGATTTCAATTTTCTTCAAATTTCTGACCAGTTTAGGGGGCTTTATTTGTGACGTGCATATTGTTAACATCAGGCTAATAAAGACTACAATATCCACTTCATTATATTTGACATAAAGCCCACGATCAGCAAAAAAAAAAAAACCATTTAAAAAATACAGTTGATGTTTCAGACATGAAACATTAAAATGACAGGCTGCTTTGAAGAATGCAGTGCACTTCACTTTGTTGTACCACTTCCAAAGCGCATTGCTCATATCCACCTGTCCACCTGCAGCTCCTGAAATGCCAGTGTTGTTCTTCCTTCAGCCATAGCATGGAACTACTAAGAGATATGCTTTTAAATAGAAGGTGTCTATCAATACTAAATGAACACAAAACTGGCAGGAAGTTACTGTATAATCAGTTCTCTCCATACAGTTAATATTTCATTGCTCTCTTTGTTCCCTAGCATGAAACTCAACATGGCTCTATTTTCTTTGGCTCTTGACCTTTTACTCTCTTTTCTAGAGATTTACCTGTTCAAAACCCCAGGAGGCTGTAATGTGAAAGATTTCCAAAGACAACAGGAAGATTTATGAACACGGTCCAAGGCTCTCCTTATGAGAACAATCTTCTGCAGCCACAAAGAGCTCACATTAGGGATGATCAGTGCAGTGCTAATAGTCTTCTACTTAAATTCCCAGACTAGTTCTCAATCAATGGCATAAAAAATAGGGAAAATACCCTAAAGACGTGGTACAAAAAAACTTCTCAGTCCACCTCTTCTTAAAATCTAGATTTAAAAAATCATTGCAATCTAACTCCCAACATTTGTTTTTCCATTTCAGCAACTGCCAAACAAGACACCTGATCATAAGAACAGGGGCAGAAGCAAAGCCCAGTGCTGCAGCCATGGTATAGACTATACATTAAGGCCCCTGGACATCCCCATCTCTGCAAATCATTGTGCAGTGTCAATGCAAAGCCAAATTAGGTATGAAAGGGCAGAACTGAACTTTTACACAATAAAATAAATAGCCAGTCCCTAGGCAGGAAGAAGTCTAAGCACTCAACATGTTCTTGAGTGGGAGGAAGAGCTGAGCTAGTCCAGCCTTGCAGCAAAACAGATCAATAATACCTGTGTGGAAAGCCAGGGAGACAAGGAGAGCTTTTTTTTTCTCCATATCAAGATGTCTCTATCCTTACCCAACCTCTAAGTGCAGCATTCTGTCTTACTGGCAGTCCTTGTGCTTCTGAAAATTCTACTTTCAACACTTTTCTGAAGGTGCGGGCTTGGTCCTACCAACAGAGCCAGGCATGTCTGCTGGGAAATCACCAACTTGCATCAACAATCCCTGACATACAGCTCCTGGGACAAGGATATAGTTCTTCTGCAAGTAAGCTACGCAAGGATATTTGGGGTGTAACACTGTTATATCCTTCAGTCCTTCACTATTCATGTCCTGTAAGCAAGCTGTAATAACAAAAGAAACACCAAACCATATCCCCAAAAAAATGGAACATCACGTATTTAAGAACTGGAAATACCCAGTATGTTTTCTCATTGTAAATCAAGTTTTTTTCCTCAGCAGCTAAGAGTGAGCTGTATTTTAAATTTTCTAACACCCCCACAGGACTACTGACCTGCACTACCTTGGTCACTGCCTACTTGCAGGACTGCAAATACAGGGCACTATAGAATTACTGGGTGCAATTCAGCACCAAACACAACACATATACATCACACATGGCAAAGACACAACCAACTGACTTCCGTGAGTTAGCATGTTTTAGTCATGTAGTGTTTTCAAGACCAATTCATTAACAGGAGGCTAGGCATTCAAATCAGATCCTTCACGGTTTCATTTTAACCCGTTCTTGCTGCTTTTTCTCTGCATCTTTTCCCACATGCAGTAACACAGGATAACTCCATACAGAATTCCACAGTTTCTCAAGCATTTTCATGGGTGCTTTGATGGGGGCTCATATTTGCTATAGTGAATCAAAACATCAGTCAATAAAACTGCCTCCCTCAGGAATTACAAATATGGCATAACTGTGATGCTGGAATACATCTGAAAGGATGAAATAGCAACGTAAGGAGTACATTACACACTACTTTAATTGCACCCTCTTTATAGAGATGACAACAATGGAAACTGGTAAAAAGATGATGAATGTTTTCTGCATTTAGCACCACCTGCTTCCATTTTACTTCCCTTGTCATCTCTGCACCAGAAACCCTGAAATAACCAGCATCACTGCAGTTGTAATGACTTGAACACCCACCTCAATCACATACAGAAAAAAGCCTAATTTTGTAGGCTTTGGTACTTTTAAATTATGTTTGTTACCATGAGAACTCGATTAAAATGCCACCCACAAGCTTACAGAAAGGGAGTAAAAACAACAACAAAACAAAATTTTAAAAATCTACTTTTAATCAGTGGTAGTACACTTGCTGCATTGCAGCATTCTCACAAGCTCCCCAGCCTTCTGCAGTAAGAGGCAGCAGAGACACCCAGAGAGATATATTTTGCTGAATATTTTATTCAGGAAAAAATTTAGCTGACAGTTCAGTTGTTGTCTAGTACTTTTGTACAATATTCTATTCAAGGAAGATAAAGCACACATACATGTTCTGCACCATGATGAAAGGTTTGATTTGAAAACCAATTACATGTATGTTAAATGTGAGGGCAACTTGACAGCCACCCAGGACAAAAAGGTTTTTTGTTGATCTCTGAGTTAAATCAAAGCTATGAAACCCTCTGCGTTCCCCTTCATCCTACCAATTTGTTAGCTTTATAAATTTATGCTGATTTTTATGAATACGTACTTCTAGAAACTCAAGCAATAGCATTGTATCTTCTAGGCCTCTTGCTTGTTTCTTTTTTCTTTTTTAACTTACAGCCCTGCGTTTGGATTAATGGACATGGACACTGCATTCCTGTAGCCTGACTAAGAGCCAGAGTTTGCACCCCAAGCCTTCAGCCATGTCAAATTAGATAATTTGACTGCGGCTGAAACAAAAGCCAGCAACAAACCACAGCAAGCAGCTTGGTCAGCAGTGGATGTGTGAAATGCCACAGACTGTAGGAACAGCCTGCAGGCAGTGGTGGGCAAGGAAAGGGAAGAGTTTCCCACCCCTGATCACAACAACTCACTAGGCACTTACTCAAAAGGAGTCATGTCAAACACAGTTATTCCTCCACAGGAGGGAAATTACTGCTATTGCAATTAAGAGACCAGCTAAACTGTATCTCATTGAAGGTGAGATTAGAGTGAATTTCCCCGTGAAAGATCAATCACCCTCTCCACAACATTGTCCACATTGGAGCATTAGGCATCCTTTAGGCTTCAAAAGCAGCAGCTCCATGAGGAAAAATCTATCAGCCAGACAGACAGAGATGGCATGAACATGAACTATGCCAAAAACCCTGGAGAGCACCTTCTCAAAAGGAACATGTAAACTGAGCTGAAACAAGAGGGATAAAACAGACCTTTGATACAGCTTCAGCAGAGCAGGCAGGTCTCCCAGTCCTTCACTTGCATCTTTACACAACATTAACAGCTGCTCTCTCCATTTTGAATGTTATGTGTAATGTGTGCACTTGCAGCTGTACTTTCACCTGCTATGAGTTAAGCATTGCAGATGATAGAGGGTTCCACCAGACGAGAGAACAAACCCATGAACCAGCAGCAGGGGATATCCTAAAAACAGAGATATCCTATCCAAATCACACAGGCTGCACGGGAGGATTGCACCACCTAGGCTGGGGGAGGCACAAACATCTTCCAGTGACACCAGAGGCTCTCGGCCATGCAAAAAGATACAAGTGTACTTGCTGGAACGTAGAACATCAGATGTGGAGAGTGTCATAACCCCCACCAGGCATGATCCTACAGGAGACTTTTTAGATCACTGTGAGTCATATTTGGGGGAGCATCTATCATAGGTAATTTCACTGAGGTCAAGAGAACTACCTTGAGTTACCCCACCTCCAAATCTGTACCCACTGACAGCCTGGAGCTTCCATGTCAACCCCTTCCTGCTCCTGCACACATACAGAACTGACTCCCACCACCTTCCATGGGTTGTACACCACACAGGCAAAACATCAGCAAAGTTTGACCCTGTATACTCAGAAGACCATGGGCATCTCGTAGCAGAGGCTGAGATGTGATGTAAAGAGTTATGAGAAAAGGGCTGAGCTGGTGACAGAACAGTCAGAATGACACTAGCCATGGCTGAGCTGTGTGAAGCCCACTTTCATACTGATGACCCACAACACAGTGTCTGTGCCACTTCAAGCTAGCAGGACCAGCTCAGACAGCCCCTTGGCTCAATGGCATAATTTTCTATTGCTTTTCCTCCTCTCTATCTCTCTTTCCTTCTGCTAGTTGCAGTGACTTGGGATTATGCCCCCATAGAGCTGCAAATAGGAGAAGAATAATGCTTATGGTCATCCAAACCTCCCACTGCCAAAAAAACTGTGTTTAAGAAAAAGTTTGACTTATCCTTCATACGCATGGATTTACCAGGAGATTAGTAATATTAGGAATTTTAAATAAAGAGATTTCCCTCTTATTATCTATAGACTGCTAAAACCATTATTGTCTCTCATCTTCTATGGATTATTGTTAATTTTTTTTTTCTGGTAATTTATCTTCTTCCATTAGGCATTACCTGCATAGAATTTACTAAAGCTGATCAAGGGATGACGAATTTCATGCACCAATGGAGGTACCTTCAAGATCATTTCACTCAAAAAGAGGTTTTTGCCCTCATACAATTGTAGTGTAATACAGATATTCCTACAATCACAAGGATTTTTAAAAAGGCAGAGCAGTTTTACGGTTAAGGCACTGAGATCCAAGATTAGAATTAGTCCAGGCTTCTGCTCCTCACCTGGCACTATTACCTTGAATTTATAAATAAACAAGCCCATACCTCAGTTCTCCCATCTGTAAAACATGTATTATGATATTCACACGGTGTGTAACTTGTCTATTTATGATCCAAACCCTTCAGGGCAAGGGCTGTCTCTTCCACATGTGCAAGGATGCTCTGGCTCCCAACCAAAGCCTTTGGATCCAGGTTTCAGAAAGTTTTGCTCAAGGAAGGACATTTATCAGACACAGCAACAGCCTAAAGGCAGCACGACAAACCTGAAGCCACAAAAAGGAGACTCAAAAGGAAGGACTGCAACACTGGCCACTGACAGCAGAGCACACAGGGGAAACAGAGGGATCTGGGCACTGTGTGCCTGCTTGACAGCTCTGGGGACAGAGGCTGCCAAACAGCTCCAGGCCCTGGGTGCCTCAAAGCTCAGCTCAGGCCTCTGGTGGTGCTGAAAGGGAACTTGATCCCTTAAAACTCTCAATCATAAGCCAGGACTGACAGAATAGTCATGGATTAAAATTTGGATGTGAAGTCTCTGATGAAGGTTGCAGATTACAAACTACATTAAGCAGTCCCTGCTGTTGGTGTTATCATAAAAACAAACAAAAATGCAGATTCTTATTTGAACTCCAAAGGGCTGCTGGCCTGACCAGCTGGCTTGTCTCTAAATGACTTCTTTCACAGATATTCCACAGCACTTCCCACATCTTTCCTCCAGGAATCTATATAAAGCTTGCTGCATTTCTTCTTCTGATGGATGCTCATTTCTAAAAATACTTGTGCAAGGCATTGTCTTTGGTAGGAATTAACAACGTGACACAATATAGTGCCAGATTTCATTTAAGAAACCATTAAACACAAGGTCCCTGATACCAACCTGCCTCTATATATACATAACAGGTCCTTCAGATTTCTCCCTGATGTTAAACCTTATTGTAAACTGCCTGGTTGGTTCTGCTGGTCACCTTAGCTGAAGATACATGAACACACAAATTCCTTAATTCTGTTAACACTACTTGTGCTCCTGTTTCCTGTCTCTGCCTATCTGCTGTGTCTATCCACACTCATAATTGTCAATCACACAATCACACTGGCCAATTTCTACCACGTTTGACAGAAGATTCTAAGCTCCTACTTACCACCATAGGAAACCCACAGATGGATAAAAGAGAGAGGAAAAATGCCTCTACAAAGGGAAAAAAAAAACCCAAGGAGAAGAGCTCAGACTGTATTTCTCGTGTCTGGCAGTGTCCTGGCAGTCTGCTCAGCAGACGTGGAGCTCACATGCAGCCACAGCACACAGTCTTTCTGCCAAACTAACTGTCTAAGCACAGACAGGTTAAGGATCAAACAGGTGCTGGTTAACCTGAAGAAAGAGAGAAGTCACTGCACAGAGGACATAGAAAGTTGCTGAGAAAATGCAAAGGAAAGCCAAGAAATCCCAAAGGTTCAAGGCATAAATGGAGATAATTCAGTGAAGAATGAGGAAAAGCAACACAGGTAAAGCAAAGTGGGTATGAAAGGAATAATCAGATGCTGGGAATCTAAAAGATCACAGTACAGTGTGGGAATCTTCCACAGGGTTAAACTAAGATGAGAAAACCAGCAGTACATGGTACCACAGGAAGGGAATACAGGGGCTGGAGAGGTGGAGTAGAGATTGCTTGTAGAATAGTGAGATAAACATCACAAGCTCTAAGCAGAGAGCCAACAATGGATGCCCTCCCACACTGACAAATAATACTCAATATTTTTATTTAAGAAACAGTTAAATTGGCAACACCATTTCCAGCACTGAGCTAAACTCACACTACGAGAAAGTACTGACTTCAGGCATTTCAAAGTACAGATTTATTCTAGAAGGTCTAGATAGATACATTTCAGACTGCAAGAGAAGGCATTCGTATGACTCTACCAAACCTTCTTCACTCAAGTCAGAAAGAAACAGGTCTTCCCATCTTTACTTGATGGTTTTACTGGCAGCTGGAAGTCAGTTATCTGAGCATTCAGAACCTAGGGGGGAAAAGGAGCAGCAGGGTGGTCCAATTCTGTTCTAAAGCCAACATTTACATTAGTTTTAAATGGAGCTGAACTATTTTGTTCATTTCTGTCACTTGCTACAGTGAACAGTATGCAGAAATAGAGCTGCATTACTAACTAGACTTTTGCTGTATTAGGGAAAACAACATTCCAAATGGAAAATATACTAAAACAACAGAGACAAACAAGAGGTGAAGCTGACCTCCTGTATTCTACAACTCACTATACACTGGATTTGAAATTGAAACACCCCCAAGTGAAATAGGATTTGATCCCCTGTGATGTGTATATCCTATGAGGTTACAATTTCCCAGCATGAATTATGGAGTCTCTAAGGTAATAATTTCACAGACAAATACTGTCCCACCAGTCCTTTCTGGATGCTCACAGCTCCATGCCTCTGTGGAGATTTGACTGTAAGGTCCTTGGGGTCTAGAACAAGTCTGCTGTTTGAGCACACAGCACCTAACACAATAGTGATCTAATCCAGACTTGGACACCTAGTCACTAATATTATGATAGCTACAGCAATGAATCATACAGCATTAAGAAGAATCACAGCAAAAGCTGCTGTACACAGTATCTAGTTCCCAGACATGCCACCATTATTAACCTTAGACTCAAAATCCTGTCGTGTCTAATTCTACCTTCAACACAGAGTGAATGCTCTTATGAATTTTGGCAAACTGATGCACGAGTAACTGTATAAAAAAGCAAAACATTTTTTCTTGCCCCAAATAAATTACAACTTAAAATAAGAATACCAGGGAGCTGTTATTAAGAGTATGCTGCAGGAAACTCATAGAGATGCAGGTATGTGCAGCATCAGGAATTAGTCATTGATGCTGGACTCCTGATCAAAGTGCCTTGCAATTTACCCCAGATTTCCCACACAAACATGGCAAAAAGGCAGAACAACCAGCAATCTTACAGTAATGTCCTGAAGTCTTCTGATGTAAAATTCAAGGATGACTTGAAAAACAACAAAGAGACAAGCCATGTGAGGATCTCACTTCTCACATCAAGACCTCACTTGAACATTAATTGCATGGTGTATTATACCCCTCCCCCCTGTGTAATTATTCCAGCTGTCCAAAATGTCATGGCTAGAGACTGGACTGAATTAAAACTTCCTCCTTTAGAAGGGCCCAAAGTCTCAGAAGGATTAAAAATAAGAGGGAAAAAAAATACTCATCTTAAGGATGACAACTACAGTATTTTTTGGTCATGATTATGAAAGGTTTTATCAACTATGCTGGAAAAAACATTAGGATTCAAACATCTGTTCTTCTCACAAGTGTTGTTCCTCAATACAAATGAATCTGTGCCTCTCAAACTTCTCTCATGGAGAATGCTCACAGCACTTCCATTATTCCCACTATCTCTTTCAAAAGCATATTTGCTATCACAACTGCTTAACTACACTTTAAGAAGGCTTAACTCTGAGTGTCAGGCTCCCTAACACTGAACTTACAGGCTGTATTGCTGAGGAACTTGTGACTTGCATTACAAAGCTATTTACAGGTATTAAGTGTGAACAGAGTGATTTTCCCCCCAGCTGCTTTGCAGGCAGCACTGACTTCCAGCTCCCTGCTCAGTGAGACACATGAGCACATCCCTGTGTGCTGCATCCTTGTCCTGACACCAGCCAGAACCAGATGCTCCACAGGAAAGTTCGAGAGAACATGGCAGGAGGACTAAGGTGTTTTTAGACAGCAGCAGGGTTTGCTGTGAAGATGAACAAGGGACGTGCCAGACCACTGGAGGAGACAGATGATACAAGGCCTTTGTGACAGGCCCCCAGACCAGTCACACCTGTAAAAAAAGGGCTGATGTGCACCATTCAGCAAGGACTTCTGAAAACAGAAACTGTAATTTTTACAAGTGTGAGCAATTTCTTTTTCATATAGTTATAAAGCTACAATCCTTAGCAAGATGATTCATTTTCAAAAGGATGTTCACAGCAAAAATTCAACTGCCTTTTAATGAGATGAGCTTCTATTCCATGGTGTTTTCTTTCTCTCCATGTCATCCAGGGGACAGAACTCACAATTGTGAGAATTCAGCATTACCACACTGAACTGGTTCCTGAGCTACAGGAGGGATTATGCTGACTGCTAAAGACTCAGAAACAACTGCAGTAAGTGTTCACAAAACCAAAATGCAGCTCAGCAACTCACAGTCACTTCCTTAATTTTGCCCCTTTATAAAGTCACTTAAGTACTGCACAGAAGAGTAAAAGTTCTGTGTTGGGGCTGGCTGTTGATCCTGACAAAGGAATCAAGCATAAGCTGCAACACACAGGACACCTGCTTCCTTTCCTTATCAATCTCTTCTTGAAATTAAACTCTGTGGCTCATCACAACAGAGGGGAAAGGAAGGATGACATTTCCTTCTTCCTCTTCCCTCCCTGTCTCTCTGGACCACTTCTTGCATCCAAAGAGTTGGGAAGAGGCTTGCTGAAAAGCTGCAGCAAGTCAGGTAACCAACCTGCTGTCAATTTCTGCCTGAATTGCTTTGCTTCTTGGCTGTAAACAGGTTTTAAGCATTTACTAGTGACTCAGCCTGCTACATAGGAGTATTACTAATACCACCGCCATCATATCATCATGATTTGACAGTAACAGAGGACCTTCTGTGTCCTTCCCACTGCTTAATGATCACGTCTCAATCCTTTCAAAACGTAGCAAATTCTACCTTTGTTAGTTCACAAATACAACTAACAGAATATTCAAAACAGGTTGCATTCAAAACAGGCATTTGTAAACGAATGAATGTGCAGATAATGGCTATTAAGATAATCAGAAGAAAGGAGGGAAGAGAAGTTGATTACAAAACAGATGACAGCCCTCCTTTCAAAGGAGGAAAGAGGCAGATTGATGCTATGTGATAAACACAAAGGAGGAAATCCCAAAGGCTAGTTTGGTACAAGGACCTTCTGTAAGTTTGACCTGGAAGCCGAAAGCTTCTTGCAAGTGAGATTGCAGAACAGTCTACTGGTTGGTAGGAGACTATTTTTAAGAGGAAGGCTGATGAAGGAGGAATGGATGCCACACTGACAGTAAGTGTGCCAAGAGCCTCCTGCAGCCCCATGTCAGAACCACCCAAGTGGGGATGCCTCACTGCAGCCCTCCCACTGCCAAGCAGAAAACACTCCAGCCAATAATGAGAAAAGAGAAAACAACAGCAATAACACCACTTACCTCCACTCTGCCCACTTGCCAACTTTCCCTAGAGCTACAACAACCACTGAAAAAAAAAAAAAAAAAGAAAACAAAAACAACCCAAAGTAAGCAAAATAAAAAACAAGAACAACTCTAGAATATTTTCCTCTTCAGAGATCAAGCCAACATTTCTTCTGCAGCTACAACAAGAAACCCCTCTAGTGAGTATCAATTCATATCTCTTTTCTCTCTTTTCTAATAACTGTTCTAATCATTCCTCACTGACATCTTTCTGTATAATGTTAACATTCAATCATTGATGAGGGAAATTTCTAACCCTAAAATACAAGCTATGGTGTACATATGCTCTGTACAAAATTCATCTAAGATGAGCCTGTATCCAAAGAGGTTCCAGGCTAATTGAACAAAGTATCAATACACAAATGCTCTCCCTGAGTGGATTGCATGCTCAGCTTGACCTCCTGCTGCCCTCAAGGCTCTGTTCCAGATGGCTGCTGCCAAGCTCCATCCCCATCTACATGCCTCCCCTTCTGAGCATTAGTAGGTTCACAGCAGAAAAAGAAATCCAAACAACTCTTATACTCAAAAGGTAACTCAAAATTACCTGCAATCTCAGGGTGACAGAGCCTTACAAGGGTGTTAAAAGTTCCCCTCTCCTGCTTAGAAACAGCCCCAGATGAGTAAATGGCACCTTCATGTTTCAGGGTCCTTTCAGACAGCTCACACACAGAAAAGCTCGTGTCAGAAGGAGATGCTGAGTTTGTTCACAATGCACAGGGAACCACAGGGCCCAGTGACCAGCATGAAGAGTCACTGCAGCAGCCCCAGAAGCAAAACCACAGCATCAGAGAATGGTGCAACTCTTCCAAAGCTGCGTCCTCTGCTCCAAATGCTGCAAGCAGGCTGTACTGACATCCCAGCTCAGAGAGCTCTATCACCATTCTTGATGCCCTCTGTGCTACCTTCCTGATTCTGTTTTCCTCCCTCCCATCCAACAGCCCAGCCTTGGGGGATGCTCTTACACAGGGAGGGGGAAAACACTTCTCCTTTTGCTGACCCCCACCTCCTTTGTCACAACTTTCCCTGTCACACACCTGTGATACATTATTTCCACTGCAAATTCTGTTACTTTTAGTCACACAGAGACAAAGGACACAAGATAGACAGCAAATGCTCGCAGGATCTTACACCTGTATTTTATCTCCTAATCACTGATGCAGCAACCCTGTGAAGAAAATGCTATTTCTGATCTATGACAGCTTCTCTCTCTTTTCATTCCAGACTTGCCAACTTCTTAAACTGTCTGTGGCCTCTGAGCAGCATCAAGAGGCTATGGAGCACTCCATGGATATACTCCTTATTCAAAAGCAATTAATTTAGGTCTGTCAGTTGAGGGTGGGATCTGCAGAGACAATTTAAGCTGTAAACAGCAGACAAATGATAACTTACTTTATCACTAGTGGAACATTATCAACAGTGAAATGGCAACTGCAATAAAAACTGCCTGTTACTTTAAGACTTACAGGCTAATTTAATCCTTCGTTTCATACTTGCACTGCTGCAAGGGTATTCTGAGGCCATGGGAAAATTCCTGAAGCATGCAGGATCACTGCTTATGCTGCCCCTCCTGCCTGGCAGAGGCTGGCAGGAGCCTGCAGGGTGCTGGACGTGCTGGCAGCGTCCAGGAGCAAATAGGAGTCTGATGGGAGCAAATGCCAGGGCTGGGGTGGCTCCTGCCCTCCCACAGTTTGAGTCCCAGAAGGCAAATGGCTCCTTCCAAAAGTGCTGGGCTGTCTGTGCTGTGCTTTCCAGGAGGAGGAGTAGCACTGAAATTCTGCAAAACAACAAAAAGCACCTCAACCCTCAGGCACATCATATGCCTCAGAGAAAGGAGAGGCTGGCACTTAAACATTTCATGTGCCTCCACAGCCCATGTCAGGCCTGTGGTGCCATGGCTTGTGAGAGAAAAAAGTTCACATATGGAAAGGGAACTGTCTTGTACTTGTGTGTCTGCTTTTTACAGCCTACAAATGCAGAGAATCAAATGTGATTCTCTATTTCAATTTCCTTCAAATTCATAAATCCAGAGACTGCATGCAGAAGTAAACCAGGGGCTGGTGGGAAATTGATAGATTTATGGGATTATAATAGCTTAAGTCCAAAACCAGCCTTGTACCCAATATATACACACAGAAGTGCACATGTGCATGTCCACACAAATCCTACACCATACACGATTACCTGTTTTCATCCCGTAGTATCAGCTTGCCTTCCTCTAAACCTGTGTTTGAGCCTTCCATTTTTTCATCTTCAAGTATCCTGGCAGCCTCAGAATCATGGCACTGAGTACTCAAGGAAAATACAGGAGATTGATTTTGCTCCCTGTTCAAGTATGATCTCACAGAAATGTGTCCTAAACTGCCATAATCCAGCACCTTCCTTTATTAGTGACAAGGCAAAGTAGGTACTTTTATCACCTGAATAAAACTTTCATGCTCATGTAGTTCATGCTACTCTTCATAGGATGCAGAGTCTGAAGCTCCTCTTGTTGTGCTGTGAGGTAACACAAGCTTCTACAGGCATCTGAGCTCACCGAAACCCTCATTTTGCTCCTGTTGCAAGGCCAGAGCAAACACATCACTTCTCCCCAAAATAATAGCAGTATTTCCCCCTGCCCTGCCCAAAGGAAGTTACACCAGCAGAAGCTCCAGCACTTTGCCACTCTGCTCACACTGCATTTCTTCCTTACGCTTCAGATGTAGTTTTTCAATCCAACTCTGTTCCCATTTGCTGGAGTTCAGTATTTTGTCTTTAGCATTTAAAATTCATGCTTGTGAAAACAGCAACTATGTTCATTTGAAAATCAAACTGGAATGAATACATGCGCATACAGAAATAGTGACAAAACAAGTATCTGCTCATCTCTATGACACAGGTTTTCTCTAATGCTTGTTTTTATTCTTCTGGACAGGAGTCACCCAAATGTCTTCTCTTTTCAAGAAGCAGAAAAAAGTGCATTTCTTTGATCCAACCTAATTATTTTTGATTCTGGAGATCTGGAATCATTGTGCTTGTGATTACTGTGTCAAATCATTCTCATCTTTTCTGTGGTACAACTCAGTGCAGCAGCAGGATATGACAAACCAGAGCAGAGTGCAGGAGCACTGTCACCTGTCTCAGAGGCTTGGCCTTTGTATCATCACCATCTTTCTACCCAGGGCTGTAAGCAGGTTCTTGTTAAGCCAAAAGTGACACAGCTGTTTTGACATTGGATACTGTGGCTCCCATCAGATGCAGGAGGCTTTAAAAAAAATCTACTTAAAATACTCCTATTTTTTAAAAGTAAGAGTATTGCAAAAACAGGAAGTAGCCCCAGAAAAATTAAGTGTTACAGGAACTAGAGAAGTTTTCTCAAGCCTTCTTATTTTGTTGAAGCAGGCAGCCTGTTAAACTAAGCCAACAAGTTAAAAGGTCATACCTGGGTAAGCAGATGATAGGATGCTGAGGCTGACTGTTAAACAAGGGAAACCCTCTGTTCCTACGAAAAAATAGAAAAATAGGCTCACTAGTCTCTAGGCAGCAAATTTAGCATAAACTCAACATTGTAAGGGAATATAAAATGTCCTCACATCTTATGCATACATTTCTGTCCAAGCCTTTTTCTCTCAGCTTTATTTCCCAAGACTCATTAATTCAGATTCCCTGTTTTGTCCATCCTGCTTTGGGACCACCAAGGAGCTGCTTATTCCCTAGGCCAGCACTAAAAAAAAAACTCTGGCACTGACTCCCTGTCCATCAGGGAAGGCAAATGGAGCACAGCACAATTCCAGCCAGACTCCCTCCAGACTGGGAGGAACTGTCAGAGCCGCTATATGCAGAGACTCTACTGCAGGGCAATCCCAAGGAGGAACGAGGAAAGTGGAGGAAAATGGTTGCTAAGATGCACAGAAAGTAATGGAAGAAGTGCACGAGTCCCTCACTGACTTCCCAGTATGACACTTCAAAACAGCTGAAGACACCAAGGCAGGGAACTACTACAGTTTCCTCTTTAAACTGTTTTTTCTTGCCAAGTTGTAGCAGAGGGGCTTAAGTTTAGCTGGGACAAACAAGTAACAAAGGTTACCAGAGATGTTAGTGCTCTTTTTGTGACCATCTTTAATCAGAGAGAAATGCCTGGGCAGTACATGTGGTTAGCTTGCTGAAACAGCCTCTGCATGCCCCATCATACATCCTCTCTCCTTTCTCTAAAGCTTTGACAAAAGGACACTGGGGAAAACATTCCAGGTGCAAGCAGCAGACAGACACCCAAATGTCTCCCATCAGGGTGAAAGGGGTCTCCTTACCACATGTCCTTGAGTATCCCCAAGTATTATGAAGCCAGCTAGTACTATCACCTATATTTAAGGCTGCAGCTTCTAATGGCCAAAACTTTTCTGTAACTTCTGATTTTAGCTTTTCAAAATTAATTCCCTGTATAGGGTATCTGACCCAAGTGAATGCTTTTGTTTGAGTTCACTGTTTTAAAGCTTCACCAAGAACAGGGCAGGTATTCCCAGGAGCTAGAGCAGTAAGAAACACAAAACTAAACCAAATTAAGAAGGATAGAAGGTAATGACAAAAAGTAAGATATAAGTATGAAATCAGAGAAAATCATAATGCATACTCACAAAGGCAACTAACCTTAAGGTAGAGAGCAGTTCAGGTTATTTTTATTTCCCGGACTGTCATCCTTTGTCACTGAATTAGTCACCTTGTATGTACCACATCAATGGCATGGGGTTGTACTAACTACAGCTTTCCATCAGTTTGCCCAGTTAACATCCAACAAGAACAGAAAGATTCTGCTGCCCTGAAGGAGGAAGGTTTCATATGGTTCTGACAGCAAATAAATGAAAAATTTGAAATTTAATAAATTCCACCTTACTGCAGAGGCTGTCAGCTGAGTGCACCACTCCTCTGCAAGCAATAATTAGTTACAGTAAATGAGCTATGTGGAACTGAGGCTCCAACCAGCATCAACTCCACCAACCCACCGGACAAAAATGAATGTTAAAATAAGCTAATTAAATTTTCCCTGGCTCAGCAGAAAGATCAATGCTCTTGACAGCCAAGGATTGAGCACATGGTGTCCCAACAGCCCTCTGATGTGCCACCACTGCCACATAAGGCCACACAGCCAGAACCAGAGGAACACCCCTCTTGGGAGGGGCAAGGAGACAGAGGCACTCAACAGGGACATTAACAGAAGGATGGAGACACCTGCTACTTGTATGCCAGATGGTCAGATGGCATTTTTACCAAAAACAAACTTGGCTTTGCACTTTCATTATCTAGTCTACCACCATTAAACACGTGTCCCAGTAGTCTGCTGAAGGTCCACTGCAATAAATGTGATTTTAGCCTCCAGCAGAATACCCAAAATACCAGACAATCAAAATACAGATGACAGAAGTGGGCAGCATTTTTGCTGTCCCACAAATTTTCTGAATTCAGGATGTTATCACCATTTCCACCTCATGCTGAGGACGAGGGAAGGGAAGAAAATGAGTTGATTCAAAGGTTTTTCTGCTAGAGAACAGAAGAGACACCCACACAGAGAGATGCCCACAATTCCACATTCAGGGCATTTAAACAAAAAGTAAGAAATTAGTATTTAAGTGCCTGGTCAGAATGTGGCACCACATTTATCAATGGGGTTTTCCACTTCCTGAAAGCATCTTCTAATAATCACAATGCAGACTGTATTAGGAAGGGTTTCTTTTTGTTTGTATTTCTCCCAAACCCTGTTGTTTAAGACAGAAATCCAGAAGAACCTGTCTTAGTAAGGAATTACTTAAAACTGGTGGTGTCTTTAGAAAAGCTCTGTGCTCAGGTAAAGGGACATGCTGGTTTATTGATGCCCTAGAGCCAGGATGGCAGAGGATGGCACTTTGGCTGCTCCAAGTGACACTTTGCACTAGGGACAGGGCACAAAACAGACGAGCTGGTTCTCACTCCTAATGAGAAGCTGTGATTAATATCTTCTATCTTGGATATGGAAATGTATGTCAGGACAGGCAAGCTCATCACAATGAAGAAAACCTGAAGTCTTATCCAGAAATACAGCCTGGTAAGTGCATTCAGCAGATTTTCTTCCACTGAAGTACATCAGTGTTGATGCAGACTAACAAAGGGCTGGACAGCTCTGGGCTGGATGCACTGTGACCTAGCATCAAACAGCCAAGGAATCCTGCTCATTCTGCCTCTGCCATTTGTCTGTGGATCAAGCATGCTACTTCCTCTGCTGTATCCAGTAGGGATTGTTTTTTCTTCTTTTGGTAAACACTTTGACTTCTACCTACAAAAACTGATAGAAAAACCCCAATGTGCATATACCTACACATGCACAACAGAGGACTCAGGTTCTTCTATGCACAAGGTATTTGTAACTATTCTTCATTAAAGTTACTCCTACTTCTCTTACAGAACTCTTCAACAGGATTGATAAATTCATACATTGTACTAATTTTTAAAAATATATGTCTTCTTCAGGAGCTGATTTTCTTTCTCATTTGAAGGTTTGTGTGTGTTCAAATACTTCTGTATGACCTACCCAACAACACACCTGTTCTGCAGAGTCACCTGCAATGAAAATTGTAAGGATATTCTTTTCCTAAGAATAAGTACATAATTACATTCTTTTCCTAAGCTGCTCTACTTGTTCTCCTGAGAGAGGAGCTGTGCTGTTATCCTGATGGGTCAGCCCATCCACCTGAGGCCCTGACTCTGCCTTGCAGGTATCTATTAGCTTCGCCAATCTGCCTGCAGAAATGCACATTTAAGGTTATTAACTCTTCAGTCTGGGAGGTTGCCTTTTGCTATACATACACCTCAAGAGCAACATATACGCTATGATAAAAGCCTAAATTGCCACAAATTACTTTTCAGCATTTAGTGCTTTGCCCAACAATGCTGCAAATTGATCCAATCTATTAGTACCAAACCTTTCCCCACAGCTTCTTCCTTTTACACTCCACACTCTCCTCCTCCTTCCTACTTTCCATGTACCCTTATGCTTTTCCATTGGCAGCAGAGGCTTAAAATAACAGACATTTTTCAAAGGGATGCAAAAAAACATTCTGGTTATCTGCAGGGCAGAATTCACTACACATATATTATTATTCAGTTTCCAAAGTGCTACGAAATGAAGGTCAAATATATCTGAACTGCAGCTAGGGTTGATGCAGAGGGAAAATGTCTTTAAACCACTTCAGCTAAAGGAGGCAGAGCAGAGGCCAGGTTGTGGTGCTGTACATTACTGAACATCAGCAGAAGCCAGCAGCTTACTGTGGCTGTAGATGTGGCCTGAAATTCAGGAAGGACTGCAGTAGATGTTGCCTCAACTTGAGAATCAAGACTCCAGAGCCACACTGACTGAGGAAAAACCTGTACCGAGTTTTTCACCACCAGTTTGAGTTTGCTTTGGGCAGCACACAACTCAGTCCTTCTCTCACTCCTGGAACATGTTGGCTCTGAAAGACAGTTTAGCATGTTCCCTTTTGACCAAGCTGATTTATAAGAGCTTTAAATAATTCAAGAACAAGCAATGCTGATAGTACCATCACAAATGTATTTATTCCGAAAACTGTTGCACTGCATCTGTGTTAAAATGACTGGATTACTCCCAATACTTCTTAATTCCCATTTCTTATCTGGTGACTCATTTTCACTAAAACATCCACACCAAATTTTTTCAATAGTTAAAAGAAATTTTTAAACCCTGCAAATTGTGAAAGGTCTATTCAGGGGGAAAACCATACTGCCAGTCTAAGCAGCTCACAGCCATGAAGGTAGAGGAAACAAAGCCTGGCTTGGTTATGACTCTGAGGAAGAGCCAGGGAAAATGAAAAGCTGTCTCAGCATCCAAGAATCTTGGCTAAGTGAAGCCTGAAATACACAGCAGACAGGAGACACTGTTCAATCATTTATAGAAATCGAGGTTAGCAGTGTCAGCACATTTGGCCTGAGAGGAAACAGTTTCCTGATCCTCCTGACGCAGAAGTAACTTGGCTGCATTAGTGGCTGCCACTAAGTAAGGATTAAAGAATGGAAACAGAGAAGGACAAGGATAGCAAAGGATAAAATCAGCATGCCAATATTTTCACAGCTTGTATTCAGCAGCCCAGCTAGAACCCCAAGGGTTTTTTTCAGGAACCTCAGAGACAGACAACTACATTGGATGAAAATATATGGTGTCTGGGTTTTACAAATGGTGTTTCTAATAGTTTATCTGATTTTGTATCTAGCAGGGAAGGAAATCGTTCTGATGACAATTACCACTGAGACATTTTGTTGTGTTTACTGGCACAGAGCTGTCATTAACCCTCCACTTCTCTTAACCACAACTTACATCCCCTGTAGTTACTGAAGATAGGTCTGGGGGCTGTTTTTCTGGTCTTGTCAAGTTGAATTTTAATACATGCTGCTTGAAAGATATACCACCTGCTATTTTATATCTATAATTTATTGTATAATGAGTTCCTATAAATTCTTATGATAGCTTAAGAGACTTCCAAGATGGATTGCTGGCCTGGATTTTTTTCTCAGTTTGTCAGAAAAGCAGAGAGAGTCCCTGAGTTCCTCTTGTCACCCACTTGGCCACAGATCAGCCATCTTCCTCCACTGAAGGATCTTACCTCCAGAAAAAAAGGCTGTCTGCTAATGAAGATGCTGGACAGCAATGTACTACAGTCTTTGCATTTACTTTAAGAGGCCCCAGCTATTTCAGACACCCATGAAAGAGTTGTATGGGCACAAGCTATAACTTCACATGCTGGAGAGGAAAAGCTCACTAGAGATTCTGGACAGGGACTGTCTAATAGGCATTTAGTGAAACAGAAACCACCAACCCTACAAGCTGGTATCCAAGAGAAAATACTTATTTAAGATCCAGGACTGAGAAATCTTCCACCTATTAGGGACATGCCATCCTCACCTCAGTACCATAGAAGATATGTTTGATACATTTTCATACTTTGGTCCAGCACCACAAAAAGGAGCTCCCATTGGAAGCTGGAGACTTTTAAATTTGAGACTTTACATTTCCCCTACTTCTCAGAGCCAAGAGAATGAAAAACACTGCTAAGAAGTTATAAGAAGTTACGACAATTTTTTTCTTAAAGTGAACAGCAAAGGAAAAAAAAAAAAAAAAAAACAACAACAAAACCCAACAAAAACCAATAACCTACTTCAAAATACAGGTACTGTATCATTAAGCTCTGCTTTTCACCTGTCTTTGGACTAACAGCACTTCCTAAAAGACTCCTAGCCCTGAGTTAGCTCATGGATGCAAATCCTGTGTTGCAATCAGGCTGTTCCCAGGCAGAGCTCATGCAACGAATAAAGCCAGGACGTGCCAAGATTGCAAAGGGCTTTCACTCATGAGCGACAGACACAATCAACAGAGAAAATCAGCCACTGCCTTTCATCTCCTTACAAACACCTTGACAGCCAAGCCAGTGTAAACCAACAAGTATAAGAGTCTTTCCCTCAGTCATCACAGTAATTCAGAGGGAGGAAAAGGCAGGGAGGAGAGCACAGAAGAAGAGGACCTGAGGAGCTGGGATGAAGTGTCAGGACAAAGCGTCACAATGAGACTGACAGCTGGCCACAGCCCCTTCAGCTCTGCTAAGCATGGATTTAAGGATGCTGCACAACTGGACAAGCCTGGCAGAGCACACACACAGACTGGCTTCAGGTCTGTGCTGCCCCACTCCAGGGACACACTTCAACTCAGCAGCCCTCAGTGAGGGCATTATCTCAGTGCTGCTGTTGAGCCCCTCCTCCCAGAGCTCTAGGACACACAGAAGAAAGCAGCATATGCTGCTCTCTGCTAAGCTTGTTGCTTTGGCTTCCAGGCTCTCTTGTCCAAAATTAAACGTGTGTTTCCTTTCCGTACAGCATCCAGGGTTGTAATACAGCTGTAGCCCATGCACAGGGTGGAGGTGAACAGACAAGGCAGATGGAACAACCATCTTCCAAAGGACAGCACGGGAGCCTTTTGCCTTACTGATGGGGCTGGGGCAAGTCTTATGCCAGTGAGAAATTAAGGACATGAGCATATGAGACAGGGTAAGAAAGAAAGAACTGGTTTGGGGTTGGGTCCATCCTCTTGCTTGAGTATTGTTTTTTGACACGCCAGTTCTGTTTATTCTGAAGATTTTGCTTTCCAGGCAGATTGAAAATTTCCCCAATACATCCTATAACCCAAGAGTCAACTTGGTATATCAGAGATATACCAGTGATGGAAATACAAACTAAGACACAATAAAATATATAACTTTTTTCTGGCTGGGGATGAGTTTATGTTTATTCTTTTCATCCATGTGATATTATAAAATTTAAGGGTGTCAATAAAACTTCAGATGATTCTCTTGAAAAAGTAAAAATCCCCTTTGACAGGATTGTAGACTGAGAGACTTTCTGTGGGTATCAAAGCAGGTTACTGTCTGAGACAGAACCAAAACCCAGGACTCTCAGCTCCTGTACCTAATGATAATGTTGAACATACACTCCCAGCACAGCCATGATGTAACAACAGTGTGTAGCTCTATAATCCTGTAGTAACCAAGTGCAGCCTTTTCCCAGCGTGTGCCAGTGAAAAGGATGGCAAGAGAATAGCAAAGGTCCAGGATGCATGGCTGCTCTGGGACTGCAGGGGGAAGCCACATTAGCCTATGGCTAGTACATGGGTTTCTGTAATCAGCTGGCTCTCTATGTTATTTCTAATCCTAAGTGCACTGAAGTTAACTTTGAGGAGTCAAGAGCAAGATGTGCAGTACCCTGGAAACTGAGCTTAAGCTCAAGATTTTTGCACTGATATGGATGTCCTTGAGATTAGAAGCCCAAAGCACCATATTAAGTGAGGAGGGCACGCAGAACACATTTGCTAGAACACATCCTCAAAGACACAGCTCCAATGTCACCACTTATGTGCCACCAGAAGCCTCCAAGATAAAGACAAATGGCACAAAAACATTGTCTGAAGACCTCCACCTGGGAGCAAGCATGACAGGGGATGCAGTACAGGTTAGCCAATGTTCCCCACCTTTTTAAAGAAATTTTTGTACCATACTTTGGATTTCTGCTTTTTCCTTTTCTCTATTTTAGAGTATTACAACCAAGCAGTACTGTTGCAGTACTGACCCCATCCTATAGCACATTCTGGAAGTTTTACTAGGACTGTTTTGGAAAGAACCACAGGATGATACGAGCTTTGCTCAGGATGACACTGAGAAGCCCATTTAACACATATTCCTGTAATACATGCACTTCCTATACACAATACAACTGCTAAGCACAATCTCCCAGAGGCTTTAAACCTGTTATTTCTTAAGTCACCTCTAAACCACTTATCTCCATTGGCAATCTGGAATGCACAACTTAATTGTCACAGGGTGAAGGGAAATTAAGCAAAGCACTCTTTCAATAGTTGAAAACAGGAAGATTTTTGCTTGCTTTTTTGCAGATTTTCCAGACATCCCCTGCAATCATTTCCTCCAGGCCTGTTTGAGGGTCTGCACCTTGAGAGCTCCTAGAAATGCCCACCACTATTGAAAATGCAGGTGAACCCAATGGGAAGAAATGACGATGTCTGACTCAATTCAGAAGGCTGAATGATTTCTTTATTATAACTATGCTAAAATACATTAATATACTAATTAATATAAATTAATAATAATAATTAATATAAAAAGGAAGATACTAAAACTACATAGTACTTTCTCTAACTCTGTATCTCTAACACAACTTGTGACCCTCTCTGAGAGCGCAGCCACAGGTGGGTTGGATTGGCCCTCAGGCTCAAACAAACCTCACCAGAATCCAATCAAGCACTCACTCCAGGTAAACAATTCTCCAAACACATTCCACATGGGAAAAACAAGGAGCAGAAATAGAAATTGTTTTCTCTTTCATTTCTCTCCGTGCACCTCTATGAAAAATCCTGAGAAAGAGAGAAATGTGCTTGCCATACACCACCACTCACAGCACATCCAAGCTACATCTGAAACATCATCACTTGATTTTCTGCTTAACCAAAGCCAATGCACACAAAAGCAGAGTGTCTCTCCCAGGCTGGGAACTGCTGAAGCAACTACACCTGCCATAAAATTCCTCTTAGCATGCATCCTGCTTTGTGGAAAAACTAGTAACCTGCTGATTACTAATTCAAATAAGCAATGCCCCATGCCAGAGACAATGTGATACCACAATCAGCCAGGCAAAAGTGTTTCCACTGTGAAACAGGAATCGCCAGCAGTCACATTATCACCCCCAGAACACAGCATGGCTGGCACCAGCACATCCACATCCAGCCTTGCCCCCTTCATTGAATGACCCTCTCTGTCTTCCCTTCATTGCATATTCCCTCTCCCTCATCCTTGATCAACTCTTAAGAGCAGCAAACTCAAGTGACATTTGCCTATTATCATGCATTCGGTAAGAAATACCAATTTCATTTAAAGGTCATTGATGCTTATGGGACATGGGTCCCACCAGTGCCACAGTCATGTCAGCCAAGAGGTGTGACAGCAGGAAAATTGTCCAAATAGACTACAGTATGATAGCTCTCCAATCCTTAAGAGCCTCAGTCCCTGGAATCCCTAAAAAAAATCCCAAGCTCTGACATTTGTATCCAATAAAGAAACAAAGAAAATAGTGGCAAAGCCTCTATGTCCCTTGTCCATTTGCACAAGAGTAAAGGTAGGTTCTGCTGATAACTATTCAGGCACAGATATCTTACTACATGCAGATAATAAAATTCTAAATAGAATGTTTGGATGGGCAGAGGGATGCCATAAAAGAGAATTTCAAGCTGGGGTAGAGGTCCAAAACAGACAGTGGGTGCTCCCTGAGAGGCTGTAAATGCCAGTCTCAAATCTTCTCTCCAAAACAGGTCTGTAAATAATTTCTAGTCACAAAGTTTACACCATTATACTCAGCAAGTATGTCACCCTCCATTTATGCAATTCACAAGGAGTCTGGGAACACAGGGCCAGTCTCATGGCTTGGAGCAGCCACCGCACTTCTCAGCTGGGTTTGGGGCTCGTGGCACTTGCAAGTGCATCCTGTCATAAATCCATTAATCCATTCTGCCTGATGTGAGAAATGGATTTGTAAAGGATTCTCAAAACCTGACTGAAAGCTCACACAGTCCTGTACATGTGTTTGCAAACTCTGAGATAAGGTGTGCTGACTTAGGAAGCCCATGGAATAGAGGTGACTTTGCTGAGAGACAGAGAGATTGAACTAGAAACAAGTTTCAAAAGTTGCAAAACTTTTCGGAGACATTTCGGAGAATTAGAACTGTGAAAGATGCATTGTAGCAAGACCACGTGGGGTAAAATAATAGGTGATTGGTATTAGGAGTATTAGCAGCATTGTGTGGCAAAAGCTAATAGGCTGAAAAACATTTATAAGGTATTGTAACCAGGAAACAGGTTGGCTTCTGATGGAATGGCATTGAGTTTTACATCTCTACATGTCTACAAGAGACTTTTATGTCTTCTACGAGACTGATAATGGAATAAAATCTTTTAAAATGCCTTTCAGTTGCCCAATCTCTGTAGAGCTGGGATTTTCCAAGACCTGTCTGTTCTTACAAGAAATCCTACTTTATTTTCAGGGCTCTTTTTACATAGGATACAGGCAGCAGAGCTGGAACAAAACAATGTGCCCATAAATACAGGTAAAGACACAAGTCTTCCGGTAACCGCTTGACTGTTAACTTTTTTTCCTCCTATCACATTTTTTATTAATTATATTATTTTTTACTTCTAAAACCAAACATGGACTGGCCTTGTCCATGTGCTGGGTACATGGGTGGCTATTGGAGTGGTCCTTTCACACTATGGGCACCCTCTCAGCTCCAGCAGCAGCAGAATCCCATTCCATACCCACACTGTCAGCGTGTCAGCCCTGCTGAAACATGAAGGATTTCAGCTGGGCTCAGGAGTCTTTTGAAACACAAGCTGCTATTTCCTTACTGCACTCAACCAGGAAGGAATCCCCTGGGTAGGATTCAATGCCCAGAGCTGGCAGAGATTGCCTTGCCATGTCCTATACAGTTTCTGAAATGTTTTGTCAATCCAAGCTCAAGATATCAAAAACCCCTAAGTATTTCAGACTAGGTCAAATGAAACATTCCAGCTATGTTTTACTTGTTTTTTTCTTCAAGTTTTCCTTCAGAAATTTGAGCTATTCCAAATTGAATGAATTTTTTCTTCCATTTTTAAAATGTCTAAAAAAAAAACATTTTAAAATCAGAAAAAGGGGAAGGAATTTTCAGTAATAGAAAGTTTTTGAAATTAATTCTTTCCCCCCAAAAAAGTTAGCATTTTACACATAGTTTTGGGGTTTTTTTTCTCTTAAAAGAACTGTTTGAGTAGATAGACTCCATTAAGCTCAACTTCCTACTTCAATATCAACTCCAAAGCTAATTCTAGGAAACAAGGCCTTTCTTACTTTCTCCAGAGACAAGACAGAATAAACTGAACAGCTTTCACTTGGGAGACGAGTTAGCTGTAAGGACTCTCCCCAGTAAGGTACGTATTCAAAACACCTGTTCATTTGAAATTTATATAGTTCCTGGGAAACCAAATGTTCTGTATTTAATATCTTAAGCTAAAACTCATAAAAGCCCAATTCAGCAGGACGTGTATTACTAAGAAATAGGGCTAGCTGAGGTCAAGCTGAGGCCAGAGTGCCCATAAAGAATACACACTTCTGTGTCCTCATTGAAGTTTAGGGTTTTAGAAAAATAGGAATGTTTTTCTTTTAGAGCACTCATTTCAGAGAGCTTTGTTTACTTTAATAAAATGCCCCACATCTTTCACAAAGTTTAAAATAACTAGAAGCTGCCAGAAGTGGAAAACCACTATATTGTGAGTTCAAGAGGAACTGTTGTGCTTTTTTTTTTCCCCCACATACTTAAAAAATAACACAAACTCCTAACTACTTTTGTTATAAGTCAGCAGCTGTGTGGAGCTTCCTGCAGCAGCTCAAGGGCTCAAAATCAGACAAACTCACCAGGAACACTGATAGCCAGCACTGCAGGAGGCACAGATTATATTTCCAGCCAAAATACTCCTCCTTCTAATTTTCTTTTAGCCTTTCTCTGATAATTCCCTTCATTTATTAGCAGTTCTCAAGTGTGTTCCACTTTAATTTGTTTTTTTATTAAGCAAGCAGGCAATGCTAAGGAGATGAGAAAACATGGAGTAACACAATAGAAAACATTAAGATGCCTTATTTGCTCCCCCAAAAGAACTGCATGGTGCAACTGAAAACACTTAGCAAGTGGAAGCCAACAAGAAAAGCTGGACAAATAGACAGTCTTAACTTCTTGAAACTAAATCCCTGTAAAGAAAATTACTATTCTCTCTTAGCACCACATGCTTCTGATTGCATCAAAACACATTAAATAAAAATGCTTTACCCCTAAGTGGACCAATCTTGGGAAATTATTTACATGTTGAAAAGCTGTACTTCACTTGCTGGAGATTACCAGCACCAGGCTGCATCAGTAACTCACAGTGCCACGCTTTCTCCAACAAAAGCCAACACTGATTGCAACACATTTAGGAAGACAGAACTAGGCAAAAATAGTGTTTTGACCTTAAGATTATGGACTTTATGCATTGCAGCAGAGCCCTTAACACTTGTTGGAATGATTTTCAAAATAAGTATTCTATTCCCTAATTCACATAACAAATTTGCCTCTTTTTTAGAGCCAGCATGTAAAATTTGTGGACCTTTGAAAGCAGAAGGCCATTACTCAAAAGCACTAAAGAGCTTCCTTAAAACACTGTGCTCTGTTACAGAAATACCTTAGTAAAGATTAAGGAAAGTGCCTGGAATCAAAGATTATTGACCCATTTGAGCACAAGAGCTGCAACCTTCTGTAACAAAGGATTTGGGATACTTTAGCACAATGGTGAGTCACACATAATGGGAAGACTAAAAAAAAAAACTCAGTTATATGGAGACCAGCAATTTTGCCCCCATGGGAGATATTTTTTCACATTCCAAATCCACACTTTCAATTCACACATTTGAAAATGGTTTCCAAGATCTGGAGAAAACATTACATTGCTCTTTAAAGTAAAAATTTGTTTAAAAACATTTGTGGACAGCAACAAACACATTAAGGAGAATCTCAATTTCTGCACTGATGCATTTGCTAAGAAAATTCACGCGCTCTATTTTGAGGCTATTACAATTTATAATCCCACTCTATAGCTCAAAAATTATTTCCATAAATGTAAAGACGTAATAGATCTCCCTAAAAGAAGAGGATGATCACCCTGCTTAACATGATGCCAGAAGTAAAGGATTTACTTTCAGCTCCAGAACAGTCCCACTCTTTACATCACACGCAGGAGGATGTGACAACTCTTGCAGTTCTCGGTCCAAAGTTCAGGGGTAGATCCTGGGTGAGCAACTGTCAGGCAATGGGCTCTGCTAGGGCAAACTTCTGTGCTAGAGAAACATAAGCAATGTGTGTGATGCATCAAAACCTTCTCAGCCAAGAGGAACAGCAAATTTCCATGCTGCTTGCAAAGGCAGAAAGCTCCATACGCTCCCAGAGCTGAAAGAGGCAGCTTTTCCTGCACTCATGAAAGGTACCACCAGATCCCAGCAACAAATTAGCCAGGCAGTGGCTGTCAGATGCTACAGCCAGAGATTTTCCTTTGTTGAGGGCACAGAGACCTACAGTGCTGGAGAACCACTGCTGGAGTTGGTTCATACAGCCCTATGCAGACTGAGCCCCATCTCACTTATGGGATCAGCCCTATGCACCTTATGGAGCCAAACCTACCCACCAGTTTCTAGCTGTCTTTTTGTACCTCAGGACCAGGGACTGAGGCACCCCAACTCTGAGAAAAAAGTTTTACTTTCAACCACAGGGCCTGAAAGACTTCATCTTTTCAGCAGACTGCCTCTGAGTTCTGTATCCCACAGCTCTATCAGCTCTAAAATGTTGGAGCAAGTCCAGAGGGACACCAAGTGATTAGAGGGCTGAAGCACCTCTCCTGTGAGGAAAGGCTGAAAGAATTGGGATTGTTAGCCTTGGAAAGAGAAGGCTTTGGGATGACCTAATTGCAATACCTGAAGGAAGCCAATAAGAAAGACTATCTATAAGAGCATCAAGTGACAGAAAAGCAGGAATGGCTTCACACTAACAGAGAAGAGGTTTAGATTGGATATTAGGAACAAATTCTTTAATTGGGAGGGTGGTGAGGCACTGGAACAGGGAAGTTGTTGATGCCCCATCCCTGGAAGAGTTCAAGGCCAGGTTGGACAGGACTTGAAGCAACCTGGTCTAGCAGAAGACGTCCCTGCCCACGGCAGAGGGAGTTGGAACTTCTCTTCTTCTCTTTAAGATCCCTTCCAACCCAAACAGTCTGTGATTCTATGATTCTAATCAGCAGAGCACAGACCAACAACATTGTAGGATCTGATTCTACTTAGTTCTAGTTTATACCCAAATGCCAAGTACATCCTTAACACATGCAGGCTGCGGCTGACAGTGGCACCCCTTAAAAGTAGGCAGTGCCCACACTGAGGAAAGGTATTGATGCTTGAACAGTTTATATCCAAATATAGACAAACAGAAGAGATATAAGGAAACCCCAGTTGTTCCTGTGTACCTGTATTTATGATGCAGAGTCTCTCTGTAATAATCAAACAACTTGTCCTTCATCATCAGTGCAGAATATGCTCACATGCAAGTTACACAACAGGAGAGTTATCTGTGTTTGTTCTTCCATAACCTGATTCCCATTCCCCAGCTGTCCCATTATTGCCTGCCTCCTGCCTCTGATTTTTGAGTATTTTATGTGGAATCATTTTCAGAAATAGTTAAGAACTGTGTTGTACTGTGCTATTGTGCCAATTTTTTTTTTTTTTAAGATTATGAATTGAGGCTAAGCAAGATAAAAGGCCTTGCCTAAAAACATGCACAGGCTCCATGGTACATCAGGAAAGCACATGCAAGATTTTTGGAGTCTCAATCCAAGCTCTAGTGACAGAATCATTGCTCCTGCTTAGCTAAGGGCTGCAGTCTTTATATGCAGTAAACAGATCATATGGGCCATAGGCTTGAAGTTTATCTTAAGCTCCTTTAAAAGCACCACTCATTATTCAAAGGAAAACGTGTGACCTTTTTGACATCTCTCTGGAAGGAGCTTTCAAGTCTGCTGCTCTGAGATGATTAGAAGACATGGTATTTTGGATGCAAACTAAGAAATCCCAGTGCTTTGCAGCTTCTTATTCTAAGGCATTAAGAAACAGATTTTTCTGGGTTTTGTAGGAATTGGGGAATACACAAAAACAGGAAATGAGCAATGGAGTGGCAGGGAGCTTTTCTATCTCCTCCTTCCACATCTCTTTTCAAATGCTGAAGGACACTCTTCAGTTCCATTTTGAACAGGAAACATGGACTGGAAATTAAAGGAGACAACAGCCAAACTAGAGCTGTGAAAGGAATTAAAACCTTGCCCAGTTACCTATTACAAATGGACAGCCAGTCCTTATTCCACCTTTCCTTCTGGGCACACACTATGGAATTTTGCTGAACAGCACCTTCTCCACCAGAAAGCAAGCACACTACTGCCTCATGGCACTGTCCATGGCATGGTAAATTTTCTCTTTCCTGCTGGATGAGGACCCAGCTGGGTAAGGAGGGAGAATGTCAGGTGACAAACGCCCTGCACACATCCTCCCTCCTTTGGGAGATGGTCTCCTCAGTTCTAAGTGTGTTTGAGGAAGATGCTCTAAGACGACAGGAACAGGACTGGGTTTGAGTTTCCAAAGAAAGGGTAATTCCCTATCCAGCGATGACATCACTGGATATAGAAGAATACAACTGTACCCTATTAATATAACTACACCTATAACTTGCACTTCTCTGTGCTCACCTGGCCAGTGCTCTATCTCATCATAAAGAGGTATATTGTTACCTGTCTCCGCTCAAAACAAGCACACTGACCTAAATGGCACAACTCTAGACTCCATCAGATGAGAGTGTGGCCTTAAACCATATTCAGTTGTACCAGTTTAGGTAGAACTCACAATCTGATCACCAGTACAATACCGTATAAAGCAACAGAACTGTCAGTACACCTGGAAACCAAAAGGTACCTGAACTGAGCCTCCTTGAGGTAAATCAGACAGTATTGGTCTTTATTAAAGTTTCATTCGTTCAAGCCCCTTGCATCCACATGTTTAGTGCCAATTTTCTTGTAGCCTCTTAATACTGAGCTGGACCATTTCCCAGAAAACATATGCCATATGAAGTAGCTCACCCCTACAAACTAATTAAAACAGTTTTTGAAATTAATTTCCTCTTGGCTGAGAGCATATTTTTTGAAAGCTGTATTTTGCTCTCCTTATCGATTGTCATGGTCTTTTATGCAAGACCCCAGTCATGGTGGTGTTAACCCAAAATTGCTTGAGGGAATCTACAGTCTTCCTCTTTTGGCCAAAGAGCCCACAGGCCTGTGCTCCAAGCTGTGCCACATCCCAAGTTAATGATGGGGATATTGGGAGACAAGAATCAAGATTGAGACAGAGAAGTTGAAAGGCTTCCTACCAAGTGTAGTCTGACTTACAAAGGCAGAACTACAACATGGTGCTCTTCACTCAGGGGGGAAAAAAAAAAAGAAGGCATTTGATAGGAGAAGCTGCCACATTACCTAAAATGTGTGTCTGAATTCTGTAGAGACACATGGTGTCCCAGCAACAGGCTCCACCAGAAGTAAATACGGACACAACTCATCCTGAACACGTGTGACAGCGGGGCCATAAAGTCTGTGAAAATAAAGCCAGAATGCATCCCCTGTAACCCAGTATACGTGCTCAGTGTCACAAAATAAATAATCAATTTGCCTCAATTAGGCTACATCCTCCCGCTGTCACACAACCTCTGCTTGGCAACTGTGCAGTATCAGTAACTAGTGGATACAATTTTGCCATATTCTGGTATCTCAATGGCTCACTCTGTAAGGGTAGCCAGGGTATTTTCAATTCAGATGGATATACGAGATGCTATGTTTTACTCATCACCTCACCAGTAACAGCTCGGAAAGATCAAGAGGATTTAACCAATTAGCCCAAACCTCAAAAAAAGTGGAACAAAGAAATGCCAAAATAAAAACCGAGCACATTCTTGGAATGAAGGTAACAGTTTAAAGCAAGAAAAGAACACTACAAAGCAATTTACTGTATTTGTAAAGTAATAAATAAAGACACTGTAATGAAGTCATGTATATTAATAAAGATTATGTAATAAAGACATTGTAATATAATGATAAAAATGTTTAAAAAGGTAAAAAATGTATAAATAAAGTTCAAAATAATATTACAAAACAATTTACTGTGTTTATATGTAATAAATACAAGTGTAATACACTTGTAATAAATTTGCTTCAGCTCTTTTCAGTTGTTAACAGCCTGTGAAGAAGCAGTCTTGCTAACACTACTCCACAAGGCTATTTAATGCTAAGAGACTAATGGGTCCTTAGATGCCTTCAGGGGTTGGAAGAGGGGACCTATTCTTTTGGATAAACTGCATGTTGTGAATTACTCATTCCAATCTTGTTATTCATAGCGAAAAGAAGGAAACTAGTTAAAATAAACAACCTACCCTAATCTTGCCAGTTACATGGAAAAAGAAAACACTTTGCAAAAGATATTTTATTACTGGAACTAAAAACTGAACTACACTACACAAGAGGCAAAACCTTGCGTGGTGAGGGCTAGTATGTGTTTTGGCTTCCAGAGGTGGTAAACTAAGAGCCACCAAGGCACAAAAAGCCTATTTCCTACTGCAGCACACGTGCACACAAACAGTAATTGCCTTTAAAAACAAACTATGGCCTTACTTCTGAAAATGAGACATGCATCCCTACTAGAAGTCTTTTCCATAACATTACACTCTTTCCTATGGATCATTAGAAGTACCAACTCACAGAAAATCATCTCCTAAAGTGACAGAGGCAATTTAACAGGAAACTGTCCTCAAGTGGCAACAGCTAAAGGAAGTGAGAGGGGAAACATTCACTGTGGCCTGCCCTACAAATGCCATGAGCTCAAAACTTGCACCCAGTTTTCAGCCTTCCCCCATGAGCTGAAAAGGTGCCCAAATGGCAAATAATAATTTCTAACACGTTAGGAAATACTGAAACACACACAAGGAAGCTTAAAGCCATCCTCAAAGTCTACACCATTTTGACTGCATATGCTTTAAATGCACCATTTGCAACCAGTCAATAAAACCATAAAAATTTGTTTGAATAGAAAAATGAAAGCATTGCAGTTTAAATTTAAGTTTTAGGTTGAGCCAGACCACCATGTGTTGCTATTAAACCACTTAAAAGTAACAATTTATTTTAAAGGGCCTTTTTGGTATTTCCCCCCACCATTCTTACCTTTAACATTCAGCCAGGTCCATCACAATTAGTAAGTATTTGTTACAATGATGTAAAATGTGAACTAAAGCACCTTAACTTGTATACATAAAGCACACACTCAAACACCTCATTCACACCCAACTGCACCTTAGCTATACCTTAGCTGATTAATCATGTATGGATCATTATAGTGATTTCCTCCATTGAAGATGATCAACCAAGAAACAGACATCCCCAGAAAAATGCTGAGAGCTTTTCAGATGTAGGGGTTGTATTAAAGTAATATCTGTGGCAGTCATGAGCACTTTAGAGGAAACGGCAGTTTGGAAACTAAATCAAGCCAAAGCTCTCCTACCTCCATTTAAGTGAATAATTAGAAGGTGAATTTTAGTCGTTAATATTAAACAATAGTTTGTCCCATCCTGCCAACATTATTAACGTCACTTTTCAGCATAATGTCAGCCTCTGGCAGAAGACTCTGCGGTGACAATTCCAATTAGCTTTCCTCATCTTTATCTCACCTGTCACCTGTTAAAAGATGCATGTTTACTCCAACTTCTCCCTGAAGAAGACTGACTGCAGCTGAGGTGAAGTGGTGCCATAAGTCAAGTAGTCATGCCACCTGAGCTCCACTTGGTACAAGTCACTCTGCATGCTGCTTGAGCTGGCATCTGACATGCCTTCCTCCCCAGCTGCCCTGTGCCCTGCAGACATCCTGCCTCTCCTTCCCTCAGCAGTGGGAGGGAACCCTAAGGGCCATTGTCTTCACCTGCAAACCTCAGCAGAAAACACCCCCACAGCAAGAGCAGCCCTTCTCATGCCAGTACCTAAATTTGCCCTGTGCACTCTCTTTATGATCAAAGCAGGCCCTTAGGGGATCAATCCAAAACCCACTGAAGCTGATGAAAGTTTTCACCAGAGTTTCAGCAGGCTTTGAACCATCTTCTCATCCCACACTTTCCACGAGTAACAGAGAGAAAAGGGAGAGAATCTGCTTTGTGCAATCTTATGTTCCCCTGCCCTTAACAAAAGGGTGGTCAGAAGGATCGTTCTGTTACATCAGGAGTGTTTAGGACCCCAGAGGTGGTTTCAGAAAAGGGTGGCCAGAAGGATCATTCTGTTACATCAGGAGTGTTTAGGACCCCAGAGGTGGTTTCAGAAGTCCATCCCAAGCTGGTTTGCAGCTGTGCACAGTGCAATAACAGCTACCAGCTGAAGAGACACAGTGAGAACGTGGGATATGTCCTCACAGAAAGCATCTGCTTCCATCCTGAATGATGTTCTCATGCAGAGGCAGTTGTTGCTGAATATTTGAACACCACCTCCAGTCCCTACCCCTTTGCCAGGGAGTGAGTTCTCTCCCAAAAAGTAACTTGTGTCAAACTGAAACTACATAAAGCATCATACCCTAGTGATATTGTTGGAATCCTGGATGCTGAGAATTTTAAACTTTCTGTGCTGAAAGACAGAGACTTGCAAGAAAGCACTGCATTTGACCTTAGGCTGTAGAGAAGACTTCCAAAATTGATTAATAGCACTGGGATTACAGGTGTGTTGGTTGAAGTTTGTTAGAAGTGTATAATATCACAAGGTGAAAAACTTAAGAGTTTGGGGTTTTAGAATATAGCCATAAATTTGAAGCAAGATGGAGGTTTTAGGGCAAAAGTAGTTTATTCTTTTTCACCTTCTTCTTCCTTTTTCTTCATGAGTTTGGGTGATGTTTTGTAATTGGTCAGAAAAGTCCACATTGAGGGTTTTGAGGGGTCAGTTATTGGGTTAAAAGGGAAAATAATCTAGGTGTCATTTTTTAATTGGATAGTTTCGTTTTAAAAAAACTTGTAACAAGAGATAGTTGGTTATTTTGTGCCTTGCTAATGAAAGGCTGCAGAACTCATGGCTGTGAGGCTGTTTCACTGATAAGAGACAATAAACACCTGAGTCTGAACATGAAACACCATCTCAAGTGCCTTCAATCCTGACCTCAACAGAGATAGAAAAAGCAAGCAGAGAACCCACATGATATGATACCACATAGGTGTCACAAAACATCAAAAATCTCTACAGACCTAAGAGCCAGACTGACTGAGAAGGGATGTGGTCCCAGAGTGAAGAAATCTTCAGTCTTTCTTGGGCATACAACAAAGAAAGTGCACACTTGTTTAATTATCCACAGCCCCTTAATACACCTATGGGTGGAATGGTTTTGCATGCAGACAAGCCTTTAAGAGATGACTGCACACAAACACACACACATGTTTATGGCAAGATTAGATGTCTTGGAAAAGGGCAAGGTGAAATTAGTGCTAGGATCAGTTGTTAGATCTCAAATTTGTGACAGGGTGTAGAGAAAAGTAATAGGAAATCCATTGCCCTGAGCATTTCTCTTTTTGCAGCCTTCAGTGTCAACAACTGGAAGTTTCATATAACACATGAACAGGAGTTTCATATAACATATGCTGTACAGTGAACCTAACAGCAAATTTTGCACATGATGACTTTCAAGCAGTTAGAATGTTAATTTCTGGTGTTTTAAATACCAAAATAAAAGCATTTGCCATTTGTGCTTATACAAGCAAATGCTAGGCTAGTGCCCTGCCATGCTCCAGACCACAGGGTTTTGCTTGCTGCAAAAAACCAAAGCACTGTCATTTAGCTCTTTGCACTTGCCCCATCCACAGCATGTTCTAACAGCAATGCCTTCAACTTGTGAATGTTTTTGCATGATCTAGGTCCCCCCCTAAGTGACTGACCCAGTCACCTCATTTTCAAGTGAATATAAGATATATACAGGCTTTAGATAACTATACAAATTCCTGTAGTTTAGGCATCTACCTCATGGCATCCAGAAACATGTTTCCCACGTGTTTTCTAGCTAAGAAAAAGTAGTGTAGTCTGGTGTGAGAGTAGGAATTAAATTACTCATTCCAAATTACAGAGAAATCAGTGGAAGATCTAGCAGAAAACTGTCTTCATGCAAGCAACTTTGTCTACCAGCTTCTAGAAAACCCAACTACTGTAGAGCTGCCCCATCACATAAAGTGCAATTTTGTTGTGTGTCAGTGTCCCCCCACATTTCCCAGCTCTCACATTGTTTTATTCAGTGTCTAACAATCTACAGTTACTGACATTTTCTTTTACAATGGCCAAAACACCTTGTAGTTGCTCCTTAGTTTTGCTTAAGTCACAATGCAGCAACCCCAGAGTTGCTCCCATCCTAAATGTAAACAGTGTTCAGGGTGGTTAGGGCAGGAGGAATGAAGGTTCATTTTCTACAAATTGTTACTCACTGCAACAGAACAATACCAAAGCCACACAGGTGGCCAGTTCCAACAGGAATTCAAAAGAGAATAGGATCTTTCTATTCCCCTTCTCCCTCTGCCACTTTGCTTTTTGTTTGATTAGGCAGCTTTTTTCAAGTTTTGGCTTAAATTTTGCCGATAGATGCTTCCCCTCCAAACAGCAAGGGATCCCTTACACAGAGTAGCTGTGACCACAAGCACCCAAAAGGAAATATTCTCTTGGTCATTCCATTGCTGATATTGTCAGGCACAGCACTCCATAACAATAACCCCTTTAGGATATATTAAGACATATTCATGCAGTGCTTACTGGGGCACTTCAAACTTTTTATAGAAGCTCAACACATCTCAATGAGACAGAGACTAGAAATGGGCAAAAAGAGACCAATACATTTCTGCAAAGACCTTAAAATTCAATTGTCTATTAACTCACTCACGTACCAACCACCTCCCAACTTCCACCTCTGGTGAAGGAAGCAAGGTCCTGAGAGTGTTGGCATATTTCACATCCTGGAGGGCTCACTCCTCCCTCTCACTCTGTCAGCACAGAAACCTGTGTAGGGTTTTGCTATAGAAAGAGCTACGACTCCTTTCAATTTTTAGTTCACAGATGTGCACTGGAAAGGGACAGTGTTGAGCACCCAGAGACAATCCAATCATCTCTGCACAGCCACAAGGCTCCCTGCAGCCCTCAGGAACACTCAGACACCTTGATGCTTGCAATCTTTTTAAAAGCCTTCATTGCTGATGTTGAGAATGCTCTCAGAGTGACTCCTATTTCCCACTCACATGCAGTGCTGCATGTGACTTGATCCAGAGGTGATCCAGAGATCCCAAGACCTTCAGTCTGCTCCCTACTGCCATGTGGACTTTGGAACCAACCATCAGCACATGAATCACTACCATCTCCTGACAGCAGGTAAGCAGACTGACTGGGATATGAACTGGCACAACAAACCATCTTTACAGTGCATTACACATTTGCCATTATATTTTTATTACTGTTAGCCCACTTGAAAACTCCTTCAAACCTCTTAACTCTTGCTAACAAACTTTTTATAGAGCTCCCCGAAGCATCCTCCACACCCAATACTCATTTTCCTTTAAATCCTGCCTTTTTTCCCCTAATATTAAAAAAAAAATCATAATATGAGTTCTGTCTTTCAATACTTAATGCTTCAGCTATTTTTTAGATGGCCACTATCTTCTGTTTAAAGCAAAGTACCCTATTAAAGTGCTGTAATTAATCAGGATGATAAATCCTGCAGTGAGGTCCCTATCAATCACATTTCTTGTGCAGAAAGGCACTCATGCCAAAACAGGGAGGAAAGGCTCGCTTACCACTATTGTAGTAAGATTATTTTCTGTTTAAAAAAGTGGCAGTCTCTTTATTCACTAATGAATGCAGACTGACCAGCAGTTTAGAGACCTAGTAAGACATGGTTAAAGATGATAATAAAATGAAGTTACTGTGTGTGAAATAGGACAGATGGCAGCCACACAATAGCCATCAAGTCTATTTAAACAGATAAGTAGTTTTCCTATGCCCAGCCCAGCTCTAGACATGCTGATTCAAAGGCTGGCTCTTGTCCCATGGAGCCCTCTAACCTAAAACAGGTGCAGAGGTCATGGGGTTTCCTTCCATGCTTTCATTTAGCAATTCACCCATTCTCTCCATCAAGCACAACATGAGCAGAGCCTGGGACAGATGCTCCTGCCCAGCAATGATAAGCTATGCCTCTGTGCCTTGCAAACACATGCTTCAGACCCAGGGACAAAACGGCCCAGTTCTGGGAAAGGCAGGGGCACATTGTGTTGGAAATGTGGCAGGCAGCCTGTCAAGCCCAGTGTTTCATTGGGGTTCTGAGACAAGCTGCCATGGACAGCAAAGCACCAAAAAAAAAGGGAAAAAAAAAAAAAGCCTATTTCACTTCAGAAATACAAACTTTCTGCACATACAGGATCAGTGACAGATGCAGGGCAAAAGGACCAGGAAACAGTGTCAGCTGGGGTAGCCAGAGCCAGTGGGCTGCAGTGATTATTGAATGACATGGATCAGTGAAAGACTTAATTCCACTAAGCAGCCAAGGGGCTCAGATCCAAGGCCAATTTCTGCTTTGGGGGAGCATTTTACCAAAAGCAAAAGCTGCTGATGAGCCTGACAAACCAACAGCCAGAGACAACCACAAAACTGCAGGGGACACACTGGAGGGGCTGGTGAGAGACACTCAGAGATTTCTCAGCAAGTTTCTGTGCTGTCTGACAGGCCCTTCCCCTACAGACACTGCAAGTCTGGGGCTTTTAATACTGAAAGGATTACTTCAATCCATAGGGCTTAACCTTCCTACAGCAAACCTGCAGAGACAGTGCCACTGTCTTTGTGCTGGCAGGCAGCCCATCAGGCACAGCCTTTCCAGTCAGCGTTTCAGACATGGCCAGCAGCTTCCTGCAGGAGCTGAGGGTCCCTGCTTCCCACCTCACTGACATCTGAAACTTCATCTTTAGAGATACCCAATGATCTCTGCAAACAGGATTGCTGGGAAATGAAAATGAGTCCTCATAAACACTCATGACTGGAAATCCTCAAAACCCTTTTTAAGCTTTGTCATAATATATGACTTTATCACAGCATATTTTATTATACAACTACTTATTTTTCTTGATTTAAGGAGAAAGGAGTGAAACAGCAAGAAAGCGTATTAGCATCATAACATGAATCCATAGGTGGTGTCAGAGCCTAATAATAAGATAAAGACTTCAAAAAGTGCCTCATCAATATGACTGCTTAACACCTGAAGGGATTGAAAAAATGCTTTGTCATTATGTCTGCCTATCACAATCTCTCTTTAACTCCTGAAAACCACATGCAGTATTGGACCATGAGTAGCCTGCCTTGAGGCCCATAGAAAGAAAGGCAAAACTGGTGCAAAGTATAGTGTGGTGACAACCTATTTGATGCTTTTTCAAGTAACTTTGAATTTTTTCTAATTTTTCTCTACTTTTCTCTTTGTCTCTCTTACTATTAAATAAAAATATATCAATTTTTTGGCATCAACATTTAATCTTCTTTGGTTTTAATTCGATTTTGGGAGTATTTTGAACGTTCAAAGTTCTTTCCATTTTTTTATACAGAGACTTAGCTTTCTCTGCTCTTCTGTGTTTAAACCTGTCCATAACAGGTGGTAAGATATTTCTGACAGAATGCATATGAACAATTTGGGCCTTCCATTACATTTAGTAAATAATTCAAACAAAAATAAATGTGGAAAGGAGATTATCACATCTGGGATTATCCTTCACTGCAAGCCTTGTCTAAGGTTTTTCAAGTCAACAGTTAATTCCATAGTTGCTACTCTAGGCCGAGTAAGAGTATTTTTTAAATTATTTTAATAATTTTAGCTCAGTAACAGTATTTTAGAACACCTAAATAACCTTTCTGCCTGACAAGATAAAACAATCATCTCCCCTCTGACAGATGTAGAAAGTCAAAAAAACACACCCTAAAACATCCCATATAATGGGGTTTTACAAACTGAGTGAAATTCCAGGTGAGTGAAAGAATATACACTATTTTCTTCCCCTCTTGACACCATGGTTTTATATACATTTCTATATTGTATTTGATTATGCACATATATATACACATATTTGGCTGCAGGAAGAGTTTATTTGTTCCAAGAATTAGCTGTCCATAGTACTTTACTGCAACAGAACTCATAAAAATATTTCTAACTTCAGCACTCCTGCATTGATATTAGATAGAAGAGTTTGTTTTGGTATTTCTCATGCCCATTTGGATACTGCAAAAGAAATTTTGTAGGTCACAACAGTATTGTTACAAGGGATATCTGTAATAAAGAGAGCTCCAGAAAATGCAAACACAAACACTAAAAAAATGCAGGTGAACATGTGGACACAGATGCAATGATTTGACTGTATCCCCCTTTGTACATCTCACTACTCATCTCCACTGTTAATGACAGATTGGTATTTTAGGGAGGAAATCACAAATATTTTTCAAAGCCGTTCACTATGGCTGAATACTTATGTTTGGCCTTCTTTGCTCGGATTAACCTTTAACATATGAGGAACAGCAACAACAAAAAAGTTTTGGGTTGCACAGCCAAGAAGTATTTTGTAGCACAGCTGCAGTCGCACCAAATCACAATCCAAAAGGTAACTGAAGTGGCTTTGGTGCTGGAGACATCTCTGAAGCAGAACCACAGTCACCTGCCAAGTTGCCTATAAAGGATATCACAGCATAAGCTTTTGTGCAACCTTTTTCAAACACAGCAGCAGCAGTTAGAGGAATTTTTCTCTCTGAGAAAAGAAAAAACTAATATGACCTTCAGCAAAAGGCACAGATGTGGCCTCCACATGTGGTGGAGAACACCACCACCAGCACAGGCACAGCAGAAAGAGGAGGCATTTCTCTGGTCATGTGCAGACCCTCCTGCCTAAAGACATCCACGTTCAACTTGTGCAGGCAAACCACAGCAACACAGCTGTGCAGAGCCTTCTGACCTGCACCTGGGCTGCCAAGCACCAATGCCCAGGAGCAGAAACTGTTAGATTCAATACACCCTTCTGCTCTGGTTCCCTCCATTCTATATGCTAAGTAAGATTAAACATGTTGCATTTCCTACAGACACACAAAACGAGAAATGACAGCACACAAGAAAAGGTAGGCTCTAGGCTTTGCTCAATCTGTAAATATCATTCTCAGGCAAAAGTTACAGGACAACAACACTGAAAATAACAGGACTGCATCACAACAACAATATGCCCACCAAACACTCCCAAGAATGCAACCTAGCTAGTTCCATGAACTAAGGGCCACCCCACCACATTGAACTAACAGGTTTATGAAGATCAAAATCTCTGACTATTCTGCTCTTACACTTACCCACCCACTCCAAGATTTGCAAAACACAACATTTAGGGGACACAGAGTTAATGGGAACTAAGAGGTGTGCATCAGTCCAGATGATAGTGCCAGGAAACTACAGAGAACTCCGCCTTTGTTTTGTTTCTTTTCTTTTGATTTTGTTTCTTTGGGAATTTTTATTTGTTAGTGAGTCCTTTGTGGTTTGTAAGCTGTGAGCTGCATGGATGCCTTACTAGTGTAATGGAGCATGGTCTCCATCTCTTTTGTTCTATAAATAATCACTAAAGTCCTCAAGTTTCCCCCTTGTTACACATACATTGGTATTTAAAGTTTTTAGACACACGAGCTAGCACACAACTGTAAAACTACTTTTAGTAGTTGTATACATTAGTCTGGAATTTACTTTTCCGTAATTACTTCCACAAGTGTTTGCTGAAAGACATGTTTATTAATGGACACTAAATACCATGAACCTAAGAGTGAGCTCATTCATTTAAACCCTCAAGGGCATTTGTTCCAGGGAAGGTTGGCACAGTGAGCAGTTCTGCCCATGCCTCACTCTGACCTTACAAGTACTGCTGTTCTTATTATGTAACACCACCACCACAAATAATGGCACCAATTCTTACTTTAGTGACTGTTGATATGCTTAGCTGCACTGCAGCCATACTTCATGGCAACTTTCCAAGAGGAGGACTCAATTCTCCCACAGGCACTGCACATCCACCCAAGAGGGAACCAAGCTTCTGCTCAGGGGGACATCAAGAGCAGCTCTGAGTACAGTGAACCCACAGCAACAGGTGCTAAGCACAAATCTCTGTGGACCCCAGTGGGCTCTGGAAAGAGAGATTGATCCTTTTTGTATATGCATAAGACTACAGGATCACAGAATTTAAATCTTAGCTTTCAATCTTTTCTGAGGACATTCAGCACATGACTGAGGTTCTCAATTTGTAGCTTTAATTTCTATTATGTGTATTAAAAAAAAATCGGTGCCATCTTGACTCATTCTTTGGCTTCTAATGTTCTTCAGTTTTATCATCATTTTGCTAAACCCAAGAAATGATTACTCAAATGTCCTGTCATTTAGAGATTCAGAGATACATGTAGGAGCTGCACACTGCCTCTAGTATTATGAGTAAGGAGCTCACTGCACATTCAACTGCACCTTGTTTCACTGAAAAGTGAAGTATGTGTATTTCCAATTTCCTATAAATTTTTAAAAGACACAGGATCAACAGTCAGACTACACTCGACTTTGCCAGAAGCCTGGGGAAGCCACTGGAGCAGAATGTCATTGGGTCAGGGATCTGTTCTTACTGGATAGCTGGCTGTGAGAGGGGCTGAGCACCTCGTGGGTGGCCAGGATCACACCTGGTTGTAGCTCCAGGATGAGGCCTGGCAGCACAGACTGGCTGGCATACACTGAAATACAGCAACAACTAAGCCCAAAGTTAATATGCATTCCTCAGTACAGGTACAGGTACCACCATCTTGATTCACCACAAACTTGGTTTACACCCTGTGGCCAGCATGGAGGGGTCTAATGCCAATTCATCCAGCAGGCCACCACAATCCCACCAGAAGTGCTGAGAAGGGGTTTGGATCAACACAAGTAAATCCACCCTTCAACAGATTTCAGTTAAACTGTTGCAGCTATGGAAATCCTAAAGCAGAAAGTTCTGTCCTAAATTATGAAATGTTAGTGGGTTTCTCCCTTCTCTAACGATTGCCAGAGACAACTTCAGGTAGACTATGACTGGAGACAGAGTTTTTATATCTCTGTTTGCAGACAGAGACAATGGCAAGCTGGAGCTGCCAGTGAGCAGCTCTGGTGTGCTCAGGGCTGGGTACAAGGGAAGAAGGATGCAGCAGTGCTGAATCCCAACAGGCCAGGCTGGTTTCCAGAGCTAGGCTGCCCAAAGGCAGAGCCTGATTAATCTCCATGTTGTTACAGCCCTGTGCTATCCACTTCTGCTGCCCTTTCTCCATGATACCTCAGCCTCAGTATTCTAAAAAATGGGGAGCAAGGGGAATCTGGGTGTAGAAAATCCACCCCGGCAAGAGAGACTTCTAAGCCTGTGAAACTCAAATCAACTCCACTGACATCTTATACTGGAAATTATCAGCTCAGAAATGCCAATAAAACCCTCCTGATGCTCAGAGAAGATGTAGAATACAGTTGCAAGAGAGCAGCAGTCCCTTGATGCCTCCTGATGGCTGACCTAGAACAGAGGCTGGATGGAGTTAAAGAATAAAGTAGGGATTCATTAAAAGGCCTCAATGGATACACCTTGGGCAGCACAAGAGCCCAGCCAGGGCTACACCCAAGATGAACCAAAATGGTCACAAAATGGACAACTGGTCACAGGGTCTCTCACTTTTATAAGTTCTGCTCCATTTGCGTATTGGAGTTCATTGTGCAATTACAGCTTTAGGTTGTGAAGTCCCATCCTTCTTGTTTTTCTCTCTTCAGTCCACATTGTTTATGCTCTTGGGCCTGAGATTTGGATTATTTGTTCTTAGTCCCCAGCTAGAGAAGGAATTGTTTTGTCTCCCTACTCTGTGAAGAGAGCTCACCATCCTCTAATATGAAGCTCAGACCCACACACTAAAGCAGCACAGAATCTGAAAAACAAAAAACCTAAAACCTGAGGCATCACCCTGGCTGTGCAGTGCTGCCAGAAGCTCATGTGGGGCCTGAGAGCACTGTGACCAACACTACAGCCCAGCTGCACAGGGATGTACGGGCAGGTGAACCCTGCTCCTGGCACTACAGAGCAGGAAGAACCAGGGGCTTCCTCCAGAGCAAAAATGAGACACCAGTTCAGTAGGATCTCATTTCTGCTGTACTACCTATACTTGGACTGTGCTGCCCTGTACTTCCAGTTGGCAGTGATTTGTCACGGAACTTTCCACAGAGATGTGTCGTGACCTTGTTTCCACATCTGTACTTCAAACACCTGAAATAAATCCTTGAGGATGTGCCCAGAGCTGTCCCATGTATCTTCTTCTCCTCAGACAAATTCAGGGCTATAAATTCTACCACAAAATCAAGCTTCTCAGTATCAAATGCTACCATGCTGAGGAGCAGCAGAGTGCTCAGGTCCCTTTGGGCATGTGGAAGGAAGCAACGTGGGAACAATACAGACAACTGGATGCTGCAGGGACTTTTATCCTGTCACTTAATACAGCCTCTGATATTTCCCTACTGCTCTCTATTCCTGCCTCCAGCAGTCATGAAGCCCTTTCCCCTTGACAATGAAAAGGCAAAGAAAGTCACCTCCTTACATGTGATTCATTTTTAGCCAATCAAGGCATACATTTGCATTTTTAAGCAAAATATACACACCAAATAAGAAAATGTAGGGATAAAAGCCGTTTAACTAACCATATACACTGAAAAAAATCACCTTATCACAAGAAACTGGGATGACTCAGAAAATAAACGTAAATAGCTTCTGTGATTTAGCACCGACTGGCACCCAATGTATTAAAATAAATTGCCCATGATTTCTCGCAAGCTCCATGCTAATGCACCCCACAAAAGGTCAGTGATAACAGCAGCAGTGCATAACTAGCTAGAGGCTTCGCTTGGTGGCAAATAATGGAATGGATTGTCCCCTGACCAGGATGGAGAAAGGAAGTTAGTCTGCACCTCCAGCCTTTCAGGGAATGTTCCAGGGTTGTAAAGCATGACTCAGCAGCGTTGCTGCTATAGAGGATTTTTCCTAGCATGCTACTGGTAACACAGACTCTGCCCTCCACAGCTTTGGCATGCCAGCTAAGTGTCCATCAGGAAATAGCATTATTTTGTATGAAATGGGACAGATTAATTGATTACTATTTATTACTATTTATTCATTAACATCTTAAATGTCATCACTGATGATCATAATGATGATCATAATACAGCAAAGAAGAAAAAGTTAAGCTGACGGGTGAAGCTGGGAGAAATAAAATCTTAGTAAAAGTATTTTAACCTTTTTATTGTTACTGCTACTGCAGTAATACCACAAACACCTTTGTTACTGCAGCTAAGACAAAACCCACCATCCTAAGTCTCGTGATCAAATTTCACAGCTTCCTGCAACCAAGGATCTCAGTCATTTACAAAGATGAATACTTCTGAGAAATACATTGGCATTTCTTTGTCTGTTTCAGAGACAAAGAAAAAAGGAAAAAAGGAAGAGAAAGAGGACACAAACTTTCAGGAATTAACCTGGCAGTTTTCCAGCTGTTCACAGGAACCAGAGGCCTGCACCTAATCAGGTGCACCTTTTTACTCCAGTTGAGGCCATGTCAGCCCAGCTCCTGGTCCAGTTCATTCTCCATTGGATTCTTGTGCTTTTATGATTACTGTCTTGACAGGTTACACAAGGTCCTTTTTAACATTACAAAACCAAACTTCTGCTAACTATCCCTGGTTTTGCCTATTTAAATGCAGCTTGACAGAGAATTAAGGACAGAAATTTTTCTTCCTAGAAATGAAAAACAAAATTAAACGGAATTCTTCCTTTACATGAAGAAAGCACTGCCATAACCTCCTCACCACTCAGTGCCTCTGACCTTCCAGACAGGCAGCACACGCACACAATGGCCAGAGCAGCTCTAGAGCACACCGTGCCCTGCCCAGCTGGCAGCACACAGAAACTGGAATAGTGGAAGCTCTGGCATGGGAGGAGATGCAAATCCATCTGAAAGAACTTTCATCAAGATGTATCAGCTCCAGTCATAGTCACTGAAAGTTTTATGTAGATTTTGCTCTCTGCAGCTAGTAACTTTTGAGTCCCTTGACCAATTTCAGCCTGTTTTGTTACAGAGGTAGCTGCCTTCCTACACATCCCGTGAAAACTGACATTCAAGTAGAAAAAGCAGATCCTGCAAGTGACCCTGCTCACATTGCAGCTGAAAGAAAAGCCATAATATAGGCTTTGCTATATTTGCCATCAAACCATTTGCCTAGGAGACAGTCTTTCTAATCAGTAAAACAGCAGGAAAATCATCACTGAGAATCGTTCATCATCAAGCACAAGACATACATCAAAGTCAGCATCATTCATTCCAATGCTCAAACCATTGCTTGTTGTTCCATGTAATCACAGGACAAACAACATCAGTCCTGGTGACCTAACCCTAGCAAACAAACCAGGGATGTTTAGACCCAGCCTAGAAGAGCCATAAAGCCTCCTTACCTCCTCTGTGAGGGTCATCAGGAGCAGGGTTAAAAACCAGATTACCATTTCAGGGCAGGGGCAGACACAGAGGCCCAAATTCACTCCTGGAGCTGCTCCCTGCAGGAGAAGCCTGGGGCTGAAGTGACACCACGTGTTCCCTCTGGATGCCTTTGGCTCATTTGGTCACCATGTCATATGTTTAATGGAAGGTGAGAGCCAAACATCACGTCACCCTGGGTGAATGCTTGGAGCCCACACACTCTAATCCAGAACACCTCATTGCTGCTGCACACTCTGGCTTCTGTTGCCTTTTGTATCGGCTAGCAAAATGTTTTTATTTTGATATTCTTTTTCTTTTGATTTCTTTTTGATATTCCAAGGCAACCCTGTGGCCACAGGATTTTAAAGTCCTGTCAATCTAGAATTAATTCGCTTTTTACAGGCTAAGTATCCCTTACTTCTTCATCAAGAAAATTGTATTGTTTTAAATAATTTCCATTTCTGCCAGTATAACATTTCATTTTCTTCTTTGTAGCCCAAAGGAATGATTTGTAACATGAATCTTAAAAACCCAGATAAAAGGAGGAGGCCAAAATGACTGCTAAATCAGAAGTACAAAAAATGTATACGTATTTTTATATGTAGTAAAAAAAAAATCCAGTCTCTACCAACTCTGATTTAATAACAAACAGCCAATGCCCTTTCTTTGTTTTTAAATATCACAGAGGACTGAAAAGATGCTGTGCACAGGAGATAAGAGACATTTCCACAGCAGATGAAAACCTACTGGGATCTGAAGAGATCACATTGTAAAAAAATTGGATTCTTTATCCACCAATACTATAAAAATTATGTAGTTCTACTTGTCTGCTAACAATGCTATCATTTCTATTTGTGGGAGATCCTTCCTTTCCCCTGCTCCAGTGCTGCAGCAAAACCTTGGATTCTGACATCAAGCCCAGGAAGCAATATTAGTCCTTGAGACAGAGTTTGCAAAACATTAATGAAATCAGAATGAGACTGCAGTTTGGCTTCTTGCCTTGGACAATGGAAATGAAATTAAAAATAGAGGGAAGAGAAGGGACTTGCTCTTAACTAAAATCAAATTGTTGAATGCATTTTTTCACAAATTAAAGCAGCATTTTAAACACTATTTACTACAGGCTTTTCTATATCAATGAGTTTAGTGATAACTGATACCAGGAGGAAACAGTATTAAAAGCAGCTAAGATAAACTAGCAAGTAAAGAATTCCTTTCAATTATTTTATTCAGCCAGGAAAATCTATTAGGTAAAAGCCTTCTGCCAAAGACAGAAAAACTACAAGGGCTAAGAGAATGGAAAGATGTGCAGAAAAGGGAAACAAATAAGAGAATTGTACGTAAGAAAACAGGAGAGAGAATATCTGGAAAAATTCACAATGTTTTCCCTCAGGAAACAGCATCTATCAACCAGTCCTGTGGTTCAGTGATATTGATTATTCATCACCTTTCTGAGGCATGCTTTGCTATGAGCAGTGGCCCACACTTTTGACAGTGCTCAGGTTCTGGTTTGGGATTCCTCCCTGTCTGGGGAGTCACAATGGCCATTTCAGGAGCCCAGGCTTTCTCAAAGAATGAAACATAACTTCCTGTCCAGAAAAAAATTCTATGTTTTTTTGTTCAGGTTTTTAAAAGGCCCCCTAAAACTTCAGACTAAAGACACATGCATATTGTGATTGCACACATTCCCTCCAGGTCTAAATGCAGACCTAAGAAGTATGATCACCTGTAGGGCACCATAACAGAGAAGAACCTCATAAAGTCTGCTTTTGTAGGTGTTGGGTGAAAACTGGCACCTGAGAAGTTAATTCAAGATGGATATACCTTTTTCTCTCTGCATCAAGGTGAAGGGAGCAGATTTTCAATCCTGCCTAGATTTTTTTTGGGTTTTTTTTTTTTTTTTTTTTCAGCACAGTCCTCAATGCAAATCAATGAAATCTGTATTCCTTAGCTACCTGACATACCTGGAAGTCCAATACAAAGTAACTTAAAGATTTTATTCTGTAACATTTTACCTCCCTCTTTTCCTTTACAGGGGCAAAGGCTTAAAGTAACCACAGCCAAAAGGTACTAGGGGAACAGGACAATAAACTGCTACTCCTGGGAATTAGGAATGACATTGCCAAAAAAACCCAGCTTGTTTGCCTCCTTTTGATACACAGACATAATTTCTGAAGTGTCAGTGGTATGTGAAAAAGCCATCAGACAGATGCTCACCCAGCACTGACAGCCTGCTGGAACCATGAGCTGCTTTCCTGGGAGAGATTGTACCCGCTTGGAACAAGCCTGCCAGTTTAACCCTGTCCTTGCTGATGCTAAAATCAGTATTAGAACATCCCCAAATGTGATATGAGAGGGGGCAGCTTGCACCCTCGCTGTACTAACACAAGACAATAGAAAAGCATTCATGTTCGTATCTCACCCTTTGGTAGTTGCAGCCAAAAGGGCTAATTAGTTGCCTAAAGCATATATTTACACATCACAAATAACTTTACAGTGCCTGGCACAACAATTTGAAAATCTCTGCGAAGCTGACAAAAAAAAAACCAAACAAAACCAACTATTGTTTAAATCAAAAAGGAAAAACCAAAATAACAAAGAGCAGCCCACACCCTGTGCTACATTCATTCCCACATTCAAAGAGAGGCATCCTACCTTTCCGATCTTTGAACAAGAGGATTCCAATCAGCACACTGCGTCCAAGACTATACACTGAAGAATCTGCTAATACAAAACAAAGGGAGGGGCAAAAAAACCCTGAAAACATTGCATTTTTGCTAGAAAACAGTTTTTAGCTATGAGAAAAGTTTTTCTTCTATCATACAAAGAGAAAAAATGCATACACATATCCAGTCATCTGTGTATGAAGGTGTGTCTGCACACAACATTCACTATGCATGCATCAATGTATAAACAGATCCACAGAAGTTTATTACCTATTAATTTTAATTCATCCAGCGTGCACTGCTACAGATTTTAATCTACAGCAGACAAAATCCAAAAAGCTTCAGCATAAAGGTATAAATCTCTCAAATTCTCAACAAGCAAACAAAGCTGACATTTTTGAAATAAAATCATTACCAGCTCATCTGCTGCCATACCACAAAAGCCTATCCTTAAATAACTGCTGCATAATCATTCTCCCGGAGTGTTGTTATCCATCGGTCGCTGCCTATCCCCAGCCAGACGCAGTCTGCAAGCCACCAGCTCGTATCTACCATGTGCACGTCAGGAAAAGGAAAACTGCAAATTAGCAGAAGTCCCCGCAGCGGTGAAAAGGAAAAGAGGGTGAGTGGGAGAGGAAGAGGGAGTTCACTGGCCACAGAAATTTCCAGAACGACGCCAAGGCAGCCAGCTCCGCCATCATCCACTTACAATAGGATGCTGCACCTCGCGGCTGCTGAAGCGGTTTGTCAAGGGCTTGCTGGTATCAAATGCCTGACAGGCATTTTAATTGCATCCACCCAAGTGTGTCCCCAGGAATCGGGCCTTTAATGCTGTGAATATCATCAGCTGCTTTCTTTTGTGCTGCTGCCAGACACACACAAGGCTGCACTGCACACAGGCAGCAGCGCGCCCGGGTTCTGCCGCGATGCTGATCCAAACCCCAAACAGGGTTTATGGATGGTACATGATAAAAAGGAGGTCTGGAAGGATTTTGTATTTTCTCCTTTAGAGATCAAGAAGGCAATTCACTCTCCTTCTTTTATTTTTCTATTTAGTGCTGTTCACATGTTGGAACCAGCCTGACAGTGCTATTTGAGCCTTGCATTTGCTTATGCACACCAAGGGGAAATAAAACCAGGGAAAATGCAGAAATGCTGCAGGACTGTAGGGGCAAGCGAGGACCCTTCAGGATTAATACAAGAGTATAATAGTTCACTGTGGGCTCACTGCACATTTCAGCTCAGACCTAAGTTATTTGTGAAGTGAGGACTTCAGTTTTACTGCTACTATTCAGTTGTTGTGACTGCTATGATCTCATCTCTTTATTCCAAGGCTCTCTTCAGGACAATATTAATCTCAGTAGGAAAAGGAACCTGTGAATTTGGAAATCACCCCGTGTTCTGTGAGCAGCTGGGGGGCTGAACAGCTCAGGAGGAGTAATAAAGAACAGGTAGTAAAACATAAATTATTTTTTTTAAAAAATATGAGAAAAATGAAAAGATGAACTGGTTTGTTTTCAAGCATTTTTAGCATTTGCAATAAAACAGCATACACAGCAAAGGAGCAGTCAGTCAGGAGTAAGCAATGAGCCCAGCACACGCTTAAGGACTGAAGACAAGCTTAAATTTCCCTGCACTCAGGACACACGAGTCAACTAGGTTCACTCCCCAGCAGTAAGCTGCTGTTTCTCAGTCCCTGTGACAGCAGAGCATTTGACAGGGAAGGCTATCAACAGAAAAATGAAACCTCTCCCTATCACAAAATTTGGGAGAGGTCCAAGAAACCCCATTTACCCTTGAGTGCACCAAGGGGCTTACAGGAAGGAGTAACAAATTCCCTATTGATTACCAGGGGCTGTCTCCCAAAATTCTGGGGGTAGAGGGCTGCAAAGGGAATCAATTTCCTTCTGCCTTCCCCCACAACCACAGGATGACTTCACACATCCATCAACCGTTGCATCAAACAGAAATTCCACCCTCGCTGCTATAAACAGATCTTAGTAACTTAAGTGCATCTTTCCTGAGCTGACAGTTTTTTCCCACTCTGTCAACCACCACAGCAGTGAGGAGGATGAGGAAATGGAGGAAGGTAGGCTGTATGGGACAAGCATGACAGTGGAGCAAGTACCACATGGCAGCAAAAAGGCTTTTTGGAAGGAACAGGAGAAAACAAGCTAGAGTGGCATTAGCACAATTCTTAGACCTTTCCTCTGAAAACACTTCCTGTGACTCATGGGAAGGGGTGCCTGCTGCTGCCACTGCAAAGATCATCCTCTGCAGAAGCCAAGGAAACCCTCATCCTGCCTCATCTTCCTCAGCTCCACCATTTGCCAGTTGGTGCTTGTTCACTGCCTTGCTGTGATCTCTCCCTCACTTCTCCAGCTTCCCTTCACTAGCCAAAGCAACCTGGATCTCTGGGAGGTCCCAGCAAAAACATCGTGGAGCTGGGATGGTGGAAGAATAAGAAGTCCTGAAAATTGTCCTGTAATTTCTCTCAGGTTCCTAACAGAACTCCCCTGGCTCACAAGGGATGGATGCACATTGCCAGCCCGTGTCCTGCACCCTGGAGCCTAGGGATGGACCTTCCAAGGGATAGATGCACATTGCCAGCCCGTGTCCTGCACCCTGGAGCCTAGGGATGGACCTTCCAAGGGATGGATGCACATTGCCAGCCTGTGTCCTACACCCTGGAGCCTAGGGATGGACCTTCAAGCAGGTACCCAAACCACCTTCAGGCTGCCCATGCCAGCATCTCCAGAGACACAAATTCTGCTGAAACAGCCCATGGCAAATGGTTTCGTCTTAAGATACTGCAAATAAAAACCATCTTAATCATCAAGTTTGTTCTGGTTGCCCTGAATCATGTTTTCACACCTATAAAAATACTTCTGAAAAGACAAAAGGCATAGGAGGAGAGAGGGATGAAGAGCCTAATCCAGATAGGTGCTAGAACACAGAGAACACTCAGCCCTGTCTGAGATTTAACCTCATGTTTACCTGGCTTACTCACAGAAGTAGGAAACTCATCACATAAAATCAATGCATCCCAACACAGTGAAAATACAAATGTAAGGAAGTTGACAAGTCAAAATCCTAGAAATTATTAAATTAAATTTTCAGCACTGTATTTCTCAAAGAGGAGTAAAGACATTTATCATCTCAGTAAATCTCACCACTGTGACTGAGGCCTGACCTAAACTCTAAAAGATTTTGCTGGTTCCGATGAGTTTTATTTCATTATCACATTCACACAAGATAATGAACTCAATTTCATTACTGTCCAGCTGCAAACTGGGTCCCTCTGTGCAAGATGCTCGGCAAAACAGAAGACAGCTACCATTAAAAATTAGAAGAGCCAAACCCCTAAATAGATAAAAGCAGTGTTCTCACTTTCAGGATAATGAGGGGGTGGGGAAGAGGAAAGTACAATCCTCAGTTTGGGCTTTCCCAAGGTCACACACAACCTCTGCTCCCAAACAGAGCAAGATGCTTCCACAGCCTCAACTTAAGATCTTTCTACCCAAATCACTGCTGAAGCCTTGCAGCCAGTGTTTAACAAAGGACTTGTGGGTTGCTTGCTTCTTTTTTAGCAATGACTGGATGAACATTTTATGCAATGCCTAAAATAACTTCCAATATCATCAGTGAAGTAGATTAAGCTGCATAGGTCTACTGAACAGGAACTGCACCACTCTGGTAAAAATAGCCCTGGAACAGGGCTATATTCTTTTTATTCACTATTGTCTTAGCACTTGAAACAGGGATGACTGCCTTCTGGAGAGCTTAAGAGGAGACAAATGCTTCACCAGACTCTCTAAATGTCTGATCTTCTACAGTAGTAATAAACATCAGACTATCTATTTTACCATCCATCTGAGGGGAAAACTAGGTTTTATTTTTTTACCCTTCTCAAGGCAGTGGAAAAACAAAATAGAAGAGCACTAATTAATTCAAGAAAAGCAGATGCAGTATAGCACACTAGCTCTTTCACCAGGGCTGTGCAGTGAGGAAGGCTGTATGGATGAAGTCACTGTCTTCCTCTCTGTGGTTACTGACAAAACAGAGGATGGATGTGGGGCAGTTATGAAAAACCACAGGATGAGTTAGCAGCCTTTTGTGGGTAACAAGGATTTCAAGGCAGGTTAGAAAGTTTCAGGATGCAGGGGGAGCCTGGCTTTGTTTTTAGTCTTCTCCTCAAAGTACAAGCACGCAGGAGCTGATCTCCCCACCCCATGCAGCCAGGCCAGGGCCCTTTCAATCATACAATTTCCTTTACACCAGTGGTGCCACCAGGTTTATATCCACATCAGATCCCAACATTTTTATGGGACTCATCTGTCCTTCCTCCCAGTCCCCCAGTAAAATAAGCCTGTACTGCTGACATTACCCTTTCCCAGCATTCATCCAAAGTCACCCTCTATTGTGACCAGCTCTCTTGCACCCACTGACAAACACGGGATTCTGTGCAGCATTATTATATAAAGAGTCTTCAAATCACAGGCATATTATAGCCTCTTTCCCCTACTTCAGCTTATTTTTTTTAAACATGTCAGACAGACACTTTCAGGCATGATCTCTCTTTTGTGAATCCTAGTCGACTCTCCTCAACTAAATAATTGATATGTGGAATATCTAGAAAAGGATTTTCTATTTCTCTCTGTGCCAGCATGTCACTAAAATCAATTTGGAAGATGTAGGATATTCAAATACTCCTAGGTCTGTTTTTCAGAACAACCAACATTGCACTTAACCCTTTGAAACCACCAAATTCTTTGACTTTCTGAAGAAATCCTTATTTTCTAGCTTAGAGACCAGTGAGAACAAAAGAATAGAAAAGCAAAATTCATTAAATAAGTCTGTTACTCCCTAAGCCTTGCATGTATATGTGGTAGAGATACTAGTAATAGCTGCAAAACAAGCTTTTGCATAGCTACCCCAAAATAAACCATCCCCTCTGTCCTGGGTACTGCATGGGAAGGGGAACAGCTTTATCTCGCTGCTGGTTCAGTCTGCTCTTTCTGGGGTGCTAGTGGCACTGATAGCTGGGCAAAAACAAACACCCCAACCTCAAAATCCATCCACAAAGGAAAAGCAAAGAGGTGAGTGAGCAATCACACCCTAAAGTTCGACATGGCAGAAGCAAACCTCCAGCTCAGAGAATCACTGAAACATTATGAAGACATCTGATGTGTCCCAAAAGTGCCTTGTGACTGCACTGCTTCTGGAAGGCCATACAAATTTCCAGCTGATTCCCTGTGTTTCCCCTAATATCAGAAGCAGCTGATGGCACCAACCCTCTTGCAGAAACTAATTCCACCTGAGAGTGACTTTCCACAAAACCAGATGACTGCACTGCATCCAGGAATGGCTTTGAAGGCTGTGAGACAGGACTGTGCAGGCAGCACTGCATTAGTGGGAGGCTCAAAGATCACACCAGTGAACACACAGCCCTTGTCCTGATGGCTGTCCACGTGACAAGCTGTGCATCAAAGAGAAACACCAACTGTTTCTCCATCCTATCACATGGTCCATGACTAAGAAAATATTGCAGATAGAATCTGTACCACTTGTTCTCACCTTTTCTCTCTCCTGGCCTACCAGTGGGGTGATGAGTCAAGACAAAAACATGCTTACTGTAAAATATCAAAGCTACTGTAATAGAATTTATTAGTGTGTCAGTTTGTACCTCACTTAATCAGGTAACCTAACGCTTTTAAATTAAATGTCATGTCATAACTTTTAACAGAAGCCTTAGCTATTATTCTATATTAAATTTATAAATAAAATATTCTAAACTAATGAATCATTTGCTGAAGCAGATTTTACAAAACATGCAATTAAAATATAAACAAAGCTGTCATGGTCTTAAAGATATATAAAGCAATGCAAAATACACAGATTTAGCTGTTTGTCTAAACATAGGTTTTGTATAGTATTTCAATTTAAACACCATTTATATTTAGGAAAATGGTTCTTTCACTCAATAGGACATTGGTATATAATTAATGCAGTAATGAAAACAGAGGTTTGCTTGAAACAGGTCGGTATCTGTTGCCCCTTCCAGTGAAAAGGTATTTGCTTAAAAATCAATCAACTTGATCTTGATTTAGACCTACTTAAAGATCAATCTTTTCTCAGAAATATGTTCTCTAACAGCTAAGTACTGCCTTCCTAAAAGCTTCCAGATTATTATTTTCTCTTACGTCCTTTACACTTTTCTTCAAGAAATATTTTTTTAGTTTGGTTCACTCAGCTAACTGCTGTTCCTCGACAGCAAAACCAACCAGACAGGCAATGGAAATTGCAGAAACATGTAGTAACATGTAGCACAATTGGTTTCAACAGCATCTCGCTTAGCAACACTTCATGTAAGGAAAGCAGTCAGGCAGAAACCCATGGAAAAGCTCCTGGCAGCTGAGCTGTCCGGAGGGGAAGCAGCTCTCTGCTCACCTCAGAGGAGAGACAACAAAAGCAGCCTTATGAGCACGCTGCTGGCTGTCAGCCTGACCCACATGGGTCCAACCATGGCACTGCCAGAATGATGTAACACCTTATCCCCTCCTGACATGGGCAGCCAGGCTCAGCCTGTCCAAAACCTGCCCTGCACAGGCTGCAGGTTTCCAGTAAAACCAACCCCAGTCAGCAGCCACTCCGACCTCCAAGACAAAGCCACGCTAAAACCACCAGAAGCCATTCCTTGACTCCAGAATCTTGACTCAGTTTCTCTTTGAATCAGAATTTGTGTTTATGCACACTCTTGTAGCGTTTCAGATAGAGGTACTGAGGGCTGGCAGTGTGCGCTGCACATTACAGATAGTGCCTTTGCAGAGGACCCCCTTGCAAGGGTTTCTTAATGGTTCTGACTATCACATTTACTGTGAAATAATCACAGCAGATACTGTAGGCTAATTCATTAACTACTTATGATTGATTCTTGTTTTCATCATCATAAAAGCAGATTTCCTGTGGTTAACACAATGATTCCAATTCCCTCTTTGCTTACACACATTTAAGCCAGCCACTGCTCCACTGAACCCACAGCACTTACCACATCAAGACTACAATGGGTTTAATGACTGGAGACTTGGATTAGGTAACTTAACACAGCCTTCATTCACCGTGGTCTCACAGTACTGTCCACAATTCTTTTTAAGCTGTTTGTACACGTAAATTACTTCTCTCATCTTGACCAGGTAGTTGCCTCAAGGGTGAAAGACAGTAGCTATTTCACAGCACTCACATTGCCCATGAGCTCAGGGTACAAAGTGAAGGGTGCCACCTCCAATCATCATCACCAAAGAGACTTTTGGGAAGTGTAATGTGATTATAGTCAAATCTAGTTTATCAGAACAGGGTAGAAAACATGAAAGTCATTAGATAAAAGGGATTTTTGGATAAATGAAGGACCTCAGAACTTATCTCATACACTTCAAGGGACATGACCTGCTTTTAGATGAAGCAGTACTTTGATCCATGGCATTTTAGATGACAGGCCCAAATGGCAGCGTGGCCAGTAAGCCAGGAAACTTCTCCTGCTGTTTCAATGACTGGCACAGGACTTCTTGCTACCATAAGCCATCCAGACACTGGTTTACACTGGTTTCAAAGGATGGTACTGTTTAGCAGAGAAGTGATCCTACAGCAATTCTAGGGCACCAAGGAGGATATGATTTGGATTTAAAAGCGAGAAAGGCAGAGAGGAGGATGGAGAGAGGAGTTGCCAGTCGTGGCTCCTCTACCATCCTACCTGAGTTTCTCTGGAAGACTTCCATTCAGTTTGGCAGGGAAGAGAAGCATGGACAGCTCAAAAGGTAAGGGTTTATGCTCTGTGCAAGGCTCTAGAGATACACATAACCAGAAAGGAAAGGCAGAATTAAGAGAGTTTAGCAGCTTTAACAAACTCTGCAAGTACATAGGAAGAATATGCTAGGCTTTTTAAGAGTCTGAATGTTCAAATAAAAACCATGCAGAAAACAGAGACAAATCCCATATATATGAGGGGGAAACAAAGCTATGGGAATATAACCAGAAAAGCTAAGGAACAAACTGAATTATGATTAGCCAGGAACATAAAAGGCAACAAATGAAGAATCTGTATGATTTGAAATGGAGACAGGACAAGTCATGGTTCAGCAGAGAAGCAGAATAAAGACAATGCACAGAAGGCTACACCTCAACATATTCAACATTGGTCAATTTTCACAAGACCAACAGCGAACAACTACTGCATATGATTGTTTTAAAAAGAAGCAGAACTTCAGAGGTTAGAAAGAGCAACTTAAGAAACACTCAGAACACAGCAGATGCAGCTTAGAAAGTTGTCTGGGTCCTTCCGGACTCTGGAAGAGTATTTCAGACTTCAGAACAAACCAGACAAGAGTCTGCTTTATCTTCACAAACATATTCCCAAACACCACACTCTCTCTTGAAAGGTCTCTTGAAGATGTGGAAAATTACAAATCAAACAGGAAAGGGCCATCTTTGCAAAGACTTTGGAAAAAACAAACCAAGCAGTTTACAATTACCTAAATACCTACAGGGCAAGATCACAACTTAGAAAATACTTCTGGCAGTATCAGTTTGTCAGTAACAAATGCCAACAAACTCATCTCACCACTCCTGATTTTACTTTTATAAAATTTGGGTTTCACCCCAAGTTAGGATAAGTTTGTCACAGGAAAGCTTTTTCCAAAACCAAGATCACTGCAGCCCACTGCACAGCAGCTCCCAGATCTAAAAGCAGGAAATAAAAAAAAAGAAAGGACTGAACAGCAATTGAGAGACAAGGCTCAAACACATAACTAGACAAATCTGGAGTAAGTAGCTGGGCACTAGTTTGACAGGAAAATGCTTACTGTGGGCAAAAAAAAAGACAAACCACAGTTTTGTTTATCCTAATGGGGATGTTATCCCTAAAACACTTGGATAATTATTCCATCTTCTTTGGTGGTGGTGTCTCAGCTGGAGAAATGCCAAAATGTGGGGTTTGCACAGTAAGATAGATACAGGCAAACTGGGGAGAGTACAGATAAGCAAAAGGGAGAGTCTGGGAAAACATTCTTCTAATCTTTCCTTATAAAGCACATGTTTTCAGATAGGTTTCTCTAAAGTAGAGAAAACCCAAACAGTAACAAAAATATTCCAGATAATATAATTTCTGAAGATAAAGGAAGAAAACAATTACATTCTAAATCAGTTGGGGGATGAGTGAGGGGAATCAAGGAAGGGGAAATAAAAGAGTAATTCATTAGCCACTGGGCTAATTAAAAGCAAATCTGTGTGTGTGATAACTAGAACCCCTGCTACTGAGGAAGGTTAAACTATTTATTTTTATACAAAGAGCACCAAGAGCAGTGCCTGGACAGGCTGGCATCCTCCTTGAAGAGAATAAGGATCCTGTTGTCCTGCAGGCATCTAGTTTCTCTAACTGGGCAACTGGTACAGCTCCAGCAAAACTCAGCTGGCCACAGGAGAAAGTTACATTGCTTCAGGGACACCGGGGCTGGAAAATGAATGCAAAGGGAAGCTCCTATAGGGCTCCCACTACATCAGCTCAGTCTCTCAGAGGACAAGGCCTGTAGCTTTTCCACGTGAACCCCACCTACTCCTTCCCTCTTTGCTGCTGGAGGACCTCAGTGGGGTGCAGAGGGCACCAAGGCTGGCCCTGCCTCTCCACAATGCCACTCAGGTTGTACTGTAGGATCTGGAGCCAACAATTTTACCGGGTCTGTGACCTGCCCTCCATGCCCCAGACTTCCACCTGGTCCATAGGGTGCAACTGGTTCAGATAAAGGTATCTGACCACTTATTAACACCACCGTAAAGACTGAAAAATAAAGATGTTCCCGGCCTTTGCAAGAAGGCTCCCTGCCTCTTTCTAGAAGGTTTCAAAAATAAAGTTAGTCTTTGGGGCACAATGGCTCCTATATTTGAGCAAAAAACCCCATGCAATGATGTAGAACCTGTGAGTGAGAAACCAGAAGAGCACTATTAAGAAAGACCACAGAAGGAATGAAGAGGAGAGAATAAATGGAATAACTAATACACATTTGCTCCAAGGTTCTCTCTGCACCAATTGGCAAAAAGAATACAACTGAATCATTAATAATTGAAGGAACTTGAAGACAAAGAGATTTTCATCCAACGTTAAAGGGATGAAAGACGGCTGTAATGAGAATTCTGATGATGGAATCATTTGCGGAGGGACTGGGAAAGAGGAAGTTATATTTTAAAGAAATGGTTCCTTTGTAAGACAAGAGCAAGCATTCTCATTACTAATGCAGACAGACACGTCTGAAAGGCCTTATTCAGCTGATGGTGTCACCAAACACCCTTCTGGACGCAAGCTCTCCACTAACAATACTAAACAAGGATAAGAGACTGCTGTAACAAAATATAAAGTGTCTCTTGTTTATTCTTTTTAACCTTATAAATCATTTAAGGATGAATATTAACAATCAGCCAGTTTTCTGTGCCTTTCTTAACTGATGATTCTCTGCACATAGTTGATGGGAGCTTAAGCTTTCACTGCTTTTGGAAGTTGGCCTTGCAGACCAAGTCAGGACCAGCATCAGCAGTTATACACGGGGGTATTCCTTCTTAGGAGCTGAATCTTGTACAGAGGAATTTCCACTGACACCTTTTAAAGGCCCATCAGCAGTGGAGACAGGCACACTCATGTCTGCCTCTAGCTCAAGGCCTGGAGTTTTGCACAAGACAGTTTCTGAGCAAATGAACTGTGCTAAGAGACAAACAAACAGCACATTAATTTTACTGGCTTGCTGCCGTATTCGAGGGGAAAGATGGTAATGAAAGACTGAAATGGATTGTTTTCCTCATAAAGAATAAAAAGCTACAATTTCAAAAACAGAAAAAGATCAGACTAGATAAATTTCTTAAGAGGAGGAAAAGTCAAAAACAAAGAAACAAAAATAAAAATAAAACAAAACCAAACAACAAAAACCCCGTAAAACCAATGCACAACACCACATCATTTACAGAACGTACTCGGATCCTAATGTGAAACAAAAGCTCACATTATCAGAGTAACCAGCTCCAAATTAAGTACTGATCCCCTAAAGCTATCCTTGCAAATCTTCCCCAAGTCCCAGTGTGGGGCTTGTGACAGTGCAAACCACAAAGGACTTTTCAGATTTACACTGTAACATCATCACTCACCACAGCTAACTCAATGAGAAGTAACTAGCAAGAAGGTATGACAGAAAATGCATCAAGAGCAAGGCTCAACCTGTCTGCAGCTCCACCTGAACAGAAGCCATGAACAGGACAGCGTCCTCCTGAAACCCCTCACACATTGGTGGGTCTTCTCCCTAGCTCCACACAAAGATTGTATTTTCTGGTCTGCTGGCTTTGCTCAAGTCATCTTCCACCATCCCTTGAATATCCCCACTGCCATCAGCAGGGTGGCTGGAGCTGTAACAGCCACTCACCCGGGTGAGTGAGGCAGAATGGGCCCCACAGACCCTGTTCTTGCTGTAGTCTGTCTGCAGAAACACACAGAGCCACAAAAGCCGAATAAACAGAATCTAGTTTATGAGGAAACTGGGCTCTTTTTTTTTTTGTACTTTTTTTTAGCTGCTAGGGATCTTGTTAGAGATCTTTTCCTCATAAAGCGTTAGTCTCACCTGGATTTTGAGCACTATGCTATTTTCTTGAGTCTCCCTAGAATTCTCCCTTGGCAGAACTCACACTTTAGCTCAGCAGCATTCCAGTGAGCACAAGGAAGCTCCAAGGGCCATTCCCTCCACCAGCCTCAGTACAGCAAGTCTCTCCCAAAGACACACACTTAACCTCCTCCAGCTGACTCCATATTTTAAAGCAAACCCCAAATCAACTCAAATACAACAAACTTGGGATGCAAATCTCTCATCAGCAGAAGTTACAATTTCCTAATATTCTGTATTACCATCACAAATCATTTTTGCTTTCTGGTCAGCATTTCTGCTTTCTGGCAAAACACAAGCTTCAGAACCTGCAACTGCCAAAATCATCCCTCAACACTTCATTGCTTACGCTCAGATATCAATCTTCTGACAGAGCTTTCACAGAACAAGAGATCAGTGAAAAAAGAATGGGTTTTCATTATAGAACTTGTCCTCTATTCATTACTTATGAGTCAAGAGACTGCATGTTGATTTGGAAACTACCAATCCTCCCTTTGACTTAATCTCTTATTCTTTCATATTCAGAGACAATATTTTGAAGAACAGAGAAAGAAATATTTATTTATACTTCTTAATAAAAGGAATCATGAGAAGTCATTAAATACCTCAACAGCTTTACTAATAAAAATACACAAGGCCAAGCCAAAATAACCAGCCTTCACCAGGTGGTGACAAAACCTATATCTGCTACAGAGAGCTGCAGGTCCACAGTCAGAAAATTCACATCAGGTAAAGCTACCTGATTCTTTATTAACTTGTGATACTACTCCAGGATATTTCAATTCTTTGCTACAAGATGTCACTTGTTAAGCTATAAGAGCTCTCTTAAAAGTCATGCTAAGTGTTTCTCAAAGACCATCCACTGATCACATCTGAGTACTGAGCTCCAGCCACTGCAGTGCTGGGCAACATACTTTTCTTCCAGCCCTTTTTATTCCCCCAGTAGATTGTATTTGGTGATCCTTTCAGCTGCTGCCCCCACTTGGCCCAGCAGGAGGGGGCCCTGATGAAACCAGCTTTCAGATTTTCTTCTGCCGCTGTTCCCCAGTCTTAGATGCACAGATCTCTACTCCCCATCTCTACTCCTCTTCAGCCTCTCCTGAGGCCAGGAACATTAAAGGGGCAAGTCACTCAAAGAGCATGTGCCAAGGTTCAGTGAAAGATGCTGGCTGAACCAAAGGGATTTGCTTTTCCTTACATCTTTGGAGAGCGTTAAGAGCATCTTACCAGTAAAAATACATCTCTGCACATACCCCATATACTGACTGTTAAACAGAACAGCTGTTTCCCTCTGTGCTGGTTTTCCTCAGCCTGTTTTTTTGTAGTGGGGAGGCCAGAGAGGTGACTTCTGTGAGAAGCTGCTGGAAGCTTCCACCATGTCTGACAGAGCCAATCCCTGATGGCTCCAAAGATGGACATGCTGCTGGCCAAGGCTGGGCCAATTGGAGAGATGGGAAAGCCTCTGGGATAACATATTTAAGAAGAAAATCAAAACAAAGTGGGGCAGAAGAGGAGGAGGTGAGAACATGTGAGGAAAACAGCCTGGAGACACCAAGGTCAGTGGGGAAGGAGGGGCAGGAGGTGCTCCAGGGGCCAGAGCTGAGGTTCCTCTGCAGGCTGTGGTGAGACCATGGTGAGGCAGCTGTGCCCCTGCAGCCCCTGGGGATCCACAGGGATGCAGAGATCCATGAACAGCCCCTGGGGATCCACAGGGATGCAGAGATCCATGAACAGCCCCTGGGGATCCACAGGGATGCAGAGATCCATGAACAGCCCCTGGGGATCCACAGGGATGCAGAGATCCATGAACAGCCCCTGGGGAGGTGCCCAGACCAGAGCAGGAGGGTGCCTGGGGGATGCTCTGCTCCAGGGGCAGATCTCTGGGGGAGGCTCTGCTCCAGGGGCAGATCCCTGTGCTCCAGGGGCAGATTCCCAGAGAAGGCTGTGCTCCCAGGTCAGATCCCTGGAGGAGGCTCTTCTCCAGGGGCAGATCCCTGAGGGAGGCTGGGCTCCAGGGGCAGATCCCTGTGCTCCAGGGGCAGATCCCTGTGCTCCAGGGGCAGATCCCTGTGCTGCAGGGGCAGATCCCTGTGCTCCAGGGGCAGATCCCTGTGCTCCAGGGGAAGATCCCTGGGCTCCAGGGGCAGATCCCTGGGCTCCAGGGGCAGATCCCCGGAGCAGGCTCTGCTCCAGGGCAGATTCCCAGTGCAGAGAGGGTTCCTGCTCCCAGGCTGGAGCAGCCTGGCCCTGCAGGACTGCAGCCCTGGCAGGGGGACCCAGGCACAGCAGTTTGGGCAGCGCTGTCTGCCCTGGGGGCACTCCCACTGCAGCAGCTCTGGCAGCGCTGCTGCTCAGCAGAGAGGATCCATCCACGCCGGAGAATTCACGGGGAGCTGCGCCCCGTGGGAGGGACCCCAGGGTCTCACAGGGGAAGGGCTCCTCTCCCAGAGCAGCAGGAGAAAACCTCAGGTGACAAACTGACCAAACCCCCAGGCCTGTCTCCCTGAGCTGTAGGTGGGGAGGACAGAGGGGCCGGGGATAGAAAAGATGTTTTAAGGGCTTATTTTACTTCTCATTATCCTCCTCTGATTCTGTTAGTAATAAATTCACCTTGCAACTTTAAGCTGAGCCTGTTTTGCCCTTGGAATGTTACCTCCCAATCCTTATCTCAACTCATGAACCCTTCATTAATTTTTCCCTCTCCTCTGCCCAGCTGCGGCAGGGAGGGTGAGCAAGTGACTTTTGTGGGTGCCTGGTGTTGGGCCAGTGTCAAACCATGACACTCACCTTTCCCAAAATCCAAAGTACTCTGTTACTCTAGAGTTTAACAGGATCTATCAACCACTAAACACAGTAAAGATACAGAAGCATTAATATCTTTTGGGGAAGAAAAAAGAAAATGCCATGAGCTCAGCTTATCCTCTGATGTCTGCTCCTAGAGTCCCTTCCTAGGGGTCACACCTGATGCTTTCAGGCAAGAAAACATTGTCTTCTCCTCAGAGATTTAGGATAATTCTGAAATGGTTGTGTGCTATAAATATAGGATCAAATGTAAGTAAATTTAAAATTAGATAAATGTGTGTTACACACTCACACTGCTAAAACTATTTTTTCCATCTTTTTTCCCTCATTTTTCAACCTGTTTGCTGATAAAATTCTCTGACTTTGGCTTTCATCCATCTCTTAGCGTATCTTAAAGTCTTTTTCCTTGTCTCTTTTCATTCCCTTGAACAAGGGAGAAACTAAGTGTGGGAACATTCTCTATATAACACTATATTTTATTAATAAGTATAAACACATGCATTGGTTGAGACTGACTCCAACGTGCAGCCAAGACAGAAATAACTGGAAACTGTTTTATTTTGTAATGCCGTAGTAAAAATTATTTTACACTTCAGTAACTTGAAAAACAAGTCACTGTGACCAGAAAATGCTTTCTACTCTGCAACATGTGATCAGGAGATGAATGGAAGGCAGTGTAAAGGCAGGTATCAGCTGAAGATAAAAAGTCTCCTGACTGCATGCCCCTAATATCCAGGTGCTTGCCATCTGATAGAGAACTTGGAGAGTAAGATAAACTAAAGAGTTTAAGGCTTTTTTTGTGCTTTCATTTTATTTTTATTCAACTACCACTCTACATGTTGCTATTTAATTTCTGTGGCTCAAGGTCTTGCCTCTTTAAAAGACCAAAAGGTTCTCTCATCCTGAACTAATCTTTTATTCTTGAAAAGCACTGGACTGAATCTCCTTATTTCCCCTGGGTATACCAAGGGTAGTGACAGCTGATCCTTGCCTATACTGCCCAGTCAATTATTCTTATTTTCCTTCTGAAGCCCACAAAGACTCTTCAGTAGTGAAAGCTCTCCCAATGTGAGGGCACCTGCTAAGAAATTAATGCATGAGACAAAATAATGGGTGGGAGGAGGAAAGGGGCTTTAAAGCACCAAGTAGCTCACTGGAACCAGAGGCAACAGCTCAGCCCAGCTCCTGCATCTCTGCCCTGACTTCCAAAAACTGGGTGAAAAATTATTTCTTCAACCCAGCTGCACTACACATTTGGCCTTTCTTACCCAACAGCAGGGCAAAAGATTATTGTATTGCTTCCATTTTGTCTACACAGCAGCAGCTTGAGACCTCAGCTCCAGATCAGACCCAGAGGATGAGGTCCTACATTCACCTGTACCAGCTTACTGTCACATGTGTAAATACAGGTGGCCAATGCCTGCCAGCTGCAGGTGATGTCTCAGAGGGGACTTGCTGAGGCACACTCAGCTGGTGAAAGTGCCATGACCCAGGAATCCTCTGAGAGCAGCACAATGGTTTGGCTGCCACAAGATCCTTCCTCACACCTCCCAGGTCATGCGGAGGGGGAGCAGGAAAGAATGCAAAGAGGATGCAGCTTGAAAATTGAGAGCAAGTGCTATATGGACTGCTCCTAGAACTAATACACACAAAAACCCCAATGAAACAAAATCCCTACAAGCAAAGAGCAGTTGGATCCAAATCACTTACAGCTCATGCTGAAATCAACCGAGAATGTCTCTACCAGTGTCTCTAAGTGAAAGAAAGTAAAACCCCTGGGTTCAGCCAGTGTCTTCAAGCTCTTAAAAGTTAAAGACTACCCTAAAGAGCCCATAAAGAAAAATAGAAAAGAAAAATGGATTTTAAATAAAAGATTTGTCTTACCTGAAGATTCAGAGAAATTACATTACACGAAGTAAGCCCAGCCATGCACACAGGTCCTGCTGCAAGCCTGGCTGCTCTCAGGGAAGAGCAGATCTGAGCAAAGGCTGATCTTAGGGACCAAAGTTTGGGGAGAGAATGGGAGGGGCCCCTCATCTTCCCAATGAGATCCCAGCAGGAGCAGAGGCTCCATTGAAAAGCCCAGCTTTGGCAAACATGGCATACACATGCAGAGCAAAGCCCAAGCTGACAAACAGGCTCACTCAGTTGCTGGCTGTTCATTCATGCTGGTGCCATCTGCTTTACTCCATCCTTCGAGAGCTGTAGCAGCAAGGAGGAAAACAGCCTGTTTGCCACCTTCCTGCTGAGGAGCACAGGGAAGGCAGGCAGCTCTGTGGGGACAGGAGGCTGCTCCTTCCCTAAAACAACCTGTGTGGAAGAGGCCAGGGTGAAGGGCAGGCAAGAGGGACAGAAGTGAGGGAACAAGACCAGGAAAGAGCTGAAGAAAGCAGCCAGGTGACTTGGTGACCCATTACAGGCTCGGCACTGATGCTGCCAGCAAAAGGGAGCAAGGAGGCTGCAGAATCAGGACTGAAGTGGGATTTCAGCACGGGCAGAAGAACACCCATTATCCCAGCTGAAACCAGAGTGCTGCCCCAGCTGCATGGTGCTTACTGGTGTGCAGCCCTCAGGCTACTCCAGCAGTTTTAGCAAGAGGAGGGCACCCACATTTCTGCACCTCTGCAGGATACACAATCACTGCTTCCAGGGACAACACTCCTTCTTCTGCAAGTTATTCCCAGACTGAAACTACCCTGATATTAAAGTACAAAGTACATTTGAGGCTCAGATTCCTGAAAAAAATTTGTTCACTGATTTCCCAGCTGTGGGACTTCAAACAAGAAGACACAACAACCTTTGAGGTTGTCACCAAATGCAACACAGTCACAAGCTCTGGGACTGCTCACTGAACACGTGCACATCTCACGTGGTTTTGGGGATACCAATATCAGATCACTCATCCCACCCCACCACTGATGCCATCCCCTCACCCATTGTTGTTGGTAAAGCCTTAGCACAGCTCTGTGGAATCAAGTGCTAGAGAATTTCACATATATGTGTGTGTGTGTATATCCAGACACAGAGCACATAACTGTGAAACACCCCATCTGCTCACGTTACTACATTTCAAACACATGCAATTAACTGAACTGAAATGGCATAAGGATCACTCAGTGTCTTTTCCTCCGACTCCCACTATTTCCACCTTCCTCTCACCCTAACATATGGGAATGCCATATGAATTACTGAATGGATCATGCTAAAACTGGAGCCTGCAAAATCTATTTTTAATACAGATTATGGGGGGATATTGTCAGTCCGTGGTGCAGCATTGTTTTCCTTACATGTTTGGTCTGTTACTGCTTCTGGCAAGCCCCACTTCCAGCACTGACATCTCCAAACTCTTCCACATTTTTCCTTGGTGTTCTGAAATAAAACTCAGTCTCCTTGTGAGTTCTTCGGTGGAAACTTTGCAGGAATAGCAGGTCAGGACAGAGTTAGCACACTGCAGCTTTTCCAGCCTGCTGCTGCCCTTCTGAAGTAGCCATGAAACGCCCAGTTTTCCCTGCCAAAGCTACCAAGGTATTCAATAATCAATTATGTAGGGCTGTTACCCTGAGCTTTCACAAAATGTCATGAAGACACAAATCATGTGCTGCCCCAGGAAATGGACAGAAAAGGGTCTATATGTGCTTTTATTGTCCTCTGGTACAAACTGGGAAGGTATATAGCTTTTTCACCCACTCTTGAAAGCCCCTCCACCCACCCTAAGGAGCCAAAAAAACAAGGTCAGAGTCTTAGCAGGAGAAATAATTAGAGCAACCTGATTTGTTTGTATGTTGATTATTAATCCTGATGCAAGGCTAGGGAGATGTACATTAGAGATCCATCAGCAGACAGACACAAAAATGATTAATCTCTTTACAAGGCCACAGCAAGTTTTACTAGGCACTTTAAAGCCAAGGCAGGGCAGGTCAGCCAGCTATTATTGCTCTGAGCAGCTCACACAGTGTCAGCATGCATTACCTGAAATTGCAATGGTTATCAAGAACACCATTTTCTCCTATCCTTGAAAATCAATTAAACCTCATCTTTACAGCCAAATGCACCATCAGCAACACAGACTCAATCCAAAACCAATATCAGATAAAAACCTTCAGGTGAGATCACAAAGGACTAGAGGGAACATCTGCCAAAAGAAAGTGATTTTGGACAATAACTACTTATTTCCTTTTAACCCTTACAGGCTCATCAGAATTTGGCTCTGCTGGAAACTTTTTCTTCTATAATGAATTTAACAAAGAAAAAAAAAGGAAAAAAAAAAAAACACCAAAAACCAATACACACACACAGAGGATCATGTGGATGCACAGTTTCTAACTGATTCCAGAAATTATGTTCATATTTGTATATTAGATTTTATTTCAGAAAACACAGGTGCTGCCTAGGCAAAATGAGATGCTGGGATCTATCCAGCATTTCCAGCTGTGGCTGGAGACAAACTAGCCAGACAAACAGAGTTCCCAGTAGTTAAGGAAGGGAAGCTGGGTGCACTGAAGCAGCTTTAAAAATATTTAACAAAGTAGAAACTGGAACTGATGTGTCACAAACTACTATCAACTACCATGAAACTGTTACTGCATTTTTATGTGCCACAAATCTAAGCCAGCCTCTTCAGGGTATCACCATTTCACAAGCACAGGCAGCTCAGAGATTCACACTTAAAATACTTTAGCGTATTTCTTTTGCCCTCAATGAAAAAGAAATTCCCACTCATATCTTCCTGGCTACTCTCTGCAGGATTGAAACTTCAGAAATGTTCTCATGGTTTCCCCTGAGACAGTGAAATTTGTTGGCAAGGCTGTGTTTTCTTGCATATCAGGTTTCTACTCTTTACAGGCAAACTCCCTTTTCTCTTCGTCACTCAGTACCAGAATATTTTATTTCATTTTTCCTGATTTAACCATAGATCAAGGGATCTGAAACATTTTAGAGCACAACTAGAATCTATTATGGATCAGGCACCCATGTAAAGGAATAGAGACCCTGTACTCCACAAAAAAACAGATTTCTACTCTTCATTCTTCAGAGGAGATCAGGCTGAAGTGGGCACCTATTTCTTATGGTCAATGTGGCCAAACTCAATTGGGAAGGAAGTGCAAGTTGAGACATAACCACCAGAAAAAGCCAGTAAAAAATGAAACCTCCAAGGAGCAGTAGTGCTGGGGAGAGGCAGCATGCCTGAGATGGAGCTCAGGGCAGAGCAGCTCAGCTTTAGTGACCAAGGCGCTGCCCTCACATGACAGCCGAGCCCTTGAGCTGGTCAGGTGGAGCTCCCCCATCCCATATGTTCCTCTGGCTCAGAGTGTGATCCACTATGCCTTTCCTTCAGCAGGGAGAACACAGGGAGTGAGAAGGGGACAAATTAATTCAGAAGCTCTTGGCAGGCATATAAGTAAAAAAATAAAGAGATAAGTTATGTAGAGCAAGCCCTGTGCTGCCAAATGAAGTCATGTGTGGCATAGTTCTGACTTGAGTATATTTTTTTAATCTTGATTGTTGTTATTATTATTATTATTAGCATTTGGCAAGAGGAGACAGGAAATACCTTGCTGGTGATGTCTGCTCCCAGCAGAAGTCAGTTTTGAATGCTGAATAGCTTACCCTGAAAAAAAGGGAGAACCAACTATTTAAGCCCCAACCTAGACTGCTATTTACATAAGCAGCACTGCAACAACTTTAGTTTTGTTTCTATTTTATAATGAGAACAAACCTTCCCAAGAATGTCCACTTTTCTCCTCCTCTTGACAGGGCATGGTCTCAGAGGGAGAGGGACATTTGCACACACACATGCACTTGTGAAAGTTGAGTTCAATTCAACAGGAAAGAGCCTCTCTTCAGTTAAAAGCCTTATAAAGAAATGAACCCTGAAAGAATCCTGCCTTTCAAATATGTAAACACAAAACCAGAATACACTGGCTCATCTATAAAGTGAAATACATGGTTCCACTGGAGGATGTAAGTAACCCCCAGTCAAGCCAAGGGTTGACTGACTGACATGAAAGACTTGCTCCCTGCAGCAGCAGAACGTATGGTCTAACAGGAAATAAAATTTGGAAGGAACCTGTTTTTAACTCCTGGGCAAAGAAGTAGTTCAAGCATAAGGAGGTTGTAAAATTATGTTGCTTACAAAAGATAAGCTCAGTTTAGAACTATATAGAGCATCAAATTCATAGAACACCAAGCAAGCCACCTACAAATCTCTTGCTTGAAGTGAAAGCCAAAAATACAGTTCTCTTCTCTGACAGCATACATCCCTCCATCTGTTTGCTGCTTCAGGTCAGATTAAATACTGCAGCTTCCTAGAAAGCTAAACAAACTTTACCTGAGGGGACCCTCAGAACACTGACATGTGACTCTGACTGGCTTTATTCTTTTTCTCCAGAGTTTGTTGCCACAGAGTCCCCTGAGGCAGTGCCTCCTCACACCAGGCTGTCATGACAAATGCTCTGTCTCCATCATGTTATTGAAAACATGATTGAGACAGAGACAGATGAAAATAGTTCGATGCTTCTTATGGGTGGACCCCAGGACCAGACTCTTTCATTTCTGCAGGTTAAGTTTTTTGTCCAGAATCCTGACTGCTGGTAGGAATAAGCTCTACACTTCTTTCACCCAGACACACTGAGGTCCCATTTGCACAATCACACACAAAGCAGCAGCTCTGTACTCTCAGGAGTACAAAGTGTGTCTAAAGTCAAACAACTTTTAATCCAACAGCCTAAAGCCAATGTTGTGAATCAACATTAACAAATATTCAGATAAATAAAATTACTGTGACTGTTTTATTCTCATGCTGGTGAAAAATCAGGACTCCAAGTCCTAGGCTTCAAAGCACAGGACTTCTGTCATCTCAAATGATGGAGCGTTTTTACAGCTGCATCTACTGGTGTGTCTTTGGCCCAGTCTGCCTGTGACAACAGCACTCTCCACTCATCATTTCACACAAGCCAACATTCAATTTAACTCACTCATCTGTGCCTGCCCTAGTTTGCAGAAACTTGTGTTACCTCTCTCTCTAACTACTACTGAAAGCTAATGGCTGTTTACATCACTGCCTAAAAGAGTACTTCATAACACACTGGATTACCAAAAAACAACCTCCTTCTTCAATAAGAGCACCAACATACCCATAACTTTGAATGCAAAACTAATCTTACTGAAAATTGCCTTGACTTAACTATGACTTTAGCAGATGGGAGTACTATAACTTAGGGGTAAGGAACATGAACTAAACTTGTTGAGGAAGATACCTGAAACAGTTTCTTAAACACCCTGTACAAATAGCTGCTTCAGAAGCACCTGTTATGCACACTTGTTTAAGTAAGAAACCAGCGTTTTTCAGAGATGGCATTATGTGCTTTACAAGGCCACATGTCCAAATTGGCTGTATTCTAATGTTTTATGGACCAAACAAAATTCGTCATTCACTCTTACACCACCATAAATGCGTCACAGAAAGACAGCTCTGATAACTAGGCATTTATAAATTGCTTTTTCATATGCCTCACCTACCCTACCTGTTTTCTTACAGCCATGGGTGACAGAAAGCACAGGTGTATGCTGTGTGTGGTAGAAGGACCTGTTAGATTTATAGCCATTATTAAACCAAACAAGAAGCCAGTGAAGGGACCAAGGGAATCTGACATGCCATAATATCAACCATATCTCATTTATCTCCTGTGGTTAGGATAAAGATAAAACTTAAAATTACTGCAGCTACACAGTTCTTCAAGAAGAAATAGGGCAAGAGAAGCCACAACAGAGCAGCAGCCAAGCACAAGCTGATTGATGATACCAGTAACCCTTCAACATGTATTGTCACAATCTGGTGTCAGCCCACCAAATTACTCAGGAGCACTCACTAAATAAATGTGAATCACTTTGTTGCAGCAGCCTTTTTCACTTTACACCTAGGTGTGACAGCTGTGCAGCTGCACCAGCATGCAGCAGCCCCCACAGCTTGCTTACCCAGGACACACACACTTCCTTTCACTTACTGAAGGTTTTGAGGTTTGCTCTCAAAGCCCAGACTGTCACAGGGTGACAGTGTTGCAGCCACAGCCATACACACATGCACCAGCAGCATTCAACCCATTAAAATCACCACCATAAAAAGCATAGTGAGGTGGCCCTGTGATTCCCTCTGCTGTCTCCCCAGAGCCCTGCACAATACCATGAGAACTCTGTGTGTGAAATTCACACACAAAATACGAATTACTACAAAGTAGGTTTTTTGCTTGAGCAGTGCTACATTGTCACCCAGCCTACTTCCTGTTCAATCGCTATCCTGTACCTCTCTAGTAGAGCGAGGCATGTCTATATAAAAAACCCATAAATACCAAAAGGATTGCAGCCTGGTGCAAAACTCCTAATGCCCAAGTCCAGGCTGGTTTGCTACATTGCAGAATGGCTGTACTCAGAGAATGACAAGCCTCTCAATGGTAAACAAGTGCTCCTTCATTTCCATGCCCACCAAAGCCTGCATCAGGCTGCAGGACAAGCAGCAGGATCATCACTGCTCACAGCACTCTGGCATGGTGCAAAGAACCACATTTCTTCCTGAACTGAATGCAGTTCTTCCCTTTTTCAACTCTTCCACCTCTCACTGTCTCTCTAAGCCGAAAAAAAACCCTCCAGCTTGACAGAACCACAGGGAAATATAAGGACACAAACATGCTATTCACAATCCAGAAAATCTGTTTTCTGAATTAGAAGCACCCAAAGGCTGAATTCTCCACGGCAACTTGCTCAGAGTACTTCATGTGCCCAAGAATAAAGTTGACAGGGCAGAAAAAGCCCTCAGATTTTCAGTCAATTGCTGCACCACTGAGCCGAGCACAACTGAGGGTGGGACTTCAGAACATAACTGGACACATCTTGATTTCATTGGTGCTTCAGCAGCATCCCCCTTCCCACCTGTGTCCCACAGCTGCAGCTCTGCTCAGCACTTCCATGACCACCACAGAGCAAGAGCCATTTCTCTGGGAGAATTATCTAGAGTTCATTCCCTTTGGTTATCCAGTTTGCTGCAGCAATAAAAATAACTCTACTTCAATAAAGCAAGACCTGTGTAGAAAGACTAAATGAAAATAAGTTCAGATAATAGCAGAGACTGAAGTATCATATTCAAATATTCACAAGATTACAGTGCACAACAGAGAACACATGCAGTGACCATGAAAAACAGGTCATTAAACATTAAAAATCTAAACAGTATTGGAGGAACTTTCTATCAGTAAGAACAATGAATCAAAAGTTAAGCAGCAGCAGCACTGCTCTGTGCACTGCATCTCTGAATTGCAGCAAAGGGATGGGGAACAAGCTCTAACTTCTGACTAACCAACTTCCTTAACCCAGCCAAATTATTTTATTTGCAATTCTGGCAGCTCCCAACACAGCTGCTTCTCCCCTCCGTTGCTGTGATTTTAAGTGTAAGACACCATCATTTTGTCCTGCTACATTCCCTCTGAGCTAATATCCTGCTTCCAGGGGCAGCACAGCACATGTCTGCTGGACAGTAACCTTCCACTTTGCAAGATGTGCACCACTTTATGCACACTAAAAGAAGCATTAATTCAGAAGCAATCCCATGAACATCTTCTAGGCACTAGCTGGGTTGTTTGGTGAGAAAAACCAGCTAGGAGAACATCAGAAAAACTCTACATATGCCATTTCTTCAAGGAGCAGGATGTTATTATATAAAGTCTTGTCTCCCTTGCACTGCCTGTCTGTTGTGAAAGGGCTGGAGGCAGCTCTGTGCCAATGCTACCCCAGCAGGCAGCAGAAAGGCCACACCAACACGTAGTTCCAAACTGGGAGAGCACAGATGCACTTTGGATGGTGGGGAAGAACCACCACTTTGTATTCCCAGAGCCACCACAGCCACTGCACGATCTCCATGAGGGATCCCAGCTGCGGTCACGTTCCAAGGTCTGTCCCCGTGTAATAGCTCCTTACATAAGGCACTTCCCAGACGCAGGAGCCCTTTGACACACTGGCATCCCATCCAACCCTTTTTTCACTAAGGAGTTTAATGAGGGCTGTTTTCCAGTAAGGTTAGGAGGAAAACAATTACCTTTTTTATTTGTATGAACACAGAAGATAATTGATCAGAGTACAGAGGGGTGGGCAGGAGGGAAAGAAAATGCATGGCCTTTTTCCTCCACTTGCATATAACTTTGAGCCTTAGAAATACTGGGTTAAATACTTGAGTTCAAGGGACACACAGTATCAGAAAGGGAAAAACATGAAAAGAAAGTGCAACAAAAACATCCACAAACCTTTAGCTCTTTTTTCTTGAATGTTTAGGGGATTTTATTTGGGTTTTGCCACTCCTGTCCCCCAAATCAAAGAGAAACTGCAATGAAGCTGAAACATTTTGTTCATTCACAGAATTTTTCCTTCATGAAATGTCTCACATTGAACCAATGTGAAAAACATTCCTGTAGGGAGTGTGGAGTTATGATTTGCTCAATGAGGAATGACTCGATTTGCCTTCTACACATCAAGGCTTGGCACAGCTTAAATGTCTCACCAGCAGTACTAAAACCCCAGCTATACAACCACAAACAAGCTCAGTTAGTGCTCAGTTTCTCTGCATAAGTGATTGCATCTTAGAATTTTATGTTCTTTATAATCCCTGTAAAATTACAGCTTCTCCTATTCTTGCCAGGACCAAGCTTCTCCCCAACACTGCTTGTGAACAGTTACACCTATTAAAAAAACCTCAAACAAATCTAATTACTGCTTATTTTGATCACAACCGTGTTTAAAAAATGGGTATGCCTTGTACCAGGCACTGTACAAACACACAGCAAGAATATTTATATAGATACATAGGTGTTATACAGGACTGATGTTTTTGTGGACAATGAGTAGTAAAAACATATCGCAAACAGATTTTTTTAGCAACTCCAGGACACTTTTGTAATGGGGTAAAAACGCTGCTTTGCCTGAAGCTATACACATTTCTTTTCATTTGGTGGGAACTTGTGTAACAAAAAAAATCTAAAAATGCAAGTATTACTGAAAGACAGTGGAAGATCTCTGTCCCAATGATTCTGCTATCTCAGCCATCATTAAATATCAAAGAGGGAGGAAAACAACAAAGTTCTTCATTTTCATGGTGTAAATGCACAGTTTCTCTAGACAGAGACTACTACTTTAAATACTGCAACTTCTGATGAAAGCAGCAGATTATTTTATGATTTTAAACAACTTGAGCTAGAGAGCAAAATCCTAGATGTGGTAGACAGTCAATATTTTATACCAGGAATGTTTTGTTTGTTGTAAAGTACCTTTCATGTTTAAAACATAAGTAAAACAAAGTGCACAATTCCATTAACATTTGTCAGTAATATTAAAAGACAAGTACCCCAGTGTGTTTAGCATCAGTTTGAAAATTGTTGTAAAGGATGGATCATAGACATGATTTTGAATAAAAATACTTTCTTCCTATTTTAACATTTTATAAAACCCTATGTAAATGAAAGCAGCTATTCATGGCCTCAAAAGGATGGATTGTCTGTGGAATTATGTTCCATTTTCCACCTATACTGGTTTTATAATTAAAATAAGATTTAATGCTGATTAAATTATCCCAATACTTATCACACTATACACCCCTGTTCTGCCATGCACCCCCTGAGGCTGCCTAAAAAACCCCACAACTAAAACCAAACCCAGAGGTAATTTTGATTATTATTTTTTCCATGGTAAAGTGTGCAGAAACACAATAGCAATAACATGCTTGCTTTCTTTCATACAATTCTTACAGCTGCTGGCACTGCGTGAGGATTCCTTCATCCTCACTTACTTCAGTGGAAGTTTCTGCAGCATCCTTTGGGATAAAGCCCTTAAACACTGAGTTTACAAAGCATTTAAGCATCTGTATAAATTTAAGCACTTGGGCTATCCATCCTCACTTAGAGCACTTAAACTAAATCATGCGCTTGGTGCATCGCTGACTCCAGGCTTTAGTGTTATGTCTTTACAGCTTATCCAGCTTCCAAAGTACAAATGAAATACAGAGCCAGCAGTTCCAGAAGTTCCAGACCAGGATGTGCATTGCTTTTAGAGTATGGTTACCAGATGCAGCATGTATATCCTATTTGTGCAGTACATAAAAACCCCTGATTGGGATCAGTTGTTGGCAGGGGTCAACAACTTGCTGTTAAATGAAACAAATGTATGTGTTTCAAGTGACAGGGAGCCTTTGAAAACCACCAGTTAGTACTCAGAATGAGAGCAGGACTGAGCACAACAAATGTAGCATTAAGTTCACCATCATGCACCTCAATCTCTGCAAACAGCAATGTCACTGCCTCTCCTATACTTCTCAATTATAGATTACTCCTGGGTTTGCTCTAGTTTATTGGCTCATGTCACCATGGCAACACATCTAAAGTTACAAGATTCTTACCCCTCTACCTTACATTCCCTTCAGCCAATTTGACATTTGGCATTTATTTAGAAGCCTCCTCCACATATATACCTCCATATGTTGAGCTACTACAGGTGCTCCAACCGGCAAGGCTCTGCATTTTACCCTCTGCAGGCCCCAAGGTTAATAGACTATATGATTTACTTTGGCATTGAGCACTGTATGCAATCTGAGGTGTGTGTGTATTTGACAGTTTTCACAACAAATCCACCAGTCATTGGCAGGTTTGCTGGCTGATTTAGTTACTTCTGGTCCCATTCATCTAATCATCAAACAAAACACTCCTTAATTAAAAGGGGGAAAAAAAACTCTGAATTCCCAGGCGCAAACCTTTGGTATATTGACCTTTAATTGCCTACGTCTGGAAGTTTAATTAAGCCCTAAACAATAACTTACTTCACCAGTTTTAGTGCTGCTTCTTCCCCTAGATGAGCAATGGCAACATCTCTGTTTATTAACTCAGAAATGCTGTACGCAGGAGAGCAAGATGTTTCTCTTTCAGAGCCACACAGCTTTTGTGTACACAGAAGAAAAAGCTAACTGGGACACAACAAAGCATTGGCTGAAGAGAAAACTGAGCCAGAAAGACATGGAGGCAGGACCAAGCTGTCTTCAGACAGTCCCAGAGGAACAAAAGACACTGAGCACACAGCTACATCATCATTTAAGAGCCTGCTGTCAAGACTGGATTTACCCATCATCCACACTGTAAGTCCCTGGCTGAGGATGAGAGGATGCTTCAGCCCAAGCTGTCTGGACAAAGGGATTAGTAATGTTCAGCATCTTAGCCACAGGCCCAGACTACTACTAGGATCTAGACAGCTTTGACATGGGAGAGGTAAAGCCAGCTACTGACAGCCCACCAGCAGACTGGAGAAGATGGCTCCACCTAAGCATACTTCAGATGCTTTCATCCAGGTATAAAGCTAAGCTCTGGTGTGCCACAGTGAGGCCTGATGCGCCAGACCCTGCATCTTATTTCACGTTGCAAAACCAATCAGAACTAAGACAGGTGCAAGAACTACCATAAAAAGGCAACAGTTTCCCAGACCACTGTGATGAAACATCAACATCTGAGATGGAGGCCCAGCAGTGGGGAAGGAGAAGGCAAGGAGGAATTTGAGATGAGGTAACTTCACAGACTGGAAATGTCCCAAATGAAACACACAGTCAGAAAACTAGGGAGGGCAAAAAGCAAGCTACTCCACTAAAAGCGTAAGTCCTTGTGCATTCACAGAACAGAACCACCAGCTAGTTGAGGTTGGCAGGGGCCTCTGGAGATTTGCCTTGTTCAATTGCTGTGTACAAGCAGGGTTGCATGTGCTCACAGCAGCAACTCATTGTCCAGAAGACAGCTAAAACAATCCTTTGGTTCAATTTAATTAGAAATGCAATTTAAAAATCCACAGTCCTTCATGTTAATTGGTCAGGTCAGTAAATGGTCAGTCCTTTCCCACAAGAAAACACCAATTTTCACCTTCACTACAAATCATACGATAATCCCTGGCTTTGCACAGCCCTCAGCTAAACTCATACCTCATCTCAAACTTGGCTCTATTTGGATACATTCCTCAGGGGTACCCTAAAAGCATTTTCTGCTACACAGAAGACAATGAGCAAATGAGTCAACACACAACTGGGTGTTAACTTGTGCTGCTCTAGACTGCCTATTCATTTCTCTAAGTGTAAATCAGGAACAACCCCACTGCTGTCAACTGAATTACATCAAAAAAGCACACAGCCTTCTAAATTAAAGAGGCAGTATCAAGTTTCATAGCTTGTATAAAACACTGCATGTAATTAAAGACTGAGCAAAACATGGGTGTTTCATGTCTTATTAAACCATACTTGCTGTCCTACTACAAGAACACCACAAAAAAGGGGTATAAGTCTTCCACACAAATGCAAATCTACTTGTTTTCTGAGTACTGCTAAAACTTACACTGATACACTTAACCCTTCCATTAAAGGGATCTGGAGAAAAAGAAACTGAAAGAAAATATTTTAAAAATGGAAAAGGATACAAGGATACAAGACAAAAGTCTAAGATGCATAGCAGATAATGAAATAAAAAGGATTGTGATTTTTAGAAATCCAGGGTTAAGCTCTCAAAAGAGAAGCTGCTTTAGCAGAAAAGTCTCCAGCAAATAAATGGCCAGCAAAGCCACCTCTTTGCCAAGTGCCCCACACATGCTGGGAAAGCAGGGATGTGACTCACATTGCTGCTGAGAAACTCAGCTCCTCACAGAGATCTCACCACTGCGTTTCTTGCTCTGAGACTGGGCACCAGCTGGAGTGGTCCCTTGCTGCTGACACTGTCCCTGCTTTCCTGTCTGCAAAGTGTCTCAAATCCTTTCTTGCCTTCCATGAGAAGAGGACGAGAGAGTTATCTCAGTGACTTGAAGGGCAGAAACAAAAGGTATGACTCAGTATTATTAAACTGGAAGGACAGCTGCCTAAAGGCCAGAAACTGTGTAGATAAAACCACCCATTTGGGTGAGCCTTTGTGGCATCACTTCCATTATGGTTTTCTGCTTTTGAAAGTTGCTTTGGAGAATGCAATTACTCAAGGCCTTTGATGTTACCTCATGAGTTAAACCACCACTAGGACAGCCCTGGAAGTACTGGCAAAAATTTGCTCTCATTTACAGAAGAACAAAACCTCTTTAAGTCCTCTGCTAATTCTTGAGTTTCTAAAGAATCTGCTTTTACTGCCTGGTCCACACCTGCATCCACAGACATCTGCTGGACTGAGCTGTATGCCTTACCTAGAGTGCTCATTCCTCTGCCTCATCAAGAACATTTAAAATCAGAGTGGGGAGCAGGGCAGAATTCTACAGTTAAATGGTTCTAATGTCAAACAAGGAATTAGTGTGTTTCCAAAGATGGGGACAATAGTGTGCAGCTCAATTTTTCAAGGAAAAACAAAGTTGCACAGATGAACATGTACACACCCCAAGCATGTTCCACCCAAAGCTTCAAGGGTTTCAGCTGCAACTGGAAAGGAACTGTCTCTGATTTCTGACATGTTGCTAAACAGCTGTGAACTCCCTTTTCTTGTGCTATAAGCATCCTTTTTCTCTACAGGGATGCAATCTAAGTTACACAGAGAGATGTCCTTCTACAAATAACATATTTCCTTATGCTCTCAGTGCACCATGTGGATGATCTCTGGGATATAACCATTATCATGCTGGAATGACCAGTGCTTCCTCCAGTCTTGTACCCCACCCTCAGATATAGTGGACTCCAGACAATGTAATAGATTATATCCATTTTAAATATTTTTTTGCATATTTTGGTCCAGTCACTCAGGAATTTCACTGACCATGAGGCTTATCATCTTAGGACAGGAGCATGAGTTCACTAACATCTCTTCTTCACAACCAGGAGCCACGAGACAAAGGATGTTTAAGCAGACAGATGAACAGCAACATTGATATTCCACACTTCAGGCCACAATCTAGGAAAAAGCTCTCATGTAAGAGAATAACTTTAATCATACACATAGTCATCGAGAATTTATACTTGAAAATTAAGACTATTTCATTATTTTTCGTGAGGAAAGAAGCCTATCATTTCCTAAAGTGATGGGAAATAGAAGCATTCCAAGACAACTGTATCAAGGTTGTCATTTAATGTCCATGTTCCTCAGTTTGCCACTTCAAAAATACCATTAAACAGTCTACCTGCAGGACTTCCAACACCATTGATTCAAGGTTTTCCAATCATTCATGATTATTTAAAAGTGAAATGAAAAACAGAATAAAATCACAACAGAAGCAAACGCCTTTGGAGCACAAAATTAACAAAGAGTCCCTCCTGTTATTAAAGGTATTTTCCAATCACACCAACATATTTCTTTCTAGAAGGAAGAGAATGAGGCCCTTCAGCCTAATGGTAATTTGCAAAATAGAGCATGGAAGATAATAAAGCTGAAAAGGCATAGTGATTCAGAAGAGAAAAGTCACCTTGCTAATAACTATTGTTTGTCTATCAAATAGGTTCATTAGTGAGGATGATTCACAGCAAACATCACTGCCAGTTTACCCAACACTATTAAGTTGAAGTAACGCTGCAACTGTCAGGAATAACATGTAATAACCAGATGATTTCCTGCAACAAAATGTCAGTTCAATGCTATTGCTGTGAAGGTTGAGGCTGTGTCCAATGGAGACCACAAACACTCTTGACACCCCCCAGCAACATTTCAAAGCAATAGTGGCACCTGGTCAAGAGGGCAGAAGTCACACCTCCTCTCAAATCTGCCAATGATGATTTGTTGTCACTGTAGCACAAGAAAATTGCCAACATCTTATTTTACAAAAAGGCCATTTCAACTCCTGCATTTTTGAATATAATCTATTTCTTAAAAATACATTAAAACATTTGTTCACTGAAAACTAACCAGTGTCACAGTGGCTCTAAGGTTCAGTATCTAGAAACCACAGGAAAAAACCTAAAGGCAATTTTCCAAATACTTCCCATTTCCAAGATCAGAGGACCAGATGTGCTCATCCTAGAGTAAATGTTGACCAGGTTAACATTTTAAACACAACCAACAACCATTCAACACATTAATGTTATAGAAGAAAAAAACAACTAGTGCTAGATCTGACTTGTACAAACTGTGTTTCAGATTCCAAATGAGGATAAGTTTTCCATGTCTTTTGTTAACTGTTACCACCTATGGGAGTGTAGATATACTCATCCTCTAATTAAATATCACCTTACTGTGGGTACTAACCAGGGCACCTGTTTGCAAGCACCAACACACACATTCTCAGCTCCTTCATCAGGAAACCCACCCTTTGCCCCATGAGTACATTGCATGTTTCTGCCTTTTTGCTTGCAGAATGTACAGCTTTCTTGATCCAGTCCAGAAATTATATTTACAAAGTTGAGGGGGGAAAAGCACTCCAAAGCTGACACTATCATCTGTGAAACAGTAACAGTCCAGCATCGCCCTTTCTCCTTTGGCACTCCTAAGAACCTAGCTATCAGAATGCCTTTCAAGTTCAATTTCTATCATCATAGACTCCTATCTCTCCTGCTTGTTGTAAACTGTTTTTTGAAAGATTTATAGATTCCTAAATCTTGGGAAAAAAATTCAAAGAGACTGAGATTGGTTTTAAATACACACATGACCTGCAGTACAACATTTCTACAGCTGCAGCCAGGATTTCCATTCACATTAGTGGAAAATGTCTGTTCTAAATGACTCCTCTCTCATATCTCTACCCTTCAGCTTTTATTTGGATCCCATTTAATTTGCTCATTCTCTCCATATATTCAGATCTCCCCCACTAACACCAGGCTGGACATGCCAGACTCCTCTTGTGTACATCTCTCTTTAAGTCTAAGTCTCCTCAGCTTTTTTTACTAGTCAGGTGAATTATCAGGCAAGTACTTCTGTGCTCCTAGATCCTATGTGACATCAACCTAAGTGTAGCAGTGTCAGGAGAAAAACACTTTTGGCTGCAGTAATAACAAATTACTTGGACCTGGATTTAGCTCAACAGTGATAACCAGCACAGGCAAATGTTCACTCTCTTCTGCTCTCCTGCACTGAGGCTGACTTTATGATGTGGCTCAAATGCTTTAATTCAAGGTGATCAGAAGACATGTTACCTTCAGGGCTTTGCCTTTTGGAACTGCAGCCTGTCTACATGTAAGAATCATGATAGCAACACTTTTTTCTTCTTAAGAAAAAATAAATTAGGACAGGGGGGAAAAGGAAAAAAAGAAAAAAAAAAAAAAGGCAGTAAAAATAGATCTGGCTGGAGACCAGAGACCACAAGAACTGGCTCACAGGAAATTGTCCTCATCAGTTACTAGACAGAAACTTTTTTCCCACGTATTACATGCATCATGCAGGGACAGGATAGTTCAACACTTACTCCAAAAGGCATGTTATCACAGGACAACCTAACTTGCAATATTCTATAGCTGGGAAGAAAGGCAACAGAGAGGCTCTCTCTTTCCAGTTCATACCAGCAAAGCATAAAAGATTTCAGAAGATACTTTGTCCACATAGTTTATTGGCATTAGCAAGTTTCAGTTACTGAGTTTTAAAATAAAAACATTAAAACATTTCAGTCAACATAAGGCATCAAAACAGGAAGTCAATAAAACAGAAACAGAAACACCATGAAACAGAGGTGCAGAGCCCCTGACTTCAATGGTTGTACTCATATAAGGGGGCATTATTCAGAACACCTCATTCATTCAGGTCTTTACATGCTCTTTCCCTGCAGAAGTATTACATCTGTTTTCACTGTACCACTCTAATTGAGCTTAATAGCATATTACTTAACCAGGTCCACAGCTACAGGCAAAGCCTTTTAATACTAAAATTTCCTAACTTGCCAATGAGTGCTTTTGCCACACAATGAGGAAATGCTTGCACAAATGTGGCTGCTATTGCAGGGTGTTGTTGTTGGTCTAAGCCATGAATGAAAACAGCTAAATCTCCTCCCAAACAGCTTTTGTGATGTGCAATGATAATGACAATTTGGCTGTATAATCTGGCTAGGACTTCAAGCAGCTTTTACTACTTACTCCTCAGTGCTCTGCAGGCAGTAAACCATAGGCTTCTGCCAAATTATGCCAACTCTTCTCTGAAAGCTTTATTTTATGAAACCAGTTTTCCCAACAGCAACATATCTAATGCACATCTAAGGACAGCAGACTTGCTGCATGGCTCTGCAGCATGCTAAATGCATTGTTACATAGCTTGAGGTCACTCAGGAAATCAATAGCAGAACTGGGCTTGGAACACAGCCTGCCTGAAACCCACTCACCCTTTCTGCCAGCCACAGGACCAAGATTCATAGAGATATCCCATTGTGCTCTGCATCACAGTGTTTGTTCAAAGCCAGCCACGGTTACAGACACACATATACACGCACAGCAAACTTAGAACCAATCCTGATACCACACTAACCAAGAACAAAAACCCTAGGACTTTTTCCTTTTCACTTGCTGAGCTTCCCTGACCTCACTGAGCTGATTTTTCAGGCTGGTTCTACTGTTTCCCATTATGTGTCTCTAAACTCTCATTCCTAGAAAGGCCATTCACCAGCTTCTCTAGGAACTCAGTAATATCCCCAGCACCTTTTTTCTGTACTTGTTAAGGACTATATTCTGCCCCACCCCGACACGCACACACACTAACTAGCACCTTCTGCCCCTAAAACTCCCACTGTTGCCCTGCAAATCCCATGCTGCAGCAGAGTCCGGCTCTATGCAGCCAGCACAACAGTGAGGGACCTGCAGCAGTGCTGAATTACAGAAGTTTGCTGGGCTGCAGACATGGGTGTGAAAGCCAAAATCTAGACCATAAGCAAGGACTGGTCTGGGGAAGAAATTACATGAAACTGCAAATTTAAACATGTAACACATAAAACACCCAGTGTAGAAAGTGTAGGTGAGTTGGTCAGACTCTCTGCCTGAATGCAGAAGTATGTGGAGGCATTGTCACCTCCTGGTGCTCACTCTCAGAATTATCTAACAGTCAAAAATTACACTAATTCAGAAGTTTGGCTTTCAAATAATTTTTATGCCTAGTTTAGACCCTTCATAATACAATCATGCAACAATTGCTCCTATTTGTTATTTTAAAAGATTTGTTCCATTTGTTATTTTAAAAGAAAAACATCTCAAAGAAGTATCCCACAATATGAAGAACTGTGTATTTCCCAAGTACTTGTCATGAAATTGATACCGAAAGCTCAGGAAAAATACTCAGCTCATACTCATGTTTGCAGAAATCCATCTTCCAAGAGCCAGCAAACAGAAAAGGGGATCTGGAAGTTATGTTTACTAGAAGACAAACTGAAGTTCAAGATGTTTAAGACACTGTCTCTCCCTTTATTCCCCTGTAGCATTTAATACCTGAAACCAACACTGTCCATACTACATAAAGACACGTTCTTAGACAATGTGGGGCTGAACACAGTGTCGCTCTCCACTGAAGAGTCTTTAAAACCATTTTAAACCCTGCTTATCACAAGGCAGGTCAGGGGCTCCTCCAGACCCCCACAAGGCTCATGTGTGCTGGACCCCCCCTTACCTGGGGAGACAAGTAGCCTCCTGTATCACACACAGCTACAGAGTACTGCAAAGTATGAAAACTGTAAAAAAAGATGGTCATGGCAGAACCCTGAAGTTTTTCACTAACTCTTTATGATGCCTTAAGTTTTATCTCTCATATTTTCCAGATTTCCAGATTTTATACTGCATTAGTCTATAACTCTGAACTTCATATGAAGTGTTAGCAAGTTCTCCTCATGGTTTAGTTAGACAAAACAATTCTTTGGCTGTCTGAGAACCAAGGACACCGTTTCAACTTCAGGCCCAGAAAGTATCAATAACAGCAAACTGAGTAGAGCAAACTGGGAGGATGGGACTTCATAACCTGAAGCTGTAATTGGACAATTAACCCCAACATTTAAATGGACCAAAACCTATAAAAGTGTGAAAAAGTGTGACCCATCACCCATATTGGGTGCAGCCTTGGCCAGACTCTTGTGATGCCTAAGGTGTATCCTTTGAAGGCCTTTTTAATAAATACCTACTTTATTCCTTTAACTTTGTTTTAGGCAGCCTCTCAGGGCATCATTTATGTGCAGACCACAGTGTGCTAAGTTCATCCTACCCAATTCCCATGAATTCAAACCAGCACATAAGGCATAGCCAGTCACTGCCAGCCCTGTTCTCCTTGACAAGGACACCACCAGAAAACATCATCTACGGAATCACATCTCCAGGCAGCTCTGGCACTGCCCCTGCCCTGTCCTATGGCATGGCTCATTTACCTGGCTCTGAGCACTGACCTTTTGGTAATTTTTATTTCCTAGCTGCTGCATTCCCTGCAGCTCACACCATCCCCATCTAACCTCATCATGGTAAATAGTCACAGCCTGTTCTCTGAGCTCAGGCAGCATTTTCATCTGCACCACTTCATTTGGCCTAACTTTCCTAGGTTTTGTTATTCCTGCCTGAATAAGCTATTTCTGCATCTCTACATGACTTTTCTTTCCAAGTTCTTGTATCTATGAAATGTCTTTTCCACTCCATCTCCTTCAGCATCTAGGAACCATACAAAGACCTCAGCAGCCAACCTGTTATAGATCGAAACATCCCTGCTATTTACCAATTTGTTTCAAAGCAGAACACTACAAGGATCTCTGCTTTGCCCTGAGGAGCAGAAGAAAGGTCATGTATTCTATTGTTTTCCTGCTGATAATCCAAGCAGCCTTTCCTTTCCAATTTGCAACCAGCGCTCAGAAATTCTGTGGTTTAAAAGCATGACCTAGCACAACCACATTACACAAGACCAAGAGGAGACACTGAATCAGAGGGGCTCTGTGGAGAGATACAATGTCCCATAAAACACACAGGCTGTGTGTTTCTGAAACACAGGATGTGTATGGGGGCAAGAGCAGTGCCCACTGCCCAACAATTCACCAATACACCCTGGTCCACTGCACACTGGTAGAGAAGAGGGTCTGCAGCAATACTTGTTAATCAAGGGGAAATGAGAAAACATCTCCAGAGGAGGGCAAGATTTAAACAGGAGAATTAATGACAGCTTTAAGTCAAAGTGATGAATGTGACAGCTCCCATGCAAAGAGTCTACTGGCATATGTATTGAGACACACCAAATTCACATAAACCTTCAGAACTTAACATACCTGCAGAGGAAATCAACCAGAGCTGAAGAAAATAGCCTTTCTAGAAATGCAAGCATTGACATTTTACAGGCTGTTTCTTAGGATTTCACAGCAAAAATATTTTGTTCAATCTGCCTGGAAAACAGACCCAGAGTAATGCGACCAGACCAGGTCTCAAACTCTTTCATTAATACAGCATCATTTTTGTTATCCCCTGCTTCAAGGGGTGTAATTTCAGGCTCATAGGGTAGATAACAGCCTTCTGAGATGTGCTGCCCTTGTGAAAGTTGGTATGAAAAATACTCTGTGGGCTTACATCCCCCTCCATTATGTCTGCACCTGCAAACACAAAACTCAAGATTTTCATCCCATTTCTCTGTGTCTTTCTGATTTCACACATGCCATGACTGAGCTTATACCTAAATTCCAACTTCCAACTGCTGCATATAGCTAATTAGAGAGCAATTACTGCTTCCTGATGAAGGCAGACACAGCCTAGTAGAGGCAGGGCAGTGTCTACTCTGCACTGAGTGAGAAGAATGCACTGAGTACCCCCATAACTTCACAGCAAGGGTTCAGCCTGCACTGACCTGGCTGCAGGGCTGGGTCATGCTGCCCACTGATAGAAGGTTCTGCAAAATGCCACCCCCTGCTATGGCTACAAAGGGCTCTGTGCAAGAGGGAAACCACAGGATTTGGGGACAGGCCAGCAATATTTCCAGACCTGTCAATTTAATCTTAGCCTTTCCTGCTCAAAGACCCTAAACTGGTGTTTAATACAGAAAAATACCCCACTGCTTTTTTTTTAAACTTCTGGTCCAAGTCTCAGTCCCACTTGATCTAAATATCCTTCTATTCCCCCCCTCCTTGCAAGAGCAAGAGTCATGCACTTTAAAAATGCCCTGAAACCACAAATCACAGTTGCTGTGCCCAGACACATGATTCTCAACCACAATAAACTTGTTTAAGGCTTGCCTACTCTCTTTTGCATTGACACTAATTCTAAAGACAAGGTGCAGATTGCTCCTCTTGCAAACATACTCTGTAACCTTGAGGAGACCAGGCAACCTTTCATTCCATAGCTGCCCAAAGAGATTACAGTTTCAAAAAGACTGCATCAACTGTATCAGTGGCCAGCATCCATGATTCATCCTCTACTGCTCCCAAAGAGGAGTGCCTGCATCTTCAAAACTCATCTTCTCAACGAGAAATGCAGGAAATGGTTCCGTACACAAGAAAACAGCCCCCTTGTGCCAGTCAGGTCTTTCCACAACCACAAGGACTCACAGAGGAAGCTCACAGCTCCTGACTTCCAGCTAAAAAATATCAGACTTTGACCCTACTTCAAAAGAAATTACCGGCCACGCTACTTGTCCAGGTAGCCTGCGGGGTCGAAATGGCAGATTCTCCATGAAACCCACAGGTCTCCTCCAACTCAGAACCCTCTCCAGGCATGGCTCAGCAGAATATGAACCTTCTGGCCTCAGCAAACAGGCTGCAAGGCTCATCCATCTTTACACCTGCTGGCTTCATTGCAACCACATGACACAGAACAGTTTGACTCTGCGGGTCCTGGAGTGGTGTCTGGGCATCTCCTGTTTCTCTTTTGACTGCTCTCTGGCTTTTCCAGCCAGGAATAACCCAAGCACTTGGGCAGTTTGAGTTCATCCATCAGGTCCTAGCACAAAACTGGGAAGGATGACCGGCAAGCTGCTTCTGTTGACATGTTTGGTTTTACCATCTTCCTGAATGGAGGGTTTTGTAATGTACATCAGTGGAGTAGCCAAGAAAACAAAGAGCTGCTTCAGCTGACATGCAGCAGAACACACTTTCCTAACCTCTCTTCCTTCAGATGATTGCAGTTGCCCCAAAGAACACAGTGAAGGCAATATTTTCCCACAGGCATGAATAGATTACAGCATTTCTCTGAACTGCAAATTATTCTATTCTTAGTTAATGATTAGCACTTGTGTAGGAACAGACCAAACACTTCAAATTCAGCTCTATATTTTGTTCTGAAAAACCCTTTGCATGCAAGGTGCTCTCCCTGGTACTGCACTTAGGAAAACAGAATCACTTTTGTCTACTCATTGAGACACCAGAGAACCATTTCAAACAAAGAGAGGGAATTGCCCATGATGAGCAGAAAAAAAAAGCCAAGTTTTTGCACTACAGACTTTTGGGAGACTTGCTCATTCCATTTCTCATGGTAACAGACGAAAACTGAAAACAATTTTCCATCTTCTTCTGTGAGCACATGGATACCTAATAAATCCCAAGATGCAGAAAACACGCAGAGGCTTTTTCCTATTTCTTTTGGTTGTATAACTACAGGACATAGTTATGACATGCTACTTTCCACTCTGCCCTTGAAGAAAGTAAAGGTAAATAACATAAAACCCACAAAAGATACTCAAGAAAACACACTTGCTACATTTGTGTAAAATACAGGACATCTTTCAGGTGTCTGGTTGGCTGATACAGAATCTGTGATATTATTTCCAGAATGGTTTGACTTGAGCAATTCATTTTCTTAAATGGTTTATTTGCATAAGACTCTGAGGTACCTGACAGCAGGCAAAAAGCAGGTGCCACACTGATCTCAGGTCTCAATGCTGATCCCAAGGAACACCTAATTGCCTGCCCACAGCCCCCAGCTATTCTCCCAGTTCCAGCACCTCTTTCTCTGCCCTGCACAAAAGACACTTTTTTTCATTCCCAGAAAGGGCCTGCCATGGGATGGCAGCCTGGGCCTTCTGCTGCCCACACAGCATGCAACAGCGCTGCACAGGAGGAAACATGCCAGACCCTGTTGGCATCGTTTCTAACCAAATCAAGAAGGCCAGACTTGACACAGGATAGGTTAATGCCATGAAAAGCAAGCAGAAGTCATGGAGTCATGCTGTGTGCAATGTCTTCCCAATCATTAGCACTGAACCAAAGATGAGGTTCCTCAAAGCTGAGTCCTTGCACCATATCTGGCTATTTTAAACCTAGCACTACACTCCCAAACAATTTGACCAGCCTGACCAAAAAGACAGCAAACGCTCCATCACACACTCACTATTACTGTCAGGGTCCAAGACCAGTCATAAATGAGAAAGGCATAAAGGCTTTGCTGTTGCTATGCTACAGATGTTGTTCAGTATCTTCATGGTGTATTTCTGAGACTTGGGAGCCTGGTTTTGCTGGCTGTAAACTGCATGTGGGTGCAAGTCTATAGAAATCAATAAACATAAGCAATTTCAGAGATAAAAAAGCATCTGCCCCTGTTGCTTCAAGGCTTCTAGCACAAATACAACATGCACAATAGCATTCTGACATGAAGAGCTTCAGCACAGCAATCCTGAGCTTCAGCTCTGATTATGAAAATGCATAATTGTCAATACAAAACACTGGCAGAATCAGTCTGAATTGCATTTAAAAGTCCAAGCTTTCTATCCCAGCTCCCATGGCCCACATATGAAACTTGCCTTCAAATTTGGCTGAAAAAAGCACCAGCTTTTCATCCAAAGCAGTAGTTCCCTACTTGATGAGTTGGAGTCCACATGTTCTCCTTCTGAGTACATTTCAAAGCGTCTCAGAGGCATGCACTCCTGCTCTAATTAGAAACAAAATACTACAATTTTATACACGTCTGCCCATACTGTTATTGTTTGCACTATGAAGCTATTTCTCAGTTAGACCAGGGTAAGCTGCTAATTAAGATGTACAACAAAAAGAGCCACTTTGGTAGAAGAAACAAAAAAGCACTGCATGAGGCTCAGGAGCTTGGAATCTGATCCCAGCTGGGTCACAGACTTGCCTACTTATTGCCAGCATTAATTAATAACATTAATATCTTAATGTTCCTCATTTCCTTAGATGCAATCTGGAAACACTAACCGAGTCTCCTAGTGGAGACACTTTGTACTTCAGGACTGGATCTCCAAGAATGCTCCTTCCTCACTGTCCCAGCTACAGAACAAAATACCTGCACAAAAGAATAACATGGCATTTTTCTGACTTCTAAACTTGGCCTCCTCATCACAAGGTGAGCAAAGACACAGAACTGTACACTGCTGGAGAACAGGGGCTTCCCTCTACCCACAGTTTTGGATGAGTTTAAACTCCTTTGTGACTCCTGCACTTTTACCTCCCACCTCACCTCCATAGCAAGAATTTTTGTGCAGGTACTATTCCCAGAGTGGTGTTTTTCCAAACCAGGTCAAAAAGCCTTTCTCAGATGTAAACATTCAACTACACAGAGCCTTATCATCCACCTGGCTCCTAACACCATCAAACATATTTCTTTTCTATAGAAGGATTATTATTTAGTTCACCAGGTACCTCAAGTTAAAAATAATTACTAGAGGCTTATAAAGCTCTGGATTTCAAATGCAGCACCATTGTGAAGCACTGAATTTCCCCTATCTCTGAGATTCTCATTCTGAGTGAGACAGCTCTTCCAAAAGCATATGAATCATTTGAACTCTTTCCTACAGTTCCATACCACAACTAAATCTCTCCTAGGAATGTACTTAAAAACTAAGGATTGAGGTTTTCATGTTTTCAGCCACATCATTCCCACCGACTCATATTCAGATGATGGATTTTAGGAAGCTCGGCTCAAAGCAATCACAACAATAAAAAAAAAGTTTATATCATTTATATCATTTATTTATATCAATGTCTGGCAATGTAAAGCACCATGTTTTACAGCATTTGGATAACAAACCTAGGTGATAGAGAAACACAGCAAAGCACAAGCAGCCTCGTGTGCCAGCAGTGAGTAAATATGGACAACAGATATATGGACTTCTAAAAATGTACTTTTCTCTTTCTTAATGAGAATCAAAACATTAACCCATCCCCTAGAACTGTAGAGTTGACTTGATTTTATCAGGATTTGAGACACTAGTCTTAACAGCCTAGGAATTATAAATTTGACAAAGTTATTTCAGTTACACAAAAATAACCAGAGATGTAATACAGGATGTATGATTTGGACATTCTTAAAAGTGTTATGTTTGATTCATAGAACAAAACAACTGGATATTATATATTATATTACTTATATTTTTTTTTTTACATTTATACATATATAAACACTGTATCATAATAACAAAAAGGAAAATCAGTTCCAAGCAAAACCAAGCAAAATGTTTTAAAGTCAGTAACTCCTGTATTGATAGCTCAGACAAATGAAATGAATTCTACAGTCCACCTTTCAAAGCGTGAAAATCAAGAATTTGGTGAATGGCTTCCCAGAAATACCATAGGCTTCCAAGGTGAGAAGCAACACAAAAGCAAAAACTGTATTACCTTTAGATGATGAGGCATGTTTATGCCTGAAGCATTTAAGAACTGGAAGAAACATAACTGATTCTTCCTATGACTGTAATCTCTTTTTCCTCAGGATGTCAACCCTTTTATCTTACAGACCTGGCCACACCAGAAAATCTGACAATGCCTTTAGGCAGAGCTCCAGTGAGACACTTCATACAGCCCTATCAGATTGAATAGCTTTAACCCTGGCTCTATTATTACTGGTACCAGTAGAAAAAAAAGAAAACTAGTGACTTTTTTGGAAGAAAGACTTTTGACGTATCAATTGTTAAGCAGTAATGTGTCCAGAAACCCGTGAAGACATAAGAAATGGAGATAAAAATCTACTAACAGGATATGAGCTCAGGCTCTAAGCAACAGAACAGCTTCTACCTCTGAGTGCTACACACACTGAAATGCTCTCTCCCCACCAATAATAAAAGACACTGAAAATGTAAAGGCATTACAGCCACTATTTTCAAAGGTTGTAAATGAAGCAAATCTTGCAGATAAAAACAGTTTCTTCTATACCTGGGGGGCAGGGAGAAAAAACACACATCAAAAAACCTTTCAGGAATAGAAACTTTCATCCAGATCTTCACCAGTCATCTGCAAATCTACGTATTTTTCCTGCTGTGTAAAATAATTTCATAGAAGATGTTTTCTATCTCCAAAGAGACTTGTCTCTTGCTTAATTTAAACCTTTCAGGTTAGTATTAAAGGGCATAACATTTCTTCAAGACTGTCTCAGAAGATGTCATTGCTGCACATCACAAAAAAGTCTGGCTCCTACTCCCACTGAAGTGAAAACTAAAACTCCTACTTTCTGTTCTGGAGAAGGATCTAATCAAAATTGTTTATCCTATTGCCTTCCAACCTCTTGGTATGATATACAGGAAGCAGTAAGGAATGTGGTTTTACCCCACTGAACAAAATAAGGTTAAGAAGTATTGTAAGGGCCTACTAGCTGGTATAGCAATTTATTCCACATAAATTAATGGCATCTCAGAGTGACAGAAGACTAAGCACTAAGTAAAAGCAGATGCTTGCAGTTCTACAATATGCTGTTTCCTTTTAAAAGAGAAGTTGTGCGCCACCTGCTCCTTCAATTTTTTTTTTCCTGAAGACACTGCTGGCAATGGAATTAGCCATTAAAAAACAACCCACAAACATTTACTTGGTTAACTAAATTAGCACTCAGGAGCTACTGGCATCAATAAGAACTGCTTCCTCAGATACTCCCTCAATAAATAGTTTGCTAGCTTCTGGTTTTACATCTGGTGTTTGGTAGAGTGGTAACCCAAGCATTTGGCAGTCCTCAGAAAAATGCATCTTTATATGCCATACGTAATCTCAGAGAATGAAAAACAAAGTGACCCTTAACACCTATTTCTGTACATTCCTAATTCTCAGGCTTTGGATTATTTCTGCAAGTGGACTTTGGACATGTAACCCAAATGCACCTGAAAGAACTAAACCAACAAAGAAGTTCTGCTGCTGTGCAATAACAACAGACTTGTGATGAGTTCAGTAGAGCCACGCCAATGAGAAATCTGGTCTGACAGACTTCATACCACAAGGACACCTGGTTCAGAGTCATATGGGGGTGCCAACTGGTTTGTCTGCAAAAATTCTACAGCCACCACCTTCATTCAGCACCTCCCGCTTTTTTTCTTCCCCTCGTCCCCATCCTACCCACAAACTTCTGGGAAGACAACATCACACGAACGTCTTTCCTGCTTTTCTACCTCCAAACACAGGGAGCATCACACAGTTCTGCAAGGCCACAGGCTGGGGCTGGTTGATGGCTTCCCTCCTGAACTGCTGGATGCAGACTAGGCCATGTGTTTTTCTGACTCAGCAGCAGAGTGGCTGGGCCACCGCCCTCCCACTGCCCTGGGCCAGCAGGATTGCCCACTGAGAGTGCAAGACAGCGCGGTGCTGCACATCCCAGCAAAGTGCTGCTGGGGGCAAACTCCACAGGAGAACTCTACGTGGAGAAACTCTCTCTCCCTCTGCCCCACACCCCACTGCAGGGCTCCTTCTTACAAGAGGAGAACTTGGAACAAGAAGGCAAGGAGCACTTCCAATAAATTGGAATGCTGGCAAGTATTTTTGGGACAAGATCAAGTTGCTTACAACTTCAACGTAAATAGTGAAGGCTTAGTCTAAATAGCTTCTGCCTCACATGAGTCTCTCTCAAAGAGATTCTCTCCAAAGGATGTCAGATGTAATGTAAATGCCTTCAACAGGAAGGTCTGGCTTTCTCTTTCCATTTTATTTTTAATTTTAGCACAAGGAGAATATCATACAGAAATCCTATCAGAGAGAAAGAAGTAGGGCCCAAGGACAACATCGTGCTGTTTGACCACATGGACTGTTCTCACTCCTCTGGGCCACACATGGTACTGCCTTCCTCAGGAACCTCTGCTGTGGGAGCAATTTGAACTGCTGAATCCCTTTACACTTTCTGTTCCTAGCAGGAGAGAATGGTAATGGTGTGTACAGATGAGCAGCTCAGCAAAACAACTTGAGGTGCATAATCTTACACTGGGAACTAGAGAACCAGTATACCCTGGTAGGATGAAATTTAGATTTCTCCAAGAGATCAGGTGCCTTATTACAATTTTTTATTTGCTGGTCTACAGCAGATCACTTGTACAAGAGAAACAGCCCAGAACAGCAGCAATTAAAAGGCAGAAGTATTAAAGACTCCACAGTGTAAGTGGCGATCCCAGTTTTTGTATATTTTAAAAACAACACAAAGGCAAGTGTTCAGCTAGCTCTGTGTGTTTATAGGGCTTCTAAGAACACCAGCTCACTCATTTCTTTCATTCTGCATAGTCTATATGTGTCTTCTAGAGTCAATGGAAAGAGAGGTTCTTCAGAAAATGGCTCAATCCCACATGACCTTCCATCTACAGTCTCTGCAGGAGGTGAGCAGGGTAAACACACTGCTTGCAAGCAGTAATGGCATACAAGGGCCTAATGTTACGATAGGCAATGCAGGTCTTCAGACTTCCAATAAAATTCTCTTCTGTTTTTTGTTCATACCACAGAGAAATTCACCATGAATAATACAAGCTTTGGTACCATTACATTTAGGTTGTTCCTGCGAAATATTCTGATAAAAAATAAAACCATCTTTTTGTTGCCTTTTTTTTTCCAGGTTCTCAGTCAAATGCAACAGTTCTGCTTACATTTAATATTTTCTTTTGAGGATTGGGGTTTTACTGCCCTTCAAGCATGAAAAACTAGGTAATATTTATGTTCAACACATGCCTGAGCTTGCAGAGACAAGCCTGAGACAAACAGTCTTGCTTTCATTCCTCTGTGCAGGATACACTGTTCTCTGATGAGCAAGGAAGGTGCTTTGGGGCAGTTCAGAAAGTGATGCAACAGACTGAGACCAATAAAGAGGTGAAGAGCTTCTCTGTGCCATTATATGGGTTGTGTACATGCCTAAGAGAGGGTTATAAGGAAGACGAGCAAGACAAAAAAAAAAAAAAAAAAAAAAAAAAAAAAAGAGAACTGAGCATGATCTCTGTGGTGTGCCCTAGATTCACATGAAGACAGAAAGATAAGAACAAAACCTAATAAAACTGAAGAAGTTTGATGTGTTTAAACAGCCTTGGTGCAGGACTGCTCCTCTAGTCTGTACTGTGCGTTCAGCTTAATAAAATTAGATTTAAACAACTGATTATTTAATTACAAGAAGGTCTTTTGCGCTCCATTTATGCAAGAACACAGCTTCTATTGATAAACTGTGAGCAGCTCAAATGCAGCTGAAAGTACCAATATTCCAGGCACTGGAAGAATTGGGTTACTGCTCAATTCTATGAGCAGACAGGAGTTTACCTACTTCTTTCAGCTGAAGTTCACCAGCCTGCTCTGACTTTCCTGGTTACAGACATCAACTGTGATAAATCTTCAGTAAGAACAGACAACACATTCAAACCCTGCCACAAAGACTACTGAAGCACAGACCAGCACAATGCAGACCGAGTTCTCCTCAACTTCCCTGTTGCTCTTTCAAAGAGTAACCACCAAACAGCTCTGTCTACAGTTTTAGCTCAGATCCTTGATCACTCCTTCTTATTTAAGTTTTTGGATTTGGCCTTATTACAGCTTTGAAAGCTTTGGTCTTCCTGACCCATTTCACTTTTTGCCTAATGATTCAAGTTCAATGACATGCAGAGGCTGACAAGGAGCAGATAAAAAAAAAAAAAACTCATGTACTCAGTGAAACAGAAGAGAGTAAGACCTCTTCTCACTGGATAAGGATTAATGCCATGAGCAGGGCCCCTGGCAGTTTCCACTCAAGAACAATGACAACAGGAGCCTTGCTGATAAATTCTCATATCTCCCCTGATTCTCCCACTGCAAGAGAGGAGGTTTACTAGACTGCGACAATTTTTTAAAACATCTTGAGAAATTCAAGTGGTACATCTGCACTGCAGCCTGTCACAGCTACAATAAAGTATTTCAGAGCTGGTGACAAGAAACACACTCTGAAATACCCAGCAGAGAGATTGCTGCTCTGCACTGAAACACTGCTGCTCACTCTCTGGCTGTGGACACGTCCTGCAGAAAGACCCACGCCTTCACACAAAGGAAAAAAATATGACCTCCAAGAGAGAGATGTGAGGCTGCAGGAAGAGCAGCAACGTTGTCACCAGAAACCACCCCCAGCACACAGATACAGGCAACACATGTCCCAGTTTTTATTCCATTCTCCACCCTATAAAGCAGATAAGAGTCAAGTACAGAAAAGATAAAAACCAAACCCAAGAACAAAATCCAACTTCATCATGACTGTGCAGTGTCACCAGATAAACCTGGTGCTTCAAAACTTTACTTTTCTTGGAAGAAGAATGACTAAGTAATGCTTCTTTCAATAACCAATGGAAAAAGTAAAGTGAAAATGGTATTTACCAACTCTCCTTGTGCTGTTTTTCACTTGAGTTATTCAAATAACTAAAAGCTGTCTACACCCATTACACAACTCCCCTCTGAACAGGTAATACCAAGGGTGCAAGTGGGAAATCCTGGGATCAGCATCTTTTCTCATCTGGGCTGTGTTGCAAATGTGCACATCCTATACACAACCTCAAACAAAACATTTCAACGAAACAGAGCAACGAATCCTCAGACAAGGTGAGCATGTGGTGACTAACACACAAGTGATCAGCACATGTTGCAGGGAACTTCTTTTGCTAACTGTGAACTCTAAATTTGAAGTGTGAAAAGAAAAAAATGCCAAGTCACAGATTCAACTTGCAGTCCTTGTACTCAGCAGCAGCAGCTCAACTCACAATGACAAGAGAACATTTCCTACAGAAAAGATGTCTACATTAAAAAATTGGCAAAAACCTCTATGTTTTTATTTTCACTTGTTTCCACCTCTGTGCCATAAATACCTTCACCATGCAGCACAGAAAATGCATGTATTTTCTTTGTTTAAAACACCATTACAATACATAATTCATGTACATGCAGGCATAGGAGGAGTCCTATCAAACTATTTGGGTTTGTTTGAACAAGCCCCACAGATTCATTAGGCAATCCATCCCAGTAAAATCAAGATGCAGCATTTCCAGAGCCCTGGAATGACTGATGGTACACCAAGAAAAACAGAAAACCCACCTTGCAGTGTTGTTGTCACCTTGTCCGTCACAGACTATTTTATTTCAGGCGTCGACAATCTGTAACAAAACAAAAGCTCTCAGTTAGTGGCAGCTGTTAAAGGGAAAAGCTTTATTTTTGTTACATGAATTAAAGACTCATTAATTGCAATATGTTAATAAGAAAATGCCTTCCTTCTCTGCTTTTATTAACATGCAAAGTTCCACCAAATGCTCTTTTTCAGTGACGAGAACCTTTCTTGCCATTATAGCTTACATCCCTTGATTTGCATCAGATTATGTCTTACTGAAGAGCCCAGAACTTCAGAATGCCTGTTTTTGTAAAAAGTGAATATCCATGGAAAAGCTGATTCCTCTGAAGCACAGGCTACACTATGGTGTCTATTAGGATCACAGTTTCATAGAAACAACTAAATCCCTTCCTTCTTCACAGAAAGATGATCTGAAGGCAGAAGATCTTTCATGTATCTGGATTCATTGGGAATGATTTGCCAAAAATTAGAAAATATGCTGACAGCAACAGCCCTAAGTACAAGAAGTCAGCAAACAAACAATGCAGATAATATGACCTAATTTCCCAAAAGCTCCCTTGTCGACAGGAATCCCACAGTTACACTGCACAGTAGCACATGATGTGCTCACAAGCTGCAGACCAGACTGATGGGACCTATTAATTCAGTATCAGGCAATGTGGTATCATGTACCAGAGAAAATGTGCAACAGGGAAGTGCTGTGGAGCAGTCACAGAGAATTCTCTGGCACTACAGCTGTTCTACTGCAGGAGCCTGGGCACCTCCTTAACTGCCTAGTGCTGGAGTTACTAAACATATTTTACAACGGGTATAATATCATCACAATGGCATAAACAAGGACTAATTACTGCTTTGCAAATCCCGGGAATGACTAAGCAAGGGAGAAGCACCCATAAACTGCAAATTGTTGGCATTTACAAATAGCATTGAATTGCCCAAGAAGGAAGAAGCACAGACTTCCCTACCCAGCTTCATGTCACAACCAACAAATGGATCATTTTCCAGCCTATCATCTTCAATCAGCGTGAACCCTACCTGCAGAACTAACTTCTGCCAAAATGTTGGTAACAAAACTCACAGCTGGACAAAGCTGTATAAGATACTCATTGCTTCACAGGGGAAAGATAAGTAGAAGATAATTGTCAGCAGGAATAAAAGCACCTTGTACTTTTAGTGAACTTTGCTATGTCCCCCTGTACCCATAAGCATCGGGGTTGTCACTGAAAGCAATAGGAGTTTCATCTATGACTTTACCAAAGCTAGAGAAGAAAAATATTTACTTTCACAGAAAGGTAGAGAAAGACAAATTCAGTGTCTTGCCAAAGTTGACAGGAAGCAGCAGCTGAATCATGAGCAGAAAACAATGACCCCATTCCACCTTCCCTCTTTTAAGTATGGGGCAACTTTCCAAAAGCACAAAAAGACTTAAGTCTCTACAGCACACTGCTGTCATAACTGAGGATGAAGATGGAGGTGTAACCAGGAGAGAGAAGAAGGGAAGTCAAGCTCAACTATTTCTTCTTTCCTCTCAACACCAGCAAATGAAAAGCCAGTTCTTACAATATACTGGCCAGGCATGGATCTTATAATCTTTGGTTAATTCCATGTGTATTGAGAAGAAAATCAGCTGTAAGTAGGTTAGACTCACTAAATGACATTTATCTGAAGTACCACCCCCAGGTGCAGAGCCATGCACCAAAGATTGAGCATTCTTTAGGAAGATGCCACTCATCCAGACACTGCTAGCAATGGTCAGCAAAACACAACCATGTAACAACTCATGCATAATACTCCTCTCTTGAGCAAAACCCCATTCAGCAGCTTCCGATCTCTGAGGAACTCCCCAGGTCATACCCAAACCAAGGAATGAGGAGGAATGATCAAGCTTCTGCTGAGCAAATGATGGACAAGCACACAACCCTGGCACCTCCAGCAATCAGAATTTCCAGTATTTTACAGCTTGGTCCACAATTATTTACTCCTTAGAGACTCCAGACTCACCATACTATCTGTGGTCACAACAGACTTGTTGCTAAAATGGCCATGAAACACCAATCATACACCTATTTACACTCTTGCTACGGTTACACTAACTCCGCTTTAAAAACATCAAGATTTTCCAAATCACAGCCCTGACTCATGCAGCCTGTGGTGAACAGGGGACATATTCTGGAAAAGACTACTAATAAAATGCCATGCCAACTGCTTGACTCAGAGAAAACAAGATTAGCACTGTGACATCTTGGCATTTTGATTTCTGAATACTTGCTGGATGATAAAATCAGGAGCTGTCTTTAAAAAGTCTACATTGAACAAAACCATCTACCCCTTTCCTGTAACTACAGTGGCATTTGCTAATGCTGTCAGCTTTTGTGTGAAGTTGGTGTTCCTGCAAGGAGACACGCTGACAGTTCTGGTTACCAAAATCTTTCACTAACTGCTTTTCAGTAAGAAAGGAAAATAAAGTAGTCCAGTGTTTTCCATCTTTCAGTATACACCTGCGCCAAGAGATGGGCACATACTACAATGATAGCTGAGCTTATCTAAAAAATTCACTGGCATAACTGGATACATCTTCCAACACCCTGGGGACAGTTCACTTCAGAAGATGGAGCTGGTTTAGCTAAAAGGGAGAAACTGTTTGGAAATCTGAAGGTGGAAGATGGATTGGGTAATGGTGATGACGAAATGATAACATCAACTATTCAAATATAAGGAAGGAATGAGTAGAGCAGATTAAGGGCGGTGAATCTCAAAGAAAAAGGACAGATTTTAAAAAACTGCACACAGGTCAGTAAGGCTTCATAGGAGGCCAAAAAAGTGCTAGAGGTGGAATAAAAACACAGAGAAAACCCATTTTAGGGTAAAATAAAGGTGGAACACCAACTGACTGCAGTGCTGACCAGAGAAATATGTTTAAAGAAGGGATTCATGCAGGAAAGTCAACTTAAGCAGATTAAATCATACTTATATTTTTTTATGATTAAAAAATCCCCAACCAACAGTCTGAAACCAACCACACACTAATAGATGAAACCACTGACACCATGAACTCACAGGAAATAAGGGAAGACCTAAAGCACTGCCTAAAAGCAAGTGCAGAACCACCAACCACCATAAAAAGGAAAGTGGATGGTAACCACACAAGGAATTGGAGACCTGTCAGCCTAACTCAGGCTCCCAAAACAAACTGTGAATGAGTTATAAATATCTGGAAGACAGATGGCCCAAATCAGCAAATCTACTTCTGTAAAGAACCAACCAAAAAAAACCTGGTCTGACCCAGCTTTCTGTTACAATATCACATATTTACTAGAAAAAGGCAGCACATATATCCTGTATTCTTTGGGGGAGCAGCTGGTTGAATGTGTGCTCAGGGGCTTAGGGCTAGTGACTCTGAGGCTCACTTCCTTGCAATACTTTGTGTGAGCAGCCAGAAAAAAAACCACTAATCTGAGAGAGTTTTACAAGTATTTCATCACATTGATAATCACCCAAAATCAATGACATGGAGCTCACTGATCCAAAGTGCTGCAGCAGTGCTGCTGCAGGAGCAGCAAAAAGGAAATGTTTGCACATACAGCTTCGCCCACCATCTCATCTGAGACCCAAGAGGCTGAGCCCAGGTACACAACACTGCTCAGGCACTGCAAGCCCACATTCCTCTCTGCTGTGCTGGCTCTTAGGTGGAGACAAGTCACACCCCACAGAAATAGCAAGGTGAACAATTGAATATTCAGCTTCCACTGAAGAGGTGGCTCCTAACAGGTTCTCCAGAGCTCTTCTGTCTGAGCCATCAACCTCATGCTGTTAAGTGTTGTCTGACACACAGACATGCCCAAGCCCAGGAGATAATCCTACCATGTATAAAGCTAGCAGTTGTTCAACATGTCTGAAAGACTTGCAAAGGCGATTTAGGCTAATCCAACTAAATTAGGAACCCTCTGAATCTGTCAGTTGTCTTCACTGGGCATTCAAAAAGAACCAGGTAAAGAGGATGGAGATACCCCAGGGAACCTGCTGCCACCACCAAGATCTGCATTACATTTCTTAAAATTTCTTCTAGCCTCGTGCATTTACCATTCTTTGATCTGTTCACTGAAGATAATGGACAGCCCAAGATTTTGGTTGCTCACCTGCCTGCAGGCAATGAAGCTGAGCTGCAGGAGCTGTCTGTGGCTGCACTCGGAAGGCCTTAGTCCTGAAGGTACACTCAGCTAAACAACATTTTGGACTGTAGCTCACATTTGAAGCCTACTGGTTCAGCAGCCTGCCTACTGCAGTCTGTGTGAAGAAAGAATGGAATAATCTTCCATTTCCCGAAACAGACAAATTTCAATGCTCACTTTATCTCTAACTGACCAATTACCATTTATCAATTAACTAATACCATTCCTCATCTGCTATGGTACTTTTTGATAGAGTCTCTTACCACTTCCAGTGAAATGGAAAGTTTAATGAGTTCTAAAACCCCCAGAATATTTGAGATTGTTTACCCAGTTCTGTGGCTCAGAACTGAAGTGGCAGTAACATAACAGATCTGTGGGCACATTCCCTGCTGTGCAAAGAGGGAGAGGATACACATTCAAGACTTTTAATGGAAGCCAAGAGCCTAGATTTCCAGGAGGACATACCCTTCCAACTTTAATCTACCAGTTTCAGGGACAGAAATTCACACAAAAAGTACACTGAGCACTGTCAGTATTTCTGCAGTGAACGACCCTCAGCACTTCTGTTTGGTTTTCTAGATGATCCTGTTATCCATTTTTTTAATGTTTGAACACATTTTCAAGGGTGCAACTCAAAACACTGCAAGAAAACATGTAACTAACAAAAAACCCTGACTTTCAAGAGAGATCAGTGTTGTTACCGTTCCTCCTATTCAAGTAATTCCTTTATCCTCATGACAAGGTTCTTCTGTTAGTATGAACCTGCAAATTTCTAATTGTTTCCCATTCTCATTCACAGGCAATGTCTTCCTCATAGCAGTTCTGATTTTCAGGAGTTTATTCAGTTTACCCAGTTGCAAGTAACTTTAATCTATATTCTTTTATTATCTGCTCTTAAATTTTTTTTATTTATTGGCATCAACACTGTAAGAGTTAACATGGTCAGATGTTTTCTGTGAGGAAAAGAATTGTCTGAAACTTTTTTTCTGCTTCCATCGGACTTCATACTCAAAGGCCTGACTCCTAGCTAGCGCAGATCAGCACAGCTCTACCAAAATTTCAGGAAATGCCACCAGTTCACAGGAGTTAAGGATCCATCCTGGACACTTGTGTCAGGAAATCACAAAGCGAGTTCTTTTCTCTACAGTGATGATGAAAATATGCTTGAGGAGTATCTTTGCTTTCTTTTGCTGAGAATCTACATGTTTCTTTAAAAAAATCCTCAAGCATTTCTTCTGTTACTCTCACATGTGCTCCTGAGCCCACAAAGTTAATTGCAGCTTCACCACTGACCACCACTTTCCAACCACATCACCACACTCAGCCCTGCCAATCACAACTTTTCAAGAGGAAGTACTAAATGAACAGTCTTCCTTCTCCTTTACAGGTTCCTACTATTTTAATGTCCAAACACACCCTAGCCTATAATCTTCACCTTCCCAATTCTAGTACCATACAGCAAAGGATTAGTTATCCCTGCAAAGAAGGGTTACTGAAGCACAAATAAATTAAGTTATTTGTTGCAAGTTCCCTATAAAATCTTTGGAAGCATTTACAGACCTCAAGTCAGATGACATCCATCAGTCTCAGAAGATGCTAAGAGTTCTCATAAAACAGGTTCATGGCAGCTACACAACCTTGAAAAGTCTAGGAGCAGCACTAATTAAGGTTTAATAGTTTAAAAAACCCTCTTTCAATACCATCATAGGCAGCTTCCTTTCAACAAACAGCAAATCCAAGAATAAAATGCAAAGTTTCGATAATACAGGGAAGAGCAACACTCACTTCCAAAAATCAAGTTCAATTTAAGGCATTCATATCAGAAATCAATGAGAGTTCTTCTGGAGCTTCTACGTCTCATACATAGTCACATGAAGGATTACTTTGAGGAACCTTATTTTAATTAGATAACAAATAAATTCAATTTGTGGTAATCTAGGCTTTTATTACTCAAATAGGGTGATATATGAATTCTGAATAAAGTAAGAAGACCCTGCCATCCCAGAAAATAAAAAGTTAAAGAATTCACTTTTCTGAGCAGTTTAAACTCCAGTTTCCTGATGCACAGTTTAGACAACTGTTTCATTCTCAGCCTCTAGCCAGGTTCTGGTAACCAACCCCCTTCTCCATGCACAACTTACTCACTCAGGGCCAGAACAGAGCGCTGACAACTTCACAGTGACCCCAAGTAGCTTCCACTGGATACCTACACGTAAAGTTACTCAGACTTCAAATTATTTCTTCCACCTCTACAGTGGAAATGCCTACTCATTCACTGCAGGGCTCAGACATATGAATTCCTAAACACATGATAATATAAGAATGACTGATACAGAAAAGTCAGTATTTTCAGGGCAGTCTTACACACTTTGCAGAAAACAGAAAGAATCAATATGTGTTCTGAAAATACAGGAGAAAGGCAAAAGCACTGAGTGGCTGTTCCCAAATGGAGGAACATGCACTTAATGAGGCAGGAGTGCTGCAGAAACAAGTAATAATGTGATCCGATAATTAAAGACTGCTTTGTAATACGTATGCAGAAGGCTGCCACAGAGACTGCACAAACACCCTTTTTTCCAGCGTTTCCTGAAATGAGCCATTTGACTCAGCAATGTTAAAAGGTTCCTTTAAGAGCCTTTTTGGGTCTGTGATACATCATCTGATGTGACTGAGGTCGAGTGCATTAAGAATCTGTGTAACATTTTGTGCTGGAACATGACAAAAGAGGCACTGTCTGAGCTGCAAGGGCTAAGCAGAACTCAGTCTATTTCTACAGCCATACCAGAAACACATGTGGAAGTGCACAGAGCTTAGAATTCATTTTAAAACTTTTTAAGTAAATAGCATGTTTAAATTCTGAATAAAATATATAAATACGAAGTCCTTGGTGGCCTCCTAGACCATATATGAAAGAGAGTGGCATCACAGAAACAACACATTAATGACATTACCCACTCAAAAGGTTAATCGGGGAAGGCAAGGACACATTATAGGGCTTTCTGTGTGCCTTACCAGGGAGATCTCCATTACAATAACAATGGCAAATTCCTTCAAATCTGGTTTAGGAACCCCATTTTTTACAGATTTATTAACTTTTAATTAGTAGGCACATGCATTACTCTAGTTCTAAATCATCCTTCCTTCGGAAGTGACATTATCTCTATTGTATTGGTATTTCAGTGAAGAATGCACTTTTTCTTTTCTTAAAAGGGCTGACACTCAGAAACACAATTAATGAGTAGCTTTGAATGTTATCTTCTTTTGAAACCCTCTATTCAGGATTGGAACACTGTAATTATAGGTGCTGAGCAAAGAGCTTGTCTAGGTACATTGCAAAATGATACATATATAATTCATCTTAAGTTTTTTTTCAAAATAGAGCTTTTCAAACATTTAAGGAGCTTTCAAAATGCAAAGTTTGATTTAACAGCGACTGGTCACTCAAAGCAGATACACAGAAAACTGCCTCAATAGCCCTAAGAAGGCCACTGTGGCAACTATTCTATGAGCAAAAAAAGGAAACTGGACTCTGGAACAGCAAGCTGTGATTCTTGAAAAGAGTTCCTCCACCACTTAAACAGTCCTGCTAACCTTAGTGGGTCTTATCACACAACCACACATAAAATCAAGACATACCAAGCACAGGGCTGAAGGAATCCCATGCAATATTTCCATTAACACTTTTTGGTTCTGGAATAATCTCTTTGACAGACTATTTTTTTTTCCAAAAGATACAAAGAAAGTACTTGTGAGCAGGCAAGTACAGCTGCAGCATTAAATAAATTAGAATACACTTGTCAAAATTCTAGACAACATGTTAGTTTAAGACAGGGAAGGTGCAATGTTAACCTAACCACATAGTCAAAGACCACTTGAAGTCATTATATTTAGGTTCCACATGAAGGAGAACAGACTGTTCATAAGCTGCACAAGTTGTGTTCCTCAGTATTTGGGTGTGCATGGACAGGTGTGTTTGCATGTATATGTCTATATGTGTTATATATATATATATATAATACACACACATACTGAGTAACTATGTAAACAATTTTTTTAAGAAGATAAGAATGGAAAGCAGGTGGAAAAGGTAAGTTAACCAGGACACAAACATCTAAAGAGCAAATATATTAAAAATGAAACATTCTATTCAATTATAGTAGGTTCTAAAATTATCTTCTGAACCTTACCTTCTACAAGCACAAGACTGCCACTGAGTGAGAATTACCCCTTCCACTCTGAGAAGAAACCAAGAGCATCACTGATTTGAGCCTTCTGCTGTGTCAATTGATACGGGAAAGGCATGGAGCCACGGATTTCTTTTTTTTTTTTTTTTTTAAATCCTGTAGCATAGTAACTCTGACACCAAGTCCCTCAGTGTGCACTTCAGCCACTGCAATCTCAGGAAAAAGCCTTGTGCTTGCTGCCAACAACTAAATCAAGCTAATCAGCAATGTGCCGATGCATGCTGATGTTGACACTTCAAGGATCACAAAATATTCAGTTCTACTCACTAATCCTTTAATGCTGGTTCCCATCAATCAAAAAGCCCACTCTAATTACAGGTTTCAAAAAGCACCAGTAAGATCATTAACAGAGCAATGCAGAGGATAGCACAACAAGAAAAGGACTTCAGATGCCAAAAACTTTCTATGCAAAGCCTAGTGTCTGCAATTTCCTCAGAAGCATCAATGTCAAACCACAGGCAGAACTACCTGCATGTGGTTCCCAGAGGTGTGGTAAGCCAACAAGTTAAGCTGTAAGAGCACACTGCAAGCATAAATCACTTCCTAGGTGCTATACCAGTCCTGAAATTTAGGGGACTAAATAAATCCCTCACTACATACACCTCACACTACAAGGGCTGAAAATTCTCTTGCTGGCTATCTGGACACTGGATATTTGTGCCAGGGGCACAGTTCTGCTGCTCAGTCTGTCTCCAGCAGCTCACTCTGCTGAATAGAGCCCAGAAATCATGGGAGCTGCAGAAAACATGACTTAATGACTCTGCAGTCTCACTGCCCCCTTCTACACTTGAAGCTAATTTTTCTCTGCTGTATAAAGTAAGCTTGCAGTTCTTCAGAAAAGAATTCGCTCTTCTTACTGCTAAGTCACACCATCCAATTTTCAGTTTCTATCTGAAAGCACTATACTGGTTTTATGTCTTACACTTTCCCTCCCTTTCAACATTCTCAATTTACTGTGCAGCCTTTTGCAATCTCTCAGCAGACAAACCAATTCCTACTACCATCCTTTCACCAGCCTTCTGGAGTAACATTAGTGAGACATGCAGTAGCTTTGGGGAGCTGGACACTTTTGGTAAAGACTGAGAAAGACACTCTAGGGACATGCAGTCAAGAACCTTCAGGGTGACAAATTGTTTGAAAACTAAACAGAGCAAATAAATATAGGCTCTTCTGTCCAAGTGTTAGTATTTTTCCCACTTCCTCCTTTCATGTGTTAAGTGTGAGATCTTACCCAGACACACAGACCCCAGGAATACTGTAGGATTAATGGCCCCAGCGTAAAACATGGAATACATCAGGAAGCACATGTGCTGTCAGCTAACCTTTGTTATGGGTGGTTCCTCCACTTTATGTCAGCGCTTACAATCAGCTGTCTTTGGCTAGGATAGTCAGCGCTGAAGTACCTGTCATCATCCACCTGGACAAACGACACTATTCCAAGACTCCTCCCTAAACATTCCCTTCTCAGCAGGTCACTCTGCTCATTTTCCTCTGATTTCCCACTGTTTTCTTGCAATCCTCAAGTACCTTTCCTGTACACCACTTAAATATTAGCAGCGCACAGGTACAAAGCCAGCTACTTTTGTCCTTGTCAGCACTTTTTTCCTAGTGCTTCCAGAAGTCCCAAGGCAGATGTAAGCCAAGTGCTGTAACAGTCGAGGGGAAATATCGTCAGCATCCAACAGCTAAGGCACAAGAACTCTGTTATTTCTCTTCTCTGCTTAGCCTGATGTCTCATCTCAACTTTCCACCTTACAAAACTCAAGGTATACGCACTCATCGCTCAATACAAAAATTGCTTTCCCGATCAGATGACTGCAACAAAGTCCTGCCATCCATGGTCCTCAGGCAGACATGGGATGTGCAGACCAGAGAGGCAAAATATCTGTGCTAAAGCCCTACATGGCTATAAATACCTCAGAGAGGACTCTTCTGTACTTGGCCACGGAAGAAAGAACATTCAATAGAGCAAATGACCATGCAGCAATTGGCAAAAATCACTCAAGTCAAGCACACTCAGAGGTACAAACAAGGGTACATTGAGTTGATGATGTCTTTAGGGCTAGGGCCTCCTTTGCAATGCCCCTAGCTCAAAGGCAAATATGCCAGCAGTAATGGTAAATGAGCCAAAGAACTGGATAATTCTGCCCTAAGAAGATAACATCTGGTAAAGGCTGAATCAAAAACCAGAATATCCCCAGCAAGTAAAAGCTTCAACACCCACTGTTACCTGCTGGTCTCTTGAGCACTGAGGACAGACCTTGTTAAGCACAGGTGAGTTACTTTGCCAAGGCACAGAAGAGGATGCCACCACAATAGCATGGCAGGTCTAACATCGCTGCAGCAGAACAGAGTGGAGCTCCAGCCAAGCACAACAATCAGCAAGATGCTCAGCACACCTGAGCTGGCTCTGTAGCCACAGCATGTGTACTTTCTGTCACTCCCATTTGCTCAGAAAGTACTTGCCTTAAGGCAAGGCACAGAATGAAAGCACAACTTCCCACTTGAGACCATAAATAAAATACCAACCAAGATAAATGAGACAAATAAAGAGAACACACCTCATTATGCCCATTAGGGAATGTTTACACCTGTACTTTTCTTGAAGAATAAGAGATGGATAAATAAAAACCCCAGTGGTTGCTCAGGGTTTTCTTCATTTCCATGTTTTATCTTGGCAAGGAAACCATTCACATCATCAGTGTTAACTCCAATGATATGAACTACTGACAGCTTTGCTTTCATCATTCACATCTGTCCAGGACACTAGCTCTCTCAAGGAGCAACAGCTTCTGAAGGAAAATAAAAGTGAAAAGTGGTCTAGCTAATCCTGTAAACAAATAAACTTTTAACAGCACTGTGGTGATATGCAATGCTGGTAGAAATCATGCAGCTTTTGTGAAAAATTCTAAGTTAAAGCTGCTTTTCTTCTACCATTTTGTGGATAATTCTATTCTTTTCTCCACCTTACAAGAAAATGACTTTTCTTTTTCTTTATAATATTTCCACAAATTTTAAAGCAGCAATCTTCCAATTAAAAAAACGCTGTACTGGTGATATTTATCTTATTAAGATATTTAACACAATAAAAAAATGTCACTGGTATTGCAAATACCTCACCATGAGTTTCCAGAGCCTTGTCCTTCTACTAAAGTAGAAGTTTCATACCAAGGAACCAGACTTTCAAATTACCAAATTTCGCAGGAAAGCACACACATATGAATTATGCTTTACAATGGGAGGAAGAGGAGCCTATAAATTCTATATGCAATTTCCAAAAGACAAATTATATTCAGCATTAAACATTTAGGCAACAGCTAAGGAAAAGTAATCATAATAACTAAAGTACATCACTCAAACTGCATATTACAAGGGAAAATAAAGAATTTTCATATTCTGTTCGAGAATAACATAAACTTCAATGTTGTTTTCTAGCAAAAAAGGCATAATTCTGTTTAAAAACAACATCTGTGCTTGTAAGTATCCCTGCAAAAAAGTGCACAATATACTCCTTTTGCAGAGGCCATGGGAAAAAGTAAATCAAATATCTCAGTATTTTCCTGCTGCAGTGGAGAAGATTAATTAATAGAGCTGACTTGGTAGCTGTTATAAAAATATTACCTCTTCTGTGTTCTTCAGAATAGGCTTATTGCTCATTTACATATTTAAAACTTTTAAGCAAATACAAGAGGATTAATTTTTTGGTAAATCCAATTTCATCATGATTAATGGAACAACCATGGGAACACACTCTTTTTCATTTATGTCTTGCATGCAGATTAAAACAGGTAAAGTCTTGGAAAAATGATAAAAACAGCAAAAAGCTTTCCATTTTTAGTCAATTCTCCTTTATCCTTCAGGGTTGCTTAATTTCCTTTGACCACATACTGAAAAATTTGGAATTTCAAACTGTTTGCAAACAGTGTACAAGTAGTTCAGGAGAAACTAAGGAAAAAAGTAATTTAAAAATTTCTTCTAAATTCCAGTAGTGAAAGCTTCCCATCCTTTTCAATGTTTGCTTATATTATTCAAGCCATCCTCATTATGGTACATAAAATTAAAATTAATTTCTGCAACTATGCTATATGGCAACATTTAATGAAGCTATTCATTAATACTCGCTGCTGCAGAAAAAAGAAATTATATCACAAAATAAATAATACTATTTCTGAAATGTGTCCATCAGACACAAACATTTTCAATTATTTTCTAAATTATCTCCCTTGATAAAATGACAAACTCTGAAAACATTCCCTTTGTGCAGATCAGATGTAGATCTTTGTTTTCTAGCTTATATTCCATTCTGGCAACTATTCCGTAGATCTCAAGTTTCCCTAATGGAAATCCCTCCCTTTCTTTTCTTAAACATATCATAGTATTAAAAGGAGATTAATATCTCCATGTTCAATACATTACAAGAGTTTCCTTTGTAAATAGTAGCCTTCTAGGGAAAGGCATTTTATTCATTCCTTCTGTTCTTTTCACTTTGTTTTGAGGCCACTGAATTAATCCTAAAGAGATGTCTGACAACTTTCGTACACTCTATCCCAAAGGAATGTTTGAAACTAGAGGATGTTAGTACTTTGGTTGGGATTTTTTTTTTCCTATGAGAATTTTCCACATATTATACAGTAGCATAATATAAAGGTAAATATCTCTATGCAATACAATGGCAGGGTGGCTGAGAGGGTCATAATGACTCATTAACCTTCTTTTTCATGGCATCTCTACCAGGTTGGCAACAGATGAGGACAAAGCAGGGCACTCCACCCACGCGACACAGCAGAAAGAACCAGATATTCCTCAGAGCAATAACTGAAGAGCTGGGAACCTGATCACACTTTTCCTTCCCATTCTCAAATGAGAAGCAATATAAGGAAAGATAAGCCATCTCTTAGAAGTGTATTTATCTTACATTTTATACATTTAAGTGGTAACTTCTTTTATGTTCTATGCTCTTCTGCAACACACAGGGGTTTTGCCTCTATCGTATGCTATAATCTCAGTGCTTTAGGACAGCTGGGATATTCTACTTAGTAGTAATTTCTCGAACTTTCCATCATTTTCCCATCAGCACAGCCACTCAGCCATTCAGGCAGCCACAATATGTTACAGCATCTTATTTCCACCTATCGCCTAATCATCAAAATGATACTTCAAAAGGACACAATTAAAATATTTCCAAGGAACAACAGATGCTTGAAAAGATAAAATAAACAGAAGCAGTGGCAGAATGCCACACCACCATTCCACCTCAAGGCCTTGGTGAGAAGTGCATTGTGTACTGCAAATGCCCTGTTTTTCAGCCACTGCTTACACCTTGAAATGTCTTCCCAGCACATTACTCTTCAAGTGTGATTTCAATTTAGGTGTTATTTGAGAGAAATAACAAAATGTACTAGTACAAACTGTTTCAACTCTCAATTCCCAAAAACGACTGACATTGACGTTTGCCTGGCCTTCTCCCCATACATGCAGCATATACCTCCAAAACAAAAAGAAGAAAAAAAAAAAAAAAAAACAAAAAAACAAAACAACTGAGCTCTGCTACTGAAACATAATCTAGGTTGGCACCTACATGACCTCAAAGGTTGGGTCTGGAACACAACCAAATTAACTTCCCAACTTTCAGAGACCTTACCACAACTGTACCCAGCTACCTCATTGCTACCAAGTCACTCTGGCAGCAGAATAGACCAAACAGAGTCCTGTGTGAGAGAATCCCAAGGTGGCTACTCTAACCACAAGGCCCAGAAACACATTTGACATCCCAGCAGCTCTACAGCTGCAATAGTACCACGTTTGTTCACAACTTAATTGTCTTCACCTCTCCATTTATACGTCCACTTCTACGTCTTGGACAACATCAGGGATCTTTGCATCACAAAGCAAAGTAGTTACATACGACCACCCATGTGGAGTTTATATACAAAACAAGGAATAAACCTGTCTTTCCAGCACCCAGGTGCAATTCAGTGTCCTATTTCACAGAGCAGAGCTGCAAGATTTGCTTTTATTCTTTCAGAGAACTCCAGTCTATCAGAAATAGAGTTCTCTCTCTTAAAGCACACAGACCATCAAATGGCATGTGTTCTTGTTCAATTGAACTTGCAAAATCACAAATCCAGTTTTACAATTGATTTTAAATGCACCTGTCAGCCAGTGGGCAACATCTGCTGCATACTGTGGAGCTCTGCTTCCACTGTACAGGAAGGGAGTCTGTCACTGCTGATGCCAGCTCTGGAACTGGGGTGGTTTTTAATTAGAAGGTGGTCTTGGCCAACACACACCCAAGTGGCATGTGCACAGGTAAAACTAGCTGTGGCAGTGCAAAGCAAAGCCCAGCAACAACCCAGTCATGCACACAACTTTTCACTAGCTGTCCCTGAAAACCTGACTTCTTATCTAGTTCCCACTGCCACGAAAACAATGATAAGGGGATTAAATCACAGATTTAATTGCCTTTCTCTCTCCACCCTTAAAATATAACTATCAGGCTGGCCTGATTTACATCTAAAAAAAAAAAAGCATCCTTGTTTGCCAGCATAAACTGTGTCTGGTGATGTCAGCAATTTCAGGCAAGTCCGTGATGTAAAGATCACAAGGAACTCAATGCAGTGTTTGAAGGTGAAAGTGTTCCCCTTTCAAATGCAGATAAAATATCAACTGTTTTAGACTAACATAAATTTAATCAGACCCTGCAGTAGGTTAAAACATCGTAACATCATAAATGCCCTCTTTGGGTATCCATGGCTATCTGGCATAATTAGGCTACCGTGCATCATTTATTACTCTTTCACCTTTCTTTTCAGGAGCATCCAGCCATGTGCTATGTTTCTCAGCCTGTGGAATGCCAGGACACTTCAACAGGATGGGACCAAAAAACCAACACTGTGGGAAGGAAGGGACTAGAATAGGGAGACATCATAGCAAGAAAACCCCAACTAAATAAACAAAACAGTCCATAGAGGCAAAGGTGAAAAATTTTAATGCAGAAGGGAAACAGCTACTGCAGATCCTCTGATAAGGAATTATTTCAGTAGAAAGAGGAACCACAAGGGTTAATTTGAGAGAATGGGTATGGTACAGTGCAGTGAGCAGCTGGTACGACATCATACCTCATTACCCACCAAGGCTAACACAAACACCTCGCACCTGGTCCTCAGTCATTTGGAGCAGAGTTCACAGTTCTGCTATTAACACTGGAGCTGCTCCAGCCCACTTCTTAATAAGTGCCATTAGCCAAAGTTCCACACTTTCAGCCCTTCTGACAGCAACACCAGCTCAGGGGAGAATCCACCCTCTGCAGCCCTTGAAAGGCAAATGTCCTCCTTAAGGGAAGTACAGGTGCAGGTTGGGGACAACAGAGAGCAGATACTTCAAGTGATGAGTGGGGACAGCAGGGCAGAGCTGTACCTCTGGGTGAATCAGTGCTCAGCTCTCCTCCATCCTTGTCCTACTCTGATGTCCAGACAAACCACAAGGAATTGTAGTGCCAAGCCCAGGCAGCCTGCCTTGCAGCACACACAGAGTTTCTGCTAAATAGTTTTAGGGCAAGGACACTTAGTTCCAGCATCCCTTAAGCCACAGGAAAACTTAAGTCCCAATTTCAAGAATCACACTGAAACATTTCTCAGCCTTGCTGCAACTCCACAGACTCCCCTTGACAACTCTCTGCACACACTAAGATTTCCACATGGCTGAATTACAAAAGAGAAAGCACTACTTTAGGAGCTAAACATCTTCAAGTTCAGTAAGAAAAACAGTAAATAAATGCATACCCTGGGACATATAAGAACATACAATCTGGGGCTTGCTGCCCTCAGTGATGTCGTGTCCTGAATGAGCTGCTGAAATCTAGACTGATTTTATTCTCTGTTCTTTTGACTTACAGACAATTCTGACAGCCCCATTAATATTCCCTTGTTTATCTCTTCCTCAAGAGTTCTCATCTGGACAAATACATATTTTTGGTTCTTTTTAATTGTGGGTGCAGTTTTCATTACCACCAGAAGGCACTTCAGAAAGATTAACAATAATTTCTGTACTCATTTGATGGACACACTGCTTTGTTATCTGTTTAGAAATGAGAAAAAAAGTACTGATTAATGATCATCAACTATCCATCAGGTTTCTCACAAAAATTGTATTATTGCCTCATTTACAGTAATATTTACACCCTTAAACCCAAGTGGCTTCATGTATTACAGCTCCAAAAAGACCAGAATAACAGTGGCCCAAAGAAAATTACTTACCTCCTTGGAAAATAAATCTTCTCACAAACTTGGGATGTTTATTTGGCACAGTTCTGTCAGTCCTAGTCAAGAACATCAACATCTAAAAATATGTTTATCAGCAGAATATATGTTTACATGCGCACTCACACAGTTTATTTAAGGTATCAGTAATATTCTAAAGAACCCTAAATCTAAGCCATCAGTAGTTCTACAGGGTATTTTTGTAATAAACACTGTAATATTTTCAGACTTTTACCCAGTATGGGGGAAGAAATTTGTCATTCAGCCAGCCCTAAATAACGATTTTTAAACATGTAAGCAGCATGTCTTGATTTGTAGTGGCAGTAATAATATACTAGGTACTTCAGCCTTTTAGAACATATTTAACTGTGCAAGCAAACACAAATCATAAAGCAAATGAGATCCACTCATTGTTCATTATTTCCTGTACAAACCTCACCTGTAGTACAAAAGGCAGTGAAACAAAGCTACCATACCTGACTAAGCAACTAATAGCAGGAAAGAAGTAGCAAACCAGAAACAGCAATACAGGAAATAAAGGATTGTCTCACATAAATCCAATTAATTTAGTATCATGACACTAAAAAATTATAGTTTGTTTACCCTTCATAGACCACTTTTACTGGCTGTAGTAAACTGTTAAGGAAAGGTTAGTGGTATGCAACAACTCACCAAGTATGAAAATAAAATGCTACCAGACAATTTTTTTCATACTATACATGCCATGGAGCCACAGATGAAACCAGGACCTCATCTGAGTCATGGTGCATCAGAAATATTGTAAGAACTTCTGAAGAGTTTCTGATTTCATGACACCAAACACGCCCCCAGCTCTCCCCAGAGGAGCAGAACAGCTCCCAGCTGTTCCTGCAGGGAGGTGAAAGCTGAGATCCTGGCACAGAAGCACCTCCCAAACCTCCCAGTTCCTTCTCCCACACAAGCAAATCACACACCACAGCTGCTGTCTGGGGCAATACCCAAATACATATTTAGGAAGCTACAAGGTATGTATCTTTGATAGTGACCAAAGCAATGTTAGCAGGATAAGAAAGAGACCATAGGGGAGAACTAATTAAACCTCTCTATCCAGACACAGATGTTTTCATTTTCTTCTTGTTGGTTTGGCTAGCTTTGGTTTGGTTTCTTTGTCAATGTGTGATCCATTTACTAAATACAAATGCAAAAGACACACCAAGCTTTACTGTGTAGTAATAACACTGGGACAGCATAAATAAACAAACATTTTACTCCCAAAGAATATACTATTACTGAGAAAAGTGAAGTGGTACACAGCCCCTGAGTTGTTAAACAACATATTGCCTTAAGGGCAATGGTGCCTGTGAGACCTTGAAAACAAAGTTTAGCTCTCCTACTCCATCTCCCTTTCTCATTCACCAAGACAGATGTAAAGCAAATGTATCTAGAGAATTATCACTGTGACACTTCCCCAGGACAGAAAAGTAATGAGATTTGTTCAGGTAATACATTATGGTAGATTATCTCATGCTCCATTTTGCAGTACATGTGAAGCTTTCAGCACCAGGGAAATTATACTGACTAATTTTGTCTGATCTGAACTTGCCAGATAAAATTTCAGGGGCCAGTGAAATTCTGCTGTTAGAGTGATGGTCACAGAAATACCATGTTCGTATGTTCCCATGCCATATTCATTTGCTAAGGGATACTGTGCAGGGCTCAGATCTGGCAGAGAGCCCAAGCACAGTAATGCACTGGAATGAAGAGATCCTCGAGAAAGCAGTAAGTCTTAATAATAGTCTGATATTAGCCACAAATGAAAGGTGCTGTTTATCTCAAACACTTTTTAGGAGCTTCTGAAGGATGTTTTCAATCATCAAATAAATACATTTTTTACTCTAAACATTTCCATAGCAGATTCCCAAGATGGTACTGAGACACAAACCAGAAGCTGGTATTGCTCCTGTTTTACTCTGAGGTTCATTCATTTTTCACATCCTACCTCATAAAAGCCAGTCTTAACCAGGCAGAAGACATTTAACCTTGGCACAAATTATAGCAACAGCCAGCAGCTTGATCTTGGTAAAAGCATTTGTTACTCACAGACTAGCCAAAGGAGGAAAAAAGCTACCTACAATCAGTGGACACATTCTGATGCTCATACAGAATAGCTGCTGTGCAGAACCAGCTATTTTGGTCATGAATTGCCCATGGACCATGTGGTGGTTCAGCAGGCAAATTGTTAAGTGCTGTAAATAAAACCACCCTCTTCCTATCTTTGCCATGATTTTCTGATTACCCATTTGGGCCCCTGTGCCTTCTCTCTCGAGGAAAAGCAGTACAGCTCTTTCTTTCCCGGGCACTTAAAGACTCTGCCTGGCCAGGAACAACACATAGAGGGGTTCCTTTTAATAAGCAGCTACGGTATACAAATATAGGAGTGGAAAAAGCTGCTTCAGAAAGCTACTCTGCTAGTTTTGTACATCTGCTGATGTTTCTTTGCTTTCTTCACAACTACACCACATCTGATGCCTTGAGAGGCTGAACTTGGAACAGAGAATAGACAGAGCTAAAGGAATAAAGTATTTCTTGAAAGGGCTTAAAGGATCCACCTTGGGCAGTACAAGAGCCCAGCCAGGGCTACACCCAAGATGGATCCAAAATGGTCACAAAATGGACAACTGGTCACAAGTTCTCACACTTTTATATGTTTTGGTCCATTTGCATATTAGTGTTAATTGTCAATTACAGCTTCAGGTTATGAAGTCCCATTCTTCTTGTTTCCTCTTCTTCAGTTGTCTATTGCTTATACTTTTTGGCCTGAAGCTTTTAACAGTTGTCCTTAGTCTCAAGCTGGAAAAGGATTGTTTTATCTACCTACCTGTTAAGAGAAGCTACTAACACTTATTATGCAGCTCAGAGCTACACCCCTAGGCAGCAAAGAATCTGAAAAATATGAAAGCTGAAACTTAAGGCATCATTTCTTCCCCTTTAGAGGCTTGACAAGGCCTTTACCTTGTTGAATCTCTATTCTAAATATCTACTAATAATAGGTATTTAATTACACAAAATTATTGTTTAACAGCACAGCAAACCCTCCAAACCAGAATGGCAACAGAGCACGAGCCAGTATGGGAGGAGGACTTGCACTCCTGCTTTACTGTATCTGTAACACTCAAAGCCAATGCCAGAACTGAACCCATGAGTTAGTTACACAAGAGCTGCACAAGCCAAACACGAGCTGACTACTCTCAGGCACATCTGATCCTCCTCATCAGTTTCCATTCAAGAGGCCACAGTCTTCGCATAGATCTAGAATCACAGAATGACACAGGCTGGAAGGGCCTCTTCCCTTCGCACCTATCCCAAGCAGTTCACCTAGACCTCATCCGGCTGAGCTTCAAAATACCTCCAGGACCGAAGAGTCTAAAACCCCTCAGTGTCTCTGTTCCAGTGTTTGACCACCCTCAATGATACAAAAGGGTTTTTTTAGATCTATCTGGAATTTATTCTGTTTCAACTTGCATCTTTGCGTGGCTCCTTCTTAATGCACTTTTGTTCTACACTCTCCCTACCTACAAGGTAGCTAAAGGCAGCACTGAAACTCCTGAATAACCTCTGATGAAAGAAAAAACATCTCCCTTTGTGTCTCTCCTCAAACCTCATTGTCCCCTTAATCACCCAGCAAATTCATTCCAGTACCTATCAATGTTGGTTTTACACTGGAGAACCTCAAACTGGCCATAATATGCCCTACTCATACTTAGCTGTGCTTCCAGAGCTCACCTGTCTGAAGGGTGGATTGTAGCATGTTTCAGCTAAAAACAATGCACCTGTGTGCAACTGAGCCACAGTTGCAGGAACTGAGACAGGAAAGCACCACAATTCTGCAGAGTGTCACCCCCAAACACAGATATAAGAATCTTACCAGAAATTCTGATTTACTTTGTCAAACCTTTGCTCATAAGTTACTTTGCAGTAAGACCTCTGTTCCCATTTTGAAGCATTTTGGAGATTCAATGCTTTACTTCTGTCTTGAAAGCAAGAAATGCCCTGATACATTGCATTACATCTGAACAAAAGCATTTTACAGACACAACTCCAGCTTAGAGCAAAATCTTACTAGGAAATAGCACAATAACTCCCAATGACACATTATACCACTGTTATGGAATTTCCCAAAAATGTAGTGGCAGTGTGGAGTTCAGGTCTACCCACACTGCTTGCTGTGACAGACTATTTCTCACACAAAAAGGAGCAAGCATTTGAACTCTCAGTGGTGGGACTCCCTAGCAAGAAGAAAACATAGTAAAACTTGACTAAGTGACTCAGAAAACTGACCCTGAGTGAAAGGCAAAACCCTCACTAGCTTCTAAAAACAAACTTGAGTCTCTGTGCAGCAAGAGCATCTCAGTGGCTGGCGAGGTTGGTCTAGTGTCATGCAATCCATTCAGCTATGTACCAGTCTGGAAAAGGAACACATTTTAGCTATTTATGATCCCTCACTTCAAGTGACTAGAACCCTCTAAACATAAAGTATGTAATTAAGCAGTCAGAATATCTTTAAACAAATCACTGTCATCTTTTGGTCAGACAGTGAAACCTAAGAGCTCCATCTGACTCTCTCAGACTTTTCAGGACAACCACTCAAACCTGCCCACACAAACTATGCAGTTGCTGCCAGCAAGCATCTCATCCCTGCAGAGGGGCAAGTCATGGATGAATCTGCAGAGAAGGCCTAGTAATAAGAGAGGGTACAAACAACAGGAAAAATTCCTAACCTGCCAGCAAGAAATTAAATGACCCATCCAGTTATGAATCACCACTGGTCTACTGTCAGGACGACAGTGGAGGCACAACTGACACCAAAGAAGGCTTCAAGCATCCACCGCTCTTTATTATTCTACAGTGCAACCTTTTATACTCTTCATCCCACATGCAGTGCCCCTGTGTGCCCTCTGTGCCCTTTGGTGGTTGCTCAGTGCCCCTGGGCACTCCATGGCTCATTGCTGTCAGTGCTGCTCACCTGCTTCTCACAGCTGTGCCCACTGGGGATGAGGCTGGGCTGCAGCCCCATCCCAATCCCCACACGCCGTGTGCCACAGCCCGGCCCCATCCCAATCCCCACACGCCGTGTGCCACAGCCCGGCCCCATCCCAATCCCCACACGCCGTGTGCCACAGCCCGGCCCCATCCCAATCCCCACAAACTGAGTGTCTACAACAGTCTACAGCAGCAGAGAATGCCTTTGATTGTCACATGGCTCATGTAATCCTAGCCAGCAAGGGCAAAGCCCTGGAAGTACTCTGACTACAAAACAGAGGAACACATCTTCCTCCAGTTACAAGTTGGACCAAATAATTTTGTTTTCAATTCATCCACTCATCCCTACCAGTTTTCCCAAGTCTTTTGATCTCTCTTCTCAAGATGTCATGAAATTGAAAAGGGACCAAACATTAGCTAGGAGTCCACTTGCAGGTGCTGCTGGTGTCTCCGACCACAAGCACTTCCAAAGGCTCAAATGCAAACACTTGCTCTAAACAGAGAGCTAGTTTTAAACTGCAAAAAGATTTTTTAAAAATAAACACAAAGCTGGCCTTCCCATACGGCCTACAAAAGAAAATGCATTGGTATCTCTCCAGTCACTATTCCCCAGTCATCATAAACACACTATCTCCTTCTGGGGCTGCCTCCCCAGCAGCTGTCAATCCAGCTACTCACAGGAATTTGTTGAACCAAGCTAAGTTAGCACAGTTACTCAGTTCAGCAAACTGGGAGAGAGAGTCTGCAGCACAGTTGTCTCAGCCAGGAATGAGCATCAGTGGCTGAAGCAGTAACCTCTGCCTAAGTGCATGCGCTCCAAGAAGAGGACAAACATTAAATTACTATTTTGGGAGGTACCACAGCATTGCCTATCTGCACTATCTTTACCCAGGCCTCACTCACTGTGCTGCTTCACCCAACCCTTATGTACAGGCTGCATGAAATTCCATGATGGTGCAGTCCAGCTGCTGACAGACAGAACACCAGATCCCAAGATCCATTATCCATGCAGCTGGCCTCTTCAGTGGCAGCATCAGCAAAGATGCCATGGTCTGAATGGTCACACACCTCAAATAGAAACAGATGCTCGCCCTCCACTAATTGACTCAGTTCTTGATGGAAAAATATTAGTGCATGAATTCATTAAAAGCTATCCCTCCATCTTTGAGGCCTGATGAATAAAGCAAACAAGGATGCACAACCGACATATTACAAAAAAAGCAAAACAAACTAAGATCTGTTATTTAGAAAGGATTGTTTCAGCAGCTCCACCTCAAAGTGCTAGGCTGCAGTCTCCAGGTCAGCCTCTGCACAGGGCAGTATCTCAAACATTACACTCAAGCTGCATATTTCCTATTCCTGTTTCTCTGTGCTTCCAGGACTATTCATCCAGCTTCCAGAACAGTGAAAAAATTTGTTTTCAAAACAGAAATATGTAAATTAACTCTTCATATTAAATCCATATTTTGATTTCCCTTCAGGAAACTCTGCACTCTGTATGCCAGACATTATTGCTAATTTACCAAACAAATTCATTCAGAGAATTATTGCAAGGCAGACTAGAATGATTTCCTGGAAATCACTGGGTTTTGTACAAGGCACTGGTTCTCCTCAAGGCAAAGGAAAAAGGGGGAACGGAGGAGGCAGAGCCACAGTGGAGTCACAGCTTCCCAGAGCAATCCACTCCTTTTCAAAGCACTCCAGTGGAACCAGAATGGCTCTTTCCAGAGCATAGGATCAGGATCTGTATCCACAAGCATACATCCACGTGGCACTGTCACAGCCTGTGCATGATGAAGAAGCCAGCCCTCACTAACAGCCATGGCATGCAAGGACACAACTTGAAGCATACCTGTGTCCCTAGAGGAGCAGACAGACGCATGCCAGGACTTCCCAGGAACCTCACTTCCCAGCACTTCCAGCAGAGCTAGGATTTAGAGACAGATTGTTTGCAATCTACAGGATAGCTAAGGAGGCTTTATAAAAAAAACAAAACATCAACAAAAAAAAAAAAAAAAAAAAAAAAACCCCAAAAAAAAACCCACAGGCATTTTAAACACCAAAATGGAATCTCTTCTTTTGAGATGGCAGTTCTCATTACAAAGATTCAACCCCAGATGACAGACTGCTAGGAATTTTTTTATCTGAAATACTCTAAATATAACGATTTATTTTTGTTATGATATGGTAAAAAAAAATATACTCAGGAGAATATCTCTGAAGCCAACTTTCAACTGGCAAATATTTCTTTCCTTTTTTTTATTGCCAAGTTATTATTATCCTGTAATCCCTACAGATACTGAAAGTCTTTACAATGGAAACACAGTCTTAATTACAGAAAAATAATATTCTGATATTTGAGCACACTTGATTTTTTGGGTTGACACCAGATGTTAAAGTAGTTATCATTCCTGATTTCCTAACGTTGCATATCCTTCTTGATCAGAAAAATACTTGTCTCTAAGGTCAAAACAAAAAACACCTGTGTCAGCTGGTCTTCACCACTACAGCCACCTGATCCAGAATACATGACTCTTCTGGTTTCAGCCACTAAATCAACTTTTGTTAAAAAGAACTCCTTTCATTTAGAGCAGCAAACCTATTGCTATAGAATGCTTTTTTTTCATGGTGATAATAGCAGAGATGAGAATTGGGGACAAAAAAAGAGAAGGAGTAATTGCAAGCTCATTAGATAACCTGAACATAATGCAAATACACTGAAAATAAATTTAATGAGCATTATGAAAAGTAAACTGAGTGACACATTCACCTCATGGTCTCTTTCTCTCAAAATAAAAATTTAACTATGACTACTAAGGCCTCATTTTCCTTCATTCTATCTCATGAGCTGAAATAACAACACACTTTCTGAGGACAAACATTGTCCCTGTACTCAAGACCTAAGAGCTTTTATCTTCTTGCCTTACTTACACTGCATGGAGGAAATTAGGACATCAACATCAGGCCAAAGTTCTCTGGGACAACTGGGAGGAGGACAACAGGTTCCTCAGCCAGGTGGCACCTGGGCAGCCTGAACATCCACCTCACACAGCTCCATGCAGTCATCCACCCAGACACTGAGCTGCTCAGAAGAAAAACATTTCACTTGGATTACATATGAGGGAACACATTACATGGGCAGCAGCCAGCCCTCAAGGGCTGCACATGACTTTTTGGGCTTGGTACAAAAAAATTCAGGATTTGTGTGCATCCCAATTCCCACTACATTTCACTCAGATCCTCTTCAAAATATCAGCCTTATAGGTTTCGGCCCCTACATCCACACCTGCAAGTATGTAGAAGGCAAGAGATCACAGAAGAGCCAAACATTTATACTCATTTTCTTTGAGGATCTGCATTTTTCAGACTAGCAGAAAAGATCTCGTGCTCTAAAGCTCTCCTACAATCTAAACTATACAAACTGTAGTTGACACCACAGATCCAATGAACTTGGAGACATCACCTTACAATATATCACGAAAGAGTAGAAATTTTTGTTTTGAAAGACAAGTAACAGTAACAAAAATATCACCTGCAGCATTATTTATAGTGAGAAGAACGAAGAAGAGCATGTTGGAAACTCGGGCAAGCCACGTTATCTATGAGGCACTGTGTCAGCAGAGTAGTTTTTCCCCATAGTGAGTGCTGAGGAGTTTTGGGCCCATCTGCCCCTGACAGAGGTTCAATGTAGAGTCCTTACATATCAGTACATCACAGAGAACTGGCACAGAAATGCACAAAAGGAGCTTGCTACTCTCAGAAGGAAGCGGAGAGTCCCAGCTGTACCTCTGTTCCAATTAGCCGCTCCATGAACTTTTGTCACAAGAGAAGGTTTTCTGAGAAAATAAATACATGCTCTGATTAAGTAAATCGTGAGGAGTTAATTTGCAATTCCACAGTCCCCAAGGGATTCAAGGACCAATCTCTCTGGTGTTTCATCTACAGTAATTTAATAACTTACATTGTAAGACCTATTGCCTACAATGAGGATACCAGGACAAATCTCGAGTTTATTATTCACTCTAGTGCCACTGATTGAAAGGCACTACCAGGCCAATTTAAGGAAACAAGACCTAGCAGTCCCACCACCTGATCCAGTGATTATTACAACAGGCTGTTATTGCTGCTGGGATCAACAGCTCCACAGCTAACAACTTCAGGTCAGGCTTGCAATAAGCAGCAAAACCAAGCATGTTCCTGCATTTACATGCCAATTCACCAAAAGTCACTACACAATTTAAATCCCTGCTCCCACAAACAGACACATGCAATATAAAGTGAGCCTCACAGATTCACACATTTCTGCTATTCTAAACACTGTGTCCTCTGCTCCATCTTTTAGTTTGTTTTCTTCCAACATCTCCTTCCTTTGATTGCCTGGAACTGAATTGGCCATTCCTATTTCAAGTAATGTTGCCCCTGCTCTGTAGCACCTTAGAGCTCTGAACAGCAAAGCACTCTTTTAATGCAGAGTGCACTCAATAATAAGATTAATAAAAAGTTCAGCATTTTTAGAGGGCCATCTTGTATCAGCCTAGCAAGAGGCCCAGAATGGAGAGCAGACAGTGCTATGAATCCAGGCTCTTCTCCTACAAATCAAAGTGAACAGCCATTAGAGAGTCTCCACTTCCAGGCCACACTGTGCACTGCCACATATTTTAAAAGTCACTGGCCCTTTTAAAGAATTCAAAATTACTTGAACACTATTTACATCTGTCATAATTAATCATCTACACATAGAATCTCTTGATAAAAAGTATCTTCTTTAGATTTGGTTATGTAAATAAAACATTATATTGGACTGATCAATATGCTGTTGTAAAGCAAATGGGTTAATGTAGGCTGGTCACAAGCATCCCTCACGACATAAAGTATAAATGTAAGTGTGACAACTAATTTGTCTCCAACCACTCCAAGAAATAGGTTTTTATCAAGGATGAAAAAGAGTCACACAATTGCTAAAAACTTTTGAGATTTGTCTCTGTGGAAAACTATAGATGTTTGTGCTAATTTTCAAGTTTTCCACCTAAATATCATCAAATATAAGGCAGAAAATATTTAGTTTACAGGTGAAAGGATACAACTTCAATGCTTTGATGCAGAATACCTGAGGTCTCTTTTCACAGCAACTGTGAGTATGAGTAATTCATCTGGAAATTTTGAGAAGGTGATGAATGACTCGTAGAGTTCTCCAACTGGTTTTCTATGCATCTGCTCCAGTTGATAAACTACAACTTATGTAACTAGGACAAGGCAATTGAGCAATAAAGAAGACAGCACAGGAAATGCCATTTCTGCTGTTGACCAAAATACTCATAGCATTTACATTCTCAAAGAACCATTGGGAAAGTCTGTTCCTTTTTTTCTTTCTTTCTTGAGAACACAAGTGTTTATAAAAATCAGTAACACCTTCTTTTTTTTCCACCCACATGGACTTGGCAGCATATCCCAGTATTTTGTTATGTCAGCTTCAAAAACCTGCATTGCATTGCTTCAAGGCTTCAAGAAAACCAAAACAATTAAATTACACACTGATTTAAGACCTGCCCTTTTCTATTCTATGCACTCTGTGCTCAAAGAGAGACTTGTCCCCAATTCAGCTGCTGATTGGAGCTGGCTTATGGGATTAATGTCCATGATATGAACTAATGAACATTTATCAATCAGGAAGTCTGTACAGGTACCTGGACAGTACATGGTGTTATCACCAATGTATTTGGGAAGAGTGTGAGGGCTTTAAAAACCTGCACCAAAGCAACACTCTTGAGATGAAATCCATGAAGGAAATAACAAAATCACCCAGACATCCTTGGAGAACAGAGGGACCAGGACCATGAAGTGCTGTTTCTCCTAAAAGGCAGCAGTCCCCTGCCTGCCCAAAGAGATACACAATCATCTACCTCAGACAACAGCACAGGAGTCCAGGACCACAGAACACAGACAAAATGCTCAGTTCAAGCTTGCCTTTCCTCTCTAGATCCCTTGGCATCAACATAGTTCTCCCTGCATATTTAAGAGCCAGTTTCAGAGCACACTAAAACCTGTGTTTTTTACAATACATACAATTTTGAAATATGTACCCACAGATTTTCTCCTAACACAGGTTGTTCTGAGCAAAGTTTTGCCCTCAAGGCTTGACAGGTCCGAGGACAGTGCCACAGCTGGGTATGACTGTCTGAAGAGCAGGAAAGGGAATAACCACACTTTAGGTGTTAATCCTGCAACAGTCTACAAGCACAGGCTCCTTGCTATCCCTAAAGAACAGGCTGGCATTGATGCCACAAGATACCTGATTTTTGCTAAAGGAGAAGGACCTCAATCACAACTGAAAAAAACCACCCAAAATCAGATTTTGTCTTGACTGGAAAATACCAAAATAAAACTTAGATTTAGTAACTAAAAATTATCTTATGTCCAACAATTAGTAATTCAGGCACAGATTTCACTTGTACCTAGAGAGTAAATCCTGATTGATGTTAGAGCAGGTGACCTTCCATTGACACATCAAGATTTATAAAGCATGTTGTTTTATTGCAAAATAACTCTCATAAAAAGTTTTCTAGAGATTACAGTCCAGGTTTAACTGTTTAACTATCAAGACCATAGAATATCATATAAAGAAAGAGTGAATAGAAATGTCATTTACCTTTGAAACACTGCAGTTTCATACCCAGCACAAACTGATCTCCCTCTCTCTGCTGCTTCAATGAGTACAGAACAAAACCCACGTGAATGCTCATCTGCATGCATATTCACACACCTATGTTTTTAGATTAATTTGCCAGCTTATGTTCATGGTCTAAACAGGTAGGAAGTCTCCTTCATCCTTCCCAAAAATCACCACACAAGTTACGTGTGATAATGTGCAAGTGACACTGAAGGATCTGTACTCTCTCCTTTTAAAAAAAATCTAAAGCTGGCAGGCCATTAATTTTGTTATATGCTGTCCTTGCTCTGCAAGAAATCCCTTCATAAATCCCAATGCATCAGTAATTATGCCATAATTTTTAGCAAGGTTTCTATGCTGCTCACTTGTAGGACACTCTAGAAAATTACGGAAAAATCACTAAAAATCTCATCCGAGTTACTACTGTTCCTCCCACAAGCTTTGTAGAGAATAAATTAAAGCATTGAATAAGGTTTGTTATAAAATGAATGTTGTACTAACTTTACCAACCAAATATAAAGCAGACTTTAATTCTTCTGAGGATTCTAGGTAAAGAATGTCTCAGCAACAACTGAGACAACAACTCCCCACAATATTTAATCTGCCTTCAGAAGCTCTTTCAATGGAAGATGATAATTAATAATACATACTTCTTTTCAATGAATCAAACAGGCGGCTCTAGGTTACACATCATCACTTTTCTATCCTGTATTCCTGCTCTCCAATTAAATTCACAGTGAAATAGTTTTTAATAAAAAAGTTTTTAATATCCTGAGCACTTTGGGGGAAGAAAAGACTTCCTGAAGACTTTTTCTAAGCAACAGATAGCATTATGAAGAATAATTCTCTAGTAAAGGACTGAGTTCATTTAAAACTTTCATAGAAATGTAGTCATTCTCTACAAAATTGTCAAATTCAGGATTGGGCACTTGTAGAAAATCATCTTTATTTTAGTCTCTGCCCCAAATGGAAAAGAAAAATTAAATCCCCGAGTCATAGCTCAAGAGTCACAAATACAGAACTTAAAGTAGACCATTAAATGACTCCAGGAAACTTGAGGAAGTATCTAAGCTATTAGCTTAGAATAAGAACATTAGCCCAGCTAGGAGTTTTCCAGTATCTCAAATGACATTTTATAAAGATGCATTTTTCCATCTGACTAACAGCATGATTTCGCCAGTTGTCGCCATAAAAAAACTACATGGCAAAACCAATATTAAACAATAGCTTTTCAGTAGGGAAAAGGGAAAACAAACATCTGCTTTGCTTTCTGCCTCCCTAGTTAATATATTAAGCTAGACAATGTAAAAAAGCACTATTTTAAAGCATAATGCTATTTTTGTCTCTGAGCCATCAAAGTAAACATCAATGTACAGGATCCTGATTAAATCACACACAAGACCACTTCATAACACTTTTTAAAAGCTAGGCTGAAAGAGGTCTTTATCTAGATTGAAAAATTATGTCAGCCTTAGCCATAAAACTCAAGACCACTTACGAACTCTTTAGCCCATGAATGTCTGTGTGATACACCTCAGTATTTCATGACATTCCCTAGCAAAAGTAGTATTGTAAACAATAATTACTACTATTAATTTGTTGTAAGTTTGAAGTCTTAAAACTATTTTGTCATTAACATTGTCATTAACATCCCCTACACTACACCACAAGTCTTCTGGGGGAAAAAAGGTGAGAGAGGGGAAAAAAAGAGGGAGAAAGAGAAATGAGGAGCCTTAAGTTGTCGGACAAAAGCAGAGAGTCCTAAGCACCTTTACAGAGGCATTTATAGACCTTTACAACATTCTCAAGAGCTGATTTAGTGTGAAAACAGGTGCCAAAACCCCAACACTGAAGAATAACAAACACCACAGTCACTCAGCTTCCAGATGGGAATGAGTCCCAGCCTGCTTCCCTAGGCCCATTCCAACCTAAACTCTCTCTACTGCTTCATACATGGTCATGCCTCTGGCAAGTTCCACACAGTGTTGGAACTCCAGCTCCCTGACAAAAATGAGGTTATTGTGCCTGTGTTACTACTTCAAATGTTTCTGCAAAACATGTTTCTTTTAAGGACTAAGAAAACCCAGCAGAAACAAAGTAAAGATTCCTAGCTAAGGCAAGCCACCTTGCAACCCAGTTCACAGAGCTCTTTAGCACTTTGACAGGCCCATGGTAACCTGACCAAGGCAAGACATCCCAGGACTTACCCATTCCAACTCTGCAAAATGCACACAAAATACAGAAAGACCTTCTGCTCATTTTAATACCAATGCATTACTGGAGCAGGAATTCTGTACATGTAGAATTACAGGTCTTCATCAGATTTACACACCATCAGCAGCAGGACTCCTGGGGAAAAAGAACTCATGTTCTGTTTTTTGTCCCAACTTTGGAGAGCACCAACACAATATGTTAATTGCTAATTATCTCCTCCCTCATTCACTGCTCAAACACTGAAAAAACCTGCATACTCCTAAAACCAAAGCTGCCTGCATCAGACATTGTCTAAAGGAAGCACCCTAGTTATGCCTAATTTATGATTTACATCTTAATTTCAACTTCAAACAGCTGGGCTTTTCTCAAGGGAAAACCAAGAGCAGCACAGTAAATCCTTCAGGCACACTCCCCCTGCTTTCCTTTCCAAGCTGTTGCTGTGGGGTTTTTGCTGGTTGAAGACACATCAGTAGACAGCAAAAGAATATTTTTGCCTCTTTGCGAACCAAACTATTAAGATTAAGGACTGCCTAACCTGGGGCAGTAGCTTTCAAGAACTTTAGTTTTCTTAGATTTAGTTTTCCTCTCCTGAAGGTAAAATAAATGCCATATAACCTTTCAGAGTCAGAGAGACAAGAAAATGAAAAGACTTACTGACCAACTTGATCCACCCTTTCAAGAGAGTCGTTCCATATTTATGTGGTTGCCCCATACCATGTGGTAGAGGACCATTGGCTTGTTTTTAAGGAAAAAAAAAAAAAAAAAAAAAAAAAAAAAAAAAAAAAAAACCCACTTCAGTTGCATAATGGAAATTTAGATTGTCTTTAACAAGGATCACAGCTGTAGAACCAACCCCACAGATGTGGACTTAAAAATTGAAGCAATTCATAAAGCAAGGTTTTTAGGTGGGCTCTTTAGAACTCACTGCATTAAATTCACAATAAGCTTTGATATTACTGCTAACAAGTAATTAAATTTGTGTTCCATTTGTAAGTGTTTTCAAGTTGTGCTTACAAACATTTTAACATTAAACTGACAGAGATACACTCTCTGTAAAGAAGCTGCTCAAAAGAATATACAGAATAAAAGCCAGCAAGGCTCTCATTATTGCATCAACATCATGAGAATGAAAGTTATGAACAACCTATTCAGGCTTCCTGAAGATGCTCCAAAGTGTTTGTAAGGAAGGCAACCTACACTTACACAGCGCCTGGACTAGCAAAGTTTCTTTGGCATGTGTTATTCTCCCAAGGTAACTAAAAACCTTTCAAGGCAGGGCAAGGAGGAGGTGAGCTACAAGGTAGTATCAATCAGTCCTGGATTCAGCAAAAAAAAAAAAAAGGAGATCTGGGCCACTTATTTGTCACAGCACATGTCACAGTTGAGACGGCAACGATGCACAGAGTATCACCACACAATTTCAGAAAGCATCAGCCCATACACCTTACTCCAGAAGGCTTCAGGCATCTGCTCTTTATTATCTTCAGCCCAACCTTTTCTACCCCTCATGTTGCTGCAGTGCCCCTATGTGCCCTCTGTTCCCTTTGGTGGTTGCTCAGTGCCCCTGGGCACTCCATTGCTTGTTACTTTCAATATCATTCACCTGTCCTGCACAGCTGAACCCACTGGGGATGAGGCTCAGCCCCAGCCCTACTCCCAATCACCAAAAACGTGTGCCTACACTTATTCAGAGAGCAGCTGCCTCAAGAAAAGGCGTCTCCCAGAGCAGCTGTGAGACAGACAAAACATACCCACACATCTCAGTACTGCCATGCCTCTTTTTACCTGCTGGAGTAAGCAGGTGAGTATTGAGGGTGTAGGAGGGAGAGCAGTTTCCTCTTGCTCGCTTCTGGGCAAGTGAGTCAAGGGTCAGCCTGAATTCCTGACCCCCACGCACCACCCAGTACTGCCAAGTGGTCAACAACACAAAAAAAGGTGCTGTGTACTGTTCTGCCCAGATGTCTATTTCCCTACTAATATTCTTATGTATTCACCTGAAAAGTTTATAACCTTGAGCCTGCCTTTTTTGGACTGAAGGCACTTTGATGGTGAAACACAAAACAAAATTAAATGTAGGTAAAACATAAGTGTAAGATACTGAGCCAGGCTTATGCAAATCACAGTGCAAACACAGTTCTATTCTACTAATAGTGTAAGAAACCTTTATCTGTTGCACACATGAATATTCAGGGAGAAGTACCTAACACCAGCTGCCCTGAGGAAGTAGAATTAATGTCACTTGCACATTACTGTCATTACTCACAGCTCTGCCATCTCTAGACCACCTGTCACCACCCTGGGTGGCTTTGTGCCTCTCACTGGAGTGCATGGGCTACTTTGTCAGTCACCTAGAAAATGCCACCCTAGTATTTGAGCCCTAACATTTCAAGTAGCTCTAATTCAGCTTTCAGCTCAGTTCTTTGTCCTCTAAAAATAACTCATGTTTAATTGCAACTGGCTACAATTTTCTAATTCTTTGTGACCCCAAACCTCTAAATCTATTACCCAGAGACAGCCAAAGTAATCCTTAATGAAGGTGTGGGTACAATGCAGCATGCTAGGGGCCATCTGGTTGCCAGGTGTTTCCTGGCTTAGCTTTTCTTCACAATACACATCACTCCTCCTCCCTTAATTCCAAGGAAGGCAATTTCTACCTCAGGAAAGTCCCTCATTAAAGACACAGACAAGGGCTTTATTGCAAGCAAGTCAGCGGCAGCACAGCGAAGTTCAGAGCCCACAGCAGAAAGCCTAGAAGGGCTGTTTATTACCACATATATGTCCCTGCGACTATCACCAAAAGACTGTGCCAGGACTATTTCTGACTGTTAATAGGAAGTGCAACATTTTCACTGTGACCCTATGCTTTGTGTACTTCACAAAAAAAAAAAAAAAAAAAAAAACCAAAAAAAAAAAAAAAACCAAAAATTGACTTCCAAGGTAAGAGCAGTTTTTATAATAGTATCATTTATAAAGAAAACAGGCGACTTAAAATGTACTAAGCAAGATGGATAACCAGGGTAATTTGATTTCTTTCAGGGAGCAACACAACCTATCAGTATGGTTAGATCATGTGAACTTTATTTTCAAAATTGACTTTATATTAACAACACGGACTTGAGAGTTCTATGGGCCTGTTCAACAATTGCTTGATCCGTAGGGGAACGTGGAATACCCATGACCAAGTGCAACCCCACAAATTAAAAAAATCAGCCATCTGTTTGGATGTATAGGCTGGACCATTATCAGTCTTTATGGAGACAGGTACTCCATGGGCTGCAAAAGCGGACAAGAAATGATGCGGAACGCCTGAACATCTTTCACATTTCACCTGTACGGTGAAACCAGGACAGGGTGGAAGCAAAAATACACATGGAAAAGGTATCAATCATGACATGAACGTATTTCAATCTACCAAATTCAGGAAAACGTGTAACATCGGTTTGCCACATCTCTAGAGCTTAAAGTGTTACGTTTACACATCACTGTTTTCAGCAAAACCAAAAGCTAGGGTAAAGTAGTGAAATATATGTGCCATTTCAATTCCCTAGCATTTCACAATTTGTCTCCTTCACTCACTGGAGTTTGCCCAGGTTCTCCACAAGATAACATGACTTCACAAGAACTTATTTTCCCCATGAACAGGCAGACAGATCACAACACCCAAAAACTCATAACCATCTTTCCCATGAATGGAGACAGGGATTCAACAGACAGATCCTTGAGAAATAACATAAAATTACAAGGGAATGTTTCTGCCTACAGACAGGAACTGAAAACAAGCAATATAGAAATGAGTTAATGGTTTTATGGAATTTCAGCTTGAGAGGACAACTTTCAAATTAGGATTATTACAGGAGCATCCATCACAAGAAGCTATCAGAACACTGCAGGTAGTCAGCAGGATACAGTTCATCTTGGTCAGGCTTCTTCCCTTCCTTTCCCTTCCATGTGTGGGGAGCAGGGATGCGCTGCTGCTTTTGCCAGTGCTGCTGGGCTCTTTTATGATACCATAAGGCAAGCCTCTCCATCTAGGTGGTTGATTGGGCTGGTAAGCAACCAGAAAAGTATGGAATAAATCCACATACCCCTCCACAGCAGCTTGTTTTCTCACCGCTGCCCATCGACCATGTGGATTGCGGTGGAAAAGATCAGGCTGCCCCCCAGGAGCAAAAGAATCAGGGGGCAAAGGGGCCATTCTCCAGTTCTCCTTCCACAGCCCCGACAAGCTTATGATTAGAATGTTGTGTTTCACCCAATGGTGGTGCAGAAGGGCTGGTGCGACTGTCCAGGCGACACAAGCGTCCTTCTTATTCCGGTCTCCAGGCGCCACGTGCACCATGAGCGCCTCAAACACTGCCCACCATGGACACAAAAGTTCTGCCAGCGCTCTGTCACCCCACATAACTTGGTACCACAACTGAAGCATCCCATGTCTGAGGGTCAAAAACATTGGTGCTATTTAGAGTCAGATCACAGTCTTTAGCCCATAACAAGAGTCTGTTCAAATCTGTAGATCCAATTTTCCTGATATGTTTTCTCAAAATCAGTTGCATTGTCTTTGGGATGTCCTTTTGCTCCTGGGAGACATCACTCCCCACAGTTCTTGGCTGCTTACCCTCTATCCCACAGAAAGGTCAATTGGCAGCACGGGCTTCATTTCAACCCCTGGGCTTTGTTTCAGCTGAGCATCATCACCAGTGCAGCCACTAGTTGCCTATGTAAGTCCCTTTTCAGATGCCATTTGTGACAATTAATTGCACAGACTCAACAGCACTTGTCCACCAGGCTCCTCTCTGCAGAGCATCTGCTACATCACATCATCTCCCCGCAAGATCAGGTGGAGACAAGCTTCTCTCTGCTGCCATGGCATTCAGCAGGTGCATCTCACAGCCTGTAGCTCAGCTCTACCTTCTCTCTCTTCAGGCCAAATCCAGAAAATATTTATTTATTTACTTGCAGTAGTCAGTTCTCAGGAATGTTTCAGACTGGTTATGTACTAGTAACATGGTCAGTGGCATGCACAGAAAAATTGTGTCAGTATTTCTCAAACATGACAGGGAAAACTCATTTTTACAGCAGACAAAAGCCCTTGTGACTCCTCCAGTCTATGGAAAAGCAGTTTGTCCTGGGGAACTCTGCAGAGTCAGGATGGTCCTGCTGTGCTTCGGAATTAGCAGGTTACGAAATGGAAACAGCTGCTGCTCAGAGATGCACAGGGCAAAAATGCCTCCTCTGCCCAATAGCCAGGAATCTGCTTTGCTGGTCTTGGGCACCCAAGTACCCTGAAGAGCCACTGCCCCATCAGCCCTCAGCACAATCTACAGGCACCCCAGGCCTTCACTGCCTGTGGGGATATAACAGGCCCTGATTGATTTATTGGTGGATACAGAGACAAAGCCAAAAATTTGCCCAGAAAATTTCAAAAGGAATCACTTTCAAGCCCAGAAGAGCTTCTCCAGTTCTACTGTGGATCAAGACCTAAACAAACAGGACAACCTAAAACCAACACCAACAGCACACGTGTGATGGACACACCAGTAACTCTCACTACTATCCCAGAGCCCCACTAGGCTCACATGCACTGCTCATCCCACAGTTGTCTTGCCCATGATCCCAAACTCCTCAGAAAACAAGCAACATCTCGTTTCAAAACAAAATCCAGCAGAAGAATATCACATGTTCTTTTTCCACAGTTTTAGCTATACAGCAGGTTTTGTAGTTACGTGAAGCTCTGCCCAGAGCCATGTTTCAATACAAAATAAGTGATTAAACTGAAAGGTAACAAATTGAAAGAGATAAATGCAGACAGACCTACACTGGAAGGGGAAATTGCCCAGCACCAGTGCCAGTTGTGAAGGATTTTCAAGTTCAGCTATGAAGTAAATCCATGACAGAAAGGGAAATGTTAACAAGTGACTAGAGATATAGTATCTTTATTCTTGAGACACACTTACTTGCTTGTTCATTTTACTATCTGTATATTTTAATATCTTTTAAAATGCAAGTTTCTGCTAGAAATTATTTTCACAAGCTTCAAAACATTCTTCAAAGAGCTACTCATCTGCTTAGTGACACAGACATGGGGCAGGGTTTATTTATTAATCTAGGAGGATTACACTTCAATCTAGATCAACCTTTGCCTGCAGGTAAGAGCAGTAGGGCAGATAAATCCACTAGATTTTCCAACTGCAAAGGCATGAAAGGAACAGAATCCTAAAGGAATGTATGTCATGCTTGCATGGTGAAAAGAGGTGAATATAAGGAGATAGCCACTTCTTTTTTATCTGTTGTTCAACAGCTGCTGGAACAGGTAAATTCTATTCCTACTGACCTGTCAGCTCTGAACCTACCTCTAACCTCTAGCTGAAACAAGTCTCCATAACTAGTTTTTCAAGTGAAAATATAGCACATTTCTCTCATCTCTTTTTTCCTACTTTTTTATTGTGCCTGCAGATCACTTTCTCACTGGATGAAAGCTCAGTTTTCACTTACCTTCCTCTCCCTTAGGCAAGCATGAAAAAGGCACAAAACACTGCTACAGAAAACACAAACACACAGTAGAGGTAAAACATTCATTCTCTCCTCCTCCCAGGATACAGACAATTCACTGATTCCACTGCACACTGGAATAAGCAGTGTCATTGAGACTGATCTTGCAATAACTTAAAATGCAGAAGAAAATTCCATCCTCTTCAGAAAAAAGATTTACAGTTTCTATCTGTATATAAAACAAATTAGAAACAAAAATAACTCAAACCTTCCAGGTAACTGAAACGTCTGTATTTAAATTCACATGAGTTTGGCAGAGCAATAAGGGCAGATCACCTGGTGCCAACCACAGAGATATTTCAGAATAAAGCCCCATAATGGCAAACCTGCAATACAGTGTCTGCAAGGAAGTCTTTCTGACCCTGGTAGTAAACATGGATTCATGTCCTGAAGTATGGAATACATTAGTTTTGCCCAATATTTTTTTCCAAGTATTTATTCCCTCCTCCTGCCTGTAATAGGTGGTAAAAGAATTCAGTCCTAAAATACTTAATTTAAAGGGTAAACAAGTTACTTTAAGTACAGCTTGCACATTCACCAAGTTGTTCTGTTCCCATCACTGGAATAAAATAGAAACTTCATGACACCACCCAAAAAACAGGAGTATCTGCCTTAAATCAGCCAGTAGCATTTTTATCTGCTGGCTCAGAGAGGTAGTAGACACTTTTCATCAATTACATATTATCATTGTCAGCATCTTTAAAAAAAATTAATTCGAGTCAAGGACTACTCTCATAAATAGCAGTGTACAAATACATTCATGCTAAAAAACAAAAAGTAGAATCAAGTTCATAAAAAGATTTCAAAGCATTGAATGAGGCATTGTTTCAGCAGATATTACTTACTTACTATAAGGGTCATAAAGCTTGAATTTACAATACAGAGCTCAAAGACTCAGTCCAGATGAATCAAAGGACAGAAGTGCCCATAATTACAGCTGCTCAGTGCACATCAAGCAGCACTGGCAGCACTCTCACAAGTCAGCACCCAGCCAAAGGTCAGTCTCTGAACAGACTCACGGTCTGCAGGGCTGGCTGGTGGAAAGCCCTGTCTGACTGTGCCTTTGGCAACTGAATGTGCCTATTGATAATTACAGGTAATGATGCAGATCAGTGCTGGCATCCTGATACCAGCATAACCATCTAAATAAACACACATTCCAGCATCTGAAGTATCAATATCATAAATAAGGTAAAATAAGAAATGTGTTTCTAATTTCCAAGCACCTGTAATTATCAATTAGAACTTTGCAACAAATTGTTAATTCCATTTATTGCTAAGAGTGACGCTGGAAGCATACAGTGGACCAAAACAAGTGAAGGAAAAGAAAGCCTAAGTGAATTCAGCTTTTTTTGCTCAGAAAAGAGTATTCAAGGTCATTCTAAGTGCATACAGTTGGACTGTTTTTTTCCTAAATGCATTCCACAAAAAGTGTTCTCAACCATTTGTACTGAAATGGACATTTAGAAGAATTTTTAATACTGCATTAAAAATACTGCTAATGTTTTAAGCAACACTAGTAGCACGCCATTGAAAATTATCTAAAATAAAAGACAGTAAGTATTATCTATAAATCACTTCTGCTATTTTTGGCAACCGGTGGAGACTAAAGCTATATCTATATTAATTTGCAGTAATACAAAATGCCTTTTATTAAAAGTTTAAACATAAATTTATTATATGCTGTAACAGATAGCATGTGGGTAATAAGAAATGCTTAACTTCAATATTCTGCTGAGTTTTATTCAGAAGCACAACCAGCTCTCTACAGCCTGAAAGCTTAACTTTGCAGAACAACATGGAATGAAAGCTTATTTACCACACTCTATCCTTTGCTCTTCGGAATGAATCAGGTTATTAAGCATTCCACACACACACACAGGGATTTGTTTGCTTTTCTTTTTTTTTTTTCTTTTTTAATTACTCTTTTTGGAGGTTAGGGTTTTTTTTATTTTCTTTTTCTTTCTCTCAGGGACTTTTGTCCTATTTGCTCCCTAAGACATGATAACAATTGGTATTTAAGAGGCAAAATAAGTGGCCAAGGTAGGGGACAGGGTGCAGCTGGCTACTCTTAGCTGGGAGGTTTTCCTCTTGGGAAGGGCAAAGACACAGCGAGATTTTGGCTGGGGGTTGAGGGGCTGAGCTCAGCTCCTCGCTCACTCTCAGATCAGAAGAGAAAGGTCAAGTTGCTGCTACCATGGGGAGAATTCACTGCCACCATGGACTTGAGCCCCTATAATGCCGCTTCTTTACCAGAGGTGAGCCTTTGCTCGTAGGAGCAGCTGGTGAACTGGGACCTCAGTAACATCCGACTGCACTGGAAAGGATCCTCACCATCTACTGGGGTGCCTCAGGGGAAAACCTGGGGCTCTGAGCACCTCCCCACTCTGAGGGAGCCTCTCCTGGCTGCTTGCAGGAGCCCTGCTGCCACTGCCCCTGCCCAGCCCCTCTGCCACTGCCCAGCCCCGCTGCCTTCTGCTGCTGCCTTGGGCTCTTTCACTACACTCCAACACAGCATCCTGTGCCTGCCAGTACATCCCACAGCTGCTGCTACGGCTGCAGAGTTTCTGCTGTGTTTTATTTGCCACTCTGGGGTGTGCCTGCCCCTGCTGTTCCTGTTCCAGCCCATTTCACCATCCAGAGGGACAGCGGGACCGGCTGCCCCACAGGTTTGTGAAGGAAGCGCCTTTTCCATCCCTTCCGCCGTTAGCCATGAGGGCAAGGGGCTGAGCTCGCACCACAGCGCCCCCTGCAGGCGGGGGGAATGGCTGCACCCGCGCTGCCCGGCCGGGAGCCAGCAGCGCCCCTGGTGGCCGCGCTGGGAACTGCAGCGAAGGGGACGGCCTGAGCGCCGAGAGAGGCTGGGCCTGGGCCCGGGCCTGGGCCCTGCTGGGTGCTGTTCGCCTTCTTATACATGTATATACATACAAGTAAAGAACTGCTATTTCTTTTCCCATATCTTTGCCTGAAAGCCCCTTGACTTCAAAGTTATAGTAACTTGGAGGGAAAGGGGTCACACTTTCTATTCCAAGGGAGGTTCCCACCTGTCTTTCAAACCAAGACAACCCTCTCACAAATTTGCCAACTTCCCATTTACTACTTCAAGAAATATACATATTTTATCTCCCTCAAACAAAACACATGTAGAGCTTCCTTCTGCCTGATTTATATGTTTCTTTGTCATTTTCCTGGAAGATATTTTCTTTACAGGACATAAAATCAGTCATGCTGCAATAGATACAGGATGGGCACATCCTTCCAGACACACTTAGCCACAACCCTGAATACCTGGATCTACTCTAGACTCCTGGCAACACAGACACTGACTCCAAGTATGTTCTAAGCATGCTGTGAGCAACCTTTGGCACAAGCACTGCCCTAACAGTGCAAATCACGAACTCTGATACAAATCTGGAGGAGCTGACGCTCTTATTTCAGAAATATCCCTTCTATTATTGTGGCTACCTCCCTGCACTACGTATTTTGTAATACAGGTAGCAGGGGAGCACTGAAGGAGGACAGGATATCCAAGCAGCTTAGGGCCATCACTGACTGTCCCTGGCTGTTGAGCCAGGGACAGGTGAAATGACTTGCACGATTTCAGAAGGCAGAATGAGTGTTTATTTAAAAGCACTTCTCTCTTTATTTATAGAGAACATCGTGAACATTAATTCCATTGGTCTTAAAGTAAAAACATTTTACCTGATTGGTACACTGGACTTAGGTCAGTGTGGTACAACATATCTATAAACAATATGAATGGAAAGCAAGATAATAGATTGTTTACATTCCTCTCAGACTTTTTCCCAGGCTCAGCCGGGCAGAAATCTTTCTCTTTTTCTCTCTGACTGAACTGAGAATATCCACACATCACAGCTGCCTTCATCTCTGATGCCATCCCACCTGAAGCTACAGGTAGACAAGAAGGATGGGATATGAACGACCAACCATCCAGACCACCCCTCGAGCAAGGTCTGTTCTCCTCCTTTCCAAATCATCCAGCTCCACTCCTGCATATCTCCTTTTTGAGCCCTTGGGATTTTTTTTTTCCCTCAGCCTCCTTGAACAATCCCCCAATTGCCGATGGAAATAAAAGCTAGTGTTAGTTTCAGCATACTCAAGGGAAGCAGACAAATGCCTACACGCATGACTGGAGTCTTGCTGCAAACAGGCAGGGCGGGCTGCCTGCCCGGCACACCCTGTAACACAGCCTGCAAGAGGAGCAGCCCAGCACCTGAGAGCACATCAGGAACCAGCAGCCAGGGAAATGTCAGCAGGAGTCTGTCAGCAGAAACCTACACATGAACATACAGCTGCTGGTCATCAAGCCATAGTCACAGCACTTCAAACAGAAGGAGAAGCTTTGCTGTCTGAGCGATACCACACGGTCAGAAGAGGAATGGATGCCTAGGCACACCTTAGACATCACACATCAGCTGCAAGAATCAGGTAGGGGCATTAGAAGACTGTGGGGTCTCTTTGTCCAACAATCAGCCAGGGGACAGATGTCGCTATTGGACATGAAATGAGTATACAGAAGCCTGGTAAGTTCAAAAGAGAAAAAGAGCCAATTTTATTCCTGACCTCGCAATATATAGAATTCCAAAAGTGACAGTGGATTGGAGGATGAAATTGCCATCTCTCCAACCACACTTGTCAAACCAACAGTCCATCAATTCTCTCCTCCCACAAAGAAGAATACAAAACAATCATTATTTACATGAACAGTGTGTGAGAAACTCCAGTAGAAATATGTAAACATCAGAAGGCATAAAAAATTTTTAAAAGAACTTTAAAACTTTCAAAAGAACTATAAAAGAAAACTTAATACTTCTACAAATCAAAGCAACAGACAGTAAAAGCATGTTAACATTACCAAGTATTGGCAGTAGGCTCTGGCACAGCACATGTCCTTGGATCTGGCCAAAGTCCCCACGAGGGGATCAGATCTGCTCAGACCTGGTGGTCATAGAGGAGCTGCTGTGGAAAACAGAGTAACTTGGCACGAGAAGATCTGGTTAGCTAAAACAAGTTAACCAGATTTCCAGCTAACCAGAATTCAAATACACACTTGAATCCTCCTTAAAATCAAAGGGTCTTTAACACACACTTTCAGCCTGTTTCACAGCAGAAAATATGCTTTCTTCACAGCCCCTCTCAGACTCTGAGCCTTCCCAGAGAAAAGATTGTCCTTGCACTTACTGTTTGGCACCTCGCAATTGCACGTGTTGCACAAGCTATTCAGATACCTTCAACACAAAGTGAGGAGAACAAAAAGAGAGCAACTTAGCTGTACCTCAAACTCAGCTGAGGCACCTCCAGGCACACCCATGGCTGAGACACACAGGAGGAGGCCAATCCATCTCTGCTCACAGCCAGCAGATACAGGATTCTGGCCCAGCAGTGGAAATTTGGACCAATGCAGGAGTTTTCAAAAGCACACCCCAATCTGTGTTCAGAACCTTCATAGTAATTCATTTCCTAGCTTTGTTCATCCAAGACCAGAATCTCAGGTAAAATGGCAAGTTTTGTATAGCCAAGCAGCTGTCCTAAGAGATAATCTATGTTCCTAAACATAGAACTGACAGTTCCTAGTTCTAAACCAGAAACCAGCCCCTATCATTCTCTCCAGAAAACAAAGTGAAAACACAGGGTTAATTGAATCAATAGGTCCTCTAATCAAATGTTGCCAAGTTAGCTGACATGATTAGACTATCATCTTGTTTATCCAGAGGTTGCATATACTTTAAATACAGCTAATTTTGCAAATATTATTGAAACTTAATTTAAAACTCTCTCAGGGAATAAAATGACAAGTTTCACAGAGAGAAAAGTAACTTTTCATAGACTCTACTCACTGGAAGCTACTGCAATCTGTCTTAGATTAGCTACTGCAATCTGACTAGAAATACTAGAAATACTAAAAGAAAGAAATCTTCCTACTTGCTGGGGGCTTGACACAAAAAATATTCCTCAACTCCTCGTACCCACAAGTGCCAAGCCTAAATGAAGGAGCAAAATTTGCTAGAGAACCTTAATTCTACCTACAAATTCACAACTTAAGAATTGTCAGGTACAAACTGATTATTTCCCTGATGGCAAAAAGTACCCAAGATTTTCAATAATCATAAAACAGAGCTGCAAATGGCATTGTCTCTTTCCAGATGGTGCAAGTCAGGTCAGATTCCATGAACTCATCACAGTTTCTGATTTTCACCACTTAACCCTGTTGGTTGTAATAAGGCCATTGTCTTCCTTATACTATATGAAACACACATATATTTTATCTGGAAGCATCATGTGCTAAAATAAATAAATTTTTTTTCTGTGGTGTAATAAACAGTCTCATTACATCACAGAATGTTAGAAAAACATGTACTTTAAAAATGCTAAAAGAGAAACAGTGTACCATTACACTGGTCAAGCCTATCAACCAGCACTGTCTCACAGACTGCAGAAAACAAAGAGAACTGACCAAGCCACAGCTTTTCACCATAATTCCTTTCAAACTGGCACCCTAACAAAGATGCAGGATACTGAGTACAAACACTAACGCTCTGAAGCTGATGTCTGTTATCCCTTTCTGCCACCTCCCCAGTCAAGACAAAAGAACAAAGATCAGTTTCATCTGTGAGACTGCTGTAGGGAAAAACGGCAGTGAGTGTAAAACCATAAGGATTAGCCCATCTTTTTTCCTTAATACAACAGCAAACAATTAGTGTTAAAGTAAAATGGGTCAATCAAGACCTCAAATCCTCTTAACAGCTAGTACAGTGACCCTTGTGGCCACAACAACCCAAATTAACCCCATGGATACATCAATTCTTTCCTCTGATACCTAGAAAGCAATTACAAATGTCACATTGAACGTCCCTCTAAAACACCCTTGTATAGTTTAGAAGCATAACCTGCTATTAAACCTTCCCACAAAATAAAAGCTTTTTCCTTTACTGAGGAAGGCAGCTTAAACTGTCTCTGTTTTCCAGCACCAATCCTCTAAATCAGCTCCACCCCATGGAAATAAGTCTCATGCTGTTTTTACTTATTAACTGAGATGCAGTACAGAACTGTTGCTAATGAGCACACCTGTACATGAAGCAGAAGGATGGAAGAAAAAGCACCAACCCTAAATATGTCAAGACCCACCCATACTCTGCCTTCACGTGTGCACATGTGTTTGGGAAGAGACAAACCATGTAGTGGTATCAGAGAACACTGCACATTTCCATGCTTTCTCTGGAATTACTGGGTATCTCTAAATATCATCAAGGGGTTTGCAACACTGAGCCCACATACCAGGAATATATCCTCCTCCTCTTTTTATAAAAAACGTTCTATTTTCTGTAAAAACATGATTAATTTTTAAACATGCCTAGAGGTGACTTTTAAGCACAATTAAGCATGTGTTTGAACTGAATAAATACAGATGGACCAAAACAAGCATCCTTGAGTCTTAAGGAACAAGTCTACATATCAGCACATGCATATTTTTATTTCTTCATCAAGTGCACACATGGACTTAAAGATAGCACAAAACCCAAAACATCTAGATCATCAGATAACTCAGCTGAGAAAGGACCTTGGGAAGTCACCTAGTCCTAGGACTCCTATTAGACCTTTCCAAATTTCTGGTAATTATTTGTGTGCATTTAAAGTGCAACAATCCCTAATCCCTTTCTAGTTAAGGCTTCAGTTCAGCTTCAAGTGTCCTGCAGCCAGAAATGCCTTTTCTGAAACCCAAATAAAGCCAAGGGGTGGATTTTTTTTTCTTTGACTGTGAGCCAGTTTTACCAGATCAGTTCTCAGCACAGCCACTGCCTGCACTGTAGGCAAAAGATCTGTAAGGAACTCAGGCTTCAAGCACCAGCAGAGCTTTTATTTTCCTTTCTTAAGCTGATTATCACTTGTTCCACCATGGCAGATCAGATTTAAGATCCTTCATCTGCTGCAGGTATGTTACAAGCTCTGTCGTACCTTGTGCCTTTGTAGAGATATTAGTAATCTAAAGGTGACTGTCAGAAAGCCTCCGTCATAAAGTCCTCACAACCTCAAGACTTCTTCCAACCCCATTAAGAAAACAAATCTGTCTCCAACACATGTGCATGACATGCCACATTGGGAGGTGAAGCTGAAAGAGCCCAGCAGAATCTGCAATGGGCCTCAGCCCTGTTTCTGTGGTTAGATTTTTCTGGCAACTTCCACAGACAGTTAAGTGAGCACAGTGCCAGAGCTAGAGAGGCCAGAGCCCACTCTGTCAGCATACATAGCAAATGTTTCCTCTGTGAATTTAGATACATGATTTAGCAAAGGGTAACCTGTACAGAAAGGAGCATGACAGACGGAAAGCAAAGGTATGCTTTTGGAAAAAACATCTAGCAACAAGGGAATTCTTAACCCACAGAATGCAGCAATTCATTTTGGGACTGTTGTGATCAGATTGCTCCTGCCTAGGCACAGCACCTCAGGGGTCATTAAATTACAAGTATTTCTTTATTACCCACACATTAAAGAACACAACTAAGTGGGTATGATATAACATACCGTAATAATTACATCAGTCCTCTAAATCAAGGCTGCAAACACTGCTTTACATAACCAACTGCATTATAAGTACAATGTCCTGCCCTCCAGTGTGCTAAAACTCTCCACAGAAGAACAGCAACTTCTAATTCTCAGGATGACAGCTCTTTGGCTTCTCTCAAACACCAACAGGAAGCATCCGATACGGGTGCAACAAACTGAAAAGTTCCAAAAACCAAATCCCGTCCCTTGATGAGATAAGAAAAGATGAGAAGAGATAGAATTTATGGCACCATGCTCCACTGCTGAAATCATTCCTCCTCCCTGTGCCAGGGCTCACCTTCGTGTTTCATTACCATGCAGAATGGCCTCTCAAAGCCACTTGGGGTTATTTTCAGTGCATTACTTTAGCTCACCTGTAAATGCCTGAGCTCCAGGAAACTGGTCCCACAAGAAGACTGAGGTCTTACCCACTGCTGAGTGCACCATCAGTGTCTTGCAAATGAAAGAGACAGTGAGGCATTTGGTGGTTCCCAGTCCTAGGCACTACCCAGGTGAGTTCGGGCTCCGTTGTACATTATCACGCTTTCAGAACATCAGCTGGAGAAATGAACAACCATCCACAAACTGAACTGGACTGCCTTTACGCTGAGAGAGCTTGCAGCACGCTCAGGGGAAGTGCCCAGTCTTTCAGGGTTCATGAATCACTTCTTCGTGATCTATGACGTAAGACAGGGGCAACTTCACTATGCCGTGCCCTCTCAGCACATTCCCTTCCCAGGCAAGGGCTGAGATGCTGACACCATTCAGTCAGAAGGGAAGGGAAAGAAGCTCTAGAAAATAAATACATTCTGCAGCTGAGCCTCTTCTTGAGTCTTTCAGCTATGACATCTGTAGTCTCGACATCCCTGCCAGTCTAAATCAGCACAGGTGAAAAGAAACAGGTTCTTTCATGGAGAGAAAACAAAGGTTTGTGGAGAAAATGGGAAGAAACAGAACCAAAAGAATACGCGATTCAATCTCGCATGGAAGAACCCTTCTGAAAACAAAAGGGACAGGTTTTCTGAACAATAAGGCAGTAAAAATGCTGGACAGCCAGTGATTTTTTAAGAAAGGATGGAGTATGATTTATTGGCATGACCACAGAGACATGACAAATTATGAAAATTGATGCTGGAGACCTAGAATAAGTAAGACTTGCAACATATGTGTGCATACATCCCATTGTACTGCATGTTAATGCTATGTTAATTGCCATTCTGTTAATTGCTAGGTTAAAGCGCTATCCTCTATGCTAATGGTCACTTACAAGTGAAAACCTACACCTCCGTCTCAGGAAGAAATCCTACATGAAAATCCACCAGAAACACAAGAGAATATTTTTATTCAGAGGAAAACTGAAAGTTCCTGCTTAACCCAGGGAAATTGACCATGTTGGTATCTTTCGGTAGGGAGAGCAATTCTCCCGGCATGCGGCACACCCCCTTCTTTCCAGAAGGTGTTCCATAAAGCACATCTCATGCAAAGGGCAGCTCGGAGTGTCTCGAACGAGTACAGGACAGATCAAGGCTTATTTGGTGTCTCGGTGCAGCACCGCGGCAGCGCAGCGCAGCACACGCCTACGGCTCCTACCTGCAGTCATCTGAGCCAGGCACATTTTACAGCATTTTCTCCTGCATAAAAAGGCATTGTTCGCCGCTGGGCTCCCGTGCACGGCTGCTTTCCCCCCGATCCGTGCAATACAGGGAATCATTTTTTAAGGTGGGCTTTTTTTCCCTCCTCCTCTCCCCGATGCAAACGAACAGCGCTCACAGCCCTCGCCTCACACAACGTTCTTTGTTCGGCCGCGCAGATCCCCTTAGAGAAGCTTAGGGGTGGGGGCAGGAGAGGACAGAGGTTCGCATCCCCCGGAGGGGTTTGCAGCCCGGCGATGCTCTGCGGCAGCCGCACCCATCAAGGTAAAACGGGCGGCACCGGTGGCCGCCCCGCTCCATTTTTACCTCCGGGAGGTGGGGCGGGGCGGCGGCGACCCGCGGAGAACTCCGCTCTGGATCGGGGCTGAAGAGCCCAAAGAAGGGGCTGAGGGACGGAGGGAGGGAGGAAGGAAGGGAGCACCCTCGGGACCGGGGTGTCCCCAAAAAGGGCTCGCCACAGCCGCAAGGCGGGAAGCGCGCGCGGCTGCCCACACAACCCCCCGCCCCGCAACGGCGCCGGCCCCGCGCCCCCGCCCGTCCCGTCCCGTCCCTCCTCCGTCTCCGACGGGGCTCGGCACGGCCCTCACCTGAGCGCCACGGCGGCTGCCGGCACCGGCGGGCACACGGAGGACGCAGGGCACCCGGCTCAGGCCGACCCGCCCCGCCGCTGTCGGGGCTGTCGCCGGGACGCGGCCGCCTGCGCGCCGCGAGCCCCCGGGACCCGCCCCCGGCCCCGCCCCGGCCCCGCCGCCGCTCCCGCAGGGCCCCGCGCCCGAGGAGCCGGAGGAGCGGCCCTCGCTGCCGCCCCGCCCCGCCCGGCCCCTGCATTGCAGAGCCTCCGAGCCTCGGGACGGCCGGCCGCGGGCCGCTCCGTGCCGCCCTGCCCCACTGCTGCTGCTGGAAACCTTACCCAAACCCCTCACCTGATTTCCGTTCGATCTTCCAGCGGTGCAAATCCAGTCTAATTCCTCATTTTCTTCTGGAGAAAGACAGCAAATAACAGTGAGATCGGTGAAAAACAACACATTAACAACACCCTCAGACACCGCGCTGCTGCTCACTTCCACGCTACTTTCCAGCCATTTCCTGGAATCGGGCAATAAAAGATATGCTATTACTTTGTCACTTACCACATTCTCCAACTGAACTGCCCCCTCAGGGTGTCCATCATTACAGTTGCTATACTCCAAAGTCGTTCCTCCCACAGTATCGCTACAGCATCAGCTCATCTCACCTGTTACAGCCACAGCCACGTCATTTCAACCCACCTGTGCTGGAGATGAAAGAATAAAATGCTGCTTTCTTACCACTTCTATTTCCCTAAGCAAATTTTAGTTTATTAATAATTCATGACTGTAAAAGTCAGTCTGTTGGAATCTTAACCAAAAATGCTGAGTGTGCAATGTATGTATTAGCCTGTAATAATGTTTTGAAGGTACTGTCCTTTGATTCAGTGAAGATAAATATCTTTATATTTGGGGACCTGGATTGCACACTATCACCCATACTGCAGTGGAAAAACTTTTAATGTTAATTTCAGTTTGGTTGCATTTTGCTGCATCACTGTTGGGAAGTTATCCACTTTTTTTTTCCCAAATGAAACTAATTTTAGGTAGCCAGCTTGATTTCAAGCATGATTTTCAGGAGTACTGAGCACTGGATTTTCTTTGTGGGTTTTAGCAGGTTATCTAGAATATTTCATATCTGTAATTTGGGCCATATGGGTCTTAGACTGAGTGGTCAAAATGCGGTTCAGGAAAGCCTAGGTCCCGCCCTTGCGTCTGTTTCTTCATTCATAAAGACCCTCAGTAACTGCTACATATATTCCATGTGAAGGGTACGTCAGTGTTAATGAAGTGACTTGGGAAGGCCAAGGTACTTTGTTAAGTATTTTTATGTATTTGTAAATCAGGAAATTTTCATTTTAAAAGAGTGAAGAGTACAAACATTTCTTCCAATACTTTTCCTGAGCCCTCCTCAAGCTGTTTGAGAGAACTTCCCACATTTGCTGTTTTCTCACATTTAGTCTGTAAATCAGTGCCATGAAAAGGGAGCAGGATTTTGCCAAAGTGACAAAGGCGTCATGTTCCCTGCTTGTTACTCACCATCAGTGATGTACATCCTTCCAGAGATGCTTTCAGAGAAAATGGATTTGCTGCAGTCAGTCTTTCTCCCAGGCTGCCAGGAGGAAAGACAGTGGTTCAGGGCATGTGCGCCAGTGTGTGCAATACCCTGAAGACAATCCAGTGCCTTTCTCCTGCTTTTTTTTTTTTTTCTGTGCCTCTCCTTGGAGGCCTAGGCATCCACACAAAGACCTTGAAGGAGCTCTCCCCACAAGCACAGGAGCTTTGCCCTTCCTCTCACCACCTAGATAATGCGAATGCAGGCTTAACATAAAGTCTAATCAGAAGCAGCCCTGAGAGGGAACGAGCAGTTGACTTGATCAAGAAGAAAAAGTTAAACTTCATCCAAATGGAAATTAGATTAATTTAAAGCTTACAATATTTAAAAGGGGAAAGGACAGTCTATACTTTCATTGGAAACAAATACTGCAATGGGTATCATGGAAAATATTAAAAGCTGTCTTAATGGAAAGACACATGTACAATACACTGTGCACTGTCCATAAACATTCCTATAGATCAGAGGGGTGTGTAACTAACCAGAGACATGCTCAGAATACTCCATGTGTGACAGAGAACCAACGCCTCTAGCTCAGATGCAGCATAGCAGCAGCCTGTCTCTTTTCAGCAGCAGCCTGGAGAGAGAGACAGAGAGAGAGAGAAGGTGAGTCTTAGAAGTTAGTCATTCAGGTGCATCTCTCCTTTAAAAACAATCATCAAAGATGATGAAAAATAAGCACAGAAAAAATGGCAGTCACCGTTTCCCCTGAGATAATTATCTAATCAAATTACATTATCTTCACATGAAATATTCAGCAGCAGTGTTGACACTAAGTGTTTTAAGACAGAAAAAAATATTTTAATTCATGTTAGAGATATTAAAATGCATGCACATACTTTTATTAGAAATATTCATACAGAGATCAGAAAGCATCTTTCCACTAAGCAATAGTGGGGAAAGATTTTTTTGTATAAAGGAAAAAAAAAATTGCAGTACCTCATAAACCATGAGTTTTATAGTATAGCTTTGAGATACTGAATTATGGATCTCTGTATGGAAGTCTGATCAGTCAAATACAGAGGACTTTTTGCCTGCCTACTAATAGAAAAAGGAATGAAATTGCCTATAGTTGTCTTTAGAACAGATTAATTTGAAACTGTGTCTGGGGAATGCTATTTTAAAAGGAATTTGTGTCAATACTTTGTCTCTTACTATAGTTCAGTAAAATTCCCCACTGCTTTCCTGAGAGTTTATTGGGATGCAGTAGTGGCAACCTAGGTATTTGGCATCGCTTCAGATGGGGGAAGGAAACATTTAATTTCTCAAAAACACAATGACTCAAGCCTTGGCGCCAATGCCACCACATTAGCTGAGCCATCAGAGCAGTCAAGACAAAGTCAGCTCTTATTTATTGATGATGGGAAGAGCTGCGAGCACCCGTGAGGTTAGTGAAACAAAGGAGTATGTCTCCTTGCACAGTGGCATATTTGCAGTCTGTGGGCACGCTGAGCAGTTTTTCCCCACCCTTCTCCTCGGAAACACCTCGGTTAAGGTGACCGGGAAAGAAAGGGCTCCCGCCCCGGCATTGCTGGGATGTTTTCATGGGCTGGAAAACTCTAGGGTCCCTCTAGTGCCCGACAGAGGCAATGGGGGAAAAAAGCGAGCTGAATCCTTCAAATGCTGATCAACGACTAAGCAAAATAAAAGCTTCCACTGAAAACAGAATGGACTTATCCCTGGCTTTGCATCACAAACTATGTTCATTTTTTTTTCTGTTTCTGACAAGAAGCTCTGCTGTATCTCAACAGCTCATATAGTAACATTTCTATGTAAAAACCTTCCATTTTCTGCCTGTCTCCCATTTGATTACATTCACCATTCAAAGAGCATTTGGAGATACTACCTGTTTGTAAATGTAAATGTCTCAGGTTGCTACAGGAAAGCTTTAAGCAAAGGTGAGATCTGGCCCAGTGGAAAGACTTGTACAAGAGCAATGCTGCTTTTGTTGATTTAGTTATCTTTGGTACAAGGGACTCTAAGTACCTTTGTGAATTATGATGGAAGAATTAGCTTCAGGGAGCTATGCTCTAATTTGCTAAATGCTTTTGATGTCAAAAGCCAGTCTCTGCATTAGAACAGAATAATTTGAAAGCAGAGAGAGGGTACTAAATACTTGGGCAACCAGCTCTTGGGGCTGCAGGGAGATAAGAATTGCAGTAAAGAATGCAATGCAGCAGACACCTTCATTTTTCACTGCTGGGGTTGAAAGGAAAGAGTCCCCGATGAACCAATGTGAAAAATGGGCAGTAGTGGTCCTTTACAGAGTTCATGGTTATTTGCAGAGCCTCTTCCCCTGTCATTTACCTCATCCAGCTACGTTTTCCTCTCAGCTCTTGAAGCTTTGTGAAATTTTGGTTATGGGTCTGATTCCTCTGCTGAAGAGAAGAAAGCTGGGTGTCAGACTTGTTGTGACATCTCACAGAACATTTTTAAATGTATTCAAAGTGAAGCACGGGGAGTACTGATCCCTGCACAATTCAGCTGTAGAAAGTTCTTAACCTAAACCAATTTTCACTGTTTTAACCCATTTTCTGGGACAGAAAACAATAGTTAATCTCTTAAATTTCCATATGAACAAGAAGAAAAAACCCAACCTCTCTAGGAAAATAAGTTTTGTTGCTCTTGGCATTTTCTAGTTAAAGAATGATGATTGCAAGGAAAATTCAGGTTAGGCTACTTGTTTTGCCATCTCTAGCTTCTCACTACTACAAGTGTTGCCTTCTTTATCTATCTTGAGAATTGGGGGAATAAAACTAATGCACCATTCAGCCTTACCAGGTCTTTAAATGGTAAAAAAAAATCCCAAACAAACAAAAAAAACACACACAAAACAAAAAAAAAAAAAAAAAAAAAAAAGGCTGGACCAAAAAGAAGATGAACAGAACACACAGTAAGTTCTATGTAGTGAAATCTGTTTGCACATTGAATCTTTAGAAAAACTACATGAAAAATTAGCTTTTCAAAATAAATATGATGTGTAAGTTACTGAATAGTCAAACTGGTAAGAATACAAGGAATATACTATTTTTGAGATTTAATTTCCTGCTCTAGGGGAAAATCTGAATTTTTCCATCAGAAGTTACGAGGATTGAAAACCTTAGAAAGAACCTGTGAGATGCTTGCACATGGAAGATCATCAGTGGTCTGATGCACTGATAGCTTGTTTTATTAGGGTGGAAGTTTGATAAGACCTTTTAATATGACCCTCTTGTTACATTCAAGCAGGTAGATGTTACTGCATTTTCCAAGCCTAAAGCTTAAATCTTTAGTTGAAAACAGATTAGCCTAGTCAAGTTAACACCACAATATGGGGCAATATAATTCAACTTGGGCTTGGGTTTTTCATTTCTTTTCACCTTTCTATGAATAAAATACTGATGTTACTTCTTAAGAGAAGAGAAACATTACAGACAGAATGAGGGGCTATTTTCCCACCACAGCTGTGGCTGGAGGTTAAGCATGTATGTACTTGGTTAAGCATGTATGTACTTGGTTAAGCATGTATGTATTTGGGCTCTTTCCCATTACCAAACTTCAAACTCTAGCTTTTACTCAGCCTTTGTGTGAGCAACAAGCACAGTTGTCCAGTTTGTCTTTAGGATGGCCCTAGCCTGATGGATAAGCATCTTCATGGGGCAGCAGTAGTTCCCCGAGTTGAGGAAGGTGGTGAATGCCTGAAGCCTGCCTGTAGGTTTCCTATATTATAAAACTGCTCCTTGGCCAGGGCCATGACCAGCATGAGACTCTGAGCAGTGTCTATCAGTGCCCACATGAGCTACCCATTCTGAGTTACAGGTTGGTCAGGCTTGCTCTAGTGAACTGATACCGTTCTGCAACCAGCTCAGCTGCAGCCTGAGCACCTGAATGTTATCTCCTAAAAGCAAATCTGAACAAACCACAGGTTCAGTGAAGTGCCTGAAAACACACTAGCATGGTCTCTGCCATGCCAGCAGGTGGATGAATGTAAATAAAAATATTTTCAAAAAACAGTTGATTGATCTTATTAACTCTGTCATCACTACAGTTAACCAGTAATCCATGCAACATGATGAGTCAATTCACCACTCAGCCTAGAACTCACACAAATACTTCTATTAGTTGGGTTGACCTAGACCACCGCTTTTTAGATTACAACTGTGGATTTTTATAACTTGAAAAGCCTGTACTCCAACTCAGTTCAAAGAGGAAAGTTAACAGTGCTGCTTGGGGTGCTCATTCCCATAGGATACCTCAGCCAGTGATCTAAATGCAAAAAAAACCACAAAGCAAATAAACATTGAAAGAAGGACTACTTCTACCTTGAATCTTAGATTCTGACAAAGAAGCTGCAAGAAAAATGTAAAGCACATTATAATCAAGGAGCTGATGGGTGGAAAATAAATTATTTCAGGTGGTTGTGACACCTATAAACATCCATTGTACAAAGCAACTCCTTGTCATCACTTGGTATTTCTGATTTTTGAAGCGTCTGCAGATGCTTGCGCAGGCTGGTGTGTTGCCATGGATACCGTGTGTGCCGAGGCTTTTAGCAAACAGACTGATCTGTTTGTGTACCTCCAGAGTGAAGAGAAAGAAAAATCCCATCATTTGTGTGCCTGCTAGCAAAGGGAGCCTGACAGTGAAATGAAATGACTCTGCATAATGGTTTTCAGAGCCTCCTCCTCTTGGAAATGATGGGGTAGGAAAGTGATGGAAGGTAATGAAGAAAAGGAGCGAGGAGAGCTGTCAAGTGTTTAGCCAAACCCCTCCTGCATAGCTCAAGGCAAGGCACTTGCATGATAACGTCAGCTATATGGTCAAGAAAAAATCAATATGAGGTTTTAATGATTCAGTTTCCTAATGGCCTGGCACCTTGGCTTTCTGCAACACAGGAAGAACAACAACAAGGATAAAAGGCAAGAAGGAGTGATCAACAGACAATGTAACACAGCAGAATAATTTGCTTTGAGTGGTACCCTGGGACTAAGCAACGGGTGTGTGTTATGAAACTAATATTTAGCTGGTAATGCCTTTATCTGGGCACAACTCCACTGCTAAGTGAGAGGCAAAACAGGTTTAGGAGTGACAGGCAAGCAAATACACAGGAAACCAAGTAAAAAACCTGGGCAGTGTTCCAAACTTTGACTCTTTTCTTGGTGTACCATAAACTGCACATATACATGGCACAAGTCCCTATGAGCTGAATTTCCATATGTTAATGCAGTATCTTATTAGGCAACAACACAACATTGTCCCACCTGATTACAAGTTTGGGGGATTTGCCCTGCTGTTCTAAAGGGATCACATCACCATGTATTTCACCAAGAGCTTTCCTTGCTTTTGAGTTTAGGGGTCAAAAAGCACTAACACTTTCACGGGAGGAGTTTGTTCCTCTTTACTTACATATATGCTTAAGCTGTTAACAAGAAATAATAACAGTGTGAAATCACCCTTGGTGCATGTTTTCCCAGTAGCACTGTGTCACCTGAAGCAGAAACCCATCACACAATATTTTTTAGTGAACTCCTCTTAACTGATCAGGTTTTGTTCATGTCATTGCTCTGTCTTAAAACCAGGGGAAAGGAGTCCTTCTATGGTCAGCTATGGTGTCTCCTCAAGCTCACATCTGCAATGCAAGCGCCAAGAGCAGTCTTTGGAGACAAGATAAAAAGAAAACCATGCACTTCCCAAGGTCCCCTTGGTCTGGCATCAAACTGGAGGTTTATGCAGGAACTTGGTTTCTTTTGAGCTATGGACCAACACAACCAGTTACTGCAAAAAAATCTTAAGCACAAAGCCATTCCAGCCTCTCCTTGAGACCTTGTTCTGGGGATGGGCCAGCACTGTCCAGCTGATGGCTCTTATCTCTGTTTCCTGTTGATGACTCGCACTGAAGGCAGCTGAACCTCAAGAAAATCATTCCCCAGGCTACCTCTCCATAAAAGCCTCAGCCACAGTCACCACAAAACTAAAGTATGAGTCTTACAAGATGATGCTGGAGATTGAGAGATCCTTGCTCTTGCATGCAGATGAACTGTTACTAAATTCACCTGTTGAGCTGAGCACTCACCTCCAGACTATTAATTGATGCTGTTGGAAGCACAGCACAGTGTCTTTCACACAGCTGCTGTAGGAACCGAAGATGTGTCTTGGGCAATGGGTGTCACTCATTTTCATGAGGCTGCAAAAATGCAATTCCAGTTTGTAAAGTTATAAATTTACAAACAAACTGGAATCAAAATTTACACAAACTGTCAGGGAAAAGCTGAAAGGTATTGCTGCTGTGGATACAGATCAGTAATAATACACAGCAGCTATGGCTAGTTCTGCAGTTCACATTAATACTGCATTGCATAACCTGACTCCTGCAACTGGGACCTAACCCTGACAATCACAGTTTTCCCTTACAAAAACCCCCAAGAAGCTCCTCTCCTATCCCATTTGCCTCTTCCAAGGACTTTCATTTAGCAATTTCTCCCCAAGCACACACCTTTCTTAAAATCAGTGTCTCTGGCCATAGCTTACAAACAAGCCAGTTCCAGGAAAAGCCAAGCTGTTTGCAACCAGAGCTGTGTAAATTAAAGCTAACAGTCATGGTCACTAAAACCTCAGAATTCAGGACATATAATATTCCTGTACATACACGGATGAGCATCCTTAGGGTCTTGCCATATTTGAAATGCTCCGGTGCCCACTCTGCAATCATTTGGGCTCACACTATTAGTCTTGTAACTAAGCAACAGATGGGCAGTTCAAATGATGTGGCAAGGGCAAGCTATCTTGCAGAAATGTGGCAATTCAGAAGGAAAATAATACTTTGAAGCTTGGGAGAACTTCTATGGCCCTCAATGTGCTTCAGGTCAATGCCAAAAGAGCTCAAAATTTGCCAGTGAGGACAACAGGTGTACATTTATTGTGACTGAGAAACAAACCTAGATAAATTATCTGCATGGCAGGAAATTCATGGCCTTCCATTTGCTGCTGAAAGAAAAGTGGAGGAGCATCAGCAAGATTAAAGAAATATATCTGGGTAAGTTTTTCTAACACTCAAACACAGCTAACACAGCTGGTCCTAGGACTGCCACACCTGGCTTGGGGGCTAAAGAGAAATCATGACAAAGAATTAATAAAACCCCTCTATTAACATTAATGTTTATGAGAAGTCTGCCCCTTCCAGGGGTCCTAGGCTGAGAATGAGACTGTAATTCTGTCATTTGGCTCTGGGGAAATTGGCTGGATAGTAGCTACCTTCACCCTAGTCTGAGCCACTTGATAAGGCCCTGACTCTAAGCACAAACAACATCAGTCCCAATGGTGCTTTTTGATCTGAGCCAGGCTTTGATCCCAGCCTGGTAAAGCTGTGTAAAGACCTGCAGGCACTTTGTTGACCAAAAAAAAAAAACCATGGAAATTCACTTTTTTTTTTTTTTTTAATTGCATAGAGCTCTGAGGTAGGAATAAAATGCCATTTGGCAGCTTTCCTGAAGCAAAGTACATGCACCATCAAATACAACTGCAGCACTGAGGTATTTGAGCTGCTGCTGCCCAGCAGGCAAGTGTGCCTCTCTTCTAAAGCATCTTCACTCTGCTCTTAAAAAAAACACTTGCAGATATTTATAAATCAATGCCACACTAGTACCCTAGGAAATGGCTGGCTGGAGAGGCAGAAGCAGAACTGAGGTGCCAGACTGGAAGCAAGGGGAACTGAGCCACCATCTTATCCTCCAAAGCTGGTGTGAGGCCAAAGACATATAAAAGTGTGTCAGGCAGCCTGGGCCCACCTGCTGGCAGCTCTGTCATTTCTTGGTCAGTAATAATATTTCTGTCTCCTTTTCAGATGAGCACATCAGAAACCTTTCAGTCAGGATTTACACAGGATCTACCAGTGGCACTAGCCTCAGGCTTTTTTATGCTTAGCAGGAGGAAGTTTTATAGGAACAGATGCAGCTGATCTGCAGAACTCACTAGCAGAGGGCTCTGTGGAGGTGAAAAACTTAAATGGACTGAAAGAAGGCAGAGAAATTTGTGGGCACGGGCATGTGCTGAAGGCACAGGGTCACATCACTCACTCCCTGGCATCTCTGAGCCTGGAGTGCCATGAGCAGGACCTCTATAAATTCTCTCTGTTCTCATACTCTTTCCCAAAGCATTCAGTATTTCCCATTGTATTATCCATCTGCTGGTCTCAACCAGCCACAGCAATTATTTTGTTAGGAAGAAGACTATTAAAAAATTGTAATTTAAACAATGCATCAAGTTTAGCCATTTCTCAAAAAGTCTTTTCAACTCAGATCCTCTGAGCAGAAACTAAGGAGCATTTTTGCAGTGAGTGTGGAAGACTTGGCTCATTTCACAAAGTGAACTGACAGCCATAAGGTGTGAAGTGATCTAATTTTAGAATTATCATCTAAGACTACAAATTTATTTTATTAAAGAGGGCCATAACTAAATTTTGATGCTATTAGATAATGCAATTATATATTAGCTTGCTTGCAGGTCTTTGTATTTTGCCACAAATAAACAAGACCGTACCTACAAATGGATGTCTTCTCAGATTTTCTTCTACAGGATATTTAAAGATACTGACATACGAAATAAATCCTTAAAATCTAAACCAAAATCTTTTAATCTACAGAAGAAAACTGAAGAAAGTTGTATCTTGATACTAAATGTTTGCTACCCTGTGAACTCCACAAATTTTAAACCCTTACAGGTAAGTGAAAAATAATTCATTTAAGCTTTCTGCCATTTTCAGATGAGACAGTAAATAACACTATATGAGTTTTCTTAGAAAATAAAAAGACTGGAAGTGGAAATGGACTAAACATTGCTATATCAGCATTTAAATCCCATTCATATGGCCTATCCAACAGAAAAAAAAAACAAAAAACAAAACAAAAAAACAAACAAACAAAAAACCAAAACAAACACCCCACTGCATTTGGTGTAGTCTCAGGAGTTTGATTCTGGATGCATAAGTTAGAGCTGAGCAATATGAGGGCAGTTTGAGGCAAAATGTTTGGGACCCATTAAAGGCTCAAAATTTGATGGCCACAATTTGAAAATTACTCTTTTCTCAACACACAAGAAACCACCCCAACTTAACCTGGTTCTTACAGCAGCCAGAACAAGCAATTACCTCCTAGACTTCTGTACCACAGGTAAGGTCCAGAACAATTCTCTCAGTTCTCTGCAAGAACACCTTGTGGAAGCAAAGCACAGCAGTATTAAAGATCCATGAGAGGTGATTTTTTTACACAGAATGGCTCAATATTTGCATCCATATTAATGTGTCAGCCAACATACAGATTTGACTACAAACACTGTGCTTTAAAAATAAACAAAAGCACAATACACCCTGCCATTAATAAATAATGATAATAACAATAAAGTGATAAAGCACAGGCTATTTAACTTGCTTTTGTAAGAGCTAGCTCACATAGGATGCTTTCATAGGGAAATATTAGCCATTATTTTTTCTTGTTGACAAAAACCTAAAGAGAAAATCTCAGTCACCTCAGTAGTTTGCAAATATTAAAGACAAAACCACCAGCTCTGCCTATGTCCTGGAGGGAGAAAGAGAGGAAAAAAGGGTAAGAAAGGAAAAGGTAATTTAGTGGCAATGAGTTAATTAGGCTTTTAGGTTATGCTTTGGCTTCTTTTGTGTCTTCCTGTAGATGATGGTATTACTTGTAGCCACATTCTCCAAAGAGAAATTTTAGATAATTCCAGGAGAATGAATGCAAGTCTCAAAGCAGAGCCACAGGTGTTGTGACATGATTTTTTTCCTACAAAAACAAGAAAATAATGTGTGAGCATGTTTGTATGCCAGATTAATTCTATAAACTAATGTTTCCTGAGTGTTACCCTCAGGACCAAATTAAATGTTCTATTTAATGCAACTGATTTCTTGATCAGATGTATTGGTCCTCTCTGACCTCTCAGTTAATGCATCTCAACAGACCAAGCATGTAGTTGAAGCAGCAGATACAGGATGAGAAAATTGCACAAAACAAGCTATTTTGCCAGCAGCATGAACATCATGTGCAGAAAACAGCTGAAAATCCTTTCTCCCAGGCTAGCCCCTCTCCCCCCAACCTGGTCAGAGCTCCAAGTCTGCCAGTGACATTTAAGTTCTTGTGCTATGGAAGTGCTTTTGGACATTTTGTCCATAAAAGCTTTTTTTTTCTCCTGGTATCTTTCAGGACAGAAAATGAATCCCAGTAATTTCATTAGGTAAAAATTATTTCCTGTTACCCAGAGGATGCTGGCTCACTCACATGGGCAGGGGAGTGCTCAGCCTTCAGTGTGGCATGTCCTGGGCATTGGAAGAATGAGTGAGTGGCTGCCAGTGACATTTTGAGATCTCTTGCCTTGATTTCTCTGCTTGCTACAGAAATTCATGACTATATAAGGTGACTCCAGGCTAAGACAGACTCCAATTTCTTAGTAAAGGTCTACCTTCCATTTCCTTCATTAAATATATATATATGCATTCAAATATATTAAAAAATGAATCTTACTGCAAGAGCTTAGTAAAATTGATTAAATGGCTCCCATTGGCCTCTGTGGGCACTGGTTCAAAATATTAATCTGATTATCATTATGGCTCAAATTCAGGATGGTTGTTAAGTACACATCTAACTGAAAGCACCTGAACAGTCCTGTTATGATGATTCATGGATTCAGAAATATGTTTAAATACTCTCTTGAACTCAGGTCTAAATGAAATCAATACATGCCATGGCACTTCTTCATGAAATATTAAGGCAAGATACATATTTTATTGTGCTCTGTGTATGCATATGTATTTAGCACAGATTATTCTGTAATGGACCTATACATAATTTAAACTGTATAGCATCCATTTGATGCGTGGAGAGGGGAGAAATCTTCATTAAACCCCAAACGGTACATTGTTTGGTGATGTGGGGATTTAGTTTATTCTTATTCTGTGGATGTCTGCATAATAAATCTCTGCACACATGTTCAGAAGGCCTTTTCCAGAGGGAAAAGAAAAATAACAGCCTGTTGTGAGGCTGTGGGAGGAGATCCTGAAAGCTTCTGCTGAAGGACAGGGTTTCAAGGACAGGACCCACGCCCAAACCACTGCAAGGGCCACCAGTCACCCCTCAAGACAATCCCTCAGCAGCACAGGTAAGAAATTCCTCATTGTATTTAGTGGTGCATTGTCCTGGGGAACCCAAAATGTTCATTATACTCCATATCTATCTGTGTCCAAAGTTATTATGGTCTATTTAAGACCCTGAAGCCAGAAAACAGAATGGGGGGATCCCCAAAATCCAGGGATTGAACCCCAGAAGTTCAGGGATGTGATCCTCAAAATCCAGGGATGGTGAACCCCACAACCCAGGGATTTTATCCCAAAAATTCAAGAACGAGGGGCCCCAAATTCCAGGGATTCTCTCTCATCCCAGAGACCCCAAAATCCAGGAATAAAAAGAGTGGGAGCTCTTCCCTATCCTTCATCCCACTTATTTTGGGCTGAGGTGCCCTGGGCTCGTTAGAAGCCAAGGCACTCAGGCAGAGTCACTCTCTAGCCTTTGCCTTTTGGCTTTTTCTTGCCTCTACTTACAAGAGTAGCAACTGGAGAAGCTGCCCCCACTCGCCAGCAGCGACAATTGATAAAAAGATTAAAATTGTCAATTGTGCTGCAATTTTGAGTTCAAGCCAATACAACTGCAGCTTCACATGACTTCTGGTAGATAATGATTACATAGGCAAAATTACCTGAAGGGTTTCAGAAAAAATAAACCACAACTAAATTTTTATGCTGCAGTGGCTTTGATGAAAACATTTCATCTATAGAATCAGGGGATATAATATTTGGAACTGCTAGTTGTATTCATCTAATTACTAACAGCAAAGACTTAATACTTCACCCATGAGTTCTCCATGCCAATCATTTACTAGGCATGCGATTATGAACACCTGGCAGAGAACAAGCCTCCCATGTAGTTGCTTGGAAAACCTGGTTGGAAAGTCACTGGGGATTGATCTGAGGCACCTGAAAGTCAGGAGGCACATACCTGCAGGTAAGAGCTGTGCTGTGAACCAGGATGTGCCACCTCCCCAGCGAGGAGAGACACATGCTCACAGCCCAACAGTCCACAGGATAAAAACTTGGAAAAATAAGAACAAATTCAAGGCTGTTAAACATGTAGATCAGAGAGAGGTACAAGGAGTAGGAAAGCATTTGTTGCACTCATACTAAAGGTTTTTTTTTCTGTGGATACTGGGGACAATGGCACTACACTGAAGTTGATGAAGGTGATGTGTTGTCTCAGTCTGAGACTGGTAAGACAAAGTGAAGAGTTCCCACATCCTGAGCAAGCCAAAAGAAGTCTCAGATTTCTTTGCTGAGAGTAGTTTGAGTCTGGGTTCCATGTACATGCACAGCTAAGCTTCACCAAACTCACTGTTCACACAGCTGGATGCAGTATTACAAAACACTCTGTAAAATAAGAGCTAAGAAACCTTTTTCTTTTTTTTTTTCTTTCCTCCTAAAGAGGTTATTTTTAAGTGCTGCCAAGACCTTGTCCTGTGCAGCTGCAGAGGCTTGATGACAGATGGCGCTACATGAATATGAATTTGGTTCTTAAATAGCTGCATTAAATATTTAAGATTAGATTTCTTTACACACGAAGTGCACCTGGAGCAGTGTCAGTATTTTAATTACTTCTTACACGTCATAAATAATATCCTATAAATAAAGGTCAGGAAAACAATTTCTTGAGATGTTGCAAGACAGAAAAGGGATATATAGACATATTCTCTCTCATATATACACATATTTGCTCTCTGGGCAAATCTCCCTTAGAGCTGCAAGTTGCTCCCACCCTTAGCCATTAGTGGAAGCAGGAGGAGGTGGTTGCAGGTAACACACTGGTCAGTTAATTTCTAGAACACCTCCTGCAGAGAATTTTTTCTAATAGTAAAGCATCTTTAGTAATATAGTAAATATTTACACAGCTGGGGATGGTCAGCTGGCAAGGCAGTCTCTGGAGGAGGACATCCTCAAAGCACAGGTAGAAGAGGGAGAACCACATAAATAAAATGAAGTACATAGAGTGAAAAAGGCATTCAAAGCACATCAGTGAGAAGACTGGAAGTGAAGTTTGCAGAGACCCACAATGATGTGAAATTTGTAGAGCAACAGTAAAAACAAGTTCAGTGTTTTCCTTGAACAAGTATCATCTTCTTCACTCCTAATTGGAAGTGCTCAAAGCCAGGCTGGATAGGCTTTGGACTATTTAGTTGAGTGGAAGTTGTCCCTGCCCATGGAAGGGGGTGTGGAATGATATGATATTTAAGATTCCTTCCACCCTAAAGCATTCTGTAATTCCATGACTAACCTGTGCCAAAAAAAAGTTCCTTCTGACTCATTGTAATGTTCTCTGCACCTCTCACACCTACTCATACACCAGATACTTAAAGAGCAAATGTGATCACAGGAATTTACCTTGGTTTTTTATAGTAACATCAGTGGTTGCCTGAAACCAACCTCTGACCTGCTGGATTAGCTTCACATTTGGGACTCCTCTATAATGTCAGATAATGCTTTACATTTGGGACTCCTCTATAATCCTCAGATAATGTCTGGTGAGAATGTCTGCTCAGAAGAAAAGGGGAACAAGGGACAACCAGGGCCAAGACATGAACATTAAAATGTAAGTCACAAGATTTTGTAAGATGTAAGCTGCGACCAGGTGAGATTTTCTTCATTCTCCACATGTCTGGATTAAACAAATACAAACATCTTCTATCCACTGGTTATTTAGAGAAACTGCAGCACACAGAGACAGCCTGAAGAGTGGGAAGCTCAGTCTATGAGGCTAAAAAAGCCCCAGAGGAGTCAAAGCAGCAATGCCAGGTGTTCACAGAGCAACCCTTGGAAGGTCAGCGCCATGCCCTGGCCAAAGAAACTGTCAGTGTCTTCCTATCCCTTTTCTCACTGGATTCATGCACACTTCATTCTGGTCAGTGCCAAGAGCTTCCCTCTGAGCTTCTCCTTAGGATCAGCCTCATGCAGAGAGAGCTGGTAGAGCCCCACCTGCCAGCTGGACCCTGCAAACTTTCACCCCTCCTCTTCCTCCTCTCCATGAATGTTCAGCCTCCATCCCCACCCATTCACAGCTTTCAACAGTGAAGTGAGAGAGCTCCTAGAGAGTTTTTCTTGTACAACTGAGCTAGGGATGATTTCTGTGACATTAATTGCATTATTAAATATGCAAGGTCTAAACCACATTTAATAACACAGTTGTTCCAGTTAATATCCCACTATCATCTCAACTTTCAAAATATTTCAACTCTAGCTGTGAGGTTTATATGGGCTAAACAGTAATTAGAAAGTTTAATAAGCACCCAGGGAAGCTTCCTGAGCTGTTCTGCATTTCCTCATTCAGGTCACATAAAATCTGTTGTTCTGTCTTCTAAAAGCAGTTTGATTTTTCCTAAAACTCAGTAAACTATTGGGGATATTAAAGTGGGTTAAAATGTTAACTGTACTGAGGAGAAAAAACATTTTCAAAGCTTTTTTTTATTTATTTTATTGATTTCCTTTTTTCTGTTTGTTTGTTTGTGGATTTTTGTTTGTTTTTTGTTCTGAAGAGGCTTTGAGAAGTGTTAAAGAGCTTAGAGAAGTCTTTTTACAAAAGCCACATTTAAAAACATGGTGGAAAAGAGGTTGATCTTGCAGCTATGCATCCCCAGTGGAATGATGCTCACATTGGGGTGATGCAGAGTTCTGAGCTGCATCTTCCTCAGATTCAGTACCTGACATCCTTCACAGAACAGGAATTAGACCAAGGGAGTGACATTGACAAGATATATACATCCACCCTTTGGAGTCCTGTTGATCTTTACCAACCATGCAAAAACCAACCATGCAAACTTCACCAAACCAACCCTGCAAACTTCACCAAACCCCAATGAGTAAATATTTCAGTGTTTCCATTTGATGAAACAATCTTGCACTAGAACAAACAAGAAAATTACCACTAATACACACAGACTTTAGCATTTGTTTGCTGTAGATACCCTGCAGTGGAGCTGGAAGATTCCCTAAACCATATTTCTGGGCGACAGGAAAGCATAACCTTGCAGAGGAAAGCAAGGACATCTCCTGGGTTGTGAGAATAACATCAGGGAAAAGGATCCACAGCACACTAGAAAGAGAGATAAGGCATCTCAGAAGAGGATAAAACAGCTGTAAAAAGCTACTCCCACTTTCATAGTAGGCAGGAACTGAAGGCCTGTTTTACCACATTTATGAGATCCATAAACAAGGACATTTGAGGCATTTGAGCACACCAGTGAAGTCAGAGTACTTGAGAGAGAATCAGGTTTTGGAGGTTCAGGAAATATTCACATTAAACGCTACTACAAAGCTGTTAATTGCATCTTGTAGCATATTCATACCTATGTCTCTTCATTTAGATCCATCACTTTAAATTGTAGACGTAGCTACAGGCAAGCAAGTAAAGGAAATTTGAAACAGTAACATCAGATTTTTAGAAGTAAATATTTCAAGCAAAATTCTAAATAGCCTGTGCTCAGTATATTTTTTTCTTTCATGTATCTTTATCATGCTTTGAGGGTGAATCTATTCCAGCAGCTCAATGCAGAATTCATCTGGAAAATGCTGAAGGGAAGTCTTAGACTGGAAGTACTGGTTTTCTTCATCCTCCTTAGCTCCTGTCATTTGTCTGCATAATTTCATCTTAAGTTATCTTAAAAGTATTAATGTGCCCATTATATCTTCTATCTTCATTTAAATAGCTGAAATTCCAAACAGTAGTCATATTTTAAAAATACTACTTTCTTCCCCGAATAAATGAGGAAAGCTGTAGATCTTCAGCAACTGCTCAGTGTCAAATTCCTCCTGCCACATGTCATTCCTCAGCAGTAAGGGAAAAATCCAATAAAGCTCCATTAAATGCTGCTGCCCTTGAGCCATCACAATGTTGTCTCAGGCTATATTTTTGGATAAAGCAGGAGGGAAGCATGCTGCTTTCACAGATCTCCAGTGCATTGAATGCAGTCACTTCATCGAATCATGGTGATGAACCCCATCACTGCTTCAGAAGATCAACCCAGTTTTGTATTTGCTTTACTTTGCAGGGAGAGGAAAGCTTCAAGGCTTGCATAAAATATCAGAAGCTCAAGAAAAAAAAAATTTTCTTACGTGACTCTTATCCTGCAAGAAATTATTTCTTTCAATTTCATCTGCCATACAAAGATATTCACTTTTACTTCATTCACTGTTTGCTTCAGAGGTGCTTAAACTGCAGCATTAAGATGAGCTGTAGTTTTTCATAGGCTTCAGAAGATAATAACATATACATCAGATATAAGGAAAACTATTTTCCTCACAAGGATGGTCAAACACTGGAGAAGACCATGGAATCTCCATCCTTGAAGATATGTAAAACTCTAGTGGAACAGCCTGATTTAAGAAGATTCATATGAATTACTCTATATTTTATTCAATATTTCTGTTCATTTCAGACATTTGTAGGAGTTCCAAAAACCATAACAGAAGGTAGTTGTAGTCTTTGCAGCCAGTGATCCACAGGCTGCAGACCACCAGCACCAGCAGCTTCAGAGCAGCTGTTGTAGCCACACTCATAGAACTGTCCCATTTTTAATGGCAGTTTTACACAAAAAACAAGGGGCTCTTCTTCCAAGAAAGTAATTCACAAAATCTCTGTTGTTCTGGTTAGCCCAATCAGTTGTTTCCTGTTAGGAGTCTGTACTGCAATTCTGCATCTGGTAAGATTGCAGCAGCTAATGGAGCTGTTAAGGTTCTGGGAATGAGGAAAATACTAAAATCACAGAATCACAGAACGGTTTTGGTTGGAAAGGATCTGAAAAATCATTCAGTTCCAACCCCCCTGCTGTGGGTGGGAAGACCTTCTACTAGAATAGGTTGCTGAAAGCCACATCCAACCTGGCCTTGAACACCTCCATAAGATAGCTTAAACTTCCAATTACAGGTTGTAAACTGGGTTTTGAAGCATTCTCAGAGGACACCAGCTACACAATCCGACTCTTTCCTGTATTTTGTGCTTTTAAGAACAACAGAGATGGAAGCACCATATGTTTAGAAGCAGAGGGATGAGAAAAGAGGGATGGATTGGTATGAAAAACAGATACTTATTACTTAGGAGGCACTGCTTAGTCCCACTCACTCATATTTCCTACAAGTGATTTTTACAATTATATGGGTTTTGCTACAAAATTGAATGACCCGTACACACACGGAATTTCAGTAAACATGACAGAAACAAAAGGAGAAAAAATTGTCCAGATGCTATTAGGAAGCAACCTGTTTGCTCTACCCTCACTCTACAGCACTGCCTACAGCAAATCAGATCTAGAGCCCTTGCTGCAGTGTGGTAGATATCAATTCAGTGCCTGCTAAAATTATGGAAGATTATTCTGGGAGGTATTGAAAAATACCTGAAAGACAACACAGTTATTTGTCACAGCCAGCACAGCTTCATGAGAGGTGAGGTCTTCTTATCAAACCTGATTTCCTGTTGTGACAAGGTAACCCACCCAGTTGATCAAGGGAAGCCAGTTGATTGATGTAATCTTTTTTGAATTTTACATAAATTTTCCGTCTCTGCCAGGATCCTTCTGGATAAAATGTCCAGCATTCAGCTGGATAAACACATCAAGGGATGGGTGAGTAGCTGGCTCATGGGGCAGGAACAAAGGGTGACAGTGAATGGGGTGACATCAGACTGACAGTCTGTCCCTTTTGGGGTTCTGCAGCACTCCATCCTCAGCCCTGTGCTCTTCAACACCTTCATAAATGCCTTGGAAGCAGGACTGGAAGGGACCCTAAGCAAGTTCACAGATGATACAAAACTGGGAAGAGCTGTTGACTCCCTCACAGGCAGAGAGACTTCTACAAATTAGAGGGCTGGGCCATCATCAACCAGGTGAAGTTCAAGAAGGGAAAGTGTCAGATCCTGTACCAGGGATGGGACAGCCCTGGATGTATGGACAGACTGGGGAATTTGATGCTGGAAAGCAGAACCCCAAGGTAGGATCTGGGGGTCGGGGTTGAAAGAAAGTTGAAGATGAGTCAGCAGTGCCCTGGCAGCCAGAAGAGTCAACTGTGTCCCAGGGGCATCAGGCCCAGCATCACCAGCTGGGTGATGGAAGAGATGTATCTTCCTCTGCTCTGCTCTGCACCGGGGCAGCCTCACCTGGAACATTGTGTGCAGCTTTGCATCCCTCAGCACAAGCTATGAAAGATATTAAGCTACAGGCTTCAAGGGAGGGTAACAGAGAAGGACCATGAGGACACTCCTAATGAGGAGTGTATGAGGAACACTTGGTCTGCTCAGCCTGGAGGAGACTGAGGGGAGACCTCATCAGGGTCTGCAACTTCCTCATGAGGGGAAGAGGAGGAGCAGACACTGATCTCTCCTCTGTGGTGGCCAGTGACAAGACCCAAAGGAATGACCTGAAGTTGTATCAGGGGAGGTTTAGGTTGGATATTAGAAAAAGGTTCTTCTCCCAGTGGGTGGCTGGGCACTGGAACAGGCTGCCCAAAGAAGTGGTCACAGCACCAATCCTGACAGATCTCAAGGACCATTTGGACAATACTGTAAGGGATATAGTGTGACACTTGGGGGTGGTCCTGTGCAAGGCCAGATGTGGGACTCAGTGATCCTTGTGATTCTGTGAAATACACAGAGCATTCATCTACGAATTTTAGTTTCTTGCAGGCTCCGCTCCCTTAGAAGTGTTTACTAAGTGCTGGCATTTAGCCCTTTACATATTCCACCTCCTGCAGGTAAACAAGCCAAAATTACCCTAAATCTTCTCATGCCCATACATGTACAATCCCTGCATTTCTGTCTGGATACCATCACCTTAACCCTTCTACTTAACTAGGTAACAGGATAATTAAGCGTGAAAGAGGTCAGAACTGTCATTTTGGATACATTCCTGAGCCAAGCCACGTTGGAAAAAAATAAGGTGCTTTGCAAGGCAAGGTGTTTGCAAATTTCTGAAGTCATCCTATTTTGGCACTCAAGAGTGGGGTTTTTGCAATCTTTACAAATTGCAGCTGGGGACATATCTGCATTATTTTTGAAAGAATGAAAGGAATGAAGAATGAGAAGCTTTTGGGGTTTGGAATTTCCCAATTCATGGAACTGTTTAAAAGTCCTTGGCTTCCGGTAACTCCTGTTCTTGTGGTCAAACCAAGAAAGTGAAATTTTAAAAGTTAATCTATTTCTTATACCAATAAATAAATAATTAACTTCAAGTTAAAAAGGACTTTTGCTCTGAAACACTGATCAACTCTACTGAACTCATAATTCCTTTCAGAAAGAATATTTTGTGGTTTGCTCTGTCTCCATCAATAATCTATCAGCAATGTTACAGTTCTAGAGCTTGGTAGGAAAAACTTCTGTTTTCAAGACTACAAAAATTCCCCTTTTCAGTGTTAGGACAAATCCCTTTTGCAACCTTTTTTTTCCCATGACAAATAGCAAGGCAAGGAAAACCCCCTGGGAATGGGCTCCTAGCAGGACCATCAGGGTGAAGAGCACTCAGCATGGGGTTTTCTTCTCCCTTCCCTTCCTCTTTCCAGCCCTTCATGTTTCAAGCCAGAGGTCTGCAGGCCTGATGAAATATTATCTGGATGACTCAAGCAAGATGATCTGGCTGTGCTCCCATTGAGTTAGTCAAATAATACAGCTCTGACATCTTCTCTGGAGAATGAATCACACGTGTAGGAACAGACAGCCATTCAGATGTGCAAAAGGAAACACAAAGGTAGGCATTCTCCCCAAAAAAATGCCTCCTAAACGAAGCCCTGAATTTGTAACAGAACCCACAGTCTTCCCCTCATAGCTAAAGGGCAAATCTTTTAATGAGGTGATTTGGGAATGTACAGATAGTATATTTTTAATGTCTATGCCAAAAAGTAGAAGTGTTTTCTTAACAAGTGCTCTCTCATCAACCTGACATGCTGTAATCACAAAACCACTTGTCTTCAAAACCACTTTGAGTCAGGGAGAGTCTCCATACAAGTTACATTAAGGCCCAGGTAATCTTTCAAAGTATAATTAAAAGAAGCAAGATAAACAGCATCTCATAAGACTTTGGAAAATGTGATGCCCTTCTGCTTTATATGCTAACTTACCTGCTGAAGATAATACAACATGGAATTAACAGTTTAAATGCATTCTTAACCAATATATTACTCAATCTGTTTAAAAGTTACATTTCTTTTATGCATCCTGTTGATAAATTTTGAGAAGAAGAAATCCATGGATGTTTCTGGGAGTTAAGAAAGGAGAAACCCTTGTCCTTTCTATATATCTGAGTCGTAATATTCCCAGTATGTCCAACTTTATTTAAAACAAAACAAACCAACCAAACAAAAACACACAGAAAAACCCTACAGAACACAAATGGGGCACAGCATTAAAAAAACTTGCACTGCAAAAAACATCCTGGAAAACTCAACCCCACTATTCCAAGAATATAATGAACATCAATAAGTGACAACTGTAATCAAGAAGACAGAGGAAGAATATATATTAACACGATATTATAAAACGTAATTTTACTTGACTCATATGAAACCTATTCACTTTGTAGTTCACAATCTGTAGCACAGACATTTGGTATCCTGAGAAAAGTTAACAAGGTGGCTTTGGATAAAACTGGAGACCTTGTGTAATCCCCTCACTTTCACTAAATAACGGATATTATTGACACTTTGCATTAAACAGATAAAATTTGATTCTCAGCTCTAAGCACCAAGGCCTATGAAACTGTAGAGACCCATATTACCCATGGTGTTTTTAACTACTTCATCCCATCATTTCCTACTCTGCTCTGAATTTTAAAGAGCTTACAGAGTGCCTAGAGAGTTTTTGTAGCCTTCACAGACATAAGTGTGATCTTAAAGGCTTTCTATTTTAACAAAGAAAGTCATCATCATCCATTTCTGCTTTGCTCCATACCCACTTTACTTTTTCCAGCAACATATTTTATCACAGTCTGCCACTGTATTTTTCACATCACTAGGATATACTACTTCAAAATTAAAGAAAGCAGTTATTAACCAAGCTATGATTATAATAAGAGCTCCTGGCATTTATTTAGTTCCTTTAGACCCTGGTCTGAAACTCACCTAAGTAATGTGAGCCTTAAAACACCTTAAACTGCATCTTCTGGAGCACAGTTTTGGTACGAGCTGTGGTAGTGCAGTGTCAAATATATCAGAAAATTTAATGTCCATTAGGTCCCAAAATAAATCCTCATATTCATTTACCAGTTTCAATGCTACCTATCCCTGTTGGTCAACTTTCACTCAAGATTTCTCTGGAGGGAGAATATAATTTTTTATTAAGAGAAGCTATGGCCAAAGACCAAATTTTTATACAATTATTTCAAATAGTCTTGAATTTTTTGAAGTTCAAGCTTATCTGACATACTGGGTAAAACACCAGGAAGACATAGTCCACCTTTGACCACTTGCACTAATTTTTTGTATCAGTTTTCATTGCACAGACAACCTCACCTTTATCCATCATTCTGCACCTTACAAAGCATCCAGTTTTCATCAATTCATGCTAAATTAACATCCCTTTTCTGCATCCTGTAGCTTAAAACTCATTCCTCTTACAATAAGACTTACACAACCAGCAATCTACTAAAAGCAAACTCCTACATGAAACCCTCCAGCACAACTCTCTACCATCAACACGTTCCTATAAGAATTTTATACTGTTCCTAAGATTCCCACTCGAAAAACATCTGGAAACAAAGATCCACTGTTGCAATAAGAGCTAAAACTCCCCAGTGATCCCTGCAAAGTTAAAACCAGGACTGCACTGTGATTTTGCTGGTATGTGTTAATGCAGAGCTGGGTTTGAAAGTTCCTAAGGGTACACTTTACAATTTCATGTGGCATTTGCTGAAAAAACAGTATTTATACTCAGAGAAGGGCACATAGAGAACCTTGTTTAAAAGAGCCAGAAGAAAGTTGCCCTTCAGTGCTCTGAAGCTGAGGGGAATCAGGGAGATCTGTATACTCCAGGGAATACCTTCTGCTCCATGCAGAGTATCTGCTTGCATTACTAACCTGAAGACACCTGCCCTAAGCAGAGATTTGGCCTGGAAAAGGTGCAAGAACTATTTTTCAAATGCAAATTCAGCAAATTCAGTAATTCAGTCACAAAAGTAGGCAGCAACATGAAATTAGAGCAAAACTTTCAGCTGACCCTGTTAAGGTGGCCCGGCTCTGGTGCTCACACACAGATCCTTTGACACTGAGTATAACTCTCACCAGAAGTGAGACTCACAGAGCTAAATAATTTTTAAAAAGAAAAAGCAAGGCATCACACAGCTGTTAGCCAAACCTGCTTCTTTTTTATGAGACTAGAACTGGCACTTATTTCTGGGTAACTTTCAAGGATTACATTTGCAAGGTTGAGAAAATGTAATTTCTCTAGCAGAGGACTCTCATTCCTGCAGACCTTTACTCCTGCTTAAAGTATAAGGCCCAAACACACCATAAAAAGGCAAACAAACAAACTAAATCAGTATAGTCCATCCCAAAGTAAGACAATAGTTTTTGTGTTATTGCAGCAGGTAAAGCCTAGTTATGCTATATAATTTAATTTTAACAAACTACTCTAATTACCCTTTTTCTTCCCCTGACAACTAGGAGGGCCAGTAATGGGCCACAGCTGGTGGCATATGATGTTACACTGCTCCCAGCAGCTGGAGCCCAGCCTTCATTTTTGGGCCCATGTTTAATTAGTCACGATACTTTGGAGGCAATTACAGCTAGAAGTTGATAAATTTTTTTAATAACTATGGACAGGCACATTATTTGTCTCTCAGTGTGAAAGTGAATGAGAAACAACAGTTAACACACTAAAAAAAAAAAGTAGACAGGTAACCTAAAGAAAGCCTATGCTTCAGGAAGATTCCAGTTTTTAATATCTAGGTTTGAGAGAATTTTTATGGCCTGGGAGTTGATGTAAAGAGTTTTCAGGATCCTGGTCTCAGCTCAACTCTTGCTGCTCTTCAATGTACAATGCTACACAGGGAAATATCCTCAGTGAGGTCACCAGACCTCACCCCCTTCTTCAGGAATAGTGCAGGTGGTGGACCACAAGACTGGAGGTCCAGAATGAAAATCCAGAGTAGGAGTTTTCCATACCCCTCTGTTTTATAGGCTTGAAAGACAGCAAATGCAGAGCACCAGCCATCTAAACCCACAGGCAGAACAGTGCTTTTAAAATTCCTTGCTTGTAATTGTTAAGACAGGCTGAAAATGTGGAAAAGCAGTATTTCAATGGCTCTGTTATCATTGCAGAGGCATGGAAAATACTTCTCACACTGAATAATCCTCACCATTCACAGCAGTTTGCTGTGAATTTTTGCATGGCAGGGCTAAATGAAACTCTTCAGACTGAATGGTTGAATTACCTGTATTTTATGGCAGGTGTTAGGAGTCACAGGCAAACAGCACAATGTTGGCACAAGCTAGCACACCTCATTAAATCCAATCTATATTGAAAATACGACATTAATATTTTAGCAAACAGTTGTCTTGATATTTTTAATACATTCAAGATGAAGTTATTTTTTTCCCTTAAAAAGAAAACTGTTAATAAAATAGCACTGAACATAGTGCTTCCTAAATTGACACTTGGGAAGCCACTGTCTGAAATACCTATTTCAGGCCATCTGGGAGAACACCAGTTAAGTTTGTCAACCAGAAAGTAATATTCACCCAGAAAAGGTATCCAATTTAATGGGATTCCAATAGAATGCTATCTCATTACCCAATTACACTTCAGAAGAAGGGGCAAGGTTATAATACTTTGACCATAATTTAAATTCTGCCTTGCCTTCCTCATGCCCAACTTACTCTGTCTTGCACTCCATTACCTTGCCTTGACCCTGCCCTTCCTCATCCTCACCTTGCCCTTTTCCATGGCCTCTGCCCTCTTTTCAGCCTCTTCTACCTCCTGGCCTCTACTTCCCTCCAGCCTCCCACCACTTTTAGGGCTTCAAATTTTTGGCCACATCTTGTTCTCCAGCCTCCCATCCCTTTTAAAACTTTCACATCTTTGTTGCCTCTCCCATCCCCTTTCCTTTCCCTCCCCTCCAGATTTCCAACCCTTTCACTCTCCTGCTCTAATTTAGTCTCCCATCACTTTTAGTCACTTTTATGGCTCCACTTTTTCCTAGCCCCTTCTTGCTTTCCAGCCTCCCATCTCTTTTTGGACTCTTACACCATTTTAGCCTCCACTTTTTCCTGGCTTCCACTTTAAACGCCAGCCACCCACAACTTTTCCATCTTCCACAAAATTCGACCTCCACTGTTTTCTGCCCTAAACTTTTCCTCAGACCTCTTATCCTCTTGGGCTTTCCACCACAAATAAGCTTCCACTTTTTTATCTCCTAAAGTTTCACTTCAACTTAGCATCCCTTCCAGTCTTCTACCCCTTTTCACCCTCCCACTCCAATTTAACCTCCCACCACATCACAGACTCCACTTTTTTCTGGCCTCTACCCTTTATTCAGCCTTCCTCCCCACTGCAGCCTTTACACTTTTCTGACCTCAATCTCCAGTTTCCCCCTTCTTGGCCTCCCACCTCTTTTTGCCCCTTTCTTCCTCCCTCTCCCCACACTCTCCTTTGGCTTTTCACCTTCCACATTTTTGGTCTATACTTTGGGGTTTTTATTGCTTCCCACATAATTGTGTCTTCTTGTCCTTTCAGCTTCTGTATTTATTCATCTCTTCCATCCTTTCTTGGCCCTTTACCCTTTTCCAACCTCTATTTTTTTCTTGACTCATTTTTTCTTCTCACTGACCTTTTTTTTGTGTGTGTTTTACTCTTTTGCCTTTATTTTTTTTCTCTCCAGTTTTCTTTGTTACCTCACTTCCTTTCTGGCCTCTTTCTCATTTTTTGCGTCCACTTTTTTTTCAGCCTTCCTTGTTTACTCCATTTCCACAATTTCCCCCCTCTACTTTCTACAATGACCCTTCTGTTCTTTTTCAGTCTCCCACTCATTTTTGTCCCTCTATCCCTTTAGGGCCTCACCTTTACATTATGGCTCCATTCTATTTGATGTTTTCTTCTTATTCCTTCACTCTTTCAATAGACTCTCAGACTCCATCTCACAAAAAGATTTCTTTAGTGTCCCACAGTGCTTTAGCCTCTCCAGTCTTCCACATTTCTTTGGCCTCCCATCCCTTTTCAGGCCTCTACTTCCTCACCAGATTCCCGCTTCTTTTCAGCCTCTCACAGGAAAAAAATGTGCTAAAATCATGGACTGAAATGCAGCTGGAAAACACTAACATTTTTTTCCCTGATTTTCCTCAAGTAGTGTGTTAAGAACATCCTGTACTGCAAAAGAAACTGTCCATAATGGGTTACCTGGTATTTAGCATTTAGGTGTCAGACAAAGGGTTCCTCAAACCAAGGGATTTAAGGCTGCCCCATACTTCTAATAAGACTCAGCTTTCCATTTCCAATCTGTAGTTCTTCCCCAAGACATTTAGGAAATGCAGTTGCACAGCCTGAAGTATTAAATATCAGCTGTTAGAGTTGTTTTGTTCGGCTCTGATTTCAGACACAGCCAATTCCAGGAGCAAAGCTAGGGAGGAATACTTCATCCACCCACACAGGCAAGGAAAAGCCAGACCTTTGTCTCAGCAGCTCCAGCACTTTAATTTCTTGGCACTCTGGGATGGTGTGAGAAATTTTACACTAAATCAACCATGTACCAAGAACTCTTGGGCATTTAAGCTCTCCAACAGATAGGCTAAATTTCCCTGTAACAGATCTTCACAGAATCTCTTGAAAGGGGATGTGAGGCAATGGGAGGAAGCAAATGCCCCTGGTAATCATCAGCCAGTGGCAGGAGGCTTGGCTCTAGCTGCAGGAATGGGGAACAATGAGAGGAAGAAAGGGAGATAAGCAGCCAGGACACACACAGAAAGTCACAGGAAAGCAGAGAGGGAGAGCTGCAAGGCAAAAAGCAAAGCAGCATCCAGCTTTGAACAGGAGGGATACCTGTTCAAAGGGAAGCCCTCTGGAAATGTCAGGTGGCATGTCAGAGTGAGAATGCAAGTGATAAATGTTCCATGAGGCCAGGAGCAGCAGGAAAAGCTGGCAAAGGGGAGCAGAGAGACTATGAGCCTCTTGGTGAAGTCGCTGGGGCAATGGAGACTGGCTGTCCTGTCACTCAGACAAACAATCTCACAGAGGGAGATGCCGGAAAAAGCTGTAATCATACATGTGAAACCTGGTGACCAATGTCTCCTTTCAGATACTCAGTCTGGGACTTAAAAAAAAAAAAAAAAAAAAAAAGGTGGTGCAGGCTTTCTTACCTCAGCAAAGCAAAGAGAGGCCCATAAGGAGGCACACCACCTGGGACAGAAACAGGTCCATGTGGAGGATAAAGACAATCACTTTTCCAAATGGATCATATAGGATAAAATCATCAAAATCTTCTGACCTATTTCAAACCCTAGATAACTGCACACAAAGATCATATTTGCAGTGTTCAGCACTCAAAATTCAGCAAGTCCTAATATTAGATGTGCTGATGACATATGCATTCACCTGTGACCTGATGACCCCAATTCACCCGTGACAGTCTGATGCTGCCTTTAGTTATGCAGTAACATATCTGTGCTTTTCACAATGCACTACCTTGCAAAGGGGCACAAGAGCAGAGTCACAAGTCATTTCCCTCTGCTGCTCTAGTCCTGAAACTCCTTTTCTATCCCTCCCGCACCTCCCTTCATTATCACTCATTAAACCTCCCAAGCCCTGAAGTAAGTGAGGGGCATTTTGGCTGGCCCAGAGCAGGTTTAATTCGGAGCCAGTAATCTCTCCTGCATGACAAGGCTTATCTGGGCTCCATGCAGGCATTTAAGCTGCTCTGTGAAGGAAGCAGTGACCTGGTTTGCCATCCCCAACCTGGATTGCAGCAGTGGGCTCAGTCAGCACTGATGTGGAGGCTTTCCCATGGGCTTTCCCAGCATAACCTAGGCTCATTTGTAAAAAAATAAAATTACTGAGGGAGTAGTTCAGCCTCAGGACTTCCTATGTCCTCATCTGCCCTACTTTGTAACCAAAGAGAAGCTGCCCACCAAAACAGCTGCTGCTCCTAAGGTGGCTTCAGCTAATTCTGCATCTACACACATTTCTCCTGAAAAGCAGAGGTGTAGCAAAAATCCAGGAAGCCTTGTGTGAGGCAGCTCCAGGTTTGGAACACAGGCAGATGCTTTTCAGAGGAAAAGCAAGGGAAGAACCAGGCACTAAATAACGTGGAGCTCAGGATAGGGGACAGCAATCCCCAGTGTGGCAAGTCAGAGGGGCAGCCAAATACATCTCACCCAACAACCCTACAGGGAAAAAAGCTCTGCTTTTCCACTTCTCTTCTCACAAAACACAGAGAAAAAGAACATTTTGACAAAGAGGGTCAAGCCCAAGCACTTTTGCAGCTAACCTCCATGCTAGTGGCACTGTCAGTGACACTGAACCAGTTTTCTAGCCACGCTGTGTTTTTGTGTCACCCTCCCTAATTCTGTGGCACAGCAACCATTCAGGAATGCATATTATGCATAAGGCTGCGCTGTTTACCCTAAGGACTGGGCAGCTGCAAGCTCCAATGCAGCAAGACAGCAATCCTCACCTGAGCCTGTATCTGCCCAGGCTCCAACAGCACTGTCCAAAGTGAATAATGATCCAATGTCCTGTACCATGTTGCAGAGGCAATGCAAATACCCCTCCATGCGTGACAGAATGGCTTACTAAGATTTCTCCTGCAGGACAGGGAGTTGTTGGACTGCCCAACAGACAGGACTTTTTTAAAATTACACATTATGCTGCTGTACCAGGGAATGGGGAAGCAAGTCTGGGGTGTCACTCAGGGTAGATATATTTCATCCCATCTTTGATACTACACTGAACTGATGCTTCTCTCAGACTCTATACTCCAGACTATTACCAAAAAAAGAAAACCCTGATTCTGTTTAGTCTTGAAACCTGATGGACTGAAGTGTGCTCTTCTCACTGGCTCTTTTTTTCTGTGCTCTTCTCAAAATGTGCAAGTTGTTCTCAGCCTATAGACTCTAATAATTATTGGCTTCAATAGCAGGAAATATACTCCAAAATAATAATTCCCAGGCTGAAATCAAGCTCTGTTATTTTCATGTCACCACTAATATGTCCAGAGGAGATTTATTAAAGCCATGAGTGACCCCCTGCCAGAAATTAAGGACATTTCTTGTGAATAAGCAACTTTGGTGTTTATTCCTCCTGCCTCCTCATCTGCTGAGCTGCACCAGAGAAGCAACTTGTCAGGCTAATTATTCACAGAGATTTTAGGCTGCATATTTTCTCTCAGGACTAATCTAACCCAGATATGGGAAAGGCATGGTTTTAATCAACCCTTCTATACATCCCATGATACTTGGTCACATGTGCATGCATAGGTATGTGCATTATGTGCATCACCCAGTAAAATAACCACATTGTACACTATTAACAAGCTGGCTATCACATGCTGTTCTATTTGCCCTCTTTTTATAGGGTTTTAGTGCTGCCTCCAAACAAACCAGCTCTGAAATGAAACAAGGAAATACTCTGAATGACTACAGAGCACTTTTGTCATAGCTACAAAATTTTTTACAAAAGTGACAGACTGACCATGACCCTCAAATAGTTTCACTGTAGGTGAAAAGGCAAGAATAAAAGCTATATACTTTTATATATAAAAGCTATATACTTTTATAATCTTGCCTTTAAAGGCAAGATTAAAAGCTATATACAATACTGTCTCTATACTGTTCAATAAGATCTTGGGAAACAGAGTGAAATCAGCCTTCCTTCCAGCATATGGAAATTCATTTAAAAGGAACACGCCATCAGAGATCACACTAGAAGCCTCAGTGCAGGCAGTGCTCTAAAGCAATTCAAGAGATTTTTTTCCTGAAACAAGTGACAGAGCTCCAGGGAGGGCAGAGCCCTGCCCAGACTGCAGAATCACTCACCAGCATTGCACTGAGCAGCACAGGATGAGAGAAACAGCTGCTTCTTGTCCCTGATGACACTCCAGGTCAGCTGCTGTTCTCTCTGCACTGACAGAGGTAGGTTGGCTCTCACACTCTACATCTTTCCTTTTCTTCATCCTCACACAGCATTATTTTTTCGTTGGCCTTAGCTATGGGGATTGAAAGATGAAGTAGGAGTATCTTACTCTCAGAGAGGAATGAAGTAGATGCTGGATGGGAAGCAGGACTTTTACAAACAAATTAACCGAACAAAACACTACCTGTTAGCATATACTCACCCAGTTTGAGTGCAGAACTTGGGAATATAAGGTAAAGCTCCACCCAACTTAAGGAAGATTTAAAAAGCACAACATTTTCACACCACAGTCTCTCGTTCTAAATGGCATGGGATGTTCAGGTGAAAAGGAGTGAGAGGGATCTGTCTTTACAAACAAACTGTGGGCCTGCTGGTAGATAAAGCCAGATACTGATAGCTGAAAGAAGCAATGGGAGGGACCATAAATTCCAGAGGAATTCTACTAATTCCACTAATTGACACAGACTGTCACTCAAGGCTCTGCTAAATTCCTGGATTTGGAGAAAAAGAACAGAAAAACAAAGAAAAGGCAGGTTTGCATTAGGTGATTTGGGAAGTCTGTACCTCTCAAGTACCTCAGCCAATGGGGAAAGAGAGAGGGAAATGTGGCCAGGAAATTGGGATAAGAAGGAGACTGCATTCTCCAGCAATTCAAGAGACCCTGTGGGAAAAGCCCCATGGCCTCTCCCCTTGTTCAAATACAGTTACAGGACTCCTCTGTCTCCTTTTTGGACATAAACCTCTGACATCATGGATTAATTTTCCTGACACAGAGGATCTCAGAGACCTAACTAGGAAAGATGTAAAATAACAAACCTCGCTTTCTTCCAAAGGCTTTGAGTGAGGACAGGAGGAGAGTAGTAAACATGATCAACTCAGAAGTTTGGTTTTCTTGGCTTTTTGTGCAGCAGATGTTTCTTCTCACATTAACTGATATTCATTGAGTACTTAAAGAAAAAAAATTCCAAAGCCCAATAATTAAATAGGATTGACTATATGCTTCACAGGAGTTGCTGATTCAGTGATGGTGCTCACCTTACTGTACTTACTGTGACCACCACAGGCAGAGCTGCAGCATGTCTGGAAAACACAGGAACCAGGCAATGGTGTGGATGAGAATGGAAGCACCGAGCTATAATGTCCAAAGTGCATCACAGTGATGTTTTCCAATGGGAACAGCTATGTTGCTGCTTAAGTAATTTTTATTCTTCTAATTCAGCATCCTCTTTGAAAGTCCATCTGCAGCTCCACAGCAGCTCCTGCAGTGCCTTGCATGCAGCAGGTGGGTGGGATGGCAGAAGGACACGATGTGTGCCTGGTATGGGCTGAGGGGCTGCATTCACAGCTCTGGCACCTTGTGCTGTGCCCAGGCATTGTGGAAAAGAGTTCTTCCCACTCTCCACACAGGCCAGAGGGCTGGGAGCAGGAGGGAGAAAACCCCAGGGGTTAGGACAGAGGAGAACCTGGGTGCAGGACGCAGGAGAAATGGGGAATTAGGAGGGAGGAGAGCCTGGACCAGCTCAGCCACCCTGGGGTAAAGTGGCTACTTTGAGGGCACTGGGAGCAGAGCCAGCACTGGACCCACAGCTCAGCCTGGCATGCAGCCCTTCAGAAACTGTCAAGTTCTGTAATCTGCCTGCTTTGGGGATTTTTCCTCCTTGCACTGCGCTTTTCCCTTGCTGTACCTGTGTGATGGTTCCTGGGGGCTCTTCCACCAGGCAAACATTGCAGTCCACACTCCATTGCCTTTGCAGCTGAGCAACATGACTTTGGACAAACCAAACTTTTAGAACATACTTGACTTTGTGTTTACATAAGTTAATAAAACTAGAGGAACAAAATACATCACAAATTGAAGGAAAGTCACATCCCAAGTGGATGTCCTTGAAAACATTGTGCTGAGGGCTGAGTGCTTCCACACAGTGCATTTTTGAAAGTTTAATGTAGGATCACATCAAAGTGAGCACAAAAAGGGCAGAAAATGATTTCCTAGGGAAGAAGCAAGAAAATAATGTACAACTAGGTCAAAGTAATAAGACTATAATTTTTTAAAAGTCACTTTAAAACAGTAGCGGATGTCACAAAGTCCTCACAGATGTGATAAAGCAGTAAGTGCAGCTTTAGAGCAACAGAGCATTTCAGTGTGCTCCAAGCCACAAAACACACGTGTGAGAGATACTGCTCAAAGTTATTGAAATAATTGATATTGTGCCATCTGTATCTCATTGGTCCCTGCCTGTCATTTGTACCAGCACAAGTGAGTCTGGGTGGTGCTGCAAAGGTTCAGTCACTGAAGTCACTGTGATGGGGTAAAATCAGTGCCAGAGTCTGTAAAAGGCTCCTCAGTTTATTAAGGGATTGTGAGAAATGCCTCTTGCCTCTTCCAAAGAGCCCATCATGCCACCCTCATTTTTCATGAAATGAAAAATGCTTAATACCTCTGGAAAAAGAGTAATCTGGTGGCTTCCAGTTAGGGAAATATTTTCACTGTAACATCATGATGTGTGTGACTGTTACAAATGCTGCTCATTTTTCTCTTACTGAGGTTTTTAAGTGCAGCACTGTGCTCTGCTCTGGCAATTTTTAATGCAACTAATGTCAGTACTGAGTTGCAACTGGATTAAATAAAGGTGGCGTTAATCACAGAGAAATTGTATGGGAGAGGCCATCTTAAGAAGTGGTGTTTAGCAAAGGGTAAACTCCCAGCTGTCTGGGGATTTCCTACATCTTTAAAAAGGTTTTATGATTTCACAGTTCTTTTCATAGCAGAACATGATGTGATGAGTGGTGCCTGCTGACCTTGCGATTCCAGCACTCATCTATGGGACTTCAGTGGGTGCTTTGGGGTACATAATGAGGCTTTTAACATTATTGAACAAGCTATTCACAATTTGACAAATTGTTCTGTTATTTACCAACTCAGCAGAAATACTTGTTAAACAAGTCACCATCTCTGGAGGTCTTCAAGAAAAGACTGGACATGGCACTTAGTGCTCTGGTCTAGTTGATGTGGTGGAGATCAATCCAAGCTTGGACTTGATGATCCTGGAGGTCTTTTCCAACCTAAATAATTCTGTGATCTGTGTAATTCTGAAAAAATACTGATGATTTAATACCTAGAGGAGTAATATCCTTCTGCCAGCTTTCAGAACCAATCTTTCCCCTAAATTATCCCTTTATTTTTAATGATAAATAAAAATTTGAGTGTTGCAGGATGTTGTTCTTTTTCAACTATCTTGGTATCCAGCCCAATGGAAAACCTGTCCCAAGACTGCTGGTTATTAACTGAAATCTTAAAACAGCTTTATTATCATATTCCCAAATACTTCTGTCCTACTTATCATCATCATATTTAGAAATATAGTAGGAAAAAAAAAAGATCATTTCCAAGATGTTGGCATCATCTGCAAAGAATTCTATTAAAGCACAAAAATTAAGGTTTTTTTTCGGTTTTGTATTTTCAAGAGTAGTATTAGCAGTATGATGTTGGTTCAGAAGTCAGGTAAGGTCTGTGTTGACAACTACAATTCTTTTATTGGACATATGTTACTGAGCATTGAACACTTGCTTATGTAGGCACGGATTTAAGAATAACACCACAAAATCAAAAGGCTAAACTGCAGACCTGTACTGAGAAGCAGGCCTGGAGAGTCTGTCTACTCCTATAACTCAGCTGAGAAAAGGGAGGGAAAACTGCCATTATAAGAGAAGAAGCATGTTATAAATTATGGTTATTATAAAATAATATTTCCTTTAAGGTCCAAAGCACTGGAAAACCCAGGTTCCCTGTGTAAATGCACATTGTGTTTGTTGCAGGATTTAAAGTTAGACTCTGCCTTATGCAAGTGGTTTATCTGTAAGAAAACTTAATAAAGCTGTACTGATTCGAACAGTTCTCTTAACAAAAAAAAAAAATGTACTTCAGAATTATATTTCAGAATAAAAAATGATACACTTAAACCCAGATAACCTACCCCAAAGAGAGCAAGTTTCAGCAGTGACCAAGAAAGAGTGAACAGGGAAAGCCAGTGCGAGTCATGACTTTAAGCAATGGTCTTTGCCAGATTTCATTCCTCCTTGCATCAGAATTTTCTCCCAGAGAAGATTCAGGAGATAAAAAGGTAAATTGAAGATGTCCTTGTCTTTCTTCATCTCATAAGGGCAGTTTTCTACAATTCTTAGTAACAGAAAAAAAAAAAATACACATTTCCAGAAGTTGCACATATCCAAAAATAAAAAGGTGGAAAAACAAAGAGGGAGAACAAAAACTAATAAAAGCTAAAACATTACTTTGTAGTAAACAATAGAATATAACGTGCAATAGTGCAATTTCTCCTTGGCTGCTCCAACAACGAAGTCTTGGCAGACAGTCCTCTGCTCGTCCCGGCGCTGGCAGCATCCGTGCCGCCCTAGCTGCGGGCCGGCCGGGCACCGCCGGGCTTCGGAGCCGCCTCGCCGCCACCGGGCTCTGCCCGCGCCCTGCCCGCCTGCCGCAGCTTCTGGTCCCAGCGCTGCGAGGGAAAGGCACAGACATTGCACAGGGTCACGGGAATTAACACAGGGGCTGATAGTAAAAGGGTTTCAAATCATGGGGATTTAGGGTTAAAAGGAAAATTAAGATTAGTAGACCCTGAAAAGAAATAAATACCCTGAGTACAGAAGACTTTGTACCTTGCTAGAACTGCACCTGTGTAGCTAGTACATGATAAATGATATAATTGTTAGATGTGATGATTGTTTACCAATTAAATATAATTACTGTTTAATCATAAGAATAATCATGAGAAACTGTGGTCAGGGACCTAAGAAAGACCACGAGAAACTCATGTCAATGTATACAATAGAATAATATACGTTTAATGATGAATATGTAAGTTATATAACGATAGAATATAAAATACGTTCGGCTCGAAGGCCATGTCGGAGTCAGATTTGGGTTTGTGCCCCAACTCTCAGAGCTCTTAATAAAAGCACCTGCATATAATCATATCCTGTGATTATGTGTGTTCCTGAACACTAACAGGGTCACAGAAATTACCAGAGGGATCACAGAAATTACCAGAGTTGTCACAGAAATTACCAGAGCGGTCACAGAAATTACCAGAGCGGTCACAGAAATTACCACAGAAGCCACAGAAATTACCAGAGAAGCCACAGAAATTACCAGAGAGGTCACAGAAATTATCAGAGCGGTCACAGAAAATACCAGAGAAGCCACAGAAATTACCAGAGTGGGCACAGAAATTACCATAGAGATGACAGAAATTACCACAGAGGTCACAGAAATTACCAGAGGGGTCACAGAACCATGCGTTGGCGAACAGTAGCAAAAGCTGCTGTTGCTGTTTCCACTGTCTCATCCTGCACTGGGCTCAAGGATGAAATGAGAGCTTATTGGGAAAAGGCATTTAAACAGGGAAACTCTTTCCTGGCACCTCTGTGAATGAAGGGTCTAGTACAAAGCTTCAGCACAAGGGGGACTCACCTTTGAAATAATAAAATTTAAATTAAGCTACTCATGTAGTCTTAATGAAAAATTAGTCAAGGGATTTTTGTTAATTGAAAAAAAATATTATTTATATTTTTGAAGGCAATAGAAATCCCAGTTAAAAAAAAAAACAAACATAATAAGTATGCATTCCCAAAAAAAATTTCAACAAATGATGCTACCACCCAAGAACTGAAACTGAGCAGAAGTCACTCCATGTCAGCAAAACGGTATTTTCTCTGTGGCACTGGATTTCCCAGGGTTCTGCCAAATCTAACAACCACTTGAAATAAGATCCCTGTATCTTTTCACTCCTGTAATCTCCACTGATGTGAGAAATGTGCACAGAAAATCTTGCTTTTATAAATACAACAGTATTTTCCTGCCAGTGACCCTTACACTGAGGAAGAAAGTGCTGAGTGGAAGAGAAGACTGGTTTGCACAGGCAAAACCATTATGGCAAATGAATGGCCGAGAAATTCCGTCAAAATAAGAACATTCAGTGTAAAGTGACTCTCCTGACAATGTCAAAACCATTGATACTTTGCAGTGCATCAAAACATAAAAAGGTAATCCTTCCAGAACTTGGAAGGCATTAGAAAATATTTAAGTAAGAAAAAAACAGAATATATTTTCATATAGAGAGTTGGGGCTGCTCAGCCTGGAGGAGGGGTCAGGGAGATCTTAGAGTACCTTCCAATACCTAAGGGGGCTACAAGAAAGAGGAAGGAGTCTTTACAAGAGCATGTAATGACAGGACAAGGGCTAATGGCTTTAAAGTGACAGAGATTAGATTAGATCAGATTAGATTATATAAAATAAACAGACGAAATTCTTGGCTGTGAGGGGGGGCAGGCCCTGGCACAGGATGCCCAGAGAAGTGTTGGCTGCCCCATCCCTGGAAGTGTTCAAGGCCAGGTTGGATGGGGCTTGAAGCAACCTGGGCTGGTGGATGGTGTCCCTGCCCATGACTTAGTCTGAAAAACATTTGTAAAGCCCTCTGGTCTGTTTGTTGTTTTTTTTTTCCCATTCATATCACAACCCCAACTAAGCAGGCATGTGTTGTGGAATGCACAGCTTGCCCACAGAGTTAAAAGACTCCTACTGTTTGCTTTTTTGAGACAGGGGTTCTGACTGCTGCTGCACTGGGATACTTTGGGGTAATTCAATGTATCCCTTTATTTACTCAGCATGCAGTTCTAAGTAATTAAGTAAATAAAACACCAGGTTAGTTTTTCATATCTGATATTGGTTAACTGGAGGCAGCATATGCATTTTATTCCCTTATTTTAAAAAGACAGGTAGATGTTTTATGGCACCCACAACATTTGATTTCTGGTGAGGTATTTTCTTACCTTTATTTTTTTACCAAGACGTTCCTTCCACTTCTCAGCTATGGAGCCTTCCACCAGGAGTAACCTACACAACAGAGACACCTCCATCAAGAGGCTATACAATCCAACACACACAAGACTAAGATCTCTGTGCCTGCAGAGAGCCTTGCCCTCCCTGAATACCATGAAGGATATGTACAGACACCCACACCAAGTTTTCCTTCTTTCTGTCTCTGACATTCAGCTTTATAGCAGGAGAGCAGTGAAGGATAGCACAGGAGGAGTTACCTGGAGCGCTCCTCGTCCTCATAGCCCATAATGATGTATTCTTCATTGGCACTGAGGGGTGGACACAGGCAGCCAGAATTCGTGTGGAGGTTTACAGTGTCCTTTGGAATGTTCACTAGGGAAGATTTCAGGATCTCCTTTACTTCCACTACTGCAGTGACATCGTGGCATTTAGTCTTCACCTCCTTCACTTTAGCCCGAATGACTGGGGAAAAGCCACAGAGAGCATTGTGAGAAGCAGCAGATAACGCAGGTCACTCCCAAGCTGCTCTTGGTGACCTCTGGGATTAGTCTTTTGCATGGTCCTTTATCAGAAGCTTAGCTGAACTCCTGCAATGTCTCTGCCTCCATCTCTTTCCTTCATTACTTCACCCTCCACCAAGGAGGTCCAGGTAGCTCAGTGTGCCCCTTAATAACATGGTCAGGAGCAGGAGTTATGTACCAGTTGGATTTACAGCCTGTTTTAAGTTGGGCTTTGACTTCCTTCCTTCCTTTCTTCTTCACCCTTTCCATGTTAAATATACTACATGTATTTCTTGTATGCTCTCCCTCTCCCTTGAGCTGTGACTGTTCCCTCTTTGACTACCTGCAGTACAGATGAGCAAACTTCATCACTCTGAACCTTATACAAGTGAATGTGCATTAAAACTTCTCATATCACTACTTCTGCTGGATGACAGGCCCTTACCTTTTTTATTCTTTCCAATGACCCAGCACTAATCTGCTCTGCTCTTTCTGAACTTCAAATGCTCCTGATCTTGACCCAATGACCTTTCTAACTGTTTCCTCTCTCTGCCTCTCTTTTTGCCTCAAGTTGCACTGGAGGAAAGGTTGCCTTTCAAAGGCAAAGCTTTTCATTGTCTCATGGTGACCAGTGAACTGATACCACATACAAATGCAAAGCCAACCTAGAGGTCATGCTCTAGAGAATGCCACATCATTCAAAGAGTCCCTTTCCACACTATAAATAGGAGATACCCCAAATTCCACATGTCTCTTACCAAAAAAGGTAATAGAGAAGAAAGAAAATCATGGACTTACACATCTCTTCACTTCACATGCATTAACAGCCATTAACCAGCATTTAACACATTAAATACAGTTGTCAACAAACGGTAACTAGTGCATCTAGTATGCACAATTTACACTAAGTGATTCCCTTTCTCAAAACCTTTTAACACCTCAAAATAAAATACTGCTTTAGTTCAGGGATATTTCAAATGCCTTTTGAAACCTATTTAATTTCAAAAGCTTGAGAAAATGAACAGGAGTGTGCTCAATGATTCTGCCATATGCAGTTTCTGACTAGAGAAATAGTCACTCTTATTTTTTTATAAACAAATACATCAAAATGACATAAAACTGACTAAAAAAGTGTTTGAATACAGTTGTAATTTTTTAGCTTTTAACAGCAGACTATTTTTTAAAGATTACCTGACTCTGGCTTTATAAATGTGCAACCCTAATAAATATTATACAATAGCTACCATTTAAATAAAGCCTTAAAGTTGGCTGAACCTAAGGCTCTTCACCTGATTAATGGGAAAAAAGGAAGTTTGCATATTGATAAAGCCTAATAAAATAAGGGCCTTGTTACCTTTGTAAAGTCATGGCTCAGGCCTGCTACTTTGGCTCAGTAGAGGAGCGCTGTGGGAAAGTGACTCAGCTGAATTAGAGGTAGAAAAAGAAGTTCTATAACCATGATGTGCTCAGATTGTGGGGTATGGTGGCTGGTTGGACTGTGCTTGTTATGATTTAAAACTATGGAATTGATAAAGGCTTAACTGCTTAAAAAGGCCTGGTTTTTGCAATAAGGAAGGGCCCAATTGTTCAGTTCCTGTCATATGTATTCAGTGGCTTCACTGGCCTAACTTGCTCGAAACAGAGCATGAATTAACATAAGAGCCTGGGGCTGTGATATGCCTGAAGAGCAGGACATGCACACTTTCACACGTGTTAGTGACAGCATAACACAGCTGGAAAGATGCTCATTGCTGGCTTTGTAGCACCAGAAGGAAAAGAGCCTGTTAGATCTCACAGAGAGCTAGTGGGCATGAGAGCTACTGCAAACATCCCCTTCTGCAAAAGCTGAGTATACTGGAAATCACAGAGGCACTTCAGGCACAGCAGCCCACAATGTCATTTTTGTTGCATCACTGTTCTCACTAGAGAAGTACATGAACCCCAAATGCCTGCACTAAAACTGAAATAATTCAACAAAGATACCCTTGTACTAACATATTAAGCTAATCCCCTCCATCTTTCTAACTTGGAAACATTTCAGACTACACCTTCCTCCAGCAACGAGTAATATTGGGTTACCATCACTAACTGTGAACTTTTTAGGCTTTTTTAATGAAAACTTTCCCCTTCCTGCAGCCCTAGAAAAGCTGGGAGCTGGCCATGCAGCTGCTCTCACCGTAGTTGTAGTTGTTGCGTAGGTAGGTCTTCTGGGTGGCTTTCACAGGCTTGCACTTGCAGCGCTCTACAGAAACAGAAAGCTTTGCTTAGAAAGGAAAGAGCACGTATTCAGTGACAATCTTCTCAAAACCTGCAGCTCACACAGCGTGGGAATTGGATTTATAGAAAATAAATCAAATAAATGAATTTGTTTTGTTCACTGATTGCTGTGTACAGTGAACTACACAAGGTACTATTATTGACATTATTATTATAATAATGCATATAAATTTATTTTGTAAAGCTTTTTTAGCTAAGATTTTATTTATCTTTTAAATAAGTCATCTAACTGTAATCTATCATCTGTTTCAATTTGATCTGTTAAAACTTGTTAAGCCAAGAAACACTTGTGGTGTATTGTAATTAGGAAATAGCTGGCTTTTGATTGTGATGGCAGGAATTATAACACCTGTATTGACTCACCCTTCTCGTGAGACTGAAAATGGAATAAAAGTTGTTAAAACACCTCGCAGTTAGCCCATCTCTAAATCAGAAAAGGGTTAAATCTGACAACACCTAACAAAAATTTCACTGAACTGACTTGCTTATTACAGTGAAATACTAAAACCCACAAGGCATTCCTGGCCTGTTCTGCTAGGAGATGTGGTCCATGAGTCCATGAGACCTTAAATGTTTTTAAGGATAAAAACCTGACATTCTAAAATTTAAAAAAAAAACAAACCCAAACCACAGCACAACACAAAGACACACAGACATTAAGTCTGGAGTGACAAAACCATCATTTTAGGCCAGTTCACGGTTCAATCCTGTGCTTGCAGGTGCTGTAATTCCATCCTCGCAATGCTGCTCTCTCTTCTGTGCTAGACTTAAGGAATGCCCTCATTTCTGCTCCTTTTATCATACAGACTACATAAGAGACACGGAAAGAAAATACTATGGCAGTGCATGATTGAACATTTTTTTGAATGTTATGTATCTCAGGTTAGTTTAGCAAACTGGGATATTGTGGCTAGCAGACTTTCATAGAATAGTTGGCATTGGAAGGGACCTTTAAAAGCCACCTAGTCCAATCCCCTGGCAAATAAGCAGGGACATCTTCAACTGGATCAGGCTGCTGAGAGGCCCATCCAACTCACCATTACGAATTGTGTAAATTTTACACTATTTTATTATGACCCAGAAGCCCAAGTTTAATGAAAACAGAGAAATTGTAAGCCCTTATGGCCAGAAGGAAAGCTTTCAAAAAAAAAAGAAAAAAAAAAAAAGAAAAAAACCAAAAAACAAAACGAAACCAAAAAAAAAAACCCAACCCAAAAAAAACACCAAAAAACACCCCAACAAACAACACAAATGAGCACTGTCAGAGCAGCCTTTCCAAAGGTGCAGATGCCAGACAGCTGGGAACACTAAGAGAGGTAAAAACATAAAAACATTTTCATTAGTGCCCAGGGAATGCTAATGCTGAAGCTCCAGCCCCACAGTGGTGTTCATTAACACCACTGGTATTTCAGGGCTGGTTGTTCTACTGCAAATATTTACTTATTTTACACTAGTGTCTAAGTGTGGTTTGCTGGAGTAATTTCAAACAGCAGATGCCAGTATTACATGTGCATGGCCATCTATCTTGACATTTGATTTGGCATAAATGGAAGTAGATTTAATGCAGCTTATTTCTATACACCATCATTCCAAGTATCAATGCATATAAGCTAGTGATTTAATTAAATCCAACATGAAGAGTCTGAAAAAGAACTTTTATTTGCTATATAAGATTCCTACATATTAAGAAATTTAAAAAATAGATGGAATCATATGGTTACCAACTTCTCAGATCACTATTTTCCATTGGAAGAATTTTTGTAGTTGAAAATACAAAAAAAAAATACAGGAAAGAGGAAAACATTTAAAAAGAAAAGTGTATTATTTCCTTGAATTTCAAACACATCCTCAGTAATCTACATATGGAGTCCTACAGACTTGAACTTTGCTATCTGTTTGTGTCAAAATAACAAAAGCAGAGAAGGGAAGGGATTTTTGGCTTCCCTTCTGCCTTTGTGAGCTCATGGGCACTGCAGGCCAAATTCCCTGCCTTGAAACAGAGAATAAAAGATGTGTTCCTATGACCCAGGCTCACACAGGCACCTCAGCACTCAAGTCCAACAATGGTACACTGTAATGTTCTCCTGCTCCACAGTACTTGGCACTGTGTCCCAGGTAAAATAAAATAGACTAAATTGCGAGACAAGAACACAGTCTTACATTTCCTTCAGTTTTAAGGCAGTATTGGCTTACTTTATGCATTTTAGAATATATTTTGTTCATCTAGTTCTAAATTATAGACACGTTCATGTTCTTATTGAAGAACCTCCTAGCCACCCTCATGCTTTTTAAAGTTTACATTTAAAAGAACTGTACAAAATGCTACATTATTCCTATTTACTATTTAGAGATGCAGAAACTAACACAAAAGTAACTTCCCAAGGTCAGTTACATAGTTAGAGCCAGAACCAATTCCTCTCTCCCAGTTCCTGGTACAGTGATTTTCCAAGGAAGGCAAATGTTGACCTTCCCCCAGGGAGTGGAAATACCCACAAAAGGTGGCTGTAAAAACGTACTGCATCACCTGATGTGGAGGGAAAATCTCGTGCTACCTGACAGCCTCCTCAGAAGCTGCCAGAATTACCAGAAGAGCTCTGAAACCTCAACAATGGTGTGCCCCAAGCACAGAGACAGGCAGCAGAGGCTCCCACTGGCTTTGGCTAAGACCACAGCTAGCCATTAAATCTTCTTTTCAATTAAATACAGGACTACAAACTGCTCAAAATCTCTGTCTTTGAAAACTTCAATCTGTAAATGCCAAAAGACATGGAGAGAATGGTTTTCCCCATGGATTGCTACCAAGAAACATCTGTGTCATCTTAAATATACGTGCATGCATGATGGAAAACCTGGCTGTAATACTGACCTGTACAGGCACTCAAACCTGGCAAACACCTCCCAGATAAATAAAGGATAAAAAAACAAACACTCGAGAAAATTATCTAAGTGACTTGAGGAGCACATGATGAAGCAGAAAACAATGTACTTCACTGCCAAAAGAGGTAAAAAAGGTCTCCCAAAAAAACCCCATGCATACTCAAAGGGAAGGTTTTGCCAGCAAACACTGACAGGGGAAAAAAGGTGTCTCAAATAGGGATAACCCATGAGTACTGTTCCCTGTGACTATGCACAGCAGCACAAGCAAAAAGATGCAGAAACCACAAAGTTAAGAATGGGATTTTTAAAAAAAAAACACATAAATTTGCTACTTGCAAAACAAACAAAAAGTCTCTCTTTACAATGACAAAACAACAAATTTACTTTACTGAACATATAAATAAAGCCATTTTGAAACATGGCCTTTTAGGTGGTCCAGCTGTGTTTGCCAGCTCAGACAGATGCAGCACATTGAACCAGAAATCAGGTTTGTAGAGTAAAAGGCAGAAAAATCAGCAATTTGATGCATGTACAGTAAAAGGCAGTGATATCAGCAGATACTGCATCAGCAATTCTTCAGTGCATTCTTACCCTATTTTCTAGATGGGATTTTTTTAGGTCTGTTTTTGCTTTCAGCCACAGAAAAGCATCACAACAGTAACAATATGACTGAAACTTTTCCACGGCAGGGTCACTCACTGGAATTACATGCCTATGGACAGGCAGCAGTAAAGATATGCTTCATAGTTTTGATATAAGGCGACATGGAGAGGATACAGCTTTGCTTTCATGCTCAAAGTGAAGCTTGTATGCTCTCTGTACAGCCCATGTTGTGCATGAAATCCCCACTTTCTCAATGCCACACAACTGAAAATGGCTTCAAACAATAAAGATATTAACGTTAGCAACAAATACCTTTAGCAAGTCTTCCAGACATGGTCCATGCTCAAGACAATTTAAAGCAAAGCTTGTTCAGGGGCTTGCTTTTATGAGGTTTTTTTTAACTGTACCTGGGCTTCTAGAGGGTGCACACTGTGATTTAAAGAACATTTTGCATGAATATAGCTGCTTTCACATTGGGACCTACTGATTAAATTTTTAAACTGTATCATAAACTAGACATTACTAACATCTTTTTGCAATTTGGTCACAGAGCTTAATGCTGAAATTATAGGTATCTAATGTTAGGTTCAACAACCACGAGGTTGTTTAGGTTGTCTGAGGTGTTTATATTGTTGAAGTGGACATCAGTGCACACTGTAGCTCATCAGCACCTCTGCAGAAGGAAAAGACATGGAGGTCAATGCTAAGGCTTTCAAGTCTCAATTTCTTGACAAAGACCTAAGAGAAGAACTTTGGATGGAATCATAATAAAATTCAAGGAAATCTACAGTCATTGGCTTGCATGAGCAAAGGATTCACATTCCTGGAATTATTAGCTACCATCCTGGGCTTTGCTTCTTTGCATTGGCAAGTAGTGGTAATGCTCAAGGGGTTTTATTCAGTTTAATTCAGTTCCAGGAAACCCAAACAGAAATAAAAAGCAACAGGGGACTTGCTGGAATAAAACCAGCCTTAGAAGGTGCCACCCTCAACCTCCTCAGGCTAATAGGAGTATTGCCATTACCTACAAAGAGTACTGAATTCAATTTGGAAACTTCAAGGTCAGAATGAACCATTATCTTCACTGGTTTTGCCCAGGGAAAAATCAATTTTATGATTACTCTGTCTGTTCAAGACAAAACTTTTAATAAAATCAGCACAGCCCTCCTGCTTTGATGGACATTTTGAGGCTGAGCAGCCCCCAAATCCCATCTGCCCATGGAATGCAAAAGCACAATCTACAGTATTCTCAGTCAAGAGTAAGTATTTATCACTTAGTGCCCCTCTTACTTAATTAAATATTTAAAGGACTCGAAAGTTTACAGCTTATTATACAGTTTTATAAAAATGTACTTACCAATGCCAGCACCTCTACAGTTGCCGTTATTAGAATCCATAGGGAAATCTGGCATGGATTTGTAAAATACGTAAAAAAAATGTTAGTAATTTAAATATTGGATTATTTCACTACACATACATTACAATGTTTTCTTTCTCTAATATTTAGCATGTGGAAATTTAATAACTTTACTAATAAACACTTCGCAATATTCTAGAGGTCAGTCCAGTAAAGTTGACACAATGTCTTACCCAAATTTCACCTGAATCCAGCATATCATGTTAAATGCTGAAGCAGACTAAATATCCCATTTCCATTGCTACAGACTGGCAGGTTTCAGACAAGGGTTGACATTTATACCATGAGTTTTGATTACCTACAGAAAACACATGTAGTGTTTGCATTTAATTAGATGATGAAGGAGAAATTACTTTTGGGGATTTTTTTGGTTACTGAGGAAATCAAATCAACCAACCATAATCATACTGTTGAAGCAAATGCCAAAATAAATGTTTCAGACCTTCCCTTCAGTTTAAAAACACTGATTACTCTGAAGGACAGATAAGGAACAGAAGTTTTAAAAAGCACTATGCCCAAAGAACTGCTTTCAGACACGTTCATAAGTGGACTGCGTCCCATACTAGTAAAATGCATTGTTTCAAACCTATTTATTAAATCACACAATTTAGTGGGTTTATGCACATAATCATGAAAAACAAGTATGTTAATGCATATAACCTTGAATGAGCTAAGGACAAAATAAATGCAAGAGGAACAAGAACTGGGAGAGAGGCAGGACACTTTATCAGAATGGCACATAAAATGGAAAAATAAATGACCTTTCAGAGAAAAAGCCCATCTGTAATTTTGCACACTTAGTCATTCACTCTGCTCTTCCAATTCTGAAATCTGGTATCGTACAATCAACTTTCTTAGACTCTTACATAATCATGGAGGCAATGCCACTGCTTTTGCAATGTGGAACAAATGTAACCAAAGCTCCCCTCCTGCAGCCTGAGTTGTAAGCATTTGGCTGTAAGACAGCCCAGGACACTCATGATACTCAGTACTCATGACTTCAGATATGTGGATTAAATTGTAAGGGCTGGGATCATTATTTAATCACAAATTCCGTAAATACCTGTTTACAAGAAAAATAATATTACTTAGCTTTTTTTTGCCATCCTTGTTTAAAAAAAATATATAAAATCTCTGCTTGATGAATACTTATACTACTCAAACCAACATGAAACTTCATTTACATAAATGAGAATGCAGCTAAATCACAGTCAGGGCAAGAGTAAAACTGAAAAAACAACTAATTCCTTCACATAATAATTCACTTTAAAAAATTGAGACTTCAGGAATAATTATTCTAATCAGCATAAAGAGCAAAGGTTATAGAAAATAGCACACCAAGATTGAATAGAAGCTCTTTTATATTCAATATCCTGTTGCTAATAAAACATCACATCTATTTTCTTGCAAAGAAAGTTCCACACTACCACAGGATCTTATTTTATACAGAAAAAACCCAACATTTTTATGGAGACAATCTGATCTTTGGAATCAGGTACTAACACAGAACCTCTGAATCTTCACCATGCTGCCTTGTAACAAGTCAAACTATACAAGCTGATTCTTACTTACATGTTTGATTTTGATTATTCACCTGAGTTACTCTCAATGCATTAAGAATGCATTTGATATGTATCAAATGCATTCTGGTATTCCAGGACAGGATGAAAAAGGAATTGAAATGGTTTCCTTCTTGCAAATGGTAAACAAAAGGACAACCACATTTCTCATTCTTTCCCTCCTGGGCCAATTATCTGTTGCCTTGTTCATTCAGCCACGCTGTAGCTTTAAATCTACAATTCCTTCTGATGTGGTAAAAGCATAGAGAAAGGTCTATGGTCTGATAATCCTCCCATCAGCTCCAAGTACAGACAAAACCCCTGCAAAACCCTCCAGCCACAGAGAGGTGGCCATACAGGCCTCTCTTGTGTACCCAGGGCCGGCCTCAGATGTTTCCCCACTGTGGGTACCCAAAATCCCTGCAGAGAAAGTTCTCCAGATTCACTGCCCCTCACTCAGCTGCACTGGCCACATTCTCAGGTTTTCTTGAAGGCTATCTGTGTATGACTAAGCCAGCTCCTCTGGTTTTTCATGTGGCCAGCAAGCTAAAATTCCTACCAAAACAGTATTTTATCAGATTAAATGCTTACCATCTCTCATCCACAGAAGGAAAAATAAGCCCTGAAGTGCACTGTCCCTACCTAAACCAAGGATGGATCCAAGTAGGCATGACTCTGTGGTGCTTGAGCAAACCTAGTCCAATTCACACTGAAATTACAACTCAAAACAAACTAGAGCCCAGGAAAGGGTTCACAGCCTTCCCTGGCCCATGTGGAGTACAATACCCATGGATACTGGCTGAGGAACTGTCCTTGGAGCTCACACCAACACAAGGAGAACCAGTGAGCACTTGATACAGCCAGTATAAACATGCAAACAAGCATGGAACTGACCTGCTTCACTAGACAGATGTTCCCACACACATTTACCTACACAATTTATTTTTAACCAAATTACAGCACACCACAGCCTCGAGGCATCTCTTAATTCTGCACTGCCAGGTCACCTGTCCCACCCCAAACCAGTAATTCCCAAAGAATTAGCTGTGTGCGGCCAGAAGAATTCAGACACTGTGTGCAGAGCACCCATGGATGGAAGTGCCTCCTGTTTCTGTGCCTGCACAAAGGCAGCAGGGCAGCCTGGTGGTCACAGCCATGGGTGAGCAAAGCAGGGGTGAACAGGTACCAGTACATCAGTTCACAGCTCATTTCCACACTTGGGAGGGCTTGGGTCAGGCAAGTGTTGACCTTGCCTTGATGCTTATCCTTCCCAAAGCACTCGTGCCTATTCAGGGATGGCTGGTGTCTGCAGCTGGACAGGAACACAGGCTCATGGAGGGGACTGGGGACCTCTGCCACTCAGTGACACCTCTCAGGAAAGCTTTCTCATTTTCTCTGAGCCTGTCCCCAGCTAAGCTCATACAGTCTGGTCCCTCCTTACCTACCAGGCAGGAGATTGGAAGAGGGTCCAGGCCAGGCCTGCCACCAGCTACTTGTCAGGTCTCAGGTGTGTGTGAGCACCCCCCCAGCCCCTGTCCCCAGCAGCCTGCTGGACAGAGGCCTCTCTCCACCAGATGTGCACTGCCAAGACCTTCAGCTGCAACACAGACAGAGGGAGGGGACAAAAAAGCTATTTATAAAACCCCAAACAACTGACTTCCTATTGTTCCACTTCTCTTCAGGGGTAAACCCTCTGCCAAGTTCTGTCTAGGCAAGGTAATCTTCCTGAAATAAATACCTGTCAGTGATGATTAGCAGGATTGCCAAAGAGGGGAATACTATCCAGAGATCCAATCCAAAAGTTTCCTATTAAATTCTGTTTAGGGACAAATCCAAACTGTTTTTTTTCCAATATGCCATCCTAATTAATTGTTTTTCAGAAGGATTTTATTAATACAAAACACTAATAAAGAGAGCTAAATAAAAGCCACTTATCCAGTAAGGGTACAAAATAGCACTGCCCACAACCACAGATTTGGGTGAGAGGTTTGGAAAAGAGTAACAACTTGGTAATACCTAGTTTTGAGCAAACAGCTTTCCTATATCACTGTTTAAATAAATAAAAATGTTAAAAGGCAGAGGAAGGCAAAAAATAACACGATCCTGACTGTCATTATGATTAAAGAATATGGCCCAGCTATTACTGAAGCCACCCAAGGCACTGTGCTCCAAAGAACTAAACCACAGCCAGTGGCTGCTGCTCAGGTACCTTCTTCAGACAGATATCTGTGAGCCCCATTAATTAAGAAACCCTTCTACAATGCATGAATTCATTGTCATTTACTTCAGCTATTAATACAGAGAGGATCTTTGCTAAACCGGTTGCAAAAACATGCACAGAAAAGCCAAGTGATAGGAAAACTTACTCTAGTTAACATCCAACACAAAGAACTCAAACTCCAAGTTGTAGAGCAGCCAGCAACATGGCAGTTCCACATAACATTTTATTCCCCATAACAAATCTCACCAGGTTTTAAGTGATATTTAATGGCCCAGGTATTTACTAAATGCTTGGACTGTAAAATCCAGGGGACTCAGCCTACAAAGGGAGCTGAACTGCAGTGAGTGCCTAACACCACTGGTGGTATCTTCATTACTAAGATTTAAATTCTCTTATTTACTTCTCCTGTCCTGTTTCAGGCTTGAAGCTTGTATTAATTTTGCTATTTAACTGAGAAATGAGGCTGCTCCCAAGTTGCAGACAAAGACCTAAACAAATCCCAATTTTATAAACGATAACCTGGGCACGACTGCTTGTCTTTAGCAGTCTGTAACACTCCCCCAGCACTGCCATGCACATCAACTGCTCTAAGTAGAGCTAGGCAAAGACTGAGTCAACCAATTTGACCTGGAGCTTGGAAACCACTGTTTTGGAAATTAAGTTAATAATATATAAGAAACAAGCAGGAGAAATGGCTTGTTCACTTGTCTTTTAAGTCTGCAATGCCAAATTAACATACTGGGTTATTATGAACTCATCCAGACAGACAGTGGAGGGCTTGGGCAACATGGAGTTCAATCACGGGGTCACATATGATTTAAGAAAATAGGTGTCTATCATTTGAATAATCTATAATTTTCTTTAATGTTTAAGAAATGTTGGTTTTTAAAAAAAAAACATTCAAAGTTCTCCTTAGACACCTCCTGATAGTTTGAGTGCTAACTACACATGGTTGATACCTTGTGATGTGGCTTCCCTTTTCTCCAACATCTTATTAACAGGCCAACACGCCTTCAAGCTATGTTCTTATCTAAGTAAGATATGGTGAGACAACCTGCCTGACAGATCTGACTTCCAATATGCACAGCACCCATCACTGCTCTGCTTTTATTGCTAGTTCCCTCTTCAAAACAGGATTAAACATTCCACTTGAGACATAAACACTCTCCTAAGCCAAGGACACATGATGAAGACGCTTTTTTAGTCAGCATCCCCATGCCAACACTGGCCACTTACTACCTGCAAAACTAAAGACAAGGTCCTGCCTCTGAAATTCCAGATTTGAGACAATTTTGTCTCTCAGCAGCTCCTGCTGCTTCACAGACCTAAGAAAGTTTGACAGGGCCTTAAATGAGGGAAGCAGATAATCTGATAGACTGGAGGAAGAATAAGCATACGCACATGAAGACTGAAATATGGAACAAGTGAACAGGACCTCCCAGAGATGTAACACAGTTTGTACTAATGTCTGCATGCAGAACCACTTTCATCTCCAAAAAGCCCAGGACAGGGATGTGGGACAAATGCCATAGGAGACTCCAGACATTAGCATGCACTAATCTGACATCTGGGGTGTTAATGTAACATCAAGATGCTCTTTCATCCTTCATCCTCGATGATGATTTGCTGGATCCTCCATAAAAAGCCAAATTATTCAGCATCACACCCACCTCCAGAACACCCACACCATGACTGCAGCATCCCTCTGCTTTCTGGGTATAAAGGAACCCGGATGGTTCCCAGAGAAAATGAAAAATCAAGAAACATACATTTCCCACATGTTTTAAGTTGGTCTCTATAACTTGAGGAACTTAAGACCTCCAAATCTATGCTCCCACTCAAGTTTTGGAGACCAGCACAAGCCCAGAGGGAGTGCACAGCTATACCTCTAACTGAGCCCAAAACACAGCAGTGTTGTCAGCTCCTCCATCACAGACACAGCAGCAGCTGCTTCACCACTCAGCAGCCCCCTGGCGCTGTGACAGGGAGTGTCTGGATCTTCCTCACCACCTGGACACAAATGGAAAGAGGTCCTAGAAGATGTCTGTGGTGGACTGTGCCTCAACAGCTGAACGTGAACTTCTTACTGAGATTTATCACAGATTTTACCGACCACAGTTCCTCCATATTTTGGAGGAAGTAGTCACAGGCTACTGGGATGCAGGGAACATAACTGATGGAAATTGGGCTTGTGAGCCCAGTCCCCACTCTGACAAGGACAAACAATGACCACATCATACTTAAGGCTCCTTTATGGAAGGGACAAGACAAATGTTCTGATGTTCACCAGCAACAACACAGAAACCTCAAGAGGAAAGGAAACAGTAGAACCCTGTTACAGGTAGGAAAAGAACGGATGCAAAACCAGTATTTCACTTCTGAAGAAAACAAAAAGCCCCTTCTAAAAGGGACAATGGATTATATTTCTGCCCACTCTCTTAGGTGTAGCTTACAGACAGCAGAATGGGCTAGAATGCTTAGGAGATAAATGAAAGCAAATAAGAGCAGGGATTCTGCATACTGCTCATCAGGCAGTTGGTTATTTGTGTCTTCTACTGAGCTGCAATCCTTTATTTGGAGAATTGGATTTGAAAGTGTCCACCTAACCTCTTCCTAGAACAGGAATCCTTCCCTCTGCTTTCTAAAAGAACAGTTTTATTCCCTCAAGAAGGATTCTTTCAGGCTGGTGCATAATGCATCAGTTCAAAATATTCAGCCCAGAAATGAGAATGTCATCAGGTTCTCATTCACTGAAAGAGAGTTTTCATGGATCTGGCCCTGGAATCCCTCAAAGAGGTTATTGTACTGCTGAGGTCCTCAGAAATAGGTAACTCGGGGGCGATTTCAGCCAAGCTTCCTCCCTCCAGATTTGAATGTGATTGCTTTCAAATCGCTGCAGACCTGCCAAACCTTGCTCATGCTGGAGCCACTTTTAAGGTGGTTTTGAAAGCACCTAAATGCTGCAGAGAAAGGTGCTTGGTGTTCAAAACCACATCTCCCCAAAACTACCCCAGCAGGACTGCAATGCTCAGAGAGCAGCAGCTGATGGCAAAAATAGATGGTTACATTCATGGGCTGGGGAAAAAATGTAGGAAAAGACAAGAGGGAAGCAGCTAGAAGTTAGAAATAGTAGTAATGACTGGAGATATGAGGGTATGGAGAGCTTAAGAGGTGCAGAGGGTAAGAGAATAGAGTCAGAGATGGATTAGGGTTTGTGTGGCCTGTAAATAAATGGAGACAGAGAGAGCAGCTTACCTGGGAAGGCTGGGCTGGGAGCACGGTCAGGAAACTGAAGCGTGATATTTTGTTAGGAGAAGAAAACAGGAATTACAGCGTTTGGCATTACTGGCAGTGGGATACATAAAGCATTTAGTAGTGGGACAGAAGCACAGTAAAACACTGTGCTGAGCACAGCATGAAAAATCCCCCTTTCATTCCTAGGCCAGTGCTGGGGGAGGACAGAGAGGTGAGATCCACTGCCCATCAGTGAGCTCCCAAAACCCAGCACTGCAGCTGTGGGCACTGAAGGAGACAGGTAGCAGCACAACAAGCTCGTGGGGTGCATGGGTGCTGCTCTGCTCTGACCTCTCTGGTCTGCTCTCCAACCCCAGGACTGCTCTCCAACTCCTCTGATGGAGAGGTCTGGCAGAGCTACCAGCACTGAAACTTTGCATCAAAGAAAATGGTAGCCTGGTTCCACCAGCAGCAAATGCTTTCCTGAAAACACACAGGAGCTGTAATCACTTTGTAAAAGGTCAGAGCTCACTCGTGATAACCAGCCACCAGCTTGCTTTAATTTCCTGTTCAATAGCTCCTTGTATTCAGTATCTCAGTGGTGCTCAGCTCACCACCTTGGAGCGGTGCCCTGCCAACTCCTCCAGTCCAAAGGCAGCTGTGACAAGAGCAGGATCCCTGAGCCACAGCAGGTTTGTAGCACGGTCTGAGCAGTCAGCAGTCCTCACCTGACTGTGCAGAGATGCTCCTGCCTCCGACAGTACTGCTGGATGGCAGCCGGACACCCAGCACCAGCCATCCCGGGGATCACAGAGCTCAGCTGGTGAAACGGGATGCAGAGGTAAAGCTGAGCGGCTCCAACAGCCCCTCTGAGGCCACAGTGGTCACACACCATCAGGGCTCAGGTGCAGGACGCAGCATTTGGCTGGCTTCAGGGATGTTGGGAACAAAACACAACGGAAGGCTGCACTCTGCTACACTCCTCACCTGGCTACAGTTCCAGAGCCCACGGACCTGCTGGGGAACCTGTGCTGTAACCTGTACCTTCAGTGCTAACCACTGAGATGAGCATGTTTTCTCTCCTCTAGATGTGCATGTCCCACCACTGGCATAGAAGTGGCTGGGGAGACCTCGGCCCCCCCAGCTCCTGCCTGGGGCTCCTCTGGGCACTGATCTTTCCCCAGATCTGTGGGGTGATGGCCTTGTGAGGGAAGGGAGCAACCTGCTTTAGGAGGGAGCGGCTGAAGATGAGCACAGAGGAGCGGGAGGGAGAGGGGGGGCACCCTGGGGGCTGCCCCTCACTTGGGTGGCTCTTCATTCTCTGCCAGCAACCGCTGCCGAAGGATCCCGAAGAGTAGTACGGAAACGCTTCCCGTTCATGCGGAACGAGGGCTGTAGCTCCCACACTCGTACGCGTTCCCCAGAACGGTGGCGGGGCTGTCACTTGTCACACACACTCAGTGCCCAACAGCAAAACTTTTCCAGCAGCGACGCGGCTGCTAAAGGCAGAGAAAAGACAGCAAAAGAGCGGAGGGCAGAGCAGAGAGAATCCGAGAGCGGTCGGAGGGGAGGCAGGGCTGCCGGGCCGGCCGGACTGCCCTCCCCGCCCGCCGCCCATTGTCCCCGCGCCGGTGCCGGTCCCCGCGCACTCACCCGCGCCCTCGGCGGTGACGATGGCCTCGGGGGAGATGCAGACCCCGCGGTCGTAGACCGGCAGCTCGTCGCAGGCCAGGCTGTCGGGCCAGGCGTGGCTGTAGCGGACCAGGACGGGCTCGCAGCCGGCGCGGGCGCGCTCGCAGACGGACTTGCAGGGCTTGATGGGCTCGTGCTGGAAGTCGATGGTGCAGATGGGCGCGTACATGGCGCAGAGGAAGAAGAGGAGGTCGGGGCTGCAGTTGGTGCCCAGCAGCCCCTCGAACTGCTCCATGGCCAGCACGGCGTTGGCCTGCGTGCTGTGGTGCAGGTGGTTCGGCATCTTGGTCATGTTCCAGGGCAGCGGCTTGCACAGCGGGATGCGCACCGGCTCGCAGGCCGCCCCCCGCGCCGCCGGCGCCCGCCCCAGCAGCAGCAGCCCGGCCAGGGCCAGCACCGGCAGCCCCCGCCACATGCCGCCCGCCCCGTCGGTAAGCGAGGGGCCGAGCGGGCGAGCGCGGCGCGGGGCGGCTCCGCCCGCCTGGCTCGGCCCCGCCGCGCTGCCCCCGCCGGGCGCGCACGGGGTCCCGCCTCTCCGCCCGCAGCCCGGCCCCGAACAAAGGAGAGCCCTGCGCAGGGGAGGGGGATCTCCTTCTGCGGAGAGACAGAGAGACATTTACCTCGTCCTCGCCGGAAGGCAAGCGAGCGCTTGAAATCTCCCCGGAGATTTACTGGGAACATGAACACGATTTCAGACCGATCTCTCGGAAATAGATTCATATTTCTTAGAAAAGTCCTTTTTTTGTTTGTTTGTTGTTTGCACACACTATGCTGGTGCAAACGTTTAATAAAGCAGGAGGTGCACACGAAAAGCATGTCACCTAGACGTAGCGATGGGTGAGCGGTTTTAGAGAGTAATAATTTTGAGAGGCTTAAAAATGAGGGAGATAAGGGCTCAGCAGCTGGGGCTGCTGTCTTTTCAGAAGGTTAAAAAAAAAAAATGAAGAGGCCAGATACCGTTTAAGATACCTTGCAAAACAGTGGTGCAGCAAAGGGAGTTCTGACTTGATCTGAAACAATGTGCCTTGATATAATCACAGAATCACAGAACAGTTTGAGTTGGAAATGACCTTAAAGATCATCTAGTTCCAAGCCCCTGCCATGTTCAGGGACATCTTCCATTAGACCAAGTTGCACAGAGAAAACAACCTGACACTTATTAGCTGAATAAATTCTTTCCAGTTATAAACCTACAAGCAACTGCTTGATCACGCATTTATTATTCCAGCTTCTACCCCTAAGTCAAACCTACGAGTAGAAACACACCTACCACAAGCCAATGGTCAGAAAGCAGACCACAAATGTGAATGAGCTGTGAAATCAACAATGGGATACAGGCTCACAAACACAGGGTCCTAACCCGAGAAAGGCTTTTCTGCAGTTTTTAAATTTTATGACTACAGATGAAACCTTAATCCTTCTAAGTCAGCTGCTAATGTCCTTGTTTCAGCAAAGGCACACGCCAAGCAAACAAGGAGTTGTGATATGGCCAGCACAGTACAGGTACCTTTTATTTGCCCACCACTGCAGGTGCTAATTTCAAGGGCTCGAACCTTATTCCCTGCACTCCTAGAAGAAAATTTGGGCCACAAAGGGAGGCAGAAATGTTCACACACATGTGCATGTGACAGCCTTAGGAGCCATCAGTCAGGCTGCCCATGACTCTGCACCTGCATCCAGGCTTGCAAAGTAGCCATGAAAGCCAGCAAAGGGAAGCTTGCTCCTCTGCAGGGGGAATTAGAGAGAGAACTCTTTTTACTCATCTTCTTAGCTCTTCCAATTTAGTCATAGCAAAGCCTCAGGCTTGAGTTTTCCCTAGCAATGTAAAAGAATACATGTTTAAAAAGCATGTGGTGTAATAAGAACCATACCCAAGTGGTTGGGAACAGAGTACATTGGGACCTTACCTGACAGCAGTGAGTGGGAGAGCAGTGCATCCCCAAGAATGATTCCAGTGAAATGGGCTAGAGCAATGCAAAGCACCTAATGACATGAATTAACATACTTTCTACTTTAATATGAAACTCTCCCATCTCTGTATTTTATTTCCAAGATTTGTTTTTTTTTAATTGATAATTACACAAACCAGCTTTAAAAACATTTCCTGTGCTTTGAAGGAAAAAGTACTGATAATAGTGAATATTCCTATGTCTGCAATAAGGTTATCAAGTCCATAATTTTAATTTTTTAGCCCCAAGTCTACACGATCTACATCTGTGGCTTCACATTTGCAGTGCTGGTGTGAACACCGATGCCTCCCATGCATTGAGCTGGCAGAGCATTGCCCACTTGCCCTGCTGGCAAGCCCCTGGTGCAGCTGGTGCCTGGGAGAGGATGGGCTGCTGGCAGGACTGGGGCTGCTGGCCCGCAGGGCTGTCTGCATTCATTACCTCTTAATGCTTCCACTATAAATCAGCTTATACGAGGTGGTAAAAATTCACCTCTGGCTGGAACTAGGCAATCTGATTACTGACCTGAAACATTGCTATTTTAACCAAACATTTACACCCCCCGTGTCTGCCAAGTTATTTTCTGTTATACAGAAGCACTATGGCCAGTCTTGACACCTTTCTAATGAACAAGGAGTTAGGCAAAGCAGAAAAAGAGACAGTGAAGAGGAGGGCTGTGATTTCATGCTGTCAAAATGCAGCTACAGTGCTCTGCTCTGCAGGTGGAGTTACACTAGAAGGAAAATAAAATGCCTAGAGGAAAAGAACAAACTACCAACCTACTCTCTGTCTTCACATGCAGTTGCTGCCCAACACCAATACTGCTAATTGGAACTATAATATGTGTACATACTGAAAATGTTGACTTGGGAGTTTGTATGTTAGCTCAGAAAGCATGTGCTGTGCTATCTGAAATTTTCCACTAGTCTCAAAATACAAAGTAGCTTTTTCTCTGAGTGCTACCACAGTGCTGTCAGGAGTTTCACCCTCTTCTCTCCCACCACTTTCTTAAGATTTCTGAAAAAAAAAATCTCTTTCTACAGCTTCCATCAACAAGGGCAGTGCTAAAACTCTGGGGCTGGGTTGTGACAACAATTGAATTCCTTATCTTGGGCAACTCCAAAAGGCTTTAGTCACATTATGGTATCATCATTCTATCAGCTTGATGTCATGCATGACCAGCAATAATTTCTTAATAAAAGTATGCCCAGGTGGCAGACGGTATGCCTGTGAGTTTCGTGGTACACTTTGGGGGGTTAATACAAACCTATATATTTAAAGAATAACAATACAGCCCATAGTGTCACGCAAAGTCATTTTCTAGAATAAACAAGAACTCAGTGGGGTTGAAGCCTAGGGCAGGGATTTGCCTCTAGAGTAGTTCATACAAAAATTACAGAAAAAGTTGTTTTGTTTTATTATTGTTATCATTATCGTTATTATTATTCCGCACAAGAATCACAGTAGCCTACAACAGTGCATAGTGCCTGAGGCCCAACTCAGTCATCCATAACCCCCAAAAAACCCAGCTTAGTTACCTTGGAGTGCCATGAGGATGGATTTCAGCAGGAGGTGGCAGGATAACCCTCAGAGCTCTGGGGATGGCCAACCAACCTTATTTGGGGATACAGAAACAGAGCAGAATGAGGAGGGCTGCAGAGAAGATAAAAAGGGATTGTGGGGTTTGTTGTTTCACCTTTTCCCAAAAGGAAGCTAAGTAAGCAACTGCTTCCAGACACCTGGCATTAATTTATTTCTTTGTTATTTTTTCCTTTACGCAGTATCTATTTTCCCCTCCCTTGTTTGTCTCTTGCTACAGGCAGATAAACAGCAACAGGCTTAAGAAGCAAAAGCTGGCTTTCTGAGATGCTTTGATGTCCAGCTCCACTGTTAGAACTGTCCATCAGGAAAACTTCATGGCTTGAAATAAAGAAATACATCTAGTTTAAGCTGGAACAACTACATTACTGGATAGAAATAGAGGGTTATGATCTCATTAAAAAATAAAACTGAAATCTGAAGCTTTCTTTGCAATAGTAAGAAACACATACAGGTTTGGTCAACATTAACATGTTGCAGTCAAAGCAGTCCCAGGTGTATTTTTTAGCATCATTTCTATCCTGAAGTGTTACAGTCTCCCTTTAGAGATAAGAAAAATCCCCATACACACACCCCAGCATTTTACTTCTATAAGCAAGGGGTGCTTATAGGCCAGAGGAGGCACAGGGAGGATGAAGGACCAGCTCAAAACATGTACCACCTACCCTGGTTTGGGCCAGATCTCAGCAGATCAATAAATCTGTGTTTACATTCCTAAGAGAAGAGGTACTAAGTACTTACTGTGGATGCATTTAATTCCATAGTCTACAAGTGGTTGAGAAATGAGTACGTGTCTAAAACAAACCTGAAGTGACAGGACAAAAGGGAATGGCTTCAAACTGAAAGAGAGCAGGTTTAAACTGATATTGGAAGGAATTCTTCCCTGTGAAGGTGGCGAGGCCCTGGCACAGGTTGCCCAGAGCAGCTGTGGCTGCCCCATCCCTGTGAGTGTCCAAGGCCAGGTTGGATGGGGCTTGGAGCAACCTGGGATAGTGAAAGGTGTCCCTGTTCATGGCAGGGGCGGGTGGAATGAGATTGTATTTAAGGTCCCTTCCAACTCAAACCATTGTATGGTTCTATGAATTTCAGAAAGGTAAAATCAGAGATCAGGAAAAAAATGCAGAACAAGTGTGTTATTTTTCCTGGTCTAACAACTGCTCTGCAGATGCAGAGGCCTGTGTGCAGGCACATTTGTATTTTAGATACCATAAACTTCATTAGCACTGGAGAGAACAGCCTGCATTAGGCTGTAAGCTCTAGGTGGCATTAAATAAGTCATCTCTCCACTTTCAGTTTGCATGTTCTGCCAGACCCTTCAGATCAGTGACCTGTGGCAATGTTTACAGAAGATGCAAGCTCATCTCTGTGCTTGGGGAGCTTCCCATCATCCCACTGGTTCAGGCTGCCCAAGGACCCAGTGGGCTGCTGTTTATAAACCAGGACTGTTCTTTATGGTCTGGTCCTGCCCGTTCCAACTGAAAAAAAAAAAAAAAAGGTGCAGGCATGACTGTATCTATTCAGGACATTCCCAAGAATAAAACTAGCTGAGAAAAATACTTCTTTAGAACAGGTTTTTGTTGTTCTGAATCTTTCTTTGGCAATCTCAGGATTACATGTGATTTAATTTGCTTATATACACTGCCTTAGAAAAACAAACACAAAACCACAAACCAAAAACAACCATGCAACTCACTGAAAACTAAACCCTAAAATACTTCTTACATGCCTGTTACTAAAACCATAAAATCATTGACTTACAGAGTCATAAAAATGGGATTTATTGTCTATTTCCTGTTTCAGTCAGGGTCTTGTAACTCCCTCAGGAAGATAAAACACAGGGGACTATTAACGTATTCTAATAATCTTTCAGGCTTCTCCATGGATGGTGTGGAAGTAGCAAAGAAGAAAAGGTTCTTTTAATGCAGTCTTTCAGACTGTAATATTTGGGGCTGTTTTTATTAGACAGACCATTATTAACTATCCCTTGCTCTTGGAGTCTGCATGCCTTCTAGATTTTTTTCATAGTAATATTTACTCAAATTGCCAGTGTTCCTGAATTCCTAGGAGAAAAAAAATATATTTGCCCAGTATTTTGCATCCATGTTATGGGTAAAATTAGTAGTATGACTAGGAAAATATGCTGCCTTATCTTTAAACACCAAGAAGCCTAAGTGACATGCATTTGAAAGACAACATTATGCCAGTTCTGTATTACAGGCTTCAAGTCTATCCACAGAGACACATACTGGCATATCTCTCCCACAGCAGTCTCATTTTGCAGAGTGATTTGTTTACTGCTTAGGATTTTTCCCAGATTTTTGTGGTCATGTCAGAGTAGACAGCTTCTCAATACTGAAATTTGCTACCTGCAGTGCTGATTTTCCACCTGGACATTGGAACTTGGATGAGTGTTTCTGTGGGAAATCACTGCCAGATTTATTGCAAGTTGTATGTGCTTCTCAAAGCACTAAGCCATGCTAAAGGGACTTACAGCAGAAGACAGAAAGCTGAACCTCCTCATGGGCCTTAGCAACCTTCCCCCAAACCCTCCCAGCTCATTTTCATTATAAAATATTGTGCAGCTGTAAGCCAAGAGATCGTGGTGGAACAGAAATGCTCCTGTTCCTTGTGCAGCTGAATTACATTGTCAAAAGCTTTCCTGAGCCCTTGGTTTAGCACCAGGAGTGCAGTCACTTAAAGCAAGGGATGCAACTGCCATTTTTCTTTGGGAGAGCACATCTTAGATTCAGAGGCAATAAAAGCACAGTTAGTCAGTCAGTACCTGGACTTCAAACTGGGAAAGCATTTGCATGTGTTTCAGAGCAAAGTAGCTCCATTTTCATTTAATTCCACTGTTCCTCATCGTGCTAATGCACCAATTTCCCAGGCCAAAGATGAACAACCATCTACAGTCACTTAACAGTACCAATGACATGTAATTAGTGTCCTGAAGGCAGTTGTTGCTCCACTGGTTGTCCTGCTGCTGCTTGGGAGGGGACAAAAAGGAGGATGCTTGGCTGCTTTGCTTGCCAGCATACAGGTTTTTTTCATTTTTTTTGCTTTAAACTCCTGCTCAAGTGTTTATGACTGCAAGATAGCATCCGTGGTAGCATTATGAACACACATTCGATTTCAATATGCATTCAATTTGTTACTCTAATGTGACAAATTGCTATACCCTGTTACAATGACCACGAGGATAATAAAAAATACATCCTTTTCTCCCACTGTGGGCCACGACAGAGACACAACCGCATCCACTGAACCCTCTCCAAGTTATAATTGCTTCCAGATGGAGTGTTTAAGACAAAAAACCCCAAACCCACAGAGGTCTATAATACTCTACACATTACACAGCATTTCTAGCCTGGCCCCTGCAGAAATAACTTGAGAGGCCTAGCTTAAAGGCCATAACCACTCTGAATTTAATTTCGTTAAACCATAAATTTACTGTTTCAGATTTACAGCCTCTCTGGTTGCATGGCCTGAGCTTGCCTCTGCTGCTGCTTACCCAGATTTATTAGCAGTGCCCTGCAGTATTAAGTGCCAAATCACACCCATGTCTAAAAAATAAGCCCTGCACAAACAGCTGAGTTTTGCAGTACCAGCCCAGTATCACCAGGTGCTAAAACTCAGACTCACTGCTCATTTCAGTGGGACCTGATTGGGTTTGACGCACCAAGGATCAATTAATAGCTATAAATAGAAGCCAGCCCCATTTCTGTGTATTTTTACTCATGTTTTTAGCCATTGGGATCTCTAAGGGTTCACTATGGAAACCTCAGCAAATCTGGGAGAATCATCTTTCCTGAGAGCTTCTTACACACTTGCTGAGCCATACAAACAGCAGATGCTCCAGCAAGCTGAAAACTATTAAACAGCCCTGTAAAAACAATTTCATGTTAAAAAGCTAACCCCCACACAGAAATTCTTATTTCTCCCAGATTAACGTTCCCAATTGCCTTACCTGTATGCTTCACTTGCCTGTGCTCTGTCAGGCCCTTGCACAGCTGGGCTTTTCACATTAGTAGCTCCTGGGTGCTTATTTTTAACTTCACAACTCAGTTTCTCATCCCACCTCTGATTTACTGAAAAGCTTTAAAATTGGGGAGAGTTGCTGAGGCTGCAGCTGCGACTTTGTCAGGGTGTTCCATGTTTTGCCAGTTTATTTTTACTTCTGTGAGAGATAGCAATGAAAGCAGAAAATAGAAAAGATACCCCAAAATTAAGGAAGAGCAGGTGGTCTATGAGCATAAATCCACACAATGTTAGTGTGAAGTCATTTTACATTAACATAATCCACAGCCTAGTCTAAAATAAGTGTCCAATCTCATAGAAAATATGATTTTTCTGCAGAAGCCTTTGCTTGCTTACCATATCTTTTAGACCATTGCAGCAGTCCACAGCATATCCAATAATTTACAGTCTCTTTGAAGTATGCACCAGGCTATGCTGAAGCCCTAACCCCCTCAAAACAGTGATCTGGGGGATATTTTGAGAACTCTGGGACTTTCAGTTCTTTATCCCACACACACTTCAGTAGTGGTAGGAAAAAAATCAGAGCCAGTAAATTATTACTACACTTATTTTTCTCCAGTTATATTCTAATGATATTAAGATTTTTTTTTTTAGCTAAGAATTTTTTTAAAAGGTTAAATAATAGGGTCACAGTGTTGAGAACGAAATGTTTTAAAGTTGCTTTAGTTCTCTACTCAACAAACTTCCATAGCTCAACTAATACCAAGGGGAAAAGCTAGTGGCATTTTTCTAGGAATTATTTATAGGTTTTAAATGTGGTCATTCTGCTGTCCCTCCCCTACTATTGCTTTCACAAGATCCATAAAACTAACCTTCCAACAAGCTTTTCTCAGGGTAGGGTGTGTTGTTTGGGTTTTTTTTTGCTTCCACCTTTATAGAATCTTTGTTCTTACAATAATGCTGCATTCTCCCCCCCTCCCTGAAGCCACAGGCTTGCTTACTAAAATTGGAAAAACAAAACCTTTTGGAGCAATGCAGCTCACATGCATACACACAAATATTTGCCAGTTTAACTGTGCAGAAATAAACTTGATCAATGGTTTGTGACTTAGAAAAGCTTGTGTATTTTACCTGCTCACTAAGGATTGTGAGCAGGTAAAATACATTGTATTGATGAAATACCCAATGAACCCATCCTCTGTTTGCAGGGCTGTCAGTCACCATGCTGGAATAATTAGGTTACAAGTATAGAAAAAGCCATTTTCCAGTATAATGGGATTTTTTTTATTGGGAGCTTTCCTTAGGAAGAAAGCAGCAGGGGTTTTATCTGCTTTGTATCTCAGCTCCAATGCTTTTGCAAACTACCCTCACAGCCCCATCCTACTTGGTTCAAGCAGGACAGAACCTCAGAGGTTCTCCTGCCTTTAATTTCCCTCTCCTCTGCAGACTAGGGTCACAGGGACCTTGACAGCATGTTCACCTTGAAGCTGGGATCCAGGCACCTCAGTGTTATGCCAGAGGCTGTGTCCTTAATTTGTTCTTTGTCCCCATCTCCTACCTGCAAACTTACAATACCGATATGCAATTACTCTTTTGCTCCTTGCATCTTTTGCTAGTAAATGGGATTTTCAAAAGCTCTGATATGATGTTGGTTTTGAATGGACCAGGACCCCCCTTGAGAGGCATCAGATACCTATGGCAACTGTGCTAAGTGTCATCTCTGTCAACAAAATCCACAAGACGCTGTTCACTTTACTGTCTGGAAAGAGATTTGAAACAAATGAACTCTGATCCCAATGTCCCTTAGCAAAGGGCTGAGACCACCTCCAACCACTGCCTGGGGGACCATGGATTAGCCAGCAAACAATTAGTATTATATTATAAAATTCAAATGCATTATAACTTCCTTGTTGCTTGTTTTTGAGTTTTTACTAGATAAAAGTTGACATATTTTCTTAACACTCAAAAAAAAAAAAAGTAATGGAAACAGTGATGCAATTGTACCCCTAATAAAGTTACCTCTAAAGCAAGTGCCACAGGCTCAATCCACTTTCTCAGCCCTTTAAAGTGATTTGTTATCCAAAATAAGGAGCTGCTGAGATGAACTCTTTCACTTACCTGATCTCACTGTAACACTCAACATCATTCCTGACATCTTCCAGTTTAGACATATATGGAACTAAATCCAAAGAGCACATACCTCCTTTAGTGTTTCCTGACAAGCAGGTACAAGAGAGATGGTCCTATCCAGTTCTGCTGACTTGGTCTTGGCAAACAAAAGCTCATGGTAAGATGGCTACAAGTTTTACACTTGCAAGGATCCTTTATTTACAAATAATCCTAAGGCAGGATAAGTTTGTTTCATGTGCAGTATGGAATAAAGAAGATACATCAGCTGAAATTTTAAAATGCAATTCTGAAGTCTGTGAGATACAATATAGATTTAATCCACAAAACATCCAGTGACTTCAGAATCACAAAATGGAATCAGAGTCACTGAGCAATGTCTTCCCCAACTTCTCTGATGGCTCTGTGATAAGCATTTTCCCCTCTTACCTCCCTTTTCTTTTCAATCCTCTTCTGTATTACCATAATTGACATAGTCTTAGTTTACAATGCATTTGTTGTGATACTTCTCTTTCCTTTGTGTGACTGTGCAAGGAATGGTTTCATCGTTGCTGAGATTGTGTCCTTGCTATTGTTAAAAAGGCAGCTGAATTTGTATTAAGTACTACTGCTTTTGCCAAATATGAGCCTTCTCTGCACTGGCTGCCCATCGAGATTCCCTCAAATTCAGGCAGACTCAAAGGCTAATGACAAGGGCAGAGAGGGCAAGAAGAGTTTGCAGGTAACCTGTGACATGGTCTTTCCCCTATCCTGGTAGACACACAATGTGAGTACTGACATGATAGCAAAGCATGTGGTTAGTGGGAAATGAACTGGACTCACGAGCACTGGGGTTGACACAGCTGTAAGAGCTTTGCAGCTCACATCTCTCTACACACAGGTGTCAGGATCATTTTAATTGCTTACCTTCACTTTTTGTGAGAAGGCACTTCATAAGATTACTACAATCAGGAGCAGGGCAATAACCTTAAAGTCTACATGAGAAATTATTCAATATACTCTTACTTCATGCTTAATAGAGGCTTTTCAATCTGAATTTAATACTCAGAATTTCTTCTCCTGAATTGTCTAAGACACAATGACATCATATCCAGTGAACAGGTCATTTTGACCCAGGAGTGCTAGAAAAAGAATGACTAACAGCAAATTAATATGGTTTTGGACACAGGTCAGGAAGATATTTTGGTTTTGCTATGAGTTAGTACAAATATTTACAGACTTTGTAACATGACAAATAGCAAAAGCATACGAGGAGTGGTTAATTAGAGTAAAAAAGTTTTGTCACGTCAGTGGAAGATTTAGCTTTATCATTAAAATTATTTTAAAAATTGTACCTACAGAAGAATACAAATAGAACTTCAGTATTTTTGAAAGCTGGTATTTGACAACACTGAAAACCATTCCTGTCCATGAAACCAATTCATTTATGTGTGTAGCTGCCATTTCAACTACCTAGCTATGGACAGCCAGCTGTGTCCATGTTTCAGGGCTAGCCATAAGGACTGAAATGGAAGCACTTCCCTGTATTCTTCCAGTCCTTAGTTTATCAGCTCCATTTAGTAGTGAATACAACTGCAATAAATTACTTCTATTGTATCTCTTTCACTGATTGAACAGGATGATTTGCTACACCTAAACTCCTAGCTCTGAGTTTCATTCACCTCAAGGGAGCAATTTACAGAAAAAAAAATACAGCATTAGTTCAGACATACCTGAACTTAAAGAATTTTTAAGTTACTAGTAAGTAACTGAGGATTCACTTTTTAGTATGAATCACAATGTTGAACCTCAGGACCAGGGAAGCTTTTGGAAAAAATGCAGTTTAGAGGCCAAGCATATTTACTTATGGTCCGAAATTCTTGAATCTGGAATGAATAAGTTCTGAAGTCACACAAGCCCATGATGACCTGCTGAAGCAGGCTCATATCTTTCTTCAAATCACTGGCCTCATTCCAACATTTTCTGGGGAGAATGCCTTTCTTCAGTGTATTAAAAGTGGTACAGTCCAAGTGTTACCAACTCCTTTTCCTATATAGAAAACAAACTACTACAGCAAAAAAAGGTTTAGGAGTAGCCCTTGATTTCAATGGCAATCTTTTGTCCTGGCAGACAGATCTTTTTAAACTATAAAAATAGTTCTGTGGGCAGCAACGGGACATTCTTCTTCTGCACTGTTTCTCCCAAGAGGTAAAACCCTCCCCCATGAATTAGACATTTGATCCAAACTGGCTCCATATGGGGCCAACTCAGCCCAGCCATCTGTGCTTCGTGCTCCAGGAATTACAAACACATTTTGTTTGTAATGGCACAAAAGGCCACCTGAGATGACTCGATATACAGTGGCAAGTGTTGAACTTACTAAGTTGTGGACATGGTCTTGCAGGCTCCAGAGGAAAAATTCCATCTCTATCTTCCTTCCCAACAAACTTGGTTCACCAGGCTTTTGACAGTTTGTGCAGTGCATGGACACAGGTTGCCTTGAGTACCAGGCCTGATGTGCTCTGCCTTCCATGAGCAGGCTGAACCCTAAACAGTTCTGTAGTAGCTCAGCTGAAACCAGGAACAACAGAAATACAGCAAGAACAAAACAAGGAAACCCTTCCATCCCTGCCCAAATCCAACCAATACATGGATGAGTCCATGTGATTCTTCCCCAACTTTTCCCTTGTGTGGTTTGTTCTGGTTTTGCCCAAGTTAAAATGTAGTAGTGTAATTAAAAAGGCATCACCTCAAGGATTTATGTGCCAGACACCACATGGAAGGACTCCCACAGAAACTACCATGTCTAAAAGGTTCATGCCTAAATCTCATCCAAGTGGGTCAGAAGCAGCTTCTTGCAGAGATACTGCACTCGTTACCTATTTGTCAGTGATTACCTGTTTTCTAGATTTGGTTCACTAACACCACAGACAGTGGAAATCTGGGATCTGAGGCAAATGGACACATACAATTGTTTCGTACTTAAAAATATTAAAGGCACAAAAGTTATTTCTTAAGCTTGAGTTTTTTAAGAATCCTTCCCAAAAATAGGCATTGTTTTCCCACAAAAGGCTACAGCATAATAAAAATCTTAATTGAAATCAGAACATTTGAATGCATTAGACTATAAATATTACAGAGCAGAACTCATAAGTCTTGCATTCAACCTAATTACTTTATGTACAAATTTCTTCATTATGGTACTAACTTGTCAATTTAAAAAACATTTCCATAGTTATAACATTAAATGCATAATTAGGAAAAATATAGATGTACTGTCTTACTTCCTTAGGACAATTTTATTCCAGTACTTTTTTTCCTCTGGACAGAGGAAGCTATTGTAACTGAGCACACAACAGCTCTTTCATAACAGAAAAAGTTACCAGCATGCACAGAAGTTGCACCAAGAACAGGGGCTCTATACAATGTCCAGAGCCTGTTGAGGAACACACAGCTTTATACATCAGGGATTACAGAGCACAACCATCTGGTCAGCTTTCAGGCTAAATGAGCCTGTGCTACCCTGCAAGGCCAATTTGCATCACTGATAAAAAAGGGACTATTATACATCTGTCTCAGTCATGCCTGATGTTACGGTTTTAGCAACATTCGCCTGCTCTAGGATTATTTCAAGTTTCATACTTTAACAATACACTTATTTCTATGGGTACAACTGGCATAGCTACATACTGTATAAATGCTTTTTTTGCTTTATTATGTAAAAATAAGATTTAAAGGATAATGGCACTAAACTGACATTTTTAACATTGTTTTTTTTAATGCCTTCTTCCAACCTTTTACAAGATTCACTATCGCAAAAGGCAAAAGGTGAAGGATTAAAAGAAGTCTTCACATAAAAGCTCTAAGGATTGATATTTAATGAACTGTGAGAAGTAAATCAATGCACAACAGCACAGTTAAAGCTTAAAATACTAGGATAACATTTATATTAAAAATAATTCACCTACAGATAATACAGTCTAGTGTTTATTGTATGTTATGGAAGGTACACTTGAATTTCAAAATTTTAAAACATATAAAAAGTGGTTAAGGGCTAACATTTTATCAATATATGATAAATGTGTAAGAATGTTTATTATACAGCAGGGTACAATGGTAGTGTTAATGCCAACAGGGCACCACAGAAGTTAGTTTAAAAAAAATTTCCACTATGCTTTATACAAACACCACCACTTGCAGTTGTTTAAGAGTATTGGGAGAGGATCACTGTCTGTAGGATAAGCAGTCCTATAACATTTTTAATGTTAGATAGTGTCATAGTACGTAGATTGGTGAACATTTCAAAATAAAATTAGAAATGCTGTAATTACTTCACAGAAATGCACATCCAATATTTGTTTTCAATAAGAACAATAGGTACAAGTTTATAACTCTCCCTATTTGAAATAATTTACACACAGATGAAAGCTACTCTATGTAAAATAATCACTACATACATTTTTCTTCTGGGAAATAAACAAGCAATTTTTGTTTTGCATGATCAATATCAAAAAACATATAGCAGAAGTAGTATTTTTAAAACTTAAATGGTGCTCTAAAGTTAAAAAAAAAAAAAAAAAAAAAGGAAGGAATAAGAAAAGAAATTTTCCGTAAGTGTGCAACCTAAAATCAACCAAGCTTATATTGTAGTACAACCATATTAAGAAACCACTGTTTAGGGATACAACTTTATGGAAAAAGTGTATAATTCACAAAACTGTTCATCAGGCCATAGAGTAAAATAGCTCCACAGTTTACAGATAAAACTGAGGCCACACAGATGCGTGCTATGTCTTATCTCCAGTAAGTAGCTACTTAGGCAGAGGATGTAACACTTTGTTTGTAGACAGCATGGTATGCATTTCTCAGCAAGACATAAGGGAAACAAGACTCCAAGAGATCCATTGTCAGGAACGGAGACTCCTGCACAATCTGAAAAATACCAGAAACACAAGGTTTTGCAGAGCACCTTCTGCTGCCTGCTACTGAAAATCTGTTTCATGTAGGTCCTTCCAGCCTGTATCACGTTACCACTCACAGATTTCACAGTGAAAATAAATTGCACCAAGTTTGTAGTAATGCTTCTCCCTAGTATACGTATAGTATATTTTTGAGGATAGTATTTCCCCAAATATTATCTACTTATAATAAACTAAACACACCTTTACATATAACTACAGTACAAACTAACATATTAAAAAAACAGCTTACAAAACCCCTTGAATTTAAACTTCCTACATTTAAACTCACTGCTTCTCAAAGCAAGTATTTTGCTTTCCTATATAAATAGTCATCTTCCAAAAGATACTGAACACTGAGAGGAAATCCTCTGAGCAGAGAGGATATTCTCCTACACACTCTAAACACCGCTTCTTACACACATGATATGTACTAAGTGAACAATGAAAATTATCTGAACAACTTGATACAATGTTCTAAGCAATAAAGGATGATGGCAATAATATGTGCATCTTGGGGGAATGAAAAAAAAATACTGACATTAGGATAGCAGGAAGAACAACATATTTCCACTGGTTTGTGAGCTACAAATAAAACACACAAATGCTCACCATGTCTAGTAGTAGGTAAACTGATTCTCGGTTTCTTGTAGTAGTTTTGTCTGTCTCCTGGCCAATCTTCAGTAGACTGGATGATGCAAGCTATATAAAATGAGTATTTCAAAGCAATAAATAAAACAAAGCATAGATGAGCTTCTGCTGTTTTGCTACACAAAGCCAATGGACTCTGCATTATACTGATAATGACAAAGGAGAGCAAGTAATCCTGAGCACATGAACCATCACTGGGCTTTAGTCTCAATGTGCCATACTGGCTTATACCTAATAGTGTTTAATAAATGACACATGTTATTTTAATATAAAAACTAAATTAATCTACTGCAGAGAAGTTTTTGTTGTAATCATTGGTTGCAAATTATGATGTCTCCTGAAATCAGTGACAGAACTCCCAGGGGATCAAGATCTTATCTCTGTTCTTCCCAATATACATTTCAACTTAATAATTTTTCTAAGGTTTAAAGTGATAAAAGTTTTTATTTTTTTGAAATTTTACCCATTTTGCAATAGAAGAAGTTTTGAAGAAATGTCATCTTAACTGCCAATTAATAATATTTTATCAATATACCTTGAGTATACACTCACTTCATAGTGACCAAACTCAGCCTGGATGACAAATATTCATAGTAGCTGTAGTTATAGTTAGTTACAGTATCTGTATGTTAGCCAGTGGGATAAGCTGGTTGTGTAAACCTGTGGTATGACTAAGTATGGAGCAGAGACTAGGCAAGGTAGAGTCTTGTTAGTCTCTAAAAAGGGGGGAATGATGCCTATTGATTTTTGTCTTTTTTTTCCTCTTACGTATTCTCTGTATTCTTTACACATATATTTGGAGCTTTGTAGCCTATTATTGTATTCTAGCTAATTTTCCCAGCACTCTTCCATGCCCTTTCCCTAGGCAGAAAGACAAAACATATTCCAGAGCCCCAAGCCCTGGAGGGCACAAGGTCCCAGTGCTATCATGGTTCTTCCTGGCTTATCAGGGTTGAGAAAAACTCTTTGAGACACATTTTCATGAACAAGGGACAGCTAGTACCAAGGGGAGGGCTCCAGAGAAGGGGCTCAATCTTGTGGGGGGGTGGGATTGCATAACCAGTTGTCCTCCTAACTGATGCTTTTTGTCAATTATGCTAATTTGCTAAACTTATAAAAACTGTATTCACCCCGTGTGGGTAGGCTTTTCTGGACGTTCTTCCATAACTGCCCCTGGAGCTCCAATGAAGATCTACTTTTACATTACCTCCCATCCCAATATAATCTTTAAGTTGAAAAAGGCATTGCCATAAACAACCCTGTTATCCTAGTTTCAGAAGATATCCTAGAACCCTCTAACATGTACTTAGGTATTTACAAGCTCAGGATCACAGAATATAGTAAAATACTTAATTTGTAGATGCCTTGATACGCCATGCTTTTATGACTTACAGAAATTTGAAAAAACCCCTTCCAACTTTCAGATGTACCATCATAATTTTGGCCCTTATGCCAAACAATGGCAACATGCCTAAACCACATGTTTACCAGAAAAGGATTTTACATTAAAACATTAACTAGATTTTTCTAGTTAAATAGATTTTTCTCAAGAGTCTTCTTGAAAAAGCTGTCATGTATCAATTTTTAATATGAAGTCAATATGTATACTTCAAAAGATACATAGCACATAGTCATCAGCATTAAAGAACCTCCTAAGTTTTTTTTCATATTTAATTAACTTGGACAGGAAAGCAGATCATCTTCAGCAGTAATTTTCTTCTCAAGAGAAATGTTTTTCTTTCAGACTAACAGTAAGTGTTAAAAAAGAAAGATTAACAAAATATCTGAACCATCAAGTCATAGTCTGTGCAGTAAAAGCAGTGGTCTGAAAGCAGTCTATAAACACTGAAAGAATGCAAACCTCATACCAAAAGTGTTTTTATCACATGAAACTATACTGGTTTTCTTCACTTGTCAAATGTATGCAACTTGATACAACCATTTCTCTTTCATGTTTTACATCCAGCAGTTGCATTAGACAAGGTGAATGGCCATAGGGTTTTTTCTCTGTTTTACAAAATGCAATGAATTTCCACAAGTGAAAGATTCTTTTAAGGAAAAAAAATTTTTCTGTGAACTTCTAGTTACAGAAAGTTACCTAAAATAAAGAGGGAAGGGCTTTTTTTCCGCACATTTTATGCCAAACAGAAAACTCAAAACCCACTCAAAATCAATAGTAATTTTTTTTTTTAATTAAAGTGATGCTGCTGTTTTAGCCTTTCATTTCCTTTAAGTACTGGCTAATTAAGAGCCATTAAAAAAAAATTATTTCTACTCAAGCAGCACACCAAAATGTATCTAAAACATGCCACCATGACCTAAAAACTTCTGGTTTTTTTCCCTAAGCATCACTAAAGATTTCAGTAGCTTTCATCTTCAATCTACTCTGAAGCATAAAAAATTTCCTCTTCCCAACTACCCCTGTAACACACTGCTACTTGGCCGTTCATGTTTAAGAAGGGCAAGCATGTCGAAAAATACAACACAAAAGCCAGTCTGAACTTTATCCTACTTTTTCAAGGAAAATAACTAACTAAAGTATCTACCACATCATGGGAAAAATAGGTAGAATTTTGATTTTATACGCATTGCACATTTTTCTTCCTAGTCATGGGCCACACAATGTGAGAAATGGCACAAGCTAAAACACTAAAGATTGTTCTGAAAAAATTATGACATTTGCACTGATTTGCTCCTTTAATTTTCCAACATCACACAGAAGTGTTTATAAAGAACTATTGCAAAATTTAATCTATGTACAGGCTTGTATATAGAAACATATAAAAAACATTCTTCTGTCTTGTGCACCAAAGGCAGATTTCTATGAACGCAATTGCATTGCACCCCAAATCAACTGTACATTTTAACAAGTAGGAATAAAGTTATACGTACAGCCAAAAATTCTTTGAGACGATCTTCAATGCTTCCCTTGTGGATGGTGAATAAAGCTGCAGCAATCTGATTGATAGCTTTTGCCAAGCAGTGAATGTTGTTGCAATGCCCTAAACAAAAACATACTCAAATCACCTCAGCACCAAGTTGGAAAAGACAGCATTCTTTGGAAAATATCACCAAATACTAAAGAGACTTGTGACAATGAAAGAAGGACTTTTAGCATCTTACATAATGGGAGCAAGGAACCCTTCCACATTTTTCCAAAATTGGAAAATATCACCAAATACTAAAGAGACTTGTGATAATGAAAGGAGGACTTTTAGCATCTTACATAATGGGAGTAGGGAACTCTTCCACACTGCACTTGCTACCAGGAAAGTCACGACAAGTACAGCTCTGCCTTCCACTTTCTAATGGTCACAACAACCTGAGAAACAACCTGGGGCTTTTAGAAATTAGGAATATATTGGAATTTTATTTGGCTTCTACAAAACTTAAGAGTGTTAATACTTGAATAGGCCAAAAAGACAGGCTATTTACAAGCTAACTATTTCTTTCCCCTTCTGTGCAAATGAACATCTCATGCCCAGACAGCATCACTGAAAGAGATCTACAAGTACTCAAGAAAAAAGGTGTTCCATTGCTAACTTCCATATGTAACATCTTGCCTAAAATTCACCCAGGCTTCAGAGCCTTGGAAAGTGGTTAAATTACACCAGTTTTTGCAGAGAGCAGAAGAACTCAGTAAACCTGGTATTTATTCCAGGCAAATTAAGCCAAATATACCACCTTAATATAAAATTAATATACACTTGGGCAAGTATCTTAGGCACGTGTGGGCATATGAAAAGTAGGTGGTCTTTGAAGGAATTAACAAGAACTCAAGCATGCAAGCATGCTGATTCTTATTTTTTGACCATTGTTGAGCAATGAGCTCATCTTTTCATTCAGTCATTTACCATAACTCCATGTTCATGCTTGAATAGTGAGGTCAGCTGGACCCTGTCACTCCACAATTTTTTTCTCCATTCATATCACTATTTTTACCTAAAATTACTTTTAGCTGTCATTTTATTGCCCAGTTTACTCAGTATCATACCTCTCTGCAGCTCCTCAGTCCTTTAATACCCTCAACAACTTCAGATAATATATAGATTTTCTCACCTCACTCTTCAGCCCCCCATCCAGGTGGTCTGTGAATATGCTGACTAGTAGGTCCCAGTGAAGATCCCTGTGGATCTCCTTCAGCAGGGCCCCCAGATTTGATACTCCAACTTTGTCTCCTATTTTTACATGAACATCAGTCAAGAGAATCTGTTCTGCTTAAGTCTGATTCAAATATGTGTTTGTCTTTGAAGAGGCTCATTTTATTCAAGAGACTTCATTTTTATCCCTCAGGCTGCAGAAAAAGTATCAACAAGGGAATTCAGCAAAAGAACTGTAGTCTTCCAACTCACAACAGGCCTCAAGTATTTTGAAAAGAGCTCTTGCAGACTAGTATCTATTCTACCCTCTAGCTGACAAATTAGACTTTAGCCTGGTATTTGACTAGCAGCTCAGATTCTGTATTGGAAACAAAAGTAAAGGTCTGTTAGACTTTGAGCCTTTATCTGGAACTTGTGGAAGAAACAGACTTGATCTTGAAGCAGACAGAGGGAATACAGACATTGCTACAGCTGTCCAAGCACAGTCTGTATTTGGGAGATATGTCTTGCCAGATTAGAAAACTGAAACTCCTCCAAATCTGTGACTCGTTGATGGATTAATTCAGGATTTGTCCAGGGAATTTACTTCATAAATCAGAATTTATTAAGTCCGCATTCTGGAAATACCATTTATATTAAGTGTTTCAAGCCAGATGTTCTACAATAAGGGTAGAACACAGTATTATGCAAGGAAGGCAGGAATCAATCACAAAGTCTATTCTGTTTGTTCAGTTATTTTTGTAGAGCGAACATATTTTATGTGTACCTTTTGCTAGATTTTCCTCTCAATAGAAGAGCCCACTCAGTAAAAAATTATGTAATACACAGGCCATGTCTCACAGAAGCAGTAGCAACTCCTAATATGGGCTTATTTGAGTGCAAGATAAAACCATGACTGGAGAGAAGTTACATGTCATCTATTAACTGCACTTTAAGAGCTCACTTTGAAACAAGGCTTTGCCTGACTTCATCTTAAGAGTTATTTAATGTAAATTAAGCCACATAAACTGGAATATTTAAGCTACATAATATAAAACAGGCAGAAGATTATCTGCTCGTCTTCAACAGTAGAATTATCGGTTGTTTCAGCCTGATAAAAACATGATGACTAAGAGGGTCTCAGGAAGACAAGAAGTTTCAGAAAGGCAAACCTACCTGAACTTTAACCTGCTGGAGAACCTCCAGCTAGCCTGACATATTCCTAGCAATTAATTTGCAGAGGAATAAATTGAAAATATAAACACCAGTAAAACTTTTAGTACTGCCCCTCTGGCAAGCCATACAGGTTTGGAGACTCTAGAGTTGGTAAGATCCTTTGAAGGAGAAACTGGTAGCAGGAAGTGCTTCAAGAGGATTTCTTTTACAAAACTATGGGTAATTTTTAAGAGATGTGATCTTACACACACCTAAACAAGTTCAATTGGAATGAGTAAAGACAGTCAACGTGACAGTCTTCAAACAAGGAAGTTTCTACCCATGCACCTCACCAATCATATTGGATATTCCCCGCTCTCACCTATATTCCAAGATTTTTTTAAGTATTGTGATATGGAAAAAGCTTGCAAAGATCAATAGAAATACTAGGAGAGCACAAATAACAGGAAACAACTCTGCAGGTTACAGATTGTTCTCCCCATTCATCAGAAAAAGCGTTTAACTTAAAAATTCTTTAATTTTCAAATCAGTATTCAAGTTCTACTCATACATCAGATTTATCCAACATTTTCCACAACTGGAAGTCTATGCCATCTGTTTTAAAATGAAACTATAGTCAACAGATCCCTAATAGTTCAAAACTGAAGAAAAGGCCATGTAAAACAACAATCTTGGGTCTGTAAAAAAACATTATTTCCATGCTACATTAAGTGATACAGAAAGATTTTTAAATTTTTGGTATTTTCCTAGTACTTGAAATATTCAGAAGCCACTTTACACTTACTTTGTGAGTTACAATTTTGAACAAATTAAAAATAATGCAAGTTTAAAAACTAATTAGAGAAAACATGCGTCCCAGTGAATGGAAATAGTATAAGTATGGTCTTTTACACGAGTCATGTTACACAGTACAAAGAAAATAGCTTGAACAGCCAAAAGGTGACTTTTGCATGTGTTTGAACAGTACTGTCTGTCTGTCTTCAACTTAAAAAGAGAAAGAAAACTCTAGATTACATGCAACAAATTTTGTTGAGGCAAAGATTATTTTTTTTAAATAAGAAAGTTGAACTATTGTGTAGGAAATAATTCTGTTCACCACTTACACCTTCCAGATTCTGTTTCCAAAACTTTATGCTTGGCAATATGAACAACGTATCAAATATAGAAAGGACACCTTGTATGATTGGCCCAAGGCCAATGTAAAGATTACTAAAACATTAATACTTACTAGAATATATTATATTAAATAGTAAGTGTCACATTCATTAATGCAGAATGTGTGCTCGAATGATTCCACATTATGACAACATTGCCCCCTGCAGTGTCTCAACTGTTCTGAAAATTTCAAGTAGCAAACTAATTTTTCATAGAAAGTCATCTCAGACAAGAGTCAAGTAAATGCTTTTTAAAGTACCTTCAGAAGAACTTGCCTGAATTAAGGCTAACTGATTTTAAAATTTGTTCACTATAAAATATAATTAAGTATTAAAGGTGAATGTATCTAAGACAGTACCAGAACTATTGTGAAGACAGCATTCCCAGCAAATATTGATCTGACTCTACATTACCTTCGATGGCAGGGCTATACTGAGACATCACATTGCTAGCCAAAGTGGGCAAGGAGACAGCCACGAAGACCATTAGAAGGCAAGCAATTTTATATTCTTCTTCTGGACTAATGTTTTCTAAAAACAAAAATAATAAAGTTCTTTAGTTACAGAAATAATCTTGAAATATTTCCTTTCAGCTGCAGGTAGAGTAGAATATAAAATGTTTGACCAAATTGAAATTTAAAGCAAAATCCAACAAAGTCAATGTTTGCATTATGAAAAGAGGAATATTAATATCAGTCTTGCCAAAAGAAACAGAGTAGAGCTGCAAAATGTCCAGTCTGTTACACAGGAGAACAAAAAGAAGCCACTGCTTCTCATATTACTTCTCATAATTTAGTTACTAAGTCTTGAATATGATGAGCAGAATAGTAATTTTTTCATGTTGGTATAAATCCAGTTATTGCTCTAAGGTAAGAAGAGCTTCTCTTGCATCTCCCTTTGGCAAAAGAGCAGAAGTTGATGGTTCACTCATGTCAATTCACAATAAAACCTTGTGATTACAAAAATAGCATCATCATCACACATTAACCTAAGATTAGTTAAAAAAAAAGTCAACAATTACTGACATGCAGAATTTATCTCTATGAAAACTGAAAAAAAAAGAAAAATATTTCAACTCCAAAGGTAACAATCAAAATACAAGATCATAAACCATTATGAGAATATACAGAAATTCTATTTGTTGACCTAAACATTTCATAGCTGTACCACAATTAAAATAATCTATTTAAAATGCCATTTTAGATATCAAATACCTAACAAAAATATACTTCTGTATGTACTTCTACATACAATGTAGACAGAACAAATAAACTTTGGGTTGCTTTTTTTCTAAGTGCACAAAGAAATTGTGCTTGTGACTTAAATTCAAATATTGAATTGGAATTTCCCCTCTCAAAATAACTACAACTGAAGTAAGAAAAAACAACTTAGGCAGCATTTAAAATATTCATGGTCTCATTCTAACATCAACTATCCAGAACATACAGGGAGGAAAAAAAGTAATGAAATGCTCAGTAAGGAAGATAAGAAAAAAAGCTTAAGACCATCAAAAAGCACATAGGAGTCTTAATTCTTAGGAGTCTTTGAACACGCCAGAGTAAACAAAACTGAAAAGCTTAGCCAGCAGTGCTTTAAAGCAACAAAGAGGAAGCATGATACATGTTAATTCTCTAACATGTTTATTTTACTGTTTTCCCGTGTAAACGTCATGTTAACACTTATAGGACACTGGCAACAAAGTATCATGAAATTCATGAGCTGCATTCAGTTCCTAATGCTTACTTAGCTGACAGATTTGTCACACATCTGTGCAACAGAAATGATCAAGTTGTTCATGAGACACTCTTACTGTCATAGTTGTTAAATTATAGCAGTGTTCACCATTAAATTCCTTCTACATCTACCTCATATCCTTTTCTAGGTCAGCACATCCATTCATGCATATTTGAAAAGATTCTCAAGCTAACACCAATAAATACCAGGCACGAGTAACTCAACCTCCTATGCCATTTACGAAGTTTATTGAAGGAATACAATGGAGGTTTCTCCTAGAACTTGAAACACTTCTTTTCTCTTTTTAACATTTATATTTTTGAAGTTGAAACTTACCTGATTTTTGGGAAGACAGTGCTACAACCAAGGCAGGATCAATCTCACAAGGCAATCCAGCAGCTGATGACAGTTCATATACATTCATTGCCACCTGAGGACCAGAAGAAAGACAACACTGAATGCTTTCATGTCAAGATGACGAAGCATGGTTTTTGCTGTCATGCTTAAAACAAGTTTAAGGCACTAAGGAATTTCAGAGATTTAGCACATATTAGACAGAGACTGTATTTTTTGTTTGTTTCTAACCTCCACTGCGTGGCTGTATCTGCATTTTGTGCACCAGATGGTAATTTTGTTGTGTCAAGCCAAACAAAACTCATATACTTTCCCACATTACCTCCAAAGCAACACCCTCACTTCCAATTAGCTGTTTGTACATCTTTCTTTAACGTTCAAAAGAAATTGACATGTTTTCTCTACCAGATCTAAAGTATCAGCCAACATCTACAAATACAGCATTTTTAAACAAAACCAAAAGTCACAATCTGGTGGAATAGAGTTACGGAGAAATCTTACAAGATGCCAACGTTAGACAGATTCAGTGTTTGTTGACTCCAGGCACCAAAAATCAGAGTCTAAGTGGCCACAGCACTTGGAGGAACTAAGAACATTTTGAAATGTATTCAATTTCCTAATCCATCCCAGGATGTCTCTTTTCCTACCATTAACAAGCCTTCAACACTGTTGTTTTCTCCTTCCATTTACTATTCCAACTAAGTTTCTGAAATCATAGTTCAGAAGTCTCTCTGCAAAAGCAGGTCTACACCAAATACAAATAAATACAGGAAACACTAGCAATGTCTTACTGCCAATAGTATTTGGGAAGTTTTACACTTTTCCCATAAATTCTCCTGTATAGTTGAGCAGCTCCATGTAGTGAATATTGTGCAGACTATCCTTGTATGTTCCAGCCTGAGGAGGGCAGGCTTTGGTATGAAAAGCATACAATGCTGTTTGCACAGTCCTGCATGAAAAAAATTAGAGCATATGGACAGGGTGTGGTCCACAGCCAACAGGCTCAAAAGAATCATAGAATCCCAAAATGGCTAGCCTTAGAATGGACTTTCCACTAGCCCAGGTTGCTCCATCCTGCTCATCCTGGCCTTGAACAGGGATGGGGCAGGCACAGCTTCTCCAGGCAACCTTTGCCAGAGCCTCCCACCCTCTCAGTCAATTATTTTTTCCTAATATCTAATCTTAACCCACTCTCTGTTATCTTAAAGCCATTCCCCCTTGTCCTGTCACTACATGCACAGTGCAACAAATGTAAGCCTATTTCTGAAGGCTTGTATAGACAGCTCAAGAATTTAATATTAAAAACATCCAAATCAAAGGAGAAGAGATCACCATTTTGACAGTCACCCCAAATCACGTTTTGGGAATAGTAAAATAAAGATAACATTTCATAACAAGTATTAATTTAATCAACAGCTTTAAAACTATTTATATTTTAGTTGGTAAATTCAGCACTTAAGAAATTAGTATGTTATTAAATCCTAAAATATGCCCAATAGGGCAACTGTTCCAATCCATTGTACAAAACCCTGTAAAGATCTGTCTCTTAACATGCCTTTCAGAAAAAAAAAAAAGTTTGTCCTACTGTCCCAAAAGAAGACTTTGTTACCTAGAGTTGCTCAGCTGTGTGTGACAGGGCCAGGAGAAAGCTCAGACAGTCAGCTGCTAATTGTCCCCAGGGTTTAATTGTCAGCAGGCTCACAGAGCATTCCTAGCTTCTCCAATAAGATGTTTCCAAGACAAAGCTCTGGCAGAGTTGTGGGGGAGCACATGTCAAGGGTTTTCAGTGTTCCCAACAGGCACTATGGACAAGATTACTCAGGTCTGGTTTCTCCATGCACAGTCCTCCAACATTATCCAGACAAGGCATGAACTCTCCAACAAGTCTACCTGGCATCATGTCACACCAGTGACATCTGTGGTTGGTATCATGTGCACACCAGCACAGTGGAGTACACCCACAGTGGTCAGAATTTATTTCAGACACTTACAACTGAAAAAAACCAATTGCATACCAACACACAAAATAGGTATATTCAAGAATCACAGGAGAAATACAGCAGAGACAGAGAAGGCCTACAGCCAAATATTATGTGAAGCAGAGGGCAACTAGGTAGTGCTATGTGGCAAGAGCCAGGCAGCAGTCCTCAGCAGGGTTTTATTTTGCAGTATATAGCTTTTTTTTTTTCCATACAATGATTGATTGTAAATTACTCTGCTGATTTCCAGAAAAGAAGAAGCAATTACTACACTTTGTTGTATCTGCTGATACTAAGGAATTCAGTGATGTCTTTGGAGATCCATTAAATCGTTTCAAATTATCTGTTATCATCAACTCAAAAACATTAATAGTAAAATACTGTCTTCAATGATTACTGCTGCAGCCTTTATCCCACCTTACTTTTCAGCACTTCTTTGATACCAGAGGGTGTAAGATATTTTCTGAAAAGATCAAGCAAAGTAAGCAGTGAACTTCCCATCTCTTCTGGATGCTGATTCCTCAAGTTCAATCATGTATTGAACATGATGCTCTGGTGATCAATGATTTTCTCCACAACTACAGGTGGGAATTTTAATTTTTTTTGAGACATGCCAAGGAAGCTTGGATCATTTTGATACAATTTTTATCATGAGCTTGTACATGTGAAGTTAATTTTCCAGACGACTTACAAAGAATTTCTCTGCTGTAGTATGAGTTTCAGTGTTTTCTGGGACATCAGACAATCATGGCTGGTTTATCAACATTGCAAATTTCAAAGAACATGGGATTATATTTTGGAACGAAATAGCACACGTGTAAAATTTCAGTAATTTTAACTGAAAATGAGCCAGAATATAACTGTTCAACTGTGTCTTCTAAAATCATGAAGTTCACAATGATGGACTCTGAACTTTTAAAAGGAAGAGGATGTCAATGTTATTTAATGAATTTTCATACACAGAGAATTTAGTTACTTTCCTCAAGAGTTAATGGCAAAATGTGAATTTCAAGTTCAGGGATAACAACATATTCTGGCCCTTAAAAACCATACTTTGCTCAAGAGCAGATTTCTAAAAGTTGTTTCTGGCAAAATTAAAAATATGTACATTGTATATCCCAGTGCACATTCTCTGCAAATCAAACTGCTGCACTACTATTAAGCAGCTGAAATCCTTCACAGACTCCAAGCTGCAATAAGAAATTAAAAATCCTGCTAGACTTCAGCTACTGTGCATACATGTCCAGAAGTCATGTGAAGTGCCAATAAGGGTTTTTGGATGGACACACACTCTCATTCAGAAGAAATGCACCTTATTTAAGCTACTAACTTTTTTTTTTCTCAAGCATTTCATACAGTGGGTTCACAAAAAATTTTAATTTAAGGTCAAAATCAGACTTGTCACTATTACATGCACAGAGCTCCAACCACATACACAGAGTCTTTGAAGTATTTTGTTTTACCAGTTGTACTGCCCACAGTGTGAAGCAGCTCAGCATTCTTCCCCTTGTCATGTTTTAACACTTGATAAATTTTATTCTTAAATCTACCAAAGTCCTCAAATGTGATCCCAGGCAGACAGGGACTTGTGCTTATTCTATCAGTTGGTTGCAATTTTTTCCCCAGATCATTAGGAGGCTGCAGATTCACATTTACTAAGCTCTTGGGGGGAGTGGGGAAATGAAAAAAAAAAAAAAGAAAAGGGGGGTTTTTGTGTCTGGATGTTCAACACGAAACATGAAAGTCCTGTTGCTTACATATTTTCTGTAAACTCACAAACTACTCTACCACCCTTTCAGCCAAACATTACCTTCATGTCAGTCTCTCTTGGAATGTGATCTTTGAAGTCCTCAATGGAACTTACAAGGAAAGGAATGTGGTAGGATAAGACCTAAGAGACACAAATATGTAGAAAATGAGAAAAATTGCTTCCCATGTTAATTATCTGTTAGACACCATTATTTTACTGAGCTTATTTTCTTTTTTAATGTGTTTTATTTTACACATTTGTGTTTGTTTGTAGATTTCAGATATTAAAGCCTAATAAATTTTTGCAATAAAGAAATAAAAGCATTTAAAATGAGTAAACACAGAAAGTATGATCTAAACTAAATTTGATGTTTTAAGTTTTCTGAACAGTACTCAAAAAATATTCCCTCACCCCAAGTTGCAATTGAAAGCTCAGTTACAACTGAGTATTACCATTTTACCCACGTCATCAACCTTTTAAGAGGTAGCATTCCTGAACAGTTAAGCTTCAAATATCCTATCATTCCACTAAGTTAAATACAATGAAAGTGATTCAGAACATATTCAGTTCTTTCTTACATCTCTAAGTGCTTCCTGTGCCAATGACCGAAAAGACAAGATAACACCAATAATTGTCATTCTCTTCAAAACACTGTCAACAGCTGAAAAGAGAACAATGAACAAAGTGTTGATGTTTACAGGCTCAATTCTTCAACAGGAGAAACAAAATATTTAACAAAATATTGAAAACAACAAGGTGCTGAAACAAAGTCATTCCTTTAAAAAGCCAAAATAATCAAGGTTAAAGCAGGTTTTTGTAGCTGAATCCAGAATGGGATTTTCAGTAGAAGACTATCACATTTACCACTTCCTGGAATGAAACCTACTATACACAGCTGACAGTCCTGGATTCTAGCACTGGTTCTGTGCTTTCCTGAGGACAAAGATCCCTCTTTATTGTAATTACTTTTTGTTTCACATTCTAAAGCTATGTACCAGGCTTCCATATTACTGCTGCTACAGATAGGTATTATGATCCATTAAATGATCTCAAAACTCATCACTAATATAGTGCCTGTGCACTAAATAACACTGAAATCTCACTTTGAACATGAGAAGACTGGAAAAGTTCAAAATGATGCATCAGTTTATATGAGCTCATGTACATTGGATATTAAGGGAAATTAATTTTTCCCATTTTCTTTACAAAGACAAATATAAAAAATTACTCTGTATTTTTAGTAGGATCTTGTTAGAGACTCACATGATAATCTTTTAAAGAGTGCTGCCATCTGGTCTGGCTTGTCAAAGCTGGTCCTCATTTGTGTTAGAACTTCAACATTCTCCACCACAAGTTTCTATGAAGAAGCGAGGATTCATGTCAGCTATAGATTTCAGTACGTTAATTGCATAAATGCTTGATTTAGGACATTTCAACTTGGCAGAAAAGCAACTAACCCCATGGAATACAGATGTATCCACTGTGTTCTTAATAGGACTACAATATCAATATTATCATCAGTCACTACCATACACAAAAGCAAGTTCTGAATGCAAAAGCAGAGAATTAGATACCCCTTTGAACATGATTTTTGTATTGAGCAATGTCTACCACATCTTAAAGCAAAGGAATTAACGCCATAAAAATCAGACAATAGGTCCTTATGCCACTCCACTTTTCAGAAGAAAAGTATACATACTACAATAGAAATATAAATTGACAAAGTATTCAATCCTTTTGGATTGCTGCTTTCACTAATTATGCTGAAATTTAATGTTGGTAAAATGCAAAAATGGAAATCAAGAGTAGAAGTCAGATTGTTAAGCTTTGGTGCAGTTTACTTGAAATTTTCTTCCACTATAATATGAAAAAGCAAAAGCATACCTCCAAGTCCCCATACCTTAGCCTGAAACAGTTAAATGCAAGTACAGTAGTGTTCATTTCAGTTTGGCCAAAAGAAAAGAAAATGCGTCTGTTTCTAATTTTTAACAGCTCTCAGATATGCAACTTGTAAGATTAGAGTACATGTAATAACTTTCCTGAAATCATTTTCCAAATATTTATCAGATTAAAATTTAAATTAGAGAGCGCATAATCACATCTCTAAAATGTCAGATCCAAATTTCTTGCTAGCTGAGGAACTTAGGCTGTGCCAAGCTGTATTTTTAAACTCGCTTCAAAAAAAAAAAAAAATAGGTAGTTTATTCTTATAAAAATATCTTTGCAGCCTCAATGCTAAGACCCTATTTCAGAAAGGGAAAAGTGATTATCTTTATGTAGAGGACAATCAACAGCTAAGAAAATGTAGATCGCCTGTGTTCTTCTGAACATTGAAGTGGTTTTCCTTCTGTTTAAAGAAGACTTCAACTAATGTTTTGTATACTAAATGACATCAACATGAAATAGAACTGAAGGACAGAGGGAGAAACAAAGACATTCTGAATTGGGGGTGGTCTTCCAGAGTGATTATTAATAGCTTTATTTTTCAAGTAGGTGCATTCCAATCCATCTCAATTTCCAGAGGAGGCAGCAGAAAAAATTAATATTCACCATACATGTAGGCCACTAAGTTTAAAACACAATTATTTCACAAAATCTAAGAGGCATACCTGCAGGAACCTACTACTAAAGATCCACAAAGATCTAACCTTTGATAGTTTTGCTAGCTGCTTTAATAGCTTTATTTTACTTCAACCCACACTGAGAATAGGGCAAAACATAGCATCTGGCAAGCACACAGATTAAATTTTAGAGTAAATATTCCTGTGACCACAGGAGAATAAAAACAACAAAATCTATAATGTTGCTATGAAATAAATGGTGGTCTGTGTTTACTCTCACTTTGTAGTAAGCAGCCTGTGCAAAGCACATCTGTCCAACAACTGCACTGTATCATGATCATGCTACTCCTACAAGCTCAAGTCTATCCATAATCCACCCACTCTCCCTACTTTCTTATTCTCACTGAAAAGCAGGGAAAGAAATAAGCTATACAAAATGCAGCCAACTAACCAAGAATCTTAAAGGTCCCCTCCTTTCTGATGCCTAAGCTTTTTATATATTTTCCATACATATGTAGCTTTGGAGATTCCTAATGCATGGTTGTAGATCCAGTACTTTTCTTACCCTTTTTCCCTAGATTTTAGGACAATAAGCTAACCATGTAATACATTCCTGAAAATACTGTTTAGGCTTATTGTCAGGAAGAGGGCCTGCAAGAACACCATTTTTGGTTTTCCAATCAGAATCTGAGAAGTCATAGATGTTGTGACTTCTTGTCATAACAAGAAGGGCAAAGAAGACGTTGGACCAACTCCAAGGGGCTGACCCAGAGATGGGTTACTGGGGCAACCGAATCTCCTACTGGATATTCCTGTGAGATATACTAATTAATTAAGCTTATAAAATTGTAGAAATCCAGTGCTGAGCCCGTCACCACTGGGACACTTCCAATAAAGCTCTGCTTTTTACTTTACTATTTTAACACTGTTGCAAGGGTTTTTTTCTCTTTTGCTTATAGGCAACACTTCCAGCCCAAACTGTGCAATTACTATGAGTAAAGTGCACATGTGCATGGGTATGACATACTTCTATGCTGAAAGCTAAAGCAGGACTGCTTTGTGCTAAAATCAAATGGGCAATTTGAAACCACCCAATGTATCAGAACTTGGCATTTTAATTTAAATCCCTCAAAGCTCTGCAGAATGCAAGACTGAAGGCAATAGCCCATGCACATTGTTACTCAGTCAAGTATTCAGCTTCATAAAGAATAACCAGCATATTAATTTAAGATTTGAAAGGAGAAGGCTGGAATATAGTTCAAATAGTGTTTTAAATTAGGAAATCTTTCCCTTCTTTGTATCTTTTTATCTTAAACTTCAGATATAAAAATGACACCTGGTCCCACTTTGCAGGAAGCAAAGCAAGCATGTCAAACCCTACTTTTAATAAATTCCCACTCTCTCCTCTTGTTGCTTTCCTCCCCCAAACACAGATGCTTCTTAGGGCTCTCTTGCTAAGCCAACTATCTCAGCCAAAGATATGAACATTTTATTACTTTGTTTTTTTCCTCCAAAAATGTGGTCATGCACATATGGATCTACATCATGGTCTGCTCACCCTCAGCAATATCAGAAAACAACAGATTTCAGGCACAATTCAAAGCTGCTTTTAAAAAGATACAGACACCTACAACATAAATTGTGCTGATTTTGAGGAAATATGATGACTCCTCAGTAAATGAACAAATAGTATAGCAACAAACACTTGCCAAAGGATTTTGTGCTTCACTTAAAACGTGACAGATGCCACTTTGTGCATAGTGAGAAGTTAAACCACACCATTCTCACCTGGAAAGCCTCACGTTCTAACTCAAAAACTGGAATAAGGGATGGGCATCAGGAATTAATTAACCTGGCAGGCTGGGCACTCAGGTCAGGGGTGTTGCATGCTCTTAGGCCAGTTAGGAAAGCATAAGCAGCCCCTCTTTTTAAGTTGTGACAGTGAATAAAAGGTTTCCAACCTTTTTATCATATATCTCAGCCTTTCAGCAGCACTGCAATTAAGGTGTTTGCAAAGAAAACAAGATCCTTGAAAGTGTAACACAGGATGTATTAGAACCACACACTTCTGAAGGTCTAGCATGATAATAATAAACTGTTATTGAAGAAAGAAAGGAAGTTCCTTATATCTCTTAGGTACTCATGTACTTTTTCAGAAACACAACATGCATGAATAGTTACAAAAAATTCCTTTGTTTAATCAGTGGTAAATTAAACTGAAAATTATGAGCTCTAATAATAACTTGGAATTAAATCTGGAAATTACACTAAAAGAACAAGTCATAACAAAATATATCCAAGCCAATTAGTGACATTTTAATAGTATGACTATCCAGAGAAAGTAGCACATAATATTACATTTACTAAAACTACTTTCCAGAAGGAGTTACACAGATACCAAGTGGTTCCCCTGTCACTGTTTGCTGTTTTGAATATACGTGAAACTAACTTCCTTGACATGTCCCCATTTCCAATTTTTTTCACAGCATCAACTTTATTATCTGTTTGTAGTGCAGTAGATGTGAGGTTTACTTATCAAAACACAGACATTTATAATAAATGGTTACTGTTGAGCCAAAGGTAAAGACACATGTAAAAATGAGGAAAACTAACAAAGAACAAAGGACCTGAAGTCTTTCACCCATGTAAGCTAAATAATAGATGCATACAGACATCTTTAAGAAATAAGCCCTTCTAGACTACGAAGACAAATTTGAGATTTTCCTGCAATGTTTGGAGAGTCAAGGGTAAGGGTTTCACAAACACCTGGAGATCTTGAAAAATGTTTCTCTTCCCACTGATCATAAAAGAGAGTTGACTTCTAACTTAGGGTAGCTAACAGAAATTAACAGTTTGAATAAAGTCCTGCACATTCAACTGCTGAAGAATGTGGGATACACACATAGTACCAGTGCAAACTTACTACAAAAGAAGAGTAAAACCCACAGCTTTGTCACTTTGTTTGATGCAGTCATTTTAAAAAGATGGCATGGAGAAACACAAATAGTAAATATCATAAAGGAAGCTTAAACAGAAAACTACTGCCTTCCCACCCACCAGTTTCCCAGGTTACCTTAAGCTCAGCAACCTGTGAAGAGATGTGCCACATCAGACTTTCACTTAAGAACTTCATGCCATATGGTCCCAGAAGTTCAGAAAGGGCTCTCATTTCTGAGAAATAAAAGAAACTTATACTTCCAATACTCCATCTTCATTTATTTGCAGCCCATCATGTATTTAGCATGGTGTTTTAAGTGTAAATGTATTTTACCCCAAAGTATGATTTTAAATACAAGAATTTGTATGGTAGTAAACTGAAGCAGTAGCCACCAACCATAATATACCCATCTCTTTAGCTTAAATACAACGCTACTTTGACCAAAATTAGGAAAAGTGAGACAAGAAGCAGCATGAATAAAAAGTACTTAAAATACTACTGAAGCTTAACAACTGTTAACTCTAAAAGTTAGCTGTTATTTCAGTAACAGTTGCTCTGAGAGTTGCTGTTATGCCAATTACTCAAACAATATAATAACTGTCCTTTACAAATATTGAGTAGAAGTATCAAAGTTTACCTGATATATCAGAGTATTCCTCAGCATTAAATGTCAATTCATTTTCTGTAGGCAAATTGACAAATGCCTTCATAGCTGGGAAATAGGCTATGTGACCATTGCTGACTTGCCGTAGTAAAGTTTCCAAATACCTGATCAGAAAGGGGAAATGTTTTAGATGAAAAGGCACATCTTCATGGATACTCGATACAGATGTGTACAGCTGTGTGACAAGAGACACAGCTCACATCAAAGCTTTATTTTCATAGTTCAACTGATGGCAGCATTTTACTCTATGGTCTCATCCCTATAAAAAATATAAGAAAGTTTTCCAACAGGCAAATTTCAAGCTGCTTTTAACAGGTACAGAGAGAAGTAAATAGGGGATGTTGGAAACTTAAAATTTAAAATAACTCCACTTCTCCAATTTCAGATTTTTCATTAAACAACAGCAACAAAAAAATCTTTTAAAAATTTGTAACAAGCATTCATATAATACTTACCAATTTGTGTACAGACTGGTAATGGTTGGCTCACCATGACTATCTAAATGCTGGGTTTGCTGGAGCAGAACATTGTTAAACACTCGTGTAATATCGATCTGTACATAATTTTCTATTGACTGCAGGACTGTCATATAGGCTCTTACACTGGTCAACAGCTCTGAAGGCTTTGCAATCTCTTGTGTCGCTTGATTATACATTGTCATTCCAACAATTGACCTTTTAGAAACAAAAGGATAAAAGCAAATTCATTTCTTAGTAAAACTGATCAAAGATGCAGCTATAAAGATGATTTTATATCCACAGATTTTGATAGAATCCTAAAATGGCCTGGGTTGGGACCTTAAAGACCAGCTAGTTTGACCCCTCCTGCCATGGACATGGACACCTTCCACTAGGCTCAGTTGCTCAAGAGCTCCATCCAACCTGGTCTGAAACACTTTCAAGTGGAAAATATTCATTTTACTTGAATATTTCTCAAATCTGCAAGTAAAAAACTCAGATCAATGCACATAGTACACCAGTACTTTTAAAAACCATTTTGGATTCCAAAGACAACTCTATCTGTGGTTCCAGTAAAAATTTCATGAGACTAAGAATACTCACCAAGCACTTTTTAAATAAAGCTTTTTTCCCCCCAAATATATATGAGCAACCCACACGGTGCAAGGCTTATGTAACAACTACTTCAGCAAACAAATTACTTTTGTTGAACTCATTTGAAATGCAGAACTTCTGGGAAATGCAAGAGCAAGTGTTCAAAGAATATTAACAAAAAATATTATTTGATCAAAGCTGCTGTTATAGTTTGAAATATCTTTTAAAAAGGACATAGCTATTAGTAAAGTATGAATTGAAAAATATATCCAATATATACTATTAATATAAATTAATATCCAATAAATCCTATTATGAAAATACATCTCCCTTCAGCTAACACGGTGAATTCTATCTTTAATCAATGAGCCAAGAAATTGCAGGACATACTTTAATTTGTTCATATTCTCACTATAAAGAAAACCATGCTTCTAATAACAGATGTTCATAGGCTAGCTTTCAAGCTAGAGCAGAACTGTACAAAAGACTGTATATTCTATTTCAACATACATGGACATGGACCTTACCCAGTATGTCACTGGAACCAGGTCCTCAAACAAACTGTGTCAGGGGATCCTTAGTAAACAAATACTTGCTGTAGTGTTTAAGTTTATAATGGTCTCAGACTTTTAAGAGCTAAGCTTTTAAGTAATATGTACTTTTCAAAGACAGAACAGAAATAATAAAAAAAAAGAAATCGGTAGTTCATGACCTTCAGCACAGGTGAACAGGATGAGTTATTCTGGAGAAGAACACTATATTATTTAGAGTAATTTTTTTTGTTATTGCTTGAACTTATCTAACTAGGTATTTTTAATGGTTTGCTTCTGAGGCAATCTCTTATTTTAAAATAAATTCAAAATTGATACAATAAGAAGATTAATTGGCATAATAATAAGCTCCAGTCCAAGCACAGGTGACACAGGGGAGCTTAAAACGGAAAAGAAACCCTAACAGTGAGACACTAACACTGTCTTTTAAGGAATACTGCAAGCCTCTGAAAGAAATGCCATTTGAAGGTCTGAAAAATAATTATAAACTGAGTATCTATTCTGCTCAGCTAACAAGTTTCATTTATTTCATGAAGCAAAAAGAAAAAGAAAGCAGTCTCTAAAAGTAATGTACCTGTTGCTTCAGCCCCAACCACAAGCTGACCTCCCGCAAATTAAAATAATAAGAACAAGTGCCCAAGTTTATTGGTCTAAGTTCATAAACCTAAAGAGCTGACTTTTTAAAATGTCATGGAGTTATCTTCATTTTGATGTCACCTTATCTTACTGATGGAATGCTGCAGTGACCTAATATTAGGTCTTAATGATTAAACTGATTAAGTCATTTACCCTGCTTGAAATATATAACCAGTAATCTTTGGTATAAAATAGTAGGATGGCTGGCTGGTTTAATATGAAGTCCTCTCCAGAAGTTGCCATTTGCCTATTTCTGTAAAGAATTATGGTAAGTTCAAGGTAGGAACAGACAGGAATATCAAACATCAGCACTTTATTTAAAAAAAAAAAAGTAACTGCACATATTCTCGGTTGGCTTTGTCAGATCTCTACTTCTGATTTTCAGACTTCCTTTCAGCAAGGCAGTGGACTCAAATATTTGAAAACACTCCAGCACTGTGCAAAAGAATGGTGGGAAGACATGTCTTAATACATGCCTAAAAACAGCCATCATCAGGTCCTACAAAATACACAAGATTGGGAATGCAGGATCTGGCTGTTAAATAGATTATATGGATTTCAATATTCTATTTTAAAACAGGAATTGACTATTATGTATGCCTGCACAAGTAACTTACTAATCATTCAGTTAGGATTCTACTCACAGTTGCACCTTTAAAACCTAGTTTAATGTAGTAAGTACACAGTATTTCCAACATAAACTAGCAAAAGCTTATTTTGTCTATCTAGCTACCAATATTTCTTACTTGGTAAAGCGGATTTCCAGGTGAGATGTCAAATATTCTCTTGGGGTAAACGTGTGTTCCCAAACCACCATGTTTGGTACATAATTGATTGAGAAGCAGAGCTCAGAAAGTGCAGTATGCAGTTTGTCCAGGCTTTAAAATATAAAGAAATAAAGAAATAGAAAGAAATTTAAAAAAAAATTTAATGTAACAGAAGTGTATATTATCATGGAAGGCACATACTGAATGGATAATGCTTCAAAAGCAGGTACAGGTCGAACTCTTCATTATCATGTTCTGCTTGGAGACACTTTCTTAGCTTATTTAAAAAACAGTATTTTGGCCAAGAACACATCCTAAAACTGCGTACTGATCTTCATTGCATACAGTGATGTGAGATATATTTTTTAATATATGTGTATAGATATATGTATTTTTTAAATCCCCAAAAAAGAATAGATGTTTAAATGATTTAGAAGACAGCAAGAACTTCCTGTCCAGCCTTTATTTAAGAGTGCTAAAGCAAGGTAGAGTCAAAGATGCCACCCACTCCTTGGACTCACATGCCCACAGTTAATATAACTATTCAGGAAGCCTAGCTACAGCACAGGGATTCTCTCTGCTCAGGAAAGGAAACAGCCAAGGGGATAAATTCAAGTGACAAACATTCCTATTACTTATGTAACAAAATTCAGTCTCTATACAACCCACAGAAGCATGACAAACTGCAAAGCTTCAAACTTACAGCCAATTAAATTTATCCAAACAAATTAAGCAAGAAGCATTCAGTATGTAAAACATATTGAAATGTGTGAAACACATTTTGATTTGGGATTCAAGGTGAAAAGAACAGAAGAAGCAGCTTACTTTGTCACAACCAATCTGTTTTTCCTCATGCTTTCTACTCCTGGTTTCTCCCTTTCAGGCTCTCCTTTCTTTCCAGTCTGTTTTTTTGACTTCTTGTTCACTGCTTGACTGATGGTTTTGGCACAATGTTTTGGCAACAACTAGTAAACAAAAAGAAACAGCCCCTCCAAATTAAAATCCAAGTTTTTTTAGCACACTTCATCACACAAATAACACATTCTTCCTTTGACACAATTCTAGTATTAAAAATTCTTGCTCAAATCACCTTCAATTTTATAAACAGAAAGTTTACCCAAAAACAGAGAAAAAAGCGAACAGAAAATATCCAGAAAGCTGAATGGAGCAAATCTCAAAAGAGAATTAAAATAGACACAACCATACTCACCTGATCACTCAGTGTACATTGTTCTGTGCAAATGTCTGTGATAAGATTTCGAGCCTGCTTAGCCATTTCATCCAAGAACATGTTACACAAGGAAAGACTACGATCTCCAATATGATGTCGCTGTTAAAAAGGGAGATAAGGAAGCAGAATTTTCAGTTTCCCATCAGTCCTACAGTAGTGCAGAGAACAGTTCACTAATCATATAACTAGGATATGGGAAATAATTAATTAATCATCAACAATCTTGACTCTGAGCTGTTTTTTTCTTTTTGGAAGTGATTTGAACCATGACATTTTCAAAGTCACCATGAAAAAATATTTTTTGTAAAAAGAGGCAAAAAAATGTGTTTGAAGAAGCAGGTTTTCACATTTAATTTTGGACCAAATCTGCTTTAATGTGCCCAAAATTCCAAGGTCTCCGTGAATGTCCTCTTCATTAATATGTGCCAATACCAAGTCTAGGGGGAAAAGAGCATGTAACTCAAGCCATAGAGACAGCAGTGTCCTTCAGATCACTGAAAAAGTAAATAATAAAGCCCTGCTGCATTAATTTCTGGATTCTGTTCCTTTCTCACAAGTACAGTCTCTGTCTTGCTGAAATCCTCCTTTCACCACTGATGTTTACTTTCTATCAGCCACACTATGACACACTGTACACAGCATAGCAAAGATTATTTTTCCAAAATGATAATAGTTACCAAGGCATACAATTCAGATATTGAATTTCAAGTTCTGCTGGCTGTGACAAAATGTGCTTGCTGCAGCTGAATGCACAGTAACTAGTGTCCAGTGGACTTTGGCTACTGATTTCTTACTGTTACTATAATTGTTCTCAAAGATGTCTCTTGTCCTGAAGGGTTCAGCTTTCCTGGAAACATTTTAATGCTTGTCTAATATAAATAGCATTGGCTGCTATTTAAAGCAAAGAATACAAGGAAAATGCCTATATAGATGTACACTGCAATGAAGTTTAGCAGAAAATAATTTTATTTGTAAATAAGAAAACCCCATATTGTTTATATTTCAATAAATCTTATTCAACTAATTGCTTCAGATGAGCACTGTTAGGAATGAAAACAACACTTTCATACATTAAAATGTTAATGTAGTAGTTAACTCCCAGACTAATTTCAAAGTCAATGAACATACAGGAAATGTACTAAAGGATTTATGCTCTTACAACAAAAATAGAAAGAATTTCCTCAGATTCAAACTGCTTCCTTTAGCAAAGAGTTCATTTCTTCAAGCACCACAGCAAGGTTTCCATTACCCAGTTCTGACCAAAGCAAATGCTTGCATTATACTGTGTATCACTTTTTTTTCTTACTGAATAAAACGGTAACAACGCATATAGAACTCCCAGCTTCCTATTTCCTTCTCCTAACCATGAGTTTATAAATCATTTAACAGGAAAACTGTTGCTTCTAAGTTTTAATTGGCATATGGCATTTATTAGCATCTAAGCCTGAAAAGTCATCTTATTTTTGTACCCTAGCTAATCCCTCTTTAAAGCAAAAATCAAAATTCTCTCTCATTTCAGGAAAGGATTTAGAGATTTATGCATAAAGAGTCATGTAACAAGGTATCTACTTGTTTTACCTCCATTTTTACATTTTTAGCACCCTACTCCCTCAAATATTAAATTGTCATAATAAACACCTTCTTGTAGCGTTCAGCTCTAGTTCACTCTATGTTGAATAAGAGATGAAAATAACCTAAATTTAAAAATTACCTCTTCAGGGCATAGTTCATGGGTACAGCTCATAAAGTGAGTGCAAAGCAGTGGGAATGCAATTGAGTATCTTGATTGAGAGGGAAGCTCCAAACACTGCTGAAACATCTTCTCAAAAGCACGACTATAAAAACTGAACAGAATTAAGCAGTTATTAATCTGACATTTAAATGCAATATTTTTTTTTTTCTGCAAATAAGGTTTACTTCATACAAACCAAATGTGACCATAAACATTTTGTATACCAAAAACTGCCCCATGCTTTCATAATTTGTTTTCTGCATTCACTTTTTATGCATTTTATTTGCACATCTATTTTACATTATGATTATTATCACAATCATACTTTTATTCTGACGTTTGCCACAAAGGGACTGTAAAAACTTGCGCTTTTTGCCAAAAAGTATTAAGGAAAAGTCTGCAAATGATTCCTGATCAATTATATGACTGTCTGGTCATAAACACCTTTTTCAAACTAATTCTGCTAGAAACCAGAAATTCCAATTGATTCTTCCTCTGGCCTATCTTCCTACAAAGTGCTCTATTTAAAAAGTAGACTTGCAAGGACAAACCAAACAATAAATAAAAAACTTGTACAGTCACTCTAGTAACATACCAAAAGATAGAAAGATCTGAGGTTTCCACCAACATCTCCACCAAAGAATCTACCATTTTTGTGTGGAAAATGATTGTGTTCATCATTTTTCCTAGTTCTCTATGGTCTGCAAGGCCAAGTGAAGCTTTAGAAACGCTGGTGTAGGCCTGAAAAGACAACACAATTGATATGTTATATCTGCAACTGCTTTTGTGCAAATTCCATTGCTATTGCTCAATACCAATGTTAAATGCTGTTTGTGCTATGCACAGGACACCTGCATATTTAAAGACCATGCAGGGATTCTTCTCTTTCCACTAGAGCTTAAAAAACAGCAAACTGCCTTGCAGTGAAGTCTCTAAACAGCCACTGAATATGGCACTAATTCACAGATAAACTGCAGAACAAATATTGGCAAAACACAAATTTGTAATCACTCCCTTACCAGTGTAGGCACGTTGAATCACACTCTGCACACCCACCAAACAGCTCAGCCTCAACACATTCTATTTCTGAACTGTTAGAAACACCCCAAGGATGATTTGCAAAAAGTACCCAAAGTAGACAAAATTACATCAAAACATAGCAAATTATCTGTTGAAGTATTTGTTTGATTTTAAGAGTAGGTTATTTTTAGATAGCCTGTCATCCACTTGCAGTGTGAGAGTAATCTAGAACAGCAGTAATCTATGAAACATTTTGATTTTAAGTTAGTGAAATGTCATGCATATTTACCAATTCTTACCTGCAATCTAAACCAGTCTAATCTCATTCCTCTGAAGTCAAATACCTCTCCATCTTCAACTGCATCAGGGAAAAATATAGAACAGAAAACCCTTAGAAAACAATAATAAATTCAGATATAGTATATCAGATCTTTTAAAAACCCCAAAATAGTAAAGAATTATTTGGGTAATTAACCTCATGTTTTTACCCAAGAATTTTGATCCAGTACAGTTGCAGTAAAAGGCATTAAAATATCTATATGAAAATATGTGTAATATGTTCTCTATATCAAAAAGTTGGATTATTACCCAATAGCATCCTTTGGAAAAGGGGCAAACCACATGAAGCAGATACAAAAATGAAAGAGAAACAAGGGAACAAATACTGAACAAATGCTCCTTCTACTGATTACATGAAACAAAAATGATGAAACTTTTCAGAGGAATCTGCCAGCCTGTTACCAATTTTCCAAGATCATTTAAACTTACCTTGTTTCACACTTAGTGAAGTCATTGTGTTTACAAAAGAGGACATGATGATTGATTCATCCTCTGGGCACACTGAAAGATTCTAAAATAAATGTTGTTGTTATTATTATTATTACTACTTTAAACCCAGTTTATGAAATAATGTCAATATCCATGCCCCATTTATCAGCTATACTCTGAGATGTTCAAAAACCTACAAGAGTTAACTTCATTGATGGAATATTTCAAATAGTGCTATTTAGCAGCTTTCACTTTTAAATTCATTGGTTGATGACAAATACCTAGAAAAGATTGCTTCCGAACTCCTATGAGCTTAAAATGGGAAAATCTGTCAGTAAATGTAGTTATACGATATTTTGTATCCTGTCTGCAAAGAAAACCTGGTCATGGCAGGATATAATGGAGCCCACATCAGCACCACTTTACCTCCAAAAAACCCCCTCTCAAATTTTTTTAATTAAAAATTCAAATTTATTTTACTAAGCATTCTAATTTTACAAAATGCAACATAAGTTTTAGCCACCAACAGCACCACACTTCTGTAAAGTAATGCAATGCAAAAGTCCCTCATAATTCCAGCAATAACTGACATTGAAACTTAAAGGCTGGAAAAAAATCTTAATTGGCTCTCAATCACTTGTCTACTCTGGTGCTTGATAGCTGTTATGAATTAATGACAATTAAAATTCATGTCCATTTTTCCTCCTCATATCAGTTTGGGCTCCATCTAGTGGGGTCACCAGGGAATAAAACCAAAGCACTTCAAAAAGTTTATCATTTCTTGGTTGGGCTAAATAAGAAAAGGTTTCTACACTCCTTCAGTGACAGTACCTGTTTCACAGTCTCTAAACATAACAGTGCTTCATAATATTCATATATGAAGACTAAAGTATATAAATTCATACCACTTCTAATGGTCTGAAGTTGTGTCAGGGGAGGGTTAGGTTGGATATTAGGAAAAGGAAAGGAAAATATTAGGAAAACATTCCTCCCTCAGAGTGTGGCTGGGCACTGAGCAGGATCCCCAGGGCTTGGGTCACAGCCTCAAGGTTGCCAGAGCTCCAGGAGCATTTGGACAACGCTCTCAGGCACAGGGGGGGACTGTTGGGGTGTCCTGGGCAGGGCCACGAGTTGGACTTTGATGAGCCTTGTGGGTCCCTTCTAACTCGGGATATTCTGTGATTCTACATAAACACTAAACACTCCCAGAATTAAACAGTAAGTTAACTTCCACAGTAAGTGGAAATAGGATGCATTTTAGGACATCATTTTGGGCAAAAAGCCCTTGTTCAAACTTGCATTTGAGAAGTCAGAGCCATGATGTTGCCATACCTGCACCAGCTCATTTAAGACCACTGCATCAAAGCCAGAGAGATACTGTACATAGTACCTCTGCATCACTGGTCCGTATTTCCTCACATGTGCCCTGAGCTCCTCCATGTAGAATATCAGCTCAGCTATGTGCCTAGACCAAAAAAAAACAAGGAAAAGCTTACAAATGTCACTCAAAATACTAAAATAAATTTCTTCATGGGAATTTCCTCCTATACCTTGCTTTTAAAACAATTATCAACAGCTAATTTCTGTATGAAAATATTTGTTGATGTTGTAAAGGAATTTACATACGTAATTTTCTCTGCAAGGTCAAATCCACTCAACAGGACATAAGTTAGCAGGATATCACCATACTAATCCTCAAGGGCTTGTATAACTATTTAGTTCTTCTTCTGAATAAGAAGCCCTTCTGTACAGCTCAATTTGAAAAAATGTTTTTCTCAAAAAGTGGTTAAACCTGAAAAAGGCAAGTTTAATAACTGCTTTTCTGGATTTTTTTCCAAGCCATGAGGATAGTTAAATACTTTCACAGGTTGTTCACAGAAGCTCTGGAACTTCAATCTTTCCTTAGCATCTAAATCCAGTGGAAAGAATCCAAGATTTTCCCACTCCAGCTCTATAAATGACCTTGTGATCATTACTTGTTTAAAATCCTGCAGTCTGTCACTTCAATCTTGTGTCCAATAATCTTGAGAAGTCTCCTGCCTATCCACACTTGTAAAATCTTGTAATCATATTGCTCATTTTTACCATCTGCTTATGGTGACACTAAAGCTCTATTACATAAATAAAGCTTAGCTGATTTAACAGACAGTTTTGCTGTCAAAAGAATCTACAAATAAAGCTTTTTGAGTTTTCTTTCCTCCTTCATTGATTTGATCAATGCAAAATCAGTTGAAGACATGTGAAAAACCTTTCTTTTTGCCTATTCAAAGTTAAAAAAACAAAACTTGTAGAAAATATTTCTATTTTATACATGAATTTTCACTGATATGCTCCAATTCTAGGACAGTATTTCTAGATTTCTGTTTTGGTGGGACACTTAATATTCCCAAGTAAAAATTTTATGAACATTCCCAGATGCTCCATGTAGCCAAACTTTTCTGAGATTCCACTGCCTTCAATTTTATCTTGTTTGTGAAATTCTAGTATTGAAGGTGTTGCATTAAAAATGAACATACTTATCTATGAAATCATCTGCGCTCTTCTTTGGCATATTATCTGCATGACGAAGAAGCCAAATAATTTCATCACGAGCAAAGGATAATGCCATAAATACAAAAAGTGCCTGAAAAAGAAAAATTGTTCACAAGGTTATCAATATACACAACAGCTGAACAGACTGTGCACTCAAGAGGCAACTAGCCTCTAAAATACAAGAACTTATAAAACTAAGTAGGCTTTTTCAGAGTGAAGCGAGGAATTCCCCCCCACCCCCCCAAAGAAAATAAATAATGAATTTACCATTGAGAAACACACTGTTTTTTGCCTAAATGCAAATCATAAGAGGTGTCATTACCTTGGGACCCAAGAGGCCTGGCTGGTCAGACAAGACAGTGGCTAGTTCTTTGAGAGCAGAACGTAAAAACTTGCGTCTCTCCCTATGCATTGAACCGCTGCATCAAAAGAACACACATTATCCACTATGCTAGACACAGAATAATTGCTTTTCAAAAGCATTTAAGACAAAGCATAGGCAGATGATATTATACCACCTTAAAAATTCCAGAATTTTGAAGACTGTGGTTCAAAAAATTGGCATCCTCATCACCAACATCATATATTCATGAAGCATCAATAAATTTAAACCCCAAGTTCTCTCCCCCCTCTCTGTGATGTGCATTTGACTACATGAAAACATTTTTATTTAATTTGCATTCACCTTTTGTAATCAGAAAAAACATAAGTAATTAATAAACTAAATGCTTCCATCCTGATAACTTGAAAAATAATCTAGAACTTAGATTATTTTAACTTGGGAAGTTAAATAGGTAATGACAAGAAGCAAATCCAGATTTAAAAGAACAATCAGTAAATGATTCATCTGAAAATGCATGACTAATTCTGCATTTGACAAATTCTATTCATACAATATTTATAGTTTTGTCTTAAGAAAACCAATCCTAAAATCTGTCAGAAAAACTTTTTAAGACACTCACGCATGTGAAACAGCAGCTTCTTTGCACTCTCTGATGTCATTAATACGCTTGTTGTAGCTGCAAGTAAAAACCAGACACAGTTTAAGAATCAGCAGCATGTTTTAGAAAGAGCTGAGTGGGACTTGATAGAAGCTACAATGTTATAGCAAGCAGGATACAGCAGAAAATGCACACCAGCTCCTGAGCAGAGCTAAATGCCAAAACTAGACATCCAAACCAGAAATACTTTCTAGTGAAGTACTCCTGGTGTTGGTTGGTAGAGGACTCAACTTTGTTTCTGAGTTTTCATATAAAATACTGCAGAAACAGTAGCAACAAGATGCAATTTTTCAAGCAAACACCACATTTGTAACATTTCCCTTCAGTAAATCCAAGATTCGTGGGTGAGATCATTAATCTAAGAGACTTGCTATTTTAAAGACTGTCACCAGGCTTTCAGACTGAGACAAAAAAAGGTGTGGTGGTTATGAAATCAGGCCCCTAAAACTTATGCATTAAAGAAACAGTCAAGATACCAAGCAAAATATTTGTGCACCTAAGCAGAGCTTATATGAAACAGTTTGAAACAGTTCTTCAAGAAATATGGTGGTTTTAGCAGAGATTCTGAAAGGAGAACAAAAACTTACCCTCTTATGTTTACAAACAAATCTTCTGCAGCTTTGTGAATATGGAACACTTCATCTCGAAACAGAGCCAAGCAAGAGCTGCTTTGAAGTGCAAGTTTCCAAAGATTCAAAGCTGTAGCATCACTATTTAGGATTCCGTGGCACAAAATAAATCCAACTTCAAAAGTTCACATTGATGTGTGTCACAAATTAGATGCACAAAGACAGTAAGAGAACAGTGAGATGATTACATATTTTGTCCTAAATAGTTTGCATAGATCATTAATAAACTCTTTAATGTATAACATTTTCTAATCTATAAAAAATACCTCCCTCCCCACTTCTAATGGAAGTAGTTTTGCAATATTTGTGTGAAATTAATTACTTTATGCTGATACTACTTGACTACTTTCATTAGAATTACTGAAGCCCTCACTTCCAGTCAAAGTCTGGAACACAATCTATTGTGACACAATCTATACCAGCAGCACATGCTGAATTCTAGCTTCACTGTATGTTAGTACAAACGAAATTTAATAAAGTTCTCCAGAATCTTATTTGAATACAACAGCTATTGGGCAGTACAGAAAGCAAGTAGTCTTTTAAAAGTTAACCAGTTTTTTTAATACCATGAGTCGTTTCAGAATCAGTAGTTTTTTAATAACCATGAGTCATTTCAGAATATTTTACTCACAAATGATCCATTTTTCCATTGCATCCAGAGACAGGTATTCACATGGCATCTGTTAAAAAAACAGTAATTTGTAGCACACTAGTTATTAGTACTAGTTGGCAAAAAGGGACAAGCAAAGCCTTAAATGCTGATCAAAGAAAGCCACTGACCACTAACAGTGATTCAGTGTTTCAGTACTTCAGAAACTGAGGGTCAGAATATTAAGTGAGCTAACATATCCTCCAACACCTTAAACAAATTTTGACAAATATTTATTTTCAATAAATATTGTATTTAACAATATTCGAGAATTAAAAGCTTTCAATCGATACTAATCACAACTTGATAGCCATTAAAGCTTCAATTTTTTTCAGAAATGTAACCATCCATATCACAGCTGAGGGAGCCAGTGCAAACATAAAATTTAAAGGAAGGATCAGTTCTGATTTCCAGTCTCCTGGCTCACAAATACCTGAGAGGGTACTCAGGATTCCTCCCCTCTATGACTTCAGAAGTTAACATTGCTTCCCCTCACCTTCTGGTCAACAAATTACTGAAGCTGAAGGCACAAGTTAATGTAACAGAAACTTTACTTAATGAGAGAAAACTTTTCCCTGTACTAATCAGTGTATTTACATATCTGATTAAAAGTCACATAGCTGTAATCCAACAGACAACTGTCTTACAGAAAACCTTACTTAACTATCACAGAATGTAAATTAAAAGACCATACTGTGTCAGACTGTGCAGGATTAAGCATTGTACTGGGGGCACTGATGAGGCTCAGCAGTTGTGCGTTTCTCCACTGGTCAGCTGAGAGATTTCGTCGAGGATAGACCATCTGGAGTGAAATCAGAGCATCTGAAAGGGACTAGAAAGAAGGCTAATTATTAGTTTGAATGGCCAGTACTGTTTCATCAGCAGAGCTGTTTCATCAGCAGAGCTGTTTCCTCAGCATTATTACTAACACTCATCAAAACATTTTAGTGAACCAGTTTTGAAATTAAATGTAAGGTTAAATCAAATTGCATCTAGTTTATTTAACATCTAAAAGACTACTCCAGGCTAGAGGAAGGATGCAAAGAAGCGAGAGAGTTTGATTTCTATTATTTTTAGAGTTACAAAAATCTAGAGTTCAGAATTAGAGGACGTGGGGAAAAAAAACAATAAGGCACAAAAGCCCTCTCACACACAACTGGAAGTTGTTCATTACTTACTCAAGCATCCCAGTAGCTGTGCTACTCTCTCCCCTGCCACTTCCTTTACTGTGTCTTTCCCCACGGTAGCAAATTGTAATTCTTTTGAGCAGATACAGTCTTCAGGAATATCTTTGCAGCAAATTAAACTTTGTAGCAAAATTAAGCAAGTGTATCCTAAGTATTTTCTCTTGACTTTTGTATCAATACTGGTGCCTGAATGAATCCTTAGGGAGCCAGATCTGAACCGGGTGAGAGCAGAGGAGATCACTCAGGCAAAAAAAACCAAAGTCATCTGCTGAAGCTGATGTAAAGGATTAAACAACTGCCTGGTTTGCTGCAAAGCAGTGGGATTAAAGAATGACAGCTTCAGTGTGCAGTTCCACGAGAGCACAGCCCAAGAATGTTTCTGTAATACAGCACCTGAAAAGATCCCTGACCCCAATTTATGCTTCTAGCACAGAATAAGCACAAAAGCAAAAATTGGACTGAAAGGCATCTTTACGAATGTGTCAATGGAAAGGACTGATCCACTATTAAATACAAGAGCATAAACAAAGATAATACTGAGAAGCAAAGCATCTTTGCTAAAATGTGCACCAGAAAAGATTACTTGTAAATGAGATCCTTAGCTAAGCAAGTCTTAACAAGATAGGAATTGTGGAAAGTGTAACCCAAATAAGATTACAGACAAGTTATAAGTATTGGAAAAACACTTCACTTCAGAGCATTTAGGAAAGTAGCTGTAAAGCTCTGATCTTCTAGTGAAAGTTTAAGGAAATTGAGAAAAATTTAGAAAAGCAACTAGAGAAGGAAAACACAACCAGTACCTAAATTCAAAATAGGCAAAGAAAAACCCAAACCTTAAAAACTTTAGGAAATAACTTAGAATTTAACTTAAGGTACTGCCAAAGATTCCAAAGGAAGTTGTACTTGTTAGTCAATTAATTTGCAAGCACCTAGAAAGTAACATCTTTATAACAGTTAGTCAGTCCTGATCAGAGAAATCTAGTCTCCTTTGACAGAACAGCAAATCTAGTGAACTAAGGGGAAGTGATAAAACAGAATATACTTTGACTTTGGTGAGGCTTCTGTAACTTTTCCAAGGTATTCTTACATAAAAATACAGCCTAGATACAACATCACAGAACTGCAACACAACCATGTAAGAACAGAATCTTAGAAACACCTGTACAGAAAGGACTAAAGGAACTGAGCTCCTTTAACTCAGTGAAGGCAACTCAGCAGAGTGTCAGCTTTCGAATACAGTAGCCACTGTTAAAGAGGCAATGATGATCTTTTGGACAATCCAAACCAAAGCACCTCAGGCTACAAAATAGAAAATCACATTCATCTAGGACAGCAAAACAACCAACTTAATGGAAACATTATGAATCTCTTTAATTTCAAGCTACAAGCCTATACAAAACACAGAAGTAGCCATTCTCAGATAATCCACAACTGATTTTTTATTAATTTCTAATCCTTAGTGAACAGAATGGCACCTTACTAATGGGTCTCATTCCTGTATTTCTGCAGGTTGTGCTTTTTAATAGGGTATCAATCTCCAGCCACAGACATCCAATGAAAGCAGAAATCTCATGTAAAATCTATACCAAATGGCCTTCAACAATACAAACTCTTGCATATTTACTTTTTAGCTCTGTTTCTCCCAATTAAGTTTACTGCATGCCTGTGAAAAGTAGTTACATACTTTACTGTGAGGTACAAATTCCTCCATCATTTTCTTTAAAGGATTTTCATAATCCACAATCATCTGGCCAAGGCGTGGATATTCTCTGTCACTAAAAGCAACAACAAACAATTCACTGAGGTGTAGCTGTTACTATCATTAACGTTATACATGTCATTTATACAATCAATTTTTTACCTTGCTCCATGTGTCATTTCATGGGCATAGTTATACAGTCCAATGATAGCCTTCCTTTCTTCAATTCGGGACAGCAGTATCATTAGAGTTGTGTAGGTTATAATCAAATCTAGGTAGTTCTTTGTTAAATCAAAGTTTACAGTCTAGAAATGAAAACCAGTGAATTATCATTTAAAAACTTTTGGAAACAAGTATAAAACATTTTTCCTTACATGTCCACCAATTTTCAGCATTTTTAAATACAATGGGCTACCTGTTCCTTTTTCATATTATGAATCTAAGTTGGCCAAATTTAAAATAATGACAAAAACTAGCAAGGTGATGTTAAGAACATTAAGAAAGTTGAAACCAACAGGAAAAGGTGTTGGAGGCCTTCTTTTGTGGTTTTGGAGGCTTTTTTCCTATGTTTGTTTGGTGGTGGGTTTTGTTTTGTTTTTTGTTGGGTTTTGTTGAATTTTTTGGGGAGGGCTAGTGGTTTTGTTTTAAATATAAGACTTTTAGATGCTTCTGTAGTTGCTTTAGTCAACCCCAAAAGTGACCTCCTCACACAGTTTAGGTGGACACCAGTAACAGTCTTCTCTTGTGAGTCTCACAAGGCATAAGCATAAGCATGACTAGGAATTAACTTGCAGATGCAATAAATAAATTATTGAAAATTTTTTATGTTAGGTAACAATACTGTTACTACTGTCCATAAGAAGCCTACTAAAAAAGATCTATCTCTCTATTATAAAAGTTGGAAATGTGAACCCTATGTTGTTTTTATTTCTCTTGCATTTATAACTGGAGATGTGATGTTTCTTGGACTAACAAAAGCAAGTCCTTCTCCCCACAGGACTCTGAATATAAACATTTTTAAAGTTTAAACCTAAAAACTTACAATATCAAAGAAGACTTGGCAAACATCAATAGTGTTTAGCAGCTCACAGACATGGTCCTTGAAAAACAAAGGAATAACTTTAGTTTAAAAAGATATAATTAAATCACATTACTCCAAATTAGTGATGGAGCTTCATTTTTTTTTTTTTATTTGAAGAACAAATCCTAAAGTTCAGCTATTTCATTATATAGTGCTGTTTCATGAATAAAATTACAGAAACCTAATGTGACAGAACAACTTCTACATTTGTAATACCTTACCTTAAATTCCATAACATCAACGAACGTGAAGTAGTATAATGCCAAGTTCTTCAAAATCTCTGATTTTTCCTTCTGGAGCTGAGCAAGCTGTTGCTAAAAGAGAAAAATAAACATGCACACTGTTCTTAGAAGACCTTGAGAAGACTGCTGAAAAGTAATACCTGTGAAGCACAGAGAAGCCACCAGGCTATGCAAAGAAGCTGTAACATGGTTTTCTAAGACTAAGGTTCTGCGTGTGTCAAATACACAGAGTTCTCAGCACTGATCATTTTAACAGCTGCCAACTACATTTTGAAGATAAAAGTTACATTAGTACACATTAGTACCAGAGTCATATTGTTTAGCTCAGCTAGAGATGAAAATGGTAGTCAGGAGAAGTGTTATGTTATCACATATGTATAACTTGCAAAAGCAGAACAGTACATGAGCACAAATCAGTATGCCAAAACCAAAATAATTATGTTACTTGAGGTGGAAGAAAATAAGGTGGTAGGTTACAAACTTTACTACAGAAAAACATTGTGCTTTTAAATTCTGAACTTACCAAAAAGAATATCCAGGCAAAGCCACGTTAAGCATGCAAAATAAAATGTAGATACAAACATAAAATACAGTAACGGTTCTTTGACCAGTTCCATATAAACACAATAATACATTCAAACAAAAGCAACAAAATAAAGAAACATAAAAGAAGCAAAACACTAGCAATTAGACACTTGTGGATACAATGGAAGAGGCAAACGTGAATACAGAGGTAAAATAATTCACATGGATTTTTTTATATATTTTAAACAGACAATGAAATACTATTTATTTTTAAAGATTTTCTGAAGAACAAGATTGATCACTTAGACAATTAAGAACAGAAAAAGTAGTTGTAGGTGAACAGCCATTCTGTTTATCTATGTATGACAGTCTCACAGCACTGCAAGTATCCAAATATTTAACTGGCAATATCCAGCTACAAATTACATCTCCTTCCTGATACAGGAATTGAAATGAGTTAAAGCAGTCACAATAGGAAAATGTGCCCTCCAAAAATCTGCAAGATTTTAAATTAAAGATGATCAAGTTAAGTAACATCTTTTCTCCCAACAAGAGTAATCAATTATAACACAGATTTAAAAATTGCTTCAAATTGATTAGCTTATTTTCATAAGGGGTTAGAACTGAGTATGCTTCTTCAGTTCACTCTCTTGTATAAAGCTGTGCTCTGTATTCTCAGTTTTATGTAAAGCATCAAAATTCCTCTAAATTGGTAAAACAAACTGCCTGGATCACAACCAGGTATCACATATAATTAAGTTTCGCTTCTCTAAATTTTTAGAGCTGATGATGATTTTTTAGAAGTCTTGAGCCGTAACACTTTCATTATTGCCAAGGAAGACAGGAATAGACAGTTATGAGCAAATCAGAATGGTTACATTATAAAATACTCCTGCCTACTCTTAAGCCATGGCAAAGGATTGGACTTTGAATGCCTGCCTATCTATTATTTTAGGTTTTTTTCACATAGGCATCAGCTGAGGCTTAATTGAAAGAGGTGCAAGTACATATGTTTATTTTGTAACTTGTCCTGATAAATCTCACGCACCAGGAAAAAGGTTATTCCCATTTAATGTGCTGCCATACAAAAACCTGTTTTCAAATCCCATTACTTGTATTTTGATCCTCAGAGTGAGGATTAAAGCTGTAGTTTTTCCAATATACAGCTTTAACTTAGCTTCCTTGAGCACAAAAAATGAAGCATGCAGCATCACCACACAGACTCCAGAGCTCCAGGATGTCTGTGCACCTCCAGTTCACCTTCAGACTAGCTTGTGCCTACACTTGGAACTGCTCCAGAGGAAAATCTGCTTTGTACTTTGAGGACTGCTCCATCAGTCAACAGCTCTTACACAATGAAAATTCAGTTAAGCTGCATGGTTTTAATTTTGTACCCTGGCCCTAGCACTTCAAGCATTCCTTGAGTTTGTAGAAGACTAAGCAGAAATAGTTTTTTTTCTATGCAGCTAATAGAAGCGAACCTGATGAATCTGAGAAGTCTTTTCAAAACTTTTCAGCAAGAGATGACAGGGTGTGATCCACAAGTAAGATAATTTCTAGTGCAGCGAAAAACAAAACCAGAACTCACTACCACTGCACACCCCCTTAACACCGTTTTTTCTACTGCAATCCTAAATCATAGTAAGCAAGGTACAATGATAAAGGAGACTCAAAATTATAGACTGCTGTACACTACACCTATTTTTGGTATAACAAATAGCAACTGAATGGCCATTCCTGCAGAACATTCAATTTCAAGCCACACCATGTGAAATGGGGAGATATGGCAAAAAGGGAGATGGTGCTGGGAACTATAATCACAAAACAAATAATAAATTTTCAGAAATTCTGTGAAGTTGTAGAGAGTATAGGGAGGTATTCGCCACACTCATGCAAGGATTATGGAATCATTGCTGTGCATTCTCAACTTGTTACCTGTATTCCCAGAAACATTTACACAAAAGTGATGCTAAAACTTTCCTAGACTTGAGATGACTATTCTTTGAATGCTGAGTGTCAAAGGGGTCAGTAAACTTTTATTTAAAATAGTAGCACCAAAATAAAACAATATATAAACTGTTATATCAGTATGGGGCAAATAGTTCAATTTATAGAGCACAGCCTGATCAGTGATGTTTAGAAGAACAGCTTACAAGCATGCAGTGTCTTGGATGTTTATTTGCTTAAAAAAGCACACCCATTCAAGAATGTGGGTGTAACTCTTTGCACAATCACAGCATTAAAACTTTCCATTACTAATTTCCTAACAGCTGTTTAGAAGATGCTGGTGCTATATTGATTTGCTTTTGGTTTGAGGCTTTTTTCCTTAGCCTGCAATTCATTATTGAAAATTTCTAATAACCCACAAAAGTAGGTATAGCCTAAAAGAGGATGTACTGAACAAATGACTCTTTAAACATCAAAATATTATTTTTACTATAGTTGACTATGCCTTGTAGACTGGTTAGCTGTAAGTGGCTTATTTATTCTTAGAGAATTTGAAGTACAAATTATACCAAGTGTTTTTGTTGAATGACGTGAATTAGATTTAAGACCTATGAAAACCTGTAGAAATTTCAGCATAATATGGCAAGATAAAAAAACTCTCACATAATTAATCTGAGATTATTTCTTTTGTCTATTAACAAAATACCACTTCTTTGATCATGCTTGAATATTATTTATAAATAAGAAAGAGCGAAGCTAACACCTTGTGAGGTAATACCTACAGGAGAAGGAACTGACCTTTAACTTGTGCCTTTCCTTCCTTATATTAAATCACAAAGATCATTACACAGTCAATTACATAAATAGAGAAAATATATTAGAAGAAAAAAAAATGGAGAGTTCAAGAGAGTCTCACTTAAAGCTTATATGAATGGCTTAGACAAAGGAGAAATGATGCAAGCCTGGTGTACTAATCATGTGAATAAATACCAATTGAATACAATGGCTCACAAAAAAAAAAAGAGACAATTAGAAGAGGTTGTTCAGAGAGTCTAATGTGTGTAAAAAAACAAATGGTACCCCTAGTCCTGTAATTTTTTATCAAGTTTATTTGGCTGGTAGCAGCAGTATGTGAATAAATGTCTTATTTCATGATCTGGAAATAGTATGAAGGCGAATTTTCTGCTTCTTGTATCAGTGTGATATTTTTCCTGCATGTCTGATTATGAAACACTTGTATTTGTTTTCTACAATCCAACAGCATAAATATTACCATGTCCTCAGCAAAAATACCATCAACTCAATCTTACCAGCTGGAATATAAGCCCCAAAAAGCAGTATTATAAATTCTGACTGTTAAATTTCTGGAGAGGTAAATCATCACTACCAGTATTCTTACTGTCATTTGTTGCTTGTCACCTATAGAGTCTTTAGATGAACATTTGAAAAACTCAACTAATTTGAACAAAGTTCTGTGTCTACAAAATCCACAGCAGAACAGCAGGGAAAGATAGGAGCACCTAAGAAAATAATAAAAATTAGTTTTAAATTCTGTAAATTAGTTCTAGAATGATGGATGTGTCCTTGGTTTTCTTATTTCCAATTAAAAGCAGTTTCTGAAGTACTGTGCTGAATATAAAAAGATAAAAAAGAATATTTAACATGTTTACTAACTAATGCATGTCTACCACAGGTTCTATTTTAGTTTGTTTTCAAGTTTCTAGCACTAAGTTAACTGCTTTGAAAAGGAAATAGCCACCTCTGATGCTCCATAACTGTTACCATTCCCAGGGAATTAATAAGGGCAGACAACTGGAGCAGGAAGACTTCTCTTTGAGAAACTGTTTCTTACAGCTGAGACGTAGATCAGTTTTTAATCTTTCACCTTCATTTACAATTTTTGCAGTATTTTTATGATTCATACAATTTTTTGAATGCCACCTCAGTGGGTTTTTTTTTGTTTGGTTGGTTGGTTTCCAAGGACCAAGCTCTTAAATTGCCAATCATTAAAGCAAAGAGAGTTTTACTGGATAAAGGAGAGGGTAAAGTGTTACACACACTCACTCCTCTGCAGGTATTGCAGACACTATGAAGCAACGAGCAAGCAAAATTGATTTACCTTGGCAAGTGATTTGTATGGATTTACATGACTTACAGCAGGGTTCTACAGTGATTTATTACAAATAATAATAAAAAATACACTATTTGGATGTTATTCTATCTTTAATTCAGGCTCAGTCAAAGGTCAAACCAAGAAAATAAACTTTGTAGCTGACAGCACTTACTATTTTGAAAAAATATGTTACATTCTAAGAATTCTGTTTGGTGAAACATTTTGAAGAGATTTCAGGATTTCACATGACCTCACAGAATTGGTATGAAAAAAAATGCTCACTCAAAAATGACTGTTAGACTGAAAAACTTTATATACTATATGCTGTTATATAGGACAAATAATTTGAAATCAGTCTTACACCTGTAACAACTGAAGACTGATATCAGACATACTACTGCATACAAAACCAGAACAGTAAGTACAGTAGAACCAGAGCAAGGCATTAGCTCAACAATTTCAATTTTGAATTACTTTTTAGTGAAAATGTAGATTAAAATTTATTCTTTGTAGTTATTTTGCATTTTTTTGTGAGATAAACTATCATTAATATATTCTATTCTCAAGCATAAGACATCTTAACTGTTCATACAAAGCTGAACAGAGAGTTATTGTTCATCATCTGACTTCACTCATGCAAGGGGAACATTCATAAACTAAACTGCTGCCTCAGTGACTTCTGGAAAATTTATCTCTTTTGCAGTCCTTCTACCACTATCAACTCCCTGAGCAAGAGCAGAGGTGAAAAAGCAGCTGTGCATGGCACCCCCTTACCTGGAAAAGGTTTTAATCTTCATGGAAAAGGTCAGTTGTTTTATGGTGGAAGCTGGGGAGTTGGGTTTTTAGCATGCATTAATGACTTCTAATAAGCTTTAGTCAAGGATGTTCAGACACTCTATGCCCACACCACCTCTCCCACATCCATCTAATCTGCTATGTAATCAGCTTGTTGTGAAGTGAAACTGTGAAAGACACAGGAGGCAAACCAAACACACATTGGGATCTAAAAGGGAAAAGGCAAAAATTCAAAAAGTAAAGTGAACCAATTCCAAACCATAGATCCTAACCATGGTAGATTGGAAATGCTCATTCTGCTTGTCCTCTGCTCCCAGGTGATTTTATTTCCAGTCCCCACAGACACAATACAGCAAAAAATTAGTCAATACAAAACACAAATGGAATTCATATGACTACTACTGAGAACATATCTACTAGGTGATGAAGACTAGCATTATCTGGGCAACAAATCCTTCCCACACTAACCATACAATTAGAAATTTCAAAGTGATGCTTCATTGGTCTGCTTTGTGCTAAGCAATGACTAAGTATCAATTTTTCCAAAAGACATGTAAAAATATGTTTTTCTACAAGGAAATTTCTGAGGAACAAACCAAGAAAAAGATATGTTCAAGAAAGAAGACAGATATTCTCACTCCTTATTCTATGTGGTGTATGGGAAAGCAGAAGAGGGGCTATAACTTCATCACACAAAGACATGGAGCTTTACCTGCACAGACAGCAGATTTATCAAATCCTACTCACAAGCTAAAATAAATTTCTGTCCTTTCTCTCTGCATCTCCAGTTTGCCATTGTGAAGTATTTTATTCTGGTTTTAAAGGGCATTAAGTATTAGCATTGACTGAGAACAGAGCAACTTTTAGGTCCTGCAACATTTTTTTTTTTTTTTGAGTTCAGTATGCTCTCTTTCAATTTCTCTGTGACAAGAACCTCACATGTGCCCCCTTATAAAAGGATGAGCTCTAAACAGCCATCAGAAAAATCAGGCTGCTTCTGCATCCCTTACTTTGGAACTTTCCTTCTGAAGCTAGGCCAGGAAATTCAGTAACAATAAATGCTACTGAGTCAATACAAGCACAATCAGATCACACACCTGACCAAGAACAACGGTGTTAAAAAGTTTTTGGAAGCCATCTGTAGCTTAGAAGGCTTTTCCAAAGCAAAGCTTTAGTCAATTTAAAATAATTATAAATAGTAATGCTCCCCCAAACACAGAAGAAACTTTCCTTTCAAACAGGACTCTATCTATCTTGTTTGTTTCCCACTTTCTGAATCCTTCAAATTTTTGTTTCTATTGTATTTTTGCTTATTCCTTCCTTCACAGGTTATTTCATGTAGTGTGCAGCAATATTACCCTGGCGGCCTATTTCATTAAGAGTTTAAGAGTCTGGTCTTCAAGCTGCACAATTTCAAGGTTATGTAATTCACAATGGTTGCTGGAAAATAAAGGGCAGGTGTAAGACATCACAGGAACTGCCCCCAAACAATGGGAGAGAGAGTTATGAACTGATAAGGTGCAGAGTTATCTATAATTAATCCTTTGGAAGATTAACTACTCCATTTAATTTTCCAGCATGATTAGCAAGGATTCATCAGCCACTTCCCTGTTTTAACTGTCCACAAACTTTCACTCTCAGTACAATACTGAAAACCAGCAACTATCAGACATTGCTCTGATGACTCAGCATGTCAAACACTGAAGGAGGAACAAAATCAGGAACTCTGTTTTCCATGGATAAATATGTAAAAGATACCAATTGTAAATATAACAGAATTACTTGTTTCAACAGAATGAAAATTCATGCTTTTCAAGATCACCTGATTACAGCAAACACTGCTCATACTCTTCAATAAAATGTGTCGCCCATTTCTGAGACATAAAACACTGTAGATGACAATACCTGAGAAAAAACAGCTAAAATAGGTTCAAAAAAATCGAAAAAGCTGGCACTACCTATTCTCTAAAACTGAATGCAAGCTTGTTTAGCACCATCACCTACTGACATGTTGAAAGCAAAGGTACACAGTGCTAGGCAGTGGCAACTGCTTCACTCCAACATACAAAATTTAAAACACCATCCTGAAAGGGTGTCCTGGAATTTCCACTGCAAGGAACAAACACAACTTATGATTTCTTAGCTATTTCCACTGCAGTAATCCTTTGTGATATTTCTTTAATCAATGTGTCTCTGTTCCAACTAGCTTCTTGCCCTTTTAAATCTCTGATCACCCTTTTCTGTTTTTGTGAGTTACAAACTCTATGGGAAACATCTGAAAGTAACTAAGAGAAATACCATCAGCTCTGACTGCAGGACAGACACCCCAGCTGTCTATTGCTAGAGCTTAAAATCCTGCTTTTAAAGTTTGCTCATACATAAGGAGGGTAGGCTTTTTTCAACTCTGCTTAATGAACACAGGCCTGGCTGGCTCATAGTAAATAAACACACAGCAATGACAAAACATTATGAGTGTGTCCTATTTTAGAAACTCATGATTGTCAAAATATAGCAAGTTTTCTTTGATCTCTTTCCATAAACTTCACAGCAACAAATCCTTAAATATCTATCATTAGTTAAGCTCCAAATTCATAATCAAGAACTGGAAGACATTTAAAGCATACATGCAGCTGCAGTAAGTAAATTCTATGTACATTATTTTTTAATAGTTCATCTGCCCCCCAAGCTTAGAGAACACGGAATCATTTACCAAACATGGTTTAACAGATTTACTATTTTTACATTGATTTGATAAGGAATTTCTCTATTGGTTACTAAAACAATCAAATCAATCAGAGATAAGCAAAATTAAAGAGTATAAAGCACGTACAAGTTTTTAAGTGAAAAAACACATTGTTAATGAAATTGTTTCCTCCATAAGTTTTCTTCTGGTTTCTTTCAGTTTTTTCTCCATTGGTATTATTGGAGACATTACATACAAATTTGAGATGGCAATGTAAAAGAAACTAATTACTCTCATTGCTATCACCACTGCCATTCTGCAGAAACCTGAATACTTAAAGCAAGTCTAAACCTCCCAAGCACACAGGCACACACTTGCATGCAGGGAACATGGAAACCCAACAACTACCTCCACTTTCACCTTTGGAAAGAAATATAAGCAGGTAAAACAAACATCTGAAGGGCCCTTCTCTTTCAAATTGAAACAGGGAAACAAGTGTACATCACCTGCCAAAATGCCTGCCTCTAGCCTAACAATTACCTAAAAAAAGGCTTCCAAGTCAAATTCAACAATACTGAGCCACTCAAAGGTAAAACATAATTTACTTCTGCAACTGAACTCACTATATAAGGAGGAAACTATTTTATTTCCATATTTTTGTACTTCACAATGTTTCTCCTTATGTACTAAAGCATTCTTTACTCTCACAGGGACTGACTCCATAGGCAAGAGTACCTGTAAAGCACAAGCATTTCTTCCCACTTTGCAGACAGGAGGTTTTTTACTGATCTGCTGATTAGGACACATCATAAATAAAGTTATGCAACTTTCACCTTCTGCAATCAGTCTGGTCCTGTAAAAGTAACACATGATTTTTCAAAGGACTTCTTCCAACTGACAATTCTTTGAAACAGCATAGAAAAGAGCAGGCAAAAAGAAAACCAGGAAGAGTCCTATCCTAACATAACCCATCCAGATTTACAGTATAATATTCTCTCCTTAAAGATAATTCTGTCTCAAGTATCCTGCCAGACATTTGAATCAAAAACTATATTCCAACTGCAACTGTCAGCATCAGATACTTTTTAAGAAAATGTAAACCTCTCAGATTGTGCTGAAAGAGTAGTGAGAAAAAGAGTTTTACAGCCATTTGATTACTTACATTGTTGTTGCGTGTTTCTACTGCTGGAAACTTCCTGACTATGAATTTGACAGCAGATTCCAGGTTTTTGTCAATAAGATAGGATGGTTTGGCTTTGGGGTCACCACATGCCTATAAAAAAATACAATACAAAATGAAGTAGAAACACAATCACGAATGTAAAGTTAAGTGATAGTTGCAAATCTGAAGACAAACTAGAAAGATTCCTCTTTTCGTTTGTTTGCTTTTAGTGAGCAGGTGATAAAATGAAAGGCAAAGTGCAGGGACTGTCACAGCTGAAATATGCAATGGGAAACAGTACAGAGATGCTCTTCTACTGAAAAAGATGCATGGAAGTATCAAAGCAGTTAGTGCAGAACAGCAGTGAGGGAAAAAACTCAGTCCTAAAAGAAGGAGAAAAAAAAATGTTTCCTTTTAACGCTATTCCTGGTTTGAGGTAGTATTGTATTCATCTGGAGTTAACAAACTGTTAGAAAACTCGATTATGTCATCATCTGCGGAGGACAGTGCTGGGCACATTAAATGATTGAACTATCCTTTGTGAAACAAAACTAAACACCCCACCACCAATCTACATTTCATTTTTTCCCAGTTGTAACTGTAAGACAATTTTCCATCCCACAATCAAACCACCAATATTTGCCTAACAGAGTCTATTTCCTTAAACTGAAGTTTTACTCATATTATTTATTCCTACAGCAGCATAGGCTGAGCTTTAAAAGCAGCAATCTAGAAGTTTCACTAAATTTTGATGCAAAGTCACAGCTAAGTGTTAGGTCTCTTAAATTAAAACTTACATAGACAGGATCAGCACAGCTTCTCTGGACAGACACCTGAGGAAGCACCTCCTGTTGCCAGCTACAGTGCATGCTGCCAGACACTACTCTGCTACTCTGACTAGTGAGCCATGCCACACCGTTTCATTTGGAGTAACATAAACAGCAGCGTTACTTACATGACAAAATATGCGCTCAAACTGTATTTCTCTCAAGTATTCATTTAGTTTTATTCTCCTCAGAGGGGTTTGCAAAGGAGTTTCACGTCTCATGCAAAACTAAATTACATGCTAGGCGTTTCTACACAACAGAGTGAACTCAAATGACAACTCATTTAAAAACCTTTCCACATTGATTTCTATGACCGAGTTGTGGACTGTAGAGACAGAAGTCATGGAGTATGAGACCGATTCTGAAAGCGGGCAAGCGGGCAAAGGGAAGGTGAAAAGCTTTGCAAACCTTCCAAACTTGTCCTTGCTGGGAAAGCAGTGTAATAAAAAGAGAGAAAAATTACATATAAACAGATTACTCTTAAATGCTAAAGTATTACAATTATGTGAACTAATACACTATTACCTACATCCAAGAGAACATTACAACCATCTGTTACTCTAGTCAGCACACTTTCTACTAGATGTTGATTATTGTAATACTCACAAACAACTTTACACTTACTTATTAGAATTTTATTATTGTGCAAAGCAGTGTGAATATACTGAGACATGTAACTACTAATAGTACTTCCAAACTAAGTTCAGGTAGAGAGGGAAAGAAGTTAACAAACATCACATGCAACTACAGGGGAAAAAAGGAGAGAAACTCAGTGAAGTTTTACATACCTGAAAAAGAAACGGTAGCCAAGAAAAAAAAAACAAATAAAAGAGTCATTATTGAAAGTTTCTAAAACACCTACCAGTAGTACATGACCATCAAGATGTATACTCATGTACTATTCTGATATCAAAACACTCATATTTGCTAAATTTCCCACAAAGGTACTAAACTTTATTACAGCATCATATCTATAAGAGGAATTTATAATGAATATAAATTCAGCAACATCCACAATATGGTAGATATTAAATTGTTGCTTCAAGCTCCTTAGAGCAGCAAACCACACATATCAAAAAAGAGCTATTCTGTACACACCTTAAAGTCTATGCAATTCAAAAGTACAAACTATACTGTAAATAGGCATTAAATATTCAACATAGAGCTTCAAATTTATGAAATTTTAATTAACTCTGTGTCATGGGTGTCAGAACCTTTGTCAAATTATTTCAATTTGTTGTTCTTCCCACAAAACATGTAACTTTCTCTACTAGAAGGATTACTAAGAAAACAAGTTAAGTGACACATATTCTTGCCCTGTGTACCGTTACTGCCCTGTTAAATTCCAGCATGGTTGCTGCTATATAGGAGACAAGAAATCTGCCACTGTTAACTTCATAAATTTTTCAGTCTGAATTCCAACACTCCTTCCACACACACACTCCTTATTTTCGCTAGAAACAGATGCTTTCCTTCCTACAAATTAGCTCTTTAAAATGTTTACTAAAACTTATGTTCTACCCCACCTTTACACAAACACTCACAAGGAAACAGAGATCTGAAAACATCAGCATGCACATCCTCCTGTGTCTTCAGGAACTCAGCCCCCAGAAATGACAAGTGTTCTCCTCAGTCTAACTGGCAAACCCCTCAGTATAGGTGAATATGCTCCTTCTTTGCCTCTTCCCATCATTTGTTACCTGACATCATACTTGAAGCAACTGTAACTCTTCCTACTAATGAACTACACTAGACTGATGGATAAACAAGAAAATTCCTGCAAGATGTTACAAGCATCCCTCACACACACGACAATTCCAGCTTCTAGAAAGATGTACCAGCCTACCTAGACTGAACTGAAAGAGGACAATAGATGTCACTGAACGAGTGACACTCTTCCATGCTCCACAGCAGCTCAGCTCCTTTGTAAAAACTGGTATGAACAGATCTAAGCTGTTGTTGCATCAATAGTTTTCATCCATACAGTTACCTGCATTCAGCATCACAGATAAAACAGTCTCCATAGTTAAACCTCTCCCAAAATGATGAAGAGACTTCAAACTCCCCATAGTTTACTCTATAAAGCATAAAAGAATGAATATGCAAACTCCAATCCTAGCACTTTTGCACAAGTATGAAAGTGTGGTAAGACACAAACAGAATTTTGCTCTAAAAAGAACAAAAACATTGAGGGCAATAGCCTTAAAATGTAGATAAGAAATGTAGGTTTTGCTTTTTATAGTTGTATTGGCCAATACAAAATCCCTTGTGAGTACTGTAATGGGTAGAACACTGGTAGAACATACAAAGGCCATTTGCCCATATACAGCTCTCCAGTATTCACATAGACTTCTGAGCACCAGCCAAAACCAGTAGGTCCTTTCTCAACCTCAGTATCACTTTTTTCCCCCCAATGTGGCTTGCAACAACCATTCCTCAATTCATTTCTTATTAGGAAAAACCCCACAACCCAGAATTACTACAATTTTGAGCATTAAAAAGAAATTCACAAATTAAAAATGTTTTTACTAGTGCAGCATTCACAGAAGAGAGTTCTGAAGCTATGAGATTCCAGCTGCTTCAGCCCCAAAATATTATACTCAAAAGAATCTCCCAGCAGTCAACTCTGAATTCCTTTGTACATTACTAAACAGCTGATAAGCAGCTATGCTGAAAAAGATCATGCAAAGTTATGGTTAGAAACTAATCTACATAATTTTTTAAAAATGTAATGGATTCAAATGCTGGATTTCTTCAAGTTACACAGCATTTCTTTCCACAGATTTTTAGAATGGTACCCTGCTCTCATAAGCTCTCAACTAAGTCATTCTGTGTAACCACCACCAAGAACAATATGATTTCTATAGCTAAGAAATTCACTATTCACAATCCTGATTTGCTATCATATGCATAGTTACTAAGCTTCAGAGAGATCAGACTACCTGCACTGTTTACACATGTTTAGGCCATATGTTTTGAATTAAAGCAGCATTTTCCCACCTACCCTAATGAGGTAAATAATTATATTATTACTACACAAAATTCAGATTCTCTTCCCCACTTGATGCTATTAGGTTCTTCTATACTAATTTCACTTTGAAAATTAAGAATATTACATATATCTATACTTTCTATGTTGTATTCATTCAAGCAGCCAACAAGAAAACAGAACACTACAAAAATCTGCTTAAGGCCTGCATCTAAGATAAGTGGCCTCTAAACAGGAACACAGAATCCAGTTCAACTGCCTTTGGCCCAGAATAAACCAACATTAATATATAGCAAAGAGACCTTTTGCCCAATACTGTTACAGCTCTCACTGTAAAAATCTAAGTTTAACATTTACTTCGGATTTGAGGGCAGAGGATGTTGAAGGAGAAGAAAAAAACATCAATCAACAAAATAACTATATACATGCAGCTGAAGTAGCATGAATAAAAGGAAGTTTATGTTCAATCACTGTCAGTAGTCAGTGCCCCAAACTTGCATTTAAAACCCCTGAGCTTCACTCATGCCACTCATTCACATCAACGTGTTATGTGTCCTTGAATAAGAACACTGGGAAGTATCACCTGAATTACATGGCTTAGAATGGTAAAAAAATAAAGCCTAAATATTTATTGTATTATGGAAAGACCTATTATTTATTTTCTTTTGTTGTTGCTAAACCAAACTATTCTAAATTAGCAGCAGGGCTGTCTCCCAATAAAAGAGAAACAGGGCAATTTTAGTTAAAAATTTTGTATTTTCATCCCCCAAACTTCCTACACCAGCAGATTATTATAAACCATACTTTGCAGCAATTTAATGTATTTATTACTTCGAGAGATCTTGATTTGCTGTTACTGCAGAGCTGAGATAAAACACTGCTAAACACAGCTCCACTTGACTGTGACAACATACACTGAAATAATCTCAGTCAACAAATCACTTCACCTTAAAATTCCATTTACAAATGAATCTGCACTACAAAACTTTAAGAATTTAAGAAGGAAATTGATGGAATTTCAGCAACAGTAAAAACTGTGCCATTCCCCAAGTTAGTAATTTGGATCAGTAAATGGAAATACTTTCAGGATGCCTCAGACCCAAAACCAGGAAAAGCTCCTGTATGTCCCATTTACAGTTTACTACAGCACTCTATTTTGATAGGCCAGAAAGGCAGCACAGTAAAACAGCCTTGGAAGAGCTGCTGGCATTAAAGAATTCATGCTAAGACATATCTCTAAGTTTGCATGCCTGGTTTCCAGCTGTGCAGCCTGTAAATTATACTAAATGTAACAGTCAAACATTCAGAGAAACGTTTTTACCATTAATTATATTTTTGTAGGATAAAACCTATTATATACTCTTTGGTTTTGCCATGCATTTAAAACAATTAATATTATGAACTCACAATCTCTAATTCTGAAAAAGCCAAACTACTGAGAAGGAAAGAGAGAGGAATAAACCATAGAGGGCTGCTTTGAACAGTGGTTCACACTACATTTGCTTTAATACCTCTGATTAAGCCTACCACAACTGCTTGCCTGTATTACAGATTGTGAAAGCTTAAGTTCATTATTAAACAGGCTGGTCCCAGATAAGTTTTGTGAATAAAGCCTTTTAAAATCTGTCCAACAAGATGCAAGAATTAGCAGGTCACACATGGACAAATTATTAGAGTATAGTTTAATATTTTTGATGGCTAAAATTTAACTGTCCTACACCAGCATAGCTAGGGTGACCTTGTACTAAGCAAATGACATTACTTATGCTTGTAGTTACATAAATGATGAAAGGTAAACCTGTATCTTGATACAAATTATGCTAATAGTTTCAACCAAGACCTGGAAGCAGAAGAAAGTCTCCATGTAACTACCTTATGAAGAGTCTCTAAAGGCCTTGAACATACCCAAAATATGGCACAAAGTTATTAGAAATTTAACAGCTGTTGCACTTTCTATCTGAAAGATAATGTACCTTCATATAAATTCAAAATTACAATTAAAGGCGTTGCAATCAGTCCAGTGTTTCCTAAATCTAAACAAGTCATCTTCCCTCATTATTTGTGTTTACTCATTATTTGGTGTGTGCTGAACCCCAAGTACAGACCTTACTTTCAACCTTAGTGTATCAATACTCAAAAATTCAATTAAGTAAAATGTAAATTCATGTGAAATCAGAAGAAAATGTTAGAAAGGACCACAAGAAATTGCCTACCTACCTCTCCTGCTCCCAGGCAGGATCAACTGTATCTGTGTTGCTCCTGGGATATGTCTGCCCGCTCTTTACTTACAAGTCTCAAACAGGCTATGTTCAAAAACATTCTCACAGTCTTTTCAAATATTCAATTCATTTTCCAATATTTAATTTAATCCCTCACTCCTAGATCTCTGGTGGTCACACTGGTGGCACAAACTATTCCCCATCTCTCTACTGGAGTTCTAAATAGTTACAAATTTGTATTACTTATAAGCTGACTTGAAAAAACATCCCCATTTTTTAAATGGGTGCAATTTTCTGCCCCACTTGTCTTTAGTATTCTGCCCTGAACTTTGTCCATTTTGTCCACATCTTCCTTGAAAAGACCGGTCAATCAGATATATTTTCAATGAATCTCAATGAAGGGGATGTAGAGCAAAAAGGAATTCCTTACTTTTCCTTCAGATTATCTTGCTCACACATTTATATAACCTCATATCATCCCTGATTTTTTGCAGCAAAACTTACCCAGCTCTTTTTTGCCCTAGGATGTCCCTAACCTTTACCAGCTACTTTCTCCAGACTTGATATCTCATTACTTCTCATTTTGTCCTTTAAATTCCACTAAGCACAAAATAGCTTACAATCATACTTGCTCAGCCACCTCCAAGCCTGTTAGACCATACCTACAATTCCTAAGCTCAAGCTGAATTTCAATTAGATTCTGCAGCTTGTCCCAGTTTCCTACACATAAATTTATTAAGCACGCTGTAGGTGTGATCTAGGTTGTAGAATCAAAGAGTGACTGGGACCAGAAGTAGGATACACCCCAACAAGACCCATGTTATTCCCAATGAGATCTTTACAGTCATTCCCTAATATGGCAATCCATCTGCTTTCATCACCACAACTTCATCCAGACTGCACTTCCTTAGATTGTTCATGAGAACAATCAGATGAGGTCACATCAGCAGCCTTGTAAAGTCAACATGTAAAGTATCTTCTAAACTGTCCCTACCAGAGTGGCCCATCACCTTGGGAACAAATGCAATATACTGGGTTTGACACTGTCTGTACAGTGATAAATTCACATTGTCCTCTTGTGTTTGTAGCACCTGTTTAAGGCCTTGGTTCTACTAATTAAATATGGGGCAGGTGAAATGCAAAGAATTAAAAAAAGTAAGAAGTTTCACTGCCACGAAACTTTTCCTCAATGTAGTTTATAAAATAATACCTTAATAAAAAGAAGCAAGGCAATGGGAAAGCCTTTTCTACTCTGAACCTCAGATGGGAACTGTAATTACTTTTACCTCTACATACAACTTTAAAAATCTCTTGCAACTAAAACTGGATATGGTTTTGTGTTAACACAAAATGAACAGCAATTGCAGGGGGCAAGGTAACTTGTATTTGTAAGCCAAGAAGCAAGGCAAGATAATTCTGTGCATCTACTCTTGATGCAAAAGGAAAAATTCATTCTCTATATTTTTGGGACATTTTTATTTTATTACTAAGTCTTTCTGTTCCTTTACAAATTTAATTGTTTTTCTGACTGAAAAATAATAGTATTAAACTGTATCACCAGGTAAGCATTTGCTTCTTGAGCAAAGGAATTTTTTTTTTAATTGCCAGCACTGTGAGTTTGTTTGGGGCTTACTCCTTTGCCTATCAATAGCAAGTATTATAAGCCATTCCTCCAAGATCACAGACACAAACATATACTTTCATTTTAACCTTTAAAGAACTGATGACATCTGTGGGAGCAATACTGCCCCACCCTGGGCCACTTCCAGTGACCTGAAGGCATTACCTGGCATTATCTGTTCAGCACCAACCTTACAATTCAAAACTAAATTATTGGTGAGCTTTTCCTCTCAGCTCAAAGGTCTGCACTCCAGCACAGAGCTCTGTGTCCAAAGGGTGATCTAATCCCACACCATTCCAAACTTCAGAGCTCTGCATATTGGAAACTTCCCATAGCCTTGCAGTCACCTAAAATCTCTTCCATTTCCTGAAGAACTGCTCAAATGCCTGAGCAAAACTGTACACTTTATCGACTGGTTCTACTAATAAAACAATTACCTAGCTGTTACAACTTTTAAATTCAAGTAGTAACATCCTCAATATAGGTAAAAATCCAGTATTTCCACTACTACACCTTCAAAGAAAATATAAAATCAACTGAAGCCTCTGCAACAGTTAAGTTCCTCATCTATGACTTCAGTTTGATTATGCAGTTCACATCTAAGAGATGGTTTAAGAGCCTCATTTTTCAGATACTATGTAATCAAGTTGGGAAACTCAAAATAATTTGTTTTGTTAATAACATTTAAACAACATCTTGTGAACCAACGTTAAATCTATACTGTGAAGAACAACAGAACACTGCTAGCAAAGCAATTCATGCTAAATAACAGACTCGTCATGTTTGATTAACATATACTCTAAATAATTCAAAACCTTATCCTCCATCCCTAGCAGTCTTGTTGACTGTAGTACTACTTCAACACTCATCAAAACCACACCCCCTTGATTGGCTGTGCCTAAATCTCTTCTTCAGATCAAAAATTTTTAAAAAATCAAAAATTGATTTACAGATCAAATCTCTTACTGTAAATACATCCTGCTATCCAAGGGCTTTATAAACAAACAGAGACAGGCCCACAAAAATATTATTCTCTGCTGCCACCACTCTCAAACTAAACAGCTGACAGTAATGGCAGCATTTGCACAAAGCTTACCAACACAAAACTTGTTCTGCTCTGGAAGGTAATCATGAAATCCAAGCTTCACCTGAGCCAGGATGGCATGAAAAAACCCTGCTGTCTTGGATTTATAGATGTGTAGATGTAGGCAAGTAATGGCACAAGTTGCAGGGTAGACAATAACCTAGATAACTGTGGATAAATTCTTAAAAAAACTGAAGCAACAAACCAAGAGAGACATCACAAGGGTAAGAGTTCCAAGTTTATTACTAATACTGGTCCCAATGCAAAAGACAGCTGAAAACAGCAAGCAAAGAGAACATCCTTCAAAATAACAACAGCAACAAAAAATCCACCTCCTTAAAGGGTGCAAATAGAAGTTCTGGCTCATCATTGACTATTACCTTAGTAACTTCATTTTTCCTAATTTCCATGTCACTTTTAGAGACAAAAAAACATACAGTCAGATACTCTGTTTTAAAAACAACAAACTTTTAACTGTTTCAAAAGGCAACAGTAGCACAGAAGGTCAGTAAACAGGAAACTATGAACAATTATCAGCTATAAGCACAACAGCAACAAAACTGAAATTTGTATAGGAAGATGAAACAAAGAATCATTGTTTCTAACTGCTTTTAACAACTTCTGTGATTCTTTGGGAAGTAAAATTTTCCTGCTTTGTTTCTAACAGTTGAGGAAATTCTTAATACTCAAAAATCTGTACTCTCTAGACAGCATCTAGAGCAATCTCTACTGCTGCTACACATATTTCAAGCTCTCACTTCCTCTTATTAAAAAAAGTCTTAACCATTTCCTTTAACCGCAAACCCACATATTGTGTGGTTTTCTAGTAATGTGAGTTTCGGTATCATCTTCAACAGAGCTATGACAGAATCTTAAACAGCAGTCTTGCAATTGACACCTTAGAGAGAGGGAAAAAAAATTAAACAAAACTAAAGTGTTCCAAGCAGTCAGCTGGGCCGAAGAGTGACTCACAATAAAATACAATAATCAATCCCAAGACTTCTGGGCTCACCCTCTGAGCTGGCCAGTTCCCCCTGTCAAGCATTACTAACTGCAGCTGAAGAAAACTACTATTTGAATTTACAAATCTCTACATGAATACACAAGAGGTGTGCCTGGGACACCTCCACATTTGCAAAACTACACACGACACAATAATCAAGCCACTTGGTCATGCCTACTCTCTCTCTATATGCAAGACCTATCAATTTTGGACTTGGTACTTGGCATTTGCAGGAAAAAACGGTATCACCGACAGTGCTGATGCTCCCCTACAGAGAGCCTGTCCATCTGCATCACTTCCTAAACATCAGATCAGCAGAGCTACCACCATATGGGCCAACAGGCTCAGGACTCTGCCATCCAAACATGCCAAGGAGAAACATGTCTGTAGGCACTGGAACATTTAACAGGAGTAAATGTCCCTGTATCAGAACACTGGGAATGAAAACAGAGCCCAGACTCACAATGGCTAAGGCAGAGCTATCAAGCCGAGGTTTAATTTCTCCAGTCCTGTTTCCTGCCCCACAAAGCAGTGCTGTGCTTAGGAGAAATTCCCCTTGCTCATTTTTCACCTGGGATATTTATCTCAAAGCACAACAAGCATTCACACAAACAGCTTCCTCATTTTGATGGTTTTCCCCATGAATTGCGGACTTCTGTTTGTTAGAAGTGCAATTATATTGCTACCATTATTTAACTGAAGGGACTTTCCAATGTACAAAACTACAGACTAAAAGGAACCTTTCAGAAACACAGGGATTTGCAATAATCTAGTCAGAATGCCTGATTTATGTCAGTTTCTTCAGTGCACTGAAGCGCACATCAAATAGTGAAATGGCTTTGGATGAATGCTGACTTTTAAATACTTCAATCACTTCGTTTGTTGGGTTTTTTTCCCTGAGAAAACACCTTAATTAAAATCCACATTGTGCTTGGTAGTCCTTACTTCTTCTGGTAGTTCTTACTTCTTCCCATATGAGTAAAAAACTTTGACAAAACACATCCTTTACCTCAGATCAGTCAGGCAGGGTCACTCCTGACAGAAACCTGGGTTCAGAAGTCAGAGGCCCAAGTAAGCACCTAGAACTCTAAAACTCCCTTTGCCATTGCAGCTGAACCCAGCATAGAAACAGCACTGAAATCTTAATGTGCTGAACCCACAAAGGTCTAATTTGCTGCTCAAAGGTAATAACTAGCATTTTCTTTGAAATAAGAAAAAAAAAAAACCTTCTCAAATAAGTGTGTTCAAGGCAAAGCAATAAAATCCCAACGAGTATTCATTACTGGGAGTGGGTTGAGGGGTCATACACTTTCAGACTGTCTATCACTCATTAGGAAAATGAACCTGGGAAGGATACAACCACCCAGCCCAGAGGTTTGAACTAGATGATCTTCAAGGTCCCCTTCCAACCCAAATAATGTTATGATTCCGCGGCCATGAACTACGTTCTTTCCTACAGCAAAGCACAACGATTACCTCCAGAAGAGAAATTAACCGAGAAATGAACCGAAGGCGTGACCCATCCTTCTCTCAACACCCAGACCTACAGCTTCCTGCACCTCCGAGCCACCTCACCCGGGCCAACGCCGCTCCGCTCCCCTCGGCAGCCGGGGAGCTGCTCCAGCACCGCCGGCAGCTCCGAGCGCCCGCTCCATCTCACGCCGAGAGCTGCTAAGCAACCGCGCGCCTCGAACTTATCGAAATTAACTTACTAATTTTACCCCGAGCCCCTTTATCCGTTCGGTAGCGACAGGTTTCGGCGTGGGAAAAGCCCCGCGGCGCTGCCCACTCGCGGCTCGTGTGAGTCACGCACGGCAGCGGCTCCGGGGGCTGCGCCGGGCCCAGGCCCCGCTCCTGCGGGCGCCGCCAGCATCGGCCCGGCCTCCTCCATTCCTCCATCCCTCTCCGCCGGTATCGATGCGGCGGCCGCACCAAAGCCCCGGGCCCCCCTTGCCGGGCCGGGCGGCTCCCGCCCAGCCTCCCGGGCCCCGCCGCTAGGCCGCAGCGCAGCCGGCACAGCCGCGAGCCCAGCGGAGCGCCGGCCCGAGCGGCGCTGAGGATCGCGCCGGGGCGGCTCCCGTTCACCGCCCCCCCCCCTCTCGGCCGGGGCCCCCCGCACCTTCTTGATGTTGTAAAGCCGGGTGAGCATGCCGACGCCGCGGTCGTTAAGGATGGTGAGCTTCTCCGCCAGCTTCTGCTGGCTGGGCTGCAGAACGGACCGCGACATCCTGGCGCTCCGGTGCCCGCGCCGCCGCCGCCGCCCCCAGCCCCGCGGCCGCCGGCCTGGCCCGGCCCGGCGCTCCCCGTCCGCCCGGCCCGGCGCTCCGTGCCTCGGCGGGGCGTGGGCACGGGTCACGTGGGGCGGCGCTCGGGCGCCCCCGGCGGGCGGGCGGCGGAAGCGCCGAGCTCTGCCCGCGGGCCGGGCCCCGTGAGGGGCCGCGGGCAGGGCCCCGTGAGGCGCTGCGGAGCCGTCAGGAACGCCCGTTTTCCTGCAAGGCTTACACCGAATAAAGTTATGGATGCCTCATCCATGAACGTGTTGGCTGGATGGAGCTTTGAGCAAGCTGGTCTAGTGGAAGCTGTCCCTGTCCCTGGCATGGAGATGGAACAAAACGCCCTTCCAAACCAAACCATTCTGTGAGGCTATGAAAGCCCCATTTTAATTTTTTTTTTTACTTCATCAAGTTCACTTTTTTATTTAATCGACTCAATTTTTTTACTTAAACAATGAAAGCCCTGCAGGTTGGCCACAATAAATCCATGCAGCTCTACAGATTTGGAGCAGAGTGGCTGGAAATCTGCTCAGTGGAAAACAGCTGGGCTGTGGGAATCCAGGGCTTCCCTCTGGCTGCCCTGGCAGGGACCCTGGGACCCTGGCAGGGGTCAGTAACCCCCTGTACAGAGCCCCCAGAGACACTGTCTCTGATCCCTGTCCATGGAAAAGAGTTTTCAATCTTACAGGATGAATTACAAGCTCTGAGTGTTTGATATAAGTAATAATTAAGTGTGGCACAGGTGCAAAAGTAAAATTTTAGGTTTCTAGATTAGGGGTTCAAAGGGGACAAGATGGAGGAAATTGGGTGTGTTTTGTCCTTTTTCTCCTTCTTCATGCCCTCCATGTTTCACTGTAGTGTTGGCATTTTTCTGTTGGTTTAGGCTGGGGACACACTGTTCAACGTAGGTGACAGATATTGGCACGTTACTGTAAATATAGCACAGGTAGTTTCTGGTATATAATGTTTGTAACATCCCACTGAGGGCAGAGCCCCACACGCTGCCCTGCAGGACAGACCTGCGGCAGGGCAGCAGAACATGTTAGAGATAAACAGAATAAGCAACCTTGAAAACCAGCACAGACGAATTATGGCTTCTTCTTTGGCAACAGGGCTGAAAGACAGAGACTTTTTATAATCTCAGAATCATCAATGCCACAGATTCTGACACTGGGCAACAGCAGCTGACCTGTGCCAGTATGTGGTGAAGCTGAGCCAGCCATGTGAACGAGCAGGTCAGTGGCACCTGGCCTGTGTCAGAAATCTTGTGGCCAGCAGGACCAGGGAAGTTGACATCCCTCTGTACTGGGTACAGTGAGGCCACATCTCAAACGCTCTGTCCAGTCCTGGGGGCCCTCAGCTCAGGAAAGATAGTGAGGTGCCGAAACTTGTCCAGGGAACGGCAAGGAAGCTGGTGAAGCTTCTTGCTCATGTTCCTAAGAGAAGCAGCTGAGGGAGCTGGAGTTGTTTAGTCTGGAGAAGAAGAGACTCCAGGGGGACCTAGAACTCCCTGGCAAGAGGGTGGAGTGAGGGGGGAGCCAGTCTCCTCTGCCATGCCAGTGAGAGGATAAGTGGAAATGGCCTTAAACTGAGACAGGGAATATTCAGATTAGACATTAGAAAACTTTTTCACTGTTCAGGTGGTCAGGCATTGGAATAGGTTGCTCAGGGTGGTGGTGGAGTCACCACGCCTGGAGATGTTTAAGAGGCATCTGGCTCCAGCACTGGATGATGTGGTTTAGGAGTTACAGTTGCAGTGCTGGATTGGCAGCTGATTTGGATCACATTAAAGGTCTATTCCAACCTTGATGATTCAATGATTTTTTTACTTAACGAACTGAAATGAAGAACTGGGGCCCAGCAGAACATTGCACAGAGTGATACTGACACACTATCCCTGCTGGTGAGTGTTGTTTTCTAAGGGCACTTCCACCAGCACCAGAGCATCACACCTGCCCTGGGAAGTGGGAAGAACCCGGGGACACCTGTGGAAGTACTACCTGCAGCCCCTCTGCCCCACTCATGAGGCTGCCACCATCTCCCTAAGTTGTTGTTCTAGACCAATGTACAGCAAATTCTGAGAAACAGCATATCACCAACTAGATGAGTCACATCACTGCTGAGTTGTTTTTTTTTCACTTGAAGCCACAGGAATTAAAAGCATATATTTTTAAGGAATGGTGAGATTTCTGTGCTGTGAATGCCAACAACAGACCTCCAGGAGACCATCCCTTGTTGTGATGTGTCTCAGGGAGATGATTTCAGTGCCAAGAGGCCAGCACAACCAGCTGGGATGCAGGAATCCCCAGACTAGGGAATGAGAGACAGGCTTAAGAATTAACCTTCTAATCTTTTTTTTTTTTTTTTTTTTTTTTATAGTGGCACAACCATCTGTGCCTTTTTTTTTAATTTTCATATTAATACTTGTATTTAATTTTCAGTTCACATTTTTGCATTAGAAATCCAAATCAGACACCATCTTTCAGAGATTTTAAACTAATCTATTTTAGAAAGCATAGAAATGAATGTCAGAAGCCTGAATGTACTTAAATTGTTACCAACTGACCTCTCTCTTCACTTTAGCAATTACAAGACAATTTATGATTCAGAATAAAGCTAGGAAGCAAGAACCTAGAGTTCCAGTCTGAAGTCTGCTATTGATTCATCCATTGGCCTTAATCGGATGATTTCATTTCTTAGCTTTGTGTCCAAAATTCAGGAGTGCCTAGCAACAGTGTTGTAAAGATTAATCAGGTTAGACCTGTTAGACCTGACTTTTCATTACTGGAGTCTATGGAAAACATCAGAAATATTCAAATTGTTATTTAAATTCATAAAGCATAAAATGCTGTGATTTAATTATGTATTTATAGTAATATTTTACACAAAGCATCTGCCTTCCATTATAAATTATTTTTTAAAGTATCAAATGTAATATTTCTACTTGAAACAAAGATGTTTCTCATGTAATTGTACTGCAAAATAAGAATCGTAGAATGGTTCTGGTTGGAAGGGACTTTATTCATTCCAAACCCCTGCCATGGGCAGGGATACCTTCCACTAGACCAGGAACTTTGTTCAACCTGGCCTTGAACACTTCCAGGGATGGGGAATCCACAGCCTCTCTGAACAGCCTGTTCCAGTGCCTCACCAATTCAACAGTAAAGAATTTCCCTCTAATATCTGATCTAAACTTATCCCCCTCCAGCTTAAAGTCATTTAAGAACAAATACTACTACTTTTTTTGTTCCTCACCTACACACCTACAGTATCTAGCTTTTAATTTATACAATTTTTAATTTTAATTTCACACAAAAGTATCTGATTTTTAATTTCATATTCAATTATTTTTAGCCATATTCGATGTTCTAGAAGTTTCAAACAGTAACAATCACAGAATTTGTAATTTATATACAGCCAAGCAAGTGGAATGACACCACTAAGCCAATTCATTGTGTGGTTTTGGGTGTTGTATATGTGTATTATCTGAATTATCACTGTAATGTGTTTATACACAGACTTTTAACAAAGCTCTTGGTCAATGTCAATGTATGTACTAAAGCACTCCACAATTTTGTTCCGAATTTTAATGACAACAGTATTAAGCCCATGTTGTCATACTACTTTTGCTGCAACTTTATGTAGAAACTTCAGGAATACAGGTAGATTTTCCAGCAGGAAGATTTATTGCATACTAGATTATAAAAATGCATGCATCACACAATCTGCATTCACCAATCTGGCAGAAGCATAACAATAACATGGAAATACAAGTTTTGTCAGTAACAGCACAGCTCTTACAAGTTGGCAAAATTAAATTAACACAAGAGTAGTGCTAAGAATTATTTTAAAACACACAACTTGTATTTGCTCAATGATTTACTAATGATTAAGATTTAAACAGCTTTCTATATTTATTCAAAAATAGAAGTTTAGGGCAAGAAACAGCATTTCAGATTTGGGTGAAGCTCAGCTCTGTTCCTTTTAAAGTGAATTCACTATTCAGTACAGAGTTTAATTTGCTAATCACTATAGGGCTTTCAGACAGTAATGAAAATCATAAAATTATTTGGGTTGGAAGGGACCTTAAAGATCATCATATTCCAGACCCCTGCCATGGGCAGGAAACACGTTCTACTAGACAAGGTTGCGCAGAGCTGCATCCAGCCTGACCTTGAACACCCTAGGGATGTGACATCTACAGCTTCTTTGGGCAGCCTGTGCCAGTGCCTCACCACCCCCACACTACAGAATTTCTTAATCTAAATTTCCTTTGTTTCAGTTTGAACCCATTCCCTCTTGTCCTATCACTACAGTTCCTGAGGCAGAGGATTTCTCCAGCATCCCTGCAGAACCTTCAGATACTGGAAAGCTGCTACAAGATCTCTGTGCAACCTTCTCCAGGCTGAACAGTACACAAGGATTTATACTTTCCTAGTGCTGCTATTTTAAAATCCATGGAATGGGACTGCTGCCACCTCCCTGACCCACAGGGTGTCAGATCCTGTTCTGACTCTCTCTGTGATTTTTTTTTTTTTTGGTCTGTACTACTGCATTTGTATTTTTAATTTTCCTAGTAAGAAACTGTTATTCCTATTCCCATATCTTTGCCTGAGAGCCCCTTAATTTCAAATTTATAATAATTCAGAGGGAGAGGGTTTACATTTTCCATTTCAAGGGAGGCTCCTGCCTTCCTTAGCAGACACCTGTTTTTTCAAACCAAGACAAATAGAGGACTTCAATTGGGTCTACAAGTTTAACTATCTTTGTTTACCGACAGAGCCTTTTTTGGCAGGCATATACAAGCTCCAGTTCTCCGATTTACTTTCTTCTGTGTTACACTTTTATCCTAGATAAATGGGGTAGCACAAGTGGCTACACTTGTAAATAAAAAATAACCTATTAGAGGTTACTTTGTCTTCTCCCATCTTCTCACGAGACCCCAGTGGAATAGCATGTCCCTCACTAAATACAACAGCTTGTACGATCCATCCAGCAAAGACTGGAAAAAAAAAAATCTCTGCCTAAACTTATCTTACATTTAAGGGAGGAAAATTCAAATCAAAGAACATCCACAGAATGAATAGGGCTCCCCTTCATTCTAGGAATCACATTTACCAGTCGGTGGGGATCTTTAAAAGTTAGAGGTTTACATGTGACAGAACACTGCAATGGTAGATTTTTGTAGCTAAAATGTGTGTCAAAAAACAAGCTAGTGGAGAAAACTGACATGAGTACCACCCAAATTGTCATGCTATGATCAAACTGGGGAAAAAGATTGAAAAACCACTACAGTTATCTTCTACATTACCATCTGTAATGCTTTTTCCATTTGAAAAAGAAATATGTAAAAGCACCCAGTTGTTTCACACAGCAGATAAATATACAACTTAGACCAGAGATGGATTATGACAAAAGTCTATCCCAATATGCTATGTGAAACCCTGTGTGTGGAGAAAGGTAAAAGGACAGGACACGGCTCTGAACACTAAGGAATGCTCAAATAACTACTTCAAATAACTGCAGCTAAGAACTGAAATTCAGTGTTTATTAAGGTTGCCACAACAAAAAAAAATATGTGCAGCCATCACACATTTCTCAAAAACATATGAGATGAATCTACATCTTAACTTTAGCTGTTTAAGTAGCCCAGTTTGAGTTATTCTTTGAAACAAAATGCAGAAAAATTTGCTTTTGGGGAGACCTGGTACAGTAATTTTCCTACAGGAAGTATGAGTACTTGAAAAAGTGCTTATTTCCTAATGATTTGCTCTCTAGGTAACAGTGCATGACTTCCTTTGCTGAAGCAGAGGACTAGATATCAAAGAATTTCCTTGTATAGATGAGTCAAGCAACTTGTATTTTATGCATTTAAAATTTGTTTTTTCAACTTAAGTATTATTGTTAAGACTTATAAAGCAGAATGTGAAATAAAACCACAATTTTAACAATTTCTAACAGGTAATAAAACCATTAATCAGAAGATCTATAGCAATCATTACCAGTGGATTTCCTTACACAGATTAGTTCTACTGCATTTAGAGCTTTCCACATATATTTCTTTAATGATGAAATGTTCAGGGTTTTGTTTGTGTTGTTAAAGTTGTTGTTGTAATGTTTAGTTATTTTTAATTTTAATTTTTAAAGGATGTTAATAGCATAAATACCTTTTAACATGGTTGAAAAAAGTTTGGCTTATAGATATAACTAATTATATATTTTTTATATATTTTTTATATATATATCTTCCAGCTTTGTTTTACCTGCAATACTTTTTTGACATTGATAATGAAATTGTTAATAATCAAGCAAGCATTACTCACACAAAATAATCATGTCTAATCCAGAAAAATATTCTCCCTTCATAGTTCTTATGTCAAAAATAGTCTCTTGTTTAACTTGCTGAATTAACAAGGAATTAACAAGGAATGCCATTAGCAAAGTAACAGAGATTTTATCTGTTTCAATTAATGAAGCTCATTATTTAGAGTTGGACAGAAAACAGCCATTACATCTTATAAAAAAATTGTGAATTTTTAATATTAAGATGAAGCCAAGAACACTCAGTGCTGCTCACAAAGGGTCATTGACTGGTACTCCAAGTAGTAGATGGCCTTTTTGGTAGAACATTTGTCCTGTCAGTCAAATTTGAATGGAAATGGAATGGAAATCTTCAACATTTGAGGACTGTTCTTCAGTGAGTTTTGGTGGTTTTGAAATTGTGGTTCAGAATGTGGGATGGAAAAGGAAGAAAGGACTTGTTTTTGCATGAGAGTTCCAAAGGAAAGAAATTTTCCCAATTAAGAGGTTAACAAGATAGTAAATTAATTACATCAAATCTATTCATAATGGCATCCAAATTTAATTTTCTACCATTAGTTTAAGTCTAAATGATACAAAAGTTTCTTATAAAGTAAATCAGAAAACATGGCTACATCACCCTGAACTTCATTTATGGTCTACATTTGGAAATTAATTTCCTATAAAAATAAAATAATTAATCAATTACTGTAATAGGCTATCAAAATGGAATTTTTTGGCACTTTAGAAGTACTGATATAGTAAGGTAAGCTTAGGAACAGCTTTTGAGTTCAAGCAAAATTCTTCTGTATGTTTTTTACTGAAACACCTAAAGAGAAAACATTATTAAAAATCTCCTGACCTTTCAGTCTGTCTCATTATTGAAGAAAAAAAAGAATTAAGCACTAAGAGAGAGTTTAGGCCAATTTAGGTCATTCTTTGACTCTGGAGTATACCACCAAAAAAAAAATCTTTTTTTTTTTCTGAGTGTGCCTCTATGTGGGTATATTCCAGGACGTCACCTCTTTCTAGAAAAATCTTTAAGTAACAAGTTTTCTTCTTTTTGAAGCCCTGGTTTTCAAATAATTTCAGCTATCCTTCAAATGTTGATGCATCTGTTTCAGTCCTCACAGCAAAAAAAAAGTCCCAGAAGTATTATTTTCTTTGCTGACACATATAATATCCCATTATAAACTTGGATAACATTTTTTCCCCATCAACACTTACTTACTCTGTCACCTTCAGTTTGCATTCTCTCCCACTTGACAGATGTAGCCTCCGGAGTCAGGGCTTTACGTAAATAAAATATGATTATATGGAAATTTTTAACTTCATCAGGCTGATCTTACTAATTTTTTGTATTCACTTGACCAGAAGGAAAGTAAGCCTAAGAACCTGAGCAGATTAAAAGCCAATCAAGTCCAGTATCCTGTCTCTATCCTGTGGCCAAAGAATGTAGTGCTGAGGAAGACCATGAGGACAAGCACACACCGCTGCTTCTGCAGAGTGGTGTGCGCTCTCACACCCCAACAAATTGCAGCTCAGGGACTTTGTGAACCAGAGACATTGTCTTGCATTTAATAGTTATTGATCTACTTCTCTTTTATGAGTGTGTCAGAAGTCTGAACCTATGCAAACCTCCATGGTCCTGTAGCAAAAGCTCACTTAGCTTAACTGGATCCTGCATACAGGAATTTAAAGAAATAATATAGGTCATGTCCTGCCTCAATATTTTGAGAGAAAAAGGAAAGTTAAGTCTTTCCTTATGAGCGGAATGGAAATTACTAGGCAGCTCTGAGCTGGTTGGATCAAACTATAGACATAGAAAGAGACAGGGCTTGGACAGCCTAATTTTCCTTCCTTTCCTCCAGGGAATTGCTTCCAGCACACAAATATCATGTACAATGCAATGTTAGTGATATAGTAAGGCAACAAAAGGGGTATGAAGAGGAACAGTATTCTCCAGTATTTCTTTTTTAAGGATATGGGATGCTGTGTTTATGCATGCTCCGCTTCACCTTTACCCTACTTATAGAAGGCATCTCTTCATGATGAACAGTAAGAGCAGGTATTACTTACATGGCTAACTACACTAATCTATAAAATAATTTTCCTACTGTATTTGCTGCTTTATGATCTTGTCTAGAAATAATAATGGTTTCCTTCCTGAACTCTGTGAAACAAAAAAATCTTGCTATGCTTCCTGGCACAAATGATAACATTAATATTTTATTATGCCTGTGGAAGCTACACATTAACAAAAGCTACACATAAGATGCTACAAGAACTCTGAAATAAAATTTTGTTTTTACCTTCTTTGATTTTAATTTTTGAGGTTGTAGGCTTGGTGTTTGCAGCAAGAGAAATTTTTGTGGATTTTTTTTGGAAGTAGCTCTCCTGCCTTCAAATGACCACTGAAACAAAACTGTAGAGAAACAGAAAGGTTGTGAGACAGATTAATTGCATTTTTGCAGTAGACTGTTAAAAGCTGAGGTACAAAATGGATATTTGAGCATTCTGACCCAAAAAAACCAACAAACTAAGAGCAATCATAATAACCACTGAAAAAAATCATAACCTTTTACTTCACATCTGCCACCTAAAGTAAAGAAAACCACATTTCAGGTTTCAAAGGACTTGAAAGCATTAAAGAAACGCACATTAACATCATCCCTTAAATAAGATCTCAGATTTTCTTATTTCTTTTTGAGAGCCCTGACCCTTACAGGCTTTTTTCAGGTTTTACAGCAAGATAAACTTCTCTTAGGTTGGTTTTTCTGAAGTGAGGGTATATTTAGAAGTAAGTAACACACAAGTAGTTAACAAAACTGCCTTGGTGTCTGATAGTCTGTGTTAACTGCACAATTATTCATCACTCCTTTGCAGAGTAGCCAGCCTGAATGGAAGGTGTTTCATACATGTGCATTTTCATTAAAAAGTTTTTGTAGTCTCTTGATATTGTTCCTTTCCATGATTAACTCTGCCTAACTCCTACCGAGCTGACATACTTGGTTTTACACCAAGCTACACGAACAGCATATATGTATATGTGTATACATATATATCTGTGTGTGTATATATATATATATATATATATATATATATATATATATTTGTCTACTTTTGCTAACACATGACTGCAGAGAAGCAAGTTCAATCCACCTGGAGAACAGAAACCTGGGTACAAATGGGAGTGAAATTCAAATCCTACTTATGTAACAGACACAAGTACTGCCAGATCTTCCTCATACCAGTCCCCAGGGGTACTCCCTTTGGCTGCTAAATATTTCAGCTTGGCATTCTACCCTGTTTCTCAGTGTTCTTCATTAAGCACAATCCCTGACACACTATAAAAGCACACATCTTTAGATCAGTGACTCTGTCTGCTTGTTCCTATGGATCGCTCACAAAGTGTGGTGAGAGCAGAGAGGAATGCCCTGGAGTTTGTAGGGCCCTGCCTTTGGCCATGGGCTTGACTGCTTCTGGGGAAATTTCCCTGCAGCAATATGAGAAGATATGCCAGTGGAAACACCACTGGCTCAGGACAGCTTTATAAAAACCAGCAAATTATGCTGCTTGAAATAAAATATTAAACAAAGAGCAGCTGCCTACCCTTCAGGCCAGGGATAAAAGGCAGTGCTTGAAGGTTCACTGAATTAATATTATTGAGAGCAATCATTGGGCCTCTGTTTGCAGTCTTTAGCAGACTGGGCTTCCACATTGCAATTTACCAGAGTTAGATCACCAACGCAATCCCCCAAAATCCAAAGAATTGAGCAACTGGCTGTGCTGGGCTTGACCAAGATGCATCTGCTCTTACCTAACACACTACATAGGTAAAGCTGGTCAAGAAGGATGCAGTATGGTTTTAATGGATGCTTTGATTTGTATACCAAAGGAATACAGGAAGAGAGGATACATAAATGCTTAGGATATATACTTCTTACCATGGAAAGCCCTCTGCAGCAGTACGTGAGCACCACAATTATGAAAAAACAAAGCACAAAAACATGCACAGATGACCCCCACCACCTCTGGCTTCACCCTACTCCCACACAAGTAACTGCACGTTGTTTAGCCAATAGGGTCTAGTACTTCCAATGTGTTACAAACTGGCAGATCCAGAAATTCAGAACAAACTAACACCTTCTAGCAAAGTTTGGCTCACTAACAACCAGGTCGCAGTATGTGTGTAACTGCAGCACCTCTTGCAGGAATGCCCTGTTAACTTTCTGTACATGGCCTTCAGCATGGTTCTGCTTTTCATTTAGTCCAACTACTGCAGCAACACATTTAAAATGCTATAGACTTAATCTGCCCCTGCCTTCACCCCTTATTCCTGCCATCCTAGGAAAACCTGCAATCACTGGCAAACTTAAAATTCCTTAGGCCTTCACAGTTCACCTCAGCAATGAGCTGAGCACACAAAACTGAGAATCTTTGTGGACTTTTCACTCTTCACTATATTAAGTTCTAGAAGAGGCCTTGTTACAAATTAATTCTTCCTCATAAAATAACACTTCAAGATTTTGTATGCACTTCACCAGCTTTTTGAAGTCTCACTTTCCAGTCAGGATTCCACTTACAATAGATTTTCCAGGCATGGTCCTGGATACAAGAACAAAGGAGTTAATAGCTGCATCCTCACTCAGAATGTGGCACAAAGGTAGACAACCAGGCTGGAAAAGAAGACCAATCACACTCCATCAGTATTGCTGAGACTCTACTTTTCTTCCAGAATATTCCTTCCCTACAAGATATTAACAAGTCTAAAGGAGGAAAAACAAACTGATGAGAACAAACAAGTGGTTGTCTCTCAGGCAAAACCTCTCCACACGAAGGAAATGGCATGGAGCACAGATATATGCCACTGAAGGGAAATAAGAGCAGGTCATACTCCAGCCATACTCCCATGTACAATCTCACCCTGTTGCTCAGGGTGTGAATTAGCCTGAGCTTGTGACTTCTAACTGCTTCAGAAAAGAAAAAAGCCAGCAGGAGTTTGTCACAGCATACGCCACAGCACATACAGCAGTTGAGACAGCCACGATACACAGATTATCATCATACAATTTCAGAAAGCATCAGCCCATACACAGTAACACCCTACCTCTTCAGAGGGCTTCAACTGTCTGCCCACACAGACTAACACCAGTAACACCATGTCACTTCAGAAGGCTGCAAGGGTCTGCCCTTCTTGTCTTTCAGCCCAGCCTTTTCTACCCCTCCTGTTGCTGCAGTGCCCCTGTGTGCCCTCTGTGCCCTTTGGTGGTTGCTCAGTGCCCCTGGGCACTCCATGGCTCATTGCTGTCAGTGCTGCTCACCTGCTTCTCACAGCTGTGCCCACTGAGGATGAGGCTGGGCTGCAGCCCCATCCCAATCCCCACACGCCGTGTGCCACAGCCCGGCCCCATCCCAATCCCCACACGCCGTGTGCCACAGCCTGGCCCCATCCCAGTCCCCACAAACTGAGTGCTACAGCACAGCCCCACTGCCAATCCCCACAAACTGTGTGCCTGCAGGAGTAGTCATCATGTCTTGACAGCTTTGCAAAGCTGAAACCAAGATTCTGCTCCAGCTAAGGGCCTCCAGGTTGTACAGGAGACAGCATCCTGGAATGCATGAAGCAGGTACACTCAGAAGGGTTTAAGTGTGTTTTGGCACAAGTGGTGGTGAAATAGTTCCCCTGCAGGAGGTTACTCCCTCCAAAGTCATCATGGACAAGAGCTGCCTGTCCCAAGAGGCCCATGTACCACAGAGTGCTTTGATGAGAGTCTGACATATGCAGTGCAATTTAAGCTTTAAACTGTTCTTTGCACTCGTTTCAAGTATGAGATCAACTTTCTTGAATACCGTCATCCCCAATTAGCACAGTGCACTTCCAAAAAGGCTTATTACAACTTCATACAATGTCATTATTATTTCCCTCTCTCTGTTTTAAATACCTCCTCATGCATTTGACCATCACACTTGCATTTCTCATCACCATGCTGCATTCATGATTCATAGTCATCCAGTCACCAACTGGTGCACAGTTATTTTCAACTTCTCTGTTATTTTCAACCACACAGAACACAGATTCTGAAGCAGAAGCATTATTAGAGTTTGATATTAGCTGACAATGGCCTGATTTTCTCTCCCATTTATCTTACTCCTCAAAGTCATCTGGTAAATGCAGGTTGAAATGTGATGTAATTAGGGTTCAGTTCTCCACTTCAGTTAAATAACCAACTTAAGGATTGACTGTCAGTTTTCAGTGCATCTTACAATCCAGCTCAACCCTCTAACATATGCATTTTTCAGAGCTCAAGACTGGTTTTTTAAAGTCAGCTATCTGGAATGTCTGGTTATCACTTTTCAGATGGAAGTCAGCTCTTTTGCATCAATAAGTACAGGCAGTACCTAGACAAAAATAATAGTGGAAGGAAATAGATACAGGAGAGAGATGATGTACTGCCACATGGGCTTTTTGAATATGTACAAGCTGCTTTTTGCAATAACTAGTAATTACAGTACACATTTCTTAGTTTACACCCATAGAACAGGTTCTGCTGAATTTCTTGAGAGACAAAACAGAAGAATCATAACATTAAAAATTACTTTAAACTACTGCATTTGCATTATATATAGCTTATTCAAAACCTGAAGATCCAGAAATACCATAAATACTTTCAGCCAAGGAAGTAGAGAAAGCATCCAGCTCCTGCCACACCTTTAAAGAAGTCTTCTACTCTCATCAAAGCTTCTACAAGATGAATATAGGAAATAATCTGTGAACTCAAATCCCAGTTTAAAACTCTAATTCAAAATTATCTTCTCTTCTAACCTGTAATGAACACTATTAACAACTTGGCATCATCATGGAAATACCTCCTTTATAAGAAATAGTGTCCATGAATATTCAAGCTAGATCTAATGCTTATGACACGAATGGAAACACTAAATAGTAAGATAATAACTGTGCATATAAAAATCTGCAGTGTGTTTGGATTTCAGAGAGAAAAGAGCAGCACAGACTTTTTTTTTTTTGTCCAGTAGGGACCCCTGGTGTTCAAGGCATTTGTAACAGGGATCAACATCCCCAGCAGAAAATGAGTCCATTACTGTGCTGTCAGCTACCTTTCTGCATTTGCACCTCCTGTGTCTTCCTCCTCTGAGGTCAAGGAACAACACCTAATTGTCTTATTAAGTTTAATTGCGAGTTTCTTACAGATTTATCTTAGTCTTGCAAATGCTCACACAGCATATCCCATACTCATCTGGGTCAGAAGCTGGCTGCAAAGCACCTGCTTACTCTAAGTGGAGGATGCTGGGGCTTGTCTGCAAGCAAATTTTGCTAAGGCCTTGCAAATTTCCTGACATGAGGCTGAATCACCCCAAACTGGGCCAAGAGACACTTCCAAAACAAAGTCCAAGAAACTGATATTAGCTCTATTCAGCGCGCTAGGCACACCGCTCCTAACAGCGCACACCCGGGCACACAGCAAATCACAAGATACAGCTACATTCATGCACATTCATAGTTTTCCTTAGAAAAGGGTTTTCTAGGGAAAAACTATTCTTAATTACAATATTTCTTAATTATAACAGTTTCTTAATTACAATACACTATAGGCGTTTCTTGGTCTATCAGCTTTTGCTACGCTATATTGTAAATGCCTTAATCATCTAAAATTACCCCTCGTAGGTCTTACTGCAATGCATCTCTCATAGTTCTACTTCTCTAAAGTATCTAGTCTTATTTGTAAGGCCACCCTTTGAAACTTGTTTCTAGTTCTATTTCTCTCTTAAAAATGTCTGTCCTATTCTGTGGCATTTGTAAACCAGCATTTCTTATCTCAAGGTTTGCATACAGGTGCACACTGTGCGAGCATTCTGCTAGGTTTTGAGAATTTTCTATAAATCCATTTCCCACAGTCATGCAAGTTATTTCCTAAAACTCCTCACTATCATTAGCATATGCGGGGCACAGGCACAGCGCATCCTGCTGTGGCACTGAGGAAGGCTCTGAGTCTTCCTCGGTGCTCTAATGAAGGCTGGACGTCTTCATCACCTTGCCATTTTCACCTTTCTCCTCTAGGCAGGTGCAGTCTTTAGTTAGCTCTTTTATTGATTTCCTCAGTGGTTTTAGCAAGCTTTGTCCTTCATTTTTTACAGGTTTTGTTCCTTATTTCTTGCCAAATTTCATTTAGCTTCTACATTGGTTACAATGCTTCTTATTCTTGTCAAAGTAAGCCTAGGAACAATGCTTTTAACCCTTTCAAGGCTCTCTGCATTCTTGCAAGATACCCTAATATCCTTGTCTTTCAAAGAGGCACCCAGAGTGAGCCAATGCAACTTGGAAACAGCTCTGAAATGCTACGTAATTGCTGGCTTGGGCCACAGACATAAAGATCTCCATTGCTTCCTTTCTGATCATCTTCATCAAAATAACTGATAAGGCCTTAACAAAAAACAAATTAATCAACTTCTGCATCATTATAGTTTGAAGATAACTGCTAAGAAGCACAGTCCACATGTAGCCATGGGGAACAAAGACCCTATGCCTCTGAAAAAGATCCCTTTATTGCCAGAAATAAGGTCCTCTTTATTCCCTCAATTTCCACTGGACACAACCCAAACCAAACCAAGGCTTAACAGAACTTAACAAAAAGAGGGCACCTGTTGGCTGGCTCAGCTGCAGTGCTGCTGTCCTACCACCCCATCAGCTGCAGATAGTGTGTGGGGTTTTCTGCCTTTTATAGATTACCTTGATTTTATATCTAATTCCTGTTAGAAAACTGCCTCTGGCATTCCCAGAAATAATTAACAGTTAATTGCAGTTCATAACAGTATTCTCTGCTTCTCAAATTGCTAAGGCATTTGTAGACCTCTTTATATGGCTGCCTTTGGTGTGTGCTGCATTCTGGGGGACTATCAGGAGGATCTTCTGAGAGTCATCATATCCCTCCAACGTAAGTCTGAGGAACAATACAAGAGGAGAAGTACCTTAGTAATATGTCCTTACTCTATAAGCCAGCACAGAGGAGTGTTAGCAAATTGAAATGTATTTCTGGCAGAATTTAAATCAACAGTATTACCATCTCACTTTGCAAACAAACGTTTCGCACGCCTATGTAGACTTCCATTATCTGAAGGGACCTACAAGGAAGAGGGATTCTTCATCAGGAACCTCAGTGATAGGACAAGAAAGAAGAGGTTCAAAATGAAAGAGGAGAAATAGATATCTGGAATAAATACTTTACTGCGGGGGTGGTGAGGCCTTGGAACAGGCTGCCCAGAGAAGCTGTGGGTGGATTCCCCATCTCTGGAAGTGCTGGAAGCCAGGATGGGGCTTGAAATGACCTGGTCTAATGGAAGGTGCACACGGCAGGGTGTTGGAATGAAATGGTCTTTAAGGTCCCTTCCAACCCAAGCCATGCTGTGATTCTATGACCAGCTGCGGAACATCGCAAATGGTACACTACAAAAAATACATGAAAACATGGGCATTAAGTTTGGGAATAAGGGGGAAGCAGCCTCACCTTGCCTATTTGCCTTTCTGGAAAAAATAAACCCAATATATTTATATATTTAACTCTAATACTCTCCATTTAACTCTTTACAACGTTTCGCCATGCTTCCCGACAAGCAGGTCCCAATTAGAGGCAGACAGGCGCTGCCGCACGGCTTGTTCTCCAAAGAAAAGGGCGCTGCAAGGGTCGCTTTTCTATTTAAAGACTCCTTCAATGCCGCGGGGCCGGGCCGGAAGGGGGCCGCGTCACCGGCGGCGCGGGGCGGTGGCGCGGGGCGGGGCGGCGCGGGGCCGGCAGTCGCAGGGGCCATGCACTCCCTCGCCCAGGAGATCCGCAGCTTCTCCAGGGCCAACCTGCGGAAGCAGCGCACCCGCGTGACGACGCTGACCGGCCGCAGGATCATCGAGACGTGGCGCGGCGCTTGCCTGCACATGGAGGAGGAGGAGGAGGAGGCGGCGCCCGGCGGCGGCTTCGTGCAGGACCTGAGCGCAGACCTGCAGGTCGGCGTGGTGAAGCCCTGGCTGCTGCTGGGTGAGTGGGGTGGGAGAGGGGGTCGCGGTGCGCCGGCCGGGCGGGGGCTCGGCGCAGCTACGGCCACGCTCTGTCTCTCCCCGCAGGGTCGCAGGATGCTGCTCACGACCTGGAGACGATGAGGAAGCACAAGGTAACGTTACGTGGGCGTAGATTAATTTACGCACCTCGCGTAAATTAAATGCATCTCCTGTAAATGAAAAATATTAAATACTCTCTAGCGAATCTGAGGAAAACTGTATTCCACTTGCATTTTCAAAAGGCTGCTCCGTTTGCAGGTGGATGGGTTTCTGTTGGCTTCACGAGAAGCTGAAATGCTTTCAGAGCATCCCAGAATCATCCAAGGGACTCCTGGAGATTCTCTAGTCCAAACTCCCTGGCAAGGCAGGGTCACCCAGAGCACATGACATAGGAACGTGTCCAGGTGGGTTTGGAATGTCTCCAGACAGGGAGACTCTGTGACCTTCCTGGGCACCTGTTCCAGTCCTTGGCCACCCTCAATCTAAAGCCTCATGCTGAGGTGGAACTTCTTATGTTTTGGTTTATTCCAATTGCTCATCATCCTGTTGCTAGATACCACTGAAAAGAATCTTGCTTTCCTGCAAGAGTGATTATTGTTTAGGGCTGTTTAATGGAACAGATTCCTACACTGCCATAGGCATTTCCAGTCGAGACACTAAGCAGCACCATTCCCCCTTGCCTTATATGGATTGATGAAACTAGAAAAACCAAGTAGCTTCTCTAAGTCTGTCCCAAAATCTTGTCTTTTTACTCTTCTCTATTGCAGTAATGTGATGATAAGGCCTTTGGACAGTGGTGGTTCTGCAGGACAGGGCATACACCAGGCTGGCATCTGGTGCCACCTAAATGTCATTTTACTGTAACTTTAAATAACCCACAACCTGCCCGTAGCCTGGACAGAGCAGAGATGGCAGGAGGCCAGAGATGGTGTCACCTGCCAAGAGCAGGTGTAGTTTACTCTGAAATCCTTCTGCCTCAGCAAATGTTTCTGGTAACTAACCAGAAGGAGCATTAAGACGATGGATTAGAGCAGGCTTGAAATTTGGGTGATTGTTGGGTGGTCTGTGCTCTCATTCCTATTGCTTTCTCTTTTATTTTCCAGCCTTGTGATGAAAACTCCCTTTTCTTTTGAAAATCCATTTTTAGTGGTTGTTTGAGCACTGATCTTTTAATTTCTCTCAGAAAAACCCTGAGATTTATCACAGTATGTTTTAGCACACTTTGAAACTGCTTGGAGAAAAGCAAACCATAGACATCATATGTATGTAAAACTGAGCATTGCATCAGTGTAATGTAGAGTCTGTGTATGCCTAAAGAGTCATTCACCTTTGTTACTGCTCATTTTGCTTGCTATCTTCAGAAAATGCCTTTTTTTCTTTTATTTTTTTGACTTAGGTCACTCACGTTCTAAATGTGGCATACGGAGTCGAAAATGCCTTCCTCAATGACTTTATATACAAGACCATTTCCATTCTGGATCTCCCAGAAACTGATATTACCTCCTATTTTCCAGAATGTTTTGAGTTTATTGAGAAAGCCAAGATCCAGGTACAGTCTATCAATAATTAATGTTAATAATTATCCTATGTAGATTATTTATAACACTACGTAAGAACTAAAGCAGATTTTTTCTTAAAAGAAAATATGGTACCAAATGAATAGTTTTAAAGTATTTTTAAAAATTTAAAAGTCTTTAAATTTTAAATAGAAAATCCAAGTAATTTCTAAGCATTCCTAGAGACATGGCACTGCTGTCGATCCTCATTCCCTCCAGCACTGCTTTTTCAGAATCACTGTCTTGCGTTTTAGAGAAATGTTTATTTAAAACAGTTGGACCAGGGCTTGACTTTAGATTACACATTTGCATCTTAAATCCAAGTCACTACCCCTGACAGAAGGAAATGAAGAACATTTATTTATCTATTGGGGATAGATAAACCCACTAGACCAGGTTGCTCAAAGAAGATGCTATGAATTGACTTACCTACCAAGAATATCAGAGAATGTGTTAGTAGTCTTGGAGCCAAAAGTGATTTAACTGCTCAGAAAATCCTGAAAGGATGTGATGTAGAAAATAGGCTGAAAGACCCTTCTGGGGGTTGCTTGGCAGAGTTATCTGTAGCCAGGAACATGCGCAACTCAAAGCTGTTAAATTCAGGATAAGTGTGTAATTTATGACAAACATTGTTTTGGTATCCAAACTATAACTCAACAACCAAACATTTGGTATTATTCTACCATATCTATCAGATTCATTGTTTATGTAGATTGGGATAAAAGATGATCTTGCCCCAGTTGTCTCTGTGTCACAGTGTTCTTTCCTTCTCTCATTTATAATTTACAAGCTATGTGATAACGTATTATCACTAAATGACCTTTTCAAGGTTTCTAATTACAGTTTCCAGTTCATTTCTAAATGAAAGTTGCCATTCACAGCTGCACAATTTTGCTTTCTGCCCGAGGTGTTTGTATCTCAGTTACTAGTTTGTAGGTTAAGGAGTTTACAGGAAAACTTTTATAACAACATTAGTAGTTTTCTGATGGAAGAGGTGGATGACAGGAACATAATTGGTAGAATAGTTCTCCATAATCAGTTCAAAAAGTACATGATAGTGGTATACACACAGATCTCTAGGTGGTTTGAATTACTTTATTTGCTTTGTCAAAATAGTGTTAAAAGAGCTTATGATAAATTGTGTCATGAAGTGCTCTTCTGTTTAAGTAACCACAGAGACACTACTGTTTCATCTCCTAAAATGGGGGAGGAAGAGATGTTCACTGGTGTGAGAACATGATATATGAGAAATTCTAGAACATGGTTAACTCCATGAAGGAAGTATGAGAGCGTGTGAATTTGAGGATGCAAGTGAAGCCTGCACTATTCTCTAAGTCATTGCCAGCTGGGTACTTGTAACAGGATTCACTTTTCTAAAACTGTAATGGCTCAAGTCTCTAAACAGCATGGTACAAATTCTGATACTGATCAGAGCTCAGCTTTTCTTCTAGGCTCCAACTTGGCAGGCAGGTTTTCCATGACATGTTCAGTGATCTGTGTCAAGTCATAATACTGTGAATGAGGGATACTTTTTTTATATGTTTAATATCTAATAATAAAACTTCTGAAATCTTGTGCTTCCAAAGAGAAAAGTCTTTGCTTATTCATGAACATCGCTCCTTATTGGTCCACCTGTCTTTCCTAAGGAAAAGCCTCAGTTTCACTGCAAAGTAAAATGGATCTATAAGGAATTACATTAGCCTTTAACTTCACAAAAAGCTTTATGCTTCTTTTAAATTTCTTCCCTTGATGAGGCTTTTTGCCCGCTGTGTACAACCATTGTATAATCACCTTTTCTGTTGGTGGAAGGTGATGTTGTTTCTCTCTCCATAAAAATTTTTAAAAACCCAACTTGGTCTTGAATCTTACATGATTCTTGCAAGTCCACAGACCATTTCTGGGCAGGAAAACTTAGAGTATCAGCATCAGAGCAAGGAGTTCTTGGTAAATAGAGATGAATTTCCTGTTTGTCATCTGTTTCTCACTTTTATTCTGCATTCACAGCTAATACAAAACTAGTTAAGAATAACATGCCAAATTTTTGTATGAATTGTAAACAATGGACTTTGGCAAGGGAAGATAAACATTCTCAGTATTAAAGTTGGATTAATATTGTGGCCCAGATTCATTCATGTTCAATAATTTTCAGGATTCATGGATATCACTATATAATTTTTGGCAGTGTAAAACAAACCAGTTATTTAAAAAGATACATTCAGGCTTAAATGTGAAAGGGAAATAAAGCATGAACTGTACAAAGGAAAATAAAAAATAATTAAGAGTGCAGTTTCCAGCAGGCAGTGCACAGGAGGTGTGATTTCCATTGCAAGGAAGGGTGGTGTCATTATTTGCCATGCTGGGATGCAGGAGCTTAGATTGGTTCCTAGCTCTGTCATAATGTTGTGGCTCCTTCTAGTCTCAGCTTGGAATTTCTCCAGCAAGGATAATACTGCATTTCATACTTCTTTGCCTTGTTATTTACACTGGAAGATTTTTGGAACAGGAACCATTTTCTGGTCTGTGTGTCTGTTAAAATGCCAGATAATTGTAGCTCCCAAATCTGTAACAACAACTCTTAAGTTCCTGGAAAGGAACCCTGATGCTTAGAAGATCTTTTTGTCTCTGGGTCAAATTGCCATTAAGTAACTTGTGCCTGTTAAGGGCAGACAGAACAGGCTAGAATAGTTCTGTTGAGCCTCAAGTATCTGATCACATCTTGTCATGTTTCAGTATTTTCATTCAGAATATGGAAGTGCTGAGGGTTTGGTGGTTTCTATTTGTGTCAAAGGGGCTTTTCCAGATCATAGTGTGACATACAAACATGACAGCCTCACGAAACCGGGGCCTTGCAAACATTGCTTAAGACATGCTAGATTGTCTAGTTGTCTATGCATTGATTTGGGCTTGTAATTTCTTAAAAAAACTTCTGGTGCCTAAAAAGAGACATTCAGGTGTCTCAAATGTTGTGAGGGAAATGTTTAAGTAGGATAAACCCCATTAATTGTATATATAATTTAGGGTGAGCCCGAATTCAAACCCCAGAAGAAGCATTTGTGAGTTTATGGGAGGTTGAGTAGTTTTGGATTTTGCACCCTAGTTTCCAGTTAAGGGAACTAAGGGTCCCTAGTTCCCAGTTAAGGGAACTAAGGGTCCCTAGTTGTACCAGTGGTGTGATGGAAAGGGAGAGATCTGTTGCAAATCACACAATGTCTTTTCTAATTTTTCTGCTCCTGTGCATGATCCCTTTTACCCAGAATCTTCCCTGCAGCGGACACAAGAAACATGCAACTGGGACTACAGGACATTCTAAAATCTGCCTCTGTGCCCAGCTGTTTGCTGCTTTGTTATGTTTTTAACCTTTAACAAGATACTGTCAAATTCCTTTCCATATTGTAAATAAAATCTATTCCAAAATTGTCACTCAATTAGATCAGATACTTTAGTATCCCAGGTGTCTATGATTTGGTTTTTACATTAACAGGCTGCTGTAAAGCCTCAGGAAGAAAGACAGAGGATGTGTTTTAGTTCTGTGGTATGAATTAAGTTTGAGGAATTTGGTAATAATAAAGCATTTTGGGGTAGAAAAATCTTAATTTCATGCTTATGTCATGTTTATATCTTTGTTTGGACTTACTTATATGTGTAAATATTTGCTTTGAGCTCAACAAGGAGCCTTTCAATAAGTCTTACAAGACTTTGATGTAGTTTCTTACACTTGTAATGTACCTAATGAATGTAATGTACCTAACTTATGTTTCATTTCTTTCTTGGAGGATGGTGTCGTGCTGGTTCACTGTAATGCAGGAGTCTCCCGTGCAGCGGCTGTAGTCATTGGTTTTCTAATGAATTCAGAAAGACTGAGCTTTGCCAGAGCCTTTTCCTTGGTGAAAAATGCAAGGCCTGCAGCTTGTCCAAATCCTGGCTTCATGGAGCAGCTTCACAAGTACCAAGAACAGATTTTAAAGGCAAATGGAAGCATAAACAATCATGACTGATCCAAAGGGAAAAGCGAAATAATCTGTTTTGACTATACAGGAATAGGCATTGGATGTACTTTGTCCTGTCATTTTGAAATCCCCTTTCACATGAGCATTTTCAAGTCTTTATGTATTTTGTTTTTCTTACCCTCCTTTGACCGTGTTTTTTCCAGAATGTCATCAAAAGGCCAAATGGTGTGGTACTGACTTCAGAGAAGTTTTGCCTAAAACCAGAGCACTAATAAAAAGATACAGCTCAGTTTACCTTGAAATATTAGAAAACAATAGAATGATTGTTTACTTTCTGAACCATCAGAAAATGCAGGCAATAGAGAAAGGAAGTAAAATAACTGAGGTAAGTTGCTTTCTTTCCAAATCTGTGCATTCCTAGTTGGTTGTAAAATAGGGATAATAAAATGTTCATATAATGAAGTACCTTGATACTGGATTTTAAACTTATATTGCAGCTGTAGACGATATTATTGAATTTTGTGGGTGAGCCAGCCATTAATTTTTTAAAATTAAAACTATGGTCTTTTGAGGATGCTCAAAATGCACAGTATGCTTTAATGCTTTGTGTATTTCTATTGTTTCTCATCTAGTAGTGATTTGAAGTGCACTAATATGATGAGTCCAGTCTTGGAACTAGCGTTTGTTTTTTTTTTTTTTTCCTGTACATCATTTCAGTAGAGATACAAAAAATGTTTATACTGATCTGTCTCTGCTCATGCTACTGTCTTTTCTTCACATCTGGTCCTCACATGCTCTCCCCTCACTCCACTCCACATCATGTGTAAAGAACAGACATCATAGGGTATGTAATTTTGATCCTCCTGAGATATCCCAGGCTGAAATTACTCCCTTAATATGCTTTTTTAAAAAATCTATAAGATTTTAATAGTATTTTGTGGTCTTCATGCCATCTCTTAATGATTTGATACATTAATATGCAACAAAATAAAGAGACCACTGTGTTTGGATAAATTGTGTGCTGAAGTGATTTAAAAGGTTTGGTTTCAAGACTGGCGTTCTGTCCTGGTACCAGCAATTTGCACAGTAGCACATCACTGTGTTTGAACCACGACTTCTCTTGTTCTCAGGATGAATTACTCAAGAACATTAGTGACAGAACAAGGGATTGGAATGGATTCAAAAAGAAGGAGTAGGTTGAGATTAGATTATTTACAGAGGGTGGGGAGGCCCTGGTACAGCCTGCCCAGAGCAGCTATGGTTGCTCCATCCCTGAAGTGTCCAAGGCCAGGTTGGACAGAGCTAACTGGGATAGTGGAAAGCGTTTCTACCCACGGAAGGGGGTGGAACTGGATGAGCTCTAAAATCCCTTCCAAGCCAACCCATTCCATGATTCTATGCTAAACGTTAATGCGGGGATCAGGCAACCGCGCTGCATGTGGGCGTTGTCCGTGGTCACTGCCCCCGTGTCGGCGGCGGGGGAGCAGCTCACGGCCGTGTCCCGGCGCCGGTGGGTGGCTGCGGTGCCGGCAGCCGGGGCGCTGCCTGCACCCTTTCCCTGGGAGGCCGTGTGCGAGGCTGCTCCGAGCTGCCACCCCGCGGGAGCAGCCCGGGACGGGCCCCGGTAACGCTGGCCGCGGTCCCCTCAGCTGCTGGCGACCAGCCCCTCCCTCAGGGGCCGTTTGCCACGGAGCCGTGAGGGGACCGGCCGGCACAAGCCCACGCCAGGCCCCGACACCCTCACCCGACCGGGGCTCCGCCCGCCCCGCACCGCCCCAACATGTCATGGGGCGGGTCGGAAGTGACGGGGCAGGAAGCTCCGTTCCGTTTGAAAGTGCCAGGCGGAGCCGCCGCCGCCACCGCCTCTTTCCCGCCGTCCGGGCCGCCATGGCCGCTTTCGCCGTGGAGCTGCTGCCCACAGGTGAACTGGGCCCGCGGCTCCCCCCGGCTTTGCTGGGCGCTCCGCTGCCCGGCCGGGGCGCCCGGCGGGTCTCCCGGCGCTGCCCGCGCTGCTGTGAGGGGAGTGGGGCCGGGGCCGAACCCCAGCTCCAGGCGGGGGTGTGGATGCTGCGGAGCGGGAGCGGGAGACGGCGCCGGGAAGGGGCGGTTCGCGCTGGGGTGATGCGAAAGGGGAACGGGGTTAAATCGATCGGCTGCCACTTGTAATTGCGAAAAATTGTGATAAACTCGGCTTACCTGTAAAACCGCCTTTGATCTCATCAATCCGTACAAATATCTCAGAGGCAGGTGCCAAGAGGATGGTGCTCTTTTCGGTGGTGCCCAGCGACAGGGTGAGGAGTAATGGCCATAAACCAAAACAATAAGGAATTTTATCTCAAGCGTGAGGAAGAACGTCTTTACACTGAGGCTGGCCGAGCACTGGAACAGGCTGCCCAGTGGAGTCTCCCTTTCTGGAGACATTCCAGACTCACCTGGAGACGTTTCTGTGTACCTGCTCTGGGTGACCCTGCCTTGGCACAGGGTTTGGAGTAGATAATCTCCAGGGGTCCCTTCCAACCCTAATGGTTCGGGGATTCTGTGATCTTAATCATTTCCTGTGTCTTCTGTTATGTTTCTTTAATAGAGCCCACAATAGAAAAAGCATTCACTTGTCTTTTTCATATTTTAAATTTTGTTTTCAGGAGCTGAACCAATGACTCTTGGCTCCCCGACATCTCCAAAACAAGGAACTAGTGCTCAATTTCTCCCTGGGTTTTTGATGGGTGACTTACCTGCACCAATGACTCTGCAGCCACGTGCTTTATACAGCCCTTCGGTTGGTGTCATGGAAACAAGGTCTCCACTACTTGCAGGTCAGAATTTGTTAAATGTTGGAAAGTTGTCCTGAAAACAAAAAATTGGTTTATCTCATTGTTCTACATGACTGTTGCAGACTTGAATCCTTATATTTCTGTAAGCAAATTACACTGATTGAGTAAGTGGTGAACCCAGTGTATTGAATTATAATAAATGTTCTAAATGTGGCAGTTTTGGTATCAAGAAAAGTTTGTTTTACAGGGAAGGTAATAAACCTCTCCTAATATAGAATCAGTTTATGTGACTGTTTACATGTCGAGTACACATACATTGGTGCTGAAAACAGAGATACCTGCTGGCAAACTGAATGCAGCTTGTGCAAACTGCTGATTTCTTTGCATAAATTTTTCTATTTCTTTGAATTCTATAAGGTCATTTACAGATTGCCAAACTTAAAAAAACTGTGTGGAGAAAAACTGAAAATATACTTCTTAATTAGTATCTAGTGGTTGTAGATAAAGTCTTGATGTCTGCTGTCATTGGACTGGAGTAGTTTTCCTAGCTGTAGATGCTCATTTTTCTTCAGCTACCTAATTAATCAGACTAGGAGAAGTTCTTACCCATGTTAGTATTGTACATCTGTTTTCTTCTCTGAGAAGAATGAGTAGTTGACATGCCTTGGGTGATCTTGGTTTTTTTACTAAATCAGTTGGCATAATTTAAAATCTGATGCTGTTAATATGCTAGTCATTTTGAAGGAAAAATTGAGGATTAAAGTACTACAAGAATTTCTCTTAATAAAATATTCCCTTCTTTGAATGTCAGGCTGGATTAGACGCAATGATCTTTTTAGGTCCCTTCCAACTTAAAATGTTCCATAATTGGAGGTTTGTTCTTCTGCTTCTTGCTCTTGTCTGCCTGCCCTTATGCATCTGGGAACAAACCTCTTATGAAAATACTTACGAAATTGAAAGTAATCACGTGAATTTCACCAAATTGTTTTTAAAGTGTTTATTATAGCCTCAGAGTATAAATTTTAGGAAAAGGGGAGCCAGTGAGATACTAACACAGACTTCCCAAAGGGAATGATCAAGTACATCACTTAAACTGCAGACCTTGATGGGAGAGTGCTTTACATAATGCATGTTATTCTATGTAACAATAGCAGTTCTTGTATGTGTTAAACAGTACAGAGTGGAGTCTTGAAGCTCACAATTTAGCACTGGAAAAAGCTTGGTTTCCAAATGTTTTGCAAGTGAAAACTTGATGCAAACTACTTTTTTTTTTTTTCACCCTGGGGTAAATCCACACAAAGGGATAAGATACGTCAAATTCCTTCAAGAAGTTTAATTCTCCGTTATACTGGAAGTCCCAAAGTTTACAAGATGGGAGGGCAGCTGGTTTAACTTCCTCCTGTCTATATGCAAGCTAGTCCCTGCTCTCAAGAGCTTACATTTTAATTTAATATGAAATTAGATGAGAAGCCAAGGAATTTGGACAGTAGGAATGTGACAGTAATGTGCAATGTCTCTGTGCTTTTGGTATGGTTCTTTAACATATAGGATATCTCAATTTTTAAAAATCTTGCTTTTGCATCTGTACTATAGGCAAGTTAGTCTCTGAAACAATTAAAATAGATTTCTAGCCTGGCTTAAAATTGAATGATACAGCCATACTCAGAACTTCAGAGAAAGAACATTTAAACAGTGACTATAATGGGTTAATAAGAGGCCTGAAAGTTCTAAATAGGCTGCTGTTTGGGACACCTGTGATGCTCCTACCTAGAACATTCAAACTTGAATTTGATAGGACAGATGGCTCTGCGAACCTCCAGTGAAACAATCAACAGTCTCAACAGCAACCAACATGAGAGCATGGCAGAATTTATTATGGAAGTTTCCAGAAGAAGTAGCACCAAAGCAAAATGACAGGTTTTGTCATGCTCTTCTTTTGTTCCTTTGAATTGCAGGAGGGTCTCCCCCACAACCAGTAGTCCCTTCGCATAAGGATAAAGGTGGTGCTCCACCAGTTAGAAGCATATATGATGAGTTATCTAGTCCTGGGCTTGGATCAACACCTCTGTCCTCAAGAAGAACAGTAAGTGTCTTCGGCACTAGCCTGCTCTTAGCAGAAGATGTGAGGCAGCTTACTGCCTCAGTGAATTCTCAAACTTAGTTGCATAAACTGCTGTAGCAAAATGAGAGATGACCCTACAGATCATGCCGTTGCTTAGTCTGGGTTGTTCATTGTGCCTGTTCCTGTTTAAACAAGAGCTGTGGTCATGAAGCAAATTCCTGTTATTGCCAATTTTCAATTCAGTAGGAAATGAAAAATGCAAGTGATGCCTCAGTTATACTTCGTACATACAAATTCAGCTTTGTTTGTCAGCTTTTCACTTTATTCTAAGTTTATTTGGCTGCTGATTGCCAGAAGGACCCTTCCACAACTTGAAAGGAGGTTGTAGCAAGGTGGAGGTTGGTCTCTTCTCCAGGTAACAAGTAAGAGGACAAAAGAAAATGGCCTCATAAGAAGTTTAGATTGGATATCAGGAAAAATCTTCTCACTGAAAGGGTGGTCAGGCATTGGAACAGGCCACCCAGGGAAGTGTTAGAATTGCCATCCTTGAAAGTGTTCAAAAATGTGTAGAAGTGACATCTGGGGACATGGTTTAGTGGTCAAGATGGCAGTGTTAGGTTAATGGTTGGACTTGATGATCTTAGGGATCTTTTCCAACCTTAATAATTCCGGGTTTCTGTGATTATCTTTTCGAAGACAATAGAGGTGCTTATGGAAACAGAAGGAATTTCTTTCTGAGTAAAATATGTAATCTAAGTTTGGGTAGACAGTTGGGCTTAATTTTGAAAGAGGAACACTCAAATTTCTGAGGTAAATTTTATAATAAGCTCTGCTGCTTAACTGACTAATCAAGCATTACTAGGTTCTTTTTCACTGAACTCTTTTGATGCAAGGAGAACACTTTAAACTGAATGAGCAGTCTTTCTATTGAGTGTTGCCTTCTGAAAAGTTTATTCTGAAAACTGAGGTTCTCTGTGAAGGACAGAATCCTATGGTGTCTTAAAGGACTGGATATTAAATTTCAAAAAATGTTGAGCAGCTATCAGAACACACGTTGCTAGGTCTACTGGTAGTCCAGGCTGTTTGATCTTGTATCTAAGAAATGCCATGATTCAGGCTTAAAGTAGACTAAAATTGTTTTGGGTGTTGAAATCCTATGTTAAAAAGAAAACAACTACTACCATCTAAAACTCAAAGTACACTTTCCTTCTAGGCACTAAATAGTTGAGCAGGAAAGTAAGTCTAGTAATAGTCTCCATACAAGGGAAGGTTATGTTTCCATGATTTCTCACCCCTTAAGGCAGTGAAAATGCTGATAAACTTAGGATACTAATATCCTTCCCATCAGGATGCACATGAATGTGTGAATTATTACAGTGTAGCAATAGTGACATGACTATTTTGAGAAGGTAAACGAAAGGGTTTCTGAGTATTGGTACTTAAAGCTACTTTGTTTCACAAAGCATATGTCAAATACATTGTCAAATAAATTTTCTTCATTGATAGCTCTTGGTAATCTTTTGTTAAATGTACATGCATATACCTGTTCTTCCTCTTAAAAGTTAGGAATAACTTAAGGCAAACAGTTAATATTATTACCTGAATGTTTAAATCGCTTGAAAATTGTCTCTCTTGATCTGAGCAGTATACCTATAAGAATGATTTGTTACTTTTTGTATATTAATGCAGGCCAGCTTTACTTTATCACTGAGCCCATCATCTGGAGTTTTGCCATCAACTCCAGGAGCAGGTAGATGTCCTGTCAAAATTTCCATTCTCTTTTCTTACTGCTTTTTTAATACAGAAATATCGTGACTGTTCAAGCTACATCAGTTCCTTGCTAACTTATGAAGAGATTGTGTATTTGTTAGCTTTTCAAAAGGTATATGGGTATAAGTAGGAAATAATTATTCATTCTGAGACTGAGTTTCAAGCAGCTTTTTTTGTTCCTTGTTCCAAATGTGGTGTTGAACTGAGCACAGAGGTGGTTGTAATTGAATGAAGAAGCTGAGATTGATGGGTTGCCTTCCATCTTTGCAAGGTTTGATAGCTTGTGTATGAACCAGTGGCTTCTTGCTAAGCGTTCTTCTGTTGGCCTGTTCCTATTTGGCAATGGTATTAGCTGTTGGTGTTTTGAAGTCAAAGAGAACACTAGGCTGCACGTCATAAAAACTTACTAGTGTGTTTGCAGATGTGAAGTTATGATTGACTTACTTTTTCTGTCTGTGAGTAAATCCCCATGAAACTCTTCCACATGCAAGTGAAATGCTTGTCCCTGAATTTATTCTTTTATTATAAACCTCTGTCTTGCCAAATAAATTTGTTCAATGTCACTCTGTTTTTTCAAAAGAGCTTTGAAACTTTTAAAAGAACAGGGTGACAGTTCAAGAATACCATTTTAATTTAGCAGCTTCAAGCATGTTCAGTCCTGCAAGTATTGGGCAGCCTAAGAAGACCACTTTATCTCCTGCTCAGCTAGATCCATTTTATACTCAAGGTGATTCCCTTACTTCAGAAGATCAACTTGATGACACATGGGTAACTGTATTTGGGTAAGTTGATTTCCAAAGTATCAGAAAAACCTGGGTGAAGTCTTTACAGCATACAAGAAAAATATTTGGGCATTGATGTTGTCTGGCATTGGTATGTGCTGCAAATACAGCTATGGTTAAAGCAAGCAAACACATACATTTCAGTGAGGCATCTTAAATTGAGCTACACATTATTTTTTCTAGTTAGACAGGCACCATTCTGCTGTTTGGGTGTGTGGTAAAGTGCCTAGAAGATGGTATTTCTCAAGTCACTGCTTGACACGTGAATTCTTAAACTACTCATAATTTTTTGAGTACTTCTTTCTGTCTTTCAGATTTCCTCAAGCATCAGCTTCCTATATTCTACTACAGTTTGCTCAGTATGGAAACATACTAAAGCATGTGGTATGTCTTTGTTTTCTGACATAAGTCTCAAACTTTGTGAATGAAGCATGTAAAAAACTACATTTCACAATTTTCACTTAATCTCATTCAGATGTCCAACACAGGAAACTGGATGCATATTCGATATCAGTCTAAGCTTCAAGCCCGGAAAGCCTTAAGCAAAGATGGAAGAATTTTTGGTGAATCTATCATGATAGGTGTCAAGCCTTGTATAGATAAAGTAAGTTAATAATTGCTTTTAATTCAAAGGCACTCTTCTTTTTATTTTCCCTGACTTCTTTAACTTTTTTTCTTTTGGAACTGTAAATTGTAGGTAGTTTATCTGTATAGATATAGTCTGTTACACATTTACATAAGTTTTTTCTTAAGTATTTTTCAACGTTTCCTGCTGAGAAGGATCTTTATGATAAATCTCTTTGCTCTTTGGAAATTACAACGCACACGAAATTACAATTGCTGTACGAGACAGGAAGTGAAACCATAATATAAGACACAATTGAGATAAGTTTCCTGAATGGAATTTGTGACATTTAGGGCCTGCAATAAATACCTAATGGCAGATTAGGACTGTTGCTACTCCTAATTGTACCTATTTTTTATGTGACTATGTGCTTCTGGCTCTTGAATTTATCTTAGTAGTTGGGACTGAAAATTTGTTAGCAAGAAAATCCTAATCCTGTTCTCCCACCTGCCCCTATAAAAACATGTCACTCTCTTGTAAGTAGGAGTTGAGAGTACACATGGCTGTCTTGTAGTCTTAATATTAACATGAGCTATTAGTGTCTAGGTATTGGCAGTATCTTGATCTTTAATACTTGCAGCCCTTTGCACTGGGTACTGTACATTTGCTTAAGCAAATAACAGCCATTTTTCTATAGTGCACAGATTTTTCTTTTTTTTGTCTCCTTTAAGAATACATGATACATTTCCAATGTAAACCATTCTGAGAAGGCAGCCTTAGAAACTGAACTTGCAATTATTGAGCTTTTAGCAGTCTGAAACATTTCTTACACTTAATAAAATTCAGAAACAACTACTTCTATGGTCCTTTTCTCTGTGAGCTTCTGCTGGTGGTCTGTCCATGCCTGTTTACCCTTGTGTCCAGTTTGTATCTATCAATGAATTGCCTGTAAGCTGAAGCTCTAGGAGTAGTGATCTAAGACATTTAATTACCAGGCATTGCTTTTGAATTCTTATTATGTCTTTTGTGGATAGTATTCACTTTCATATACCAATAAATAAACCCATAAGTCATTAATTTGTATTTTTGGAGGCAAAAGATTTCAGGAGACTAATCCATTGAAGCATTGGTTTTGGTCAGACTTCCCTGCGATTGAAAACTAGATATGATGGATTTGACATCAGTAGTTAGGCTTCTGATTTAAAAGTATTACTTAGTTCCATGGGTTCCATTAATTAGTTCCGTGGAGCTAAGCAGAGTCAGCTGCACACCCACCGTGTACACCAATCCTATTGTTTATTTTGGAAAGTGCTCTTCTACCAAATGTGCTGCTGAATTTCTGCTATCTTTAGGCTGGTTGAATCCTATGCTGCACTGAGTGTAAATGCACCAAATCACATGTCCCCAGGCTGGTTGTTATTGACCATCTTGTTTTCTCTGGTTTGTTGTGGAACTTGTGCTTCCTATCAAGTTACCTCCTACCTCTTCCATTCTACACGCATTCCTTTCTAAACATAAGCTTATGAAATGGAGCCTTGAAGTTTGATTGTATTTTCTATTGTATTTTATTCTCTACGTTGTTTCAAACTTGGTTGACATTTAGTACAGACAGTGAACAGATTCTAACCTTCCAGTACTTTGCAATGGCATAATTCAAAATGTAAATCATTGCAGTAAGGAAAATGCTTGGTGGTCATGTGCACCTGTATGTTCTGTACTGACACACCTTTTATCTTTTGGGATCCAAATACATTTTATCAAAAAAATTCAAATAGTAGATAATTTTAGATGGCAAAGGTTGGAGCACTGTTTTTCAGTATTTGTTTACATTATATTAACCCTCTCTTTAAGAGTGTGATGGAAAACTTTGAAAGAAGCTCTACATTGTCAATGTCTTCGATTTTCACTCCACCTACAAAACCTGCTGGCACACCAACACAACCTGCAAATAATACTGCAAGGATATCTACCATGAGACCTCTTGCAACAGCATATAAAGCTTCCACTAGTGACTATCAGGTATTTTAAGGGAAGCAGAAACATGTGTTTTTGTGTTGTCTCCCCTTAGCTCTAGGAGTCTGTGCAGACATTAACTTCAATGTGACCTTTATCTTTTGCAGTCAGTTCTTTAATGATGTGGTTCAAGTACAAGCTCAGTCTGTTCAGTCTCTAAAATAATAATATAAATTACTAAGTTAATGACTTGTCACTTTTCCAGGGATTGAGGGCTTTTTTTGAAGATATTTCAAACTTATTTAATCAAAATATAGTAGCATTTAGGAAAATAAGAAATGAATGGTGTAAAAAGTATTAACTACATGTTGACTAATTCTCTGTATTTTCTTTTCTTGCTTTTCTCCCCGCCTTCTAGGTGGTTTCTGACAGACAAACTCCTAGGAAAGATGAAAGTATTGTATCTAAAGCAATGGAATATGTTTTTGGCTGGTAATATACAAGAGGAAGTAACACACTAAGCTGGTCAGGGTTTGAACTACGCTACTGGCATTTGTAGTTAGTTGTATAACTACTGGTGGCAGTATTTTATCTTACGTAGCACCTATTATGCCTTCAGTTTATTCAGAAGACATGTAGCTTGCACTTTAAATGATGGCAATGTACACATGGTTTTACAAACTGAGTAAGTGTAAATAAAAGTGCTTTATCCCTGTTTGTGCTCTGATGGCATGATTGTGAAAAAAAGCTGTCTCATTAAGAAAAGTTGTCTGAACTCAGCAGTCTGTCAGTTACCCAAGGGAGAGGTGGGCAGGACTGGAATACATCATTTTTTTCAGCCTCTAATCAGTGACTGTGCCTTTGGTTGTGTTTAAAGCCAAAGGGGGGAGCTGCTGTCTCCAGTGAAACAAAACTCCATCCTCAGCTGAAACGTTTTCTAGCAGTGCTGGGAGGTCAGGCTGCTCTACCCCAGCTGCGATTCCTCAGTTGTGGGGACCAGAAGTGCAGACAGGATGGCAGCACTGCCTGACAGCACCCCATACAGTGGGGCAGTTGTGTGTCAGCCCCCTGAACTGCTGCTTCATTTGCTTCATTTTTAGAACACCCAAAGGTCACTGTAAATCAGGGTGCTCTCTGGTTCTGCCCTCTTCCTCTCCCTTCATAGGGAAGGACCACTGCTGTGCTTTCTTGAATAACTTCCAGTATTCCAAGCTCCTTTGCCCTCAGTGGATGCTTGCCATGGAATCCCTCACAGCTGGATTCAGAAAATACTGGAGTTGACTCTTCTAAAATCCAGGGTCTTTGACTGCTGACCTTCAGTGTGCTCAGCAAGACCCTTAGGTCCACAATGTTGTGAAACCAGACCTTCAGGGCAGGGACCTTTCCAGCATGATCTGACTCGTGCACAAAATGCAGCACCAAAAAGAATGGCAGAAAAGCCCTGGCCTGTGTGCTCCAGGGCTCAGGTTTTGCTCCACTTCAGCTCCACAAAGATACAAATAAGGTGAAGAAGTTGCAATGTTTATTAATGGCAATCAAAGCAGAGGGATAAGCTTGGGAGAAGAAGGGAACAAGCAGGGTCTGAGGGCTGGATAAGCTTGGGAGAAGGAGAAGGGAACAAGCAGGGTCTGAGGGCTGCAGGGAGGGACCAGTAAAGAGGGAAGAAGGCAAGCTCAGGTGTGCCCAGCATCAGCTGTGCCTGGAGCTCCACCTGCTCTCCTCTGATCTCTAGGGGATGTGTCCTCTTTCATGGAATCTGGTGCTGTCCTGGTTGTCTCGATCCAGAAGATGAACCTAGTGATGCAGCTCTTTCATCTAACATGACTTGAACTCTCAGGTTTGTTTTGGAGGGGCTGTCATCTGTGCGAAGGGCTTGAAGGGCTGAAACAAACAGACCCACGGTCAGAGTGAGGAAACGCCCTGAAAGGACCAGCCCACCCAGCTCTTGCCATGGCCTGGAGGAAGCAGGACACAACAAGGATCAGCTGGAAGGTGCTGGCCACAACTCTCCGGCAGACCTCTGAAATGGCTCTGTGCTCTCCCCATGGTGCCCCCATCCACACAAGGAGCACAGCCATCCGCAGCTGGGGCAGGGATGGCAGCTTCCCCTGGCAGCTCCTCCTGACAGCCCGCTGGCCTGACTCACCCTCACAGATGAGCTGCAGCTCTTCTGGCTGCCCCCTCATGAGCAGCCCGGCGATCCCTGGAACACAGAGCCTGTCACGGCCCCTGGCCCTGGTGCTGCTGCAATGGGGAAGGGAGGGACCGAGCCCCGGTTTGTCACTCACCAGCAGTCCTGACGGCCGCCTCTCGCAGGGGCTCCTGCGGGCTCTGCAGGTAGGGCAGGGCCCGGCGCAGGTGCTCGGCCGCTCGGCTCCTGTCCTCTGCCAGCTGCAGAGAGCGGCAGGGCACGGAGGGAAGGGTTGCTGCGGGCCCTGCCCCGCGGCCGGGCGCTCCCTACGCCCGGCGCCGCTGCCCCTGCCCACACAGCCCCGAGCCCGGCCGGCAGCCGCAGCTCCGGGCTCTGCAGGGGCAGAGGGCCCGGCGAGCTGCGGTGCCGCCCCGCGGCAGAGCCCGGCTGGCTCGGGGCTCCCTCAGCACCGGCCTTGGGGCCGGAGGAGCTGGAGCAGAGCCCCGCGGCCCAGGGAAGGCAGCGGCGTGTGGGGCGCCGGCCGGTGCCCCTGCGTGCAGCGCTGGGCAGGGGCCGCAGCTGCGCCCCACAGACCGGGCACCGTGGGCAGGCGGCTCCTCCGGCCTGGGGCTGGGGCTCCCGGGCTGTCCTTACCAAGCGCTCGGCAAAGCTCCACAGGTCATCCGTCTTCAGCAGCCGCTGGAGATCCTTCCTCTTCTTTAGGAAAGTTACTGCACAAAGCAGCGTCTCCCGAGAGGCCTGCAGAGCGGCAGAGCCCCGGAGATGGCACCGCAGCCCCGGGCACAGGACCCGCGTCCCTGTGCCAAGGCCAGGAGGGGGCTGGAGCCATGAGGAGAAGCCAGGGTGTGGGGAGCCAGCTGAGCCCCCTCCCATGGGGACACCGGCACCCAGGCAGGAGCCCTCACCTGTGCCACACGCTGGTTCTCATCATGGCAATGGAAGAAGAGCGGGAGCAGGCTCTGGCTCACAAGCATCTTCAGGGGCTTCTTTCCCTGTTCCACTACTGTTTCCATCACATCTCGATAGAGGCGAATGGAAAGCTGCTGCACATGGCTGTTGTCCTGTTGGAAAGGAAAAAACCTCAGCACTGGATTCTCCAGGCCCCCCTGTGCACAGGCCCAAAAATCCACAGGGCACCACACTTCTGGGGAGCACCCAGTGGCCAAGGCTGGGGGCACAGAGCCTTACATGGTCAAAGAGGGGCCGGAGCACCTCAGCCAATTTTGGGGCTGTAGAGCTGGATGTTAGGATATCTTTGTTCAGGAGTAGATTTGTGAACACAGAGAGACTCCTCTTGACCACCTCTGTGTCTTCATTCCTCAGTAGCTCCACAAGGCGTTCAGAGAGGCTGCATAGTTTTTTGGCCTATGTGGAACAAAGGTTGTGCTGTGAATCCATGGAAAGCTGCACCACCAACACTGCTCCGGTGATGCAACCCCACCTGCCTGCCATGGAGCCCAGAGGCCAAAGGCCCGTCCCAGAGCACTCAGGCAGCTGAACAGCGACCCTGGAGAGCTGGGAGCAGCTGGCACAGCTCCCAAGCCCAAGGGGCTGCTTTCCCCAGCCCCACGCTGCCAGCGCAGCTTCAGCTGCTGCCTCCTTCTCACCATCGAGGGGTCCTTGCTGAGCACCACGAGGCCTTTGAGTGCCAGGTGACACCTCTCCATGGACTTGCTCTGCAGATACTTTGTCATGATCTCCAGTATTAAGTTACCCCATTCACTCAAGTCCAGGCAGTCCAGGACCTGAAAGGCACAGAGCAGTGACAGGAGTGCCCAGCTGGCAGGAGCTCAGAACCGCACAGGGCTGAGCCAAGGCAGCAGCACAGGGCATGGGCACCATCCCAGGCAGCTGCAGCTACAAGAGGGCAGAGGGGTGGGAGGCAGCTGAGCGAGGCAGCGCTGGCCATCGGGTTCACCTCCACCAGGAACGCCAGGGCAGCCAGATCCCAGCGTGGCTCCTCCCTGCTGAGCCACCTGAGCAGGCGGAATGCAGTGCCGGAACAGAAGGGTCGGCTGACACGGCGCATCTCCCTGGGGGGGAGAAAAAGGCACCATTGCTCCTGAGCTGAGTGGCCAAACCCCTCCCAGGGCCGACTCACAGAGGTCTGGTCTTCTCCCAAGCGGGTGCTTTGGGAGGCAGCTGCTCCAGGGCATCCTCCTCTCCCAGCCTTTTCCAGCCGGCTCATCCCTCCCTTGGGGACAAGGCCTTGCCGCCCATGACCACGGGGACCGCGTGGGGTGCTCTGGGCACAAAGGAGAGGGGTGGTGGGGAGAATGAGGTCTCACCTGGCCAGCAGACCCACTGCATAGTGGTGGGTGTCGGCACAGAGCAGCGTGTCCCAGGCACACTTGCGTTCCACTGCCATCAGTAAATCCAGACAACGCAGGTGGTGTAACAGTGCCCTCACAGTGTTCACTACAAATCTGTACGCAGAGCAAAGGCCCAGGTCATGCTGGGACCCCAGGCTTCAGCCCTGGGGATGTGGGAGTGACTGGAGGACTGGGAAGCGGCACCTGTTGATATTGGTGGGAAGGCCATTTTCCTCCTGACATCTTTTCCATAAAGTATTTATGTCCTCTGATACCTGCTCTGTACTGATGTAAACTTGGAAGAGCAGAGCCACAAAGAGATTGGGGAAATATTCCACAAATGGCTCTGGGCACCAGGGCAGGCGGAGAATCTCCCAAAGCACCCTGGTTGCCTGCAAAGGATAAACCATTTAGAGACAGCACTCAATGCCAAGTGACAAGGCCTGAGCATACAAGGGAGAGGCCAGGGGAGACACAGGGGGAGCATCTGGCCAGTGCCCCTGAACCTGCCCCTAAGCCAGGCATCAGCCCAGGGCCTGAGGCAGGGAGAGGCGTTGCAGTGGGGGAGAGGATGGAGAGGCACTGGAGAAGCAACCTGTGTGCAAGCAAAGGCCAGTTACAGAAACTCACAGCCAGGGCAAACACATCCTCATTGTCCCCATCAGAGGTGTACATTTTCTGCAGTGGCCAGCCCTCCATCACAGAAAGCAGTGTTGGCAGCACCTTTTCCAGTGTTGTTCTTGATGAGGCTATGGTCTTCCACATGATTGCAGCAGCTCTGCAGGACCAGAGCTGTGTGTCAGGAGGGTCTCAGCCAGAGCACTGTGGCCTGGGCAGCCACAAGGGCGCAGATGACAGAGCCACAGTGCCCTGAGGGGTAGGGAGGGAGCATGTCAGGAGGCTAATGGGCTGACAAGCCAGGGCTGGGAAATGGAGTGTCCAGTGGCTTCTGGAACTCTCTGCCTGTCTAGCAGACCCCATTGGACTGGTGGTACAGGGTGATGGGGCCTACAGGCTGCTTAGACCTGAGCCCTCGAGGCAGGTGGGCCCTGTACCTGTCACATGATGGGGCACAGCGCAGGAGGGTCACTGCAACATCAGTGGGGTGTGCCTCAGTCAGCCTCAGGATGTCCATGAACAGCCCCTCGTCTGGAGGCCCATTGGACACAAGCCTCTGGTGCATGTTCCTAACAAAGCCTGGCACCTGCAGAAGGCGTGGGGAGACTTGAAGAGCTGCCACAGCAGCAGCTTTCCCTGAGCAGTGCTTCCCTTCCCACCACATTGGGCTGGGCCTCAAAGGCTGAGAAGGCCAGTGGAACTGGCTTGAGGCGCCACCCAGTTCCTGGAGACACCCAGCCCTAGCCACAAGCTGCTTACTTGACTTGGACTGGAGACAACTCTGTCCCCAAAGAGATCCAGGCTGGGAGCAGGAGCTATGCTCTGAGTGGCTGTGGGGCCCGGCTCTGCTGCAGCCTTGGTAAACATGCTGCTCATCTCTCGGCACCGAGTGCCTGTGAGGTTCGTAAACATCTGCAAAAGAAGGAACAGTAGGGAAGAGAGGGATGATCCATTGGGTGCTCCAACAGTGATGCTCAGCTGACAAGGTGGGGATGGCTCTCAGTACCTGGCATACAGAGTGCCAGCAGCTATGGGTAGAGTCTGGTCCTTGTGTCTGGTCCCTCCCTGCAGCTGGCAAAGAGAAAGGAATGCCAGAGCTGAAGAGCTGCAGGAGAGGCCAGAGAACACAGCCCAGCCCTGCGGTCCCCAGGCAGGGACAGCCCCGGGATGCCCCAGGCTACCAGGGGGTCCTGCCCCAGCCCCTCTTCTGTCCTATCCATGGGCATGTCCAGTGGGATGGGATGGGATGGGGTGGGACGGGGCAAAGCTGGCTGCAGGCACCAGCCGTGTGGCCCAGCCCTGCCACTCACCCTTCTCCAGCAGCTGGAACTGTGGCAAGTCATTCTGTTGCTGTGGTGGGGCAGCACTAGGGCATTTTTCCACCTTCTTGGGTAGGCTTGGAGGTGTCTCTGCCATGCCAGTGTCTGGATTTATGGCTAGTTGCAGGAGACACCTTGAAAAAGCTGCAGGTCAGCAACTGCTGCAGCCATGCCTTGAATGCACCTACAGTAGAGAAGGCTTGGGATAAGTCCTGCAGTCTCCCCTGAAGGCCTCCTACCACAGTGACAGGAGATATTTTGTAAAGGCTCTGGGTCAGCAAGTCCTCCAGACTGTCCTTGAGGGCACCTGCAAAAGAGAAACCTTGGAAATGCTATGGATTCCCAAGTCCCACAGTCTGGCCTCAAGGTCACCTGTACAGAAAACTTCTTGAAGAAGCTCCAGGTCAGCAGGAAAGAAGTTGGCTGTGTGGAGCTCCTCACAGCACCGCCCTGTCCCGCTGTGTGCACCGAGCGCTGTGGCGTGGCCGTGTGGCCACCAGCACCTATGTCAGGACGTGTCACAGAGAGCCCTATGACACACTTCCACGTGCCCTGGGGACACGCCCACTCCACCCAAACTGCCCCAGCTTGCAAAGAAGACCTTCCCCCAAGTGGTGAAGACCCCACCCAAGTGGTGAAGTTCCGACAGGAACTTTAGGAAAGGCCCAAACAAGCAGCAGCTGCTCCTCTGCTCTGCCTGCTCAGGGCCACAGAAGGATCCCCCACAGCTGCCAACACATCTGCAGCAGGAAGGGCACCAGGCCTTCTATGGTCTCTTTGGGAGAAATCCCAGTGCTGGGTGGTTGTCATACACCCAGGGTGTGACACAGACACTGGACGTGTTGTCCAGGGCACGGATGCTGTTCTGACCCCTGGGGCCTGCAGAGCACTTAAATGAACAGGTGTGGCAGAGCTGATGAGGAGCGGGTGGGCATTCAACTCCCAGGGGAACGGTGGCTCAGGTGGCCAACTGCACCATCTTTATGTCCTGTCCTATGCTGGACTGCTGCCAACATCCTCATGGAGATGCTGGCACAAAGCCATGGCCTAGGATCCCCCCATCCTGCCCTGGGGAGCCTATCACACAGCCGCATCAGCACAGATGGATCGAGCACCGCCTGCCTGAGCCAGGCTCTGGGCTCTTGAATAGGTTCCAGAGCTGAGAGTTTGTGTAAAGGAGAAAAATCACCTCATCTAACATCCTGGGAGTAGTCTAGGGCCAATGCCTGGGATCTCTGAAATCAGAGATCAAAACACTCTAGAAGATCCTGGGAAGAGTGTCAGAGGACTCCTGGGAGAAGCCGTTTCCATCAAACAAGAATTGTCCTGAATATATCCTGTATCTACTTGATCTCTCCTCATGTGCTCAATCCAAAATTGCAGCTTGGAGCAGATTTAACAATAGGTAAAATCCATACAGGCATGTCCTCTCAAGACACTTGAATAATTCACTTTCAGCAAAAAGAAATTTAAATGCAGAGCAGTATCACAGACAGGTGTAAAGATGTCCATAATTTGGAAAAGGCAAATGGGGCTGAGTTGAGACAGCCTGAGTTGAATCTTCTTAAATAATTAAGTTTTTCTATCTTGCTTATCCACATGAGTGTAAGCAGCAGGATGAGGGAGGCTATCATTCCCCTTCAGTGAGCTGCTTCCTTGTAACAATTTTCTATGGCTATATGCATTAGAGGAGGCAGAGACTCCCAGCATGGTTTGGTGGATATGGTGCTCATACGTTGCTCTGGGGACAGGCAATCCAAGGCATGTGACATGAGGCTGCTGTGCCAGCTCCCCTCTGCCTGGGACACACACTCGAAGACAGAAAGGAGAACACAGTGAAGTTCCTCTTGCATCACCCTTAGCGATTTATTATCCCATCTGACTTCCAGCTCTGACAATGACCTGTGAATGCCCCACGGCACCATGGTCTGAGCTGGGGGAAGGCTGGAGCCCTGGGGCTCAGGCTGTGCCATGATGCCAACCATCTCACAGCTTTCTGCTGCAGCTGCCCCTTTTCCAAGGGCTGGTGGTGACTTCACCTGCGGAAGCTAGGTGCCACCAGCTGGACAGAACAATTAGGAAGTGAAGCAAAGCACTCCTTTTCTCACACATCTCGGGGAGGAGAGGTGTCCTTCTCCTCCCAGCATGAGCTCCAGAGTAGAGCGAGTAACTCAAAGGCCATCACTGGCAACCACAGTACAGAGGTCAACTCAGCAGGGATTGGGCAGTGCCCCCCAACCCCCAATGATGGGCACAGGGGAAGACTCCAAATCCCACACTCTTGGTGTAGACAGACAGCCTGTGACTCTCGACCTTGCAACCCAGGATGATAGTCTGTCCAAATGTGGAATACAACACAGCTCGGCAGCTTCATCTGATCTTCAAAATGGTCTGAAAAGGCACTTTACTCCCCATCTGGGGATGGAGAATATACCTGGAAAAAACCTCAGAAAGGGAATGTTTAGAAGTTCAACAGCAAGCAGAGGCTCTGCAGCACCAGCACAGCACCCTTCCCTGGCAGAGGCAGCAGTTCCACATGCTAAGGTCAGCATGGAGATATCCCATGCAGCACAAACCACCACGGCCCCATGCAGACACCGGGATCCAAGACAAGTCCAGGGCCATGGCATCCCCAGCATCCCAGGTTCAAGCAGACAGGGCTCCCTGCTCCTCCTGCCCTGCCCCAGCCGAGGGTCTGGCTCTGGCTCGCAGCTGCCCAGCCAGAGGGCTGGTGGGATGCAGCCGGCAGAACCGCCCCAGTGTCCAGATGGGGAAGATGTTGCGGTACGCGGTATAACTGATGGCACACGACTTGTTGAACACCCCAGCAATGTTCTCCTGGGAGACAAGCAGAGAGCAGAATGGTATGAGTGACAAAGGGACTGCTGCATGTTCAGGAACATCTTGGAAAGACTAAAGATGTACCTGAGGCCAGTCTCCATTGGGCAGCTGCTTATCCATCAACACTTTAATGCCCCTTTCCAGCACACTGATGTCAGGGTACCTACAAAGCACAAGGGAAATGTAAACATCTTTATCCAAACCATCTGCAAACCCTCATCCATGTGTCTGGGGTGCTCAACCACCTCCAGGCTGCCCCGAGCTTGCCCCAGGCATGCTGAATGCTTTGGGAAGGGCTTCCCACAACCCCAAGACACTAGATATTATGAATATGGCACCACTTTCCCAGGCAGGAGGCCTGCAGACATGATCAAAAGCTTTGCTTTCACTGGGTCACACCAGCCCAGCCCAAGGCCATCCAACACCCAACTTGATCTCTTTTCCCTGAGCACTGGGGCTACTCTTACCTGACAGCCATGAGCCCCAGCAGGGCCCAACAGGTGTTGTGGATCTGTGACTCAGCACTCTGCACATATGTGCACTGCTCGCAGGACTCGAAATCCTCTCCCCACCCGCCATCTGCCATCTGCTTGGAGATGAGGAACTGGCAGGCCTGGGCCACCTCTTGGCAGACAGTCCTGCAGGGATGGGGGCCAGAATCAAGACAGGACTGGGGACACAGGGTGTTTGGATGCCCACAGTTCTCAGCTGCAAAGAGAAGCAGTGCCCATGGCTGGGACTGCCCTGAGAGTTTGAGGGTGAGGCAGCAAGTGCCCTGGCCATACTGCAGGCACAGGATTTGGGAGGAGCAGTCCCTGAGGCAGGAGAGTCCATGCACAGCCAGGGATCCATCCAGCCCCACCACAGAGTGCTACCCTGGCCCAGGAAGTAGGTAGGGGCAGGGCACCCAGACATCCCCTTCTCACCCGTCGTGGTACATGTGCTGCATGCTGGCAAACGCCTCCAGACCAAACCAGGTGCCGTAGGTGAAACAAACCCCCCAGCTCCTAGGAAGAAGGGGAGAGCAGCACTGTCAGAGGTGCAAGACCCCAGGGAGAGGCAGGCTGCAACACAGCTGTGTTCACAGAAGAGCAGAGGCAGGTACAGAGCTGCAGCCTGCCTTCCCCTATGGCCCAACCATGCCCAGTCCCACCAGCACCTGCTCTCAGCTAACTCAAATGTCAGTAGAACTGGGACCACAGGAGCTGGAGCCACCCCAAACTTCTCCGGGTCTTGTGCAAAGCACAGGGTACCTGTTCTACCTGGGCTGGAGGGAGAGTAACTGAGAGCAAAGCACAACAACTAGAGGAGGATCAGCTCCTACTTTCCCTCCCACAGATCCTGCTTGCCATGATGATCCCTCTCACACTGGGGCAGCCAGAAGAAAATGGGGTACTGGGAATACCACTTACCCTTCCCAGGACCCATCTGCTCGCTGCTTCTTACGACAAAAATCCAGGCCCTTCTGCAGAGTCTCCCTGGACAGGAAAGAAGTAATCCACTTCAGAAGCAGCTCAAACTCAGTGTTTGCTTCACTGGGGGCTCCATCAGCCCCTCTGAGGCTTTGATGTGTCCCATTACTGGAGGGCACAAGAGCATGCAGACAGGCAGCTACATTGTTCAGGAGGCCATGGCACGCAGCTTGGGACAGTGAGCCTGTCTTCTCCCCTGCCCAGCTCTCATCTCAGTGCCTCACCTGATCTCCAGGGCTCGGTGCTCAGGGAACTGGCTCTGGAAGTGTTTCAGTGCCTGCATGACAGCTGATGTGCATTCCACGTACGTGTAGTCAATCATGATGTCACCTGCCAGCAGGCAATGGGCATCAGTGCCACAGCCCCTGTGGGCAAGCCTCCAGGCCAGGTGCTGCCAGCCTGTCCCTCAGACCCAGGGCACACTGATCCCCTCAGGCACCCACTGGGCATGGTGAGCCCAGGCCGCTTTGTGCCTTCACAGTGGGCAGGACAACCAAGCCCCACACACAGCTCCCCTTACCAAACACCTCCGAGGGGTTCAGCAGCTCCAGTAAGTGGCCTCCTCTCTTGGTTTCGTAAGTGGCAAAGCCTCCATCCGGGTTCCTCATGCTCAGCAACTGCCCAGACAACCAGAGAGGGGGGTGGGACAACCTCACAGGCAGTACTACTCCAGTCTGGCCCCAGGCCAGCTGTGATGATAAAGTCAGACCTACAGGTCTATGGGGCTGGCAGAAAACCCAGGTCCCAAACCACCGTGACAAAGCAAGCCCAATCTGGGCCATCACATGACATTAGGTCACACAGGCAGCTCTGAATCACAACAGTGTGTTACCACACCAGGGCTCATACTAGCTCAGATCTAACCAGATCTAATACCCGATCTAACAATTCCTTGGGTCTTGGCTTCTCTTACAGTCCTACATGTCCCTTGGCCTAATTTTTGCAGCTCTTACCACATTCACAGCATCATAGAGGCGCTCAGCAGGCACAAGCTTGGCTATGAAGGGACACTTCTCCTGCAGCAGCATAACTGCCTTCAGCCCTTCTGCTGTGCAATCTGCCACAATCCAGCCACAGTCCCGTGTGCTGAAGGGGAAGCCACCCTGGAATAGGATTGGGCGGATTTAGGGAGGAGGATCACTTTCCCTCACCCACTCTGTTCTTGGAAGAGAGCAGGGGCTGCCCCTGATTCCTGTTCCCTCTGCCCAAATCCCTGCCCCAGTCATGCATCCTTGAGAGACCATCATACCTTGTTCATATGGCGATAATATTTCTGGTAGTCAGGTGGGTTCTCTGGGATCTGCAGGAGACAAGAAACAAGTGAGGGCAGCCTGGAGGTGCCTGGCTGTAGGACCATGGGCTGAAACCATTGCAGGTGCAGAACCATGTGGAAGTGGACAGTACCTGCCTTCCACTGAGGAAAGTAGACAGGAAAGAGGTCAGCTCTGGAGCAGGGAGAAATCATCTTTTGGCCTGATTTCAGCAAGTGTTGCTAAAGCCCCCTAAGGGTGCTTGCCTGCCAGGGAGCCATCTGTTTTCAATGCTCCTCTTGGCAGCACCACAAACAAGACCCGTGACTGCATCAAGCTACCGGTGACAATGACCCTCACCTTGAGCCACTGCTGGCCTGGCCAGCAGAAGCTGAGCTCATACAGTCACTATCCAATGATCCTGGGTTTCCCAGAAGGGTGCCTCAAATGTGTCCGCACCAGACAAGATGAAGGGCAAATAAGCCTAAGCTTTCAGTTTCCCAGCCTTTCTAAGCTCAGGCAGACAACCCAAGCATCCCTGGGCCTCACTAAGGTCCTCTCCAAGCTTCAAAGGTGGTTCCCTGAAAACAGGGAGTAGAAAACAGGAGGCTGGGCCTGGAACTTTGCTAGTCAGCCCTTCAGAAGCTCTCTTCAGAAGGCAACAGATGCATCCAACAGGGTTCTGAGCAGCAGCCAAGCCTGCACAGCCAGAGTGTGAGACACCACTGACTAGCTCTGCTCACCTGGGAGAACTGGAGGAACCCATGGGCTTTCTGGAGGCAGGAGGTGAATTCAGGCATCTCCTGGGCTTCTGCCTAGAAACAGAGATGCACAGCGAGCAGTCAGCAAGGGGCTGTATCCAGACATGTTTTCCCAGCTCAGCCACAGCATTCCAGGCCAGAACAGAGCTCCGAGGGGGTGCACAGCAGAAGCTCTGGTACTTGGGGACTCATGAGAAGAGACCATTTTCCCAAGGCAGCATGCAGCACTGAAGGGTGCCTTACCTCCAGGAAGGCTTGGATGGCAAAAGCAGTATCCCAGAGCTGGGATCCATTTGTGCCCTGGAAGAGAGAAAATAGACAGTGAGAGGCAGGTGCTAGCAGCAGCCTGACCCAGCTATGGGGACTGTGGGACAGCATGTCCCTCCCACATTACCCCCAACAGCTCCTTCCTGCATCCTGCATCACTGCTGATGTGCTGGCACAGACAGGACAGATGCAGCAAGTCAAGGGACAGCAAGGGAACACAAAATAAAGCAGCTGCTTCAGTCTGCTCTGTGCACAGCCAAGGCAGGAGAGGTGCCTTATTAAAGAACCTTAACCTTATTAAGAGGCTAGCATTAAGGAACAGCAGGACACAATGGCTCTGAGAGAAGCAGAGCTCAGCCCACACTTAGGATCAGGGGCCTGGCTTTCTCCCAGGATCATGAGGATGGAGGGAATGGAGGCCTCTCAGCTCCCAGCCACAGGGAGGCAAACTAGCAGGACAGACAGTACTCCCACCTGGCACAGCTGGGGGGAAGTAGCAGTGAGAAGGCCACCAGGCACCAGAGGTGAGATGCCAGGAGCTCAGGCCTAGGATTAACACACTATCCCATTACTCCACAGGTTGCCCCAGCACACCAGGGTCCCTTCAGTCACAGCTGAACTCCTACAGCACTTCACCTGCATCTTCATGCCGTCGAGGCCCAGCCTGTGGGAGGAGAGAGCACAGTGCTGCAGCAAAGGCAGAGTGGGAGCACCAGGAGGCAAGTCAGGAGTCATGGCGTGCTGTGCCAGATGGGACACACTCAGCCCTTACCAGAGATAGTCAGGGATCCTGGAAACATGCTCCTGAAAAGCTGGGGAGTCCTTCCCTTCCACGAACCAGCGAACCAGCATGTTGATTGTCTTGGAGATCTGCCCAGAGGAGTATTGTCACTGCTCTGGATAGAGCTCCTTCCAACCCCAGAAACACACACCACCCCCCACTCAGTACAAAGCCATCCAGAGGTTTTCTTGGTCTTGATCCCAATGGCTCCACCTGTGACATCACCCAGCATAGCTGAGTTAGCAGGGCAGGTACCATGAGATTACTCTCCAGAGCTTCCCCTAATATTATCTCTGTGAACCTCAAGGGGAGATACTCCTCACCAGGGCCACAGCTGTCCCCATGCCCTCTGTACCCTGTTAGCCTTAAGCTCTTGAGCATCAGGAACAGGAGTTGAGGAAAATCTGGTGATTATTACATGCCACACTTGCACAAGATGGTCCTTGAAGAACAAAGGGTAAGATGCTAAAGGATTAACAGCATGTGTCCTACCGGCCCGATGCTGATGCACTTGGTGAATCTGTCATCAGCCTTGATGTGCTCGTACAGCTCTGCGATGGCTCGCTGCCGCAGCTGGGTGCTGTGGTGAGCTTCATACACATTCATGATGGCTACAGGAGAAGAAAGGGACATGCAGTGAAAAAAAACCCACCCTGTGCAGCCAGATTCACTTGCTGTGGCAGGCTGCACCCCAACTCACACAACAACCATCAACCAACAAGCACCAGAATGGAGCAAAGCTCTGCCCCGAGTGGTCTGAGGACATGGGCACAAGGCCCTGCTGCTCTCAGGAAGGGAGAACCCCATGAATCACATAATTCCAGTCTCCATCCCAGCTGCAGGGCATACACCAGTAGCTGGTAGTAGACCCTAAAGAGCTCTGAGGGTACAAGGCAGCCTCAGTGTCCCTCGCAGCAGGTCCCACACTCACCATAGGCAGCACCCAGCAGCCAGCTGTGTGGGGTGTACACGTCACAGGCAGCCACGTTGTTCCTCTGCGCTGGCCAGTCTATGCTGGTGTAGTCTTGCACATACAGCTCCTGACACGAGAGAGCAAAGGGCAGCCTGGCCAGCCAGGAGCAAGCACCTGGGGCAGTTACTGCTGGGAGCTGGCTCAGACACCGTGCAGGTTGTGAGAACTGACCACCAGAGGCTGGCTCACAAGAGCATGGTCAGCACAGCAGGTGCTCACAGAGCCGTGTATCCTTGTCCAGCAGGATCAGCTCCTTCCTTACCTGCCGCAAGCTCCGTATGAGTTCGTCCTCTTCTGCTGACAAACGCTTAGCATAGCAGTAGCTCATGGGAAGGTAAACCTGGCGGCAGTGACACCAGAGCCGTGACGGATGAGCTGGAAACCATGTGGGAAGCAGCCTGATTGCAACAGAGAAAGTACTGCTGTGAGAAACAAGGAAGGCCAATGGCCACTGGTGAGATGTGTGGAATGCCCAGAGCAGGGCAGGCCTTTGCTTGTCCCCTGCACTAGGGGATATACACACAGCCTGGCCCTGCTCAGATTCCCTCTCCAACAGGGATACTCCCTCCTGACACCACTCCAGGCCCAGGACACATGGCAGGGAGGACCTCAAGCTCAAAGAGGAAAGAGAAACTAGTTTGGTCACATGGGATGTTGAAGGCAGAGGCCTGGACAGTTAATGGCATTTGCTGACAAAGCACCAGCAGCCCTTGGTACTGCGCAGCCCCTGATTTCCTCCAGGGATAGTGTCAGACACTTTCCCTCTCTGACACCCAGCAGCCCTCTGAGTATTCAGAGAGGGTACAAGCAAGGGTTTAGGGCTGGCAGCCTCACATGTGGCTGTCCCTTCCTGCTAGGAGCCAGTGCTGGCTGCTGGTAGACACTGGTGGCAGGCAGGGAGCACATGAATGTATTAGGGACTCTGTGGGAAATGCTAACAGGGCTGTGCTCTGACATCTCCCTTGGATGCAGTGTTCAGTGCTATCCACCTACTGGCTGGCCTCCTGCTGGCTCCCAGCTGACAAGCAGCCTGAGCACCTCCAGTTCCTGGCTGTAGCTGGAGTTATCCCAGCAATCACCAGCGCCTGGGACAGTTCTGGGTGGAGGCTGGTGGCAGGACTGATGCTAGCTCCTCTCTCCACAGTGAGGGGGTCACATACCACATCTCTGGGAGAAGCGTGTTCATTCCCTCCCAGCTGTAAACGTTCAAGACAGCCAGCCAAAACTTGCCCCAGGAAGGGATTCCCACAGCACCTCCTGCACAGAACAGTATCAGCTTTCAGGGTTAACACAGCCATGCCAGCTCCCAACTTTCTTCCCCATCACAGGGCCTACTTCTCCCCATGTTTGGGAGCACACTACTCAGGCTGGAATACATGTCCCAAAACAGGGCAAGCAGGCAATGGCATAAAAATGCAACACAGCTTCCCATCATTAATTGAAAATGCAGTTGCCATGAAAGGCAAGTAAGAACAACAGTTCTTCCACTACCTGGCAGCCCCCAGTGTTGCCTGCAGCCCTCAGGTCTGGCCAGACCTCTCTCACCAGTGTACCAGCCCCATGGCTGACCTTTGCTGTGCAGGTTGACACGGGCCCGCACAACGTCAGGGTCATCTGGTCCAAGCCCCAGGATCCTCAAGGCTACGTAGTTGAGGGCTGTGCCAAACACTGTTGATTTATCTTCCACGTGTCTGTCAGAAGCATACACAGAAACACCACATCCATTAGTCAGCTATTGCCATTAGCCAGACACAAGCTACTGCACAAGGCTGTCTTTGTTAGGGTGAAGTGGGATGCAAGAGGTGACTTTGGAAAAGAGGGACCTTACTAATATAGGAAGAAACATTGCTCTGTGCTATCCTGTCACACATGATGCTTTGGGAAATAGTGCCCCAGAGAAGATGTGGCCAAACTTGATGCTATGGACACCTCTGTGACAAACAGTGTACGTGAAGTGCTGCACAAGCAAGTCCAACCACCCACAGCTATCACAGGTACTGAGTCCCCCACCCTGAGCCTGGGCAGACCTGACAGCAGCTCCAAGTCCTACACCTTGGAGCTGCCATCACTCAAAGAAGCATCTTTGGTACTCACAAGCCCCAGCCTCCGTCCGGGAGCTGCACAGAGCGCAGGTAGCGTACCATCTCCTTCCGGAACCCCTCGGGCAGCTGGATTTTGGCCGTGTGGCAGGTGATGAGGAGACCTGGAGGACCAGAGAGGCCAGCACTGTAGAGAGCCGAACCCCAGGGCACTCAATCCTGGGAGGGGTGTCCAGGCCTACCTGGCAGCAGGAACAGCGGCCCGCCGTAGTCGCCCGCCCAGTGCCCATCCTCGGCCTGCAGCGCTGCGTAGAACCGCATCCCGTTGCGGGCCGCCTCCCGGGCCGAGCCGGCCGCCGGCAGCGGCTGCAGCGTCGCGCCCTGTGGGGAGACAGAGGCACCTCAGCGCTGCGCCCCGGGCACGGCCCCGCCGCCCCGGCCCGGGCCCCCCGCACCGTGTCCAGCCCGAGGCTGTGCTGCTCCAGCGCTGTCTGCGCTCGCCGCTCCCCGACATCGCCTTCGCCATCGCCCAGGTAGCGCCAGAGCTGCCGCCCACCCTCGCAGCTCAGCCGCCACTCCGGCAGCTCCGTGGCCGCCGCCGAGCGCCAAGGGCCGCCACGCCGCCGAACCGCCCTGCCGGACACGGGCACCGTGAACCGCGGCCGCCACCACCGCCGGGATCCACCCACTGCCCCCGCCAGCGCCGCTCCCGCTCTGCAGCGCACCGCCGGCACTCACACGCCGTCCGCCGCCATCGCCGCTCCCGATCCCGCCGCCGGGGCCGCGCCGGCTGGTCCCACATCGCCTCACGGGCGGCAGCCAATGGCGGCCCCCGGCCCGCCCCATCTCCTCCCGGCCCGCCCCGGCCCGGCCCCGGCCCGCCCCATCTCCTGCCGGCCCCGGCCCGCCCCACCTTCTCCCGGCCCCGGCCCGCCCCATCTCCTCCCGCCCCGGCCCCGGCCCGCCCCACCTCCTCCCGGCCCCGGCCCGCCCCATCTCCTCCCGGCCCGGCCCGGCCCGGCCCCGGCCCGCCCCATCTCCTGCCGGCCCCGGCCCGCCCCACCTTCTCCCGGCCCCGGCCCGCCCCATCTCCTCCCGGCCCGGCCCGGCCCCGGCCCGCCCCATCTCCTCCCGCCCCGGCCCACCTCCTCCCGGCCCCGGCCCGCCCCATCTCCTCCCGCCCCGGCCCGGCCCCGGCCCGCCCCATCTCCTCCCGGCCCGCCCCGGCCCATCTCCTCCCGGCCCGCCCCATCTCCTGCCGTCCCCTCCTGCCATGGGACAGCGCTCGGCAGGTTGCTGGGGCTGCACTCCTCCGTCGCACATGTCTGCCCCTGGCACAGGAGTGCCATCCCTTCCACAGACGCCGACAGCCGAGCTGTCCCTTTGGGTGACAGCGCCAGCCCCTAGAGCGACTGTCCCCACCTCCGTGCAGCCCCAAAGTCCAGGCGTGCGGTTTCCATCGTTAATGGAAGTGACAAAACAACTCCGGCCCAGCCTGGGTGCCCAGCTGATGTGGGCCACGGGGGACTGGGGAGATGTGTCTGGGTGCAATGCCAGCCCTGGGCACAGCGCACCCTGACCCGCGTGTGCCCACGCTCCCGCTGCCCCCGTGCTTCTCCGCTGCTGCCTCCACCCTTGATCCACCGTCCTCAGCTCTGCCTTCCCGGGGCGTCAGAACTCCTTAAACACGGGGCTCTGCCCGGGTGAGCAGGGCCGCGGCCGGCGGGGCTGACACCCATAAAACACTGTGATTTGCTCTACAGGTGAGTCAGGTATCCTCACTATGAACCCTGCCCTGGTCCCTCCAGCACGGCTGGGGGGGTGTCACCTTCACGCAGGTAATGTCGTGGGACAGCACTCCATGAGGAGATGGCAGAGCTCCTCCTCTCTGGTCCCACTGACATGTCCCCATCTCTCTCCCAATAGCCATCACTGCCTTCCCAGGCCAGTGCGCAAGTGGGTTTCAGCCCTTCAAAGCCCCTGGCTCAAGAAGGCTTCCCAAAAGGAGGCACGCAGGGATTGTAGATCCCAGAGATGCTGTACTTGCTGCTGCTATGCTGTTGCAAAGGCTGGGTGGACGTTTAGTATATACCTGTTTAAATGGAGTGATAAAATTCATTTCAGCCTTTCACAGTGACCTGGCTTCCTTCCTACCATAGAAGCGGCGCCAGACCAAGCTAAACTGGAAGAAAAGCCCTTCCATGTCTGTGCACTGCCCAGAGACAAAAGAGCTACTCACAAATGTGGCACCCATCAACACCCCAGGACAGAAAAATGCCTGTCTATTAATACTTGTATATCATTAATACTTACAGTATATAATGCACACTACGAGCTTAATTTAAAATACTCCTCTTCTAGCAAACAGGTCTTCACTCACATCCAAAATAACATCAGGGATTATCTGCAAAGGATACAGTGATTGTATTTGATAATTAAATAATTAAATTTGTATTTATTTCATAAACTAGGCTTAGGTCACTCAGTTCAGCCCTGGCTGTGTTCAGTAAGAGCAAAATGTTTTTTGGATGGTGCTGGACTTCTCCTGGAGGGAGAATGAATGGGGATAATACATTTGATTTGTGTCTCATCCCACTGGTCCTCAGCAGGGAGAGCTGTGCTGCTTCTCTTGCAGTTTATATGAACAGAGGGAACTAGAAGTTCACTGACATGGTTGTTCTATTTGAGGCTTAATAGTCTGTTTATTTTTGGTTTAAGAAAAAAAAAAAAAAAACCTGTCATAATGACTCTGCCTGAATCGAGTTTCATGAAAGTATCCACTCGTCCATGGATGCCAAAATCTCAAGATAATTTATGGCAATATTTGCCTAAGGGGAGTGATGGAGGATGAACAACTTGGTTTTACTTTTCTGTCTTTATACAACCCATCTGCACCAAAAGTTTTTAATAATTGCCAAATTCCTGTTACTTAGACCTTGTTTTCATCCACGTTTTTCTGTGTCTGAACCTCATCTGCATTCATCCAGGAAGCAGCTCACCTCTGGCTGCTGTGTTTGTAGGTGCCAGGGAACCTGCTCCCTGCAAAGCTGCTGTGTGTGCTGGCACTGTGAGTGCAGCCCTGCAGAGGCAGAGGCAATTTCTTCACCCTCCCACCCAAATTCCTCTGCTTTCATTACTTTTTTTGTCCCAGTTCAATGACCGCTGGCATTTGTCTCATGGTCTGGCAGAGCCTGGCGCCACACACACCCGAGAGACAAAGAAATAGGCTGTCTTTTCTCCTGGTATGAGGAGCCCACATTGTGAGGGAGACAGGCAGAGGGCTGAAGTGTTTTGCTCAGCTTTGGGCACTGAAAAACCCTCTTGCTTCTTTAAACACATCAGCCCAAAACTCTGGCAAGGAAGCTCTGACCCTGAGGAAAGGATCCCCAAGGTTGCACCCGCCTATTCGAACATCAGAACATGAATTTTAGAATAACAGAAGCTACTCTTTGGGCAGCACTGAAAGCACCACTCACAGCCCCATACTCATATCCAGACCTCCCAGACTGTCCCAGGCTGGGTTAGGGATGATCCAGGCCAGGAGAACAGCCTTTGCAAAGGATATTAGCCTGGATAAAAATCAGGAAAGTCTCTTGGAGCTGCTCATTAGCAGAGGTAGAAGAGGGTCAAGGTTTCTGGTGTTCCCATCTGATCCTGCTGCTCCTTCCCACCCTATCAGGACATAATTCCAGATCATCACCTGTAAAATACAGAAGTCGGAATGATTTGGGGAGAAATGGACAGCAAGAATCATCAGGAAAGGGAATTTTAAGATTGTTCAAGTTTTGATCTGTCAAATGCTACTTTTTCTGTTCCATTTTAAGGAAAGGTCACTTTCCAGAATGACATCAGAATATGGTTTAAGGAGATGAGCTAGGACCTTGTCTCTGACTAGAAAAGGTTTGCTTTAATGCATTTCTTGGCTGAGGACTGAGCTAGAGATCTACCAGATCAAATTGCTATCAACAGAAAAATGCTGTCTCTTTCCTGCTGACAGAGAGCCCCATTTATAGCCAGCTCTTAAAGGAATGCAAGTACTCTTGGAAAAAATCAAATAGTGCAAAATTGCTGACAAAATACCTCCACACTAGAAACACCACTACCTAAAAGCATCCCTGCTGTCCCTGCTAGTCCCACCAGAGCACAGATAACTGTTGTCGTTCGCAATGCTCTGAATGCAAGAATTTCAGTGGTCAGGTAAATATTTAGAGACAACATATTCAACCTTAATGCCGGAGAAATTATTTTTCCTCAAATCAATTTGAGCCAGTTACAAAAACTTTTATGAGCTGATGTAAGGAAATTATCAATGTAGATGGTTTTGGGTGGTTTTTTTTTGTTGGGTTTGTTGTTGTTGTTGTTGTTGTTTTGGGGGTTTCTTGTTTGTTTTTTTTTTTTTTTTTTACACCAGCATGTGAAAAAGTTTTTTAAGTAACGTGACCAGTGTCATAGATCAGTAGATTTGGGAAAACTGCCAGGGAATATGTCTGTCCAGCAACAGGGTTTAGATAAAAGTGCATTTAATGCCAGTTCATGGAGGTGCTGGGGCTGGCAGGGGACTTGTGAACAAGTTTTATATCAAGATCTCATTTAAAAGTAAATAAAGAATTTAGGTTTGAGATAACTTTTTAAAGTTTCTAAAAAGACTTTTTTTTCTAGTGTGAATCAGTATACAAACAATAGCTCATCTTTTTCTGAGTTCTGCATGTTGATTTACACATCCCTTCACAGATATGGTTCAAAACATTTGCAGTTTCACCTGCCTCTGGTGTTAGGTGGATATTTCTTGAACATTTCAATATTTATTGAACAATACACACAAAAAAGTATAAGTCTTTTGCTCACACTGACTGCAAAACGTATTTTCATTTATGCTTTTACTCCCATGGTATAAATGGTTTTGCACAAGAAGCAATGCTTTCAGGTTGACAAAGCATTTTATTTGTGGTATATTTGGTGAAGCAGAGCGAATTGAAATAACCTTATTTCCCTGTCTGGCCTGACTCTACAATCTTAAAACAGTAGAAAGCAGGAAAAGTGTGTTCAATATTAATAGTGTGCTCCCAATGACCTGCAGTAAACATAGTGAAAAGATCAGATGTACAAGTGTGGGAATCCAGGGCTTCCCTCTGGCTGCCCTGGCAGGTCTGGGACGTTGGCAGGGGGTCAGGAACCCCCCTGTACAGAACCCCCAGAGACACTGACTGTGATCTCTGTCCATGGAAAAGAGTTTTCAATCTTACAGGATGAATTACAAGCTCTGAGTGTTTGATATGAGTAATAATTAAGTGTGGCACAGGTGCAAAAGTAAAATTTTAGGATTCTAGATTAGGGGTTCAAAGGGGACAAGGTGGAGGAAATTGGGTGTGTTTTGTCCTTTTCCCCCTTCTTCATGCCCTCCATGTTTCACTGTAGTGTTGGCATTTTTCTATTGGTTTAGGCTGGGGACACACTGTTCAACGTAGGTGACAGATATTGGCACATTATTGTAAATATAGCACAGGTAGTTTCTGGTATATAATGTTTGTAACATCCCACTGAGGGCAGAGCCCCACACGCTGCCCTGCAGGACAGACCTGTGGCAGGGCAGCAGAACATGTTAGAGATAAACAGAATAAACAACCTTGAAACCAGCACAGACAAATTATGACTTCTTCGGCAGCGGGGCTGACAGACAGAGGCTTTATACAATCTCGGAATCATCAATACCACAGATTCCGACATACAAGGAATTGCTATTTTTGCATACTCATTGTTCAGAGCAGAACAGCAGCTTTAAAGAAAGCATTCACATCTTTGAATCGCAAGCTTGATTCACAGAATATCCTGTGCATTGAAAGACCCATGTAATGAACAGAGAGTAGGCATTCTATCTTTGAAAAATATGAACAAATAAATGGCACCATAATAGATTTATTTGTAATGTGTAAAAACGGAGTCTAAGGATAATCTCCAAGTGCTTGTTCAAACAAAAAAAAAAGTTTACTGCAATACATTTTGAAACCGGATATATCCCTATATACGTGTCACTTACAAAAATTGGCTGATTGCAACTATGTCCCCATACCAAAGGAGCAGAGCGGGCGGTGTTTCCCTCTGCCACGGGCGGCTCGGCAGCGCTGGGCGGGCGCAGGAGCGGCTCTGCGGTGCGGGCACAGCGCCCGGCCGGACCCCGCCCCGCCGCCAGCCCTGTCCCCCGCTGCCATAAGAAGCCGGCGGGTCCCCGCGGTGCCACACGCACCGCTGTGCCACAGCCCCGCCGGCAGCAGGGAGGTGAGAGGGGCCGCGGGATGCCCGGCGGGAGGTGGGTGTTGGCAGGGCTGATACCTCCCACCTGGAGCACTCCTCAGCCTTGCGGACGGCGAGCAGGCAGGGCTGGAGCATGAAAAGGGGATTTTTGTTAGGGTATTTGCTGCCGTGTCTGGGAACAGTCTTTCCGTTCGGAACCCTGTGGTGGAGAATCAGTAGCCAGGTAGCAGGGCAGGAGACATTTACCGATGGGATATGAACGAAATGAGTGCCAGGCAATAAGGCTTCTTTATTTTCCCGGCTTTTGGGAAGGTGGGTTGGCAGCTCTCCCTCTTTGATCAGTGTCTCTTTGGTTTGTCCGTTTGTGAAGTCTGCAGGGAACGCTGCAATCTGAATTGCTATCATATCCCAAGAGGGTCTCCAGATCAAGTGTGGGAGAGGGAGGTTCGAAAGGTGCTCATTTTGACCTGCTGGCAGTCATCAAAACTGGTTCCTACCGGGTTCCCCTGACTGCTGGGCTGGAGACAGGTCTGCAGGCAGAGGCAAGGCGAGGGGACCTGTGACAGCAGGGACAGCAAAACCATTCTGAAGCAAACAGACCCCATGCCCTCCCCTCTCCTTGTCTTGTGGCTCTGCTGTCTTTGAGAGCCGCTAGCAGCAGAGTTATGGTCTCTTGTGACCTTCCCCCCGAAGCCAGGGCTGCTGCCAGAGCTTCCCAGCTCTCCCTTGCTGATCCACGGGCGGAACCCCAGGGTGGCCGTGCTTCCAAATCCATAGGAATTGCTGGAGCTTGCCCAGGCTGGCGCTCCCAGCGTCCCCTCTGACCGCAGGGCCACGCCACGACCATGTCCGAGCTGGAGAAGGCGATGATCGCCATCATCGATGCCTTCCACCAGTACTCCGGGAAGGAGGGAGACAAGCACAAGCTGAAGAAATCGGAACTGAAGGAGCTCATCAACAACGAGCTTTCCCATTTCCTCGGGGTAAGTACTGCCCTTCCCGCAGCCTGGCTGGGCTCAGGGGCCATCCAACAGCCCCTGCACTCCCCTAACTCCGTCTCCCACAGGAAGCCTGCACAGGCAAAGAGGTTTATTTACACAGCAGGGCATTGAATCCTTTGTCCCAGCTCTACAGAGCAGCAGGATGAGGGGAACAGCCTATATGACAGACTGAGGTGTGGGTTGGACTAGGGAAATCACCTTCCCTGACACGGGGGACAGCCTTGCCCCAAGGGGTTCAAGATGTCACTTCCCAGCACAACAGCTGTAGCTGCAATTCCCTGGGGCACAGGACAATGCCCCACATAGACTGGGAACATCCACAAAATATTTGGGATGTGTCTGAACAGAGATTCAGCCATGAGAACACTTGGGGAACGGGCACACATTACTGTCTGGGCCTCGCTGTGGTCCTCCTCAGCTTTGGCTGCCTGTTTCTATCCCTTCAGGAAATCAAAGACCAGGAGACTGTGGACAAAGTCATGGAGGCACTGGACTGCGATGGGGATGCAGAGTGCGACTTCCAGGAGTTCGTGGCCTTTATTGCAATGGTCACTGCTGCTTGCCATGAGTTCTTTGAGCATGAGTGAACTGGTGGGAAGCAGGTGAGCCCCTTCTGCTCATGCTGGAGAGAGGCAAGGCAGCATTGCTCCTCCAGGAAAAGGACTGGCTGTGATTACAGACACCTTAGAGTTCAGCTTGCGCTAGACTTAAGCAGCTTATTAAAAGTGTTGTGGCTTTGTGAACAAAACCCACTTGTGTGGCTCAGGAAAAGCTACTGGCTAGTGCCCATTGAGCTGGATGCAGTGAGAGAGTGCCTTGCCTCAGGCTCCTTCCCTGCTGTTTTAAGTCAGGAATTTGCATGGGCTAGAAGCAGAGGGATGCTGTGATCCAAGCTTGTGTGCAAAGGAAAAAAGGAAGGGTTGAAGGAAGAGATGATGCAGAGGGGCTGGTTTTGGAAACTTGCTGCCCAGCCCACTGGCCTGAACGGGAAGGCTCCCAGTGACTCCTGTGGGCTCTAGGCATGGCATTAGAAACCAGCTCCTGTCCCATCACAGGTGCTCAGCAGAGCCCACCTATTTCTTGGTACATTGAGACACACTTGGCTTGCAAGGCAAAATGTAACAATCTAAAAGCATAACCATCTGACAGCTCAGGCTTTTCACTTGTTGATCAACCCTGCTTTTAGCAGCCAGCAGAACTGGAAGCAACAGCATATGAAGCTCCTGCACTGGGGTCAGCTCCTGGGCCTGGGATATGCCTTGACAAGGTGTCCAGGCTCAATCAGAGGGGAAGTGGGAGTGGCCCAGTGTGACCACAGACCATGCACAGCCTCCTGAGTGTGTGGAAACGACAAGGAATAAAACATTGGTTTGGCCTCTGGTGAAAAACGTGTCCTTTTGTGCCAGGCTGCTCTGCACTGAGAGAGAAAGGCTGGGGGATCAGGCCCGAAGCACTGCTACAGCTCATCCCCCCTGGGGTTCTTGCTGGGCACTGACCCCTCATCTCTTCCCTGGTGTCATTGTAACTGGCCAGACAACCCAGGATTGTCACCAGCACCGTGTTCCAGCTGGCTGCCCATACTGCCAGGTCTTCCTGGACACAGGGACAAGGGCCCTCTGCAGGATGTGGCTGCTGCCACCAGGGTCATCCAGGGGCTTGCAGTGGTGAGCCCTTGCAAAGGCTCAGCTAAACCCAGGACAACCCCCAAAAAGCCAATGCTTCTGCCTCTCCAGTCTGCACCTGCCATCCAGCTCAGCAATACCTGGGAGCTGGGCCTTCCTGCCCTGCAGCACCAACAGCGACAGATGCACAGCAAAGATGCTCTCAGCTGGTACTGGTTTTACCTCATTCCACATACTAGAATGATTTTATGCACAAAATGACATCTTTGGACAGGGACCATCTTGGTATTCTAATCAGCCTCCCCCAAACTGTGCAAGGGGACGCTCAGGCAGAGCCAGGCACCCAAGGGACAGCATCTTGTACTCCACCTAGCACAAAAAGCCATTTTGCCATCCCACGGTGGTGCTCACTTGATGAGAAGCAGTTTAGCATCCAAGTTACTTCCACCACATTTTTAACATCCTCCTCAGGTCTTGGTTGAGCTGCTTTCAACAGTGGCACAGACCTGAGGCCATGTGTCAGAACAGTGGATGGGGACCCTGTCTGTCTCCATGTCCCCAAGGTGAGGCAGGGTACACAGGACTCTCTGGACCCTCTCTCAAGCCTGAACCTGAGTCCAGCAAAGGGGTCTGATTTTTCAGTACAAGGGTCTGCCCATGGGCCACAGCTGTCATGGTTCTGACTCTGTAAAGAGGATTCAAATGGATTTCCCACCAGGAAGGACACTATGAGAGTTTCCTATGTATCAACAGTAGCAAAACTGAAACAAAGAGAAGTACAGCAACAGGAAGGGCCTGAGATTTTTAGAAGATGCAGATTCACTTCTGAAGCTAGAAAAGTGTCATGGGGGCAGATTTTGTACATCTGTGCTGTATTGTACCTTTGTTAAATCACATTTTCAGAATTTAAAATGCTGCAATAACTTTCTGCTCTGGGAGATTAGAATCTCCACTTTTATTCTGTTCTCAGATAATTTTAAGAGATGTTCATCCCTCAAAGGGAAACCTCTCTCTCCATCAGACAAAAAGTTACCATCCTATAAGAGCACTTAGTGACACCCCTCCCCTCCCAAAAGTTCTTCCACACAGGATCTTACCAGGAGTGCTGCTTGTTGCTCATCTAAAAAACATGTACTTCATCTCAATGGCTGATGGAAGTGGATCCAGGCTGAAACATTCAAGAGTAGAGCTCATGTACTGACAGCAAGAAAAAAAAATCTTAAAAAGAAAGCTATGGTTTTCTTCCCTCAAATGAGTTGTGGACTTTTACAGACCTCAGAAAAGGAAGGGAACCAACCACAGTACTGTCATTCATATCTGGGAGAGAAAAATGGCAGAAATAAATAATGATTTTGCAGTTACCTTTGCTAGACAAGTTTAAAGGAATTCTAGAAATATAGCACTTTTATGTTTAGGTGAGAACAGGGTTAAATAAATCAGAAGTGACTGGAAGAAAATACAGTGGTTCATATAATTTTAATAATATGTACTGAAAGATAAAAAAACCCAGAACTTTGCTTATATGGTACTAGATAATCAAGCCACACCATAAAACCTGGTGTTCCTAGTTCCTCCTAAACAAAACAAAAATAACACAAAATCCAAACACAATCATAACCAGTATATTAATTATAAGCAGTATGTTAGTCTTATATCATTTAAAGCCAGCATTTAGCAAAGTTGTCTGAAGTTACTTTTATGGGACTACAGCTTGGTAAAATTTCTGATACATTAAGTTTTGATAAACTAAATCTGATATGCTTCAATAAAAAGGGCCTGGGAAAGAAAGATGTATCATTGAAGCTGAACATCTGGAATGCAGAATTTAGGGACTACAAGGACATTTTGCAGAAACCAGAAGAGACTAACAAAGACTGTGTCTGTGTGTTGAAAAGTCCCTACTGGAGAAAACAGATACTAAAACCCCTAAAAATATGGACTAATTAACATGAACAGTGAGGAATCAATAACCAATAGAGGACAGTATACTAATGAATGAAATATAATTATGCAATTTAGAATCAACGAACCCTAATTTGTTTGCTAAAAATGTAGAAATAGGTGGAAAAATTTTGTATCCGTGCCTGTGTAGAGGCTGAAATTTTGTCATCCTTTTAAAAACCCTGGCCAGGAATAAAGAACTGCCTCACTCTCCAGCACTACAAAGACACTATTAGAAGACACAGGGAACACATTTTTGTCCTTGCACATTTTTCTGTATGAGACATCTATCCTGATCTTTAATCTTTGCGAGGTTGCAACGTGCACAGTGGTACTTTGAGCTGAAAAGGACCGTGCAGAGAACACTGTGCTCCACCAGCTTCTTGAAGATTTTAAAAGAAAGGGGGCTTCCCCTTGAATGTGGTGCAAATACAAGTTTCCAAAAGTTTAGACAGCATTTCACAAGTTTCAGGGGCAAAGTCTGGGCAAGCCTGTTGTCCTGGCACAGTTCTCTGTGCTGGGAGCAGCGTCCTGGCTGTGAAAGGAGCACGCCTGCCACTGGCCTGCTAGCTAAATTCACAGTCCTAAGCTGGCAGTCTTAAGGGTAAAGTTAAACAAGAACTACTTGTGCTGCTACCTATTAATCTTCCAGCCCCTCTGTGGGCCTACCTTCAGACTCTGAGATCTGGAGAACACAATGGTAGAGGCAGCAGAGAAGGGAAGGACAGAGTGCACCAGTGAGTTTGATGTGAGGCAAGGGGAAGGTGCAGCCCTGTACTGGCTTTTACTTCAGCTCTTTTCTATGAGAGCAGCTGCTGGATGTTTGCAACCAAGATGTGAGAGTGAGAAAAGTGACAGCAGGTCTATCTGGGAAAGAAGATACAGAGCATTGTGTGCAGTTTTAAATGCTGTTAAGAGAAGGAGGTACTTTGAGAACATGTTCTGTCTTGACACTTCCTTCTGTGTGATCTCTAGCTGCTTGGACATGGTGACATTGTGAGAAAATGATTGCACTGTGAATGACAGTTTGCACAGGGAAGAGGGTAGAGCAGCAAATGCCTTCTGTCTTGGCACATCCATCATCAGTTAGTGCTTCACTGTGATGATGGACTCTGCCACTCTGAGAGAACTGGTGCTATATATATAGTTGAGGAGGAAAGTGTGAATCACCAGTGTGTTTTGTCTAGCTTACAGACTGCGAAGGGACCATAAAGGCCAGCAGCAGCTTTTTGTTGTAGGACTTCTTAGTGAGCAGCTGCTGGATGTTTTGAAGGGGTTTGGAATTTGAGAGAGCTAGAATGGAAGATGGTACATGGATCTTGAGGGAAAGTGAGTATCTCCAGTGAAACATAAACTTTAAGGAATTTAGAGATTTTAGAGGAGCTAAGAGAAGCCTTACTAGAGTTAATTAAAATAATAATAATAATAATAAATGAGTAGGCCTTGATAAAGTTAGGAGTTAGTAGTTAACTAATAATTGATTGCTTGTCAGCACAATGTTTAGTTAGCTGGGTTTATAATGAAGAATATAGAAACTGACAAAGAGCTTTTAGGAACATAAGACAATTGTGGGCCTCCTCTGTTCCAAAACCAATTGAAGACAAGGAATGGGAGTTCTACCGAGAGTTCATTTGTCATATTTGCATTAAAAAGGTAGAAAGGTCAGAACGAGGAAGACTTCATTGACTTCCTCATTTTGGGACCCCTCCCCATAAATGGGACACTGACCCATTTCAAGGGACAAACCACGCATGCTGAATGGCTTTTGGAGTGATTAGCATACGAAGTGGGGAATGGGATGTACCAAAATTATGAATATGTATTTGTATTTTGTGTATTCAATACTTGTATGGATAAAAAGACTCTGTAATCACCTGGAAGGCACGGTGTGGATTTGGGAGCCATCCCGCACACAATAAATACACACTTTCTAACTTTAAACTGTTAGAGAGTTTTTGTCCATCACAGTTGGATATCGGTACTAGATCAATATCCATATTTTTAATACATCACCAGGGAGCTGGATGCAGTTCAGTGGGTGTGAGTTACATGTTGAGCAGCTGATGGCACAGAAAAGGTTCTAAAAGGAAGAGGCTGTGCTGCAATTGCCTTTTATTTTGCAGCCTATAAACTGCACAACCAGTACAACCACACGATAGCGCTGTCAACTCACAAAAGACGGAAACGCACCGAGGCCAGCTCGAATCCAGCCCCAGGACAGAGCCAAGTCTGAAACATCCCTGCTCTCAAATCACCTGTGTGAGGACAAAACGGTTTGTCTGATCCTCCCCTTCCAAGTACAAACTCTTCCTTGCAGCACATTCAAACGGCAACATGAGCTCCTCTCCCCTAACAAACCTTTTCACTCTCACAGGTAACAAACTCGAAAACATCTGCCAAAACCGGGGCTCACAAAAGTGTCGGTGGAGAAAGCTCTTTGCTGCCTACAATTTCAATGGCACCCATCAAACTACAAAGGCACACCCTGCTGTCGCCACTTTCCTTCTCAGCTCCAGGTACCACCGTAAGCCTTCAGTCTCACAGAGTCAGGATCCAAATGGAATGGCACCAGGGACTGCTCACACACTAAAGCTACAAGGACAAAAACTCAACAGTTTGGCATCTGCATTCCCACTGACAGTTCAACAGCTCTAACCCAGAGAACTGCCTATTGGGAAAAGCCTCTAAATTCACTGAGACCACTCAAAAGTGCCCATCCAAATTTGCTTTCTTTGCCAAAGAGAGGAACTAGAACTCCATCTCAAAAGAAATGGTAACCCTTCCTCCAAAATCCAAAACATCCAGGGACTGATCCCCTACAGAGGTGTCAGAACACTGGTACTGGGCATTACCTGCCCAGGGCAGTAGACCAGCTACACACCAAGACCTAGCGTAGCTGCCTACCTCGTCCAAAAGAATTGTGCTGGCAGAATTTCAAGAGGGCTACCTCTGAGAAGTGGAAAACACATGCCAAATTTAATCTTTCAGGAGGGAGACAGCCTTGCAAAGATAGATACCAACTCCATGTACAAATTTAGTCAGTGCTTCCAAACCAAATATGCCAGGATAGAAAGTTGCTGCCGCCTTTGCGCTGCACATCTTATCTGCACCTCCAACACTGGGGCTACATTCTTTCCTTCCCATGAGAAAGCATTGCTGTCCTCCTTCAGGAACTTACCAAGCAGAAGTTGCATAGCACATCCAGCACTGGCTACGTCCAACAATAGCTCCTACACAGAAGTGTCTTGCTGGACTATACCATGCCCTCAGCTTTTCAGTGCTACGTAGCCCTGTGTTCTGCCTCTCTTGACATCTGAATCTTAACTGGAAGCACTTATAGGACAGCAGCACAATCTGGATGAAGAGAAAGAGACATGAAGCACATGTTTTTGTCCTGGCATATTTTTGTGTGACTTCTATTGGGATCTTTAATCCTTATGAAGCTGTAATGTGTACAGCTGTCCTTCGAGCTGAGAAGCACCGTGCAGAGAGCTGATCCCTGTGGCCTCAATGCCTACTGACACCTTCTATGTTAGTTATTTCAAGCTGCTGGATACAATAGATGTCACTGATGACACACAGGGCATCCACGACTGCTGGGCCTTTGTGGACCTGCTGGATGGGCCCCAACCTCCTCCCTAAGGGGCAGAGGTGCTGAGTGCCAGATTGTGCATCCATCCCTCCCTCCCCCCAGATTACCTCCTGGCTATCCCATCCGGCACAGTGGAGACTGGACCAAACTTCCTATGGCTGGCCCTGAGCCCCCCCAAGACTACAGCCTCAGCTATGCTGGGCAAGGTGAGGGGATCACCTGGGCAGCTGGTGAGAAAGGGTGTGCATTGGCTTTGCTGCTGCACAATGGGCTCTTCCCATCACCCTGCCTGCTCCCTGAGCCCGCTTGTGCTTCCCTGCTCCCCGTGCTGGGTGAGTCTCAGCAGCTGGCAGGGGCACTGCTGTCTCCTCTGTATTTCCCCAGCAAAGTCTACTGTCTATCCTTGCTTTGGCTGGAGCTCCCATGCCATGCCACCCTATTCCATTCCATCTAATCCCATCCTAACTCCCCTGGCTGGCAGGAACATGTTCACCTCCCGAGCTGCTGTTTTCCAGGGCATCCTTGGTCCTCGAGGGTGTCCTGTGAGTATGGCCCTTGCCATCCCCAACCCTTCTCACACCCAATGCCCCCTCTCATTCTCATCTCTCCTTCCCAGGGGACACAGGGGCCCATGGGACTTACTGGCCTGAAGGGAGAGAGCCTGGAGAGAGAACCTGCTTGACCCAACAGTTCCAGAGAATTTTGGTAGTGCAGCCTGATGAAGCTGCTGGAGGGGATCATCCCAATGCTGCTGTTTCTGCTTGTGCTTTCTCCCTGCAGCCATCAGCCTGGAGCTGGCATCAGGCCTTTCTGTCCAGCCTTCTGCAATGTTTCCCAAGGGTATAACTTCAGTGGATGTCTGGCTGCAAACCAAGCAGGGACATGGGAGGTCTGTGCCTGGAGCTGGAGCTCAGAGGCCCTGGAAAGGCCCTGGAAAGGCCCTGGAAAGGCTGGGCCATGCATGGAGCAGCTGCACCGTGGCAGTGCCATCACAACAGCCATGCCCTGCCAGCCCCATGGCAGCGGTGCCATACCTGACATGCTGACGGACAGCACTGCAGCTTGGCAGGGGTTCCAAATACAGGAAATTCAGGACCATCCAGGCTTTACAACTGCTTTACCTGCAAAGCAATTGCAGTGAGGTTTTGCAGAAAAAGCTCTTAATACATTAAACTGTCTGATATATGAGAACTGTGCTAAGCCAAGGTTTTGAGCTAACAGTTTATGTTTCAACATTCATCAAGTCAGATTTGCAAGAGCTGTTCTGAAATGTTTAATAAGCTTTTTGTTTTAAGATTTGCTTTACAAGGCAACTTGTATCACTTTCATCAGTATCTCAATACAAAAGTCTTACAATGCTTTGTTTGCTAAAAAACTACAACATGGAACTGGGGGTTAGGGAGTTGTCTCCTTTTGCCAGCTGTTTTGGGAGAAGGGGTGTCCCACAGCCTGCTGCTGGAGACTGCTGGACTCAAACAATAAGTTACACAAGTTCTGTACATAATTACAGTCAGAGTATGCAGCTGTATTATACACTACAGGTAAACACCATCAGGGCCCATAACTACTGTAAAGCAGAGCTTTTTCTTGAAGATTTCAGAGTTTATGTGACTGTGGATAAATCTGATCTATCAGGGGACTGACATCCATCTTTCTTAGGCACTAATCCAGGCAGAATTGCCTTGCAGAAGTAACTGGCTCTTCTGCAACCTTGTGCATTATTAGAAAAAATTTATGTAGCTCTCTTTAACAAATCTATAAAAATAATTATTTTCTAGTCTTGTGCCCACCTCCAAACACAGAATTACTTTAATAACTTCACATTCTCTTTCTGCATTAAGTTCACTGCAGTATTGGATCAGGCAGAAATTTCAAAACCTTAATTAGTCCAACTGTGACCCAACCACTGGGATATTTTAGCCCGAACAAAAGAGTTCAGGCTAAACATACAACTCCAAAGAAAACAAAGGAAGTTTGTACCACAACAGCTCAAGCTAACTAACAATGAATGGGTTTTCTATGGTGGGAAAAAAAAGTTACTATTTCAAGTTTTAGCACAGAATATTCAGGGAAAACATTTTGTAAGCTTATGCTTTGTAAACATTTATACAAATAATTCAGAGTGGCTTTGGAATGGATTTTCATATCCTTGGCATTATGCAGGGCAGGAATTAACAGCTCACACTATGAGAACAAGCGACTTTGACATGGAGTTAAGAGCAAGAGCACTGAAGGCTCCTGCACCAAGTACTTCAAACTGTGTATTACTTTGTATTTTATTATAAAGTTTATAGCATTACAGAGTCCAGCATGGCACTGTAAGTAACCTTGTTACAGTATTTGTTTTTGCTTGGTACAAAAAAGCTGATCAGCAGCATAACTGTTACACTGCATCCAGGATTGGAAGGGGTTGGCTTCTTCTGAAGAGGGATGAGTCAGTGATTTGAAATAAAAAGGCTGCATTTTTAAATCTCAAATATGTGCAAAATTCCTTTCAGTAGAGAATGTGGTAGAGGTGTGTGCAATGTTGAAGGATAGGCCCCAACCCCGATACTGCCAATATACTGCAGTCACGTGGAGGGTGAACTCTGGATGGTTACTCACGACTTTGGGTGCTGTTTCCAGGAGTCCTCCTCACAGCTGTTCTCTCCCCACCCCACTCTATGTCCTTTTATGCAGTGCATCAAGTACTGACATTCATAATTATTCTCTCCCCTCTGCCCCCCCCGCTCCTAAAATAAAACTGGTCCATGATAGTTCTAATAAGCTTCCTTCAGGAATTCCAGTAAACTCTCCATCCTAAGACAGCTGTGACTGTTACATGGGTTTATGAAAGCAAATGCAATCTGGGAGATGAAGGGCTGCATGTAAAGAGAAGTATCTCCATTTTCCTAAAGTCTTCAACAGCTTTTAAAAACAAGAGCATGGATTCCAATGTTATTATGAGGAAAGCCCCTTGGATTTTGGTGCTTTAGCCTTGATGTTATTTGCTGTTTTCACATGTTGTAGGCAACATAAATAGGATCCAACTGATCAGCTAAAAATCCATCTCTCAAGTGCATCCGTTGTTTCTCGCCGCGGGAGTTGATGGGAATGACCCCGGGATCCACGATGACCACGACACCAACAATGAGATAATGCTCTTCCAGGACCACGTTTGTCACCAGCGCAACCAGATCCAGCGCTTCCTGCTCTGAGCCTTCCAGCTCCACCACCACCACCAGCAGGTTTGTCCACGTAAACACTGCACTGTTGGCATGACACACGTGTTAATGGGGAGGAAAAAACACCTAGACAAGTCACTAAGAGATCATGAAAAGAAAGACATGACCTCCCAAAGCTTACAACTAACCCTGAATGCTTTGAGGCTGGAGAGGACCTACAGCCAATGATATACATAACTCATTAGGGCCAAATGGGAATAAAACATGTGAGAAGACATCATCCATGAAATCCTTGAGCTGTGTTTACCACACTCACATGTGTACATTCTGACACTACCAAGGAAGTTATAAGTTCTTCTGCTTTAGAAGAAATGAAATGATACAGAAGAATAATGCTGCTTACCATTCTGCAATGCTCTTATGTGCCCTGATTACAGAGGTTTCTATGTCGATGGGGTGGTACCTCATTCCTCTGAGCTCCAGTGTTTCATCCAAAGAGCCCACCACATACAAGGCATCGTGCCTCTCTGCAATACAGCACACACATTTCAACATTGTCACATCTATAGGACAAACACAGTCACTTCTATGTGCTTATTCCTGACATTCTAAGATGTTCTGGGTGCTTCCTAGGGGAAAGAGTCTATAATGCAAGCTCTAGCATTTGAGAGAATTAAGAGCTCATATAGTACTTCTGCCTATGACTCCAAGCAACTGAAACCACAATGAAAAGAATTTCTGGGTCATCCAGTTCTGTCCTTTCTCTCAACAAATGTAACCTCGGATCATAAACCCAAGCAAAATCCACCAATAAAACATCTTTTTGTTCCACTATTCTTACCAGAGCACTTTTCTTCTCTGATTGACACAACCACTTTTCCAATTTCCAAATTTAACTTTTTTTTTAACACCAGCTTATGCCCACTCCTACCAGCAAAATTCTACTCAGTTTCTTAAGATGCCACAGTTTAAACAGTAATAACAATTCTCTCCTCTCCCCAGCACCAGCTTTGCCAGGTTAAATAAGCAAAGCTCTCCTAGACCCTACCTGAAGGACACACTCTCCACATTCACACTTGTAACTCTGCTCAGCTCAATTTTGCTTTTTCTTTGTTAACTATTTTATAGTCTTGTTCAGTTGTGTTACTGGAGGTGAAAATCATGCTGGGAAGTTGTATTTAATGTATACTGTAAATTCACTGCATAAAGTCTCTTAAAAACTAAACTGACATTGTTCCATGGTGATAAAAATCTCTATGATATGTGATTTTTCAGAAAGCTACAAGGCCCAAAACCTTGCTATTATTATTATTCAGTGGCAGCAGTCAGGACACTGACACTATTCATGTAGACCCCATTCATTTAAATCCAGTCACAGAAAACCAGCAATATACATTTGTTACTAAGTAACACATAAATTATACATTTGTTACTAAGTTACAAGCATGCAAACTCCTTTCCTTAGAATGTTCAGAGGTTTATTTCTTTACATATATGATAATCAAGAGCTATATCTGCTTTGCATTCTGTATACAAACAGTGCAGATGCAAGATAAACTCTTCCCAAATTTAGACATCTTGGCTTAGATCAAAAAACCCTCAAGATTAACAATTTATTTTCTATACAGGAAAGTTTCTCCTCTAGACCTTTAAAACTCCTGAAAGACTGCAAAATCACTGGTGTCTGTGCACGCCCTGAACCTGCTGAATGATAGAACATCTCCTCCTTAATTCAGGAGTCTTCTGTGAGGGAAGTCAGCATAAACTTGCTGGACAGCCCAATGTTTGCTGGCTCAGCTTTCCCTAGGAGCCTGACACCAGTGTTCCTGCAGGTGCAGGTGTCTCCTCTCACCTCCGCTGGCGTCTGTCAGCTCCGTCCTGCGCAGGAAGCCCAGGTAGCCGGTGCGAGCCCACACGGTCTGCGTGTCCCCAAAGCTCAGGCGAGCAGTAAAGTGATCGGCGTGCAGTGCTTCTTCTCCGTACACCGTGTAGTAACCAGTAGCATTGTGTGGGCTACTCACCCATATCTAGGGGATAAACCAAATCCAAACTGGAATGAACACAGGTTATTTTGCCAGACACAGACAGCATCGTTAATTGATTTAAAAGATCCGTTTCACTGACAATTTTGACTACTCCAAAATGCCAGTTTTATTGAAAGCGTGAACTTCTGACCAAAGAAAAAGAGTTTTATATGCATGTAATTGGGGGATGGTAAAGTCCATAAAAAAAAATCAACCAGGCATTTGGCTTACTGGAAAGGAACACCTGCTACCCTATTAGCTGGGCGTCTTATTACACATCAAAAGATGCCTATAAAATAAAGGTCAAACCAAACAGCAAATTGCCTACTGCTGCTGCCTGCTGATAGGAGTACACCCCTTACCTATTCTAGCTGCTGGGCACACACAGACTAGTGCCCTGGTCTCACCTGGTGCTGTGCAGCCACACGTGCAGGAATGCACACAGTGCCAGCTCTCTGTGGGGTTCATCCATGCCCCACTCAGGGGAAGGAAGGCATTTATCTAACAGGAGGTATGGATGGATCACATCACTGCTGATAAACACAATACAACAGTACCAAACCCTTACCTCTCCTAAATGCGAGTCTCCCAGAGGTCCCTTGGTTTCTGTGTGTGCTATGATGACCTTTACTCCCGGAAGAATCTCAAATAAGAAACAAACAGAAGAAAATGAATTCATCAAAAGAAAAGTTAATCAGAAGTCAACAGTCTGTGCTTCCCTTTCTACTCCTTTCTGCACCACAGACACCAACCATCTCTTCTTACTACAGTTGTTTAATTTGTTAAATAATTCTAACTCTGAGCAGCTGTTTTGCAGCTTCACTGTTGGTTTCACACCCAGAAAATGCCTTCCATATGAAGGCCTCAGATTTGTTTTGGTGGTAGCAATTTATCCTATTGCTTCATGTCATACACCTGGCTTCACTTAACTACTCAATCACAACCTGTTCTCCTGGACACATTCTGATTAGCCAATCTCATTCCACGTATTCCTTCTTTAATGAGATCCAGGTGATGCAGCTCCCCACCCAGGTGAGGGCCATGAGGACATAACCAGCTCATAAAGGCTTTAAACTGAAACAGCAGTTTTAGAGTAGATGTTGGGAAGAATTCTCCCCTGTGAGGGTGGTGAGGCCCTGGCTGGTAAATACTGTCCAGAGAAGCTGTGGCTACCTTACCCCTGGGAGTGTCCAAGGCCATGTTGGAGGGGGCTTGGAACAACCTGGGATAGTGGAAGTGTCCCCCAACCCATGGCAGACAGGACTGGAATGAGATGAGCTTTGAAGTCCTTTCTAACCCAATCCACTCTTGGATTCTGTGAGGAAGAGGGATGACACTCTGTCTCTTACCTTCCCAGACTCCATAAGTGGCAGACTGTGTGGAGAACCTCTCTCTACCAAGCGCACCCTGAGAAAACAAGAGGAATACATTTGTACAAGGCTTTAAGAACTGTTGAATATTTGATTTTTTTCTTTTTTTTTTCTCCTTTTCCTCTCAGGGAATTTTCTCTCATCTGCTGCCTAAGAGATGATAATGACTGTATTTAAGAAAGACAAAATATGTAGCCAAGGAGGAGGAGGAAAAGTGCAGCTGGCTGCATTCCTGTAGCTGAGGGGCTTCTCTTGGGAAGGGCAGAGATTTTGGCTGGGGGGTGAGGAACTGGGCTTGGCTCTTCTCTCTCTTGCTCTTGGATCAGAGAGAACCACTGCTCGGCGGTTGCTGTGGGAAAATATTTCCTGCCACCTTGGAGTTCTGCCTCTTACTGCTTCCACCAGGGGTGAGCCTTTGCTCGTAGGAGCAGCCGGTGAACTGGGACCTCAGTAACATCTGACTGCAGTGGAAAGGACCCTCACCATCTACTGGGGTGCCTCAGGGGAAAACCTGGGGCCCTGAGCCAGGTGCCCACTCTGAGCCTCTCCTGGCTGCTTGCAGGAGCCCTGCTGCCACTGCCACTTGCCCAGCCCCGCTGCCCCTGCCCAGCCCCGCTGCCTTCTGCTGCTGCTTTGGGCTCTTTCACTAGACTCCAACCCAGCATCCTGTGCCTGCCAGTACACCCTGTGGCCCCTGCTATGGCTGCAGAGTTTGTGCTATGTTTTGTTTGCTGCCCAGGGAAGGCTGAGGAACAGTTATTTTGGTATGAAGGAAGGAAAAAAAAAAAAAAAACCACCAACCTAAGGAAGATTCTAACTGTGCTATTTCCACTACTTAAAGGAGTGTTAGGGAGCGGATTTCTTGGAATTGCATAGCACAGGGAAGTAATATGGCAGGGAGTCAGCTGGCTGCTGCCAAGGATAATTCAACAAACCAGTGCAATGAGGATGGAGTTTCTTTTCCACAGCCACTGAAGAGTTAATGCTTTAACACAGACTGTACCTGTCATGTCGAAGTGCTCTCATATCTACATAGACTGTTGTTGGATCTGGTCCTGCTGTTCCCTAAGAATAAGGAGGAAGAAACAAATTCAACAGAAGCCACAACACCCTGCTACATAAATTCACAAATTTCCTCTCTCTTTTTTACTGACACTTACAAAGCACTTCCCTAATGTCCAAGAAATAAAGTAGCCCCCCTTTCTACAGTGAGTACTGTAGAGCCTTTGCTTTCTATGGAATCAGTCAATGAATGCACAAGTGAAGTATGTAAGTACAGGTAAGTCCAAGTTTGCAAAATTTTGAGATTTAAAATTCAGCTTTTAGGATTTTATTTAAGTAAGCACCTGCTCTATAACCCACACAGCCAGTGCAAAAGGATGTAAGCACAAACCTATGTGGGCCTAGTCCCTAACACTGCAGAAGCAGATGGAATTTAGGACGCGACAAGCACACATGCATCACTATACCTGTTCAGCCAGCTTGCCCAGCCTGTTTGGCTGACAGCAGGACCACAAACAGAAGTAACAGAGGCCATCAAAGTGTGGGAAACAGAGAGAAAGGGAAAAAAAAAGAAAATACAAACAAAGAGGCACTGGAAACATAAGATACACACAGTAAGACAGAAAACAAAACTTACACTGTTTTAGAATGAAAAGAAAATTTCCATTTCAGAATATTTAAGAGCTTAGCACTTTTTCGTAGTTATTTTGGAAACATGCAAGTCTCAGATCATGAAACAAAGGAAGACTACAGCAACTCATACACTGCTTTTTAATAAACCTCTTCCTGTGTAAGACTTTGCAGCTTCAGAAACACCACAGTGAACCAATTTAGCAGGACTGAAAGACATGTATTTAGCCTGCTAATTTGTAAACAAAAGTTTGTTCATTCATTTACATTCATTTAAATCCAATTTTAAAGTCTAATGGAGGTATCACTTTGGAAGAATGGAGGAAAAGGTCAGAAAACTCCTCTCACTAAAAAGGATCTCAAGAATGGAAAACAAAGATGAAAAAGGCATAAAATGAAGGGGAAGCTTAGCTGCCCAGCAGTCCTGTATTCCACACTGGCGTTTTTTGGAGTACTTTTTCTGCCATTCAGTACTCTGCATAAAAACTGTTTCTCACACCTTTATCCCAAACTGGCTTTTGAAATTTTTATTCACACAGGCAATTTGGAAAGCTATTCTTTCACACTTGGCAGCTTTATTCACTGTTAAAATCTAAATTTGCAGTCATCTTGATTTCATGTGTATCCTTCCTGGTTTTCCACCTCCTGATTTATAAAATCACTCTGACATTTCTTTATAACCATTTAGCTTGGTCTTGTTAGAAATTCTTTCTCCCTTAATTGTGAAAGAAACCATAGAAACTAAGGAAACAATTGTGAATGGCAACATATTTAAGTAGCTCATGTCCCAGAATATCTCTCTCGTAGGCAACCTAGAACACTGTAGTATATTCTGAAAGCTAAAAAGGCTTTTCTTCATCTAGTGGGCACCAAGAAGAAAAAAAAAAAGGAAAAACAAAGTTTTGCAGAAGTACAGTAGCAATTTCCATAGAAACCTATTTTATTAAGTGTAATCCATACCAATAAAATTGGAAATTATATTTACAATTACACATACTAAATCCATGTGCCCCCTAAGATATTCCCCACATGCAAAGCTACATAGTGCCTCATCTGAAATCTGAGCACTTATTTACTAACTCAAGCATCCCCCAGACTCAAGGGTGCTTTCCCAGTTCTAGTCTGTGCTTACTTAATTTCTGATTTTTCAGCTAAGTTCTGGAATACATATATATAAAAGGTATGTATTTTTTAAAATCTCCTGACTGGAAAACAAATACCTCATTAAGAAAAGTTAGATTTTACCTGGGTATAATACACATAAAAGATTATTATCAGCTGAATACTAAACTATCAATGGTGGTTCTGCCCCACAGCATGTCATTATCTCCATACTGTGAAGCATGGCTGAGTACTTCATGGGCATATCCTCCTACTTAAAGCTTCCAATTTCATGCTTTTAAGTAGAAAAAAAGCGCCTGGTTCTCAAACAAGGTGAGACAAAAATATTTGTATGTTGCTAATACTCATTTGAGATATTTAAAACAACAAAAAAAAAGCCTGCCAACTGTGTCAATTTTCCTGGGTCTTATTTGTGAAATTCTGTCTTCCATTTAATTCCACATTATACAAAATAAGACAAAATCTGAATCACACAAAAGCTGAAAAAGCATTGCTTGTAACATGCAATATTTATGAATAGGAAACTTTTCATTTAAAACTTCTCCTGCGTAGTAGGAAGGAAACAAATTTCTTAGTCCTGACCCTCTGGATCAGAAAAGCAAACCAATTGGTCAATTAGTACAGAAAAGTGAAATTTTCATAATGCACATTATATTAAACATCTTATTAAAAAACTTCATTTAACTTGGTGATGAAGCAAGCAAGCAGAACATGATTTTCTACCAAGTCCCCAGAGATTCTGTGTAAGGAAGAAGCAGTTTAATCTCACCTGTAAGCAAATTGCCACGTTGACCCTGCACCCAAAGGTGGTGCTCACTGCACGAGCAGACAGGCCCAGGTCTTTGAACAGCTTGGAGAACGACTGGGTGAGGGTGATCCTCGGCCTCTCCTCTGCCACCACCATGCAGGTGCGCACGCAGGACAGGTTAACCCCCTTCATCTGGGAGGGCAGAGGGGCAGAACAAACACTGTAACTTCAAAGGCAGCAATTCTAGAAAGAAACTGTTTTATCTGTGCAACAAAATGGCTTTAAAAGCACTCGAATAAGACACAAATGGTTTTAACACTACAGACATCATGTAGCTGCAACACAGTCTCTCAGCATTTTGAGCTGAAAAACACTTGGAATGTCATTTTGCCATGGAGAGAGACCTGGGTTCACCAGAGACCTGCTAGCTCCCAGCACTTGCACACTTTAGATGTCCCAGACATCACCAGCTCCTCTCAATGTGAATATGAACCTGGAGCAAGCGGCTGTGGGCCAGGATTTCCTTTGGTGAGGTCCAGTGGAACAAGATTTTTTTGTCTTTACTGACAGCACACAATACAACCACTTTTTTCTGAAGGAACTGGCACACATTCCCAGTGGAAGTCCTGGGCAGCTGAGTTACTACAGCTGTGGGAATTCTCCTTCCTCCTTAAGGAAATTGAGTCTGAATTGAGAGATTTCCCTCAAAAATAAACAGATGTATTAAGAGTATAACTGATGTTGTTAGGAATCAAAGAATCATGCAGCATATGCTTTGGGTGGGAAGGAAAGGACTCCAAATAAAGCTCATCTGCATTCCAACCCCTGACCTCTAGGTCAGGCTGCTCCAAGCCCCATCCAACCTGGCCTGGAACACTTCCAGGACAGGGAAGATGATATCTACTTTAGAACTTAACACTTTTGGTATCAAGTGATACCTGAAAATAAGTGAGACTTGCTGAGTTTTGGGGTTTTTATTTTGGCTGCTTTGGGTGAGGTTTTTTGTGTTTGGTGGGCTTTGGGATTTTTCCTTCTGTTGGTGTGCAATTTGTCTGGGATTTTTTTTGTTTGGTGTTGGGTTTTTCCCTTGTCTCAGACACAAACAAGTTTATAGGCTTGCTATGTATTTTGCCTAAAATCTCAAAAATATCCAGCACCACAGAGGTTGTACAAATAACTAAAACAGAAAACATAGGACTTTTTTCCTCCACCAGAAACATGAAAGCTGAATCTTCCAGCAGTCTCAACACTCCCCAAAAATCAAGTCATAATGGAAGGCTCTCATGGGAACACTTAAACCTCATATTCTCCAAGACAAAATGAAGTATTTTTGGAAAGATACATGTGTGTTTATGCCATTATGTGAAAAATGAAGCCCACTCACCCGGAGAACATCAGTCTGTGTCCCAAGGCCTTTGGTGCATATCTCCATCACAGAGTAGGAGCAGAAGGTGACACGCACTTTGTATTGGCTGACAGCAGACAGCCACAGAGACACATTGCTCTCCAGCTCCAGAGGAGGCACCAGGATGGACTGGTGTCCTGAATATATGCTGGGCAGAGGAAGCAATAGCAAAATGAAAATTCAATTAATTAATGCATACGGTATGTTTTAAATGGCAAAAAAAAAAATTGCAGCTTTGTGAGATGTGCTGCATTAGAGTAGGAATCTGGCTGAATCAAGTCAAGGCTCACTCATTTTAAGAAACATTTAACTGCTTCCTTTAGTAGTGTTTCTTACTGCATACCAATCTCACAGTGAACACCTTAAAGGTCTTGTCAAAACATATGGTTTAATCTCAAAATACTTTAAAAGGATTTACTAAATCGATGTGGAGCAGACAGTGAAGTCCTTTTTTTTTTTTCTTCCTTGAATTTGGTATACAATTAATTCCACTTGCAGACCTGAAGTTACCCCAGTAACTAACTGACTTAAATGGATTTTCTTACCACAAAAGGTGTTTTCTGAACCACTGATAAAAAGGTTAATTTGGATTTCTTTGATAGCTTCACCCATGCCCATTCCCTGGGGTTCTAGAGAAGGCTGGGCACACATGAGGAGACCCAGAGCTCTGGAGCTATACCTGCACAAGCACCACAGTGCAAAGCCCAAGCCACAGTAGGGGTCCAGGCAGATGGCAATCTGTCGGGATGGGTACAGCTCACACTGGAGCTTTATCGAGCGACATAAGGCACTTGTAGCTGCGTGTGACATCTGCAAGAGGAAAACAGGACCTCTCAGGGACCCTCTTCTAGAAAAAGGGGTTTACAGATTTTTTTGTAAATGTAAAGGAATAAAACATGATTATCTCTTGTTACTGTACCTTTACTCCTGCTAATATACCAGTAGTAGACACACTGAAGTCCAAGTATGCCAACATATCTGGAGATGTAGGTCTGAAAACACTAGGCAGCTTCTTTTTAGGCATATCATCTATTTAAAATATGTAAATAGAAGGGAGTACTATATTATTTTGGGGAACAGGCACAGGACAAAAAATGTATCTTTACAGCATTATCATCAGATCCTCCCTATAGCTTCTGGACAGCTATTTTAATGCAACGCACAACACATCCACTCAGACAGTTGTGGTGTAGCAAAATAAATATATCACTCTTCAAACTCTTTCCATTTTGGCTACCGTACCTGTATCCAAAATAGTGGGCCACGTTTTAATATCTACAGCTGCTGCAGCCTCCTTGGACCTGAGTAGTTTCATTATAGCTTGGGTGGTCAATATACATGCAGACTTACTGACCTGCAAAAGGCAAAGCATTAGGACCATTGTTAAAACCAGAGAGTGCATGCTCAAAGTCATGTCATATGTATGCAGATGAGATAACCAGTAAGATGAAGAGATGAAGACAGTAACTGGAAACAAAGCAAAATAAATCATAACAATAAAAGACCATTTAAAATGAGTTTCTGAAGAAGTCATTACTGATTCAGCCACAGCACACTGAATATTTATTTTCTAGCTTATGTTACATTGACTGTGGCAAAACAATTTTCGGGCTGCATCAACCATTCACCACTCCCTAAAAGCATGAGGAGAGGAATGTCTCATACCTACCTCTACAATCATTTTGACAGTGGGCAGAGTGGTAGCAAGGTTCAGTGGATGAGGCGGGCGGACAGTGATGGGAACACAGCCAGCGTACAAACAACCATAGAAAGTTGCTATCAGGTCTACCCCTGGAAAGGATATTTGTGGAATTAAAGCCATTTTTATCAGATCAATAGGTCAAACTCTTTCACAAAAATCAAAATACACACTGATTTGTGTTAAGATGCTAAGATTTGTTACAAGTGTCCGTTCCAATCAACAGGCTGTTCCACATCCAGTTTAAAATGTTTTGCATTTAAGAGCTAGCAAAAATTATTCCAATCCAATTAATGGATAGAATTTATTTTCTTGTGCTGTGTTGTTGTGGGTTTTGCTGCCTGTGTTGCTTTACCTGGAGGGTAAACCAGGGCCACGTGGTCACCAACGTTCAGCCGTCCCTTCTCCATCAGTGCGACCGCCACTCTCTCTGCCCTCTTGTGCAGCTGGATGCACGAGGCAGTGCTGGCTACAGTACCCTGCACAGGACACAAGTGACAGCAGAAACCTTATAGAACAGCAGCAGGGCAGTGACTTGGATATTGACATGAAAAGGGGTAAACCAAAAGGGTTTCTCCTGGAGACATGTGAACACACCAACATATAGCATGGTAGCTCATTAGACCCAGCTATTTAAGACAGGTGGTCACCAACAGGTAACTATACCCAAGTTTTGTGTTTTCTTTTGCAGAATCTCTGTGTCAAGGGTAAAACCTGCCTGAACAAAGTGACCTGGGAAAGGGCTGCTTCACACTAGGAAATCTCCCTCAAAATCTCCTTTACTCTGAGAGAATAAACCAATTAGACAATAACAATGTTGAAACGATTTCTTCTGTTAAAGTACAGTATCAAAAGAAAAGTTAGAAAGTTTCAACTACATCCTAAACTCTTTTGCCCTTCTGAATGAGACCTACAAATCCTTCACTTCCCAAAGACTGCTGCTGGACTTTCTGGAAGCCTCCTGTGTGCAGAACAGCACAGCACAAAGCAGATCCAATTTGTCCCTGAGCTCTTTCTGTCACTCTATGTGCCATCCTTTTTGAGGGCAGAGCCTTGCCCTCTGCCTAGGGCAAAGCATCAGTATCCCCTGCAGGATGTGACAGTGTTCCTGGAAAATTTGACTCCAAAGCTGTCACAAGGGCTCTTCTCTACTTAGGCTCCTGATCTTCTTATCGGGAAATCCTCCATTTCTGACTTACAGCTAACACTCATGCTCAGGAATGAAGACAGAATCATGGCTTCCATTAATATGAAAAAAAGTTGTGTTCTGGCAGGAAATGCAATTACTGCAATGTTTAAAGCTGGGCAGAATGTATACTGAAATTCCCAAAGAGGAATAAAACATATGACATAAAATTTCAGAAGTGGAAAAATTTATGCTGATTACTACCAGTTTTTGTCTGCTTCATTAAAATAATCCGCAGCATTTCAGGAAAAGACTTCTAGAAGGAATTTTCTTAGAATCGAATAGTCTTTTATTTTGGTCTTAATCTCCAAGTATGACCTAAGGTGCATCTTACCTTGGAATTCAACAGAAGGAAGAGTGGATGATCTGGAGTTGTCTGAGCTCGCCACTGAAGAACATCTGCTAAATACAGGAACTGAAAGGCAAGAAAAAGGAGATACTCAAATTCACTCAAAGTGCCTCAGGTTTATTTTCAGCAGAATATCATACCTGATCTTCTCTCATTCTGAATAAGCTACTTCAAATATTTAATGATACCAGGACCCCAGTGTCACCTTTCTTGCCTGGTCATTGTCCTCCAGCTGGCTGACATCTCTCCCCGAGGCTTGTGCAATCCTCTTGCCAGCTACGAGGTTTCCTACAATCATTGACGCAGGACCAACATCTGCATTTTGAAAAGAACAGTGCAAAATGAGGAAAACAACCTAGGGAACAAGCAACAATTCAGCCTGCAGGTGCCCTATATAACATAGGTATATAACACACCCTGGTGTCCTCACCTGGCTGTTTCTGCCGAGGTTTGGGCAGGTTGGTAACACAGGTGTGGGGACACATCAAGACGTTACAAGGATGCAGAGCACCCTCCAAAAAGCGCTGCTTCGTTTCTGAAATATGAATTCCTCCGAGCGGAGCCTTTGGCAAAGTGTTGGCTGGCACCAAGGCAAGGCAGTACACACCTACTTGGTGAATGCTATCAATTGCCTTCACAGGAATTAAAAAAAACAGACAAACATTTCACATTATCAACTGGGATGTAGCTAGAGCAAGAATTTGAATTCAATTAATTTATAACATGAAAATTTTTACTTGCACCACAATTTGCAAATAAAGGGTCCAATTCTGCACTCACTGAACTCATAGAAGCTGTGCCATGACTTCAATGGGAGCAGGAGCAGACCCAGGACTTTGCTTGTGCCCTCTATCAAGGGGATGCCACCTGCACATCAGGGATTAGGAAAGTCTCTTAAAAGTGGGCAAAAAGTGCAGAGATTTTCAAAAGCCAAAGTTATATCACAGCAAATTTAGCATGTATGGCACAATCACAAAAGCGCAGTAGAACACAAAACTCACAAAATTTAGGAGGGAAGCATCATTGCTGCCTAAATCTTAAGTGTCTCTTTTAGCTATGACACTTTGAAAAAGAGAAACAAAAATGTTTTCTCCCAGTAACAGATATTCTCTCCAAAAAGATAAGAAGGCTGAAATCAGACATAGACCATTATTATTCAACTGCCTTACTCTTAAGACCAAACTTCCTTTACGTTGTTCTCTGGATCCTTCCCTTCAGTTGCCCCCAGAGTTTTCCATAATTGATGTCTCCTTTTTAATTTCCTGAGAACGGATTAATTCTAAAATCTGCAAATGCAGATCTACCATAGTTCCCCTTCCTCCTGTCCTTCATCCCCAAGAAAATACAGTAAAATAATTAAGGGAAGAAGTTTTTAATACTTCTTGTTGCAGATAAGGTTGTTAGTGATAAAAAAGCTTTTGGGGCTGTTCTGATACTTGTGAATATTTTCAGAGGTAACTCTCAGTATGAAATCAGAAGAGACGTAGCATTAACCCAACAAAACCCATCAGCCTTAGGACATTGAGAATCCTAGTAGTAGAAAGTTATAAAAACATTTTAAGAGAAAGTCTTACTTTTTACAAAATTTTGTTAATTCTCAACCCTGAAAAAAATTCTTAGTACAGCTCTCTGTGGTTACAATGATAGGTTTTGCTTATGGAAGAAAAAAAGAAAAAGCTCTAATATTCCCATTTCATGCATCAGCCTTATTCACCTGGAAAGAGAAAAGGACAGACTGACTACCTGTAGAACCCTGCTCATCCACTGAAAACTATCCTCCTCTGAGGCGTCAGGGCGTTGCTCTGCCACAAGCACTATCCGATCATCATGCAAAACGGGCACAGAAAACACTGCTATCCTAAAACACAAAGGACAGAAGAATGACAGGATGCAACACAGGGTGAGCAGAGCATGGCTTATCATCACATGGGAATGGCTGCAACCTCTCATGGCACTGTTTCACACACACAAGCATTATTCATGCCAGATCATCACAAAATCACAGAAAAATTTAGAACACATGTGGGCTCCCAGACTTCTGCTGGGGGTCAGGTGAATTTGCAATCACCCATGTAGCACGTGTCTGACAGGCAAGTTCCATACATGTAGGGGCTGTGCAAACCTTGCCTACAGAACTCCATCATGCACACTAGACTTGCAGCCCCTGTATACACTGTCCCTTCTGGAAGACAATTATGCCAAATTACTGACCACCAGATGCTTGCACTGAAAAATACTTAACCCCCATTGGGGAATTACCATAGTTTTAGGCTTGTCTCTTCTAGGATAAAATATTAATAATGCCTCAGCCTGGACTGGTCCCAGTCTAAACCCTGAGAGACTCCACTTGTCATTGATCTCCATCTGGACATTGAGCCATGGACCACTGAAGAGCACTCAGGCTGGTGACATAACACATTATCTCTGACGGTCCTTCAGCAGCCTGGTTTGGTCTTTAGAACAGGCTGCACAGTTCCTCCCTCAGCCACCCAAAAGGCTCAAGAGATAGAAGTGTTTTACATCCAGCACTGGAGTTTCTTTTGAGAGCCTTATGAGAAGCTTTGAAATAAGTTTTAGACACTCTAAGATCTACCTTTATACTGTGTGAAAGTAATTTAAAATCTATTATGCATGAAGCAGGGTCAATATTTACCTTTCAAGTTAGCAGGAACAACCAAATTCACAACCCATTACTAACTTTCCTAAAAAACACACATGAAAAAGTTCACATGCATTGCTCCTGTGTGTACTGTGTCACTTGATGACTGTCTGTGGGTTAAAAAAGGAGCAACAAAGCCCAACCAGCAGCGTTGAAGGTTTTGACGCACTCACCTTCCCCGATAGACAAACTTCATGGGTTCAACAGCCAGTGCAGTGGCTACCACATCGTCTGCATTGTGCCTGCGGCCGCTCACTGTCATCAGGCCGTCCAATTTTCCCACCACAAACACCAAATAGTCCTGAAAGGAAGGAAGGATTAGAAACAGAGCAGGAAAACCTCCTCACGCCTGGCTATACAAGCCTGACTCAAGCCAACAGTACTCTCAAGTCTACAGGAGGTCAGTGCCCTGAGCTGCCCGAAGTCCTGCTGAACTCAGGGCTGTCACTTGAGAGTTGGGAGTCAGGACAAAGTAAGGCCCTGAGGGCTTGTTCACACTTACAGGACCCACAAAGCCAAGCAATCCTGTTCTTGTGAAGGGCTGGTCTGATACAGGAATGCCAGCTGCCGTCACTGGGATGGCCTGGAAGAACACAGAAGGATTCAGACACTCACTGGACTGACAAGGATTTTCACTCCTTTACTGCCAGAATACATGAAATGGGGTACACTGCAAGGAAAAATATGGGCAAAAAGATTGAAATTCCTTCAGGTAACTACACATAAGACCACTGTGTTAATTTAGAGCTAAGATAAATTTAAATGCTCAACACTGGACTGTGGAATACAGAAGCAGCTGACTGACTGCAGATAAGAATTGGTATTTTTGGTTGTAAGAGACAGAATGTCTTGTAATGATTCTATGAATGAAGCAAAATGTACCCAGACAGGGCTTTTTTTCTAACTAACTAAAAAACCAAACAATAAAACACACATAGACACATACAAGACCTTTAAGGAATAAATAAGCCTATTTACAAGAAGGAATACTAGAAATAGAATAATTAAAAATAAATCCAAACCTCAAATACATTCTTGGTGATTCCAAGGAGGCCAAAATATGCTGTCCCAGTTGCTCCTGAATTCACACATATTTCTCCAACCTCATCAGCTTTACACAGATAAGGAGTCCCATCCACCTTTACAACACACATGCTGGCTGCACAGAGGAAGAACACAGAATCACAGTGTTAGTCTGCTCCAGCAGCTGACACATGTGGTGCTCTGCCACTGACAGATAAAGATTTTAGTATAAATTATTCATCAGCTACAGCAAAAACATAGCATGTAAGAGAGCCCACTTTAGCTTCTTGACAGCCTGTGCAATCTGTTCTCCAAGATTAAGTTCACAAATGCAGTGCTTTTTTCTTACAGCTGCAGCTGAATCCAAGGCACAATGAACTGAGGGGAGCGTAAGACTCAAGATCAAGAAAGAAATCAATAAATCTACCCAGGTCAATACAAAATAAACATGGTAAAGCCAACTCTGCTGCCTGCATGGACTAAGGAGTGCTGGTGAGATAGATCTGTGGGTGTATTTTCAAACCTGAGAGAAGTCTTCCAATTGCCAACATCCTAGGTCTGAAAAGGTGAGAGACCATTATTCACCCTACTGATAGATCAACCTCTAAATTATCTTGGTTTCATAAAAGTTACCTCTCAGAACAACTAGCAGTTATTAGTAATTTTTTGGAACCATGCAATGATAACCTTGGGTAACCAAAAGTAAAGAAATGCTATTCAAATTATGGTACAGCTTCTGGGTATTTTATGTGTGAATTAGACGTCTGGAATTAAAACCTACAGTATGAACTATCAGCCATGCAAAAACCCACATTTTGCAATTTAGGAGGAAAAAACAAAACTCAGTGGCAAATTGGAACTGATGAAATAGTTTATTACTAGAGGAAATAACTTGAGCAAACGTCAGAACTCTGTATGTAACACTTGAACAATGATGCAAAGAGAAGTGCTAGTAACTGGAGAAAGCACAGTTTGTGGGCATTAACAAATGTCCAGCCCTCACTGCATTCAAAAACATAGAAAAAACAATGGATCAGCCTGCAGTCCCTAAATGATGCTCCATCCACGAAGCCAAAGGACAACCCTATCGCCCTGATCAAGTAAAAAAAAAAATACTTACCAGTAACCAATGTATGATACAGGTAGTCTACAGGTACATTCTAAGAGCAGGCACAGTTCTGTCCTGCCAGGTTATACTGCAAGGCTGCCCTTCTGCAGTATCTGTGGAGCCTCTACTCTTGCTTCTCCTCCTTTTCCTGCTTCATGTGTGACATACAAGAGAGTGCATCTACCACCATTTCAGTCTCTCTCAACAGCATTGCATCTGAAAAAGAATTAAAGAGAAGGGAAAAGCAGATGGGACAGGAATGTACATGTGGACTACACGTCACGAAGAACACAGATTCCTGCTAAGAAAGCTTGCTTTCTTCAAATGAGTCCACATGTACATTCTGACAGATGGTGACTCACAGCAGTCAAGCCTGCCAAGGAGTATCCTGGCAGGAGATGAGAATCCTGCTGTGCAAAGGACGGTGCTGATGCCCTACCAAAGACTGGATTCAGCTCTGGATGTTTCAAGACTAGCACAGCAGGAATGCAAGAAGAATTCCAGGGGTCTGTACAGCAGAAGGCTGTGAACAAAGGTTCTGATGAGGGTCAGGAAGTGCTCTCTTGTTCCCTTTCCAGCATGTCAGAGTGGATCCATATACAATGGTCACCCTTGCATTACATCTTTAGGAAGAACTTCTTTTCTAGCAGCATGAAGCCTTAGGAAAAATACTAAAATTCCAGGATGAAATGCCCCTTGAATCACTGTGGAAGGTATTTCCAAGGTTTCCAGAGAAACCTCATCCTTGAGAAAACTAGCATATAGGGTATCAAATGCAGACCTGGATCTCTTCCTGCTCCTCTGGAAAGGACAATAGGCATAAAGCAAGCCAACTTCCTAGGTAAGGACGAACATAAATCTAGACTCTGGAGGTGATTCATGAGCATCCAAAATGTAACATTTAAACTGGAAGATAACATCTCATCCCAAGTGCACACTGGCGCAGGTCTTCAAGAGAAGTTGTTCTGCAGTCGCTGTTGTGCCACTGTGTGACAGACTACAGCCCCGAGGAACACAGATCTGATGGATATAAATTCTAAGGGCTAAGTGGAAAAGAGGTGCTGTTAACCCACAATCTAAGGAAAAAAACTTACAGCGTCGCCAAGTTGTTCTGTAACAACTCTTTCTGCTAAGGTAAAAGAAGCAGATCCCTCTGCAGTGAAGATGCATTGTATTAACTACCAGAACCTGGGCAAATGTTTGCTCAGACATGGACAGAGGAAACAATGAAATACAAGACATCCATGGACTAGAAACAATGTGAGCATCTCAACATTTAGGAAATCAGAACCATCTCCCTAAATTTCTAGAAAAGACATTGAATGCAGCCACAATCCAGAACATGATTCTGTTCCTTGCAGAAGATCTTGCAGAAGCCCAAGATCTGATGCCAAGCTGAAGTTTTCTGCTTGAGTGGAACAAAGTAGCTGCAGCAGCAGCACTGTTTCTAGGAACTAGCCTTTGTATGATTAGAGGCTATAGGGATTTATACCTTTCAGATTTAAGAGTGTTAGCGCTTGTCAAAGAAAGAACACGCAAAGGATCCCAGTGAAAGAATGGAAAGGATTAGTTGGGAAGTAGAAGGGAGACAACTTAACTGCAGTTAACATACCCACTAAACAACATATCCAGGCTCAAACTTAATGTATAATATACTTCCAAGATGGCAGATAAAATGGCAATCACATTCCAGTTGATGTGAAAGTTGGAGGCTGAGAATGGGCAGAAGAAAAGAGGTCTGACGCTTTCCCTACCATCCTTATCAGTCCAATTTAAAAAAATGAACTGAATGTTGTGAGAAGCCAAATTTAGCAATGCCCAGTCCCAGACAGAAACTATGCAAAATAGCCCAGGGTGGGGTAAAACATCATTCCTCCAGAACAGGATCCCAAGGGAATGCATTCCAGATTTTCTCTTAAGAATTCCCATGCTATCTTTGAGGAGAAGATTTCTCTGTGGATGGAGGCACTTCCCTTGAGGGTCTTGTGATAGCCATTCATGGTAGATAATAAACATGAAGGGAATGTGGCATCAAGAATGGTCTATGGGTTAAACTGCAGTGACATGTGACATGACCCTGGTGCTGATGGCTCTGTTGAGTAAGATCCCCTGAGCAGGTGGGCTCAACATCTCAGAAAAAAAAGCAAGATCTGAAGAAAAGGAGGGTGCAAGTAGACATTTTATCTGTGACATTTTAACAAGACAGTTCCTGAATAAAGCATGCCAGAGATCTTCAGAGATCACGAGATCAAAACCATTTGGCTTGACCATTTCCAAATGAAATTCAGGAATGTGAGCTCCTATGTCACGAAGTATTTGAAAGGCTAGGGCAGACTCCCAAGTTCAGTGGGGATCAGAAGATGGAACAAAACCTTCAGAAAGAAATACAAAACCAAAAGCAAGACTCATCAGCCAGTAGGGGGGCAATGAAGAGGTGGTGGTATGCTCTCTCCTGTATGCCAAACACCAAGCCAGAATGGACAAGGGCACACCCTCCATGAATACTACACAAGAGAAAGCATAAATCTTACCAAGTAAGGCCCAAGTATCTCCACTGTTAGAATGTACATGCAGACTCATTTGAAACTAAGACATTAATTTACTTAAGTTTTTAATTTTTTTTCATTTAGCACACCCCTGTACGTAGCTGCTAGTCTTCTGACTTCCTTTGAACTCCAGAGGATTTTTTAAGAAACAAAAGTTATAAATTATCCCTTGTAATGAAATCTATAATGCATATTCTGACTTAAGGAATGTACAGAGAAATTTCTGCTGGAATTCTTAATATGTGGATAAATTGAAGTAAATCTGGCCCAGATACTGACAGCTCAATGCTAGTCATTGTTTTAAAGGAGTTAATGAATTAATTTGCCCAAATTCTGCTTAACCTACAAGTAGTTTTACCACTTACTACTGTATTTTTAAATAGCAACAGCCATCAATTACAAGTCATATCATTCTGAGGCACTTAATAGGACACATTTAACTGTTCTCCCCTCACACAGTCAGACGAGTCACTTAACACTTCTTACTCATGCAGAAAGTTATGGTAGTGTTATCACTGCCTGCCAATGGCCCCATAATCCACAAGGGTCCCCTAGATTTGTCAGACAATACTCCAAGGAATTCTGACAAAGGAGAACGGTTTTTTACCAGATCCCTCTGACTGCTCAATCAGGCATTTCACAAGGACAGAGATGTATTTTTTGGCAACTCATAATGAGGTGAAATTACTTAGCCATAAGTACACAGAGAACTTTTCGAACATCCTAAGGCAGACTTGAACCTGCCACTGAGCAGATGCTCCGTAGAAAATTAATCCAGGGGACTTACAGCTCCAGCAATTGAATATGAAGAGTAGTTGCAGGCAGCTCTGTACCTTAGTGTAGTCAAGCATAATTTGCTGTGAGATCAAGCCTACAGCAAAGCCAGGAGCATCCCTGTGTTGGTTTTGCATGGCCTGGTTTTTGGTAGCAGGGGGGCCATAGAACTGGAGCCACACAAGATAAACTGATCTAAAGAAATATTTCAATTGATCCTGCATCTAATACCACTGTTTTGAACAGCAGCAGTATTGAGTTTAAGCTCAGTAAGTAGACCAAAGGATTCATGACTACCTGAAGGGCATGCAAACTTGCTCCCTTCATGTCCCTGTGTCTAACCTACCATCCAAGGAAAGTATTAGGAGCATAGGTGAATTTCAGTGAGGTTTCAAGGGGACAGCAGTGTCCACACCTCAATCAGACAGCAGTAGCAGTACATGCCACCTGTATTCTAGTCAAAGCAGAAAAATCATTGTTTTTTTGAGACATTGATGCCAGTCCTAGAATCAGAGAATTAATTAGGTTGGAAAAGATCTTTTAGATCAAGTCCAACTGTGAGGCTGAAGTTACTACTGCCTTTCTTGGAATTTATTATGGACTTTCAAAACAACTTCAAATGGTCTTAATACAAAACAAAAACTTGAGAGAAGCTACACAACAACCAAGTGACTTCTCTGCTTTGTTTTGGCATGAAGTGCAGAGTTTCTGCTCAGTCATCAGCAAAAGGAAGCTCTACTGAATTTAAGTTCAGTAACAACAACTGAACCATTGACTTCAGGGGTGGCAAAAGGCTTCTGGGGATAATAAGGAAAATTAAACAACACCATGAGACTTGCACACAATGGCTGAAATTCTCACCAGCAGAGTGGGAAGCTGTCTGCTTCCTCTTATTTGTATCAGGGGCTTTGGTGTACAGAGAACAGGTTGTTACTGAAATTACACAAGTTGAGTCTCCACTTTACCTTTGCCTTGAGTAAATGCTCTACAGAGCAGGGCTTTAGAACCACAGCTCTGCAAGACAGAAAGTTCATAAGGAGACCAAGAATAGCAAAGCCAAAGGTGCCAAGGGCATGACCAGAATCAATCAGGTTCTTTGCTAACTACACAATAAACTTGAGGAGTGAGGAGAGTTCAAAAAAAATCTGTATTTCATCTTCTCCAAGCACACCAGAGCAGATGAGGACAGGGTCTGAAGCTAGTAATACAGACAGTACCATGGAACTGCCAGCCTAAAAGCTGGAGTAGATGGCACCAAGTGTCCAGTCCTTCATCCCACTGCTGACAGCCTGAGGTCTGGTTTGGCACCTTACCTTTACTAACCTACTTCAGAGTATTCTCCTCTCCAAATGCAGCCAGATCTCAAGTGAGAACAACAAGGATGAGACAAAGTCTCTTTGCTTCAATTAATGGGCTGAGGAACAATACCCAGCTCTACCTAGCTCAGGAACCACAGTGTTGCAAACAGCTACCATTAGGAAATAGGTTAATCCAAGTTACTCCTGATCACTTTCTTGTTCTCCATGGGCAGGAGAAAATAGTTTCCAGATTTAGTTGTTTCATCACTTCTGCAGGGTCTGAGATGAGGTCCCTTTCAACTGACATATTCTATTCTACTCCACTCCACTTCACTCCACAAACAATTCTCTAACAAGCCAAAAGCATTTGCCCACACCAAAATCTATGGTCATTCAGTTTTATTGTGCATTAATCTATAAACCATCATGTGTTTAGGTAATGTGTCAAAACATAACTCATTCTACCTTAAAGGTATTTAATATTTTTATTTATTCCATGCACACAAGTGTAATAGTAAAGATGATTTATTTGTAATATGCTGAAGCCTACACAAAATGCTCTCCTACCTCCGGGCATGATCTGCCCAACATCCTGCACAGTTAACACTGACAACTTCTCCTCTGTATCCACTCTGATCACACCGAAACTCAGACAATTCATGGATAACACTGCTTTTCCTGGAGGGGGACCACCCAGTTCAGAAGGTCTGGAAGACAGAAAGTCCAGTTAGATATGAATCAGCAGATCAGTACTAGTGAGAGGGTCACTAAAAACATTCTGGTGGTTTCTAAGGCTTGGTAAGGTTAAGAAAAATAATGGTTTCTCACTTTGAACAAACAAGACAAGACTTTTACAGTAACTGAATGAAGAAAGAGCTAAAACAAAACTCTCCAAAACTTCAAAGTTTTTTGTTTCAAGTTTTCTTGAAGCTGACTTTCTGAAAAGGCACATTTTGATCAGAACTGCTATCAAAAAATTCCAGCCTATCCCAACCATCCTGGTGTAGTGGAAGGTGTCTCTGCCCATGGCAGGGGGTTTGAACTCCTTCCAACCCAAAGCATTCTGCGATTCTATGACACATTTCAGTAGTCAAGAAAAGCTTCAGTTCACTTCTCAGAAAAAAGGGAATTACCTGCGAATAGCAACAGTAAGTGCCTCTGAAGAACTAGCACAGGGACAGATTACTTCTGGTCTCAAACCTCTGGACTGAAATACATTCAGGAATGCATCACAGGAAGATATTGACCCTAGAAAGAACCATAACATAATGAGAAACATTTTTCTAAGAGCAGGAAAGCTTGAGCTGCAGGAATTCAAAGTCTGTGCTCACTCTCAGCTGTTATATGAACACTGTTGTGCTCATGTACAAACCAAATATTCTTTCAAACTGTCCAAAAGGCAGTTCATTGTAAGAGATTAGATTTGGAAAAAGAACTCCTAGTGACTAACAGTAACATTGAATGAAACTCCCAACTGCGTACTCCTCCTCTGGCAGCACTCAGTAGCACTCAGTATTGTGCAATGTCCTTCAGAGATCAGAATAATACTTTGTCACTAAGGGTAACTTCATGCCAACCTCTTGTACAGCTCCTATCTGATTGTTTCTTACAAAGGTCACAGCACTTAAATATCCAATGCTTCTGACATAACTTTACAGTTCTACCAGGCCTCTAGCACTTGGCCCAAAATGGATTATATCTATATTTATATCTTGTAGATATCAGTTCAAGTCAATTCACAGAAGAGTGCAGCACTAATGAAACCACAAAGTTCAAAAAATGAATTTACACTGGTAAATATAGCCAAGAAGTGCAAACAGCAATGAAAAAGCAGCGGCATCACTGGCACACAAATAGTGTTTTACTACAGAACAAACTGCTTAACTCCCCAAGCAATAGCTCTGACACAGACCTTACAACAAAGAGAATCTTGGCAAGACTGACACTCATGAAACACAACCATACTCACAGGGATTGGCTCCATCTGCCACTATTAACATCCGTAAGGAGCTCAGGCTGACATCTCTCTGATCCCTCTGAGCCAAAAGTGACCAGTGCATATCACGGGATTTTACTACTGCTACACGGGCTGCAAGTCAAAACAATAATTATGCTGCATGTGCAGAACTAAATAAAGACCAATTATACAATTATGTAAGTATTCTTGTGTATTTATACAAATTTATGAAACTACACAATTTATAGCACTGCAAACATAGGAAACAAATACAAATGCCAAATATTCAACTACTATAACATGTAGTTATAGTCAATGTCTCCAGATGGACTTGATCACAGAATTTGAATGTCTGCTATAATTCAAATACTAGAAACAGTTTCTTTAAAGGTCTCTCAGAAGAAGCATCAATATCACTCATCAGTGAAACTATGAGCACACAGAATACTGAAATGCAGTATTTAGTGTGAAATAAAGACATTTTACACAAACAATTTAATTTGCTTTCAATAACCCAAAAAGACATGGGTGAATTAAAACAACTTTAGGGTACCTTTGTATGAGCAGACTTTCTGTATCCAGGAAAGTGGATTAACCTTCATTAATGCATAGGGAATACTGATGACATGCATCCTGTTCATAACGCTCTACAAGAAAGAGATTCAAAAATAAACTTCCAAGTGGCTTAAAAAATATAGAACATGTAACAATGCTTAAATAAACCTCCCCCATCGTCACAGTACAGCATAACTCTTACAGTTAACTGGTAGTGAGAACTACGTGTATACTCTGAAAAAATATGCTACACAAGGTACAGAAGAAGCAACAGTTTATTCTGAAAAATATAAATCCTGAAATAAAAGCCATTTGAGAGAAATGATGAATTTATAGCCTCATTCTGATACCAGTACACTAGAAATGAAAGAAGCAGATTCCTGCAGTTTTTTTGCCTTTCTTGCAATACTCACCGTTAACACTCCATGCCAAAGGCCAGCCTCTCTTTTGAAATCCAAGACATTTGTTAGTGTTTCAGCTGAAAGCAAAGGAAAAAAAATCAGATTTAAATAGAATATTTATAAAAATACTTAACAACTACAAATATTTGTTCAAGCAACTCTGAAACTTCCATGACTGCTAAGAAACCAAAGCTCTGCTGCCTATAACAAACAGGCTGCTTAAGGTCCAAGTGGCTTGTTTTACTTATTGCAATCATCTTTCAATTATGATTACTAGACTGGAATATTACAAGGTATTTAACACCTTGATTAATTATAAATCCCTTTCCATCTGCCAATGAAGTTTGCTGACTGAAAAGTTAGTCTTGAAGCAAAATTCTTCAGCTGAACTGAAAAAGTTAATTTTTATTTGAAAGAATTAGAAATCCAGTAAGAAATACCACCATGGCTCTACTAAATTTTCTTGAATATTTTCTCTGAGGGATTTGAGTATCTTATGATTCAAAAAACAAATAAGAATCAAATATTTTAAATCAAGGATTCAACCTGATTTTTGAGGAATATCTTGTATTGATTAGGTCAAACTTGCTTATCATTGATGTAGGATGGATGTATGCAGGAAAATATTTGGTTAAATGGTAGCAAAGATTAACTCCATACAGATAGTCAAAACCAAGTGCAATTCTTGGCTGTTCATTGGAAGAATGACTGCAAACAAGCAGCTCTCTCACTGTATTCACATCTCTGGGGAGATGTTCTTTTGTGGGACATGATTAGGTAAGAGGAAGATCCCCTTCTTCTTCCCCATCTTCACAGGTGGCTTAACACTCTTTCACACATCACACCTTTTGTGAATGAGGAAGTTTGTTTTTTCCTTTGCAGTAGAAGCAACTACTCTGTATCTGAAGTTCTCTGGAGACAGCAGACATGATTATGTAACATGAATTGTCTGAAGATGCAAAGCTGTATCATTTTAAAGTTACACCTATCTAACTTACCTTCTGAATAACCACATGCCTGAGTCAGTGCATGACAGTGCGCCAGCATGGAGGCATGAGATACAGTAATGCCCACTGTGCTGCCCTCTTTACTTGTTTTGTACTGGGAAGAGAAAGTGTATGCAAGCATTAGATTAAGAGCAAAACCAAGAAAATTTACAGTACTAAACTGAAAACATATTACAAAAACAAACCCAGATTTTTTAACTCAAAAAGCTAGCAAAAACTATATTTATGTCCACAGAACACACTAATATGGTAAAAAAATATGTTTCTCTACTCCAATTAAATTGTCCTGGGGATCCCAAAATGCTGATTATCCCCAATCTTCAACCTGACTCCACACAGTCACTCATCTGACAGTCCGCCTGGCAGCCTTGGATGGAAACATTCTTGTTTCACGTTTAAAATATTATAGCTGTCTCTTTTATTATATCCAGAGTTTGGAGGAAGAAAACATCACATAACCTAGGACAGAGTAACCACAGAAGTTATCACATGACACTGCATCACCTCGATATAAGCAATCTCGGCGCTGGCATCCCGGACCTGGGGATGCCAGTCCTTGGCTGGTTTTGCCAGATGCTTCCCATCAATCACAAACCAAATGAGACGAGGCCAGCCTTCAAAGAAAAAGAAAAGCTACTGTCACCACAGTTCCAAACATCAGAGCTTTTCCCCCAGTACTCAAGGATAATGACAGGAGGCAAGCAAAAGCAAAAATCCCCTGCTGGAGAGGAAGAAACAGCACAATGCACTGCCATGACAATCAAGGCAGCCCTTTATGTATAAGAACCGTGCAAGCAAACCCAAAAACTGAAGTTTGACAGCAACAATGAATATACCTGCTTTTTATCCCATAAAACATAAACCCACACCTTTGAATGTCACCACCTCGCCAGTCTGAGCTTTCGGGAGGCCTTTCTGACAGGCATCAGTGGTTAAAGCTAACGTGACTCCACAGCTGCCCAAAAGAAACCCAATCTGCTGACTGCCAGCATCCTGTAGAGAAACAAAGCAATGGCAAAATTACAAATAACAAAGCTTTTGGACAGTTTGTTGTAACTTCTTCATGTTTAGAAGACATTAAGTCAATTTATATCACAGGAAAAAACAAAAGTCAATCCCATAAGACCTTTAAATGACTGAGAAAATGTAAGTTTTTCTTAGTGCCAGCTAAGATTTGCAGCAGATCTAGTAGGAAAAGCAGTGTCAGAAGCAATGGCTGTATATCCCTCCACAACCCAATAGGATGTTTATAAATTCTGCTAAAACAGAAAACTTGTTTGATGCTGTTTCTGAGTCCTGACACACTGAGGAGCAGAGCCTGTAGCTTTTTAGCTCTTTCCTAACATTCTCCAGGTGTGTAGGATTATACCTGTGTTTCCAGGAACTACAGTGTCTCTGCCTGCCTCCTTACTCAGCATCGGAGCTGAAAAGACAGCCTTCCTCTGACAGACTCACATAAATACTTCTGCACATGTTTTTGAAAATCATGAATTAAAATAATTTCTACAATTACATACCCTAAAATACTTAAATTACTAGCTTAATATTACTTCCCTCTTTCCTTAACTGAATATTGGATGTAATTCCAAGCACAGAATGTACACTGAAAGTCCACCTGATGCTTTCTGAAGAGCGGGCTCTGAAGGACCCCATGTAAGGACTGTAGGACTTAGACATACACACACTTCATTTATTTATCAAACCATAAAATGTTGAATGTATCTACCTACCTTTCTTGTCAGTGGAACTTCTATTGGGACAGGAATAAGTTCTGCCAGGAGACATCCATAAAATGCCACCATAAACATAACTGGATCACTATTAGGAAATACGAGAGCTACCTACAAAAAACCAGTAAAATAGGAAAATACTTTTTGTCATTTGGTAGATAGAGGGGCTGCTTTTTCATTTGTGGAAAAAAATTTTCACAACAATGTCCAGGTTCACAGATAACCAGGCAGAGAAATACTAAGTATTGAGACAATGTATTATTATAAGTCACAGTAATGATTAATTCACAATATATTATTACGGTATTTTATTACAAGGCTTTCTTCAGCTAAAGCTGTTCCTCACTATTTCATCCACAGGGACCACTTCCAACAGCAGCCTACCCGGTCTCCAGGCTTCAGCAGGGGCTCATTCTTAGTGGTTAGCTTGTTTAGCAGGGTATAGGCTAACTTCAAGCTTCGACTCCACAGCTTGCCTGAAGAATAAAAGAAGAAATTAAGAAGCAGAAACTAAAATTGTTAACACTTAATTGGCAGATCTCAGTCCCTCACATATGCACTAAGCATGATGGTATCAGAACAGTTGTCTGAGTCCAAGTACAATTTAGAACTTGGCTTCTTTTTGGTTTATCTCTTTCTTTCTTTTTTTTTTTTTAATTCTAAATGTAAAACTAAACATGCTATTCTAAACAACACTCAAAGCTCTACTGCAAATTAAATTACTGCAGCTGCTCAGCTATATTTCCTGCATCCTTCCTCTGTGAGAATGCAAACAATAAAGTTCAACATTCTAACATATTATACAAGGAAATGCTGCAGTAAGCTATCCTGAAGGACAGAGTTATTTTCCCCAAAAATGTAATTTACTATAATACTTCTAGGTCATTAATACAGGCAAGTTTCACTTCCCACCATTAACATCCTGATTATGCTCCTGAGGTATGAGTCTTCTCTATAAAGCTGTGCAAGAAGATGTTAAAATGCAATGTCTCCTCTGGGAACCTGAAGAATGCATTATTAGTCATCTGTTTCTACCTCCCAGTTTACACTGGGCTATTTTTAGTGGTTTTTTTATGAAAAAACCCACACAATTCTAAGAGATTTACAAATAGCCACTTGGAAAGAACCAATATGTTTTGCAATAAACATTTTCTCTTCCTTAACTTCTTTAAAAACACTGAATTCATATACAATGAATTTATAATTTACATTCCTACAGCAATCTCCAACCATGTGCTACAAGCAGAGGCAGCCCTCTGAAGTAAGGCAAACTGTTTCATGATGAATTCCTCCTGGCAGCTGGCTTCAACACGTACCATAGGTCAGGGTATAAATGGCTTTCCCAGTGGTATCCAACGCTGTCAGACAAGGGGCTTTGGACTGGGTGGTTCCCCAGCGCTCCAGGGCAGCCAGCAGTGAAGGGGGCCAGTTGGTCACAACCCCCAGGGGTTCCCCTTTAAGTACATTCACTTGGTTTCCTTCAGGCTTTGGTTGATTTGGGTCAGGCTGTTGCACTAAAACCAGAGCACAGTAAAAGGGCAACTGTCAATCCATACAAAATGTGTAAATTACACTTCACAGGCTATTCTCTGAACCATTCACCTCCTCCTCACAGCTATCACTACTTCTCTGCTTTCTGATGATGCTATGCTAATCATCTGTTGCCTTCCCAAAAAACAGTGACCATCACTTCAGAGTTCTGATTCCACATTATCGAAAAAGCAGAATTTGAATCTCTAGCCCACTACTCTCTACTATGGAAAGCTGTTTTCTGCTGCTTGTTCTCCATATCTATTTCAATGAAAGCTGCCTTAAGTCAAGGAGGGTTATCAGAAACAATGGCTTCAGTGACATCTGGACACTGATTTTTGCTGCACTGGACTCTCAACAGGGGATGAAAAATTACACTATGCCTGGCTAACAATGTATTTTTAAAGAAAGGCCTTCTGTTAAAATCCTGCTCCAAGCTGCTCCAGAAAGTGAAGCATCTTGATCTTAGTTAGCAAAGTCCTAGTTGAAGTTAGCAAACACTCAATGTAGGCAACCAGCAAAATCAATGGTTCCAAGTGATGCTTTCCACAATTACATGCACTTCAATGGAAGTTCATCTGAAGCAAAAGACTAGAATAACAAAAACATTTTATCTTTCAAGTATCAAACCAATAGTAGGGGAACTCTAGCGGCAGCTGCTCAGAAATGTCACAGTGAGGTTGAGCTTAAGATTATCTTTCACTTGTGATAACATAATGACCTTCCTTGCTCCACTGTATTAATTTTACCATAACTTGTTTTCTATTCAGAAAAGAAACCAACATTTGCTAAGTATCAGCTCTGTCATGAACCACTTACACTAGGAAAAAAAATGTATCTGAAAGAAAATTAACCTTCTAGCAGCTCTTCAAAATCATCCACAAAAAACTCCTTCAAAGGTGGGCGCTTCGGTCTTTTCAAAGTATTTAGAAGCTGCTGGATTTTAGAGGACACTCTGCTATTCACTGGGACACCTGGCAAATGGAAAAGATTCATTATTTATCATATATTAACCAAAATACACTAAAACACACAACTTTCTGGTGGAAAAGTCATTCAGGATGAATACCTTGTTTGGAAGAAAACAGCTTTAACTAGTACAACTTTCCTCCATGGATTTATTTGCTTTCAAACAGTACTGCTCCCTGGCTACCTGGCTGATGCAGATACCTTCTCACACTTTATTTTAGCTTTTCAAACCCCTTCATGAGATTTCAACTGAAACATGAACAATGTCCTGTTCTCCAGGAATCTAGGCATTTACTACACCTTAACATTCATTCAATTTGGAAAGCATCAGAATGCTTGGAAAAATTGAGTGAATAATTCAATATTTTAGAGGGCTTGCAAAAATAATCAGAACACAAAACATGTTAAATGCTGATTTTCATTTGTATATGTTAAATTAAATGTAAATATATGTTTTTATATATATCAACATGTAAAGCTCTGAGGCAATATAAATTCAAGATGCATATGAAGATACATATACAAGGGGACACAGATGGAAAGGCAGGAGGTCTATAATGCAATCACCATCTGCAGTTTCCAGGATGCTGCTGCTGTAGCCTCTGGGTACTCCTCGCACGGATGCGACCTGCGGGCACTCGTGGTGCAGGTATTCCACCAGTCCAGTGGTCACATCAGGTGGGGCAGAATGGTTCTCTGCAGAAATGCAAGACAGACACAGGAGCTCATCAGGCACCTTAAGAATCAATCAAACCTGCTTCTTACATGAGAGTATTTCACAAGTCCTCACAGGGGATTGAGAACCTCCTTATAAACTGGAGGCACGAGCCTGCTTTGCTTGGAGCTGTGCCCCATTTCCTCCTGGCTGTAGAGCAATGCTTAGGGAATGTCACAGAATGGTTTTGGTCGGAAGGGACATCAAAGCTCATCTTGTCCTATCCCCTGCCATGGGCAGCGACACCTTCCACCAGACCAGGTTGCTCCAAGCCCCGTCCAACCCGGACTTGAACACTTCCAGGGATGAGGCAGCCACAGCTTCTCTGGGCAACCTGTGCTAGTCAGGGCCTCACTATTCTCACAGGGAAGAATTTCTTCCTAATCCAAATCTGCTTTTTTAATTTAAAACCATTCCCCCTTGTCCTATCACTAACTGCTCCTGTAAGAAGTTGCTATCATCATTCCAAAAATGTAACTGTGGTTATAGAATGGTTTTGAATGGAATGGGTTAGGAAATGGCAATATTTTTGAGAAGCCTTTAAACAACAGACAAGAAGAATAGGAGGACTGAAATATTCAGAATCCTGATAAGCAAAAATAGGAATGCAGCAGGGAAGAGCTGGAGAAAACCCTGCTGCCCAGGGCTGGAGCTGCCTCTGCACAGTCCTTGGAGGACCTCAGCATGTCACAAATCCTGCCAGAAAAACTGCAGGCAGAGTGAGATCTGGGCAGTGCTGTGAAATACATACATAATCCCCCACTCTGAGGCAGTGATCAGCCCCAAAATAACAAGTGCTTATTGCACTGGTCCTACATTTCCAGACCTGATACACAAGCCACAAGTCCAGCTCTAAGCGGTTTTAGAGAGAAAAACCAGGAGAAAAATTTAAATACATTCCCATCCTTTCCAATGGACCTTGCTGCAACGCCAATGTTTGCACTGCAGAGACTAAATTCCTTTCATGAGGCACATGAAGGAGAAACTGTTACTTCATCTGTCAGAAAAATGCTCTGGATTCAGTAACCACAAAGATGACAACTGTGTAAAGCTGACCTGTGTAACCACTGCCCACAGAGTGGCCATGTATACACCTGCCTCATATATATGACTCTCACTTTGCTCTATATTTTTGAAGTTGCTTTTTTGTTGGTTTTTTTTTTTTTTCCCTTGGCTTTCCCAAAGTACCAAACCATAGGCTTCCTGCAGCATACAACTTGGCCACAGAGACAAGTGTACCTGGTTCCCACTTCCCACCTGACAAATTCTGCAGGGACTAGCAATGTCTCACTATGTATGGAGAACAAATAGGTTCCATTTTCAGGATTTGTGCTCAGATAAAAACCACACTAGCTTAATTAATCATTTGAGCATTAATAAATGCCCATGAAACCCCACGCTATTTGTTTGTATCATCCAGAAATACCATGGCACAGCAGGGTAAGATAAGTGGTAAGGAGTTAAAAAAAAGTGTGAGGAGACTTATGACTTCAAGAAGAAAGGTTAATTGGATTCAGACTGAAGGACCTTTCCATTAGTGATGACAAGAGAGAGATAAATGCAAGAGAGTAGTGTCCAAAGGAAGAACAAATGGGATATGACAGAGAATTAAAAGCAATGATGATCTGTATTTCCAGCTGCTCTAAGAGCTAAGGTGGGAAATACTCCACAGTTGATATGGTGATCTTGGAAAAAAAAAACCAGGACATAGCACTAGCCTTATTAATTAAAAAAAAAAAAAATTATTACACAAAAGAAAAAAAAAAGCCCCCTGACATACAGGGTTGTCCTTGCTGCTATTAAGTGAAAAACAAACATAATGAAAATAATGCACATTTCTATCTGACTCCACTAACTACAGTAACCTTGCACTTCCAACAATGCAGCTTACTGCCTGGGAACTTAGTTTGAGCTCACCATTAAAAATGCAGGCTGGAGAAGATTAGCTGTAAGGGAACAAGCTGCTAAATTTAAATTCTCCAACATCTCAAAACTGTGAATAGCTATTCAGTACATATCCAAAACACAGAATACTTCAGTAGGGCATGGCAATTAAGATATGTAAGATGCCTTTCAGATTGCTGATATCAGCACACTATCTGAAAAATAAATAAATTCATCTTCTATGCTCTAGGACAAATCAAAGCCCCTTTTAGAAAGTATGTGAGTATTTATCACAAGTCATAAAAGTTTGCAGTGTAAGAACTGAGTAAGTTTTCATATTCTTGTGAACTAGGAAAAGTACATGCAGAGAGGAAAAATGTCCCAACTGAACTGATATTGGCCATGCATGAATGTTACCAAGCTAGGAATGAAAACTGATAGGACATGGCAAGCATTGCAGAAATGAAGACCATTCTTATATGAAAATGCATCTCTTTTTTTTTTTTTTTTGGTCAAAGGCACTGGAAATTTTATTTTTATAAATATTTTTAATAGATCATCTTGTAACAATCCCTGGGCCTTCCTTCTAGATATTATAATTATTTCCCACTAATGGAATTTTAAACTTGCATACAGCCCAACATTAAACTGCTTAAACGCTGGACTCTGAACTCTTTAGTAAGGCCTTGATTTTGCACACAAGGTATTGATTTTGTACATTGTAGATTAAACATTCCTGACAGACAGGTCTATCTGGCCTGGGGCATGAGACGTAACAAGCCGCTGTGCTACATTTTGGGTATCTTGCAAGTTTTTACAGCTATATTAAGAATTTCATCAATCCCAATTAAGTTTAAAAGGTTAGCCATAATTGACTTTGTAATTTAAAGGAGTTAAACATGATTTCTATTAATCCATAATATGAACTCCAGAATGGCTCAAAGTGAAGTGGTGGCAAATTTCCTCTTTCTTACATTCACCAAGGACAAACAAAATTGCAAATTTCTCATTATTAATAAGCTTGGAAATGGGAATATGGAAAAGTTAGGTTTCTTTAAAGGTTTTGTACAAAGAGCAAAAAAACTTCCCTAATGATTAGTACCTCTGATTTTGCAACCTTCCCAAAGATTCTAGGTGTTTTCTGTCTTTTGGGTGCTTATCAACTGAATCCTGTCTGATATACACAATCTGACTTTATTTAGGGTAAATACATGCAGATTGGAAAGCATGCACCAAAACCAGGATTCCTTTGAAATTGTGCTTTGGAATCCACTAAACTGAACCTTAGTTTCTTGGTAAAGCAAGCATTTTACCAAGAAGAATGCATGTTCAGATCTCATGAGCAACTGGCTTGGGTTCAACACATATACATCATACCTACCTGGTCTGTGAATGGCACATTTTAAGGCTATTCACAGGTATCTCCTGGTGAAGACCTTTGTGTTTAGCCCTGCTTTGGGATTTGTAATCTGATTTCATTCCAACCACACCGGCAGGTTTACTGACCTATCTGCGTGTGTGCCATGAGATCTGCAAGCACAGTGGCAGCAGTGGTGGCAGGAGCTGTATTGGAAGCAGCAGCAGGTTTCCCTCCAGGATGAGATGAGGTGGAGGATGCAGAGGATGAGGTGGAGGAGCCCTGAATGACCCGGTTAAGCCAGGGCTCTACGTTGGAATGGCTCTGGAACGGAGTGGAGCTGATCCGCCCTTGCCGCCGCAACGAGCCCTCATCTTCTGATGCTGACGATGTGTCTGTGGTCAAAATAATGATGACAGGCCTGTAATGGGGGAATGGGAATGACCCAGCACCAGGAGCACGGTGTCCGGCCGTGCTCCGCACGCTCCGCGCAGCCGTATCGCGCGCTACACGTGAGGGGCGCAGGCCGAAGGAACGGGACATTCACACACACAAATCCCCCTTGCTGCTGTTTTTTGGGTTAAGACAACAGCTTCTACACATTAGGGCCAGAACACACTGGGAGCAAAATTTCAATTACCTTCAACATTTGGAATGACATGAGAGTTAAAAAAGGCTTCTAGCTATGGTAGAGGATCAGTGAGCATCTCATCCCGTCCCTACGCCACTGAAAAAATATTTCTGTTCTGAACAGGTAAATTTTATCTCATCACACCTGAATAAAGCCCTTCTTTTTGTTATTGTTGTTGTTGATTTCCTTTTTTACTCTTTTTGAGGGGAACGGAATTCTTCACTTTCCGATTCTTCTGACAAATTATTTTGAGAATCAATTCCTAAAAAGCCATGGTGCTCTGAAGTTCAATGAAAGAGTAATTACAAAGCATGTATTTTAATCACATAAACTGATATTAATAATACACAGAAATGCTTAGTAAAGCATCTTTATTAGAAGTCCGACAAAGGGCTCCTAATTTTATTACCATCCAGTTACTTACAACTTTCCAGATGTTTCCCTTTGGAATCTTTCCTTATTTATTGACCATCCAAGAAAAAATAAAAAAGTAATTCTAAATATCAAGAAAAATATATCCCTTGTGATTTTGAGAGAAAACCAGAAAGCCTTATTACAGAAAAAATCCTGCCCTCATAAAGAAATTGCTGAATTTTAACGACTTGATCTGTTACATGCTTTATATAAGGTAGTGTCAGTTACTATAAGAGTCCCAGACATGGAAATCTGGGGTTGGTTACATCAGGAATTCTGCAACCTTAATTTTGGCTATTTTTGAATCCTCTGGACACATAATTGTTCATCTAGATACAATTCCATATACATTTCTTGAAGCAACATAAAAAAGCTACTCCTCATCTTGGGCAACTAATTTCAGTTACCAGCTCTTTAATTTTCTGATTTTCAAGAATATGTGCCTTTCCAATAACTCCAGACTAATTTCTCTTAGGAGTTCAAAATCATAAAAACAAAAAAACCCATTTCATTAGAATCCCATGATCTTGAATGCGTTTTCAAAGTTAAAATTGTAGATATCTCATTATTTGACCTCCCTCATCAAACATGACAATTTTGCATGAAAACACCCAGACAACAGATCTCTGAGAAGACTCAGCTGTGGTGCATCCCATTCCTGGGTCCATGTCTCATATGATACTTCCAGTCTGCTGCCACATTTGGAGTTTTTGGCAGCTGATTCCATTTGCTCCTGGGAGAGAAGCCAAACCTGTCCCATATTGCTTGAAACCTTCCCTTTATTTCAAGCAGAAAGCAAAAATAAATAATCCCAAGAATATGGAACAAGATGGGACTATGAACAGCCAGGAACTGAAAAAAAAAACCAAACCAAACCACCACGTCTTCCATTTCTAATCACTTCAGAAGAAATAGAACTACAGAACAAGCAGGTTCTCAGAGAATACATACTCTGATAGTATCTCCTTACTCAGACTCAAGACAAATAAAGTCTGTGTACAAAAATGGAGGATCTATTGTAAAAGCATTCTAATATCAAAACATAAATACACCATGAAGTAGCAAGGTCACCTCAGCAGTAGCCCTGTGGCAGTGGCAATGGTTAATGCATGGATCCTGGTGTGTGGTGACAGAACAGTGACAGAATACTGTGTGCTTGGCTACCAGCTCTTCCTGGCTGGGAGCTGACCCAAGACAATCACAGAAGCCACCCCTCTTTAAGCCAGACTTGCACAAAGGCTCAGCTCCAGTTCTGATCACAGGAAATTTGTGTGGGAAGGATCAGAGGCTCAATAGGACAAAACCAGAAGTACGTTAAAATTTTTGGAAGGATGACTGATAAAAGTAGTTCCTTTACTGCCAGCCAGGAGTTGGATTTCAATTCAGCACTGTGCTGAGACCACGGATTCACAGAATGGTTTGAGTGGGAAGGGACCCTAAGGTTCCTCTTGTTCCACCCCCTGCCATGGGTACAGACAATTTCCACTATCCCAGGCTGCTCCAAGCCCCATCCAACCTCAATGTAAAGAAGGTGAATCTGATGCTTCCTTCCTGGTACCTGATGGTAGCTGTAACAAAGTTACAGCAGTTCAGTTACTAATACCAAAGCATATTTTAATTGCATTAACTCCTGCCAACACAAGGACTTAAGGCAGTGGGTGAATGGCTCAGGATTAGATGCTCAGCGCTACTCGGGTTTTTGCAACTTTGGATCCCTCTTGCTGAGCTTGCAAATAAAGGCAGGCCCACAAAAAGACAATTATTTTTATGATTTGATATAGCTGAAGAAAACACATAGAATATTTTTGAATGTTCTGGTTCCCCATGATACAGAACTCATCCAGTGGCCCATTCTCTTATAGAGATAAGGGGATTTCATAACACCTTCTCTTAGAAAGAACTTGACAGATTCTAGAGGCACTTAACTCTTCATAGAATATCCTGAGTTGGAAGGGACTCATGAGGAATACTGAGTCCAATTCCTGGCCCTGCACAAGAGCACCCTGACAATGACACCACATGCCTGGGAGTGCTGTCCAAATGGTTCACCAACTCCAGCAGGCTTGTGGCCATGTCCATGTGGTGGTCACACCAACAGCTTTCAGCTCCTATTATTTAAGGTACTACTGCACCCTGCTCAATCCCAGTGTGAGCACACTTGGCTTCTTTGCTGACCACCTGCACAGGCATGTTAGAAGATGACAATCCAGCAGCACAAACACACAAAAATATGCAGATTCCATGGCCTCATCTTGCTCTGTACACACATGTACACATGCCATGCCCCAAACTCTCTGCAGGTGAGCAGGGCAGCTTTTATCACAGAACTTAACATTGCCTCCACAGCATCTCAGCTTCTTTTTAATAGCTGCTCAGAAAAAAAAAAGATACTTGAATAAAAATACTTAGCATATCTTCTAGGTAAAACCATTAAGGGTCAAGACAGACCACATATAAGAACACAGAGGATTACTGTTTATTAACTAGTGAAATAATTGGAGAATCCACAAAAATAATATACTTACATGTGGGACTAGCAAACTAAAGTGGAATTCTCTTTAAATGGGAAGAACAGAAAGAAGAAATACAGCTCAGAAAGCATACCTGAACTCTTCTTTCTTAACCCATTTCTCTAAGGGGGTTAAGAACTAGAAATGACGGAGAAGAGCAGTAGAAGTCAGTGTGCTTCTGCTCCTGGGCCACATTACAAAAGACACGTGCATATTCTCAACATAAAACATCTTAGGAAATCCCTCTTGTTCGTATACAAGACACCAGCCTCAAACTACTTGGCTTGCTAGCACAACATGTTATATGACTGTCTTAACCTTCAGAAAATTCACTGTGAGACAACAGAAGATTACCTTTTCCCCCTAAAAACTAAAAGGCATTCTGCCATAATCAATCTGAACAATTATAATGTGTGACTTTCTGCCTGTTTCAATCTGCTCACCACTGAATAGCTGAAACCATCTGATGAGTGCTCTGCAATTAATACAGCAACTTAATGCTCTGGTCTTTTCTTCAACTTTTAAAAGAAAACCTTCTGCAGTGTGAAATGAGGTATTTTCAGCTCTGACATGCTTGCCTAGATTACTTCCTCTGAGTGAGGTATGATGTAAGAGAACATACTTAATGCATAAAGGGTACCTGCTCACTCTGTGACTGCTTTCAGGTGGACTTTCAGCAGCTATGCTATCTCTAGATGAGACACTAAAAACCATGAGGAAAAAAATCACAGCATAAATCCAACCAAGACCTGATTATTGGGAAATACTGTGACACAGAACTCCAGTGCAACCTACTAACAACTTTGGGCAGGGCAACCTTCTGCTACCCCAGGCTGCCCTGCTGGGATGGGATAGCCACAGATTCTCTGGGCAGCTCTGTTAATTCTCTGTGCTCACTCAACATGTACCTGGAGGGGTGTATGTCTCTACTGAAGAGTGCACCAGGACAGAGCGTCTCTTCGAGGGCATGGGCATCTTCCTCTCTTTATATTTTGCTAGTGCTGCTTGTACTGCTTCAGTGTGGACATCTAGATAGAAAACAAACAAACAAAAAGGTTAGAATTTCAGTTAGTCAGGAGGACTGACTCTACACTACTGCCTCCAGCTCCAATCCAGTGTAGAAGCAATGGTTACCCAAAGCTAAAGGAGAATAAGCAGGGGCAAGTTGATATATTTTCCTCATAAAATCAGCCTGAAAATGCTCTGTGAGTAACATTTTGAAAACCCCCCTGACATAAACACTGCAGTTATAGAGTACCCAGTATGTTAGTTTTGAACTGTCAGTTATTTTCATGAGGGGGAAATTTCAATGCTGATTCTGTAAATTTGCAACAGCATTTGACTCTTCATCCTCAAAATCCAGGAAGGAAGAAGAAGAGCAAGTACATGCATACTTGAAGTTCTTACAAAACAATGCAAATAACAAAACAACAGAAAAAAGAGATTAATGGACTTAATGATCAGAGGTATTTTCCAACTCTAAAATTTAAATTCTACAATTCTATATGAAGAATTAGGGAAAAGATAGACAGAGCTTTCACTTTTCTGAAAGCAAAAATTACCCTAAGACGCTCAAAGGCTATACTTTATCTTTTCTAATTTTTAAGCCAAAACTGAGATTCAAGAGGAATGCAGCATTCAATCAAGACCTCACTCAAGATAAAATTTAATGTATTCCAGTGATTCTTCAGCAGCTTTTTTCTCTTTAACATCTACATTCCAATGGTGTCAAAAGATGAAACTTACGCAGGAAGAAAATTCATGAGAAGTGAACAGATGTTGAGGAGGAATGAGGCAGACCAAAAATAGACTCTGACTTACCACCTAAGACTCAAACTCATGAAAAGCACAATACAACAAGTATACACTTAAACACTGTTACAATGGGCTTGTTGCAGTTTAGGAATGGCATTCTCCCATCGAGTATTCCCTCTAAAAACACTTCAAGACAGACACTGCTCACTCGCTTCCCCCTCTCCCTCCTCTCTGTGGTACGATGCAGAGGAGAATTACTTGGAAGCACAAAAGGCAAATATCATGGGTTGAGGTAATTTACTGAAAACAGTGAGATATGAAAATGAACAGCATCAGCAAGACTGAAGACAGAGGGTACAAGAAAAGAATTGCTACTGCTGAGTGTGGCTGTCAATAGACAAGAACCCAAACCAGGAGAGAGCCCAGGAGCAAGTATCTGATTCTGCATTGGGCTGACCACGTTTTCTTCTACATGGAAACTGCTGGACAAGGTTTTCAGAAATTAACTATTCATTTTGAAAGAAAACACACATTCTTTCAGTAAGTATCCATCTATTCTTTTGCTAAGATGCAAACATGTAACAGGTAGACAAATCTGAAGGTATGAAAGTATTTGCAGGTATGTGTATACGACAGACATACACTTATATAACTTACATATAAAATACAATATAACATAATTGTACATATAATTTTGTACATATAACAGACAATGAAACTCTCTCCCTGTACCTACAGGGATTTACCTTAGTGATAGCTACAGTATCAGTATTTTACAGTATCTTCTTTTTTTATTTAAAAAGTATGGTTTCTGTAGTAGCCCTGACCCCCCTTTGGTCATGCTGAGTCCTAAGGAATATGCCTTTCAGTCTGGCGAAATGGATTCTACAAAATCACAAGAATTCCTGAGCATATGGTCCCAGACACCAACCAGTTCTTCACAGCAATAATGTCACTTTCCAGTCTGCAGCTCCCTGCAGATAATCTGTTCAGAGCAGTATTTAAAATATGCATACATGCAAATATACTATCCCACCTGTGTGTTCCTACAAGACTCAGGAATGCACTAAGTAGATGCTTATCTCAAAGAAGAACTTCTGTGCAACCAACATGGGAGGTTCAAAGATGATGGTGTTATGAGAGAAAAATATTAAGAAAGAAAAAGAGAAAAAAAAAAGCCCAAAACTGTAAAACCTCTGCCCTGTAATACAATATATTTTTTTTGTCCTGGGTCCCCTGTCAGATTTTTGTTGCTGTCCTTCACACCAAGGACTTCATAGTAGATGTTTTATATATTAAAAATTCCCCTTTTCTGCCTGCTCCTTCTCCATTCCCACATCTAGGCTTTTTGTCAAGTCTTGGTTTCTCCTGATCCTTAATTATAGCTGTAATTGTCCACTAATGAAGTTTACTCCCATAGATACCCAGAAGCAAACCTTTTATGTCCCCAGATTCTAGGAAGTTTAAGTAGGATTCAACATCAAGGTTGTTTTTGAAGCCTTATAAGTAGGAGCAAAATGTCCATTCTGCAGGACACATTTCCTTGGCAGAACTTCCAGCCAAAACCAAGACACAATGTTTCTAGAAAGAGACAGTAACTGTGAGATGCAGTCACTTCCACCATGCCTACATCTATATACAATTTGAAAGACATTTTTGTTATATTAACGTCTCATAGGAAGCAGGGAAACAAATTGTTCTCCAGAAAGGTCTTCCAAAGAGCAATATAACACACAATATATGTAGTCTGCATATAAACACATTAAGCTATTAAATAATGTGGCAGATAAAAAAATGAAAGCATTCTTAGACAGTTGTGCATTTTGGGAATGGAAAGGGCTAGATGGAGGCAAGGGTGTGCTGGGGCTTTTTAACAAAGCAGAGCAGGGCAGGTCATAACATCACACAGATTTGTGGGAGCAAGCATGGGAACTACTTTTTATTCCATTTCCAGAGGGCAAAATCACTACCACCTCATCCTCTAGTCCTAACTCCCACCCCAAAACCTGGAACAGACTAGATTAACTGATAAAAATGCAACCAGGAGACAGTCAGGATGAATTTTTATTCTGTTCCATGTTTTATTTTTACAGCACCAATTTAACTCATCATTCCCTCTATACTCATTAAAATCTATTCCTGGCTTGAAATCTTTCCTATAATATCTTGTCCTTGGACATCAGCTGAGTAGGAACATCCTCTCTCATCCATATCAATGAAGTAATTGCTTTCACTTCCCTGGAACACTTTGTTCCTATTCCTCTTTTGCTTTAAGAGCTTTTCTACATCATGAAACACATTTCAATAAAAGAAGTAAAAGGAATTAAATTATTTTAAAGAAGCAGAACACTTAGGGTATAAAAATTCATTAATTAGTATAAATTAAATTTTAACTGGGTATTGGAATTGCAAAAAGAAGCTCCCTACCACTGTCTGTTACTTAAATTCTTCAAAATTTACTGTGAAAGTGATTCACCATGTAAGAACTGTGGATTTCAGTTTTCTTCAGGGAATTAATCACCCATAATCAGATCAAATGTGTCACATTTTTGAGAACAAAGATCACAAATGCTCAACAGTGATCACTGGAAGGGATGAACAGCAAACCCAGCATTTCATTAACACAAACAATGTATGTACCAAAGTGAGGGGAAAAAACCCATATGCTGCCATCCAAAAAGCAGAAGGAAAAGTTTAAAAAGTCTTGGAGAAGTATTTCTAAGCTTCTGCACTTTATTAACCTGCAAGCAACCATCAACAATTTATAACTTATTATAAACATTTTCTCCTTCTGCTCTAGTAAACCACATAATCTTCTCTCCTATTCTTTGTACCTATTCTCATTTTCTTTCTTTCCACATGTGCTTAAAAAAGGATTAGGGAGGAAAACTAAAAGAGTTTGTGGATTATAAATCACCTACACTCTTATAGCTCCTAAACTGTTCAGCTATTAGAAGAGCATTTTTCTTTCCTATTTGTAGGTTCTGCTCATTTATCAGCCTCTGATTCTTGTCCCTGCCTCAGGCACATAAGGAAGAATTTCTACAGTTGGTTGAAGACAAAAACGACATTTATAGGCTCACCAGTGTCCCTGCTGCTCATAGATTTCAAAATACCAACAGGCAAATCAATAAGCTCTATCTAAGTGGATGGGGAGAGGACCTGGAAAAAAGTAAAATCCATGGGTTGAGATATTAATAAAAATATCTCAAGTAAATGAAAATGTAATAATAATGATGGCGATCATAATAAAAAAAATAATAATAGACTTAGAACAATAATAAAATATGAGCATTATTCTCATTGTAAATCCAAAACACAGTACTGCACCAGCTATTAAGAAGGAAATTAGCACTATTCCAGCTGAAGCCTGGACAGCAGGCTTGTATTTATCAATAGTATTCACTGTTGGAATTTTTTGGGTAATATTTACTGGGTGAAGACAAACAGGTGAGGATGATAAAAACATACAGTTGATTTAAATACATACCTCTTCTGTGAAACAATCTTAAAAAGTGCTTACAGAGAGTAAATGACAGATTAATTGTATAAAAAGAGAAAATTGTTTCACTTCCTTGCTTATTTTAAGTAATTTATGTTGATGGTTCTAAAGTACCTATAATTGCTCCAGAAAGAGATCCTGTTCTAGGAAAAGCTGCATTTTCCCCTCATCAAATACTCTTGAAAAAGACAGAGGAGAGCTGATGAGATTTGAAGAAAGGAAAACAAGAAGTAAAGACTGAAAGGAAAGAAAAAAGAAGAAACATCACACCCTCCCTTCCCCATAACAGCCTAAAAGAAAGGGTAGGTGTGAGATTGAGGGAAGGAGGCTGAAGCTGGTTATCCCTCACAACAGTCAGCACATAGGGAATGCAAAAAAGGCAACAATATCTCTTTGCTGAGATAGAGAAGCCAATCACTAATACAGATTTTTTTTTAACTACAGAGGAAAAAGGGGAATAGATATTGACAACTAAAAGCTATATCTACATTTCCTTGCAAAGACCTAAATAAGTTTAACCTAAACCAAGTCAAACAAAACTGTCACTATTTGGTTTTGATACCATCTGAGCACATTAAGCCTTGTAATATATCACTAATGGGAGAAAGAAATCCAATTATGTGTGTTGTAACTAAGAACTTTGCAAATTTCCAAATAAAGAACTTGTTCTGGACAGAAATAGTTAATGAAAAATTAGTCTGGGGAGCTGTGCTAGGAAACCACATGAAGAACATGGCAGTCCCCACCAAGGACTACCTCCCAAGGATTTCCTGCTCTAGCTGTGCTCTCCTTGCAGATTTTTATTTCTGTTACTTTACCAATGGCACAGCTTACTCTAACTATTTTCTATAATATAACTTTCTATAACATATTTTTATAATTTAATAACTTAAAAAATACTTTAAACATGTCATTTAGCTAATTACAACCCTATGCAATATTCCCTGGCATTCAGAAGTTTCTTCTCTGTGTAGCTGAATACAGGCATCTTTCCCAGGAGTCTGTACACAGAATATTTAAGAAGTCTCATTCATCATTCCATCAGCCCTAAGGAATGTACAAAGCACATCTGCTCCAACTCTGGAGCAAGGTTTTCCACACCAGCAGGGCAAATAGGACACAATAACCACTCTGCCCAAGCAGTGGCAAGACAAGGTGACCCAAGACCAGCCTCCTGCTCATGATAGGCAGTGCCTGCCATCACTTAAACCTCTCATCCCCAAACCCAAGGTGTGGAATTACCCTGCACAACAAACAGAAAAATATCCAGCTAGATGTCCAAAAGTACGTAGGAATTTCACACGGAAATGGTACACTTCAACCATCTGAAAAGTAACAATCAGGATGCAATGAGGATATCAGTATTTTCACACAATTTTCCAGAACAGGTTTGTCACTGTGGTTTCCATTTAAAATAAAGTAGAGTATCCATTGTGATATTTCCCTTTTTTGTGCACTTGCTTTAAACCAGGAAATATTAGAAAGAAAGCTACAACAAATATATAACCTTGCTTTAATAAAATAACTCAAACAAGTAAGCAAAAAATCCCCCAAATTCACACACTTTTCTTCAAAATTTTTAAGTAACTGTTATAGAGACTGGAAACCCAAATTTGTTTTCTCAGTAAATATGAAAAACCTGTTGAGCATGGTAAAATTCACAACAACAAACACATCAGTAGACAGGTCTACAGTCTCCTTCCCTTCTTGCATTTTCTCCAGGCTGGATTAAACCAAAACCACTCATCTATCAAAACAAAAAGATACTTGAAAGACATTCACTATCTCTTCCCTTCTTCCAAAACACTTCCAGCTTTCTGTGCAGGTACCATTTTACAGGTATACTTTTCCTCTCAGAACACGTGATGCCTCAGCTGTATCTCTGTCTCTTACCAGATCGGAAGCGCTCGTCCCTCGAGTTGGTGGATCGGGATTTCTGCTGTTTTGATACCCCAGCAGTGGCTTGGGAAGAGCCTGGGACTCTGTTCTCTGCTTGCAGGGATGGATCCACACCTGAAACACAGTTTATTTTAGTACAAGATCAGCTTTGCAAATATAATATCTGCTCCCCATGTCTACACTGTTTCACTACCCTCAACACTTACTCATAAGTTCAACTGGTGCAAGACAGTACCTTCAAAAAGGGCTCATCTTCTACCTGCATTTTAACCCAATTTAATCTATACCCATTTAACAGAGCAACACTCAGAAGATTCACATTTCACAAAAATGCTGCAATTCTCTAGTAAGACCTCTGCAGATATTAATGCAGAATTACTGTCAGCTTCAGCTGCAAAGAAGCTCCTGCTGTAATCGAGGTTGTCTGGGTGCTTTATGTACTCCTGAAATAATGACAGACCTTCCCAGCCTCACACAATGTAACAAAAGTAAGAGGAACAGAACCATTCTCTACTTGTTTGCTCTGCACCTTATTAGAACAGGGCACTGGATAATCCCAAGCAGTTGCTTATATTTAGGCTGGCTAATATTCAGGAAGATGAATCTCAATTTTACACTGTAGCACAGAAGGAATAAAAAAATCAAAGGGGTGGACAGTAAGCATTAAATATCCACTATCCTTTCCCCATCCCCAAAATGAGATGACTCCCTGCTGGCTCTTGATCCATCAAGGACTATATAAATTTGGACTAGAAACTTCCATTTGCAAATTATACATCCACACTTCAAAATAAAATATAAAAATTCCAATGCAGCTGGAAGGTTTTTTTTTGCACAATCCTAACATAAATTTAGCTTAGTGCTATGTTTTAAAATGAACTTTCCTCAGCCATGTAAGACCTGCTGCATCAAGGTCACTGTATGTATTCAGCCTTTGTACCACACAGTGTTGAATATTCATTTCACTCCTTCCTTCCCTTAAAGAGCTTTTGCTTTCCCAAGTTTTTGAAAACAACACATTTTGGAAACAAAGTATTTTGAATACCACATTTCCAAAATGCAAATATTTACCAAAAGCAGCTCTCACTGAATAGAAGACATCATTCCAGAGGAATCTGGGTTGGTTCCTTTGCAAGGCAAGATCTTACTTTAACAAGCAGGAAAAGGTTCCTTCCTCTCTCATGGGGTTTCTGTTCACTTTGTTACAAAGTGAGTATCAGGAAAGAAACTGGCAACTACTAACAAATCTAGGAACATGAGATATTTTTATGAAGGCATTTCAGTGAGATACAGTCTCTACATTAGAATTTGGATTAAATATCCTGTTTCTACCCCAATTGATGAAAAATAACTTTCAAATACTCTATTTAAATATAATATCCTCAGGGAAAGTGTTTTATCATCTTCATGACAAGGTAAATTACTATATACCAGCTTTCTTGGGTATCTCTTAAGACCTTTGGATGAATGCACTCTATAATCCTTTTTCCAACCCCTTTGCAGCTAACAGTGAACACCTCTGGATATTGAAGAGGCAACCTTGAGCTAGATATGGGTTCAGGGTGTGGGTGTGGTAAAAATGAGCCTAAATAATAGAAAAACAAAGGAACATTTAATAATTCACGCAGATCTAAGTTTTAAGAAATTAGTCCCACTCCAGAGATAAGCTCCTTTCTTTTACAGTTTGTAATAAAGAACAAACACATTCTCACCTAATTTTTCCTGTTTTCTAAAAGTAAAGCTTTTTAAACAGATGACAAAATATCAAACATCAACTGCATTTCCCAATGGGAAACATGGAGACAGCCCAGCAAAGAAACCAAAGTGTCCTCAGTGGAGCAGAACAGAATGTGTGTTTACCAATCTACAGACCTAACACTCTTTGAAACACTCAAGCAGAATTCTGCTTGTATGAGTAAAACAAATGTAGTCTGCCAAATAAATTGATCCAACAGATCTCGAAAGTGGTAACAACACTGCAAAATTCTATTCCACATTTCACTTGAACACAAGTTTTCCATAACCACGGGTCAACAGTCCAGGGGGATTTGTTGATCTGGAAGCAATAAACAACAGCTTTAGAGTGTGTTAGAAAGATTGAGGCAAGTCATCTCCTTAAGCCTGAGCCAAGCAAATAGCCAAGGCAAAGGGATAACATGGTAACTATGATGGTACAAAAGAGAGCAGGCAGCAGGACTGGGAGCCTCCCTCAACTAAGACTACTTAAGAAATTATCATAAAACATCATATGTACATAATTTTTGTGTTAATTTAGTCAAAAGAGACCTTGGGTGAAAAAGACAGCAAAAGAAAACCAGAATTTTTTTTTGGTGTGCCATTTCTTTTCCTCCAGGAGGACTGTTAGTGGTAAGCAGAAAAAGAGATCCATGTTCTTCCCAATTCCTTACTCTTCCCATTTGTAGTCTTGTAGTAACTACAGAGTCTTGAAATCAGGATTTGTAAGAGCCCCTTTTCCATTCTGTAATTCCCTGTGGGAGGAAAATAACCTGGAAAATAAGCTGATTGGTATAACCCATCACCAGATGACAACCTGCACTGCATGCAGGATGTCCTGAGTCATGTGCAATTCGAGCACTACTGCCTGGCCACACCAATCCTGGGGGCAGGAGGAGCAAGGAAGAAGTGACCACACATAACAACAGGAGTCCATGACCAACTCCAACACCACAACACACTCCTCCTCTCAAGACTCAGATTTTTGTGAATCAGAGTTATTGTGATGAAGTTTGTATCAGTGAATCTTGGAAGCTCCTTTTAAATTATCAGGAGGCAAGAAATCCTCGGAACTGTTAGAAACCACAACTCAGTTTCTTTGGATTAAATCTCCCTTCTTGCTTTCTCAAAATAGGTTTCATATCACAGTGCGAAAACACCAACAATGAATCTGAAAAATGTCATTTTTTGGTAAAAATGGTAAGATAGTGCATCTGACTCTTAGGCTACATAACTAAAATGCTGTTCCACAAGCCTGGTGAGCTTATTCATTTATTCTCCTACTATGCAAATCACTACCTTAGCCTTCAGCAAAAGCAGATGGGTAATTAGGCAAAGTTTCCCCACTCACACCAATACCTTTACAGAAAAGACATATACTAAAGGCACTTTATCCACTATCACTGCATTTTCTCAATCTTTAAATTGCTCAAAGCTAGCAGGAATGAAGTCACCTTGAAAAGGATGTTTGTTCCAACTAACAGAACAATTTGCTTCTACAGGATGAAATTAATATTCCTGTGTTTGTCCATCCTCAAGCATTGGAGAACCAAGACTAATACTGGCATTTCAAGCAATTTTTATTTATACAAGCAAAACCAATTTTACTATAAGAGCAGGGAAGAGCTGACAGGACAAGGAAGATTCTCTGCTGGCCTCAGTGGGGAGGATGTGCAAGATAAAGACATTAGGTGGGTAGAGATCAAATTTTCAAAACATAATGTGTTAGAGAGCTCTGTACAGAGGAGAGAGGAAGAGGGAGGCCAAAGAGGAAACTCCAGACTCCTTGTACATTATCAAATCTTTCTGCAGCTATTGAATTGGGTCTGGAAATAGGAAGAACAAACTACAGCAGCCAGGTTCAAAGTGTGAAAAGAAAGGAAAAGGTATGACAAGGCAGAAATTCCAGAAAGTGGAGGTCTGGCTCTGGGGCAGTTACTGAGTATCCAGACCTCTCAAGTTCAATGTTACCATTCTTTATTGTCATAGCCCACCTAAGAACATATTACCTGCTATACACACATTTTTTATCTTCAAGATCCAGTTTTGGAAGTGTTCACACCTTCCAGATTAGAGGGACTGAACAAGGGTTTGTCCAATATAATTTATTTCCCAGAATAAGGTATTAGAAATTCAAGAGATTAGAAACAATAATGATAACAAAAGGCATCGTACACATGCACTATGTCTGACAACCTTCCATGATTCTGTAACATTTTCCTCTACTCAAGGAAGTAAATTCCAGCTCATAAGCTTCCACCTGAAGCTCATGAAACCATTTTAAGGGCACGAGCACTTTACATTCGAGGAAGCATGAAACAGCAGCAAAGAATACAAAAGCCTAGAAGACACTTGTTATAAATTCAGTGAAACCAAATACAAGCCACGATTTGGATCCAATTCAGAGACTCCAAACACTGACTAAACCATCTCAGTGAAAATACCCACAAGTAAGAGACATACATACTTAGACATTATGACAGACTGGTAAGCAGAACACTCGGAGGGCAATAGCTAGAACTTTAATTTCTCAAAATAATAGTCCATTTTAAGCAGCAGCTCAGGAGGTGCTTCACAAGCAGCCCAGCACTCCTAATGTAAAAGGATGGGCACTGAATTGAAAAGGCACAAGAATAGAAATCTCTTGATATTTTGAGAAACTGAGCAATGAAGCTATAAACTGCTTTTCCAACTAGCCTATGTCAACACATTACATTTTCACATACCTCATTTAAACCAAGTACACCAAGATCCATCCAAATTAGCCAATTAAAATTTGGAGATACTTTGATCACAGGCATTATACCCATAGTATAAAGTGGGAGTTTTAACTCCATAGCACCAAGAAAGGTATTTATATATTTTTCTCTTAAATTATAAGAAATTATAAAGCTTTCATAGACTCCAAGACACCAGAGTAAGCTGCACATTCCCTAAAAAAGGAACTGCAGGTACAAAGTGCTATAGGGGTATGTAAAACTCATCCCACTCTGACTGAATGAGAGGCTGATTTGTGAGTACTTATACCCACAAAGATGTAAAAACAAAAATCACAGTTACACAGAATCACACAGAGCAACCCAGGTTGGAGGGACCTTGAAGATCACCTGGTGCAGTCAGGAACAGAACATGTATGTATTCTGGTAGCAGCAGAAAAATTATTTAGAGACATAAACCCATGAAAATGTAAGAAAAATAGAAGTATGGGACATGCCAGCCTCAACCAAAACTAGAGGAGATTTCATAATAATATTCCCTTAAAATAAAATTTTGAAAATGGCTAACATTTCAATTTTGCTGGAGCAGAAGTGCTAAGGAAGAAAAGAGAAGAAAATAATAAAAGAAAATAATATTAGAGTGGAATCACTCTGACACCAGAGGAGAAATGAAGTCACTGACCAAGGTGTTATTCTAGCAATATCTAAATCCAGTGAAATAATTTCCAGGGACTGCTCTGTAAAGCAGCACCAGGACACTAACTGCAATTGCAACCTCATTTGCACAGCCAAAGAGGCAACTGTAAAAACATCAGTAAGAAATCAGGATAATCAGGAAACAACCATCACAAGGCAGGAGTTTTACTTGAGGTGTTAGAAAAGAGGTTTAAGACCACCACCTGCCCATCAGGACAGAATTCTCACTGTAATTGCTGCTAATTTCATTGTGTTAGTTCTGAATGCTTTTACACCCCAGCTCTACTCATATTCAAAGTCACCCTCTGCCATGTATCTGATGTTATCCATCACACAGAAGCTTCACCATGCAGCATGCCAGATTGCCTACAGATATAATTAATTATTTCCTCAGAGTTTTATCTGGAATTTGCATGCAGAGGTTGACTGAGGAAGCCAATTACTGACTGTTAAATTTTACTTCATTAAAATAATTAATCACTGTTTAATGCTTGCTATTACTCAACACTTGTTTTTGATTTTGCACAGTGCACTTTGTTGGATCAGTGAAAAATAACTCATTCTAGTTATTATTTCCATATAATTACAGAGTTCTATGGTTCCTAAGCAAAATCTTTAAATTTCCACTGACTCTTCATCACTGCAGATTTAGAATTTTAGAATACAAAACAATCTACAGGAATGAGACTCTTGAATCACAGGGTGTTCTGATTAATTTTCCTGTTAATTGAAAATGTGCTTTGCAGCCACTTGTGTCTTTTTCTGTTCACCAAGCCCTCTGTGGGTTGTTTAACACTGTCTGGGTAATGATTTGGCTCCCCACAGATTCAGCCATACAGTGCAGCAGAAGATAGCCCAACCCGTTTTACATGATATTGAGAGAACAGGAGTTTGCACAGGATTACTTTGTAGGTGGCAGTTGATGAGGTGTAACAGGGAAAAGTAAAACTTCCAGAACCCAAACCTATGGGCATGCAAGTACACTTTTAAGACATAAAGCTGCAGAAAGACATGAGTTAGTGGTCCTGGGGACATCAAATCATAGAGCAAGAACTCAACAAATGTAAAATGCTGACATTCATCAGTCTGCAAAAACTTGATGGATACTGAACCTCATGAATCCTATCAGGAATCCTGCAATTAAATAGTTAACAATGAAAAATTTCTGCAGGCTCAAAGCCTTTGGGACTCCCACACACTATTCTGAGCCATGCTGAAGCTGTGTCAGTTAAGGAAATTTCAAGTTAGAACTGGGTTAATGGAGCATATGTCAGGAAACTGAACCAGGCAGTTAGCTTCATGTTTTAAGCAAATTTTATCTTTTTACCAGAGCATCATTCTTTGTGCTCAGAGGCAAACAGTCTGTTCATTTTTTTTAGCATATTAAAGCTTAATTCCTGTCAGCTTAATGCTAATCTAAGCAGAAGTGGTAAAAAAAGATCAGGTACTCTGGTACTTCTTAGAAAATGTGGTATCAAACAAGTAGGACAAACCACAGGATTCGCTGACTCATTAAACTACTGCTTAAGGCGATTAGGGAAAATATAGCTGAACAAGGAGAAAAATCTTTAAGCAGCTGAAAATCTAAACCTACTTTAAGGAGTATGGCAGACAAAGTACTGGAGTCGTCTAAGCTATGCTTGAGAGCTGAATACTTGAGTATTTGTGCAAACAGCCTTGTGAGAGCTGAGAAGGAAACAATACGAAGTAAAACCCCCACTGTCAACAGAAAGGAGTGAAGGCAGAATAAATCAAAGATGATGCGAAACTAAACATGAGACAGAAATTCAAAGACATGACTTTCTAGGAGACAAAGTGCACTGATAGAATATTTCTAGTAATTGTGAATCCTCAGTCAAAAGCCATACTTCACCTGGTCTCAGAATCTTTAACTAAGCTGAGTTAGAGGACAGGGTATTTTGAACAGAAAACTGAGACAGTTCTTTCCAGAAAAATGGTGTAAGGAGGAGAAGCTGTGGCAGGTGCAGCTAGAGCTTGCTGCTGACTGTTGGAAGTCCTAAAACTCCAAACTGCTTCTTTGCAAGGAGCAAGCAATTTTAAAGAGATGAGTTTGGTTCTGCTTGGCCTACAGAGATTACAAATTTGCTAAGGGAAAACCTACATCTATTCTTATATAATTCCCCAAATCCAAATAAAAACCAAAACCATAAAAAAGAAACATTTGCAAAGAACCCCTGTGATGAAGCATCAGATTACATGCTGACTGTTCAACACTGTCTCATTTACAGTGTCTTATTATTGCTTCCACTCACCTTAGTTTTCTTCTCATTTTCCCCTATCTTAAAATCTGTCAAACTATGGAAAACTGGAGGATTATAGAACACCAAATCTCAGTAGCAGCATAACAACCCTAAACCCCAAGTGTTTTCAGTATCCTAGCATAAAAATAAATTTTAAAAAGCTGGGCACTTAAGATTTTGGCTGTGGATGATGAAGTCTGATAATAGACAGCTTCAGAAGTAACAGTTTATATATTAAAAAGTCAGCACTTTGAAGAAACAGAGGGGATGAGGCAGTGTGTGGAAATGGAGTGAGGCACAGGGCAAATGCAAAAAACAGCACAATAAAGCATGAGAGTGAGGACCACTGAGTATTTTCATCTAATGAAAGCAGCCAATTTGATTTTAGCAATAACTTTATTCAGTCCTAAAGTTATTTTAAAGTCTCAGACGCAGCTGTCAAACTGAAGTTTGCTGACAAAAAATGTTACCATTTAACATTTCATATAAAACTAAAAAAATATATATTTCAGGCTTTTCCCTTGCTCTGCACTTCTCTGTGACAGCCATTTCCCACTGCTGGTTAGATGTCATATCAAATATTATTAAAATTTATCCAGTCTATTTAGTGAAAACTTTTCCATTTTGTATTTTCACAGATTTGGCACAAAGGTCTAACTTCCATGCAGTTTCTCACCTTGAATTAGTGGTATGTACCGTGCTAACAGCTTTGCCCTCTTTTTTTCATATCCTTTCTGAGTGATGTCTCCTAAAGAAAAGAAGAAATAAATACATATTATTTAGAAAGTCTACATTTAAATCTTTGCATCAAGCATATTCTGTCAGCAACATATCGGTGAAAGAATTTAACAAAGCAAACTATGCAGGGAAAAAAAACAACAAAAAGGCATTAATATTTTATATATATATATATATATATAGATAGATAGATATATAGATTCAGCCTACCTCTGGCCAAGTAGAACCCCTTTTACTCACTCAGATTTTACACAAAAGAGTTCTTACTCTGTATTTTTAAATTATTCTTAAGTACTTTCCTTAAACCATAAGGGCTCTGTTTAATTTTTTGCTTAATATTCTTCATTTACTCAAATATCTGCCTCACCCCTATATCAGAGAACACTATCAGACACAAAGTGATTTCATTCTGCCATTCCCAACCTCCATACAAGTGAATATGCATAATTTCAAGCTATTGACATTCCAAAACAAGCAATGGGAGTTCAAAGACATTGTTCAAAACAGGTAAGAAAAACAAATGCACATCCTGGAGTGTTTCAATCATAGCAGGTATTTCAAATTACAATCAGACAGTTTTTCTTCATAAACCCATATAAATATTATATATAAAATTTGGACACAAGACAGAAATTACCATTTTTCTTGAGCAGGAAAAAAATTTGGAGAAGAAATACACAAAAATATAATTTTTATGCATATATAGTATTATTATAGCAAAATGAGAATTAGATCAAACTAAAACAAAGCACTACAAATGCCCAAGCAGATTTGGCTGCCTGGGAACATGTGGTCAAAATGATCAACTACCCGTTTTACAAAAAAAGGATATCAGAAGATAGCTTCTTTCAGAAGAAGAGATGCATAATTATAAATTATGAAAGAAATAAAAAACTCCATCAATAGACAAGAAGCACCAGTAAGAACAGTTTTTCTTAAATCAGAAGTTATTTGGAAGACTAAAGCTCAGCAGATTCTTTCAGGATCAAACTGTACCTTACACAAATGTGCTGCACTGTCAGCTCAGGGAAGACATCAATTTGCACAGCTTCAAAAATGCTCCACATAATCCTTATCCCAACCCTCTGTGCAGCTCAGCCTCTGCCAGGTACCACCCAAATGCACAGGTAAGCCATGATCAAAAGGCAGGGCTGAAGAGAGTCCTATTCAAACCCGAATACTTCACACGCTGGCATCTCGCAGCACTTGGAAATTCTTTGATTTTGCTGGAATGCTGACTTGAAGGACTTTCCTTGAATGAGGTTAAGCAAAGGACAAAGTCAAAAGCATCTCTGTAGCTTTCTGCAACGCTGTGGCAGGTTGAGCTGTGCTGCCCAGCCAAGCTGGGCTTTGTTCCTTTCTCCAAAGCCTGGGGGTGGGGCTCTTCCTAACAACTGTTCCCCCTTTGCCCCAGAGCCTCTGGGGGATTCACCCATCATATGGGCTTTTTGTGATCCCTCATTTCTTCCCAAAAGAGCCACACTGGTACACCGGGGCCACAGCTGCTTTTATTTAGCCTAACTTACTCCTGAGTTACTGGATTATACAAAAGCAATCTGAGGTTCCTCGGTCTCAGCGAAGCAGCTGGGAAGCCTGCAAAAAGCCAGACACTGAGCTGAGCTGTTAAGAGTTCTCTTTGGAAGAGACATTTACTTGAAATATCTGAAGTACCATAAAGCATATATCGTAAAATACATCAGAGGTGCCAAGAAAATTAATCTAGATAGAGATGAAAGTGGTAGCATTTCTTAAAATGATCTATAAAAATATATTTTTCATTAGTGGACACAAGAATGTGTCACATAGTTACCCTGATTCTGCCCAGGCATGGTTCTATTCCACCATGTTAGCACTGGACCTAAAAGAATCTTAATGCCAAATTCACTAAATGGAACTGAGAATTGATCTGTGAGAGCCTGGCACTTGCTAAAGATAGGGAAATGGCTCCTGGTGCCCAGTTTGCAGTGGTCAAGAGCAGAAATATTTCTAAATGAGCTGACTGTACATTATATGTGGATGAACCTCATCAGCTGGATCAGCTCTGCAAGATGAAACCTTTAAGAACTGCAGTGTTTGGCCACTGGTGAGCACAGCCACAATTGCAGGTCCATCAACTTGACTGCAGAAACCTTTGCCAATTCCTTCAGGATAAAGTCAAGGGCACCAATATTGGCTTCTGGCTCAGAGGTGGCTCCTGGGTGGTTTGGAAAGGCAGGCAAATTGCCAGTCTAAAACATAACCTACATGTCATCTGTAGAAGTATTTAAAGCATATCCCCCATGTTTCTGGGATAGGCTGTCACTGTATTTGAAAAGTTGGTGGAGGTGGAAGAATCAATTCAGCAGACATCATTGCTAATTCTATGTCTTAACCTTTTCAAAAAAGACCCTGAAGATGAACCAAAGATCAAAATGCAAATTCTTTAAGATAAACTACAGAAACATTGGAAAAGATGGAAGGAGGTTAAGGAACAATGGCAGAAATTAAACAGTCTAAAGAAAACCAGAAATGGTTTGGGACATATTTTCTCCATATGCACACCTGTGAGCTTCAAGCTGGGCCACACACAGACGTGCTACCAAAAGATCCTGCCTGTGACAGTTCACAATCATTTTTTATTTAACCCACAAGCTTTTATCACCACCTAAACTAGGAACCAGAACAACTCCTCCAAACCTGCTACCAGTACCCATTCCAAGACTTACCTGGTACATGTTCTCCCAGACACTACACTTGTGTAAATGAGGCAAAAGCCAAACTGATCAACAGGCAACAAAGGAACTAAAAGATGAAAATCATTACTTGCAATCAAAGAAAGATTTGGATCTCCAAACTGTACAGCAGCCAACACTTGCTGCCATCCCTGAGATATAGGCTCTGGCAGTTAGTTCTGTGCCTACCATATCTGGTAGGTCTGGTAGGTTAATTTAGTTTGCATATGATGAGCTAAGTGAAGTGTGAAAACATCTTGATTGGAATCTTTCATATTACAGGAATCTCTTTAAAATGGAAATGACATCTGATCATTTCATATGGTGATGCATTTGACTAAGCCATTAGAAATTCTATTTCAAAGACCCTATTTGAAACATCCTGAGAGCATCACGATGCCTTTAAGCAGTATTAGAAGTTTAGCACGACTTCACTGAAAATGTGTGGTACTGGTGAGTCTTAATTTGCAGAAGGATTTGCATCCCTTTGAGGAAATTCAAGTTATCAAAGTACAAAACTTGTCTGATGTAAAAGTGGCAGCACAGTCATATACAACTATATAAATGCAGAATTTCATTAAACCTTTGCACATACAACAGAATCACTGGAACATCAAGTTCCAGACACTAGGCAAATAATGACTAGCTAATTATATGTATCTTAATGATAGAAATAGAAGGAATCTGACCAATATGTGCATAGCAAAAGATCGGGTCTTCCACTCTGTTACAATTGCACAATGGGACTATATTTTACAATACCATTAATTGCCTAATAAATTACAGAAGGAATTATCAAAACTAATAAACTTAGTTTGACCAAGCCATTAGGAATTTGCAACTGACAAAGCAATCCAAAGTAACATTTAGAATTGGAAAATTTGAAATTAGAAAGAATAAGAAAATTCTATTCTGACACATTTATATATCACCTTTTCACCTTGAAGTTTCAAAGCAGTTGCAGGACAAAGACATCACTTATATTTTACAACTTTAAAAAGCCACGGGTGGGTGAATCCTGCAGTTCAGAGAGGACATGCAAAGTCAGTGCATTCCAGGTTATTCTATTCCATACAACCCATACTTGTGAACTGTGTGTGTACACAGGGAGAAGAGAGAGCTTCTCCTTTTAAACTCTGGAATTGCCTGGCTTAAACACCTTATTTGCTTTATCTGCCAGGAGTCAGCATCTGACAGTGCAAAACAAGGTCAAATAATTAGATCACAAAAGCAGCCTTAGCAGCAGTTTCTAGGCTCAGTTAAGCCAATTAATGAATTGTTCTTCCACTGCTGCAGTAAATCCTTAAGCTTGGTCCACAGGGAGACAGGAAAAGCTCCAACTCTGCCACTTCCCTTCTATGCTGCTGGAGCTCCCTGCAGAACACAGACACAGACTGACAGATGCCAGCTATATGTACACCTGTGGGTGAACAACATCTACCACACCAGGTACCACTTCCAGTCCTCATTAGGATGGAGATCAGTAACATTGCCATCCCTTCAGAAGGCCGAGGAAAGCTACACACACGGGGAGGAAAGAATGGGAATCCTCTGGCCCATAGGGAATGTACTATCTGCTTCCACAAAAGCCAACAAAAGTTGGGAAAAAACAGACTAGGAGTGGTCAGGCAGATCAATGGACAAGATCTTTAATCTTCAAACCAAAAACCTGATGTTTACTTATGAATAACTCTGACACAGTTATTTTAGTAAGATTCCAAAGTGAAAATATTTAGAAAGAATGCTGTGTACATGCAATGTGCTCCCGATCATGGAAATTCAAAACAACCATAATCTCCGTGCACTACAGAAATTAAAACACTCTGAGTTTCTTTTTGTCACTTCCTAGCTGGATCAAAGATAAAATACCAAAGTAGAATAACTGTCTGACATGTAGTAACCAACTATTATAATGAAGGAGGCCAGAAATAATTATCTGAAGCAAGTCATTCTATGGTATCCCCAGAAAATTCCATGAAAACTGTCTCTAGATTTTCCTGAAGATGCAAATAGAGAAACAACCAGGTATGGAGTAATCAAAGAAAAGGCTTTCTAAAGCACAACTTCTTCTCCTTTCACATCCTTCACAGACTCATTATATAAGGCATAGTGATTAACACAACAAAGGTACTTCAGGCTATTAAACTGGTATGAAACTTTACGGTGTGTTTTCAGATGTCAGCAACACTGATTTTTTTATTTCCTCCCTCCATTAATATGCAAGAAGTTACCCCATATTTAAACTTTGGTAGCAACCACAAAGATCACAGCAAAGGTGCCATTTAGACATGATGCACCACTCTAAATACTGAAGCACACTGATTCAAAAATCCATGACCATGGAAATACCCACCACATTTATGAGACCATGAAAATCATCTAAAAATTGACCAAGTATGTTAAAAAATACAATGAGAATGTCTGTAAACTGCAGTGTCTACTCCATACACAGATTATTTTAATTTGTAAACTATGAAACTTTTTCAATGGATTTCTAGGTCTTGGTTTCAGATTCGATTAGTTTCCTCACATTACATTACCATACCCTCACATGCACTGTAAAACCATGCTTTTAGAGAAAAGATCTACATTCCATCTTTAAATAACAGGCTGGAGGGGGTGGGGGGGGTGGCTACTCGGCAAAATTTTATTATGAATGCAGACACTTTGACTTCTTAAAATAAAACATTGGCATATTTAAAAAAAAACAAACTTCATCAGTATTCATGTTAAAGCTACATAAATAGCATAATACAATATAATTTTACTAAGAAATCAGACCTCACTAATATATTGGGTGCACATAACTCATGTGACATGATTACAAAGAATCAGATGAATGATTCAGAGATCCTGGCTGAACTACAGAATAATAAACTGGAAAAAAAAAAAAAAAAGGAAACCAGCTGAATTATTCACAGAAGGAAGGCAGCAAAGCAAGCCAGCTGGTGCACACAGACATCCTCTCAAGGCAGGAAAAAAACTCCATCAATCCCTATTAGGACCAGAACAGTTCAGTGCTTGCACATTTGGGAAACCCCAGCATGGGTCCCTGTGGTGGCTAAACTTATTTACAATTTATTTCCAGTTGCAACACTACTCATTAAGTGCATTTTCTGATGAAAGGGAGTTCTCCCTGAACAGCATGAACCAAACATTGGCAACAAAATGTTGAGCAGGGAGGTTGGACCACATGACCCACTGTGGTCCCTTCCAACCTGGCCCATTCCATGATTCAGTGGTTTCTGCCAACTGCCCCTTTTTCCTTGTTTATCTGTTAAAAAGAGCAAAAGGAAAGCCAGGTTTGGTGTCTGCAGTCTCAGATGCTCAAGCCCCCAGCCAGCACCTGCTTGAGGTTGAATGTAACACGCTGATCCCAGGCTGCTGCCAAGGCAGGGGCTCAGGAGTTGAATTTTCTACGAACTAAGGTTTGTTAAAACCTTATTTGTGAAATGCATCTTTATCACAACAAAATATTGAACACAAAAATCATTTTAATATTGGCTGCTTAAGAACAAAGTATGTTAGGGAGAAAAGGTAAACAAACAGCAGTACATACCAAACACATTTTCAGAATCTCCCATGCAGCGATACCCATAATCAAAGGCCTGAAAAATACTCTTTTGCAGTAACACATCCTTATCAACCTCAATTATGATCTGGAAGAGACAGTTTGGCAGTACCTTAAGTCACTTATTCTTCCTTACCACTTCTGCCTAAACTTTGCAATTGCTGTTTCCCAAAATATGCTTATGGATATGGATTCTGTCCTGCATCTTTTGGTCCTCTGTCCATTTATTTGATGGTATTGACTCTAAATGTCCTTACCAAGCTACTTGGTTATTTACCTTTACTAATCTTACTGTAAGATAGAAAGTATTTAATTGTCAATTGCATGAGAAATACAAAGTGCCTTTAGCTGGACCAAACCTGAGAAATCTACTAAAAATGCTGCCATTTGGGAGGTGGTCACATTTATAGAATCAGAGAATGGTTTGGATAGAAGGGACCTTAAGGCTCATCTAGTTTCAATACCCTTCTCTGGTCAGGCACACCTTACATTTAACCAAGTAATTAATCATAATTTATAGTTACTATATAATGAGTTTTATAATACCCACAATATTATCAAAGCATTATAATTTACAATTATGATTATATAATTAATTTATAATTCGCTTGTAAGGTAATTTCATTAAACTGCTTTTCAATTCGTTCATATTGACCTCTTACCTTTTCTACCTTCTTACTATCACAATAACTCCAATACATCTATTTTTTTCCAGGATTCCCCCATGGGAGTTATTCACAGAAGATTTTGGTCCATCCAAAAAGCTGTATTCTCAAGTCTTCCCTATTCACACAGACCAACCTCCTCCTGTCCTAGGATATGCTTATCTATTTCCTGCCAAATTATGCCACTGGTTTTCTGCTGGCCAATTTCTTACTTTTTTGAGTCTGGGAAACAGGCAGGAGACAGAAAAATACCACTAAATTATTCAGAAAATCTCTACTAGAACAACCATGAATGTCAGACAGGCAACTCACTTTATGTTTTCCTTTTCTTTCTCTTACACGTGATCTCATCAAGTCCACACCATAGAAATTCATTAAGGGCTCACCTCAAATCTAATGTGCAGCTTTGGTGCTGTCATTAATATCATTAATGACCACTGTTGAAAGGTCACTTAAATGTGCTGAAAACTCTGTCCATCATGAGGGTGGCTGAGGAGGAGGGCAGCAGCAGAACTGTAAGAAATAGAGGCAGGGAGGCAAACGGTGCGGATGCACAGGCAGGATCAGTAGGAAGAGAGGTACCTGCTCCCTTTTGGATGCCCCAAGAACAACTGCCGAGCACACATTCTGTGCCAGGGCCCTCAAAAACTCACAAAAGAACAAAGCTTAAATTAAACAAAAAGTTTCAACAAAACCTGGTTTCAAGGAAGCAACAACACACCCAAGTTCTTCCACTTGACACCAACCAGTTCTGCTTTCCTCAAGCTCTTCCATTATAAGCAGCTTTTACCACCACAGCTCCTTAACACTGAGTACTATTAAGTAACTACAAATCATCTAATCACTTGGAATCTCCTTATTAAAATAAAAAGATTTCAAGCAATTCCTTTAAAACAATATTCATCTATGAACTTTGGAAAGTTCACATCAGTACAAAAAACCCACCAATGCAGGGCTCCCCAGTACTAACACATAACAATGAGTGTCCAGAATGCAAGCTCAGACAAGCTATTACAGTTACAAAGACAAATACTGGAGCACAAAAATATCAGATTTAAGTTTATCCATTCAGACCAACAAACACCCTTGCGTGCAAGTACTGGGAAAATCTACATGACTACGTTTATTTTTCAACAAGACCCGTGACTCATCCGGGCACTGAAGAGACATTGTTCAATAAGCTGAATATTGAATAGGTATCTTTTGCCAAGAGACAAAAGGCTTCAGAATGCAGGAGCTGATGAACAGGAAGGTCATGGATGAAGGCACAGGTTGGCAGTTCTTGGGAAGGAGAAGACACCACCTGTTTCAACTTTTTCAGCCTAAACCAGAAAATCCATACTTGTTTATACTCAAAACAATCTTATTCAGATATGTCACAGTATGAAAAGTCACTTAATCCTAAATTCAGATCTGAGCGTGGATTCATTTCAAACCTCCTCCAAGATCACCAGCAGCACCTCTTGCTGGTATTGAAACCTGGTAAAGCATCAACAACCTGTTGGATGCTTGAGACTGATGCAGGACAGCAAGCAGGACCACCCAAGGACTTCAAAACCAAACCAAGACAAAAAAAAAATCCCCAGAAAAACCCAAACCCGAGAAGAGATGTTACTGTTCACATGGAAGTCATTACCTTCAAAGACCTACTTGCACTTTGGACAAAATTGCATTAAAAAAGTTTCAAGGTACATGCAGAATGAAGCAAGCTACTGTTAAGTTGGTTTTTACTCCATCTCCTGCATTTAAACTGAGGCAATTGGAACCTAAAACTCTCCATGCAAGAAACTCATTAGCAATGAAACTGAGTTCAAAGCAATAGGCTTCGACACTTGTCTCCAAAAGCCCTAGAACCACTGACATTGTCCTTTCAAATGCTCTGCTAGAGAAGCACTTTCTCAGACAATTGAAAGGTGTTGTTAACAAGCAGCACATTAAACTGCAGTGGTTTATTATTTATTATTAAAAATGAATTAAACATTAAAATGGCCAGAGCCACTCCAGCAAACCTTTGAGTTTCAAGGGATTATGCTAAAGGACTGCTTGATTTTTCCATCTCTTATGGCAATTGACTCCCTTATGACTGTTTCAATTAACAAGACTCAGACAATGTCTGGGATAAGTGGAATATACCAGCATTTTAAAAACTGACACCCCACATCATGTTTAAACTGTTTGAATAATTGGTTTAAACATTCCTAAGACAAAGCTGTTCTTGTTCAGGCATCCACATTACTTTTAGATAAAGAACTCCCTACATTGCTAACACAGAACATGCAGATACTCACAGAGTTAAGGATTTTAAATAGCTATAATCAGTCCCTTCATTTTAACTGATGATCAGAAGACACTTTATTGGCCTTGCTGCATTTCATAAACAGCTGTGAATTTTGAAACAATTAAATTCCTGTTAATCTAATATGTAGAAGGTGCTGATGTGACCTGTAGAAATGCTGTTTCACTTCATCTGCCCATTCATCTACACTAGGTTTCTCAAGTTTACCAGTCTTCTCTCTCCCCAGTCTTGATTAAGACCAGGGGGAAAAAACCCCAAAACTTCTCTACCATGACTTATATTAATTAATGAGCATTTTGGTTTTTGTTCCTGGAAAAATTAAGACTCACCAGCTGTCTGGTAAGAGAGCTCTAAACCCATCAATTTATATATATATACATCCATATACACACACATATATACATACATACACCCGAATGTATTTGAACAAAATTTTCCTTTCAGAAATGCAACTCCTTTCCCAAGAAAACTGTCTTGGCATGCCATTATTAACAGCTCTATTTTTGAGCCAAAATTCTGCAATTTTAGACTTTCCAATACCTCCAAACTGCAGAGCTTTTCTGATTTTATACATGTCTTCTCAGTATGTACTGTGGTCTTGTGAAAAGCACTAAATCCCAGTAATCCTATATTCTCTACAGCTGCATGGCTAAATCCTCCAGTGCTTAGGAAATCAGGCATTCCCCCAGAAGTTTAGCTTCTCTTAGGACCAGTGTTATTCTAGTTTTCCTTAATTATCTTGCTGGCTTTTCCAGTGTACGTGACTTAACCCATAAACCATGAGTTTACAACACTCTAAACCTGACACAAGTGGATAATAATTTCAAATTCTTATATATTTTTAGTAGATGCTCAAGTGCTCTTTCAACAGCTCGCCTGACTTATTTATACATTTAGAAAGTAACTTTAATTCCCAAATTCTTAAAGATACTCTAAACATTTAAAATTTGAAAGCTTTTACACTTGCTACAGTTTGCTGCCCCAAGATTCCAGAAAGTTCCCTGCTGGGGTTTAGGATTTTTCCTTTAATTTCTTTCTTTTATGGAATTTTCTCCCATATGTTGTCAGGAGACAATAAGGACCAGGTACTTAGGAGAGACAAAAGAAGTTGCCAAGCTAAGGGGAGGAGGGCACTTGGCAGCACTCCTCTTATCTGAGGTTTCTCTTGGAGGAGCTGAGATACCTGGAGGATTAGCCTGGGAAAAAGGGGCTGGGGCAGCTTCTAGCTCTCACCTATGCTCTCAGCATTTGGAGGGGAGAGAGGCTGTGGTTGCTGTGGGGAAAATTCATCAGCACCATGGGGTTCTGTCTCCTGCTGCCTGTCTTCTACCGGGAGTGGAGCTGAAACACCTAAAAAACCTTAAGATGAGTCTCAAAGGTGTGACATCGATTCCTATAAAGATAGCAACTGGATTTCCTTTAAACCTAAGTTTTCCTCAGTCTCAAAATGCAACCCATTTGCAATTGCCATAAAACACCAATTGCTAATTCCACTAAATACATATTACTTCACTGTTACTAATATTGTCTACAAACTGACAAAGCTGCAGAAGTCCTTACACTATCACCAGGTTTATCATCTGAAGGGAGTGTGTCACAATGCTTTTTGGGGGGTTTGGGTGGCAGGAATTGAGTTGGACAGGTTGCCCTCCTCTGGTCACAATATAAAGGCATTGTGCTTACAGAAATATCTCTATTTAAATTATTCTGAACCATGTTTTGCTGATTATACTTTTACTAATTACAAAACAGCAACATTAACTTCAAGTGAACTGTCATACCGTCATTCTAGCACAAAATTAGGCAAGGTTCTTCACACAGCACCAAGTAACAATTTCACTGCAATCACTCTCCCAAATATGACACCAACTGATGAGGGCCACAAAGTTCTCAAGTTTTGCAGCTAACAGCTTCCCTTATGAAAGGGCATTGAGAACCTACTTCATGTGATGAACACAATTTTGATAGCATCAGTACTGCATGAGTCATCAATCTATCCCACAGTCCCCTTCAATCACCCCAGGGAATTATCTCATACCGATTCAGAATCTCTCTTTATTTTCCAGTGTCAAAACATTGCTTGTTTGAACACAGCAAGGCTACCTCTTGCCATGAGTCAGTTTATTGGGCTCCCCAAACTGCACCAGCTGCACCAACATGAGACTGAAGCCCTGCAGAGAACAGCTCCAAGCTGAGCATAAAATGTCTATCAGTTCACTTCACTACTTACAAATATTCACTAAAGAAAGGAAAATCCTCCAAAAAACCTTGTGGGTTATTATTATTAGTGCTGAATATTTTGGACAGAAGTGCATAAAACTGAGAAAAGGCTCATTCCACAGTGAGGAAAAATCTACCTGTTTGTAGCACAATAGCGGCTATAAGGCCCTAACCCGAAAAGAGAACAACCCAAATAAATGGTACAAGCAACCCTGATGCAAGAGCTTGCCCATGGAAGATGCAGTGAGGTGCTGTAGGGCACAGAAAATGTGCAATGATCACAAAAACAAATTGTCAGTTACTAGCTATTTGTCGTAGTTTGACACGGAAAAAGAATTTTCCGTAAGTTTCGTATGTTTAAAATTATTTTTAATTTTTTTCCCCTCTGGCTGCAGTCCAGGGAACATTGGTCCTGCCAGGAAGAAGGAGCAGCAATATAGGAGTTGTGTAAGTACATACTGAGTTTGTAGAATCTAATTTATATGGCTTCCATTTTAAATAAAAATACAAGACTATTTATTTTATGAAGTAAAAAAAATCTTTGCTGAGCTGCCATCTCTGAAAACAGTAAATATTCTTTGCAAGCTGAAGTAACTCTCACCGAATACAAATAATACACAAACATCTGAAATGAGAAACTATGGTAATTTTGTTAGACAACACATAATTGCCAATAAACGTTTTGTGGTCACAATGCCTTTTCCTAACCCTACCAAACTGTGTGCTTCCACAATATGGCCTGACCTGCTTTCTTTGCAACCACACATTCTGGCACTTTCTTCACATTTCTTACTCCTTATAAAGTAAGGCAGAAATCTCATAATGTGGGACTTTGACAGAATTCCATCTTAATACACAGGCAGCTGGCGCACACGGAGCTGAAGCCCCTCCAGTTACATCCAACCCACCTCCCAGCACAGGTTTTCATTTCTCCATAAGCAAATAACTTCTCAAACACTATTTGATAAAATGCTGAGCTGACTGTATCTGATGAAGCCCAGATCTGTGGGACACAAACATACTGACTGTGATTTATGGGAGCTTTTATAATTCAAGTTTTAGGACAAAATGCTGCTACAGGCAGCAAGTCCTACGTTTCATTTGAGGCAGGATCAACAACAGATTGAAGGAACAGCTATACAGATACAGGCAGACACTGAAAAAGTTTATTTTGGGTATGGATTCATGTTGCAGCTAAGCTGAAGTACTGGCACGCTCTTTCACTCTTCTGCCCTCAACTCAATCCAGCTCTGAGGCCATATGGCTATAAGTAGGAAAAAGGAAAAATAAAGAAAATCAAAAATTTGAGCCACAGTGAATTATAACAAAAAGCCAGAAAAATATTATTTGCATCTACCTTCATAATATCACAACACCAGCTATTAGTATCTTTTCAGTGTCCATAAATAGCAAATCTTACAAGAGGCAAATTTTTGTCAGACATTACTGGCATCCAGCAGAACACTGAACAAAAACTCCCTGCTAGTCGAGGGATGAAGCCCAACTGGATTCACCAGGTGCTGGAATTCTCTTCAAGTTCTTAAAGGGATGGATACAGAGATAATCAAATAGAAATGTCTTGACCTTTAAAAGGCAACAACAGATATAGAAGATTACAAGCTGCTTCTTTCTTCACTGAATAGTAAATCAAAGACACCTACTACAAGGTACAAGCTTCCACACAGGAAAATAACAACAAAAATCCACAGAAGCTTAAAATCTTTGTGTCCTCTGGAGCACTGCTGGGGAAACACCACCTTGAGAAAGAAGAAAGGTCATAATAAAGCAGTGAGAAAGTGATAGAAGGCTATGATGATGATTTGGAGGCTTTAATTATTCAGTCATACATTTCAACTTGGTCCTCTGAATTCTGCATTGCAGAACTGCTTTGTCAGTCCTCTGCACAGGAAAAATCATACACTCTATTTTACTGCACATCATGGTGGGGTAACAGTTGGACTCCATGAACCCTGAGGTCTTTTCCAGCCTACCTGATTCTATGATCTTTGAATTTGGGTCTGCAATCACCACATCAAGAAAACGCGGGCAAAGTTTATATTTCCTCGAGAGCTACAAACCTTGTGCCAAGAAACTGTCAAATACTTTGCTACTTATTCCAAGGTAAATAAAAGGGTTCTTAATAACCAAATGACTATCATGTAATCAAGAGAGACTGGTATGTTTTCCCTCCCATTTGCATACAGGTATATTAAAGTCTGTCTTTCAGTAACAGAATTGGGTGATACATCTGTGACTCAGCTGTATGAAATATCATCAAGCAGGCACCTTCTTTAGTCCAAGAGATGCCATAGCCCATCCTCAATGAAACGACTTTTCAGAAAAATGTATATTCCTTTCAAAAAACCAAATTAACACAAAGAAAAAAAATATCTCCAACAGCATTTTAACTAGCAAGTGAAAAAGTCACTTCATGATCTCAAGATTGGCAAAGCTTAATTTAGGTTTAGGGGAAGGATAGGGAGGTAGAACATAGGACAGTGTTCAATGCTAATTTTATAAAGGTCTATTTACTTCATAAATGTGCATTTAAGGGAATGCACTTTTTTAAATGGAAGCTTATTTTTGCACAAGAATACCTGGAAGTGTTTAACCTTTAATCTTCTTAATGTACAGGTTGCCATCATACTTTTGTTCCTCACCAGGTTTTAACATTCCTTACCAAAGCAACATACAAAAGAATAACAAGACTTCTACTCAAACACAAGGAAGATATTAATTTAAACACTGGTTAACTACAGCAGAAATTCAGAAGACAATCAGTAAAGGCCCCAAGCACCTAACTGGTTGAGTTTGAAATTCTGCTTTGATGGGAAAGGAGGTTGATGACCTAGCATTCCCAGTTTTGCTGGTTCAGTCTTCTGTTTCCTCACAATGATAAAGGTAACAGAATCATACATTTAGTCCTTTTTTCTGCAAGCCTTAAGTGCATCACCATCATTCTTAAGTGGGAAGGCAGAGACAACAAAATAAGACTGAATGTCCTCACTGCTCACAAAATTGCTTCATTAGAAACACCTTAAGGTAAGAAGTGTAAGGATGCTCTCAGCTAAGACTAGATACCTTGTTTATCTTCCTGTGTTCCAGAAGGCAGGAAAGAAAACAGAAGAGGGAGGGACACTGGATTAACAATGATGGAAAATGAGTAGGATGGGAGAGTGGGAATGAGAGCAAAAGGGAAGGCACATTACAGATGAAAACCATTGCAAATCATACTGTTCCACTACTACAACACTGCTTTCTAACATGGCTGCTAACATTTTAGGTCAACTCAACAAGAACCTCTTAACCAGCTTTTTATTACCTTCCAAAATAGAGGGGAAAAATAAAAAAAATCTCTGATCATCCAGCACATCAGACATGATAAGATAAAGAAAAGATAAAGAAAATGGGTCAATTAGTTTTACCCTCCCAAGGTAGAAAGGTTCAGTGGACTCTTGGGTCCAATGTGAAGCCTGAGGACATCAAAGGGAAAGGGTGAAAAAGGAAAAACAGTTCCTGGGTAACCTGGTTTTTGTGTGCTGAATATAGAAGCCTCGCTAAGCAGCACCATGTGGTCTAGCCTAGCCTGGTTTGGTTGGCACATGGCTTTGGCTCGAGGAAGGGGGAAAAAGGCCAACTGGCAGCATAGAGGAAGACCAATCTGGGCTGCTGAAGAATGGCAAGACATTGCCACCCGGGTAGAGGAGCCACCTGTGGAAGTCTGTCATGTGGATGCCCATGTCCCCAAGAGTCAGGCTAATGGCGAACACCAAAACAATGAGCAGGTAGATCAGGCTGCAAAAATAGAGGTGTCACAGACAGATGTGGACTGGCAACACAAGCGGGTGTTGTTCCTAGCTCAGTGGGCCCATGATGCCCCAGGCCATCAGGGCAGAGATGCCACCTATAATTCTGGCATGAACAGAATCTCCCAGGTTATCCACAACTGTGAGACGTGTGCCAAGATCAAGCAGGCCAAGCAGGTAAAACCCCTATGGTATGCTGGGCAGTGGTCCAAACACAGTACAGGGAGGCCTGGCAGATTAATTATATCACACTGCCTCAAACCCACCAAGGCAAGCACTACATGGTCATAATAGTAAAAACCACCATGAGATGGCTGGAGACCTACCCCGTGCCTCATGCCACGGAACACCATACTGGGCCTTGAAAAGCAAGTCATTTGGAGGCATGGTGTCCCCACAAGAATTGAGTTCGACAACAGGACTAATTTCAAGAACACCCTTATGATCATGGCATGGTGTGGGTGTACCATATTCCTTATCATGCTGCTGGGAAAGTTGAGCAGTGCAATGGGCTGCCTATAACCACCTTTAAGTCACTGGGCAAAAACTGGGAGTTGCATTTAGCACCTGGTTAACACCAGAGGCTCCACTAACTGAGCTGGACCTGCCCAATCTGAACAATTGTGAAGAACAGAGATAAGTTTCTGGTGGTACACATGAGAGGTATCCTGGGAAAAACTGTTTGAATTAATTCTGCCTCAAGCAAAGACAAACCCACCTATGGGGTTGTCTTTGCTCAGGGACCAGGTTGCACCTGGTGGTGCAAAAGGTTGGAGAGATACAATTTGTCCCTCAACGGGGCTTTGTTTTAGGGTGAACTGCCTGTCACACTGTGCCTGTATCTAAACCTAGGTGTATACGTGTATATAATTGGGATAATACATGTATGTATATACTTTAAAAGTTTAAGTTTGATGTAACATGTTGGCATGGGAAAAAAATCATGGTGGATAATGTTAGAGGTTAGGATTATTTTTTTTCCCTCTCAGGGAATTTTCTGCCTAAGGATCTGAATCTGCTGCCGAAGAGATGATAACAACCCGACCTTAAGAGAGACAAAAGGCTTAGCCAAGGAGAAGGGGGAAAGGTGCAGCTGGCTGCACTCTTGTAGCTGAGGGGCTTCCCCTTGGGAAGAGTGTGAGATTTTGGCTGGGGCATGGGGGGCTGGGCTCAGCTCCTCACTCACTCTCGGGATGGGGACAGCCTGAAGGACTTCAACCAGTGCCCAGACCTGTGCCGGGTGTTAAGGTGGGAGAACAAGCTTTGAAGGCTTACTCAGGCCCCACGGGCATTCGGCAACCACACAATTAACAGTTTCTGTTGGAGAGCACAAAATTAAGAAAGATGCTGCAGGTCAAGTTTCATAGACTGCCATCTGTCTCTCCAGGTACAACAGTTCTTCCGACTGATAGCCTCAGATCATATTTATTTCCAAGACTTCCATAACAGATACCATTTTAAGACCAGAAAAAACTTAACTCCTAAATACCATGATTTATCACAACAAAAAACAGGTGCAAGTGTTTGTGGGTGTCTCTTCCTCACCTGATTTCACACAAAGAAATTTAATACCACATCAATACTGTTGGTGTGAGAAGAAGACCTAAACTTTTCAGGTGTGACCACTACCTTTAGGTTTTATAAGAAAAGTATTCTAACAAAAAAAAAAAAGTATTCTTTTATCAATTTATTTTTTAAAAAGCCCAATCAAACTAACTACAAAAAGTATTTGCTGAAGTATTTGCAGTAGCCAAAGATACCAGACATTAAATACCTTTACTTTTTTTCAGGAAATACTTCACAGCTGGGATCTTCTTCCACTCGGGAATTACACACAGTACCTCAAAATGTGCCAAAAAAACCCCCAACCCTTGCAGATAAATCCCCAAAACAATAAAGCCCCAGAGAAAGCTTCCTTGACATATAAACATCTTCTTCCTTTCTTAGAAGGGAATTTTAAAAATGGGATAAAAAAATCACATGAGAGGCAGCTTTCACTCTAGGCAGGTGTAAACATTTGAAGGGGAACCAGAGCAATCAGCTCACTGACCACTCCATGTAAACTGCATCCTTTGCCACTAAAGCTCAGCCAGGCTCAGAAGAAATCTGTGAGCAATGTGGCAGGAAGCAGAAAATGCTCCTCCCCAAATCAACTGAGAAATAACTGAGGTTATAATTAAGATGGTAAGCTACATGAAAAACTTTTCTATCTCTGAACTAATCCTACAGCCTCTTTGATAGAAGCCACTGAGAAGTGCTCCCCGTCTGTCAATCGATGGAGTAAGAGAATAGATTTGAACTAGCAAAAAAAATCTCTTCAGGCTCTTTACTGCAGGTAATCTCTGCAGTCTCAGCATAGTTCATAGAATCATTAAGGTAAGAAAAGACCTCCAAGATCACAGAGTCCAACCAGAGTAAGACCAACTTACAAATTCCTAGCAAACAGAAGAAAACTCAAATCTATATACTTAATGTTTCAAGCTGCAGAAATTCAGACCAAGAAAACGCTGTACCATTCACATGCCAGTCAAACACCACCTCAAAGCTGGTACAACTGTATTTTTCTTCCTGCAGTTTTCAATCCGATTTTTACTAAACACAAATTCAGTGTTGTGAGTCCAAATGGCCCACACTAACTGGATCCAGACAAAAACAAGATTAAAAAATTTGCAAGAAAAGAAACAAATGTAGTCATATGTTCTTGTAAGTCCCTGAACTGCTGGCTGAGGACATTGCCTCCACCATCAATCCTAGAAGACAAAGCCAACACAAGCTGACACCAGGTACTCGCTCGTTGCTACATTAAAACATCACACAATTTTATCTTTGACTACTTCCATGTATCTTGTCCTTAGATGATCAAGGAACAAGTGAAGCATCTTCCTGCACAGATAACCCAGAAGAAGCAAAAAACAGCCCAATTCCAATGTGGTGTACAAGTACATTTAGGTACACAAAAATATATATATATACATGATGCAATATCATAGAACAAGTACTGGCTTTAAAATGCACATTGATGCCTTTCCTACTCCACTGCAGATAAGAATTTTTTTAAGAACTGTTTATAACCTTAGCTCTCTTTCAGAGCAGGGAAGAAAAAACCACACGAAATCTCCAAAAGAAACCACCAAACCAACAAACAAACCCCCAAAACCCAGTGTTTTGTAGTTACTAATAAACCTGAAGTACTGGAGCTTCACAGCATCCCCATCATACTCTGCCACAGATCCTGCCAGTCTGATTAGGAAGCTCTGCATCTTTCCATTACATCAGAAAGCTGCAGCCTCTTTGAGTCTTAAGGTAAGCAAGCCTAGTCCACAGAGCCATCAGCTGAAACTCAGCTTAGCTGCCAGGCATGGTCTTAAAACTGCCCTTATATGTCCTCAAAAGGTTGTGGGCAGATCACTTAGTTTTCTTTACAGGATTCACAAATTTTTTTCAACACGAAATAAATTAGTGTTGATATAACAAAGCAACACAGTAGCATCATAGTAGGGTCACTTTTTATCCCTAACTATTATTCTTCTAGAATATGAAGAATACAAACAATGCCAAGCAAGGGATTAGGATCTCATAAAGCTGAAGGATTCCTAACAGTGCATATGACTGGAATTGTAGCATGAACTGGCATTCCATCCCCATCCAAAAGTCTTGTCAGCTGAATGCTCTACTTAGGATTTTGAGCTGACTTTAGAAAGTACCAATGTACGTCTCTATTCTTCTCTACACCTCAACACAAACACTCTTCCCAACTTTTGCTGGGATCATCTGAAGCAAAACCAAAGGAGGAGATTAATCATCCTCCTGACTTTTTTTTTACAGGTGAGAATAATGTAATCGAATAGAACAGACATTATTCCTGCCTCATCACAACACACATAATATTTCAATTAACAAAGTACACAGACAAACTAGAAAGGAACTTGCTCTCACATTTCTCCTTTTCTCTTTCTCCTGTCACAGCTCCTCTCAGATGATGGGAATGTCCGCCCAAGTAGTGACCTTCTCTAACTTGAGGCATATTCAACATAAGAAATCTTAGATTGCTACTTCTTTCTCTCCAAGTAAGCAAGTTCTGGGCATTAATGATAAAACTCCATTAAAAGCTGCCCATACAAACATCAAGCAATGGCAGGATACGAGCATGCAACATTACCAGATGTTGAAGAGCTACTTGCAAACGTTTTCCAGTTTAGGAAAGACAGAAGAGGAGTCATATCTAAGCTCATAAACTAAGTCTTCAGAGTGTTCGAGAAATTCACGCTCACATTATCACTGTACCAAATCACTCCATTAATCCAGCAGCTACACAGAAATACACATTCCACATCAGACACACAGCACTAGAACAGTGTGCAATCACTTCAGGCCTCTCACAGGTTTAACACACTTCAGATTCCCCCTATAAAAAAATATTTTATAAGTTAAACAATCACACAGTCAGGAACTCCACAGCAGAGGAGCCAGCCCCAGGATATCCTGCACGTGTCAGCAGGCACACAGGAAGAACCACCGTACCCAGCACGGCCATGGAGCACACGGTCCCAGCTCACACGCAGGAACTCATGCAACAGGGCATGCCAGGCACTGCTTCTGACTGTGCCAGCAGGCATGCAGCAACAGGTTACACTTGGACAACAGTCACCCATCCTACACTTTTCCCCTGCCTCTGCACCGAAGCTTCCACACTGGAGATGACGACAGCAGACCTGTGAATAACTTCTGAAACCATGACCTGAATCAGGCAGCACATGTTTAGGTGAATTAGCCCAAATTTTGCCCAGCTGAACCTGCTGATCTGAAAACTGCAACATCTGAGGAGCACACTAAATGCTTCTAATCCCAAAACCACAGATGGTATTAAGAGGTTTTTAGCTCTTCTATTCGAGGGTGCAGCTTGACAATGTAACTGAGGAAAATGCAAGGAGCAACTGCTCCCAGAACATGCTGCCTCAGTCACCCCCACCCCAGCATGTCCTCCTGTGCCAAGTCCTTATACCTGCCTGTCTGCAGAGAATGTGCCAGAGAATCAGTATGCAAAAAATCATTCCCCAGCTCTTTAACAGAGATACCACAGGGCTGCTGTCACCAAACACTGACCTGGAGGTGGACGGGATGTCTCCTTTTGGGGGCTGAAAATCCATCTGATGGTCACAGTGACCCTGTGCCTAGCACTGCACATTGTCACCTCTGGGCCCATTAATGCACAGGGCTGGAGCCCCTCTGTTCTGGAGACAGGCAAGGAGAGCTGGGGGTGTTCAGCCTGAGAAGAGAAGACTCTGGGGGACCTTAGGGCCCCTTCCAGTGCCTGAAGGGGCTCCAAGAAAGCTGGAGGGACTCTGGACAAGAGCCTGGAGTGACAAGGTAAAGGAGAATGGCTTCCCACTGACAAGAGAGCAGGGTTAGATGGAATACTGGGGAGAAATTCTTCCCTGGGAGCACGGTGAGGCCCTGGCACAGGCTGCCCCATCCCTGGGAGTGTTCCAAGGCCAAGGTGGATGGGGCTTGGAACAATCTGGTCTAGTGAAGGTGTCTCTGCCCATGGAAGGAGGATGGCACTGCATGAGATTTAAGATTCCAACCCAAACCATTCCATGATTCTGTTGTCTATAAAAATTGAGCAAGCATCATCATATTCCTTCCTGACTGTACATACAGCAAAGCGCAAAAAAGTTGGAAATTAATGACAGATACAGAGAGAGAGATATTTAAGGTTTTATCTACAGTTGGGAACAGATAGTTGGGAACTAAAATAAAACTGTCTTTCCTGAGTATCCAGCTGCACACTAACCACCCATTTGGAAGCGCTCCTGAGGGGCCTCCAGCAGGCGCCGGCCGCCGGGGCCGCGGGCGCAGGCCCGCCCGAGCGCGGCGCCGCCGCCGGCTCCCGGCCGAGGGCTCCGGCAGGAGCGGAGCCCGGCCCGCCCCGAGCCGCGCCGGGGGGCGAAGCCGCCGCCGCCCCCGGCCCCTCGGCGGCACCGCGGCCTCCGCGCCGCGCCGCCGGCCATGCCCGGCCCACAGCCCGCCCGCGCCCCGAGCCCGGCCCCGCTCACCCTCCGACAGCTCCAGCTCCAGCTCGGCCAGGCTCTCGCGCACCTCGGGCGGCAGCGGCACGGCCTCCAGCGCGCAGCCCCCGCGCTCCGCCGCCATGGCGCGGGTGGGCGAGCAGCGAGCGGGCCCGGCGGAGCCGCCGCCCAGCGCTGCCGCAGGTGGGGCCGGGGGCGGGCCGGAGGCGGGCAGCGGCGGTCCCGGGCCGGCAGCAGGCGAGCAGGGAGGAGGCGGCGCCGGCCCCGCCGCCCCGCGCAGCCGCTGCCGCAGCCCGGGACGCGCGGCCCGCGCCGCTGGGGAGGGGCCGCAGCGCGGCCCGCCCGCTCCCGGCTCCGGCCGCTGCCCTTCTCCTGCCCCTTCCCTTTCCCACCCTTCTCGTTGCCTTGGCACCTGCAGCGCTGAGACCTCTTTCCTGTCAATGCCCCTTTCCGCCCACACTGCTTCCTCCCGACGGAAAATAGGAACTGCGACCCAGCCTGAGCCCACGGGGGCCACCGGGTATCCCAGGGTAGAGCAGGGATATTTTCATGGCACGGAATTCCACTGTGAGAGCCTGGATATAACGTGGTGTCTGGGACTGCATAAATAAAAAAAAAATCAGTAAGCGTATATTTTCTAAAGCCAACCCCCTTCTCAAGGGCAGCAGAGAGCAGCAGGAAGCGTTTGGATTGCAGGCTGTGTTGAGGCATAGCTTTTCCCCGCTCAACTATAGGTTCCAGGGGGAGTGTGTGGCAGGGCACCACAGCCTCATGTTCTGGCATTCCTGCAGCCTCCCAGAGGCTCAGAGGCAAAGGCAAACCCACGGACCTTGCCAGTGGTCCTGACCACTCAAACTGCTCTGCCAGTAGCAACTTTCCTAGAACTAGAAAATAGGGAAAGCTGGGGAGTAGTCTTCTGCTGACAACCGCTCCTGTCCAAAACACTGTTCCTGTTTGGGATGATTTGGTTCATGCTGGAGCTTCCAATTTCTCTATTCACATTACTGAGGTCAATACATCACGAGAGTGTGTCCCGTATGGCTGCCCTTCCGAGGGCATTGACACACCATACCAGCACTAAGAAAACCATGCTGCTTAAAATGTCATCCCTTACATTGGGAAGAAATACTTCTGCTTCCACTACCCGTCAGAAAGCTGTCAGGAAGCTGATGGCAACATCACAGAAAACACAGTACCTGTAGCTCAGATGCTACTGGGCTGGATCCCTTTGATGCCATGTTTTAGTTTTCATGTTTTCCAGATTTTGTACTGCATTAGTATATAACTCTGAACACAATATAAAATGTTAGCAAGTTCTCCTCATTGTTTAATTAGACAAAACAATCCCTTTGCAGCCTGAGAACCAAGGACTGTTGCAGCTCCAGGCCCAAAAAGTATAAACAACAGCAAATTGAGGACAGCAAACTGGGAGGATGGGACTTCATAACCTGAAGCTGTAATTGGACAATTAACCCCAACATTTAAATGGACCAAAATTTATAAAAGTGTGAAACGTGTGACCCATCATGCATATTTGGCAAAGCCTTGGCCAGGCTCTTTCACTGCCCAAGGTGTATCCTTTGAAGGCCTTTTTAATAAATACCTACTTTATTCCTTTAACACTGTCTAGCCTCTGTTCTAGGCAGCCTCTCAAGGCATAATGTTCTCTGCAGATTTCTTTCTTTTACCTCCATGTCCAGCCTGTGTTCCCAGAAACAGTGACTGCCCAAGGAGACTCTTGGAGAGCGTGTAGGGAGGAGGTGAGGCAGGGAAGCACTGACTGCTACAGAAAAGTTCCTCCAAGTGCAAAGCCCTGCCAAAGCTTGGGAAGAGCCCTGCATATTCTGGGACATAAAAAAGCCCCTGCAGACTGATTGAAAAATGTGCCAGTGCAAAGCCAAATTCCCTTGAAACAGAACTGATCCCTAGGATGTGCCAAGTGTCGTTTAAAGGGTAAGTTTTAAACTAAAGGGTAGTTTTAGTTGTCCACCTAGAAGTGCCAGATTTTAAGACTAGGCATGAATTTGGATTTGCAGTGTCAGTACTGACTGGCTAACTCTGAGCACAGGCCCTCAGGCCTCACAGCCCTCCTGCTTACACTCAACATGGAACATCCAGCTGGGAGTGTGCTATTACAGACTGGATTTAGTGCCAGTTCTGAACTCTGCTCTAGAAATTTATTGTTCCCAAAAAGGGATCAACTTGTGCTATGCTAAGCAAAAAGGGCACCAGCACCATTCAGTGTTTGCAGCCTGACAATGTTGCATTAAATATTAGGACTCTTAGAATCTGTTTTTTAAAATAAATACGATGCAGTCACTGAACCAGCTTAAACTTAGTTCAAATTGGTTTGGAACTCTGGATAAGTTAAGTTACTTTTGCCAAGCTTTTACACCAAATCAAGAATTGTTTGTTCACAGCTCTCTTAAATTTATGCCTAATCAGTTCAAGGATTCTCCTATAGCTGTCAGGGGGTAATAAATCTGTACATGTGCCAAGATATATCTCTACCACTTTTTTTTTTTCAGAGAACCAAATGATGATCTACCTGACAGATAAATATTTATTTGCTTTTGTCTTCCTAAACTCATAAGTAATAAAACAATCTCAGATGAATGCCATTATATAAATTCTCAATACCCAGTAGAGAAAAATCTTTTAATAGGCTACAGCAGAACAATATGCCTCCAGAAGAGATTTCTCTCATGCTCCAAAGTTAAAAACCACAACTGCTTCAAAAGTAGAGATTTCATATGTCCAGAGGTTTAAAATATTCTCGTATTATAATTCTTCCGATGCCTTTTCTAAAGAAAAATAGAAATATCACAGAAAATTTTCAATTTTCATTTTTTAAAATGAAAAATATTCAGCATGATACTTGGATCTCTCTAATTTTTGCACAGAGACATTGTGATTGGAAATGGGGGTACCACCAGAGCAGCTCTTTCCTCTTCTCTGACCAGCAACTTCATACACATTTGGAACTGGCCCCTGAAGGCAGCTACAGCACAAGATACCAGAGGCAGGATCACTTACATTAGATGTAGATAGAGTTCACAGGTTTCGTTTGGTATGTTTTGCCAAAAATGCATAGAGTTAAACAAAATGATAGGCCTTTTGAACCAGAAAAATGAAGATAAAAGTGTCCAGAATAAATAGGACAGACTGAGGGAGGATTTATGTACTGAAAAACCCTAAATTCACAGAAAGCCATGAGTATCTTTGATATTTTTGAAAGTATTTGAGTTATTCCTTCAATTGGAATGATCCTACAGAAATGTTAAAATGCAAACAATTTTAGGAGCAACAAAAGAAATAAATAGGTATGACAGAAATAAATAACCACACAATGTAAGAATTCACTAATAAAATGCCATTTTAATAACTTTTTTTACAAGGAATCCATCTATACACTATAGAAAAATAAACACCACAGAGACTTTTTGCAGCTTACAATACAGCAATGCAGGCACACTTCAGCTGTTGACTTAATTTCACATGAGAATGTAAAACATTGTTCTTAGTGAAAAGTAAGTCCCTCTTAAGGTACTAAAATATAATAAAAAGAGTCATATAAAAATCTGCTTTAAAAGCACTGCCCTTTATTCAGTTGCATGGGAGACTGTAAGTGCATTTGTTGAGTGAGGACCGACTCAGAGGAAGCAGGAACTTGCAGGACAGATTTTGTAAGTGTTTCCATTACTTTTTTAGGTTTCTCTGATGAGGTGAACCTAGCACTTGCCCTAAATTAAAAAAAAATTAAAAGTTTATATTAGAAAACTGCTCGTGTTATGAAGCAACAGTGTACAATTAGCAGCATGTTATTCCTCAAAGCACTTCATATGAGCTACACTGAAAGCAATTCCAATTTTCACGAGCCACCCAGGAGCAATCCCAAACAGGATTTGAAAGCCTAAACAACTGCCAAAGCAAACCTTCATACCCTGGAACCAGTGCTCCATCACAGGCCTGCTTTACCCCCAGTGACAGCTCAATTCTGCCACTCCTGTGGTGATTCCTTAGACCATTAGGAACTAGGAAATCACTTGGCTGACAGCACTGTTCTAAAGACTGCAGCATCCTTCTATTTTGCCTGGACATTATTGTCCTGGTAACATGGAAATGACAGAAATCATATACACTTTTCACAGAAGTGCTGTTCATGGTGTCCCAGTTGTGGAGTACTTATTACACACTTGGAATGATGCAGAATGTGTTCCTTCCATAAAGGCTGACAGGTTTCACGTCTAAAATCTGTTTATCTATCTGTATCGGCCATGCAGCTGCAGTGTTTGGGAAAAAAAACCAAACAAAATAAACCCCCAAAGTCGTGGTAATAAAGTTTCTAGGTAAAGTCCTGCTGAGAACAATGTCAAATTCCCAAACTCTTCAGGATTTCAGGATGATGTGATTACAGTCTGCAAGTTCCTCCTTAGGATAAGGTGTTTCTGTGCTATAACACAGGAGGTAATGAGACTAATTAAACTAAGTAAATCTGGTCTAAAAATTAGGTGGAACTGTTTTAAATAGAGAAGCAAAGTGCTACTACAATCCTTTGTGTACTTTGATAAATCGTAGAACTAGATGGCTGTATTTACCAGCCTCCAAATCTTTTTAAAAAATCTGTTATGAACATAAGGAAGTGATAATTAAGGGAAGCATTACAGTTTGTGCTGCAGATAAAGCCCTGCTCAGCTATTACGACAGCTATGTTTGACTTTAAAGCAAATTAACTCTATACACAGCTTCATTTCAATTACAACACTTGCTTGTTTAGATTTGGGAACAGGAGGAGGGGGCAGAAATCACATGAAATTATTCCATCTTATCTCTTTCACTATGAACTTAGAGAAATGCCACACTTGAAGTTTTAGATACGACTTGTAAAGGTTTCCTTTTGGAGACTGACTTAGTTGTTACTCCCCACTAATGATTATTCCTTAAAATGATGCTCTTGATTGGCAATGTGTACAAAGAACCTTGTGAAAAGCAGCCCAGACTTGCAGGAGCTGTGAGGGGCGAGAAGGTGGTTCTTACCTGGCTGCAACCCTCGCAGCCTTTGCTGAATCGCCTCCAAGCGATGGATATATTCTGTCAGTGACTGCTCAGGATCCTGAGGTGGCACAAAGGACTTGTCTGGAGCTGAACTTGGGGACAGATGCAATCTTAAAAAGAAAACGAATTATTTTCTCCTTCTCATGCTATACTCTCAAATATATCCAGAAATTGCATTCATATAGTCAGGAATTCTGGGCAAAGCAAACTGGAACCACCACCCCTTTCTCATTTGTATAGCTGTTCCTGGAAACAAGAGCAGCAAGAGGCATTATTTAGCCTACGTTGGATCTACATTAGACCTGAGCCACCACTAATGAACTAAGTCATACTGAGTACCAGTCAGGGCTGCTGTTATTAGTATCCTGCTCCATATCATACATGTGGCTTTTCTTAGCAGGGCTGTCAGAAACAGACACATGCCATGACAGAGGAATAGGGTGGGGTAGAATTTTGGAAGTTCTTGCAGGTTTCAAACACTTTGCTGAATTCAATGCAAACCAGAACACTACCTGTCTGTTTGTGACAAACCACTCAGCAAAGTTAAAAAAAACCCTACAATAATCTGAGACATCTTCCATCTTTGCAGACTGACCTGTTGTGGGAGCGGGAGGAAGATCGTGGGGAGAGGCTTGTGAATCTTGCAGCACAGCTGGTTCTGTGGCACAGCCCTGTGTCCCTGTCCTGGGTAGGGGGAGAGCTGACAGGGCAAGCTGGGGGCTGCTGCTCTTTCAGGACTTCTGTTCTAGCACCAGAGGCTGTGGTAAATATGAAAGGTTAAAAAATATGCACTAGGAACCACTGAGAACAAGCTGTCACAAACAAATCCAATAAACCCATGAAAATGACAACAGAGTATGCTTAAGTCTGGTTTTAAATGCAGGTAAATACACTTTCTACAGCTAACTGCTTTTTTGATTTGTGAGGTTTTGTTTTTTTTTTTTTTTTAACCATATTTAGCAGAATTGTGATGCTATTTTGTCTTGAGCTAGAAAGTTGAGCATTTGAGGATTCAAGTTTCTTAGGAATCATACCACAGTGGGTTTATGTGCAAAAGTGGTGTTGTCTTTTAAAATAAGTATTTCCAGCAACTTAGAAACAGTGAAAATTACAGAGTACCAGGTAATGAAAAATACACTATTTAATCTGAATATGGTTAAGCATTGAAAAGGTACAAGTAATGGAATTTTACATTAAGGGCAACAATTCCCCAATACTGGGTGCTGCATTAAGATGTTTGTTGGAATTCTTACAGAGGCACTCATTGGTAACTCAAAGGAACACTCAAGTGTCCCTCAAGTAACTCAAGCCCTTACTGACCTGCATCAGACCATCTATCCCTCTATTCTGCAGATGGGTAGTGGCAAAATAAACAGATTTTCCCACCTGGGTTTTGTTTTTAAATGAAACACCTCACTGAAGAGAAATTACAATGAAAACAATGTATTTATCCAAACACGTACCTGTGTTACCTCCTATACTGTGAGAAATGCTTTCACCCTGTGTGCTCTTCCTGCCAACTTTGTTCCACTTCTTCACCAGAAACTTTAACCTTGGTAAAAAACCAAATTTGTACAAGCATTAAAAATAAGCAGAAATACATTAAATTTTAATCTTATTTGTTGGTATAGAACCTATTGAGCAACATAATTGTTGTGGGAATGACAGGAAAATTCTTCAAATTCAGTTTTCAGATTGCTGGCTTATCCCATTTTACCCTGCAATGATCTTTGAACTGCTGAAAAGACTTGCGTGTTTTGGCACTGCTCCTAATGTCCAGAGAGCTCTTCCTACCTGAGAGAAGGAGTTTGGAGGTTACTGCATGAATTTGGAGGCGCTGCAGCCTTTGCTGTTATTATGGTATTCATGTCAAAGACTCTGTGTCATCACCTGATAGACACTTGCTAGTAACTATTTTAACTCGACAACAAAATTTCTCAGAAATTACCACCAGCTACATTTTTTTTTTTTTAATTCAGTGGGCTCAAAGCCACTGGGAGATGGCATTTTGTCCCATGCATGTACAGCTAACAAAACCCATTTGATAGTGACACAGTGTGATAAAATCACACCCAATGAAACACACACTAGTGGATTCCAGAGAACCATTCCTGACAGATCACATTCTGATACAAGACAGACTGTCCAGTGAGACCAGGGAGATAAGGATCAGCCCAAAAGTGTGGATGTGACAGCCTGATCAGAGAATGAGAAAACAAGGTAAGTTTTCTCACAGCAGGGACTTTCAGGGAGTTGTAGAGAAACCATGATAGCTTATTATTGTAAACAACCCACAGGTGGTGTTTTTCTGTTCTTCTCAAGGACTGTTGGTGAGACAAGTGTTTTTGTTAATTAGCCAATCAGGTAGAATGTGTTGAGTCAGTCTATAAAGAGGAGAGTTTTTGGCATTAAAGCTGCGGTTGTGCAAACCAGCCTTCTTGGAGTCTGTGCTGCTTTCTCACTCAATAGTGACATCAAAGGACTTCAGTTTGTAATGCTGTGCACTGGTTCCCAAATATACTGCAGATGAAAATCACTCAAGTAGCTTTTTTATAAAATTATGGAATGGTTTGAGCTGGAAGGGATCCTAAGGAAGCCCACCTTGTTCCATCCTCCGGCCATGAGCTGGGACACCTTCCATTCTCCCAGGCTGCCCCAAGCCATGTCCATCCTGCCCTTGAACATTCCCAGGGATGGGGCAGCCACAGCATCTCTGGACAACCCGTGCCAGGGCCTCATCACCCTCACTGGGAAAAATTTCTTCCCAATATCCCATCTAAATCTACCCTCTTTAATTTTAAAAATGTTTTTTACAAATCTTTAGTACAGATCAAACTCGGCTAACAAGTCATGCTTGAACCAGTTCTGGAGATCGCTTCTGCTTAATATAGGATAAGCCACAGGAACTATCAACTTTTTAAGTTTCCAAGAAAACATCACCTATAAGAGACAGGGAGTGTTTTGGCTTTACCTTGAGATGGCAATGATGGCTCTGACTGCACACCTGAACTTGGTGAAGGGCCGGGAGCGTGATCCAGAGAGCTGCAGGTCTGCAGAAGGATAGATTCCCATGCGGGCGATGAGAGACAGAGTTGCTTGCTCACAGTCCTGAAACCCACCAAGCAGCAGCAAGAGGTATTTCTTCTGATAAACTAGAGCCTTTCTAAAGCTCTCTGCCCGAATGTATTTTCGATATAATCTCTGCAACTGCAGAAAGAAAAAAAAATTTAAAAGTTAATTTTTTTCACAGTTACTGTTGCAAAAAGCCAGCCACAAACAAGGTGTCTTCAGGTCAAATATCCAGACTGAGGACACAAGGGCAGCCAAAACAATTCTATACACTGCTAAAACCCACCCCGATTTGGAGTGTCAGATCTCTTTAAATCTCCTGAATGTTTTCAAGCAAAATTGTCATACTCAAAACTCTAAAACAGTTTAACTCTTTAATAAAAAAGTACATCTGCTTAAAAGAAATGTAAGCCAGAATGCACGGTGGGAGAGATGCCTATCTGATTTGATTACAGTCAAAGTGTCAGAAAAATAACTAATTGAAGATTAGTCGGCAGGGATTAAAAATCATGCATGTTTTCTATTTTCATGCTTAGACAAGAAATCCAAGTCTCCCTATCATTTAAGAGTGGAAAGAAAATCCAGATTACTTTTGATGCAAGCTCCTGTCTAACACTGAGAAAGTTCCACAGGAACTTCTCTGATGAGGTACATATGGGGAAAGTTTCTAATTTAAAATAATATATCAAACTGTTTGTCTAGAAAATCAACCTTTTAAAATAGCAACTGCAGATTACAGCAGTAAGTGAAACATAAATGCCATAATCTCACAGATCCCTTTTTCCTCCATCAGATCAGGTTCAAATGATACCTCCTGGCTGTGGCTCTGCTGGCTCTCCAAGCTCCAGAAACCCCCATTGCTGGCTATCCCCTTTACCTTAGGATTGGAAATTTCTGCCACTGGTTTATTTTCAATTTCAGCTTTGGCTTTTGCCAGCTGGGATTCTGCCTGTTTTAGCATGTTCTGCAGTGTGTTCCTCTCTCGTTGCCAAGCCTCTCTTTCCAGCTCTTGAACAGGGTCAGCATCACTTGTAGATCTCACCTAAAACAGAAACATAAAGGAAGTGAGCCACAATGGGTTTTGCACATTGTTTCCACAATCAAACATCTCAAACAGAGAAATAACCTAACTTTATGACAAATTAAAACATAATAATAATGAGCCTGAAAACCAGCAATGGTATTTAGGTGTTGAACAGCACAATGGGAAACTGAAATGCATGAAAAGCCCTTCTGACTTTCATCTGACTTTCTTCTACATCCACAGGCAGCATAGAAATAGTCTGTGTAAATGCAAAACCAAGTTGCACATACAACAAAAACAAGTTGTAAAAAATTTTGAAAAAAATCACACATTCAATTCTGTGAGTCTGTTGTCCAGAGAAGCTGTGGCTGCCCCATCCCTGGAAGTGTCCAAGGTCAGGCTGGACAGAGCTTGGAGCAATCTAATCCAGTGGAAGATTCCCAGCTCATGGCAGGGGGTGGAACAAGATGAGCTTTAAGGTCTTTTTCAGCCCAAACCATGCTGTGATTCTGTCAAACTGAGTTTTGTGATAAGGAATGAGACCCAGGACTCCAGCTCCAATTCTTCATGGAAGTTCTGCCTTTGTAACCCTCTTTGTATCAACTACAAATTTACTGGTCATCAATTAACATCAGTGCATGATGCAGTAGATCACAAAATAAATAGAAGATAATTTTTTAAGGCAGCTGATGTTTAATCCCTTGAAATAAAATCTATACATTAGAGAAGGCAGTACAAACAACTGACCCCAGTTCCTCCTTGCAACTTATTTCAGTACAATCTGTAGCATCTGAAGGAGTTCTACATGAGTCATCTATGTCCTTGACTTCTACTGCACCATTTGGCAGCTGATTGACCAGACAGCTCCATTTGGCACAGATTTTCCATGCTGATATTTTGCCAGGTTCCCTGTCCAATACTCCCAAATTTATTGCAGCTCAAGGGGGGAAAAGCAGAACGTTCCTTTGGTCTCCTGAGCACGTGGTTCAGTACCTTAAAGGAAGGAGAAATTCAGAGAGGAGACTGAAGGAAAAGGTGATTCTGGGGCGGAGGTGGGGGGGAAATCAAAGTCTGAAAAGAGGGCAGAGAGGAGGGATCGTTTGTGCCCACAGAAGAAAAGCTATAGAGGTGCAGTTTTTGCTCCTATGCTCTAGAAAGGCATGTGGCTTTAAAGTGCTCTACTGAACACTTTTTTTGTTAAACAAAATTTAAGTCAGGAAATGTGCGTTCCTTTATTTTTGTGTGGTCAGTCCCTGAAGGAGGCAAATCTGCTCCAACAAGAGTTTTATCTGCAGCTGACAGCTCTAAAGGTTTGTGAGAGGAAAGCTTAACCAAAATAACCCTACGAACTTGAAGAAGAGGCTGCATCCACCCCGCTCAAGGCTGGAGATGATCCATTTGGCAACAACCTGTGTAGCTGCACAGGTGACAGAAGGAAAATATTAACTGCATTTTGTAAGCAGGTAGACACAGGGAGAGCTACAAATGCCAAGGCAGCTTGTCACACATCAGACTTGTGAACAGAAGAGAGAGAAAACTTTTCACTTATCAGACAGTCAGAGATCTCTGTCTATTGCAAGAAAAAGACATAAAACTAGGGAATCAGATTGAATCTAAAAGTTATGCATGTATGTATTTTGTATCAACAGACCTGAGCTTGGTCTTTGGTAATCCATGGGCTTATGTAAAATATTTGCAATACTGCAAACTTGGGTCAGAACAGCCCTGAGATTACAAGCCACTATTGTGCTTTTTGAAAAGTATTTGGCATTTTGGTGAAAAACAACTGTTTCTGGATGCATAAAGAAGATACAGCAACACATCCCAAAGCTTACGATCCTTGGACACATTACGTATCTAGAAAAAAAATGCTCTCAGAAGCAGACTCTGCAATATGACAAAACAAAGTTGGAACTAAAAATATGTTAATATTTTCCTTACCTGAGACGTAGGAGGAGACAAATCTGATTTTAGCTCTCTTAATGTCTGCAGTAAAGAGGCTACAGCTTCATCATTTGATGCAGACCAATCGTTAACCGTTCTGTTAGGCAGAAACAGAAATACCTTTTCAGTATCAGGCTGACTTGTAAGAATGTTAACACATATTTAATTGCTTCTTCCCACTACTAGACCTTTAGGGTTTTGAGACTTTACTTATGCAAAATTTACCACACAAATTACTATAAATACACAGAGAAATTAGGAAGTTCTGTTAATTTCTAGGAATTAAAAGAGCTAAGGGCTCTTAGCCATGACACACACAGGTTAAGAAACAGGATGGAAAGCAAAGTGCTATTTTATGAACTCACTTATCCAGAGTTTTATGTATAAACTCATTCAGGTGCACAACCACAAAGAGCAACTGCTGCCTTATCTTCTCCAGCTGTTGTTGCTGCTGTTGCAAGTGGGGTTTTTCAGTTTCTTTTGTCACAGGCTGTGTGGCACTTCCATCTTTGCTTGAGGTACACAAAAGTTCCTCCTGACAGCTTTGAGTTGGAGGATTTCTTTCTCTTTCTCTTAATACTGCCAGTATTTCCTGCAGTTCTTTAATTCTTTGCTCATCTCTTTGGTGTTGTCGTTCCAAGTTTTGCTGTTTGAACAAAATAAGTAGTAGTTAATTGCATCTTATATATACCCACTTATGTAAGTGTCACCACACCTAATCAGCACATCTATCTGGGTGTTCCTGACCTGCCAGACCACTTTTGGGGAAAGACTTAGAACACTGTTTCCCAGGGCCACCAGGAAGCCATTTAATGACACTGGAATCAGCATTGTCTACATCCAAGGAGAAACCCAGGGTGAAACCAATATTATCTCAAGCCATGACTGGGATCATAGCTCAAAAAATAAGGACAATGACATGAAAGTTAGTTTGGTTTCATCCTGCATTCAACCCATATTCATCCTCACCTCTGAGCATTGAGCAATTCTCAGCAAAGGCAAAAATGTAAAGATCAACTTCCATCAACAATAAACCCAGACACAATCCCTTGAAAACAGCTACATTTCACAAAAGCAGGACAAGAGCTCATTTAATGCATTTTTCAGAATGCATTAACAGAAGGAAACATTCCAATCAAAAATACCATCCAGAGGGTTAAATCCCAGTGTGTGGCTATTTCAGTGTAAGGCAGAGCATTCTCACCAGTCTCTCCTGATCTCTCTGCCAGTCCTTCTGTTTCTGTAGCTCTGTTTGTTGCTGCTGTTTCTGTTCTCTCTCCCTCTCTTCTTTCCTGTTCTTATCCTGCTCTTTAAGCAGCTTGAAGAGTGACTGCAGTTGTTCCCAGTCAACTTTCAACTTGACCTCTCTCTCCCTCTGGGCCTCCAGGGAACGGATCACCTCTTGTTTCTGTGCCTGAAGAGACTCCAGGGTGGCTCGTAGTTTGTCACTGACCTCCTTCTCCTTCTGGGTTTCCTCATGGCACATCTGTACCTCAGCCTCCAGCTGCCTTTTGGACAGGATGGCCTTGTGCTGCATTTTCTCAATAACAGCAGCAAGCTCCATAGTTTGGGCCCTCTCCTCTTCCAGCTGGGCTTGGAGCTCTCGGACAAAGGCTTGTTCCAGCAGCGACTCCCTGTGCTGACAGGAAGCCCCTTCCTTCACTCTCATGCTCAACTGCTCTGTCAGAACACGCTCATGGTTCAAGGAATCCAGGAGCTCCGAGGAACGGTTTTTCTCAGCATCCAGGTTTTTCTGTAGCTCCCTCAGTTTGTTGTGCTCCTGGGCCAGCAAGGCTTCGCAGCGGGAGTGCTCGATCTGCAGCTCCTTGCGGAGGTTGTCTGTCACTGTTCTCTCGTGCTCCAAGGACACGGCCAGCTGGCAGTTCTGCACCAACTGCACATCCAGGGCAGCCTGCAGCTCCTGGGCACAAGGGGGGAGAATACATTCATATTCCAGCAAAAACACTCATTTGTGGGACTGGCTGGCATTTAGCAATTGTCAACCTATTTTATCCAGAAAGATAGTCAAGATTTAACTAGAATAGTTCAGGTATTAAAAAGTTTGAAATTACAAGTGACAGAAAAATGCTCTTTAGCAATATGGCACCAAGCAACAAAATAAAAAATTATCATATTAATGTATCTGCCAGTACATTATTTCCCCTTCAGTTAGTAAGGCCCTCATTAGGAAATCACTACTTTTTACATCACTCAGTCCCATTAATAAGTAACATCTGCTACAGCAATAACCCTGTTGTTTTAAAAAGAAAAATCTAACCAGTAAGAATAGATGTAAAGCTTCAGGACTTGGCAGCCCAACTCTTCAAATAACAGAGCAGAGACTGATAAAAACAATCACAGAATGGTCTGGGTTGGAAAGGATGTTAAAACTCATCTCATTCCCACCCCCTAACATGGGCAGGGACACCTTCCACTATCCCAGGTTACTCCAAGCCCTGGCTTGGACACTTCCAGGGATGGGCCAGCCACTGCTGCTCTGGGTAATCTGGGTGCAAGGGCCTCATCACTCTCACAGGAAGGAATTTCTTCCTTATATCTAATCGAAATCTACCCTCTTTCCCTTCAAAATCCATCCCAAGATTCATTCTGGGAGCCAGTGTTTCTTCAGAAGGAAAGGCAGGGACTGAAGGGCCAGTGTAGGGCACTGAAGGCAGCTAGAGCTGGCACTGCTGTCCTAACAGGGAGGTCTACTCTGCCCCCGACCTAGCCAGCACCATTTGTTACCTCCTAGAAAGCCAGGTCAGATGCTAAAAAGCATTTCCATAAGCTTTCCATAATGGGGCTTCAATAAAGATTTGTGAATGCCAGACTAATCTGTCCAACGGGGTACCCCCAGGACAAAGCACTTTTCTCCTGGCCTTGGCTACTCTATCCTCCTTGCATGAGCAGCATTTCCTAACCGTGCAGCATTAACAAATATCCCAACAGAAATCACTCACAAACTTAAAACACCTACCAGGAAGATGACAGGAGAAGCCAAGCTACAAGGAAATAGTCAGAATTGTGTTTCCTCACTTTGAGAATTTAAGTAGGATTGTTTGGAGTTCTTTGAGAGAGTTTAGTTTTGGGGTTTAAGAAATGGTTTATGTTGAATCTTCCTCCTTTTCCATTTACTGCAGGCCTTTTACAAGGACTGAGTCATTGCTATTACAGCCTTGGAGAGAAAACTGTTCACTTGTTTTCTGTTCAATTTAGAAGGGAACAGAACAACTTTGGTTAACCTCCAAAAATACATATTATATAGAAAAGGCTCCACTTACTCTCTGCCAAACCTATTTATCATTGGGTGGTTTTCTTTATAATCTCAGAGATCATACATCTCACACCGTCATGGTAAAATTGCTGTGGAATTAAGGGTGCAGTCACACAGCTGTAGAATCTGGCTGTCCCTACTCAGCAAGGGGCAGTACACAACAGGGGAAAGTGGGAAAGGAAGAAAACCATGAGGAGATGTGGGGAAAAAAACCCCAACATGGCATTCAACATTGGTTATTTCTACACATACAATTAATGAAAGTAACTAAAAGCTTTAACTTGGTGAAAAGCACACTGTGCACATTCAGGAAAGGTTTGAGGGTTTTAACAGCTACTAAACAAAGAACAGTGGAGGGGAAGAAGACTGCACAAATAACTTGCTAGTTAACGTCATGCCCCAGGGGAGCTGGGCGTTACCTCCATGGCCTTTGTCTTTTCATCCTCTGCTTTCCTCTGCTGACGCTGCTGTTCCTCAAACCAATCTCGCAGCTTAGATCCCTTCAGTTGCTCAGCCTGCAAGTCTTCAAGTGCAGCTGCCAAATCCTTTTCTTTTTTTTCCAATTGAACACTGCAAAGTTCAAAACGACATCTCTATGTTCAGAACAGAACACCATTCATCAGCATCACAAGCAAGACATTTTGGGTTAGTTTCTCTGGGCTCTTTCTATTGATTTGTTTCTTTAAGGTGGCCTCCATTCTTTCTAAAGAGGGTCAGTTTTCAATTTTTCAATCTAATTAGCATTTGAAAAAAATTGCCTCCCAGCAAGCCAAGCTAGAATTGCTCGATTTTGTAACAATTAAGAGATAGGTTATTTATTCTGGCAGAGCAAAGTTGTTGTCCTGCAAGAGGAAAGCAAAATATTGGCATTCACTAAGAAGGGAGTGGCAAAGGAACATACCCAAGATGACAGAATTTAGTAAAGAAAACATAACCCTTGAGAGACCCTCGTTTTCCTCCCTCGGTTTCCAAGTGTTTTATGGATCCAATTAGTATAAAGCTCTTTCACACCTGCTGATAAATCAAGTAAATGAATAAAACTACTTCTTACGATAAATTATTTATTTCCCTCTGAAGCTCTTCCAGGGATTTCTGCAACCTTTCATTCTCTTGCATGCTTCCAGAAAGCTCTGATTTCAGGGATGCTTTTTCTTGATTCAGGAGATCACATGTTTCCGAGGATCTTCTCTGCTCCTCAGAGAGAGTGCTCTGCAAGTCACTTACAATAGATTTTTCCTGCTGAAGCTTATATTCCAATAATTCAACTAGGATAAGAAAACACTGTTATTGATATTCTAGAGACCTTGACAATATGATATCATTTACGCTAATCCAAATTAGGAAAAAAACCAGCTGTATTGAAATGTTTTTGTCTGAAGAATTAATCTCTTTTCAAATGAGAGGAATCAGAAGAAGGATGCCCAAACACTAAGATTCTGTCATAGTGATATTCTGTAATATCACTTATGGATTTTAAACATCATTAAACCAACTTATCCACTTATGTAAACATTTTATGACAGGAATCACTATATAGAACTTGTTTGGCCAGCTCTGTTCAGGCCAGTGAGTTAAGAGAAACAACTCTCCCTAAATTTCAAGGCTCCTGTTTGATAAGTACTTAAAAATAATTAATGTACCTATGTCTACAGTATCATGCAAATAAAATTAGCAATAAACTTCTGGATGTCCAGGAAACTTTGCTCTATTGGACTAGAGCATGTGCTATTAAATAGCTGAAATCTGAATGACAGTGATGGAAAAACAAAAAGAAGGAAAAAGCAGTGTTTTGCTTTGAAGAGAGATGTTTATTTTTGACCACGGTCACTTGCACTTATTCCTTTATTACATAAAGGGAACCTGCTGTGAAAATGAAGGCTTGCTTATTTAGTCAGGAACATGGTTTAGCAGTGGCCCTGACACTGTTTATGGTGGGACTCCAGAATGTTAAAGGTGTTATCCAGCCTAAATGATTCTGTGATTCTATACTAGCAAACATATAGATAACCAATTCTCTGCAAACAAACAGGGGTTTTACTGTCCTTGCTGGGTTTCCTCCATGTACACAGTATTTAAGTTCCATTGCTTAGGGTTATTTCACAGCTTCTCTTTGCTTCTCGTAGTTTGTCTTAACTACTGATATGAGAAAGAACTGCTAACATCATAGGCAACCTGAGTGCATTCAGTGAAACTGAGGAATTGCACAGCATCTTCTTCTTTGCAAGACACCTTTTTTTGCCTTTCACCTTTGAGGCAAAAAGGAACTGATACAGAAGACAGAAAGAGCTGACAGAGAGAGTAAGAATTACCTTTCCTCCGGAGCTGGTGTTCCTGCTTGTTGCCATGATCCTCAGCCTTGGTAAGGGTTTCCTGGAGCTGCTGGAGCTTCTCCTGGTTCTGGAGATGTGTCATGCGGAGCTGAGCTCGGAGGTCCTGGATTTCTGAGAGCAGGCTGTTCCGGTCTGAGGAGAAGAGGTGCTCCACAACCATCTGCCTCTGCTCCTCCTGAAACAAACCAAGGCCTATTTAAACTACAAGGCTGTTTCCATATCTTCTGCAAGGATAAATACTAAGTGAAGTGAACTCTTGCAGTACAAGTTTTGTACTGAAGCACTCAAATGACTAAGTTCATGCTTCACATGAATGCAAAATGATAACATTTTATGTAAAAAAGAAAAACCCCACTTCACTTGCCTTGTCAAGTTTATACATAACAATTACTAGAACCTAGAAACTAAATATTACTGGCAAAAAGCCCCCAGATTCAGAGTTAGTTCAATATATACCCTTTGCAAGAGAGATCTGTGAAGTTCTAGTCAAATGGGAAGGAGGGAAAGAATTCAACCAAGTATTTCCTATTGAATATCACAGTCTTTCTTGATGTCAGCTAAAATAATCAATAGGCTTTGTAACATCATGAACAAAGTTCAAGAAAAATGCTACCACAACAGAAACTCTAAAAGCTACTGGTCCCATGCCATCTGCATTATACAAGACATAGAAGATAGTAACATAATAATACACAAGATTTAGCAACAGAAGCAATAGAAATGAAAAAAAATAAAAGAGAATTAAGAAGTGATGTATGAGCACCACACTTCAGGAGCTTTTCATACTTGCTGTTTCATTATATACTCCAGCTTTTCCCCAAATGAACTTGTGTCACCAGATGCAGGATTGGAGAAGTGAGACTTCAAGTCAATTTGCAACATACTTCTCTCCTTCTCAAACACACTCTGTACTGCTTGCAGAAGTTCTCCTCTCCAGTCAGCAGCAACACCTGATGTTTCCTGTTAAAATATTTTTTTTTTAATAGCATTTCTCTCAACTTGTAACCCAGCATCTTTCATACCATAGGAGTGTATCTGTTTAAATTTAAGCACTTTTAGAAATGTTTAAAGAGTACTGTCCCTTACTCTTTAAACATATATATATACACACACAAGCCTCATAACATATTATATATATATATATATATATATATATATATATATACACACACAAATATATATATATATATACACAGCCTGGTTCCCTTGCTTTAAAGGGTATTTTATAGCCATACCTTGTCTCCTCTATCTGCCACCTTGCTGAGGTAATCCTTCAGTGACTGGATTGCATCCAGCAGGGATAATCCCTCCTTCTGCCAGCCCTCCATTGCCACTTGGGTCTGAGGGACATTCTTCAGCTCCCTAAAAGCAAAGGGATGCTCTGACAAAGCCAGGATTTTGCGGCTTTCCTCATACACCATCTTCAGCACAGTCTGAGAAGAAAAAAAAGGAAACAGGTATCAGCATCCTGGCAGTGTAAGAGTAGGATGAGATAGTACTAGACAACAAAAGTAAGGTGTCTGTATCAACACACTAAGATGCAATTAAGCATAAATTACTATTTATGCTAAAATAGTGTTTCTGAACCATTTAGCTAACTTTCCTGGGAATGAACTAAATTCTATCAAGCCTGAAGCTATGTTACCAAACCTTAGTGATGCCAGAAAACTGAAATATTTATTTAGCCAACCTTGGCTTAATTTAGCAAATTATGTACACATATCAACTCCCAAAATAACCACTAATAATTTACACAGTGGAAATTTTTATCTCTGACATTGTCAGGCCAAATATATATTTTAAATAAATGCCCTTTTCACAAACTATTACATCATGCACAGATGTTTCCTGGCCTCTTTTCAAGGAAGGTCACTGGAGAGTTGAATTATTTTCTTACACACATCTCATCAGAAACATCGCAGCCTCCATGTGGAGCTACGCACTTTAAAAACAACATAGAGTACTTTTATTTAACTCTTGATATTCTTCCCTTGCACATTTTTTAAATTACTTTTCAACAAACTTAAGTTACTTTTCTGTCACTGGAATCAAATAAGTGATTACTTCAATAATCAATGAAAACTTTTAGTAAATATTAAAATCAAAAGCACAGTAAAGTGTTCAAACATTCAGTACTGGAATATGCACTCATATCTTACAGCCAGTAAAGTTTAGATTGATGCTCCACAAATGAAACTTAAAAAAAAAAAATACCACCCCATTTCTTAAGGTAAAATAAAATTCACCTCTTCTATGAAATCTCTGACACAGAATTTTTTAGACACAGAATCACAGATTGGTTTTCAGTTGGAAGGGACCTTTCAAGACCATATCTAGTCCAACTCTGCTGTGACAGGCGTGGGGAGCATCTTCTATTATTTCAGGTTGCACAAAGCCCCATCCAATCTCATTTTCAATGGATTCTGGGATAGACTTCTAGGGATCCACCACCTCTCTGTGCCAGTGTCTAATCACAAGAAATTTTGTACTTATGTTCAATCCATTTCATGATCTTACTGGGCAGGAAGGTGAGGCTGAAAGATCAGTAGCTTCCAGGGTGCTCGTCATTAAGCTTTTTAAAACAGACTGCTGTGATTCCCTTTTCTCCAGTCACCAGGGACTTTGACTGCTGTGACTTTTCAAAAACAATGGAGAGTGGCTTGGCAATTGCAACTGCAAAATTTCCTCAGGACCCTGGGATTCATGTCTTTGGGTGCCACAGACTTACCTATGTCCAGGTTCCTCTGGTGGTGTTGAATCTGATCTTTTTCTTACAATAGGAAAGAACTTAATTCTTACTTCCTTCCTTCAGTCCCTTCCTCATCTAATTTAAAGCTTTCCTTATAGGTTTGGCCATCTTATTGGTGGAGACACTCTTGTCTCACTTGCTTGGGTGAATTCCATGAGTTCCCAACATTTCTGGCATCTCAAAGGTAAATCCATGATAATAAAAATTAAAACCTTGAGTACCGCACCAGCTGCACAGCCAGGGATTCTATCCTGGTCTCCTTCCTCTGACTGGGAGGATAAAGACTATCACCCATGGTCCCAAACCTTTGGACTGTCCTGTCAAAGTGCTGTTAGACCCCACACAGGTGATAATCTGTAGGGCTCACTCAGCTTGACAGCCTCAGTGACACCACAAATACAAGCTGCTGGTAAGCAACAAACTTGTCTAGAGAAGGCATCTGGATGGCAGGAGGGTGCTTCAGTGCCTCTCTGTAAGGAATCTCCAATTACCAACACCTGATGTACTTTTCTGGTAGCACTGTTTCTAATGCCAGCAGATGGTTTCATCAGCTTTGCATGTTTGGCTTTTCCTGGATCTCATTACTCCATGTGCTCTTCCTTCTCCAGCCCTAGAGCATCATGTCTCTTATTAAGGGCAGATGGATGGAGGAGGCATCTTCCTTCTGACTTGAGCAGTGATAAAGGCCCAGTCTCCTTCCTCTTGTGAGTTACCTGTGCCAGTTAGCTTGAGTGAGTTTGAATTCAGGCTTACCTTCCTCCATTGTGCTGGGCAATCTGAAGGGACTTACAAAGCATATTAGGAGGCAGGATTCACTTCCTAGGAAGGGATTTCTTATAGTTTCTTCTTACCTGAGAACTCACTGTAACCTACTGTATTCTCTCACAGGTAAGAATTTCTCCCTTTTTGTAGCTGGAATTTTTGAAATGGCTGACAACTTGCTCAGCAAACCAAAGAGTTCCAGGCATATACTTTCTTCAACTTTAATTACTGACTAGAGTGAGCACTCACTGCTCAGTCTTCTGTATATTCCTCATGTTGCTCGAACTGGCTCTGACCTGCACACCTTGCACTGGTGTTTCCACAGCTCTCCATCACATCAAGATGACAAGAACAGGCAGAGGACCATGATGTCAGGCAGCTATGGTTGCTTCTGAAACAACTTTCTGTGAAGCCTCCAAGGCAAACCCATAAAGCAGAATAAGCAATCCTTGTACCCCCACATTCTGAAACACCATCAGTATTGTCCTAGCAAAACTAGTTCAATTCTAGCAAGTACAAGCAAATGTCAGTAATGTTGTCACAAGAGACGCAAGGACAAGAACCATCATCAACTTGCAGTTTAAGCCACTATAGAACACTTTTCAGTGTAAATGTAGCAGCTATTTTACATTGCCATTTTATTTTTGCTGTCCAGTTTTAATTTGCTGGTATGCTTATATTAATCATATGTTACCTTCATCTGTGGTGAAAGTATTTCCTTCTCTTTCATTGATTCCATAATATCTGGAATTATGCCCCGGTATCGCAGGTAAGCCATGACATTGGCATCTAAGTGATCTGATGTTTGTAGCTCCTGCTTTAAATTAGCTGCCAAATTTGAGCTGGTATCTGAAGGAAAGAGACAACCATCCCCCACAAAGTGTTATAAATAAGGAAAGAACTTGAAAGTAGAACAACCACTTGCAAAATAACCATGACTTCTGCTTGTATGAATGCAGGGTCAGATTTAATTGGTTGGTTGATATCTCAATTAACTTAAACAAGTTAAAAATCATTTAAGTTGCCTTTAGAACCAGCAAAGTAGTTAAGTACTTAAGCCAGGACTCAAATCCCCTGCCTCTGTCCTGTATGTAGATGAAAAGGTAAAAGCAGGCACAATATAAATATACATACATATATATATATGTTTCTTAACAAAGAACCACCTGCCTAAAGCATAGCTTTCCAATAAAAGACTACAGTAAAAGAAAATGGGAGAAAGGAGAAACATGTTTTAATATTGAAAGTAAGAAAGGTAAAAGCAATCTACAAAGTTCAACTTACTGCTGCCACATCCATCGCTCATGGCAGATGCTCTTGATCTTTCATCATCTTGTAAATCAGAAGGGGTTAAAGTCAAATTATCAGCTTCTCTCATCTGCTTGAGAAGAAAATTTTCATGTTACTTTGGTTTTCTGAATGTAGCTGTTGGTTTCAGCATTTATGACAACTTTTTTGTGTGCTGATTTTTAGCAAATCCCTACTTGATCCACGTGTTGGAGATGGCAAATACCACAATTAATGCAACACTGGTGCACTGCGAAGCCATTCCATCTCCATGTTTTCCTCTTTTAATAGTCTTAGGATACCACATATTTATATTTAATTACCCATCAAAGCAAGGCACATACAGCCAAAGAGAAATTTTCTTAAGTATAGACTTAATCTTCCTGTGAAATTACAGAATATAGATAATATATAAATATATGTATACAATATATAAAACACTGCCATGAAAAAAAAAGCCTCTATTATCCAGTTTTGAAAGAGTCTCTTCTAACACTCAATAACAGATTGTTGAAGAAGTGGAGAGCTGTTAGAGTACACTGAGTACTGTGGTAGCAAAGGTTTTACAGGTTTAGCTCAATTACTGACACCTTAAGTGCAACAAATTTATCAGTTTTTATCAGAGTAAGAGAGGAACTAATAATTGTATGTCCAGAACTTCATTGGACCTACTCCCAGCAGTGTGTAGCTTTCTACTACTTGGAGCCTGTGGCCCCTCAATGATCCCAGGGGGACAGAGCTGAGCAGTCTTGTTTAAAAAGAATTAAATCAGACATGAAGTATCACTTACCAGAAGATTCTTCTCCATAGCTTCATCATCATCAACAGTATAGGTACTTTCAGAGAAAGCTGGAGATCTTCTATCTACTCCCACTGCTGCATCCCCACTGCCATTTTCATCCAGGTTAGAAAATCCCAGTGATATGGAATTCTCTGCTTCTAGGGATGACCTTGTGTGCACAATTTGAAAGTCTGTGTTTTCAGCTTCTGAGAAGGGTGTCAGGTGAAGCACTGGTTGAAGCTCCATGCTTATATCTTGCTTTCTCATGATCTCAGGCGAGCCCCATGAAGACATACTTGCAATTAAATTCTGGTAATCTTTTGGAGTCTCTTTGTCTATGCTCAAATTGTGTTTTGGTGAATCAGGAGTTTGATGAATTTCCAACATTTGCTGGCAATGCTTTTTCAAATCTTGATCCCCTTCAGAGCTGTGGATCATGTCCAACTCCTGGCAAAAGATATTTTCTTGCGATTGCTTCATCTGTGTTTTTGGATTTTTATTGTGAAATGTCACGTCAAACATAGCGTCATCTTTTTCCTATAATGAAATAATACACATTAATTGTTTAATAGAATTAGAGTATGATTTTACAAACTGAGAAACATGCACTTAAAGACCTTTTAGAATTGATCAATTTTTCCATCAATTGCTTTAAGTAATTTTAAGGTAAAATTACTCTTAACCTCTGATTCTGTGACTGAGTCTAAATAATGCACTATTTGAGAAGATATTTTATATTATTTTAAATCTGTCAACATGGAAATTTCATTTGATCCTCCATACCTGTTAGTTTGTCAGATACAGTGACTAATTGTCATCCCTCTCATTTTAGGCCATCAACTTAATCCTTTTGTGTTAATCGTCCCTCTTCAACATCTGTTTTAAGCCCAGTGCCAGCTGCCAGGACTTTACTCATTTTGTTGCTCCTCCAGCTTTCATTTTAATACATTTCCTGATTTTCACATTGTTTCCACTTTGGAACCCAAGCATAAATATAGGAGGGGTTCTTTGCTCCTTTAAGAATGCTGCATTATACTTTTTCTAATATCTGGATGAGCTAGATCCATAGAAAAAGAAGTCTATTGTAATGAATGCTTGAAGACATGGTAGTTTATTTACTTTGCATCAACATATTCTCCAATTTTGATAATTATCCCTCCTCAGCCTACTTAAAAACTTCCACTTAAACATGGAAATACATGTACTGACACAATCAATTGAAACCTTTCAGAGTCTGAGTTTCTACCTGAAAAGTGTTTTTTTAAATAATTTAACTGCCCCCAGCATGCCAGCATTCCCTGATATCCTTAAGAATGTTACCAATTATCTCTTCATTGAATCCTCAATTAATTCAGTTTTTTTAAACAGAGATCTGACAATCCCTACCTGCATAAAAAACATGGTCCAGTAGCCACTGGACTGGAAGTCTGCTGCCTTGTTACAGACACATCCCATGGTTTGAAGTACATCAATCTGCATGGGCCATTTAACACTTTTCCCACCTATTTCTTTTTCCTGAGAGATTTCTGGGGCAGGCCCTGAATGTACAGTGTCACCCAGATGGCACTGTCCCAACCTTGAACTTTCAGGCAAATAAAAATACAAACACCAGGAATGATCACATGTTTTGCATAGCTACACTCTTCATTTCTGCTTTAAAAATAAGTATGTCATTATACATAGCAATTATCCTATCATTTCTTTTAAATAAGTCATCTACATTGGATGATTATTGTAACATACTGCCAAGCAGAGCCCTGAAAATCCATGTAAGCCTGGCATTGAATGTTTTTCCTTTCCTGTATACTCCAACTCTTCATATAAACCCTCTTAATTAGCACTTATTACCTCTGTAAACCAGCCTTTAAAGACAGTAACTTGGTGTATGACAGATTTCTACAGCTCTCTGAAAAAGGGTCACCTGAGTCCTACTGCTTTCTAAAATGAAGTGATTTAATAAGAATTTAAGATTAGGTTACGTGGAGCAAATGGTTCTAGAGAAGATTCAGAATAATGACAAGAAAGAATCACACTGAATAAGAATTTCTGAAAAGAAAAGGAGACATGATGAAGTGTTTTCAAATAGTTCTCCAATACAGCCATGAAGAATGGCAAACAGTCTTGGTAGCTCATGGTGGGCTCATTGCTTGGCTTGCAGATACCCATCCTCTCACTCTCCATCCTCAATAATTCAGGAGGAAAAAAATTAAGCTGGAAAGAACTCACAGGTGGAAAGAAAGAAGGGATATCACCTACTAACCATTCTTGCAGGCAAAATTGAGTAAAATGGGGAAAATGTATTTAATTTATTAACCTAGAAATACATTATTTTAAAAAAATCTCACCAAAACGAATAATATTATTAAAAATCAAATAATGTACCAGTTTAGCAGTAGGGGAAGCCAATACTCCAAATGACTGATCAATATTAGCTTCTAATTCCTGCATTCCATTTTTAAAGTCTCCATCTTTTCTTTTACTCTGGCAGAATGGCTTGAGAAATTGAGTCTCTTCATGACCTACTTGCTCCTCCAGCTTGCAAGACTCCAACTGTGAAAGAATTTCATCTCTTTCCAATCGTAGGGCTTCGAGCTCTTTCATATGGGCCTTGATTTCACCTTTCAGTTTTGCAGTGCTCCCCTGCAGTTCCTTGATTTCTCTCAGGTAAGCTACTTCTTTCTGATTCAGTGCTTGCACCTGGAAATCAAGTCTAGAAACTTCTAATTGAAGATTGTAAACATCCTGTGCCTGACTTGCACCTCTCTTTTCCAACTCTGTTTGGAGCTCTGCTGCTTTTTCTGTTAAGTACTGCAGCTCAGTTGTGTCAGCTTCTCTTTGATCTGCCATTGTCTTAATTTGCATCTCTTTCTCTAAAATATTTGCTTCCTTTTCTCTCACCTTATCTTCAAGTTCTTGAACTCGAGATGTAGTCATCTTTGTCTCAGCCTCTCTCTGAGACAACAGAGTTTGGGAAACCCTGTATTCTTCCTGAAGTGCCTGGTGCTGGATTCTCAGGGAGGTGAGCTCTGCAACAGACTGCTCTGATGACTCTCGCAGCCGTTGGCATTTTTTCTCCAAAGCTTCCACTTCGGTTTTGAGTTGCAATTCCTTTCTTTCCAGTTGCTCCTGCAAAGCTTCTTTAGAAGCTGAAACAAGCTCCAGTTCCTGCTGAAGTTCTCTCATTTTGGAGTGCACTGATTCGTTTCTTCTATTTGCATCAGCATCACCTTGACAATCTACCAGTTCCTTCTTCAACTCATTCTGAAGGTTTTCCACTGACTTTTCCAAGGCAACTTCATAGAAATAAACTGGGTTGTCACTATCTTCATGACATACTGGTCCAAATTGTGCCAGCTCTTTCTGAAGCTTCTCAATGACTCCATGGAGTTGCTCCACCTCTTCATCCTTGTCCTTACGCAGCCTCTCCTGGTCAAGGCGAAGGTGCTCGACCAGCGATCTGAGTTCTTCAATTTCAGGTCTTTGGTCTTCTGCAACCTAAGCAAAAGGAGTGAATATTACTGTATGTAGGCAATTATTATTGCACACAGAGTTTATATTTCTCTTCTGAATCACACAGGCATCAAATCACACATGTAACAGCAGAAAAAAAATCCACATATTTCAGCTGGTAATGTCTCAAAATAACCTCTACTTTCCTAAGAAAATTATCAAACAGATTTCATTTTCAATAAGAATCTGCACACCTTGATTCCCCCAAAAATCAAGCAATGAACATATAATAAGCACTCTTACTCTATTCTCCAGAGCATTCTGCAGCTCATGCTGAAGTCTCTTCATCTGCTCATTCAAGTGATCGATTTCTTGATTCTTTTCTTCAAGCAGTGCTTGTGGGAATGACAAAGCTGAGGAATCACTAATACCCAGGTCCTGGCTTTGCTTCACATGAAGCTTTGTTAGATCCTCCTGACCAGAGAAAACAAAAATCTCATTAGAAAGGACTGATTTTCTCTCTCAAACTAATGGCAGAGCAGAACTAGGGGATTTATTTAAATATTCTCTTATTTACTATAATGGTGAAGAGCTCAGGAACACAACTACAGCTTCTTCAGGTTCACACCACTGTTAGACCGCCCCAACCCAGAAAATAACCTCAGCTCTTGATTTAAATCAAATCACTGTAGAAGATAATGCTACAAGCATGAATCTGGAATACTCGGAGGCTTTGGTTTTACAATACCCAGCATTAGTCTTGTAAGGGTAATGCAACATTCTGATGGCAAGAGAAACAAAGCCAGTATCTGTTTACAACATCCTGAGATGAAGACCTCAGCACTCAAAAAAGCAAATCTGACATTTTAGGCAGTGCACTAAAGCCAGAGGAACCTACCTGCAAGTGTGCATTCTCTGCCTGAAGCTGGATGATGTTGGAAGTACTGAAGTTTTTTTGTATCTCTAACTGCAAGTTCAGCTGCAATATCTCCTCATCTTTCTTGCTCAAGTTATCTTTATATTGTTCTACTTGGTCTAGCAAGCTTGCAATCTAAAAAAAATTAAAATGCATAGCTGTTTTAATTAAATCCTTTCAGATAAAACTTCATTGATTGTATTATTTAACGACAGGAAGTAATTTCAGCAAATTCAGTGATTTAAACTCTAATCAACTTGCACAAATCAAACATAAATAAATAAGTATAAAGATTGAGAAGCTTGTATTCCAGCTCCTCATCTGCAAAACCAAAGTACTGCAAAGGTGGGTTTGTTTTACTTTTTTAAAAAAAAAAAAAATCTACCTGCTCCCAAAAGATACATTGTGATGTCATTTAATGTAACAATATGAAACAAATTAGCATTTGATGTGCAACAAAGATAAGCAGTCAATATAAACACCATCCTTGTCGTCCCAGAAGCCAGAAACAAGCCTTGCAGTGCCAATCCCAACAACACAAACAAAGAGATGATTCAACAATCACACTTTTCTCTGCAGTGTGATGCTGCCATCCACTGTTTTTATCATCTCTTGCCTTAATGGGTAGCAAGGTATAGTAGCTTTGGGAATTATGATTGTTGAAATCAGACTTCATAAGAGAAATGGAAATTCCATCTTGAAGAAATTAATTTTTATTATCTTGTACTGCTCTTGAAAGAATGGTGTACAATTGACTGAAGGATCACTCCTGTTTTTCTTCTGTATACATCTTTAACTGGACTACATCACAGATATTATAATAATATAAACATACAGTGGGGTTGTGTATGCATTTATACTGTAAATCCAGTAGGAGTTCCAGATATTGTGAGCAACTTCTCTGTGTTTCTTCTTAGCTTGACACAAAAATTCACCACAAACGTTATCTCAAAAGAGGCTAAATTACACCATCATGGTGTAGTAATATATAAAAACTATCTAAAAATTATATAATATAGAAATATATAAAAATTATATAATAATTATCTCTCACTCTCAAACAAAAACTTATCTACCTACTTCAACTTTGGAAGGAAAGGAAAATCAGTTTACAACTGACAGTGATCAGTCTCAAAGTAACGTGAGTCATCACAAGACAGTTTCCAGCAGGAAGGGAGATGAGCACAGAATAAAGCAAGAAAAAGGAAGGTTCCTTGAGGCCAAAGCAAGTCAGAGTCTGTAGAACCCTCCCAAAGCTGTCACCTCTCTCTCCTTGGCCTGAAGTGCTTCCTGCTCTGCCTGTAGCTGCTCCTTCAGCACTGGGGCAGAAGTGCCATCCACTGGCACTCGGTGCCTCGCTTCATCCAGTTTAGACTGCAGGGCAGAGATCTGAATCAGGTTATTGTACTGCTGCTGTTGCAATGCCTCTTTATCCTGAAAAATGATTTTTTTTTTCATGTTAGAATTAATTGCTGTCAATATACAAACCTACTTAACCAGAACAATCCTGTTGAAACATTTCATTGACCCTGACACACCCAGTACAAGAAGAGAAGTACATAATCCCAGTGGCCTATAAAGAAATAGGAATTCAAGACAACTGAATGCTTTTAGCTCATTTAAGTTTTTATCCCTTTGCTTTTTGTAATTCAAGTTTAACAACTTTAGAAAATTTAGCATTCAGTGATAAATGACACTTTCTCAGTTACACAACACTTTATATGTTTAAGAATATAACATCTTGTTCTTCTAGCCATTTCAAAATTTGTTATGATACCATATATGTGCCAAACTAAATCTGACAGATGGACACAGTTTAAGAAATTAAGAGTTCTGGGTAGGTCAAAACCTACTCACAAATACATCAAGTTCAGTCAGAATGTGATAAAGCAGCACTAAGTTTGTCCAACCCGTGATCTGCCAAGCTACTATAGCTTATTTTATTGAAAAAAAAAAAAGGTTTTTGATCTTCCTTCTCACAGTCCTTCTCAGGAGCTGGGTCAATCCAAGGGTAGGACACTGAACATTTAGTTTCAGATGGCAGGGAAAGTTACTCAGATGTATGGTAACTTTTACTAAATGGACTGTAATTCTTAACTCTAGGCTGTGATTAACTCAGTAGTAGTAACAAAGTGCTAGAAGTTTTAGACTCTGGCAAACAGATGTGGCTTCAGACCCAGAGCAAGAAGGGCTACAGATTAAGATAATTTGATTAATAACACAGGTACTTATTAAAAACCCTCAGTGTTTGATTTTCAGTAACACCACCTTCTCAGAAACTTGCAGACAAGCTCAAGAGCAGCTCTGAAACAGCAAACATGACAACTGTTAAAAGCAGCCTTCATAGTAGGACTTTGAGATGTACTTAGGTCTTATAAATAATATCTAAGTACATACTACTTACAAGTAGTATGTAAGTCTATAATGGACTTAAGAGTTTGTAGAACCAGAGATTATATAAAACTGTGGCTGTGATATGTGCCATTAATACACCAGTTTAACTCACCGCTGAGTACCACATAGTGCTGCAAACACGACTGACAACCCCCAAAAAGCCACTGCCATGTAATGGCAACCCCATTTAAATAAGGATTTAAAAATTACCTGTTTCAGTTCAGTTTCCACTTTCTTCATTTTCTGCAGCTGTTGTTCCAAGCTGTGTACAGTCTTTGAGACCTCAGCACCCCTGAGCTTCAGCTCTTGGATCTGTGCCACCAGATTTTCTATCTCTTTATCACGAGCTGCAATTTCTTGGTGTTTTCGCTCCTTTTCTAGTAACAGTTTATTGTAATCATCCATCTTCTCTTTTATTTCTGCTTGCAAAGATTCTACCTACACAGAAGTCACAGTATACAGATATTCAGGCAATATGAACAGATTTCCTGCAGTTGAAAGCAAGAGTCATTTCACACTGAAGGAGGTTTTACTACGGATCAAAGTGGTGCTAAAATCTCAGGTGAAAATAAAACTAAATATGCATAGAAAGTAAGAAAAAGTTAGCTTTCTGAAATCTTGTTTTCCAAATGCAGCAGCTCTTAGGTACATGTTTGATTACTCTCTTAACATCTGCAGTACTCTCAAAGTACTAGATGAAGGTATACTCTCAAAGGAGGGTTTTGGTGACAGGGTTACTTGGCTATCAGATTAAAAACTCACCAAGATTACATGAGTTATTAATAATAGCAATGGATTTATTTCTGTAACCTCAGAATCCCCTCTTCCAATATTCCAAGGAATTCCAGTTTAGAGGAAGATACCAAGAACTGAAGGATAAATATGCAGAGAGACTCCCAGGAGCCAACACAGGACAGGTATATTGCTTTCCAAAAATCATTTAAATATGAAGTGGATAGAAATTTTGAATTTTAGCTGCAGGAAAACAGTCATTCATTAATCCCAGTAATCAAGGTGAAGGCAAGGCTAGGAGCTTTGGTGTGACAGACTATCTCAGGGTGTGAAAAAGTCATTTAGCATAGTGAAAGCAAGCTCAGGCAGGAAAGTGGTGGGAATGGTGAAGTAATTTGGTCAATACCCATGAGCAAGGAAGATGGGATTTTACAAAATAAATGTTTTGTTCATCAAAAAGTGTCTGAATTCATGTAAATCCCACTTCAACATTATGAAATAAAAATTCTTTGCATTAACATAGGTTTTTAGATCTTCAAAGTATTGTGCAGATATTACTAAAGCAGGAAAATGTGCCTGAGCAAATTGATGAGTCAAATAATAAACAGGGAGGGTGGTTAAGAAAACCAAAAGTTATGAACATTACATTTTCAAGTTGCTTACAGGCACAAGCACGTGTCTGCATCTTACTCCCGTCTCATCTCATCAGCAACTAACTACTGCTAACCATAACACAGGTCTTACAGTAGAGCTTTTGGGTATAGAAAAATCTCCTAGAAGTCTAATCTTTCTAATGCTACAAGATTTTGGCATCAGAATTCCCAAACTATGATACTTCAGACATAAAAAGCATGTTTTTAACACACATTGCTAGAAAGCTGGTGCTGCAATCCTGTAGCTAAGAAAACGCTTCCACATAACCTTCACTCTCACAGTGCAGCTGCCAAGAACCAGTCAGCACTCTTTCCACAAAATAATCCCACTTACACATACCTTGTACATAATAAACACCAGAGGGGGAAACTTGTTATAACTGCTACAGGCAGAAATCAGGAGTTCACTTGAGCTGATTTGGAGTGAGTTAAGCACTTACTGATGTTACAGCTGCATTAAACAACTGAAAAAATACTGACATTTCCTGGCAGAGAATGCCTGCATACCTCACCCTACCCACAAATGTCACTTGCTTAGTTACCATCCTTGTGTGTTTTTCTCCAAATAAGTTTTAATCCTTTCTGAGAGGTTGCAAAGCTACAGCATTTATTTTTTCAGCATGGAAAATTAATTCCCTGGAAATTCATTCATATTGGAGATATGGATGTGCAACTCTAATACTGAAGTATGCAATTCCATTACTACACATAAATAGATGGAAATGAATTTAACTACTTTACAAGTTTTGATAAGAGCAAGACCAGGAACAAAAGGCCCAGTTTTATCATCACCATTCCAGTATCTTTGTTGCAGGCTCCAAACCTCAATTTCTCCTTTAACACCAAAAGGCTGTTTCAGTGAATAACTGCCTGTAACACCTCTGAACAATAAGCCAGGAGAGCTAAGTACTTCTGTAGAGGAAATTAAAATGAAAGCAGTTGTTCATTCCCCTGCAAGAATTCTGCCACCTTAAAACCTGTATTCTTAGCTCCAAGTCACACCTTGACATATCAAGAAGAGGAAAAAAGCTAAAGCGTATCTAGAAGGGATTGAAAGGAAAAGGAAAGAAAAGTTAAGAGACATTCATGCTGTTTTCCATACCTGTAGAATCAATTCATAGTTCTGTATAATGTTCATTTATGTGAAAAAAAAATAAACAATCAAAAAGAAAAAAAAGCAAAAGTTAATCTTTGAAGCCAAGCATCAAACAAACAAAACTGTGTAAACAAGGACTCATTTATAAACTTAAATAGAATGAGGCATGCAGGCAATTGTTTAGGTGGAAAAAATAAACACATTTAGAACCTAGAAGTCATTCCTCTGAGGTACTTTTCAGAGTGGAGTGTCTGTAGTGTTGTTGTCCTCCTTGGTTCATTTAAACCAGGCCCAGAGGGTCCTTTAAACCAGACTCAAACTTGACTGCAAAGCACATACAACAGTTCTTTCGATTTCCATAACAAATAATATAAATAACATACATTATATCAATAAAACATAACATTTCCATCTCCATAACAAATATTATAAATAATCTAAGCGCACCCTCGTTGCCTAAATGTAGTTCAATCAGCTGGGGAAAAATCTGCTCTCTGGGTAACAGAGGAAAAAAAGTCTCCCAAGAGCTAGATGCCCCAGAACATAGAGTTTTGGTATTTAATTGTAATATACTAACTCCATTAGCCACCAAGTCTGATTTTACTCACCCTATGCTCTCTGGACTGTCCTGAAGTCTGTGATTTTGCTGACAGTTTTAACTGTTCTTCCAATTTCTGAATTTCCTGCTGAAAATCATCGCGTTCATGTTCCCTTTCTATGGCTTGTTCCTGTAAAACCAGCCAGAGAGAAACAAAATCTTTTTAAAGACTTCATTACAATCCTGAGTACAAGAATAATTGGGGTTTGTTTTTATGGTGAAGAAACTGTTAACTTAAAAAAATAATTACCTAATTATTAACAATTAATCAAGACTACCTTCTTGTAGTCCTAAAAGAATATCTACAGTGACAGGGAAATAAAAAAGAGAAAGCACCTTTCTGACTTCAACATGCATATAAACTACAATTAAATTTTTATTAAAACAATTTCATTTTTATTAAAACTAAAAATTACCCTGCAATACTACAAAAACTGAATTGAAAATTTAACTTTTTTTTTTTTTTTCCCATGAGACTGTAACACCAAGGTCTTAATTTCAACCAAAACTGAAGCCAGCCCATTTTGGGAACCACCTTCACGTGTCCAACCAGGATGAGAATTTATCACCTCCAAACCCATAGAAATGTGGTCTCTTACTTACATCCATGAACTGCCGCTGGTTTTTAAGCTGCTTTTCAAGAACTTCAATTTGCTGTTTTAATTCAGTAATCTCCAGTAACTTCGTAGCCAGGTCTTGGTTACTTTGCAGCTGCTCTTCCAGTTCCACCTCCAACACCTTCATCTGAGAGCGTAAGTTTGAATGGTCCTTTTCTGCCTGACACTGAAGCTCAAGTTTCTCCTTTGATAAAAATTCTACTTCCTTGAGTAGACCTGAGTAAGAACACAAAAATAATAAAAGCTGTCAGTGGAGAGTACAAAAGTCAAATATTTCAGATGAGATTAAATTTGGGTATTTTGGACAGCATCAAAACAAAGAAAAATATTTATTCTTGAGGCAGGCTGTAAGAGATATCCTACATTGCTCTGCCTTAAATCCTTGCCACTCTTCTGTCCCAAATCTCTCCTTAATCAAGCCATCCAACACAGAACTGTCAGTTCCTCTAAACTCTCATGCAAAGATCCTCCTTAGCCATCCAATACGCGGTGTTGGGCTAGTTTCTCTATTACTCCTGCTTTGTGCCATGCTGGATACTGCTGCTGCCATCTATACTGGTGAGTGAGCACCCAGACCATCTTTCCAGTGGCCACCAGTACCCAGCCTGACCCTGAAGCCAGCTGCTATGAAAAAACAAAGTTACTGTATTTCTCTGAACCTGAGTGGGGATTAAAACACAGAGAAAAACCATGCTCACAGAAAATCAGTCCAGTTCTGAGGTTACAAAGGGAAGAAAGATGGCACATATTTTCCCTATGCAGAAAAAGGAATACCAAAAAGCGAAGTGTACATAGCTGAAATTATTAAGTTATCAAGAGTTAATTTACAGCTACAAACTACATTTTCAATCAGTTGGATGCACTGAATACACTGCTTAGGAGACCAAAACTGAAGACTTTACTGTGAACAGTCTTGGAGAAAAGCTACTTTAATTGTGAATATAGTTAGTAACCCGAGCATGAAAAGAAGCCTGTCTATTTTGTAGCAAAGTAAGGTCCTGCAAGAGCTCATGATTTTACTTTTCTAATGTTCCATTATTCACCTTAAATGTTTTTGGTCACAGGTTATAGTTAAGTCTGTAATCCAACAAGGACCTTAAGAAATCATCCACTCCAATTTCCAGAACAGACAATTCCCTTTTTGAAGTACAAACAATACAATGCATGTGATTTCTGACCTAATGTCATTACAAGCTGCTCTTACAAATCTTTGCTACCACAGCCTACCTACAATATTTTTTCTAGGGCTTCATTATCCAGAGATATTTAATGACATTTCTAGACCCTTGATACTAAGCAAAAAATCATGAAAATTTCTATGTTAATGTATAAAAAGAAAAGTGTGACAGGCTTGGCATAATGTAACAACATTGACACTACACATTGGGGAAAATGTCACCACAGTGAGGATAATGGAAAACAATGTGAAAAGTCTGTGAATTCATAGGCTCTGGAAATCAAAAAAAGCCAGACAAAGAGAAAAAAGGAAAGTTTGGGACAAAAAGATGGACTACATGAGCTCTTGAGCTCCACAGCAATCCTGTTGTGGATTACAGTTACACTCCAACTACATTTCACTCCAAGCACTAATTATAGCCTATGTAATAACCACAATGCAGTCACTGTGCCACATTCCCTACTTTTTATTTTATTTTTACATAATCACAAGTTCATTTGGTTGTGGATGTAACTCAGGCTCTGGCAGCATGCATGAAGACTATGCCCTAATTTCTTTTCCAATCCCCTTGGAGCTGTATTATACATATCTTATAATATGTGTACCATGTAACGCAACAGGGAAAAAACCCACAAAAACCAACAATAGCTGAATTCCATTAGGACAGCCAATCCCAGCCACAGCTGCATGACATTATCTTTTGCCAAGCAAGAGATGGGAATAATGTCAATAAAATAGCACTCTAGTGTATTTACTAATACATGGTGCAGAGAGGAGGGCAAGGTCAAGTGTTGGAGATATTTGGGCACCCAAAGGAAGGTCATCGATTTAGACTGACTCTGAGAAAAAAGAACAAGTATTTGGAAAAATAAGCACAAGAATTTTGCCTCTGATATCCTAAAAAACATGGCTGATGGCTTATTTTTTAGCTTCCAGAGGAACACTAGTGCTTTATGAGGAACAAAATACTGATTTGGTAACACTGACCTACACAGTCACAGTCACCTCCTCAGACAGAAGTGGAAATTAATTGAAAAAAATAATTAGGCAAGCAGATATTACCTGGAATCAGCAGTATTTCATAGAAAGCAGGTGTCAAATTTTGGCAACTTCTAGGCTCAATCTTTCTGACAATTTTTTTTTTTTTTAAAGCACATGTTCCCCAAGTTTATAAATAGAATTGCAAGCAACACACCAATAGATCACCAGCTCAAAGATTTGTTTCTTTGTAGAGACAAACCTATTTTATTAATGCTACTGCACAACATGCAATTCCCCTTAGGAGAGGCTCAGCACACACCTTCCCACTCCCCAGATCATTATCAAATGCCAAGCTCCATTCCAAAAGAGTTTTAATTAGCAAGGCCAATCTACTCACATTAGTACTCCACATGAAAACCAGGAGGAGACGTCAGCTTTTCAAGGAATAAGCCCATGTCAATCAGCTCCAAACAATATGATTTATATTTACCATGTTTTCCACATACTACAAACAATTTCAAACCTGAGGAAGAATACTAGTGATAGCTGGGGTGAGGCAAAGGGGATGGATTTCAGGACTTGGCCCTTGCAGCAAAAGTAACTGTTCAAGTTCTAAGGAGCGGCTGGCAAGAGCTGGGCTGCAGCTCCTGGGAGAATGTCAATCCCAAAATATACCATAACCAACTCGGTTCTACAGAGGGCAGCAGCAAATTTCAGGACAGTGAGGTCGATACCAAAAATAGGTTACATTAAAAATAGTGTTTGAGGGAGATTTGAATGGACAGAAGGAGTAAAGATACAGTAATGGGTAAGAAAGCTCAGTGCAGGTTTTTGGCTCTTAACAGGAATTTACCTACATAACTTTTTATTCACCTTAGTGATTTGGTTAATCAGTTTAATCACACTCTCTGGGGAAAAGAAAATCCAGAAACAAGAGACAGTGAATATGCAAGAATCTATGAATATATACATGTGTGTAAATAAGATTAATCTAAAAAACAGTAGGAGAATTATATTTTGAGTAGACCACAAAATAATAATGTCAAGTATGAATTTATCTGATCTAAATATTAGCCACTCAGTAGTTAAGCAGGCAAACTTTAGTTCAGGAGGAAAATAAAACTTCTCTTTCAATTTGGCATCTACAAATTTAACTTCCACTTGACTTGACTTCCAAAATTAGTGTCTAACTCTATGGATCCTTCCTGCTTATTTCTGGTTTCCTCTTTCATTTCTTTACTAGCCTTCCCTACAATTCTGCTTGCCTTTTTTCTGACCTACCAATCCTTTCAGTTACCTTTCTCTCATCTTCTTTAGACGTTCTTCAGTTCTTGCTGTACTTTTTTTAGCTCACAGTTTCATGCCATCTCAAATATTTTTCATTTTCCTTCCCTTCTTTACCTTAATTTACTCATTTTGAAGCTGACTTTGTATCACTAGAAGTTCACACCCAGCTTGCAACCCACTCCATCCACTCAAAAAAATGAAGCAGGCAAAACCAAAGGCAATGGCACAGCGCACTTTAAGCCTAATGGCAGCAAAACGTATTTTTCACTTCAAATATTCATTACTGAATTGAATAGTCTGAATTTTGCATCATGGAAGTCATAGCTTTTTCTGGCCAAGATACTTTTAAACCCAGTAACGCGTTGGGCCTAATTGTTAAGTACTATTCCTCATTGTTCAAAAAAAAAAAAAGTTATCAATTTATTCACTCAGCGTTACATCAACACAGCAAGAAACAAATCCACACTTGTCATTACAAACCTGAACCTTCCTTCTGTGCAACATTAGAAACAGGTGTTCCTAGAAATCAAAACACAGACACATGCACAAGATGAATAGGGCATTGTGATCCATTTCATCTTCTGGACCATCAAAAATGTGTATGGAGTACAGACAGTGCTGACCTTCAAGCATTTCATCTTTACTGTGCCACAAAGCTCCTGATGACCTTGATCCATATCTGGAGAGCTTTCTCCCTTTACAGGAGACACTCTCACCTGTGTACCAGGCTGAGCTGTTCATTAGGTCATCAAGACAAACTGATCCATGACAAAAGGACATTGCAAAGTGCCCTGACTGGAGACAACTTTGTTGTGAGCTAAGAATGCTGTACCCTCTGCTCACCAAGAATTGCCTGCTCCTGGGTCAGCTCCTGGAAGCGTTCCCTCATGTTCTCCAACTCCACAACAAGACGACGCTCAGATTCCTCTTTCAGGTTTAAGGCCTCTTCTAATGCAGCTTTTTCTGCAACATAACCTTCAATAATGCCTGGAAGCCAAGTCAGAATGCAAATAAAGCCATAGACAAACTCATTTATTGGGAAAAAATAGCGTGAAAATAAGAGTAAACAATTTTTGCCAAGCAATGGAAGGTGACATAAAAAGGAAGAAGTAAAAGATGATTTATGTTTATACTATGGCTAGGCTTTTGAAGTATCTTGAGGAATAAAACATACCAGTTAATGTATTCTAAGATTATCAAGATTTTACGAGGCTGACACATCACAAAGTGTCTCCAAATCAGTAGGATTCAAATGGGGATCATTAAGCTTTGATGCCTGGGATGAGCTTACAACACATCCTCTGCTAAGGGCTGATGTTTCAAGAAACAGAATCTCCAGAAAGTAAGATCAAATGTTAGATTTAGAGCCCAAGAAATCCAGGAAAGCACATCATAGATATTGGAAGGAAAAGGCTGTGGGTAAATGACACTGCAATCTCACTCAGGCTTTGTTTCTTACCCTCTGCCTTGTGAAGCTCTAGTGCCAGCTGGTTCTTGGCCTCACTCTCCTCACTGAGGCACTCCATCAGCTCCTGGTGCTGACTCACCACCTGTGCCGTCTCCCGATTGCGGCGGCTGAACTCTTCCTCGAACTGTGCGTGGTTTTCATGCATCTTCTCTAGCTGCAAGTGAGTAATTGCCCCAGCATCAGACCTCAGATGCACATGCAAGGTAATAATACTGCAGACATTGCAACAAAATCTCAAGTTTTAGTAACATTCGTGCATTAAGGACCAAGTTTTGAAGTTTCATTTCTGTACTAAGCCGACTTTGCCTGAAACCTCTGGACACTTTGTTGAATCCCTCTACTTGCATACCATTATTTTTGCCACAAGTCTTGCTTAGGAACATAAGTTTCTTCACTGCACACAAAAAGAAATAACTCCCTATTGGCTAAACTGCTTAGCTTGACACTTCCTGAGCCACTTGAAATTCAAAGCATCCTTACATTCAAATTCTTCAAGAGATTCAGAGACCTCTAATAGACAGTGAAGTCCATGTATCATCAGGTTTCTAAGGAACATCACCATAAGGAAAATATGCTGGATCACAACTGATAAAGGTCACCTAGAACCCAGATCTGCCATGGCTTGGGCAACTGTTTTAACCACAAATTAGCTATGTCACAGTGGAACCATCACCACTGCCTAAAAGGAGACTTATGCACTTCATCCTAGGAGGGATTTTTGAAGATGGTGAAAATACATTTCACACAGGCAGGCACATATCTCTGGATTCCACAAAATACCCAATGAGTAGATTAATTTCAGACATGTTTTTCCCCTTCCCATCTTCTTTTCAATTAGGGACTTACTCAACAAATAAATTATTGTCACACTAAATTAAATCCTCAGATGTATACAGTGCTTGTGCATCTACCCCAGATGTGCAGTATAGACACTGCAAAACTCAGTCTGGAATTACTCAAGTTCTTTTATGATACTGAGTGCATCTCCTTTTGTCACAACTAAAGCAGCATGTAATTACAAGGATGTTCGTTTCCCCAAACATTTTGACACTGGACTGAGTTTTCCTGAACCTACTTAGCAGTGTTGAAAAGGCATCAGTGTGAAGTGTGATAAAACCCCCTCAAAAAAAAACTCCTGGTCTCCTGAAGTTACCAAATGAATTTAAAATCCTATTTTAATTCTACTTAAAGTGACCAATCTATTGCCTTCCCAAAGGATCTGTTAAAATGTTAAATACACAGCCTTAAAACTGATTTCACATTTTCAGTGTTATACACAAAATCCTGGAATGGTTTGGTTTGAAAGGGACCTTTAAAGACCAGCTAGTTCCAAACCCTTGCCGTAAGCAGGTACTTCTTCCACTAGACCAGGTTGACTCTGCAGAGATTAAAAAGCTTTACTTGTTTAGTTGACTCTGTAACCAGCTCCAGAAGTCTCTCCACCGCAGTGCGCAAACGATGACAAATTTTCAGTATCGTTTCTTCACTTTCACACGCCAATTCTGGCTTTGCAAAAACACTTTCACATAAGTATTGGCTCAACTCAGACACCTCGTCAGTCCCAGGAGACAGCTGGTTGTGTTCTGTGAGAGTTTCATCAAGCAGCTCCTCTACTGAAAGCAAGGAAGCTATTTAAAAACACAGAAAAGTGACAGCTAGCCACAAAACTGGTCACCCAGAAGACTGACATCAGGCAGTGCCATGGTCCTGGACATGCACTACAAGATGAAAACTTGGACCCATCAACAACTCAATGTTGAAAAATCATGAGGGTTTTTCACAAGGTTTGGCAATCTCATGCTATGCATCAGGACCTGGAACTCTGAATTCACCAAGTCCATATTTCCTGCCCTATAATCTATACAAGCTTTTCTAACAACATTCTAGTAATTGCACTATTAAAAGAAATAAATGGAGAGAACAATGATAGACAATATCCTAAGTGTGGACCAACTTTGAAAGACACAAACATTGCAAAAAGAGATTCTTTTCCCATTCTCTTTTCCTTTCTCTTTCTTTTCTTCATCCATACAAAAGGATATGAAAAGGCAGTTCTCAAGAACATGAATTGACTACATCCAGGTTTGCTGATTTCTACTCACCTTTTTCTAGGTGATGGTTTTCTTTGGCTTTGAAATACTGCATGAATCCCATTTCTTCCATAATACTCTGAGCTTCTTTAGAATCTCCAGAAGCCAGACTGTCATCAAGGCAAAGACCAATCTTGCTACAGATAAGGTCCTCAATAACTACTGTGGCCTTCACCACTTCCATAAGCAGTTTCAAAACATGCTGATAAGATTCACGCAGTTTTTCCCTAGAACAAAAGCATGTTGAACATTTGAAAAATTGCCCTCACTTGATTTGAAAGAAACTTTGAACCTACTGTAAACCTGACACTCTAAAATGGGTATCTGCCATGGTTGGGCAGTTATCAGTGAAGATCACTCAGATGTCTCACAGAAAACAGCTCTTTTTGAAGAGCTGGCACAGCTGATGCCTTGTCAAGGCTGATCTAGAACAGAGGCTGGATGGAGTTAAAGAATAAAGTAGGGATTTATTAAAAGGCCTCAATGGATCCACCTTGGGCAGCAGAGAGCCCAGCCAGGGCTACACCCAAGCTGGACCAAAATGGTCACAAAATGGACAACTGGTCACAGGGTCTCTCACTTCTATAAGTTCTGCTTCATTTGCATATTGGAGTTAATTGTACAATTACAGCTTTAGGTTATGAAGTCCCATCCTTGTTTTTCTCTCTTCAGTCCACATGGTTTATGCTTTTGGGCCTGATATTTGGATCATTTGTCCTTGGACCCCCAGCTAGAGGAAGGAATTGTTTTATCTCCCTACTCTGTGAAGAGTGCTCACCATCCCCTAATATGAAGCTGAAAAGTACACACTAAAGCAGCTCAGAATCTGAAAAATATAAAAGCTAAAACCTGAGGCATCACAGCAAAACACCTTTGTCATCCCCACAGGTAGATCACACTACAGTCACATGGAAGCATCTCAGCCTTCCATACCCGTGGAAGCACCAGCAAGGAAGACACTACTGCAGTAGGAGGAGCAAGGAGTCTACTGCTACAGTATCACTGACATCAAAATAACTAGAGGGTGTTCTAGCAGACCTGACAATAAAAGCTCTATTTCTATTCATGAAAATATTTTAGTTTTAAAATTAACACTAAGCCAGTTTCTGAAAGATGAGAGAGGGAATTTTAGAAGCTTATTCAACATGACAGCTTCTCTAATCCACACATCCTCATGACATGTCAAACCAATCCACTCCATCTGAAAGCCTCTTGGTCACAGAACCTCTCTCCATTTTTTTACATTTTTCCAAGATTAGAGACAACAGAAACTCCAAAACACCAAAGTCTTCTTCACACTAAAAGAAAAAGAGCAAGAAAAAACCCCAACTTGCTCTTAATGTCAGAATAGGTTGATAATTTAAAAAAACCTCAGAATAATTTGCAAATAAAAGCAATATATCATCCCCAACGCTTCTATTTTGAGCTGGCTTAGTTTTGCCTAGTTATTGATTTCTTTAAGAGAAGTAAGAAAATAAGCAAATAGAAAAACCCCAAGCACTAAGCATTATGTAACAAACCTTTCCTCTTTAGACTGCTCAATATCAGACCTCAGCAAGGCCACCAAATTTCTTCCTTCTTGGTTTTCCCGGCCCCGCCACGGAAGGAGTGTCTCCAGTTCAGAGTTGGTCTCCTCTATTTCATGCTTTAAAGAGGCCACTTTCTCTTCCAGCTGTGGAAGTACAGTGACAACAAAACAAAGTCAACTATTTTGCCTAAACTTGGCTCTACCAACTCTACCTGAAAACGAGTTTCTAGAAAAATTACTTCTTATATTTATTTTTTCAGATGATATCTATACCAGATTAAAACATATGATTACCTATAAATAAAAATACATATTTGTATGTATCTGCCCACCCCCACTTCCAGACAAATTACTAACATTTTGTTAGAAACTCTGTTTCACAAATAAGCTATCAAATAAGTCAAAGTATCCACTTGGGAGAATACTGCAAACACAGAAAATCATTCTGCTCCCATGCCAACATTCTCAATCCTCATCAAGTCCTACAAGAAGAGCTGGGAAGAGTAAGGCATTCCCAGGCAGGAAATTCTTAGTGTTACTCTGTTTCCCCCTAGTATAACATAACACAAGAATTATACCTGTAGTCTCTCTATATACATATTGAAGCAGAGAGGCCTGTGCTAAAATACAACCCCCAAAAGCACATTTAAAATCTAGGTTTAAAATATTTTCTCCACACCTGGTTAATTATTGCTGCTCTTTCCTGCAGCTGGGCTGATAACATTTCTTGTTCCTTTTGGTGAGCAGCCTGCACCTTCTCCCTCTCCTGAATCAACATCTGCTCCTTGTCATGCAGTGATGCCTTTTTTTCAGCTTCAAATTCATCCTGCATAAATCACATACACTTGGATTTACTGAGAGAAGAAAAGATGCCCAAACATCACCACCATCCTCCCAAAAAACCTCAAACATCCCTGTATTTTTTCTGTATTCTTTAGAAGCACACATTTTGCCTCTCAGAATAACAAGCAGTGACACACACATCAACACCTCCTAACAACAAAATTATACTGAAACTGTGATCAAAATCACAAATAGTGTGGCCAGCAGAACCAGGGTGGTGACTGTCCCTCTGTACACAGCATGGATGAGGTACAATTTTATCTATGAACACCAATAAACTACACCTGTTTTTTACATTGGAAGTCAAGATAACAATTTTTCCCCATGGCAAGAAATAAGACTTCAGAAGAGCAGAAGACCTGCAGTCACCTGAGCTGACATGGATCCTGTGCAGAAGACTGAGCCAGTCTTTGCCCCATGCTCTAGCAGTTAGGAAGGTAAAAGTGGGGTGACACAAAGGGATAGGATGACTTTCCTAGAACATGGCGTTTGTGGAAAAAATCTCTGAAGCAGCCTGCTTGTTCTTCTCAGAAGCACTTAGAGAGTCAGAGCACAGACAGCAATTCTGAATACCTCAAATCTGCTAAGGGAGGCAGAGGGAAGGAACCAAGGGAACAGGCTGGCATGAAGAGAGCTGCATAATCAACACAAGGAAGTGGGGAGGGAAAGGCTTGCTGTAAAAACCTGTATCAGCCCACAATACACCTCAGTCTGACACTGCAAAGAGATCCAGCCAGTCTCTTCTGGGACAAAACACTGGTTAGCAAGTACAGGAGGCAAAAAACCCAGCTGAATCCATAGACAGCTGCACCAGCAGAAGATTTAGCCCTGGAAAAGTTTCAACACAAAGTGGAGTTTCTGGTGTCACAAATGCTAATTAAAGCAGCATAAGAGAAAAAAGCAGGGATCACTTCTGGAGTTTCTGCATAACCCTCAGTCCAGCCCCAGCTTCTGCGGGCTGAATGCTGGGGTTCAGCTGAGGACAGCAGTGCCAAATATACCTGCAGCAGCTTTTCAGGACACACTTGTGCCCTCTGTTTCAAAAGCCAGCTGCAGCAGCCAGAGAGAGGCCAGTGATCAGGACTACACAGAGGGCCAGAGGCAGTAAACATCTTGAAAATGCTTATAATTTTGTTTTTTCTGGTGAATCAATGAAAGCAGAGGTTAATAACAAGAGTAACAACAAAGTATCTCATAGACAAAGAGTTCACTGCCATCACACGCTTGGTAAAAGCCTAGATAATAATGAATATTTTGCCACATAGCCACAGTATGTGCAGTAGATGTGGGATGATAGGCCAAGAGCACAGTCTCTGCAGACACTAACAAGAAAAAGTCTCAAATGACAAACTGAACACGTACACAAGGAATGCTGCTTAGTGCATGTTCCACTGATTGTTTTGGTTTTGGCTGAAGGACATTCCATATCCAGTTCAGGACTTTAAGACAACCCTGTGGTAAAGACAATTGCTCACAGAACACTGCTTTATTTCCAATGTTTTTCTAGCTCTAACATTGTGAAGCATAGGAGAGATCTCACTCAGAGCGCCATTTTAGAGGCTGAAGAACAAAAATCTTACATCAATTTCTCTTTCTCAGCAAAAAAAACTCCCAAGTGCTTACGCAGAAGAGCATTTTCACCAGGGCCTACCTTCAGCTGTGAAATTTGCTGTTCCAGCAGCACCTCTGACTGACACTTCAACAGCTCAATCTCCTCCTGGAACTGAAGCTGCTGCTTCAATTTTACCTCCTCAAATTGAGCCAGAAGAGCTGCTCTCACAGATTTTACTTCAGAAGCTGATGCAGAAGCATACAGCTGCAGACAAGGAAGGAATATAAAATATTTTAGCCACTGTGTTAGAATTAAGGAAAATATGAAACCAAACCAAACCCATCAAGCTAAACCAAATTCTGAAGAGTACATCCACAATCCTCAAGGTCATACAGGGCTGCTGTCTATCATCATGCTGAGTATAGAAAAAAGCAGGTTGATAAAAATAGATAAGCAACCAGACATTAGGTATCAAGTATCTCCTGTACTCTTGTATTCATGAGACCATCAGGTCAGACTAACAAAGTATTCCTGATTTACTCTTTCCAACACTTTGCTAAAAGAAATTAAAAAAAAAAATAAAGAGGAAAGAGGGGGAGAGAAACATAGGGAGAGCATATTTTGTCAGATGTGATTTCCCTTGCTCAATGGGAGCAAGCATTATACATCTCTATTTAAAACAATTATCCTGGGATACAATAGTGAAAGGTTTGAGAGATTTTTGGTCATCTAGGGCTTTTTCCCTACTATTCTCACTAAGAAGAGTCACTGTAGACATGAAAATAGACAAATCCTGTTTCTGGGATAATGTGCTTGAAGACTGAATTGCCATTAGAACCTCCCAGGAAACTAATGAAACTTCCTCTCCAGGCAATCTCTGCTTCTAAAAGTGATTTAAGAGTTAATTGGAACATTATCAAATTTTCAATTTAGTAAGTGAAAAAAGCAAAAGCTAGAAATATTTTAACTTAATGTGTTCTGTGGCTATAGCTGGATAAAGCTCATTTTGTTTGTGACTGTTCCTACTATATAAGTAATATTTAACAGTAGTGGCTGCTTGCATCTGCAGAAGTCAGATTATGTCCTCTTACTGTTCGCACTATTTAAAAAAATTCCAAAACCATCTAGGTGTAGAACCTTATTTCTAAGCTTAATAAAACTGAATTTACTTTATGATAAACATGGATTGTTCTGGGTTTAGGTATTAGCAGCATTCTGACCTCTTGCTCACATTCATGCTCTGCTTTTAGTTTCCCCAGTTGTTCTTCCAACTCCCTGGAGTACTCTTCCTTATGTTTCCTAATATCTGCCTCATGAAGATCCCGAAGCTCTTGGAGCGCTTTCCTGTGCTTCTCCTCCATCTGCAACACTTCCTCACGTAACAGATCCAGAGCCAGACGTTTCTCTTCTTCCAGCAACTGCCTCTGATTTTGAAGAGCTGTGTTCAGCTCATCCTGCATAAGCAGTAAATTTAAAAAGGGGAGGGAAAAAAATAAGTACAATTATCTTTGCAACCCATTTGTCAAGCACATGTCCTGCTCTATCAAAGCTTTTAAAATCAGAAGGAACAATATTGTTTCATGAAGGATGAGCATACATATATATATAAATACTCTCTAAAACATTTTAATGGGTTTGTTTTTCTTATCTAGTAAAAGTTTTGTAAATCCTTACTTATTTGGAAGGATCTTTAGATTCCTAGAGATGTGGCTTAACCTCCAGAATTGTATTTACTTTGGTCTAATCACTTTATGAAGAATTACACAATAGCTCTGCCAAGGAGAGGGGGACTGAGCCACAAAAGGGAGACCCTCCAATCTTAAGCACATTAGAAGATATAACTCATTTGTGCCTTTTCCACAAATGATACAGAAAACTCATCACACTGAGCATTTGGGGCAGGAAGCAACAGTTGGATTTAATTTTCATCTAGAGTCTTCTGCTTCAGCTCATAATATGGCCACACACAATGTGTCAGTGCTGGCACAAAGAGGTTGTGAAAACACCCCCTGAGAACAAAGGAAAAGGTGATTCCACACAATGTGTCATGAAATTTCACCTCCTATGCCAGCTTTTCTTTCTGACCCACCTTATGAGCTTCTTCTGCTTCAAGAGCCATGGTTTTAAGATTTTCCAGATTAACAGTAGCTAGCTCAATTTTCAAATTATTCTGGGAAAGCTGAAGTTCTTCAGCATGCTTCAATTTCAGCATCTCAATCTCCTGAAGCAGTTGTGCCTGACGGATTTTATCTTGCTCTTGGAGCTGCTCCCTGTGCTGCAGCTGTAGCTTCTCCAGAGCCTGACTGTGCTCATCTCTTATAGTCTGAATTTCAGATAGGTAGGAAGACTCCAAGGAATCCAGATTTGATAAGTGTTTAACCTCCAGCTCATCAATTTGGGCCTGATGCTTTGTCTGTAGTTCAGCAACACATCTTTCAAGCTGAATCTGTTGTTTACTTTCCAGTGTAGATTTAAGTGTCTCAATTTCAGCTTGGTGTTTTGCCTGAAAATCAGCTGTCAGAGACAAAATCTGCTGCCTATGCTTCTCCTCTAACTGCTGACTTTGGAGTTCCAGCTCATCCATATGTTTCTTTTTCAGCTTTTGGAGAAGAATCTCTTGCTCAGTTGTGAATTTCTGAGTCATTGCTTGGTGCTCCTCCATAAACCTGTATTATTTCCAAGAAAATTAAGATACTATTGTCAAAAAACTCACTTTTAAAAAAATAATTGAGCTAATAAATAATAATCCAAGGAAAATAAACAGACCTCACTTGGTCTCTACAAGTTTTACTTGATGCTTCAAATACAGAACTAAATTCAAAGCAAGCCACAATGATGATTTCATATCCACATAAAGGTTTCTGTAATGTCACTTGGAAGTCTCTGGTTATTACTAGAGAAACTGACACCCCTATTAACTTACGAATACAGAGAAATGTATTTGAGAAATACTGCCATGACAGTATCTCGTGGTGTATACATTGCTACATCTCACATGTGTTGTCTGCAAATAAATGAACTGTCATAACAAAGACCTCTAAAATCATCTGGTAAAGACAGGCATAAAACCACTGTGGAGGTGTATGCGGAACACTTGGGGACTCCTCCAAACCCAGCTGATGCAGAAGATTTAGTATCTGAAGTACTGCCCTTTACTGCAATCAGTAACTACAGTATTTTTGCATGCAGACACCAATAACTAAAAAAAACCCCAGTTATCTAAAAGTTAAGTTGCTAGTTTCAGTGCTTTCTTACAGTCATTGTTTCTCCAGTCTTGTTCTGTGAACATATTTTTGGGGAAGGAAGGAAGAATGAATTTGAAGCAATGAATGCAAATACCAACAAAGTGGTTGTTTACTTCCCTTAATTCACGTGAAACAACAGGTGTAGGAAGGGAAAGAAAAACAGTAGTTCCAGGCCTCTAACCAGAACTAAAGAATGCCAAAGGGGGACCCCATCAACCTCAGCATTCAATGTTTAGCACAAGCTTTGTTCACCAGGAAAAGCTTGTTTGCATTCATTCCAATTGTTTAAAAACATTTAGAGATTTTTTTTCCACTTATACATCCTATCACACTTCTCCTTGAAGGCTGGTGTACGATTTCCAGACGTGCAGGCAAAACCTGACTACATTTTATTTGCTAGACTAGATGAAATGCCTTTACACAAAGGAAAAATCTACAGCAGATCACAGGAGACAGCACTGCTGTTCCCTGGGACAGCAAGCTTTACATATGTAAGTCACATAGTGCCATCAAGTGACTACCTTACACTAACACTCATTAAGTCTAAAATAAGACAAAGCAACTCTAACAATGAGTGAACTTCTATGGGAAACTTACTTGTTTTGTGCTTCCAGGAGTTTCAGGGCACATTCTTCTTGCAGGCAGAGTGTGGTCTTTTCCATTTCTTTTGCCATGAGGGCTTTGGCTGCCTCCAGGTCAGCTTCATATTGCTGCTGAGCTTTCTGCACAGCCTGGGCACCTGCAAGGCTGTCCTCCAGCTGCTGCAAGTTGTTTTGCTGCTCCTTCACCAGCTTCTCCAGGTCCAGAATTTTGGCAGCTTGGTGATCTTGAAGTTGAATCATTTCAGCTTCACGGAGTTCAAAGTGTTTTTGTAAGTTCTGCTTCTCAGATTCTGCTCTGGTTTGCAGTTCTATACGCAATAGTGATAACTTCTCTTCTGCTAGGATTCTCTGGGCCTCACTTTCACATTGCCATTTCTTCTCTTTTTCTTTGTACATATTCTCTATTTTCTGGACTTCTTCTCTTAATTCCTTTTTGTGATCCTCAGCAATTTTATATTTTACCTGTGAAGACAATTATTTAAAAGAAAAAATAATAAACTACCAAAACCAAACTGAAATGCGTGAAATGAAGACTCTCAGGCATTGAAGGTCATGAAAAGATTAAATTCTTGTAGTGAAGTAACCCTTCCTAATGAAAGAAAGGCTGAAATGACAATTTATAAACTGACATGCATTAAATTCAATGCATTATTTAGAATTAATTTGGGTTGTGAAGATAAGAAAAAATTAAGGCAGAATTCTAGAATTAATATGGTACTCCATGTTGATTTCTCTTGAGGTCACATCTTTTCAGGAGTTCAACTTATACAGCTATGGGCATCTTAGGCATGAATTAAAATACCTTTTAAGAGCCATATAAAAGCATGTAGCACAAAAAGAGAAGCCGAAGCAGCAAATGATTGCTCCACGACAAAAGGCAAAAAAAAAAAAAGACTGTCTCTGGTTTTCTCCATCAGTTTCTAAGCCTGCAAGAGGATACACACATCCATGGCTCTTTAAAAAGGGTGGAAAGGAGAACTTGATAAATAAGAGCTTCACCCATCTAATTCTCATAAGCATTCAAATATGCAACAATTTGAGCAACGAATTAACATTTATTCTAAATTTATCCTCAGCTGGAACAACTGATTTAACATGTAAGAGTGGCTGATTTAACATGTAAGAATGACAGTACCATGTATGACTGTCTCAGCTCTAAGACTTTGAGGTACAAGAGTTACACCAAAACAGAAGTGTATTCCAACATTTGTGTCTATCCAGGCAAGTCCATTTAAAGCTTTAGCTGCTATCCCCAAACCAGGGACTTTTAAATTCAAGTGCTGCCTCTCCCTCCCTTGGCCTTCCCACCAGGCTGGAACTTGCCCAACTCTACACAAAGCAGCTCTGTAGTACAAATTACCTTCTCCATTTCTTCTTTCAGATGCTTTTCATTTTGCTCAGAAAAATCTTTTTGTTTTATAAGCTCTTCCTTTAAATGCCTTATTTCCTCTGAGAGTTCTGCAATATGCTGTTTCTCAGAGCTGGAGAGAGCAAGCTTGGCTTTGTGCTCTTCCTCCAACACAGATACTCGCTCAGCCACCTCCACCTCAACCTGACGTGCTACATTTTGAACACTCTGGAGATGCAGTTTCGTGATTTCTGGAAAGAAAAAAAGAAAACAGAAAAAAATCCAAGCCAGACAATAAAATGGCATTCTGGAATTTAACAGCTCCTATTGATGCATAGAAATAAAGCTGAATGTTGTCAGCTGCGCTATTTATCAGTAGCCATGCTAACTACAGGACAAGGAGAATCCCTTAGCTGCATGATTTTATACTCTGTTCCATTTTATCACCATCTTGGGAATTTATCACTATAAACACACACAGAATAATCATAAAACCTGTGGCAGGACCTCCCTCCTTATCTGCAACAGCCAGATGAGCAGACTTTCTTTCCGGGCAATGTAATGGCAGATTTATGGAAGTTTTATCTCCTCTTTTGCACATCATATTTACACAAGGCATTTCCCCAAAAGTCAGTTGGGACCAATCTCTAAGCATTCCAATTTAAGCAGTTTTGATATCCTCTCTAGTATTAAAAGTAAATAATTCAAGATAAGAAATATAACTGCAAATTAAAAAAGCTCTACTAATCCTTTTAACCAACATACAGTGGAATACAATTATAACCATGTGTGTTAAATTAGCTAACTCAGATATGTAGTTAGTCCAAATTTTTCTATGACAGTGCCCTTCTAGACATCAAAAATGGAAACCTGATCAACTCCTATTAGAAACTGCTCTGCAGTTCTAGTAGTTTTTACTACAGAATAAACAACTTCAAGTCACCATATCTTCAGAAGTGCAACTCAACATGCCCATTATTGCTTGATGAAAGAGATTAACGTCTGTTAAATGTTCCCCATAGTTTAGGGTAAACTAGTAAGTTGAAAACTTCCTCAGATAAGCCTATTTAAAGAAAAATATAAGCCACACAAGCAGCTTACTGTTTCCCTTCCCAGTCTGTCGGACCATCCTACCTTTAGACTGTTCTTCTGAAAGTTGGGCATGGAGCTGCTCAAGTTCTAAACCATGCTTTCTTTTCAAGGCCTCAGTTTCTGCTGCATATTTGTCTGACAGATGCATCTTCATTTTCATCAGGTCCTCTTTATACTGAAGTGCAAGGGAGGATCTCAAGGAATCCAATTCATGCCTGTGTTGTTCTGCAAGTTGTAGCTGCAAACAGGCAAGTTCTTCCTACAGAAATAAAGGGTTAGTAAGAGATCTTTAGCTTCTAAGAAACCATGGTGAGAATCTTCCAATGAGAGAAAGGAAAATTCCATTTGCAAACACTTAGTCAACTTGAAACAAGTTGAGCAAAAATGTTGAGATCTTCAGTTACAGCAAGGTGCACGAAAACAGAGGCATAAATTTAAGAGGGGTCAATTAGCATCTTGGCTTGAAGAGAACAAGGACAGGCACAATTACTACCAGAGCTATAGAAAAGAGAAATACCATGAATTCTGCACTGGTGTAGAACTGGTAAGTTCCTTACCCAGCACAGGATAACCCAACCAGCACATAAAATTACAGAGCACTGTTTCAGCTGCTCCTCTCTACAGCCTCTCTGAGGCTGATAGCTATTGAAAGTTGATAATTTATAAAGCTTGTCAGAACTAATTAAGCCCTACAAAACATCTGAAATTAATTTACTCTTTGTAAGAACTAGGAATCAGACATCAATTTTCAAACAGGTCGTGTAAAGAACAGTACAACTTGTAACGTATCAAAAATCCTACCTGTTGTTGTTCAAGCTGTTGATCTAGCTGACCAAGTGCAACACTTCTCTCTTTCTCAGCAGTCTCTTCAAAAAGTGTGACAGAAGAACTGAGAAAAGGGTTTTAAAGTTTAAGACTTTGATATGTCATGAATCAAGTTAATTTTACTTGATGACTTGTGGTATAGTACTGAAAGTACGCAAAGAGCAACTGTAACAGCTGCTCGGGACTGGGCCATGACCTAATGCTCAATGCCAATAGGTTTAGATGCTAACATTATCTTTTATGCTAAAGAGCAATAAAATGGAAGCATGCTGTCACAAAATGAAAGGAAAAAGAACAGATCACCTGATGTCTCCTGCTTGATCTTGACTCATTTCCAACTCTGGCAGCGAACAGTCCGTCAGCTCTTGCGGTCTCTGATGCAACAAAGTCAATTCTTTTTTGTAGTTTTCTTCAGCAACAATTAACTTGTTTTCAAAAAAAAGTCTCAGTTGTTCCAATTCAGCTTTGTGCTCCCTGTTTCTCTGCTGACACTGCTGTTCAAACTCCTGTTTTAAACACTCTATTTCTTCCACCCGTGATGCTCGAGCCTGGAGTTGCTCTTTTAGCTCTGGAACAGAGGCAAAACCAACAAAAGTACTAAGAATACATATAATTAGGATGTCATTCTGCAAAAATCAGATTTTGTTGCCAAGTGTTAGTGGTTTAGGAATTGCATTGTCCCACCACAAGCCATTCCCTTCTCAATGGGAGTCACAAAAGTCAGAGATCACAGGTGTAGGTAAGAATCATTTATGGGAAATAGCAGTGAGATAGGAAAAATGAACTTCTGACAGGCAAAAATTCCTTCCTTAGAAGACATTGTCAGTTACACTGCACTCAGAGAAACCACCCTCATGCTAAGAATCAAAATCACCAGCACAGTTAGCTCTTCTCATTTTCTTGCAGTCCAGGACTAAGCTGGTAACAAGCAAAGTCCTGCACTATTGCTTAATCTTCACACCTCCTTGCTGTTGTAGCACTCAGAAGCAATAAATTATTCAAGAACATTTAATCTGCTCCAGGTAAAACTATCCGAACAAAATCAAATTGACATAAACTGTGCAAAAAACCAAAAATCACAGGAAGGAAAATAAAATCAATTCTGGATTACTTTAATGATGGTTTGCTACCAATCGTGTGCTCAGAGGCCAAACTGACTGAATTAAAAGAATCAACCAATAAAACAGGAATGCAATAAAAAGGAGCTACCAAGGCTGGTTCAGCAAGCTGCCCTCCTGAGTGAGAACAATGGCCAGCACTGCACCCTTTTCACTAGCCCTCTGAGAGCTATCTTCCCCACCTTCTGTATTAAAGCAGCAGTAACATTTAGGTAAGTTAAAAGGTAGGTAAAAAGGGGAAAAAAAAATCTCAAGACACATAAGCTTTCCCAATAGCTCAAGTTTCCAAATAATCCAAGTTAGTTAAATCCCCAAAGAATCAAATGAAGAGGGAAATAAATTGCAAGAAGGAGGAACTTGGAGAAGTTCCTTAAAAAGAAACAACTTGCCTGGAGAAAAGCAGTTGCATATGTTACATGAGTGAAATTTAGGAAACATTGATGGAAACAGAGGATGCCATCCAGGAGCAACACAACTGATTGTCACAATCAGGTTTTATGTAGCAAACCAGAAAATGCACTCGTGGCATGAAAAGCTGCTCACAATGAAAATGCAAACAGAAAGAGTAAGAGAAGAAATAAGTGTTCAAGGCCAGGTTGGATGGGGCTTAGATAGTGGAAGGTGTCCCTGCCCATGGCAGGGGTTGGAAGCAGATGAGCTTTAGGGTCCCTTCAAACCCAAACCACTCCATGATTCCATAATTATGTATGGTAAATCCATGGTTCAAGCCTGCTTCCTAAGGGAGAAGCTGCCAGGCACGGGGACCAGAGGAATCAAGTGATAAGAATGGACAAGTAACACCACCAATATGATAGGCAAGACAAGTCCAATCTGACGTGGGTAGGTTTTGCCTAACCAGCAAAGTCTACTAGCACAAAATTACCCCAAAAAAGCATTTCATTGTTTTGAACTGGCATGTCATTCTTGCACCAGAGCAGCAATCCCGTCATGCAGCTGCTATGGTTTGAATTCTACCATCAACCAAATGCATGGCCAAATCAGAACTCAAATGAAGAACAGCAGAGTAAAACACACCACCTTTAAGATCTCACACACCAAAAGAGATCCTCACCTGGACCATGGGTCTGCATTCTGGTCTCACCACCTTCAAGAAAGATGAGGAAACAGAAAAGGCTCCAAAGAATGGGATAGTGAATGATTGGAAACATAGAAAGACATGTGAAATTAGGGCTACAGAGACAAACTCCAGCAAATACTATCAAGTGCTATGCACTATAATTCTGTAATATTAAAACAAAAAGATGAAACAGTCAAGGTAAAGTCTGTCTAATATAAAAAATTACTTATTTAGAGTATATGACCAAACCAAAGCCCTAATACAATTCAAAAGCTACCTGAAGTTATATTATCCAGAATATCTGAAATAGCATTTGAAGTATGTTACATGTGCGTTCTGTTCTAACTATCCCAGCAGAACTCAAGAACCTCAGGTTAGAGCCTCAACACAAGAACACTGGCAGAGTCATGGTCTCTAGGTTTTCTTTTCCCCCAGAAATTCTTCAGTGTGTTATACACGTCTGTGCACACATATCTAAGACATGTTGTATTTTATTTCAAAAGTGTATGACATCTCAAACCACTACACTGCAAAACTGGCTGTTTTATTTAATACACCTGGGTCTTGAAACAGAAATACAAACACGAATATATTATTGCACTGACCAGCATTTTCTCCAGTTTTTAATTACATTATACTTAATTTGACATTTCAATGAAAAACCTTTTGTTTTCACAAAATATTTTTATAGTGTGCAGGAATGGAGTGGGAAGGGAAAGGAAAAGCACAGGAGTTAGTTTTTCCCCACAGTCACATCTTGCTTTTTGACACTGCCGAACCTGTCATCTGACACTAACTCACCTCAACCTAGAGACAAACCATTGGGCTACAATCCACTGACACTGTGGCCTTCCTGTGTGTTTCTGGTACTCAGCTAAAAGCATTTTGTGCCAATAATGCATACTTCTGTATGATGAAGAGGAAAAAATAAAATGTGCCAGTTATGAACATACCACTTAGCTCTTGTCGATTTGCTCGGGTACTGTCAAGCTGAGACCAAAGCTGCCTGATTTCTTCTTGTGACTGAACCTTGAGTTGCTCATGCTTGACCTGAAGCTGGTCCAGCTACAAAAAAAAAAACATGTTAAAACAGACAAAAAAAACCCTAAAAAAACAAACAAAAAAAACCCCAAACACCCCACCACAACTTGTTAAACAATTTTGTTCTCAGGGCTTATTTCGCAAGAGACACTTCTGTCAGATCGAGGTGGAAACAGTGACAACACCACTCCCAGCTCCTGACAGTATCAGAGCTACCAAGTAGCAGCATCTCTTAACTGTTACACCCACTCCTCTGAGAGGGAAGAATTTGCTCCTCATGCCCTAAGTATCTTCACTGGCAAAAAAATAAGGCATTAGCCAGAAAAAAAACCAAAATGTGAGAACCATAAAATTAGGAATATAAATATGGATGAAGAGATGACACCAAATGGCACAAAGGCAACTGCATTCCAAAGGTTTTGAACTCCTGTGGATACTCCCAGACTATTTATCTGCATTATGCATTTTGCTTTTTCAGTAACATCCCTAAATACAAACAGGTCATCCAAATGATATCTACATGGTCTAGGTTTTGCTACATAAAGAGGAATCAACTACTCTAAACTACTAAAGAAATGTAATTTACCTCCTTCTGAAGATTCTGTTCTTTTTCTTGGCTTTTCATCTTTATGTCTTCTAGGATTTGATGATGTTCAGCCTGCAGCTGTTCTTGTAATTTTGTGATGGCTATCTGGTGTTGCCTCTCCAATTCTATACATTTCACTAAAATCAAAAATTAGTTCTGTTACTCCCTCATCCCAGTTAATGAATAACCTGTACAACTTCTGTGCAACACAAATAGCAATGCATGTCTCTAGCTTAAGCACTAGCTTTCAGGGAATCACAGACATGCTTGAGCAGTAAAGTATTTGCAAGACAAACACTTCCATGCACTGCTTCATAGTTCTCTGCATCTCACACTGTTACTTAGCCAACCGACAACCATTTGTTCCATTAAGCCTTAACTGTCCACAATCCAAATGCAGTTTTTTGTTAGAAAAAGCTTCTATTAATATTAATCACAGTTTTGATTAACTCAGCAACTGTCAATACAGGTTTTCAGATGGAAGCAAAACATCACCTCCCTTTAATATTCATCTCACATCTCATACTCTGTGGAAGTCAAAATGCAACAATGCTATTCAGGTTTTAAACCATTTTTCATTTACAACCTGTTGTCTAGACAGTCTCATGCCATCATCCCGGTTTTTAAATAAGTCTACATAAATACAGCTTGTATTTACTTTTATACATCTGATAAAATCACTTAGCTGTGTCTCTGTTCAATAAAACAGCTGCCTCCCAGAGCATGATACTTACTTTTAGATTGTACATTCTCAACGGAAAGAAGCCCCAGCTCTGCTCTGACTTTTTCCAAATCCATTTCCAGAGACTTCTGCAGTGCAATCATCTCAGCCTGATGTTTTTCACACAGTTCTTCACACACGTTTTGTAAACGTCTATCAGACTCTAATTTCCAGTCTCTTTTCAGGGTCTAAGAGAGTAAAACACGCATTTTACTAAAGTAAACACGTTTATTAAATTAATTATTTTTTTTCTCTGTTTATTTGTCCTTTACAATAGCAGATCTGGGCCTTGTACCAGCTCTTGTTTTCGGAAAGGATCTTTATTGTTTTCTTGTATAAAGAACAGAATTTGTACCTCTAGTGCCTGGACATGTGTCTCTTCCATTTCCGATTCTATTTTCTTTCTCTGGTCAACTGTGAAATAAAGTACTTATTAATAAATTTACACAAAAAAGTATTAAATGGTAAGTAGAAATATGGATGAGATTACAGTTTTCAACATCAAACTCAGGACTTAAATGGGCAGGCATAGAGCAGAGTAAGATGCTGGGTTCTATCCACACCTGCTGTTATGTTATATCCCACTAGTTCACTTTCATGTTAAAAAACAAGCATTGTAGAACTTAGAGCTGCAAAGACAACTCAGAAAGTTCAAGTTCAATTTAATTAGTAAAGCCTCCTTAAGTCTACAGAGAACATGATACTACAAAGAAAAATGACCGTAAAGATACAAATTCAAATGACTATTGATGTCATTTCAACATTTCACTGCACACCACTATGAGCACAGAATTACCTCCACAAAGAAAAAGCCTACCAGTAGCAGCAGGTAGGAAACTTCAAATTTCTTCTACAAATGTCTAGGAAAAAAGACTACAAGACAGATGCCACTATCTGCTCAGTTATCACTGACACCAACAGATTCTTCCTTTCCAGCTCCTCCCTTGATTAATTCCAGCTTATTGTTTGGCCCATTTTTTAATTTGCAGGAACCCTGTAAAGGCCTATCAGCCATGTTGCCTAGGCTTATTTATAATATATAATAGTTTATAATATGCAACCATTATTTCAAGTCTTTCCATGGGAAAGGAAAACTTAGAGATTAAACTGGTATTAAGTTACATTGGTAAAACACACCTTAAAGTATTGATATTAAGAACTGCATCTTGACCTCCTCCTGCTCCCAGATCCCACTATCAGCGCTATCAACTCACTACACTACTAGTGGTAACAAATGGCTTCCTACTTTTAGGTCAAAAAGAGACACCCTTAAATTAATGTTCTCTTTCTCTTAGGGAAGGACAACTAAAGAAATGGCTTCTAAACCTTTTTTCAGAGCTCAGACTGTGATGAGCAGTCTAGCTGGAGGCCTGCAACTAGCAGTGTTCCCCATGGATCCATGTGAATACAAGGAATAACTTTACTGTGAGGGTGACAGAGCCCTGTAACAGGCTGCCCAGAGAGGCTGTGGAGCCTTTTCCTCTGCAGATATTCAAAACATGCCTGGACACAAACCTGTGCAAATTGCTCTGGGTGAACCTGCTCTAGCAGGTGATCTCCAGAGAGTCCTTCCACCTCAACCAGCCTGTGATTCTCTAAACTTCTTCAGTGAGGTGCTGCAAGATTCACCTTTGTCCAGAAATCCCTCAAGCTCTGCCATACAGGTCAAAAATGGTCTGACCTGGAAAGGGGGAAATTTTCCAAACAATGCCAAGAGCATCATTAGCAGGCCTTCAGTACTATGAGATGCAACTGCCTTCTTGCTTATACCAAAATACAGTCTTATAGGAAGTGCAGCTCAAATGACACCCAGCTACAGGTTCTCACTGAGCCTTTCAACTCCTAACACTGAGAGGGTAAGCCAGGAAGCATTCACACATCTTCTCAGAAAAATAAGAGAGTGCTGACTTAGGGCAAGAAAAACCCTGACAAAACATAAGGCTCTACTCTTTGCATGGATCAAGTTCTTCATGAGAACTTGGTCTAAAGCCTCCTGAAAGAAAGTAGTTCAGTTTAGCACTAATTGACAGATGAAGAACAATTAAACTTAGGTCTTCACAGCTTCATTTTCATATATAAAATGTGCACTCTTGCACATGGCAGTCCTGCCCATATTACAGGTAACACCAGCTGCCATTCACAGGCCAGCTCTACACCAAGACAGGAATCTATGCAGGAAGAAAATGCTTATTCCCCAGTTTTAATACCTAGCTCTTGCTGATACTTGGACTTAAGGTCTTCTTTTTCCTTCAGACACTGTTCTTTGATCCTCTCCCACTCCAGCTGGTGGCGGCTTTGCAGAATGGCTACCTCCTGAGCACGTTTGTCATTGAGCATCTCCCGCAGCTCCATCAGGGCAGTCTCCTTCTCTTTCCTCAAGTTGGACTGTGTAAGCTCCAGCTGAGAGGTGTGCATATTGTTTAAGGTCAGGCGTAAAGCTTCCAGTTCAAGGCTGTGCAGTGTCTGCAGTGGAGTAAAAAAGGGTTTCTCCCTCCCCTCTAATGAAATGTGCTCACTTTTTCATTACTAGTTTCAGTTTTGACAGTTAAACCCATCTAGTTTTGCCTTTCTGTACTTGCAGAATGTTTCTTTGTGGCAAGAATCCTTAAAATAAGCTGTTATAATGATATTTGAATGTTTTCAGTGCAATGTAAAAGGCTTTCCTTACCTACCTCTTAATTTCCTACAAAATATCCTGTATCTGTCCACTTCCTCACATCAAAGTAGAACACAAGTTCACTCCAGCTCATCACTGTCTATTGAAAGAATTTCTTATGTTTGCTGTTGGTTATAATTTGTTAACAAACTAAAGTTCTAAGTGATATTGGAGAAGTAGAAATAAAATTCACCACTCCTCAATTCTTAAGTAAACTAACCAGTGTACCAAAAGGTTATAATTAGACCTAACACTAGACATACTCTTTCCCTTTTCACTTGCATTTAGTGGAAGTGTTCAAAAACCCAGGAAATGTATAGATGTAAAAGTCATGTTTTCACACTTCAGCTTAGCAAGAAAGGATTTGTAATTATTAATAGTGGGATAATTAAAAAGTGGGAGGGGTTTATATACTTTATAAAATTGACTTTAAACTTGCCAAGACAAAAAATTACAGAGCTGTATTTTCTCTCTTAAAATCATTTATTTAAACATCCAGTTCTCTTCAGAATGAATGTTAAAATATAATTAATGTTAAAATATATATTAAAATATATATAAAATAAATAAAATATAATATAAAGTGAAGATTCTGGAGAACTCCTCTAAAATATATCTATTATCACCCACCAAGAGAACACTCCTTTTCATTTGGCTGCAGCAGCGTGTGAAAGAGCACGTGTGATATCCACAAAAATTAAGGAGAAGGCTCCTTGATTTCTGTGTCTGCTAGAGATCAAGTCAGCTAAGAACTATATTAATCACTGTGAGATTCCCTGTTTTTACCTGGGATTGAAGCTGAGCTTGCTCATGCTCTGCTTTGTGTGTGGCTGCCATTTGCTGCCGGAGTTCATCCAAAAGGTGCCTCTGTTCCTCCTTGAGCTCAGCACGGAGCTTCTCCATTTCCTCTGAGTGTTTAGCAGCCAGCTCAGAGATTTCCCGATCGTGCTCCCGTTCATGAACCTGCAGAGAATACTCAGATGAAAAGCTTTCTTCAAAATATGCTTGTTTAGCCCTAATTATGGAATAAGAATTTTCACTCCTCCTGACCCCAAATCAAAAACTTCACGGAAAAAAAACAATAAAAAGAATTTCACGTCTCTAAAATGTTTACACTGCTCATATGACAATGCAAAATTATTTTTCCAAAATAAACCAAATTGCAGCATGTACCTTTTTTATTACAGCAATCTCTTCCTTTCTTTTTTCTTCCAACTTCTGTTGTTCTTCCACTTTGTCTTGTATTTCAGCATTTAACTCTTTAATCTGAAAACAGGCATACAAACATTTGCAATGGCTACCTTAAGCATTCCAAAATTCCATGACTCCTGCAGTTATCAGGGTTTCCTACCTCTCTCTCGTGTGCCAAACTCACTTCAGTTAATTCAGCAAGGTGCTGAGTCTCCATCTTATCCATTTCCTCTCTGTAATGCTTCTCCATCTTCGACTGAGCCTCCTGGGCAGCCTGACAGGACTCCTGCAAGCGAGCCTCAAGCTCCAAATGAGCCTTTTTCAACTGGGCAATTTCTTCAGTCAACTGGCCTTTTTCCTCACTGTATTCAGCAGTCTTTTCCTTTATTTCAGCAGTAAGTTTATTAATTTCTTGGTTGCTGATGTTTAACCTGTCTTCATAGCTCAGTCTTTCACACTCCTGTATTTCTTTGATGTTTTTCATTTCAGCATTAAGCTCATGGATGTTTTTCTCAAGGTCATCAAGCATGCTAGCATTCTCTGCTAGTGCTTTTTCTGCTTTCAATAGATCCTCCTCCACATTAGATAGTCTCTCTCTTAAGGCTGTTTTTTCCTTCAATAAAAGTACTAAATTTTGTTCTTTATTATTGATTTCAGCTTTGAGCAACTCCAGTTCTTTTAGCAATGTCCCTTCAGATATGGTTTTCTGACTCAACAGCTCTGCTATTCTCTGGTTTTTAGCCTTCTGAGCATTAAGCTGGCTTTCCATTCCATCCCTTTGACTTTGCAAAGCTGCCAGCTGGCGGCCAAAAAGATCCTGCACTTCGTTTGTCACAGAATCAGAAGCTGTTTTCTGCTCCTGAGCATCTCTCACTAACTGCTCCTGAGTTCGCAGCTGCATCATCAACATTTCTCTTTCCTCCTGGAGGTCTTTCACCATTTCTAGCCAGACAGAGGAGTTTGACACTTGTGTGAGAGCCGGCTGGCCTCCATCCTCACGCTGCTGCTTTACTAGAAGCATGTGTTTATTTTCAAGTTCTTTCTCCTTCTCCATTTTCCGAAGAAGTTCTTTTTCACAACGGATCCGTGCTTCATGTTCTTCCTCCAGTTTTGCATGCATATGAGAGAGCTCAGACATGGCTTTTTCCCAATTTCCAACAGCTTCTTGGGTGTCCTGATAAGGCATTTCCAAGGCTGACTCCTGATGGAGCAGCTCAGCTGGCTTCAAATGTCTCTCTGCCAAACACATCACTTCATCATCCTCTATGTCACTGTGCTCTCCAATTTTGTTTTGCTGCAGGGAGCCATCTGACACACATGAAACAAAGGCCTCTGCTCTCACCTCTGCTCCTTCAAAAATGTCTTGAGCCAAGCCACTAAGACACGTCCCCTCCTCAAGGCTAGAGTTTAATGGAGAAGATACAAAATCTCTGCCGGGTTCTAGGAGCACACTGTTATCTAAGCCATACATACTGCATCTGCCCTCTTCGATGGCATGGCCCTCCGAAGAGCTGGAACCATAGGAGTCTTCTGGAGTTTCTGTGGAAACGAGGTATTTAGCCAATATACCTTCATCACCACTGAAAAGCCCCAGCTCTGACAAGGGTCCTTCAGACAGGTTCTCCCCTTCACCGCTTCCATTAACATTCGTGATCTCTAAATTCTTTGTTTCTTCTAACTGATCCCTTGAGGAGTCATACTGGAACTCCAGTTCTGGCTGAAGCACTGGCTCATCTCTACCTTCTGATAGGTTTGCTCTGTCCCACATCTCCTCAAGATCCGCTCCCTGCAACTGAGACATCCCTGGTAAAATCTGGTTTTCCCTCAATTCCAGTAACTTTTTATTGGAGACAATCTCTCCATCATGCTTTTGCCTTACATCTATAGGTTTTTTAGCCTCATAAAGTTGCTTTTCATTTAATTCCTGGATGTAGGAATTCAGTTTCTGAATCTCTTCATTCAAGGACTGTTTTTCTTTTTTATATCGCTGGGATTCCTTCACTTGCTCTTCTGCATAAGAAAGTTGATGCTTAAGGCCATCAATTACATCCTTGTATTTACTTTCCATTTCAGATTTTTCCCTCTTAAAGCCTTCTTGTTGGTTTTCAAGTTTCTTCCTCAAATTTTCTTTACTAATTTCAGATTCTCGAAGCCTTACATTTAAGTCAATTATTATGCCATTCAAATTCTGAATGTGTTCTTCAGAATTCAAAGCACAGAGTTCTTTCTTTAACTGTTCGAGTTCATTTTTATATTTTAAAATAATTTCTTCTTCATAGACCTGCTTGGCTTCTGCAATCTCTCTTCTGTGGCACTTCTCCAGCTCATTCCTCAAGTTATCCAACTGTCTGCAAATATCCTTCTCATGACTGATTTTCAGTTCTTCAATATGTTGCTGTTCTTTCACTTTGGATAAAGCAATTTCTTTTTTTAATTCTGTTATTTCTGAGTCTCGGAGAGAAAGTGTGTGCTGTAGTATAGACAAACCAAATCTTTCTGATGTTAGTAGATCTTGAAGACTTTTAATAAATTGTTCTTTTTCATCTATGCTTTTGTATAGCTTTTGCATTGAATCTTTCATATCCTCTTCCATTTGGGCAAGCAGATTTTCTTTATCTTTGGTATTCTTAAAAATAAAACATTACATATAAAATATGCCATGATTTCATTTCCTTAAACCTCATGGTTTTAATTTGCATTCAGAAATAACAACATTTAATGTTTCTATTTATGGCACTACTAGTTACACTCTTAAAGGAAACCAGACATTAAGTTGTTTCACTAATGTATGTTAGTAATCACAATCTCTATATATTTATTTCTATATAAAAAGATTTTTTCAAGAATATGTCATTACAGCAAATTTGAGTTACCACCAAAGTTGAAATAATTTAACAAAAAAAGGTATGTTTTTACCTTCTGAGAAGACTCCAGCTGCACTTCCAGGTCATGTGCTTTCTCACGCAGTATCTCTAAGTGTGCATTTTGCTCTCTGAGACGATCCTGAAACAAGGACATTTGCTGCTGGGCTTCTAAACCTTCGTTTTTCCTGAGACTTTTACTCCTCAGTAGTTCAGTAACCTGAACACATAAAAGGAACTCACAGTCAAGAGAAAGTTTATATCCAAACAAATCATACACAAAACTCACTGTAAGCAAATATATTTACAGATTTACCCTAAATCTTTCATTCTCCAGGAATAAAAATCATCCTGAAAAGGTAGACAACACTTGTTATGTTTTAGGTAGTATTATATACTGAAAAGATGCAAATGTTAGATAATTCATCCCTATGGTGAATTTTCTAATATTATGATCCTATAAATCTAGCATAATAAATCATACTGAATTCCTCCAATACAAAGCAGAACTTCCAATGGACTGGACATGCCATTAAGAGGACAATGAACAAAACCAGTCTTCCCTGCAAAGGATTTACAGCTCATTACTAAAGGTTGGTTTCTTCTTCTCCACATCCCTTCAAATGAAAGGGAAACATTTCTCCCATCAGGATAATATAAAATATGTTTTATTTAACATATATTTCTCAGTATATTGCTAAAACCAAGGAAGACTATGGAAGACAGTATTAATGCTTTCCTCTGTTATCAAAGTTGACATCTTTCCACAAAGTGCATCATCTCACTAGACGTATTTAGAATATGCCTGAAATGCTGTTGAGGCTTGATCCTTGTCTTTCAATGGCTTATGGTGCAAATCCCAAACAGCTGTTGAGTAGCCTTCACTTTTACCACATTTTGCTGTTGCAACCAGAACTATAGATAGAAAGCAGTATTTTTTGTTATTTTACAAAAATTCGTTTAGCAGATACTTTTCAGGGCATAAGCAACTTCTTTAAGATATTTCCTGGACTAAAAAGTCTCAGTTTTATTTTTTAAATTTTTTTAACCCCTTTCCCTTCCTATCCAGACTTTTAAGATATGCAATCCCATATCCTGCAAACCTGAAACAGTTACTATACAGAAACATTTCTCTTTGACATATACTACAAGGTTCCTAGGGCAACAAATAAATAGGTTCAGAAAGAATAGCCACTAGGACACTGAGCATCACCAAGAAAGAAAAAAGCACTTTTTAAAATACATTTTAAAGCAGAGAAAGGCTGCAGTATATCTCATTATCCAGGGATTAGATCCATGGTCAACCTGTTGCACTGAACCAGGTTCCTCTGTGTCATTTTAAACTTTCTTTATTTGAGCCAAGTCACATTACCTCAGCACAGCAAGTTTCTGTCTAACAGTTGAGATGTTCCAGCTGCCCAAGCAGAAACTCACAGATTTCTCTGGCAAAGAACGAATGATCACATGCAAACCCAAACTATATAGCAACAGTTGTGTACATGCCACAAACCACTTGTGGCAGGACATTCCCCCACCACAGAAGGGCTGATCTGTTCTGCCTATCAGCTGGTGCAATAGCTCAGGGCATTCTTCCCCTCACAAGAATTTGCTAATTGGTGAAATATCTCAGGCCAGACATCTGTCTGTGAGATATTTCTGGCATCACGGAGGTGGCATTCCCAGCTGACAATAAACATCTTGCCTTGGGAGAGAGACTGAAGGAAGATAAGCTAGAATTTCTGACTGACAGACACTTAACTCCACAAACTATAAAAACTACACCAAATTTTCACAAGGCAGAAGTCTTCTGCATGTTCTGTGGAAACGTGTGGGGCCCTTCCCCAAAGCTGGGATGCCACTTTGTGGTTATTCTCTTGGGGGTTGAGTGAAAGCAATCTCTGTACCTCACGATTAGTTTGGTGATAAGTTACATTAACTCCTAATCTATAATATTTTTTTGTTAGCTATAACATAGGTATCTTTATGTCGTGCACTGTTTTATGTAATCTACTAGTAGTTGTTGTAACCTGTTTAAGGCCATTTGTCTGTTCATCTTCTGCCTATTCAGTAAATAACTCATTTTATGATAGACTTGATCTGCAGTTCTTAAGAACTCATGAGACAGAGCAGTTTAGTGCCTTACCTAAAAAATCTGAACCTAAGGCAGGCCTTGTCTAATGCTTGCACTCAACCCATAACATCACTAACAACATCGTGCAAAATTCCTTAACAAGGGCTTAAGTGATGAACAAAGAAGTGCAATGACCTTCAAAACATGATGCAAGCAAGTGGAAAATCTGAAGATATTTCCAGGACTTCCCCATAGCAACCAGGAAAAAACCCTGTCCTGCAGTCATTTTCACTGCTGTGCTACAAACTGAACTGTGAGGAGCTACATGATCAGCTCAATGTTTTTACATTCACAGTCTAAAGTTCTTCTTGCAGTCTCTGTCAGGACATGCAAACTGGAGGAGAGGCACACCTGATGTAACTGGAGCTGTAAATCATGGATCTGATGAGCCACACGTGAAGCCTCCTCCTGTAGCTCATCCCGGTCTTTCTTGGCCTGTTGAAGGCAGGTTGTTAACTTCCTGATGATTTCATTCTGCTCCTGAACTGTTGTTTCCTACAGGGGTCAGAAGGAGTGCACTTTTAGTATTAAGTTATTCTTAACATATTTGGAACCAAGAAGCTTTTCTTGATGCAGAGCCATTACAGAGTCTGTAGTTACATTTCAGTTTTATACAACTTGCACCAAAGTCTGTGTCCAAACACGATGGCAAGCATGATGGAAGAGGAGTCTTAAATTGATCTCAGAGATGACAAACCTAACCAAAAGTGATTTTAAAAACAAATGATGGGATACCAGCAATGAAATTGGTATTTTTACATCCAAATTTGTAGCTTTTATTGATGTAAAAAGGAATCAAGTTTTCAGATAGGATATAATGAATATTTAGTACACCCTAAATAGTTTTCTATCTGCCAGCAATTCCCTTCAGTCAAGTGAGAGGAAGCTAATGAGATGGGATACATTAATCCTATTCTGTGTTAATCACATTTATCTTTTAATTTATTTTTCACCAACAAGAAATGTGTATTTCCCCAATCCAAGAATGAGAAAAAGAACATATAAAGGGGAAATTAACTAGTCTTAGAAAGCACTTGGTAATAATTTACCTTTACATAGAACTGCTAGAGAAAGGGCATGCAAAATATTATTTTTTTAATATTCTGGAAGAGTTGCACTACATGTTAGCCAGGTGAAGTACTTCTCACTAAAAACCAATAGGTTTTTCAGTCTAGTGGCCTAAATATTTTTAGGATTAAAGTAAGGTACTATTATCCCATTACTCAATTCTGTCAAACATACCTGAAGCTGCATGGAATCGTTGTGCTGGGTGAGTTGGTCCTGCAGCTCATCCATCTGTACAGTGAGTCTTTCCACTGCTTCCTGTTTCTCCAGCAGCCTGCTCTCCAGCTCAGCTATCCTTGCCTGACACATCTGAGCATCAGCCTCGCTGTATTCTGCAGCAGAATTTATCCTATCTTTCTTTATAAAGGAAACAGAAATGCACTTATTCACTAAAAATACCATTTCTGGTTTGTGATTAGTCTGAAAACAAATTCAGCTTTAAGGTTAAGTCCTGGGCAAATTCTAATTTAAAAGTAACTCAACGCTGGGACTTTGTATCTAATAGAAACATTACATACATAAAACCCTTAAGGCTTAAAAATTTCAAATTAAAAATTATCATAGATAATACATTTTCATGATAGTTTAAGGCACAAAAGTCAAGTAAAAGTTTTGTGATTCTATAGCACCAAATGGTGGCAACATGACATTTTGGCATGTATTGGGATTTAAATACCTCAAGCTGTGAGGAAGGAAGCAGAATACTACCAATTTAAACTAAGGCTTTACATCCATCTGACAGGAGAACAGTCCACCCAAATAAGAAACAACAATGTTAAAGCTCTCCAATTAAAATGAAATTTCTGTGGTTTCTTAGGAGCAACATTGTTACAATCATCATAGAGGATACAGTATCTCATATTTTATTTTTAATACTTTTTGGTTGTATTGTATGAAATAATGAAAGATGAACCCAAGTATCAATTGGAAACATTAAAAACACTCAAATTTCTCTGGGCAAAATCTGAATTTACAAAACCCAGTTTTCTTACCAACCAATTTTCACAGCCAGTATGTGTACAGAAAACTGCCTGTTTTATACCATAAAACAGTGACATCGCATCAGTTTCATCATATTTGATAACAATCATTTTAGCAACAAGTTATCAGTCTTCTTTAAGGTCTACCCAGCATCTTTTACTAAAGATACACCTTTTCACACTTACTTCAGTTGCATGATCATCCAGTGGCTCCCAGCTAAACAAATCAGTGCTGCCCTGGTAAATAAACAAATAAAACAAATGCTAAACCACAGCTATTTTAAATAAAAATAAGGAAAACCAGAATTATTTTGGAAGCATCTTAAGCATGAACCAGAAAGGTCTGTGTTGTGAGAAACTGATTTTATGATAAATCCAGCTGGTCTTTCATGGGGAAATGAACTAAACAAACAAAAGTATTATAATGTCCACTTAAATGTAGGGCTAAGCCTCAACACTGATTCAATGCTTGATCCTCTGCTGTTGTAGCTGGCAAACAATCTTTATTCTACTACTAAAAATTAGTAAACGGACAGGAGATTATTTAACACACATGCTGAAACCATTCAAGTAATCACAAAAGCAACACCTTCTTCTGACACACAGATTTAACATAGCTCAACACCTTGAAAGAGGTTTTACTCTCACTAAATTGACAAGATCAAGATCACGATGGCATTATTTGGAAAAGGCAGTCCACAGCTCTCTCTGCATTTTGAGTCTGCTTGAAGTAGTTCCCAATGATTACTGTCTCCCTGGAGGCACCCTCTCCAGGTAACCTAGAATTCCAGTTGCTTTACAAACCAGTATTTGGAAAAAAGCTGCTTAGCAGCAATAAGTGATTTTTGTTTTTTTTTTTTAATTTAAGCTCACACAAATGTAGCAAGGACACTCTGTGGCTGAGTGACAGAACACTATATTTTTCCTCAGTGTGTAGCTTCATAAAAACCTTTGCAATGCTAACATTTTGTTGAAGATATCCTAAAAGCATAAGGGATACCCTCACAACAGAAAGCAAGATAACACGCACAAATTTTATCCTCCATCGTTGCAGGTTTGCAAACACATTAGTTTGATGCTACTTTGGTATGTTGTGAAAACACACCAACATCTGGTGAGATGCTTTTGGTGCACAAGGCACCAACTCCCCAAAATTCTTTCCACAGAGAACATGACTCCTTTAGAGAGCCATCAGTACATACACACCAAAATACATCAGACACAAGCAGAGTCACACCTCAAACAAATCAGTGGAAATAACATCTATGCTGGCTTTACAATGGCTACTGAGAGCTTGCTGGAATAAATTATAGTTTTTCAAAAAACTATAATTTAAGCATATTTGAGCCAGCCAAGTGATACAAGTGAATGGTGTGCATTACAAGGTCCTGACAGTTTTTAATCTGTTGATCTCCCAATCCAGATTTGCCATTTCATGAATTCACAGCCACATAACCATAGGTCTGCCCAAAGAGAAGACCATGGCAGTGAAAGGTGAAAAGCTTTAATTTAGGAGGCTAACAGCTCCTGGGCAATAACAGCTGCCCAGGCCATACTGTGGACATGCCTTAGTAAATGAGATTACTTTGTTAGAGAATTAACTATTACAAGTGAAAATAACACCAGTTCACTTACCTCCCAGGGACAGCTAGTGGCCAGTGAGCTAACACTCAACTGAGTCAAACTACCACCTGCAACACTTGTTACCTGCAGAGGGAGTGGAGTGAAGGCAAGAAATACAAAAATTTACCTGTGCCTCTGTTGCTGCCTCTGGCAGGTTGGTGTCTTCAGCCTGACCCTCTAGGCCCTTGCCAGCATCTCTGGCTGCTACTGGGTGCTCTTCCTTCGGAAGGTCATGCGCGTGGACAGCCGAGCCCTTCCTCTTCGCCGCCTTTTTCTGCGACTGCGCGACGTCGCCCTTTGCTTTTCGCTGTCTGAAGTAAGCAAACTGTTCAGGAAAGATTGCAAGAGGTACAGGGAGAGGTAAGCAAGGAAAAAGTAGCAGGACCACAAGATTAACACAGTCATGGGTGACAGAGCTCCTGTCTTGATAAAATATATACATCTGCAGAAAAACTGCTTTATCTGCCTGCTTGCCACACATTCACAACATACTGGATAACTGTGCCATTAAGCAACAAATCTCACACCAGCACTAAAGGCTCATTTCCACACAAGAATCAAAGTTTTACTCAGTGAAACTTTGTGTGTCAATAATAATAATGCAGATTTACAGCAAGACAAATTACTAAAGGAACGAGTTGTCAATATAGTAGAAGCATTAGGAAAAAATAATAATTGAGCAGTCTTTCTGCAAGACCAGCAAAAACAAGAACTCCCTTGTCATGGTACCAGAACCAGCACACCCCTACAAATACATCTAAACAGGTCTTAGCCAGCGTAAGCTTTGAAATGAGGATTCACTTCCGTTAATTTTAATGCTCCTTCCCTGCCACCCCCTTAAGAGAACACAGCAAAACTTCTTCGCCAGAAAGCAGCCTCCAGTACATAAATAGAAAATCAATTAAGCCAGGTCATTTTAATTTCTTCTGTTGAAGAATCAGATGCTCTACTTTATCAGGCTATCACAGCTCTACAAAGCCCCAGGGACTTGTAAAGAATGTCACTGACAATTTATTACCCAACTCTCCCTAACACCCTAAACAGCTTAAAAAGGATTATTGTTATTTTCAACTCTAGTATTGCGTTAAGGCAGCATTTCCAAGTAACATCTCCCCCACAGCAGAAATCCAGATATCCTTCTCATAAGGAAAAAGACTTCTTCAAGGTTAAGATCACAGATTATCAAGTGCAGTGTTATATCCTTGGGATGAGACAAAACAGATAGTTAACTGATGACTGGATGTAAACATCACTGCCAAGTTCTACCTGCAATACATATGAAAACCCACTGCTTAACAGCTTTGTTTTCCTGTCAAACAGCCACCTTGCAGAAAAATCTTGTTCCATTCTTCTCATTCAGTTTGTGAAAAGGATCTAGTTCTGTCCCCTCTCCTTACAGGAACTTCTACCTGACAGCTTAGCTATTCAACAGGTGCAGACTCACATATCTGCTACAGCCAGCAGCCTGTTTAAAAGGCACATTGCAGAAAGACATCAATTTATTATGAGTTGATAAAATTCTTATGTACAAAAAACTTATTTTTAAGATTGCCTTCTGTAATTTCTACAGTTAGTAATACTGAAATGCAGGTTAAGTGAAGGTTGCCAGACTTGTGCCTTTCATAATAAGCAGGATGAACAGACCATAAAGCTGCAATGGGATACAAATACTGTCCTCTGAAACCAGGTGTCAACTCCAGCACTTACTGATGGCAATGTGTGTCAAAAATAGCTACAGCACTAATTAACCTGGTAACATGGGGAAACAGGGTAGGAGGAAACCTGCAGAAAAATGGAGAGTAGAGAAAACTGCTGAAGCAGGGAAAAAGAGAAAACAGGAGTAAAACAAGCAGAAAAGATGAAAGGCAGAGAGAGTGGGCATTACAGAGAGCACTTACTGATTCATGAAGGGAGACCAAGTATCTCATATGAAAAAATCAAGACTTGGCATGACCGAACACCTAAACACTATACATTTTTAAATGTACAGGTCAAGGAAAACAAAACTTGCTTTGTTCCATTCACATGCACTAAACACATAAAATCATAATACATTACATGCAAAAATATCTAGCTACACCAAAATATAGCAAACTACTGGACTTGGAGTGGCTGGATTCAAACACGCTCCAGATTTATGGAAAAAGTTCTATTTAGAGCAATATCCAGTTTCCAAAGCCTTTATCAGCTACATAAAGTGTTGTCGTAAGAGAATCTCAAATTCACAGACAGCCATCCAATCTGAAGTAGTGAGTGTGAATGTGAAGAAAGTAACACACAACTGCCTCTGCCTCATCACAGTGAGATCCCTCACGCCTGTTTAGAATGATTCAACCCTCCTTTTGCTTTCTAGAAGCAATGCAAATGTGAAAGCTTCACTTTTAACCAAGATGCAGCATTGCCACAGGAGCCCGGAGAGCACGGTCCTGCACAGCACCCCAAGCAGCTGCTAGAACACAAGGACACCTTTCTACAGGTACCAATGCACTGCAACTTCATTTCACCAGGACCGGCTGGTTAAAAGTTGATGTATTACTTTATGTGCTTCAGAAATTAGCATCAAAACCAACACCCAGAGAACACAGAACAGAGCAGAAAACCACATCAGCACCAAACAGAAAAGAGGTTGTTAAAATAAACATTAGTCCAGCTCTTGGATACAGCAAACATAACCGACAAGTGCTCTTAGACAAAACCAATAAACATATTCTAGACCTTCCTCAAAATGATGAGAAAACTTCCTGGAAAACCTGCACTCATTTTTAAGGTCCTAACTATAAAATGGAAGCAGAGCAAAACTTGCCACACCTGAGTGTGGCACAGAGAGCTCTGGAAGTAGAGGCACAGGTGGTCAACATGCAGACTAATTAATGTGAGGTAGAAACAGACAAGGAGAAAAAAGCAGCACTGAATAGTTAGGCTTGTTCTGTTTCTCAAATACTACCCTGGCTATCAGCATTGCATTTGTTAGAAACAGGAATCTGAGGTACCTGATACAGTCAGGTACTTAGCTGCCAATTACAGTCTCCAATAAATGTAACAGTTACATTATAAATATAACAGTTACATTATAAATATTATTAGGTGATCATTTAAATGCATCTCAATAAGGGAATTTTTATTCCTATATGAAAAAGAATAATGCAAGAAGAATGAAAAAGAACATTTGATAATGAAAAGGAGAACATGTAGATCATATTTCTTTGCCAAGTCATTGCTTAGCAGACTAAAATCTAAGGATGCGGAAGATGAAATAATTCATTTCTGGAGGGTGGGGGTGAGGCAAAAAGCCCTCCAGAGTGAAGCAGCATCAAACTGCAGTTACATCAGTGCACAGGTTGCTACAACAGAGGCCTCTAACACACAAGCCAGCCTCACTCCTGTCCCCTGCTGCCAGGAGCTCCTCTAGAGATGGTTCAGAAAGCTGATCTGATGGACACTGAACACTTCTGTGTCACACCAGAGATGGGTCTCCTTAAGCTGCTCCAGGCTGCACCACAGCAAGGAGAACCTGCACTTGCTCATGGTTCTTCCTCCCTTTCAAAACTGTGCTGCATCCATGAGGAGGGGAGCAGAAAGAAAAACAGAAAAATTAAAATCAGAGGAATAAGAAAGGGGAAATGTCACCTGGGTGCTTTTTGAAAGCTGTCTGGTGCCCACAATCTGCCAGCCAAGGAACAGATTTCTGTGACATTTTAATCAGCAGAGGAAGCACTACATCTATCTTTGCCTCTCTAAAACTCTCCCTCTCCTCTCAGCATTCCGTGCAGCAGCAACATTTATGGGGCTGCCAATCATGTTTGTTTCTGGTTTGGTTTTTTGGGGTTTTTTTGTTTGTTTGTTTTTGTTTTTTTTTTTAATGGGAAGAGAGATTTAGCACACAGTATAAAAAATAGTAAATGCAATCCTGGCCCTGCAGGGAAAACTTGAAACATGAGAACATAAGGCAAGTCCCTGTTTGGTTTTTTTTGTTTCTTTTACTGGTAAACAACAGTTTGCCAACAGGTAGGAACTAATAACTTACTCAAGCTAAGTCTGTCACATTTTTCTAATCATAAACAGGTCCTGCACCTGGAATTAATGTATGTTAACAGAAATGTTAACACAGGTTGTGCCATACTAAGGTAACCTTTCAACCTTAAGAAATCCTTTCAGAGCTCTCTCTCTGGAGCAGTTGCTCTCCAGCAGAGGATTGTGTTCTCACAGCACATAACAAGGCTGGGAGGGCAGGCAGATGAGAAACGATTGAGCAGGAGCAGGCAGTGTGGAATCCATGGCAGCATCAAGGAGGGCAGGCCAGGGATGGAGGAGCTCTACTGCTCATCACCAGGCTGCAGCTTCAGCACAGCTCCAGCTACAACCCTGCTCCCTTCCACAAAAGCTCTCTTTGACTTTCTTGTGCACAGCACTGGTGGAAAGCAGCTGAAACAGAAACACAGCAGACACACAGGACAGCTCCAAGCCACCTCTGACCCCACTAGCCAGGTATCCAGACAGGTTCCCTGCAAAAAGTAAAGGATCTGGAAAGATCTGATGGGTCACAACTTCCTGCTAAATAAGGCTTTTTAGTTCTCACCATTCCATTAGACTGGAGGGGGCTGTAGCTAGAGGGACAGCCAGAACAGAAACATGACAAAACCAACTCAAAACCCAGCAGAAATGCTGAGCTGAAAGGAAAATAACCAAGCATTTCCAATCAGCTCCTTGAACATAGTTACCGAAACAAAGCAGAAGTGTTTATCTAACGGGGTTAGAACACAACCAGCGTTAAACACATGATTGCAGGTAATAATTACTTGGAGAGTGTTATCTTTATATCCTGTGAACGCTACACAAGTCCCTAAACTACACCCCAGTGAAGACACCTGAATATTCAAAGCTTATGAAGTGTTTGCTACCGGCATGACTGGAAACCAACAAACGGAGCCCAGCGCTCTGCTCTCCCTGCGGGCACCAGGCAAGCGAGTGAGCCGGCCGAGTGATAAACCAACACTGCTCTTTGGGACCCTCCGCTGGAAACGCAGCATTCCCACAAACACCGAATCCTGGGCAAAAACGGGAGAGCTGGGAAGAAACAAACACCAAACACGGAAACCAGAGCCCGAAGGGCGGTGGGTGCGCTGCTGTCAGCTGCTCTGTTGGCCCGAGGCAATGTTTGCACGCCGGTGCAGCGGGCCGGCCCCGCAGCACGACTTCTGCTGCGGAGCCACCGCGATCCTTCCTCTGGGGACGTCTTACAACTGCTCATTAATGGGGGGCCAGGAATGTGCCAGCCACACACAGAATCTTGCCGGAAGGGATCTGTAGGGGACACTGCCGGGCCGGCACCCCGCACCCACCTCCGAGTGCGGCGCGAAACCCGCCACGGAGGGGCGAGACCCGGGCCAGGTAAAGCGAAACACGCAGGGCCTGCCAGCTCTCCCAGCGCACCGGGACCCTTTTCCCTCACCTTAGCCCTGCCTGCCTCCAGCTTGCGCCTCCGCGCCTCCTCCGGCGCCTCCATGCGGCGGCCGGGCCGGTTCGCGCCCGCCGCGCCCTCACGGCGGCAGCGCAGCCTCGGTCATGGCCGCCCCCCGGCCGCCGCCGCGCCGGCCGCACCGCGCGGGGCGGAGCTCCGCAGCCATTGGCCGCAGCTCCCGACGCACCGCGGCCGCCGGCCAATGGGGACGAATTTCCTCGGCCGAGCTCCGCCCACTCCTGCTAAATGGCTGCTGGGATACCCCGGGCAAGCCGGCGCCAGCCGCCGGCCCCGCCCCCTCCGCGGCAGCCACCAATGAGAGCGTCCAGCGCCATTTCAAAAGGAGCGCCGTCCCCGCCCAGCGTGGGAATCAGCCAATGGGGGAGCGCGGACAGCCAATGGGGAGCGCGGACGGCCAATGGGGGAGCGCGGACGGCCAATGGGGGAGCGCGGACGGCCAATGGGGGAGCGCGGACGGCCAATGGGGGAGCGCGGACAGCCAATGGGGAGCGCGCACAGCCAATGGGGAGCGCGGACAGCCAATGCAGGCGGGGCTGGGGCTGCCATTATGGCGCAGGGAGGGTTGGTGGCTCCTTTCCCGCCTTTTCGCTTATTTGTAAATTTTCAGTGAAGAAATCAATTAATGGTCATTGGTTCTGAGGTGCATGATGCTCTTCAGTAATCAGTATCCTGTCCTGTGTTACTAATTGATTTTTTTGCTCTTCGTGCTAATTTGGTTGTCATTCTTTCATCCCTCTATTGTCATTTTCTCGGACATGGAGTTGTCTCCAACTTTCCAGGCTTTTATCTCCTCTGGAGTCTTCTGGTTACTCCAACGTCCTTGAAGGGCCATATGTTTAAGATCCCAGATGTCCAACCTTCAACTCCCTTTTGCTCTGCTTATTGATGCTACAAAACTGGTAGCTTTTTTTGTGTTTTGAAATCATTAAGTTATAAAAATACAGGCTTTAGTCAAATCTGTTACTTGGAGCAGTGTGCTGGATTGGCAAGCACTAAAAAGCCCATCTGCCTCGAGGGCAACGCCAAAAGACAAAGTCTGAATGATGAGATGTCTCAGTGAACACCTCCAAGGATCAGGCACCACAGATTTGTTTGAGCAACCTGTTTCCAGGGCTTCACAGAAATTAATTTTTTCCTAATATCCAATCTAAACCTACTCTCTGTCAGTGGGAAGTCATTTCCCCTTGTCCTGCCACTCCAGGCCCCTGTAAATTATCTCTCTCCATCCTTCTTGTAGGCTCCCTTCAGATACTGGAAGGCCGCAATTAGGTCACCCCAAAATCTCTTTTTCAGGCTGATCAATCCCAATTCTCTCAGCCTTTCCTCAAAGCAGAGCTGCTCCACCCCTCTAATCATCTTGGTTGTTACCATAACATCTTTTTAAATTGTCTTTCAGAACTCATAGAAATTAAAATTAAGGTATAAAATATCAAAATCAATACAAGACATCAAAGAAATGCAATACTGGTATGGACCTCATCAGGTTATCTAATCCATTCTTATATCTGAGGAATCCTGCAATGTTCGACACATTTGTTTTTTTAATTGTTTGTAAACAACTTCTGTGAAAGTTGGGGGTTTTTTTTTGAGAGCTGCTTCATCATTTCCCTTAGTGGCTAATGAAGATTTCTTTCCCTGGTTTTATCAGTTTTTCTCTTCCTCATTAAGCCAAATACTTGTGTTTTTCCAGATACAACCCCCGCCCTTCACCCACTCTTTGATCGTATCCTCTCATTTATTTAAAAACTGCTGGCCTGTCCTCTTTTCACCATCTACTTACTAACTGAACAAAGCCAGTTATTTAAAGTCTTCCTTGGAACATACATTTGGTAAATAGAACCTTTTTATTATTTTTTTTTCCTGGACTTTCTTTCCCTCTTGAACCACCATGTCTAAAACTAAGTGCAGTGTCCAAACTCTGACTTCAGCACTGCTAAATAGAGCAGAATAATGATGTCCTGTGAGGTGCATGTAACACACCTGTTATTCTTCTGTAGGATTAAATTTGCCTGGTTTTGCTCTTTTGAATCCTCATTCTCAAGTGTGATTCCTTGTTTGGGATTCAGTGTAGCTACAGATCCCTTCCAGCAAGATTTTGTGTGTGGCTGGCACATTCCTGGCACCCAATTAATGAGCAGGTTGTAAGATGTCCCAAGGGTAAGGATCACACTGTGACCAAGGCATCCATAAGTGTGGGAAGAGATAGCTCCTTCAGCAGGTTTGCTAGAAAGTGCCATTTAAAAAAAAATTAATTTCCCCACCCCCTAGTATTAGATTTTCTCTGGGTTATCTGTTACATCAAGCAAAAATTTATCTTCATTTCCTCTTTAGGAAATTCAGTTGCTTACACTGGTGCTGTACTTTTAATGCAATACTCATACCTGTTTCTTTTCGTCAAGCTCTCTTGTAACCCTCTATTCATACTACAGTGAAGTCTAGAAATTCAGCTTTTAGGAGCACTGTAGTATACCAGTTGTTGATAAAATAACCAGCTCAATATTCACCAGCAGTCCAAAAGTGGTGGGTTTCTTTCCCAGCACAGAAACAAGCTATGCTGATGCATCACTAGGAAACTCCTAGTTATGGAGTTATGGAGTTATAAGTTAGGAACTTAGAAGTTAGGAACTTGTCTGAGCTGCAGCTGCTCATATGAAGAAGTCAAAGATGTTACAGAAAATTCTGTTTGGTGTTTTCAAGTAGAGAATTGGACTCGGAGTTGTTTCCCAGGAGAGCTGCAGGCAGGTGAGAGGATTTTCTGTTCTGGCTCATTGCTCCTGCCATTCACCACAAAGCATTGCCAGGGAGAGCTGAACCCCAGCTCTGACACAGCACAGCTGTTTTAGGGATCCCTGCCCCTTAGTTGCCCTAATTTCTCCAGCACCTTCCAGCCTGTGTGTTTTTAGGGATGGGCTGCGTGGGTCACAGCTGGGGCAGGTCATCTGTACTGCTCTCACACAGCTCAGGAGCATCTCTGAGCTGCTCCAGCTGCCAGCAGTGCCTCTGCTGCAGTTTTGTTGTGTCCTTTGAGGGAGGAAAGGCTTGTAACTTGTCTCTCCTGGGAGCAGAGGATTGTAACTTGGTTGTAACTTGTCTCTACTGAGAAGGTGTATCTGTTCCTTGGCTTTTTTTCTCTTGGCTTGGTGTGCATTTTATGGATGTCACTGATAAATGTGACCCTGTTTTTATGCTGGTAGGGCTTTGCTGGGAGAGGGAGACATTCTACAGGTTTCTTGGGAGATGTTACACCATATCCCCTTCACTCTTGGACTTAGCCAGGGGAGAGTTCCAGCTATGCTCCTTAATTTTTTCAGTCACTGTGTGGTAATAACTCACGTAAAGAGCTATGTCAAAAGTGTGCAGACCCCCTGTAGGGGAATAAACAGGTACCAATCAGCAAGATCATAATCTGACTGCTGGCACTGGGCTTGTTTCAAAGAACCATTGGCTTTTACTTCTTTTTTTCTTGTCCATTAATGTGCCAGGCATTTGCTTTACCAAAGGTACACAAGCTTCTGTGCTTGGAGATTAAATTGTTTATGTTACCTGTTGACACTATAAACTTAGCAACCAGGTTACAGGCACAAACCTCTGAGCTAATTAAAAGTCTCTAACAACACAGAGGCCAGGCTTAGTGATGCTGCCAGGGGAAGGATAGCAACCATTAGGAAGAGACAAATAAATAAATATTCAGTCTCAGTTGCCTTCCTGTGAACATCACAACCTGCAGCACAAAAGTATGTTGAGAGAAATGGCAGGAAAAAGCTGTGTCTGTGAACTTATGAATGCCTGTTCTCGTTCTGACCTCGGAGTGAAACTGAAGCTTTTATCTGCTTCTCTCAATCTCTCCTCATCTTGTATTACTGTTTTTTAATAATGGTATTATTCTGTGAAAACTGTGGAGGGGGAAAAAAATGGGCACTGAAAGCCTATCTGCCTCTGTTTAGCTTTTCAACCTGCTTTTGCCTGCCTACTCTTCCAGAAGATAATGGCAGATCCTTCAGTGGTGGATCACCTGACACGACTGAAACTCAAACTCCTAGAAAAGGTAGGGGAATAATTCTGCATGGGTCACCTTTGCTCTGCTTTTTGCTCTTGCATGTTGAAGCATTAACACTGTATTTTAAAATAGTATAACTTTAATGAGATACACTGAGGAGTGCTACTACTTACTGTCACTTTCTTAAATATATTGTACAAATCTTCATGAATCTACAGTGAATAAAATTGACTTTGATTTTTTGGGAGATGTAACCCAAAACTAGTTAGCTCAAAGCTAGTTTGAGCTGGGACAGTCAAAGTTTAGGAGTAAATCTTGGGTAAAGAGAATCTCAGATTGTTTTAAGGCAATTTAATGTCTGCCTTCATATAAGATGTATTGCCTGGTCAGACCCTTGGTGATTCAAGAGTCCAGATCTTGGACTATCAGGCAAGCCCAAACTCAACATTATCAAGTTCTTCATATGATGCAGCTCTCTGCCTACAAAATTGATTATGTCTGCTGATTCACCAGGCTATCAGTTTTAAGCTCTGGAATTGCTTGGACAGTTGGAAGCATCACTATTCTTTATTGTAACTATATTTGTAATGAGACATTCCATACTTCTTTAAGAACCACCATTTTTTCTCCACTTCTGCTCTATTTCCTCCATCCCAAACCTGTGCCATAGGCTTGGGAATCATTGTGAGCTTTCCTGCCTGACTTATAACCAATTATGGTTCTGCCAACAGAGACTAGAAAATGAACAGGAGAACCTAAGGAAGATGGACTTTTCTCTCCCAGCTGCAAGTAAGAGAAGCATTTGTTCTAATTTTAGGTATATTTTGGAAAGGGCTTGCTTGTGTTCTCAGGCATGAATTCCTCAGGAGATGATCCCCTCTCCTCCCTAACAGCTCTGAGCTAACTGCTTTTTATCTTTTGAATTTCTTAATCTATTTTTTTCCTGACAAAGGGAAGTGAACAACCAGCTGAGCACTAACATAAGATGACTTCCTTCCTACCTCCTGCCCAGGTATCCTGTGCAGCCTCTCAGCTGGAGCAAACTGATGCTGATCCAGTTTGTCCTAGCTCTTACACCTAGGAGTGCACCCTGTTGTAGTCTGGCTGTTTTCTTGGCTTTGGTGATCCTGAAAAGGCAGGAGGAACATTTCTTTGCATGACACATGTACTGTTTATATTATCTATGGATTCAATGCTAATAGTAGAAGCTCAGTGATATTTCTAGACTGTACTGTGGGCTCCTATTCATTGATCTGATGCACAAATAGTAGGAATCTTCTAATGCTGTGGCCAAACATTTTTAAAAAATCCCCCATAATAACTTGCAGTTTCAAAATACAGAATGGTGCTTTCCAGAGCAGATGCCAGGCATGGCTCCATTCTTGCTTATCTTCATGTCAAAATCAACCATGTGTGGGATGAACTGAAAAGAAAGTTGATTTAGAATAAAATAGGAACAGAACAGTTGACATTCAAACCAGATCTTGTTGGAGCTGTTACTACAAACAGGCATCCTCTGCATGCACTGGGCACATCTAGAAACTTTCAGCCTGAAAGGGATTCCTAAATCAGGAGGTTAAAAGGGGGCTTTAGAAAGAAATCTTAAGAGTTTATTTTCAGAGGTGTTTTGCGTTTGTAGAGCTGCTGAGCAGCTGTGACTGCACATGGCATAAAGTCATTATCCACACGTGTTTGACAAGATAAGTTCTTTTGTGGAAGAACTCAAGCTGTTGAAGCAGAGTGACACAGAGTCCCCAGGCAGGTGTGAAGGAGAGCCTCTTTATTGCAAAAACCAGGCCTTTTTGAGAAGTTAGGCCTTTGCCAGTAACATAGTTTTAAATTCTATCAAACATAACCCAACCAACCAACACACCCCACGATGGGAGCACATCATGGTTATATAACTTCTTTTTCTACCTCTAATTCAGTTGAGTCACTTTCCCACCATCCTTTTCTGCTTAGCCAAAGTAGGAGGCCTGAGCAATGATTTTAAAAAGGTAGCAAGACCATTATTTTGTAAGGTTTTACCCATATGCAACATCAAGCTATCTAATAACACATTTTCCACATTAATATCATAACACAGGTGCTTTAATAGCTCTGTCTTTGTGATCCTTTGAGAAGATAATGGTCTCTTCCTCTTCCAGGGAACAGACCCCAGGACATTCTCCAAAGTGCCCTGAGGCAAAGGAAAGATCTGCTGCAGGAGCTTAGGGTAAGAGCCCTCTCTGTCTGCTGATGTGGGTTCAGTGTTTTCCTGGCCTTTAGTTCTGGGGCTGGGCAGGATTTAGTGCTCTGCTGCTTTGGAATATAAAGGCTGGGCCAACTAATCAGGGAAAGAGCCTGGGGAGCAGCTTGGCTTCCCTCACTACAGCTGTGTGAGCTTGCACCTGCTTCAGGCACTAAAGTGGGATGAATCTGTTTGTCCTGAGCTGCTGTCTCATAAACTTTCTGTGCCAAAATGCAAAGAAGGGATTGTTAGCAATGCCAAAGTAGAGACAATAATAATTGTTATTTATTCCTAGTTTGTGGAGGATACCAACTATTATTGAAATGTTTTCCCAGACGTTCAGCAGCTTGTTCTGCACATTATTTTTTTTCCCCAATACTTTTCTCTTATGCTTCAAGATCTATGGAAAGGAAAACTTTGCACTTATGCAGGCACTGGCAGTGCCCTTGCTGCAGTTTCCCAGGGGCTAATCCCATGCAGTCCAAAGAACATAACCATATTGTCTGCCTTGCTGTGACCAGATTTTCTTTAAGAAAATACTTAACTTTACAGGAGCAGCACCTCCTGGAAGAGCTTTCACAGCCACCTGCAACAGATGGGGGACACTGCCATGACCACAGAGCTGCCCTCCCACAAATCTACCAGATCCCTTTTCCAGCTTCCCAAGGAGAGCCACCAAGGATTATCCAGCAGACCGTAAGGATTGTCTCCTAGAAAACACCACCAGCACTGTGCCTGTCTGAGCTGACAATCATTTGGGAGCTGTATGGAATTGCTCATCACAGAAAAAGGGAAAATATGCCTCTTGCTCTTTTATGGGATCCTTGCTGCCTGCAGCGAATCCTAACGGAAAATCATCTTGCAAATAAGGCCCAGAATTAACAATGGGAATGGAACAAGATGGCAAAAGGAGTGGCAAACTGGCACACTCCAGCCTGACCATTCAGCTACTTTCTAATGCACATCACTGTTTGCTCACAGCCTCAACAGCTTCTCCACGAGAATCCCAGAGTTTTCCCGAAGCCTAGGCAGATGACAGCTATTCTCATAGCTGGGAGAGCTGGCCAAAACCAACCCTGACTTCTCCATTTTCCTTCCTGTTCCAGATGCCAACTCAGCCTGCCACCATCATCCAGCAGCTGCCTCAGCCCTCCCCTCTGATCACACAGATTCCCCCAGCCCAGCCCTTTGCAGCCCCCCGCTCTGGGAGCATTAAAGAAGGTAACAAACTCTCCACACAGCAGCCAGCTCCTGCCACCAGGCCTGGAGAGGGCAGGGCAGGTGCTGTGGCAACTGAAAGGGGACATGGGATGGTGTCCAAGCTCGTTAGTGATGTGCTGTTTAATGAGCTGGTGGAGCTTGGGGACTTGTGCTTCATAAATGAGATGGGTACCAGTTGTGAAACTCTTATCGCTAAAACTAAAGAAAAAGGAACTACAAACTCAAGGGAAGATTGGGACAGCAAAACAGCTCAACTCATGGCACTGAGTAATATTAATAAAGTCAAAGTCATGCACATGGATGATTCCAGAATTACCAAAGAGGCTTCTAAAATGTGGTTTTATTCTTTTGTTCTTTCCTAACCTGCTGTTCAATTTCCTCAGGCTTTTGTTTGTACCCTGTATTTGGAAACAAGACAGAATATCTGAAAGTGTTGTTCTAAATATAGTGCAATGCCAAGAAAAAAGTTTATTTCTAAACATAGGTGGGTGCTACTGTGAAATAATACATGAACTAAAACCTGGGACAATTTCCCTGGCTCAGCTTTCAGCCAAAGGTTCATCCCACCCAGGAATCCTCAGTCATGAAACTGCAGTATTTTTCAGCTCATACTTCATCTAAGTTTCTGGATTTTTGAATCAGAGTTTATTTCCATAAGCAAAATAGTCCCGAGCCACTCATGACTTCTCTGAAGCTGCTACATGAAAACTACTTTTTTTATAATCAGTAAAAAGGAAAATGAGACTTGCCTTCATTTTTTTCCCCCTTCTTTTTTTCTCACCTCTCCCTCTTCACTTCTCCCCAAGCAAATTAGTTACACTGCACAAGTCCTTTGGATCCCAGAGATCATGTAAGGAGATTTGTGTGCATGAAATGACAGATTGAGGGTTGGACTTGATGATGTTAAAGGTCTTTTCCAACCTTTACAATTCTGTGAGTCAGTGGACTCTCACTCAAGGTGGCACTGCAATATCACATAAATGTGAGGAAACCTCTGACAGGAAAGCAATGATCCGGGGCTGAAGCAATGGAGAGCACAGCCAGGAGCCTGTCCTTGCTGGAGCAAGGGAAAGCTGCAGCTCAGCTCTTCTCCATCCTGCCATTCAGCACAGGCAGGGGTGTGGGCTTGCAGGGCAAGCAGCAGAATAGGTCCTCGGCAGCAGCTTTCTTGTAGGAGGGAGGAGAAACAGGAAAGCTGGCATGAACAACCTCACTCACAGACATCATTAACTTTGCGCTGTCTGGGGAAATAATGATAATATTCTTCATGTGTGTCTTGGTTTGAAAAGACAGGTGTCTATCAAGGAAAACAGGAGCCTTCTTTGAAAAGGAAAATGTGAACTCTTTCTCTCTGAATTATTATATATTTTTAAATTAAGGGGTTTTCAGGTTAAGATATAGGAATAGGAATAACAGTTTTTTACTAGTAAAATTTAAAAAAATACAAATGCAATAGTACAAAAAACTAGAAAATAAACTAGTGACAGAGGTAGAATACAACTTGACACTGTTGGTTAGGATGTTGGTAGCAGTTTTGATTAAATGGTGGCTGTAGTTTTCTTGGAGTGGCAGATGTGGTTTTGTTAAAGCAGTGGTTTTGTAGAAGGGTGTAGGTTTTTTTTGAAGGTCTGGTGGTGGTGTAGATGGTCTTTTTCTGGGAATCCAGTGGAGAAGACAGTTGTTCTTTTGGGAATTTAGCGGGAAAAGGTTGTCTCTGTTGTTTTAAGTCTCAGATTATATTTAGGTAGGAATGTTTGGCTCTTCTTTCTGGGTGGAGCATTTTACAATGGGATGATGTAATTTTATCAGTCATGCAGTGACACTCAGCAGCCTATTAATAGAAGATATCTCTCTGGAGGCAGGATTGCTTGTGGAAGAGATAAAGAAAACTGCCCAGTTAACAGAAGATAACTGCCCTACTCCTAATAGATGGTAAATAGAATAGACACACATCTTACAACTCAGGACAATGTGCCCCCTTTCAGCTGCTTTGCCTTTGCTGCAGTGACCAATCTGTGTGCTGGAGGATACTCCTTCCCACGATGCCTCTGCTGCTTGTCAGTTGTGGATAAAGCTCTGATTCTTTTCTTCTCTTCCCAGATATGGTGGAGATGATGCTGATGCAGAATGCTCAGATGCACCAGATCATGATGCAGAACATGATGCTGAAGGCTCTGCCGCCGATGCTGCTCACACAGCTTGGGGGGGCCAGCTCTGGCCCACTCCAGCACACACAGCAGGTAACAACACCCAGCCTGGAGGGCAATGGCTCATCTCCCTGGGAGGGCACCAGGCCTGGGTAAAACACACAGAGTGCTGGGAGAGCCAGAGGGCTGTGGAGGACACTGCTCCTTAGGAGAGATGGCAGAGGAAGAGCATGGCCTTATGCCCACCTTCCTCTCCAGGCCATCCTGTTATTCTGCATTTCCCTGACATTGACTGATGGAATAAATTGGAGGGAGTGGGGTCTGAGTATCAGGTGAAATCTGAAGTCACCAAGTGACTGAAGTCACAATCTGAAGTGTTCTTGGACCTTCTGTATTGGAACCTGCAGACTCTCCTCCAGACACATCCCGAAGGTCTTTCTTTCCCAAGGGGTGGCTGAGTGGAACCCTGGCCCTCAGCTAGGGACCTCTCCCACTGTGAGGGGCAGAGGTTTCTGCAGCCACCTTTGTCTCTCTCCAACAAGGACCTGCAGCTTGCTGCTCCCCTGGCTGTGAGAGCAGAGAGGCCCAAGGCACCTGTGGTGCACCACCACCACCATTACCCTCCCTCGGGGGTGTTCCCAGTGCCCCCCAGGAGCTTTCTGCCCACATCCACAGAGCAGCACTGGACTGCCAGCTCTGCCCAGCCCACGTAAGTAGCAGGCAGCTGTGACATGTGCTTGCAGCCCTTTCTCCCTGCCCAGGCGGGGTGGCAGGGCAGACTGTGGGATAAACGTGGGGATCTGACAAGGATGAGGATCACATCGATCCCCCAGCCTGCCATGCTGCATTGCTGTGCTCTGCGAGGGCTCCCACCTCCTTTTTTTTTGTCAGTAACCTAAATAAGGCAGGGGTGGGGAGGGGATGGGGAAGTGTTTTACATTTGGGCTAAGGTTTCCAGCAGGGTTTATGTTCTTAAAGCACTGCTGGGACATTTGCGAATCAGAAATTCCTGGGAAAATAAAAATTCAAAACCACCAGCTAAGAAAAATGGTACAAAGGGAGGGGAGTATCAGAGAAAATGCTGAGCCTTTGCCATAAGCTTGTGCTTGCAGTTGAAAGGGGTGGGTTACCAGTGCAGAAATGGATGAACTTCTCCACAGGATGCTCCCAAATCCATAGAGCCCTTGAGCCCTGTGCAGAGGTCACAGCCAGCTCCTCCAGGGGCTCACTTGCTTTGTGCCTTCCTCTGAGCTTGTCCTGCTTGGCTTCCTAGGTGCTAGGAAGTTCTTGCATGCCAAGGCTGGTGAAGAAATGCACCTTGCTAGAGCATGGATGGAGGGGTAACATGGGGACACGCTGTGAGAACTCAACCTTTATTTCTGGGCCATGGCTCTTTCAGAGCCTTAGTGAACAGAACAGGATGGAGGCAGCTGCAGCCTTGGGCATGGGTGACCCGCTGGCAGGGGTATCTGTACAGCCCTCTTTAGCAGAGGATTTGAATTCCTGAACAGATTATTTCCCTAATGGGATTATAAGGGATGAACATTTCTACCTATTTCCCCTTGACATGGGTTTGTAATCTAAACCAGCAAAGAACTCCTGGCTCCTGTCAGGGTCAGTGCAATTCACTGCAGAAATCAGTAGGTCTTGTCATGGCCTTTAAACTTTGTTCTTCCTCTTTTTCAGCTGCCTGCCACCACAAGGTATGAGACTAAACACATCTTTTTGCAGCTGGAGCACTACTGGCTGTTACTAAACAAAATAACCCCGTTTTTCTTGTTGCAGGTGGCCCACATACTGACAGTACAGGATCCTCTGCAAGTGGACCATAGCCTTTCTAAAACCAACAAATCCTGCTGTTCTTCCTCAGCCATTCACATGTCTTTTTTTTCAGCAACATAAATCAAGCACTTTTCCCTCATTTACTTTTCCCCAGAGGACAAGCTTTAATCCACACCCATGTTATCCTGTTCTTTTTAGTTTTATTTTTGACTTCTTAAAAGGCTCACTCAGAGTTTTTATCAGGCAACACTTTTTCATACTCTCAGCAGCCTGATTTTGCTTAATATAGAAAGGTGAACAATGATTTTATAGCACTTTCTCAATATCTTCCCACTTTCTGTTTTTAGAGTGGAGAACATCTGTACTGGGTTTGCCTGGTGCAGTTTGTGAGTGAGTCTGATTAAGAAAACCCAGGGACCTACATTTTGTTTGTAATGAAGAAAAGATAGTTAACTATCACTTCTGGAAGCTAATCATGTGCTGTCTGTGTTGCAAAAACAATTAATGAATAATTTATTTACTATGTAAAACCTACCTTGCTCTTTGCCCTCTCTGCTCTGTTGTCTTTGAGATTCTTATTGCTCTCTACAAGTTCTCACTTTTTACAACTACCTGAAAGAGGAAATGGCCTCAAGTAGTGTCATGGGAGTTTGGATTGAATATTAGGAAGAAACTCTTAACTGAAAACATTGTCAGACATTGGAAGAGGCTGCCCGGGGAAGCACTTGAGTCCTGCCCCATCCCTGTAGGTCTTTGACAGCCATGAAGATGTGGCATTTAGGGTCATAGTGGTGTGCTTGGCAGTGCTGGGTTAACAGCTGGGACTCTATGTTCTTAGAGGGCTTTTTCTGCCTTAATGATTCTCTGAGACAAATCTGCTGGGACCTGGCAGGTTAAGCAATAAATTGTATTCAGTGATACAAATATCTTCAGTTTCACTGTCTGCTGTTTAGTTATTGTATTTGGCTCTAATTGGCTCCTCCCTTTTCAATGCTTACTGTGGGCAGCATTGGCTCAGCAGAGCATTTCCTCCCAGGGATGGGCATGTGGAATAATGCCTGCAGAGATGTCTCCTCTCAGCCTCATCTAAGTCCTGGAAGGCTTTTGCAGAGCAGGCATGGACTCTCTCCTAAGCATCACACCCCAGAATACCTGAGCCACACACAGCTTCCTTGGATGAAAGATGTCCTCAAAGATGGGATGAGGCTCCTGGGCAAGTAGTGTGGCTCACAACCCACCCTCAGGAGAGGTTCCAGAAGTCGCTCCACATTGTCCCACCAATGCTTCTGCAGTTGCATCCCAGTGAAGCACCAACAAAAGCCTGGCTGATGCAAGTTCTCCTCCTGCTCTGTGTGTATTCCTTGGAGACTGCCGGATTGCTCTACAATTTCCAAAACAGGTCTTTGGACAGAGCCTGACTGAATAACACCATGCTGCCATCTCAACACCTCAGGCTCAGCCAGGCTGACTCCCTGACAGTCTCTGGGCTGGAAGTTAAACTTTAATGTGAATCGGGGGAGAAGAAGCCAGGCATGACTCAGCCAACCACATTCCATCCCTTTCCCCTCCCCACTGGCCAGGGCAGTGGGACTGGGGAGAAGCAGAGGGATCAGAGACAGAGAAGGGATCTGAGACCCAGGGGCTGACCTAGCATGGAGCCCTGTGACCCACGAGGGAAAAGAGTCGCCGTTATCGGTGGTGGTCTGGTAGGAAATGCCATTTAGCTGCTGCATGATTGTTTCCTGGGGAGCTGGGGCTGTAAAAACACTGCTTGAATGTGGGGGTGAATGTTTTTCCTCTGTCAGATGATGGGGTGTTGCAAAGGGGTTGATTGAGTTCCTGCTGTGGGAGGCTCCTGTCCTATTCTTGGGTGAAGGGGTTTGGGTGGTGGGTGGAGCACTGGTGCCCAGGTACATTAAACATCAGTCCTTGTTTGGGCTGCCAGGTTCCCCTGTCCCTTGGCTGATTCTGGCTGTAACCTAATCTCTAATGTGAAATGCTTTGCAAGATCTGAGAGTGGTAAATGCCAGGCTGAGAGGAAACACCTTCCTCTGCCCGGTTTTGTTTGGGGGTGGTTTTCATCCACTGCTACTTGTAGAGAGGTGTGACACTAAAGGTCAGGCTGGGTGGGGCTCTAAATAACCTGGTCTAGTGGAAGGTGTCCCTGTTACAGCAAGGGGCTGTAACAAGATGGTCTTTAGCATCCTTTCCAACCCAAACTATTCTATGAGTCTCTGATTCTATGACTGCTTGGGGCATTGCAGCACCTACCTCTCTCTCGACTTTTTGGACGTTAGCTTCTCAGAAAAGAGTGATGACAGAAGAGGCTGTAGTTCTGACAACAATTCCTAATGGAAACTGAATTTTAAAAAGTTATGTAAATTACAAACAGGACATATTGTAGTGTTCTCCCTCACTGTGTTCCCAAGGGAATGCTGCTACACCGTGGATTAGTGAAGGTAAACACAGTCCAGAGGGGAGCTGGGAGTTTGCCTACACCAGCTCCTGCTGTCTCTGGCTGTAGAGGTGAGCCCTGCTGCATTCAGTTGCTGTGTGTAAACAAGCCTGAGCTTGGTATGACTTTATAAAAAGAGTTTTGATGGGTGGCTTTTTTCTTGGGGTCTCAGCAAACACACAGGGCTGCCAGAGGACTGCTCTTCAGTAAAAAATCTTCTAAGGTTCTTGGTCAAAGAACCTCCGTGTTTATGCTGAGCTGCATCCCTTGATCACTTCTTTCCTTTGATGCATCTCAGCAGTGACCTCTGAGATACTTCATCCGCCACTCCTGATCCTTGTCTTGTAGGTGGGTGCATTAAATGCCTGTTTCTTTGCTAGACGAGGTTTCCATGTTGACGTTTATGAAGCCAGAGAAGGTAAGGTCAGCCTGATCATTACTGTGTGAGCTACTGAAACTGTAAGAAAATAATGAAAGCTGAGAGTGGCAGTTTGGGGATATTATTTTCTCTCTCCCTTTTCGCTCCTGTGGTGGGGAGGAGCATTTATTTGAAGTTCATCTTGTGTGGAAAGAACCCACTCTTTAGCTGCTAAAATGATGCCCTTTTTATATTCTTGGCTTAAACACTGATTCAAATCCTCATCTTTGAAGCCTGGTCTCTGCAGAAAGGATTATAGTACAGTGTTGGGTCAGAAGAAGAGATGGAGCTTCCAGGTCCACAAGGTACCAACAAAAGAGGAATTAGGATTTAGAGCCAAGACACTAGCTCAAAGGCAGAGAAATTGTTCATCTTCAGTATCTGTCAGCTGGCAGACAAAAAAGACCTGGGCAGAGATGGCAAGCCAAGTGGCAGGTGGGAATGATTCCATGGAAATAACTCAAGTGTGCAGTGAAGGCAGGGAGGAGCCATGCCTGACACTCTGTGGTAGCTCTTCCTGCCCTGATCAGAGCAGGCAGTTCTGCTACACAGTTTAATGTTGCCAGAAGTTCTGCAGCTTCAAAAAGCCTCTGATTGCTCTCACTTGCCTTCTGAGCTGGATGGATCCAACTGCACTACTCCAGTTTTTGGCCCATTGCTTACACTGATGCACATGTTGGGATGAGGAGGCTCTGCCCCATGCACTGGCCAGACAACCCAGGAAGTCTAAATGAGGCAACTCAGAGGAGGAGCAGGCCAATGCCCAGACATTTCCATCCGGTCAGCCATGAAGAAGGTGACCTGCCAATGTCCCAAAAAGCATCAGTTTGTGGGCCTCAGCAGAACTTGCCAGGCATTCATGGCTCAGCCTTCTCCATTTAGAGGGGGAAATGGCTGTTAATGTTAACAGACCCTCTGGCACGTGGGGTGCTGCCAGAATCCAGCATTCCCTTGGCAGCACTTGGCTGCAGCTGCTTCTCCCAGGCTAGAGGCAGCACGGAGGGTCCAGGCTGGACTCCCCCCTACCCTACCTGCTGTTGCTGCAGGGGGCTTGGGAGATGTTCCCTCAGCAGGCTGTGCTGCCATTGCCTCCAGAATGCACTGCTGTCCCTTGCAGATATCCGAGTGGCCAGCTTTGCCCGTGGCAGAAGCATCAACCTGGCCCTGTCTCACAGGGGACGCCAAGCCCTGCGAGCTGTGGGGATGGAGGAGCAGGTACTCTGGCACATTCTGTTGCTCTCTGTGCCCTGTCCTTTCTTGTCCCAGCCAGACCTCTTCCTCTGCATGCCTGCAGTCTGGCTCTCCCCTGCCTCCCAGCACATCTGCCAGCAGGATCCTCCCCACCCCGGGCAGCTGGGCTCTGCTGCTGGCAGTGGCTGCTTCCCTGGGACACCAAGCACCTTCCAGTGTTTACCTCCCTGCCAGGCTCCCCTCCCTCCTGGAGCAGAGGGCAAACAGGGCAGGAGGAGATGGACTCCCAAAAGAGCTGATGCAATAAAGCAGGATGCAATAAAGGCAGCTGTTTGTCCCACTGGCATGTCCAGATTTGTATTTTCCCAGAAAACCTTGATCTTTGGGCTGACCCCTGAAATCCATCCACACTGCTTTCTGCCCAGCATGCTTGGCTGGGAGCCCAGCATTCTTCTGCAGGGTACTGGCTGCCATTTAACATCCAGCTGCTGGCAGTGGCAGGATCTCCTAGTCCCTGGATCCCTGCAGAGGAGCCCAGGCTTTGACAACACACATCTCAGTCCCAGGGTGTAATTTGGCTCTCATCCCCTGCCCTGTCCAGCACTCTGGGATTTTTCATCTCCTTTTTGTCCAAAAACAATTTCCCTTTGGTTTTTATGAGCGTGAGCTTGTAAGTAATCTCAGTAAATGACATGACAGCCCTGATAAAGTTTTCCCTGGTGGTTTGGAAATGTGTGAGCAAAGAACCCTCCATTCTCCCTCAAGTGCAGTACTTGGGGGAGGGGATGATGCTTGGTAACTCACAAAAAACCCACAGTTTTGGCCAGAAATGTGGGTTGTGTTCCCTTCTGTTTCAGATTGTGGCCAAAGGCATCCCCATGAGGGCAAGGAGGATACACACACCTTCAGGGAAAAAATACTCCATCCCTTATGGGAAGAAGGACCAGGTACTGGAGTTGATTTGCAGAGCACATGAGGTCTTTGTTAGCATTTTGTTAACATCTCTGTGTCATGGACAGTGTGGGGCTCATGGATGTGGGGGAGGCTGGAGAGAATGAGGGAAGGGGGTTTGGAAGGGAGGGTTTCCTGCCTGGCCATGCAGAATGTCCTTCAGCAAAGCTTTCTGAACTGCCTGTTTGTTTGCCTTGCAGTACATTCTCTCTGTGGACAGAGCAAACTTAAACAAAGAGCTGCTGACAGGTAGGTTGTCTCTTCTGTTTGCAAATTCTTATAACACACTTTTGGCTGGGGATTTAGGGTTTGCCCCGTGACTAGAAGACTTTGAGCCCTGAGCTCCCTTACCCAGATCTCAGAAAGTGCAAACCTGAACTAGCAGAGGAAAACCTGTGCTGTTTCCCAGCTAAGCAGGAGACACCTCCTCAGTCTTGGTTGTGGCATTTTCCATAACCCCTGATTGTACAGAGACAAATAGAAAATTGGAGCTCTAAGGCTAATCAGACTAGACCAAATTTATGCAAATTCCCCACTGACTGCAGGCACCTCATCCCATCCTGAACTGCTGTGGAGTGATGGTGGAAAGCAGTCAATGACTTAGGTCATTGTGGGGAAGAAAAAAATCCTTGCAGGACTCCTTGCATTTTTCAAGTAGTTTATACCATAGCTGACCAGTCCCAGTGTGCCCTGCCTGCTGGCCCTCATGAAACACAGCGAATTATTTGCTGTAATGGCAAAAATCCCTATGATTTAGGGATCTCTTGGAAATATTTTTTGTGGTTACAGAAAACCCCTCTACATGTAGTTGTCTTTTCACAGCTGCCGAGATGTACTCCAACACTAAACTGTTCTTTGGACACAAGCTCCTTGGGTGCAATGCAGAGTTGGGGACATTATCCATAAAAAGGTAATCCCTGCACAAGTGTGGGATCAAGCACTGTGGTCAGTTAGTTTCTGCTTAATCATTCATAAAACCTCAAACAATTGAGCAATCTCAGTTTTGAAACTAATGGGCAGACAAAACCTTCTGCCAGCTTTGGAAAGGAGAGACATCAAGGCAGCATTCATGGGGAGGCTGAGAAAGGTTTAAGCAACTCCCTAACCCCCCAGGCTGGCAGCAGGCACACACTTCCCGACCTGTGCAGGGGATAAACGTGCCAGTATCTATGGCACTGGCTTCAGGGACAGATTGCTCATCAGGGGGTGGGTAACTGGTGATGCCCCATCCCTGGGAGTGTTCCAGGCCAGGCTGGATGAAGCTCTGAGCACCCTGGTGTTGTGTCTCTGCCCATGGCAGGGGGGGGAATGGGCTGAGCTTTAAGGACCCTTCAAACCCAAACCATTCTGAGGTTCCATGACCTTGTTTCACAGTCTTTCACAGAAGTCCTGGTCCTACCCCCCATCCTCCTGGCAGGTGCTGCAGGCTCTGCAAAACAGCAGTGTTATTCTGAAAGTGCCTACTGTATTGCTGAGTAGATCTGGCAGAGTTATGCTTTTGATAAACTACAAGATAATTATTTATCCTAATGCTGTGCTTCCCAGGCAGTGAGAGCCGATTCCCCCACCCTAGAAGATTATTAACACATTTTGCAAAAGGCAGATCCTCTGGGCACAGTGGTGCTGAGCTGGCCTGGGGTTACAGGAGGATTAACCACAGAATCATGGAATGGTTAGGGAAGGAAGAGACCTCAAAGATCAGATTGATCCAAGGTACTGTCTTGCTCTCAGGTCTGACCAGCAGACCTTGGAAGTGAGCTATGATCTCATCGTGGGGTGTGACGGAGCCTTCTCAACAGTCAGGAAACAGTTCATGAGGCAAACACGCTTCAACTACAGCCACGAGTACATTCCTCATGGCTACATGGAGCTGACCATCCCTCCCAAGGATGGAGACGTGAGTGTGCTTGTCCCAGGGGCTGCTACAACCTTCACAGGTTGGATATCCCACCCCCTTCTCACTGTGGCTCTGCTGCAACAGCTTTGGAAGAATTAACTTCTCACCTGGCGTTCAGGCAGGGGATTAAACCTTTCCTAAAATAAGGCATGGATCTCTTCCTCTTCCAAAAGTGGGGCCAATGTTGGTACTGCATACAAAAATTCTAGAGAGCCTGTCCTGTAGTGGTGGGATTAACTCTGGTTCTGAGAGGTCCTGGAGATATGGGAACGTGTCTATGAGGATAACAGCAATTGCAAAGCATCATAGTTTTGCTCATATTTCTTACTCTTTCTTCCTTCCCTTGCTCTGTGTCTCCCTGAAGCATCAGGGAGCAGAAAGGGGCCCTGTAGTTGTTGCACCTTCCCATGGGAACTGTTGTGCTGGTGTGGAGGGGAGCCAGAGCCTGGGCTGGGGAGACTGAGCAGGGTAGGTCAAGGATACAAAGCAATTTTCTTTCTCTTTCAGTTTGCCATGGAACCAAACTACCTCCATATCTGGCCGAGAAACACCTTCATGATGATTGCACTGCCCAACATGGTGCTAACCCAGGGCCATGTTCTCCTGGGGAACAGGATGGGGCTGGTGGGGAGGAACGGCTGTGGTGGCAGGGATTGGGAGGGTCAGGAGTCACAGGATAACTGAAACACAGAATCAATTAGAATGGAAATGACCTCTGAGATCACAGAGTCTCACCATGACCCATTTCTACTTTGTCAACCAGACCATGGCACTGAGTGCCGCATCCAGTCTTTTCTTAAAAACCTGCTGGGACAGTGACTCCACCAGCTCCCTGGGCAGCCCATTCCAATGTCTGATCATCCTTTTGGGGAAGAAATTCTTCCTAATGTCCAGTCTACGCCTCCCCTTGTGCAGTTTAAGACTGTGTCCTCTCATCTTGTCCCTTGTTACCTGGGAAGAGAGCCTGACCCCTACCTGGCTGCATCCCCCTGTCAGAGTGTTGCAGAGAGTAGTAAGGTGTCCACTGAGCCTCCTTTTCTCCAGGTTAAATACCCCCCACTTCCCTCAACTGCTTCTCACAGGACTTGTGCTCCAAATCCTTCAGCTCTGTTGTCCTTCTCTGGACGTGCCACAGCACCTCAACGTCCTTCCTAAACTGAGGGGCCCAGAACTGGACACAGCACTTGAGGTGTGGCCTCCCCAGTGCTGAGTATAGGGGAGGAATCATTTCCCTGGTCCTGCTGGCCACAGTTTCTCACACAATCCAGGTGCCATTGGCCCTCTTGGCCACTAAGGCACAAACTGGCACATGTCCGGGGAAGGAGCCAGGAGGGACACCCAGCCTGTGCCAGGCTGACCACAGCCTAAGGGGTGCAGGGCAGAGAGCTCAGAACCAGTCCTACCTCAGCACTGAGTAATCTGTGGCACCTCTCTCTGCCCACACATCTGAGCCCAGCCAGACCCCCACAAACCAGTACTCTGCAGCTGGATGCTATGACCTACATGCCAGGGGCAACAGAACAGTGTCCCAGGCCCATGATGGACAGTCACACACTTTTTCTGCCTCCCCTGTGCCTGCCCACTGTGAGAAAGGGGGTGGCCAGACACTCGTCCCTTGCTGTGCCAGTGGGTCACTGTGATTGCCAGGTGGCAGGCTGGGCACTGAGCTGCTGCTTCAGGTGCCACATGTTCTCTCTGCTCTCTGAGCTCCTTACTGACCCTCTTTCCTGGCTGGCAGGACAAGTCCTTCACCTGCACACTCTTCATGCCCTTTGAGGAGTTTGAGAAGCTCACAACAGGCGAGCAAGTGCTGGGGTTTTTCCAGACCTACTTCCCAGATGCCATTCCCCTCATCGGAGAGTAAGTGTTCCCATCTCTCCTTTTCACTCACCTTCACAGGTATCTATTATGGGATGGGCTTTTTCTTGGATGATACCAACAGTCTCAGCTGTGTTAGGCAATTTCCTTTTCTCTTAAAATGAATTATCCCAGGACTTCATATTAACTGAGAAACTTGGATGTTCTCTGGTATGTCCTTCCTACATTGACCAACATCTACCACTGCTCACAGTGAGAGGACCAAGATGCCAATAATCAAGTTATTGATTTAATATTAATTAAGTTGTGTGCAGAACTTAAAATCTGCAGACAAAATATCTGGTCCACAGGGAGGAAGTTGACTTCCACATTTTTCTATCACAAACAGCCTAATGCACAGGCTTGGGGATTGCATACCAGAGCTGACAGTGTCTGTGGCCTCAGCTTGGATGTGGCACAGCTTGCTCTTCTTTTTTGTGGTCCCACACAACAAAATCTGTTGTTTTACCTGAAGGCAAGAGCTGAAGCACGATTACTTTTTGCTGCCAGCCCAGGCCATGATCTCTGTGAAGTGCTCTTCCTACAACCTCTCCTCCCGGTGCGTGCTGATGGGAGATGCTGCTCATGCTGTGGTGCCCTTCTATGGACAGGGCATGAATGCAGTAAGTTCATGGCTGGCCCGTCCATGTTGGAGGGGATCCCACTCCTTTCACCCACAAACACCTACTTTTGGTGTTTAACTCCCTAGAGTTCATGGGCTGGCCTGTCCCACAGCCTGATGTCCTCTGCATTGGCAGGGGTTGAGCTCCTGTCAGGATGTCCTCCTAGGAAGGACAGGGGACAGGGTGATGAGGCCACCTTCCCATGGAGCAGAGGACTGTTACTTTTATTTTTAAGGGTTAAGTTTTCTTTTATAGTTCTTTTAAAAGTTTTAAAGTTCCAGAGGTCGCTATTGGACACTAAATGAGTGCACAGAAGCTTGGTGAATTTAAGAGAGAAAAAGAGTCAGTTTTATTTCTGACTTTGTAATATATAGAATTCTAAAAGCGACAGTGGATTGGAGGATGAAATTGCCACCTCTCCAACTACTGGTTAAACTAATAGTCTATCTTCTCCTACAAAGAAGAATGCAAAACAATCATTTACATGAACAGTGTGTGAGAACTCTAGTAGAAATATGTAAATATTATCAGAAGGCTAAAGAAGTTTTATGAGAACTTTAAAACTTTTAAAAGAACTATGAAAGAAAACTTAACACTTTTAAAAATTAAGGTAACAGAGGACTATATGGGTGGGGTGCCCAGGCAGCTGGGAAAAGCAATCCCCTCTGATTTCTCTCAAGACCCCTGTCAGAGGGGCCTGGAGTAAGACTCCTGCTCTGAAGCTGTGGTCAGTGGGACCAAACAGCTACACTAGCTAAGCATACTTCTGAATGTATGGGTCCTTTATGCCTATTACCTCCCTAATATTCCTCCCAGGGCTTTGAAGATTGTCTGGTCTTTGATGAATTAATGGACCAGTTCCACAATGACCTTGGTAAGTGAGGTGGCTGGGGATGTGCGGGAGCAGAGGAACATCCCTCTGCACCTGAGGGCAGCTGGGTACCCTGCAGGGAGCTGCCTGTGATCTGTTCCTTTTTTCTGCCAGGTGCCTGCCTCCCTGAGTTCTCCAGACTGAGAGTGCCAGATGACCACGCGATTTCTGATTTAGCCATGTACAATTATGTAGAGGTGGGTGAGTCCCACAGACCTGTGGTTCCATGGGCCATGCACACAGCAGTGCTCTCAGAATCCTGCAGCAGGCAGGGCCCCCAGCAAGTCTCTGGCTGGCCTCTCACCCTGGCAGGCTTTGGAGCTCCTTGGGAGTGTCACTAGGGCTGAGGAGGCGCTGGTCCCTGTATCACCTCCAGGACAGTGGGCGAGCTAGCAAAGCACAGGGGAGCTCTTACAAAACATGTTGCACAGGGGTGACTGTTGCTCTGTTGCAGATGCGTGAGCACGTCAATTCAACGTGGTTCATTTTCCGGAAGCGCGTAGACAACTTTCTCCACGCCCTCATGCCTTCCACCATTGTCCCACTGTACACCATGGTAAGCCAGCATGTCATTCCCCACTTCTGTGAGCTCCTCCTGCCTGGCTTTGGGGTGGTGACATTCTCCTGCAACCCCTCCCAGGTGACCTTCACCAGAATTCGCTACCATGAGGCCCTTCAACGCTGGAAATGGCAGACAAAGGTTGGTCAAGGGTGGTGCCCACCCTCCCCACGCCATGAGCCTTGGGAGCATCCTGCACACCAGCACTGCTCAGCTTTGGTGGCGGGATGTTGCCTGCTGTGATGATTTTGCTTGGTGCTGCAGGGTGGGGGCCAGCCTCTGATGATGTTGGGGTTTCTCCTTGCACTTGCAGGTAATTAATCGAGGGCTCTTTGTAGTGGGGGCAGCAGGACTGGGTGGTACCTACCTGCTGATAAAGTGTCTGGCACGGAACTTGAACTTCTGCTTGGAAGACTGGTGGGGCTGGCCCCATTATCTAAAGAATATTGGAGATCTTCCCTTTGGCACACGAGTGGTTTAAAGGTATGGGGAGAGCCTGACCCCTGCCTGGCTACATCCCCCTGTCAGAATGTTGTAGAGAGTGATAAGGTGTCCACTGAGCCTTCTTTCTCCAGGCTAAATACCCCCAGCTCCCTCAGCTGCTTCTCACAGGACTTGTGCTCTAAATCCTTCACCAGTTCTCTTGTCCTTGTGGGGCTGGCCCCATTATCTGAAGAATATTGAAAATCTTCCCTTTGGCACATGAGTGGCTTAAATGTATGGGGAGCTCCTTGTTTTAATAAAAACAAAGGCATGGACTGTTGGCTCGGCTGGGTGATCTTGTTTCTCTTGGGATGTGGTTTGGCAGCTCCTGCAGCCCCTTGGAAGCAATTTGGCCTTTCTCCCTTTCCCAGCTGAGAGGACCCCATCAGGCACAGTGCCCAGAAAGCCTCTCCAGGTCTCAGGTGTGTAACCTTGGCAGTCTGGCCTTAAGGGATGTGGTGTGTAGATGTGGCACTTAGAGATTATGTTTTAGTGTTGGACCTGACAGTGCTGGGTTAGTGGTTAGATGGCCAGTCATCTTAAGAGTTTTTTCCCAACCTTAATGATCTTGTGATTCTATGCCCTGACCAGTGTGTCCCAGCCTGCAGACTGCTGCTCTTGGCAAAAACAAGATAACATTTTGAGGGTCCTGAAGCCAAAAATAGCTGCAACCTGGGATAGTACTAGGAGGATTATCAGACACACTTTCTTCTTCTTACCTTGCCCTAGACCCTCACCATCACTGCTTAAGAACAGTAAAATGGCCCAAATTGACCCCTGATCTGATGTGGCACATCCAATCTTATTTGATGTGGTCTATGTACAGCTGCCAGCACATGGGCAGGGACAAAGCTGCTCTGCACTATTCTGTGAGTCAGTTTTGGGCTTGCAAGGGGACACCATTCATGGCATAGATGGCAAATAGTGTAGATAATAGTTTGCTTCTCTAGCTGGGATCTTTCCCAGGCACTGTACCTATGAAAAACAGTGGCAGCAATGACAAGGTGTGACTGTAGTTTCTCCAATGAACGTTTTAGCCACTGCCCTTGCACCTAATTCTTAGCAGAACAGATATATTTACCTTATATATTAATCTTTATTCACAATAAACTTCTTCAGAGAAAAAAAGATGCAACACAATACAACTCTATGCAAATTAATCCCAAACTTCAAGCAAATAAGGAATTGTACCACCATTTCACAGGAATGATCCACAATGTAAGAGCAACTGGCTGCTGTGTGGGGATGGGGTTAAGTGCTGAGCTGGAGATGCTCTGGGTACTGCCAGGTGTTTTGCACAGCTGGCCCCTGGCATGTCTGACATGCTTGCAAAGCAGGGAGAAGATGATGCCCTGGGGGTGGAAGAAGCTATGGCTGACCTCCAGCCTTCATTTTCCAGGTGCTCATAGATCATAGATCAAGTTTCATAGATCAAACAGTGGCTCTTACTGTGCAGAGGACTTCAAGGCATGATGGAGGTAACCAAGCATGCAGAAGCCCAGGCAGAACCTTGCCTGAGGTAGATCTGAGTGATGTCAGGAAGCAGTTGGTGATTTGGGAAAAAGATCCAGTGCATGTTCTCCAGTTGCTCTTCATCGCAAGGTAGAGGCACTCACAAGCCTTTAGGGCCTATCATATCACTGCAGCCTCTAGAGCAGCTGCTTGGACCCTTTCTGTCCAGCTCAGCAGTGAGTTCTCTGGAAAACATTGCATAGTGGTGGAGACCAATGCAGCAGGGGAAGGCACGGAGCAGCCTGCAGGCCAATCGTGCTGCAGCAGAAGAGTTGGCAGTTTTGAAATCCCAGCTCAAAATCAAAGCTGGAAGTGTTCTGTGCTCTCAGCTGGCTTTGGGGCTTAGTGTCCAAGACTGCTGCCAGAAAGCAAAGTTAGCATCAGGAGATGGGACAGGAGCCACTGCACATTCCTGTGGTGTTCCCCTCTACCAGCTCCACTAACACAGCCATCGAGCAGTGGGTCAGGAGACGGGCATGGGTGCAGCCCTCAGCCAGCACCTGACATGACGGGGGCCTCTTGGAAGAAGGGATGAAACCATGAGGATAAAGAAGAAGGGGCAGGAGCCTTAGTTTAAGATTTCCTTAGTTTGAGCTTTCCTTAGCTTGGCATTTCCTTATTTAACAGTGCTTCCCAGTGCTGCCAGGTATTGCCTCATTCATTAAACTTGGGGTTGACGACAGTGGTGGTGGCACTCTTGAAGAGGGGATTATCAGCCTGGAGGGAGAGAAGAGAGAGGCATGTGTTGGGCTTTCCAGCAGAGCATTACCCATCCCACCCATCCCAATGCAAACAGTACGGAAAACATCGGAAGAAGGATATTTAGGCTGTGGGATATTCATCCATAGGATATTTAGGCCCCTAAATGGCAAAATCCAGCTGGGCTGAAAAATGAGTAGTGGGGAGGGCTCAGGTCTACATGGCTGCCTCTGGAAAGGATGTCCCCTCCTACTGTCCCCTCCCCAGTGGATCTGAGCACCCCAGAACACCCCACTGGCACAGACGGGCTCTCTTACATCATTCCACTTGGCTTTGGACTTCTCCTTCTCAAACCGGCGGTATTCCCGACGGTCAAGCAGCTCCATCAAGAGCCGCCAGATGACCAGGACCAGAATGCCAATGAGGAACACGCCAGCGATGGTGCTGCCCACGATCAGTGGGACGTTAGGAGGCTGTGGGCACTCTGTGGGACAGACAGACGGCATCAGGCTGCAGCCCCTGGTGAAGCAGCAAGGCTGCCATGGCAGGGTTGGCAGCCTGCCTGTGGCAGGGCAGGAGTGGGGTTGGGATACCTCTATCAGGATCAACGATGATGGTATATATCTCCTCGCCATCCTCCTGGACCATATGGAAGGACATCCAGCAGTTCTGGGAATCCTTTTCCCTGCATTTCCTATCACTTGTGCTCACCTCTGTGGAGTTTGTGGGCAGCTGGATGTTGAGACAGGCCTGGGAGCAGTTCTTCTCAAAGGGGCCGCTGTTGAAGAACTTGCACTCCACACAGGAGCTGCAAAACAAGCAGCCACAGCTGACATCTGCAGGGGCAGAAGCCCTCTCACCTGGATTTGGCTACAGCTGGGCTCTGCCCAAGCACAGGCAGGGATACTGGGGATCCCTGCTGCCCCCGTGCCCTCTCTGTGCCCATCACTCACATGTATCTGCCACAGGGAGAAGGGCAGCCTGGGCATTCCTGGCAGAAGGGGGGCTGGTACCCTCCCGAGCACTGGCAGCGGTTGCAGTGGCAGGTCCCACGGAGGCTGCACACGTGTCTGCGGGCATTGAGGCAGCTCTCCGTCGATTGCTGGCACTGGCAGGCGCTGCCCTCATATCCAGGCAGGCACTTGCATGCCCCGCAGTCGCACTGCCCGCGTGCTGCAGAGGAAGATCTTTCAGATCCTGCAGACAGCCAGGCCACCCTCCCTCTGCCCATGCTTGGAGAGCATCACCCACCCTGCGCTCACCACACCACCCTCAAGGAGGTCCTCCAGGCTGGTGTCCCAGCAGCCCCAAACCCCCCCAGCTGGGGTTATGGCACAAAAAGGCTGCATCTCCCTGGGCACTGAATTCTTCTCAGCCGTGGAAAAGCTGTCCCAGCTGCATCACCTGGGCCGCCGCAGAGGGAGCCGTTGAAGAACTCGCAGTTCTTGTTGTCGCACTGGCAGTAGGTGCCGTAGATGTACTTGCCAGGCACGTCGCTGGTGTGGCACACGCACTGCCCGCACACGCAGTCCCCCTGCCCCGAGCAGATCACCGAGCTGTTGTCCCTCCGGCAGCTGTGCTCCAGCTCCTTGCTGGTCTTTCCTTTGGTGTCGCACTCGCAGTTCTTCCCTGTGTATCTTGAATTGCAGCTGCCGCCAGAGGAGAGGAGCAAGCTTGGGTCAGTGGCCATGTGGCATGCACAGGGCCTGGAGCTCCACAGAAGTGGAGCAAATCTGGGACAGCCTCACCAAATAACAACAACAGCATGTTGGTTCTATCTCCGTACTGCAGCAGGGAGCAAACCTCAGAAATGCTGCTTTTCCACCATGTTGTCATAGTCACAACACTAAATAAATGCCCAGAAATTACTGATATATTTATAATTTCCAAGCCCTTGCCAAGGACATGTGAGTATTTCCTGAGGAAACCCAGTCTTTTCCTCTCCATGTCACTGAGAGGCCATGAAGCAATAATTACACTTAAAGACCATGAGCTGCAGCCAAGAAATGGGATTCTGAGAGTCCTACAGAAATCTGTGTCTGCTTAGTGGATAGATTGGTGGATGATTGGATACTGGGATGGATGGGTGGATAGATGGATGGATTGAGGCCCTTAGGGAAACAGCATAACCTCCACCAACAGAAGAGTAAGCTCATTGAGCCCCCTGCCTCTGTGTGAATACAGGGGACAGTTCCAAGGGGAATGCACAAATCCACCTCTCTGAACAAAAAAAAAATTGTGCAAAGCTACAGAGCCCAGCCCTGGCTTGGCCAAACACCCTGCTCCCAGCAATTCCCCAGCTCTGCAGCATTTGAAATCATGTTTTGGGCAGACAGCACATACCTGCAGGTCCCACATTCGATGATGCCTTGCCCATTGCAAGCAGTTGGGTCAGGCTTGTCATTGCAGTGGCAGTCACAGTTGCTGGACACATGGACAGTGAGGGTGTCTGTGAAGCCTAGCGGCCGGATGGTGAAGGAATATTTTGGAATGCACGCCTTGGCTGTGACCTTCACTTTGAAGATGACCTAGAAAGTGCAGAGTAGGACAGGGGAGGGCCAGATGTCCAGCTGTCAGTGTGGTTTTGGCACTAGGCTGAGGACACGCACATCCAGAACAACGGAGGATGTCCCACATCTATAGCATTTTGGATATTCTTGGCATTAAATTAATATAAACAGAAAGCCTGGGAGAGCAACCAGGGCTCCTGTCATTACACAGGATGTGCAACAGGAGCTGGGCAAGCTGTGGGGTGTTCCTGGTACAGGAGAGCATACCTCTTCATTGATCTTGACATTGTCACACTGGCCTCTTGCTTCATCCACGGAGTCCTTGTCATTTTTGCATTTGGAGTCATATTTGACATCCAGAGTGTCCAGCAAGGTGGAATGGTCCAAGATGATCCGTGAGGAGAGGTTCTTTGGAAAAATGGTGGAGAAAGTGCCATCAGTCCAAGAGTAGACCAAACCAAGAGGGTATGGGGTTGCAGGTCAGGAAGAAGAGTCAGAGAGCACCACAAGTCAGGATCTCAGCTGCCTGAGGTGGTTCTGGAAATGCAGGTGATGCCATTGGAGAGATGGGAACTCCAGCACTTACATTGTAGGCCACTTGGATGAGTTCAATGATGTTGCTGGAGTCCTGGTTCAGCTCTCCCACTGCCGACTTTGGGATCATCTCACTGAGTTTCTGCCAGTGGAGAAAAAAGAGGTGAGCACTTCCTTCCACTTGAGAGCAGAGCAGGAGACAGCAGCAGGAGACACACACAGCTGTGTCTGTCCTCCTGGGAAGGGGATGGAGGCACCTGGAACATCTGACATATTCTCACCTTGTAAACATCCACCACCTTACTGGTGACAGCAAAAATGGGCTGAATGTTGTTTTCAGCAAGTTTCTGGACCAGCTGGCCAACAGATGGGTAGTCCTGGATGGGGAGAGGGATATCACGCTCATCACAACCTCCCCCACCAGCAGAAAAGTAGACACTTTGGGTGTGGCAGCACAATTTATGGTGATTAAGGTGATGTTTTGGTCTCTGCAACACGCTGTTTTACATAACATTGTCTTTTCTGCCTGGGGGAGGGAGGTGGGGAATGCTGGAGATGCTGAACAGGTACTTACAAACTCATTGCTCCTTTTGTACATGTTGTCCTCCAAGTGGCACTTGCCATCGTTGGGGGTCAGGATGCCTGCAAGCTTGCCATCCCCGGCAAAGTGGAAGCCGTCATCAGTAGCAAACACCAGCAAGCGGGTGACGTTGCGCCAGCCGATCTGGTCCTGCAAGGGGCACAGAGAGTGGCCCCTGTCCCTGAGCAAGGTTGGCAGGACAGTACCAGTGGGCAAGGCCCTTTCCAAAGTCTTGTGCCAGCCACAGCACGGGGCAGGGGGCACGAGGAAGGTGGGTAAAGGGAGATCAGGGTTAGGAGACTCTGGGGTAAGATGCTGTCATGTACTCTCCAGAGTGACCTGCCCTGCTGCCAGATCAGAACTTAGGATGAGCTTCCAGAGCCCCCCTGGAGAGGGGGGAAAGCAGCCCTCTCCAAGGTGTGTGTGGGCAGCAGCCCAGTTGCTGGCAGCAGGGCAGGGGCAGGACTCACCCCGCACACTGCTGCCTGCATCATGGCATCCAGCCCGCCCTCGGGGGCGTCCAGGTTCCCTGAGATGAACTGCTTCCCCACTTCGCTCTCAAACTGCTCGGCGTTGTCCGTCAGCGACAGGATGTGCTTGAAGGCGAAGGGAGGCTGGCACTTGGTGTCCTTATTGGGGCAGGGGTTCTGCAGCTTCTCGGGGTGCGTGTTCACGAATGGCAGCACTGTCTTGTCCACAAAGGAGCCAAACCCTAGCGTAGCCAGACAACAGTTTCAGGGGCAGGGCACAGGGCAAAGACCATCTGCTGGCCCCAGTGTACATGCCCATGTTCCTTGCCCTGCCGCACTCTTCAGCCTGGCAGAGGACACCTGCTGTCCACTTGCTGCATCCCCCTCCAGCCCTGCAGCTCTTCCCAGCAGCAAACGGATGTGCCAGGCTGAAGACAGGCTCACCAATACGCCGAGAAGGGGTGGTGCTCTCCAGCGCCCTGAGCAGCTCCCCTCCCAGCTTCTTCACGTTCTCCAGGTCATCCAGCATGGAGTAGGAGAGGTCCATGAGGTAGTAGAGATCAATGGGATACCCCATGGCACGGCGAAACTTCACCTCAAACGCAGCAGGATGGCCTGAGGGACAGGGACAGTGGGATCAGCTGCCATATTGTGCCAGCTTGTGCCATCACCCACCCCTCCTCTCCCTTGGAAAAAAGGGGTGGAAAGGCAGGCTGCAACATGTGGCTGTGTTTCAGGTGAGTCTGGGGACGAGTGGAAGTGCATTGTTGGCAGGCCACAAGAAGAAGGGTGTTGGGAATGCCAGGCAGAGCATACCTATCCTCAGCTTCAGGTGCACCTCCTGTGGAGTCAGCTGTGTTTCGTGGCTTAAAGGATTGTTCTGTGTACTTTTGATCTCATTGCCTGGAAACTCAATCTCAGTGTCTGGGCACCCCCTCTTCTTCAGCTGCTCAATGGTGTCACAGCGGATGGCGTCAGGCTCGCCGGCTTTGGTGAAATTCTGTGTGTGACAACACCAGCAGGAAAAAAAAATCAGAGGAGCAGGGGGTGAACAGGCACCTTACAAGACGACCTGGCCCCCAAACCAGGTCTCCAGGGCATTGATGGAGAAAAAAAAACCTTTGATGGGTATTGATGGAGAAAGGTCATGGCTGTTGGATCCCTCCTGGCCCCATCCTCCATGCAGGACATTAAACACAATGAAGTCAGCCAGAGCCAGGCAGGCAGGGTGACTGTCTTGATGCCTATTAGCTGACTGCTAGGGGGTGACAACTAGACAGGCTACATGGACCTACCAGCTTCTTGCACCAGGCGCAGCCAGGACCAGACTGAATGCAGTCTTTGCACGTCCCCACCTTGATCTTGGGGCACTCCATGGCGAAGGCTGGAAAGGCAAGAGGACAGAGTTGGTGTGGGGGGCAGCTGGGGGTGTTCAGACACCCAACACTGGGCACCCATGCTGGCCTGAACCTGCCCTGCCTCTCAAACCAATGCTGGGGGACCTGGAAGGGCCCTGAAGTGCCTTGCTGTCCTTCAGCTGGGCTGGCTCGTGTTAACTCCAGATCCCAGGAAGTGTAAGGACGTGGCCCTTGCACACTTCTCAGTGCTGTGTTCCCGCTGCTGCTGGGCAGCATTTCGGGTCCCCCCACTCTTTCACTGCCTGTGAAAGCTGCTGGGAGGAAGGCAGGTCGGGCTCACCTGTTGTCACCAGCAGCAGCACCCAGGTCACTGCTGGCAGCTGGAGGCAGCAGTCACGAGGCATTTTCTGCAGGACAAAAAGCATTCTTGAGACCACCTGGGATGTGCCCCAGGGATGGGGCAGCCACAGTTTCTCTGGGCAACCTGTGCTGAGATCACATTCATTAACACTGTCGTGTGTCACGTCTTTCTCCAGTAAAGCAAACCCTGACCATGTAATGGTCTTGCAACATGGAACATGGGGAAGTCAGAAAAGAGGAATTTGTTAAAAGAAGAAGAAGGAATAAGAAAATAAAAGGAACAGCAGACATTGCCCTTTTTAGCAATATTAGACACAGTGTCTGAAAACCAGGTCATCAGTTTCAAAACAGCTCTGACAGCTGCCCTGAGTAAGACAAGAACCACTCCTCGGCTCCTGCCATCGCCCCTTCCTGTGAATTTGCCAGATAAACAGCTCAGAGTGATGTGGAAATGAGAAAACAAGAGAAACTCTCAAAAGACACTGAGGCAAGTTATACATTAGGGCTGCTCAGATCCCCTTCTGAGGCATCAGTGTGTTCTGTCTTAGCTCAACAGCCTCTGTAAGACACCACCCCAGCTGAGCATGACACTAGTCAGCCTTGAGAGGATGTCTGGTCTCCTCCCAAGGGCACAGAGAAGGTCTAGGTAGGTCAGTGGGTAATGTTTGCACTGTGAGGTTTGGTGCCCAGCTGTGCTATAGCTTTTGAGATGTGGCAGGACTCTGAGGGTGGTTGCCATCACTGATGATGGCTGGGGCCATCTGGAAACCCACCCTGCCCTGTTTCCAATCCCCCTGGCAGAGCTCCACAGCCAACACCACATTGCTGCACAGCCAACAAGAGGCACTGCTGAGGTCACCCAGCCAAACCCTCGGGGTGATGTGGCCTGGGAGTTCACTCTGCCACATCTGCACAAGACCATCCTTGTGGGTGGGTGTCCAGAGGCCTTCTGGACAAAGAGACTCTGCAAGTTCCTCTCCACCACCAGAGTTCCCCATGGTAAGATTTTAAGGGCATAATTTATTGTCACAGCTGCAATGTCGCTGTCTGTGTGTCGCGCACACCCTGTGTTTAGCTGGCCCAACACATTCCTGTCACCTCCAGATTCTGCCAGCAGTGTTTGAGCTTGCAGGAAAGAAAAGTGGCTCCTGCCTTTGTTTCCTGTAGAACTCAGTGACTGACACCCCAAATGTGCCTAATTAGGCTCCAGGTCTGCTACAAACCAGAAGTTCCCTCACATGCTGTGAGGGCTAAACCCATGGACTCAATGAGCTCCTCCTTTTCCACCTGCCCAGTGTTTCCAAACATTTAATTCCTGCTGCCGTGCCAAAGTGTGCAGTGGTGATGGGATAGAGCTCTGTGAGCTCCTCGTTCTTACTGGAGGTTGCAGTTTCCTGCTTATAGGCTCATCTCATAAAATAGAGCAACCCTAAAACTGGATTAAAAAAAGCTCCCAAACTCCAGAAATAGTCTCAACACACCCCCAGTGCTAGCTGCTATCAAGTATTGTAAAGTAGGGTTCGTGTTGTGAGCTGCATTTGGATGCCTTTTTCACCCCCACAGTGGCTTCTTGCCCTTGTCACAAGAGTGTGAAGCACATTCTGACACTAAGAGAGAGCAACAACAGGAAGTTCAACAGTTCTCTTCTGCCACGGAGCGAAATTGCGCCGTGGTGTGTGGGTGGGTGAGTGCAGGGCTTTCAAAGAGAACTAATGGGGCTTCTGCCTTTGTCTGCCTCCTTACAGCCTTCAGAGGAGGGCAAAGCAGTTTTTCAGCCTGACTGCATGAGCAGGGCACCGACACAGGCCTCAGCAGCATTTCCTCCAACCCCCTTGATGATCCCTTCAGCTCATCGCAGCCTTGCAGTCACCACCAACCCCCGGTCTCGTCTCCTTCAGGTTCTCTGCCTGTGAAGTTGTTCTTTCCCCCCTTCTTTCCCATAAATTCAGGCAAGCAGAGGGGTGCACATAGCCCACCCTCCTGCCCTGGTGTGAAGGAGCAGAATTGCAGAACTTTACGACCACCTTCATCCCATGGTGGGGAGTGGGGTGCCAAGATGGAGCAACCCAGCTGAGGGCAGGACACATTGCCACCAGGCTCTGCTTCCTGGCCAGGGCTGCATGGTGGCATCAGGGGGAGAAAGCTGCACCTCAGGACCAGGGTCTTTCTTGGCCTTGTGCTCTGAACTTCTCATCACATGCCTTGGGTGGCATGTGGGATCAAGCCTCTTCTTCAGCAAGAGCCTTTTGCAGAAGCCACCAGGATATTCCAGCAATGGAGCATCTGCCTTAGGGGCAAGATGCCCCCCAGGGGTCTGCAAGCCAGAAGGTGTGAAGGTGGCCTCAGGGAAGGTGCATAAGTTAAATGCTGGGTGCTGTTCTTGCTGTTGTGCCTGTGGGCAGGGGGCAGAGCTGGGGCACTCTGGCACTCAGGACATGCTGGGGGCTGCTGTTGGGGTGGAGCTGGCTGCTGTGCTCCGTGGAGGAGCAAGCTGGGAGTTATAAATAAGGCTGAAGGGGAAGTGTTGATGCCAGCAGTGATCTTGGTGCCATAAATAAAGCAAGTGTTCAACAGCAGGGATGAGTCTTGAAGACTGTTAGCCACAAGTTCCCATCAGGGCTTTGCTAAGCATCTGTGTTCCCACAAAAAGGGAGGATATGCACTCATGCCCAGTATCCTGGGGAGACTCCTGTGGTGTTTGCACCATCCATCTGTAACAGTGAGGTTCCACTAGTGCCACAGTCCATGGGTGCTTCCTCCACACTGCCAAGCAGTGCCAGATGACCATAATGATGTGACAGAGATGCCAGATATTGCACCCAGCAGAGCTGCTCCTTCCCACCCCTGCAACATGGGCAACTCCAGACCCCAAGCACAGAAGGGAAATGAGCGGAGTGGGGTATGGTGAGGATGGGAGAGTGGATGTCACTTGACTTGGGACTGATTTTTCTATCACTCAGTTGCGTGATGCAGATAGATCCCACCCAGGTGGTCACAGACAGGTCTTTCCCAGTCCGTGTAGAATATCACACTCAGTGTGTGTGTATATGTCTTTTTATATATGTTTTGTATACTTAAATCACTGGAAAAATATAAAAATAAATATATACAAACATATATTTAATAGATAAAGAATAAATATAATTAAATAAATGTGTGTATATATATACATATATATGTATTCCCATGTCCTGCCTAGTCTGTGGCATCTCTTGGCTCTGAGCACCAAGGTCCCTGGGTGCCCATGGGGGCCTTGCCCTGCCCTGGGAGGAAGGGAAGGAGGGGATTTGTGCTGCTGGGTCTGCCAGGGTCCAGGTGCTGCTCGGGTAGGAAGGGGCTGCCCTGGGGACACCACACCCTCCAACCTGCTGAGATCACTGGGAGCAGCACCAAAAAAGTGCAAAACCGCTGTGAAGCAGGATGTAACAGTTACGACAGCTAGGACAGCAAAATGCACCGTTCAGAGATTTCCCACACCTTGCAGCAGCCCCGTTGCAGTGACTGTGCTGGCCACAGGACACGATGTCGCCGCATGTGTTCACATCTCCGCTTCTCACCTGCTGGGAGGCTGGGAATTGTAGCTGTGACATTGGAAAAAGCATCACAGCCAGGGACCAGGCTGCTTTCCCTGATACCTGGCATGTGCCCCACATTCCTCCTGCACTCAAGAGCCACTGAGATGTTGGGGAGGAGCTGCTCTCCCCAGGGCCACACGCCAGCAGGGCACTGGATGTGCGCAGCACACAGAGAGAGGGAGGAGACGGGCGAGGGTCTCACTCGCTGTGCCAGCCGCTCCCCGGGCTCCCAGGGGTGCAGGGACCCCTGTGCACAGGCATTCCAGGCAGTGACACCATGCTGAGCGCTCCGGGCAGCCATCCCTGCTGTCCCTGTGCCATGCTGCCATGCCACTTCCCTCTTTCCCACTGCCACCTGCGGCCTGCGGTGGCGGAGATCCCCTCGGGAAGAGGGAGGCTGATGGCAAGGTGGCAGCCCCAGCCCGTGCCACCCTGCCCAGTGCCATGTGTCAGGCCGTGGGAAGAGCACACTGCTCTCTGCTCTGCTTCCCGAGCCTGCTGGCTGCTGAGGAAAGGGAGTTTTGGAGGTCTGGCACCCTGCCCACCATCACCACCTGCATTGCCAGGCTCAGTGCCACCTCCAAAGGCAAAACTGTTCCAGACCAGGTGAGCTGCCTTTGCAAAGGCTGCAGACTGACCTGCCTGAGGCAGGGATGCCATGCCAAGCTTCCTGAAGCTCCCTGAACTCAAGTGGCCAAAGGTTAGATCAGGAATAATAAAATATGTCATTGAAACACCAGAACTACAAAACCCCTTTGTTGCCTGATTGCCTCTCCCCAAGAAAGGAGGAACAGAAGGGTAAAAATTGAGATGCTGTACTTGCCTGGCCTCCAGCCCTTGTCTCTGTTGTGTACTTGGGCTGGGATGAGGATGGTCTCAGCTTTTCAAGTTTGGCTGGGAAAAGCAGCTGGGCTTCAGGAGCTCTGTGACGTACCCCAGTCTTTCCTTCCTATTTCTGTCTTGCAGTTGCAGAGGAAGAGGAAGTCAAGAGAGGTGCCTGTGGGAGGGCGTGTTTCCCAAAAACCCCAGCCAGCCCCACTCAACCTGGCCAAACCCACAGCATCCTGCCCTGTGGGACTGGGACGGGTCCCCCTGAGATACCCAGGGGCTTGCAGCACGTAAGAAAGGGACACACCCAAACCCCCAAACTTTATGAGAACTTTTCACCTTTCACAGCCCTGCTGGGATCCACCGCTGTCCTCAGTGGGCAAACAAAGCTGGGAGTGGGGGTAACTAGTTCATTAGGGAGCTGTTGGCAGCCCTTGGGTGTGGAGAAGTTGGGAAGCTCCTCTCAGACTGTGAGTCTGGAACGTTGGTGTAGCCAGGCCTCCTTACTTGATGAGAGGATGCAGGCGCCGTCCTCTGGCAAAGCTTAGGGCTGTGTGGGAATTTTTTTTTAAGCAGCCTTTTAGAGTTTTTGTGCCCAATGACTCCTCCCAGAAGCAGCATTTCCCTGACCAGAGAGGAACAGAGCCCTCGTCTCTGTTCCGTAATTGGGCTGGGATGAGGATGGTCTCAGCTTTTCAAGTTTGGCTGGGAAAAGCAGCTGGGCATCAGGAGCTCTGTGACGTACCCCAGTCTTTCCTTCCTATTTCTGTCTTGCAGTTGCAGAGGAAGAGGAAGTCAAGAGAGGTGCCTGTGGGAGGGCGTGTTTCCCAAAAACCCCAGCCAGCCCCACTCAACCTGGCCAAACCCACAGCATCCTGCCCTGTGGGACTGGGACGGGTCCCCCTGAGATACCCAGGGACTTGCAGCACGTAGGAAAGGGACACACCCAAACCCCCAAACTTTATGAGAACTTTTCACCTTTCACAGCCCTGCTGGGAACCACTGCTGTCCTCAGTGGGCAAACAAAGCTGGTAGTGGAGGTAATTACTTCACCTTATAGAGTTTTTGTGCCCAATGACTTCTCCCAGCAGCAGCGTTTCCCTGAGCAGAGAGGAACCAGCTCCTGGAAATTTTCTCTTAACCTCTTCAGGATCAATTTTTTTAACTACAGTAAAAAAAACCAAAAAAAAACAACCAAACCAAAACAAAACAAAAAAAAACCCCAAAAAACAAAAAACAAACCACAAACATAGAGGATTGTAGGGGGTTTTTTAAAGCTAATTATTGTGAGTCTTTATTAATTGCTTTGTAGGTTCTCCTTCCAAGGAAGATAATGTTGAGTCACCATTTGGCATTATCATTGAATCCCAGAAGAGTTTGTGTTGGAAAAGACATTACGGACCATGTTGTCCCAATTCTCTGCCATAGTCAGGACAACCTGAGGTATTATAAGACCCTGATGCTGTTCACCTGCAGCCATGTTACAGTTATGGGATTATTTTTGCAGCAAGAAGAGAGATTGACGTGCTAGCAGAAAATTCCCGAGCCTGGATGGATGCTCTGTGGATTGGTGCTTTTATTAAAGAAGCCACCATAGTTCTGGCTTGGTTTCATCACAGCCAAGTGCAGCAGGAAAGCATCACAGTAGTCCTGGCAGTGGGACAGGAGCATGGGAGCATCTGATGGGGATAAGGTGGGGATGGATCCTGAGAGTGAGCCAGCCGGAGCTGGGATGCTCACTCAGCCTGGATGGCTGAAACTGGATGCTGCAGAGCACTCCCCAGGCCTGGAGTGGGTGAGCTGCAGTAGATGAAGCTGGGAAAGTTGGTGGAGCTTCCTGCCAGTGGTGGGGGTTGCAGATCTGGAGGAAGGAAGTGTGGTCGAATGAGATGAGCTGCTGTAATTTTCCTCCTGTATTGCATAAGGAGGCCCTTAATGCGTGGGTCTTTTCTCCTGAGTTGTTTCATGGGGTTTGTCCAACCACTTTGCTTCAACTCACTCAAGGTTGCAGGAAGGGGGTGGGAGAGCTGTGAGCCCTCGGAATGGTGGGAGCTGCGAGGGTATACCACGAGTCCTTGCAGCCAAAGCTGAAGCTTGCTGGCATATCCCAGTCCCTTCCAGCTGTTCTTCGGGCTCTGCTGCAGCTTTGGCCTTCAGTGCTGCAGGTAAAGGGGGTGGGAAACCTTTGGGGATATGCTTCGTCACAACACATATGCTCCCCAGGCTGTTTCGTAAGCATTTTAAGCTGCTATTAAATATGCTAGGTAAGCATTTTAAACTTCCTGGTTTATCTGCTTTTATTTTTATTGGTTCATTTATTAATTTGGATTGTTTTTCCCCCCACCGCTAACTGAAGGACTGCTGTGGTTTATGCAGGATACACTTGAGCAGCTGGGGTGGGGAGCTGGGCATCCACCTGGGCACTGTCGGAGTGTTTTTTTCCCAAAAGTCATGGATTTTGATGATCAGAGTTGTCATTTTGGGCATTTGCTCCTAAACGATGCTCACCCAGTCTAGAGCAGGATAAGGGAAGTTTTCCTGTTGTCATTTTTTATTCCTCATGAGCATTAAATCTTGGGGATGCCTCATCTATGGAAGTGTTCCATGTCAGGCTGGACTAGGCTTGGAGCAACCTGATCCAGAGGCAGGGCAGTGGGACAAGACGGTCTTTAAGGTTTCTTTCAACCCAAACCATTATGTGATTCCATCTCTTCAACATCCTCTCAAGGGGAAGCAGCGGACCAGACACTGATGTCTTCACTCTCGTGACCTGTGACGGGACTTGAGGAAATGACAGGGACCCGTGTCAGGGGTGATTTAGGGGATCTTTTGAGGTTCTTCTCCCAGGAGGGTAGTAGGGCACTGGACAGGCTCCCCAGGGAATGGTCACAGCCCCAAGGTTTTCAGAGCTCCAGGAGCATTTGGACACTACTTGGACACCATTTGGAGTCACAGGGTGAGATTATTGGGGTGTCCTGTGCAGGGCCAGGAGTTGGACTCAATGATCCTGATGTGTTCCTTCCAGCTCAGCATATTCAATGGTGCTATGATCTTTCCAAGTACCTTCCCAGAGGCCTCTCCCTGCATTTCCTTGGTACCCACAAGGAGTGCACTTACAGCTGTGCAGTTCTGTGGCCCAATATCAGGCCCTGGGAAACACAGCCTGGAGGGAAATGGGGAGGGCAGAGGATGTGGGAAATGAAAATGCAATAACCAGGGAGCACTTGTCAGGTCTTGTTAAGATCAAACACACTGTGGCTCCAGGCTTGGAGCTTTTTATTCATCTTGCAGCAAGGAGAAGCAGCTTTGCATTTCACCCCTTCCTGTGTGTGGGAAGGGGCAGCCGAGGCTTGGGTTGCTTTGTTGTGGTGTCCCACCTGGGCGCATGACTGCAGCCTGGCAGGTGTTGGCCCTCCCTAGGGGCTTGCTGGGTATTTTCTACTGTTTTAACTGTAGAAATAACTCCTGGCAGGAAGTTTTAGAGTTGTTTTATGTCCTACTGTGGCAGCCTGGTTGCTGGCTGGTGCTACTGTTACCAAGAAACCTCCAAAATTGTTGGGATAAATAAGACTCACTCTAAAACTGTCTTTTTTAGCCTTAGTGAGTAAGGCTTTATTCCTCTCTGGGAGGAGGTGTGTGGTGTGTGTGGCTAAAAAAAAATGTTTCACGCTGATCCCAGTACAAAACTGTTCTCACTTATTTCTTATATATACACACATATATATAAACAATTATAGATTATAGACAACATAATACATTACAGAAATTGATGTAAATTACGTAATTATCATCATTAATTAGTATTCTATCCTGTATTGCTTAGTGGTTTTTTGCCCTTCGTGCTAATTTGGTCCACATTCTTTAGTCCTCTTATCATCTGTTTCTTGGACAAGGAGTCTTCAGCTTTCCAGGCCTCTATCTCCTCTGGTATCTTCTGGCTACCAATGTCCTTGAAGGCCATAAATTTAAGATCTCAGATATCCAAGCTTCAACTCACTTGGCCTCTTCTTATTGACACTTGTCAGGGTTAACCAACTAAAGATTTCGGTGATTTAATGATCAAAGTAACATTAAGAGCCTGTGAAGAAACTTAAAAAGTGGGCGCTGCTTACAAGTAATTGATCAACTCAATAAAATGAGTTTAGCTCTATCAGTTCCATTTTCTACCAAGAGCTCTCAGCTGTTACAAAGGTGTGTAAAAGTGTGTTGCAGAGTGTCTGGGTTTAACCTAAGCACGCTGAGCACCCTCGGGCTGCTCACGGGAACCACCTCGGGCAGGCTGCAATTGCCCAGAAGCAATTGACCAGAGGGCGATTATTGTGAATGCAGGCGAACCCAATGGGAAGAAATGACGATGCCTGACTCAATTTAGAAGGCTGAATGATTACTTTATTATAACTATGCTAAAATACAATAATATACTATATAAAGAAAGATACTAAAACTACATACTACTTTCTCTTAACTCTGTATCTCTAACACAACTTGTGACCCTCTCTGAGAGCGCAGCACAGGTGGGTTGGATTGGCCATCAGGCTCAAACAATCCTCACCAGAATCCAATCAAGCACTCATCCCGGGTAAACAGCTCTCCAAACACATTCCACATGGGAAAAACAAGGAGCAGAAATAGAAATTGTTTTCTCTTTCATTTTTCTCTGTGTACCGCTATGAAAAATCCTGAGAGGGAGAGAAATGTGCTCGCCACAGGCGATTATCCGCAGGCCGCCTGCACGGGCTGCCGCGGAACCTGCCGGCACCCCAGAGCGAGCAGCCGGGGCGGGCTGGCCCGGGCTGCCGGAGCTCCGCCCGTGGAAGGGAGGAAGGCGAATTTCCCGGGGCTCCGGGCGCCGTGAGGGCGCAGCCGGAAGGTGCCGCCCGGCCCGGCCCTTTCCGCCCCGCACCGCCATGGTGGGCAAGGCCAGGCGCCCGCGGCTGCACTGCGCCGCTCCCCGGCCCGCCCGGGACCCGCCGCCGCTGCCCGGGCCCGGGCCCGGCCCCGCCGCGGGCGGATGGAGCGCGGCGGCCGGGAAGGTACCGGGGCGGGGACACGCGGGGCGGGGGCTGGCAGCGGCCGCTCGCAGTGACTTCTCCGCCTTCCCCCTGCAGAAAGGGCCGCTCCGCGCACAGCCCAGCCCCACTCGAGCTGCCGGGGGTCTGTCCTGGCTGCGGGGGTGTCCGTCGGTAGCTCCGTGCCTGGCCGTGGTGATGCACCCACGCCGGTGCCTGTGGGCGGTGGAGGCCCTGTGGAAGCGCTCCGTGGGAGCGTGTGGCGGGGAGGTGACACGGGGAGCCGGGGGCTGCTCCGGCACCCTGCACATTGGCGGTGCCAGCGGCTGCACCGCGAGTCCCGAGCGGCCGCCGTGCCAGGCAGCACCCCGGTGTCCCCACGCGTGTCCCTTCTAAAGTGGGGATTGTTTTCAACAAGTGAGGAGAGGAGCCTTGCAGTGCGTGCCTTCAATTTTAGGTTAGGGCAGATGGAGAGGAGCTGTTTATACAGAATTATTTGGGATCTTCTGTTTTCCCCAGCTGTGTTTTGAATACACTGTTCAGGTGCCGCCCCCTCAACACCTGTAAATGTTGTGGGGGCGGCAACATACCCCCTCAAGTAAATGTACTGTGTGTCTAAGTAAATGTTAGGCAAATGTTTTATGTGCCTAAGCTTTCCTTGTGAGGAGGAGGAATTGCCTGTGCTGAATACAGCTGGGTTTGTCCCACTGTGAAGTTATGTGTTGGTGATGGTAGGTACTGTTCGGTAAAGTAATAAATTCTAATCCAACCAGACTAGTTACTGCAGATCTTAGGGAGGCATTGCATGCTTAAAGCTTGATGCTAAAGATTTGGTGAGTTGCTAGTAGTTAAGTGAATCTGCTTGATGTCCATTGATTAAGGCTTTAATCCCTTAATCTTCTCAATTGTTGCTTATCTGTATTGTTTGGTACCTGTAATAAATCTAAGGATACTGATCGAAGCTCTCCTGGGAGTGAATGCACTTGAGTGAGGCAAGGTTGAGTTGGGGCAGGAATCTTTTAGGAACAGAACAGTCCAAAATGAGACTTTGTGCAACTTCCTTCTGTGTGGAAGAGCTGGGGGGGGTAGGTGGGGCAGAGCAGGATAGTAGGGTGCCTTTGTGCCCTTGCCTGCTCAAGAGACACACCTGCTCACTGCCACTGTTCCTATCTGGATGGTGCTGGGTTCAATTTTAAATTTTTTTAAACAAGTGTTGCTTAGTAGTGTATGTAGTGATTCCTGCTTTATGTTTCTTTTGCATAAGGACTGGGACTTGTCATCTTCTGGTGTATTTTCTGGGCTGAAAATTGACCCTGATACCCTAGTAAAGAAGCTTGACTTGGACTCCAGAAGCATCATTTCCTCCAGAACAGGTTTGTTGTATTTTGAATGAATGTTGCTTTGGGTTGTAAGCAAAGACACTGGGGACTATATTTGTAAAGTGGCTTTTAATGGCTGTGCCAGGAAGCTCAGGGAAGCTACCATGCAAAAATTGCTTCCTGTGTTCCTCTGAAGGCTTTTAGAGGAGGTTTGTTTTCGTATGGGCTTCTGCATGGGTGTGCTTAGTGATCCCCAGGTGAGGGACTAGCTTCAGGCAATCTGTGGGATATCCTGGTGCAGTCTAAGACTGCCAGGGCTCAGAGCAGAGCCAGGGTTTTAACCTGGTCTCTGGGCTTGCTCTGTGGCTGTTTTTGCCTCACCAGTAGCTAACAAACAGCTAACTAACCCACAGCAGAACATTGTTACTGTAATGGGATAAAAGGCTTCACCTGGAACAGTTGTATTGCTGTGTCAGAACCAAAGGGCTGCAGTCCTGTAGGAAACCAATCCACTGCTGTGCTGGGACTTGAGGGCTGTTCCCTGTGGTTGCAAATAAGAGGGGACACATCTCTACAGTTTTTTCCTCAATTTGTAAGTGAGCAGCTGCCATTGGTAACCTGCTAACTTTGTCAGCAGGTTTTCCTTGTGTACCAGCAGTGCTTCATTCACAGCAGCCTGACTGCAGCAAATCTTCTCCTGTCCTTTGCTGTTGTGGGGTCTGTGGCTCAAGGATTCCCAGGCAGGAGAATCTTTACTCATAGGGAGTATGGAAAGTGAGAGGGGGAAAAGGGAGGACGTGATAGAGCTCTTTGATTTCCAGTTCCACAACAAGGAGATGCTCTCTTTGCTCGCTGTGAGACGGAGCTTTGTATGTGGAAGCAGTTTTCATTTCTAAATGTCTGCAGGGTCTCAAATTTCTCTGAAACCTGAATCCCAAGCCTCCCACAAGCTGTATGTAAATGTTTAAAAAATCCCAGAAGGAGCAAACTACCAGACGGAGCCTGGTAGCACAGCAAGCTGTCTTGATGCAGAAAATGCATGTGACTCCCAAATACCTTCTATGCAAACTAAATAATATATTTTGTTCATTTGGATAAATACTACAGTGACTTTATTTTCCTGTCCATGGCTATAAACAAATCATTCACACACAGGTAAGTGGTTTCCTGAGCTGCCCATCAGTGACATTTGGGCACAGAGTGAGGAAGTGGGGGAGGTTGTGTGAGGGCACATTTGCCTGCTCCCTGCACAGAAACCTTGGCAAAACCTATTGTTCTTGAAACACTGGGCTCATTGTTGGTAACTCCTGGGAAAAGGACACGTATGCATCTCTGTGTGCACGTTGCCATCTCTTTAATTAAATCAGACACATGTTGTTGGGGGCTGGCAGCCTGCAGTCCCAGCCTTTCATGGCAGGCTACATGTCTGGGTTATAAATAGAGGCGTGCTGCTGGTCCCTGTGCAGTGCTGATGATGCAGATGTGCAGTGCCTGGCTGCCTCTCTCGGGGCTGTGTGCTGCCTTCCTGCACACAGCCGTGCTGACCCTGCTGCTTGGCGCTCTCACACGCTTTCCAGATGATCAGCTAAAAATAACTGCTCATTTGGGGGCTCCAAGCTGCAATTCAACCAGGCAAAAAGGGATTTGATTGTTTTTTCACGTCTTCCCAAGCTGTTGTGCCCTTTCTTGTTGTTGCACTCTGGAGCTATGTAGAGGTTTTTCGTTATGGAAATCAGTTAATTTTTTTTATGTTAATTCAGTGAACTGTAACTAGGTTGTGCATACAATGGCAGACACTGTAGAGTTAGAAAAGAGGTTCTAGGCAGACGTGCTTTGTCTGCTGGCATCTCTGGTCAGCTCAGAGCCTGTTCTGCAGGAAGTTCAACTTGACTCTAACCCTCCCTTCACCTCTTCCTCCCTTTCCCCCTCAGCCTAGTGCACAGGGCAGGAGGGTAGGATTCTCCTACACATTGCTATTTTAAGATTTAATAACAAGACAAAAGCATGCTTCCCTCCCACTTGCTTTTCAAGCTCTGAGAAGGTCAAGTTGGCAGACTGTAGGTGGGCTCACTATCTCCTGTGCTTTTCCCAGCTAGAGAAGATTTTTTTTTTTTTCTGCCAAGGCTGCTGTGTGGCAGTTAGGAAAACAGGTATTTGTCCTACATGTGTGTATATTTCACATTACCCAAGATTTATTCACATTGTCCAAGAATGCTAGTATCTGTGTTTTGTGTTTAGATCTGGCCTTAAGCTGCGAATCTCTTCCAAATAAAACCTAGTCTGAGGAAGATCCTGGAGTTACAGTGGTCAAAAAAGCCAATTGGATGTTAGGAAGCAGGAGGAAAAGAGGACGTGGAGAGCATTTTTATGCTCTACATAAACCCATGGTGTAGGCAGCTCTTTGATGCTATGTGTACCATCACAAGGGCTAACTAACCAACAGCAGAGCATGGTTACTTTAATGAGATAAAAGGCTTCACCTAGAGCAGCTGTTTTGCTGTGTCAGAGCCAAAGGGCTGCAGTCCTGTAGGAAACCAATCCACTGCTGTGCTGGGACTTGAGGGCTATTGTCTGTGGTTGCCAACAAGAGGGGACACCTCTCTCTACATTTTTTTCCTCATAGTTTTTCTCAATTTGTAGGTGAGAACTTTTGCTGCTTTTTTGGTTGTGGTGATTTTGAGGGAGCAGGGAGTAACATAATATGTAGAATGGAAAGTCCAGAGTCTCTAGCAGGGTTATCCCAGTTAACAGGAATGCTTGTGTGGCCCCTTTTTATGGGAGGATGAACTAGTGGTGTTGGTTCTTGTTGGCTGAAGGCCTGTTTTTTTGGAGGATTTCTGAGGGTTGTTGGTACATCTGGTTGAGGCAGGTTGCCCTGTGGAAGTATCTGCTACTCATGGTAGCGGTGTGTTGCTTCCTTTAGGTGCAAGGCTGATTCAGTGTGCTTGTGATTAGTGTGAGGTACCAGCACAGGCTGTTCTGGCATCAGTAATCCTTGTGGCAGGAGAAGGAGAGGGTGGAACTGTAATGAAAAATGTCACCAAAATGGAATTCATTGTAGGTGAGCCTTGTGTTATGTGATATAAAAAGCCAGTGGTCTAAAAAGGAAAGTATTTTAATATGGTAGCTCTAAGCTGTGTCGTGCTGTGAAGCAGACCTGCTGCAACTGCTTTCCCCTGCTCTGCTTTTTGTCTTTAATCATTAGCTCAGTTTAACACCAGCTTCCAGATGATTTCCACTTGTGTGTAGGTAACAGAAGCTGGTGCCATCCCTAGGAATGCTGGGTTCAGTCCCTGAGTTGCTCTGTGCTCAGTGATTACTTCCTGTCAGTGTAGTTTACTTAGCCACTGACGTAATGTAAACCAAAGGCTTTGCCGTAATCTAATGCACGCAGGGACCTCTGTGACTCCCGTGAGAGGATAAATCTCATTGGGGTGAGCCTCTGTAGCGTGGGAATTAAATGTTTCCTACCAAGTCAGAAATAATGGCCTGTCATATTGGGGTTGCTGCTGCTCATTTTTCTTGTTTTCTTTAGTATTCCTTCATCAGTGTTTGCTCCCTGAAGCAAGGGCCTATTCAAGCTTGGCTCTGGCTGAGCAGTTGCCTGTGAATGTCTCTTTTTTTGGAGTGGATGATGAACCAGTTGTGGAATGATATGAACAACTGGATTGGTAGCTTCCTGCTTTATTTTCAGCTACTCCAGAAGAGAACGGTGACAGGCTGTGTTGTTGCGAAAACAAAAGTGCAACAACAGCGAGTTGATAATTGTCTGTAAAACCTGGTGCAAAATCATCCTGATTTCTGAGTTGGACATAAAGAAAGACTTCTCAATTTACAATGAGAGTGATGAGGCCCTGGCACAGGATGCCCAGAGAAGCTGTGGCTGCCCCATCCCTGGAAGTGTTCAAGGCCAGGTTGGATGGGGCTTGGAGCAACCTGGGATGATGACAGATGAAAGAGGGGGTTTAAGTAGATGCTGTCTGCAGGTTTCTTCCCGGGCCACCCTGTGGGTCTGTGATTCTGTAGCAGGGTGTGAAGCATAGAGTGAGGTAGGTCATGAGCCTGAGCAGAGGTTGTGCCCTGAAGTCCAGGGCTGTCTTGCAGCATGGGAGCCACTGTCACTGGCATACAGGGATGTAGAAGAGGGAAATAACTGAGCATCTGACAAAGAATTCCTTTTCCTCCTTGAGAAATGTGAAGATAGGAGATGATAAAATTAGACTATAGGAATTCACTGACAGCAGTGCATTTGTGGTGTTTGCAGGCTGTGTACAGCCTTGCTTTCCTCCTTTCTGAGGTTTTCTGTGAGTTTCTTTTGGTACCAAGCCTCTGTTTGCAAAGTCACTGACAGATGCCTTCTGGTTTGCATCTCAGCTTCTGCTCTGGAGTTCCCGGTCTGCTGGGTCTGTCACCTTATCTGCTTCTGCTTGGACTCTGCACCCTCTTGTCCAATTCTGTTCTCCTTTTGTAGCCTCCAAGAGAAACAGAAAAGCTGTGGTTGGTTGGTCCTGCATTAGCTTTGTGCAATAAGATTTCCTGTCCAATTTTGGGGCTTTTTTATGGATGTTTTACCAGAATGTTACAGAGTCCCTGTAAGACTCCTCCTCTGACAGCATTGCTGTTCCTGCAGTGTCTAGACTTGTGGTTACTCCTGCAGTGGATCCACACCAGTGTGGAAAAATTGCAGCCATAACCAGGCCCCCATTATTCTTTTGGAGCTCTTGACAGGATGCCAGTCTTTGTGTCCTATAGTTTATTCCTGTCTGTCAATTGGATTTCTGCATGTTTATTGTCTTTAAATATTAAGGTTCCTTCTCTTTTCTCCTCATCCCTCATCACCTTTCCTCTGTTTTGATTTTTTTTTTTCCTGGCATACTGGGGGGTTTAACAATTGAAGAATTAAATAAATTAAAATCCTGTTTTAATTAAGGCATCTGTTCTGAATATTAGTTCTAAACCTCTGCTGCTTTTTCTTAATGCATGTTTGGGGAATTTTGAAATCTGCTTGTGTTGGTCATTCACATCTCTGGTGTGGAAAGCTGCTGGATCCTCAAAATTCTGCTGCTGTTGCTTTTCTTCAGCTTTTCATTCTGTGCTGGCAGTTGTCAGGCCTGTCTTGTGTTTGTTTTGTGCAGAACGCCTTCCTCAAGCTGTTCCCCACAGTAACACTGCTCAGATGGGATAGGGGGGTGTAAACGGGCTGCTCCTCACGCTGAGGATGGCAGGGAGCGGCTGCAGCACCTCCAACGTGGTGCTGAAATCTCCCTGGGAAATGCCTGTGTGCTGTGCTAGACCCAAGTGACGAGGTGTTCCTCCTCCATCTGGCTTTGTTATTAGCTGCCCAAGCTTTGGGCTGGGTGAATTTGGGGAGTGGTGAAATGCTGTCCCTGAGGCTGTCAGTGATGCCCTTGGTGGTGTAGCGCCGAAACCATTTTAATGCCTTTGAAAATATCTGATGGGTGTTTGGGTGCTGCCCTGGAAGGAGCAGCTGTTTGAGTGGTGTTTGAGCTGGGAATTCTTGCTTTAGCTCCCCCCATCTCTCCACCCCACACCTTCTGCAGCGTGCCTGTGTCCTTTGTGCCACCTGCACAGGTCCAGGATGGTGTCCCAGGACTGATTGTGCAGGTCTCAGACCAAAGGGGAAACTTCCTTGCACAATCTGGTACTGCTCCTGACATTGTATGTGAAAGTGTTTGAACACAATTTGCAACGCAAGAAATAAGTTCCCAGGGAAGAGAAAATGCTGTGAGGGAATTAAATTCTTTACCTCTCTTCCAGGCCCAAGGTTGGCCACCCTGGTAGCTTGATAAAGTGACAGATGGCAGTTTTTACCTTATCTGGGTAAATTGCTTTAGGTAGCAAATTACTGTACATTCCTTCTGCCTTGCTGTTCAGCTGAAATTTATTTGGTTTTTTTTTGGACAGCATCATTAGGACCTGCTTTTATCTTGACAATGCCAGATCACCTTTTAAGGGCAGATTTGGTGTCTGAGGGTTTTGTAAAAGGCTGTTAGAAAACTGCACTGTGTTTGGGAGGAGCTGAGATAGTGGTTTGTCATCTGGGAAGCGTCCCCAGTGAGGATGGATGACCTCAGTCTGCAGGACACCTCAAACAGATTGTGTAGTTCCCAACAACTTGCCTCAAAGCCAGAAGATTTCTCTGTTCCTTTGGTCCAAAGGATTAAAGTCAGTGGGATCTTACTTCAGCAGTCAGATTGAGCAAGTTCTGTATCAGCAGTGAACAGCTGTGGGGTTTGGCTGAAATGGAGAACAGACCTGCTGTGGTCTCTGGGGACTGGAGTGGGGATCCTACTGAAAGCTAAAGACACTGGTGACTTAAGTAATAATTTTTAAAAAAAAGGTTAAAAATCCATGGTGCTTAATGTTGCTTTAACAATTTGTCTGTGCAGTGTGGTGGCGGCTGTGAGAATAGCTGTGGGAAGCTCCACTTTAATTAAAGTAAATGCAATTAATTGAGAAGCAGTAAATGAGCGTCTGAAGCTTGCACTCTTTTCAGTGCTTTTACTCCCCTTCTGCAAATAGAGCCTTTCCATGTTGTGAGTGCCTTCTGCCAGATCACAGGAATCAGTTGTGTTAATATTTATGGAACCAATTAACTTTTTTGTTTACTTTCCCTCCCTCTAGCTGGGGCTAAGTCTCTGTTCTTAAAATTAACATTAAAAAACCAAAAGGCTCCAATTAGCTCGTGGTTGAGCACTACACAAACATTTTCCAGAGAGCCCAAACCTTCCAAAATGTTCTGCAGCCTGCTCCAGGGGAGGAGGCTGTCAGTGGGAAGAGCTTGAAATGAGTCCTAGCAGTTTGAAGGATGTGTCAGATTGCTCTAGTTTCTTATTCTGCTTGGTTCCTTGGCTGTGCCTGCTGTGTAATGCTCACCAGTAGCACTGGTGGAAGGTACATGCCTGCCCTGGAGCAGCCTTTCCATGCTGCTGGATGGATGGAGAGGAGGATATGGCTCAGTGAGGGATTGGAGACTTCTTTGGAGAAGCTCCTGAGGTGCTGCTCTGTGGTTTTGCAAAGCCTTCTTCCAGACTTTGTAAAAGCTGGGTGCTCAAACGTGATCTTTTTGGGTCAAACTTATTAGTGCCTTGTGCCACTGAAGGGCTTGCTGAACTTGAGGCCAGGGTGACTCCTTGCCTTCCTGGCTGGGAGTGGTGGGGCATGGCTGTTGCATTCATCCCATGTCTTGCTCTGTGTGATCACGATTCCTGGAGCTCTAAAAAGATACTCCTCTAGCCTGGTACTCTCCTGTGAAATGAATTTAAAATGGTTGGACGTCCTTACGCAAAAATAGATCAGCGCTGCTTAGGAGAGCACTGCAGCTGTGGTGTTACAAAAGAGGGTTATGAACTGAAATCCTTGTATTTGCTGTACTAATGGTTAAACTTTAACATAATTAAGTTATAAAATTATAAATTCTACAAAGAGGTGGAATGGTTCTGTACTGGTGCCAGAGGGGCCTCCCAGCACAAGTTCCAGTAATGCAAACCTCTCATGGGGTGTGAGAGGGATGGCTCAACGCTGCAGGAATTGAGAAAGCAAATCTGAAGGAGTGAGGAAGGACTTGTGGAAAGGGCAGGTTGATAGCTCTGGAAGTCAAAGCTATTTCCTTGTCATCAGCCAGGTATGGTGTTGTGTCAAACTGTCAAGTGTCTCTCTGAAGTATGTGTCCTGGGAGTTTAATAAACACTCTGTTTAGAAAATTGGTGAAGGGTGGGTGGCATGAGAGGTTTCCTTCTTCTGGGTTGCATCTTCTGACTTGTCTTGATATGTTTCTGAGGTGCAGGAATAAGTGAGCCTTCTCCTTACCCCTCTGGGAAATGCCTATGTGAAAAGCTGCTTCTTTTTTTTTTACGTCTTTGCTATATAAATCACATTTCTGATTTACTGAGAGATAAATCTCTGCCCTGCTAATGTGGGTCTTACTGAGTTACAGGCTCTGTTACAGGGAGATCTCAAAAGTTCATGTCTGTCATTTAGACCTAGTGGGATGTATAGTGTTTTTCTATTCTATGCAAGTTATCCTTTTTTCTGGTCTTTGTGAGCAATTTATGGACCAAGGTTTTCTTTGTGCTTGGGTGGAAATGCATGTGTCAGCTGAAGATCTGTTTTTCCCCTTCAGCACTTCAGAGTGGCACTGCTGATGCTCATATAACATCTAATTTGGTCTTAGGTTTTTAGTCAAGTGTCTTGTAAAAAGGGGTTTTTGGTGTATTTGTTTTTTTTTTTAATGAAGCTTTTAACACAGTAAATCTCAATATACATTGAGCTAAATGTGGGAAACACAGCTATGCAAGGATTAAATGCAGCGGGTACTGGAATATTCTGGGTTGTTTGAAATGATAATTTGGACAGATTTAGACTGAACTAGCAGTGCTGCAAATGTTCCATAAGGCAAACCACAGAAAATTCTGGAGAAAATCCTGCTGCAGAAAAACAGGCTATCCAAGCAGTTCTTCAATAATGCAGGGACTGTGAGCTGGAAGGCATGTTCTGACAGTGATAACCAGCTCCAAATAAATGGGGTGTTTCAGAGAGTCCCAGGCAGGAAATTTGAGGGAAAATGGGGCATACAACTTCTTTCCTGACCGACTTGTGCTGTGTTCTTGGTTGCTTGGGGAACACACAGCAAATCAAGGGATCTGTGTAAACACTTTTGGCTTCTACGATCGTGGATGTTCGTGCCTGGTGTGGCTGTGCACATACATGTTCTGGGCTGGCTTCTGTTGCATTTCCTAGTTCCATGGCTTTTAAACTTTGCTTTTCCTGATGTCTATTTTCCTCTCCAAGGTTATTTGTAAATTCAGGTCACTGAGTGTTCTTATGTAACGGGAATGGACTTCTTTAGCATGGAGAGGACATTCCCAGCTGCAGTGGGTACAGGCTGTGTCTGTACACGCAGCAGTTATTTCACAATGTGGTTTGAATTGAAATAACCTGGTGTGCCTGTTGACAGGAAGACATGGGAAGGCTTTTCCACACTGCAGGAATTCTGTTGTCAGAAATCACAATTTTAAATTGCTTTGTTCAGTGACACTTTTGTGTTTTGCTCAGCAGAGCCTCTGGCTATTGCTTTTGGTTCATGCCAGTAATTTGCTTTTGGTTCATGCCAGTGACTGCAGGGCTGGGCTTAGGTGTGTTCCTCTGCACCTGCAGGTGTGTTTGTTGTTTTAGTGTCTGTACCTGAGTGGGTTTTTATTTATGGAACTAGCATACAGATGTCTAGATACTGTTTATGTGAGGTTATTATAACTTGTATTTTCTTCCTCCAAAATAGAGGGCGTTGGCCTGTTTACCTGTATTAGGTGTAAGTGACAGAGTTTTGGTAGCAGGACAGAAGCCAGAGCTGTCACATTCTGAGCACAGCTGGGGCCAAAGAGCTGAAGTGTGCCCAGTGCAGCCACACTGAGCCTGTCAGGCACAGTGGTGCTGTCTCTGGGAAAACATATAATTAAGAAGGAGTAGGAAAAAAGTGAGAGAGCCCTATAAGGATCAGGGACAGAAAAGGAGGAAAGGAGGTGCTCCAGTCACCAGGACCCCAGTGGGTGAGTGTGAGGAGGAGGGAGCAGCAGAGGGTGACTGTAATGCTATTGCCTGGCCCCGTGCACTGCTTAAGGGAGTCAGGAATCAAGAAGTCAGAATGAAGGAGTGGAGCTGAGAACAGGGTGGGTGGGGGGAAGGTGTTTCAGTGTTTGCTTTTCATCATCTGATTCTACTTTAATTGGCAATACATTACATTAATTTTCCCTGAATCAAGTCTTGTTTTGCCTGTGACGGTAATTGCTGAGTGATCTCCCTGTTGTTTACCTCAACCCACAAACTTCTCGTCTTATTTTTCTCCCCTGTTCTTTTGATGAGGGACGGAGCAGCTGGATGGGCAGCTGGCCCAGGTCAGCCCATGGCATTACAGTAGCTCAGTAAAAACTGAGATGAAACTCAGTACCAGGTAGAACTGTCCCCGTGGTGGCTCCTCTGCCCTCCTTACTGTGTTTTTCAACTGAATGTTTTCTGAGAGTTGTGCAGATGCAGGGACACTCTTGCATGACAACTCATTTCCTTTTAGTTGAGGTCACAGGTGTTGGAGCAAATAATTTTTGACATCTGTGTACCTGTAACAAGGTACACAGGCCTTTGTGTCCTGCAGTCCGAATTAGGAACTGCTCCCCTCCCTCTATACAAGCAAGGAGAGGGAGCAGAACAGGACACAGCCTTACACTCCAGTCTGAATTCAGGGAAGTTCAGAACAGATCTTCAGTCCATCTAGGTGTTTCTTCTGCCTGTCTCTGTGTAGGAGGTGCTGCTCCAGCTGTGTGTGCCTTGCTGACAGCTTGGTAGCACAAGAGGGCAGAACCCTGTTCTGCCTTACCTGTGGCAGAACAGAACAGATCTCTTTTGAGAGTGTTCTTTTTTGGATGTTAGATGTGCTCATTAGAGGGCAGCAGAATAGCTCTTCCTTTTTCTAGGTCAGGTCTATATTTTTGATTATTTTTCATCACTGCAGGGCATAGAACAAAATTTTCCAGTTCCTACTTCAGTTTTTCCTGGTGCATTAAGTGTACAAAAAAACAGTGCTCATATGAAAACCTTAGCCTGTATGAAGAAATAGGGAATATTTATAGTAAAAGTTGCTTCTTTGAAGCTTAGGGGGGGTTGCAGGCTCATATGAGAGAGAGCTTCTCTAAGATTAAACCACAAATGGTCAGCACAGGATGTGGAAAAACAGCCAAAAGAATATTTCACAGCTAACTTGTTTTTTTCTCAGCCTAATTCTTATTTGACCTGTATGTCCATATGCATCTATGGATTTGTTTGCTGCACTCCAGCTGCTGCTGCCACCTTTTTCTGCTTGAAGAAAATATTAAAGAACCAGCCTTGCTTCATCCAAAAGTAATCTTTAAATGAGATCTGATAGTACACCCCCCACCATCCTCTGGAATGTAAATACTACAAATAATTATGGCACTGTCTTTAAAGGCTAAGTGAGGTTGGGATTTGGAGTTCAGCATCACAATACTTAAAATGAATTATTTATTATGTAACATTCATAAAAGGCAGCTGTAGCACTGACTTTGTAGCTAGTGTTTCAGGCTTCTGGGTGCAAGTCCTGGCTGGGGGTGAGCATCTCCCATGCACCTCTTACTGGAGATGTTTTGCATGCTTTTTGGAAAAGGTAAGCTGGTTCAAGACAGCTGGAATAGCAGGAGTTTTTTTTTGTTTTTTAGGTTTAGCAGCATCAACCATTGGTTTCCAACAGCTGACTGATTTTGGAAGGTCCTCAGTGGAAGCAAAGCTTCATTAACTAATATTTGCTCCTTGGCCTGGCATGGTGGAGGAGGTGGGAGGATTGGCAGGAGAAGGCATGACACCTTTTTCTCTTACCCACAGTGTGCTCTGTGTTTTGACATCCTGCAGGTTTCTTTATCTCCCTATCCTATACCCAAAGGTGCAAAGGGACAGGTCCCTGAGGAGTTTGTGAATGCCTTGTGTTCCTCACATGCATGGGGGCTCTATCAAAGCAACATGTACTTAGCTGCTGACAGTTTTGTAGCACAATTCTGCCCTGAATTATTTTTAGGGTGGCAATATCCAAACCCACAAACTGCTGAAATGGAACAACCTTCTTGATACTGTCAAAACGTTGTTCCTGGCACAGTAGCTTGGATCAGTTGTGCTTCCTGGAGAAGTCCAGATTGTGCTTTGGACTCCTGGTTTGGGATCCACCATGTAGCTGGCATTTCTTTACATCGTGCTGTGACACCTCAGCCAAGTCAGGACTAATAGGGAGCTCCTCATCAGGGAAGGAAAGCTGAACAAAGCCATAAAAATGTGAACAATGGCTCATAGCTCTTGGCAGCTCTTGGGCCGTTAAGTAAAATTAATATCCTGTCAGCGGGGTAAAAAGATTAAACTCAGTCTTACACCAAGTGGGAAACATGATGAGTCTGTAGGCGTGTGGATTGAACTCCATTGGACCGTGATCCATATTAGGAAATTAGCAGGCACAGTGCTCATGCCACAGCCTTCTTCATGCAGAGAAACACTCTTCTGCCAGCATCTTCTGTGCAATGCAGGAAGATTGCTGGCTTCCCTCATACAGTGCAAGTCTCTCCTGAGAGCTAACATGCTATTTTGTTGGGGAGATAGGTGTTCTCAGTAGGTGGGTTTTTTTGGGTGTGGTGAACCTAAGTATTGCAGATACTACTTGGTAAGGGGTGTGTATCCTTTTTGTGCAGGGAGCACTTCACAGGAAGGATGCCAGTCCTTGTTGGCCTGTAAGTGTGGGGATGCTGAATGAGAGGTGAGGGCATGGACGGGCAGTCTCAGGGTTTGCTGCTGCAGTCCCAGACTGGAGAAGATCAGGGCAATGCCAAATGTTTGGCAGCTCTGAAAGCTGCCAAGGAGGGTCAGAGAAGCACCTACTCATGGTAGTCTGTTCCTTTGCCATCCCCTGTTTTTTCTTTTAACATCATGGGTGTTCTCTCCACAGCTCTGTGCTGGCAACTGCTGATTTCATCTCTGCATGGGGTGGATGGGCTGGACCCGTTGATGCTAGTGCAGACCCTGTAAATGAGACTTTATTGTCTGCCTGTGCTGTTGCCAGGCAAGAGCATCAAGTGCAAAGTGGCAGAGCCCTGTCACTTTTTTAAAATTTGGCTTGCTTCAAAATAGGTTCTGCCCAGAAAATGTCATTCCAAGATGGGGAACCGATGCTGACCTGCAGAGCTGAAATGAATTAAAGGTGAAGAGGTGATGGGCTGGAGGAAAAAAAACCCCGACAAAACAGCTTCTACCTCTTCTAGAGGGGCCCAGACCTTGATTTTGCTTTTTAAAAATATTTCTTCTGCATTTAAGCGAGCCAAATGGGTGTATTGGAGTAGAGAGGCTTGCTCTAAGATGTTTTTTGAAAAACAAGTCTTGTGTGAGCATTGTTGTGGGCTAGACAAAGAGCTCCCTGACAGGGGGCAAGCCTAGCTTTGTCAGGAGATGAAGAATTCTGTTGGAGGTGTGCAGGGAGGTGATGGTCCCAGGGGTCTGTTGGCAGTGGGATGGTGCCCTGTGTCCCCGGAGCCAGAGGAGGAGCGGGAGGGGGGTGTGGATGCAGGTCTGACCAGGGGGAAGATGCTGTGTGAGTGTCTGTGTTGTGTAAGATGACAGAGCTGGTGATCCTGTTGGTGCCTCAGGGCTTTTGGGAGCTCTGAATTGTCAGCTGGAGCGGAAGAGCAGTTGAGACAGCGCAAAAGCAGCAGCCACCAGAAGTGGCAGTGGCAGCTGGAAAAGATGGTGAAGCAGTGTTTGGACCAGTTCCACTTAGAGTGCTCCCAGGAGGAGGGAAGGAGACCTGACATGCTTGGACACCACCCGGAATGAATGTTTTCATGGGCTAGGCTTGTTGAACTGTTTAATCAAAATCACCACCATGAAAAAAAAACCCATCAGAACTGGTAGTTCACTGTGTCACGTTTGAATGCTAGAACTAGTAAGACCTTTTCAAGGTTAAAATGCCATTATGATCACACAGAGACATCATGCAGACATAGGATCACCTTGATCTGTCCTTTAGGGGCTTCTGCTTGGCAGCTTCAGTCTTGAACCTGTGGTGGAACAGTTCCTTATCTATGGTTCTCAGTTCATCTTGTTTCTGGTCTAGATATAAACCCTCTAAGCAGGGAAGGCTGTGTGCTCCTGTGGGGCAGGAGGGGGTGTCTGGGTTCAGCAGATGCTAGGCTGCAATAGATGCTGAGAGTGGGCTCAAGTTCCATCTCCACCCCAATGACAGATCAGAAGAGCAAGGATATTATGCCTTGTACTTCTCCAGGTGGTTATTTTTCCAGCTCTATTCTTCATATACTTCCCAATTTTGAAGTCTGCTGCCCTAAAAAGGGGAAGAATGGGAAGTGTTCTGCATTGCCAATCCTGCGTGTCAGGTGTTGCCTAGCTGAGCTGGGGGCTGCAGAGCAAACATATGCCTGGCACAGGCTGTTTGGAAAGCTTTCCTGGGTATTCTCACCCTCCTTGCTTTATATTAGTGTTTTAGTGTGTGTGTAGCAGTTTATAAAGCCACCTGTGATGCGAGTGATGTTTGAACTGACTGATTAGAATATGACTGGATCGAGCTAATAATTCTTAAATGATGTAAATATGTAATAATTCTTAAATTATGTAAGTAATGGAAGTCTGCTGGTGTTATACTGGTTGAGTTTTGGTGCTCTTTTCTGTGTCTAAATCTAAAATTACTTTGTATATATTGCCTAAACAGACTACTGGATAAAAGAAATGAGTATGATTATATTTAATATGTGTCTGGTCAGTGGTAGAAGATGTGGCTGGACTTAGTGTGTCCTCAGTGCTCCCCAAGTGCAGGTGTGTGGGTTTCCTGGCGTGTAGGAGCTCTGACAGCTGCAGATGGGGGATTAACTCCTTGACGTATGGTTGTGCAATAGATAGGGCAGCATGGGGAGGGGACCACACTACGCTAATCTGCCACACAGACTTTACAATCAAGGGCAAGCTCTGACATGTGATTACTTTTTTCATTTCCCTGTCAATGCATGGAGTATTGTGAGTGGGGAAACTAACTCACGCCACAGGGAGCCTGAGACCAGGCATGTTAAAGAATCCAAGGAGGAGTGCCAGGAGAGGAGAATTAATCAACACAGTGGAAATTTTGCCATGGTCCTAAAGCTCTGAGTAAGGTTCAGAGTAATTACTTCATAAGAAGAATTGATTGGAGCAGTCAGGAAGTGTCTCTAGAAACTCTCCCCCTGCTTTTCTTTCTGCTGGTGTGTGGGCATTGCCCAGCTCCTTGTGGTTGTGAACGTGATGCCAGGTTCACTGAGCTTCCTTAGCACAGGGGCAGGAAAAGCACATGTGCCTCACCTCAGAGGAGGTATAGGAGCTCACAGCAGTGTCTGCACTCAGTGCTGTCCTTCCTGAGCTTCCACATTTATCTGCAGATCAGGTTTTTGGCATTGATGCCAAAAGTGTGAAATACGAGCAATGACTCAATTGATCAGAGACTCCTTTGCTTGGAAAAGAGCTCTGATCAATTGAGAAAAGAGGAACTGATTAAGTTAAGTCAAATAGGTTTCCTTGAGAGACTAAACTTGTTCCCAGTGTCTTCCAGTAAGATAAGTGGGAATAAAACAAACTAGAAGATGCTGGGTTCAAGGTGGGCAAAGATCCTTCAGTAAAATGGCAGTTAAGTTGCAGGACACCTTGCATATAGTTGTTCTGAATTTCTGGCACCCACATGGATTCGAAGCAGATCCTCCAAAATAAAAATTCATTGGAGGTTCTGCATGCAGGCATTCTCTGCATGGGAATTACACAAAGCTGTGGTCAGGCCTGGTATGTTCTTAGCTCAGTGGTGCTATTTGCTGGACACCAGGCTCCAGTTCAAGTCCTCAAAGTGCCTTCTGTTAACGCTTTGTGAGGTGCTGGTGTACAGCCTCTGCCTGTGGCTGGCCACACAAGGTGGAGGCCGGGGGGGCTGCCCATGGGTGCTCCAGTGGGTGTTCCCTCCAGGCCACTTTCAGTGGATTTTTTTTTCCTCCTGAGGCTAAAAATGGAGATGAGGCAGAGGGGCTACCAATGTATAGCTAAGCAGTGCCAAAGTGGAATTTTTTGTTCCTGCCCTGATCCCAGTCCTAAATACGTTCATGCAGTCACTCTGTCCCTTGACTATTTTAGCATATAGTTGTCAGTACAGTATTTCTGTTGCAGTTTAAAAACTGGAATGAAAGTGTTAAGAATCTGACCTTATACATGCTTTTAATACAATTCTGTGGCAGACCTGCTGGAACTGAGAACAGCTGATTAAAATACTTACAGGGTACGAGTTAAGCTTTGGGTTTTTTTGCCTATTCTGCCTGTAATATTTTTGCAACTGCCAGAAAATTGGTGTATCTTCCCAGTCTGTTCTGCAGTCATTAGTCTGTACTGACTTTTTTCTTTGCTGTGGTTCCTGCTGTCCTTCAGATCCATCATGGAATAATTGGTAGGGGAAGAAATGTGTCCACTGCGCATGGCAGGAATTTGCTGGCAATGCTGTCTCAGGTTAAGTACAGAATTGTAATGTGCTTTTTTTTCTGTAAGCTACCAGGCATCTGCTCTGTGTTCCTTGCTTCAAAATAGGATATGCAGGTATTGTCTGGAAAATAAGGCTTATGGCCAAGACTGGAAATGTTGCCTACTTAGCGCTAGGGAGGAGAGGAGAGATTACAGTTCAACAAGCAAACAGAGCAAGAATAAGGTAACCAATAGAAATGCTGACTCTGCTGCCCTCAGAAGAGGGTAACCTGAGCCCAAGTGGTTGGGATACCACTGTTTGGAGGCCAGGAAAGAGCTGCTGTTTGGAAAGCAGAGGCAGGGATCTGTTAGAAAGGTCAGGCACTGATTGGATTAACTGTGGCAGCACTGAAAGCTCATAAGAAAGAAAGTGAGATGGGGCAAGGCTTTTTTTTACTTCTCATTGGTCTTGCCCAGGGTCAGGCACTGGGAACTCCTTAGAAGAAGCTGGAAGTTTCTCTCTACCCCTTTGTCCCAGCAGAAGATATGTCTGTGCTCCTGGCTTGGGTCTCACTGCAGCCTGGTTTCTGCACACTGCAGAGTCTTGGATCTTGTCCCAAGCCTTCCTTCTCACCTCATGCCCATTCATAAAGCAGACCAGAGCATTGAGTCCTCTGCTGGGTTTCTTTTCTAATTCTGTTTTCTTCTCTTTGTTTGGTTATGCTACAATTCAAGCTGTGCCTGTTTATTCCTTGTAAAATTCCCTTGTGCGCATCTGAAGGGAAGTTTCTGTCATGTTTGCATCTTTAATTTAGAGGCACATACTCCTGTCTGGGTTTGTGCTCTGGGCTGCACAGGGCAGAGGAGTGGCTGAGGGAGTAGCACTGGTTTTATGTGTAACCTGTGCTCTGTCATGTGCCTGGGATCAGTCACTGGGATCAGTCAGGAATCCGCTGTTTGCAAACACAAAACATGTAACTTGTAGGGCTGCGGCAGTCAGGAAACAGAGATGTGTGTCTCCAAATGTTATGCATATCTGCTGTATTTTTTTTTCTTTCTTGAGGTCCCTGTGGGGGAAAGTCTAGTGTCCAGACATCTCTGCATGATTTTTTTCATATCAACAACTCTCCAGGAACCGGGTCAGGCACTTTCTTGTTGTATGTGTCTGAAGGCTGCTGCATCCTTGGTGGGCTTGCACAGCCTCTTGCCACCAGCTTCCTGATAGTCTTGAGCTGAGAGTTTTTTGTTGTGTAGTCTTGGTGGGCTATTCTTTTACCAAGCTCTCCCTTCTGTTTTTGAGGCAGAGGTGTTGACATCCCAGTACCCCTAAAGAGTGAGTAGGAATGTAAGAGAGGACTGTAGACATGGTGGAAAGCTCATTCCTGGAGCAGTTATCAGACCTCAGGAGGAAAGGAAAGGCACTTGTGCCACAACAGGCTAAACTATGCATCTTTAACTCATTGTGTGGGGAAGAAGAGAAAGAAAAGATGCTGTAGAAGTGTTCATTGTAACTGTTTAACAGAAAGATGTGGGAGACACAGAATTCATTCCCAAAGCTTTTTATTCAGTGTGTGCATCCAGGTTTCTCTGTAGGAGTCCTCTGCCAGCTGCTTCCCTCCTTTACCTTCTGTCTAACAACAGGGGCTCTTCTGGAGTCCTGTGTCTGAGTGTGGCTGGGAAATCAAAAAAGTCAAAGTTGTGGTGTCGTGCCAAGTTGTGCCTCTGGTCATTTCCTTTCTCTCATGCCACATGTTGCCTTTTTCCCAGTGGAGCTGTGGCCTCTGCATTTTTGGCTGGCTGTTCTTCTAATTAGGTCCTTGCGAAGAGGCAGAACCCAACTAAGAAATCTGTAGCTAAAAGTACTAAAGGAGAGAGTAAAATAGGGGAGGAAGGAGGATTTTTCAGGCTGTTGATGAGCTGGTGTTAGAGCAGGTCAAAACCTGCTGCTTGATGTTGACCCCTGAGCTGTTTCTGAAGCTGCTTCTGTTTTTTGCTTCCAGGCTGCAATCAGAGTTGGAATTGTTTGATCAGGGCATTTATGTCTTCGTTCTGATGGTCAGACATGTATTTCTCTAGGGTTCCTGTGCATGGGAGAACTGTGTTTCCAAGGTGAGGGTTGGGGTGGGTCTACCAATGATTTTCGTGTTTCTCTTGTTTCTCATGCCTTGGTTGGTGCTGTCACTGCCGAATCTCTAACTGTGACAAGATCATCCCTACCCACACAGAAGGCTTGGCTGGTGTGCTGTGTCAGAACAAGAAGAGTATCCAAACTGGGCACTCCCATCTTTTGACAGCAGTCAGCAGGGAAAACCTTGGGAGTGTAGAGCAGCACTTTTCTCAAAATGCTTAGCTTGGTACTTGACCCCTCCAGTGCCTAATGACTGTTACAAAAAACAAACTAGTGAGCTGCACAGGTAGAAAGCTGTAGGTACCACCAGTGCCAAATCCATTGAGTGCCCCTGTTCCTCCAGCTGTGAGAGGTTCTGCAGACATTCCCTCTGTCCTTGCTTGTGAACCTGTCCTGAGGACTTGGGAGTGCTTGTGTGCTCATTCATGTCAGGCTGGAGTAGGGACAACAGTTGGCCTAGAGGTATGCTGCTACTGATGAATTTGAACTTCTGTCTAAAATAGGTTGTGGCTACTTTAGACCTTGGGATTGAAGTCTGAAAGATCAGTCCAGCTGGCTCACACAGCTCCCTGTGCTCCTGACCATGCATCTCCCTTGGCTTGGCTTAGCTCATGAAAAAGCAGGAAGCTGACCTGGTGCAGGGGAGTTGGGTTTGTGTGTAGGACCTGGGGGAGGCAGGGTGGAAGAACCAACAACTAATGCTTGGATAAGCTAAGCTCTCATGTACCAGCACCCTGAGCTGCTGTGGAGTCTGCTCGCTGTTGTCTCTGTGCCAGGTTTCCAAATGTCATGTGTTGATACTGCCGCTGGTATTGATACTGCTTCATATTCCATGTCGATCTTTCCAGGGGAAGCAGCCCTGGCTCTGTGTCATTAACATGGAAGTCGATTACAGTTGATTTTTTTTTTTTCTTTAGTTCCATTAGAGCCAAGTAATCCAATATTGCATTCAGTATTCCCCGGAGCAAGTCAGCACTTTGCAGACCTCTTCCCTGCTCCCCAAAGCACCCCCAGACATCCTGCCAGCATCACTGCAGAATTTGAGAGTGTGTCTGCAATCCCTTTAGCAGTAGGTGGGGCATTGGCATGCAGAGACCTTGGAGTGGTGTTCTGGAGACGTTGCCTGTACAGGCATGTGTTGGAAGAGGCTGCCAGTTTGCAAGGAAAGTAGATTGAACAGGGAATTTATTAAATTAAATTGGGGCTCCTTCTCTGATGTGTGGCCCAGCCAAGGGTGAGGGCTGCCTACCTTAGGTGTGGCAGAACACACTCAGACTTTTTGAATGTTGACATGTTTTTTTTGGAATATGTGTTTTGGTGAAATCACACTTGATTGTAGATGCTAAAGCGCTATTTCTGATTAATGCCCGAGATAACTACTTGGCAGTGTTAGGGCCATCCAGCAAATCCCTTTCCTCAAGTCTGGATTGCAGTACACCCTTTAGATGCTAATTTAACAAATCTCCCAAGAAGAAGCAGGGAAACTGTTACCTGGGAAGAATACTTTTGTAGATCTTCAAATGTTTTGCTAGGATTTGTCATGGTTTTGCACATGTATCCTTGTATTTCTGGACACTTATGAAGAAGGGAGGGCTTCAGGAATAAATTTTAGAAGTCTTTTCCTACTTTGGGCAAGTCCAAGTCCACATTGGTATTGGAAGAGTTGTTACCATGGGAGATGGAGGGACGCAGGGAATTAGGCTTGAATGTTACTTTTGGGTCAGCTGTCATGTTTCAAAAGTCATAGGTTCAGCTTTTTTTGGAAAGCATTGATTGACATAAGCACAATTGCTTCTCAAATGGAAATTGCTGGAGTGAAGTACTTGATGCCCTTCTAGCAAGCTAGACACTGAGGAAGAATGGTAGGGGGGAAATATCTTCTCTCCCAGCTCTTCTCTGCCTTTTGCTGTGCCCCTGAATGCTTATTCCTTCTCAGCTGATGGAAGGAGAGTATCTCTCCAATCTATGCCTTATGTGCTCTGTGGAAAAGAGAAGGCTTTAGTGAGTAGGTGCTTCAGGTCACCAGGCTACGAACAGAAATGATCTTCCTGCCAGCTCTTTTCCCTGTCTGCCCAGGTGGGCTTTCTGTCGGCTTTGTTTTTTCTGTGGCAGCCCCACACCTTTCTATTGGAAGGCAAACCTCACTGAACATTTAATGGTGTACTGTGGGTGTCCAGCTTCCTTAAATATCCTTGTTTCTGCCCCTTCCCTTGCTGCTCCCACTTCCCCCCTTTTTCTCTCTGCAAGAGCTTCATCCTTATGCTCCTGTCATTTGAAACTATGATTTCAACCAGTTTCGACAGTCTTCTCTTGACCTTCATGGCTCAATTCTTCCTCCTTCACTGTGGAGATGTTTGTGATGTGATCCTTTTTCTCCTCTCTGTGCTGCTGAAGCTCCTGTATGTAACTCCCACTTACTGCTCATCTTCTGATGGTTTTGTTTTTACCCTGGAGTTACTTATCTGCAGAGTCTACTCAATGCAGTTTCTGGCTGGCATTGTTGCCTGGAAATATAATTAAGTATTGATCACTGGGCATTCAGCAGTCAAATGAGTTAATATATTAATTATGTGTAAGAGTCTGTCATTCCAGTAATGTTTGTTACCTACTGGCTGGCACAGTGCATGTGTGTGTTAAGAGGAAGGGTGCAGATGGACCTTGGAGTGGTGTTTGCTTTCTCTTTTGCTTTTAATGGTTATGAATCCCTTGACTAGTGGTGCTCTGGGCATTGCTGTTTTGCTGGTGCTGTTGTTTCTTGGCTGTTCCTGCTCATTGTTCTTCACTGATCGTACATTTTCAGAAGCCTTACACTGCCTCAGTGGTTACTTCCCAGGAAGCCAGGCTGGAGTAATCCCAGTTAACATCTTGCTTCTGGGGGCTTCCTGGGAGATGGCAGTGTCTCCTTTACTCACACTGTCTGCCAGTGGTTGACCTGATTCAGGAGCTGAGTAGCTACTGGCTGGAAGATGTGTCTGTCTGCCAAGCCTCCACATCACAGAGTGCAGAAACATCCACCTTGTCCTCCTTGCTCCCTGGTGGTCTCCACTGCTCTGACTCCCACCCTTTCCCTACAGAGGGGGTCTATTGTGGATATGTGGCTTAATATGGAAAAAAATATTTCTCTCCTGTGAAATCCTGCTACCAGTTCACACTGGATTTTATCCATTAAAATAATTTAAAAACCTCTGGCCAAAGGCAGCTTTTAATAGGAGCTGTGTGATTAGCCTGAAACAGTTCCTGCCAGCTTCCTCTGTGCCACAACTGGTGTAAAACATCACATAGCCTCTCCTCAGTATGTGTGGTGGGAGATCCTTCACGTGTCCAGAGAAGGGCAGCAGAGCTGGGGAAGGCTCTGGAGCAAAAGCCTGATGAGGAGGAGCTCTGGGGTGGGGGCTCAGCCTGGAAAAAAGGAGGCTCAGGGGGATCATCTCACTCTCTACAGCTCCCTGACAGGAGGGTGCAGCCAGGTGGGGCTTGGGCTCTCTCCTAGGGAGCAAGGAAATGGCCTCATGTTGCACCAGGGGAGGTTTAGCTTGGATACTGGGGAAAAGTTCTTCACTGAAAGGGCGGTCAGACATTGGAAGGTGCTGTCCAGGGCAATGGTAGACTCACATCCCTGGAAGTGTTCAGAAGGTGCCTGTGGTGCTTAGGGATAGCAGTGGAACCTGCACTGGTAGGTTAGTGGTTGGATTTGATGATCTTGGAGGTTTTTTCCTGCTATCCAACCTAAACTTCCCCTGACTCGGCTCCCTGCCCTTTCCTTGAGGCCTGTCACTGGTCATGAGAGTGAAGAGGTCAGTGTCTGCCCCTCTGCTTGCCCTCAGGAGCATCTTGAAGACCACACTGAAGTCTCCCCTCAGTCTTGCCAGACTGAGCAAAGTAATCTGAGCCACTCCTCATAAGGCTTCCCCTCCAGACCCTTTCCCATCCTTGTGGTCCCTCTTCAGAAGCTCTCTATCAGCTTGATGTCTTACTTTGTATTGTGGTGCCCAAAACTGCACACAGGACATGAGGTGAGGCCACAGCAGTGCAAAGGAGAGTGGGACAATCCCTTCCCTTGACCAGCTGGCAGTGCTGTTATTATTTTATTTGTTGTATTAGTTTCTATTCTTTCCCCAACACTTGCCATCAGGTAAAGTGTGCACTGTCTGTGCTTAGCAGGATGGAAGGGCTGAGCTCTGTGATTGCTCCTGCCTCTCTTTCTCCAGCTCCATCTGAGGAAAGGTCCAGCTGTAGCTCTTGGTACTGCCTGCATCCCTGCCTTGTCAGATGATGGAGGGAGTGGTTCCTGCAGGCACTTGTTTCACCAAGTTGCACAGTGAACACGGTCTGGTTGCCTGTCCTTCCTCATTTCAGTTAAAGCAATGATTCCAGATGATGCCATCTGTCTGAATCCCACCATGGCCTGTTTTTCCCAGGAAAATGGCTTTGAATGCTAAACCTGACTCCCAAGAAATGAGGGAAGCTGGGTACTTCCACAAACAAACAAATGGATCCATGGAATGTATTGTGTGTGGGAGTGGGGGGAAGGTGGGGCACTGCCCGTAACAGATCCTGGTGTTTGCTGTAATCCCCGAGAAACAGAAACAACTCTGCAACTCGTTCTGGGTGATGTCTCATACCTCCTCCTGTGTGCAGCTGGTCTGCTGCCAGTGCTGCAGTGGCACTTGACAGTGACATATTTGTCTGTCTGCCTTGGAAGTCTGTCCCTCTGTCCTCTCAGCATCTTTAAATCCATGTTTTGTTTCCCTCTCTTCCTTATTTTTTGTCTGTTCTCTCACCTTTCCCCAGCACCCCATCAGGCCACTGCTTCGGCTTTGAGGGGAAATGCAGCAAATACAGCATAAAATGCTGCCTGAGGCAGGAGTGGTTGGAGCTAGATGATCTTTAAGGGCCCTTCCAACCCAAATCTGTGATTCTGTGATAAAATGCAGTGTCTCCACTGAATCCATCCATTGGGGATGTAATAAAGCAGAGCTGCCTCCCTGAAGGTGCTGAAAGAGCATATATGAAGGCATAGGTAAAAGAAACACCAGGTGCCAAAAACAGTATGAGAGGGGTTATAGGAACCAGTGGCTGGAGATGGAAAACTTCCCTAGGGAATGCCAGTTTAATTGTCTACTAGCTAATATGCAGTTAAAAGACAAGGAAATTCTTGCTTTTTTGGATAAATAAGAAGCAGCAGATAAAATCCAATAGTGTAACTATTTCAGATCTAGATCTTTCACTGTGTAATATTGCAGAGATATTGAACTACTGATTTTTAAAGTTTCTCAAAGGATAGGATAGTCAAAGGTAATCTTATTAGCAGAAAAGCAAAGGATATTTTGGGGAAAATCTCTTTCAAATGCAGGGCATTGTCAGAAAGCATAGCAATGTTTCAGTATTCTGCCTCCCTTAGTAAGCCCTAAGGAGAGAATTTACCCATTGCTAAACATGAATTACTCCTGGTCTCAGAATAAATCTCATTCCAGAGATTGGTTGCTGTTCAAGCATTTATAGAAATGGTGTTCTGTTCTTCTCATTGCCCTTTATTGAAACTACAACATCCACACAAATAGCTATGGTGCGTGTATCTCTGTTGCTGAAATATACATTTTTGTCCTCGGTGAAAGGACTCTTGCCAACTGTCCAAATTGTGCTGCAGACTCATTGGAGTCTACTTTGGTGGTCCACTTTGATCAGATAAAGCAGGTTGTTTAGGACTGTGTGTAGTCAGGTTTTGAATGTTTCCATGGGCGGAGACCTGGGGACTCCATAACCTCCTGACAGTTTAAAAAAATCATAAAAATTATCCCAAAACCAAGTGGTTCACTGTGTGCTCCTTGTCACTTGTCACTGAGCACCACTGGGAATAGTCTGTGTCCCTCATCATCTTCCTTTCCATCAGGTATTATGCACATTTATGGGATTTCCTTTAGGCCTCTTTTCTAGCTGTCTCAGCCTCTCCTCAAATAAAAGATATTCCAGTTCTTTAATCATTTTAGTGGCCTGTACCTGGAGCAGGGAAGCAGGTATAGTGGGTGTAATCCCAAGGAGGATCACATTGCTTATCTGCAAAACTTCTGCTAGGGCTGGGTGCTGCACCTCTGGGAAGGCTGGGCTTTGGGGAAGCGAGGATTGCCTGTGCTCCCAGGGAAGCTTTTCCCCAAGAGTCTGATTTTGAACAATATATATCCATATATATATATATATATATATATATGTATGTATGTATGTATGTATGTATTCCTACATCTTCCTCTATGTCTGAATTGCAGCAGAGGAAGCTGCCTTAACTGGATGGCAATGCTTAATGCCACTGTACAAGCTCACCAACTTTTGTTCTTCAGGAATATCTTGAGCCAGTCAGTGTTGTTTCCTCTGGGTGAGGGAGGGTCCAGGCTTCCCTGGTGCTGCCTGGAGCAGCATTTGGCCTCAGCTCCACTGTCTGCATTTCCTGGAGATGTTTCTCTTGGGCTTATACATGGGGTGGTGGAAGCAAAGAAAGCATGGTTGGTTCTCCTCTCTTGAGGGGGCTTGGGCTGTGAAGTTGCCCTCAGAAGCCTCTGGTGGGGTTTCTCTACTCACAGTGTTCAGGCAGGATGTTGGAATACTCAGGTTTCTTGGCTGAGTGTGGAAAATCCAAGGTTGCTGCAGACCTACAGCTCCCTGTACCAGCTTGGCTGCAAGAAGGCTTTGCCATTCATATACTCATATAATTGTTAAGGTTAGAAAAGCTCTCTAAGACTGAATCCCACTATTCCCCCTGCACTGCCAGATGTGCCCCTAATCCATATCCCCAAGTGCCACATCCACACACCTTTTGAATGCTTCCAGGGATGGTGCACTGATGCTGTAGCCTCTGCTGCTCTTGTAGCTGAGTGACCTTTTTTAAGTCTGGAAGCTGCAGAAGAGCTTGCTGAGAGCTGCTGGTCATAAAATTAAATTCACTGTGATCACTGGTTTTAAATTGTTTATGGGGCTGCACAGAGAGCAAATATATGCCAGTGATAGCAAGGAAAAAGTCAACTTCTTTGCCATGCCATTCCTTGACAAATGAGAACATTTGCACTGTGTAATTTATGACACTTTCGGGGAACTCTTTCATTGGAAGAAATGTACACACCCTTGTTGCAGATACATGGAAAAGGGTGTGTGGGGGTTAAAATATCTTTCCTTATGAGTGGACTCATTCTCCCAAATCTGGGAAGCCCTGTTGCTTGAAGGAGATCACACCTGGTCTTGGAAAGTCCCTATGTTTCCCAGGGCACCTGTCTGTGGGTGAGCCTTTCTACATTTGTTTTGTGGGCTTTGAAGTTTTCCACATCAGGGAATACTGAGACATGTCCTTTTTTTTTTTTTTTTTCCCTTTCTTCTTTTTACTTTTCCCCATGCCATGGGTTTATAATGAATTAGTCTTTAAGGTCCCTTCTAGCCCAAACCATTCTATGATTTCTTTGATTCCTTGAGCCTGAAATAGCAATACGAATCTCCTGTCTCAGACAAGGCATTGTGCAGTCCTTGGCTGAGAAATCCGGGTTTCCTGTGGCATTTTAGCCTTGATTATAAAAATAACCTTCAGCTGCACAAGTGGCTTTAAGAGCAGTGACACACTGGGCCACCCGGAGCATCCTCTGTGTCCCTGGCTGTGACTGAGCCTTCGAAGGGCAGCCTCTCTTCTGGGGAGGGCTGCTGGGGAAGGATGAGGACCTAAAATGGACAAGGCCTTGGGCAGAGGAGAAGGAGGTGCTTTTACCTTGTGGAAGGGGCTGAGTGTGCCAGCAGCATTTCAGATACCATGTGTAAGGACAAATTTTGTCTCTGAGTGAGGTTGCCTTTCGCAGACTGCTGTGCACATTGTGACTTCCCGGTCACCTCCCGAGGGGACGTGCTCCCCCCTCTAATGGAGCATCACTTGTGCTTCTGTGAGCTGAGGCTGAGCTGGGCTGCCCTGGGAGGCCTTGTGCCCTTGCTGGGGCTGCTTGGAGCCTGGGGATGTTTACCAGGCCTGACAGAGCCATGACCTTGGTGTGAGGACATGAGCTGCACTGCTGCTCCGGGTTTCCAGTGGAAAGCCAGGCTTGGAAGTAGGCGTTGCTTCAAATAACCAGGGGATCTGAAGGGGCAGGGAATGCAGATCCCACTTTTTTGTAGGATGCCTTTTGTTATAGATAAGTAATGTAATAGTTGGCTCTCACAATTAAGAGATAAATATTATATAGATGTATAGTAATGTAATTGTTGTCATTCCACAGTCCTCTTTCCGTCCCCCCCCTTGTAATAGCCTTAGTAGGCAAGATATTTAGAGGAGGCTGGCTTGTGGCCAGGAGGTAACATAACACCTGACATCCAATCAAGATGTAAAAAGTAGTCTCCACCAATGGATGGCAGGAAAAGAGTTGACTGACAAAACTTTCAGAGGAGCTAAAGATATAAAAGGCAGAGCATCTATTCTGTCGAGGAGTCATGGGGGGAGGGGGGAGAGTGCTCCAGGCACTGCAATTTTTCCTTATTCAGTCCTTTGTTGTAATTTTTGTCAAGGTTTAATAAACCTTTTGAAAATTTTAAAAGTGAGGGTTGTTTCTCACACCTTCCACGTTGGGGCAGGAAGAGTGTGTGCATGCCGGTGTAATTATTAAGTGTGAACAAAAATAACATAGCTTGTTTTAGATCCTGAAATGCAAACGCTATATCCATGGAGAAACCTGCCCTGGCCCAGCAGGAGCTGGCACCTTTTCCTCCAGCACTGGATCCCAAGCCTGCTCAGGATGCAGCAGGGCCTAAATGGGTTTTCTGTGCCTACATACAGGTACCAAGCTGTCCCTGGGGGCTCCCCTAAGAGCAAGAGGACAAAGAGCTTAGATACAGTCCCTGCCTCTGTCCTTGCCACCGCCAAGCCTTGGTCACAGTAGTGACCCTTGTGCATCAGAGCTTTTGGGAGCAGTGCAGCTGGAGGTCACTGACTGGGAGCTGTTGGCGGGATGAGGGCAGGGAGCTGTGGAGCATCCTCTCTGCCAGAGGACATGGTGGCTGGCTTCTTGCCTGGCCCGTGTTGTCCCTCAGCTCTGTTCCTAGAGGAATGAGAACACCTCAGGGGCGGTGCACTGACAGCTGCCAGGTCACAGCACTGTTGTGTGTGCCCCAGGAGACTGACCTTACCGTTTCCCAGGCTCTTTCATTGGACAACAGCAGTGCACAATTTACAAGTGAAACTATGTAATTTTAAAAAACAAACCCAAACCACACCCAATATTCTGCTTTTGGATGCAGTCTGACATCCTTCATTAACTCATCCCACAGCTGCAGGCATATGCTCATTGTTGCTGTTACACAACTGAGGCTAAAATTAAAACATCTGTTGTTATTTAACTTCAGTTTGCCAAAATACTATGTTTTGAGCAGCAACAGCTTTACTCTTATGTTTGATTGGGGTTTTGGAATATTAATGTTACATGCCATTTCTTAATGAAGCTGCAGGAGGAGCTTTGCAGCAGGGAGCAAATGCCTGGTGCTGAAGGACCCTCCTCTGTCCATGTGGCATTGCAAAGGTTTGTTGAATATTTCTGGTAATGGCCAAATGCTCCAAGTAATGTAGTTTCCTGGAACTGTCAAACCCTCTTGGCTGCAGAGCCAGAATTAAATAGTGGGATCTTGGGGCAGGGAAGCCTGTAGTGTTACAGCTTTAACTCACTCCAGCTTCTTTCTGAATGCCTAGAAAGGATAAAATGGGGATCTCTAAGGTAGGATTTATAGATATATTTAGTCTAAGAAGTTCTTTATGAAAAATAGTCACATATATATATATATGTGTGGGTGTGTATATATATATATTCTATTTTTATTTTTAGTCTGAGTCCTTTACCAAAAAACCCTCAAATTTCTGAAATTAAGGAAACCGTCCTCAAAAATCTGCTTCTCTGTCATGAAAGCAGGATCCTGAGGATTGCCAGGAGTAGTACCACATGCTTGATGCAGGTGGCAAAAAGCTATTGTGTTTTTTTTTTTAACCTGTTTGTATCTGGCATGTCTTGTACTGCACAGATCAGAAGGAAGAAAGAAAAAAGCATGTTCTCGCTAAAACAAATAATTGTCAAGTTTATAGTATGGAAATTATCCTTAGCTAATGTGATGGGGTTTGCTCACCTTTTCCTTAGCTAATGTAATGGGGTTTGCTCACTTTTCCTCCATGCATAGGGTTTCAAAGGCAAGTGTTGTTAAATTACCTGTGGAATGGGCTGGAGAGGGGGATTCAAAACCTTCTGATTTCACAGGAAAATAATTAAAATGGAGCTGTGGTTTGGCTTGATCTCAGAGGTGCTTGCAAGCTAAATAAAAATAAAAGGCTACCTTGGGGACAGTCTGTGCTGCTAATTAACTAGCTAAATTCTGCCTTCGCTGTTCTCCAGTGGCTTTCCAGCGGTTTTGGCACTCGACATCATAACTGGAAGCTGCCAAACACAACTTTGCACCTTCAAGCAGCTGAACAGCCTTCTGAGGGCAGGCTAGGATATGGAAATAGGAGTGTCTAGGGAGCCAAGTGATGGAGAAGGGCAGGAACTGGCTGCTGGCACAGGAGGGATGCAGCTCCTTTCCCTCAGGCACCCTCTGGTTATCTGTGGCCACCTTCCCCCAGCCGGCAGCAAGGTTGGGTTCCTGCCAGGAAAACAGCTTTTTGTTTCCTTAAATATTCCACTACTGTTTTGGGGGAAAAAACACCAACCCAAACCTGAATTGCTGTTATTACTAGAGTTGGCCAGCTGGCTGAATTGGGCCTTTTTATTTTCATTAACAAAAGCTGCCAGGCGATGTTTTTCCAGTGAAGTCATGAGTGTGTTTCCAGATGAGGGGCAGATCTTCCCAGCATTGCCATGGCTGAAATTTGGGCAGGCTGGAGCAGCTGTGGTGTCCTGTGCAGGCAGCCTTCTGGAGATCATTGGGGTGGGATAATAAGTCCATAATAATAATAATAATAATAATAATAATAATAATAATAATAATAATAATAATAATAACAATAATAATAATAAGTATTGATAATTGACTACAATTCATCCTTTTTTCCCCTGAAACCAGGAAAATGTGGGGTGATGGGGGTGGGCGTAACTCAGATTTGGTTATTGGACCACGCAATTTGTTCTTTCAGCATCTGCTTTTATACCACAACAAATGTGGTAAGTGCTTTTTGGGAATTTATTTTTCTGGGAAATGAGGCTGTGGAAGCTCCAGCTTCATTCTCCCTGTCTTAGAAACTCAAAACATGGTGGTGGTTGTTGGTTTTATGGGAAGGTAGCCTTGGCCCCAGCAGGTTTGTTGTGTTCTTAAGAAATTATTAAAGGATGCTTTTGTTTAAATCATCCTAGAGGATCTGTAGCTTCAGATTAGTTATCCTTAACGAGTTGTTTTCATAATTGTACTGAATTTCTTTATTCTCTTTCTTTGGGAGGGGAAAAAGAGGTACTTTTTCTTCCCTGGGCTTAAGAATAAGCTAAAGTGAATGGCATGATCTTTGGGGAGCTTGTTACTCCATTGGAATTCTGGTATTTCCAGCACATTTCAGGAGAAAAGTTGTCTAAAGTCAGTTTTGTTTTAAACATGTGAGATAAGATATAATTTTATAGCACTTGCAACAGAACTCCAGTTAAAATATTTGTGATAGTATTTTACTTTATATTGGATAGCAGTGCTCAGCAGCTGCTTTCCAATACTGAATTTGGTAAATAGTAGGTACTAGTCTTTTTTACAAGCTGCTAGTGACCAGCTACTCCTTAGGGCTGCCTTGGATATATTTCAGAAATTTCTCCTTGTGAGGGTGGGGAGGCCCTGGCACAGGTTGCCCAAAGGAGCTGTGGCTGCCCCATCCCTGGAAGTGTTCAAGACCAGGTTGAATGGGGCTTGGAACATGCTGTTCTGGGGCCTACAGCAGGGGGATTTGAAATGGGATGAGCTTTGAGGTCCTTTCCAATCCATACCATTCTGTGATCTGATGCTGATGATCTGATCTACTTATTTGTTTCTTGTTTTTTAATTCACAGTGAGGCAGATTCGATTTGTTTGGCTAAAAGCTGGGGTGCAGGGTGGCCTCTGGATCTGCCTGCCATGCCAGCAAGTTCAAAAGCATGAAGGGTTGAACAGAATCTGTTATGCAGGAGCCAGGCTCCATCTCTTGTCTCTTCTCTTCTAGGTTTGGAAGAAAAAGCAGTACTTTCCAAAAAAGAGAAGATGAAGCTGAGGAAGGAAAGATGGCTGCAGAGTGAGTATTCCTGCGACATGATATCACAGAGCATAGTTCTGATGGATCTCTGTACTCTGGGTTTGGTGACGGTGCTGGAAGAAGCTGAACGCTTCTCAGAAATCTTCATCCCTCCCCAGCACTGGAATAAAAGTTCCAGGTATTGTTTCTCAGTGTTTAGCACCAAGACTTAGTCATTGCCCTGGTTCTAATTTTGATTTTTTTGCCACATGTAATATATGTGACTACATAAACACTTTGTTTATCCAGAAGGGCACTGTGCCTGTGTAAATGTAGCATATTTTTCTATCTTTTGAAACTCTGGTACAGATGTGAGTAGCTGTCTAGTGGAGCTCCTCCTCACCCAGGAGCCATAGGGGTGGCAGGACAGGCTGGAGCTGAGCTCCATGCTGCCAGCAGCTAATCCCAAACCTCTGTGGTGAGGCCCTACAGTGGGCTCTCCTGCCCCTCAGTAAGGAGGACACTGCTGGCTGTGTTACTGCTCTTTCCCATGTGCTACAGTGAACCCACTTAGCAGAGTCTGGCCTTTCTCGAGGCAGTGGAATATGAGCTAAACAAACCCAGCCCATGGCAGAAATGCTTCTCTTTTCCTATTTTTGCTTTGGGTGTCTTAGCACAATAGGGGACTATGCTGTTGTACCCAGTGTGGCAGAGGAATTCCTTGTATCACCTGAAGCTGTTCTTGGGACAGGCTTTTCTCCTAACACCTTCTTGGCCAACATAGTTGCACACAGACTGTGTTTGGGGCAGAGGGATGTGGCTTTCTGCTACACCAAATGATCTCTGTTCCTGAGCTCTGAGCCCAAGTTCATTAAACTTTGATTTCACCAGCTGCACTGAAGGTGTGTCTGACTGTTCTTAGATAAAAAGGTATGAATTTAACACGCATGGGTGTGAAGGAAACCTCCTCCCAGACAACCAGCCAACAGCTGCTGAGTGCCTGGACATCTTGCTTGGACACAGAACACAGATGGCTGTGCTAGTCAAGGTCAGCTGCTTTGGAAAAGCCCAGGAGCAGGATCCCTACATGGTCTTAATCCAGCCCTCTTGCTGCCTTTGTAGCATCAGTCTTTCACAAGTGCTATTTTGGCCCTGCTGTGGCCTCTTCCCCTTTCTCTTGGCTCTGAAATTACTAAGATGAGGGAATACGTGTGAAATGCGGAGTCTTTGCTTTGAGAACACTAAGACAGTAAACTCCAGGCTAAATTATCTGTCTTAGGAGGTACTAGATGTTAGAAGTGCTTTACAGGCACAGAAGTATCTAAAACCTTTGCCAGTTCTTGTAGAGAAAGAGCTTTTTGTCCCCCAAAAGAGAACCTAGCTTGGACTGCTGAACTTATCACTACATCTCTGTTTTCCTAAATCTGAGTTTGTTGTTTCTTCTTGTCCCAGGGCTGCTTTTGTGACACTGGATGCCAAGACCCTGGGAACCAAAGATCAGCCCAGTAGTACAAATGCAAAACTTTCTTCCATTCCAATAAGTAATCTTAGGAGAGACTAGAGAGGGGAAAAAACTTGTGTAATGCTTCAGACATTAGAAGTATGCACATTTAAAAATACATATATTGCATGGCTCCTCAAATGAACAAGACTTCATAGGAAAAGAATTTGGGATGTTTGTGCAGAATCAGGTGTCTGAAAATTTTCAGCACATACTGTTTATGAAAGCACTGAAGTAGTCAGCTTCATAAAGCCAGACCAAAAAAAGAAGAAATGCAGAACAGAAAGTTGTGTTCTTGGCAGGGATTGCTGTGAGGAGAAGTGTTTCCAATCCTGATTTGTCGCAAACATCCATGTACAGCAGAACTGCAGTTCATGAAAATCTGTTGCTCTTCGACTCAGCTGAGTTGGAGAACAAGCAAGGCGAAGGCATTAAAGGAGCAGCCACAGAATTTGAGTTCTGCTTCCTTGACTCTGGGAGCAGGATTAGACCCAGGATTGTGGTCTGTAAGTGGGACTGGCTGCTTTTGTGCTCCCACCAGAATACTTCTGGCTTCTGTGGCCATGCTGCCTTGGGAGCTGTTGGCCTCCCTGTGTCACCAGCTCAGCCCCGTGGCTTCTGGCACGCTGTCTTGTCCACACGAGGAGTTGGTAGCCCAGCACTGAGGCTCATCCTTGCAGTTGTCCAAGGGACTTGTGGGTCAGGTGGGGCATCTTGGAGTTCAGCTGGAGGCCTGTAGCAGTGCTGGGCTTTTCTGGGCTGTCCTAAAGGACACGTTCTGCTGATGCTCACCTGGAAGCTGCTGCCTCTGAGAAGCGTGGGTAGCTGTGGGACTTACTGCCACATCAGGGAGCCTCGAGGACTGAGGCAGAAGCTTGTGGCTTTTACCTCCTAAGACAAACAAGGAGACAAATGTAACATTTGTGCAGCTTTCTGTGCCCACCCCCTTGTCAGAGCTGCTGCTGGGAGACTGGGAAACCTGGTCCTGAGAAAAGCCATGTGCATCTGCCACTTGGTGCAGTGCTCTTCCTAGGGTCCAGTTCATCCAGCATCCACAATGAGTCATGAAGGTGGAGCCTCGACTTGCTTCAAACTAAGTAAACAACTGACATTAAGTCCATCTTTTCTGCCTGTTGTTTGGTTCCAACAGCAACAGAGAAGGGGGCTGTCCCTGTTTAAGGGCAGATTTGGAGTTGACTGTATTTGGGTTGTCCCTTCCCCTTTTGTTTCCCAATTCCATGCAAGGTCAGTGTGGTTTTTGCCACACCGGGACTGCTGTGCTGTTTTGCTGTGAGCAATGAACAGTGTAAGGGATGGAAACAGACAAAATCTGGAAATTTCATTTCCCATTGCAGTGTCAGAAGGGATGTATATAGTTACAAGCAAATACATCACTGGAAGGAATGACCCAGCTGCATTTTGTTCATTTTTTCCCTGGTTTAAATCACTTCTCGCTTGTTGTAAATGGTAAAACAACTTACGAATTTCTTAGCTTAAGGGTTATCTCCTGCAGGTGTTTCCCCTTCTTTCAGTAATGCCTTGTTTCTGACACAGAAATAGAGAGTGTGAAGATGGCCAAGCAAAAGCAAAAAGCGGAAGCGAAGCGGAAAGCAACACCTGTGGTGGGAGACATGCAGCCCTTGATGGAAGCCCTGCCTGAGCTCTCTTACCTGAGCACAGGTGGCAGGGGAAGGAAGCCTCTCAAAAGGTATGTGCCATTTGGAGATGGGCTCTATATTTCCCTTTTTCCTGCGGGGTGAAGGGGCCTTCAGCTCAGCTTGTAGCTGCAGGCCATGGTCAGGAGAACAGGGTCTCATTCACAGCTCTATTTTAACCATTTTTATGCTTCACTTGGCACAAGAAAAAAAGATGACATGTGTCTTCTGAACCCACAGCTGAGAGGGGAACCATATTGCTTGGATGAGGCTTGGCATGAGACAGGCTGGGAGCATCCAGATGTCCTGGGAGTTGCAGGAGTGGCACGTAGGTGTCCATGTTGTAATGCTGCTGAGCTCACCTGCTAACATTGTCTTTTGGTGTTGCAGCCTGACATTCCATCCTTCCAGGCCTTCATCCAGGCTTTGTCCTGAGGCAGTTCAAGCCTTTGAGCAGTGCCCTTTGTGGTGTGGCCAGAATCTTTGTTTTGCAGTGTTACTTGGGCCAAGAGCATGTCTGAGTTGGCTGTTCCCTGTGCACTGTTAGCTCCCTCTCTCCCTATCTCAGACCTTTGCCAAAAGCCTCTCCTTTTAGAAGCCCAAGGTGGCACAGTGGAGGAGGGACTTTGACATGGGATGATGTCACCTACCCTGCCTGTGACCTGCTAACCCTAAACCAGCCCCCCTTGGTACTGGCATGGAGGAGCTACAGGCTCCTCTTCCCCTCTCTGGCTTCTTGAATGTCTGTATAGGAGTGTTTGAAATAATCAGAGGAGGCCTTTATAGGATTTGAATCATTACAGAAAGGAAGGGTAATACTCTAGTGATTTGTCAGCAGTATTAATAAAAGATTAGATTCTCTAGGAATTTGATCTCCTGCAGGGTAAAAGCGCATTACAGGGAGGTTTTTATTCTGCTTTATAATGAATGAAGGCAATGAAGTGTAATGAAGCTGAGCTGCTAACAGGGTCCAAGTGAACAGGCAGCATGCTGGTGGTTTTGAGGAGAAATCCAGCACGAAATGTACTCCAGGATAACTTTCCTTTAGGCTTTGACACCCTCTGCAGAGCTGCTCACCTCTGAAGGGACTGCCGTGGTGACTTAGTGGGACACACAGATGTGGCAACCCCTGCTCTGGTGACCAAGGGCTGCAATCCAGCTTGAGGAAGGATTTTCCTGGCCTTCTGTGAGCATTCCAGGCAAACTAGGACCAGAAGTTGTTCCTGTGATGAGCTGTTAAAAATGAGGACAGAAAATGAGCAGGAACTGACTAGAGGTGGGTAATGGAAATAAGTTATGTGAAGGAATGTGAGGCAAGGGAATAAGAAGAAAGGAAGAATAGGAGAAATAAAGGCAATATAAGAGGATGGAAGGGAGCATGCCAGAGAGGGAAGTAGTAAGAGGAGGTCACTGTAACAAGTGACCAGATCCTCCTGTCTTGAAGAGGAGGTGAGAAATTGTTGTGCTTCCTGACCTTTGGGGCAGATCCGGTGGAGGTGGCCATAGCCCCCGGCACCCACCAGTATGGGAATATTCCTTCTTGATCCCTGCTCCAACAGAGAGATGGGATGCAGGCTCTCTTTCTCCCCCTTGGCCTGTGTGCTGGGGTCTGCTTCAGGGCAAACTGGGGAGGAGCTACCCCACAGAGGCAGAGCCTTTTCCCAGCCTCTTTCTTCTGTTAACTTTTGTATCTGTGTAATCCTGAAAAACAGAAATTTCTTCACCTTTCTTTAATGTCCAGTTCTACCAGCAGCTCCTCTTTTGTACCTCAAGTCCCAAAAACAATCTCTGTGTTTCTTGTGTGTCCCTTGCTGGGGCTTAGTGCTGGCTTTGTGGTAAATCCATGCTGCTGCTTGGTATTGGGCATCACGAGGGATTTACACCTCTGGTCTCCTTGGACTTTGCCCAGGAATAAGGAATGCATAGAGAGATGGCAGATCTGTATCTGCTGCTGTGCCTCTTCTGCACACATCCTGCATACAGCACATTATATCCCAGTGATCCCACTGCAGGAACCAGAGAAGGGCTGGCTGCTCCCTCCTCTTGCTGAGCATCCCTGGTGCTCCCTGTAGTGGGTGGCTGTGGAGGCTGGAGCTCTGTGGTGTCAGCAGGAGGGAACATGAGCTGTGCAGAGGTGACACATGTGGTGGGGAGGGGAGGTTCCATGGAATCTTTGCTCTCAGCAATGGGATCAGTTTGACCTGGAGGTCAGTGATAAGCAGAAAGTGATCTGGGCATGGACAGCTAATGGCCAGTGCTGGCTCTGAGTGATCTGGTTTTCCTGTAGTGCCTCCTGCTCTCTCAGCCTCGGGTGGAAGGAGTTTGCATTTCCCTGTGGTGCCTGGCTATGGAAATAATTGCCTTTCAGGAGAATTTCCATGCAGGACAATTAATTACCTGTCCTTTCTGGAAAGGCAGACACAGAATCCCTGGATTCTTTCCATCTGCGCAGCCATTGCTAAATTAATGCTTTAACACTCACTTGTTTTGTTTCTTCTCTCCATAGCCACATAAAAGCAAAGGCAGAGCCAGCAGACTTCTGTCTGATGAAACAAGCTCAGAAACATCAGCTCCTGTAAGTACCCAGTTGTCAGTGTCCAGTTCCTGCTGAGCCTCATGGAATGGCTGAGTCTGGAAGGGATCTGTGGGGGTCACCTCGTCCAGCCCTTGTGCTCAAGCAGGATCACCTAGAATTGGTTACTCAAGACCCAAGTCCACATGGCTTTTGAATATCAACAAGGGTGGAGAATTTAAATGTGTCCAAGTAACTCCTGGACTTAGTCTAGCACCTCCTTATTATCTGTTAGATAGTTTATAGTGCCATCAAGAACTTTGTTTTCCCTCAGCACAACTCTCCTGGCACCAGGCTCTGTGATCTGGCACTGTTTGCTTTCTTGTTTCCTGGATCTCTGTCAGTTTTGAGCCATTCAGCTTCAACTGAGGCTGAACAGGCTACAGATGCAGCACAGCTCTCCATGAATACCTCCTCTGTCAGAAACAAGCCTGTCTTGGTGCTGGGATGCCTTTCTTGCTCAATTCTGCCTTGCTTTGCTTTTGGTGGTCTGGCAAGTCTGTGCTTCTTGGGAGGGAAAAAGTTTGGAGGAAGGTCTTGAGGTTTCTTTCCCAAGGCATTAGTTTGGATGAGAGGTTTCCTAAGCCTCACCTTAACACCCCAAGCCAAGCTTCAGGAGCATTGGCTCCTCTCTCTCTTTCTCTGGCAGGAGCATTGAAGGGGAGAGAAGCAGCTGAGCACTACCAAGTGCTTGTCTAGCGAGGCTGTGGAGAGCCTGGCAGTCTGGGGGAGATGAGGATGCTGTCATGGATGTGGCTGTGTGAAAACTCACAGAATTTTTTTTATACTCCTGCTCTGTTCTTATCCCTCCCTGCTTGCTTGCTTTTTGAGATGAGGCCATTTCTCCAGGAAGCAGCTGTAACTGGGCATGCAGGGGTAATTCTGTCATGCTCTTCCCATGGTGCCCAGCTAGTGTTGCATGTAGGATTATCAAGGCTCAATGTTCAGCAGTAAAGAGAGTCAGTAGAGGAGCTCTCTGAAGAGAATTTGATGTTGTGCTGGTGCGGTCTGAAGGCATTTTTATTCCTGGTGATTCACCAGATCCATAGTCTTGTTTCTGGTTTACTAGGGAAAAGCTCTAAAAAAAGGCATTCCCAAGTGATGCTGGACACTGTAATGATTGTTTGTGTCTCTGTGGCATGAGATCAAAGTCCCTGGCTCCCATGAAGCTGGCAGCAATTTGAGCTTTGCCCTTGGCTAAATTAGGTTTATTCTTGCACTGTCTTTCCCTGAGATTTACACTCAGGATCATTCTGTCTCAACAGAAATCTGCTACTTTATGACTTGGTCCTTATCTGCTCAGTTCCTTTCACATAAGGGGCACTTAGAGAACTGGTGTGTTATTTTTCTTTCCTCAGAGAGGAGGAAGTGGCTCGCTTTCAAGAGGTTATCAGCGATCCCCAGTACAGAGCCAACCCCCTCCTGGCCATCAGCAAGCACCTCTCCGAGAGGCTGAGGCAGGGGGAAGAAGGGGAACCCCTTTAGAGCTTCAGCTGGGCCCAGACATGCACAGGCTGCAGAGGAGCACATCCCTGGCACGACGTCCCAGCCACTTGGGCCCTTGGAAGCAGTTCAGCAGATGATGAAAACCAAGAGCCCTGCTTTCTGTCTTCAGGAATAATGCAGCTCTCTCCTGACAGGGGCAGCTGTTCCTTTACAGGCAGTCTGCACAGAGCAGGGTGTTCTGTGAGATTTTGTGCAGGCATTAATCTGCCTGCAATGTGTCTTCATACATTTGCTCTTCTTGTGAGCAGGTATGATTTCTGAAATTGTGCCAAGTGGCCATGTATCTGTTTTCTGTCATTCTTCCCCCCCGCCCCCCTTTCTGACAACTCTGAGAAGGGGTTCTTGCTTGCTCTGTTGGGATGGTTCAGGACCCCAAGCCCTGGAGGCTTTTGGAGTTTGTCATGACCAGTGCTGCTGTTCATAGAGATTGTTTTCTGTGAGAAATTTAGCTTTGGAATAAACATACTTTCATATAGCACAGAGTTTGTCTGGCTTTTGTTTTGGTAAACAGGAACTGAAATATGAGTTTATTTCTTTCTCTGAAAAAATGACTTCAAATAATTGTTCTTTCCATGTGTACAGTGAATCAGGAGACTGCTACAAGCAATGACAAATGACTGCAGATCATGTCTGACTCAGGGACTTGCCTTCCTCCTGCCCTGGAGGGGCTTCCTGTGAGTGATGCTCATCTCTTTAGGCCTTTGTGCCCTGTTTGGCCTGCCCTGTAGGAAGCATCCCAAAACATGTCCAGTCTGCAGGCTGTCAACTTCAGTCAGTCGTTTTTGGGATTGGGAACCTCTGGAGGAGGCTTTTCCTTTATCAAACACCAGTGTTCACAAAACCCCAGTGTATTTTTATGGGGCACAGCTGAAGGCAGGGCCATTCCCTATTAGACATGATCCCAATTTGACACCCAAAAATACCAGTGCTGTCTTTTGAACCATAAAAAAAGTTAACTGATGCTTCTTAACTTTGGGAAAGCAGCCTGCTGCAATTGACTCTGACCCAAGTTAGTGCCTGAAACCAGCTCCAGAGGAGGTGGCTGGCACCTTGATCCTACTTGTCTTGCCTCAATAGTAATGCTGCTGCTGTTCTGTCTCTAGGCTGGCACTGTTGAACAAAGGTTTTGTCTGGTGCCTCTTGGCTCTGGCAGTGCAGACACTGTCGCGGACTCTGCCTGTTAGAGAAATGCCACTCCTCTTCCCACAGGGCCTGGCAGGAGCTTCCTGCTGGCAGAGGCCAGGGAGAGAGAGATGCTGACTCTGTCCCATCCTCCCTTGTGTTGCTCTCAGGCTGGCCAGCCCCAGGTGCAGCCATTCTTGTGCAGAAAAGGAGAGAAGGTGGGAGATGGAGAAGGAAAAGACATCCAATAATTGAGATTGTTCAGCCTGGACAAGAGAAAGCTCTGGGGAGACTGAGCCCCCTCCCACCCATGCCTGTAGGGGTTTCAGAGAGAGCAGGAGAGGGGCTGTGGCCAGGGGCCTGGAGGACCAGGACAAGGAGGAATGGCTTCACACTGCCAGAGGGGGCTGCGTTAGATATTGGGATATTGGGAAGAAATTGTTCCCTGTGAGGCTGCTGAGGCCTTGGCACAGGTTGGCCAGAGAAGCTGTGGCTGCCCCATCCCTGGGAGTGTTTAAGGTCAGTTTGGACACTGCTGGGAGCAACCTGGTCTAGTGTAAACTGTTTCTGCCCATGGTGGGAGGATGGAACTGGATGAGCTTGAAGGCTCTTTCCAACCCAAACCATTGTATAATTCTCTCATTCTGTGATTCTAAGTACAAAGGAGGATGGAAAACTGGAAACAACAATGAGATAAGAAAAGGAACAGTAACAGCAACAATATTAATAACAAGAGTACAAAAGAGGGGGTGATTGATGTGGAGAAATGCTTGCCCAGACCCTGAGACACTGAACAAGGGCAGACAATGCTGCTCTGTTTTTCTTCGACTGCAAGCCAGAGACACTCTACCCCCCACTCTGGTAATGACGTCAGGTGGTATGGAAAAATCCTTGGGTTGTAGTCAAAACTTGGATATAGCTCTGCAAAATCAGCTCCAAGCACTTTGGAGCCCCCAAAGGCATCACTGTCATGAAGGGCTCTGTGTGTGTAGGTCTTTCTGGGGTGGCACCAACTTAGGGTCCCTACCCCTCAGGCTGCTTGTGGATTTACCAGCACCTTTGGTGGCTACAGCCAGAGCTGGCCACTGGAAATTTGGGCACCAACAGTGGAGTTGTCCAGCACTTTTTCCTTGCTCAGCCTGCTTGCTGGGCCCCATTCTTTCCCTTGAAACCTCTGGGAGCCAACAGGGGTGAAGCCTCGTTATGTGGGAAGTGAAGGGATGACTGATCAGGTAGAACAGGGTGGCCCCCTCCTTCTTTACTGCCTGGTAGCTGTCCCCACATGGAGGTGTTGGGCCATGACCCCCCTCAGTACCCAGGCTGGTGGCACTTGCACGGGCTGGTGCCCACTTGGCTGTGTGTTTAGCTCTGAGCCCACTGTTTGGAATTGTTGGTCCCCCAGGAATTTAGCAGCAGTTAAACATGTGAGTTTTTAGAGCTCCAGTTCACAGCCTGCTGCTGCAGGCATCTCCTGCCCCCGCCATCCGAGCAGTTGAGCAAAGGACTTAAAATCTGCCAGGAAACAGGCGTCTGAGACACAGAGTCGCCTTCGCAGTTGGCTTGTTTTCAGAATGATAAAAGCTTTCACGCCTTTTTTTTTTCTTTTTTAGATAGCAGGGTGGGAAAAAAATAGCTTCCAAGCTGTAAGGAGTAGTTGTGCCAGAGGGGTGGGTGGGGGCCCAACCCGGCAGCTCCAGACTTGGCAAGAAGTGAGTAAGCAGTGAATGCATCTCAGCTCTGCACTGGAGAAATTTGGGGCTACTTTTTTGAGCTGTTCTCTTTCTTGCTGGGGATTTTGCCTTTGAAGGCTGTTCTTAGAGCTGTGTCTGCAAGTGGGAGCCAGGGTATCCTGTCCATCTGGTGGTACCAGTGGGTATTTTCAGCTACACACAAAGCAGTGGGTGGAAGGGGATTCTCCCTTCCCATCAGCTCCTGGGTAGTGCTGTTGGTGTGCAAGGATATTTTTTAATATCCCTGCTCTTACTACTCCCACGGTACCTGCGATGGCCCATTGGCTGGTTCCTGCTGGAGCAGGGCTTGCATCAGGGCAGCAGCACAGCCTGGAAAGGTGCAGTGAGTCACACAGACAGAGCCTAACCCAAGGAAATCCCTTGGGTTCTGAGCACATAGCCTACGTCCTTCTTCCTTCCGCTCGCTGGCTTGTCTGCCCTGGAAAGTTTTCCTTACAGACCTCATACAGGTCCCCTTTGCCTGTGGAAAATGTGGCTTTTGCTGGGTCGAGAGCACTTTTGCTTACACTCTGTTTGTTTGAAGCCATCAGCTGCCTTATGTGCCCATGGCTTGCTTCGATCCCCTGGAGCTAACTAAGCATGTGAGATGGCTTTTGCCAGCCCTGCCAGCCCTGGCACTGAGGCATGTGCTGGTGCTGTGGGTATTGGGGTGGAGCTGGCTGCCTCCCAGGCTGCTACAGAAACCTTGTGGCTGCTGGGCTCCGGATGGCTTGTCCCAAGTGCTGGCTGGAGGGCTGCCATGGGCTCCTTGAGGGACTCCAGGTTCTCCAGCTGAGAGCAAGTCCTGAGTCATGCAACTCCAGCCCTCAGCTGCCCTTCTTACTCTGTACTTAGTGTGCCAGTGGCAGCTGGTGAGGAGCGGTGGGAATTTTGGGAGCATTGGGTCTCTGCTGCAGTATGGTTGCTCTCCTCTGCTCCCTGGCTAGGGCACAGCAGGACTGATCGCCTTCCCATGCATTTCCTCACCACAGCCACTGCTCAGTCTGAGCTTTGAGCCTCCATGGGTCATTTGGGGGAGTATCTGTAGGTTTGTTGTCTGAGGAGTTTTCTCCCAGCTCACAGAAAAGACCTGCACTCCTTACCTTTCCATAATCTTGCATGTCACCAGTCACACCCCAGCCCACAGGAGAGTCTGCCTGGGGCACTTTGCCAGGGACATGGCTGCAGGTGCCAGCAGACCCCTCCAGCCATGGTGACAGTCCTCAGCAGTCCCACTGGACAATGTGGCTGACCCAGCACTCAGGGAGCTCCAGACAATTAAAACTCCAGTGTCTCCTGCTCCTTCTGGCCCAAAAAGTGTCTGGCAGAGCAGAGACTTGGCACTTCTGACCTTCTGCCACTCTTGCATGCTCCAGCATGTGCAGTGAGCTCTTTCCCCGTGTGGGATTATTTCCTTTCCCAGATGCCCTCCTCCTTGGCTGATCCTTACATTTCCCACACTTGTGTCTGTTTCTTTTGCCCTTTATTTACCTCTGGAACCAACCCAGGTGGGTTCTTGCAGGAGCAGCCTCAGGGAACCAAGGAAATACAACTGCATGTAAATTTGAGCTGCGTGATGGTTTTGGGAGCAGATGAGATTGGCACCAGCAGCTCCTTTCCTTGAGATGTTGCATAAGAGAGGGGCAGAGGTGAATCACCTGATCCAGCCTTTGCTACAGAGCTCAACCCTACCTGTCCCTGCCCCCAGAAGAACAGGTTTTACCATTTTTGCCTTAGCCTGTTGGTAGCACTGCCCTTGGTGGCCATCCTGCATGGTTGTGCTGTCACAGTGCTGTGTCCTGGCCTTTTCAGGTAGGATGCAGCAAACCTTCCCTTGAGAGGTGCCTGTTCCTGCTCTTTGCTTCCTGACCTTGCACCAGTTACTAATCCCAGGAGGGCTCTATCTCTTATTCCATGGCAGCTGAGTTTCTTTAAGAGCTTTTGGGTATTCTTTAAGTGCTTAAGAGCATTGCCACATACCATCTTGAAATCCCTATAAAGTCCAGTTAATTGGATCACCCTTAGCTCCATACTCAGCATTTCCTTGCAAAGGAAAGCCATGCCCTGAATGCTGACTCTTCCCAATGAGATAATTAACTGGGATCTGCTGATTGTGCTCTGCACCATGGCTGCTTTATGTGAGGCATTAAACCTGGCTTTGTGTTTTTAGTTTGATGAGCAAATTAATGCTGGTCAGACATTTTTTTCTGGGAGAGGCAGCTGGTGTGTGGCTCTGTGGTTTCTCTCTGTCTGGTCTTGATGCCTCATTGGGTGCTCTGGCAACCCAAACTGGGATTGGCATCAGGAGTGGTGTTGCTGACAGGGAGACAAGGATTTTTGTGGTGGCTTTTTTTTTTTTTTTCCTTAACCAATTCAATTTTCCTTACGAAATAAGTTAAATATGTGCAAACATATTTAAATAGTGCAAAGAAAACACAGTGCCTTGCCATCAGTGTTTTTAAGATTTAGACCTTTGCATCTGAATTCTCTGAGATTTTCCAGACTGCACAAGTAGGATGCATAAAATATTATCTAAGGGTTTCTGTCTGCTTTAACGGTTGATGTTCTGTGCCAGATGGGGTGTGTTGGTGACCTTGTTTGAACTCAGTGTGATTTGTACATGAACCATACAAGTCTGCTGTGTCTGCTCCTTGTGGCTCGTCATCCCCAAATATCTGGGGAGCCACAGTTGTCCCTGATGCTGGGCAGTGAGGAGTGGAGTCTGGATCCATGCTCAATGTTCCTGAATTGAGAATTTCTGTGGTTGAATGCAGTGCAGGTTCTCTTTGAGACTGAGTAAGCCATGACCAGGGGAGTTGCTGCTGCTCTGTCTGCTCAAGGAGTGGGTAGGATGCAGTTTGCTGTGTGGTGTGCAATACATTGTTTGCCTGATGCTCCCTGGACTTGGTTTTAGCAACTCAAGTAGGAGAGGAAGCTTAGACAAAGAAATGTCCCAAACAGGAAGGTGCTAGAAAGGGAACAAATGTCAGGCCCGGAGCAGGTAAAAGCAGATGATATGAGGATATCCTCCCAAGTGAAGGAGATGAAGGAAGAGATAATCACCCCGGGGCAGGCACCTCTTTGTTCCAGCTCGGCCAGCCCGGGGGTGGGGGTGGGGGATGGACAGACATGGACAGACTCTCAGCTGAACACTTGATCTGTATTTAAAGTGTGCTTTGTCCTGCTTTAGCAGGAACTGTTTGAGGCGTTGATGGACAGAAGCCAACCCATGGAAGGGGACAGGCAAGACGAGTCGCTTCCCTGGGGGATGCTGCTGATCCTGGTCCCCTGCTCTCCACAGGCTCAGCAGGGAGGGAGGGGGCTGCTCAGAGCCCTGCTGTGGGACAGGGCCAGGGGGCATCAGTGCCACCAGCTGCGAGGGCTGCAAGCACATCCACATCCACATCCCTGGTGCCACGGCCTGGAGCTGTGTTGGAGGCTCCAGGCTGGAAGCAGTGTTGGTGCTCTGGGCAGAGGGCACCTGGCTGTGTTTACAGCTGTTTTAGATACACTTAACAGCTGTCCTGGGTACATGTAATCACTGCTCACCAATGTGATGGTTCATCTAAACACCTTCCACTTCACTGGCAAAACAACCCCTGCCTGCCTCCCTTTGCTTTAGGAGCAGGAGGTGTTACTGTGGGAAGACACTTAACTCTTACAACTCTGTTGATGTTTCTCCACCCACCTTTAGGCCCTCTGTGTAAAGGTAGAGCTCGTGCTACTTTCAGGGGTGCTGTGCCCACAATGCCTAATGGTGGTGAGCTCCAAGAGAACACTGGGATGCTCATCATTGCTCAGTGTGCAATGCAGGTGCATCAGACAAACAGTGGATGTTGCAGACACCTGGGGTGAGTTCTGGATGCTGTTGCTAGTGGTGACAAGTATAAACAGAAGTGGTGAACCAATTCAAGCAATCCTTTTCCATGCATTTTTCTAACTTCTCAGATGTCTTGGGATTTTTGAGCCGGAAATGTTCTTGTACTTGAATAGCACTTGCTGGGTCTTGCTTCCAGTTTTTCCTCCCCCTGATTGCCAATGTTAACTTTACTTTTTTTATTTTTTTGACCGCTCCTTGTCACAATTCCACAAAAGGTCAGCTTGGTCTGTCTTGGTGCCAGGGCCTTGCAGCTGAGCAGTAACAACCACCCTACATTGGAACTCATCTGCTATGACCAGAACCTCTCTGGATGCTCATGGTTTAGAAATTGGCCTTGTATGGAACCACTGAGCAGGTTGGTTCATGACCTGTTGCTGGGCAGTGCTCAGACTGTCCCCAAGACAGTTGTTCATTTTGGTGTCTGGTGCTGCCTGCCCAGTGTGACCCCAGGGGCACATTTTGCCATGGATGGCACCATACAGTCCCATGCCTGTGGCTGCCCACCCTGGGGTTGCGAGACGATGAGGGGGAGCCAGAGTCCTTCCTCTGCCCTGTACTGCAGTGGGGTCCCTGCAGGTGGGGTAGAAAGACCAGGACCATTGGTACTCATGTGAAATTGCATTGGATGTCATTCTTGCTCCAACCCTCAGGATGGAGTTCCCTGTGGATGGACATGTGTTCCCAGCCCAATGAGGGCCTCTCAGTTTTGAGGCTGCCCTGATCCAGCTCTTCCCTTGGATGACATCAGGCAGGGCTTGGCTGTCACCTGATCTGTTTGCTCGCGGCCAGTCTGGCATCACCATCCTGCCTGTAGACCCATCTCAGGACACTGTGTAGGCATGAGGACACACCTCGGCATTGCTCAGGGCTCTACACAAGCAGGTTATTGCAAGAGGAGCTGCCAAACTGCCTTGAAGCGTGTGCTGGCCTTAGAAATTCCCGTTACAGACCATTTGTGAATCAGCTGAATCTTTGATTAGGCAGCTACGCTCCCCAGTTGTCCGACAGCAGCAGCCACCACCCCGGTGACAAGGTGACAATGCCACTGTCCTTCCACAGGACTGCCAGCCTGCCACTCGGCAAGGAATGGGTTCAACATCCTCCCTCCTTCTTTTTGCAGCATGGATTTGGAAACAGGTTCCCCAGGCTTGGCAGCTGCCCCGCTGAGGGCTGAGGATCATATGGCGACAGCAGGGAGAAACTCCTAAGCTTGGATCCGCTGCCAGGGCTTTTCAGGGATGCAGCTTCTGTTGGGTTGGTGGCGCAGAATGGTGGAGGAGGTGCTGGGTCTGGCAGTGCATCCACCACATCCTCAGGTGAGGTTAAGGACTCCAAAAGTAGGTCTGTATGAACTGGCATGCTGGCTGCAGGGTGTGTCTCCAGTACGGTGGGTGTGGGACGGAGAATCCATCCAAATCCTTGTGGAGCTGTGCACCAGGACCAGCACACAGGGGGACCCCAAAGAGCAAGACCAGTTTGCAAATCATGTATCCCTGAAGTGGAAAATCACTGTCAGAGTGTGGAAACCGTGAAGCTGCTTTTGACTTGTGGTGTTTGAAATGCGCCATGCTCACTTCTATTGAGTGACTGCCCAATATTTCCAATTTCCCTGGACTTTGATGAAAAAAAATATTGTTAAAGAGCCATTCATTTATTAAAGTGGGTTTACAGAAAACGAACCAAGCCAAGAAAACCCAACCAATAAAACAAAAAAGAAAACAAACCCACACCAAGTTTTGAATTACTTGGAAAACTGTGATGTTTTATAAGCACCAGCAGCTGAATCATAGTGGCTCGGCTCAGCAAGGCCAGGGCTGGTTGGGGAGGGAGCCCCTTTCATTCCAGAGTGGCAGGGAACTCCATGCTGGAGCTGGGTCTGCCATTGAGCAGGATGAGGAGCCTGGGAACACGCTGTGCCTTCCACCCCACTCTTGTCCCCTGCCACATTTCGGGGGTCAGGTTGGAAGGGAACACAATGGGTCACCCGTTCCAAGCTCCCAGCTCAGGCAGGATCATCCCAGAGCACACAGCACAGGACTGTGTCCAGCAGTGATTTTCCCAGCATCCTGGTGGGACACAACCACTTTGGTGCACAGAGGTGGAACTGAGGAAAGTGGTTTTGTTTCATGGCTTCACTGCTGATCTGCAGGCAGGCGAAAAATGCAGTCGTTAGTGCTAAATTTCCTGAGTGTAAAATGGGATAAGAAAACACAAACAGGCATTCCCAGAGGTGAAGACATCAGCAGCCAAAAGCTGCCTGCCCATTTTTGCTGCTGCTCCTGAGCAGGGCAGAGGCGAAGGGCGGTGCCTTGAGAGAAGGAAGTATAAAAATAGGTTGTTGTTTCCAGCACTGGCTTCTGTGTTGGTCCTCTCTGCCCTCCCTGTGAATGCCTGCATGGATCTTTACCTCACCAGGAACTGGGGGAGAAGGAAGAAGCCACAAGCCACTCAATGCTGCACCTGGAGCCTGCACTGGGCACTGAAGGGACATAGTGGGTGTCACCACCTAAACACTCTGGAGAAAACAGGTGAGAAAGCACACAGAGTTCTCGGCACCAAGATTTAGCAATGCCATGGTGGTTGATGCAGCAGCACATGTCAGCACATATCCAGGACCACAGGAAACGGCCTCGAGCTGTACCAGGGGAGGTTTGCATTGGATATTAAGAAAAATTCCTTCACTGAAAAGGTGGTCAGGTAACCTCAAAGGAGCAGAAAGCTGGGAAAATTAAGATTTCTCTGACCAGTTGATGTCTGTAGCCAACTGTGGCCAGGAATAAGATTTTGGGATATGATGAAAGTGCTCTGAAGGGCAGAGATGAGGAGTGATAGCAGGCTGCAAGCCTGAATTGGCTTTTGCAAGCCAGAATCCCAGTTCCTGGTGGGGTAAATATCCTGAGCCACTAAAACTGAGGAGAGCAGGGCCACCATTGCATTCTTCTGTGTCCTGCAGCATCCCATGGGCTGAGCTGGGCTCAGGACCTGCAGGTGTCGTTAAACTGCAATGACCTGCAGTGGTTGTAAACTGACAGAGAGTAGGTTTAGATTGGATATTGGGACAAAATTCATGGCTGTGAGGGTAGTGAGGCCTTTGCACAGGTTGCCAGAGAAGATGTGGTTGCCCCATCCCTGAAGTGTTCCAGGCCAGTTTGGACAGGGCTTGGTGCACATAGTGGAAGATGTCCCTGCCCATGGCAGAGGTTGAAATGGGATTGAGCTTTAAGGTCCCTTCCAACCCAATCCATTCTGGGATTCTATGTTGAGAGCAAAATGCAAGTCAGAAACCTGCTCCCTAGGGGATCACACGCCTGTCACAAACAGCCAAGGTTCAACGCAGTTATTTAATCCTTTTTGGATTGCCTGTTCCGCAGGAGGATGAAGCGCTAACACACATCGAGGGCCATACACGTGGTAGGAGCACTGATGAACTTGACTGATGGTGTTTGGGCGGAGATCTCCCACCGCTTTCTGCAGAACACGGAGAGCGCATCCAGGATGAGGCTGGAATGGCAGAGGCTCGGTCCTTGAGCCCGTGGGGGCAGTGGAGGCTGCCCCGGGAGCCCCGGGCCCGGGCTCTCGGTGTGCGGAGCGGGGGCCGGCCGGGAGCTCCGGGCCCGGCTCTCGGTGTGCGGAGCGGGGGCCGGCCGGGAGCCCCGGGCCCGGGCTGTCGGTGTGCGGAGCGGGGGCCGGCCGGGAGCCCCGGGCCCGGGCTCTCGGTGTGCGGAGCGGGGGCCGGCCGGGAGCCCCGGGCTCGGGCTCTCGGTGTGCGGAGCGGGGCTGCGGCGGGGCCGGCCGGGCACGGGCTGTGCTCGCGGGGGGGGGCAGCGCGAACCGGGCACCGCCGGGCCCCGCCTCCGGCTCGGCCCCGCCCCGCCGCTCGCCCAATCAGCGCCGCCCCTCCCGGCGGCGGCCCCGCCCCTCGCCTCCCCGTTGCCATCTCCGCCGGGCGCGAGCACCCTCGGCTCCGCCCCCGCTCGCGCTCAGCCCCGCCAATGGGGACGGCGGAACCGCCCGCGGCCCCGCCCCCAGCGCGCGCGGGGCTCGCGCCGCTGGCGGGCCCGGCGCGGCCTGCACGTCGGCGGCGGCGGCGGCGCGCGCACGGAGCCGCGGTGGCGGCGGCGCAGCGGGGCCGCCGCGGGGCTCGGCCGGGACCGCGCATGGCGGAGCGGCGGCGGCGGCGGCGGGGCCCGGGCAGCGGCGCGGCCAAGGTGAGCCAGGGCTGCGGCGGCGGCGGGAGCGCCCCGCGGGACCTGTCCAGGTCCTGACGCGGTGGCAGGTGCCGGTGGCGGCTGGCTCGGCCGCCCCGCACCTGTTGAGGACGGCGGGGGCTGGGCGGGCCGGGCCGCGGTGGAGGTACCGGTGCGGGGGCGCAGTGCGGCGCGGAGCGGGGCTCGGCCGTTCCTGGCGGGGGCGGGCGCCCGGCCAGGCTCCCCCGGGCAGGGGCCGCGGCGGGCTCGGGGCCATTTTGGGGGGCGGCGGTGCCACGGGAAGTTTGGCCCTGGCCACCCGACCCGGGGACAGCCCCGCAGCGGCACCGGCCGCCCGTCACGGCGCCCGGGGGAGCGGAGAATCTGTGTGCGGGGCACCCGCTGCCGCGGGGGGCGGCTTGACCGCCCTGCCCTTCTGCCGGTGCCCCCGGGCCGCCGCCGGGCTCCTCCGGCCTCGCCGGGTCCGGCCGCCCCCGGCCCCGCCGCCCGCCCTCTGCAGTGGGGAGGCGGCGCGTCCTTGGAGAGCAGCTCGGGCGTGAAACGCGGCTGCACATCCCAGCGCCTCTCCTTCCCGGCTGGATAACCCCAGCACAGCCCTTCTCCATCTGTTGCCGTGGCCCCCGGTGGGTTTCGTTGTTCCTTTGGGATTTGGTTGGATTTGTGCTGTGCTGGAGCAAAACTGCAGTCGTGAGATCTGTGGTTGTGCTTTTAAAAGTCTGGTTTGCTTAAAATAACAAAGATAAAAGGCTTCCAAAGGGAGCCTGTGGGGTGCCTGGTTACCGAGGGACACCGCTGGCCTGGGCCACTCCTGCTCTCTGCCCATCTTCACACGCACAGCTTCACCTCAGGGCTCAGGTGAGGCAGGCACTGCTCGCGGCAGAGGTCTGCGGAGCGTTCAGGACTTTGCACTCAGGCTGGTAAAACCACAGAATTGATGGACGAGCCACCATCAGCCATGCTGGTCCTTGGCCTCGGCTTAAATGTTTTCTTCTTCATTTCTAAATTTTTAGCTACTTTTTCTGGAGGTATATAAAGGAAAAAACAACTTCAGGTATTCTTTTAGCATAGACAATATTAGGGTCTCATTTCTTACTGTTTTTTATTTTATCTCAGTGGTGTTGACCTTTCTAGAGCTGTTGGGATCTCCCAGGCACCCTGCTTACTCTGTGAGTTACTCTGTCACTCTTGAGAGTGAGGTTGTAACATTGTTCTCGGAGCAGTTTTATGCTGGAGAGTGGCAGCAGGCCAACCTTCCTGGACACACAAGATGTTTAGAATAATTAGTGATGGAATACCCCTTTAAAATAATTGTTTTGGTTTATTTAGCACTCAGTTGTAGCGATATCCACCTCTAAAAATAGTCAGGCCTCTTTGTAATGAGCCTCGTAGTATAAACAAGTCATATCTTGAATGGCTGTTGTTACTTTTGGGATGTCCAAGATAGATGCCTTTGGGGGTTTTGCCAAATCTTCTTTTTTTATTTCTTCTGCAGTGAGCTATGTTTCTTGGCCCTGCACCGTGCAGTTGTATGCACTGACCAGAGGCAAGGCTCAGTAACCCTCGCTGTTCAGGGCTGGCACAGAAAAACTTCCCACTGCTCCTATGACAGCCCAAGGTTGAGCAGTCCTGTTTTTTTCATGAAATCCGTGCCCAAGTGGAGATGGCTGGCAGTGGGCTCTGCCTGGTGACTGCAGCACCCCTGCTCTGAGGCACTGCTCCCCGTGAATTCAGCACAGAGCCCCGTTCATCTGTGCTCCGACTCCACAGTTTTCCATCAGACAGGGACAGAGCAGCTTGGGTGTGATCCTGGTTGTGCTAGTCCTTCCTGGGATGCCTTCCAAGTGTCCCAGGGTGCAGCTGCGTGAGCACACCATTCCTGCTTTCAGGAGTTAGGAGTGAGGATAGCACGAGGAATTTTCTCACGTTTTGCTGGGTGGTTTATCAGAGCGTGAGGGTTGAGCATTGGCCCAGCCTCTCACGTGCACATGCTTTTTGGGGTTTGTTTTCAGCAGCCAGCATGCTGGCTGAGGCTTCTCTGTGTTGCTGACATTCAACAACACTGGCTCCTCAGCTCGAGAGAGAAAAAATAGCCAACTTTTTCAGCAGGAGCAGTGTTTGCTCTGTGGGCACTTGTTTTCTGAGAAGGTACTATTGTGCTCAGTGTTGGAAACAGGAGTGTCTCATAGCTTTGATCACACTGCTCACAGACCCCGACCCACTTTTGATATTGCCTCCAGTTATCCAGATTTATCTGCTCAGTTGGAAGTTGAGTTGTATGTGTTTTGGAAATGGAAATGCAGTTCCATAAGCCCTCAGTGGCAGGCCTCTGGCTTGCTATGAGCACAAAGGTCTTCTGGAGAACTTTTAACTAAATGGGACTTTTTTTCTCTTGTCAAAGCCACCCAAGTTTTGGTTTAAGTCAGTAAAGCCTAAATGGCTGGGTTTACTAGTTCAGTTTGGGACTGGGACCAGGTGAGGCTCTGCTACTCCCTAGCAAACTGATGCCTACACTTGGCAAACCCCAGACTGCTGCCTGTGTTTTTTCCCAGTGTCTGGGTCCGAGATTCTGGATGGGAACGAGGGGTTCCTGCTGAACAGGGTGATGGCAAACACTGCTGTGAGAGCCCTGGGACAGACCATGAGCGTAACGTGCCCTCTCAGCAGCCAGTGTTGTCAGTGTCACCTGTGCCTTGAGGAGGTTTTGGGTCCAGCAGTGGTGGTTGTGCTTCAGGTGGGGAATGTTTCCCTTGCTGCAGGGGCTGGGTTGGGTGTTGGTGCCAGGGTGATTTCAGGTGAAGCTGAAATGGATAACCCATTTCAGCTTGCAGTGAGTGTCTTGTTAGGCTCTTGTGTTTGAAATCATGGTGATGCAGGACCTTGAGAGTCTTTGTTTGGATGCCTGAGAGTATCTGGTATGCTGAAGAGACACCAGAGCTCTTGCTATTCTTGCAGCTTCTGACACTCGTAGGTGCTTGGCATGTTTGAAACTCAGGCCATCCAGCTGCTGCAGTATGGATTTCAGCTTATATTTAAGTACTGAAGATTGAAACTGTAAGTTTGGGCTGTATTTATCAGTGGATATTGTTATTTATGTATCTTGATTTTAAAGGAAATAAAATAGTATATTTTATAGTAGAAATGCTGCCTGATCAAACACCCCCCCCCCAAAAAAAAAGAACAAAACCTTAGTGAAATGATTATGTAAGCAAGTAAAATGACATTCTAATACAAAAGTTTCTTTCCTGTTTGGCGACAGAGTGGCTGGGGTTTTTTTCTCTTTCCTGCTGTTTAACATTTTTAAAATCCTTTTAGTGAATGTTTTTTTTGTATGGTAGGTATGAGAAATAGTTGTTTTTGCAATTTAAGTCCTTAAAGAGGTCATCAGGCTGTGGGAGCTAGCAGGAGCCAGATACGAGTATCTGGGGCTGTAGCTGACCAAAGCAGCAGCACATGAGTGCGTTTAAGCAATAATTAATGTAAAAAAAAACCCAAAGAAACTCATGTAACTGCTATTACTGTGGGAGCTCAGAGGATGCTCAGTACAGTCATCCTCTTAAGAATGTCTGGTTGCAAAGGGATTTGGGATCTTTTCCTGTTCTCTACCTCTGGGTCTGCTGTGGTGTGTGTCTGTCCCCAAGCTAAGGGACTCCATCTCCTCCACAAAAGCTGTCGGGGTTACCTTGAGCCTCTGTTCCCAGCAGGAGCGCAGGGCTGAGTCAGTGCTGCCAGCCCAGGGCTGTGACTCAGTGCTGTCCCCTCGAATGCACAGCCAGCCTGCTGCCAGCACAGCCAGGGTGTGCCTGTAACCTCATTCCAGAGCTGTCCTCTGTGAGTATCACCTGGTTACAGGGGTTTGGGAATGCTGGACTGCTTTCCTGCGTTGTGTGTGTTGGTGGAAGTTGATTGTTACTGAGCTTTTTTTCTGTGTGATACTGAGCATCTGGGGAAGTGCCAGGGAGCTCTGAGACAAGAAGCTTCTCCTGTGTACAGGATTATGGTTTTGTCTTTGTGGGTTGTGTTCCTTCTTTACATTTTATTTTAACTTACTTATTTTTTAAATTATTTTTTGAGATCTATGTACTTGAAGAGGAAGGGGTGCTTTGTTTTTACTTTTGGGAAAGGAAGAAATGTCTTCCCTGATGCTCCAGGGTTAGGTCTCTTTGTGGTTGAAAGCTGTCTATACTTCTGACTCAAGATTGCTTCATAAAAAAATGTCTTTATTGGGAACTCTGGCTATCTTCCTGTGCTTCTAAGCTCGATTTCCCGTTGCCTGGCATCACACTGTTAGTGCCCTTAAACAAAATTGGTCAGCACCTTGAAAAGTCCATCAGATTTGGCGAGAGAGTGGATTTGTCACAGGTAGGTTCCGAGTTGTGTGAGCACAAAAATCTGTGAGGAAGGAAATCTCAGATGAGTGCTCTGCTGACAGAAAAGCTGTTGCTGGAATGCAGATATTATTGGACATCAGAGGAGCTCTGTTGTAGTGAGAGAAACAGGAAATCAAGTTTCATAAGTAGTTCCAGTAAAAGGTAGGTCCTTATTTTCCTAAGTATCCCTTGTTTTCATGTGTGAAAGCGGAGGTGAGTGATCGAAGGAACACTCTTGCATCATCATAGGTGATGGAAGAAAACAAAAGATTTGGGTACAGTCCCTCACTCTGCCCCTGGGGGCTGTAGCACAGGGGAGACAGAGCAAAGATTTTAAATTTCCCTATGAAGGCTCTTACGGTTGTTTGGAATAATGTCCTTTTATAGGTGTAGGAAAGCACTGGGGTCAGGATTTTTCCATGCAGAGTGCTATTGGCAGAGATGCAAAAGGAAGCACTGCTCAGCAGAATGCAGAGGAATTTTTGGGTTTAGTTAGATTTTAACAGAATGGAGTTCTTGGACCTAGGTAACATGAAGACTATCCCAAATATCCTAATTTGGAGAAAACATGAAGAATATACTGTATTTTGAATGTAAGGTAGAAATCTTCCTCAGTTGGGGGTTAGTTTGGTGCTGCATGGCAGAAGGTACTTTCTGATTACTTTGCTGCCTGGTGCTTTTGTTATTATGGTACTTTAAAGTTGCATAAACAATTTTATGATGGGCCTCGGGTAAAATTATGTGTGAATACTATACTAATGTTAATTTGTCTTTGTTCCAAACTCAATTTACCGGTGGCTCCTCCTTTTTGCTATTAATTTTGTTGTATAAACTCTGAAAAGAGCTGAACTGTTTAAAATTTGATCAAAAAGAGAAGAAGCATGTATGCTAAGTACTAGTTTCTTTCACTTGTCATGTGTAATGTGAATATGAGGTTTTTACATAGGACTTGTGAGGCAGTCTCAATCAGGAGTACTTTTTTTCCTCATTCAGTCTGTGTAGGTTTTGAGATTTGCTGAGGTAGTTAATGCTTGCCTCTGCCATTCTGAAGAGCTTCTCCTGAAAGTGTTCAATGTTAAAATGAGGTTAATTTTGATTTAGGCTGATTTACTCAGCACTTCAACTTTATTAGCAAATGAGCCTTTAAAGGTTTCACTGCCTTTTTCCTTGCTTAGTTATGCTCTAATATTTGTGCATGGTCTATTGGAAAGCTATTAGAGGGGAGAAATACCTTTGACTTTCTTTAGATGCAGATTTTATAAAACCTTGTTTACAGAGATTCTGTATCAAAGTGTGATTTAATTTTTCACCTCTAACACTTAGCACAGATACCGAGTACTTAATAAAACAACTCTAAAACTGGCTCCCAGTAAGATCATAGTAGGATCTCTAATTAAAACATTCTGATCAAAACTGGACAAAGATAACGCATTTTAATGCTGCTTTTGGCCTTAGAGTTGCCATATTTTTCACAGCTAAAGGATCAGTGCTGGCATATTTAAAGATCTGAAAAAATGAGAAGAATTCATATAAGCCGATGGCTGAACTGTGCTTTGTTTGGGAGAAACTTGTAATAAAGCTGGCTCTGTGAGGGAACCAGGGTTATATCCCTCCTCCACTGCCCAGGTTTTAAGGCTTGCTCTTGATATGCACAAGTAGCTCATTCTGGGAGATCAAAGGCGGAGGAGATAACTTCTTTTGTTGGGTGCCTACTCACTTTTATAGCCCTGATAGCCTTTGGTCAAGTTTATGCCTTGAAAGCACTTTATAGCATGGGTGTTTTCCACAATATGGAAATTACCAAGGTGTATTAAGTAGGGAGTGAGCTCCTTTGCTATAGCTTCTGAATCTGGATACTGACTCTGTGCAGGTTTGCAGCCCCTTGGACCTGTTGCCTGTGGAGTCTGCACAAGGTCTGGGTATTCAAAAGTGTGGAGCCACCGGCAACTGCAGAATCATTATTCTCTGTTAAACCAGAGTTATCTTTTCCAGCTGGACTAGAGCATGTTCCTGGCTTTTTCCTGTAAGCTTTTCAGAGCAGCTGTGTGGCATGATACTTGTAGTTTCTCAGCCATGGTGGCTTTGATGTCTTCTCTAGGTCTGTGGACTCTCTCTTGGTTTAGAAACACTTTTACAGCCAGGAAAGCCATCCTTCCAGTGCTGGCAGCAGATAGGCTTTCCTGGGATTTAATGTGTATTATACAGACCTTCTTGTAGTGGTATTTTTACAGATGCTTTTTATCTCCTGCCGCTCACCAGTGCCAAGTGGTGTTCTGCAGTTTGATGTCATGTGATACTGTGTTTTGATAACAAAGAGGAGCTGGAAATTAATGCTTAACTCAAACCAGTGATCCTGGCAGTTGCAGCTTGGATGTGTATGCCAGTGTTTTAATTGGAGTTGAGAACATGCTTCTGTGTCTACAAAAACATGTAGATGTGGCACACAGGGAAATGGCTTAGTGGTGGACCTGGTTAGACTCAATGGTCTTTGAGGTTTTTTCCAGACTTGATGATTCCGTGATTCTGTGACAATCCTGTATGTCTCCACCTCTGTGCTTGAGGTGGGACAGCTTGCACAGGCTCCCTTTGGAGGAGGGTGAGTGCCGAGGCAGAGTGCAGGGGCATGCCCACTGCCTCTAAGTCTGTGATTGGATTGTGCTTCTGTTGCTAATGATTGTTCAGAGTTTGATTAATAAGTAGCTAAATCGGGACCCTTCACAGAATTAGCAGCTCTCAAGAACATGAGACAGAAAAGCACAGTTAATGCGAGTGAAAGCAGCAAGGTCTGCTTGGGAGAGTATGCCTGTGATTTTGGCAAAGTACTGCAAAAGGGGTGCAGTCTGCCATAAAATTTTGTGTGAAAGTGGAGAAAATCCTGTCTTCACTCCATAATCTACCATACATGTTGGAATTGGTGGGAGCTCAAGCCCAGTAGCTCCTCTCTTTATTTCACGAGGACTGTCAGGTCCTCCCATCAAATCCACAAAATCTGTTTTTTCTTATGTCTTTGAAACTCCTGTAAAAATCTGTTATGTTAGATGCAACTCTGCTGTTTTCCATGAGGATGATAACGAGTTGGGAAAACTTCCCAACTGGTGGAAAGGGTGTTTTAGTCTGGAAACCTTTGGGTAGTTTGTCCCTGTTTGATGCTTTTCTATCCTAGTTGATTTCCCCAGACCTCAGTGCTGACAAATATGGATAGTGGGTACTGCTGTAGCTCTGTTGAATTTTTCCCCTGGTGCAGCCTAGTTTATCTTCTTTTATCCTCTGAAAGCTATTCTTAGTAAGTGGTTGTTTTTCTTGAATTAAATGAGTGAATAATCACTATTTCATTCACTGTCCTTACATATGTTTAAATATAGTATTAACCTAATCTTCTTATATGCTTTTCCTTCTGCTGCTCCTGAGTTCCTAAAGGAATCAGGTTCACTATTAGTAAGATCTATGAATGAACTTGCCTGGAAACGAAATACTTCTTTTGAGCTTTGGCTTGTGTTTATTGCCAAGATGGTAATTTATTCATATATTTGGACAGCAGCATCGTTCTTCATGAACATAACTTCTGTGCTGTCAAGAGAACTTCTTCTGCGTACAAATTCCTCAGATACAGTCTGTGAGATGGTTTTGTTTTTTTTCTTCCTGCTTGGGAGGGAAAACGACTGTTTGGTGGTAAACCTTTGGTTTTCCATATTAGGAAGGCGGGAGGAAGGGAGCTCTCCGTGGTACCGGGCGGGGCCGCGGCTGCCGAGCTGCGGGTGCTTGCTGCCGCCAGGAGGGACGGAGGGAGGCTGGTCCTGCCCTCCTGGTCCCCCCACATCCCTGTTACATAAGATACTATATCAATTATATTTCATAGATTTTTAAAATATTAGTATATATGATAGATATATATAAGCAATTTCAAGAAATATACCCACTGTTCCTATAACCCTGTACTTTTTTTTTTTTTTCCTCTCATCACTGTGTTTCCAATCACAATGCCTAGCTGGCTTTTTTTTTGTGGCCCAGGTAATACCCCATGCTACTGGATAGTATTCCCAACCCCCCTGCTTATTTTCCATCTCCTTTGTCCTCCTTGTGTGCTTTTGGTCAAACAGGTTTCAGTCAGCAGCTCAGCTGACGCTGGGCCATGACACTTTTGGGGCCAGTTGCCCAGCCCGATTGTGAACACCCATAGCTTCCCTCAGCATTGTGTTGGCTTTCAGCTTTCAGCCTTTTTCAAGTTCAGGGTTCATAGTGTTAGAAGGGACCCATAAGGATTATTGAGTCCAGCTCCTGGCCCTGCGAGGGTCAAGAGCTGTGGCTTGTTCTCCTTTCAATATGCTCTTTCTTCAGTCCTTTGTTCAATAGATTTGCTTTCTTTTAAAGTTTGCTTTCCAGACTTAAGCGAGGTTCCCAGATAGCTGTGAGAACATTTTCTAAATAAGTGCTCCTGATGGCTTTCAGTGAATATGGAAGGAACTAGAAGTACATTTGATTATTGTAATAAAAGCTCTGTTGAGGAATAGGGCTATTGACTGTTCCTCTCTTGCCAGAGTATCACCTGATTTGTAGGACAGCGTAGATGAAGCAGGCTGCTTTTAAAGCTAAAAAAAAATAGCCAATATTTCAAAAGTCATAGCTTTTAGAATGCTTTGGTAGAAAGTAGGGAAAGGAATTTTTCTTCTGGTAGCTTTCAGTGTAGCAGAGCTCCTCAGCATTATTTATGGCTTTCAGTTGAGTATTTTTACCTCTCCCTGGGTCACAGACCTTACTTGCTGTCTTCTGATGTTTTCTTGCCTAGGTTTGGGATGTTGCTGTAGTCCAAATTGGACGGAAATTGTAAAAATACAAAATAATACAAAAATTGTATTGAGTATTTTTACATCCAGTTATACTTAAAATGCATACAAATACCTCTTGATCCAGCAGTTGTCCTGGCAGCATTGCTAGTGTATACTACTTTAATATGTGTGCAGTGGGGTAGTTTTGAGTAAATGACTTTTGGATCTATCTTAGGAGGCTGCTGATTTCACCTCCCAGAGCTAAGACTTGGTTTCTTGTAAAGTGCATGTTCACAGTGCATAGGTTATCCTTGAGAGAACAGCCAAATCCCTGTATTTCTGAATCAGTAGCTGCTTCTTTACTTCACAGAAAATGCATGCAGTGTGTGCATATATTAAAAATACATGCATATGTATAATATTTTATCTTCGGTACTTTGTCCAGAGGAGAAACTTCAGTCTAAAAATAACTACAGTAAAAGGTCAGTAAAGTAGGCTCATAATCCAAATTCCACTCAGCATGGAGTTTTTTTGGCATATGAACTGATAGACTCTGCTTTTGTGGCTGAGATCTCTTAAGTATTCTTGATGGCATTAAATGGCTTTCTCTCTGTGGTTTTGTTGTCCTGAACCTGAAGCAAATGTTATGTCTTGAGTTATTTGCTCCCCTGGGTTGGTGTGCCAGGGGAATGGGGATTTTCCATCCTCTTGCCTGGAGCAGGTACACCGCAGTCTGTGCAGAAGCAGTGGTGGTCTCCTTGGTAATCTGCTGCTGTTTTAAAATCTTGGGAACCTCTGGTGGGGTCATCCTTGGACCTTATGCCTGTGCTCCCGTAGGTGTTGGGAGCAGCAGAGACAGAGGAAGGATGTGGTGGTGGTCCAGGGGTGTGTGTGCCCTGTGAGATGAGGGGATAGCAGCAGGCATCTTGGGTGGCTCCACTTTTGCCTGGAGTGGAAATACAACTGAGCGGGGAAGACTCAACTCTCTGGTGTCCAGCAAAATCACAGGCAAGTAATTTCTTCAGTCCTTCACCCATGTCCCAGGTGAAGGCTGGTGTCTCTTGGGTTTGTTATCCTTTCTCCTCAGCTCCTGGCTGCTTGGTAGTGGGTGCTGCCTGGCAGCTGCCTGCCTGTGGCACGTGTGGAAGGGTGGCAGCTCTGCCCTTCTCCTGTGGCCACCCAGATGTGCTTTCTGGAGGGTTGTAGAAGGATAGATGTGCTTGGGGCTAATCCAGTGTACTTGCTCTGCCAACATCTGCAGCATGTATCAATTCTGCCTGAAAAACACAGACTACTTCTTGCCTTTTATTCTGTACAGTGCTCCCTTCCAGGACTGATAATTATTTCCCTTTTTTCTTTTCCCATTTTATTTGTACAGTCAGACTCTGATTTGTTCTCGACTGAGCAGCTCTTTAGGGTACTTCTCTCAGGCTCCCTGAGCCATGTGTCACCCTGTAGTGCTTCTCTTTTTGCCTTCTGCTTTGATGTGATGCTGATTTGCAAAGTTGGGCAGGGTCGTGTATGCACAGACTACCCAGAGAAGCTGTGGCTGCCCTATTCCTGGACATGTTCAAGACCAGGTTGGACAGGGCTTGGAGCAGCCTGGAATAGTGGAAGGTGTCCCTTCCCATGGTAGGATTTGGAATGAGATGAAATCTAAGGTCCCTTCCAACCCACACCAGTCTGGGATTCTATGATCTGGAACTTTCATCACTTATTCATTAATTCTTGCCCTCTAAATAGTTTCAGGTTTGTCTTTCTGGGAGATTCTTTGGGGCTATTTTGTGTAAATAACTTAGTAGATAAAGTAGGTGTAAGTATTTAAACTCCTATTTGTCTTATTTTCTTTGGCTATCAGGAACAACTTTAATACTCAGCTTTTCAGATAACTTAACATAATTTGTTATTTATCAATTTTTATCTGAACTCAAAAAGGCTAATAAAAATTAATGTATGAGTTACCTCCCAACATCTCAGCCCTTGGGAGGAACACATTAAAACTGTCTGATGTAGTCTTGAGTCACTGTCCTGATGCACTTACAAGTTTTGGTCCATTTCCCCTCTGATGTGGTTTTTGTTCAAGGGGGACTTTATTGCTCCCTACAACTCCCTTACAGTAGGTTGTAGCCAGATTGGGATACATTTCTGCTCTCAGACTACACAACAAAGGTGATAGGACCAGAGGAAATGGCCTCAAGTTGTACCAGAGCACATTTAGAGTGACTAGTAGGAAAAATTCCTTCACTGGAAGGGTGGCCAGGCACTGGCACAGACTGCCCACAGCAGTGGTGCAGTCACCATGCCTGGAAGTGTTCAAAAGGTGTGTGGATGTGGCACTTGGGAGCATGATTCAGTTGTGAATGTGAAGATGCTGTCTTAAGAACTGAACTCAATGATCTTAGAGCTATTTTCCAGCTTTTGTGATTCTGTGATTCCATGTGTGAGTAATGTAGACCACAGGTCCTGACCTGTGCCTTGTCATGCCAGCATCTTCCCTCTCTCTCACTCTTATCCTGCCCTATCCAAAATCTTCTGGGTGTTTTCCTTGCTTGTCTTGTCAAACTCTGGGGTGTATTACAGTTTCTTGAATATGAAGGTGGTAAGTCCCATTTCTGCACAACGTGGCTGAAAAATGTCTAATATTCTGTGATGGCAAACACTCTGCCCACACACCCGAGCGGTGATGGCACTCAGATTTTACACCGTAAGTGTGGTTGGTGGTGGTTTTTTTTTGTTTTGTTTTGGTTTTTCTTGGTTTTTATTTTTTTGTTTCTTTAACATACAGTAACTTGATGTTGAATAACTCGAGGAACTGCTCTGAAAGAAGCAGTTTGAGTCAGTCTTGTTAGAGAGATCCTGACAGCCAGTTGCAGGTCAGATCCTGAGGAAGGCTTCCAGGATCTCAGAAGACTGGCAGGAAGTCAAGGTGCATTAAAAGTTAGCTTGAAGTTCTTCAAATCTGCTCATATTTTAGTAGGAGAAAAGCAGAAATGTGCTTGTAAAAGTGAAATGTAACACTTTGATATTCTTAGAAGTCCACCAGCTTGTTCTTCCTAAAACCTTGTAGGGATGAGACAGATGTGAAAATCCTGGAAGTCACCACTGTGGAAATGCAGATTGTCAGTGAGACTTGATCACAAACATGGGGTGCTTCTAGTTTAGCTTGCTGCTGCCATGCTCCCTCTCTGGGACAGCCTCAAGGTGGGCCTGTGTGGAGAAGAAAACTCAGTTTAAGGTGCTGCCACTGTTTTTTTGGCTCCCTGCTGTACTGGACACTTGATGTCTTTTCCTTGTCCAGTGTGATGGGGTGAGAGCCACCATGTGCTCAGAGTCCTTGCTGTGGTCTGGTTCCATCCCTGCATCGCTCCTCTGCAGTCTCCAGCTCTGCCCAGAGCACAAAATGAATATCCATAGAGAAGCAGCAAGAAAACAGTCGACCTGGAAATATGTTTTCCAGCAAACCCAATCCTTTGTTGGGAAAACAGCATGATTCAGGTTTCTTTCACAGCCTTTTTACTTCTCTGTGCATGGAGTTCCTGTTAGGTGCAAGTTAAAGCTAAAGGAATAAAGAGCTCTAAAGCTCTTCTACATATATTTAAAAAATTATATTAAGCCTGGTAAAAAAGGCTGTTGGTGCTGCACTTGTGCAATCCATGATTTTTGTTTTCACCCGATGTAGTTTGTGCTTTCTGGCATTTTGTGCCCAGCAGATGCAGTTTGTGCTGTATCTCCCAAGGGGGCAGCTATTGGTGAGACGCAGGTTGCTGGAGAATGGTTGGCATTGAGAGTCAAAGGATAAGCCCAAAATTCCCCCTCTGTCCTCATGGGACTCCACCTGGAGTGCTGTGTCCAGGTTTGGGGTCCTCAGCACAAGAAAGACGTGGGCCTGTTAGAGTGGGTCCAAGGGGAGGCCTGGAGGTGCTCCAAGGGCTGGAGCCCCTGCTCTGGAGACAGGCTGGGAGAGCTGGGGTGTTCACCTGGAGGAGGGAAGACTTTAGGGGCACCTTAGAGGCCTTTCCAGGGCCTGAAGGAGCTCCAAGAGAGCTGGAGGGACTTTGGACAAGGGCCTGGAGTGAAGAAGGAGGAATGGTTTCCCATTGACAAAGGGCAGCATTAGATGGGATATTGGGAAGGAATTCTTGGCTCTGAGGGTGAAGAGGCCCTGATACAGGTTACCCAGAGAAACTGTGGCTGTCCCATCCCTGAAGTGTTCAAGGCCACATTGGACAGAGCTTGGAGTTGTCTGGGATATTGGAAGGTGTCCCTGCACTGGAAGATATCTCTTACTGGTTGCAGGGGCTGGAACAAGATGGTCTTTAAGGTCTCTTCCAACCCAAACCATTCTGATACTGTGTGAAATCTGCACAGTCAGTGACTGTATTAAGCCTTGTTCATGATTCCAGCTTGTACATTTTACCTTGGTGAACTCTTTCTACTGAAGTTACAGCACCCTCTTCTCCTGTTCTATCTTCATGTCAGGGCAGTACTGCAGTCAAGTTGCCTCTCATCACCAAAACGGAAGAAATTGGTTGTCTGGATATGTCTTTGCCTCTTGGATCTTTTCAGCAGGGGGTGATTTAAATATCTGTCATGTCACTTGTCCTCTGTCAGGTGCTGAGAGATAGCACTTGGCCTCTCAGTGTTCTGCTTTTAAATCTAGGGATAAATCACATTGGTTCTTGAGGCTGTAGGCATGGTCTGGGAGCCCCCAGTGAAGGGTGTGTCACATTAGGCATGGCTTAGCATGCACACTCCATCCCACCATTGCTAATTCCCAGTCTGTCTCCCAGTTTGTCAGCAATCTCCTGTTACACCAGGAGGCTGGAGGCAGTGGCACAGCCATCCCAACCTGTTTTAAAGGCAGAGGTCTGGGAATAAGGTGCCTTGTTCTGGCACTCCTGAAGCAATAAACTTTACTTAAGGACTGTGGAGAGTGACTTCCCAGGTAGCAGCCAGATAAGATACTTACACATCCTTAATGCACAACATAATCTCATGGCTTTGAACACTGTTAAACTGAGCGATAATTATTTGGCATCTTTTATTAAACATTGATTTCTGAGGCGTTTTTCTGAAGACTGATGCTAAGTACAAAGTGTTCACATGCATCTAATCTTTGCCCTAGGGTGGGAGTAAGACTGAAAATAATCAAGTCTGCCTTGTTGTGAAGGCTGGAAAATATTGTTGCTGTTTAAAGGAAGAAAGATTTGCATTCCTCTAGTAGGTACTGCACATACAAGCTTGAAGGAAGTTTTACAGGTTTTTTGTTTTTTATTTTTTTTTATGTGTTAAGCTGAAAACTCTGGTTGATTACTGTAGCATTGAGAAGAACTTTCACCAGTTTTATGAAGTTGGTGCAGCAACATCTGCTCCAAAGTGGGGCATCTTCCAGTGTCAGATTTGGTCAGTGTGGTGGGATGGGTGGGTTGTCCTGTCTCTGCTTCTCCTGTAGCCTAAATTCTTGTCCACAATTTGTCTGTAGTAAAAAATAACTTATTTTTCTTTTTAGCTGTTGTCTAAAAACTACTAATACCAAACAGAGAAATTACAAACAACTTCTTGAATTCTGTTGCCTTGTAAAAGCTGCTGCTTAGTCTGGAGGTTGCACTGTTGGACTGTTTCGGTTTGACTAATGTTTAAAACAGCTAAATGAGTAATGTAAACATTTGAACACTGGCTATAGTGAAAACATCAACAACAAGATTAAAGCCTAAGCTCCCCTGAAGACATTGAAGGTAATTTTGCTGATGTTAATGATTCCTTTGGCTTCAATCACGTTCCCTTCTAAGGTAACTGCTCTTATACATGGGATGATCCTGTGAAAAGAGGAGTGGCATTAAACCCTTTGATTTTAAAATAATGTTGTTTCAGTATCAAAATTTATTCTTGAGGCTTTAGGATGCCAAATGTACTAGTACACCTGTGAATATTTTTCAGACATAGGAGATGGCAAAATTAAAAGTGAGAAGTGAAGAGTTTCTTGCTGATACTAGGCAAATATATGGAACTACTTTTTGGTGAGAGAATATTTGAAAAATACTTTGCTGTGTTTCTTCCTTAATATTTTTTGGATAATTGTGTGTTTTAGAATAAATGATGAACATACTTTTGTTGGTTTGCTGCAGTAAAAGCTTGGATAATACTTGATGGAGTAGCATTCTCTTTTTTATTTTATCCATGGATTCCTGTTGCTTAATAGCTGCTGAATTTTCATAGCTTTTGAAGTTTCAGTGTCTTGTGTACCTCTTCGTAAGTTCCAAAAGAGTTTGTTTTATATCAAGGGAAGAAGAAGCATTTGACGGCTTATATAATGTATAAACTGTACTTCTTTTTCCAATTGCAGCATGTATGTCCTTTTTTTCTAAACTTCTTTTTTCATTGTGGTGCTCAGTTCCTAGTCTTTCTTAATTTACTTTAGAATTTTAAATGAGCAGTTCAAAGGGGCTGTAGGGAGTGTGGGTTGTATTTGGGCTATTATTTCTTTAATTCAGATTGATAAACTGAAGTACATCGTAGATGTCAAATTGTTTCTTCATATTTAGTTGGAAAACGTTTTCAGAGGAAAACCCGGTTCTTTAGTTGTGCTGTTGAATTGCATTTATAGTTTATGGTGGAGACTTATGACTTGGTGTATGAAAAAACATGTCATGTCACAATCACAGAATATCTTGACTTGGAAGGGACCCACAAGGATCAAGGAGTCTGACTGCTGGCCCTGCACAGGACACCCCCAGAATCCCACTCTATGCCTGAGAGCACTGTCCAAACACTGCTTAAACTCATGTCTTTTACTGTAGCCTCACATTATTGCTTTCTGGGATCAGGAACAAAGCCTTGCTTTAAGGCATCTCTTCCTCACATTCCCTGCGTGGATTTACACTGTCAGGCAGTGATAGGGTAAGGGGAATGGTTTTAAATTAAGAGCGGAGAGATTTAGGTTAGGTGTCAGGAGGAAATTCTTCCCTGTGAGGGTGTGGAGGCCCTGGCACAGCCTGCCCAGAGAAGCTGTGGCTGCCCCATCACTGGAAGTGTCCCAGGCCAGGTTGGATGTGGCTTGAAGGATCCCGGACTAGAGGAAGGTGTCCCTGCCCATGGTGTGACCCTAAATTATGGAATTTCACACCACATCTAATTTATAGCTCATTTTCAAAGAGTTTGGAAGTTTTTATTGTGGATATGGGAACACTAGGTTGGGACTTTGACTCTGAACTCAGTATTCTGGGCATTTTTCCTGCTTTATGCTAAGACCAATGTAGAATTTACATTGATATTTTTATTTTTATTGGAAAATGCCACTATGAAGTGTTGAAATTGAAATGTCCTAAAAGCTGGGATCAAATTGATGCAATATGCTAGTTTATGGACTTCAAATATTATGTCAGATCCCTTTTTGACCAAACTAGTTTCAGAGATGTGCAGGCATCGGGTTGTGTTGTGTAGCTGTGCTGTGTGTAACGTGAATTCAGTGCAGGTTTCTGCAGGGTACCAGCACCCTCTCGTGGGCTGTGTGGTTGTGATTTGGGAACTGTTTTAGAATAGTCTTATCTTCACACTGGCAAGGCCCCATCAGTATTTTTGTAGAACTAGGAGGTTGTCTGTTAAATTAAAGCTGTCTGTTCCTGGTCCAACAGTTGTGCTTATTCATGGAAAAAAACAAAACAAACTGCTCACAGCATCCCCATTATCCTGCATCCTCCTTAGAATCAGAATCACAAAATTATTTGGGTTGGATGAGACCTGAAGAATAGGATCTTAAGAATGTGTTTTACCCTGCATCTTCCAGTTGTTTTCCACCCCCCTGCTGGTAGTTGAGGGATTTTCCTCTTTTGCAGGAGAATGCTGTCTGATGTCAGTGGGATCAAGAAAATGGTGTTTGGAAAGGGGGTTGTTGCATGAGGGGCCTTTCATATAGATTAAAATCACTTCCTAAAAATAAAAACTGAAGCTCTAAATTAAAAAAAAAAAAATCTTAACAAGATGAGAACATTGGATTTGCTTTCAAGTTGGCTGTGATAGCACAGATGTTTATATCCCATATTATTTACTACATTTTTGCTGAACCTCTCTCCTAGAAGGTACAGAGATTGCAGATTGGTTCTACTACATAACTGCTTGAACCTTAGGGATGTTTCTTCTGAAACAGTATTAGGCATCCTGAGTCTTGATTTCTTTTCTTAATTTTTTTTTTTCGTCCAGAATGTCTTTGTTAGGGTAACAAAAGACTTGGCTCTGGGACTGTGTATCTGTAATATGGACTATTTATTTTTAGACAGTCAGAAATGTGTCCATTTTAAGGTCAGGAGTTGCTATTTGTAATGCACAAATTTTTAACGAACCAAACAATTGACTGGATTTTCTCTTCTTGCAGGTTGCAGAATCAGCATGTGTCCCCAATAGTTAAAAAGGTAAGCACACTACATTTGCAAACATGGAGCAGGATTCTCTGTTTTCTGATTGATTCATTTGGCTCATAGCTTGGAGGAGGAGAAACTTCATCTTAATGTACTTGGAACGCTTATTTAGTACTTTCTTGTTTTATCTTTTACTTTTATTTATGTTTGGACTCTGAATCCCTTCACAGTTATTGGATCAGCAGCTTGAAAATACAGAGGATATTGGTTTACAGGTTGATATTACAAAAAGGTGGTTGCCCTTCTGGGTGTAAATTGTACCCAATGCATATTAATAAAGTAAATAAGCAGAACTGGCATGTAAGACTTGAAAGTTTGCAAAGTGTTTGAACAAAGCTTAATAACTTATTTGATGGGAAAAGAGGAAATAAGACCAAATTGTAAGTCTGCTCCTAATCCCAATCATCAGCCTACCTCTATGACTGTTTTTTTTTCTTTTTATAAAACACTTTCAAGAGATCTGAATTTCTTTTTATTTCCTTCCAAACTATTTTAGATTTTTCTTCCAATTAGCAATTATTTTCCTTATCACTGGATAGCTGTATCAATTATCTTTTAAATTATGTTGAAAATATTAATATTATTTACTGGGAGGTCCAGGCTCCTCAGTTTTTCTCTCTGAATAGTTACCACTTTTGCCTTGGTAGCACATCATAAATACATTTCTGACAGTTACAGATACTTGAGGAGTCCTTCAGAAAAAAAATATGTTAAAATGAGATGTTCAGTCCTAGCAGTAACCTGGTAAGAAGGTTAGAGACAAAGGAATAAATCTGCAAACATCTTAAGTTATTTCTAATTGGGAGCAGAGCTCTAGACTTCCTTGGTCAAGAGAACAATTGATGCAACCTCAATTATTTCTGTAACAGCAGATGGTGCTGTTGGAATGGATTTAATCACCTGAGGAACAGACTCCAAGCTGACCAGTAAAGTCCAGTATGAAGTTTATATCAGAGCTCTTGGGGTTCCCAGTATGCAGCCAGCAGCTCTGGATCTGGAATTTGTGCAGAGCAGCTTCTCAGGCTGTAGTTTAGCTCCTAGCAGTTCTAGCAGTTGATGCTGATCTATATTCATTCTTGCTGAAGTACACAAAACTAAAAGGAAAACTGCTGTTAGCCTGTAATATTTTCCTTGTGCTTGAAAAATACCCAGCTTGCTTGTGGGAGCAAAAAATTTAAAAAATCTTTACAAGCACTTCAAAAATACAGTGTATGAGTATTTCTTCAGAGAGTATGTAAAGTAAGCTGATAATGGGAGCCAAATCTATAAGTAAATTGAGATTTTCAAGGATGTTTTGGTGCATGGAGATTTTCATATGATAGCTATTAAAAATTTATCATATGATAGGTGATGTATATAAATATACTTTTTATCTATGTAAAATAGGGACTGCAGCATGGCCTCGAGCTTCCTGCTGCCAGGGAACCTGATAAGGGACTAGAGATGCCACAGCTGCAGGGTCTCTAAATTGGGCTCACAAATCCTTCATCACAAAACTCCCATCACAAGTCATAACTGGGCTAGGTGGCAGAGGGGAGAATTGAGGAGATGCTGAACTTTTCCATCAGTCTTGCTTTGTTGCTTCTGATCTCACCTGGGTTAGTTTACTCTGGGGTTTGGGTGCAATATGCTTGAGTTGTTTAGTGTCTCTGCATTCCTGGTTCAGGGATGCAGGTGAAATGGGAGTACTGGAGATGGATAGGTCCCAAATTCCACCTGGGAACTGATTTTTCTTTAGAGAGAAGGCAGCCTATTTTCTCCTTGATGCTCAGCGAGTGACAAACGTGTGAAATGTTATGGGATTTACTGCTTCCAACACATACATTAACCCTGAATGCCATAGTTCGGTTCTGTGTGCAGCATTTACTTCCTTGCACTTGGTTTTCAACCTGCTTTTGTCTAATCATGTGGACATTATAACCTATTTAAGGATATTGAGTATTTAATTTCATACACATTACAGATTGGTTATTAGAGGGTTGTTCAGCCTGGAGAAGAGAAGACTCTGGGAGACTTCATTGTGACTTTCCAGTACCTAAAGGGGGCTTATGAAAGAGATGGAGAGTGACTTTTCATGTGGACAGATAGTGATAAAAGAAGAAGAAATAGTTCTAAACTAGAAGAGGATAAATTTAGATTAGAAGTTAAAAAGAAATTCTTCCCTCTGAGGGTGGTGGGACTCAGAGAAGCTGTGTCTGCCCCATCACTGGAATTTTTCAAAAGCAGATTGAACAGGGCTTGGAGCAACTTGGTCTAATGGAAGATGTCCCTGCCCATGGCAGGGGCTGGAAAGAGGTGAGCTTTCAGGTCCCTTCCAACTCAAACCACTGGTTTATGATTTTGTTTTATCTTTTATTTCTTAATATCTTGATATCTTTTATTTCCTAAAACTCTTGTTAATGTTACACCTGCAGTGGGTCACCAAGTTTCTCTCCCAAGTGCACTGTGTATGTTCTTTAGACAAGAGTCAGATCTTAGAGATCTTTTTCTCTCTTCAAAGCTGTCATCCTTCAAGGCCTTGTCTTAGGCCTCCTTCCTGAGTGTCATACCCACAGACTGCCTTGAGGAGCAGGGGTTGATAGAGTTAGGAGCTGCTTTGGGGAGGAGAGCTACAAAGGTCACCTGAAGAAGTCTCTTTTCAGTCTTCACATCAAATTTTGTGAATCAAATCTCTGACAGGTTATGGCAGATAAAGTACTTATTAAAAGCAAAATCACTTTTGGCTTCAGATAGCTAATGGAGGAACTCTTTCCCAGAAGGAAGGAGAAATACACATTGTTATGTATCTCAATCTTGGCCATGCTGAGAACAGCTGTGTGTGACAGACCAAGGACATGGAGGGTGAGGTATCTACATCTACACAGCTCTGAAGGAACAGCAACACTGACAAAGAGAGAAAGGGAAAAAAACATCTCTTAGGGGGATGAGAATTCATTTTGAATCTTGGAGGAAACAGCATAATTTGTAAAATGCAAAGAACAGCCTGTGCTGATTATCTGTAGGATCTACAGGATCAATATATGTTTGTTGGTCACTCATATGGGAAAACAGGATGATACCACATAATTCCATCATGTCACACGTTACTTTTTAGTTTATGAAAAAGCTGGAAAATACCACAGGTAATGTTGACAATGGGAGGCCTCTTGTCCAGGCCTGATAGAAACCCTTGTATGGAAAGTCTGTGGCTAAAGTGTATATAAAACTGGTATATTTATGTATTCCTGCTATTCTAACTACATTCTGTGCCTTTTGAGGCAGTGTATGAAATGGTAACATGAGAAACAGTTGTAAAGGATGCTGGAGGCATCTTGTTTCATGCACTAGGCTGTAAAAATATTTCCTTGATTATGTCTCTCCTTGTTTCTGAGCTACAAGGCTGAAGAGTTGCCCTCCTTTATTAATAACAAAAAAAAATTAATTGTGCCTTTCCACACCTAGCAGTGAGGATGCCTTTGATCTAGCCCTTCTCAGAGAATTGTCCTTCCTTGCCCTTTCTGTGTGACAAAGGGTTAATTGTCACATGTGCTTCTGGCAGTGCGGGAGGGTGAACTGCATCCTCTGCTCATCTTTGTTCCCTGGACTGCGCATCAGTGCACTCCAGGCTTCCAGGGGCTGGGCAGAGGAAGCACAGGAATAACCCTCCTTTGGGGAATAGGTTGCTCCTGCTTTGGGAGGGGTTGGGGGTGGCACAGGTGCTGGGGGTGCATGGCATCATGTCAAGCCATGGCTCTGGGCAGGGGGAACCTCTGCGGCATGGCCCGGAAGCGCAGGAGGATGAAGCGATCTGAGAGGAAAGGTAGGGCTTTCATTGCTGCACTTCAGTGCTGGAACAAAGGAGTCATTGGGGGGAGTGGTGGTGCTGTAAATGTCATTTTCAGATGAGGTTTGAACCTCTTTGCTAAGTGCAGCTTCAGTGTTTGCACTTTGGATTCATAAGAAATCCAGTTTGTTGGAAATACTTTGAGCAAGATCCACTTCCCACTGTTTTATTTCACTTGACTTTGAAAGTTTGGAAGGAGAGGACTTTTTAACAAATATGAAACTTCTCTAAAACTGCAGCTTTGTGACTTACACTGTTTTCTAATAGTTCTGCGACATCTCTCAAGTTAATGGGATTTTTTCCATATATGCCATTCGCTGAATCTAAAGTGTTGTTAGCTGCTAAATTTCTCTTTCAAAACATATTTAGGTTTTCTCTCAGTAATGAGAATAAACCAAGGTAACTCTTAAGGTCTTTCACAACTCTTTTTTGCATGCAGTTGATACCTAGGATATTGAAACAGAAGAAATGTAGGTTATCTCTAAGTCATCATGTGCTGTGTACTTGCTATAGCTAACATTTACCTAAAAATCTCTTAAGTAGTATCCTGTGGAAACAAAGACAAGTTCTGTTGAGTTGGCTGCTGCATTTTTGAGTACTTCTGGTGTTCTTTTTATCTTTGGAAATACTCTACAGGAATTAAAGTCTTTAAAACCAGGAGAGGATTAAAAGTGTACTTTTTCCTGGCTCCGCTTAAATTAGCATACATGTAGATACTGTTTTCCCATTTGATATGTCTGGCTTTTAATGCATCTAGGAAAAGAAGGGTGTGCTGCTGTGCAGAATCCCTTGGCTTCAGTGAGTGAATGTAGGTAAGAGCTGAGTGTAGGTTTATTGCTCTGTGTTATGAGCAAAAAGCTCCCCTCTGCTACACCAGCACAGTGCAGTCAAACCCTCAATTTATTTTATCAGTATACCTGAGAGAAAACAGTCCCTGTAGCCATGAAGCTGGGTTCTGCCACAGCCCCATTCCACACAGAACCTGCTGTAAATACACTGACCCAAATCACTTTGTATTTATGGCACTTACTCCTTATTGCTGTTCTTAAAAGTTTTGTTAATCTCTGAACAGCAATTAAACTTTTTCCTTTACTCTTATATTTTTTTTTCCCAAATAAAAGTTTTTTCCAGTGCTGAGAATGTTACTGTAGTTGTGCCCCTTATGCCATAGCAGGATTTTAGGAACGAAACTCGGGAGTTCATCATACATACCTTGGTGTCCAAGGCAGATGCACAGCTTCAGTGAAGTTCTTTTGGAAGGTGTCCTTGCTCAGATGCCACTGACCATTACCCAGCCTCATGTGGTGTCAGTGTCTGTAGGACCTGAGATGTTCCTAGATGTCAGTTGCTCAAAGGATTGTTTACAGGCAGTGAATGTGTTTATTAATGCAGTTTTGCTGCTTGAATAAAAGTTTGGAAAGTCAAATGATTGCAGAAGTAATCAAGCATGCCTTGGCAAGAGAGGAAGCTTTTCTTGTAGTGAGCAGCCTGGGCTCAGAGTCCATTTGGTGAAAACATCTCCCCTCTCTTTCTGAGGGCATAGGTCCTATTTTATATGAAAGGACTTTGAAAAACCTTTTTACTTATTATTAAATCCTCTACCTTTGAAAGCCAGGTGGGGGAAAAAAACCATCCGTGGATTACAGTGGGAGGAAATTTGGAAGATAGATCTGTATACAGAGTACTGAGTTCCTTTTCTCTGCCCAGCTCAGTACTGTCCCCTACACATTATTCATAGAGTTGTAGAATGTTAAGGGATTGAAATGGACCTTTGAGATCATGGAGTCCCAGCTGTGGGCAGGGACACCTCCCACCACACCAGGTTGCTCAAAGCCTTATCCAGCTTAATTTTGAACAGTGCTGGGGTTGGGGCATCCACTACATTGCATACTCTTTCAATATCTGATACATTCTCTTCCAAGTATTTTTGATTTGAAGTGTGTGGTTGTTAGAAATTAGTTGTAATGGAAATCAGTTACTTGTATAAAACACAAAGAGTCTTGTAGTGCCCTCTAGGAGTGAGGGAGGCTTGGCTTTGGGAGGTGGGATGGAAATGCCATCCCTGGAATTGCTCAGGAAACAGATAGACATGGCATTTCATACTTTGGTTCAGTGCACACACTCATATTCAGTCAAAGGGTGAACTTTATCTTGAAGGTCCTGAAGTTAGTGGTTCTGTGACTTATGTTCTTTACCAGAGTGGTCTGCTGGTGCAGTTGTGGGGACTGGAGAGAGGAGCTGAGCACTGCTAACTGTACTCACGCATTTTTTTGTAAGAAAGGATTAGGAAAAAAAGTGATCATTCTTAATATGCCACGAGTAGTCTAACTCTTATACACATGTGGTTGAAGCTTAAAACAGAGAGCTTGGTGTCGTTTGGCTGCAGTAACACTGTAGGATTGCATCTCTTAGATGCCTTAGGGCTCTTCTGTCAACCGTCCTTGGCTGTTTTTCTTCCTCGATTCTTTCAGAATCTGTTTCAGCACAGTTACTGAAATGATTAAAAAAAAAATGCAAGTAGAGTTTCTGTTTGCCTCTGCTTTTAGCAGACAGGAGCTTGCCTTTTCTCTCCTTCAGGATGTGGGGTGAGGTGCTGAGCCCAGGCTGATAACCCCGCTCCTCAGGAGAGTTTATCCATAGTGTGGGGCAGCTGTACAGCTGGGCAGCTCACTTCTAGCTTGGGTTAAACCAGGAATTTGTAAACTCCTTAGTCCTTGAGTACAAAGTGGTGCTGCAGGAGTAACTGGAGCTGCTGTGCTGTGCTAATTAAGGTGATAATTACTTACAAGTCCTGTTGATTACAGTCAACTATTTTCCTGTTACAGTGGAGTGTGCTGATGTGTAATGCAGACTGTCTCGGGTTGGGTACAAGGGGTTATAAGTAGATGGGGTGACATCAGGTGTGTGTTCAGTCCCTCGTGGGGCTCCACAGGGCTCTATCCTTGTCCCTGTGCTCTTCAACATCTTCACAAACAGCCTGGAGGCAGGAATCAAAGGAATACTAAATAAGTTTGCTGCTGGGACTAAACTGAAGGAGATGTTGACTCTGTCAATGCCCTATAGAGAGACCTTGATGAATTTGAGGGCTGGTCAGTCCCCAGCCATAAGAAGTTTAATAACAAGGGCAAGTACTGGATTCTGCACCTGGGGTAGGGCAACCCTGGCTGTGTGTATAGACCAGGACATGAGAGGAATGAGAGGCTGGAGAGCAGTGCTGTGGAAAGGGACCTGTTTGATGGCAAGTTGAGTAGGAGTCAGCAGCTCCTAGCAGCCAGGAGGGACATCAGGCACAGCATCCCCAGCTGGGCAAGGGAGGAGTTTGTCCCACTTTGCTCTGGGCTGGCATGGCCTCACCTTGAGTTCTGGGGACAGGTTTGAGCACTACAATGTAAAAAAGACATGAAGCTATTAGAGATTGTCCAAAGGAGACTGCCAAGAAAGTGAAGAGTCTGGAAGGGAAGCCATAGGAGGAGCAGCTGAGAGCACTTGGCTTGTTCAGCCTGGAGGAGACTCTGGGGAGGCCTTGTTGTGGTCATCATCCCACTCTGGCCTTTGGCAGACTGGGGCTGCGTCTTTCAGTCACTGATGAACATCTCTGTTTTAGGAGGGATCTTTGGTCAGGATTTACCCAAACAGCCCAATGCTAAGCCTGGGCTGCTGCTTTTAAAGGATGTTTAAAAGTTATTAATAATAAATTTTAAACCTAACAAGTTGGTACCTTAAAACCTAAGTATTCCCCTCCCTGTTTTCCAGACAGGAGCCGTCTCTGCCAAGCAAGAAACCAGCAAAGATATTTCACAATGGATGTAGACGATGAAGAAAACATGAGTAAGATGTGTTTATTTGCATAGTAATAAACTCTCTAATAGTTTCTGGAAGTAATTATTTTTTCTCCCAAGCACAGGGGCAACTGCAAAGAAACTTCAGGCGCAGAAATGAAGATACTTTAAAATGCAGTGAAGAAGAGTGAATTGGAGCTTTTGTATTAACAGCATTTTTAGATGCTAATATAGTTATACCTTCTGTATTATACTTTATACCTTATGTTTTTCCTACAGCAGCTGACTAATCAAACTATTTCCCTGTCTTGATTCAGCAATGAAGAAGGGAGGGATGATCTCAGTAATGCCCATGCCAAGGGTAAAGTACCAGTAAGGAGTGAGGGGTGAGATAAAGGGGATGGAGTTGAAGAGTGTAATATAAAGGAGGGAGAGCAGAAGAGGAGAAAGGAAAAAGCAAAGGAGGAGATGGAAAAGCTCTGTGCAGGGCTCACATGGGCTGATTATTCTCTTTAGATGGTGATTGTCCCAACCCTGAGCTACTGAATTATTGAAGTGATTTTAAAGCACAAAAATAGTCAAAGTGATCATCTTGATGTGTACTTGATGCAGTCAAGTGTGTGAGACTGCTAACTCTGAGCTATAATGAAGATCCAATAACTTATGAGAAAACTATTCTTATTGAGCTGCTCTAAAATATTTTTACTGTTATTTGCCTTTCAGCTGTCTCTTTTTTTTTCCCCTGTGACTCAGGGAATTGTTCTGTTGCTGCTGTGCTATGCCTGACTGTAAATAATTGTACATTATGTTATAACAAATGTGTTTCTTTTTCCCCCAAGTGACAGTGGCTAAAGAGTGCATCTGGCAAAGGTGACAAAGCCCAGCAACAGCTTTGGAGCAGAGGAGTTGTAGTTTAGTCTGGAGGAGTTACAGAACAATTTTAGAGGGAGATGAGAAAGTTAGATCATTATGTTACAATAAGCCAATCTAACCTAAAATAAACATCCTTCTCCCCAAAAAACCCAAAACTGTAACGAAAAATATTACCTGAAATAGAATTAATCTTTTTTGCTTAGTGAAACAGTGAACTCAGCTGCAATATGCTTGGTATAATTTTCTTTTCCTTGATATATAAGAAACTACTTCACATGGATATTTTAACTGTTTCTAGATGTGGCTTCCCTACAAAGGCCTTCAAAAAGTGTAATTGGGTAATTCTCATAATATTTTTTTATAAAACATTAATTTTTTCAATAATGGTATAGCTGAGCATGAATAGAAGGTGTCTTCCTGAGCTGTAGAAATATAATCTCTTTATTGGGGCCTTCTTTAATTCTGTGTCATTAAGAAAAGCACTAAATTTTTGTCTGCTTCTGGGCTTTTTTGTGTGTTAATGCTTCAGTATAGGAAATCATTCAAGGAATTTGTTATTTTGTCAGGAGCTTGGCCCCATGGAACTGTTTAGGGAATGCATTTGTATAACTTCAGTTTTGAGATGTTAGAACCTTGGCTGAGCCCAGTTCATATAAAATGCAGGATGACCTTCATCATGAATTTGAAATATTAAATCATCTCATTTGGGGAGGTCAGAAATCAAAATTTAAATTCTTAAGTTCTTCACTTTGATTTGCATGGAGATGTATTTTTTTAACTTTTTAGCTCTCTTTACTTTTATATCTCTTATAATTGTGAAGTATCATGTTAGAAGTTGCCTATTTATTTTTTTATTATTTTATGTAACTACTTTTGGTGAAAGGTTCTTGAAGGAAAGGAAGGTGGGTTATGCAGTCTTTGTAGCCTGAGGTTGCATAACAAGAATTCCTCTGCAGAAACCAGAATTAAGATGATTTTTTTGGTTCAGATGAAATATAAGGCAATGATGATGTCTTACATTAATAAATTAATATCCCTGAGAAAACAGTGTTTCAGACTTCAATTTTTAGTGTTTTCCTTATTTATCCTTTGGTCATAGAGATGCTACAAGATATTTGGGGGAAGAGATGGTTATTTAAAATGTTTTGATTTGTTTTTTGTTTCTTTGGGTGGCTGGTGTGTCTGCAGCACTCTGAACACTTGGAGCACAAGCATGTGACTCTCCTGACCTTTATCTTTGATGTTTTTACTTCTTTTTCTAAAAGATGCTCTGAAGAGAGCATGTGATATCTGTTTGAATCTGTGATTTCTGCTTGTTTTTAAATGAAAAAAATTACTTACTGAGAATTTTCCCAGGCCACTAAGTGAGAGCAGCAGTATAAGGGGTAGCTAGAATAATCTTTTGGTTTAGCTAAGAGTTAAGTTTAATTAATTGTGTTCCAGATCAGACAGAGCGGGGGGAGTGTTGTCTCTCAGCAAGCAGGTAATGGAAGGTCCCCAATGGATAAAGCATCTTAATGGTAGACACTTTTTAATTACAGGGAATAAACCCAAAAATAAACCAGCATGTCCAGATGGAAGATTTATTTCTTTATTGGCATGAAAAATTCCCCATGACTTTTTCCTGCTTTGAGTGTTCTTGGGTTTGTAAGTGCTCAGCTGAAATCTGGAGGGCAGAACTGTCCTTCTGCTGAAGTTGTTGGTGTCAGCTCTGATTTTTTGCTAAGGTGGCCTCCACAGACATAAGTCAAATATCTAGTTGAAGCTGCCACATATTTTTAATTACCCAAAAATACACCAATGAAAAATATCCAGTTTTTAAATTGTGGGTTGTATAAATGTTTAAGAAAACAGGATCTCAATCATCAAGTGTTTATGTATGTGCTAATGCTGCTTTAAAGCCTTAAAGCCTTAAATACACAGCAGATGTGATAGATTTCAAAGGGCTACCTAAAGCATTCTTGAAGCTCCCTAAAGCATTCATCCTTGAAGAATTAAATTTAAAGATTGGAAATATCAGAGATTTCTGTAAAATCATGCACAACATGGGATGTTTAATATTAGAATCATCAAACATTTAAAAAAGAGCAAATAAACCCCAGTAGATGCAGTAAGACTAGCAGGTGGAGGACCAGAGAAAGCAATGGGAGATGTTTTCATGCCATTTTTGATGAAGTGGTGAAGCAACTCAATCAGGACATCATGGATGCCATAGGTTTATGGGATCTTTAAAAGCCATTAGAAAGCATTTTTTGGGGAAAAAAGCACATGTGGCTCCCTGCCATGGTCTCTGGGAGAGCTCAGAGCTGCAAGGCTGCCCTGGGGAGGGTCACTTATGTCCCTGGGAGGACACTTACGAGTCTTACACTGGTGTGGTGCCCTCTCCTTGGATGAGTTGGTGGCCCTGTCACATGTGGGCAACTGGGCAAGGTGCAGAAGAGCCAGGAGGGCCATTCCTAACTTCCCTGGAAGTGTGGCATGCCTGGAAAAGGCATCCAGGGAGGCTGGGCTGGAGGAGCTATTCCATGTAACTCCAAGATTAGAGGTGATGTCTCTGACTTGAACAGGTTATGTTTTGACTGATCTTCCCAAGCACTCAGGTAATCAGAGGGCCTCAGCACTGCTGGGCTGGACAGACTGACAAAAAGGACCAAAAGCACACCTTCACCCTCAAGGGAGGGAGGGACCTTTCCTTGCAATCCAGCAACTCTGTGGGTTGAAACAAGCACAGGTCCTTTTGGTTTGCACAGGAAGTCTTTCAGTTTCCATCACAAACTTGGACTTGGATCAGCTCCACAGTTACCTCCTCTCTGGTCTCTTGGTTTGATTCAGGACCAGCTCCCTGTGTTCTTCCTCTCCAAGTTTCTTCCACCTTGCAGGTTCTCCAAAGGTAACAAAGCCTAGTAGCTCTCAGGCAAGGAGTTGTTTTCTTCCCTTCTCTCTTAATGAGACAAGGTAAGCCTGCAAGTTTATTTCCTGCCCTCTACACGTCCCTCCTCTCTGTCAGGACATCCATTCCCCTGCCTGACAAAGGAGTTCCTCCAGCTGCCATGCCTACATGCAGAAGTTTTTAATGTTCAGCTCAAGTCTGTTCAGCTCCTGTTTTCCTCCTGCAGGCATTGGTAGTGGTTTTCATATAAAAAGAAATTAAACCAGAGGCCATTAATTAGCGTTAAGTCAGTTATTTCTGTTTAGCCTGAAAGTCTTGGTGGTTGGTAGCAAATACCTGGTGCCACCAGTAAGGGCAGTGTTTTGGATGAGATGTAAGAAACTCACTGTAAGGAAAGATTTAAAAATTTCCTCAATGTCCTTAGATTCTTCCACCATAAATGCATGTTTTTATAAAGAATATATGCATGAACACTGTGTATTGACAGTTGTGGCCCTATAGCCTTCATTCTCCAGGCAGTATATTTGTTGCTGGACAAGAGATTAAATATAAACTTGATTAAATGTAGTAGATTTCTAGCAATGAAATGCTTCAGACTTTTGACTCTTGACAGAATTTAATTGACTTAATTGTATTTGTTGTGCTGCTGTGATTTAACAAAATGTCTTCCTACTTTGGCTTTTTCTTTTGATATTTTGTTTTTTTCCTTCCTTTTTTTCTCTTCGAGCACCGAAAGGAGTAACCTATCGAGCTTTTGCTGGAGGATGTTATAAATGAAAATTTAGTAACCATTCCATCAGCTTTGTAACCTGGGTGAAGTGATGTGTGCATGGTAGGGGATTCTTAGGGAAGACTGAAAGCGTGACTTGAATTTGTCACTCTGAAGGAGAGCTTCCACCTGGTTTGCTCTAATTTCAATGGTCATTTACTACCTTGAGTCAGTGTAGATGTAATGAAGATATATTAAAGTTTTGGAAAAAGAGAGTTAAAAATACTTGATCTATTACATTTGCCTTTTCATTCACAAATGCCAGTAGAAAGCACAAATAGTTAATTTCCTTAGTTTCTTTATCAGGGTGAAAATTAGGTCTTTGAACTTATAGCAAATTCAATTCCTTATGTATAGCTCTGACATATCATTGCCCCAACTTACATTTTAGAAACAAATCATTAAATTAATGTTATATTGTCTTCCCTGCCCTCTCATTAAAATATTATCACAGTGAGTGTGCAGCTTTTGTCACACTTCTATTTGTCACACATAGCCTTAGAGAGGATCTCTAGTGATTGTGGGGTTTGTAACTCCATGACAGCAGTTTCCTTGACAAGGAATTAGGTTTTAAATGATGAATTAGAGATTTTTTTTTAATAGAAGGCTGTGTTGAAATTATGGTCTTGTGGTCCTGCTGGCTCAGTGGGCAGCTGTAGTTCCTGACAAAATTGGAATAAGATTAAATGAATGATTAGAAAAGGCATAAAAAAATCACTGAATTTGAAAAATATGGAATAGCTAAAGAGAAACAAAAGTATTCAATCACTCTTAATCGTGGTGCCTACCAAAGAGTTGCCTAATTTTTCATTGCTCTGAACAAAGGTTTTATTTACCTAGTTTTTCAATTTAAGCAACTAAAATCACCGCGGGGTCAAAAGTAATGTGACTAAACTGATAATTAAATAGAATTAAATATCTAGCTCAGAGTTGTGGTCTTAGGCATCCATTTTTATTTACTAATGGTAGTTGTTTGTTTTGTGGGCATATGTTGCTATAGCTTATATTGTTGATTTAAAGATTTTTTGAGGCTAAATATAACTTAGAAGTAAAAGTTTTGTTCCAGCATAATTAAAATTAAGAAAAAAGTTGTAGTGATTTTTTGCTGTGCAGTTGTATCAAGTGTGTGGTTTGAAGATTGAGTGTGTTTTTTCTTGAATTATTGAGAGGTTGTGTTACATTATCATCTCCAGTTGCATTGCAAAAATATTTTAACCTGTGAGCACACATCACTTAACCAGTTACAAAGAGAGATAAAGGAATCTATAAATTTTGCATTTACAAGATCCTGCACCGAAGGCATTGTAAGTTACTCTTTCTGGGCACCGCAGGTTCGAGCAGCACCGACATTAAAGAAAACCGCAATGTGGACAACGTTCCTCCCAAGGACAGCGCCGGGCAGGGCCTTGGCGAGGGCACCCCGCTCTCCAACGGCGGTGGCAGCAGCAGCAGGAAGAGACCTCTGGAGGAGGGCAACAATGGCCACTCCAAATTTCGCCCCAAGAAGAGGAAGAAAACGCCCGGCCCCGTTCTGCCAAAGAACGCCCTGATGCAGCTTAACGAGATTAAACCCGGTTTACAATACAAACTCCTCTCCCAGACGGGGCCAGTCCACGCCCCCATGTTTGTGATGGCGGTGGAAGTCAATGGGCAGGTGTTTGAGGGGTCTGGCCCGACAAAAAAGAAAGCCAAGCTTCACGCTGCCGAAAAGGCTCTGCGCTCCTTCGTCCAGTTCCCCAACGCCTCGGAAGCCCATCTGGCCATGGGCAGGACTCTGTCGGTCAACACAGACTTCACATCTGACCAAGCTGATTTCCCTGACACCCTTTTCAACGGCTTCGAGACGCCAGTTCCTTCTGACGCTTCCTTCTACCTGGGGTCCAACGGGGACGGCTCCTTTGGCTCCGGCGGGGACTACGGGTTGCCATCGTCTGCCGTAGCCAGCAGCCTCTCCCAGTCGCCGCTGCCCCCACCCTCCCCCTACCCCACGGCCAGCGGGAAGAACCCCGTCATGATCCTCAACGAGCTGCGGCCCGGGCTGAAGTACGAGTTCCTCTCGGAGAGCGGAGAGAGCCATGCCAAGAACTTCATCATGGCTGTGGCAGTGGATGGGCAGACTTTCGAAGGCTCGGGAAGGAACAAAAAGCTGGCAAAAGCTCGGGCTGCTCAGTCAGCCCTGGCATCCCTGTTTAACATGCAGCTGGACCAGACTCCGTCTCGCCAGCCCATTCCCAGTGAGGGGCTCCAGTTACACTTGCCACAGGTAAGAAACCCTTTGGGTGTCGTGGATTGGTTTGGGTAATGACCAAGAGGAGTCAAATTGTGTATTGCATCAGTTTGAGCAGCATTTCTACTTCTGTAGCTATGTATGTGTATATAGATATGTGTATATGTATATCTGTATTAGGTGATTTATACAGTTACAGCTTCTGACAGTTTGTATTCTCTTGCACAGAGAAGAGGCTTTGTTTCTGATGGTTTCAACCTTGACCATGTTGTATAAGGGAGCGCCAGTGCCAGCTTGAATTACAGTTTGTGCTGGAGAAAGATTGAATCACATCTTGCTTGTCTCAGGCAGCAAGACTTAGATGGAGTTCCAGTGAGAATTACTGCTTTAAGTGAAGTTATTATTTGATACAGCAGTTTTTAGCAGAGAAGAAAATCATTCTCTCCTGCCAACAGAAATTGTTGCAAGTGAAGGTCAGATTAAGTGAGGCTGTTGCAACTGCCACTGATTTCCATGTGCATGTATCCAGGATGTGTGATTAAATGGCTCTCATCTGAAGAGTTGTGCTGTAGGCAAATGAATTAATATGCATATAGAAATTACTTAGGCAAGTAAATCTGGCTGAGAAATAATTTAAATAGTTACTGAACTAGGGAAAGTAACATACCGGACACAGATCAGAAATCTGAAGTCACTAGAATGGAGTAATTTTGAGGGTTTTTTAATGCAGAACAATTCTCCCTTCTTTTCTTGTTTTTGCTTCTTCCCAGTCAAACTACACTAATAATTGACTACTGTCTTTCTACTGCATCTCTTGGGTCTTTTTAATGACATTATATGCCCTAAATCTAAATTAAAAATCTTTGTCTGAGAATTCTTTTGCAGCTTTCTGTTTATTATGAGAATTTCAAGGCTTTGACCTTTTCTATCTCAAAACCAATGTTCTAGATTTCATTCAAATTCTAATGTACTCTTCTGATTTGATAATGTGGGGTCAAAGAGTATAAGTAAATGTGACTGTTTTCAGTACATTGTTTTCTCAAAATATATGGACATTATGCATATTTTAGAACTTCTATATGGTTTAATTTTAATCTTGCACAATTATTGTGTTACTGATAAATGGTTCCTTCATTTTCAAATCCAGGATCGTGCTAGTTTGGGTAGTTACAATGTCTTCAGTAGATTCAGTGATTTTTAGACTGCTTTCTCTGCTTTTAAAAGTAGATTTGACCCCAGACACCAAAAAAATTTCACTGTTAGTAATTCATGTGTTTTTAGTTCTTGCATCAGTAAAATGGTGAAAACTGAAACTGGAAGAGGAAAGTGTGAAAAACACAAGCTGAGCTGGGAAAAAGGTGGTACATGGGTGCTGCCTCATTTAGACCCTATTTTAAGTAATTTTTTTCTTCAGGGGCTTTTGATCAGCTTGTCATCAGGATGTCATCGAGCACTTCACTGTGTTGCTTTGCTTTGAATTATAATTAGCTGTTTTACATTAGGTCTTCTACATATTAGTGATTTTGATCTGATATGTATTTAATGATTTAATCATTTGTGCTGTTTTCAGGTCCTGCTTGATTTATATTCCTTTACAAGTCTGTGAGTTGTTTAATTATTTTAGACATTGTTTACTGTGTAAAAAAGTGTTAAATTCAGAGATAATCCTAAACTGGATGAAGTCACAAAAACTGGAGAGTGCAGGAATGATGTAAGTGAAGATAGGATTTGATACAACCAGTGGAAAAAATGAAAGCTCGAAATATGTGGAAGGAGGAAAAAAATCCAAGTGTTTAGGGGAAATAAAAGAAGCACAGTGTCGTTTTGCCAGTGAAGATGGAATTGACTGTTGGGTGGCAGGTCCAAACCTGCCTGTAGCTTATTTGTGGCAAGAAGAATGGAGTTGAGAGGCGAGGTGTTCCCTGTGATGGTGGTGGTTGTGAGTGTGGCTGGATGTCTGTCTGTGACCCCAGCAGAGCTGCAGTTACCCCAAAGAGAGTTAAATGCAGAAACACAGGTGCAAGGTATCAAATGGTACAGAAGGGTTGCTGCAGTCCAAAATGGATTGTTGTGAAATGGGTGTGAGAATAATCTTATGGTCTGTCCAGGTGGTTATTGAGGTGCTGATGCTGTGGTTCAATTCAAGCTTGTTTGCTTGCTCACAGCTTGGTCTGTTGTCAGGGATGAAGGAAGGTTCCCTGCAGTGAGGAACATCACTGCTGGGAAAGTGAGTTAAACTGAGGAGCACACTCAACGTGTGCCTCAGAGTGGGTAGAAATGTCCCAGTGAAAAACTCACCAGTTGTGCATTTAGAACCTTGTCAGTGAGTGTGTTGGTATTGAACAGATTGTCACACGTGCATTAGAGGAACTTGCCTCTCCAAAACAAAGAAAATATTTTTATGGTTACCTCTGCTTTGTGCAATGATTTAAAAAAATCATAGAATCACAAAATTGTTTGGGTCGGAAGAAACCTTAAAGATTATCTTATTCCCACCCCCTGCCATGGGCACAGACACCTTCTGCTATCCCAGGTTGCTCCAAGCCCTGTCCAACCTGCCCTTGAACACTTCCAAGGATGGGGCAGCCACAGCTTCTCAGTACCATGGCCTCACCACCCTCACAGGGAAGAATTTCTTCCCAGTAACCCATCTAATGCTGCCCTTTGTCAATGGGAAGCCATTCCCCCTTCTCCTTCACTCCAGGCGCTTGCCTGCAGTCCCTCTCCAGCTCTCTTGGAGCTCCTTCAGGCACTGGAAGGGCTCTAAGGTCTCCCTTGATCCTTCTCTCCTCCAGGTGAACACCCCAGCTCTCCCAGCCTGTCTCCAGGGCAGAGGGGCTCCAGCTCTTGGAACATCTTGGTGGCCTTCTCTGGAGGGGTCTCACACCTCTGTCAAAGATGGCATGGTGCTGTCCCTAAAAGAAGTTCTCAGGCCAGTACCAAATGCTTTGGAGTAAAACTGTGAAAAGAGCACACTGGTAGCAGTAATTCCCAGTATATGCTTCAAACCTTCAGCAGTCCAGGCTGCTGGTGTCACTCAAGGAAAAGTTTTCCATCATTCAGTGGGATCCTGCTGCTTGGAGGTATCACCTCTTCAGGCCACTAATGGCTTATGTTAGAAATCTGATATGGAGGTTTTCCTAATGTTATTTCCTCAAAATTTTTACTTAACATGATAACTGATTAGTCAAGGTGTTCAGAGAGATGGAAATTGGAATCATACACATTGAAGCTCAAATACAGTTATTTAAATTAGAAAGCTTGACTGTGGTGAGAGAAAACAAGTTGAGCAGTATAGCTGCAAATGAGATCAGTTTGAAAAACATCACTAGAGAGAGTATTTTTAATCATTCACCTAATTCAATTGATCCTTCGTTAAGGAGGAGAAATGGGGTGAGAAGCAGTACTGGATGGCTATTTGTGATGTGCTTTTTTAGTCCTGGTTCAAGCTGGGGCAAGGAGAAGTATAAAAAAATTACTCAAATTTATAAAAGACACACAAATAATAATGAACATGATTGTGGACCTGGGAAAGCTGCTTCTGGAGAGGTACTGAGGAGTTCTAGGCTGTTCATTGCAGTGGATTGCTGAGTGTATACAGGAGAATAAGAATGAGATGGATTCAAACCTGGGAAAAAGATAATATTGAATATATTTATGGGAATATCATGAATTATATGTTGAAATAATTGCTGAGGAATTGCAAGAAATATACAAGATACATCAGTATAAGCAGTGAAAGACTCTACAACCAGGCAGAAGTTTCTTTAAATCATTACAGGAAACTTCTCTGAATTGTGTGTGCTGGTCACTGTTAAAGGGGAGTACATTAATTTTACCTGCAGTTGTAAGTTCATGTAAGTCATAAACTGTGAAGATAAGAGAAAAAATAAAAAGAAACCAAGGGAGAACATTTCTGCTTGAGAAGGGTGCCTGGAGATCCAAGGAGAGCACAAAGGACTGAGATGTTTCAGGTCAGATCCTGTGAGAGCTGTGAGCTGTTCTGCTGCCTTTCCCACCATTCAGGGGATCCCCAGCATTGATCTTGGGTGGTCTCCAGGGCCTTCCAAGGTCTTCCTTCAGCTCCAAATTGACCTGAACTTCATCAGCTCCAGAATATTTTTTTGAGTGTGAATGATCAGGGTGGTTCTGCTACGACATTGCTGCAACATGTGTATTTAACCAAAACCAGCCTGTGTGTGTGAAAAGGAGTGGATTCACTGTGACTTCATCAGAGAAGGGAACAACACACCCAAAATAATGTGGAGCTCACATGCCTTACTGAGCCAACTGTCAGCTATTTTAGGTCTTTCCTCTTTTGAACTACTCAACTTGGAATAATGATTTAATGCAGAAGCAGCGGTAGAGAAACCATGTGTCAGATGTTAGAACATTCACAGGAAAGGTGAGACATGAGTTCAATTTCTGTTCCAATCAATATTTTTTTATATGAAAGGCAGTAGAGCAGAATGTGATGTGAAAGATCCCTACTCAGGCCAGTCACTGGCTTGGGCTTGCTGTGGGAACAGCTTCAAGTCCATGGTTTTGAGATGGGGACAGCAGGATGTCATTTCTGGCCAGTAAGTCTTGTTCCTGGTGCTGCCTTACTCCCTTCTCTTCCATGCCTTTTACTATGTCAGTGTAATAGTCTACCTGGGAGAGAGGGATAATTCTTCTTATTTCTTGGGGAGTATTCTTATCAAAGACCAAAGTCGTAGTGACTACCTCTATAGGCATTTAACAGTGTTTATTCCTCACTGCCCAGCTTGTCATGCAATTTGTGTATCAAATAGAAATAACAATATATTTGCCTGTCTTCTGGCAGTGATTTTTCCCCCTCCTCTCCAGTTCACTCTGGATTGTTTGCATCTCCAAGGTTCATTTTGTCTTGCTTGAGTTCTGCTTATGAGTCCTCCCCAGTGTCTGACTCCAAGTTCATCCAAGCATTTTTAAGTTTCCTTGCCAGCAGCTTAGCTCCAGGCTCTGTGAGATGCAGCTCCATTCCATTCTGCTGTGCCAGCTTCCATCTTCCTGGAGGAACTCACCATGTGTTCCTTTGTATAGCAACACCACATTTTCCTCTGCTTTGCTTGTTATGTGAAAATAAAGATCCTTCTGGAAGAAGCTAATGGATGCAGCCCTGTATGCAGGCTTACTACCCAGCTGCTGTTCAGGGAGCCTTTTTTCAGTGGCATTATTAGCAGGCAAAGTGGCCATGGATTTCTTCCCAGAAACACATGGCAGTTTCAGTTCCCAGAGTTGGGGAAGACTCCTCCAGCTACCATCAGCACCCACCAGCACGTCTTTAGAAAAGGTGAATCACATTGTTTATTCCCTGGATGCCAAGCCTTTTCTAGCAGGTTTGAAGCCTCTATTAAGCATAGAATCATAGCATAGTTTGGGTTGGAAGTGACCTGAAGCATTTCCTATTTGGAATAGTTTGTTTCTCTAGTATCTATATTCCAGCACAATGTCATTCCAGCATAATTTTACAATGTGCTGTCCAGCACATCACAGTGTAGGGTAGAGCAGAAAATACATGGATTACAGAAGTGAGAGCATAAAACTTGCAACTGGGAAGGAAGTATCCATTACTATGCAGTGAGGCTAGGAGTAAAACACTGGAATGGGGACTATGTGCCTTGGCTATACAGTGATCTGCCCTCATGGCTGCAAGGAGCTTAATAATTTAAGCCTTTTGTGTATTAATTTTCCATTTCTAAGACCAGGTGATTAAAAAACACTCAACTATTTGCCTTTTCTTTTGTGTATTTACCTTAAATTTCAGCTTTCTGCATTAGGTAAGTACTAGGACAACTAAATGCAGATTTTAGCTGTGTGGTTGTGGTGCTGGCAGAACATGGACTAACCCAATTTTGGGCCCAGCAACAAAAAGACTGTGTTTGAAAATCAGTGCCTGACCAGACCATGTTCGTGTCTCTGAGCTAAATGTGTTCCTGAAAAATATACGGACTTTCTGAGTTGCAGTCCATTCAAATGTTTCAAGAAAATTGGTGTTTGCAATGTCAACAGTCTTCTGATTCCACAAGCTGAGCAATTGCAAAATGGATGAGGCTGGTGCAGCTGGGACCTGACTGCTAATCACTGTTTTCTGTCAGGCTCTGGTGAGAGCTGCTGAGCTCTGTAATCATCACACCCAAATTTTAGTTATTTCTTGGCTGCTAAAGCTTTTCCAAAAGGAAGTTAACATTGAGAGCATGTCCACATCATTTCTAGGCTGGTTGGTTCCCATGAGCCTTGTTAAGGAAATTGGGGTGAATGGGGTTGATGGTCTTCAAACCTTTTTCTTCTCTTTTTTTTTTCTATTTTCTTTTTCTTTTCCCTTCTTCCCTTTGGGCATCTAACAAATCTGTATCATAGAATGGTTTGGGTTGGAAGGGACCTTAAAGCTCATCCAGTCCCACCCCCTGCCATGGGCAGGGACACTTTCCACTATCCCAGGTTACTCCAAGCCCTGTCCAACCTGGCCTGGAACACTTCCAACAATGGGCCAGCCACAACTTCTCTGTTCCAGTGCCTCACTCGACATGTGAATGGCACTGGTGAGTGTGACAATACCTGTGCCTTTGTGGCGTGTGGAGCTGTGGGCCAGGTGTGCACGCCTGGAACATCTCAGATACTGCTGGTTATCAACACATGGTTGCCTTGGCTCCAGCTTCTTTTCAGGTGAAAATTCAAGAATTTGGTCTTGACTCATTTTTTCTAGCAGTTACAGTTCTGGTTGCCTTGAAAACAGCAGGTGAGAGCAGCTGCAGTGCTGAACTGGATTGTCTGTCAGTAGGAGCAGGACTGCTATTTTAAAGTTTTCCTTCCTTTTGCAAGTGAGCCCCACTTACAGCCTGATTTAAAGTTCAAGTTTTCCTGAAAGACAGAAATCTTCCCTAATTTTGAGATAGCTTATTTGGGGTTGTACGCTTGATATTTTCTATTCCTAACTTTGTATAGGTCTTGTAAAAATAGGAAGCATTAAACTAGGGTTGAAAACAAAATTGTCCTTATTTATATAATAGTTGGATAAGGAATTAGATTGTTATAAAAGGGGGCATGGGTTTTTACTTCAATCTTACTGTCAGATTCAATGTTGAGGATACTGAAATGATGTGTTTTGAGGTTTGACCATGAGAGCATAGACTTATCTGTCTATCCAGTTGTTCTCCCAAGCCTCAAATGTTCATCGAATCATGGGCATTAGGTGCTTCAGTGCTTGGCTTAGCACTGTCTGACCTTGTTTTGGTAGACACAGAGCACTCAAACCTCTGCTTCCACTTGCAAGGGACACTCAATGTCAAATTTTAAAGTGAACAATAAAAACTCACTTCATCTGCTTTGTCCAATCATTTTAAAAGTGTAAATATTTATAATTTAACGCTCCTGTAATTTTCAAATTATTTTTAAATTTTTTAATGTGCGTTTCTGTATGGTCCTACAGGTGTTAGCTGATGCTGTTGCACGCTTGGTTGTAGATAAATTCAGTGATTTGACAGAAAATTTCTCGTCTCCACATGCACGTCGAAAAGTCCTTGCTGGAATTGTCATGACAACAGGTAAATTAAAAAAAAATAGTATCTTGAATGCTTAAAGATGAGAGCTCTGTTTGCATCTAGTAAACTAACTCTTCAGTCAAGCAGTATTGTAATGTATCTTTACTTTTTAATCATGAAAAGATGGATTAAACATAGTAGTTAAATCTCAGGTACTTACAGGAAAATTAGACCTGCAAATACTTCTTTTTCCACAGAGTTCCTGTCCTCTGCCTGAGATAATCTGAGTAGCTCACAAATTATATGTTTTAAAGTTGATCATGAAACTTCGGGAAAAAAAATGAAATCCACCATCGGTATTACTGGTTTGGGCATGTTATGCATAAATTACATTTCCAAGGCTTTGGGATTTCTCACTTTCTTATTCTTGCTACATTTTATTCTTAGTGCTCTATTTTAGTCATTTTACTAAAAATATCTGAAGAAAGCAGTTTATGTTTTGGCAGATGGCAATAGCGTGCACATGTCAGCAGTGGTGTCGTGGCTCTCTGGGTGCTGACATGAGATCTCTGCTTGTCCAGATCACCCAGAACAGTGAAGTTCTGCCCTAAACTAATCGGTGACCATGCTGCTGCTGAGTTTTCCTCACATTAAGGTTTATCTTGGTCTTCAATCAATGTGAACCCTTGATGGAATGTGCATTTTGAGTCTGTCCCAGCTGTCTCCTCTCCTGGTCTCTTGCCCTCCCACTCACACAGGCTGTTGAGAGGTTTGGGAAGCCGCCCTGATGATCTTCAAGCTCTGTTGAGCAACAGCCAGACTTTCATCTGCTAATAACCCTGTTTTAGCCCCAAATACATGAGAAACATGCTGTAGTTTCGTTTATTTTGTTTTGTGATGTTGTGTTTTGTAATATTTAACAGGTTTTTATGCTGTTTACAGCCCTGTATGTGCAATTCCAAGAAGAGTCACATGCCAAAGAATTAAGACTTAACTAACATGTGAATGCCTTTTGATTAACAGAAGAAATAGCTTAACAAAGAATAAGAAAATATCTTGCCATGAATATGTGTCTGGGAATGCTTGGAATTAAATGACCCAGTGGCATAGCCTTGTGTTACAGTTTGGTGCTTTTCCTCCAGCCCTGTGGGCAGGAGGGCCCAGCTGGGCTCAGGTTCATTTTAACTTGTTGGGCTTTTTTTTACCCCTGAGTGTTTTGCTAAATGGCATTTTGGCCTATCTATCTTAGTCCTTGATTCAGCTGGGTTTTTTGAGTGATAAAGTCAGTTCTCTACTGAGAAAACACTCACCTAACATATTTTTGCATGGAATGGTTTAATACCAAGAACTACACAAGATACTGGTAATCTTTACAGTGATTTAAGCATTTCTATTTCTTTTTCCCCTAGTTTTACCTTTCCTGCTGTGGCTCAATACCCTTCCAAAACATTTTGCTGCTTAATAAACCAATGCCTTTCAGATTTCTAAAGTGGCTGTGAATATCTGCATAGGTGCCAGAAGGTACAGCTGAAAGTTGTTGGCTGCCTGAATCTCAGGAAAAAAAAGCACTTTGGATCTCAGGCTTTAATAATTCTTCTTGAAGCAGCGCTTTCTACTTGCAAGTTTTCAATTTTTAACTTGTCTGAGCTCTAACATGAATAGAGTAGTTCTCATCCAAACCACTGATGGTGCTGGTGCAGGGAGGTATGGCTGAGTGAAGCTTTTGTTTTAAATAAATTATCAGAAGAAAAAAACATCTATTTTTTAAAAAGATGCAAACAACCAAAAAAAAAAAAAGAGCCTTGTTTGGGTTCTGCAAGAAGATCACTCAGTGCATTATTTGTTATGTTAATTGCATGTCCTTCTTGAAATTTTTCTTTGCAGGTACAGATGTGAAAGATGCCCTGGTAATAAGTGTTTCTACAGGAACAAAATGCATCAATGGGGAATACATGAGTGATCGTGGTCTTGCATTAAATGATTGCCATGCAGAAATTATAGCTCGACGGTGTCTGCTGAAATTTCTGTACACACAACTTGAGCTTTACCTAAGGTAAGCTGAAGGGAAGGAGATGATGAGCTGATCCCACAGAGCTGAAAAGGTGTCTGTGGAAAGCATCTGTCTTCATTATTTCAGTATAAAATACTTGTCCTGTTGTATTAGGATGTTGAATTTAGAACTCGTGCCCTTTGCCCTGAAGTTTGAGTTGAACAAAACATTTATTCAGTGAGGTGTCAATCATCAGAGGGGAGGACAGGGAAAATAATTGGCAATTATTTTGTAAACTGTAAATGTATAAATCAAAATAATATGAAGTGGGCTGAAGGTTGCTAAAGTTTCATTTAAGTGCCTGAAGGCTCTTGACGTCTGGGATCGCCACAGGCTCTTTGTTTCCTGTCTCAATGGTCCTTTAATTTAGTTAATTGTCATAACTGTTAGATTTATATTACAGAAATTTCAACCATCCTGTGTTTGTTTTTATGTCTGTTAAGTCTGCCCAGCTTATGCCTATTTCCATGTTAATGTCAGTTTTGACTCCTGCTTTCTTCTCTGTTCCAGCAATAAAGAAGATCAGCAAAAATCCATTTTCATCAGATCAGAGCAAGGCGGGTTTAAGCTGAAGGAGAATGTGCAGTTCCATCTCTATATCAGCACATCTCCTTGTGGTGATGCTCGGATTTTCTCACCCCATGAAGCAGCACAAGAGGGTATGACAGCAGCCCTCCTCTTCCACCCAAGGGAGCTTAAACTATTCCTGGGGCATGTACAAGTGGCACAGTTAAAATTTAGGTGTCTTCTTTCCTTTTAGCATAGAAGTGTGTTAGACAAAGATCTCTTCCAAAAAAATCTGAGCTGTTCTTCCTCTGTGGTAGAAGTTCAGTATAGAGTGATGAACCCTGTGGTCTTGAAGAGGCTGATGCTAACTGAGATAAGCCAGTGAGTCAGCAAGTATTCCTACAAAACTAACCATCCCCTTTCCCTGTTTCCATCCTTTAACAGCAGTTCTCTGCCTGCCCTTTCCACAGTCTGCCCATTAACTTCATTTTAACTCTGTAACACACAGAACAGAGCTCAAGAGCTGCCTGCTTCCTACTGCTCCTTTGGTGAAAGCTTGGTTTAACTGGAAGTGTGTTTTGGAAGGCAGTATTTGTGAGAGGTGTCTGACGCTGTAGCTAAGTTGCCAAGAGCAGTAGGAACTGTGATGCAAGCCAGCAGTAACTGCAGGCAAATACCTCAAATCAGTCCTCCTCGCTGTGATTCTAATGTCAAACCCTTTGAGAAGGTTCCTCAGCTGATCCTCAGTGTTTTTTGTCCTTCAGACCAAGGGGACAGACATCCAAACCGCAAAGCCAGAGGACAGCTCCGGACAAAAATCGAGTCTGGGGAAGGGACCATCCCTGTGCGCTCCACCACCACTATCCAGACGTGGGATGGGGTATTGCAAGGAGAGAGGCTGCTGACCATGTCCTGCAGTGACAAGATAGCCAGGTGAGACTCTGGTTGGCTTTGTTACTGTTGGTGTTATTGCTGAAGGAGGGTGTAGGACAAGGGGGAATGGCCTTAAGCTGAAGCAGGGCTGGGTTGGTTGGGGTATTGGAAATAAATTGTTCCCTGTGAGTGTGCTGAGGGCCTGGCACAGGTTGCCCAGAGAAGCTGTGGCTGCCCCACCCCTGGAAGTGTTTAAGGCCAAGGCTGGATGAGGCTTGGAGCAACCTGGACTAGTGGAAGATGTCCCTGTCCATGGCAAAGGGGTTGAATAAGATCATCTTTAAGGTCCTTCCAATGCAAAACCATCCTGTGATTCTTACAAGAGAGGAGAGGTGCATGGTACCCACAGTCAATGTGCAGGGAATTGATGGACTGATCTCACTGCTTGGACATAGTGTGAGGGTGGCTGTCACCCCTGTGATAAAGCTCTCATTCTTCACCTGCAATTGGTGTCACACCTTTTGCTGGCTTCAGAGGCAAGGTGTAGTCACACTGTACCATTCCAGTCACATCAAGTCATGACAGCTTTGTTTTGTATTTCTATCACTGGGGAATAGCAGAGGAATGTTTTAGAATTTTCCCCCCTAAAGTAGTATAGCATTAGGAAAACAGTACAATAAATCTGTTGCATGACTTATATTTGAATAACTTCCTCTGGTGATACACGTCCTTGCCCCATCATTGGAAATGCTCAAAGTCAGGTTGGATGGGGCTTGGAGGAACCTGATCTAGTTGAAAGTGTCCCTGCCTGTGGTATGGGGTTGGAACAGGACAAACTTTAAAGTCCCTTCCAACCCAAACCATTGCATGATATTAAAGATTACTACATTTTCCATGCATAGTTTAGATTTTTATTATTTTTCATGGTGAAAAGTGTCCCTGTCAAAAAAATCCTAATTGATGGGTACTTCCAGTTTTTACTCCAGAATTTTAATTGTAGTTTAATGTTTTATTGAAATAATTTGTTTCCAGAACAATATTTTAATTTATATTTCATTGAATTCCTTTTTTGTTGTTCTTTTTGAAAAAGATTGAAAGATTTTTGTTGTTTGTTTTCAAAATCATAACTGGACAAAAAAAGTCAGCAGTAGTATTCTTTAACAAGCATTGGACGTATGGGAGAGTTGCAACATCTTAATTTTTTTAATGAGTCTGTGTGTTTACAGCCTTTGTGCTTTTACAAAGTAGATGAGAAATGCCAAAATTTTCAGCTAATGATACTGTAGTTATTTTTAATTAAATGTATGTTATATATGTTTTAATTAAAAGTGCTCTGCTGTTTTCTCAAGTCACCATTAGCCTGATTCAAAGTTTATTAAAGCTACTAAGTTGGAACTATTCTTGTGAACTACATATGCCAAATGAAAAATAGAGGAGGAAGGTTATATAATGGCTTTGTTCCTTTAGTCTTGTCTCAACTAATCAGCATCTCTACTGAAGGAAGACATTTTATTTTAGTTTAAATACCTCTAACATAAATGAATAGGGCCTTTCAGAAGGTAGGACAGGCAGCTGGGGAAAGTTAATTCTACAAAAATGACATTTTGGCTTCTTTTATAATATTTTCAGTAAAATTCACCAAATGAATCCCCCAGTTTCATGCCAGGGGCTTCTCCCAACCACCTGACTTGGGATTCATGCCACATTCTTTTATCACATTGTCATTGCAAATATATATTTAAAAAAAGCCAGTTGTTGAGCTAGAACACATTTGACTCTTTTGTTGATTTTGTGTGATGCAGAACAGAATCCATGTCTTGCTTCCATAGCTAGCTGTCACCTCTCATAATTTTTGCTTGTGCCAGTTGAAGGAAGCAAATAGAACCCCTTGACACAGAACAAAGACTGTATGATGGGTAAGGAGGCCCAAATTTTTTTTTTTTTTTTCACCCACATTGCTCTGACATTTTGTCCGTTTACATTTGAAAGAATGCCTTGTTCCATAGTGTCCAGCAATCAGTCCTCCAGTATGCCTCAGATCCAGGAATTTCCACAGAGTTTTCCCAAAGGTTCACAAGTCACAGCCTGGGAAAGATGTGGATAAATTTGGGATGTGGGATTGCAATTGTATCTGAAATGTCTCATCTGTGTGGATTATCTGGATAATCCAATTTACTGTTTCTAGCCTTTGAGTGCTTTGCTGCAGTGTGCTGCCCAATACCCTCCTAAACCTGGTAGGAACATCCAAGAAAAGTTGTGAGAAATCTGAGAGGGCCATGAGTGTAATCTCACTTGGACTGGAAGCAGTAAAACAGGATTGTCCTGGTGTGGTAGAGCTTGGTAGCTCTGCAGTAAGGAGTTAGGGTGGTTTCTGACTAGAGTTAACATTAATATACATGCATTTGTTTTAAATGTATCCTGGCCTTGTGCCATGGTACTTCACAATGTTGATTTTTGTCTTCTTTCTCTTGATGTGTTTTTCTGCCCATATTTTTGGTTTCAAATAAGTATTTACCTTCTCATTAAACATTCCAGTTAGTGACTAATGTCCTGCTGAGAAGCACAAAATTTTTTATCACACAGTTTCTTAGAAAAGCTCTAGGAACTGATAAAGGTTGAGTTGTTAAGAGGGAGGTCATTGGTGCTCTTCTACTTTAAAGAAAATATTTTTCTGATAAACTTTTGTGTGATAGAGCATCACAAACCCATCCACTGGCCTTGTTTGTGCTCATTCCCTGCTCATCCAGGGAAATCCAAACAGACATTTCTAACTCAGTGTTCTTCTTTTTTTTCCCCAAAAGTGAACATTTCTCCTTACCAGTTCTTAACCCAGTGCCAGTAGCTGATATGAACTGCAGTGCATGGTGGCTTTGTGGCACTTAGGTAAAATACCTGAGGGGAGGTGGTGAGAAATGACTACCCAAGGTGTACCATTATGGAACCTCTTAACTAAGCTCACATATGTTACAATCTGGTTTAAACCAAGAAGAACACAGAAAACTGCTTCTCTGTGTATAAAACAGACAGAACTTTGAATGTTCAAAAAACACCCAAAAGACGTGATTGGAACCAATCTAGGTTAGATCTTGGCACCAAAAAATTGATATATTTTATTTGATAGTAGAAGAGGCACAGAGAAAGAAAAAGAAAGAGAAAGCAGTGTGTGGGGTGGGTAGGGGGACAGGGGGAGAGTGACAGGGGGTAGGTAGGAGTGTGTCACCCTTCCAAGGGTCCCAGTGATGCCTCGTTGCTCCCCTCCATCTGGTCTTGGTGGTGAGGGTCCCCTGCAGCCCTGAAAAGTAAAGAATCCAGTGGATTAATGTAAGTTTTGGGCAGGTGGGGATGCCCACGTGCCTCCCTTGCAGGGGGCCAGTTGGACACTGTCTCTTGCAGGACTCTGGATGTGTTGCAGCATGTGCAGGGCCTGGTGCAGGGTCTGGGGACCCCTTCAGGGTCCTTTGATGGGCCATGACACCCCTGAGCTGTCCTGCAGCTTCTCCTGGGGTGAAGGGCCCCACAGCTGAGCTCTGCACAGCAGAGGGTGGGCATTCACTGCCTCTGAGCAGAGGCTTTTTCACCACACACCCAAAACCTCTCTCTCTTCCACCCTTTGGTGCAGGGTCTGTGCCAGCCTGGCAGCTGATAGCCCCAGGGCTGTGCTCTCCACCCCCAAGGTGCTAAGCTTGATCCCTCTGTGAATGTTGTCTTCTGCCCCCAGCCCAGACCTGAGTCTTATCTTATCAACATGCAGTCCAGGACCCCATTCAGGGTTTTGGTGGTTTTCTCTGCAGCTTTTATACGGTTTTGCTGTAATAGGCAAAGGTCCTTCATAAAGATGTTGAAGTCATAAACTATAACATTTCACTCTCCAACAACATGTAGGCAGAAAAATCCAGGCAATGCCAAAAAAGCTAAAGGGACAAGTTAGAGCTGTGTGGTTGCCTGCCTCAGTGCAGCTTCAAGGGGAGAACATTTTCATGCCTTTAACTGCAAATCTAAAACGGTGTTTGTGAGAAGAGCTACTGTCAAAGACCAGAGACATCCTGCACTTACAATTTATAGTGTGGGCTGCTGACCTAGCCACTTGATTTAAAAGAAGCTCCCACTCCTTGTAAAGGTACTGCTGCCTGTTTACAACTGTTGCACTTGAAGAGGAGTGGTCATAGAGTAATAATCTCATTAGGAGAGAAATCAGGTTTAAAGTCGTGCCTTCTGCCTGCCAGAATGAGAAGTGGTTTCTGGGATAGTTCTCTGTCTTCTACAGTGACACCTTCTCTCACTTGCCATCAGCTGCAAGTAAAAACTTGTGATAAATGAAATGTCAACGAAATAATTTTCATTTCATCATAGTAATTGTTGCTTATAAATAATACTGATATGAGAAGCTCTTTGAACTGTCAACACTTGTCAGGTTTTGCCTTGTTTGAGTAGTTGCAGGAGACTCTTGTTTTCCTGAGATGAATTTTGGCACCAGTTTCATGTGGGTACCATTGTGGGTTACACATAGTCACTCCCCTGGCCTATTCTGCTATAAAAAAAGAGTAACTAAGATGTTTGATATTAACATCAAGTTTTATTACTTACTGCTGTTGGGCCTTCCTCAATTCTGCATTTTCTCTAAAATAATGTGAATAACAGAATTTCTGTACCTTTTATGTTTGGAAAATTCAGAGGAGAGTTTTTACCTGGCACGTGTATTTTTAACTGGTTTTATTTTTGGCAAGAGGTGCTACCAGCATGCTGTGAAAGTGTTGCTGAGAGTTAAATTTTGCTTACCTTCTCATGTGTCAAGAGCTGTGAAATCAGCTGCATTTCATGAAGAAATCCACAGACCTTTTCAGAACCCACTGTAGATAGCCCTGAGCGGATGGTGGTCCAAAGCAGAAATGACAACATAGCAAGGAGGAGAGGACTCCTCTTGATTTGGTGTCAGTCTCTGGTTCCTCCACCCTCTTTTTTTAGTGCAGTGTGCTTGAGAACAGCAGAAATGTTGAGGAAGTGCATCCATCCTCCAGACTGTTACGAACAAGATACACAGCAGTGCATGTAGAATAAGAAAACCAGTGAGTGTGACAAATTTATAAAAGTCAGATTTCCCACTGAGGTGCTCATCTGTAAGGCATCAGGTGAGCACAGTACACAGAGAATGTCCTCTGTGTAAATTGACAGGAGTTGAACACAGCCCATGTGCATAGATCTGCAAAGGCTAAGCTTGGGGTTCAGCCTGCAAAGGTGTTGGGATGTACTGGTTTGAAGGAGCATTTCCCAACACTGTCCTTCTACTCCAGCAGTGGAGGAATCACCGTTAGCTGTACCCCAGCTCAAATCAGGGCACCTTTGTTTAAGTGTTAGCAGTTTGAATGTAAATCTTGTGCCTGTTTATACCAATCTAAGAGCTTGCAGTTTAAATATCAATTTTACATCAAGGTGGAGTTCTTGAAGGTTGTCAGAGAAAATTCTTGTAACTTAAAACCAGAACACTCAGAATATGTTAAATACTGTCGTAAAACAATTTTTTTTTGCTTACCTCAGACAAGAATCTCAGGTGTTTCCAGTGAGAAGGTTTACACTGGGAGAGTTTCCCTGCCTGCTTCCCAGGGTGTTCTTTCCCATCTGCAACTCTCTGCTTTACATGCCTTACTTTAGGCATTTTAGTATCTGTTGATGTGATGCAGCATTCCTGTGTTCTGCTCACGCTCATTCTTTAGCACCCAGTCTGGGTTTGTAAGCTGGACTTAAGTCAGTTCAGTTCCTTAACTCTTTTCTGATACTAATTTTAATGTGAAGGGAAAAAATCCATTGTTTAATTGCTCCATTGGAAAGACAACACTGACTTGAAGTTTTTTTCAGTGCATTTTGCTTTTTCTGCTCTGCACTGCATGGTTTCTAGTTAAATATAGCATTTGGCCCCTTAATTTCAATCAAGAAATTTTGCTTTCAGTAAAGGTTAATGCCATTTTGGCAGCAGTTGTTGGTGTGAGTTCTGACAATCTGTTTGTAAGCTGGAGGATGAGGCAGTTTTACCACTTCTGGAGGTGATGCCTGTGGCCTTTTGAAAACTGATGTGTGGTGGTGGTTCCTTCTCAGTTTATCTTCATAAAAGTTTTTTGAGTGTACATGCTAATGGAAGTGAGATATAACTGTTTGACAGAAGTATAGCATAAAAAAAGAACAAGAAGAAAGTCCTTTCTTTCACTTTGCTGTGATTTGCAGAACACGACCAGAACACGTCTCTCTGACAGGGAGAGGCTGAAGGATTTGGGGGAGCTCAGCCTGAAGGAAAGGAGGCTCAGGGGTGACCTTCTTGCTCCCCACAACTCCCTGATGGGAGGGCAGACTTAGCTGAGGGTTGGTCTCTTGTCCCATGTGCCAAGGGACAGGACCAGAGGAAATGGCCTCCACCTGTGCCAGGTGAAGTTCAGGTTGGTATTGTGGAAAAATTTGGCCAAACACTGGATCAGGCTGCCAGGGAAGTGGTGGAGTGTCCCTGGAAGTGTCCAAAAGGTGTGTGGCACCTGGGAACAGTGGTGATCAGGTTGGTGCTGGACAGGGTTAGTGGTTGGACTTGATGATTTTAGAGGGCTTTTCCAGCCTTGGTGATTATGTGATTATTTTGGGTTTCATTTTTGTCTCTGCACTATAATCAGTTGCTGATAAAAGAATACATTCCTGTAGAGAAGTATATGTTCTTTTATTATAACAGTGACATTTAAAGCTAGTTTTATAAACCTAACCACCACCCAGCCCTGCCTACTGAATGTGAAGGATTTTGGTTGTGTGAGTAGTTCTGCAGTGCTTGCACAGGCCCACTGCTCTGAGCCCAGCTTAAGCGTCTGCTGGGGTGGCAAAGGGGATTCAGCACAGCCCAGCAAAGCAGGCCTGTGCCCAGGGATATCAGTTAATACCAGGTCATACAGTCCTCTCTGCAGAGGCTTCCTCAGCTTCCTCACTCCTCGTCCTCTTCTAACCAGAAGTTCACAAGACAAATGACAGCTTTCATTTTTTATGCCAGAGAAGGTCATAAGTGTGGGAGGAAGCAGCAAAACGCAAGCTCTGGAAATACTGAAGTCAGAAGTAAGGAAAAGGGTCTGGCAGAGGGTTTATTTAGCAAGTCGGGGCTTGCCAGAGGAGTACTTTGGCCTATTTTAAAATGTCTATCATCACTTAAGCACTGATCATGTAATGTAAAATGGGATGTGCCTTGTCTTTGCAATGCTCAGTCTTGAATTCTTTTTCCAGATGTTTCTTCCATAGTATTATTACCTGTGTCTATAGCAGTCAGAAAGGCATATTGGTCCAGGGAAGCAGCAATTTTCACTTGATATGGTTACTTTGACACTTGTTTGCTTACTGAGTTTTCAGTCTTATTAAAAATATGCCTGTATTCCATGTAAAATACACCTCGTATATTAGCACAGTATATTAATGCATTTTGCCTCCATTTTCATCATCAGTAAAGATGTGCAAAGAAATAGTTTCTTTGGCTTATAATATTTGTTTTACCATTTCGATATTAAAAAAAAAAACATATTGCAAGTCCCGAAGCCAGCCTGTGTAGCTGAGTTATTGCAGTTGAAATGGTTGTGGTGTGGAGTTTCTAGCCTAAAAGAATGCTGCTGTGTAGCCCAGCACAAGCTGCAGGAAGCACTGTTAGCAGCATTTGAATTTCTTGTTTTCCTAGGAGAACCTTACAACCTGGTATAGCATGGGCTTTTTAATAAGGACAGCCATTCTGTGGGAGCATGATAGTTTCTGATGTGCTCCTCTGTTTTTTCCAAGCACCAAAGGAAACTTTTCCTGCTGCTTGTGTCTGGCTTTTGCAGCTGGGCTCCAGCTCCCGGTTGGACAGGGCTTGGAGCAGCCTGGGATGGTGTAAGATGTCCCTGCCTGTAGCAGGGTTTGAAACTAGATTATGTTTAATGTAGCTTCCAAGCCAAACCATTCTGGGATTCTAAGACTGAAATATGCTACTTTCATAGTGCTTCAGTATTCCTCAGAGCAAGGCAGTGAAAATACTTTGTAGGAGATGTTGAGGTTTTCGTGTGACAGTTAAAGAGACATTGAGAACCCAGACTTTATCAAATGAGCACAATTAAAAAAAAAAACAAAACCAAAATCAGGATTTTGCTCCTATGCATTCTGTATCCCTGCCACTAGGCCTGATCCAGTGTAAATCACAGTGCTCAGACAGGGATTTATGTTTGGAATCTGGGAGGCAGCTAAAGAGAGCAAAGACTCTATGCGTTCTTTGTATGTTTTCAGTTTTCATATGCAGTTTTGTCCCTGCCCATGGCTATTGCAAGCCAGTGCACATGTCAGCAGGATGTGGCCACTTGGGCCAGGGTTTGAAGGACAGGCCTTTCCTTGTGGCAGTGAGATATGGAGGTCTTGCAGAAAATCCTTCTTGTGCTCTGGGAAGGATGCTCTTCTCCCTGCCACGTGTCTTCTGGAGGGATCACCTGGTTTTTCTGGTGGAGAATCTCACAGTTTGGCTTTCTCCCACTGAATGATCCTGTCCATCTCTGGCATTAGAGTGCTGGAAAATGCATCACCAGACATGTTAGCAGGGTTAAAAGTTATAGAGTGCTCCTGCTTTAGGTCATTTTACTCAGGATTACACTGAGTATCCCCTAAGCTGATCTCTGAAATTCTGGCAGGTGTCACAGCTTACGCTACCATGGTCATGTGCTAGTCAGGAGGAAGGGTTGAAAGTCTGATCCATTGTGATTAACTGCTGTTATGTCTGGCAGATGTTACTTGTTTCATTAAAAAGAAAGTGTTTTTTTGTTTTGTTTTGTTTTGTTTTTCCCTTCCTCTTAGGTGGAACGTATTGGGTATTCAAGGAGCCTTACTTAGCCTCTTTGTGGAGCCAATTTACTTCTCTAGCATCATCTTGGGGAGTTTATATCATGGGGATCATCTATCCAGAGCCGTATACCAGAGGATAGCAGAGATAGAAGACCTACCACCTCTTTATACACTCAACAGACCTTTACTTAGTGGCAAGTATCTAATGGAGAAGGCCGTGCCGGTAACTAAGTCTGTTCCAGTAGCATTGTGATTTTGTAGTTCTCAAAACCTTGCAAACTGTGTTGCTGTGAGTAAACTGCTTGCTGCTTACAATAGAGAAGCTGTGGTCCAAACATAATACAGATACCCAGTCAGAAATACCATAGCAAGGACCTTTAAAATCTGGGAAGAACTGGCGGAAGAAACTTGGGGTGAGTTTTCACACCATTGCTGTTTGGAGCATGTCCTAGGAAGATGTGAGGAGAGTTGAAGGCTTAGGGAAATCTCCTCCCACCTGTAGAATACTGTATTAGCACTCACTGTTGCTTCTCTTGCTCTGCAGATTTTTGTTGAGTAGTCCCTTCATCTGTCACTATGCCAAGATAGACACACTTGGTTCACAATTTCTAGGTCAATAATCAACTTAGAATGGATGGAGACAGCACCTCACCTGTCTTAAATTCTAAAATGGCTTGTTAAAGTAATGCTTTGAAAGCTTTAAAACTGAAATCTCATCCTCCCTCTCACTGTGTCTATTGCTTTGTTCTGTAGAGGTTAGCTTTTGGCATGTGTTTATTTTTCAGGGAAAGAAGACAGCTCATAATTTTAAACTGTGTTTAAAGTTTGACATGAATTAAAAAAAAAAATAGGGAGGGAGTGGGGAAAAGACCATTGTGAACAATGAGCATTTCTTTAGGTAAGAAAGGTAATAAGGATTCCCTGAACTAGGATGTATAAAAATGTTAAATAACGTATTTGTCCTTATATTAGCAAGTAAGTGACAGTTGCAACCCTCTGTACCAAATATCTAATAGTTTTATGGGCATGGTAGCTGATGTATGGACTGTTTCTGCCTGATTTTGGGGAATTTTTATCAGTCCTTCAAGACAGCAGGTTTGTGGCAGGGTGAGAAGCATTTCTGTTATCCTTTTCACAGCATGTAACGGTACCTTGTCGTCTTGAAAATCATCTTTCTGCAATGGTACTATCATCTATATCCCATGAAATAGAACCATCTGTTTTAACAGTTGAGCCAGGACTTGCTGTGCAGCAGAGAGAGTTCGGAAATGTTCTCAGCTGTGGAGTTTTCACAAAAATACACATCTCAAAAATGTACAGAAAGGTTCTTTAGGAGGTTGGGCTGAGAACTATGTTGATGTATTTTCTTTTACTGGTTCAGTCTTGAAAGCTGATATTCTGACCTCTGCTGATAGATTCAGCTGGGGCATTTGTGTAGCTGCCCATGTGCTCTGGATTCACATATTTTTCAGTCTATTCTTACCTAGAAGCGTGGCAGAAATACCTGTCTCCAGTACTGTGTTCTTTCTTGTATCATACACACACCCCTCTGAGATTTATTTACACCAGGGGAATGAACTAGAACAGAAATACCTGTCTTGCCCCACTGTCCTGCCTGTTTAGCTGAGAAAGTACTGTAAAAACAGGTTTTCTTCCTCTAATAAAACAAATTCTATGTCTGCTGGGGCACCTGCATTAAGTCAAAATTATTTTGAGATACTGTTTGTACTGCTAAAAATTGTCTTTCATCATCTTTCTTTGTTTATAAGAGTTTTTACTTAAACCTTTTGCCATCAGATGGAATCATAGAATCATCAAGGTTGTAAAAGACCCCCAAGATCATAGAATCCAACCATGAGCCCAGCACTGCCCTGTCCACCACTAACATATCCCCATATATTCAATTCCAGTGCATACCAGAGCAGATGTTTTTCAGCTGAGGGATGCAGGAAACCTGTCTATTCATAAAAAACTCCCTCCTGTGCTGACTCTTGGAAGCCTTGCTTGCAGGATCTAGCTTTTCAAGGTGCCTTTAGCACCCCAGCACTGAGGGCAGTTGAGCTCTCCCTGAGGGGTGACCACCCCACTTGAAGAGAAGACAGGTTTGAATCTTGTAAATTTCTAGAATAATCTGAAAAAAAAAAAAAAATTGATATCTCAATAGAGTGAGGATGGTTGGATAAGCCAGCCAATATCACACTGCCCATCTGCTGGGTGACCTGCGCCAACTCTTTAAGGGGGAGCCACTGTGGGAGGTGGGCATGCAGGAGTTCACCTGGGCTGAAGCTCGAGTCAGGTACTGAGATCTTTGTGTTTAGAAATCCTTAATATATCTTTGCATTTGTTCATTCCTGGTTCCAGTTTTTGAAATGCTTTCAACTTGCTGCCATTCACAGCCTCCTTGAATAAGGAGGACTGTGGAATATGCCAAGGTTTGTGCAAAGGAACTTCTTTCTGCTAATTTGCTCAATTAGATGTTCCTCAGTGCTCTGTGACATCCAGGCCATAAGCAGTGGTCATGGCATTCAGTTTTCTCTACCTCTGAGATGTTCCTTCCTACATAAATCCTACTTTTTGCCAGCTGAAGTGTCTTAGTCTGCTTTGTTGTTCCTTGCACAGAGACCCTTTCACATAAAGGATCATTTTGCAGACCCATTTTTGTGTTAGTGAGACCAGGGCAGTAGCTGATATTCAGGGTAAAGCAGCATTACCAGTCCATGTACTGTCATATATTCTGGTCACTTCCCTGATCCTTCACTGATAATTCCTGACATTCACTTTGATTACTGTTGCTGACTGACCTGACCTTTTGGTAGAACTGAATGTTAGAAACTAAAATCTCATTCCTGAATGCTAATATTGATCTCCAAGTCCAGCACTCCTTGTGCAAGATTGCCTTGGGTTTTTTCCTAATATATGTTGCTTTATATTAATCTGTGAGGAATTTCATCTGTCTTTTGATTGCCTAGACACCCAGTATGTGAGGCTTTTTCTGCTACTTTTTGCTATTGCTCCTCTTACTGCTGTTTAAAAATAATTAGTGTGATCAATGATCCTACCTCAGTTTTTTCCGCCCCCCACACATCCCAGGTCTACCCCGAGCTGGAGGCTCTCCAGCTCTGTTCACTCTTCCCAAAGAGATCATCTTTATCCAGGTGTTAGTGAATTTGTTTTTAAGGTAGACAAAAATAAGTCCTTCAAGTGATTTTTTTTTTTTTTTAATATTTGGCTGTTCTTTTGGTACCTTATCCTCCCATTTACATTGGTGCTTTTCAGCTTTCTATGTCCTTTTTCATGAAGCTTGTTTTAGCTCTCTCCTCAAAGAACTGTCAAACTTTATTATTTCTAGAAGCACTAGCACAAAGAACTGTGACCTTTGCTTTTATTATATTCCTTTGTAATAATACTCAAGTTCTGAACAATGTTCTCTAAATAGCTTTAGTTCTATTAGTTTTCAAAGAAGAGTAAAATATTTGATTTTCTATCTTAAATTTATTTTCTAATTTCAGCATATTGTGCTATATTCATGGCTAGATTTTGATGGGGAAGATATGACCCACCTAAAGTTTTATCAAATGCTTTGATTTTGAGATGACCTTTATTCCCTGTCCATGCTACTTGTGATCCACCATCAGGGACTCCTTTGACATCTCTCCAGGATTCTTGCATATCAATGAGCAGCTGAATGGGTTGTTATTAATGAAATCTATTTGAAATTCTAAAACTGGGTTGGTTTTGGTGTTTTTTTTTTTAATTTAATAATCCATCAAAAACCAAGGAAAGAAATGTTATAATTGCAGTGGAAATGTAGTGCGTACTGCATGCTCAGCTTTCTCATTTTTATTCGATTTGCTTGTGGGACTGGTTGTGATATAACAAGTGTTTTGGAGTCCTTGATGACCTCTGTCTGATCCCTGTACTTGTTTAACAGTGTATGGAATGAAAGAAAATGTAATAGTATAGATGTCATTAAATTGAAGAAAAAAAGACAAAAAATTGTCATGTGGCATCAATTTCTTAGCACTTTTGCCTCAGTACTTTTGGTAAAGCCAACTTTTGTACCAATTCTGAATTTTTTCAGCTTATAAGGAAATGGGGAATAGTAGGTAATTTTCTGTTATTATTCAGTTAATTATTTCTTACCAGTCATAGTGACAAGATGATCCAAACCAAGAGTAAAAATACAACCGCTTCAGTGGTTTATATTTCAAAGGGTTTCTTTGTCTATTAAATGAAGAATTGATGGTAGGAAGCAGATTGAATTTTGCTGGGTCATTCTGACCTTGCCCAATCTCAGTGCTGGGCCAAGAGGTGCCATGAGACTGAACCAGGTGAGCCAGTCGTGCTCCCAGGTGCCCAGCTTCATTAGATTGTGTTCCAGATATCAGCCAGAAATGCATCCTGCTGTGTTGCTTATGTTCAAATTCCACAAATCCTTTAGATTTTTTTAAGTGTAGGACCTGGCCTAACAGTGGAGTAGACTTGAAATAGGTTCTTGGCAAGAGCTGCCTTAAAGTAAAAGTGTAATTTTCATTTACTAGAAAGAACAAATTGCCCTGGTGCTTTGTTCTCTCCTGGTGAGGTGACTGAGACATCTTAAATAGAGTTTTGCCACCCCTGCAGTGTCTGAGGAGTCACATGTGCACAGCAGCAGCTGCTGTGACCTTCTTTATGTATAGTCCATCTTTGGGTGTTGTGGGGAATAAATCCTGCCCCGGGCAGGCAGCCAGACTCAGTTTGCACTTGGGTTGGATTCTGGTGGCTTTACTTCTCCATCCCTGGAGACAGAGCCATAGTTGGAAGATGTCACCTGAGATGTCACCTGAGCAAAGTGATTTGAGTCCTGTTTGGAATCCTGTGTTCCCTGTTTCTGGGAGTAAAGTGGGGAGTCAGCTAGAGCGCAGTGGATTTGTGCTGGAAGACCCAAATGTCTGCCAGTTCTGGCTTTGTGGAGGGTGCTGAGGATGGGGCTCGCTTTCAGTAGAATCACAGGATGGTTTGTGTTGGCCCTGTCATGGGCAGGGACACCTTCCACTATCCAAGGTTTCTCCAAGCCCCATCCAGCCTGGCCATGAACATTTCCAGGGTTCATAGCTTCACATCCATTTGGAAGTGAGATGAACCCCATGACCTCCTGCCACAGAGCTCTCCGTGGTCCCCTCTGCTGAGGAGGCTGCTTTCTGCAGCAGTGCACACTTGCACCACTGGGAGGGACAGAACTAGAGAGCACTTTAGCCAGAATGAGAGTGAGATGTTCATGTTGTTACCTCTGAGAACGTGAGAAATCTGCAGAGAATGCCCTCAAGATAAAAAATCTGCTTCTAAGACTGTTCACTCCCCAGCAAAACCAAAAGTCAAGCACTTGTATTTATTACCATCATTAAGCATCACTTCTCTTTCAGGTATCAGCAACGCAGAAGCCCGTCAGCCGGGGAAAGCCCCGAACTTCAGCGTGAACTGGACAGTGGGAGACGCTGGTCTGGAAGTCATTAATGCCACAACCGGCAAGGACGAGATGGGCCGCGCCTCGCGCCTCTGTAAGCACGCCTTCTACAGCCGCTGGATGCGCATCCATGCCAAGGTACGGCTCCAGGGGCCGCCCGCGCGCTCCTGCAGTCCAGTGAAACACCCAGATGTGCTTTCTCTACCCAGAAGCCACTTTCTCAGCCTCTTTTAAGCTGAGCCTTGTGTTACAGCCACAGAATTATTAAGGCTGCAAAATACCCTTAAGATGGTCAAGTCCAGCCATCACTGTAGCGCCACCACCATGTTCACGTTAAGCCATGTCCTCTAGCACCACATTGACACATTGTTTGAACGTTTCCAGGGATGGTGAACCCGCTACTTCCCTGGGCAGCCTGTTCCAATGCTTTACAACCCTTTCGGTGAAGTTTTTTTTCCTAATATCTAATCTAAACCTCCGCTGGTGCAACTTGAGGCCAGGTAGCTGCTGCTTCATGCAGTAATGGAAAAGAGCAATGTGTTTGTTAACTTTTTAATGTGATGCTGTCCAAAATGCGTATTCCTTAGTTTATAGCTGAGTAGACAAAGCATTCTGTCTCCTTTGAGCTTGCCTTTGCATTTTAATTTATTTGGAAGGATAATCACATTTTCACTGCTGAGGTTTCACTCTTTACTCTCAGAAATAAAGCTTCCAGGAAGTCTATTTGTGCCTTTTTGGCCTCAACATTTTGTTTGATAGATCCTTTCCTTATTTTAATATTAGCTGTCTAAATAACTCACTCTGGTACTGTTTGGCTTAATGGGGTCTTGTCTCTCTCCTTCTCTTGTCTCTCAACCCCACAGCTTTCCTCCAGCTTGCGCTCAAAGATCCTCAAGCCCAACCTGTACCACGACACCAAGCAAGGAGCCACAGAGTATCAAACTGCTAAAGAGTGTTTGTTTAAAGCATTCCTGAAGGCAGGACTTGGAGCCTGGGTGGAGAAGCCCATAGAACAGGATCAGTTTTCTCTCACAGTCTAATTCACAAACTGCACATCACTTGGGAAGGGGAGTTGTTCTGGAGATTCCTGGTGTCCAGCATTGCTTTCTGACATCTCTACAGCCGTCAAAACATCTTTCTGCTCTTTGGAGTTGGGTTTCCTCGGATTTTTGTTTTGAAACTTCACAGTAGCTGTTTCTGTTTTGCCTAAGTATTGAAACTCAATGATGATGCAACACATAATTGTATATTTTGTTATAGGAAAGTAATTTCTGGTGTATTTCTAGAAATACTTTTACTGTAGAGAACTTGCAGTAAGGCTGTCCTTACTGTGTACAATGACTCATTTTTTCTGGGTTAAAATAATTTCTTTTTTAATTCAATGTCATCAAGTGCATGAAGAAATTAATAGTTTCTCTAGGTTTTACACCACACTTTTAGGAAGTAGCTTAATTTTTAAAAAAGAAGATAGGTGACAAAGCTGATTCTACTCCTCTGTTAACTTGTTTTTCAACTGCAGATATTTTTAGTACATAGATCACAGAGGCGGAATGGAATCTGGACAGGACAGCTAGTTTTTTCCCAATTCCTTGCTCTTTAAAACCAGCTGCTGAAAATTTCATGTCTTTGATGTATGTATTTATTAGTCTGTGAGTCAGTTTTTAACATGCAGCTTTTTATTCTGTTTTTAAAAATACATTTACCTCCCATTTATACCCATTGTGAAGTCTTCATTTTTTTACCATTGTAAACTGGAAACAGCAAAATAATTATTTGTAAGTTAAGAAGTTTAATCTATAACATGCAGAAGCCTGTTTAGAAGTAGGTAATTTGTGTATCCCAGGAACTCATCCAAATACAATCTTAACTGTAACAGCAATGTAACAGCTTTAAAAAAATCTACTCATTTTAAGGGCACCAAGCCTGAGTTGCCAAAACCTATCACTTGTTGGGTATTGATTGCTCTCCTCTAGAAGCTCTTGTAACAGAGAAACCACTTCTTAAAACTTATTTCCTGTGAGTTATATCTGCTTTCAGCCAAATTGTTGTGTCTGAGATTCCCTTGCCTTTGGGCTTTACATGTGTGATGGGCATCGTGAACCTAATTAGGTAAGTTGCTCTCAAATGTGTGTCCATCTGTTTTGACTATTCCTTTAAAAAGTGTTTTTCCTGAAGGTGTGGACACTTCTGCTTTGTGCAAAAATGTAAGATGGAAGTGAGATACTGAGGTTTGATTCACTGCTGTGTAGAAGGAGCAGCTCAGGCCCAGCACTCCTGGGTCAGCAAGTCCTTGGGGTGTTGAAGACTTCGGTGTAAATCCACTTCTGGCCAGTCATGAATAATAAGGCATTTCTGCTCGAGTAGGAACCTGTTCTCAGCTTCAAAACCTGATCAGACCTGAAAATCACTTGTGCAGTAGTTGAAATCTGTGAGTTCATGTCTTGGGAGGAAGACACTGAGGTGCAAACAGTACATTTGGGGTGGTACTGTGGATAATAGCTAGCATTTCTCTGGGAAGACAAGAGAGTCTATGACCCAGAGGTCCCCTCAGGGAATTGATGCTTCTAGAGGTTACTGCCTTTTCCAGATGCTGGGGGAAGAAGCTGCAAGAGAAGGGCTGGGTTAATTCACCTTTGCGGTGTCTTCAGTCACCCTGTCAGATTCGCATCAAAGCTGAGAGCACTCCTATGGCCTCTGCAGGCCCAACAAGACTCTTGGAGTCATCATCCAACTGAGGTGCAGACTGACCTATTCCAAAACAGAAAGGAATTCAGTTGTATGTGGTCAGATTCTGCAAGCACTGGGACATCAGTCTTGGGATGGACCTTGTCTTGGTCACATTGCAGAAGTTCTGTTTAGGGCTGTAGCTGAGTGTGTGAACGAGTTTCTGTGGGGCTGGGGCAAAGGTGGTCACGCTGTGTGTGTTTCCTTGGAGTCATTATTGCTCCCAGGTGAAATACACATTTTTAAGGGACTCATTCAAAAGTTGGTGTCTCTGAATTTTTTTGAGGACTAGGAAAGTAGTAGCTCAAACTATTTTTTTAAATTAAGTCAAAAATATGTATAAAATATTTAAATAGTATTATAGACATAGTTTTGTAGCTGTTGGAATGAACTATTAACATTAAACTATAATGGAAATACGTTCCATGCCAAAATCTTTCGACGAAGGAGTTGTGTCAGGTTATTTGTGAGGAAGAGTTGGTAATTCTGGGATTTTAAAAAGAAGTTTTCCAGGGTTGTGTGCAATCCATATCTGTCTTCTGAGAGTCAGTAAAAACTGTTTGGCTTCCTTCAATCCCTTGTTCCTTTTTGTGCAGCTCATACGTGGAAGGAAGTAGGAAGAGTTCCCTGGAAATCGGTGTCACCTAGCAAGGAGGGATAGCCATGTATATCATCTCAAGTGACTGCAAAAAAGATCAGACAAGTCAGCCTCTGGCAGCTGCCAAATTTTGTAGGAGACCAGCTTTTGGAGGCTGGGGGCTCTGGAAAGCCTGGGCTGGGTAGGTGGAAGCAGGCCTGCACAGGGAAGTTGTACTGCTGCTCTGGGAGCTGCTTCTATTATTTTACTTTTTTTTTTTCCTTATATTTGATTGATGTTTATAGAATTATTTTGATTGAATATTTACATAATTATAATTTAGTATTTGTCTCAGGATCTTCAAAGGACTTAGAGTTACGACTTTAATGTTGATGAATACTTGAAATTGAATTTAAGGTGTTTTTTTTTCTCCAGATGGCAGTCTGGCTTGTAGTAAAGTTTTATAGGTTAGGTAAATAGATAATTTTAAATACAGATGTTTTAAATATATATGTTCTGCAAGATCATTTTAAGAAAATCTGGGCCTAAAGGTTAACACTTGAAATTTTGCTTATGGCTGTACTCAGGACCTGGAAATAACTGTAGATTATTATTGATTGTGTGAGTGTTGTTGTGTAGGAACTTGTTGCCAGTGGGGATGTCCAGCCGGCTCTGCCCCTGGAGCAGCTGGTGGTGGGAACAGTGACTTTGCTGTCTTAGGGATTTACAGCAGTGGGGTTTCTGTACAGAAGGCAATTCTCATTTTCTCCTTGTCTTGGAGAAATCTTTTTGTGGCTGATTACTGCACAGGAAGCTCTGGAGTAGAAGGTTTTTGTGTGCAGTTCATCTAAATCTAAGAGAACTAGCAGCTGTAAGGCTCAGGATCAGGGAACTGGTGTTGCATTTCATCAGTCCAGTTCTGGAGACAGGCTGGGAGAGCAATGTCTGTGTAGCACTCAGCGTGTGGGGATTGGGATGGGGCCGGGCTGTAGCACTCAGCGTGTGGGGATTGGGATGGGGCCGGGCTGTAGCACATGGCGTGTGGGGATTGGGATGGGGCCGGGCTGTGGCACACGGCGTGTGGGGATTGGGATGGGGCCGGGCTGTGGCACACGGCGTGTGGGGATTGGGATGGGGCCGGGCTGTGGCACATGGCGTGTGGGGATTGGGATGGGGCCGGGCTGTGGCACACGGCGTGTGGGGATTGGGATGGGGCCGGGCTGTGGCACACACCGTGTGGGGATTGGGATGGGGCTGCAGCCCAGCCTCATCCCCAGTGGGCACAGCTGTGAGAAGCAGGTGAGCAGCACTGACAGCAATGAGCCATGGAGTGCCCAGGGGCACTGAGCAACCACCAAAGGGCACAGAGGGCACACAGGGGCACTGCAGCAACAGGAGGGGTAGGAAAGGCTGGGCTGAAGGACAAGCAGGGCAGACCCTTGCAGCCTTCTGAAGTGACATGGTGTTACTCTGTGTGGGCAGGCACTTGAAGCCCCCTGAAGAGGCAGGGTGTTACTGTGTATGGGCTGAAGCTTTGTGAAATTGTGTGGTGATGGTCTGTGTATGGTGGCTGTCTCACCTGTGACATGTGCTGGGACGTGGCTGTTCACCAAAAGAGAAGGCTCTGGGGAGGCCTTAGAGCCCCTTCCAGTGCCTAGAAGGGCTCTAAGAGAGCTGGAGAGCACCTGGAGTGACAGAAAAGCCGTCATGGCTACAAACTAATGGAGGTTAGATTTTGACTGGATATTGGGAAGAATTTTTTCCCTGTGAGGCCCTGGCACAGGGTGCCCAGAGAAGCTGTGGCTGCTGCTCTGGGAGTGTTCAAGGCCAGGTTGGATGGGGCTTGGAGCAACCTAAGATAGTGAAAGATGTCTCTGTCCATGGTAGGGGGCTGGAACTGGATGAGCTTTAAGGTTCCTCCAAATCATTCAATGATTTTGTGATGTAGCCAAGGAAAACCCCAAAACTCACTGTGCTCTCAGTGCAAGTGTGCACAAGTTAAAGCTGTTGGTTCAGAGTGTTTGGGAGCATGAGGCAGAGCCTGTGTTACGGAGTAGTGCTGCCTTTGGAAACCAAGCTGCGGTTTTAAAAAAATTACCAGCTAGGAATTCAGAATGTGTTCTAAGAACTGCTTAGTCATGGTCACCACATAATTAAAATTTTGGGTTTTTTAGATATCAGTGGTTTTCAAAATAATTTTATTTCCGTTCCTTAAGTTAATGTTTGGAAGGCTCATGCTTGCAGAGAAGCTGCACTTTGAATTCTTTCCAATTTCATCATCATTAACTGTCCACTGTGAAAATTATCCCAAAGTTTACTGAAAAGGAAGGAGAGCTGCAATTCAGGTGTAGAGTCAGGAAAAAAAAAAAAAATCTGCTGGTATTTAAAACCTAAAACTCCGCAGAAATAAAACATATAAAATATAACTGTTCTGTCTCAGAATCACTGTGTGGTTTTTGTTGGGTTTCTTTATCAATTGATTTATTTATTTTCTAATACAAATTGTTTTCAGTTGAGCTTAAATTGTTTCCACCTTCACTTTGTGTGCTCCTGTTGGGAGAGGAGGTCATGGTTATCCTGGAGCTAGAGCTAGCAGAGGCACAGAGATTTTTGTGTGTACATCTGAGCTTTTTGAGGTTCATTTGGCTTGCTTTATGCAAACAACTGGAGTATTTGCAGCAATTTTGGGTTGATTTCCCATGGGAGAAGTTGTGTGGGTCTCTGGACAGGCAGGCTTGTTGTTTGGAGCTGCAGGATGGGGGGGTTTATCCCTAGGCTGGTATTTGTACCTAAAACACGGCTGGGGGGATGAACTCTGGCAGTTTTCCCTCAGTGCATCCACTGGCATTGTGTGCTTGAGCCCATATGGTGCTTCCAGTAAAACTGCTTTTTCCATAGTTTTAGTCTAGCTGGGAATGATGCAAACCAATCATCAGTGGGGCTGCAGGAACTGAGCTGGGGCTGGAATCCTGAAGCTGGCAGGGCTGTGGGGACCAGGGAAGGCACACGTTCCGTGTTGGATCATGTCAATGTACTGTGTTTTTCTGCACCTTTCAGCCAAAGGCCTGTCCCACTACCTGTTAGTGAATGGGCCATTAATTGCACCAACAGCATTTGTGTTTGCAGGAATGAGTTTTGTGGGTAGCTGTGTTTTGTTTTCTTCAGTCATTCCAGGAAAGAGGAATTGAGAGCCATGTTTGCAGCCAGCCTCAGATAGAACACTTTAAGTAGTATCTGTTCTCTGGAGGGGGAGACCCACAGTTGGTGTCACTGCTGTGTTTTTATGTTTTTAATACCTTCATCACTATCATATATCATCATATATACAATCAAATATCATTTTTGTTGCAGTTTGGCTGAGACGTCCTCAACAAGTTTAAGATCCAATGTGTGTGTGTGTGTGTGAATATGTATTTATACGTCCCTATGTATAATATTGCTGTATATTATTTGCATTAAGCAGTTACTCTTCCCCAGTCTCCCTGTGTGACAGTGCAAACACATCAGCTTTACCCACCTGATGTAAGGTTATTAAAGAACACTTTCAGATACTGTCCTTGACACTTTCTCCATTCATAACCCCAAATTTGAAGAGGAGACCTCATTATACCTCTGGTTTGTCACTTTCCTTCCAGCATTCTTGTCCTTCTCCCAGTGTCACCGCTGAAGCACAACCCCTTGGTCGATTATTTTAAGCAATGACTGTTTTGCATACTACCTTGCTTTGTTTAAGTAATGTTTGTACAGAGATTTCAAAATATAAAGAGCTATATAATTGCTAAGTTTCATTATTATTTTTTTCATATGAGTGTTGCTAGTGACAGCAAAACACTTAAGTGAAATGTCACAAAATACTGGGCATGTCCTCAAGGTGGTGGCTTTGGTTATGTCCTGAAGAGTTGGTAAGAGTATGGGAAAGGGGAGGGCAAGTGACAGGTCTGTGACTCCAGTGTAGACACATGGCCTGTGTCAGGGTCTGAGAAGGGCTGTGCCACCTCTGGTGTATTGTAAAACTGTCATTTTGCACTCAAATCCCAAGTGGGATCCCCAAAACCTGTAGGTGGTCACCATGGTTATCACCCCGGCACGTGTCTGCCATTGGGTTTGGATCCTGCCCGTGGTGGTAGCCCTGAGCTGCTGCTGTGGGAGCTGGTGAGCCCTGTGGGTGCCAGCACTGCCCCTGCCCAAGGAGGGGGGACCCAGCTCCCCAGTGGGACAGCAGGAGCCCAACACTCGATGGTCACCTCTAACCAGCGCCTGTCCCAACAAAGCAGAAAGGTCTGGTCCAAATGTGCTACCCTTGCATCCTGCTCAAAGGCTGCCTCTGGAGAAGCCTGGTCTCAGTTTTCAGTCAGAAATGCCCACTCAGATCCAGGGCTGCAGCACTGGCTGAGGAGGGGCAGGGAGCCATGGACACATGGCCCCCCTGGATCTGCTGCGCCAGCTTACCTTGTATAGAAGAAATACATCTTAAAAAAAGAGTCAGATCCAAGTTCTGCTCCGGAACTGCCCCACAGCCTGCTGCTTGTGGTAGCATGGATTGTAGCCTTCAGGCTGGTATTTGCTGAGCCCATCATCTGGCTTATCAGATCAATTTCTGACTGGGAGCAGGAGTAAGATGGGAGATCCCTGCATGGGTAGTGGACCTGTTTTGGCAAGACCCCTTGTAAGCTCTGATGGTGCTTATGAGTCCCTTCCAACTTGGAATATTCTATGGCCTTTCCTAGGAAGAACAGGGAAAGCAAGGAATGTTCTAAAGGAAGCTCTATCAGTGCGAAAGTGGTTTCTGGCTTGATGGGTTTAGGTTGGACTTGATGACTTCAGAGGTCTTTTCCAACCTGGTTGTGTCTGTGGTGCTGTCACCAAGCACTTGCACAATCACAGTTTGGAGGATGCTGGTTAAGGAGCACCACATCAAGAGGCAGCAGTGCCAAGAGCAGCTCCTGGCTGAGGCATGTTCCCAGCCTGTGGCACTGGGTGCTGCCCAGCCAGGTGACAGCCCCACCAGGGTTCATTGCACCACAGTCAGCTGTTGGTGCTTGCTAGAGGGCCCCAAAGGCAGCAAAGGGAGGCTGGTGGTGGCTGGGGCAGGAAGGGAAGGTGAAGCTCTTCCCCTGCAGGTAAAGCTGTGTTTATCCCATTTCACTTGGAAATCTGTAATTTGTAGTAAATGGAAAGGTTATGGGAGAGCTGAGCAGTGTATTATTGTAAACACTAGCCTGTGGGGGTACCAAGGTAAGTTTTAATGGATTTGTTTTTCACTCTCTATCACAACCTCATGGAAAAGTTGTGATTGTGGAAAAGTTAGGCTTTGAATTTCAGTTCAAGCCTTTGCAAATGGCCAGAATCACTGCAGTTTGCCCCTGCCACAGTAGTAACACAGAGGTGTGACTGCTCGTGCTGCTGCTGTTTTGGCTCTTCCCACTGCGAGATCAGCCCAGACATGAGTACTTCAGCTGCTGAAAATGTCAATTATCTCCCTCCCACAGCCTGTACTGAAGTGGGGTCTGTAAACCAGGAGATTTGCATGTCAGGCAAAATCCAGTATTTAGGACATGGCCATCTGCCTGAAGTGATGGCCCAGCCAGTGCTCACACTGGGTTGTTCAAACAAAGCTCTGTAGCAATAGTAAACAAGCAGCAATGAGTGCATGCTTTTGGAAAATAAACCAATATAGCCCCAGGCATGAGAGGCATCATCCCAAGTTTGGCAAGTGTGCAAACGTTTGAAGAAAACAAATAATTTTACTGCTGCAGCCATTGGGACTTCTGCCATGGGGGCAAAGAGCCTTTGGAGCAGTTTCTGTGAACCTCAGACCAGTAAGATGAGAAGCTGTGAGTTGAAGGAATCCAAGGGATGCAAATAAGAGCTAAATGCTTTGAAGTGGAGACTGTGCCTACAGGAATCAAACTGCAGTGTTGACCCATCACACTCTTTGAGAGCACAGCAGAGGGTGTTGCTCAGACATCTGTTGCTGCACGGGCACCTCTCAATTCACTGAGTTCTCTGCTCACATGTCTGCACAGCACGGAGCCTTCCTAGAACCCAGCAGGGTTGTACTCCTCTTTTTGCAGGACAAAAAAAGGGATATTAATCCCCCTCTTCTCAGTGCCTTAGGTAGATGGCTGGAAATAGTGAAATCTCTCATGAGCCACTGAGTGGTGAACCTCGAGAGGCATTCTCCTTGGTTGGCTGTGCTGACAGATTTTAAAGGTAACTGTGCTTTTTCCATGGCTGTATCCAGCACTGCAATGGAAATCACGGGAATCTTCTGGCAGCTGTCACTTCTGGATGTTTGTACTGCACAACAAAAGATGAACCATCCAGAAATGCAGATTTCAGCAGCAGCCCTGTGGTAACAGGGTTTGGCTTCTACAGCCCTTGGAGAAGGGGGAGCTTGGACTACTCAGCCAGGACTGTGGCAGGACAAATGGTGTTTGTATTACAAATCAGGCCCTGATGAGAGGGACCAATTTGAGTTTTATTTATGCCTCAACGTGTTCTGAATCCATTTTTGGCCACGGGATGAAAAATTACTGTAGGGGGTGTGATGAAAGCCCAGACATGTGCCATGTGTTAAGGAGGCAGAAAATAGAGGGGAGCACTGTTACAGGGAGGTTTCATCTGACAGCCAGCCAGGGCAGAGAAAGCTTCCACAATTTTCCCTTCTCTCTTTCCTATTCCCTCTTCTGCAGAGACCTTTATCAATGATAAATTCTCAGATACAGAGATTTCTCAGGTTCTCAGATACAACACTGCCCTGTTTGTGCTTTATTTTTGTCTGAGGAATATCAAAAAGAATCCTCTCTGATTCCTCATACAGCAGGACAGGACACCTGATGGAAAGATAATGATGATCTTGCCAGCCTCTGTTCCTTCACCATCTAAACAAAGCCACCCACTCCCTTGCAGGTGCAGAGTGAGAAACAGAAGGCCTTGATGCTGTGCAAGTGCTGCTCAGCAACAGTAAAACATTGCTCTCTTGTCAACACTGGTTTGGTCTCAAATCTGCAAAGCAACACTCTACCAGCTACTGTGAAAAAAATATAAACTCTTCTAGCCAAACTCAGTGTAACTTCCCCTTCCAAGTGTGTTCCAGTTCTTCTTGGTGAGGAACTTGTCCCCCATTTTGGACATACATCCAGAATTGCAGCATTTTTAAGAGCAGAATTCAGCATTTGTCCTTGCTAGATTTCACTTGGTTGGTAATTTGATGCACTAATCCATCAAGATCTCTCTACCCCCAGGGGAATTCATTGTTCCTTCTTATTTGTTATCATTGGGCCAACACTGAGCCTGGGGAGCACAGCCAGGGGTTTGCTGCCAGCTGAATTTTACCTGAATCTCCTGGAGCTGCTTCGAGTCTGTTCTATGATAGTCCCAGCTGGAAGCTGAAGTTACCTATAAAGGTAAGGATCCAGAGGTTTTCCTTAATAACCTATGGAATAATAATAATACAGTGGTGCTCTTTTGAATGATCCTGCCAACTTGTGAGACAAAAGTTATTTCCCTCCACTGATAAAGGTGAATCCTGCTGGGCACAACCAGGCCTGATGTGGTACAGATCCCCCCCCAAACCCACAAAATGTTCCGTTCTCAGAGCCAGATTGCCAAACTGTTTCCACTTGTTTCTGTTGCTGCCATTCTCTACAGCTGGGAGGATGGAAGAGAGCAGCAGCTCCCCCAGTAAAAAAAGGGCTTTTGTTGGGACTTTGTTGGTACACACAGAAAAATGACAGCCAATAATGATCCCAAAGCCCTGTGAAGCTGTGGAAGTTTCCTGGTAGTGTCTTTTCCTGAGCCCCAAGGAGGCAGAAAAATTCCCTAAAAGGAGAGTTTGGTCACAGATTGGGCCCTTTGTTCCCCAAAAAAGGCCAGTTTTTTTTCGTTTGTTTGGTTTGGTGGTGGTTTTTTTTGGTGGGTTTTTTTTTTGTTTTATTTTTTTTTAATTTAATGGGGATTGTTATTAATTACATGAATGTGCAGGGTCCATGTGTTGGCAAGTACACCTGTGAAAAATCTCTGGAGTGCCTGGAAGGTCTTTGAGCCAACCTTTTCCAGGATAGCTATTGGTGTCATGTAGAATTGCATTCAAAAATCCAGTTTTTAGTTTTTTTAACAGTGTACCTGCTGCTTTGCAGGAAGGAAGGATTCTCTTCTGCCTGTAGCTGGATGTGATTTACATTACAATCAAAGTTAAGGACTTCAGCTGGTGCTGGGAGCATACTCAGGAAAGGGAGTTCTGATTTTACTTACTTGGGTTCCTTGTAAGACTGCACATGACATTTTTCTAGTATTATGGCTTCAGTTTAAAATAAAACGTATGAGTTTGTATTTTCTGTTTCACAAGCATGTTCCTCAGGGATCCAATTCCCTTAGCATATAGATCTGCACAGGTTTTAATTTGAAAAAGGGTTTGTTCAATTGTTTCAATGGTAATTTCCCTACTGTTTAAGCTATTTTAGGGATAAAATCTTGCTGTTTATTTTTCCCCCCTTTCTTTTCCCCTTCAACCCCTCCTCAGTTCAGCTTTCTAGTAACTTTCGAAGTGAGTGATATTTATTTCAGTAATTCACTTCCACTGACTTCAAAGGGGGAACAGAATGACTCGTGTGTGCCTCTCATTTTAAAATGATGGGCTTTTACCTCCACCGTGTGGCAGCTCTTCAGAACTGACTTGAAGTGCTTTTGCACAGAAGTAGAAAAAAGAACAAAGATGAGTTTACTTAAATAGGTTAATTCAGCAGTATTTCAGACTTCTAAATATTGCTTCAATGAGGTTGTTCTTAAACTTCACTTAATATCTTACCAGCGTTCACTCATCTCCATTTTGAGATGGGTACATTGAATAAATGGTATTTCAGCAGAATACACCATAATTTAATTTTTTGGGCAGAAACAGAATTATCTATTTTCTGACAGTCTGTGTGCATGTGTAAAGATAAAACACTTGCATCTATTTCCTTTAATTCACAGATGAGCCTTCAAAAATGTGCTGCTTAACTATATTTAGGAACATTAGGCTGCTCAGCCATTAAGTGAGGGAAAACAAAATCAGATGGTCCACAAGCAATTTGGATTTGGGAGCTGGGTTATTGTATTTCAGATTGCAGGTGAGAAGGCTCAGGATTAAACATCTTAGAATAAAAGTTTTGTAAAATGCTTTTTGCCTTTATGAAGGAATGCTTTGATTCAGGTATGTTGTTGAGTAATGTCCATGAGTTGCTCTTCTACCAACAAAGTGATGTTTTCCACTTTTCCACAGGTAAAACTAGTGTTGAAATCAGGAGCATGGTTGAGAAACTCTAAATTCTGTTGTCCTGTATGTCAGCAGACATCTTGGTTTCTCAAGTTTTTTAGCTTTGTAAGTGGACTTTCAGCTTCAATAAAAAAATGATTACTGATGCATTCAAGTGCATTAAAGTGACCCCAAAATTCTGATCTCTGCAGATGATTTGTGGGTTTTGTTTGTTACAGTTCTCTGCCTGAAGCTGGAGTCTCTCTTCTGCTTAGAAACAGCAGGAAAGTGAGAAATTGTTCACAACAGCCTTTGTTTTATGGTTTCAATTGTTTATTGCATCAGATTTTGGTATAGTTTACTGCAGGATTCTGTTTATGAATGTATCATTCGTTGTAAGGATGAAATAATTTTTTAGTATGAAAAACTGAGAACTTTTCAATTTTTTTTTATTTTCTGTTGTGTATCTCAGCCACCTAATTTTTGGGTACTGGTAAGTTAAATGCTGTTGTTCTTTTGCCAAAACTCCTGTTTTCTCCTGGCAACTAAATGTATAGCTGGCTTGAAAGAATTCGAATTACAAAGTTGTCTGTAATGACAAAGAAAAGCACTGCAAAATCAATTTTTAAAGCTGTTTAGATATTTTAATATATTAATAACATATATTATTAATTCAACTAGAGTCAGTTTCCTCTCCTGCTCAAAAATGCTCATCAATCCAGACTGTAATAGAAGTCAATTCGTGCAAGAGCATCTTTCTAAAAATTAATCTTGTTCATGAACACGAGCATAATAAAGAATTTTAAATGTACTTTTAATTATGTTGTTATGGAGACAGCTAGCCTAACAGACACACAATGATTAACTGCAATAGGGGTGTTTTAGTACAGTGTGTATCAGTTATCACTGTTCCTTCAGTGTGTGACAAAGACCAGGTCAAGTACAACTAATCCAAAATGAAGAATAAAATCTGTAAGGCATCAGGAATAGCCTGAAAAAAATGAGTGTGAAACCTCCCAAAAATCACCAAACTACTGTAAAAGGCAAACAAGTGTTGGAAGCTGGTGTTCTGATATATCTGAGATGTGTTTGAAAAGTTTATGCCTTGGTTTAAAGAACAAAATGTCAGCTGAGGAAGGGGGAAGCCTCTCCCTCCAAACTATTGTAAGTCTGAAAATTATGGGCCTTCCAGGCAAAAATGAAAAAAAAATAATAGGAACAACAAGAGCTTTATTTAGGATATCTGTGTGTGTGTGTGTATATAACACAGAACAAACAACAACACAGTAACAGGAGTTTCCCACCTGCCAAGCACGATGTCTTTTCAAAGATGAAGAAATTCACTGAGAGACCTACCCCAAAACAGTTTAAAATTCCGACTTAAATTTAGCTTTGACATATAACAACAGGGCACTTGTCTCTGAACCTTGACACCTTGCAGGGGAAAAAGGAGGTTGCATAAATTTATTTGCTTTCAGCCTTATCACTGCATACGAAAGAAAGAGAAACACTAAAGAACACTTTCCCAGAATTCTTTTTTAGTGCAATTAAAGTAGCATGATCAAAACTGCCCTCCCTGTTTCTGCAAGAGCTGGCCTGAGGTGGAAGCTGATGGGATGTGGTTGGCAGAGCAGTGCTGTAAATACCTGTTTTTGTTTGGCATTCTGAGCCAGCTGTTCATTTGCTGGGGGAAGGAGTCTTTTCCAACACCCAGAAGTGCTTATGTGGCTCTGACCACCTGGAATTGCTGAATTTGAGTCCCAGCAGGATGGGCTGGGAGTGATGGTGCTGTAGTTTGTATGAGCTCTTTGGGCTGGAAAAAAAAGGAGCTGTGTGGGGATTTGATTCCACAATCTCTCTGTTAGATTCTGTTTGGTTTTTATGTTTCCTCTCAAAACCTTTTTATTAAAACCCCAAGGAACACTACCATGAAAGTTTACCAGCAGAAAACTGTTTTTCTTAAAAAAAATTAGGCCAACCCTGATGACAAAATGTATTTTTTTGCATATACAGACTTCAATTTTCATGTAGGGACTAATGATCGACCAGATCATTTTATATGAACTGCATCTGAGGAATGCATTGTTTTTGTTCTCTGATGTCACTAAAAGCCAAAAAAATCATTGTACTTCAACTATAAGTCTAATTGTTCTTTTCTGAAGCCTTATAGCATTTTATTTCATATTCTCTGGTTTTAATTTTCTCAAACTTTTGTCTCCTACAGTCAGTGAGAATCTTAAAATTGAAATCTCCAGCTATGCAATGATAGGACTAAAGTAGCTGGTGAGTTTGACAGTGTGTTAAATGAATTGTGGGTATATTTTATTGTTTTAATAATAGCCTCATAGAAACAAATGTACTAATTGCATCAAAGAAATTTCAGTAAAAGCAGGGTAAAGTTTTAAGCAGCTCAAACTTCACATTCACATCAATTTTTTCGGGGGTGGTGTGTAGGTTTTGTTGGTTTATTTGTTTTTTTGGGTTTGTGTTTGGGGATTTTTTGTTTTTTTTTTTCAGCATCCCAACACTGTAGACTTGATGGTGTAGACTTTCTCTGTGTCCAGTAATACAAGGGGAGTAAAAAACTTAGAAATTGTTGTGGCTTACTGCAGGAAATTAAGGAAAGCCCAGCAGGAAGAACCTCTTCTCAATAGAGAGAGATATCAATACCTGGAAATTCAGCTGATAAACCATTGAATGGTTTTAATACATTTTAATTGCCAAGATTCTAGGCAGGAAAAGGGTCACAGATCTTCACCATGCAGGGAGGAAAAGTGTGGGAACAGCAAATGTTATAAAAAGTGATGGCTGAGGAGGTTGAGGTCACCTTTAAAATCTGGGGTTTCAGAGTCTCACTCTTGCATGGGAAGGATCTTACTCTTGTAGGAGAATCTCTGTCTAGAACCTGGGTATCTCCTCCCTTATTTGCTGAAGATTGTCTTCAGTAGAAATACTCAAAATCGGAAAACTTAAACTTTCCAAATCCTTGTGGAGGACTTGACCTGAAGCACAGAAATATTTGTTCCAGCAGTGTGCTGTCACACTGGTTTTAGACTCCCACTCTTGTCACAGTGCCTTTGGTAAGCACTGCTCAGACACTTTGGGGGTAGGTACTGCCTTTCAGAGCTGAAAACCTGGAAATTGGGTGAGACTGATGGAAATTGGGATCTTCCTTTTACAGACATGGAAATGATTGAGCTGAAAGGTCAAGGGACTGGGCTCAGGGTGATGCCTCAGGTTTTAGCTTTTCTATTTTTCAGATTCTGTGCTGCTTTAGTGTGTGGGTCTGAGCTTCATATTAGAGGATGGTGAGCTCTCTTCACAGAGTAGGGAGACAAAACAATTCCTTTTCCAGCTGGGGACCAAGGACAAATGATCCAAATCTCGGGCCCAAGAGCATAAGCCATGTGGACTAAAGAGAGAAAACCAAGCAGGATGGGAGTACATGGGCTGGAGCTGTAACTGGACAATTAGTTCCAATATGCAAATGGAGCAGAACTTATAAAAGTGAGAGACCCCGTGACCGGTCGGGCATTTTGGGACCATTTTGGTTCAGCTTGGGTGTAGCCCTGGCTGGGCTCTTGTGCTGCCCAAGGTGGATCCATTGAGGCCTTTTAATAAATCCCTACTTTATTCTTTAACTCCATCCAGCCTCTGTTCTAGATCAGCCTTGGCAAGGCATCAAAGGTTACAGGGTGGATCTGGAGTTACACGTGTGGATCAGAGTCTGGTTTAGCACTGCAACAAAAACCATTCTTCCCTTCTTGCTCATGTCACTATAGAACAAGCTCATTTATTTTATTCGAAGAGAACATGGTGTTGGGCAGCTTCTGCTAGAAAACTGCGGGTAAGGCTGTGGTAGTGCACCTTTTCTTTTGGGGCACAGACACAGAGGTGGAGGAGCCTGCTCCCCTCCTTTGTGCTCCCTCTGATTTTGCAAACAGGACCCAAGTGTGTTGAGAGGGGTGGAAATAATGTTTTACCTTGTCATCTTCAAATGAGACAGCACCTGTAATCAGCTCAAAGCCAAGAGCTGTACACAAGTGCTGTCACTCCAGTGCAGCTGGGTTTGTGTCGTAACAGCAAAGAGGAGAACAGAAATAGCACAGAGGAGAACAGAAATAGCAAAGAAGGGGCTGGTGTGTTATGGGGCAGCAGCAAGTATTACATACATGAAGGCTCAAATGCCAGGCTCCTGCAGAAGCAATAGAGATCTCTCGGTAAAAGAGAACAAAGAAATATCATATTACACAAAGGAGAGAGGGTGAAATCCTCCTGTATCTGAAGTGTCAATGCACACTGCAGCACTTGATATTTTTTTTTTTTTCCCCTAAGTGAGGGGAAAAAAATCTGGTTTTTTTCCCTCTCAACAGAGCTCCTGTCAGATTGAGACTTAAATGCTCAGCTACCCATCAGAAACCAGACCTATCCTAATATATGCCTGAAAGATTTATTTTTTATTAAAAAAACCCCCAACTTTGGTAGGAATGTTTTGGTGGATTGTGATTTTGGTGACAAATAGCAGTAAAGGACCATAAGCTTAAAATTTGTATCTTGGTGGAAGGAGTATGACCTGTAGAAAATCCAATGTGTATTTCTGCCACCAAAGTCTTTGTAGGGCTTGGCCTCTGGAGGGGCCACATAGCTTTGAAAATTGGCAGAGGTGCTTGCAAAAAAACCCAAGGAGCTCCTGACCTGGCATTTTGAAGCAATTCAAGAGGCTGTCCCGGGTATTGATCCAAATGGGTTTGACTAGACTGTGTTAAAATTGATGGCTGCAGGTAAGATTTCACATGGTCTCTCCTCAGGCAATGTGGTTTTAAACAAAGATCTCTGCAGAAGATTCTTAAGATGAGAAAGAACTTTCTGAAAGGTAAAAAAGACACCAGAGGTTGAGGCAGAAGTGCTGTTTGGGGTGGTCTTACCAACTGAGTGCCTGCTCACTCATTTTTCCCCTATATGACATTTTCTGGTCACACATTAGCTTTGCTTCTGCCCCCTAGAAGCATGAGTGGAACAAAGGTATCCAATGGTCACTTCAAAAAATTCTAATTAAAGATTTAGGTACCATTAAAAGTGTTCATAGTAGATTGATTTTGGACTGCAGGTCTTATGGAATTGGGAAGAGATAAAGAGTCAGATCCAGCTAAAACTCTCACGTTGTTTTTAAAAATAAAATTAGAAAAATAGAAGCAAGTTGGTTAGGGAGTGATAATTAGGATATTTGTTGTGTTGAAACAAAGTTTTTTACAATATTTGGCTTAGTAATGTAAACTCTGTGTGCATCTACTCCTTTAGTCATCACTTTAGTGATGCCATTTAGGTTTATATTTTCTTTCATTACATTTTGGCTCTTTAAGCTCTGTTTTTCCTTCTGTGCAGGCACACAGAAGCTGGTTCTCCAATGGACTGAGTTCTGTCACAGGATGATTCCTTGGGTAAGGGTGGTACAGGAGACAAAACCAAACAAAACCCTAAAACAGAGCAATTTGTGAACCATCTCAAGTTGGTTCACAAATGTACAAGCTCGCTTAAAAAAACAAGGAACAGTGTTTTTGTTCTTATTTTATGAAAATAAAAAACCCTGGGTTTTATGTTAGAAAAATCAAGGAAACTTTCTCAGTATTGCTAGTGTTGAAATACAAAATTCAATATGTTCTTTGAAAATGGGAAACCTCCATTTGGCCCAGATGAGAACCTGGGTAATGGGTTAATTCATAATTGATGTTAATTACAACTTGTAACTCCTCGCCTACCAGGCACAATTTTACTGGAGAAAAATGAAATGGGGCTGACCTAATTAGTCTCTCGTGTTGTCCCTTATCACATAATGGGGTTGATCAGCTCATTCCTTAATTGCCTGTCCTTCTGGTGCTGCAGAGAGAATCCTTCTATTCATGGAAATGCAAGGCACATTTATAAGAATAAAACATTAATTTATTAAGTTCGAAACCATTTCAGTGTTCAAGAGAATAGAACAACCTGTAATCCGAAATGTGATTTATGTTCTGTTTCTGCCTTCACCAGTTTACAAATACTGAGTTGGGCTGGTTTGCTGGAGGGACCTTTGTTCTCCAGGGATTACTAGTTCCAGTGCCTCGTTGTTATTTCATTGAGGATTTTCTTTTAATATATTATTGTGTTGACAAATTAAATCTTTAGGTTATTTTGTCCATTAGTACTATTTTAAAGGAACTGTTGGGTACTGCTTATGCATTTCTTTATTTTTACTTCGAACTTGTACTGTGGAACAGACTGAAACCAGTCCCAGATAATACTTTTTATTGGCAATGATCAGCTCAAGTTCATGTTGGGCCAGTCTGAGGAGGAAGGTCCCAATTCCTGGAAGAAATATATAATCTCTTAGGATACCTCCATTTAGCAAATTTTTCAGGGATATGCTACTTTGAGATGACAGGTTTAAATAAGATGGACTTTAGTGCAGCTTTACAGGAGGCCTAGAGCTTGCTTTAAGCATCAGTGTCTTGCAGAATAGAAAAAACTACCAATGAATATCAGAATATAATTTTTTTGATGACAAGAAAATATATAGAAAGGTCTTTATTTTTTGTGCATATTGTACGAACTGTACTGATAATACAAAACCTGCATACGCTTGTATGCACTCATGTGCAAAATTAACCTGTCCTTTTGTAGTTTTCAGGGGTGAAAACTTGTTTGCAAATATGCAAAATAATGCATATAAAACAGATATTTTATTGCAGTCCTTAGTGAAAATCAGCAAAAAAATAGTTTATGTTGAAATTCAAGTGTGTTTCTTTTTTTTTTTTTTTTTTACGTTTGCAATCCGAGTGCAAGGTTGTTACACCTCAGGTGTATGGAACAGGATCTGTTTTTGAGGTAATTATTTTTAAAATGCATCAAGCAGTGGTTTAAGCTAAGCAAGTTTAGACTGTGGGAACAAACTCTGTCCTGTCATTAGCTCTTTATGTTCCATCAGTTCCAGCATTTGGGATCAGAATGCCACCTGGGTGTGCCTGCCCAGGATTATTTAGTGCAGTGCTGACTCTGTCATTCTCCTGTAAGGACTGCAGGCTGGCACGAGTGGGAAATGCATAATTCTCATTTCATGTGCAAAGCCAGGAGCCAGGGAAACAAACTTGACTAAATGCTTGGATTCCAACCAATGGTGCAGCAACTAATGCAGGTCCTGAGAGTGAAAACTGTCACTGTGTCTTCATCAGCTGAAAACACTGTGAGCTTCAATGATCAATATTTATAAAAAGAAACTGAGTATTCATTAGGTTTAACCCTCTTTGGTTTAAAAGCACCAGGATTAAACACCCTGTGAATAATGAGGGTATTTGTTACTAATAACAATTAGTGGTTTTATGCTGAAGGACACGTGTGTTTGGAGCTGATGAGTTCCTTGGCAGCAGCAGCAACCAATAAAAGTGGATAGAAATGTTCAGTAGCTGCTGCAAGGACTCTTGTAGGGCAGTTTCTGACTGTGCTTTAAAGGTAAGAAAGTTGCATCAGCAGAGTTCCAGATGTCCTTGAGATCTGACACCAGCTTAGAGCCCCTTGCTGTCCCCACGGTGTGTAATTGTGCCACTGTGTCTGTGGGCTGGCAGAGCTCCTCTCCAGCACTGCCCTGCTCTTGCAAAAAGCTGCTCCCACTTGCACAGCCCAGCTTCTGCTGATTAAAAGCATTTTAATCTATGTTTTTTTTTCCTTCCCACAAGCCCACAGCTGTTCATGAGTGTGTGTGACAGCTTAAATGGCTCTTGCCAACAGCTGCCCAGTTAGAAAAGTGGCAGTCCTCATTTGTGATGATGAAACAAAATGATCCCTAAACAAGTCTTCTGTGTTTCTTCAAATATAAAGTGGTATCTCTGAAATGTATTTTGTGAAGTGGGAAACAGTTAAAAGAATTATTTGTGCTCTGTAACAGATCAGTATAGAATAAAAAAAAGTTCAGATTTTTAGAATTTATCTTTGGAAGACAAACTTGTCTTCGTGCTTACCAGCAAAGTTCTGGCCCTACATGAATGCTGTGGTTATACCAACACTGTTTGACAATAGTAGCCATGATATAAAGGGAGTAACATTAGAAAAAGTAATATGTGTCAAATGTAAAATGAAGGAGAAGAGGGGGGAAAAAAGAGTTTAAATCCCAACAGTTCCAGCAATATTTATTTCCTGAAATACTCTTTTTTCTCAAACACTCACAGTGTTTTTTAAACAGAGCAAAAAATTCAGCCTCCACTGAAACTAATCATGGGTAAAACATTGACTCCTGTGGGGTTTGACCCTTACAGTTCTCAGACACAGATTTCTGTGGGGAAATCAGATCTACAAACTCTGAAAGTGAAAATTCACCATGTTTTTCCCTAAGTAGCTTTGCAAACAACTATTGAAATCCAGGCTGGATTTGAGATTGCGAAGCATTTGCTAAAACAGCATGTCGGGGGAAGTGAATGGAAAAAAGTCTGGTAATTTTGGTAAAAGCTGAAGCATCATAAAGAATTCCTTGAACAAAGATTTATCCATCTACTTTAATGTAAAACTGTTTGCTATGTGCAGGAGAAATCAGCCTCAAAACTATTCAAGTTCTCTCACTCGACAGTACATCTTCAAGTTGTTTGTAACTAATTCCAGAACAGAGAAATACTTTGCTTACCTGGAGAGAGAGCGTGCATAAATAGAGTATCTGTCTTCTTGAAGAAGATAGAGCAATTAAAATCATTATAATTTATGCACATAATTAGGTGCATAACACGTGTATAATTTATGTGTAGACAGGGGGAGAAAATTCCTTTAATGGGGAAGTAAGGCTGAGAAAACTGAGAGGTGAGCTGCTGATGTGAGAGATGACTGCAAATCTCAATTTCATGCTTTCCCTTTTCATATTCATTGTTGCTATTTTATGAGCCTGTTTCTGTGGAAAAGTTAGTCCTGACCCAGACCTCTTTAGAGAAAAAGCCTGAAAATTAGAATGGAAGTGTGGATGACCTGTGTAGGGAAGGAATTTCAAATGTTCTATGTGTATAGTACATCCACACGTATCCTGTGGCCTCCTAGTGCCACAGGGGTTACTTGGTTTTCTTTTTTTCCCCGATTTATTTTTCAAAACTTGGCAATGTAATTGCAGATTTTAAAAGTTTGCCAACCAAATACATAAATTCATGAGATCAAAAGATTTTACCATGGCTCTGCAAGGGTGTTGCTGTCCTGGAAGTTTCTAGACACAACTGGAGCCACTACTGATATAAAGCTCTCATGCAAGTCCATAAATTGCCCTGTAAGCCTTTATTAAACTGGAGGAAGGGTGACCTACTTGATAAATAAAGACTGGACTGTGCTGAGCAGCCTGGAAAACAGGTCAAGGAATGCTGTAGCTGATGTCTTGAAACCCATTAAAATACTGCCCTTCAGCACTTTCGATGCTCATCTGTAGCCCAGAATAAGAGCAGTGTAACATAAACTCTCATCCCATCCTGTGCCTTTTGTTCTTTCTTAGTTTTTTTTTTTTAATTTTTCTGAAACAGCTATCCCACTTTCCAGGGCATTTCAAACAACACAAAGATGTATTTTAGGTAAACTGACAATCCTTATGTCATGAACAAAGTCTCTGAGTTAGGAAAATCAAGAGATGAATGTTTTTCATTTCCAATATTTTTTGTCTTTAGGTCAGGACTATGGGTTAGGAAGATTAGTATTTATTATGCTTCTTGGTTTTCAAATAACTTTGTTTTAAGAGAAGGTAATTGTTTTTGCTGTAGCTGTTATCCAAAGAGCACTGAGTATCCCAGAGCAGCTGACTTAGGTATAATAAATACCTGCACAGACAACCAGACCATGAATGTATTTTACCCTTTATCTGTAGGAATAGTAAACAGTGACTATGTGGCATGTTAAGACCTAAATTAGTCTTTTGTGCCACTGGATTTTTTTTTTCTTTAATGAAACATTAATTCACTTGGCATTTTTATGAGCAGCCACTGTTTTTCTTTCTAGTGAAGCAAAATCTTACAGTGCTGCACTTTGCCACCTTTTTTCCTTACTATTTTTGGAATGTCCTAATTGCTTTGAAAACTAATTTACTTCCCATTTTACTTCTCTTGCCAGCTTGGGTAAAAATGGCTTGATTGCATACAAAAATAAAATATATCATAAAAAGAGAAAAATAAAGGAAAATATATTAAAGAACATGCAGGTTAGAGAGTGATACAGCTGAGGGAGCAGAGGCCGTTGTAAGAACAGTAAAAACAGCTGTACTGAGTTATATATATTATAATATTACAAATATAGTATAGTCTAAAGTATGATAGGAAAGCAGAGTGGATGAAACTGGGGGATTTAATCTGTAGCATTGGATGAAATCATGGCAGTTTTTAATAAATATCACTTTGAGGTACTTCTTGAGAATGTGCTGAACTTGTTAGCAAAGCTGTGAGGGAGAGCTGTGGAAACCAGAAATATCCCCTAAAGGCAGCTGGCTACAGCGTCTCTGCAGGGGCCAAGTGAACAAATGGATTTATTCCCAAAGGAATAAATTTGAACAAGTGAATAAATTTGAACAAGTCCCTTAGATTTGCTTTAGGATTTTGGGTTAGGATCTGATTCTGTAAAATTCAGAGCAACTTTAGGAGTGCTGATAAAACTCAACCCCTGTAGGAAGTCTGTGCCTGTACCACCTTTTGACAGCTTCCAGAGAGTTCTGCAGCTTGTGTTTTGAATCCTAAACCCATCAGCCTCCGTCCTCCTTTTGTTTGAGAAAGAATTATAGATTTATCTGGGTTCTTGTGAATGTTTCTTGTTGTTGCACTGCACTGTGATTATTGAAGGGCTGCTGTGCTTGCCAAAGACAGAATACTTGAACTTCAGAAATGTGGGAACAGTGACCTCCAGGATGCTTCTGGGAGGACCAAAATCTTGCAGTGACAGATGCCAGGAATTATCAGGTTCTGAACAGAGAGCAGTAAAAAGTTGTACTGGTGTGACTATTACTTGAGTAGTAAAATTCTAATTTTGTTGCAATGAGAGCCACAAAACCAAGGTGCTCAATATATCCATTTTAACTTTCTCTTGGATCATTACTAACAAATATAATATGGTACATATAAATAGCCAGTTCAGCCTGTGTTCTGTCAGGGAAGACCAAGGGATAACCAAAGGATAAGACCAAAGTATAAGAGCTGTACAGATGTTTCTCACAGGAATTCACAGGAGTAGTGGGAGAGGCAATCCCACAGCCATCCTTTCCAAAGCTTATTTTCCCATCTCATGCATGTGAGCACAAATCCAGACGCTTGCTCTGCAGTAACATGGGTGCAGCAAACCAATTTGAATTAAACTTGATTAGTTTTAAATCGATTACTGTTATTAGGCATTCTCATTAAAGCTTGACAGCAGATGATTTCATTATTTTCCTTGGGTTAGGAGTAGCTAGTTTATAGCAAAGCCAGGAAAACAATCAGCTTTAAAACTGAGGTTAGCTAGTGTTTTGTTTGCTGTTCCACCTAGTGTTTGATGAAGAGTCATCAATTTCCCTCTGTTCTGCTCTGCAAATAGGGAGGCCATGGAAGCCTCTAAACCTAAAACACTCTTGCTCTTCCTGTGATGGAATCTGCCAGGACTTGTCACCAGGCTGGATGCACTGGGCTCATTCTTTTCCACTGTCACATCAATGGGATTGGCCAGATTGTTTGAGCTGGGAATTTGCCCAGTGAGTGTCGAAGACGCCCTAGGTTGGGAGTGGCTTCGTGTGGTGGAAAAACTTCTCCTCCAACCCGTGCTTCCAAAGAAAGGCTCAGCAGTCTCTTGTTGTTTGGTCTCATGGTTGTGTATTGCAAGTTATCTAAAAGATTTTCTTCTCTGCTGCTGTGGTTTGCTCAGCAGCTCAGGCAGAGGCACACACACACCCTGACATCCTCTCTGACTCCCGACTGCTTCTTCTCTCCCCACCCAGAGCTGCTGCTATCTTTTATATGGTACATTACGTGTTACATGTTTATAGTTTTTCCCCTATTACCTATATTAAATGGTGCCTTTCTACTCTAAACCAATCTGTGAGTGCCAACATCACCAAGAACATGGAGGTGAGGAAGAAGAAAGAGGAAGGACAGGGCAGGCCCAAATCCCTCCATCTTAAAACTTCTGACCCCCATGTACAAAACAGAAACCCCCCTGTTCAAGTGTTAAAACCCCCCTGTACAGCACTCAAAAATTCTTCCCTCTACTTTGTGACTACTTCTACTCTAATATCTAAACTTTTGTGACTGCTTGTTCTTCCTGCAAGGTTGGTAAATCATTCCATGGCTCAAACCCAAAATCACAGCTGTTTCCAGCTGCCTGCCAGGGTCTCAAATGCTTCTGACCTGGGCCTGGAACCTCCAAAAATGTCTGAGGGACATTTTGAGTTCCCACAAGTGAGGACTCTGGGAGTGCCAAGTGAGCTCCTTCCATGCACTCTCTCCCAGCAGTCTGCATTAGGCATAGGGAGGGGTAGCAGCTGGTGAAAGAGGTGAAAGCACTGGGCACCTTTCCCTCACAATTTAATAATTTAATAACTAATTTAATAATTTGAATAAAATGTAATAATCTGTGGCAAAAGACAGAGTCCTGGATTTCAAATATATTTTTTTTGGGTTGTCAGAGTTTCTTCTTCACAGTATAGCTGTATTAAGAATTTAATAACCATAAAACCCAAGTTTACTTTTTCTCTAGGCTAGTTAGATAAGTAAGAACTTGGGAGTTGCTTGGTTTTTTGGGCAGCCTGAAGGCCCTGCAGTCTTTTAATTTTTTTGTAGATAGCTAGGTCAGGGATCTCTACTCATTTCATCCATGACTCTTCTCCATGTTTCATCCTTGCTGTCCTATGAAAATGCTCTTCACCACTGGGTCTGTAGGTTGCTGCTGAACATTGAACTAAAAGAAAGTGGGTAATACTTCTGTGCTGAGAGCCTTCTTTTCCAAAGAGGATTCAGAGGGAGTGTGGCACTGCCCACATCCGTGGCACCACTGGGAAACCAGTCTGTAGCCTCAGGGCTCTGTCAAACAGGAAAGTACTTAAGAAGCCCAAACCATTGCTTTGTCAGCTCAGAGCAGCCAAAACCACTTTGTATTTCATTCTTATAAAATAAGAAGCACAGTGACCTGGCAAGAGGAAATTTTCCAATAGCAATGATGAAATGATGGAGTCTTAAAAAAAAAAAAAAAAAAAAAAGCATCTTTTAAAACCTTTTTGCCTGCTCAGAAAGTTGGGAGGTTGGCATGATGGTGCAGGCTGAAAGGCATTTTGCTGTTTAGCTTCATTGTGGTTAGAAATAGACTTCTGGGAAGGGAAGAGCTGCCACCAGGATTTGGTGTTTGTCAGCCTTTTGAAGGAGATAGCTGAGCTGACAAGGACCTCAGGAGAGGGCTGGGGATGGTGAGACAGGACCCCCCTGTCCCTTTTGTTATTTACTGGAGGTTTTGGATCTGCCACTTTCCAGCTGAAGAGCTCACATTTCACTCTTTCCACAGAGACTGCAATCAGTAGTAGCCCATTGAGCCAATTGTTTGCTTGCTTGTGTGTTTGGAAACAGCAAAATTAAGAGAGAAATGAACAGAGGCAGGCTGCATTCTTAGCAGAGTCACAGAAATAAGAGTAATTTTCTGTGTGCTGAACAAGCCTGCAGCCAAAGTCTCTTTTGTCTCAAAGTGACATATTAGTCCCTGAGTTCCTTGGAAAAGAGGAAAATTGCTGTCCACTGGGGCCATTTATTTTTCTTTCTAGGTGTTTAAGGGAAAAGAAACACAGTCTGCTGCCTGGATCAAAAGGAGTAGCTCACTCTACTGCCCCTCCCCTTCCTGATTCAGAGAACAAATCCCCATGGATCTGGCATTTTAAAGATGCTGCTCTGAATTTTGTTGCTCTTCCAGTTAAAAGAAAATATAATTTTTTGTAACTGCAAAGGAATTGGGTGTACAGAGCTCCATGAAATAACAGATTTGTGGTTGAGTATCTCTCTTAGCTGTTTCTCTGTTGTACTCAAGGACTCAGCTGCATGTCAAAGTGCAGGAATTCATAGTTATTCTTTGACCAAATCTCCTCCCTTCAATACAAGTAGATACGATTCATGTTGGGTAATAGAGCAATGGCTAAGAAGGTATTAAACTCTAAATTTTTAATTATCAAAATTCATGAGAGGCACGGAGGGGATGGGGAGGAGGGGAAAGATGTAAAGGGGTGAATGAACTTGGCTTAGACAATATAGTGGTAAAGCTGGACTAATCCAGAAGATCCAGTGGAAGGATTTAGAGCTCATGCTCATACAGTGAGCAGCTGCAGCAGTTTGAGGTGTTGGTACCTTTTGGCAGAGTGTGGGAGGAAAGCAAATTCTGAGATGAGTAAATTAATGATTCTGTCTCCTAGACCAGGGTACTTCTGGGTTTTTTTGGGGGTGTATCTGCTGGGGGTGACCTTGCAGAGCTTTTCTCCTCAAGCTGAGGTTTGGGTCCCTCTTCTCTCTGGCCACAAGAGTCACAAAGTGGTTATGGAGTTCCTAAACTTCTTGCTCTTGCAAACTTCTAGATATTGGAGGCTTGTAAAAGTCACAGAGCACTGCAGCTTCTTAGAGGAGTTAATTTTCTGCTTTGGTACAAGAGGATCAAAATAACTTTGTGAAAGACAATTTTGTGCATGTTAAAGAGAATAGTAGAATGTTAAAGTGTGGATATAACTACTCTAAAGTGTAACAGGAAAGCAGAGGAGGCGAAACTTGGGAATTTCATCTGTGTCACTCAAGGCACCTCAACCTGCCAAGAGCGTGGCAATCCCCACGTGCCCTGGTGATGAAACAGGGTCCAAGCCTGTGTTCACTCACAGGGACCCAGCACTTGCACCTCCTTTTGAAACCACTTTAAATATTTCAATGGCCTTTGCATACCTTTGAGTATAATTTTTTTTTGCCTTAGGAAGAGTTCATTTGATGAGCAGTATTTTTTTTTCCTGCCAGTTCTGTGTTTCAAACCGTAATTGTTTAATATATGTATAATACATATTTGTGTCTATTATGTATATATGAAAGTCCAGCAGAGAAATACAGCTAAATGTAGCCTTATCTTAAGTAGATGAAGAATGAAATCTGTGTTTAAATGGGTCTGCTTTGCATGTACTGAGGCCTCTGGGGGCTGGCTTCCCTCCCAGCCTGTGCTGATCACACTCCAAACACCTTACTGAGTATTCTGAGATTTTATATGCATATATATGAGCATAAAAAGTCTAGAAAGTCTGGAAATCCATGCAGGAATTGATTCTAAACCCTTGGCAAGCAGCCAGAGGAAATGTGAGTGAAAATGAGGATCTTTTTTTTTCTCCAGTGAGCTCGGGCAGTGTTTGGTACCTGGGTCTCTCCTGGGCACTTAGGGAGGCACTTGCATGCAGTGCAGCTGTAATTCCCTGTGTTTCCCCATTATCCTTAACTCTAATTTGTCTCCCAGCAGCAGTGCTGCATGCTGAGAGTCCAGGGGGCTTTTTATACCTATGTCCATGATGAAGTCTCATCATCTATATATGATGAAATATAATGAAATATATATATTTCATTATATTTCTAATGAAATATAATGCTGACAATGCTTAATAGTTTTGTTTTAGAGCATGATGTCAGGGGCAGGAACAGTGAGTCCAGTTCTCCAGCCTCCCAGCTGAGTACTTAATAAGCCCAACCCAATGGTTTGTCAGCTCAGAGCATCCAAAACCACTTTGTATTTCATTCTTATAAAATAAGAAGATATTAATGTTTGCACTTATTATTTGTATTTTTATTTTTTCTGGCTCTGATTTTGACCTGCATAATGCTGGTGTTTGGTCTGTACCTGTGAATTGTGATATACACAGAAGGGATGGCAGGACAGAAAGTGCTTGAGATGGTAATGGCTCAATTTTCTATCCAGTTTATTTTGTAGAGGTCCTGCACTAGGTGACTGCTGAGTCAGTGCTGTACAATTTTGGTTGGATGTTTAAGTCCCTTCTGAGTGCCCTTGGACTTGTAAACCCTGGGAGCTGTTTTGTGCTTTCAAGAGCAGCAGGGGCTCAGCCTCTGGAGACCTCTCCATGTGTGCTGCCTGTGTCAGGGCTGAATTCTGGAGAAGCCAATTAGGATCCATACCCAGCAAATTCTCCACTGAGATAAAGCAGTCGGCAGAGCAGTCTTGTTTCTGCTTACAGAGGTGTTTCTTAATCAGCTTCAGCAGGTCTAGGAGCAATTTGATCGCTGGAGAGTTGCTCAAGGAGGCACTTGAAAGACTGTGAAGACTTGAATTTTCAGGGTGATTTTCATGCCTGCCTTGCCTGCGTGAGGCAGGGTGAGCCAGGATTTCAGTTTCCTCCTGGATGCTTCTTGTTTTAAATCTCTTTCTCTGCCTGTGAGCTTGGTGCAACTGAAGGAGGAGGGGAGGAGAGGGCAAAGACACTCAGCAGAAATCAGTCAACTACAATGAAAACAAAGAAAAGTCCTAGAGCTGGTTTTACTGCTGAGAGTGGAAGGAGGAAAGGATGTTAAAGTATCAGCAGGGCATCCCAGCTGTTGCAGAGTGCAGACATCCCTGAGTTTTGAATTCCCAAACAGATTTTTGCAATAGTGTGGCATTTCAGTTTGACTTCAGCCATTTGAATCTCTAAGAAGGAGGAGGAATCCAGGGCAGCAGTGTCAGGAGAACAGCAGGTGAATGCAGGGCTGTAGGAGATTATTTTCAGTGACATCTGCTACAATAGCCTGGAATTGCCAGGCAGGATGCTCTCCTCCCTGTTCAGAAACCCTCTCACCAAGAGCAATTGAAATGTACTTTTCAGCTCTGTTGCCACTGAGAAATGGTGTGAGATGCCCCTTCACGCTGTTCAATCATTTCTCCTGTGAGTTTGATACTTGTGGCTTTGATCCAAGGGTGACTTCCCCACAGCCCAGAGGGGAATACAGGGTGCTGGAGCAAAACTGACTTCATCTGAGCCCCTGACCTCTGGCTCAGGGACAAGACAGACAAATCCAAGGTAGAACTTGCATGAAATCCCAACCATTGCTTCTTCATATGTAGCCTCAATAGTTGTGATGCCCAAATTATTTTACAGGGAAATTCCATCTTTATGGTGTGGTCTTTGGGAGTTCTTAAACAGATTTCTCTGCTCCTCATCCTCAGTAATTGTGTGCACTCTTAACCTGCTCCTCAAAGGTCCAAATTGAAATGTAAAACCTGCAAATACAGAAATTGCTTTCTTCATGTCTTTACAGACTTGCTGACAAAACATTCAGAGATAGAAAAAACACAAATTTAACAAGCAGGTTAACAGGCAATTTTTTTATGGAATTCCAAGTGTAATTGTTCCTTCTGTCAGCTGAAAAGTTGTATATGAAAAAAACTGCCAGAGAAATGTAAATGTAAAAGTATCCTACTACTCTTCCCCTTCTTCTGCTGGCCTTGTAAAAATAAGATTTTTGGGCATTTTTGGGTAGATTTATGTAGTGTGTCACTGTGTCAGGACTTGGAGTTTCAAGCCACATACAGTTTTGTGGTTAAAACCAGCATCAAAATATGGGGGTTAAAACTAGCATCAAAATATGGGCTAGAAATCAGATGAATTTTTTTCTGTGAAAACAAAAACCTTCATGACAGTAGTGGTTTTACTCCTGAAGGCAGGGTCTATATCCACATGTCTGATTTAGGATTCCCATTGAGAATTCTGTGGAGATTCATGTTGCCTGCAGGGTTTGAGGATTGCTTTTAAATTTTTTTTTAAGGATATTTTTTGTGATACAATTGTACCAAAAATGTACATAAATTCTCTTAAACCTGCCGTTAAACTTGTAAAATAGCTTCCCAAACAGCTGGATATGAAAGGTTTTAGATTTTAGAACCATTTTTGACGCGGTGCTTCTGTCTGAGCTCAGGGATGGAACAAGCAGCCTGTACCTGTGTTAATTCCAGAATTTGCTTTATAAAGTGCCCAGAAGATGGTGCTACGGTGTTGGTTTTGGCTACAGGAATGCTGAGATCTTAAAGTTTCCTTTAGGTTTAAATTAAATCAAGTAATTTTATATGCTCTGATCAGAAGCTAACATTTTAAGAAATGGAATTTTAAAAATAATTGTAGAGGTAATGTGTATTTTTGCTGAAGAAAGCAGCTGGATTTGATACACATGGCTGAAATACCTCCAGTGTCCTTACAAACAGAGCAAGTTTTTTAGGGAAGCCATGACTTTGCTTAATCCCTGTTCATGGAGAGGTGCAGTCATTGTCACTCATGGCTCTCAGAGCATCTGGAACAGTGGGGTTCAGCACCTTTGCCTCTCTTGAGAAACAGGAGTTGTGTCTATAGGAGGCAAGTCAGATTTAATAGATGTCTGCAGTTTAAAACCAGATGCTTTCTACCCCATACAGTCATTTCCTGATGTTAATAATCAATGCCAAACAAGACATCTCTGTATTTCCACTCAATAAGGATTAATTATGGTTAATTAGAAGCTTATTTTTGGAAATATAGGCAAACAAGTCTGTCTATTTGTTCTTGGTGCTGCCTGTCTTGTACAAAATCAAAAGGTTCATTTGGTGCTGGAAATTTCAGGCTGAAATGCTGCAGGCTGACATACCCCTTCTGGGTTTGGGAACAGTTAGTTACAAATCTTAGGCAAAACCCCTAACCAATCAAACAAATAATCCCTACAAATGTGTGTGCATATATATATATTTATATATTTATATGTATATGTTGGGGTCACAATTAGCAGAAAACACAGTACCAAAAACCTTACTACTAGAGCAGGCAAAAGGTGATACAAATTATTTTTCCTTCCCTGATCCCCTTAAAATGTGCCTGTCCATTTGTCAAAGGTTCTGGGAGGCTGTGATGTTGAAAAATTCATGCTGAGGAATGGAGGGAAGTTCTGTAGCCCTGCAGAGACTTGAAACTTGAATCCTTTGCAGCAGATGCTGCTTCTATGTTCTCTTTTACTCCATTTCTGGGTAAGTGACACAAATTTAGCTTTAGAGCCAGAAGCAGTGAGTAAGGAGAAAATCATGTAATCTTTGGCGACAAGATTCAAACAGTATCTAGAAGAGTACACACAAATTCCTTCCAGCGTTATATGGGCTCGCTTCAACGATTTGCTCATAGTGTTTAAAAAAACCCATTAAATTACTTGCCAACCTCCTGTTAATAATGGAGAAGTCCTCACAGAACCTGAAGACCTCAACAATGGAAATGCCCCAAAAGTGCAATAGGTTTTATTGTAATAATGAAACCACAGTCTATAAATATTTAAAATCTCTTAAAAATGTGTTACTAACCCTCCCTTTCGTGGGCTCCTGAATGCAGCATTAATGTAAGCAAAATGCTTCTGGGAAACCCAGGGAAATGCAATAAAATTCAATTTAATACCCAGCTGCCCACACTGCTGGGCCTGCTGCTGCTGGAGCTTGGTGGTAAATAAGCCATGGGCCACTTGGTGTTTATTTCAGCCTATATGAGCACTGGGATCCAAGTTCACATCTGGAGCTCAAGCATTAATGCCTTTGAAGCTCTCGTGGGGTGAAAGTGTGGGAGAAGCAGTGAGCCTTGTTCTTGGAGGAAACTGAGCAGCTGTTGTTTTATTGCTGCTTTTAAGTTTAGCCAGCACTCAGACAATCCCAGTTGAGTGAAAAGTCCCACAGGGTGATGTGTCTCACCTGGAAAAAGTGTCATTGTGGCACAGACCTGGTGAGGGAGCAGAGCAGGACCTGCCCCATCCTGTGGGCTGCTACGGAACGTGTGATGGGGTTTGGGTTTGGGGCTGTTCTTCAACCTTTAATTCCCTGGCCACTTATGAATGAGGGAACTTCTTCCTTGTGAGACAAAGGGTTAATTTGCAATGCAACATCAGCTGGCCTTTCACCGAGAGGCAGTGTCAGATTTGCTGACTGATGTGCTTTCTGGAAGTGCTTCTCTACTAAACTGGCTCTGATTAATAAAATATATGAAGGCAAAGAAAAATTAGTCCTCCCCAGCTGAGGTTTTTTTTTTTTTTTTGTGCTTATGACTAATTTACATGTGGAAGACCTTAAAGACCTGTTTTTTCAGGTTGTTATGCTTGCATTTTAAGCCTTCAGGCACAGAAGTGTTCTAAAGTGGAAACTTTGTGGTTGCTTTGGCACAATGCTTTGTTTAAATCAATCATCTTTGGTGAGGGACAGAGTGCTGCAAATATACAGCTGAATGTCTTTTAGGATGGGTGTGTTGAATTTCTGGTGGATTTTCAGGCTTAAATTTTTCCATAGCTGGGGAATGCCAAGAGGCATTAATCCATAAGGCTGGAATTTTTACAAAAATATGAAAGTACTGAAAAAAAAACCATCTTCCTCTTGCCCTGTACAAGTTAATAAGGAATATAAAGATGATGGCTCGCTTGGCAATCAGTGCACACAAGGTTGGCTGGTGTCTGGATGAGCCTGCCCTCCTTCCTGGCTTGGTCCCTGGGAGCCAAGTCCTGTCTTTCCTTGCCATTTTGCCCCTTGGCTGGCAGTCCCTGGGCCAGCACAACTCTGAGGTGCAGTTGCTGCAGATTCCTCTTTTGGGAATGAATATTCAGGGTTTATTCCTTGATTCCATGCTCTTCCTCAGAACTGGAGCACACTGTGTTTGGGGCAGTCAGCACAGACCAATTAGTTTGCACAGCCCTGCTTTTCAACTCCTCCAGCAAGACTGCAGTACACATTCCTGCTTTTTAAGCTCACTGGATGTTTATGGACTCCTCTGCTGCACAGGCTCTTTTCCCACACTTTGAGCAAGGCAAAAGGCACTTGCTGTTTCACCCACAGTGCAGCAATCATGGATCAGTGACTGCAGAGATTGATTAAAGTTAGTCAGAAAGAGTAAAATCAGAGGCTTGCAGAGTTGTCCTACTTATTTGATACTCTCCTAATACTCAGAAATCAGATATTTTAATCTCACATATTAAAGCCTCAGGCATTACTAAATTAAACAGATTATTTACTTGTTTGATTTTCTTGTTTAGGAGCAGCACAGCTGATGTATCTGTTGAGAAAAGGAGAGGGAGAGGTGTATGCTGCCCACTATTTCCTGATAAAATGCATGCACTGGTTGTATACACAGCATCTTAGGTTTGTAGTTATAAGCCTGTCACTGTCATTCAAGCTCAGCTTTCTACCACATCCAGTTATGGTTAGGGAAGCATATTCACTATAAAAAAGAAGTAACTTAAGAGATAATGGAATACCAGGATTTTAAGTATATTTAAAATCTGTCGAGCAAAGCTGAAGCAGTGAACAAAAGTCATCACTGTGCATTATCCTTTATCCTTTTGCTTTTAATGGTCTGATTTGAATTTTGAATGCTTTGGATAAGCAGCAGTACTGCAGGACTCAGCAGGACCCCTTCTGTCTCTTTTATTTAAATAAATCTAAACTAATTTTTCCGGGTAAATATTCTAAGATTTCTCTTTCTGAAACTCTGTATTTTTTTATATACCTGATTCATTCCATCTGAAATATCTACTGTATTCTAGAAATCCTCCTTCTTTTTCCTTCTTTCCCAGGCAACAGGAAACTGGTGTTCCCCATAAATTTTAGAGCAGTGAGTTATTAATGATCTCTGCAGGTTTTTCACAGGTGGTTGTTGCTCCCTTGGCTCAGGGCCTTTTCCTTGCTGTCATTTGCATGGCCTTCACCACAGGTGATTTTGTGGCTCCTCGACTCCCCCAGAACTGGAACAGGGCAAAGTGATCTCACAGGCTGGAGAGAGACTATCCTCTCCTGGATGTCCTGAAGCCACTACAGAGCCTGGCAGAAACAAAGCAGAGATTAACTGAGGAGGATTATTTTTTTCAGTTAGGACTACACAGATTATAGCAATCATCATAATGAATTTAGTATAATATGGAATAGAGAGAAAAGGGCAACTATTTAATCAAACAGCGTTGAGTCCCAAAGGAAGGATAAAATCAGTGAGATAGGAGTTGCAGCTTGATTTTTAAAGATTTATCACCCAATTTATTCACTTTATTACAGACAGATTGAATCTTAAAACCCAGCTATCACCGTGCAAATATCAACAGGATTAAGCATAGAATCTTTGGAGAAGTATTTAAGTCAGGTAATTTAGCCAACCAGCTAGAACCTTTTCTTCTGACACACGCCTTTCACCTGCCTTATCTGCAGCGCAGATCACTTGTGTTCAGTTTGGCCTGGATAATTCCAGTATTTGGCATGGATAATTTCCAGTATTTCAGGATGTGAAACAAGGTGGGAATGCCTACAGAGTTCTGCTGTGGGCTGAGGGAACTGGGCACATTTTGAAGAAGTACCTGCAGAGGTCCTATATGTAAAAATAACCCCTTTGCACCTGTGTGTACTGTTAACTGAGGTGTTGATCTCGCCTGTTCCCAGCATTTGTTGGTTTGGAAGAGAGTCAGCCACTTTTTTCCAAGTTCAGGCCTCTGGCTGTTCCAGTCTGAAGAGATAAGTACCAAAAACATCCCGCTGATCCATAGTTTATTAAAACTCTGCCAGATTCATAAAGGAAAATGTTCATGCAGTGGCAAGAGAAACCTGGGGGATCAGTGAAGCCTTTTTGACCATCTGTGGTTCATTCAGTCCCTTCTTGTGATTTTTGCTCAAGGGCCATAGAACAGAATGACACAGAATCAATAAGGCTGGAAAAGCCCTCTGAGGTCACTGAACCCAGCACTGTCAATGTCACCCCTAACCATGTCCCCAAGTGCCACCTTCATGTGGTTTGGAACACTGCCAGGCAAGTCAGACCAGTTTCATCTTTTCAGCCCAGAACTGATGTGGGGAGGCAGCTCTTCTGGGTCCTGCCTCTCTACCTCTTTATCCCTATGTTCACCCCTGGATAACTAGCCTGCACTTTTCTGAAGAAACCATCTCCTTTGGATTGTTTTTCTAGTGTTGCCATTGGTTTTTGTTTCTTTTGTTGTCACTCACGTTGGGGCTGCTGGGGTTGCTTTTGTTATTACAGCTGTTGATGCTGCGTGATGTGATGAATTGTTGATTGCTGAGCCTCTGAAGAGCAGACAGGGGCTGCTCCCTGCCTCCAGTGCAGGTGGGAGGGACAGCTGGAACCTGGTGGCACATCAATCATGCACTGGAGGCTTGCACCAGAAGGTGGTTTTGGAAGTGAGGGAGCAGCTCCAGTGCTGAGAATATTCCCCAAACAGAAGCATTCCTCCCTGCTGCTGGAAGGTCCCCTGTGAAGTGGCAGCCTGGCTTAGCTGTAGTACCTGGTAGAAAATGCCACCAGCTCATGTTTCTCCTGGTGCAGGAAATGCTTTTCGATCACAGGTCAGTCTAAAATGCTGTCCTGCACTGTAGGTCCTGTTTGGAGATGTTTACAATGTGCAAAAGGAATCCTATCAGTGCTCAGGCATGCTGATTTTGTTTTTTGTCTCTGTCCCCTCCCTTTCCAACCAGGCCCAGCTGTCTCTGAGCACTCTGCCTGCCTTGGCACCCTGCAGTTATTTAAGGAAAGTTGATGCAGATTTGTTGTTTTTGTCTTTTTTTTTTTTTTATGAACATTGAAGATATTTTGCCTCCTAGGCAACACACTTCCCCCCCAACCCCATTTTTAGCTCTCCCAACAGTATTAGGGAATACTACTTAGAAGCAGAGAAGGGAAAAACTGGAGAGCAGCTTGATGAGTGCTGCTCTTGTTTGAGAGCAGACAAATCATTCCATATGAAATGGATGTGATGTGACAGCATAAAGAACAAATGTAATTTCACCTTGCATTATTATTTATTAGATTTATAACAAAACTGCTGCTATAGGGTAGCCTTGCTCATTCAAATATGCTGAGACAGGATCAGTTTGCACACAAGAAGAAGTTAATGGTATTGCAGTGAAGCTGCTGCTAGCACAAAAATGCATTCATTAGAGATAGTGGTGAGGTTTTACTTTGAAATTATGAATCTGTAACTTAAAAGCATGTACATTAAGTTCCAAATGTGGTGGCAGTGGCTCCAGAACTGCAGAGGTGGCAACAGAACTTGAGCACAGTGACATTCCTTAAGTCTCTTCAATCACTTCTATTAAGGAAGCTCTGTCTATAGATTGATGTCCCATCTATTGTTTCTGCTTCTGCTGATAAATAGAGTTGATGAAATATCAGACCCTTTTCTAGCTTTACCAAAAACCTCTAAACCCTCTAAATACCTCTGTGCTGGTATCACAGTTAGCAGAAAGGTGAAATAGCAGCAGACTAGTACAAAGGTGACATGAATTAGTTTTCTTTCCCTGGTTCTCTTATAATGTGTCCACCTGTTTTTCAATAATTGAGAGGCTGCAATGTTAGAAAATGCAACAGCAAATGAAACACCTTATTTTTGGAAATACAAATTCCCAATTTTGCCTTGAATCTTACATCTTAGTCAATAGATAACAAGAGTGGAGGATGGAGAGAACTATCAAGAAGGATCCTGGAGAAGATCAGCCCGACTGCCTTTTAGTCTGCATGGATTCTGTTTTAATTACAGTAATTTCATCTTCAGAAGTGAAAATTACACTGATGAAATACAGCAGTGCTCTCTGATAACTGGCTTTTGGGAAGGCACTCATTCACATACAGTCATGACTACTGTAAAGAAAGAGAAATCCTTGCTGGTCCACTTCACTTCAAAAGGGCTGCAAGGGAAGGTGATAATATGCTCTGGTGTTTGGTGGTTTGGTTTTTTTTTTTTTTCCCTATTGAGAAATTGCACATTAAGAATGTTTTCACTTGGAAATCAAGATAGCAGGAATCTAAAAAGAGCTTGCAGGAGGATAACAAAGGGTTTCCAGCATTCCAATTAAATAAGTTCATCCAATTTTCCCTTTTCTCACAGCATGAGACAGGTGAACCATGGACAAACGCCATGGATAGGGGATGTATGGGATCATTTCCTTGTTCCCCTGACATCTGACTGCCAGGGAATGGACCTTGGCACGCTACTGGAGACCCTGGTGGGTCTGGTGGAGAAGGGACTGTTGCCATGTGCTGGAAGCCATGGATCCTCCCTTCCAGGCTGGAATAGATTCGTGTCCCCAGGCTCAGAGCGTGGTTGGAGTCTGCAGTCAGATCAGGTAACACTCTCTGTCTCCTTCTCTGCTGGTTTGTTCCTGCTAAAAAATCACCCCAATGTGTGTGTTGGGAAAGAAGAACACCAGTGTGAAGGAAGAGTGAGTAGACCGTGCTGGAGCTGGTCCATACTTGTAAGTACAAGTTAATGATCAAATCTGATCTTAGTGAAACTCATTTTCTTGAGAGCATACATTTAAAAAGAGATGTTAACACTGTAGTGTGGTAATCAGATACTGCAATATCTGTGGTAGAATGCCAGTGTTCCAGAGATCTGACAAATCCAGCATTTGTTATTTACCTATCCAAAATGCTTTGCTTTGAAAAAGCAGTGCTGAGTGCCAGCCTGAAGGATATTCATTACAAATTCAATGCAACACGCAGTCAGCTTCAGCACAGAGCTGACTGTGGCTCCACTTATAAGGTAGAAAGTATATTAATTGGTCCATAATTCAAGCTGAAATAAGGAAAAGAGAGAGATAAGATGAGCTGTCAAGGGAAGCAGCTACATTCACTGGTGAATTTTGGGGAGTGAGTTGAGGGAAGGGAGCACTTACCCTTGAGAACTGCACAAGATCATTTATAAAGTCATTAGTCTTATGAATTATTTTGACTGTTATTGTTATTAATTATTTGTACTGGAGTAGCACTTGGAGAAAAGAGCTATGCTAAAAATCCTCCTGACTTCTGCTAAAGCACACAATAAAAAGGCAATCTTTCCCATGAAGAGCTTTCAGTCTTAATGCCACTTCGTATTCACAGTGTTCATAATTTTATCTGGTATTTCCATCCTCTTTTATTCTGGTACATAGCACCTGAACTTCTTCCTCAGAACTGTGTTGTTGTTTGGCAAATCTGAAATTCATGCATCTGCACTTTTATGTCTGACTATTGTTTGGTTTTCTTCTCCTCAGTAGTTCGTCTTCTCACAGTTTACGTTCCCCTTCTCTTATTTCCTTCACCCCTTTCCTGCAATTTCTTGTACTGACTCAGTCTCCATTTTTAAACCTCTGCCACAATTCTCTCATAAGGAGAGAAAAAAATCTCTCATATGGAGAGCATCCATTCCATGGACACTTTTTTGTCTGTCATTTTCCCTCTTGGTATATTTTGCAATTTTGGGCGAGATCTGGGAACAAACAACTCCTGCCATCATCTGTCCAAAGGCACTTTTTATGGTGAAGTGTCTTCTTCCTCTTTGATTCCTTGTGAAGGCTGACCTAGAACAGAGACTAGATGGAATTAAAAAATAAAGTAGGGATTTATTAGGAGGCCTCAATGGATCCACCTGGGGCAGCACAAGAGCCCAGCCAGGGCTACGCCCAAGATGAACCAAAATGGTCACAAAATGGACAACTGGTCACAGGGTCTCTCACTTCTATAAGTTCTGGTCCATTTGCATATTGGAGTTAATTGTGCAGTTACAGCTTTAGGTTATGAAGTCCCATCCTTCTTGTTTTTCTCTCTTTAGCCCACGCTGTTTGTGCTCTTGGGCCAGAGATTTGGATCATTTGTCCTTGGACCCCAGCTAGAGCAGGAATTGTTTTGCCTCCCTACTCTGTACAGAGAGCTCACCATCCCTTAATATAAAGCTCAGACACACACACTAAAGCAGCACAGAATCTGAAAAATATTAAAGCTAAAACCTGAGGCACCATCTTCACTTCCCATATCCAGCAAGAATCTGCCAACAGGAAAAGGTCATGTGGAGAAAGCACAGCTTTAAATGGAGAAGGTGATTGCATTGCCAGCATGGGAATGCGATCCTGCCTCTCTGCTCAGGATTTCTGAGGGGCCTGCATCTGGAGAATCCTCAGTACAAGACAACTACACCAAATCTACTTGGGATAAAACTTGGATATTATAGACTTTTATAAATAATAAGCATTGGGAGCTCCCTGGCAAAATCCCAGTGTTGTCTATTTGATCATTGTAAAGAAAAAGAAATTTGGCAAAAGGACCAAGTCAGCTGTCAGCAGCTTGTCCCTCAGCTCTGCTGTTAATTGTGGTGTCTCACTGTAGTTTGTTTGCAATAATTCCAGCTGTACTGCCAGGGTAGCCTTTAAACAGAATTGCTGTTGTTGTCACAACTGTTATTGTTCAAGAACTGCATTTTTCAATTAGGGGGAATATATGAGATACATTATCTGTAACAATCTCTTTTAATGATAACAACAGATGTGATAATTAGTCCAGTGTATGAAATTAAAGATATTTAAATAATTATAGTGTAATCAAGTCAAAATTACTGATGTCTTTATTTGAGGCTAGATTATGTGGAAAACACCACAGGAAAATAAGTGCTTTATAATCTAAAAGGCACCAGTATTTGATAGCACATTTACATATATAACATCAAGTAAGTTTGGTTTATGCCTTCCAAAGATTTAAAATATGAATAACAGTCATTAGTTGGGTATGGGTATGATAGCAATTCCTTTGTGGTTCAGTTTGCTGGCGCATCTCTACTTGTTTGGTATGGTGGATTTGCAGCATAAAGGTGAATTTAATGGTGCTCAATGGGGTGGCTCAGAAACATCTGCATTCTAAATGACTGTTTATTGGACATTTTTGGAAAAGCTTTACTTTTTTTCTGTTCCCTTCTCCCATTTCTTATCTGATACTGCACATTTTGAATAAAAAATAAATAAACAAAAAGAACAGGGAGCCCAGAGACATCAGTTCAAGGGAAAAACATTAATTTTTGTATTATGTGTGAAAAAACCCAACAACCCCCTGCAAAGCAAGCAAACAAAACCAAACCAAATCAAACAGAAGCAAAATTAAAAAAAAAAACCACACATGAACCCAAAATTCACAGCTACCCCCTCACTCCATCTTCTTTTCAGACTGAAGAAAACAACCTCTTGTGTAGTTATTTCCCTTCAACAGCAGGTGCTGGCTGACCAAGCTAGAGGAGGGCACAGTTCAGAGATCTGGCAGAGTTACAGCTGGTGGGTTTCAGGTACTGCCTGTGTCAAGGGAGAACTGGAAATAGCTGTTTATTTATGTGTGTGAAAAGGATGGTAAGGAAGTATTTTTATCATTTACCTTTACTGCAGAAGCTTATAAAGGCTGTATTTATATTTTATTTTCTCATAGGATGTAATTCCCCAAAGAAATGTGAAATATTGGTGGGCTGTGAATTTTGGAGGGGGTCCTGAGAGGAGATTTTGATACCTTTGGTTGCCAAGTCAAACACTGAGCCTGTGTTGGTGGCTACATTTAAAGATGCATTTGAAATTAAAGCTTCTTTCCAGCTTGCCCATGCAAACAACAGCACTTGACCCTCAAGAAGGTAACAGGCATCTCATGATTTATTGTAGACTAAAGTTCATTCTTTTACCTGACAGAAAAACATTGGCAAGTGCAAAGGGACTGATTCAGAGGGAACTGACTCCATTAACTGCAATTTTTCATCCCCATTTCCACATCAGCAGCAAATTTACCTTTTCTCTGGGTTTGACATCGAGTATCTTTAGTATCCTGAAGGTCACAAATGTTTCTCCAGCCCCATGGGCGCAATAGCCAACAAGAAGAATAATCCCTGCAGGATTTTCTTTCCATTACATGGATGATACTGGGAAAACAGGAGACTTTACTTCCAATGTGGTCATATAATGTGCAATTTATTTTATAGGCAGTTATTAGTAAAAAATAACTGCAAGTCAGAACAAATACTAGTTTTACAGTAAAGACAATGAAAACAAACAGGAAAGTAATTTCAGGAATTGAGATAAGGTTTTAAAACAGGATGTTTCTGTGTTTGGACAATTTAGTTTGTTTTACATGAAGATCTCTCTGATGGACACCCCTGATGGCACCTCTAATCCTTTGGAAGCAAGATGAATAACTAGATTTCTCACACAGAGACCTTCTGCAGCTTTTACTAGATGCAAGCATACATCCAGAAAGCTTTGCATTGCTAAGAGGTAAATTGATTAAATTTATCCTAAATATCCCTTTCAGCAGGTTAGGAAATGGATCCCCTGGTTTTGGTGTGTCACACAGAATGATTCGAGACCTGACCTTTTAATGAGTTTTATCAAGACAGTTGAATAACTTCTACTCAGAATTTATTTACTTCTTCAGTGTCTTGCTTAATTTGATTTGTGAATCTATTGGTTTTTTTGTTTCTTTTGCTTTAAAGTCATGGATTTTATATTCAATTTTTCGAATGCTTCAGTAGTAACTTCTGTTATCCTTGACATTTCTGAGTCACCATAATATGAACTGTTGCAGTGGGAAACTTAATCCTCTAATCTGTCTAGCCCAGATGCATTGTTCATATAGAGACATTTTCTAATTCAGTGTATTTATTAATAGCTCTGAGCACTCTGTTGGTGCTGGCATCTGCAATAGGAGCAGTTTTATTAGTGGAAAGAGTGGTCTGATGGCTGGTTCCACTGGCTGGAATCATAGTGCTGGTCTCTATGACTGTAGGATTCATTTCTCTGGTGTAAGATGCACATAAATGTACAAATATACAGATAAATGTACAAATGTACAGACATATGTGTCTGTGTATCCAGGCTCACAGTTTATCAACTCTTTTATTAGAAGGCACATCTGAATATTAACCCAAACTTTCCTAAGCTTTCCTAGGAATCCTAAAAAAATAATTTGTGATAGCTGCTCAAGAAAACAAACCATTCTGGCAGTTTTGGGCTTTCAGATGAGTGTTCAGTTTTCTGTAGAAACAGTTTTTTCTGTCATATTTTTCCAGAACCTCAAGTTTAGCGGATGTAGCATTTCTGACCACTCTTATAATTTAATTACTTTATTTCTCATTTGTTTAGTCTCAAAACCAAGTTGGTTGTGGCAAATACTTTGCTACTGTTGAAGTTGTTAAACTGGTCTAGATGAGTTTGCAGGGTAACTGACCTGCCACTTACATTTGAATGCTGGAAAAGACACATAACAAAGTTTGAATATAAAATATATAGAAATACCTTGTAAACTTGTTATTCTTCCTAATAAGTATTAAAAATAAACATTAAATTATTATTATTTAACTTAATAAAAAGAATATCTGGATCTGCAGGTGCTTTTAATCAAGTCAAAACAAACTACTTTAATAAAACATAAAATAAAGTGCTTTAACAAACTGCAAAAATCACAGGATGGAGTTGAAGATCATTAGTGATATGATGTAGTTTATACAGTTCACCTGGAGATTAATAACAAATAGCATCATAATTTTTAGAAAGGGGATTGAATAGTACACAGAAAATAAGTATTGCACCCCCATGAAACTAGGATTCATCTTGCTTGTGATTATTTCATGCTGGAAGCATGATAGAACAGTGCCTCTACTCCTGGTGTAACAGAACTTCCTTCACTCTCTCTTTCCCTTCAAAAAAAGCCTGAGAAAAAAAGGTTTTACACACAGTCTCCCAGAAAGAAACAGGGTGAAAATATCCCTCAAGCTGCAAAACAAGAAGGTCCTCAGCACTAATAATGTTTTCTATTACCAAATGCTCTATAATCTGAAAACTAAAAGCAAGAGCAAATATAATTTCTATTTATCTGTCTGTATGTGCTATATTATAAAAACATGCTCAAAGGTTTAATTTTTTTGGTTTTGTTTCAGCAATACTCATTAATGACTGTGATTCATCATCAAGATAATGTAAACTGATTGGGAAAAAGATAAGTTTACAACATGCAATTGTTTTGAATAATGGAAATTAATTTTTCTCAAGAGTTGGCACATTTATTAGGGAGCCCTTTGATGTTTCTTGGAGAAACAAATCAGTGCTGGTTGGTTTCATCCTTTATTGACAATGGTGTTTTGGATTTGGCAGTGTCTGGAAAACTGTTTTCAGCTGAAGTTGTTGGCATAGTCACGGAATGATGCTCTTGTGAAGAAAAAACAATTTCATTTTAAGGCTACTGAAAACTGCAATGAAATCGCAGAAGAAATATCTGCTCCTGTTGCAACTTAACATGCTAAAAACCCACAAGGAGATTGCTGCAAAAAGGTATATTTTGACAATCTTGGAAATAAAGTGCTTCTGTTTCACTATGATCAGGCGCTTTTTTCCCCCCGGTAACTTCAAGGCATCTGTTTTGTACCATTGAGTCAAATTATTCTTTGTCACTCCCATGACTTCTCTCTTCAGATTGCCCCTAAATTTGCTGCTCAGTTTACCCACTTTTGTTTTTTCTTTTTTTTCTGTGCTATTCCTTCCAAATGCTGAAGAGTGTCAGTGCAAACCTTCCACATTCACACTTGTTAGCATCTCCGGCCTCTTCCCTACTTCAATTTTCTTGGAAAGCTGTACATCAATACCCTTAATTAAAAAGCATTGTTCAAAGGTCCTGTGGCACATGTAAGAACCAGAAATATATGACTATACATCTATACATCTTCAATTTCTTAATATTTTGGGTAGCTTTGTGCAAAATGAAAAACTACTGAATGTACACAGAGAGATTTTGGCAAATCTGTTGAAATATCTGTTCTGATATTTCCTGGTAGCAAGCAGATATTTCCTTTTGCAAATTAACACTAAATATAGATGAGGTGTGATATTCACTGGACCTGAGCACTCTGCACTTGTCCATTATATTCATCATTTCTGTTCTCACTGACCCTTACTAGGGAGTTACTGAGCCCAGTGCCATCATTTGCAGCAAATAGCCCTCATTAAATGAGAAATTGCTTGTGAGAATGATAAATTCATATAGTCATATCTTTCATAAGATCAGATCTAATAAAAGGTCAGCTGGTACAATTTCTTATGTAAATGAGTTTTCCAGATTGTTTCTCTTTCTACTTGTGCTACTGCCTAGGCTGTCATCAGACTTCAAAGAAATTCATTATTCTTCCAGCCCTTGACTTTAAACGAAATGCTTGCTGAACCTAATTGATGCTGCAAAATGTCTCTTTGCAGGGCAAAGAGAATTGTGCAAGAGTAATTCAGTCTATTGAGCTACTCACAGCCATTGTGTTTGACTGTGCCCTACTGACATTGTGTTTTTTTTTCTGAAAAATATTGGAAATCATTTTCACTGATGGAACTGATGGGAAATAATCAGTCAATCACATGAGAGAGAGTGGATTCAGTAAACTCAATGCAAACTATTGTGAAAAGTTTTAAAAGTCTCTTTGTCCACAAAATGTCAGTGTTTTTTTTTTTTTTTTTCCTCCTCAAGGTTATTTTGAAAGTAAATATTTGAGGCTGGCATGCAATCTTGACTATTCTGAGAGCCAGTGAAGAAAGAAACAAAAATACCTACAGTAAGAGACAAGCAAGCAAGAAGAATGAGCAAGGACAGGTGAAGGCAGGTGCAGTCAGTTGTGTGGATTCCAAATAAGCCGGTGTAGGGTTTTTACATCTGCTCCTATAAAATGGCAACTTTGGGTCTGAGAGACCCTGATGGGTTTTTTAGATAAAATGGGGAAACAGAATTGTTGCCATCTTCTTTCTCTTTCACCCTGGCAATGCACAGGAGCAAACACTTTGTGCCAGTCAGCAAGAATTCCTGCAATGTAATTAAAATGCAAGTGCATAAGTGAGTCCAGTGGCTACTCCAACCATCCTGTGGAGGTTTTAATTTTGGCTAATGCTGAAGTATGCCCTGGTAGAATTTGATCCCATCAGTACCATATTGAGCTCTGCTAGTTACAGTGCCAATGTTCCAAGGCCTTGTCCTTGTTTTCATTCCAAATCCTGATTCTGCATGAATGAATGCCTCCCATTTATTTTGGTTAAAATTTGCCTCTCTGGTCTTGTTCCATGAACAACTCACACTCCACTGCTCTTCAGCAGTTTGGTTCATTCAGAGCATAAATCTGAGTAAATTTTAGTTATTTTTCATGAATTAGTAGAGCATAAACTGCTCAAACATATTCCAGCTATTGATTTTGAATGTCAGCTAATTATACCTTGGTCCTTATTTACCACTGATTGAGAAAGCTAATGGATTACATTCCTGTCTTGGTTTGGCAGCATGTAAAGGCTAAGCATTGAATGTCAACTATTGATAACAATAGTTTTCATACATATATAATGGTTTTTATAAGATAATATTTACAATGTTTTTCATTTAAGAAGATGTAGGAGGGAAGGTAGGTTCTGTTATCAAAAATGTTTCCAGCACAGATTCAAACCCCACACTGAAGTTCAAACGAAGTCCATGGGTAACCTTAATGTCTTAGGTACTTAAATTCTGAAATAGATCCATTAAAGACAATTTTGGAATTTGTTTCCCCCCCCCACCACTCTCTGCCAGAGCAATCTTTGCGCTCATGACTGCTGTAATACATTCATGTGCAAGGTGCTGTGATCTCTTTATTTCCTTCTGATTACTGTTTCTCCTCTCCTTGTAGCCTTAAAAAACCCCCAACCCTTCAAAACTGACAAGAATCAAACAGCAGAACATGGGAAAAGCTGAAAATTTTGCTGCCTTTCTAGCAATTTCCTGGCAAATGAGACACAGTAGAAGTACAGTTGTAGTTGAGCCTTGATTTTTCAGACAAAGGCTGTGAGAACAGCTGGTGGCACAACATGAATCTGTTCTTGTGGCAATTCCTTCAGTGAAAAGGGAGCACAGTGGTGCTCAGGATGGTCAAGAGCAGGAGATGCTGCTGCGCTCAGCACTGCTGGCTGGAGTGCACGCACCAGCTCCTGCAAACTGCTCCTGCAAACTTTCTTCCTGCTGTGAGGGGCTCCAGGACAGGGATGTTTGCTACCAAATTTAACAGAACTGAGAGCCAAAGGATCTAGAGACACTGTGTAGGGGAGATGGCATTGTGCAGGAAGTGCAGTGTGTGCCTTGTTTGCGGGGTTTCTGGATTTAGAATTCAGAGTTCAGTGATGGGAGGAACCAGGCTGAACCACAAGAAATACCAGGCAAAAAAAAAATATACAAAATACAAAAAAAGCAGATAATTTAACTCATCCTTCTGATTTCAGGCCTGCTGCTATTCCTTTACAATAGCAGGCTGCATAAGAATTTGTGAGACTAACCTGCTGCTAAGCCATCTTTCACAGCTCTTGTTAAAAACTGACTCCACTATCAAGGGGCAGATATGAAGCACAGGTCCTGCTGTGACCTGTAAGTCTGGTGGCATTGCATGATCATGTAATTTTCTGTGCTGGAGTCCCTTTCTCTTCTCCTCTCACTTAACAAAGACAAAAAGCTTACAAAGCTTGCCTTGATGCACAGTCTGATTTTCCTCTTTGCAGTCTTCTGAAGTTGGGTATGCTGGGTGTGAAACATTTGCTGGCCTTTCAGAAGTAAACCCTGAGTAAGCCCTACCTCAGTGACAAAACAATTGTGAATTCTCCTGGTTAGATGCTGAAATCAGGTCACCCAGTGAGCAATAGTCACTGAATTAACACTTGGGCTCTTAGTGCCTAAGAGCTTAAAATTTTATTGAAGGACTAGTGTCCTAGGGATCACTGAATAAAGCACTACTTAAAGTGTTTTCCTTTTAAGAAGATGTAAAAGGGAAAATAAGTACTTTTATAAAAAAAAATTTCTAGCTCAGATTCAAACCCCACACTGAAGTTCAAACAAAGTCTGTGGCTATCCCCAATGTCTTAGGTACTTAAATTCTGAAATAGATCCATTAAAGACAATTTTGGAATTTCCCTACTGGAACCAAAACCTTCTCGTCTCTCAAAGCTCAGCCACCTTTGGCCTCAGCTTGATTATATACATATATATTTTTTTTTCCATCAAAGTTTTTCTACCTGCTGAGAAGCTGTAAAAGACAATGAATGAGATGTAAAATGGGTAAAGATTAAGTCACACAGCAGCTGAGTTTGAAAGACACTTTCTGTCTTTTAACCTCTCCACTCTTGGCATTGTGAAAGTCTCTCCTCCACAACAATCTCTTAAGTACTTTATTTAATGCTGACTCTGAGAGTTCATTGGTACAAACAGGGTGAATATCTTGGCTAAAGTGACAGTGGGCAAGTCCTGTTCCACATGTGGGTTCTTCACAGTGCATAGAGCAGTGGGGGAGGTCAGCTGGGGGCTGTACCTGCCTCAAAAAGGCTTAGTTACACAAGAAATATTGAACCAGTCCAAAAGGTTTCTATCCTCAAATTGACAAAAAAAAACAAACCAAAGACAAACAAACAAAAACAAATATTACCCCAAAAAACCCCAAACAAACAAAAAACCACACCAAAAACAATGACCAAAAAAAAAAAAAAACAACCAAAAAAACCCCCCTCAATACTTGCTATGTCCTGAAGCAGTGCCTAAATGCATTTAGAATTTCTATCCTGACTTCTGTCTGGGAAGAATGCATTTGAAAAATATGATTCCTTATCAGAAAGTTCTTATGAGGACTTCATTTGTGGTAAAGAGGAGTGAGAATCTTTTTTCTTCTCTAACAGGGCACATTTTATTGTGCTGTTTTAAATAAAAGCCATTGTAAAATGAATGATATCATTAGAGTGGTTATAAGGAGTCAGACCTTTGGTCAAAACAAAACAACCCTGCCATTATACTATATGGGATTTGGTTATAAACTGCCAGCAGTTTTGACAGCATCTAGTGTAGTTCAGGATGAATTCCTCTTTTTGATAAAACTAGTCCAAATTATCTTCTTGTAGCAGACTGAAAGTTCCATGAGAGACTTGGCCCATCATGGATTGTAAAGAACCTTACTAAAATGTCTACATTTATATATGAATACAAAAACACAGGGATTTTATTAGACCAGTAGGATTTTTTAAAATAGTAAAAATAAATTATGCTCCTGAAGGTCTAGCTCATTCCTCCTTCCAGAGGATATTATCTCAGTGGTATTTCTGGTGACAGTTTGCACAAGTCACCAGAAATTCTGTTCTGACTGGAATAATGGGGGACACTCCATTGAATGAGAATGTAAGTATTTTCTCATAGTCAGTGTTTAGTGCAGCAGGTTTCACTGCCTGATTCTGTAGTAGAAGAAACAGTGGTAATTTTGAATTTCACAAATTAGGTCCAGTTCTGGACATTGCACCATTTAGTTGAACTCACATTTAGTTTGATACAGCCAGCAGTCCCTTTTACTTCAGCTCATATAATAAAAGGTGGCAAACCCCAGCTCAGGGAGGAAATGATGATGTCTGCTCCAGATCAGAAGGCTGAAGGATCTGCTTTATTAAAACTATACTATATTACATTAATGTACTCTTTAAAGAGATACTATCCTATTCTACATCTTACTTACCTATCTAACTCAAACCCGTGACTCTCTGCTGAGAGCCCGAGCCACAGCTGGATCCATTGGTCACTGAACCCAAACAACCTTCACCAGAATCCAACCCAGCAATCACTGCAGGTAAACAATCTCCACACCACATTCCATTGGGGAAAGCAAAGGAGCAGAGATAAAGATTGTTTTCTTTTCTTCTCTCTGTGCTTCTCCTGAGAGACAGAATTATGTCTCTCTGTCCAGAGAATGTGCATGCCACAGCTCAGACCTTTGCTGTATCTGCTTGGAATCTGGGATTTTGTGCTCCACCTGTAGCTGGTTGTACCTTACAGCTGTGTACCTTGGAAGTCCCTCATGGCATTAAAATTATCCTAACTCAATTAATTGTAACAATGGTTAAATGAAACTCTCTGAAACAAAGCCAGGAGATGAGCTAGCTCGGAGACCATGGCAATTTTGGAGCATTTTCATCCTTCTCATAGCACTGTTTGGTTTCTCTCCTTCAGAGCTCACAGTCAGGTGTCTGTTCTGCTTTGGTTTGTAATACATCTTCTGAAGCAAGGTGTGCCAAAGAGCTCCTCCTGATGTAGAGGTCAGAACCAGGACCTATCAAATGTGCTGATGAAAACACCTCAGTTCAGTACATAAAAGAAAAAATCTCTCAGCCAACAATAGTTTTCATGTAGAATGCAATGCAAGGTGGTTGATGTTTCTACAGCACAAATTAATGCATTTCATCAACTGGGCTGAGTTCAGGAACATAAAAAGAAATGCACTGTGCTGCTGCAGGTGACTTTTGAACAGTCCTTTCAAATAGTTTTCATTTGTGATCCTCCTTAGAATGTGAGATGTTCCTTTTGCTGAGTTACACTTAACATGGCAAATAAGATAAGGCATTCAATTATAAAGTTAACTTTTTATAGACTATCAAAGTGGTGCTAGTAAATCCAAACTGCTCAATCTAGTGCATAATGAAGAGATGTGGTGCTCTGAATAAATCCATTACTCAAATGTGTACTGTAATGAAGGAATAAGTCATTAGTGTTTGCCTGACTTTTTTTTTTTATGTGGTTGAGATTAACAGCAATATAAGCAACATTGCAAACACTAAAAAAAACCCCAAATATTTATAAATGAGGATTGAGAAAATATTATATGTAAAGTACATAATAATGTACTGGATAATCTGCGTGAATAAAATTTTATCTGCAAGTGGAAAATGTAGGTTCTTTCAATTTTTCTTTTCTTTCCTTTTTTTAATACGCAGCAGAAAAATATAAAACCTCCTAAAAGCTCTTCCTAAAAGATTGTATGGCACTAGTTGGAATTTAGTCTATCAAAAGTGCTGCTCATGGTACATAAGGAAGTGTGATATCCCATTAAAACAGGAGAGAATATTATTAATCTCTATTAAAAAGACTAATGAAATGGAGTATGATATCCTGCCAGCTGTGGCTTAGAACTCTTTCTTCTTTCATTTGAATTAGAAACAGGAAAACCCATAATAAGAGCAGGGCATGGAAGCGGTGGAGAAGGAAGTAATTTAGAAGTGTTTTCTTTCATTTTTCAAATCTGAAGGACCTGAGGGATTCAGCTCTTGGTTTAAACAAGAGCAGCCATCTGACATTCTGTAGCTCTCCAGAAAATGCAAGTCAAAAAATTCTGGGCTGTGGGAATAAAAAGCAAGGGTGGTTTTTTGCCTTTTGTCTCATTTTGATTTTTAACACATAGAAATTCACTAATGCAGGGAGAATTCCTCCATGCTCCATAGCAGATGAGTTATATGGATATACCAAAGGGCTGATCCTGAATCTGTGAGTGTGTATTTTCAGCAGGAATGGTTTATACACATTTTGGTCATGGCGCTTCATGGTTGTTGCCAATTTCTATGCCATTAGAACAGATATTTAAGTGATTCTGGGCCTCAACTGGCAGTCAGTATGAAATGCTGATGTAAATCTCTTCCCCAACAAAGAGTAATAACTCCACTCCTGAGCATATCCTCCACATTATGCATTTTAAAGTGCACAGACCAACTATCCCAAAGGGAAAGGGCAGATGTTATTGCAGTCCTGTGGCAAAGCCAGAGGTATAAGATTTATGTTAGTTGTCAAATTTTTTTTTTTTTTTTTTTGTATTTATTCAGCTATTCTGGAAGAAGCAGATAATTTCTCTACAAAGCCCCAGTATCCTATATCTCATATCAAAATATACCTCAGTGTATAGTGCTCAAAATAAAGATGTAACACCACAGGTCAACTCAGTCTATGAAAAGGTGCACCAAAAAAAAGCCTTGGGGTTCCTGAACCCAGTTGTGTGAGATAGTTTGTTGGGTTTCACATGTTGTTACTCATGAAGTTTAATGGTGTATTTTTACCTCCATGCCACAGCTTTCCTGCTGACAGGTGCGCATAAATACCTGGCTGATGGCAGTCACTGGAGCTCAGGTTTGGGCTGGGTCACTCCTGTGACAAGGCACTTTACAACCAAGGCCAGCAGCTGCACAGGAATCAGTTACAGACCGAGGGGTCTGGCACTACAGGGCTTACCAGTGCTCCTCTTGAAGTTAAATATCAAAAATTCATTAACTATTATGTAATTTTGTGGCAAAACCCTGGGGAGGGCGGGACAGTAGAGAGCAGGGGAAGGGAGACCTGGGGGTGATCTTGCAAATGTACTTAATGATATTTGCACATAGCCAATTGTTGATAAAGAACAGAAAAAGCCACTCATGTTCTAATATCCTTTTACAGGTCATCAAAGCAGCTGTGCCTGTTTGAAGGTGTACATCTGTGGAGTTTTCAAGCTCAGTTAGAAGCACCTTTCTACCAAGATTGCGGAGCTGTTATTGGCAAGTACCTCATGAAAAAAATAAACCAAACTGAGCTTCATGTTAGTGCTCAGAACTATGAACATTTATTTAACTTTATTATTGCAACAGAATGCCAAATTAAGATTTTTGGCTAAGTTATTTATTTATATATAATGACAAGTTATCCTGGACTAAAATGTATTTGAGAAGACATTTATTTTATGAGCAAGAGAAAGTGTTTCACTGGAATGTTGAAGCAGAATGTAGGAGCTGATTAGACATGTCTGCCACGTTGCCTAGGCATGGCCTTGAAGAACTTGGGGAATTTGGAGAGTAGTAATGCTACTGACACTGTACCTGGCAGTGTGGTAAGTCAGAAACCAAAACCATACACACCACTTGTTTTCCAGTTTGGTGTCTCACTAAAGTATGATTAGGAAAACCAAGAGCAACCCTTTCCTTTCCAAAAAACCAACCAACCACCTCTATGGCTATATAAATGTAAAGATGATTATCTTGAGCAAAATGTTTTCCTTTGATGAATAACCAGCATAATAATTTGTCTTTCATTTTAGTGGTTTTTAATTCTACTCAAATCTGAGCTTCTGATACAAAATGTTTAGATCAAAAAGTAAACTTGTATTTCTAATGGATAAGTTGTGGAGCAGTGTAGGCAATAAAATGAATAATGGAGGGGAATCTTTAAAAATTGCAAACTGACCTTTGAAATGTCAGAATTTGGATGTTTCCTGTAATCAGCATTCTGTGATAAATGAGAGCAGTAAATGTAAAGATCCTTGGTTCAAAGGGTGTGTAATCGAAATCCAATGAGAGATCAATGGCCTTTGGGTGACCTTTTCTGAAAAGGTCAAATGACAACATTTATGGGAAACTTCATGTGCTTGGAGGATGATTATAAATGGATTTATTGCATTTCAGTGTTCTAGTTCTGCCTATTTGTCTGGGGTCTCTATATTTGTATGAGTATGTATGTCATTGTCAGTCATGTCAATTTTATACATAAAAATATGTATACACACACCCTGACATATTTGTATTATTTACATTTTGAAGTTAATGCTGTTATAAAATAACCTAAATGAGAGAACTGCTACTACATACATATAAAACATTACGTGGTTATTTTTAAGGAAAGTGACAGGAGAATTGAATATGACTTCAGTGAAAATCAGTTCTATTCTGCCAGCAGTGACAACAGTTTGGAAATAAAATAACAAAAGCTCGTATCACAAGTGATGAAAGAGTAAGTCTCCCTCTCAGAGGTATCTTTCAGGAATAAGTCCACTGACACACTTTTTTTGTCTGAGTAGCGGTTGGAGAATGTTTTTGTGCTGATCTTACGCACCAAAATGATCCAAAGTTAAATTAGAGACTGTCATCACCAGATCACCAGCTTTTTGATGTCTGCCTTGCAGTATTGTATTTCAAATTACAAAAAAATGCTATTTATTTGTCTGAATGGTTTATATATTTTTTCTCTGAAATTATATATATATATATTCAGCTTTCTGTCAGGGCCTGAACTACCTGATTTTCTTTTTATCTCTGTAAAAGTTTAGCCTTAAAGTAGAGATATTTTCCACCTTTCTGTGGAAAAGAATTGATTATGAGCTCTTACATTTCATTAGAAAAGCTTCATATGCTTGTAGCTTAAGCATAATTGCTTAAAAAAGTTAGTTATTACATCAGTCTAATAATTAATTACTGGGAAATCATGTAGACACCAGACCATCCCCACAGAAATAGTCTCTTATTGCTGAGGAATGAGAATTTGCACTTTTGAGCAACTGGTAGTGAAGAACAGAACATAAATCCACAGGAACAGGGTTTTAGGAGTTTTACTGGCCATGGAACTGTTTGCTTCCTTGATGGAAATTCAAATGGAGGGCTGAGAGTCCATCTCAGTTCTTCTCTCCTTTTGCATCATTCATCATTAATGAACCAACACGGATAATGATGTAATTATTCTGATCATAGTAAACAGGTTTGATGGCTCTGGTGACAAGTAACCTGCACAAATGCTCCTTGCTCTACTGGTTCTGTCCTTGTTAAAAGAGTAAAAATGGGTGAAGTGGGAAAAAAAAGAGATTTAGCACTGTGAAGTATCAGCTATACATGGACATAGAAATAAATCTGTGGAAAGGTAAGCAGTTTTTACTGTGACCCCATTCAGAGCTGAACTGGAGTTTAAATTAACTGAAAAAGACTCTTTCCATGTGAGAAAATAGAACTATGTCTTAGATGACATATTTCATTGATATTCAAGTATATAATGCCAAGTCACAGTGATAAAATCACAGGGTCTCTGATCTGTAACTGGCCTGTTCTATTAATATTTCTTTAGAGTATGCAGCACTAGCTATTTCTGGAACTATCCTAAACTTAAACATGCCAGCTATTATTTCATACCATTATTCTGCAACCCAAGGCTGGAGCTGCAAGCTGTGATGTGCTGTGTTTTTTATCTGCATTACCAGATAATTTGATATTGCAGGAAGAGGGGAGCTGGAGTCTCATTTTTCCGACATGGCTGAGTGATGCATTTTCTATTAAATACAGTCAGGTGAAACAGGCCAGGAATATCCTATCTCATGATTATTATAACTCATGATTAAAAGACGGTTTAGGTTGAGACAGCTTTGTCACAACCTTCCTTTGAAAGAAAAACTAAATAGCTTTAAATTCAGGCAGTATACACAGCATGTCAAGCTGTTGTCTTTCAAAGTGGTGGAAGGAATTTGGGCTTCATTGTGAAGCCCAAAACTTTCTTAATAGTTTTGGGCTTCACAATGAAATGAGCTTTCAGAAAACGTCTCCTCTAGTAATACTGTGGATGAGGAAAATAAATCAGAAGAGCAGAAGTCAGTGAATAGTTAGGAATGCAACCATTTATTCAATTATTTTTTGTACTTTGGGTAAATTTTCAGCCCTGAGTACAAAATGCCTTCATCGTACTAAGGAGATTTGCATTTTAATTCACTGCACATAACAAACATCTATAAACCTTTGTGTTTAGGCAAAAACAACAAATGTCAGAACCTAGTGAGCTCCCCAAAAGGGATGAATATATTAAGACCTTAAATCTATCACAAAATTAGGTATTTTGGCATTTACACAGGAGTTAATGTTAGGAATTATATATAAGATGGCATGTTGTTTGGACATTAAATCCTTGGACTTGACATGTCAGGTAAGGAGCAGATATTCAGAAGAATAATTCCTTTCTTCATGTGAGCAAGTGTTTTGCCCACATTTTTGTGCTTGTCTTTACAAATGCTGGGAGCTTGTGTTGATCTGTTGGAAGGAAGGAGGGCTCTGCAGAGAGATTTGGATCGATTGGACAGATGGGCAGAGTCCAACAGCATGAAGTTTAATAAGTCTAAGTGCTGAGTTCTACATTTTGAACACAAAAATCCCCTACAGCGTTACAGCCTGGGGACAGTGTGGCTGGACAGACTGGGCACCGTGGGCAGGCGGCTCCTCCGGCCTGGGGCTGGGGCTCCCGCGCTGTCCTTACCAAGCGCTTGGCAAAGCTCCACAGGTCATCCGTCTTCAGCAGCCGCTGGAGATCCTTCCTCTTCTTTAGGAAAGTTACTGCACAAAGCAGCGTCTCCCGAGAGGCCTGCAGAGCGGCAGAGCCCCGGAGATGGCACCGCAGCCCCGGGCACAGGACCTGTGTCCCTGTGCCAAGGCCAGGAGGGGGCTGGAGCCATGAGGAGAAGCCAGGGTGTGGGGAGCCGGCTGAGCCCCCTCCCATGGGGACACCGGCGCCCAGGAGCCCTCACCTGTGCCACACGCTGGTTCTCATCATGGCAATGGAAGAAGAGCGGGAGCAGGCTCTGGCTCACAAGCATCTTCAGGGCCTTCTTCCCCTTTTCCACTACTGATTCCATCACATCTTGATAGAGGCGAATGGAGAGCTGCTGCACATGGCTGTTGTCCTGTTGGAAAGGAAAAAACCTCAGCACTGGATTCTCCAGGCCCCCCTGTGCACAGGCCCAAAAATCCACAGGGCACCACACTTCTGGGTAATAAAAGTGACCTTTCCCAGCTTGTGCTTCTCGTTACTGAAGGTGAAAAATGACACTGTAAACAAAACAGGTGGTCAGAAATCATACTGTCATGGCTGGTACAACTGATTCATTTGACTCTTGTACTGGAATCTGATTCAGAAAAGACAACTACAGAGAACTAGGAAACATGGACAAAGTTAGGAGACACTATAGCTTTAGGATGGGAAAAGCAGGTTTCTTGACACATTCATCTTTCCTTGGACAGGCCATGAGCAATGCCTGTGCAGCCACATACTGCTGAGGCAGGTTGCCATGCAGGTCAGCTGCTGAGGGGCTGCCAGCAGAAATCACAAGGATTTGATGCCTTGCCAAGGCTGACCTAGAACAGGGACTAGACAGAGCTAGAGAACACAGCAGGGATTTATTAGGAGGCCTCAATGGATCCACCTTGGGCAGCACAAGACCCCAGACAGGGCTACACCCAAGATGGACCCAAAATGGTCACAAAATGCATGACCGGTCATGGAGTCTCTCACTTTTCTTACTTCTGCTCCATTTGCATATTGGAGTAAATTGTGCAATTACAGCTTTAGGTTATGAAGTCCCATCCTTGTTTTCCTCTGTTCATTCTGCTGTTGTTTATGCTCTTGGGTCTGAGATTTGGATCATTTGTCCTTGGTCCCCAACTGGAGAAGGAAGTGTTTTGTCTCCCTACTCTGTGAAGAGAGCTTACCATCCCTTAATATGAAGCTCAGAACTACACACTAAAGCAGGTCAGAATCTGAAAATTATAAAACTAAAACCTGAGGCATCAGATTAAGGCTTGGAGGACTGTGGGCTGCTGCAGTCTGATCAGTGATTAGTGGAGGTTGATAAAACACTGCAAAAGACTGCGTGTGAGATTTATAATGGCTTACTTCAAGTGCTGCAAGTTCAGAGCTGGCAGTTGAGTGCAGGAGGCAGATGTTTGAGTGCTCCTGTGCTTGGAGTCCAGGATGGTGACAAACAGCCTGACATGAAACGGGCAGTGCTGGATTCAAACAGGGCTCATGGCAGACAGAGATACAGTAGCATATTATATGGGGCTTGAGCAATTTATTGAAGATTCAGAGCTTGAGTTCTGACATTGAGATATCAATCACATGAGATTAGTGTGGAGAGGTGTTTGCTTTCTGCCTACAGACAAACATCTCCCCTGAATGAGTTGAGAGATTTGCATGTAAACATGCTCTGCACCTTAAATGTGAGTCACAGGATTTTCTTTTCTGTTTTGTCACAAAAAGTATATTTAAAATATACTTTATAAAAATTATATTTGTGTTTACTTGATATGCGCTTATGTACATAAAAACATATTTAAATCTCACCTTGGGTATGTAGGTAACTACAGTGGTCTTTCTTGTACAAAACATACTGAGAAACTTTTTCTTAAGTTTACTGTTTCTTTAAATATCCCATCCCTGAGATGTACCATTTTAAATCTCAGTTGTTCTTCTGAGGCTGGGATGTAATCAGACTGTATAATGCATCAGGCTTGGTGGGTGCTGAACCTGAATATAAAAGAAAACCAGATGTTTAATCTTTCTATCCATGTAAAATTGTAGCATCAGTGGTAGGATGAAATTTAATTTTTTCCTTTATTCAGAGCTGTTTCTGCTTAGAGTTGAGAAAGTCTTCTTTTTCCCTTCTATGTTACTACAATTCCTAAATTTTCTCTTTAAATGATTGATTCTGTATTTTATATTTTTGTTTTCTATTTTATCTGTGTACACAATAGTGTATTTGAAGCACAAGGCATCCTCTTAATGGACTCAGCTGTAGAAAACAGATGCTATTACTAGATTTGTTGTTAAGAACACTGACATCCATATTGAAGCAGAGATAATAAAACCAAATTATTTTAAGTTGTAAAAGGTATGGGAGATTTCATTGACATAAAACCTAGTAATTGGCATTGTTATATAATGGCAATTAAAAAGCACTATAAAGAATAAGGTCTGATTCAAAGGCTGGCTGGAAGAGAAAAACAAATGTCCTGTAAAGGAAACATGCATGGAAAGGAGGTAATATTCCATTATTTGATCTACAGTCCCAGAGAACACACAACATGAGCAGAGCTTTCTGAAAGCTTCAATAATTTAAAACTACACCATGGAGGAATCCAGGTGAGTGAGAAAATCTATACAGAGGTCTCAGATAGTAGACTGAAAGGTGCATTTACCCTCTCCCACCTAGTTAGGAAGTTGGATTATGAAAGCCACAAGCATAGAAAGCTGTGTGGCTTATTTGGTGTGAAGATTTCTGTCCCTCCTCCTGATCTTTCTTTTGGCAGATACTTGTCTGGCTGTCCCAATTGCCTGTGTTCTCTCACACTCTTAACAAACAGGTAACTTTTGGTTCTCCCACTTCTCTGCCATCTTCTGAGGACTTTGAACTGCATTCTTCTGAGCACTGCCAAAGACTTAGGACTCCAAAGGCCTTTCTATGGCTGTAGGTATCTCCCTCTGGTTGTTGTATAATCTGGTCTGTTCCCATAATTCACACAGAACCTTTATCTCCTCTTGTGCCCACGAGATGCTGACTGGATATTATTTTTCTGCAGCCTCCAATTCCACCCACCCTCTCATCTCTTTAAGACCATAAAGATTTTTTACTTAATTCTCTTTCCATATATCATGATAATTATCTTCACTTCATACCATTAATTACTACCGTACGTCTTTACTGAACGTTGTACTCAGAAAAGGAAATGCAGAAAACCATTGTCGGCCTGCTAGCAAATACACTTTGTTAAATGCAATCTTTCCATTTGATTTTCAGTGGATTTAGAATTACAGGTGATAGTTTTCCTTCAAAATAACTTTACCACTAAGAAACTCCAGCTAGGATTCCTGGGAAAGTTATTATGTGATTTTCTGGATCAGTCTTGAAGTTCTTTGTTCCAGTAAATCCCTAGGGGCTGGATAACTAAAGGAGATTTGGATTAGCTGTCTGAAACTAATGGCATTAAATCAATTGCTGCAAGAATAAATTTAGGCTGAGCATTAATAGTATGGAGGCTGGATGACATAATGATGGAGCACTGGCCTGGGATTTGGGAGGTCTGGACTGTGTTCTTGGCTCAGCCCATAACGTGATGGGCGACCTCTGGAAAGTCACTTTACTTACTTTTGCCTTATTAAAAAGTTTCATGTGGAAAGTGCTTTGAACTCTTCTGATGGCATTGTTATGCCAGTGCCATATATTTTTGTAACCACATAAATGAAATCTGTTCAATGCCAAGCAGAATGAAAGTGGTGAGTGCCTGTGGTTAAAGAGCCTTTCATGGACACTGCTCAAGCCTCCTGTCAAATCTGTATTTCTAAAACAATCTTGTAGGAGAAGTGGAAGGAGCAGGAAGATGCCCAAATAGCCCTTTATACTTATGTAACACTGGTCTAATAATGATATATTGTACAATATAAGATACAACGAGAAGGATGTATCAAGGGGGAATCTGCAGGAGTTATTCTGGTTATTGCAGTAGGCAGCCTTTTCATTAGGGCACAGAATATGACACTCCAGGAAAGAACAGAGAGATTATCAGTGATGGAGAGTCCTGGGATACTGTTTTAGATAGCAGTTTTCACTGAGGAAGCCAAATACTTCATACCATTTTTTTTGTATCAATCAGAGTTCAGGTCTCAGTAGGAAGATCCGCTGCACATGAACAGCAGCAGAGAAGCAAGATTTGGAGCTACAGCAGGAGAAGAAATCATCACAGGGAGCTAAGCAACTCTGGACTTGTGAAATTGGGTGGACTTGGTCTCTCTTCACAGGGATTTATGAATGAAGTGACTCAAATAGAGGCATCAAAAATCATCTTTGAGAAAGTATGAAGGATTTATGAAGTCCTAGATACTGGAAAAAGTGAATGCTGTCCTTATATTTAAAAAGAGGGAAAAGGAAGATCAGAGGATCAGCCAGCCTTCCCAGAAAAAAATACTGAAGAAACAAATAATTTTTGAGGAAAAAACCCAAACGCAGCAGAGAACAAAGTGAACCCAAGGAAGTGTGAAACAACAAAGATCTATCAAAAGCAAATTATCCAAGTTTCAAACCTTTTTTAAATTTTTTTTCTTTTCCTATGAAAGAGTAGAGTGGCTATAGTAGAGCTGGCCAGCGTGGAATACTTTGAGCTTTGTAAGCATAACATAGTGGCCTCCAAAGTAGACTGGGAAAAGTGTGTCTGTAATTAAACTGCCCTAAGGTTGATTCAGAGCTGTCTGGAAAGACATTTTCACAGAGAGTTTATTAATGACTCACTGCCAAGCTCTCAAGCAGGATCCTGTGTAGGGTCCTGCAGGATGCTGTGCAGGATGCTGCTCTCTGGGTACAGCAGAAACTTCTTCATCAATAACTTGGATGATGAAGCAAAGGTTCATATGCAGGTCATATCAGACTCAGGCATGTTGGAAAAATAAGAAATTTTTTTCCAATAACCTTATAATTTAGAGAAATGGTCTGAAATATAGAGTGGAGTTGAATTAAGGATGAATATGAACTTTGCAATGCTGATCAGCAATATGATTGTACAAGGATAGCCAGCTGTGCCAGTTCAGAATACACTGGGTGATGCATCTGCAGGGAAAGAGCTGGGCTATTACTGGGCATCACTAGTGGGAGAAACCACTGTCAAGCTCTTGTGCAAACCATAAGCACTCACTGGGTATACAAAATCAGGCCATGTTCTTTTCTCTCTGGTGACCAGTGGCAGGACCCAAGGGAACAGCTGGAGCTGTGCCAGTGGAGATTTAGGTTGGATATCAGGAAAAGGTTCTTCCCCAGAGGGTGGTGGGGCACTGAACAGGCTGCCCAGGGTATGGTCACGGCTCCAAGGCTGACAGAGCCCGAGGAGCATTTGGACATCACTCTCAGGCACAGGGTGGGATTGCTGAGGTGTCTGTGCAGGGCCAGGAGTTGGCCTGGATGATTCCTGTGGATCTGTTCCAAGCCCTGCAGGGTAAGTGAAGGTGCTCTGGTGAAATCTGATGTCCAATTCCAGCACTAGGCTTTATTGAAGACAACACCAGAGACCTGCAAGTGTAAGGCAATGTAATAGAATGCCTACTAGTGAAAGTGTAATGAACTGCTGTTATTTCATCTAAAGAACTAAAAAGGCACCAGTGCTACAGGGTAATTGCCTTTAAACTGAGAAGAGACTGACTGCTGCAAAGGTAGGGAGCAATTTTTCTCTGTGTCCAAGTGAATGAGACATGGAGTAATAAGCTAAACCTGAAGCAACTGATTTAGATTAGACATTAGGAAAAGGTTTCCAACAGCACAGGTAGTTCAGGGTGAGAACAGAGTCTGTGCTCTCCACAGACAATTTCTGTAATAGGAAATTTTTAAGAACAGGCTAACCCAATGTCTGAGTGACCTCTGCATAGCTGGCTCAGGCCCAAAGCAGCTGTACTATCCACAATCCTACTTCTCCTTGTCGAGGGCAGAGCAGAAGGTGGAATAGCCACCTGGGATATGGCATTTTGGGTTTTCCTTTCAGTAATTGTAATTTTTTTTTTCCTGTCTGGTACATGTTCTGCCTTCTGCTTCTCTTGCACTCAGTGTAATTTATATACAGCTAGTCTATGATAGTTTCATTAGAAGGGGAATGTAAATAAAAGGGGTGAGAAAAATATATTAATGTTTGTAAAATACCTTATGAGCCCAAGTGAAAGGCAGTATATAAGCACAAGCATTATTATGGGAAATCAATGAATAAGGTAATAAACCAAATTAAATAAAAAATGAAAAAAAACCCCAAAAAGTGCTATACTCTGCACATAAACCCCATAAAATATATATTAACCTTAAATAATAACAACCAATTTTCAGGAGTCACTGGTTTTGGTTGTTCTTTTTTTAATTAATTAAGTCTTTTCCATTTACCAAAGTTCAAACAATTAATCACAAGCCTATGTAATCAAAAGTGGAGTTTATTTCTTATTACCTATTCACATTGCAATCCCAGCATTTGAGATGATTACATACTATATATAAACACACACCTACTATGTAATCATTTAAAGTGCTGTGAACAGTGTATAGGTAGCTGAAAACGAACACTGTGTGTGCAGCAGAAAGCAGTAATAGCATTCCAGGGTATGTCACATCATGAGAAAGACGAATCTGTTCCTGAAATGAATTTGACTTATTCATTAGTGAGATGAAGAAAGCTGATTACAGTGAACTATTTTCTTTTACATCAAATAAGGGATAATTTTACCCTAAAGATTTGGTTTTTTCCCCTTGAAGAAAAAGACATGTTTTAAAGGAGATTGTGATTTTTAAGGCAGCTGCAACGGGTCAATCACCCTTGAATCCTATGGCTCTAATTTTGTTGGGTTTACTTCATCATATCATTTTAAAAACACCTATTCAAATTCATGGCAAACAAATAGGGATTTCTTATTTGTGCAAGTTTCTCTGATACATGTCGTCCAGCACTCTTTGGATACTTAAAGAAGCAATAAAGATGCATAAAAGTTTAAGTAAAGATTTTTTTTAGTTGGAATATTAATGAATAATTCAGGCAGCAGGGTTTGGAGGGAAATGTAGAGGATCACAGCTTATTGTGAAGAAATGCATTAATCAGAAAGAAGGCAGCCCAACAGTCAACATTTACTTGTTCATTAATGTTTGCATGCCATGTAAAAATACATAATATTGCAAATAAAAATGTGAACAGCCTGTTCTTTTCCTTTCATAGCCAGGTTATTCAAATTTCTATTTTGTCTAAAGCTAATCCCAGCTGTAACTGGAAACAGCTCCAGATGCAGCAGCAGCTTTAGAAGGACATTGAGGTAGTTTACAGAATGAATTAATGAGAGTGAATAGTGTATTCTACATTTGCAAGTCCTTTAATCAAAGGCTCTTGGAGCAATTAATAAACATTGCTGCACTGCTGCAAGAGAAGGAACAGTTGCTGTAAAAAATTCTCAGTGGTAAGCCCTACTGACTTACACTGGGTGTAGTGGCTGGGTACTAGTGATCAAGTCACCTTAGAAAAGGAGATTTCAATGTCTGAGTTTTGACCAATTTTTAAGTATATAGATGCTTTCAATGCCACCCAATTTTCTTTATTGAAGAAGATACAAGCACAGAGAGCTCCGTTCTGTTCTCTCACACATCTGGGAGCTGTTGGCCCCAGCAAAGCTCAAATCTATGATGCACTGAATGTCTTCATAAAATAGTCAGTAGGAAATGGGGAAAATGGAGATACTGTGTACCTGCAGCATCTGACAGGATTTGTAGGGTCAGAATGAGGTCCAGAAATAGGACATAAAGAAAGTAATGCAATTATGACAAAGAATCAAGGCCATACCATGCTTTTAGCACAAAACTACCTTCCTGCAGTCACAGATTATTAAAATCCAGGGTAGGACTTAGAGGAAAGCAACAAACCAATTAGCTTTTAAGGATAAGTGAAGTAACCAAACATAGCATTTGGGCCATCTAGGCTTTTTTATGCAGAGGAACAGCATTCCTTGGACACTTGACCACGTGAAAAGCCAAAAAGATTGAAGCAAAGGTAACAGTTACTCTAAAGAGATAATACTATTTGCAACAGTGGGTAGAAAGGAAGAGAAAAAAAAAGGAGAAAAAGTCAGATTTACTTGTTTCTAACCTTAGCTCCAAAATAAATAAATTACAAAACATCAGAGAAATTGTGTTATTTTGGTGCAGAGAAGCTTGGACAAACCATTTTACTTTCTTTTGTTTTCTTACTTCTCAGATACTTCTGGAGGGCTTGAAGAACTGTTTGAACTGTCATGGGGCTAGTACAACTGAGGTCAGTGGTCTGCGTTTTTATCAAGGAAGTTCAGAGATTTTCCTTTAAATGAAAATTTATCCACAGTCTCCAGTGGCAGTGCCCTCAGTGGATGCCAGGGAAGGGACCCTGGAAAAGAAGAGGGAGCTGCTGATATTTGGTGAAGGGAAAATGTTGCATATAGGTAAAGTCTTCTAAAATAAGGGCCTTGTTGCCCTTGTAAAATCATGGCTCAGGCCTGCTGCTTTGGCTCAGTAGAGGAGCGCTGTGGGAAAGTGACTCAGCTGAATTAGAGGTAGAAAAAGAAGTTATATAACCATGATGTGCTCAGATTGTGGGGTATGATTGGATTATGGTTGCTATGATTTAAAACTATGTAAATGATAAAGGCCTAAATGCTTACAAATTCCTGTTTTTTTGCAATAAAGGGGCTCTAAACAACCTAAACTGCTGCACGTAGGTGTGGGAGCACTGATCAAGCCCAGACTGCTCACAGGGCTGTCGGGACAAGGTTCAAGAGCCACCAGCAACCCAGGAGGGGCTGGTGGAGCAGAGCAGGCAGGACAGAGGCAGCAGATGCTTCACAACACAAGCTCTGCAGCAGTTTAGGTTGTTTTACTGGTGAATTCTTCGAATTTAAGCCTGGGTCCCACTGGCATTTGGATCTCATCACTGGGACTCCATATATCTTTTAGGACAATAGCACAGACATGTGCGTAGCACATAACGCAGAGGGTGGGAAGTTGTATGATCTTAGATCTGAGTGGTCAGTTCATCCCAAGTAATAAAGCAACAACTGTAAAAACTCTCCCCTGAGAGTGGGTTTCTTCAACTAACATATCACTTCAGGGAAGAAAAGGGGAACTGTATCCTGAATGAAGCAGAACAACAATTCAAGTGTAGTTTCTTGAGACTCTACAGAACTTGGAATGGGTCACCACTTTTTGGGTAAAATTTCTACAGAGTATCAGAGTCTCAAGGACTGCAGTAAATTGTGGGAGCAGTTGAGTTCTCAGTTGATTGAAACAGGCAGAGGGGATCTGCAGTCTAAGTAATCTTCCAAGTGCCTGGGTTACTTGAAGTGAAATATATTAAGACTTCTTGGCATTGTTTGGTGCTGGGCACTGATGCAGAGTACAACTTATAAGAACTGATGGTTTCATCATTTCCAACAGTTCACTGGGATGCAATCTGGCTGGTCCAGCAGATCCTGGCTCAGGACTTTGCTGTGTTACATCATGTTTGTACCAGATCTTATTCCTTGGCATTCAGCTGTAGTTTGTGCCCTCTATCCAGTAAAGGATGGCAGGAGATTGGCAAGATGAAATGGTAATGAATCAGCATCACTGTCTGGAAGCTTGGAAGTTGCTGGCCACTGCCTCAAATGGGATAGTCTCTTCCAGAGAGTAACTGGTTGTCAGATGTCTTCACAACTACGCAGAGAAGATTTGGGCTGTCATTTGTCCTGCAGGTTAGAAGAGAGATGACCCAGGCACTGCTCAGGAAGAAATGTGGAGTGAGGGCTTTGGGACTTCAGCATGCCCTGATTTGTCTGGTTATGAGTCTGAATATCTGATTCTGACAGAGGTGCTGGTGCCTTTCTTTATGATCCCTTATGGTAATCTATAAGTGAGCATAAAATCATCTCATCTGGCTGTTCTTATTGCCAGGTGAAAGAATTGGAATTAAATGCCTTAGCTAAGACCTCTTCTAAACTTGATTTATGCAGAGAACACAAACAAAATTGATTGAATACAACAGGATTAATTTATTTTCTTCATGTTAGAACCTAATCCAAGACCCTCAATTATCTTTCAATCAGTGTCAGTGAAAAATGGGGAATACACTGTGATTTCTTAAGCTGTTATTTGCCTGCATGTTCATTTAGACTCAAGTTAAAAAAACCACCAGGAATCTGTGCTTAATATCTCTAAGCCAACTACACCAATTTTCTCTAAGGAAAGACAATTTTACAGTTAAATCAGAAAAGTTGTTATGAAGTATCAGCATTCCCAATTAGTCCATTTTGTCTAGTGCTTGCTTTAATTCCAACTGGTGTAAAAGAAGGTGTTCTTATTTGATAATATTTGAATCAGATTCACAGTGAATAATTTTACCACAGCACAGTCTTTTCTTTTTTTCAAACTCTTTTATAATTCCCAGTTACTCTGTAATGCTGACACAGCTCCATCTATCCTGAATTCTGCTCAGATACACAAATCTTCTGTCAGGACTGCGTGTTTTGGAAACTTGGAGTGATGCTCTCACTGTTTTCCTGTGGCACCACATCCTTGTAATGTTTTCCCAGTAAAGGCAGTGCAGAAAGCAGATTAGCCAGCCTTTCTCTTGCTGCAAGGCAGAACTGAACAGTGAAGTTCACAGTGAAGTTTGGCACTTGAGTAAAATGCGGCGTACTCCGGATCCAGGGAAGAAATGATGATGTCTGGCTCCAGATCAGAAGGCTGAAGGATCTTCTTTATTAAAACTACTATACTGTACTATATTACATTAATATACTATTTAAAGAGATACTGTACTATTCTACACACTTCTTACTTACCTATCTAAATCAAACCTGTGACTCTGCTGAGAGCCTGAGCCACAGCTGGGTCCATTGGTCACTGAACCCAAACACCTTCACCAGAATCCAGCCCAGCCATCACTGCAGGTAAACAATCTCCACACCACATTCCATTGGGGAAAGCAAAGGAGCAGAGATAACGATTGTTTTCTCTTCTTCTCTCTGTGCTTCTCCAAGAAATCCTGAGAGACAGAATGATGTCTCTCTGTCCAGAGAATGTGAAGGTCACAATCCATGAGCTGCAGGGAACACATAGGCTTTACCTTGGAGCTCATCCTTGAGGCTCTTCCCTCCCAATGCAACTGGTGAGCTATCACTAGTGCAGTACTGGCTGCTGACTTATGAAACATAATCATATTCTGTGTTGGGAGTTTTTCATGGACAGGACAGGACTGCTGGGGTACATTCCTTGAGCAGCATCAGCCTCATTGCATAGTTGGGACAATTGAAAGATGGCAAAAGCTCCCATACAGCCAGCAGCAGCTGAAGATTTCTTTGTTACAGAGCATTTTAAAAACTTTCTAGCCAACAGCACATTGCTAAAGCTCACAGAAAGTTGTTCTAGCCAGTCACTAAAAGCACAGTTCACACAACGCTGGCTTGTCTGCTCTCTATTAACAATTCACAATACTCCAGTATTAAGCTTAAAACCTTCTAATATCTCACTAAGCATATTTTTTGCAGTCTTAGGGTCTATCTTAGCCAAGCCTAAAACTCAAGCTATTGTTTCATGTCCTTGCTTGCTGTACTATTGTAACTTTTCTACTTTCAGACTTTGCAGCTGCAGCTAGCTCTAATTTCTCTGCTCTATTTCTAAAGTCTGCCTTCCCAGCTTTCTGAAAATCATCTTACCTTTACTATTTCCCACAATATACTGTATTTCTTGGTTTTTTCCTCCTGCTGAGATCCACCCAAAGGCAATATCCACCCTCCATTCTTTCTCTTCTATGTGCTTGCCAGTAGATGGTGGTAGCAGTTGCTCTATTGATGGCAGCACCATATGGCGCTGACGTTTGAAAAAAAGCAATGTTTTATGACAGCAGCAAGAATGCCTTCTCCTTGGGAATCTATATTCTGTCCAAGAATGTACGTTAGGCCCTGCTGAAGTGCTGCCACTTCCATTTAAGATGAGGCCTCTGCAGCAGCAGCTCCACAAGGGGCTCGCCCCATCAGCAGCCCAGTGTGAGAGCAGCAGAGGAGCTGATCTCATATCAGCTCATATCTCATATCTCATAACATAAGACACTTGTTAAGTACAGCGAGGGTCAGCTGCAGAAGGCTGATGCTAGATGTTCCAAAAACAAGGCTTCAGGGTGCAGGGAAGAAGTGCAAACTCTTATGAGGAGTGAGTGCTGCCCGTGTGAAGCCATGGGCTCAGCAAAGCAGGAGCTGGGATACGGTGCTGGGCAGCTCCCAGTGCTTTGGCTGTGGTGAGGGAAATTTGCTTAAATCAAAGTAACAGGGCAGGAACCTGCTGATCTTCAAGCTGCCTATTAATAGATGGGACATTTGGGAAGCCTAAAATCTCTCCCATAAATTAATAAGCTGAAAACTGGCTGAGACAGGGCCATTGTGTGATGTGCTAGGAAGGTGCTCAGCCAAGTCTTAATGGTAAGTTCTCCTCAGTTTTTAAGGAAACTTAAATATATTTAAGTTTTTTATTATTAGACTACTACTTTTCTTACATTAAATAATTTATTAACCAATATCAAAAATATAAAACGGACAACTCTACAAAACAACCAACAATAAATTTTCTTTTACTAGTACATAAACATAAATAATTTTAATAAAGTATATTACATAAAACTATCTAATAATTCATAATCCATTCATAAAACATACAAAAAATTAACTAAAATAAAAATTAATAATAAAACATAATTAGATAATTTATATTCTTTAATTAAAAAAATTAAAAGCAAAGGATCCCAAGCCCACAGCCACCCTTTGACCAAAATCATGGAGGCACATTATTCCACTGATGGTTATGTGGGTAGACGAAGGCAGTAAAACATAGAGCCTGCCTGGGGCACCAACAGGCCTGGTTATTAGGGATGGACAGCCAACAAAGACATGCTGCAGGAATGGGGAGAAGGAGAATAAGGATGTGACTAATTAAGATGGACTTTTCTTCTAATACACTCTTATTTTTCAGAAATATGTATTTAGCCTTATCCATGTTCCCTAGCCTGGTGTGATATTATTCAGATGTACAACAAAGCAGTATCTGGGCATATACATTCCACAGACACAGTAAAGGAATTGGGTCTTCTGAGACCCTCAGAGCTTAGCAGAAATGGTAGGAAAAAATGATATGGCCACTCTAGAGGTGAGGGTTCAAATCTTCAATTGAGAGTTAGGTCAGAAGCAAGTTTTCCTAGACTTTGTTTTCAGCATCTAAATCTAAATTATCCATTTTCCTTTTCCACCTGTAAGATAACCACAGCTCTATTCTCCAACTAATCAGGGAATTTTCAACAACTGTATCCTCATGAAAACCTGCAAGTGTAGTATCTGCAGTTTGCTAGTCTGATTTTTCAGCCTGCACAGCATTCAGCAGTTCTCTGGCATTCCTGGGATTACTGCTTGCTTGGCACTACATCAAGCTTCTTACAAAGTTTCTCTAGTGTGAGTTTAAGGATCTGAGTTTTAGACACAAATTTTTGCTTTGAAAATTGTGTTCAGCAACTGTATAAATGTAAAAAAAAAAAAAAAAAAAAAATTATCCTGAGAAGGGAACTCACCTCCTGAGTTTTAACCCTGGCAAATTTTTAATTTCTCTTTCCTCCCTCCCAGGGAAAAGATTCTCCTAAGATGCAAAACATATAAAACTGTCAGATCATATGCATGATATGTATAATTAATGGTGTAGAACAAAGTGATAAACCATACCCTGAAAATACAAAATCTTTCTTTTTTTAAAGCTGCCTCCTGCTTTCACCCTTCCAATTCCTCTAGAACTGTGTAACATTGAGGTGAAATCAGCTACTGGGGGGCAAGAAAACAGTGTCAGTGTTGCAATTTTCATCTGAACAGGAACATTTTGGAGCCTGCAAAAAAATCCCTGCTAGTCCATGGCTCTCATGTTCTCTTTCCTGTATTCAAAACATGCCCCTCAGGGTGTGCTGACCTGCTGGTTGCTCTGCCAAGCTGTACCAGAGAGGTGGCACTGCTCTGCATCCCTGAAATACAACATGAGGGGGCAGCCAAAAGTGAGGGGCTCACATATGGCACACTGCAGATGCCCATCCCTGGAAGTGTTCAAGGCCAGGCTGGATGCAGTTCTGAGCAACCTGGTCTAGTGACAGGGAAACAGGAGTCCTTCATAGAAGGACTCTAGGGAGTTCTCATTGGAAATGTCTCTGTATTTCAGCAGTGCTGGATATGATGTGGAAGGCCAGTGATGACAGAAGCACTGCTACAACATGGGTGTCTGACCACAGGGCTCAAACTCCTGGAAGAAGCACCATCATCCCTTCTGTGAATTATGACTGGCAGAATTCTTCACCTTGGGAAAGATCTGAAATGAGTTACATAAAGCAGCTGCTGTTGGCATTGCTTCCATTCTTACATGACCTAATTGCATGGAAAAGGCTGACTTATGGCTAGGTAAAACTGGAAAACAGTTGCTGAACAGTGTTTGATGTTGTTTAATAATTTGCTGAACTTGTTGTTTAGAGTATCTGTTGGGTAGTAGATGTGCAAAGTGGGATATGAGAGCCAAAGGGAACATTTCCTGCTGTGTTGTGCAGGGACAACAGAGAAGTCAAAGAAAGTTCAGTCTACTCTTAAAATCTTAGTTTGTGAGCTGTTCTTTCCAAATCCAGGCAGACTTTGCTGACCTGCTGCATTTAATCTCAATATTTACTCTATCATTAAGGAACTGATTTGTTTTATCTTCTGTACTGAAAGTTACACTGTTCCATGAAAAATGCCATCACTTCTGTAGAAGATTGTGTCTAGTCTTCTAAATCTTTTAAAGTAGGCATTAATGGCATTATATGACTTTAGTATAAAATAAACAGGAATGCTTGAAACAAACATCTGCTTTCACAGACTGTTATTAGAGTAAGGATGTTGAGAGCCTGGATTTATTTGTTTGAAGATGTGTTTCACCTCTGTTTTCAGAGGCAAGTGTGAAACATAGCTCTATTTCTGCCAGTGTATGTGTTATTAATTTATGGAAACCAAAGGCAGAGTGAGAGCTGGAAAAAGAATTTTTAAAATGCCTATAATTCAGGCATCTAAAAATAATACTTCCAGGTTCCTTCTATAGCCTATTGCTTGTGTCTTTTCTTTTTAGTTCTTTGTTGAATGAGCTATTTTTTTTCCTGTGTTTGATACAGCAACTATTTCACTATATCTCTGTACATGAAAAAGTAGTTAAAAACACCTGCTGCAGGTTTATTTTTATATAACTAACAAATTCATTTTTTGTTTTTTTGCAGTGCACATAGCAACTTCAGTAGACCTCATTTATCCTATTCAAAAATCTAAGTACTCTAATTATAACACTGCCTTCCTCCTCGAATCATTTTAAAATGATGGAATTTCAATTTGCATAGTCTCTCCTCATATTGTACATATTTTTAATCCGAGGCTCAGCTTATTACCATCTGTACCACTTCACAGGCCTACAGGATGCTATTAGGAAACCAGGTCACAAGGACAGAACTCAGCAGACAGATTTCAATTTCCTTACCCCTAGAAACAGGGCTCCAGGTACCAGGGAGACTTATTTCTCCATATTCTTCCAAGATTTTTAAGTATTTTATTATTAGTATCTCGTCTTTATTCCAGACACCAGTATAGCATACAAGCAAAGTAACTGTAAACTCCTGTCATGCAGGGCTGGTCTTCCCTCTGTGATGTCTGTAGTTTATACCATGCATCCATTTGGGTCTGTAATTGTACAATGTGGTGGTGTTTTTTTTTTTTTTTTTTTTTTTTTTTTTTTTTTTTTTGGTTGAGTATATGAACTAACCTGGTGGCATTGAGAACAAAATATTAAACAGAGCAGTAAAGAAGGTTACTCTGAAGTTGCAATTCATGCCTGGTATGGATTGGCATCAAATCTTGATACAACAAATGAAAAGGGTGTGGCTGGACACCTTTCTAGTGACTTTCTGAGCCAATAATTCCATGTACTATGGGCATGCATGGGTTTTCTAATGTATGAAGATCTGGCTTGTTTCCTTGTTGTATCTTTTTAGGTGAAAATGAGATTAGAGCTCTAACAAAAGTGCAGGAGAATGTGGTTTTGAATATCAGAAAATACAGTCTCTGTAGAAAGTCCTTATGGGACTATTTATTTATGTATAGTTAAGGTTTGCAGCCTCTATGTGTTATGTGGTGATTGCCTGTAGGGAAAAAAATGTATTTATGCATAATGAAATAGTGCACAATTCCTACAAACAGATATGCTGGAAATTAAACCAGGAGAGAAAGTATTTCTTTACACTATTCTCAGCGGTGCACTGGGAATATATAGGGTTTCCTAAATGATAATTGGGCCTCTCCAACAGGAACTTTATTAGATATTTGATATAAAACTTCACTGTCTGTGCAAAAAACTCAGGATGTATCATTACAAACGTATCTTCAGTGAACTCTATTTTTAAAAAAGCCACATAATTTTATGCTGCATTACTTTCATCTTATTTTCAGTATAAATAATAATATAGAAAGCATTGTTTTCTTTAATATCTTTAGTTTTGAAGTGTGTCACCTCAGATGTGTGAAGTGTGTCAACTCAAACCACTCAGTCCAACAAAGACAGCCTTCCATCAGTGACTACATCTGGTGCCAGCAAAGAAGGTGTTGAAGGTCAATATATCTGTGTTGTGGTGTCAATATGTCAATATATATGGAGGTAAACTTTTCTTTCCCCCTGAGCTTAATTTCTGTCCTGCTTTTGTTTGTCCCTGTCAACAGAGAATTAGAATGGAACAAGCACAAGTACACCCATGGGTGCCTGTAACTCTCCAGCTCCCTCTCAGAACACCACTACAAGACAGCAGAAGGACAAAATGAAATATTTTTGATGTGGTATTTCTGTATCATACTAGAATATAATGAAAATATGATTTCTGATTGAGATTATTTAGCCATATTTTATATTTGAGTATGCCCCTATATAGTATGATCTTTTTTCCCACTATGATGGGAAACACAGAACCATTAATTTTGTAAGCCTTTTTTTACATTAGAATCACAGAATAATTTGGGTTGGAAGGAACCTTAAAGATCATCTAGTTCCAAACCCCCTTCTATGGGGAGGGAAACGTTCTTTACACCATTAGAGCCAGCCAAAAATTACACACAGCTACAGATAGGATTAAGATTTAACAATAAGCCAAAGAATTTATCACAGATCTATAGGCAGCTACAAAAAGCAGACACTAGACCTAGAAGTCTGGGGTAATGTTTAAATGTTGTCTCTTTCACTGTTGCTACATATAAATAATCCTAACATTTTTTCAACAGCCTATTCAGCTATTTCCTTCATCAGTGCCACATTCTATATATATTTAAAGTTTTCCAAAATACCGTGAAGTTTAACATTTATACCTAGAATAAGATGGAGGGATTCTACCCTCCTACTTCCCAGCACAGGAAAAAGAAAGTAGAAAGTAGGAATAAAAAAATCCAAACATTCAAACTGCACTAAGCTTTAAATCCAGCCTCCACAGGTGTATAATATCAGTCACCAGAAGCTATCAGAAGTCCTTACTTATGTGTGGAAGAAAGATAAGGAATTGTTCTGTTTCTCCTGTAATGCTTTAAGTTTGCAAAACTGGGAAGAAGGGTTTTTAATCCTGTGGCACAAGATTTCTATCAACCACTCTGGGTAACTATTTCCTTTCAGATTCTGGCTGCATGAAGCTCCTGCTCTTACAAGCATACATGAAAACCTGCAGGTAGGATAATCCAGATTTAGTTAATATTCTGTAAAACTGGTCACAGTGTGAATTCCGTTCTTTCTTTGGAGCGCACAGTTGTGCTTTCAACTATTCCCGATCAGGTGATTTGTTAGTGCACAGAAGCTCTTACAAATACCTTCTCTTTGCTGGTGCACTGGGTGTGACTGGAATTTGTAGGAGCCTCCCCCACACACCAGAGTGAGTTCAGCCCCTGTGGGAATCCAGGGCTTCCCTCTGGCTGCCCTGGCAGGTCTGGGACCGGGGTCAGGAACCCCCCTGTACAGAGCCCCCAGAGACACTGTCTGTGATCTCTGTCCATGGAAAAGAGTTTTCAATCTTACAGGATGAATTACAAGCTCTGAGTGTTTGATATGAGTAATAATTAAGTGTGGCACAGGTGCAAAAGTAAAATTTTAGGTTTCTAGATTAGGGGTCCAAAGGGGACAAGATGGAGGAAATTGGGTGTGCCTTGTCCTTTTTCTCCTTCTTCATGCCCTCCATGTTTCACTGTAGTGTTGGCATTTTTCTGTTGGTTTAGGCTGGGGACACACTGTTCAACGTAGGTGACAGATATTGGTATGTTATTGTAAATATAGCACAGGTAGTTTCTGGTATATAATGTTTGTAACATCCCACTGAGGGCAGAGCCCCACACGCTGCCCTGCAGGACAGAGCTGCGGCAGGGCAGCAGAACATGTTAGAGATAAACAGAATAAACAACCTTGGAAACAGCACAGACTAATTATGGCTTCTTCTTTGGCAACGGGGCAGAAAGACAGAGACTTTCTACAATCTCGAAATCATCAATACCTCAGGTTCCGACAAGCCCCGTCCTGCAGTCAGAGTATCCCTGCCAGGGGAAACTGGCTCTTCCTACAGGTGCCAGCAGCTCTGCCTGGCCCTGTATTTGCATGGATTTTATGACTCAGCAGACTTTCCTACATTTTTTAATATTTTTTTTTGTGCCTGCTTACAATAGGCCTTTCCCTGAGAAAATGCCTGTTCCATGGATGTTTTTGCACACCCACCACTGCTGCACTGGAGTAGATATGCAATTGTTCATAAGTTCAGTGAAAAGCTACTTTAGAATCAGTTGTGGTTCACAGGTGCTGTAAACATCTGTTTTGATCAGTTAAAAAACATGGCTGCTTTTGCTAAAAGCAGTGCCTAGGTTGATTTTGTTTTGATTTTTCAGGACTGTTGGTGTTGAAAATAGGTATGTCAGCATTTGAAATATGGTCCTCAGGCATTCAGATGTCTTTAATAGCAAGCAAAATTCTCATTAACAGGCAATTTAAAAATGTAATACTATTCATTTGTTGGGCTATTAAGCATATAGAGTGTTTATATTTCCAGCAAAGTATGAATTAATGGAAAATAAAGCTCTGTCATACACTAATGCCACAGCATTTCAACATAATGTATGTGAGGCTGTTACAAGTCAGCCTTTCAACAGGATTATACATGATCAAAGCTTCTCAAGTGAGAACTATGTAGCTTAAATGATTGAAAACAATTCTAATGTTTTTTTCTCGCTTTCAAATCTAAGCTTTTTTCTTGTTAAACTAAAAAAACCCTACACCTGTGGGTCTTTGCATTTCCCAAATTGCAAGCAGATGTGTTCAGTGTCACATTCCCCTCAGCATAGGTAGCTCAGGTGTTTTGCCTCAGGTGCACGTTGCTGGTAGGATTGACTGTATCAGCCTGAAAATATCTGTCTGTTTTGATGTCTAAATAAGAGATCAGGGGCAGGCCATGGCAAGGCAAAATGCTGTTCTTTGAAGGAAAGTGCCAGCAGGTAGGACAGTGTGTCCAGCAAGGAGGGATGAACTTGCTCACAGGGACCTAACTTTCCACCCTCACCCTCTGCAAACCCTGACTTCTCAGAATGCTAATTCACCCTGGGAGGCCTGGTGCCTGAAGTAGTTATCCATCACTATAAGCACATCTCAAACCCTCAAACACCTCCCACAGGGCTCTTTCAGATGTTAGGTTAGAGATTTTAAGTCAATGAATTGTCTTCTGAATTTTTATGTGCATGGACATAAGGTTAGAGGCTAACAAAATGCAGTGCTTTTGAAAAAAGCTATTAATGAGATAATAGTAAAGCTTCTATTAATTAATTGTTTCTAATGATACAGAAAAGACCCATGTAACCAAGCACAGATGTTTGGTTTTGATATAGAGTTCATGAAAACCACAACCACACTCTCTGCTGTAGGACCTAGTGCAAATTTGCTATTGCTGTAGCAATGGTACGTGATTGGAGTTATTGTATTGAAAGAACCTGGGGGAATTTGAAAAACAGAAACTTCCACAGATACTGAAGGGTTTGATTTGCAGCCTTGGAAGAAGCCTGGGTTGATGTAAAAATACAATACACAGACATTAAATAGAAAAATCACAAACTTATGTTTCTACAGTTGTAAGTAAGACTATGCCTTAAGTAAGTGAGGAAAAACTGTATTGATAAGATGGGGAAGAGTTTATATTGTAGGGGTGTGGTTGTGTGGAGCAAGTTAAGGGTTTGGAAGTTATAATAGAAGTGTGTTACAGTAGAATATATGTGTGTACATGAGATAACAGCCCATTGGACAAAAGTATCCTCAGTGCAGCAAAATTAAGTAAAGGTGATAGGTTAGAAAAGCAAAATAAACTTTGTGGCATCTGTCTATTGGATTAGAAAGTTCTATATTGTCTTGTAATGAGGAACTTGTTACTGCTTTGAGCTATGGCCAAAGTGTTTGCTCCCTAAAACTCTCAGGGCCTCTGAGAATGATGTTAATCTGAGCAATAAATGGTTTTTAGCCTGATGTGGTCCCATTCCTTCATTAAAAGCAGTGATAATGATATGAACCCAAATGGTTTCAGGAGCCTCAGAACACGGTCATTTCTGTGACTTTCACAATCACAGCAATCCAGTTTTTCAAGGAAAACCATTTTCTGCCCATAAAGCAGAAATTGCAGCCTATTATGGCAGACTAGGATGTGCAGAGGTGCCTTCAGTCTGTGCAGGTGCTGTGACAAGCTGTCCCTGCTTAGCACTTGTCCTTCCAAGGGACCACTGCGGGGAGAAGGGTCACTGCCCTGCTGCATCCCCTGTGCAGAGCCTGGCCACAGAGAATTCACCTGGTGTCAGTGTCCTGCCTTTCCTCAATGTCACTGATCCCGCACATCTGCTTTCACACAGTCGCCAGATGTGGCCGAGCCAAAACACGGAGTCAAACTCTGCAGGAAGGCTGCTTGCAAGTGGTATTAATAGAAAAACCACACACAGGAGCAATTTAAGTGACTTCACTTCCTTGAGGAGACAATACTGCGGTCACGAAAAAATCCAAAAGTAAAAGACATGGTATTGTTAGAGACGTGAAAAAATAGTGTCTCGTTCTTTCCTTTCTTTCCTTTCTTCCCCCTCCAGTTTCAGCCACTCTTTTGATGGAGGCAAGGACAAAGTATTTTGTCCACAATATCCACTGATTGATTTGTCTGCCTTTTTTAAAGATTAAATTTCTCCTAAATAAAAATATTTTTTGTTAGTGTCCCCCCAAGGCTTCCTAAGAAGAAATTTATGCCCCACCCAAAATTGAAGAAGAAAAGGACTATTCTGTTTAAGCCTTGTTATGCATTATCTTATCTCAAAAATCTGTCACTACCAGAGTGCTTTATCTGCCTTTTAAACTTACAGAGTAAGGAGACAAATTCTCCAAATTAACACTTCAAAGGAGTTAGTTTATGTCAAAGGTCAACACAATTTGTGCAATTTGCACAACACTTAACCCATGCATTTCCCTGACTTCTAGAGCCCTTTCCTTGGAAATCATTATGGAAAGTGTTGAAGAAGCAACTTCTGACATTGATGTGTTGCAAAATACCTCCACAGCACACAGAAAGCCTGAGAAGCTTCCAGCTGCGCGGTATATATGTTAGAAACGCTAGGCTTTGTCGTGATCTGTTTTTGCAGCAAGAATGCCCTCGAGGCAATTTAGAACATCTACTGTGAACACATGAAACCCTTCCCTCTGCAGCCAGCCTACCACTCGGAGCCAAGATGACAGGCACAACTTGGACAGCCAACAGTGGGAAAATCAGCGAGTCAAACTTTCAGGATAAGAAAAATGAGAGAATCAAACAGAGAAATTTATACCACAATTAAAACAAAACAACAACAAGAACAAAAAAAAAAACCCACCCACAAAACCAAGCTCCACATATAATTCTGTGTTGCTGTTGTTGCAGCAGCACTGCAGAATTTATAGCTAATCAAGCCATAAACCCCAAGGTAACATTAATCAGCTTGCCAGCCCTTGTAATATACACTTACATTTAAAGAACTGCATTTAAAATTGTGCTCATTTCTTTTTCTGGAAAGACCCAAAATCCTGATTATCCTGTTCAGCAAATGTCTGTATAAAACAAACAGTTTTGCTAGCTTGCCATTGAGCCACCCAATTTCTTGTAGAGTAACAATGAAGCTGTAGATGAGTGTTGATATAACTTCTATTCTTTTTACTTCCCTTAAAAAATGTGTTGTTGGTGAACTGATAAAACTCTTGTTTGGTTCATTCCTACTTAAAATTAGTAACATCTCTAGGTTAATGATAGTTTAGAAATTAGTAAAGCTGAAGAGCATCCCAATTCTGTACTTTAATTTACCAGTTCTGTGGTTCTCTCTGTTCTGGCTCCACAGTTTGAGGGAAAGTCTGTGAGAAGTCCAGTCAGATCAGTGTAGTTTTGTTGTGCTAATGACATTCCTCTGAAGCAAACAGCAGAAAAATATATTCTAGGTTATGCTTATGCTTGATCCACCATGGGAATTTGGTTCTGTTGCTATTAGCAAATCACACAGGAAATGGTCAATGACCTTAGAAACTGCATCTGGTTTTACAGAAATTTGGAAAAAAAAAAACCCCAAAACCAGCCCCAGACCCTCAGAATCCATAAGCTAACCACACATTTGGGGTTTTTTTTCTTTTTTGTTTTTTATCCTTTACTGTATGGCCAGGATGGATAGATACTGAACTCAGAAGTAAAATGATTTTTTAAAGGGGTATCATCTCCTAGCAGCTCTGTCATGTACTCAGGATGCCCATGGACTCTGGAGACACATCTCCATTTTAACTTAGGCCACTTTCTCCTCCAAACAAAACATTATCTCCCATCACCCAACACAGAGTACTGATATCCTGCCTCCTATTTTCCAGGCTCTCCTTTGATTACTTGTTTGGGTGTCCTTTGCTACAGCACCTTTTACTTTTCCTCTGGTCAGGCTGGTCAGCAGCATTCTTGGGCAAAAAAATAAGGAGCAGGGAAAACATTTGGTACTTTCTTAGGTATAAGACATTCATTAGCAAGGAAATCTGAAGAGCACTGAGCAGTGTTTTCCAGCATTTCCTTCCAGTGCCTCCTAGAGCTGCTCTTCAGTGTTTTTATCCATAAGCCACTCTTCACTCTTCAGCATACCCTGATTTTTACATGGCTTCATATTTCCCAGAACTTATCAGAAGGCAAGAAAGGATGTTGCAAAAGTCACACTGCAAGCACTGTACCAAATGGAAAAAAGCAGCACTGGAAAGCTGTTCCCTTATGGATGTTTCACTTGAGACTTGGTCACCATTATTTTGGGAGGGAAAACATCACACACTAAATACATGTAATTATTTGAATCTTTTCCTGCTTTGGACAGATTATGACAATCTGACATAAACACTGGCACCAAGTATTAGGGCAATCTGATATTTGACCCACATCTGATTATTTTGCAGCACTCACAACTGCGCTTCCAGTGGAAGATTTCCCCATGTCAAGTTTCTAAACAGGGTAAATAAAGCCATCTGTTGTGGAAGCAGGATTTTTAAATTATATGCCCTGTTAACCACTGTTTTGCACACTGAACTATTCATGTCTAAAGAAACAACCTTGTGCCTTTGTAAAAGGGGTTCTGCTCTCCTGATTTACACATTTCTGGGTCAGATATCAGATGTCTAAATTAACCTTTAGTCTTATATCCAGTTCTCTTAGATGGGTTTCAATCTTTTCCCTTTCCATTGACCCCTTATGTTTCTTTCTGCTTTCTACTTTCTCTTGAGCGCTATTACAGATAGAATGCAATAAATGCTTCACAAAAGTAGGTAATGAAATGAATACTTTAAGATATAAATACATTATACATGTCTGGTAAAGTAATTAAAATATATCTTATGAAAAAGATCTCATCAGCCTTTAGTCCAATAAGAACATCATCTCTGCAGAGATGAGCAAGGAGTATTTAATGTAAGAAAGGGGGGATTTCCATGGTAAGAATACACATGCTTTCCCCCAGACCTTTTAATAAGTATTTAAGAGAAACAATTTTCCTCATTGATAAGTGCATTTGAAGATTCCACTTGTTTGGCTAAATTATTGTTGAATCAGCAAGAGGTTAAACTGCTGTTTCCAGGACTATTCTGCTCTCTGCACTCCTTTTAGTCACAAAAAGAAGCAGCTCTCATTAGAAAAGAGGGGAGTGAACAGAAATTTCTGCTGCAATTTAGCACATGGAAAGAACACTGTGTGCTGTTTCACTTAATCACTTCAGGGGCCCATATGGGTTACTTTAATAGGGCTTAATATTTGTGCTCTTTTTCTTCTTCTAATAACAGACACACCAGGCTAGACACTGGCATCTACTTAAAGAAATTGGGGCACCATCTGGATTCATGCCAGCTAGCGTTCTGCTCAGTCGGCTCTAAGCCCTAGGAAAGTTGAAAAAAAAGATATATATATATATACATAGTTTAAGTTTTAAATTCTTCTGTGTGTTTTATTATATATTTAATTATTTCTATGGCAGTGTCTTGCCCTGTTAGTCTACTGCAAGGCTTTAGGGCCCTTGGTGATTTTGGGATTATGAACTCTGCCAGTCATGTGATTTGCAAACATGAGGTTAAATCCATGGAGCAGCAGCGTAGGTAATACTTCCATAAAAATATGCATACATTTAAATAATATATGTAATTTGCTGATGTAGAAGGCAGTGCTGGAGCTCACAATTCAAATTCTGATTTTCAGCAGTCTGCTATGACTGAAGCATTTGTTTTGATGACTTTAAAATATCAAGCATCTATAGAAGAACAAGACATATAGACCATCTTATCTGTTTTAGTAAAGCACCAGCTTCCATGTTTACCCTGATACCTCTGTGTTAGAAATATCAAACACCCTAATTGAGGTTGGACAGCCTGACTTATGTTCTGCTTTTAATGGTCACTATTGTCCTAACACACCTCTCCCAGTATTGCTTTGAAGGTAAAACTTTGAATACTCCACAGTTAATTTGAACTGGTTTGACTGATCAGTTACCTTTGTTGCTAAAAATTTGTGCTTGCCATCTGTAGTTACTTTATTTAAACCTTCACTTTGTGTCATGTATGTTAATAAAACCACAACTTTATGTGGAAAATTAGAAACTGGAAAAGCTGCAAGAAATAATGAAGAAATGGTCTGTAAGACAACTGAGGGGAGATTTAGAAATTTCTGAATTGTAGAAATGGCAAGTATCAAACCATCACTTTTCCTCTGAACCAAATAAATTAAAACATTTATATTTTTTTAACCAGGTGAATTCAAAAGGCACAATTGGTATCTTTAGAGTGGATTGGTTTATATTGTAGGTACCCTCACTGACTTCTTTTTTAACTTGAAGTTCATTTCATGATGAAATATGCAGGTTTTTTACAGTCTAATCTTTCAAATTGATCACTTCTGAGAGGGTAGATTAAAAAAATAATATATTGATAAAAAAATACAACCAAATGGTCTGATTTAATTAGTTATAAAGTAGTGGTTGAAATGCAAACAGAAAAATGGCTAAATTATTTGCCATGTTAATATATTTATTCCTTCTCATATTCTTTCTCTCTGTAACTTTGCTTTTGTTTTTAGCTAAAGGCTTAATCCTTCTACGTTTAAAATAGTAAATTACCCCCAAGAACAAATGAGATCCTGAGGGAAATATTTAAAAAGATGAGAAACAAGGATATTTATCTTTCTTGCCATTTGGCAACTAACTCAAATATCTAAGTTAGAAGAATGTTTCCCCTCAGGTTATCATATGACTGATGGAGAGAGGACAGGCCACAATGCTAAACTAAGTTCTTGCTGTGAAGAATCTTTTGAAGGTCCTAAATCTTTTCCTCTAGAGAGCATAAGAAATGTACAGATGTAAAGAATTTAAATTTAGGTGATAATAGCGGCTCTGAAGAATATTAGGAGGCTTCTGAACAAATAAACATCAGCTGATAGCAAACAGAACAGCAATTTGACATATGGACATTGAATTCAGGACTGCTTAGTATTTATCATACTGTGTCTTGACAAATAAATTAGTCCAAAGGAGATATGATTGAACCCATTTCTAGGAACATAATACTATTAAAACAAATCCTCTAAAAATCGAGATAGTGTGTTGCAGCATTTTTGAGAGAAAGAGGACATGAGTTATGAGATTTGAGCTACTCCAGCCTAGGCCTCAGATCTGGGCCTTGTGAGGCCTTCCAGCCTGTGACGCAGTTAGAAATTAAGAGTTTGTGGTGCAGTTAGAAATTGTATTAAGGTGTGATGGGGACCACTGGGCTGTCTGGGTGTGAAGTAGTTTAGGTTTATAGTGTGAGGTTTAGGCCACTTTAAGGAAAAGGTAAACAATGTTAGTTTGCCAATCAGAGTGCCTTTGTTTTTGTAAACTATGTAGAAGCTTATATAAACTACCATCTTATCTCGAATAAACGGAGAATGTTTGATTAACCACATTGGTTCAGATCTGCGTTTGTCTTGTCCAGTTTCCTGTTTTCTGAGATTCCCTGGCTTTTATAGTGAACATTTGATAACTGATTACCATAGCCTTAATTTTGTCTTTTTTTTCCTTCACATAATTTTTGTACCAGGTTATATTAATAAATAATTTACTGTGTGTGTGGACTGAAGGCATGTCAAAAAAAAAAAATCTCTTTTCCAGAGAGCTGAGATGCTCTAGATGTAGTTACATTTTGTATTTGTTTTTCCTTTTTCCCTCGTCTCTGTTTCTAAATCACTACTATGTTTAGACTATTTTTGAGGAAATATGAACTCTTGTCCTCTGGGCTGTTTTAAGGTAGCACAGTTTACTGTAGCCTTGGAAACTGCCAAGTGACCATCCAGAATTCAGATTTCTCTTCTCTCCTCTAATAAAAAGTGTAGCAAAAGGGGCCAACTTTTCCAGTGTCAGAATGGCAGCTCTGTACTGGTTGTTAAACTGAAGGATTTTGTTTGCAGATACAGCCCTTAGGACCTACACCTTGTGTGTGTGTGTGTGTATATATACATATACATAAAATTTAAAGTATATATGAAATATATATCTAATATATATATTTAAAGTATTTACTTTTTTCCCTGTTTCAAGTTTTCTCCTTTTTATCATGTGACAGGTTGGAGCCCACTTCTGAACTTCTGCTTTGGGACAAATATGTTGCAAAACAACTGCAGTGACTCAGAAAATGAAATTAATACATAATTTATTAAGCTTTACAAGATTTATCCCCCCTGTATTCTAGGAATACAGTTATAAGGCAATATAGAATATTTGGAACTGACCAGGTTTAAGTGCTTATTTTTCCCTACAGGACAGTAATCAAATTTTTGGTGTTTCTTTATATGCTCCCGAGTACAGTGGTCAAGATCTAAAGCTCCTACGTAAACCAGTGTGCAAATAACAGTTTTCAGGTGAATGTTAAACAGGTTTCAGCACTGATTATATTCTAGTCCTTGGAAATTGTGTGAAACAGCACACTGGCCTAAGCAGATATTTTCTAGAGAGGGGAACAGCTGTAAGAGGGTTTTAATCTCTCCCTGTGGGAAATAGTAATGGTGGGATGATTTTCAGAAAGCTGGGAAGGCAGGCCTTAGAAAGAGAAAGAACAGAAAACTTAGAACTAGCTATAGCTGCAAAGTCTGAAAGTAGAAAAGTTACAATAGTACAGCAAGCAAGGACATGAAACAATAGCTTGAGTTTTAGGCTTGGCTAAGATAGACCTTGAGACTGCAGAAAAATATGCTTAGTGAGATATTAGAAGGTTATAAGCTTAATAACGAAGTATTGTGTATTGTTAAAAGAGAGCAGACAAGCATTGTATGAAGCAGGTGTACGTGTGCTTTTAGTGATTGGCTAAAACAATTATCTGTGAGCTTTAGCAATGTGCTGTTGGCTAGAAAGTTTTTAAAATGCTCTGTAACAAAGAAATCTTTGGCTGCTGCTGGCTGTGCATGAGCTTTTGCCATCTTCCACTTGTCTCAACCATGCAATGAGGCTGATGCTGAAATAAAGCTCAAGGAATGTACCCCAGCAGTCCCATCCTGTTCATGAAAAACCACCAAGACATCTCCCTTCTTCTCTTGTTTTCTTGTCATGGTGATGAGAACTTCCACCACCTTTGGAAAGCTCTGCCACTTCTCTCTTATTTCCAGCCAGTTGCTCCTGCGAACAGGAACAGGAATTAAACTAGTGTACAATACAAAGGGCAGGTGAATGGGTGCACTTCCCTGCTAGGATCCACTCCCATCATCTTAGGCAACAAAAATCACATCCTCTACTTTCATGTTCTTTGTCCTTTTCTTGCAAGGCTGAGCCCATTTTGAAGGAATAATTTGATCCAATGCATTTTCCATCATCAGTTGCAGTTTTCTTATGGCAGCAGCGAATCCTTTCTGAGGACATCTGCAGAAAAATACAACAGAGAGATAGAGAAAAAAATTTGCAGTTCAATTGCTATTTCTGCTTAGTGTAGAAATGGAAAAATATTGCAAAAAAAATGGTGGAAGTATTAATGAAACCCATGTTCCATTAAACTTTTGACCAGACAGAGGTGACTCTCATGTGCCAAGATGCTGGACATTCACACTAGCAAATTAATAATCCCAGGAAACATTTCCTTCAGATTTGTGGAGATGTGTGATTTTCAGTTTAACTCACATTTTTCTTTGAATTTCTTACCATTTTAAAACCTGCACAAGAACAAGGCCTGTCTGTCACTTCACAAACTGTGTCAACTTACTTTAAGGCTTCCTGTCTCTCACCCTTCAGACAAGACTTGGTTTTGCATAATTTACATATTTTTATAATTCAGAAACTTTCTGGATGATTTTTTGTCATGACTTCAGCTTTTTTTTTGTAAAGGTAACTTTTTACTATGTGACAGAAACAAAAATAAGATCGCATCACAATAAATAGTTACCATGAACTCCTCTTGGAAAATGCATTCCAGGAAACCAGTCATTGTAAAAAGTAACAAATACTAATGGCATTAAGAGTGAGACTACAGACAGGGCAGGGATGAAGAATTAGAAAGAAAAAGTTATACCATGCCCTATTTCTTATTAGAAATATTTCAGTTCTTATTAGGTATATTTAAAGGGCTCCAAGCTCAAACATAGAAAAATTCTGAATTTAACATTAGCTAAAAAGCTAAAAAAGTAGAATGTGTTGATTCAAAGGATATCTGGTGACATAACTTCTGGTGGTCATTTTCATATCTTCATTTGCTGTTGCTTTCCATGATTTTTAATGTAATGCTTATTAAAAATGCAAGTATGTCATATATGAAACAAATACATACATTCCCGTTCCATGTGAAAATTCTTTGATCTGTGGTTACATGGAAGAGATCAATATGTACATTGTTCCTGTCCTCCCACTAGATGGATCTGATCCGTTCTGTTCTCCCATATGTATTCACATCTGCCACAGTGGGAGGTAACCGGTTTAGGAATGGAGAACAGAACCTTGGACTAAATTCTGATCTCATTTACATCACTCAGTAACAGAGTTACCAGCCCTCCACACAGGAAATCCTTTATAATTGCTGTTTGCACCACGCCCTCGCCCTCCCCAATTAGGATTTATTTTATTTGGATAACTCACATTATAATATACTTTCTATGTACAAGTACAGAGACAGAGGTCAAATCTGTAGTGTTATGAGATGCACAGAAATAATTGAAATGTAATAATTGAAATATCGTTAATTTTTAAATATTACCTTATGTGTCTCCTGTTAAATATAAACAACCTCATCTTCAAAGTTTTCTTTGAAATGATAACCTTTGCTGCTTTAATCCCCTTGTGTCACATAACTTCTCCTATACTGATCAATATTAAGGATAGCTTTGCCACTGTACCCAAGTGCATTATAAATACCATCAATGTTAGTCTCATTCTCCTTTTTTGCTTTCAGTGATTAGAGATCTTCACTGAACTATCCATGACAACTTTATCAAATTTCAGAATTACTACAGTTGATTTGGAATCCTTTTAAATCTTGAGGACCCTGAAAATGGCAGGAAGTAGACTTTACAGACTGGAGAGGTATTGACTTCGTTGGCCCCCATTGGATAATTTTAACAGTGTGGCTCTATCTCAGCCTTAAATTGGAGTAAAATAGTCATATAAAAGGGAAAATTCCTTCAACAGAAAATGCACAAAAGCATAAACAAACCATTATGTCTGTAGATTCTTTATTATTAAATTCAAGGGAAGGAAGGAAGAGGTACTCAATGTGTCAGTCACCTTGTAGAGAACCTGGATTTTGACAGCAGCAGAAGAGTGAAAGCCAGAAATAGAGAGCGTACCAAAAAAGATTAATTCTCAGTGGAAAGACGATTTTCTCCTAAGAAGAGCCTTTATACATGCTGTGAAGTTAAAGAAGAGCACATAACAAAAAAAGATACCTGATAGCAACCACAACTTGGCTGCTCATAAAACTGCTAACTAAGCACACAGAGTATTTGCTGCTCAGAATTGTGCAACTTTCCATAAAAATTTCACTCTGTGGGAAACTACATGCATTGAAATTCATAGAAGTGCTTACTCACTGCAAAAATGTTCAATGTCCAAATTAGATGCCCTTCATGAGGCAGTAAAATATTACAAATTCAGTATTTTTTACATGCCCACTTTCAAATTGACTTTACAGCGCACTTGCACTAATTACCAACATTGCTAGGCCTCTAACATTAAAAATAAGTAGAATGCAAATAGTGAGGGCTTTTTTAAATGCATGTGCTCAGTCACAACTAGTTACTGAAGGACATATTTTTATTGACTTTTCTTTCCTCATAGAAGCTGTATCTTTTGGTGGATGTCAGAGAAATATTTTCCACATATCCCATGTGGAGAATTTGGGTCTGCAGTGAATCTTGGATGCTTTGTCAGGCTCCTGGTCCTCTCAGGACCCATGTTGTTTCTATGAAGAACAAGAAAGGCACAGGGGAAGGGGTGACCTTCCTTCATATCACCCCAATCTAGAACCATTTCTGAAGCCCTAACACCTGGCATGCTTTCCAAGGCTGCTAAGCATTGAGGCGAGCCCCAGTTGTGCATCCAGCATCATGTGGGCACCCCAAATAGAAGCTAAGGTCCACCAAGCCCTTCTGCCCCCTCCAGAAAGTTCTCCCAACCCGATTGCACCCAATTAACAATCATAGTCTTCAGGTGTGACTGCAGCACCACAGCTGGTCCCAATTAACTCTGCTTAATGTAACTCTGCTGCAAAGGAGCCTGGGCTCCATTTTGCACGCCTGGGGCTGCTCCAGGAGCTCCTATGGGGAATGCAGGAGCACACCTTGCTTCCCTGAAGCAAGACCAGCAAGTCCACCTTCAAGAACCAGTATGTACGTGTGTTGCTGTTGCTTTTAACTCGTGGTGGTGCCCTACTGTCACCAAAAATGTTGGGATAAATCAAACTGATGTTAGTATTAAGAGGCAGGTTACTTTATTCTCAGCGCTTGGTGTGTGTGTGATTGCTCCCCAAATGTACAGGCCTACCTGGAAAATGTCTCAATATTTGTATTTTTTAGCAAACAAAGAAATTAATGTACATTGGCTATAAATTGTGTAATTCTCTTCATTAATTAGTACTCTTTTATTGGTTTCTCCATTCTCAAGCTAATTAGCCCACATTTGTAGTCTTTTTATTGTCTTTTTCTCTGAGAGTTTTTCAGTGCAATTGCTAAGTTTTCTTTGTTAGTTTTTTCTTTATCTCAGGTTTCTGCAACATGTCCTTGTTGTCCATAAGTTCTGCCTTCTTTGTGCCCAGTTCTTAGCAATCTAAGCACGAAAACTTAGTATTGTTCCCAAGCTCTGTTCTAAAATAGCAACTTGTTGAAAAACCTTTGCTAGGTGTTAGCCATAGTAGAAAAATTACAGTGCTCATGAAGAAGTAACAATATTAATTAGGTTAATGAAGCATAATTAACTGGGGAAGTTCAGCATTGGCTGCTGAGGTTCGCCCCTGTTGTGTGGATTAAGGTTACTGAACAACCAGCTGCCTGATGGAACCTGGCCTGGGGCAGAGATAACTTAAAATCCAAAATTAAAAACCCAAACCCCAGGAAAACTCCAGAAAAACCATCAAACCACATGTTTGATGAGTGCCCTGAGGGCTACTGTGCTGCCGTGGTGGCCGTGCCCACCCGCCTGAGGGCTTGGGGCAGTGTGGGCTGCTCTCAGGGCATGCCTTTGAGGCATTTGCTTGATATCGCCTCAAAATATTTGGCTTTTTAAAAGTTTTGGCTTTGGCTGCTGGAAAGAAAGTTTTGGGAGTGAGACTTTGATGGAATAGTTGCATAGAAACAAATGAAGGTTTAGTTATACATCCTTGCAGACGAGTTCAGGAGAACACTCGGGGTTGTTTGCACCCACAAGACTTTGCTCCCCACCTGAGGAAAAAGCTTTAATAGTGACCATGATCTCTGGGTGCCTGAGCATTTTATTTCATGTATTTATTTGTGTGCCCATGACTGAGAAAAGTTAGAGATGATGCTTTCCTATTCCCTGCAGGAATGACAGAATGGTGCTACAAAACAGTGTATGGTCTATTCTTAGTGTGAAGTTATGAGTAATTATGAGTGAAACTCTCCCTGCAGTGCTGGTTTGGGTGTTCCTGGGGAGGCAGTGGGGCTTGGTGTGGCAGTGCATTCCCAAGGGATGGCACAGTGCTCTGCTGGGGCTGATCACATGTATTTCTTCTGAATCCCTCACACAAACCCTTCTATGACTCTTGGAGAACTGACTTGATGGCGTCAAAAGTGAGAGGAATAAACTTGTTTCATAAGTGGAATAATTAAGCAAGATATTTAATGCATATAAACATCTCAAAAGCAAGAGTCAAGAGGATGGTGCTGGGCTCTTTTCAATGGTGCCCAGTGGCAGGACAAGGAACAATGGCCATAAAATAAACCATGAGAATTTGCACCTCAACTTGAATGTGGTAGAGCACTGGAACAAGTTGCCCAGGATGTGGAATCTCCCTTGCTGGAGACATTCCCAACTTACCTGTGCCACTTGCTCCAGGGGACCTTGCCTTGGCAGGGGTATTAGGCTGGGTTATCTCCAGAGGTCCCTCTCAATGCTAGTGATGCTGTGAAGTGAATAAGTCGCTTGCTGTGTGCAGGCTGAAGCACACAGGTTTCTGAGCAAAAGATGGCAAACCCTCCAAACCCCCCTTGTTGTCTCTCTTACTGCTGAGCATGCTGTTACGTGATATGGAGTATCTAGCTCGTGTCACCTGCCTGGCAATGTCCCCTCCCAGCCCACTGCACACCCTCCTCCAGTCTGGTCATGGGTGAGGCAGAGTGACAAAGAATGCTGCCCAGCAAAAGTGACAGCATCACTTTGTTACTGGAACTGTTTTGGTCAAAAATCGAACCTACAGCACCTGTGTGTGCTGTGCTTTCCTTCCTGCTGTGAAAGAAACTAACTCTGGTCTAGGCAGAGCCAGCTGTTTGGGGTCTGGAGATCTCTGCAGCTGGTGGATCCTCCGTGAGCAGGTCTATCTGTTTTGCCAGGGTCTATCCATTCCCACTGTGAAATTCCAGTTGTTGTGTTTTTTGGGTTTTTTTGGGGGGTTTTTTTTTTGGTTTTTTTTTTTTTTTCTTCTTCCATGCAATGGGAGTTTCCATTGCTGCAGGCAGTATTTGTTGCTTATCCTTTCACTGAGTATCTTGGGGAGGAGTAGAAGCCATATCTTCTCCACAGCTTTGTTATAGGCTGCTGAGAGCAGTAGCAACACCCACCTCTCACAAGCTTCCTATTCTTCAGGGTGAATAAAACTTGTTTCTTCAGTCTGTTTGTACACATCATGAGCTAAAGCCCCTGCTTCATTGGGAAATTAAGGGCGCACTTTTATTTTTGCCTCCCCTGAGGGCTAATTGTTGGTCCTTTTTGTGCGTGGAACTCAAAACTAGGCAGAGTGTTCCAGGCATGGCCTCACAGCTGCCAAGTAGCAGGGAGTCACCCAGCTTTGACCTTGCTGTGATCTTGCCCATCCACACACTACTGCCCCACGTTAAAATCCGTGCCCACATAAAGACCCTTCAAGAGCTTTCTTTTGCAAAACCTGCTACACAGTCATCTCCATCCTGGAGAGTTTCTGGGAGAAAATCTGGCCACACTTCAGGGCTCTGAACCTGTCTGTTTGTTTTAACAAGTCCTGCCTTTCTGCTGCTTTAAAGCAATAAAGTAGAGCAGCAGTGCAGAAGAAGAGCCTCCAGTCCTGATATTGGATGTTAGAACTTCCCTGCTCTCCTGTAACAGATGCAGACAGAATATCTGAGTTAGCTTTAAAGTTTTGCGCCCCTTAAAAACAGGGGGACGTGTCCTTTTCTTGAGTGTCTTTCAGATTACTTTGTGAACTGCAATGAGCTACAATGCAAAGTCTGAAATATCTGGTTGTATCAATTTGGGATAATGTGCTGGTTGCTATTATCTGCTGTGGTGACTGGAGCAGAAGGTACATCAGCCTGGCATAGATAATGATTCTCTCATATCACTTTTTCTGAGGTACTTGGACTATCCAGACTAGTTTCAAAGACTGTAAAATCTTACAGTTTGCAGGTTTGCATTCTGAATTTTTATCTATTTCCACAGTCTGCCAGCTATATTGAAGTGATACTGTATTATGTATGGGGAAATAGAAAGCTATCATCTCAAAATAGACCATAATATTGCACCTTATTAAAAAATACAAGTGGGTTTTCTGCCAGCAACCATGACTTATGGTAATGACTGTTATCAATATGCAATTACTTCTGTTACCCTGGAACATATTGACATTCATTTATTTAAAGATAATGTAACACATTTGTATTCATTGAGGTAATCATTGGTATGATTAAATGTGAATGCCCATCTTATACCAAACAGTAAAACGAAAAAAAATTTGTCATTGGGCCTTCTGCACTACTTAAAATAGTTTGTAATAAATTCTGAAAATTGCATTTGAGCTTCTTTGAAACACAGTGACAAACAGCCATAAAGAAGCAAAAGCGTAACTTGGGTGATTGCCAATTTAAACATTCAGTCTTTCTAATGATATAGGATAAACCTGACAATAAGAAAAAGACCTTCAAATAAAACTGTAATCCCATGTTTGTGGAATGGACTACAGAATTTGTGACAGTGTGTAACAAAAGTCCATTTAAATTGTGACTCTTACTGGAGGCAGGACTCTATTTGACTTGGTTGTTTAGATCAGTTTTGAAGATGCAGATGTTAGATCTGGCAACAGGCAGGCATCAAAATCTGCTGTTTAGGTTTTGAATCATTATTTTACCCCCCAAATGCCTCAGAGTTTTCAGGCTTTTAACTAAAATGCATCTATCTATAGTGCATTTGCTACATAACAGTAGTCCTCTGGCGACAGGTTGTTATGATAATAAACAATTTGATGTCCGCTTCTTCAAGGACACCAGCCAGAGCAATTTCAATATTCTGAGTTTTCAAATATTTCTGTTGGTAAAGATGGAGTGAGTGAAGCTCACAATGTTTGGTTGTCCAGATATATGGTATAAAATACTACATCCATTTCTACAACTAACTACTTCTGTGTCTGCTGCTTGTCTAAAACATCTTGATTTTAATGAACATTGAAAAACAAACCCCAAGCCACCAACAAAAAATACCCTTGAAATTCCATAGAAAACCTCCAGTCTAAAACTATTTATGGTGTTGGTTTCCTGCTTGAAAATTAGGGATTTCCTGGTCAACTGTTGGATGGTTCATGGAGTCATAGAATGGTTTGGGTTGGAAAGGACCTTAATGCTTTTCTAGACCGGTTTGAATCCCTCTGCACTGGGCAGGGACACATTCTACTAGACCAGGTTGCTTCAAGCCCTGTCCAACCTGGCCTGGAACACTTCTAGGGATGGGGCAGCCACAGCTTCTCTGTTCCTGTGCCAGTGTCTTGCCACCTTCATTGTTTGTGTTAACAGAAAAGCCTTACTCAAATACATCTAAATTGGATACAATCAAGTCTGAAACTATTTCCTCTTTTATTGAAAGGCTGCAGTAAGGTCTCCCAGATGTCATCGCTTCTCCAGACTGAACATTGCCTAGACGATGTTCCTTACTCATACAAGATTAGCCCTCTGTTTTCTCTCTCCTCTGCAGCTGCTGCCAAAGGTCTGGCTTTTATGGAGCCTCCAGAGCTGGATTCAGTTCTCTAGGAGCATCTCATGAGAATGGAGTAGAGCAGAATCATCTTCTTGACCTGCTGGCCACTCTTTTTATTCAGCCCAGTTCAAAACTGGCTTTCTCAGTTGCAAGTGTGCATTGCTACCCTATTCCAATGTTTTTCTTTTGTGTCCCCAAGCCCTATTCAGCAGGCCTGCTCTTGATCTCTACACCTCCCAGTCTCCCCCAGTAGTGGGGATGGTTCTGAGCCAAATTAGCAATCAAGCAGAGTTTTCTTTCCAAATAACAAAGCTGCATTTTTGCCAGGTGGTGCTACATGTGTAGAGACATTGCAAGAATTTCTTTATTAAATGTATGTATATAATATAGGTGTATACATTTTGGATAATGCTTTGTGAAAGAGCTGGCTGTCTTAATAGCAGTTTATAGCTCAATATCATTAGAGAAGAATGTTTTCATTCCTTGGCTGATTCTAGCTGTAGCTGCAAAACAACCCAGCGACTTCAAAAGTCTTTCCCTGGAATGTCACTCACCAAAGCAAAAAAAAATTAAGCTACGTTTCTCAGAAATGCACCTTTTATAACCTGAGCTCACTGGAAGGCTGCAAAGAATTCTCATGCATGCAATAACTCAAAAATTTATCAATCAAGCCAAGCTTTTTCAGTAAAATGCCTGTTGCTTTGAGTTGGGCCTTACCGTGGTGTTGCCAATAGTGCAAGTTTTTTCTGTTCCAATTTATATAAATCTGTTTACCTCTTGTGTCCTATTGCAGTTTGTGTAGTTGTGGTAAGCCCTCTTCAGTAAGGGGGAGCTGGTAACCAGGAGTCTCAAGCACAGAAACATGGACTCTTCCATTTGGTTTGGGTCTGCCAGTTTGTTCATCTACTGCTGCAGGAACACCTTTTCCTCCTATGAATAATTCCTCTTGAATTTGCAGAGCTTTGTCTGTGCTGAGACCTCCTGCTGAAACTCAGAAATGCTTATGAAGCTGTTTCACCCATCATATTTTTTAATGTACTTCTGCACAAGCTGCAATGCGCTTTGTTCTGTGACCTGACACTTATCTGAAGTGAACTTGCTCTTTGTTGGGAAAAGCTGATGTAGAGGTTTTAGGCCACTGGAGAAGCCCTCACAGTTTCTCAGTATCATCAGCCTTGTGGTGCCCAACCACATTGCTCCTAGCCTAACCTGTATCTCTGCATGATACAAATCTATGGTATTTTCAAAGACAGTAGTTAGGAGTTACGGAATACTGTTGATCTCATTTGCTGCCTAGATCCTCACTTTATTAAAAAAAAAATTTCTACTACATAAGAGAAATTTTTTGAGCATAAGGATAGGTGTAGTAAGTTGTTGAAAAGAGGTTGTACCAGAAATTTTCAGAGATTCTGAATCCCAGTCCTCCAGAAGGATGAAATTCTACAAGACTTTCAGATTTGATTTGGCCACTGCTGTCTCAAGGTGCCTGCTGTGGCCCTTTCCAGGACTGTCACCATGCAGCACAGCAGCGTGCAGGAATTCAGGGTTTTCTAGGCTGACCTTACCCAAACATCAAAGCCGAGGTCAACAGTTGGTCTGGAGACTTATCTGTAGCTCTGACTTTGCTGTGAGCCCTGAGCTGACTCCTTGCAGCTTCTTCTGGACCTTTGTGTTGTTCCTCTAGAGTCTTTAACCTTGGTCTAATCTTTCTGTGCACCAGGCAGTGCCACCGAGATGGTCTAATGTAAGGCTGGTTAGCCCCTGATGTGGGTGCAGCCGCAGGTGTGAGATCCCCAGGAGAAACCTGCCCCAGCACGCTTCCGGGGGGAAGCCTGCCTCTGGATGATCCCATGGAATGCTCTTCAGAAACACTTGCTGTAATGCAACTTGGGGAGAAAGGCATTAATTTAATCTGCAGCACTATCTCATATAATTTCATAATTATGTAATCAAGTGTTCTTGTAGATGGTCCAAATCCTACTTGGGTGGATGGGTATTAAACATTTCTTCTATAGAGCAGAAACGGAGGCTTATGAAATACACCTAGTAACAATGTCTCTTGCCAGAAACTTCTAGGAAATATTCAAATACTGTAATTTATTTTAAAGTGGCCAGATCTCAATATATAATTTTCCATCAATTATTGTTTAAAACAGTTTGGATTTTGAAAAATTGCAGTCGGTTTGACAAGCACTTGACTGACATCATGTTGATTAAATAGCATTTCCTCTGACAGCCCCAATGAGACCTCCTACTCACAGTAGATGCATGAGCTAATTGAATTCTTTTTTTAAACTGCTTTTGAATTTCAAACTATACAAGTGACACCAGACCCCCTTCTCCCACACAGCTCAAATATATACCTTTCTGATGGCTCATTTTGGCATGCCATGTAGGTAATATCAGTGCCTTTCGTAGATGATCAGGATGTTTCTACTGTGTTCTGAATCGGAAATACGGAACTAAAAGTTTGGTGTTGTTTTTGGGTTTTTTTTTCATATTGAGTTCAAGCCTAGTGCCATCAATTTATAGTTTTGTGGGTGATAAAAATATGTTATAGCTAAATTTTACAAAGATAGAACATCATAGAAAGATTTGGATTGAAAGGGACCTTAAAGATCACCCATGGGCAGGGACACCTTCCACTCAACCAGGGTGCTCCAAGCCCAATGTAACCTGCTGTTGAACACTTCCAGGGATGAGGCATTCACAACTTCAGCCTGTTCCAGGGCCTCACCACAAGCTGTGATTAATTTAGCAGTGATATTTTGTCCCAATGTCAGTGAAATGAAATTGTATTCATTATGATGTTGCTTGTGAGGGAGGAAATATGGCTCTACATATGGTTTCATTGACTGCATGCTTTGTATAAGGATGTTTCTATAAAACAATTAAAAATATATCAAGGCATGATATATGATAATGTTCATCCTTAAATACATTACCCTTTATGTGAAAGAAACCATATTGTTGGTGCATTCCAGATTATTTGGCAGAAGATACCTGGTTTTGTCTTCTGGTTGTTGAGGAAAGCAGTAAGGAATGCAAGGATGATGGAGGGTTGGGCCAGAAACATGTGCATAGGATGATTTTGGCTTTCCAATTGTATTTTCTGCTTCTGGGCATATACCACCCCAAGTGTTGTATACTCTGCAGGCATCTCTTAGTCAAAAGCTCATTCTGTATCATTACAGACACCTTTGGCTAGTCTCTAAATATCTGATGTAGACTATAACAGTTATTTCTGGTGCTTAAATATATTTTTTTCCCATACGGATGTAGCTTGATTAGAGCAAAGTGTTTTACTGTAGGGTACACTGACACAGTCTAGTTCTCTAAATGCAGTAGATGCTATAGTTAATTATGTGATAACTCAGTTGAAAACATTAAACTGTTATCTATCAGCCATTCTTGCTGTTTCTTTGGTTCACATGTCATCTTGTTTGGCTGGGTTTGGGTGCAGGTATCTGGTGTGGTGAGTGATGAATGGCTGAAATGGCTTCTAAGTATCTTCCAGGGTTAGTTTTGGAATAAAACAATTTATCCTGTCACATAAATACCGTTCTGCATTTTGGAGGGAAGCGAGTGTAAAAAGACTGTATCTTTTTTCTATTATGAAGTTGAAATGTTACCCTGTAATACTGGTGGTGTTGTGGAAATAGCTATTTTTGTGGTAGTACTTTCCTTTTTATTTTCTTCAGTTCTGCTGATTGTACAGTTGTGTCATTATGCTTTGAAAAATTAAGCTTTGCCTCTTCAACATTCTTTATAATGTGTAACTAGAGACTCCCAGTTCATATTAATGCTGTTATTTTCTTCTTTGTACGTTTGGTTTCTTTTAAAAACTGAGATGAACTTCTGTAATTTGTGTCACCCCCTTCCCAATGCGTCTGTACCCAGCAGATCAGCAAAATAAAACTTCAACATTATACTTGCTCTGCCTCACCATGGGATCTATCTTTCAGATTTTATATAGTATGATGGACAATTTTTGCTGGTTAGGATACATCTCGTAATCTATTTCGACTATTTTAATTTTTTCAGTACTTGTTGTCTGCAATTGAGGTGTCTTTGTGTTTTATACCTATAGTATTAAAGCTGTTGCAAAAAATAAAGATAAGAAATTTGAGAGATTTGATACAATGAAGGTGCATATCTTGGTTTATGATAATAACTGGATTTTTTTTAAACTTATTTTTTTAAGCTTATTTTTGTGGTGGGAAACAAGATGCATTTGTCACTTGGGTGTGCTATGTATGAATAACTTTTTAAAAGAAGAAAAATATACCTTAACCCCTTCCCCCTGTCCCAAACTTATGGGTCTTGGAGTAGACTGTCTTTCTATAATGGATTAACTTACTAATACTTGCCTAAAGAAGGATATTGTGAAAAATGTCTTGAAAATGGACTAAAATACCAGGAAAACACTAATGAAAAAAAAAAGAACCAAATAACATTAAACTGCTTCACCTAGTCAAGGTGACATTGCGTATTAATTACATTTTTCTTGATATTGTACTTTTTTTTAGGTGTTAGTCAACTGTCAAGTATGTTATCTGGTAGACAAAATTAACTTTATTGACATGGCCATTTAATATACGGTATATGTTATGTAGTGTTAGTTTTCGATCCAGTAAATCAGGCTGACTTGTGTGCCCCCTTCTTCCAGGGGCCATAACAAATGAATGGATTGTGTATTCTGAAAGTGAGCCCTGTCTGAATAATGTGAGGCTGTAAAAAGTGCAGTGTTTGGTGTGGAATGTTTGCCACTTCTGGTTTTGGTAACACAGGTTTTATTGATTGTTAATACAAACATTGAAAACCAAATTTGCCCAAGTGGAGTATGTTTTGTATGTGATGGAAATTGCTGAGTGATCTCTCTCTGCTGTTATCTTGATGCACAATCCTTTACCTGTTCAGTTAAGGAGTGGGGTGGTAGAGTGGCTTTGGGCACCTGATGTCCAGACAGGGTGTGCTGACCTCACTGCTCTAGCTGTGATGATTATGAATTAATTTTATCTCCATCCGTGCTTATGAGTTTATTGCCTAAACATTAATTATTATCTAGGGAATAACCAATTGTTGGTACAGAGCAGGATGATTTTCCTGTTGGTAAGGGTATGACCCTGAATTGAGGTTTCTTTTTATATGTTCTGATGTAAAAGTATTTGACATGTAACAGTAACTCGAAAAAAAAAAAACAACAAAAAAACCACCCCAGAACAACGAAACTGTGAGTGTGTACCAATTTCCTCCTCCATGAGGATCTGGCATAAACTACTTTACTAACCTTCAAAGAGATATGTAAATGCAACTGTGCCCTTCACTATTAACAAGAAAGTGAGAAGATTCACACGTTTAAATGTGGTGTTTAGAGTCTGAATGAGTAATTCATAATAGCAGATAGCTTGCCATGTGTAAGGAGTTGAGTCATTGTCATCCCTCTCTGTTCACAGATTGTCTGTAAGCTGGCTTCTGGGAGCAGTGAGGGATGAGTAGCTTCCAGTTCATGTTGGGAATGCATGTGTTACACTGGTCTGCATAAACTGGAGCTGTTCCCCAGCCTTGGCCTGTCATGTCCAGAGAAGTTATCCTTTTATAACAGGGCAAGAGGTGACCAAGCTGTGTCACAAAAAAAACACAAGCCCCACTGAGACTAAAGTGTTTATGGGGATCACTTGGGTCTGCTGTCATCAAGTTTGTCTTTTCCTCTTTCAAGGTGAAGCTCAAGAATCCTGTTCCAAGGTCCAGCTAAAGTGTGTCAGTGCTGCGCTTGACAAATTCACTACCTGATGTGGTCCTAACCTTGAGCTAAGCTTCACAAAGGGCATGTAAAAGTGTTGGAGTAGCTCAGTGGTCACTAATAATGAGTTCTTCTAGTGTTTTTTAATTCAGATATTTTTTTCGCAAATAGTATTCTCCTCTTTAAAGTTCCTGATGTTCTGCATTAATCTGCTAATATTCAGAAGACATGGATACAGTTTTCCTTAAGGTATTCTGGGCTCTGGTGAATATTGAACAATATTTTTTAGAGCAGGCTGCTGCTGCAAGTAACTTTCTGCTAAGTGACATTGGATGGAAACTCTTTATGAGAGGTTAAATATTAATGGTTAATTCTGATGTGTCAACCTCTTCCTAGTTTTATTTATTTTCCTAGCCTTTGGATGCAAAAATTCTGACCTCTGAATTTTCTCTCTGCCTTACTTGAAAGTAAAATCCAATCTAATCATTAAATAATTGGAACAAGATTTCTCTGGGCCAGTTGGTGTCCCTTTCTGAAGTCTGAAGGAGATGATGGACCAATGTACTGTGTTTTCTTGTAGACAGAGGCATTTGCAGAGTGCATCCAATCTTTTTCCTCTATTTTTTTTTCTCTCCAAGTTGAAGAAATAGATTGGTTTGGTTGTCTTCTCTGATAGCAAGCATGTGAGTTAAAAACAAAATTTGGCCTGAACATGTAAAGAACTTTCTATGTACAATGAGATTGTTTTTTTTTTTTTATTAGGGGTTTTTTAACTAACTCAAAGCCAAAAGCCAAAAATCCCTCAACTAACAACAGCAAACCAACTCGGGCTGCTAGAAAACTTTATTAATGAAAGTGTGAGAGCTGTGTGATAGATGCAACGCCTTGGGAGCAGTACTAGCTGTGAGTCAGAACAGATATGTGGTCTTTTCATTTCTTTTACAATATACTGCTGAGTGTCCTGTAGGACACAGTAATTTCTGATGGATGATTAGTGGGTATTCCCTACAACTAACAAATTAGCAGAAGCCTCACTAGCTCAATTCTTCATCAAGCAAAGAAAGGCCAAGATCCAAGTATCTCCTCACTTCCAGCCCAAGCAATGCAGATCTCCTAACTATCAGGGGTCTTTTCCAAGCTAATTGATTCCGTAAAATAATTGGAGACATGAATAGGCAGCTATTGGAGGTACTTCTGGGGAACAAATAAATAGGATTTCCTGAATGAAAACCCTGAAAAAAATAAATCTGCAGGCTCAGGTCTGGAAAAAAAGTAATGTTTAAACTTGAGCATCTGAATCTAAGTCATCTCTTCACTAATTAAAATCCAAATGCACCTGTCTTTAAGACTAGGATGAATTTTCTGAGTTCACTTGCTAGTAAATTTGGATACTTGCCTGTCAAGGAAACAGGGAAAGACATCACTGTTGCTCTGTAACAGAGTCCAATATTTTGCTGTGCTGAGCTGTCTCAAAATGTGCTTTTTCAAACCACTTCCATGAAACAAAATCTTCTCTATCCCAGCTCAGACTGCAGCTTTGTTCTGCGTGTGAGCACTGGAGGGGCACACCTTCCCTCACCAAGTGCAGGAGTTATTCTAGCTGATAATCTGTTGGTCATCTGATCGTGTACCAGGGAGCACAACTGGAGTGGCTCTAATGGGGCAGGATAGATTTACCCAACCAAATAGCTTCACTGGGTCCTGTTTTCTGCTGACCTGAAGGAAAGCTTTCCATCAGAATGCTGAAAGAGTTAAATTCCTGCAGCTTCAAAAGGGTTATTTTTGAGAAATTTTGACATTTTCAGATTGACATTTCTAGTTGTACTGTATGAGAGCTTTCTTCAGAAGGGATGTGCAGCATTTCATTTAGCATTTGTTGGAAAAGAATTTGGGGATATTTTTAGAGGAGAAAATTATCTAAGGCCTAGAAAAATTTGAACAAGCATTGAAAAGAATGCATGTAGCAGATGTAGTTTTAAATAAGAAATAGACCTACCTCTAGGATTTTGGATTGTACTTAATCTTAAATGGGTGCATAAAGATGGATTTAAAATTTTGCTTCAGTAGCCATGGGGTGTTTGTCCCCTCATGCTTTATGTAGAAAGAAGAGACTTGTTGAATAAACTAATTTTAATAAGGCAATGATGACTGATATTTTTCATATAATTACTGTGCATTTTTAGTGCATGTACAATGATGAAAGACTTGAGATCTAACTGCAGAAGTTATTTAGAAGTTCCTTAAACTGGCAATAAGAATGGATAAAATCAGTGTTTCTGTTTTTTCCGCTTCTTTCAGGATAGAGCCTTCTTTCCAATTAATTTTCACTTTTAAATTTATTTATTCTCCATCTCTGTCCCTCCCTGCAAATCAAAACCTCATTCATTAACTTGAAATTATTCAAATGATTCCTGTTGATTTTGAACAGATCAGAGCAGTCATTTTGTCATCTGTGCAGCTTATTTCTAATCTGAGCATCCTTTCATCCTGGTGGAGTTAATAATTTCAAACTACTTTATTGCTCCCATCACTGTTCAATGGGGTTTCTGCTTAAAAATCACTTACCTGTGATGATTCCATGACAGGGGAGATTTGCAGCAAAAGTGGAACCATCACCTGACTTTTTTTGTGCAGCCACTATATATTTTTTTTTTCTTTGCTCACTGCCTCCCTTTTATCTCATAAGAAGAACTTGCTCCTTTGAACTGCCTGTTTTCTTTTGTGCCTTTATATCCCTGATCCTTACAGACATCCTTTTGCTTTGGAATAGCCATTTCTCCTTCCACCCCCATTCTTTCTTTGTCACATGCCTGCTCTAGTGTGTGATTTATGAAACTCTCCACCAGTCTTAATTACTGATACTTGCTGGTCTTTGAGTGGTGTCCTGCAGTATTTATTTTGTGTGTTTGGGAGTGGTGACAGCAGCAAGGACAAGTAAAGATTGTCATGCCTCAACTGCAGTGTGTGTTTGCCACATACACACACAGAGAAAAAGAATTTCCTCTTTAGAAGAGATTACTTTTAAGATTGTGGTGAATAAGAAGGAAAAGTGTGAGGAGAGCTTTCAGTGCAGCTGGAGGACTGGTCAATACATTGAAGCAAGGCTGAGTTTCTCTACACACATTGAGCCAATTGCAGTGATACAGATATGTGTTGTGATGTGAATAGTGGCTGTGAATCCTTGGTGCATGGGTGGACAGGAAAGCCTGGCCTGAAAGATAGCAGGAGTAATAACCAAAGTGTAGCCAGATCCTGGATGGGAGGGAAAGAATTGGCAGTGATGGGTTGGAGTGACAGGAAGCAGAGAACTGCCTTGCATGACTAGGAAAAAGAGTTACCTCGAGTGGGAAGGTCAGGATTTCCGTTTTTGCCTTGCTGAGCTGTAGCTGAAATATCAGCAGCCATAAGGAGATGCCAGAATAGAAAGCTCAGAGATGAATCATTCACTGGGAAATGATGGTTGTGTTTGTATTTCCGGAGAAGAGGAGCAGTCTTACTGATGGAGATGAGAGTTAGAACACGTGGAAATTCCTCTAGCATTCCTGGAATCCCAGTTCCCCCTTAGGAAGGGAAAGCTGTTAGGCTGTCTGGTATTTAGTAAGGAGGATTAAATCCACAAATAATCGCGGGTATTGTGATTATTTATCTGGTTCCTTTATAGAATTCAGTTCCTCAGATTACTTGTGCTTTTTTGCAAGTATGCTCCTGTGTAGAGATCTAAGGACTATTTTTAAATGTGCCCCATAAGCAAATACCTATTTTCCTCTTAAAGCTTTGAGATAACTTCTGTTAATATTGCCATTAATCAGAAATATTGCCATTACATCAGAAAGGCATTTATGGTGCTGTAATTTTCAGAGCTAATTGCTGTAATTCAGGCATTTTAATTTATTGCCTTTTTTTCCTCTTCACTTGAAGACAAGCAGCCACATTTGTGCTGAAAAACTTGATTTTCCAAGTTGGTGTCTGGACACTGATGGAACAGGAGTTGTACAAGGTGGTAGACAGAATGCAGATTGATGGTTTCTATATTGTATTGAAGCAGGATGTTAAATGCTAGAAGGGAATTTTATTAAGTAAGCATTTAGAAACAATTATTTTGAAATACCTAGTTTCTTCAGCAGTGGCTTTCTGCTGCTTTGAAGGATTAACTGAGTGCAAGAACAATACACATGCTTCCCGGACCTCTCATGTGGAGGAACATTGAATTCAGTCCTACAGGTAGCTTCTGATCTTTTGCTGGTCTGAAATAATTACCAGGGCTCACAGGTGTGCTTCTCTTCCTTGGCAAATTGCCTCTGCAAGGTAAAAGATGGTTTCCACTTCCGTTGTTGTGTCTTTGTTGACCATTTTGTTCTCAGTGGTGGTGTTTGCATACTCCTCCTGAGATGTCTGGTGGAGAAGGCTCTCATGCAGAATGGATCTAGAGGGATCTTGCTCCTTGTAAATCATTGCTGTGCTGGATACACCCTGGTTTTCTTAAATATTCAACACTGTGTATCTTATATCTCAGCTACTCCTGCAAAGACTCTTTTGAAAGCCTCTGTATGCCAAGAAGTGGGAATTTAATCTATAAATTTAAGATCTCTCCGCAGGTCCTGTAGCTCAACTTCTCAACTCCCAGGTCAAACCCTGGCAGAAGGGTATGGTGTTCCATGACACTCGGGTCATGGATGCAAAGAGTATTTTCCCTATTTTCTCATCTGCCTTTAGATTTGCTCTTTCACATGCAGATGGCCCATAGTTGGATATTGCTGTGCTTAAAAATGGATCTCGCAAAAAAGATTCAGGCTCAAAGAATAAAGTGGGACACAAAGTTAACTCAACTTTTTTTTTGCTGTGTTAGCTTAAAATGTTTGTACTGATGTTCTCACTGGGCTGAGGCTTTCTGTGCTATAGTTTTAGGGACAGGAAGGTTTTTGAGCTCTGGTTCACTCTGTATATCTCTCAGCATTTGGGAAGATGTTATTTTTAGGAAATTTGGTGTTTTCCTTATTCAGACATGTGTGTGTATGATTGCAGTCAGTGCATTGCCTGTCCTTGTTCCACCACTGCACTTGGTGCTTGTGTGGTTTGTCTGTGTGATAAGCTGGCACACTTGAAATTGCTTTCCACCTGACATTTAGGGCTGTGCTGAGGATGGAAATTGTTTCTGCTGCATGCAACAATCCTTTTTCTCAGCTCTGTGAGCAGTATGTGATGTAGGACTGGAAATCCTTCTGAGCAGAGCACTGCTGTAAGGTGAATAAAAGGCAATTTTCAATAAATTCCTGGTGCATTGTTTCAGGCCAAGGCCTGTATTGAATCACTTGTGCAGCAGTATTTGAAATCCATTGTGAGTACACAAAAGGGAAATGGTCCCTCTTCTGACTGATGTGGAGAGATAAATTAATCCTGCCAGACTTTCATTACTATTAAAAGAAGTTAATGTAATTAAATATCACTTATTGGGTCGAACTAAAATTCAGCACTTTAATTTATCATCTTTTCAAGGAGCAAAATGACTCACTCTGAGTTTTAGGCAGAGTAGCTTGCAATGTTTAAAATAAGGTTTGTTCTAATAAGTTTGTGGTTTTCACACTCTTGTGAAATTGCTTGTAAAGTATCTTCAGAGACATTGGCATGTGAGAAGTACCTCCAGCTCTGAAGGGCAGAAATCTCCATTTAGGGAAAGTGACTAATATTTTTAATAACCATATGTATCTCCTTTATCTCTTCAATCCAGATATATTCATCAGCAGCCTCTTCAATGTATAAAATATTTATCTGCTGCAGAGAACTTTAGTCAAGCTCACATGTTTTCTCCAGGGAAACAATATTAAAACAGTCTGTTATATGTTAAAAGCCTTTTTGTGGTGGCTCTTGGAAATAGCTCAGTTGATGAGTTGTTGCCATTAGGCAATATGTCAAAATATTAGCTCAAAACTATTTTGCTAATAGCTACCCTAAAAGTGATAATTTTTACTGTGGAATTGATAGATCAAAGTAGAAATGAATGGGCTAATAATTATCTTATTGAAAAAATATACCTTCACCTTTACACTTCTTCTAATATAATAAATAAATTAAAAAGTTGTCTGTACAGCATAGCAGCATAACATCTCATTACTCCTTAAAAGGTAAATGGGACCTTTCTAGTTATATAATTACTGCACAAATACAAATGTTTACCTGGGCAACTTGACTTCAATAGATTACAGAAGGCTGGGTGTTACTTCTATGGTTTTAATCAGCCATGTGAGGAATTGCAAATGAAAGCAAAATCTTATTTCAGAAAGAGAGGTGTCTTTATTAGCTTAAGCAGCAAAATATCATACATGGATTTTTCCTTTGTTCTTCTGCATGTGTACCTTCCCAATCTTGCCTTCCCTATGTGGCTTCAGAAGTAAACTAGATATGATATTTCAGCAGTTCTTGTGGGAATCATTTGCCTCTCACACTTGAATAAGTGGCTTAGATACTTAATGTCTGTCACAGCAGACAAAACCAATAATGAAGCTACAACTGAAATGTGTCCAGTTAGCTAAAACTCTGTTTAACAAGAAAATTAAATATTATATATGTGCAAAAAAGAAACCCTGTAAAAACCCACTGCAAACCAAACAAAGGAAAAACACCAAAAGAAAAAAAAAGCCAACCAAAACAGCAACACCCAAGAAAAATTATTTCAATACTATGTCTGCATTAGAAGTGCTCTTTATTTTTACTAAGGCTTTCAACAAGGATTTGAATTGGATAATTGTAGCTAGAGAGGAAATAATTAGTAATTGAGGAGTTTGAAGGGTCAAATTCAGCTAAAAAAGCCCTTCTGAATGGGCTGCTGAAGTCAGGGGAGAGTTCAGACTGGAAAAGTAGCTAATAATTTAAGCAAAAGCCATACAAATACCTCCCCCCCCACCTTCAAAATGAAAAAATATCGCCCCCTCAAAAACCAAGCCAAAAAACAAACAAACAAAAAAAACCACAAACAAAAAAATCCCCCGCAAAAAAATTTTTTTTGGAGTGGGATGGAGAGGTAGAATTGCCTCCCTTGTCCTATTAAAATATTTATCATTTCTAGATGATTCAGTAAACTGTTTTACTTTGGCTTGCATTTCAGTTTGAGCTTGCTTTTTTTTTTTTTTTTACATGTAACAAGATTTTTTGGCAGTGATTTTATTGTACAAACATAAAGGTGGTTTCAGTACTAAGATTTTCTCAATGTATTTTCAATTTCCTGTCTGTCCTTCTAGAATAGTTTGTACAGGTAAAATATTACTAGTTCTTAAATTAAATTGTAATGGAAAGTGTTAAATTATATTTTTCATGGAGCTTCTGTAAGAAATGCTAAAACTGAATGAAATATAGCTTGGGTAATATAAAACTATACCCAGGCTAGATATTGGTACTTTTTTAATCTATTTGATTTGCATTAAGGTTGCTGATGTAGGAGTCATCCAGAAAAGACTTTTCCCAAAGCACCCTCTCCCATTTGCCACCTTGGTGCCAGTATTCCATCACACAATTCTCTTGTACTGTTATTGTAGAAAATATTCTCAATACTGGTTTGCAGTTGCCACTTAAAATTCAGCTCTTAAAAACAATCACAGTATCATTGTTTGGAGGTGGTGAAATTATAAAGCAACTGGTTCTTAGCAAATCAGTTCTTTGAGCTAAAGGACCAAAATTGTTAAAAGGCAGCTAGAGAAAGCAAAAACTAAGAAGTCAGGGTCTGGAAGAGCAGCTGTTTTGTTTGTTAATAATGAAGTAAAAGTCTGTGCTTAACCCCACAATCTTTGAGAAAACAGGTCCTTTTGTGATCAACCCATATGTTGCCTTGCTTCTTGCAAGTTGGTAACCCTTTTAATTATGAATAATTGAGTCTTAAGTTCCAGATTGTATGTTTTTCCTAAACTAAAAAAAAAAAGTGTGATTTTTTTTTTCCCTTAAGGTGCTAGGCAAAGAATTCTTTTCAATGCAAATGAGTTCAACTGCCATCTCAAAGATATTATTCAGCTTTAAACTTCTTTGGTCATTGTTGCTTAAAGATATTTGAGTTTGCAAAATTCAGAACAGTGTTGAGAGAAGTGACTGTAGAGGCTACACAGACAGTCGTTGGTCCTTCCCATAATGATGTTTTTCCTGTACATCGCTGTTGAATGATTATTCATAGCGGATATTTTACTTAATAGTGGCCATGTGATTGCTTCTGTCAGGCATTCCTATAGTAATACAGAGAAAAAAAGGAGTGTTTTTATACCATGTGAAAACACCCCTCTCCAGATCCTATTTTGAGTGATACCATCAAAACTGGAAACGCAGCCCCTGAGTATTTGACAAATGCTGGGGTGAAACGGAGGCACCAGATGTGCTGACCCTGAATTTTCTGTTCCTTCGAAGCTCTCAAAGTGCTCCTTGGCTGGGAGTCCCATCCATAGGTGGGATTCCTGCTGGGGTGGGAGCTCCTCTCCTGTAGTCCCAGGTTGCCTCTGCTTGTGTTGCAAGATCAGCAGCTGTTGCTGAAGCAGGAGGCACTTCACTTTCAGCCACTTCAGCTGCTCTGCAGAAGGAGAGGGAAGCAATCGCTCTCTAATGCTTTGATGACTGAGCCATCAATTGGAAGTGGTGTCTTGCATTATCTCAGCTTGCAGATCCAGTACTCAGACACGTTTTGCAGGGCTGGAAGCTGCCTCTTCACAGACCACCGGGGAGAAATTGCCATGTGCCTGCTCATTACCACATAAGAGGGGGTTGATTTTTCTGGCAATATCTATTCTTCAGCATCCACTTTGTAAAAAAGATGCTCCCAGCCAGCCAACAGGTCAGATTTCCAGTGAAAACTAGCTCTTCCTTTTGAATATCCTTTGTTCTTTAACTTACCTGATTGATGAAAATTGTCTGAGAACAGTGAAAAATACTATACATGGCAATTCAGCAGCATATTTTTTTTAAGATAGGAGAAATGTTATCAGCCAATTACTGCGTCTGAAACTTCAAAATCTGATGTCATTCATTCCTCTTGCCCTTATTCTAGGAATTCTATGCATATTTTCCAAGTGTATTTAATAATAAGTATTTTTATATTCTATCTGGTTGCTTATATAATAGGTGTGTGTGTCTTGGTAAGTTATAATCAGCTGTGAGGAGTTAGACTGGTACCTCACACTATTTTATTCTGTTTATATTTGAAGCTTATTTTTCTCTGTCTTTTTTCTTGTAGCAATTTAAGTGTTAAATCTCACAAGGAGATCAACAGTGAATTTGCCTCTGGCAGTCAGAATCAACAACAGAACGTTTTTAATATTTAGAGATGGAAGTGATTTCAGCTTTAGTGTTGAAGCTCTATCAGGCATTACAAATTAGTCCTCTACAAGAGGTCTGTGGTTAATAGCTGAGTGTTGTGATGTTTGGGTGCATACAGGGTTATCTGTGGGCTGTATGGCAGCAGTGCTTTCATCTGGTTTGTGCCTTGCCAAAATAAGTTGTCCCATGAAGTTCTCAGTTGAAGCTCAAGCAACAAGATGTTAATCTAGAAATGAAGGCTAAGTTTGTGCTTCCACGTGGCTGAAATTGTTTTCTCTCAGTTGAGAATGTGAGATATGGCTTCTTGGCTCTTACCTATTTGCTCCTATAAGCAGTGACCTACTGTAAAACTGACCCTTAGAAAAGGAAAGAAATGAACCCCAGAACAGCTTGGTTGGAGTGCAAAATGCAACTGCAGATCTGCATCGTGTGTGTCTGAGCTGTGAGTGATAGAAAAGGTGATGGACATGCAGCAATGCAGGAATGTGGAGGGACACAGAATGCTCTGGGGCTAAGTGTGAGAAGGGTGGAAAATAAAAATTTTAAACCTCTTAGTGTAGGGGTGGGGGGGAAGAAAACTCCAGGAAAGAACTCACAAACCCCTGCTACACTGTCTTATCTGATGTTTTTTAATGCTTAACAAAAGGTCAGAAAAAATTCCACACCAGAATGTGTCTTGTGGGTTTTCTTGGAAAAGCCATTCAGATAATTTTCTCATAAATTTAATATTCAGAGCTGGGGTTGTCCTCCCCTTGGTTGAATAATCTATACAGGGAAATATGATCTGAAACTGTTAATGAATTTAGGTCAAATTCAAACAGGAAATAAAGTTTTCAATGTAGAATTAGAAATGAATGTGAATGCCTTAAATAGGCCAAGTTTTAAAGAAGTCATGTAATATTTGGGGGAGCAACAATCAGTTCCTCTTGTTTTTTTGAAACTGTTTCATAGTACAACTTGACAGGTGACACAGCATTATCTTGGTGTTTCTTGTTGTTTTTTTTTTTTTTTTTTCCTGAGCATCTTCTATGCACAAGGTGATATGCAAAGCTTTAGAGAATGTGATGGATTAATTTACAGAGCCTCAAAGTCAAATGACATCTCACAGCTGATCTGAGTCTCAAAGAACCTGAATGCAGCAGTCAGGCTTTCTGTGATAGATGGGGTGTTTGGGTGATTGCCTCTTCAGCAGAACAAGAAAAAGGTGAATATGAAGCTTGCATTCCTTAACATATTTCAATCAGAGCTATATTTCATATTGGGCTCAAGCTTCCAGCTTTCTTTATCCGAATGAATTTTGCTATTGAGGAATATTTTTGTTTTGAAATATTTCACCACTTTCCCACATTTCAGTGCTATATCAAGAGACCTGTTTACTATAGGAAAGGATTGGGTGAAACTGGCTTCATGCAGCTTTCCATTGCAAACAACACCAGGAAACTGTCACAAGAGAACACTTGCAGGCACATCCATTTGCAGACCTTTTCAGTTACTTCCCTCAACATTTTGTAATCCAGAAATCCATGGTTTTAGTGAAGCTCTGGGTTTTAACCAAAACAGGTGATGATGCCACCTAAGGGGCCTTGCTTTGCTTCCTTGCTCCACCAGGGAAGAAAATCAGATTCTCGAGTACCATTCCTGTGTCAGTATAGTCTACCCTGAGGAAAATATTCAGGCAGCTCCTTTGGGCCCTTGATCTACTCTGCTGGCAAAATTCTGCCACATAAACAGTTAGGCAGTAGTGTGGCCTAACATAACATTCATATTTGTGCGTTCAATTAATCTTTCTGGAATGGAAGTTTGAAAAGAGTAGAAAAAAACTGAGTCTGAGAACCAGCAGTTCTGGCCCTCTTGTTTTTTATACAAAAAGAATGTAGCAAAGATTTCCATATTTTGGCTTGTAGTTGTAATTTTTTTTTTTTTAAATTACTTTCTCAAGTTGTTCTTGGAAGAAATGAATATTTATCCTTAAATGCATATTTTATTTTCACAGTAACAGTAGAACAACAACTTGTTATGTAAAAAAAATACTGAAAATCCATTTGACTTTATTAAATGAGTAGTAAGTGGAAAACCTAACTTTATCAATGCTTCCAGGCACAAAAACTGCTGTTTGCTCACTCTGAATACACTCATGCAAACAAAACAGACTTTAAAAAATACATTATGGGTTGAAAAATGAATTGCCACAGAGTCTTTGAACTGACAGATATTAAGACATGAATTGCAGGTGTTATTTATGATTTAAGAATATTTCTAGGGATCTGTGTATTTGGTGTTTGAAGCAATGCAACATCCAGTCTTCAGTGGAAGGTGTTAAGGGCGAACTCTGTCTTTGCTCACTTACCAGCAGTTTAATAAAGACAGACACAGATGAAGAGTGAGGTAGCTTGGGAAATGGGCCATTAACTGCACTGAAGCACCACTAATGTAAGGAGACATATTAATAATGGCAATGTCATTGATGATGAAACATGCAACTTCTGTACGTCATAGAAGTTCTATTTTTTCCCCAGGAGTTGCTGTTAATTGCCCTTTCCCTGGTTTCCATTTAGAGCTTTGTTTCTCACTCTTTTTTTTTCCTGACTGTGTTACCTTATTATAAACTTAGACAAAGTAAACCTAAAATAGAATAAAAATATCAACAGCTGTGGTGAATAATTTGGTTTATACTGCAAGCACATTGTCCACAGGTGTAATATTAAACTTGTTAATAAAAAGCTTTCCTGATGCATAAAAATATGAATGGTTTGCAGATATAACCCTCACGAGTTCTGTCAGCTGATATTTAGAGGGAATATAAATTGCCGCACAACTGCAACTTCACAGCAGCATGTTCTTTAGAAGGATACCTGAAAAACCTATAATTTTGCTGATGGAAGGGGATGGCACAAAGTCTGTGCAACAGATAAATCCATACTTAAAGGTGAATTCTGCCCACAGAAATGTTATCTAAATTCATTGCTTAAACCCTTGCTCTTTGCATTAGGTATCCACTTATCATCTGTTTATGGTCTATAATGCAAGGTTTAGGTGACATGTTGCCTTCCCATGAAGGGAGTTGCGGTAGCAAAATCAGAATTAATGGAAAAAAACAATTATGAACTAAATGGCTGTTTGTGCTATTTATTACTGTGTTCAATGTTAATGCTCAGTTCCCATAAATATTCAGTTATTTATATATTAGCATTTCATTAGCAAAAAAATTGAATCTCTACTTATAGGAAACTGTTGTGAAGAATATTATGGCTGTGCTTTTTGAAGTGCTTCCAGAATCCACTCCAAAGCGTCTCTTGCTGAGCTCCAAATGAGGAGGGCTCTGTGCTGTAGGGCTGAGCATTTTCAGGATGCTGTGCAGCAGTGTTCAGGAGGGAGTAATGCCAAAAGTGGATTATCTTAAACTGCAACTTGGCTGGCTAAAAATCTAGGGTAAACTGACAGTAGGCTTGATCCTCATCTGAAAGATGGCAGAGTTTCCTGTAGCCCATTATTTCACCGTTTCTCCCAACTTCAAGCAGATCTTGAAACATAGTGAGCATTAATGCAGTTTGAGGTAATCCTGTTGTGCCTCTGTGAACAGAAATAAAGGCAAAAGTAGCTCCTTTCCAGGTGGATTATAATCTAAATTACTTGAGAGCAGCACAAACTTTCTCAGCTGCAACCCAGGGAGTGCTTATGACCCTCTCAGACACTTGGGAAGATGTGACAGCAAACGGTTCAGTGGCAGTAACTCCTGAGCTGCCTCTGATAATGCACACGTGAATATTTCTCCTTACCTCAGTTTTTCCCTTAGCCCTGACTTTGCTGCAGGTGTGCAGGGTGAAATTATTGGTCTCTGTTGGAATCTGTGACATTGATGATTCCAAGATTGTAAAAAGTCTCTGTCTGTCAGCCCTGCTGCCGAAGAAGCCATAATTCGTCTGTGCTGTTTTCAAGGTTGTTTATTCTGTTTATCTCTAACATGTTCTGCTGCCCTGCCGCAGGTCTGTCCTGCAGGGCAGCGTGTGGGGCTCTGCCCTCAGTGGGATGTTACAAACATTATATACCAGAAACTACCTGTGCAATATTTACAATAATGTGCCAATATCTGTCACCTACGTTGAACAGTGTGTCCCCAGCCTAAACCAATAGAAAAATGCCAACACTACAGTGAAACATGGAGGGCAAGAAGAAGGAGAAAAAAGACAAAACACACCAAATTTCCTCCATCTTGTCCCCTTTGGACCCCTAATCTAGAATCCTAAAATTTTACTTCTGCACCCGTGCCACACTTAATTATTACTTATATCAAACACTCGGAGCTTGTAATTCATCCTGTAAGATTGAAAACTCTTTTCCATGGACAGAGATCACAGCCAGTGTCTCTGGGGGCTCTGTCCAGGGGGGTTCCTGACCCCCTGCCAGGGTCCTAGACCTTCCCGGGCAGCCAGAGGGAAGCCCTGGATTCCCACAGGTCTCCACCTGGAGAGAAGATTAATCCATTCACCAGCAGCCTCTGAGCTTGGTCTTCCAAGCATCAGACCTCTCCATCCCTCTTGAGTGCAGACAGCAGAACTTGGGTACAAGACTGTTGAAAGTCTCCCCAAATATCAGTAGATGCTGTCTGCTGCTATCCCCTTGTCCACAAACCTGGTTATTTGATTTTAGGAGATATTCAGGTTGGACTGGCAGGGTTTCCTTGTGGTAAACTCTTGTTCACTGTTCCTAATTGCTTTCTGCTCTTTTCTGGGTCCAGAAATATGCTCCAAGTAGATTTCCTGCGTGGTTTTTTTTTCCAATCAAGCAAAGTGTATAATTTGAAAACATGAGAATTTGCATAATAATGACAATTAATGCCTGCCTGATGTTACATTTAATGAACAGCTCTGTAAAAAGGATAAACAGTGCAAGCCATCACATTTGGGATGGATTTTAACTGGGTAATTAGCAGCAGCCAAAGGAAAAGCATATTACTATTAGCATGTGTCAGTAAACTTGCAGGACTATTTTTCATACAGTGTCTCCTTTCTGAATAAGTTTCATGTTTTGACACAGTGATACCACTTTGTCATAGCTCAGAGCCAAGAGAATGAGGGTATGAGAACATTCTCTTTTAGGATTTTCTTGCAGGATTCTTAACTGCCACTTAGTTTCAGTTTCTTTAAGACTATTAACTTACATGGATTTGGGAATATTGGTGGAATAAAAAGACTGTGTAGCCTCTTAGAAAAGAAGAAAAAAACCCAGATATAAGCTGATTTTTCAGATTTGCTAACAAAACCACTCATTTTCAAATTTATATTTTCCCTGACTGCTTTTTTTCTCTAACTGAATTTATGTTAAAGCTGGATGTGTTTTGGCTGCACATCTAGGGAACTGAGGTGCCATACCGTGTTCCTTTAAAATGTAGTCTGAGTTTTTTTTTCGTTTGCTAAATACTTGGAATATACCAGGGTCCTTGTGCTAGTTAAATACAACTGATTCATGGTGATTGACTTGTAGGCTTAGAAAAGGGTGGGGAGGGACATGGGTAAGAAAAACCTCATTTTGTACAAAGTGAGAGGGTAAATGAGGTAACAGCTTTGTTCTTTCAACATTTGATTGTGGGTTGAGACAATATCTGAAACTCCAGTACCTCAGAGAGTGCAAGGTGGAGGACAGCTTTCAGCTGGCCTCAGTAGCAGCATCCACAAGTGCTGAACAACATTTTAATTGTGCTGGTGATTCTCCTCTAAGGATGTTGGTTTGAAATTTTGTGTTCTATGTGACTAAGGCTGCCTATGAAAGGCTTTCTTTGGAGACATCAAACCTTTAGGGCTAAGAATTGTGATTGCACCTATGTTAGTTTAGAGTAGTGGTTGAAAATGAAACACAAGCATGGAGACAGTCATATGCACCCAAGAGGGAAATGTAGGTGAGGTTGTCTTGGAACTGATAATGCAAAAATGCCTAAACAGGCCAATATCTGCAGAGTTATTAATGATTTTTTTCTAAAGGACAAAATTCAAGGGCACCACAAAGATCTACAGGATAAGCACTGTAATTGTTTTGCCACTGCAACCAACTTGTGTATTCTTAGATTAATTTGTATTGAAAAAGGATAATTTAAGTTATTGCAATAGATTTTCACTAAAACAAATATTTATTTGGTAGAAATCAATGCATTTTAATTTGTGTGCTACATTGCAATCATGTGTCATGTATCCAGATTTGTGCTTTGAGCCAAAATAGATAAATATGAGGAAACAAAACATGTTTTTCATTTGAACAACTCTTCTGCTTCATCACTTTTTAATGCCTCTACTTCAGTTGTTCTCTCTTTTCAGGCCAATTCCTTTTCCCTTCCTATAGGATTTGATGAATGCTTTCCCTAAAGTCTTTATGACTTCATTTGACATCAAGACTATCTTCCAAATAGCACTAGGAGATTTCTCATATTTGTGTTTAGTGTGCTGGGATGATAGTGCTGTGTCATCATTGTTCTGATAAGTGGAAAATTTTGACAAAAGCATTTTTTTCATGGTCCCTCACTTTGAGTGAGAAGTACATGAATGTTGTTGTACGGGTGTGCTGTGATAATAATAGTGGTAGCTAAATTGAAGGTACTTATGCCCAGTGAAGATGCTTTCTTGGGCTTCAAGCAAGATTAAGTTGCAGATGCCTAACCAACTGATTAAGGATAAATTACATCACTTACTAGTCTACTCTTCCCTGATGGAAGAACTTCCCCTTCTCTGCCTTGAACACTTGTTTTACTGAGCAGGCAGGTAGCAAATTTATCCCTGCAATAGGTTTTCCTACTGTAAGTTTATGTTTCAAGCACTGTGTGTCAGATAAGGCAAGAGAATATGAGATGAGATCCATGTCCTTTGGATTTTTGGGGAACTGTCCACGTATGGAGGCAGGCACTTTGTTCAGTTCTGCGTGCTCAGCTGTGATGTTCATCTGGAAGGAAAGGATGATTCAACTGTTGAGCTGCTGGGAAGGGGAATACCAGAGAACTGGCTTGGTAACAGAATCCATGCTTGTCTTTGGATGCAATGGAAGTACTGCTCAGGGGAATGTTTGCTGTCACTGCCCTCAGCTAGGGCTGGCTCTGTGTCTGCACACTGGCACTACTGCAATAGCTGGTAACCTGGAGGAGGACAAAATTCCTGAGACTTGTTATCTCTGTGCTCTCTGATAAGCAAAATGTGGTGATCCCTGTGAAGTTCTCTGCATCTGAGTTATAGGGAATCTATTGGAAAGACAGGAAGAAATGATGATGTCTGGCTCCAGATCAAAAGGCTGAAGGATCTGCTTTATTAAAACTATACTATATTACATGAATATACTATTTAAAGAGATACTATATTATTCTACATATATACTTGCTATTTACTTATTGAAAACTAACTTGTGACTCTCTGCTGAGTGTCTGAGACAGAGATGGATTTGATTGGTTATTGAACTTAAACAGCCTTTACTAGAATTTTATCAAGTAATCACTTCAGGCAAGCAATCTCTATACTAAATTCTATGTGGAGAAAACAAAGGAGCAGAGATAAAGATTGTTTTCTCTCTTTTTCTCTTTGTGCTTCTCCTGAGAGACAGAATTATGTCTCTCTGTCCAGAGAATGTGAATGTCACAGGAATCCATTAGCAAGAATTACTCTTGGGAAACTGTGGAGGTGTCTCTAGCACCCAGTAATTTTCCCAGCCAGGGCTATGGATTAGAGATACCCAGCAAGAAAAGTGCATACCTGCTAGGTTTTGTGTTCAGTCTTCAACTTCACTGCTGTGAGGTTTCTCCTGAACTTAAAAATTTGTCCTTTCCAACTGGCTGGTCTATAGAAATGCAGAATTTAGAGTTTTTATGAGCAGAGGGGAAAAGGCAGTTATTTCAAGTATTAATTGGAAATAATTTAAGGGGTCTTGTCACTCAAGGTACCTGCACACAACTGTCTTGATCTGTAAATCAGTGACTTTCTTCATAGGAAATTCTTCAGTTCCAGTTCGGAGTTTCCACTTCTGTATTCCTGCTCCCTTCCTGTATCTTGGGGAATACACTTGGTTCTACAGTAAATTTTATGGATTACGGTAAACCAATTTAATTTCTGTGAGTCTGAGACTTCTGATGCAGATGTTTAATGAAGTGAGATGGTTGCCCGCTGACTTTGCATTACCATTTTGAGTAATTTTTCTAACTTGCAGTGCTTTTTGTATAATCTTGTTGAAGTAAAAATAGCAGCTGTCTTGAGTTTCTCCTGTGCAGCATTCTAAGGAAATAATCACTTTAGTCCATACAAAAAAGTTGATAATAGTGTGGTGGTAGGGAAATCTGAAAACTAACATTAGGGCTATTAAGGATGTGACAACATCCTTCTAGAAATTGTTCAGGATTTTGGGAAGAAAAAAAAATGCACTAAACAAATGTGATCTTAAACTACAGTTGAATTTTTGTGGGGCAATAATCCCTTTTTCAGAAGCTTTTCATAGACTGGTTTTAGTTGTGTATTGTGACTCTCCAGATTTCACAATTAGGGGGAGAATTAAATTTTAGAGTTTTCAAATCCAAAATAAGGTATTAAAGAAATTTTTCAAGTAGATAACAATGTTTAGTGTTTTATAATAGTGATAGTAATGTAAAACATATGGTTGATGCTAGGAGTAGGAAAATGGCCATTCCAATGAAACTGAAATAAAGGGGCAAAAAGACCTTCTGTAAGACCAACTAAAACCAGGAGTAATTATAGGAGAACTTAGACCTGCTTGCCTGGGAGGACTGTGAACAGAGTTTGTGGGGTGGGACTGTGCAGGCAGTCAGAGCTGTGACTGTGTGTGCAGGTGCAAGGAGGGTGGCAGGAGATGTTTTCCTTAAGGGTGTGACCTGTCCCCATCAGGAGATGCTGCCTCTGGCCTGTGGGAGGGGTCCCTGTTGCCAAGCTCACATGGTGGGTGGACCACCCTGAGTAAAATGATGCATTGGTTCTGCTAATTAAGAGCTTTATTAATTGAAAGGATGCTAAAGACACTACTGAAGTTTGAAGCTTAAGCTTATGGCTTTCCTAGTACTTAAATATTTGTAATTATTTAAACCCGAGCTTTATTTCTACTGCTCAAAATAGCACCATACCAATACCTTACTATTTATTGCTTGTATAATTGTTTTATGTAATCATTTTCTTCCATTTTCCCATCAATCCTGATTCTTGTAAAAGTATCTTCAATAAAGCAAGAACAACAGCCAAATGTTTACCTTGCCACTCATGGATGTATTTATCAGGCTCTCAAAAGAGAATCACTTATCTCACTGACTGTGGCTTAGCTTTAATCAAAAAAATGTATAATCTATCTCTTGCATATTGGATGAACTCCTTCATCCCTTGCAGCTTCAGTGAGTGGGAGAGTGCAAACAACACTGGCTGCAGTGTTAAAGCAGCTTTTAGCAGATAAATTAATTCTGAGACAAAGTATGAAAGGCTGGAAATAGGAAAATAAAGGACTGGACTGACTACCATAAATTAAGAAAGCAATATATCTTAAATATATATTTGAGAGGTTGGTGAAATTGCCACTCTTTCTGTCATGTATCTGTGTGTGATCTCCCACTGTTGTGTGATCTGTTTGTATTCTGGGAGGTTTTTGTGGCTGGTAGATATTACTCACTTAGATTATTTTATAAACTTCTAGTAGTCTGGAATATTTGTTTTTACTCAATATTTATGCTATTGCCTCATTCTCTGAATACTCTGAGTTGCACTTAGTTAAATTGCTGAAGTTTGCACAATGTGGAGCTTTTACCTCTTGCCACTGTATCACAATGTGCTGTGCCCTGTTTAGTTGCAGCTCCTGATTTTTCATTTAAATCAAACATTAAAAAAAAATATTGATTTAATCCTGTTTTATTAAGCTGGAATTTGGTATTCAACCTTGGCCAAAATAAGTAACTCTAGATGAGGGCCAAACCAACTCTCCACAAAATTGCTGGATTAGGTCTTTCAGTTGATCCGTTCCTTTATTTTTTGCAAAACCCGGGCCTCTGAGGCAGTTGGCAGCTTCTTAAGCAGCAAAGAAATACTGGGCAGACTTTCTGCTATCATAAGCATTTTGCTAGGTGATATTTTCCTGCAAGTCAGAGGAACCAAGAAACTTGACCTAAAAGTGGGCATATTCTGTACCCTGGAAACTTGTCTTAAAAAAAAAGGTATGTTCTAAAATAGTTCCCTCAGTCAGTCTCCTGACTGCAGAGGTTCCTTGCACGTCACTAGAGGGATCCTTGCAGACAATCAAGGTTTTTTTCCCTCTCTGACAATGCTTTGAGCAGGTTTAGAAATAACAGAGCAAAGTTGAGGCATCCCAGCACACATGCAAGGTGACCAATTGCATGGAATTGGCCTTTGAGTTGAGTGATTTAAAAATGAGGACTTTCAGTGGTATAAATGTTGTCCATTTTAGGTATGTGGAAGCTCATGCCTCCTGTGTTATTACCTGCAGGGAAACCCCCGTAAATTTGTTATCTTTTGGGGAAAAAAAACTGTTGAAATGAGTTCAGCCAGAGGAAACTGTGGTTCTGGGGAAATATTTCCTGCAAAGCAATTGAGCAAATTCAGAAACTATTTTTTGCTGAAATCCAATAGTTTTTTTTCTGAAAAATGCAGCCTTTATATATAAAAGCATATAAAAATTCACTTAACTATATTTCAAGCTTTGCAAGAGTGGCCTTTGAGGGAAGTGAGTCTTCAACAGGATTTAATCAGTAAAATTCAGATTCTCTGAGCTCTAGGAATCACCTGACCTTAGACCTGAAGCTGATTTTTAAAACAATATAAATGACATCGTTTATAGCATGTGGCACGTGTTTCAATTAGGGTTTATCATGCTTTCATGTTGGTTACCTCTTGTAGTACAGCTTAGTTTTTCCCTTCTTATTTGTATGCTCTTCTTTAAATGAGTAGCGTTCAAATAATCTGAAATGGTTTTAGTAAGTTTTTTGGTCCTAAGACTCAATGGGAAATAATAGTTAAAGTAAAAACAGAGTAGGAATTTATTTAGCTCTTTTTCTTGTCTCGGAATGACTGATTAAATAAGGTGAAGATAATGTCATTTATATTTGGTGCATTTTCTTCTTTGTCACTAATTTTTCTCATTATGTCTTTTCAAAGGCTTGAGTAATTGTGCAAAACACCCTTAGAATACAAATCAGACATATCAGAATAGTCTCATTTTTAATTGGTGAAGACGATTTAATGACTACTTTAACACTCTTCTATTGATTTTGTGAGCGAGCCTGTATTACACTTCTAGCAGTCTAAAATTCAGAACATTTTAATTTCACTTCACGTGCACACACACAGAGAAGCCCCCATAGCTCAGCACTGGTTTTGCGTGGATGTGAAACCTGTAATTTGTTTTGAAATACTTGTTGGTATTCCAGTGAACTGCACTGGGGTGATTTGGTGAGCTGTGGAAGCCTGGGTGGAGACTCTGGACTGTCACTGCAGCAGCGTGGGGAGCAATTCCTCCATCAGGACCATTGTAAGGGATGAGATTTAAGTGTGGTCTGGGTGTTGTAAGGACACATCAGCTCTTGGAGCTAGAAGGGGACTGCACTGCAACTGTGCATTTTTGGGAGCAGAGCTGGGAGCTCCTTCTCTAACAAATTCTGTGGCCTCTGTGAGTTCAAGGCACACAAGAGAAAACCTGGGTGAAATCTGAAAGCTGCTGAGATGGACATGTGACACACACACACACACTTGTGTACAGACAACAACAATGGCTTCTACTTTATTACAAGCTGTTCTCGAGTTTTTATACCCTTAACAAAGTGTGACCTTAAGTCACTGCTTACATCTAAGTAGTTAATTACATTCATTGGATGAAGCAACAGCTCATTATATTTTATTGGTATAAAGAAATTAACACCAATAATTAATTGGTAAGAGTTTGCAACAAATTATTAAGACGTGTATGCTGCTCATTAAGGCATGTATCCTCTAACTGCAAATATCTTTTGTGTCTGTTTTATCAGTTTCCATGCTAACAGCCTTGCTTTCTTCCTTCCTATGGATAAACTCTTATTTTATCAATTTCTTCTGCTAACTCAGTTGTTTGGCATACAGACTAGCTGCTAAGCCCATCCACACTGGTCTTCACTAAAAGCCAAGTATCCTAGGAGTTCACTTTCCAATTAAGTTAAATTTTTAGTCCCACTTGCTCTGCCTTCTCAGGCTGACCTGGAGGGGGAGGATTTATCCCCAGGACAAATATTGCCAATAAACTGAGAAGGCAAACAGATTTTGGGGGCTGTGGTTGTGCAACCTGCAGCAGTATGTGTAAAAGATATTCCAGTGCTGTATCCTGCTCTATGACAACAGAAAATAAGCTGCAAAGAAGACTTAATTAAATGCTGCCTCCTTCAGCTGTTGCAGGATAGAACATTTGAATATTAACTGAGATTATGATATCTTTTGTGTCCTCAAATTCAAAAGATTCTACATCATAGTCCAAAATACTGCACTGTCCCTGGATATATCATACATGGTAGTGTAATGGACTGTAGTGTAATCATATGAGGCTGTCTATAAAGCTTAAGTGAGCTAAAAATGAGAATGTGGACAGTCTTGGAGCATATAACTTCCAGCCTGGTGTGTGGATGTGAATTTGAGATGTTACATTAACCTCTTTGCTGTTCAAACTGCTGCACTATCAACTGCGCCTTAAAGGATTCAGTTGGGAAGGTAATGATGCCAATTTTGTCTCTTGCTTGATCCCCATGGAGGCTGGAGTTCAATGCAGCACTGCAGAACTGGGGCAAATAGAGTTTTACTGGCCTCTAAAATTGTTTCTGGAACCAAGAGCAGGAGAGAGATACCAAAATGTAGGAAAGACTGGGTAGAAATAATAAAAATACTGTCTAAAAAACCCCAACAGCCTTATGGAAGAATGAGATTTACCTAGGTCTACTCATATCTCTGGATTCCATTTAGTATGTAGGAAAGAAGTGTGTAGTATTTAATCAGTAGATAATATGGCAGATATGTTACTACTGTCTTTTCTCCATGGAAAGGAACTTCAGTTTTCTTAACTACACCACTAATCTTTATCAACTCTGTTTCAATTCCATTACAGTGACTCCTATTTCATGCTGGTTCACAGGTTTGAAAGCAGAAATTTTGCTTTTGTTGCCGAAGATTCTTTTTCACAAACTGTGAAGGTGCAGAATCTTCCTCTCTGTAGAGCTAGGTCTCATTTATCCGTAATTATCTATAACAAAGGTGCCTCATCTGAATGGCACACTTTAAATATGAATAGTGCATTAGAATACAGATGTGTTACATGAAGAAGGGAGTCTGTGTCACACTGCTGGAAATCATCTGAGCATCACTGATAAGTGAGATGCTGAACAGCCTCAAGGCCTGTGTGCAGTGGAGTGTGTTGCTGTTCATTCCTCTCCTTGTTGTTCAAATACTAAAATCTCTGCTAGTAAAATATGCTGTGCTCATCTCACAGAATGCATAATAAAATAGTCTTTCTTTATGGAGAGTCTTTCTTACAGTGAATAAATTTTGCCTTTGTACTGGTCACACTAGCAGTGAAACAAAGGTTTGGCAAAATTATACCGAAAAGGGCAAAATGATACGGAAGTACTGATGTAGTTTTGATTTGAAAGATTAAAGCAGATCTGCTTATTGGTGATTTTGTTGTACACCAAATGAAAGTTTGGACATGAGGTACTGGTTTAATTAAATGCAAGCCCAAGAGTGCTGTTTGACTCATCAGTATTGTTGCTGTTGTGGAAAGTTGATCTGTAGTTCCCTGTATATCATATTTGAGTATTTATGGGAAATGGCTTGAAGGCATTGGCCTTGGAAAACTGTGCTGTGAGTTGCTTCCAGCCCTTCTTTTCTCCGTGCTTTGTCCCTCCTGGTGTAACCTGTGTCCTGCAGCTGGCAGTACAAATGGTGCAAGTCTGTCCCTCTTTATGGTGCCACTGTGGTTTTGTGACATTTGGGGCTCACAAAGGAAATAATATAGAGAAATCCAGGCCTGGTGAGGTAGTGAAGGTGGAGGAAACTGAAGAGACAGGAGGCACACGGAGATGCACAGGCATAATGTGCCGTGGAGTCTGTCAGTGACTTGGCCATGGTCATGCAAAGGGATGCAACCCCCAGACCTGGGCAAAACTGTCTTTGAGAGCAAATCAATAGCTCCCAACATCTGTGAAGTGTCTCATGTAATTAATCTGGATGTCATGTGAAGCTGCAAACTGTTAGATGAAGAATGAGTATAAAAATATTAGCAAACCTATATTAAAAAAACCTGTCCTGAGCTTATCCCAGAGAGGAAGAGGAAACCATCACCATGAGCATCGTATTCCCCTCAGCCAAGGATTAGTGATGGTGGCAGCTCTGCAACCACATCAAGGCCAGACTGTAACTCTTGGCTAAGGGCTCAGAGGAGCAGGGTAAGCTAACACCAGAAAGGTAAATATTCTTATATGCACACTCCTCATTCTTCTCTCTGTGCTCATTAATTTCAGCTAATAATAATGACTATTAAATTATCAGATAGACTAATAATAAATTCTTGGTTTATGTGTTTTTACATATCAATTAAAGTAGTTCTTCATATTTTCTACAAAGAAAGGTTTAAACGCAGTAAGAGTAATTTCTCAGGGGAGACCCTCCTCTGGATTTGAAAGCCTTTTGAAATCTCTCTGCTTTTGCACTCAGAAGGAATGCCAGGATGCAAACCTACAGTTTCATCTTAAAAATCAGATGAATAAGCAATCAGCACTCGTGAATATTGTGCCAGAACTGCATATTGAGAATAAGAGTGGAGACTCATTACTCAGTGCTTCTGCACAGAGGTATTTTGCAGGAAATCTGCATCATAATGCGTGACTTCCTATTGGATTGGATTTAATAAAACAAACCAGAGGTTCAGCATTTTTTATAGATTCCATTTTCAGTGATGGCTGGATTTATTTCTGTCTAAAAATAACATTATTCTGCAGCTGAGTGATAGAGAACATTCTTCCAGTTACTGCAGCATCAGCAGTGCTCTGCCATCTATTTTTTCTGGCGTGTGTGTGGAAAATGATCCCTTTTGTCAATCTAGAGATGTGTCAGTGGCATGGCTGAGAATAGCAGGGATAGACGTGAGCCATAAGCCAAGAGCTGGACCCCACCTTGATTTAGGAACGCTGCTTTGTATTTGGCCAGGTCAAGATCCCGGCAGCAGCTACTTCTGACTTTGAAACTTTGGGTTCGTTTTGAGAAAGTAATTTCCTTTGTTGTGGTGAGTGAAAAGAAGTGCCAAGAGATGAGGAGGCTGTCCAGCCCCTCCCCCCATACTGATATGGACTGAACAGAACCCAAAGAGAGGTTGCTGTTTGTGTTGTGGTTGTCAGCTTGGCTTCGTTCAGTATGAGAACATTTTTGTTATGCAGTAGTGTAACTTCTATGTATCTGAATGATTTAATGAGTGATGGCCAGGTAGCAAGAGGAGCAGGCATGCACACAGAACTGTACCTAGAGTTGTGGAATGTTAGGGTGGCTGCTTTATAACTTGACTCTGACCAACCAAAAGCTTAAGTCTGTTTTGAATTTTGCAGCTGGAATTTGGTCCGAAGCAAAATACTCTACTACATTGATAATTAAACTTACTCAGGCATCTGCTAGCCCATAGCTCTGATGCTGCACATAGAGAAAAAGAGAAACCATTATCACAGTACTGTCAAATATTTGATTTGTGCCACATCCCTGGAGAGTGCTAAAAACCCAGTTGGGAATCTGTTGCCAAATCACTGTTTCTTTAGCCAGTTTACTCAAATATGCTTGACTGGGGATATAATGGATTAAATAGTCTGATTGAGGAGCAGGTCACTTGTCCCTGCCCTTGGGATGGTGTTTTCTGTGGGGGACACAGAGCTCAGGGTGTGAGAGTACTGAGTCCACTGATTTGAGGTCCTCCAGATGAACTGGAAAAAAACTTATTTATTTTATTCTATGTTTAAACCACTTATTTTAGCAAAGTTCTACTGATCTGCTCTCGTTATGCCAAAGCCCGGTCTTTTTGGGTTGGGTTTTCTTTTTCACCTGCCAGCTTTATGATTGTATCTCTCAGTGCTGTTCCAACAATGTAGCAAAAATGAACCTTCTCTTTGTAACCTAGTTTGATGACCCAGCTATTATTGGTAGATAAGCCTAAGTCTTTTTCCTCCTTGACTGCATTTTTATGAGGTCTGAAATGCCAGTAAGCATTAAAATAAAAATTTTAATTTAACTTGGCAGGGGAAAACCTGAAAAGTTACTGAGAGGACCATCTGATTTTTGACAAGTTGAGGTGGGGGCATGCAGCAAATCTTGGTGGGGGACAGGGGAGGTAGAAAGAAAATAAATCAGTGCCTCTATATTATGTTATCTAAGAATTTTTAGTCCTGAGAGTAGATTAGCATTCTGTGTCAGGGAGAATATGTTCACTATATATAGCAATATACCTCACAGTTTATTGTGTTGATGTGTGTAATGAGCTGAAGCAAACTCTACTAAAAAAAAAGCATAAAAAGAAACTCCTAACATGTTAGATTTAAATCTGCTAATATTTAATGTGCACTTTATCTGACAGGTTGAAGAAAGGCCCTGGTGATAGGGAGTGTAAGAAATGAATAGGTTATTCTGGTGCATGTGTTCATCTTGCTTTTAATCAGAGAGACAATAACCTGGTCCACAGCTTAGCCTGTTGACAACAGCCTAATGCATTTGTGTCTGACACTTGCATTATTTTAAATATTAATATAAATATCAGGAATCATATCTGCAAGTGAAAAGTCAGGAAAGGAGATGGAGAACAGCATGCAGTTCATTGTAAAACAAAAATAGCATTGCTTATGGCCTATTAAATATAACTTACTATATGCATGTGTCTCATCTATAGCCTGTGCATGAAAACTGTGGTGGGTAATATGCTGGTAGAAACACCACTTTGGATTCACAGCAAACTTTAAACAGAAAAATAGATCATTATCATTCAAGAAGCATATGTGCATTATACCTTTCCACAAAGCAGTCTGGATTATATTATTTCTGAATGACATATAGCAGTAGTCTCTCCTCTGCTTTTGCAGCTGCTTTATTACAGAGTGGAACATGGAAAACTTCATCATGTTTTCTGCTCCTTAGGACTCCCCTGAGGCTGCTGTGCTTGTATGCCAGTGCCCTTGGTTGCTTTAGGAATCCAGATCAGGAGGAATGTAACTTCCTGCAGTGGAGAGTTTCTGCACAAAAGGGAATCATTTAAGGGGAGAAATCTCAGTGCCTGTTAACACTTCTTCTAGTAGAAATGCTATCAAGGTCACACCAGTGGCTTTCCTGATCTTGCAGCTCCAGGCAAATGGTCACACTCAGCTCCAGGTGAATTGCTCTGTAAGTTGCTGGAACTGCTCTTAAAAAAATAGAGCTTACTTAATGGCCCAGTTAAAAAAAAATTGCCAATAATAAACAAAACAAAACAAACACAATACCCCAAATCTAAATGGAACCAACCAACCGTAAAACAACAAAAACCATGCAAAACCAATCAAACAAAACAAAAAACCCAACAAAAAACCCAGAAAAACCCACCCCACAACCCTTCTTTCTGTCTGAGAAGACTCTACCAGCTGTGGAAGTGAGATGGTAGAGTCCCACAGAGTTCCTGGCTCCTGCAGACACTATCTCCTTGCCAGGTGGATCTGTGAAGTTTCTTGAAACTCGTGTAGTGCTGAAATACAAATGTTTAATAGATTCTCTGACAAGGGCTGTAAATAAAGAATCTTGCCCCACACAGATGCTCTGTTCTGTCTCCATCCAGGTGCTCCCCTAGACCTGCTGCCATCAGCTCAGCCATGGAACCTGCCCTGGGGAGACAGCTGTGTGCTGATTTCCACAGGGAGAGGTGCCTGGAAGTGCCTGGTTTATTTTGGGCTGGAAGGTTTGTTTTCTCCTGCTCTTGCAGTGGAAGAACACAGACATCATCTCTGAATGCAGAGCTTTCTGTTTGAGGTTTCTTCTCACTTTGTGTGATGACCTTTCCCTGGCCAGTGGCCTCTAGAGCTCAGCCAGGAACAAGAGGAAATGTCAGAACTTGCATGTTAGTCAATATGATCCCAGTAGGAATGAGGGGAGCATCCTGCAAAAGAGAGACTTGAAAGTATTTTTAAAATTTCACAATAGTTTAAGCAAACATTGCGCACTATGGAATCATGAAATAATTTCAGGTTGGAAAGACCTCTGAGTTGGACTCCTACCATTATGCCACAACTGATTGTTAGCAGCAGAGTAAATTGCTTTATTAGCTTTGCTAGCTCTCTCCTCCTGAAGGCTACTGTTCAACTTGGTTTTGTCAGATCAGACAATTTGCTAATTTTGGTTTGGCTTGCATTGACTTGCTAGAAACTGCACGGCTCCTTGGCCCACAGCAAAATATAAATGACTGCATCTACAGAAATTTCCTGTTGAGGTTTTTCAGGTGTCCTTTAAGGCTCTGACCTCGAGGGTACATACAACCTTTTGATGTATCTTCTTGCCTGATAACTTGAAATAACATAAGGTAACTTATTCTATTGATTTTTAGAGATAATTATGAAAGATGTTTCTATCTGCTGAATTTTGAGACAGAAATTTTAAAGCACCTAAGTCACTAACATGGGGTGTATTAAGGAATATCTAATCAGATCTTTCTCTGTTCTTTTAGAATCATTTAATATTATTAAGAAAATTAGTTGTGGTATATTTTTGACACCAAGAAAATGTGGAAAAGAGTTGAACCTGCAGTGAAAAATGAATGGTGTCAATATAGAAGATAGATAGTCAGTATTCACACTTGTGGTAGCTCTTAAGGCACAGAACTAGGGGGGTATTTTAATGCTGCTTAAAATCTCCTTCGTCTGATCAATATTTAAATTATTCATCTGGAAAAGCAACCAATAAAACAGCTTGATGAAAGAGCAAAAGTAATTAACAATAAATTAATTTTCTAGACATAAAAAATTCCTTCTAGTATATAGTATGGCATAATATTTTTAAAATGTCATGAGCAAAAAATATATGAATCCATCACAGTGGCACCCAGAAAGTACAAGCCCTATTCAAAATGGATCACACTTCTTTCTTTGAGTAAATATAATTTAACCATAGAAATAGTGAACCATCCAGTTGTCAATTACTTTGAAATAGCAGAAGCACCTGTGTTCAGATAGAAATGTTTCATACAGGAAGCTGTGCTAACAAAAGCAGATGCTTAGGTATAAATCCTGTCTTATGGGAACTCCGTAGAAGAAATTCTTCATCCCTTTGGCTGCAGAGTAAGTCTCCAAGGCAGATTTGCAGGGATGGTTTGTTATGATGGTTGTACCTAGTGACCCATTAAAGTTAGGATATATAAACTTACAGTATTTTCTTGGGAAACTTATAATCTAAGAAAAAAAAAAAGTATTAACAACTGGAGGGGCTTGGGGAGAAAGGAGGCATTGTGAAGAGGCACATCTCTAAATCTGCAGTCTTAAACTAAATGCTTGCCACTTTATATTTTTACTCTGGTGGTAAGAAGTAGTAGCAGACCACCTTGGGAAAGATTGGCAGGAGGATGGGCTTCTGTGAGAAAGCCATGCATGGACACTGATGATATTTCACATGGGAACAGTGGGAACTGAACCTATTTTGGAAGTTTTGCAGGAGATTCCTCTTGACTTTGATACTTTGCCTAATACACCTGGGCCCACAGCTAATGATTCTCTGAGAGCTGCTCTTCAAAGATTGCCATCAGAATGAAGGAAAGAATAGGCTTAGGGAAAGCTGACAGTTGGTTATCAGTTGGTTCTCAAACTCCAGATGTGGAAAGGTCTGGGGATAAAAGTGAATAATTTTTCGGTAATATGCTCTTTAGCCACTTCTAATTATTATGAGGTTAGAAATTACTAGGAGATTGGTTTATATACATATGTCATTTTTAATAAACTGTATAGACCAGAGAGATGGTGATTGACCAAAATAATTGATAATATATGTATGCCAGAAATATTTATCAAGAAGTTTGAAGTAAATGCGGTGGTCTTGCCAACAAAAGCATACATAAGAATATTAATGAGATTGCTCAGTCAAGGACTAGAATTTAGGACATTACAAAGTGTGATGGCTTAAGCAATAGCTGTATCTCTTATTTTTAATCTAAACCATTTGCCAGGTGGCATTTTTGTTAAAAAGGAGTATGACTATACAGCTGAAGACTGATTTATAATGCATGTTTATGGGGAAGAAGGAAAAGATTGTTTTTTTGAGAAAAAAACACTTTAACATGAAAGGAAATTCACAGCATGAAGAGAAGTTGTCCTATAGGATAATTCAAGGGGAAATATCAGTGGGCTACTCCAAACTTTAGAAATGCAAACTGGTTATTTCTCAGGAGGATCTTGTTAAAATGGGACTTATTATCCTGTAGTAAAGAGCAGGTGCTGTGATACCTTTAATAAAGGTGAAGTGTATTTTTCCACTTCAAAAATCCTCATTTGCTTGAAGAGGGCAAACTAAATTTTAATGGATAAAGCTAAAACTTTAAAATGAGGTATTAGATAAGAATGGTGGGAGGATTTTGGGGTGATAAGAAGCTTTGCTTGGTGTTTACAAAGGAGGTGTTAAGAGGGAAGTGACCACGAAGAAGTGCTCCAAACATTTGTCTCCCTCTATTTCTTTATTTCTGTTTCTTCTGTAACTTTACCTTGACTCTGGGACCTGTGAAATCCTCAGGCTTGTCTGAGGTCACTTTTTATTCTGGGATAGAAAGTGTCTTGCATCACAAACTTACAAGACTGGATTAGAGGATTAGCATCTAGAAAGAAAATCTGGTTTAATTAGTCTTTTTGGGGTTCATCACTGAATCATACTGAGGCATGGAGTGCTTGCCGCTATCAGCAAAGGGTTTTTCCAAGACCCTTCACAAAAAGTAAACCACCTCTCTGTTAATTTGTTTTTTGATTGATATTATTGCTATATGGATCTGCTGTTGTAAATTTGGCTTGTGCTTTGTGGGCATTGTTGGCTTGTTAAACTCTGGTGCCTTCCTCCCATGTTGCAGGGGGACTTCTAAATTTGGTTTATTATTAATATTAGAACTTTGGGACAAGATTTGCGTGACTTTTAAGTGAAATTTGATAATTAAAATGTGTTATTGAAGAAGAGACTGACTATTTTAGGAGGCATAGGTGAAACAAGAGATGATAGTTTTTGTCCCAGATTTGAATGTCAATTTGAATGTCAGCTCCAGTATTTATATTCAGTTTTATAGAAGGAAGAGGCTGTCCATGTGCATGTGTTTAAAGGGAATTTCAGTTCCTGGTATTTTAGAATAATTTATGGCTGTGTTGTTCTATGCTGCATTATCTTGGAGGAAGTGTTGCTTTTTGGCTTTCTATTTCAAACCTGCAGGAAGTCTCTTACTTAGATATTTGCAGTCTTAGCTGCGCTGTCAGATTTTTCTCAAACTCCAAGAGAATCAATACAAGTTGGGAAAAGCCACAGTTTGTGTTTATCATAGCAATTTCATCTGGATCAAGTAGTCTTGTGATGTACATTTAGCTAGAAAAAAACAAGCAACCATATAGTACTACTGAAACTTAGTGAAATGCAGTGCCCCAGATTTTAGAAATTACTTCTGGGAATAATTCCAGTTGATAATTACCATTTTAAAATATCTTTTAGGCCACTATGCTTAATTACCCATGTAAATATGTATTAGAAGTTAAAAGTACCAGAGATGCAGTAAAAATGAAATGGGGAATGTGTTTGCTTGTAGCTACAATAAAAATGATTTTGTTCCTTGATGTGTACGTAGTGCTAAATAGAAATGGAAGTAATAGCAGCATTTGAGTGACACTGTGTACGGTGCTGCTGTTGCCCCTCCTGGTTTCTGCAGTCCAGTTTCATGATCAGGATCACACTCTGAAAAAGCCTCTTGGCTCTCTCTTTCCTGGGCACGTTTGTTTCGAGGCTGCTGAAAGCAGCAGACTGAAGCTGTGGCTGTGTTTAGTGGCACTTTTTTCTACTGCAAGGAGAAGGGAATAGGCATTAAAAAATGTGTAAGTACTGGAAACTTGGAAACCAGCAGTGTTTGCTCAGGAATAGATTTTTGAATTGAATGTGTGTTTGATTTACTGTAGACTGGGCTCATTAACCTTGGGCTGCAGCCTGCCTTGGTCAAATCTTCACACAGTGAAAGGCAGAGGTCACTGATCTGGTGTTGTGAGAGAAGGGCAAATGTTAATCTGGTCTGTCATCTACTGTGACCACATCTCGACTGACACATAACCGTGAATTGTCTGGGCCTTCTGACCCAAATTTGCTACATTCTCCTTTGGTTCTCTGTATTGCTCTTCCTATTTTTACTTTGTTTTCCACTCACATATTCAGAGCACTTTATTCCATGACTTCTGAGCATACCTCTTCTTAGTTTACATAAAGACTATCAAGCCAAATATTCATGGGGACCTGAACATGGTTTACCTGGACCCCAAGGCTGCCATATGAAATTTTTTTTTTTTATGGTTTGCTTTGTGTTATTTTTTTTCCAAACAAGTGTGTAAACAGGTAGAACTTTCACTGCAGCCTTGTCCTTACACTGGCATCTCTCCCTGTTGGAATTTTGGCTTGGTTTAGGGGTTTTGTGTGGTGGCAAAGTTTTTTTTTTTTTAATTTGTGCTTTTAAAGAAAACTTAGTAGCTTTTTATTGTTTGGTTTTAAGGTAGTTTATTGTAAGTTATTTAAAAGATTTTTTTTTGTTATTGTGGTTTGGTTAGAAGTTTAGGTAGAGGCACACATACTTCTGACACCCTCTCTGTTGTTTTTTTTTTTTTTTTTCCCTGCGCCTGGCTGTTATTTTTATATGATATATTATGTGATATTATTATAGTTTTTAAAAAATATTTAAATTAAATGGTGTTTTTTTATTTTAAACTAATTTATAAGTACTAACATTATTAAGAACATGGAGGTAAGGAAGAAAGAGGAGTAATAGGATTGGTTTACATTTTTTTATTTTAAAATTTTTGATCTTTATGTATAAAGTAAAAACTCTTTTGTATAGGTGTTAAAATTTTATTGTATGATATTAAATTTTTTTTTTAAATTTTGTACTTACTTTTACTAGAGTATTTAAATTTTTGTGACTTTTGGTTATATTTGCAAAGTTGGTAAATTATTTCATAACTCAAACTTAAAATCACAGTTGTTTCTAGCTGCTTGCTAGGGTCTCAAATGCTTTTGACTAGGGCTTGGAACCTCCAAAAATTTGAGGGACATTTTGAGTTCCAACATTTCCCTAGTTTGATTTTCAATGGTGTCTTTAGTATCCCCCCTGTACTTTTATGTGTGTAGATGGCAAATCACCCAGGTAAGCTGGAAACAGCTAGGGAGAGTACACCCATGGTGTACTTTATAAAGGATAAACTTCTGTGGAGTGGAGCATTTGGAATCTGCAGGGGTTACACTATGGTGATGCAAGCCTGAAGACTGCCCAGTGTCGGAATCTGTGGCATTGATGATTCTGAGATTATAAAAAGTCTCTGTCTTTCAGCCCTGATGCCAAAGAAGAAGTCATAATTCGTCTGTGCTGGTTTCAAGGTTGTTTATTCTGTTTATCTCTAACATGTTCTGCTGCCCTGCCGCAGGTCTGTCCTGCAGGGCAGCGTGTGCGGCTCTGCCCTCAGTGGGATGTTACAAACATTAAATACCAGAAACTACCTGTGCTATATTTACAATAACGTGCCAATATCTGTCACCTACGTTGAACAGTGTGTCCCCAGCCTAAAACAATAGAAAAATGCCAACACCACAGTGAAACATGGAGGGCATGAAGAAGGAGAAAAAGGACAAGACACACCCAATTTCCTCCATCTTGTCCCCTTTGGACCCCTAATCTAGAATCCTAAAATTTTACTTTCGCACCCGTGCCACACTTAATTATTACTCATATCAAACACTCAGAGCTACTAATTCATCTTGTAAGATTGAAAACTCTTTTCCATGGACAGAGATCAGAGACAGTGTCTCTGGGGGCTCTGTCCAGGGGGGTTCCTGACCCCCTGCCAGGGTGTCCCAGACCTTCCAGGGCAGCCAGAGGGAAGCCCTGGATTCCCACAGCCCTGCAGTGCCAAGTTGAAGCTGTCCAGCTTGGATAGCGTGACGCCGCTTGTCATCGCTGCCACTGTCACCCGCCCGAGGCCAAGAGGAGCGCTGCTCGCGTTTCCAAGAGGATTATTGTCACAGGAGGGTGACCCTGAGCATCTCTCAGTTCACATTCATCACTGAAAGGTCAAAATTCTCTTACTTTGAAACAATATTTGGAGTGTTTTAACAGCTCCTCTCTGTTATGTAAATCCTTAGCATAGAGGATGAGCTTCTCCAGTGGAGGAAGGATGCTGGAGCTGATCTTGCAGCTCTGTGGCCTCTTCAGCTGCTGTGTGAGAGGGGGATTTTGGTTAAATTGAAGCACTTGGGATTAAGTAATAACACTTATTCTACTCCATACCTAATCCCTCCAGTCATTATCTTTGCAACTTTTTATATGTAGGGCTTTTAAGAACTCATTCTGCAGTCCAGGAGAGCTTGTGTCCCATGTGAACCTGTCCCATCTCTCCCTTCCTTTTGAACTGACGCTTGTTAGGCTATAAATATTCATGGAAGAGGGATTAGGGCACAGTTGAATGTTTGTGTTCTAATTAATGAGCAATTTCCCCTTCCCCATGTTCTTACTAGAGAAATCTTCAAGATTGTGAGAGCCTGTGTATTAATATTAAACATGTCAAGGGAATGTTATGGGAGCAGGTTATGACTTGGCCATGTGGACTTACACTTTCAGTGTTATTACCCTATGCTTGCCTGAATCTGTGTTTTAATAAAAACCTTCATGAAAATACCTGTTTTCCCCAATCATAATTTGAAATTCTAAGGGAGAAGGAAAAACTCTACAAAAAGTGTTTGTCTGAAACTTATAACCAGAGAGGAGAAAGAGGTGAGAGGCAGAGTATGGGTAAAGTATTCAGTAATTTTCAATCCTTTTGCAAAGGGAAAAAGTAGGTAGCAATAAAGATTTCTAAGTCTGATAAAATATCTTCATAGGACCTATTTTCTTTGCAATATTTTAGGTTTACTAAATCAAGGTCAGATGTGAACTAGATTAGCTACATGATTAATGTGTATATTGGGCCTCACATAGCAAAGTCAGCCAGCACACTGAGGACACTTTGATTATAAAGACTGTGCAAATAATAACTGATGTTTAACCATGCAGTAGATTTGACTGAAACAATTAAGTTATTATTTAAAAAATTGTCACTCAATCACTTCAACAGGAATTTACTTTGCAAGAAACAGCAGCTTGAATGAAAGAGAAGAAAACCCAAATCCTAACAGTGCAATGAATGGTCTGAAAACCCTTCAAAAAAAGCGTCCATTAGTGAATTTACATTTCATGAAACAGAAGCACAGTTCCAGGTTTTTATTTCACTAAGACTTGCAGGAAGAAAGTGTAGCAGGCATGTAAAGCCCTCCCTGTGTGTGGTGCAGCACTGAGTTACCCATCAGAGGTGTCAGGTTTGCTTTTGAGTGTGCCCGAAACATCTTCAACTTATGAAGCAATTACATTTTGCCCATTGTACTGCAAAATGAATATGTTTCATTTATAAAATGCTTCTGAAGAAAAATAACAGCAGGATCTAGGTTTGTTAGACTTTGCTCTCATTTTCTTTTGTCTCTTAGATTAAAAAAAAATAACCTGACAAATATTTAAGTATTTGAGGAAATGTTTAAAATTAAGTTTATCTTTCTAGGTAACAGTAACATGGTAAAAGGGTATTTGTATGGAAGCAAGTAATAAAATGTAACTTAATGGTGGTTGTAGTGAAATCTTTGAGAAAGGAACTCTACCTAATTAGGTCTCATAACATGGAGATCTCAGATTCATTGCCACAGTGGGACCTGGGCATATTTGAGAAGTTATGATGACAGCTTTCTTCCTGAAAGGGAAAGGCATTCCATTACTCATTTAATCAACTCTGGTGGGGCATAAAAATGTGAACTGTTAATGCCACATTCTGCTGTTAATGATGGCCTTGTCTCCCCAGCCAGGGTGCCCATTTTACTGGCTACTGTATAAACCACCACTGGAACAGCCCATTAAGTAGATCACAACAACCAAGACCTAAATTGTGGGAGCATCTTGAATATACAGTTTTCATTTTACAGTGGAAAAACACCAAAATAATCCTATTAAAGCAATAAGAAGGGAATAGTCATCTACTGACAACCCAGCAGAACCCTGAACTTGCCAACTCAGGCCATCTGTGTTATTTACATTTTAAAGTTTATATGTTTACTATTTTAAACGGTTTCTAAGAGGAAAATTGGAGAAATGACAGAGTTGCTGTTGGTAGTTATACTTGCAAAGGGAGCTGTGCCTGTGCTGCTCTTTGCAGTGGGTCAGCTGGGCACAGCACAGTGCATGATGACTTGTGTGTAGTGGGGATTTCTGAGAAAGGCAAGGTAAATCTTGCTTCTGTGTAGTTTTAAAGTGAATTGAGTTGTATAACTTCAGTGCCAATGTTTACATTTGGAATAACCAGCACAATTTTCACTTCTCAAAACTCACTGACAAGTCAATACACTTAAAACTGTAACCACTACCACCACCACTGCCCCCCCATGTCCATCTACTCTTCACCTGGGGGGGACAATCCTAACTGAGAACAGAAGAAACAGGAAAAAATGGGAAATCTTTCCTCCAATGAGAACATGAAATAACTGAGGCAGGCGGGGGAGAAGTGCTGTGAGGTAGAACTCTGGCAGTCTGATGTATGCTTAGGGAAGAGATCCAGGTGTTTAGGAAACTACTGAACTTTTATTTTCCTATTACCCGTTCTAGCCAGCTTCTGAAAGATAATGGCTCTGGTTACATATCTTTCAAATACACTGGGCTTTGTTTTTGGTGGTTTTGTTCTAGTGGTTCGAAAAAAAGAGAAAAAAGCCCTCAGAGAATACTTCAACATATTTTTTCCCCACTAGGACAAACTAGATGAGAGATTTGTCCATTCAGCCCTGTGCTTTAATTGGCTACTTGATCATGCCTGGAAAAAAAAAATAGATTAACTAGGCAAGCTTTTAGTGAAATTTCCTCTGAGAGGTCTGCCAGCCATTAACAATTGGCAGTTTATGTACACTTTGACCTAAGTATATTTTGGTTTTGTATTTAATAGCCTGTTATTTATTATAGAAAATTTTCTAGTTGCTTTCAAATCACGAAAACTAGTAGGAGCTATTATAGCCTCTGCTGAGAAGCTCATAGGGTACTTAGAAGACTGGTGTAAAAAATGAAAAACCTGCATATTTCCAGTGCTTTGTAAGTAAAAGTGACTAAGTGCATGAGCATAGTCCATCTTCCCGAGGATGTCGTCTTCTCTCTCAGTTCCTGGCTGTCTCCGGTGTCCAACAAGACCCCACTTGCTTCAGAACAGAGCTGTTTGTTTTAAATGAATTTCATGCAAATTACATGCAAATAGTTCAGACTATGACTTTAAATCACCTTTAGCAGCACTTGGGATGATTGGAATAATATCAACATAACAAAGGTAGATCCAGTTAACAGGGAAGCTCTTGAGGAAATAGGATGTTCAAGTTGTCCTTTTGAGAAAAGGTGTTTAGAGATTGAAATTATATATAACTTATTGTATTGGTGCATTCAACAACTTCCTAGAAGTTGAATTGCAATCTCCTATTTCTAGAGGATCTTAGTGACAAAGCCAGACAGAGGGAATTTACCAAGAGAAGATACTGATGGCAACATCTGCCTTGTGTCAAGATAACCGAGACAAACACCTGAAAAACTGAATTTGCAATTCAATTGTTGCCTTTTCCTTCCAGGACTGCTGAGAAATTCTCAGAACTTGAAACAGACAGACAAAGGGCCCAGGAGTGGCTGATCAGAACATTTGTTCTCTCTCTGCTTCTTCAGAAGTGGTGTCTTGTTATGCTGTTTCTTCTGTCTGTCTTTGAATCTCACTTCTCCAGAACAGAATTAAAATTTTAACAGAAACAAGAGATTAAAAGCTCTTTCACGAATGTATTTTCTGATTTTGCAAAGTAGCTGTTAATACCATCTTTAATATCTACAAGCCTGTCAAGGAAAAGATTTTTATTATAAATTTTGTAGTGAAAGGGAAGGCAAAAAGGAATATCATTGAAGCACAGCTCATGATTTGTATTTTAAATATTCATCTGTTTCTATCTCTTCTGTAAAATTTTACATACCTTTTTTTAGGAAGCATTTGCCACAGCATTAAGCATGGTTTGTATTTTAAATGCTGGTCCATTTTTAATTGTTTAAAATGGGTGGGGTCTGTGTAAACACCATTTAGCGGCTAAAAGTATAAAAATTGAGATTGTTCTTCAGGTAGGCATGGATATTTGTTCTGGGGGGGTACCTTGCAAAGAAAAATTTATCCCAGTGACACTCCCTCCATTTCTTAAAATGTCAAAATTAAAAGAAACAATCAGGTATATTCAATCAGCTAACAGTGTAGGTTACTCATTACTAATTTTCAAATAGAAGTTTTAGTTACCTTAGATATATTTGGACCACTCTGTACATGTGGCATCTGACACATGGGTTGATCAACCCTTTGGATCCCAGAAGAAACACCTCCAAAATGACATTTTTGTGTTGCTTATCCTGATTTTCTTCAGACCTTTTCACCCAATGGTGTGAGTCACTAACCGAACTGTGTTCTGTCCATCCTTAATTGAATGTGGCTTCTAGCTCACCTTCTTTGTCCTGTGGTGCCCATTGGCCAAGCCTTGGTAGCAGGAGCTGGTGACACCAGTGGTGTGGCAGCTCCTGAGGGCACATGGAGCTCAGGCTGGTGGATGAAGTGAGTGAAAGAAGATGAGGTCTAAAATAGAAAATAGATCTGTTACTCACTGAAGGAGATCACAGAATACCTTTGTTTTCAGAGCAAAATATATTTGATACTGCACACATCCACTCACACAAGCATCCAGTCCAAGCAAGCTAACAAATCTCTACATGGCTAAACAGAATTTGTCTCAAAAATAAGACAGAGGAATTTTTAAAATATATGTTAACATTCTGAGAATGTGAAAATTTCTTAGTTTTTGGTGTCTGGACCAACTCAATATCCATGATAACAACAAGCTAAGCAGAAAGTTGTGCTGCAGTTGTGAGATAATGCTGGCAAAATAATTAACTCCATCAATCAAACTCAGAGAAGGATCCTCCAGAAGCATAAAGGTGAGTCTGCAAAAACTGATAAATATTACTCAACAGAAACTCTCCAAGACCCTGCTAAGAGGGGTTTTTAAGGAAGTGTTAAAACTCATCTGTCTGGAGACAGTTCTACCCTGAAGCAAGGGGGAACATTAAAGTTAAATTTCTGTTAGGAAACTCTGGTAATGGTATTTGAGTGCATAAATATCACTTGCAAATATTTATATATGTAATTATAATACAAATTCTCATAAATATTGTGCATAAGGACCTGGTATAGGCACAGCTGCCCCCACACTTCCATTGAGTTAGTAAATCCAGCATACAAGTGTGCTTTGAAATGTTTGTTAATATGGCACCAACAGTGTAAGTCAAGTTTTGCTTTAAAAGTATTTTTTTTATTATGCTCTGCTTTTTTCCTCCATATATATTTTTTCATTGAGGAGCAACTTTTGTCATGAAGACTTTCTTTTTTATCGTGCCAATAAAAGCGAATGCATTTCTGAGCAGTAGATTTCATTTAGTTCAAAGGGAGGCTTGAAAAAAAGCTGTGTTTAAGCACTCTTCTAATTGGCACCTTGGAATAGAGTTGATGCTCAGAATTACAGGGGTCAGAACAAGGGCTCAATCCACCACAGTAGAAAAGATTTGGCAGTAAAAATCTGTTGGTGCCTCCAGGCTGTCCCTTAACACTGGCAAGAGTTGCTGTTCTGGTGGGGCAAAACTATCTCAGCATTGAAAAGGTAGAGGAGTTTGGCTGCTCTTGTCGGCACTGAAGTGTCCTACTGGCACATCTGCATCCCCTGCAGGCTCAGCATCCTGTGTGGCATCCCAAGACGCAGCTTCTGGTGAAACACAGGTCTGTGCCTCCCTCTTCTCTTATGTTATGTGTGTGTGAGAGCAGAGAAATAGCTGGCACTTTGCAGGTAATGGCTTATAAATTGCAGAAATGATTCATGCAGGGAGAAAGAAAGCAGATCTAAGTGTTTCATCACAGAAAGAGCCTTATTTTTTTACACAGGTACATGTTGGCTTCAAAACACCTCTCTGAGTCACTTTCTTTTGATTTCTCTTTTTTTTTTTTCCTGCATGTTTACTGCCCTTTCTGCACATGGACGTGTATCTGCATAGGCTGTATGGCTTTGGGGATTGCTGTTGTAGCTTGGACACCTCGAATGTGGCACAGCAGAGCACAAATACTGGTGTGGATAAAAGCCCTGAGCAACTTCAAGGAGACTCTTGGAGTAGCAGGTCATGTGCTCCCATAAGGTTTAACCTGGACATATTCATGGTGTAAGAAAAGATGCACACACTTAAATGGGAACATTATGAGGATTTTTGAAGGAGTTTTGAATGAGTTAGAAACAGGACTTCTGAGGTTTTAGATGATACAGTTTATTTTTCCTATCTTCTACATAGATAGGAAGGGTGAGTTTGGCTCACATCTTCACTGCATGGTTCAGAAGGTCACAAGACCCCTAGTTACAAGACCTTTTAAGGATTTATTGGCCATTAAAACACTGCCAACAAGAATATTTGTTTTTGACCCAATCCTTAAATATTTAATCTTATAGACTCATGCTACAGTGTAAGCTTTCTTAGCCAATCATGTTATGACACACAAACCTACAGTACTGCATTCTAAATTTCTTTTTACCTTTGATACTACTTTTATTTTTTCTGTATCTTAAACTCTAAGCTTTTCTCCACTTAACGTGTCTCTGCTTCAAACTATAAATCCACAGTCTCATTTTTAGCACCTAAGTTTGGCAGCTTTTCCAAGGTCTCAGATCAAATCCTGTGTTTAATGCTAAGCTTTGGCTTACAGGCCAAAGTTCTGAGAGTTCCCTGCATTTCAGATTCCAACAGAACAGGACTGTAGTTTAATACCTACCTGTTTGATACCTCTGCTTGTAGATTAAATATCCTCAGCAGTACCTGATGCAGACTGACTAAAGGTTTGTGTTGGTAAATTGCACTAGTCAGAACTGGAAAATGAACCCTTTCTCTATCTTTTTTTTTTTTTTTCTTTATCTGTTTTTTCCTTGGGGTAAACTGATAGTAATCATTGTCGGGTTGTAATTACCCAGTGAGACTGAGTTGCTTAGGTGTGTAGCTAAAATTCTATCCTGTGTAAGACACTGCCTGTTGGCAGTGATGCTCAGAGGGCACCAAGAACCTCATCATGGGACATTCTGAACTGGGATGGGATCCCATTCTGGGTCCCATTCATGGATGGGATTTATCTGCCCCATGGACCCCCAGCTTGGTTGCCTTCCTCATCTGGAAGTTCCTATTGCCTGAATCAATTAAAAATTAGCTTGGCCATCTTTATATAATACACTGTAATTTAGGTATATTCTGAGCTATGCTTTCTCCTTCACAGGGTTTGGAAAGAGGTGAGGAAGAAACTCTTTTTTATGAATTTTCAGCAGAGTTTTCCCTTCCTGAGGGGCTCCATCAGAAGTGGATTTCATTGTGCCCCTTGTAATCATTGAATAAATGTGTTAAAAAGCGCTTGATCATTTCAGCAAGTACCCCCCTGTGGCTGCTGCAGTGCCTTGTTTGAATTGTACAAGATGTTCAACATTTTCTATGCCTTATTGGTTTAACCTTTAAATATTATTTAAAACCTGAATGTGATATCATCTGCAACCAGCAGATAAAGGCTTATGAGCAAAACGACAATATTTTGTTGGAGGATTGCTATATTTAAGAATAGCATAACCTTTGAAGGTCTAGTAAAATTGCAATAAAATTAGTGGATTTTTGTATAAAAGCAGTAAAACTCATGTGTTTTTCTAATATAAAAAAGTAAAAGCCTATAGTTTATAACCTGAACTGGGAAGTTTTTCCACCTAATCTGATTTTTTTTTTGTTATTTTCTATGTCATTATTCTCATGCTGGGCAGTATAAAGCTATGTTTATAACACGATAGCTTAGATGCAGGAGTATATAAGAAAAATGTCACGTTTCATCGTTAATGGAAATTCTTGTGGTATATAACTACACAGTTGTAGGGTGTATGTGAAGGATTTTCAGTTTCTTAGAGGAGTCTGGGTGGGGAAGACCATGAAGTAAAACTGCAAGATTTCATTATTTAAAACCCCATCTGGGTAACATAATTATATACAAACGTAGCTTTAAAATTTCCATAACGATTTGGTGTTTTAATGTGTTTTTCAGATAGTTTAATTGTAGAAAAGGAATTTGCAGGCTGTGAATGCTCTTGGGTACTGCTGACATCTTGCCTGTTGGGCACGTTCTAGGACTGGGTGGCATGGCAGTGTCCTCATTTGCTTTGACCTGTGTTGCTGAAACACCCACTCTCACTGAAAAGTTGTGTGTTGTTTTACTGAGGGATTTGGAGCACAGTCTTTGGTGTTTTCTGGAATTTTCTGAGCACGCTTGCCTGCTCTGCAGTGTGGAGTTGCAACAGCATTTGAGACCACAATGTGTATGTATGTGCTGTATGTGTGTTTTTCACGTATAGGTCTGCAACCCCTTCTGTTTGCAAGCCTTGAGCTGTGCTTGGCAAAGGAAGGCTTTGAAAAGCTCAGCTCAAGCAGAGCAGAATGAGCCTGTTGTGTCAGCTGGGACTGCAGATGCATCCCCTCAATGTGGTTCTGCATTCAGGCTGGGCTGCCTGTAATTACTCCATTAGAGAGACCACTGAGACTATAAAGAGACCCTGGGAGCAGTATTTCCCTCTCTGACTGTGACCCAGGAGCAGATTGACAGAAGTAATATTGTGTGAAATGTGGGCTCTTTTAAACCTGATTGTTTCATTATCCTCAATCAACCTCCACTACTCAAAAGAAAAATCGAGTGTAAGCAATAGTAGGAGGCAACTAAAACTAAACTATAAAGGGTACCACTGATCGTCAACACTTCCAAAAAGTGGTTTCTGCTTTGCTGCTTCTATTCTACTGCTTTGCTTCTTTTTTTTGTTATTCTAAAGTTTAATTTAAAATATCTAAAACTGAAATTTATATGTTTTGCAGTCAGTTTTCTATTTTCCAATTTTATTCTGTTTGCTTAAAGGGCAGCTGGTAGGAATTTACCTTGTTTAACCTTAGGCTTAATCTTTTCCCCTTGGGTGGGATTTGAAACCCTTCTATGCTGGAGTCAGTAAATGCTTGCCAGTTGCTAAATATAATAAAATTAATTTCTGTTTATGTGAACATTTTAATTTTAAGAATAAAGGATCTTGTAGTTAATGACATGGTTGAAATTGTTAAAGTTGAGTCACAGGCTGAGTAATAAAATGTCGCTACAGCCCCTAAACTTTTTTTTAATTTTCCAGGCATTTTTCCTCTCCAAAATAATTACCAAAATGCCCAGCTATTGCATAAACCTTGCCTGAATATTTTATTAAAATGCACTTACAGCATGTAGTTTTGTACTCTGCAAAATTAGAAATATTTAGGAATGCTTCACTTGAATACTGCATTCATTTTCTTATCTTTCCCAGAACTGGAAGAGAAATTTTTCACACTGTTGAAAAAATTAACAAAGAAAGCCCAGATAATTTTGGGCAGATAATGAATTATCGCAGGTGACACAGCTTCAGTAGCTTTTTCTTGCCTGGGACAAACACAGTTATGTGTCTTGTTGCTGAGAACAAGAGTTGCTATTGCTGCACATAGAGTGATCTGGGAGGTTTTAATGAGTCTCAAGGAGAGTTGCAGGGGGTCTCCATGACCATCCATAATGGAATGAGCTTCGTGGATGGGAAAGTTTTTCCTTCTGTCAGGATTGTGCCACCCGAATGTGTTCTTATCACTGCTGTGGGCTTCAGTAGCCACTCCCTAACGAGAAATACTAGGAGGAAAAATGTACTTCTGTAAATAACAGGGTTTTTTAGTAGTTCAGCCACTTAAGGGGTAGCTCACCATTTCTGAAGCTATTCCTCTGGTGTTCCATGAAGACCTTTTTCTCTCTGAATGAAAACTTTTTGCTGTCTGTGGCAACAAATGACCAAGTGACTTCAAAATAATTAGTACTTGACCATTTTTGAATTGCTCTTGCCCCAGTGTTTGCATGCTGCTATGCCAATCTTAAAAATCCATATCTCATTAACTCCTAAATCCAGGAAGATCTGGAACCATGATCTGTTCCTGTTTCCAAGAGGGGAACACAAATGCATTTTCCAAAATAGTTTATCAGCAATTTTTCTTGCTCACAATGCAGCAGGTGGATGTGTTAACCTTTGCTCTTAACAAGGGCAATGTGAAATTTGTGATTTTGGCAGCAAAATATATATTAATGCTAAATGCTTAAAATTTGAGTAGTTAATTGACTTTAACTTGATTTTTAGCTTTTTTAAAGGAACAAGAAAGCATGAAAGTGCTGGCTTCTTGGATCATTTACAGATTTAAAAAAAAAGTTTAAATGCTTCTTTATTTCAGCAGTAACTACTGGTTTGTTATTTTACCTGGAGCTAGGAAACATTAAAACAATATCTCCTTTTTATACTTCCCTCTGCTTTCATCTGTAATGCTGTCATGAAGAGGCTTGAATTCCAGCATCTTTAAGACATTTAATAATTGCTTTTTATGCGTGATTAAAGATGCAGATTTATATTTCTGATCTGGGATTAGACATGCATTCAGAACATAGTGGGACACATCATCTCTGCCATTTAATCTTTGATTTTTCTGTTTCTATTGAATAAGGACAAAGCTAGAATCTAAACCAATGACAAGTTTTGGGAAAAAGTAGGTTGTCCTTTTTTTCTCTTTGCACGAGGTTCAAATGAAGATATTCCCTATGAAAACTAGCAACTGTCTTAGAAGCACTAACCACAAAGACATCAAAAAGGCGTGTGTAAGATCAGAACTGACTTGCTGTGTTTGGGCTCTCTCAGACCTCTTCCTCGGTCTCTGGCTGTGCCTCATCTCCTTTTGCTTTGCTTTCCAATAGAGCTTCCCCTTTAGCCATCCCTAAATCCTGGCATTACTAGAAGCTGCAAGTTAAACTACTTCTGTAACAAACTTCATACCCTTTGTTTGGTTACCACTTCTGGGTGTCATATCTTATGACATTTCAGGAAGCTTATGGCAGTTTATTTTTCTGGAGGAGTCTGTGAAGTTTACACTCTCTTCATGTTCTTTTGCTTATTAAACTTTTCCTCTCCTCATCTGCTTAAAGCTAATACAAACTAACCTTGAAATGAAACTTTAGCCTGTGTCTCCAGGATTTTAGCAGCAGAAATAATTTGAAAAATTACCCAAGACTTGGAAGAAATGGTCAAAGCAGGATTCATTAATTTCTTAATTACCAAGTCCTTTCAGCCCAAAAGGGGACATTATCATTGCTGTCATTTTTGGCCTTGTATGAATTTTTTGGGGGTACTTAGTAACTGTCTTGTAGATGTTAGTGATGGCTGCAGATAGGAGAGTACCAGTGCTTTGCTGGAAGCTGAGGTGGTCAGTGGTTTTGGTGTTGTGAATGCTGGAAGAAATGAAGATGCAGTTGAAATGTTTGCCAGGAGCTGTCTGTTAATTCTGGTTTATTGTTGCTACCTATAGTTTAATTATGTTTTTATTTATGAGTGGCATAATAAAGACTTCAGTGGGTTTGAGATTACCCAGGGTATAAGTGGGTGGTGGTTCCTCTCCTCCTCTGTTACCTGCATGCCATGGAATGTGTCTGAGTGTGGTTTATGGGTGTCTAATGGAGCCTTTGTTTGGCTGTGTATCTGGATGTTCCAGCACTGGATCTGTCCCTGGAGAACATTATCTCCAGATAAAGACATGATGGCCATCCATGAGATCAGATTAGCTTGTACACATTTATTTGAAAAGGGAATTGGAATTGTGATTATTAATTTATAATTTAATTCCCCATTTACCTAAATGCATCTCATGGACTTTAAACGAGATTCTAGGAAATACTGATCAACATAAAGCAGGAGCAAATACCCAAAAGTTTTGTCTTCTGAAAAATCACATTGGGTTCATTTGTGAGGTGTTCAGGTGATTTAAATGTTTTGTCTCAGTTTTGGGTGGAATATTTAATTTGGAGCTGTGCTTTATCCTGCCACGTGGGCTGTACCTGACACATTGGAGCAGTGGAGCCTCAGTTTGTACCCAGCCCTGGGACAAACCCAGTGTCCTCAGGCTGCTTGGAGCACCTTTAATTTAAAAAGTGGTACTTGCCTGGGCATTCAGTAATCACCTAGGAGAGATTGTCATCTTTCATTACTGCATTAACCTTTAGAACTGACAACAGAGTGCCAGCTCACAGTAATTGAGCAGAGGCCCATGAAAATGAGTTTCTTACCTTGTGATTGTGTATATCGTCAGGTTTTTCACTCACTGGGGTTATTTTGTGAATAACATTCATTTCTCACTAAATTTTAGATTAATTTTTAACTTACTGGTTTAGACTGTTAAATTCTTAAAATAGCTATCCTGGAGGTGGAAGAATGGGAGAAACATTGCTGTCTCTTTTGAAACTTGTCACTTGCAGCTTTTCCAGCAGTGCATTTCTGAAATTTGGTAGAGCGTGAATTAGAGACAATTCCTATTGTTGTGTTTTCAGGGAAATAACAAGTGTTTGGGACATTGTGTACTCTGAAATAAAGCCTCTAATTTTGTGTTTCACACAATCTGTCCTTCCTTGCCAATGCTTCATCCCAAACAGCCCAAAACCCCTTATCCAGCATGATAGAATTTCTTTTTCTGGTATATTATTCAGGAGTCACAAATATTTATAATTTAGTGGAAATTAGGCATGTGTAATGTCCATACTAATGGAGTGTTTGTGTTCCTTCAGTAAACTAGATTTTAATTAGAAGTTACACTGAAGGTCTGATTAGAAAGCAGAGCTGCTTCTAGGGATCAGTTCTCAATCAAATTCAGATGATGTAAATGTAACTATAAAGTTATATATTTGTTAATCAGTGTGAGCCACTTGCTCTGTGTGAAAGAATCCTTAGAGAAGTAATTCTGCACCCTGAGCATGTTTCTTGTCTGAAGCACATGTTATTAGATGATTTTTTAAAATTGCATAACAAGCAAGAGGGCAGATCTACCACTTCCAATTGTATACCCCAGCACTTTCTTAATTTCTGATAAAATATATGTGGGATAAGTTGTTTTACTAAAATTTTTCTTGCTTTCTAACTTGCCAATTGTAAATCACACCATACTCCACTTGTAAAGAAGCTGTGCATACTCTAAGTGCTGAAAATGATGCTGAGAGTAATTTATTTTAAGGACTAATATCTCCCCATATCACTTCCAGTCACTTAAGCAGCTGAATAAAGCCCAAGTATTATTTTCTTCAGCTAGGAACTATTTCCATTATGTCACTGAAAATCGAGGGGTTGGAAAATTGCATGCTGTGAGTTTTTTGTTTTTATTTTTTTTTCTGAAAAGCTACCATTTGTTTATTTATTGTGGTGCTGTTAGATGGCCAAGACTCTTAAGGGATAATCAGGCAATTTCCAAAGTACTTATCAAGTGAATTAGAGACAAGTTGAAACTGCAGCAGGATGAATTTATTCATATTAAATTAAATTGTCCTAAACTAATGAGGTAAAGGGGATATAACTTGTGTCCAGCCTGTGGTGAAGATTTTTCCCTCATTCAAATAGAGAGATTAATGATTTGTCTACATATGCAAATTCCCCAATATAACTCTTTTGGCCTACTTTTCTGAATAGTTGTATTGGCACATATTTATCACACAAGCAGTCATACTCCAGAAGAAAAAAAAGATGGGTTTTTTTATGGGAAAGTGCTGTTAATCTAAGATGTCTGTGTCTTCATGGAGTTTTATTCCAAAATAATTCTTCATATGGACTACCAGGTACTGTAAAGGTTGAGGACTCTCATAATTTTTGTACAGTTTTATGGACGCTGAGGCAGGAAGGATCCACAACATCACCAAGCATGCTGGAGCACGTGTGAGAGTCCTTTACGTCTCAGTGTTATCCTTGTAATTTATTGGTTTCACGTGTAGCTAACACAGTTTTGTTTTAAAGATGAATCTTCTACAATGGTTCTCAGCTTTTGTAAATTTATAGTACAGAAAAATTTCAATGCAGTTTACATTTTATTGTTCAAAGAGTCTGAATGTGTTTGCCCTCATTCCTCCCCAAATGTCCCATAGCTCATTTCCTGGTGGAGAAGCAGTGATGAGGTAGAGAAACACAACTGCTCACTCACTGCTTTTTTTTGATGAGGTACTTGATTGAAAATTTGCATAACAAGCAATTTAGTTTGTCATTGTAATCCCTGGCAGTTTTGATGACCATCTTTATGAATGTAAAATTGTATTTGCAGTTCTAGTGGAACTGGAATGATGCAAGTTTGTACAGTATGAAAATATATCCTCCAGATTTCTCTTCAGAATCTGCTAAGATGATGTGAGGTTGACCAGTTGAAACTTGTCTGGTTACTTTACCAAGTGTAATTAACCTGGATCCCACCTGGAAGAAATTTTGGAGAAATTTTGATGCATATACAGCAGCTTCTTATATTCTCAATTTTCCTGTTGCTAATTCAACTCCTGTGGCTTCCAGATAAATGTATTTCTTTCCCAATTCCCTATGCATTTCTTTTATGAGCTCTCAATCTCTCATACTTGTTTCCACAAGAGATTTCTGATGGTTGGAAATAGTTTGAGGGCCAAAAGCAGTTTTCCTAAGCTTGTAAACAGGATTTTCTATCTTCAGCTCTGTCAATATATATTACAGGGCCTATAAATGCAAATATTCTTAATGAAAGTTCAACATCTTCCAGATGCCTTATGCTAAAGCAGTCATACTGCTTCTGATTAATCACTTAATTAGATAACTGATGTTTCCAATACTTTTGATGAATATTCTGGCTTTTAGATCAATATTGCATTTTCCAGTTTCTTCTGGGATTGAGGCTGCTACAAGTGACAGAACATGTGTGCTAGTGCTGAGCATGTTATTAATCTTTCTTTACAAATAAGCATGGTTTTCTTTCAGTTTTGCTTAGATTGTGAGGGCTCAGTGAGTATTTGGTATTGCCAATGTCTTTACAAATCCTCACTTTTTTTTTTCATGCTGTAGGTTGCAAAAGCAGCTCAGCTGTTGAATTCTCACTGACCTTGTGCCCTGTCTGTCACTTAGGGCTGTGCCAAGGTAAGAAGTGCCTTTGGTTGGGAAGGGGTGCTCACATCAGGAGGGTGACATGCAGTGCTGATATCTTGCTACAATGATGGACTGATTACTGATTAGACTGATTGTGTGAAAGATGAAATATGTGATCAATTATATCTGATTATGAGGAGTTTGACTCTCCTTGCTGTTAGATTTACTGTGCCTTGGTTTATTAAAAGGCTTATTGGCTGAAACCTTCTCTGTGATGGCATTTCTGTAAACATCACCAAAAGAGATGCTGAAAGAACGATGGTGTTATGTAGAGCTCATGAAAGGGAAGTCACCAGCTTTCACTGGTGTTTACATTTTTGGTGTGACACACTTGAGGCAGAGAATGGGAAGTATTAAGTTCTAATGGGGAATAAAACTTAAAATAGAAACCCTTGTTTTAATCACACATTGTTAGGGGTTTGACTACATTTCCCACATATTTAAATGAGAATTAAAGGACTTTTTAATCCTGGTCCTATCCCTTTCCTCTTTATGCTTGTAATCTAGAATATTTTGGATTATCTTCCCTATCCATCTTTAATTTTTTTCTTTTGTTTCAAAATAGGAATATTGTGGTATGGGTCAAAAGACTTTTAATTTAAAATCAGAGGTAGTGGTGTGCTACAGAACCATCAGGCAGAATATGAATAACTTATTTGAATCAATGTTTTTTCCCCATCTTTGTTGTAACAATCATTCCCTCTGTGAGCAGGACTCATGATAACAAAGGGTTTGCTGCTCTGTGAAACTACCTAAATGATCTCTGCAAAATTTGTATCTCAATCAGAAGGGGAGGTTGTCCTTTGGTAATTTATACAAATGATACACTATCATTTGATTACTCATTTATTTAATATGCTTTTTTGATCTGCCAGCTCTGATCAGATATTCATGCGGTGGCAACGGTCTTTTAATAATGAATTCATTCTCATGCCTGTGAAGCAGTAATCACAGGGACCTGTCTTTTAATAATTGCTAATTAATATAAGTACATATTCAGTCTTTGCTTTCATCGTAATCATTGCGTGACACTTGGCATAGAAGAAAATATCATGTGGAATAAATTGAGTTTCTTCATCTTGATGTGACTCAGGACTAGGAAATGCCCAAGCAGATGTTGACATAAATGCAAACCGAAATGTTACTAGCGAATTCTCTACTTAATATCCAGGAAGTAGTTCTCATTTCCTTATTTCTGTACAATGTTGTATTTAGAGTACATTTAAAACAGAGTACATTTGAAAGTACATTTCAAAATGTAGGTTTTGAAATCTTAGCCATGCAGGAAAACAGGAGGAGGAAGATAAATGGAGAGAGAGTTTCTTTCTGGGAAGAGTATTCCATGTTTCTAGGGGCTGACCATGAGACCTGGCAAGTACTTCTGAAAGAGCTAATTTTGTAGCAATAAATGAAGTTATTCTGTCCTTGAGTCAGAGTCTAAACACCAGCAATGTTTATACCCCGAGATGTTTTAGAAATATGTAGAAGTCCTTTCAATTTCTGGTACATTTGCCGAGAAGTGCAGAATTTTTTGGTATGTATTGTTCTGTGGGCATTTTTCTAATGTGTATTATAGACACATAATGGCAGAGTCGTTGCTATTGCAAAATTTACCTCAGATATCAAACTGTTGTAGAGGTGCAATGATGAGCCAGAAACAAAGACTCAAGGTCATAATTTACTATAGCTAATGCTGTTGGATTCCTTTGCCATCTTTAATCCTCAACTGCAAGTGCTATGACTCTCTTCTTCATGGCTATGTTGGAGAGCTTCTGGTGGCAACAGCTGAGGTTCTAATAACTTTGTGCTTGGTAGGAAAAAAGAAAAGCCATAGCTCATAGACAACAGCTCTCACTTCTGGACTTCCCATTGCCAGTAAAAATCTGGAGGTTTGTCAGTGGGATAGCAGTATGACTTGGAGTGTTTATTCTCTTAATTAATACTCTTTGATACCGAGTCCAGTGGGCTGACAGATGACTGCAGCTGATGGTAGCCATTTGCTGGAGCACTCATTCTACAGCAGACATGGTTTTATTAGCAACCAAGTCTTTAGAGTCATCTTCATATTAAGCAATGTCTCGGTAAAGTATGCTATGTGCAAGGGAGGTGCTTGAAGCTGTGCTGGTACTCAAACACTTCAGTGAAGGCAATGCCTCTTCCATTGTTCCTTTAATTGTCAAGTAAGCACAGTTTGGCTTTTGGGGTTTCTTCATGAGACAAATGATTGCTGTTGTATAAACCTGGTTCCATTAGGAATATTAACTGTGGATAGATCCCAAGTGAAAACATTCCAGGACATCTCCAGAGAACAGCTTCTGTATGAACTCTGGTGTGCCTTTATAAACTGGTAGAATCATGGAATGGTTTGGGTTGGAAGGGACTTTTGAGATAATCAAGTTCCAACACTCTGCCATGGGCAGGGACACCTTCCACCAGACCGGGGTGCTCAGAGCTCCATCCAACCTGGCCTTGGACACTTCCAGGGATGGGGCAGCCACAGCTTCTCTGAGCAAACCATGCCAGGGCCTCAGCCCCCTCACAGGGAAGAATTTCTTCCTAATATCTAGTCTCTACCTATTCTCTTTGTTTGAAGCTATTCCCCCTTGTCCTGTGACTCCAAGCTCTTGTAACCACTCCCCCTTCACTTTTCTTGTAGACTTCTGTCAGGTATTGGAAACCTGCAGTTAGATCATCCCAGGGACTTTCCTTCAAACCTCTGATTAGAGCTTCCCAGTAAAGACTTTTCCATAGAGGTGCTGCAGATATTCCTGATATTTTACAATAATCCATCCTTACGTGACTTGATTCTCTCATTTTACACAGAACAAATTGGAATGTCTTTATAAGTCCCTTCGGTGAACACTGTTAAATTTGGCCTTTTTTTTTTTTTTTTTTTTTGTAGTATGCATTATCAGGCATAAACAAACATTACAACAATTTGCCAGACAATCATAAAATAATTCTACACTGTGCAATGTTTTAAAATTTGAGAAGGAAATTAATTTGCATATATCCCTGATGCATTATAAAGGATTAGCTAAAGCTATTTCTGTGTAATGTAATTCTTTTAGCTCATTTTCGTGCAGGGGCAAATCCAGGCTTGAATAAATTGCTCCCAGCAAATAACTTGCTCAAGTCTAGTTGTGGAAACAACTCTTAAAGAATTTGCAATAGAAAACGAATTTTCTTAATGCACCCAACATGATATCTAAGGATTTCCTCTATTTGCTTTGCATATCTTTAGTCCTTTATGATGTTTGTTTATGCTAAAACTGGGTTTTCACACCTTGTCTTCTCAGAAATCAGCTGGAAGTAAAAGTCTGAACCAGGTTTTTAGAGCTGTGTTTGAGTTTTTTGTGACCATTTGATGGTTGCTTGCCTTAAAAATGTCTCTACTTTGCACATATAGGCTTAGTTATCAGAAAATGGCTTCTTTTAAAAAATCTCCAGTTGAGAAGAGTATGTGTTACCAATATTGTGTATTTTTAGGAGCTAAGTGCTCTTTCCTACTCTGATTAATTAAATGGTACATGATAGATCAAAAATCTTCACAGTTTTATCAGACTTCATGAAGTATTGAGGACAGAAAGGCTGATATTCTATGCCATAAAGTACTAATTGATGATTGGTGTATAACTTCATTTTTTACTTCTTGAATGTGCAGAGTACATGCTTTGAGCAAAATGAAAGGAAACACATCTCTTATAACCCTACTTTAAGATACCTATGTATGAAAAAATGCTACAAGAAGTTTCCAACACAGCATCTCTCAACCTTTTCAGTGCAAGCATATTCTCTTTCCCTTTGCCTTGGGTCTGTTCTGCCCAGCTCCCCTGCACCTGTTACACGTTCCTGGCTGGTTGGTGACCGCTGGGAGCCAACCCACAAACCCCAAAACACCTCAGCAAGGCAGCCAGGCAAGGCTGTAGCCTGTCATTGCACAGGTTGGGAAAAAAAAAGATTAGAAAAAACCACTGGAGCTCACAGAGGTTATAGAGGACAGCCAAAAACATCCTCCAGCTGTATCCAGGGAATACTACTGTTTTATGAAGGGCTGCCAAGTGAGGGGGAAAGCATTTTGGAGGAGTTGTTTTCACTGTGTACTTGTGAAATGCCAGTTAATAGCTAGAGTTGATTTAGGCTCTATTGCATACATATTCTTTCAACTATTTGGTTTGATACTTGTAGATCCCTATTTCTTACATATTCTCATATATGTAAGAAATAGATGCAAAAATGATTTCTTACTCCGTGTGTTCATATACCAAAATTTATGTTTCGTAATAAAATTAGATACTTATTATGACAAACATAATGAAGGAGATAATAATGTATGTTAATGGTGGCTCTGCTTATTTTACTTGGTAGTGATTAATTGTCTTTTATTTTGGATTTTAATATGTCAGTTTTTTAATGTTTTAAAGTAATTCAATCCATTTACCATAGAGATATAAAGTGCCATTTTAGAACTAGCAGAATTTTCTCTTTTAATTCACATTTTCCCACTGGGAAATGAAGTTTATCCAACCCTACTTTTCCAAATAAAGGGGATGGATTTAATTAAAAATACTTTAAATAATTGCAATGAAATTGCTTTTCTGATTCTTAAATGAAAGTGAATCTCTTATATTTGAGCTGAGATTAATGTCATGATTTCCATCTCCAAATAGCAATATATTGCATCAGTGAAGCCAAATCCCAGAGTACTGCCAGCATTTCCTGGGAATGCCACTGGTTCTGCACTTTGGTCTGTATCTTCTCTAAGCAGTAACATCCCCATCAAGAAATCTCTGCTTGCTGTAGAACTGCTGTGCTGCACCCTGGGGTTCCCAGTGCTACTGATGCTCTGGCTTTACTGGTCCCAGCTTGTTGTATGGCAGTCAGTATTACTGGAAGTGTTTTAGAGACATCCAAGTGATTTATTGGTCAACAGACTAAGAGCTTTAAAGGGGATTGGAGCCTTGGAGCAGTGGCTTTGTCTGCAGATCTGGAATTGAGCTTTCCCAAAAATGCATTGCCTTGGGAAGAAGGCAAAGGACAGAACATGAGTGCAGAGCACCAGAGTGTTTGGGGGCAAATGTTTTACTCATTCATATTCTCCTTTCCTGGGGCAGCTCTGCTGTGCTCTAGAGAGGGCTTTTTTTTATAACTGGCTGACATTTTTCTTCAATAAATTGAGAATCAGACTCTGTGAACTTGCAGTCTGTATGGCTTGTGAGGCTGTGAACACATTGTAATGGACTGTGTCTCTGGAGAAAAAAATCCTAGGGAAAAATACCAAGTTCTATCATCTGTGCCCCACGTAGTTTATATTAGACTGAGATGCCTCTGGTTCTGCTGCTGTGCAGGATTTGCTGAGCTCTGAAGTATGCCTCATCACATTCCTGTGACATTCAAATCACCATTGTAATCACCTACTGCTTTCCCAATAAGCTGACCAAAATAAATGTCATTTGTTCCACTGTGTGCCTCTACTGTGCCTCAAACATAATGCTTCTTTTTTTTCACTAAACATTTTTCCTTCATCATTCATAGGCAATGACTGACTTTTTTTCTAATTTACTTTTCTTTTTTGTGTACTTTATATTTACTTAAAATATTTTAGCATTTGACTTTCACAAGATGCCTTAGAAAAGTTTTAAAATATATTTACATTCTGCTGTGACCCTCTCCCTGCTTCTCCTTCAGACAAAATAGGAACATCATCTCTGAGCCAGGTGATAGTCATGTTAGGACTCAAAGTGATAACTGATTTTTCAGGAGAAGGTTCACCTACTGGCAGCTATCCCTTTCATCTCCTTGCCCCAATTACCACCTCTTCTTTTATAATTCCCTTGACTCAGCCTTTAAAAGATGGGAAGCTGTCCAAGATATGTGGATGCTCATGTCTGCTCAGTAACGGTTGTAGTTCTCTAACTTGCTCTTGCATATCCAGTGTTTTTTTCAGTGCTTTATTTAAAAAATTTATGTTAAATGCAATATGAGTTCATTTGCTTTGTGTTAAATTGTATAATGACTCCTCAGGAAACAACACATAACCCAGCTGGTCTATAATTCCAAAATGCATGGTCTTTCATTGGATCAAATGTGATATAATGAGCCAGGACTGATAAAGCAATTGGGTTTAAGGAGTACTTGTCTAGAAGCTGGGAAAAGAAATGTCTGGTGTGTAGGTTAAATATTTATTCTTTCTCATTAAAATGAAGCTGAGTCTAAACATTGGGTACAGTTGGTTTTCAGTTGTAAACACTATATATATACACACGAGAATATTTTGTACAAAACAAAGTGATCTAGAAGCCATGTCTGCCAAAAAGCTGGATATCAAAAGGAGAATAACTTCTGATTTCACTTGCTGCTTTAGAATGTTATAGTAGGAATTTTTCAGTGGTTTATATTCCCCATCTGCTTATTGTTCCTTTGTAGGGGGCACAAGATTTCTTATTGTGTTTTTGATGGAATCAAAACACAATGCATCCTTCCATACATCCTTCAGAACAAGGAACTGTAACCTAAGCTGTAGCTTGATTGATGAACTCCAGGATTCATCTCTGCACATGGTTCTTGCACAGAGAAATTGGGTGCTGTGATTTTAATATGTCCAGACTTCAAGTCATTTGAAATTGCAGATGGAATATACAAAAGAAAATGGACTGTTGGGCTCTGTTTTATGGAATAAGTATGGAACACCTATAAAAAGTAGTCGTGAAACTCATAATTCTTTTGTACTCCCACTTTATGTATATTTTAGTATTAACTTTGAATTCTTTATTCTTTTTGATTAGGCATCATTTTAAGAGTATTAAAAAAATTTCTGCTTTAACTTTTAAACTCCTTATTTTTAGCTGCATATTGACATTTTTTTTGTTTGGAGAAATGTGTTCTTGAATGGCTGCCAATAAAACTTTTCTCCTAGATGCCATTCTTGTCATCAGTTATTGTTCCCTCATCACCCTGGACAGAAAAATAACTGTAGTTATCCCATCACCATTTGTGCTAGGGTTCTGGCCTACTAATAGAAGAGAATGTCTTTCTTTCAAAAAAATATTCTTAATGTAGCAGATGTATTACTTTCTGGGATTTTACAGGGTGATTTCTCCCTCAGATTTTCCCCCTAGATGCTGAATATCCATAGGGAGCGTGTGACCTGCCTGATTTTAGTGGAGCTTTGCTTTTCTTCTTTGTTCCATTGATTTAATAATTTCAACACTTTCTTTATTTTCTGCCTGTTTGGAGGGTTGGGGAAAGAGAAGAAAATGTACTGTGCTCAGTCAGTCTACTCCTTAGTATTAAAGATGTCTCTGGTAGAGTCCTTTATGCTTCCCTTGGCAAAAGTTAATTTAGGTAATGTGTGCTGCTTCTGACGAGTTTCAATTGTGTTTTCTGGTTTCTTTAGTTTCTAGTCTACAGCTGAATATACCAACAACATCAATCGAAACCTATGTAACATGCCAAAAAAATGCTGTTAGTCTCTTTCTCCTGACTTTTGCTTTTTACAGTTGCACAAATTACTCTGGTCATCAATTAATCTAAATACCTTCCATTAAAAACAATTTCATTTAAAGATGATGGGTGTTCTTATTCTTTATTCCTTGTTATGATTCACAGCCTGCCTGTCTTATGTGACCATATCCATATAATAAAGCAGTGGCAAAAGGCCATGTGGATGCTTCAATTCTTTTTGCACAAGACTTGTTATGCCTCACAATCTCACCTATATTTTTTTTTTTTTCTGTAAGATTCCCTGTTGGTCATTTTTATTCTATTAGTAACTTTGAATTACTTCAGATAGAAAGGAAAAGAATGAGCAAGATGGCGGGATTGAAAGCAGCTCTGATTACCGGTAAGGAAAAAAGGCTTTTTTTTTTTTTTTTTTTTTTTTTTTTTTTTTTTTTAAATAGAATCTGTATTTGCATGTGAAAAAAATAAAGGTCTTGGCAGCAGCGACTGCAAGAGGGTATGAGCAGAAGCCCCATTACAGAAATGTTAAATTGATAATATCAGAGCAAACGAAAATGTTACTCTTACAGCATTCTTGAGAAATATGCATTTTGAAACACTATCCATATACTTGGGTGAAGGGAAGGTCAGGTTTACATCACCTTCCTTTCTTTGAGAAGGAAATGGCTGCGTGGATTTCCAACCTTGTCCAGGGTCCTGAATGTCAAAAGACTGAGCCAAATATTGTGTTTGATACAGACTTTAGTCTTCAGATTTGGGCAGGGAATCTTTTTTTGTCATTAATTGCTGAAGCTGGCAAGGAGATATTTACCCAAAAGTTCTTCCTTTTTATAGAGTAAAATATTACTCCTAGGTGACTGATACATAAAATAAATCTAATAATATACATTCTGTCTAATTGTTTGTTGACCATGCAGGAATACAGGCAGCCAAAGAGTAACAGGTGAATTTGGTCAGTGGTCTAGTTGATGAAAAGTACTTTGGCATAGATGATTCCCCCTGATCCCCCTTTTCCCATTTTACACTCTTTATTCTTATAGATATGGTATCCTGAGCAGTGGGACTGCCTTGTAATTAAAGGTTGTGTTTTCCTTCTAAGGAAAGGAAATTTATTCCCTGAACTTGACCTAATATTTTAGTCCCGAAAGTGAAATCTCGTGAAGAAATACTGTGCACAAGCAAGGAAGAGATCAAATTTACATTGCCTAGAAGGGTGGCTTCTAACTGAAATGGCTTGGTTGTTTAAATACAAGGGCAAGACCAAGCCTTGGTGCAAAAAGGATGTAAGTCCTGATCTGTTTTGTGCCAGCTCTTCATGTTTTGGGTGGTTTCCACAGTGGCTGTGAGTCATTGAAGCTTATGTGAATCACATTTCATTCTAATTTTTCCTATGTGCAGAATTTTCTCCTCTGGGAAGGATTGGATCCAGCTTGCAGAAGCAGCTGAAGTAGGGCCCTGGCTCAACACTATTAGACATGTACAACATGTCTCTTTTGGGAAATTTGTTGTAGCAGAAAACAAGATATGTAAGGGACAGTTTTTGTCCATGTGACTCGAATAGCTTGTAGAGGACCTTGGCTACCAAAAAATGTGTGAAAACTTTGGCTAAGAAGGGGAACCACTGATTAATGCTCCTAAATTAGTTGGAAGAACTAAAGATTCCCTCTGGTTCCCTTTCTCTCTGTTGTAGTTTAACCAAGCCCCAGGTAGCTACTTGCTCACTCCCTGACCAGTGAGACTGAGGAGAGGATCAGAGGAGTAAAAGCCAGAAAACTCATAGATAGACATCAAAACAATTTAACAGGGGGAAAAAAAAAATCTGTGCACATAAGTAAAGAAAAACAAGGAATTCATTCACTTCCTCCCATGGGCAGACAGGTGTTCAGCCATCTCCAGGAGAGCATGGTCTTGTCCCACATAACATTGTTGTCTTGGGAAGACAAACACCATTTCTTCAAATGTCCCTCACTTTCTCCTCCTTTCCCCCACTGTATAAACTGAGTGTGTTGCCTTCTGCTCTGGAATCTCTCTTCCATCAGTGTGAATTGCCTGTCCCAGCTGTCTGTCCTCCCAGAGAGAAAGGAGGCCGGGAAAGGCTTTAGCTCTGTGTAAGCCCTGCTGAAAAATGACAAAACCGTCTCTGTTATCAGCTCTGTGGCCAGCACAAATCCAAAACACAGCCCCATACCAGGCACTGGGAAGAAAATTCACCCTACCCCAGGCAGATCCAGCACAGCTCTGAAAGCCACTAGGCTGTGCTGGTGCTCCAAGGGTCTTGACTCCCCGTGGAAAGCCTTTTTCCCCAGGCAATGTGTTCCTGAGCTGTGCTGGGACAGCAAGGGAAGCCACACTTGGCTCAGCATCCAGTTTTCATAGAGCTGGAGTAGAGGGGATGATATGTCAGCTCAGGTGCTGCTTTAGCTTAAGTATATTTAACAGCATCTCATGCTGGTACTTCTCATCTCTTCCTAAATCTCTGCATTTAGGGTTCAATTTTCCCTTTAGAGTTTTCTGAATCCTTTAGGTATGGCACCAACATACATGATAGAAAATGATATATTGTAATTCAGTGTATTTTTCAGCTAAGCTATTTTCCCAAATCTTAAATTTTCACCTGGTTCTCTGATGCTTTAAAGAATTATCTTTTATTTAGTGTCTCCCAATAAACCATTCTATGTAGCATCATATATTTGGGCCAGAAGAAGGTGAAGTCCAAAGCCTTTAAGGTTCTTTTGTGAAAAGAAGATTCAAGAAAGCAAAAATAATGGGCATAAAATTAAACCATTGCACTTGTGAAAGTGCCAAATTGCCTGGATCAGTCCTTAAGATAGAGCAATGTCAGTGCCTAACACATGAACATGCTTCTCTTTTTCCTGGTCTGCTGATACATTTTTTCTTAATGTAGATTTTGTGACATTTTCTTTCTTTTAATTTAAAAAAAAAAAATCTGTTTATGCACAAGTTTCAGTTCTGTCCCTATCAGTCCTATCAGCATGGTAGTGAGACTACAAAAATGAGCCCACTGACTCTTTAAATATTTCAGGGCATGTGCAATATCTTTTATTTCTTACCAATCACACTTTTGGAATTGAACATCTGCATCTGATATTGTTTACATCTAGTGAAGATGGGTCTAACTTGTGAGATAATTTCCACTGTAGATGTACAGTTAACTTTTTCTAATAGAAGTGTCAATGGAAACCTTCCTGGAATTGGTGTTCAGAGTTGCCCTCATTGATTTTAATGATCTCATATTAATCTTCACTGATCCTTAAGCAACCCTAATATCAAAACAATTTAAAAATATTTTTTTAACAAGGAAAAATGAGTTGATGCCTTGATAGCAAGAATCAAAGTGATTTTGATGTGCAACAATCTGTGCTGACTCTGGATTCCTGAGACTTTATGTTTAAATGCTGAAGATACAATCTCAAATTAGTGGAGATTAGTTACCAGGAACTTCTGATTGAAGCATATTTGGGAACCATAAGCACTTATTTGTTCCTGAAAATTTAGTCCTCTCAGTCTCTGATTTTGCAATTAGTTTTTTATTTTTAAGGATACTTTCTAAAATTTTTAAAATATTTGTTTTAAATTTTATTTTTTAGGACAGCTTATTTGACATTTTTGTATTAGAAATAATTAATTTTCAGTCCAAGAAGTTTACATAGCCTGGTAACTTCCTGCCATGCCTTGTCTCACTCTCAAACTGGATTTTGCTTTTTCTTTGGAAATCTGAAGTCTTAAGGAAAAAAAAATATAGATGACCCTGAGGCATACAGCAAAACAGAAAGGAAATTTCTGAAGTAAAGCCCAAACACAAGAAGGATCAAAATCAAGTGTTATTTCATGGTGAAAGGTTGTTAAAATTGCTGGAGGGCTCTCAAAGCACAATGTACTTCTGTCAGTATTTATGTAGTTCTGAACAAGTTACAAACATTAGTAAATTACCTAAATTGTCATTAATCTCATCAAGCACTGACACAAAAAACCCTTCCATGTTTGGAGGCTTTTGGGAAACAAACCCCCAAAACCTGCTTTGATAGCTGAGCTCTACCTTTCAAATAAAACAGGCACTACCAGAGTGCTTGAAGCTTTTCAGTCTTTATTATGAATTCTGGACTTGGGTGCTGGTGGTTGCCTGAAATACAGCTCTATCTGATTTTGAGGTCATGAGAGAGGGAGCCAGTAACAAATTACTTCAATTAAAGAAAAAAACAATGTGATCCAACAACTGATAAAAGAAAATATCTGTGATAGAAAAGGTCTTTGAAAAGGTGTCTGGCAGTAAATTCTCATAAATTCAGGTGTTTAAAGGACTGTCCAAGTATTTTTTAACAGTCTTATTCAAATGGAAGCCCTCCATAAAATTTCAGCAGTACCTTTCTCATTCATCAAATACTTGCTGAGCTTTTCACTGCAAAAAGAAAAGCTTTTGTTTTAGCTAGTATCTGAGCACTGTGTATTCATCTGAATGTCTGACTTGCAGACAATCCTGAACTTCTAGAGCAGGAAATAGTTGGAAATAAATAGAAATCAAGTGCAGTTGAGTTGAATGGTGAATGTACCCTTTTGTAAGCATGGAGGATGTGAATATGTTAAAAACCATCAGTGGAAACATTGCAAAACACCAGGGCAGTGGGAATTCCTAGCAGCCATGGGGCGTTCTTTTGTGGCTCTCCTTTTGTATCCTTGGAGGCTGAGCAGGTGTCTTAGTTCTACATCTCCTGCTCCTCTTGGAGTCATACAAACTATAAAGAGGTCTTGGCTTGCTACTGCCAATGAAGTATTTTAATTATAGTACTGCAGCCTTAGAGCTCCCAAGTGGAGAATTGTACATACATCTTCCAATATATGATTATGCTACAGTGACTTGTAGATGCAGCAGTCCTAATACCAGTGGTAGAGCTGTAGTTTATTCTATAGGTGTAGTATGTCCTTAATCTAGTTCTTGTAGTTACCAAATAATTGCAGATACTTACCTGATCTGCTAAATTTTTTTTTTTTTTATACAAATGCCTTGTAAGTACTTGCTATCCACCAGGTATTCAGTAGTATCTATGAGCTTTCTGTTTCATCCTGTTTGCTTTCATAATAAGCAGTGTTACTCTAATCTGAATGTGGGAATTTCAAGGCTTTGTGAGTGGGTTAGTGCCTTCCTGATGGTGCTCAGAGGTGGGGTCTGCTAAAGCTGTGGTTTTCTGTTCTTCCAGTCCTGAAGCTATTTGTAGTCGTCTGCTTATTTTACAGAATTCCAAGCTGTTGTATTCTAAGCTGTGCCCAGCACAGTTTCCAACTCATGAGTTTTAATCTGTGTCTGTCTGAGAAATTTTAACTGATCTGCTGTCTAAAATGCAAGAAAATACTTTTTTCTTTGTGTAAATTACTTTGAAATCAGGTGTGGCTAATCTTGGGGGAGGTTTCCTTTCCACTTTGGAATACTTGAAGAAATTAAAAAACGAGAAGCTCAGCGCTCTCCATCAGTGCTTTGTGTGGTCTAGTGTGTGAGCAGGGGTTTAGAGTTGTGTAGTATCAGTTCCTTATCCTCTAGAGGCTGTTGTAACAGACCTTGTAAGCAATTTCTCTAACACTTTACACTGCCTTCCCTCTCACTTGTCTGCCTCCTGCTTGCAAACAGAAAGCACCCTGAAAACCAGGCTAGCAGGGCTTGCACACTGAATATATGCAATTCAATTGCTTGTTGAATAGGAGGGTTTTGTCTACAAAAAGGGCAAAATCAGATTAAAAATGCAGTGTTTTTCTTTTTTTTTTTTTTTTGACACTGCAGTGGCAGAATTTTTTACACTTGCCAAAGTTTTCAGAGGTTAAAAGTGTTTCTCAGTCCACCACAAGTCTGCTGGGAAGTTGTGTGATGGTGTGTCTGAGAGGACTGTGTCCTGAACACTGCTGGAACCTGGTGGGCACCACTGCTAAATAAAGACTAGACATTTACAGGTCCAAAAAATTAACAGAAATCTGCCAACCTGTCACTGCTTGTGAATGCTCTGCTTAGACAGATGCCTGAGAGGAGGAGAGGGAGCGCAGGTGGAGAAGGAACCTCTGACAGAGAGAAAATGCTAATCCAGTTTTTTTTCCTACATCATGTCAGCTTTGATTTCTTCTTCATCTTTGTCTACTTCCGTAAATTATCTGCAATAATTGTGCTAGTGGCCTGAATGAATGAAGGCTTTGCCTAATTAAATAGTGAAAGATGGAAATGCAGGTATAATCTGATTATCCAAGCAAAATGACAAAATAAATATAACATGCAAGTGATTGGTGTGACCTATTGAACCCAAATTTAGCATGTTGTCTGTCTTACTGATACTGCTTTGACTAAAACTGACAGCACCTTACATATTTGTATAGCCAGCACAAATAACTTTATCTTATGTTTGAAAAAAGAGTCTTGGTAATGCACACCTCGATTTTAGTCATTGGTGGATCAAGGGAGGGTTTTTGAATAAAGGTGATACAAATGGTGCTTCCTTAATTTATGTGTAAAGAGGCATCTTAAAGTAGTTTTAGGCTGATCATGTCACATTGGATGAGATGAATATACAAAGCACTGTATTTGATTTCTTTATTCTTGGAGCTGAATTTATATAGTAGTTGTTGATACCAGTTCTCACTTATCAGGATTATTTCTATTTGTCTAAGGATCTGGACAAATGTAACACTGTAAGAGATGTTCAGCTCATCCCTGTCATTGTGCTGTTGTTAACATTGTACCAGACTCTGTTCCCAGTGTAGCTACACTCTTCATACAAAATGCATAAGTATTTTCATCATGCCTAAATCTTGGTATTTAGTGGCTGCAAAGTAACTCAGGTTATTTTAAAGCTATTCATGGTGTAAAATGGCTGCATTTTATTGTATCAGAGTATCCACCTCGTAGGGGAACCACTAAATCAATTTTCTGGCTGAAGATTTTCAATGCAATTTTCTCCACATGATCAAATTAGTAGCTGGTGAGCTTCTGCCTAAAATGTCTAATAGCACTTTGTGCATCTTCCTCTCTTTCCATCTGTCACCTTGCTTCCACAAATTGCCAATGTGCCCATTTTCCTACAAGTCTGGTTACTATTCCAGCTGCCATCTGCCAGCTGTTCTTTTGAACTACACTTTGAATCACATGAACCCCACGGTGGCTGTTTGGGTGCTGGGATCCTCACTGCTGTCAGCAAGTGTGAGGTACCACTTTGGACTGGCTTGCTCAATGATTGAGTGCTTTGAATTTAGAAATCTGCCTAAAAGTGGATACTTTTGCCAAGGCAACATAATTCACATTAAAAAGGTGCTGCAGCTCTTTTCCTGATCCAATTAAATTCCTTCATAACTTTTAGCTGCCTTTCTTTCAAGTGCCTTGGCAAGCTTTAACTGTGGCCATGCTCAGATGCTGAGGCAGCAGGACTCAAGAGCCAGCACGTCTCAGCTTCAAACATATTTAAATGTGTAAGTCAAACTTCAACCTCTGTCACTTGTATCAGGGCATTAGCTGGCTGGGTGTTTTGCAGGAGGATTAAATATTCTGAACAAAGATAAATCATGGGGATAAAAGTCTCTTTGATTTACAGATTTATAAACTTTTATCTGACAAGGTTATTTGCATTTTCTTGTCCATTAAATAAGTTTACTTCTGATGACAGAAATATATGTATGTTTCTAAAATCTATTCAATTAAATAATCTGATTACATTCAAGAAGAGTTAAGACTATATTATTGATTTTTTTCCAGAACACCCATGTAGAATAGTGAATATGACTGCATAAATTGTATATTTATGTGTTTGGACTGTTTATTAGCACAGAAAGTAAGATGCTTCTGATATTAAATACTTTAAAGGGAAAACCTTCCTCATGACACTTTTAGAAATGCTTTTCATTTCCTATGCTGGGGTACACAAAGAGAAGTTTCTAAATGCAGCTGCAGTAGTACAGAACAACTCGTTCAATTTGTTATGGAGGTTTGTGTAAAGCACTTCCAGCCAGCTCAGAGTCCCAGTCAGTGTAATTCCAAAGGAATCATAATATTCTTCTTCCAGTCTATCTTGTCTTGTCTTATTTCCATTTTGGAATTCTTTCTTTAAAATTTGTCAGAAGCCAGATTGATTAAGTAGGTCCAGGCACAGGCTTTGTATTCAAGCCAAATATTATCTTTGTCTATGCCAATGCAATTAGAGTAAATGAAGTGAAGCTGCAGAGACCAGATCATCAAGAGTAAATCATTGCAGATCCTTTAACCTGTGAATGCTTACAAGACTGAGCCAAGACAAGTAAGGCTTTTGGACTCTGATTATTCATTGATATTTTAATTTTACTTGAATACTATTTTTAAAAAATAATTAATAGCCAGTAGCACTTTTGACTTTAGTAGTTTCATACTTCTCCAATACTTTTTTTCCTAATACAAATCAGAGATAGGATCAGAATTAGAATATTTTTGAGATTATTCCTTTGTAAGTGGTGATAGATTCTTTCCCTTCATAATATTGACTGAATGTTTTTTGAACAACTAATGAAATAAAAGTATTGATTTTGTTTGGTGTTCTTTTAGCTATTTTAATTTTTTTTTCCTTATTGTAGCCTTCTCTCTCTAAAAACTGTTGCCACAAACTTATGGGGAAAGCAAAGGTGTTTATCTTACATTTTCTTGTATTGAAACAGATAGATCCCTGGGGATTGATTAACTATATAAAAGGATTAAAGTGGTTTTCTTTTTTTTTTCTTTTTTTAATATATTGAATCTAAATTAAGCCTTTATCCTAAAAGAAAAATTGAAGTAGATTTTAGTGTAGTCTTTGTGCTTTTCCTTCTAAGCAATAGTTGTCTCTGATCTAACATTGCATCTAAATAACATACCTGCTCTGTAGCTGAAAAATCACAGCTTCTTTCTGGAATTCAAAACTTCTGAATGCACACAAGATATCTTTCAAATGCCAATGTGTAATGCTTGGGAATCCTGGGTTTATCTATTCTATGGTTTTTCCTATTTTAAAGCAATCGTTTATGATGCATTTAATTTTCTTGTCACTTTTTTGCTCATGTGCAAAAAAGTTATGCCCATCCTGTTGATCTTGTTCAGTGCAGAGAGAAAAATTCCTTAAGGGAAATAGAATATTTTAGAAAATGGCTTCCCTCCTCAGTTTAGTTATTGGATTCTTTTAAAAATATTTATCAAATCAAAAAAGTGGCAAGTTTGTCACTCAGACTTGAAATAGAACAGACAACCCTCAGGAATTTTTTGGCTTTGTTTCCTTTGATATTCCGTGGTGTGTTTAGTAAGATTCAATCTCAGTGATTCCTTTTAAAATATCCAGTTGAAATGTTTGAGCTTTTCCAGCCTTGAATTTATTTTTCTGCAAAACCCAACCTTCAGTTTTCAGGGAACAAACCACCAGCAAATGGGTGTGAAAGCAGGAGCAGCTTCTTGTGCATGTGCTTGTGTAGAGAAACTGGGGGAAATCCCATATCTGCTGCTCCACACAGAACATTCAGTGCGATTTTTCAAAATCTGTTTGCCTCAGCTTGGGATAAGAGAGGGCTCCAATAGCTGATTTTTAGCCAAGAAGAAAACTTAATGTCATTGATATTTGAAAAAGAAGTTGCAGTTACACTTCTTTCATGGTTCTGCTCCTGAGGAGCAAAGGTTGCTCATTAGAAAAAGGCAATATTAATTTACAGCATCAATATTTGTATTTGAGGTTTTGTTATGTTTATCTATTAGATTTTTTTACAATTGAAATTCTAAATGCTTTGCTAGATAACATGCATATTCTACATACTATATTACATAAAATAATGTACAGATATGAAAATATGATTTAAAGGGAATTCCAGAACAGTATTTTCTAGTTTCCTGTAGCAGAATAATTGAGATCTGCATCATAGCCAGAGTTTATCTGGATTTAGTGCTATTGAAGTTAATTTACTACAAGGTTTTGGATTCTTTTTTTCCTGTTTTCTTTTGGATTCTTTTATTTCCCTCCATTCCTCTCCCTCTCCAACAGCAAGAATTTAATCACTCATTTTAGGGCAGAGGACTCTAAATCAAAGCTTGTGAAGTGGTGAGGGAATTAGGGTTTCCAAATTCCAGTTTTCACCCTGGTCTCCAGTCCTGTTCAGAAGTCCTCTGTCAGGATGTTAAAACTGAGTCCTTAAAGTGGTCAGAATGTACAAGGAAGTGCAGCTGTGGAAACAAATCACACATCAAAGCTTTGGCGTTTTCACTCTGGATGTGAAATGTGGCATGTTAAAACTGTATAGTACTTTACAAAGTAGTTATCATAAAAAAAAAACAAAAAACAAAAAACCCAACCAAACAAAATACCTGGAGGAAGCTTGAAGCAAAGCTCTGAAAGCCCAGGGGATAACTGTGGATTTCCATAACTGTTAAATAAAAAAAAAGTCCTCTGCATCCTCAAGAGCTGGAGGTCTATTTGTTATGGAACTTGCTGCAGCTTAAATAAATGGAAAATAAGCTGTGTTTTAAACATAGGAATTGTCGGAATCTGTGGTGTTGATGATTCCGAGATTGTAAAAGTCTTTCTGCCCCGTTGCCAAAGAAGAAGCCATAATTCGTCTGTGCTGGTTTCAAGGTTGTTTATTCTGTTTATCTCTAGCATGTTCTGCTGCCCTGCCGCAGGTCTGTCCTGCAGGGCAGCGTGTGGGGCTCTGCCCTCAGTGGGATGGTACAAACATTATATACCAGAAACTACCTGTGCTGTATTTACAATAACGTGCCAATATCTGTCGCCTACGTTGGACAGTGTGTCCCCAGCTTAAACCAACAGAAAAATGCCAACACTACAGTGAAACCTGGAGGGCATGAAGAAGGGGGAAAAGGACAAAACACACCCAATTTCCTCCATCTTGTCCCCTTTGGACCCCTAATCTAGAAACCTAAAATTTTACTTTTGCACCCATGCCACACTTAATTATTACTCATATCAAACACTCAGAGCTTGTAATTCATCCTGTAAGATTGAAAACTCTTTTCCATGGACAGAGATCACAGCCAGTGTCTCTGGGGGCTCTGTACAGGGGGGTTCCTGACCCCCTGCCACGGTCCCAGACCTTCCAGGCCAGCCAGAGGGAAGCTCTGGATTCCCACAGGAATGATAAATTCTGTAAAAGCATTAAACAGTGCCATGGCTTAGCAGAGAGTGGCCACCCTTGGCAGAAGGTCTGAAAACACAAACTTACATGGAGATGAGAAATCAGAGCTTTATACTCTGCCCTTCTGCTCTGGTCAGGAGGATTGTGCAGCAGCCTGTGGGCTGTGGCTGTACAGGCCGCAGCAAAAGGAGCAGTGGCTGGAATTGCTGGAATGATCTTTTCCAGCCTTTCTGCCAGCAGCTGGCAGACACTGGCCAAGCCTGCACACCCAGACTCCAGCCCAGCAAACAAGCAGGACTGTGTTTAAAGCAAGTTTGTTTTCTGTTTTCATCTGTCTGCAGGCTCTGTAGGGAGCCGCCATGGCCGTACCAAGCAGAGCTCGAGACCAGAATGCCTTGGCATGAGCAGTAAGGCTTTCCAAGTCCTTAGGGTAAGTAAAGTTTAGAAATATCAGATTATATAGTACAAATAAATAAAAACAAACAAACAAACAAAAAACACACAAAAAACCCCTGAGCCCTCTCCTTCTCTGCAAAAGATTTGTTTGCAATTAATTTTCCAGTGGAAGCCAAGCTTGGCTGATGTGTTATGAGACAAGTTTAGATAACTGTGAAGGACTTAATGTTTTCTTCAGAATTAAGCAAGCTGGTTTATAAGAAACATTCTTAAATTAAAGATTATGAAGTCATGTCCCTGTCATGGCAGGGGAGGGTGGAACTAAGTGGTTTAAAGGCTCCTTCCAGCCCAGGGCATTCTGTGATTCCATGAGGCAGAACAGTTCTTGCCCTTCTAAGTGAAGAGCTTTGAATTTTGTATTTAGCCACTCACTGCAATCGCACAGTCACTTTTTCTGCAGGATGTTTGAAAGCAGTTAGTCTAAAACCTGCTGGCTAGAGAAGATTAGTGACTAAGGATGAAATGTTTATTTCGGATTAATTAGAGACCAAACATAAACTACTGGAACTCAGTGTTAAGCCTTGCAGTGCTGACAGGAGCACTTAGATCCTGGCAGTAGTCAATGTCAGCTTTAGGATGTGCCATGTCTTTGGTAAAGTCTCTGGGGTCATTGGATGGTTAATAATGTTCGTTAAAGGCTAACATTATAAAGTTAAAAAAGGAGATGTTAGATTTCCTGGCACTTGAAATGTTTCTTACTGTGGATCCTGTACTCCAAACCATGTGCAGATTCTTCTCAGGTGTTACTGCACCATGGAGTTCTCTTTACATGGGATCATTAAATAGTTCTGATCTTGTAACAAAAGGGGTTGAATAGAGCAAGTCCCTCCTGATTTTACTCTAAAAATAGATTAAAACATAAGAAGAACTAGAAAGTTGCACCTCTAGTTTGAAGTGTCAATTGCAGTAAAAGTGACATTTTAGAAGGGCAGGTAATAAAATAGTAGTTCCATTTTTATTCTTCTACATTTTTTAGCTCTTGGTCTGTGTGTGTGAGTGAACTTCGGCCTTTATGGTACCTGTTCTACTGTAGGGTCTTCCTCAGTGGTGTGTTATTCACTGAATTTTTAAATTCTAGCTCCACATACCCATGTCCAGTAGCTCACACTGGGGTCCGTATTGATTTTTTTCATCATTATGACTCAAGTTGTTAGTGTTGCTGTGGTCATTTAAAAACAGTACTACTTCCCCCCTGTATTTCTCATGTACTCTTAGTGTTGAAAGAAGAGGTATGTAGAAATATTTCACTAATAAAAATAATTTGATTTATTTAATTGAATTTCACAAAGAACTTTAAGATGTCTTCAAATATATTTGTTTTTTTGTATCCAGCCATGTGGAGCAGACAGTGTGGAGAGGTTTTGGTGTATAAATTGACTACAATTGCCTGTAATTAATGTTAAATACTTGCCATTTGAAATCAAAGCAGTTTGATAGAATGCTGGAATCACATAGCTATTTTTATTTCCCCTTTAAAGGAATCTTTCTGTTAGAGTAGTCAGAGAACTGATAGAAAAGCAGCTCATCTGAAATTTTGCATTCGTATAAACATTCTGTCATCAAACTTCTTGCTGGAATATTTACATAAAATACAATATGTGACTGAACAATTAATGTAAATATATTTAAGGATGCAGAAACATAGTCACAAACACTTATTTCCATGCTCATCTAGATTAATTGTAAAACTGAGCTTCCTGGATACAAGTAAAGCATCTTCAAATTCATCTTTATCCTCTGTAGTGAAACAAAATATATGCTGATCTATTAGCCCCACTGGAAGTTTTACCATAAACATTTGGGTAAAAACTTTAGCTAATATGACATCTGTGCATAATTATGCATCCCATCACTCTTCCTGGTGCTGCTTTACTATTCCTCTATTAGAAGTGTCAGGACAATGCTGCAAACATAATGGTTTTAATCAGCACAGACGCAGTAAACAACTGTTCATTATGAGGATCAGAATAATTGATGACTTGAAGTCATAGCTTCTAAAGAAAAAGCTGATCTTGTTGGTTAAATAATATGTTCTCAAGATCCTCCTTATTTTAGGTATATTTTCCATCTGTCTCAGATGATAAGGAACTTCTGGCAGTCTAATGAATTCTTTGATCACTCTAAGTACTAAACCTGCATTTTAACTGATTTAAAATAAATTCACACACATCTGTAAGAGTTTCTTCAGAACAGCCTGTTACAGAGGAAGTTCTCAATTTCTTTTACAGAAAGATCAAGTCACAAAAACATCATATTTGTAACCATGTGGAAAAGAATAATTGAGTTTTAATGTTACTGTTGTATAAATATATATCTTGATCCTATAAAGTTTGGTTTGTTTAAAGTTCTTGAAGTTCATCTCAAATTTTGCATGCAATTACTCTTATATTCATATTATTTATGTGAAGTAACAGAGAGGAACATAGGGGAATTGGGGTAATGATGGCCTGCTTTGCTGTGTTGACTCTTCCAGCAGGTGCTGCCTATGTGGAAATAAACAGAAATAATAAAAAAAGTTTTAAAGTCTTCTGTAGCCTGAGTGATAATCAGAACTGTAAAAATGCAGTCATGAAAGCTGGCAGATGAGATTGAATTCCTGGCATTATTGACAATGCTCAGTTGTTCAGTGTTTTCTTAGGTGGTCATTGTTAAATAGCAGCATATTCTCAGCTGCTTCCAGTGAAGAGAGGAAAGATTTGCAGCCTTGTGGTGACACATCCTCGTTCCTCAGCTTTGATTGTGGGGGTCAATATGTGGGTACGTTTTCTGACTGGGATCAGAAAACCACAGAGCCCTGTAGAGAAGCTCAAGCAGTGATACATAGCATGAACTGTATTAGCTTGCCCTCTAAGTAAACCCTAATAATATGATACTAATAATAGTATTTCTATATAATTTTTATAATAAATCACAGACATATTTCAATTTTCTATATAATAATTTCTATATAAAATTCCTATAATATATATGTATATTTTTGAGAGAAAGGTGGTTTTGTGCTTTGATAGCATGTGTATTGAATTCTCAGAAGTATTGTTTCCAACAGAGACTACAGATGTTACAAACTGGATTTTGAGGGATGTTCTTTTCACTTCCACCAAGGAATAATGGCACTCACTAAGGTGACTTACATAATTTAATTCTGATTGAGGAGTCCAGAGCACTAATCTGCTAAGAGAGCCTATGCTAGAAGATTTAAGGTTAAATCTCCTTTTCTTTGTTTGAGCCCAATGTGGTGTTTTGTGTGAAGTAGCTAAAAATGTATTATGTCAGAAAAAGGCAGGGAGAGAAGGGATCTGCAGTGTGGTAGCTGAGATATGAGAGATAAAGTCCTGCTGGGAAATTATCACTAGAATGATAGAATGGGGTAAACAGATTTTGGGTGTTTTCACCCTTTATTCTCTGTGACAGTCAGTCATGTGTCTCCATGTACTTAATGATCATGAGAGACAGAATAATTCCATAGTCTTGTGTCTGACTCTCATATGAAGGCAGAATAAGTATTTGCAGCAGGTATTTTATGATCTTATGCCCAGTGGAATATCAGCAGAGAGGATGTATTTAGAGGACATGACCCTGGTCATCCTAGCATTCTCCTGGAATGTGGCTGTCAAGGGCTCAAACCTGTTCACACACTTTTTCCTCAATACTGAATTACTGGCTAAAACCATGAAGGTAGTTTTTCTTTGCATCAACACCATATCCTCTCTCCTTTCCTCCCTCCTGCAACTGAATCCGATCTAATTTGTGATTTGGCCAGAACTCCTTGTGAATCTCTTCCAACTCAGTTTACTCTGTGATTCTGTGATTTTATTTTCAGGATGGCTATTTCTTTTTGGTGAAAAAATTGTTTTGGCAAGTGGTGAAAAATAATCATATAGGCAATTTAAATACAGTTTTCTGTGTTGGATAAAACAGTTAAAACCCACCAAATAATTAAAAAAACAATCTACTGACAGTTAGCTTAAATGGGAATATGTCCTTCAACTGTTAAGGTGATGCTGTGTTAAATCTGTTCACTGACACTGAATCATGCTAAAGTTTCCCTCTGTGTTCCTTTTATACCAAGAATAGTAAAAGGACATCTCAACTAAGTGGTTCTCAGTAGCATCTTTTAGACTAAGGATGTGGCTCAAACATCTCTTCACTTTGTTCATGTTCTACGAGCTACAATTTAATGTAATATCTGTTTAGAGGACAAAATAACAACTGAATAAGATAGCAGATTGTTTAAAGCTTTTCAATAATCACTTAAGATTCAGGCATAGATTCTTGACAGACCTTGAAAGAGAAGATTAAACCATCTGGATGAAGATTGACAGACAAAATAGGAAACAAAAGATAATTTAGCATGAGCCGGTAGATGGATTTTCTTTGTGACTGGTGACTTTCACATGCAATCAGCAAGTGAGTATTTCAACTTATGGTTGTAAATCCTGAGCAAGTACCATTCTGTATGTATTTTGAATTTGAAGTGTGATTTAAAACATGTCCATATGATTTTGAGAGGGGTGTACTTAAAAAAAAAAAAAAAAGAACATTTTAACCACTCTCTGTAGATAACCAGCCTAAATTTGTCATCACTAGGAGGTACAGAAAGGTTTTTCTTGATTTTCAGAGGAGCTAGAATGATTTGTCTAATTTCTGAGACAAACAATATTGGTAGCCATTTAGAGAGACCAATATCTATCCCTTAATTTGCGATAAGGAGTCGATATTGTGAACTCAGCAATTTAAGGGGAGGTATTTTGCACTTTGAAAAATTGAGTGTTTTGCTGAGACAGCTCTCACCCACTTGGATTTAATGAGTCCTTGAACTGCTTATTCAGATGTCATGTATTTGCATTTTCTGTTACTTTCCTACCACATCCAGAAGGCTCAAAGCAATGGGGTAAAGAGAAGGAATGTTTTAAATCTGTGGTGGTGAACCACCAAGCCAACATTTACTAGAGCTTGATTTTTCAGTCAAATGTCAGAATGGCTTTTCTGTCACTTTGTTGCTCTAAGTCAGCTTGAACTGAACATGGTGTGGGACACATATTCTGTGCAAGAGTCATCTAAGTGACCCTGTGCACTTCAGCTTTCAAAGGTATGGCTGCTTATCTCCTGCAAGTAATTATCTGCCTTGCCCAGTGAAGCACACTATGAGGCTGGAGCATCGTGAATGTGTAATCAAAGGTATTCCCTCCCAATGAAACTTGTTTTGGACCTTGAAGACAGTCTATAAATTACTTTCAGATGTTTTTTTTTTCCTCCCCTTCTATTATATATTTGGTAGCATCCATTTCAAATGCAAGAACGGTGTGGTATGTCCCCTGCCAGCTGGTTGGTTTTACTGGGAACTGGGTAGGTAAATGCATGATGCACTTGATAGACCAAGAGCACAATGTGAAAATTCTACATTCAGTTGCTCTTCTCCAGTAAAAATGTTTTAAGTAGTAGAATAAAAAGAACAAACATTACATGTCCTCCTTGGACAGCGGTTTCTCAACTCTGAAGTAAAATTGTCTAAAGGGGATATTTGCAAGCAGTCCTGTGATAAAATGAGAAGCTTTTTTAGCTGTGGATAGACATGCAGCTTACCTAGAAAAGGGCTCAAAGTGTACCATCTGGGAGAGGGTTTTTCCTCTTCTCCCTGCCAAGCACTTCCATTTCATAATGTCAAATTCAGATAAGCACATTGTAGCCTGACCATTAAATGCTGAACTGACATTAAGAGACAGGTTTGGGAAACAGTTTGAGAGTCTCTGGAGCAGCAGATTTCAAACAAGGATGCTGCAAAGTAGAGAGGGAAGCAGAGTGTTGGAGCGTGTCAAGTCTTGAATTTATAAATGTTAAGAGAGAATTCCATTTATCCTTGGTGCGAGTTCATCAGAATAATTGTCTGTCTTCTTGTGTAAGAATAAAGAAGGTAAAGGTGTTTGGGGCATCTGGGTTTTTTGTAGGTTGGTGGTGATTATAAGGAAAACATACTTGCATGGCAACTTTTGCAAAATATATGCACATAATGAGTTGTGATTTTAGTAAGCTTTTTTTCCCGAAATGAGTGAATATTTTTGAGAAGAGCTGCTTTAAAATATTGGTATTTCCTCCTGTGTCTATCTTTAAAAGCAGCAAATTTAATACAGTGGCTTAAACTTGTTTTGCCTCAGCTCAACAGGGAAAAAAATTAGAATGAGTACTTTAAGGAGTAATGGCAGAGTAACAATTTGAAAAAAAATTCTCACTAATTTCAGTGGGGCACTGTTTATGAATTGAAGAACTCTAGGTAAGGTTTTCCATATTTTGCCCTCTGCCAGCTGCTTGTATCCAGAAAGTGCATTAATTTCAATGAATGCAGAGTGTCACATGTTAAGCTGAATGTCCTATTTACTTCAGTGAAACTTTGATCTCCAAACAAAAATTCCTATTGACATTAGAAAATAATTGCTGAAGTTTCATCGTCTGAAAACACTTATGTACATTCTCATCTTTCCTTTCTGGCTGACCAAGCCCCAGAATCTGTGCAAAGCTGATCTCTGCCCTGTGCAGATTGCCTTATTAATTCTGGTCAGACCTTGCTCTCCAAAAATCAGTGCACTGTTGTTTTCTCATCTCTAAACAAATATTCATCATTAATCTGCTTTGGAGTACAGCATGGTTTGTGACACATCAGTAATATATCTGACATAAGCAATCAGGTGAAACAATTATGTAAGGTAAGCAGGCCAGAGAAACAATTTTAAAAATTAATAAGGGAATAAAATATGTGCATTTTATATATTTGTTTTTCTTTAAACAGTTTACAAAGAAATTATTTTCTGTTCTGATAAATTTCCAGTGAATTTCTTGCAATTTAACTGCCTCAGTGTGAGCTGCTGTTCTAAGAAGGAAGAAGATCCAAAGCCATGGTTTTGAATTTTTTGGGATTACTTCCACTTCAACATAGAGACATTATTGAATAATAGTTGATGATCCAATGCAGAAACACATATTGTCATCCATAGAAAGTCATCCATGGACTCCATTAGGAAGCTCAGCATTTTTAATCACTAGGGATAAACTGCTTGTTTAATGATGAACATGTCACTTTGAGTAAGTATTTTTAGGCAAGAAGGCAAGAGTTTCCCTTTCGTGGTCTTTTTCAGCTTGAAGTTGATCCTCTTGGCCTTGAAAAAAATGCTTTTTGCAGTTCTGGGCTTTTCTCTTGAGATGCAGTCATACCTGTCTGGAATAAGAAAGTATAGATTCTACCTTCGGGTACCTTTGCAAATTTTCCTTTTGGAGTTTGTTCATTATCCTTCTCTGATAAAAGAAGAGGTAAGGTAAACAAGGAGTTTGTTTGCATCCATAGCATTGACAATTCATGGAAAAATATCAAATGTTGACTGTGAAAGTCTTAGACTGATTTAGTTGGGTGAGAATCCCAGCTGAGTTGTATATTGTTACATCAAAAAGGCAAAGAAAATCTGTTACATGTTCTTTTTGTTAATCCATTGTATTTTCTGCTTCCCTTCCCTTCTGTGAATTGTATCTACCTAGAGCCATAAATGGATTCATAGGGAAAAGCAATATAGTGACAAACTCATGTGGTATTCCTGCTCCTCTCATTCTTCCAGCCTTGTTTTTATTGAGGAGGGCTCCTCAGCCTGATGTGGTTGTGCTGGATTTGATATGTATTATTCTATTCAAGTTCTTTCTTGCTGCCAAGTACTCCTAGGGAGAAATAAGAAAACACCTGAAAAGCAACAACAAATAACCTCACAAACAAAGACCCACTAACACACACATGATAAAAACAAGCCAGAGATGAGTATCTGGCTCTACATGCCAGGATGGTTTGCTCTTGAAGAGGTCCTTTGTGGTGCAACCTCTGTGCATCACTTGTCACTGGAGTCTATGGATGTGATGTATTGCCTTCTGTTTCCCCCAGTAAAACCAGGTAAATCTTCATGACAGCTTTCCCCACATCTATTCTTTAAAGTTTTGAGCCTGCTTTGGTCTCCTTCTAATCCTTATCTCACAGCAGAAAAAGAGTAAATAATTCTAGTGGGTGCACTGGCGTTTGGCCAGCACTAAACCCATGACATTTAATTGGTGTGTTGGCCAGGAAACAACCAAAACCACTACAATGGTGGTGCTTCTGGAAGAACTTCTAAAAGGAGTCTCCTTTTCCCTTCCCTCTGTGGAAAATGTGATTCAGTTTGCACAGCAGCTGGGGCTGCAATCTACTTTCACAAGTCAGCAGAACAACACTAAACCGCTCTCATTTTTGTCAAAGAGTTGGTGCCGTGCCAGGGCTGCTGTCTCGTGTCTTGGTGTTTTGTAAGATTTGACACACACTGCACTGAGGATTTGCAAATCACTTTGCTCTTTGGGGGTCTCACTTGGGAGGTGGGATGGAAGAAGTCTGACCAAAATGAAGTATTTTACTCTACATGTCAGTTGTGCTGTATAATCTTAAAGGAAAACATGATGCTTAAACTCACTGCCCACTGAGATTTAGGCAAATTCTTGGAAGGGAGCTCCTTTGGATATGAAGTAAATGGCAAGTGAGATATGCATGGAGGAAGTGAGGAACATAAACGTGGCTTTCTGCCCATTTCTTAGATTTCTGTGACAAACAAAAAGACACTTGGAAATGGTGTGGCTGCTGAAGAAAACAAGTCTCCATAAATTCCAGCCCCTGGTCTCTGGAATAGCCATCTGGGTTTGGCAACAAGAAGATTTTCTCAGCTTTATCTTTGTTAATGGGCAGAACACTGATTTAAGAAGTCAGCTTTGATGTAAAATAGAAAGATGTTTCACTTTGGTTTTATGGTGCTTTGAAGATTAAATACACCTGATTTGTCAGATCTCTTTGTTTCCCCCTTATCCTTACTACTTCAGTTGCTGTTCTCTAGGGTCTAAGACCTTGTAGGAAATGCTGTTTTCAGAGATGAAGGTGTTTTGCACTTTGGTGTTTCGCCTTTTCCTGTGTAAGTACACTTTGTACACACCCAGGTGCCTGTTGACTGAGCTCTGTGTTCATATCTGGTTGAAAAGATAATACCTTTCAAAAGATTAGTTTCAAATACCAGGAGAAACATTTGAATTCAGTTTGACTATCAAAGCTGGGGGAATGGTGGAAGGGAATAAAGTTGCTTTTCAAAAGTAGGGACTGAAAAGTGCCATAAGATCTTTTTGAGTTGTGGTGTTTTCCAGGGCAGCAGGATGGACTTGGGTGTAAAAGATGCCAGCCAATTCCAGTTCCCTTTTGTCCCATGGGGCAAAAAGGACAATTTTATTGTCTAAACAGAGGACTTAATACCCCAAATTTCTGTATAGTTGTAGCAGGATAAATGGGTATAAAAGGGAGCCTATATTTCTGGATGTAGTTAAATTATTTGCAGTTGCATTGGGATGTATTTTCATAAAGGAATCCAAATAGCAAATGTCACAAATCAATCATGAAATACTTAGGACTGAAAACAAATTTTCTCTGTGGACAGGTTGTATCTTGTTTGTGATGATGCTTCTTGTAATTCCCCTCGAAATGTAAACAGTTGTTTTCAGTGGAAACTTGTGTTGCCCAGTGTGGGGAGGAATTTGGTGCTTCCTCTGTTTCTAATCCTAGTGAGAGGCTTTATTTGCAGGAGTTTGTGGGCAGAGGTTGAGGGTATCCAAGACTGATCAATTGTTTTCTCTCTGAAGAGCCTGTGTTCATTTTTTAGATGCTTTGTACTGTTCTTTTGCCTGTATTGTAACACATGGTGAGGAAAAAAGGGGATCCTTTGCGGTTTTTTAGGCAGTTGATTCTGCAATTGTTCTTTTGGAATAATTTTATTTTGGGAGGCAAGAATAGCACTTGCCTCCATGTTTCCCTGCAGAGCTTGTAAATAAAAGTTATCTGTTGCCATCTTACTGTACTTGAACATTAATAAGTGTTATTATTATGTGACTGATCATTTCCTTTGCTGTATTCTACGTTTTTCTTACACTATTCAGCTGGAATAATAAGATAATTTAGCAAATAGCAAGAAAACAAGTGCCACTTAAATGGAAAGCTGGTGAGATGTGGGAAGACATTTTGGGATACATACTTGTGTGTCTTTCTAGGATGTCTGAACCTTCATCTTTAAAAAACCTGTGTGTTTTTTGGGGGGTCTTTTTTAGGATATTAACCACTGCTAAATGCAGAAAACCCAGGATATGTTTGGTATTATTTGATTTATCCTTACTCCTATGGAAAGGTGGATCTTGGGCATTCAATGACAGTCTAAATACCTGTGGTCTTATGACACAAAATGGGTGTTTTCTCTGTATAGAAAAACCCCCAAAACTCAGTATGTATAATGGGTTGTGATGTTATTCCCAGTTTTCCACAAAGGAGTCTTGTTTATCATCCTTCCTTTATATTTTGATTGTACTTTTGTAGGATGTTCTTTGTCCTATTTCTATCTTCCCAAGTTTGTTTTTTATTTCAGTAAGGGGAATTTCTGTTTTCAGACTATTTTTCTGCCTGAAGTGTAAATCTGCTTATGGCTATCTTTGACTCTGTTGATAAGAGAAAATTTGATTTATATTACCATATTGATACTTTTCTCTGACATTAATACAAATGAAATGGAAAACAATCCTTAGGTGGGAGAAAAAAAAAGGTAAATTATTTTCTAGTATAAAGTACATGATTAAAAAAATTGAAAAGACACTTTTAAAAATTCTTGGGTTTTTTGAATCCCATGTTGTGTTTGCATGCATAAGTACATTCATGTTTGTTTGACAAAATAGGGGTGCTCTGATAAAAGTTGATTGTTAGAGTAGTCTGTTCTATTTCTAAATTCTCTCTTTTTATGGAAGAAAATTCGATATTCACACTGTATACTTATGTAAAGAAGCAATTCATGTGTAACAGTGTTTTTAAAATGTTTGCTTTATTTAATTGTCCTGTGTGCCTCTTGCACCAGTTCCCTTTTAGTCACCCAGAGTTTGAAGAATGTATTTATAGCCAGTCCTTTTTTTTTTTCCTCCTTATTTTTAAATTAGTTACAGAATTTAGACTTTGTATTGTAGAATTTAGTGTTAGAAAACACAACAATTAGTCGATGAACTGAAATATTAAGAGTTTCTGGATGGGCTTAAAGGTTAGAATAATATGGTACAGGAACAGGTTGAGTGCATCTTGTGTCTGTCTTGGGAACCCAAATGGAATCAGTGACTTCTTGACCTCTTCTAGGCATTTTTGACTCTGATTCTGTTAAAACTAAGATGAAGAATTATTGCCAATACATTAACATATAACTATGTACTCAAAGGATGTCTGAAGTGGCATTCTCATGAATTTTTTGTTCCATATTTCAAAATTCAAGACTCCCACTCATTCCAGCATACCATAGTATTTCTCACTGATGAGACATCTTAAAGGAGAAAGAATGGCATCCATATTTTAGGTATAGAGATTCAGGATCAGGACATGCTGCTGAGTTTTTGCCATCAAGTTCACAAGTCCTTTCAACATATTGCAGCTTTTCTTGAGTTGCTCTAGAACCATTGCAGACATCCATGGAAATATTAATTAATTTTCAGTGATTCTGTCATGTAGTAACATGAGATACCTGTGGGTATACGCTAATCGCAAGAAAAATAGTTAACAAGTATCTGATGGTATTGAAATAATTGTATCAAAAGCACAGTATATATCTGCTCATTAATGTAATAGTGTCATTTGAATAAATAGTCAATTCACTTATACATTAATCCACTGATTTAATCCATGTATTTTCAGTGATGCAAATATGCCTATTTTAGTAAAAAATGCTAATAGACTTTTCAAACAGCATTTAAAGTAATACTAAAAATTATCTTATGTCATGTATAAGAGGTAAATGCAGCTGGGGACTTGTGAGTGAGATAGGCAAGCCATAGAGTAAAGGCCCAAATTTTACTTTAAAAAGGAAAAACACAAGTAGAATTTAGCCAGAAAAATCTGTAGAAATATAATATAAATATAACCCTGGTTTGTATTGTAAGCATGTGGCATCAGTTCTATTCAGTCACTTGGCATATCCCTTAATGCAAATTACTTATTGTACTATGGTGTGTACCCATCAAGGAAAATTCATTCCATATGCATGGAACAGGGTTACAACCCTACCATGAACAGTCCCATTCTGCCTATTCCACTTGTATTTCTATAACTGTGTCTCTTTGTTGCAAACTGTGAAATTCCCCCTTTGCAAGCATTTAAACCCTAGGAATTCTGCTTGAGCTGAGCAAGATTCTGTTTAATTAAGGAACGAAGGGATAAAGTTCTCAGCTCTCCTTCCCACACTGGAACTTTTTGTCTGATTGTTTCTTGTGCATGCGCACACTGAGGAGCATGTGTGGTGTGGTGTGGAAGGGGTGTGCAGCATGGAGGCATCTTTTATCCACGTCTTTCTGGTGTTACTTCCATTCCTTTCTCCTCAACCAAGCATAGAGTAATAGACCTGCAAGCACAGCTCCATATGGAGGAACTTATCAAGGTCAAAACACTTCAATCACGCCTCCAAAATGCTCATTTTGTTTTAACAATTGTGCTGCTTGAACAATTTGCAAGTTCAAGGACAGACATTGCCATTTGTTTTGTCAAAGGTGAGCTAATGTGATGCTCTGGGAAGGCAAGGGATCCTGGAGAGGAGATCTAATTATAACTGCAGCTTATTTCGGTAGCATTTCAGGAACACTGGTAGGAACTGTCACTTCTAGCAGAATGATGAGTTGTATTTTTGTTTCTTGCCCACAGTATCTAGAAAAATGTTTGCTCACTGCAGCAAATTAAGTCATATCTCTCTCATAATTTGGGACCACCAAGGAGAGTTACTACTAGCCTGTGTGTCCCATGCAGGGACTCCATGCAGTTTTTTACCATCAGGATATCTAATCAGCTGCAACTCCCTTATGGGTTCGGCTTTGTAGACATGATAAAGTCTTGGGTGATTACTTAAAAACTTCAAGCAGTTACAATAAAAATCTCAAACCTTTTGGAGTAAAAGAAATTTTGTTCTTAATCACAATGTTCTGTATGACAAGGCAAAAAATTAATACCTCGTTGCTTAAACTGAAATAAAAAATGATAAAATGGGTGGCAGGAAAATTAAATTCTAGTGTGTTTCTGTAATTCCAGTGGAATTCTTTTGTTTCACCTGCTGTCTCCATTAACTGAATGCTGTTTCTGTTACATAAAACCATTTCTCTTGTGTGATTTGTAACAATAAGTGCTGTTTTGCTAAAGACTGAGAACAAGTCAGGAGGGAGGAATTTAGGAACTAAATATTTGTGCAGTGTATGGGGCTTCTCATGCCCTGCTAGTTAAAATGTGTTCTGTTTCAGATTAAAACTAAATGTAGGCTCTGCACTGGGAAAAGCTATTTAAAGAAAACTTGTTTTGTCTCTGATACTGAGAGTGTAGAAGTAGGTGAAGACTGATCAAGAATAATTGGTTATGAATATTTCATCCATGAAGGAATTTTCAGTGCAAAATAAGATGACAGAGGCAGAAATGGATGAAAATATCATTGGAGCATTAGGAAAGGGGAAAAAAAAAAACAACCCTTTCTTCCAATTTTTATTGTGTAAGGAGAAAGTAGAGAAGAGAGAGATAGGTTAGGAAAATTTGCCCTTTAACAGCTATGCAGAGTCTGTTCACATTCACATTTTATAAATAATGACATTAAAAAGTTATTATTAGTCACTGCCTATGCTAGATATAGGAAAACATTCAGCAGAGTGGAATAGGATTTGATTCCCTACGTGTATCTCCATCTCCCTTTTTTTAGATGACTTTTCCTGCCTTCCTTTTCCTGCTGGTCCACTGGATGGCTCTGTGATCACTCACATGCTGTACACAGGCATTTCTCTGTAGTGTGATCATTTGCTTAATATCACACCAAAACCTCTGCTTCTCAGGGTCGAAGGCAGAGACTGCCAATTTCAGCAGCAGAAATAGTTATGCAGAAAACATCTGTACCAAGAGCAGGGGCACAGAGAAGGGCAGAACTGGAGAGGCTTTGGAGGGTCAACCCCTGGCCCCTCCTGGGCAGCTGGTTTTTTACCACTTTGAAATTTCTTTGTGGAGAAGCACAAATAGGTGAAAGGGGGATTTTTTGGGTTTATAGGGTACAGAATTATTGAGAATGGGTCTAGTTCCTGTACATCTGAGTTTATAGGTGAGAATGGTTCTGCTCCTCTTTTTGAATGGGGCTTTCAATGAGGATCTGAACTTCCCATGTCCCAACAAGTCAGAGCAGTGTGTAATTTTACTATTCCAGATGAAAGTATCCTACAGACTTTGAGAGGATTCTTCCCTGGTGTTAATGTCAGTATTAAACAGTGTGCTTGGTAAGAGGGATTTGCAGCTTTGGCCTCGTGCCTTGCATATATATGCATATAAATATCTGCAATAGAAATACTCAGTGTCAGGTGCTGTGGAGCATCCATCGTGTTCTGATGCATGGTTTTGATAGGAGATGTTTATATCAGAGAAATGCTATCCAGGCAGATTGGGGCCTGGCTGGGACAGACATGGCTGTGGTTTCCACACTCATTATCTGTGTTCTTGAAGTTTTCTCTGAAAGGGAAGTGAGGAAACAGACACAGTCTAATCTGCACTCTGCAAAATGCATGTTGTTTCTTAAAAAGATATCTAGAGGGGAAGTAAATCTTAAAGGCCAATGGTGCTGTAGTCGATTAAAACTGAGGAAAGTAAGAGCTTTTTATAGCTGTCTTTTCCTATAAATCACCGACTTCCGCTCCTTGGGAGATTGCCAGTGTAAAATCCAAGAATTTCTTGGCATTACTAAAATCAGAGGAGACCTAGTTTATATTCCCAGACCTGTGCAGAACAGAGCTGGGCAGTGTTTCATTTCTGCACCAAAGAAAAATAAGCCCCTAAAAAATTATCATGTACACTCACAAATTAGTATAGCACTGTGTAGTCGCACTGCTATAAATTGCATCACAGGGAGCTACTGCTTTAGTGCTGTGTCTTTAGAAAAAGGCTTAATACAGAAGATGTCCTTGAATTCTATCTGGTTTTGCTTCTCTTAGAGATTTGAGCTGTGTCTGCAGTGTGTGAGCAAGGTCAGAGAGCACGTGGACAGTATCCTGATCACCTGCATTGCTTGACTGTAAGATGAGGCTTTTGGCTTTGTTCTGAATCATCCCCTCTGGTCCATGCTGGAACAGAGACTGGGAACAGTGCAGAGGATGTGTGACACTCCCTAAAAGCTGAGTGGCTGGGGTGCTCTCAGGTTTGCTTTCTTCCAGCTCTGGTTCTGGAGGCTTTGCCTGGAGCATTCCCACATCAGTGTGCTGATGTGAGGGGTTTTTGCTAACTGTGCCTTCCTCTGCTCTTAGCTCTACTCTGGATGATTTCCCACTCTGAATGTATAAAACCTTTTACCTGTGAGACCAAAAAAGGAGTGAACTCTATGAGTTCACCTACTGTGAAAGCCAAGGAAGGTGGATTAGTGGAACTGTGCAGCTGCCGTGAAGTAGATGGATTATTTAATAATTTAATTCGGGCAAGCAGTCTATTTATAAGTTTTTCAGTAGTGTTCAGTAGTTTTTCCATAACTGGTAAACAGCCTGAAAGCAGTTCTAAGGTCTTAAGTGATAGAACCTTTTCTAATTAGTGAGATGACATTGTGTTCTGGTCTCAGAAAAACTCACTTCAGGACTCTGTTGGGTTCTTAGCACCATAGTGCTGCACAGAAGATTTCCTAGAAATCAGCAATGCTTTGGAAGGTATTTTAAAAAACCACAGAAGAAGCAAGCCCAAGGAGGAATTAATGCTGTAGCTGTATGTACCCTTCTGCCTACATAAATGGAGTTACTTGAGTACTTTGGATCAATTTTTTCCCTTTTTGGGTTAAGGGGATTTAGCTCAGACTAATAAATAACATAATTCATTGTTTGGTAGCCATTGGAAAGGTAAAAGCCTTATCTAATTACAGAAGGGATGATAATTACAAAAGTGCTGTATACCCTCTGTCTTCAAGCATTTTGTCCAAGCTAAGGTTCATGAAGGAGATGAGCAGTAAGAAGGGTAAGCCATAATAAAAGTGGTAAAATATTTTCTTATCTGTGACTGAAGACATGATGATAATAAAACTAGGAATGAAAATTATAGTTTTCCTTCTCAGTTTCATTTATTCTTGTTTTATTAAATGTTAATAATGTAATATTTATTAAAGATTATTTTTGAATTGGTACATTATCTCATATAACTCTGGTGGGGGGAACTAAACTGGAAGTAACTTTCAATTCACAAATATATAGCTAATAACTTTTTAGACTGTTAAGCTAAACAAGAATAAGATTATTATAAGACGTGTTTTAAATTCTAACAAAATGAACTAATAGAAAAACATTAAAATGAAAGAAACTAGGACAAAATTCTGCTTGTGCACCATAACTGGTAATTAGAGCAAATACAATTCTTTTTGCTAGCAAAGAAAAATTTTAAGGGCCATGTGGGAACATAGAAATAATGAGCTGTTTTTATTAGTTCATCTTAGGGCTGGTTACATTCAGCTGTACCTCCAATTTTGACATCTGTATAGGTCTATACTGATACAGATACACTTCTCTTAACCATGTATGTAGGAAACCCACATATCTATCTGTGTGTGTCTGTGGTTATTTTCCTCTTTCTTTCCTTTATTAGCCACAATCACTCTATTTGTATGTACTATTGAAGTGCTTAGAAAGGAGCAATCTGATTTTGCCCTAGAGATGTAATCCTGTTTCATATATTGCTGTTTTAAATGTTCTTTTCTTACAGCATCTAGATCTTTGCTTGTCTTCTAATATAATATAAAGTGTATTTTTCACATTTATGCCTCTGCTCCTTTTACTCTTTATGAACTTGAGGCAGTGAAAAATTGACAGATTGAAGAATTGTGATTTTAAATTTATTTTTTTTTGCCTAAGATAATAGTAAAAAAAGCAAACCAAACTTAATTTGGCAAGATACTTAGAATGAATATCTTTCTTATGATGAGTGGATTATAGCAATCTTAAAAGACTTTAAAACTGCTTCATCTGAGATGACCTGTATTCTTTACTTGCTCTTAATTAGGTCTAGATATTTAAGGCTTTATTTACATTAGAGGAAATAGTGTAGGGGGGAGATGAAGAGGAGACCCCAAGCTCCTAATTCCAGATTTTTTGCAACAAGTATCTCAAAAATGCTCAGAGCTATCTCCTCACAGCTCCAAGGGGTACGTGACTGGGGAAGAGAATCCTGAAGAGAGGGAGATCAGAGATTTCTGTATCAAACAAAGGAAGAAATTGTATTCATGTCTTAACTTCAAAAAGCTTTCCAGGGCAGCAAGTCAGTCTTTGTAGTGGAGCAAAAAGGGACAAGCAAGAGAGGCAGGAGAGAAGGGGAGGTTGGGAGTCCCAACTCCCCTCAGAGGCAGTGGGGCTTCTGTGGCCAAGCCATTGCACAAAAATATTCCTCACAAAGGAGAGATTTTAACTTAGCCATCAAGAAGGTAAGGCTGGACTCTGAGCAGCTCTTGGGTTTCATTTGAGGCTCATGTAATATTTATGAGGCATCCTTGGTGTCTTCATTTTCCTGGAGTATGAAAGAACAGAAGATGATGAGGTCTCAAGTCCACTCCTGTAACCTTAATACCTGCAGTAAGTGTCAGCACAGCTTTGCAAAGAGACTCTGCAGAGTGCTCTGGCACTGATTGTGTGCAGTGTAAGGGAAGATTAAATGGACCCTGTGCAGCGATCATCTCTTTATCTTGTCCTCAGTGAATTTTCTTGAGAGCATCACACTGGTATTTGAATAATACTGCTGAGCCCTGAGAACTTTGGCTGGCTCTTAGAAGTAGCCACTGTGCAGAAATTAATTGTCTGTGATTTAATGATGAAATTTGGAATTCTATTAACATGAAAATATTTGCACGCTCTTATGATTATTTTCATATCATATCTTCCTGTCTGAAATGTTCAGGACTAAGCAACTAAGTGAGTTATGGTAACATTGACTTTTTATCTTGTCTGACTCGTGTATTTTCTCTCTTCTCTCTCCCTCTCCTTTTTTTGGTGTTTTTTTTTTGAGATAGATACACCTTTTTACTATAGGGTCTAGCTGTGGAAGTCAGGACATACTCCCTTCCCTTTTGAGGGCTATCTTTATGTCTGCTCCCTATCATTGGGCTACCTGTTTCTTGGCTCTTCCCCTCACCATGGACAAAGGTTTAATGGAATAGTGTTTAAATGAGAGACTTTACACTAAAATTTCTTAGTGTGTCAAGAGGTTGTGCACAGATTTGTGGTGCTTGTCAGAGCAGTTCAGGTGAGTCGTGGGAAATACGTAAAAGCAAGAAATGGAATGAGGATACAGGACAGCTCTACTCTGTTATCTAAAGTAGGTGGGGGAAAGTGCGATGGTGTCCACAGGGCAAGGAAGAATCAGATCTTTGCCCAGTGCCTGGAAACCATGTCCATGCCTTGGAGCCTTTTCCCACAGCAATATCCTAATAGCTCCATACAGGGAGCTACTAGGTATTCATTTAATTAAATTAATAATTTATTAATTTAATTAATTTAACTATAAATTTATTCAATTTAAATAAATATATACTTAAATCAATATAAACTGTTAAAATGTGTAGTTTCATTCAGGACCAGTGTGAAGTGTCAGCAGAACCAACTCACTGGGATTCCAAGCTCTGTGTGTGGATGGTGAAACAGCAGCAAAGGAAAATGTGGTCCATTGGCAAGACAACAGCAACTGTTAATTAATTTGGGAAACAAAAGAGGAAGAAAAAAATATCTTAAGCAGTCTGGGCTTGAGCTAAAATAGTACAGCAAGATTAAAATCAGTAATTGTCACGGGTGTTAATTAGAACTGGGACCACACATTCAAAATGTGACTCACACAATATGGTAAAGAAGTCACGTCTGAGTCAGGTTACAGAGAAAAATTATTTTGCTGTAGCCTATCTTTGGGTATTTAATAAATTTTTCCTCTGTGCAGTGTATGAAGTCTTTAGGGAGCGGAGCTTATTAGAACTTAAGTGATAGCCAATACATTTGCCTGCATCCTCTCAAAGTTTGAACTCCCATATGTCAGCTCCAAAGCTGCAAACTCAGCCACAGTATTAAAGATCTTGGAGCCCTAAGGCACTGATCTAGTGTGAATGGAAATTCCTTCATTTTCTGCATGTTACTTTAAAATTTCTGACAATTCAAATGGCATTATAAAGACATTTAGAGGGTTTAGCTCAGCTTCCTAAATCCTGTGGTGGATCATAAATATTTAAAGTTGATTATTTAAAAGAAGGGAGATAAATGAGGATATATACCTGTGAGCTAATTTAAATAAAAATATTAATATGTCTCTGTATAGAGTTTCCTTTCTTTAAAATCTCAACTATCAACTGATAACTTTCAAAAATAAGTCTGTTCTTCTGGAAACTTAGAGAAAGATGGATGGAAACCTTAAAATCTTAATATACTGTCAGTTCCATGTAAAGCCTTTTATATACTCCAGTCACATGGATTTCAGTTCTAATAAATGTTTGTACAGAAAGTTCACTTATGATAATCTTCCCTAGGGAGTAATATTGGATTGTGAAACTGTTGCAAGTTGTCTTTCAACTGTTTTTTTCCCTCAAAGACTTTTTGAGTTTTACAACTCTTTGCAATTCTTAAAAAAAAAAAATCTCTCCCTGCTAGCACCTTCATACTTTTAATGTGTCTTGCTTTGCATAGAAAATTCTAAGGGCTAGAAGGTCACAATAGTGCAGACCCAATTTTCTTCTAGAATTGATGGGATTTGGAAGGGCTTTTGGGCTAGGGAAGGGAGTTAGTTGCAGGATCAGCTTTGCTGCTCTGATTGCTGAAGCCTTAAGGAAGTAAACTTCCAATGAATGTCAAGTATTTTTAGAAGTGTACTTTTTATCTCCCCTCCTCTGCTAATCTAGGGCAAGTCTAGGTTACATTAAAAAATTCCTTGGATATGATATTATTGTACAGGAAAGTAACATTGATAAGTCAGTGCAAATCCATCTAGTAGGAGATGGACTGTAGTCCAGGAGGAAAGCAAGCTGCTCTCCCAGATTCACATGGCCTCTTCCCATGCAAACACAGCTTCTGTCCCATGGAATTCACAGAATGACCAGGCTGGAAGAAACCTTCAATATCAGGAATCCAGCCCATACCCCAACACTTCAACTAAACCCTGGCACCCAGTGCCACATCCAGTCTTTGTTTAAACACACCCAGGGATGGTGACTCCACCACCTCCCCGGGCAGACCACTCCAGTACTTTATCATTCTTCTGTAAAGAACTTTTTCCTAATATCCAGCCTCTATTTCCCTTCATGTGGCTTGAGGCTGTGTCCTCTGGTTCTGTCAGTGCTGCCTGGAGAAAGAGCCCAACCCCACCTGAGCACAGCCACCTTTCAGGAGCTGTAGAGAGTGATAAGGTCACCTCTGAGTCTCCTTTTCTCCAGGCTGAGCACCCCCAGCTCCCTCAGTCCTTCCTCACAGGACTTGTGTTCCAAGGGCTTGAATTCCACTGGGTGTTTGACTGCTTCCCATGGATATGTGTATCCTTACTGGGAGAGACAGGGACAATGAGTGTGGAGTTCAACGCTGCTTCTGATCCTGAAATGCTTTAATTGAAAGATTCTTCATTGCCAAGTAAAAGCCTCTACCCACCTTTTTAAAGCAAATGGATGAAATAGCTCAAAAATTAACCACTCCAGGATGCACTGACCTCCATAGCGTGCATGAACATTTGCAATTTCTTTTAATAGGACTTCCTATTTGTGTTGGGAGCTTAGTCACTCTAGTCAAAGTTTGTCCATCTTGGGCCAGAGATGTGAAGCAACAAAGTTCTGCTAATGAGAAAAAAATAGATTCCTATTAAGTGCCAACATTAAATTAAGTTCCTGCTCTTCCTGTTGGCAGCGTGGAGCCAGGCAGAAGGCAGAACCATATGTGCTTCTCTTAAGTGCTGATTTGCTGAAGTGTTGTTAGCCAGATTTAAGTGTTCTCCTTTAACTGTTAATAAGTGTGTTCTGGGACACTGAGTTACAGTCCAGAAAATCCCCATGCTCGTTTCCAGTATTTGAAAATGTGGTTTGGTGCTAGAATAAAAAAAAAAAAAAATTAAAAAAAATTTTTTGACTGTTAGGTACATTTTGTTTATGTATATGCTGACACACATGAAACTATAAAGCATAGCATGTAAATTTAAATACAGTCCATGAGAATGGGAAGCTGGACATGTGTTTTTTGCACAATAAGAATTAGAAGCTATATTGACTAGAAGTAGCAGATCAAAGGCTTCTTGTTGCTGGTAGGTTTGGTAGGATCTCAATCAGCCCTTGCACTGCCCAGCCCTCTCCCCAGATCCACAGTTCCCTGAGCACAAGAAGTGCAGATGAATTCTGGCCAGCTTCGAAGTCTGCATTCAGTTAATTCATTGAAAAAGTGCTTTTGGCCTTCTCTATACCCCTTCAGGAACAGGTCAGCCATTCCCTTAGCTTTACTATGCTCAGTCTATTTTATTGGGATTAGCCACATCCTGGTCAACAGCTGGTGGAACCAAGAGTCATGAGGAACAAATGTCAATTAAAGTATTCTAGGAAAAAAAAACAAAACTATTTTCTAGTTTTCACAGTCCCTGCTGTGGGAAGAAATAATTCTGAACTTTAAGGAAAAGCAAACACGGGACAAGAGGCTGGAAAAAGGGATCAAACCAACAAAAGTATAGCAGCAGTAATGGCCAAAACATGGAAGGTAAGTAGGAGAGCAGAACTGCACCACAAAATCAGGGTCTACTTCTTCAGATTTGTTTCCTTCTAAAAGGTAGGTAAGAAATTTGAAGTACAGAACCATGAATTCCTTCTCAAAACTGAAGTACAATCTGTTTGCACATCTGTGAATGCAGATGGTCACTGCTCTTAATAATTCAGCACAAAAACTAGCACAGATCCTTTGACTGAGGTAACAACCATGTATGTAGCTCGTGATATTCATCCAGCCATCTCTGGCGCACCTTTCATTAATAGCAGCACCACAACTATTTTCACAGCAAAAGATCCTACATACATTTACTGCAGTAACCCAATCTGTCTTTATAATAAAATATACCAAAAGAGAGGCTGAATCTGAAATGGCTTTGTTGTTAGCTGGAAATGACACCCATTCCCTACATTCTTTTGCCATGATTTTAGGTCAATTTTTTGTGTTATGGCTTTATATAATGTGTTAGTACGTGCTTTATAAAAGAAGTGGAAAATGTACCTATTAGATGGAAGTGGAAAATGTACCTATTATTATGTGTATTGTGGTTTTGATTTGTTTTTATACCCTGCTTTTCTCACTTAAAATAACAAAGGAGAAATATCTGGGGGATGGGGGAAACCACAGGACACTACACTACTGGTGCTTGTGGTTATAATGGAGAAACAAAAATGGGAAATTAGTGCCTGATAAGTTGTAATAAAATGGACAGAAATATAATTAAAAGAAATCTTGGAGGAGGAAATAGTCTTGAGCTGAATGTTAAATGAAAGACTGTGTTAATACCTAGGTAGTATTTGTAACTGAAGTTATATAGCTTATTTATTGATCTGGTCCCTTTTGCCAGCATATCAAAGTTATAGAACTGCAGTATATTTTTACTTATGTGTTTTTGGAAGGAAAGTGAGCCCCAAGCTCTTTAGCAGCACCAGCAAATTGCAGCATCATGCTCCTTCAGTGTTTATAGAATTTTGTATCATGTATTGTGCCTCCTCTTTCATTGTTAAGAAATGCAATTTGTCTTTTATTCCTTAACAAGTGGTGAAAAGAAATTTAAAAATTAATGATGGTGATGATCATAGAATTAAGCCATTAAATGCAGCTTTTCAGGCAGTTTTCTTTTTTCTGCCTGCACATAACTTCTTCAGAATTTATTTACAGAAAATTGATGAAAACCATGAACTTGCCTTGAACTGGATGTTCTGGAGCAGTGTCATCCTGATACAGAAGCTTGCTCCCTTTTTACAGTGGTTGTAGATGGTTTTCATTGGGTGCTATTATTTGTTTTTGTTGCCGTGAATTGGAAATAACATCAAGAAGTCAAGAGTGCTATGCTGGTGTAGAGCTGGAAAACAACTGGAAATCAGGATCTGTCCAGGCTACAAGAAGCTCTTTTCTTCTTGAAATAATCCATTTCCTTACACCCTGTGATTTTCACAACACAGCAACATTTTTCTTTCCCTTTTTGTAAGGTTAAGGATAGTTTGTATTATGACTTAGTGCTGATCTGAACGTGCATCTGTCTCTAGAAGCACCCGTACTTTTGACTTGTCAGGCAGTATGTGATTGACCTTAGGGATAAATACTTATTTTGTCTTGAGTGGTTTCAGCAAATCTATCCCTTAACCTGCTCCCTTTAAAACTCTTGCACATTTCAGAGCCCTGCAGTAATACTGCTCTGTCAACAAGGGGATCAGGGCTCTCTATGTGGGTACTGAGTGAAATATCCCTTCACTGCCCATATAACCACAGATTCACCTTTTATTTACCTTTGAAAACAAATCATCTGCTCTGTAAAATGCTGGTCTAATTACTTTTCAGTGAATAGAGTCCAAAATTCCTCTAAAACAGTACTGTGCCAGTGCAAGTTTTTAGTGTTTTAATTTGAATTGCTAAAATTGATATTTAAAATGAGACTTTATTGTGTTTCTATTCTAGTACTGGGAGCGGAGAAAAAAGCAACCATCAGAATGAAAAGCTAAATATCAAACACAGCTAATCTTCAGAGTGCAACTGAAGGCTTATTTTTGAAAAAACTAATAAATTAAGATTAAATTGTGAATGCTGATAGGTAAATGGGCAGCTATTTGGGTGTATGTGTGGGTATGTGTGTCTGAAATGGAACAATTTCTTGCAGGGTATAACCAATCTAGACTGGTTGTGAACTTTGCTAGGACACACACTATTTTTATCTGAAATATGTAGTTTGGGATTATTGTTTATTTTGGTTTGTTTTTTTTCCTCAATTTGGCAAAACGGGAATTTGCTGATTTGTTGTATGTTGTATCTTCTTGTCTGAAGATATTTTGCTTTTAGTATTATTGATTCATGAAAGACAAAGAGCTGAATATGTACACTACACACTTTAGATAGCCTATGCTGTTTGCCTAGCAGATTGTATTATCATAAATGGAATTTAACACCTCCCAGGAAGCTCTTTGAAATCTTCAAGAGTAGGAAGGTGGTAAAAACAGCTTTCCAAGAGCTTGTGTGACAATCTCTGTGTTATGCTGGTAGCCAGGGTGTTACTGAAGTTGATTCAGTCAGTCCAGTCCTTTGTTACCTTGACCCTTTATGTGCAAATGCATTTCTTAGCTGTATTTATCCTATTTGGCACTCACTTAGGAGTGTTCATTGGGAATATGAGTGCTGAAGCACTCGGAAACAGCACTCAGGAGGGTTCTAGCAAAGTTTCTTGCTGCACAGTAGAGTTATAGCACTTATAGTCACAAATTTAGGATCAAATTTGGATTCATGAGGATAAAAGACAGCTCAGAGTTGTTTCCTCTTAATTAATGGAGGGGGGGAATTTCATCCCTCTGCTCTGCACAAGTGACACCCTACTTGCAGTGCTGCATCCAGCTCTGGGGTCTCAGCACAGGAAGGACATAGAGTGAGTCCAGAGGAGGGACACCAAGTGTTGATCAGAGGGGTTGTTCAGTCAGGAAAAGAGAAGGCTTTGGGGTGACCTGAAGTGCAGCTTTCCAGTACCTGAAGGGAGCCTACAAGAAAGATGGAAAGAGGTTTTTTACTAGAGCACATCGTGACAGGACTCAGGAGAATGGCTGCAAGCTGAAAAAGAATGGGCTTAGGTTAGATAATAGGAAAAAAATATCAGTGAGGGTAGTGGAAGAGGTTTTCCACAGGAACTGTGGCTGCCCCATCCCTGAAAGTGTCCAAGGCTGGAGGAAGTTCCGAGCAGCCTGATCCAGTGGTTGATGTCCCTACCCATGGCAGGCAGTTAGAATGAGATGATCCTTAAAGGCCCCTTCCAACCTCAAACACTCTGTGATTCTCTGATCGGTTGGGGGATACTGAAAATAAGGACCAAAAGCCCCTGCAAACTGTTTCTCCAAGTGAGGGTGTGCTGTGACACCCCAAACCCTTTGGAACAACAGGTTTTTATGTGCACCTTTACAGTGATGTGTGGGGAGGTACAAATACAGGAACAAAGAGAAATTTAAAAAAATAAATTCAGAAGCTGTGGTCAGCTTCATTTAGCCCGCTACGACGTATGAACAAAAAGTATCAGCCTTATTCAACTTGGCCAAACATCAGGGTAAAGCATATAAACTGTGGGGTTTTTACTGTGAAGCATGAAACTTACCCTCTCCCACTATTATACAAAAGCTATTGCCACCTCTTTTTCATATGATCTAATGAGCTTGTAGTTTGAGCTTCAGAAAGTTTTAACACAGAGATGAAACAGTTTTACTGTGCACTTTACCTCTCTGGTTTTTGCATTGAACCCAGCTGAAGTCTCTGGGTTAAGGAGGCTACCTTTCTCCAGCCTTACAGCTTGAAATAGAAGAAATACAAATCTGTAGGAAATGCACTGTAGTGCAGGTGCTAGGAGAAGGAAAATTATTTGGCACTATGCTAAATATCCCAGAAGATGGGATATTTATACTATCCCACCAATATATATTTATACTCTGAGAGAGTATATCCTCATCAACAAGTGTTATGGGCCCACAGAGGTCTGGGAGAAAGGAATAGATGATCTTGAGGATGTTACTTTCACATTAAATATGCTGAAAGGAAGATTATCCTGTAGCATCTGTGGCCAAGTCCTGTCAAGTGAGCAAAGTTTTGGCTTTTGGATTCTGCCTTTTTGCTCAATTTCATCTTCAAAGAATTCCCTTCATATGCTTCAAGACATGAGAAAACAAAAACATTTTAGTGATCTGGGGCATCTCTTTAAAAAAATTACCAAAATCAGTCTTTCATCCCTTGCTGTTGTGTTGCGAAGACCTGGATTCCATTATCTCCCTGTACAACTTTCATTTTTCCAGAAGTCATTGGGTGGTGCAGTGGGAATTCCAGGTACAGAAGAACACCTGCTTTGGAAAAGATGGTGCATATTTAATTGCATGGTTCAGTGTCATCTCACTAACAGAGCACAAGTGTTTGCACCAGACTGATTGCCACTGTTCTGCTCTGGGAAAATTGTCTCTAGGAGAACAGAGGAGCCTTCTGTGATCAAATGAAGCCTTGGAAACCTTTAGGCAGCCTGCCATGGTTTGTAGGAACATGCCTGGTGTCTTTGTGTAGGCTGGGAGTGGGCTTTTCTCCTTCCCTCCATTCTCTGCGGCACAAATATGAGATTGCTCTGATGAGGATAAATTGCTCAGGTGTTGTTTCTGACACTTCTAATAAAGTGTCAGTGATGATTGCAGGAGAGCTTGATGGTTAAACTTGTTTGGAGGATATGACATTTAGCTAAAATAAAAATTTAGGAACGTCACAAAGGAACAGTTAGTACTGATTTTTGTATGTAAGGGTTGTTTGTTTTGTTGGTTGCTTGATTTTGTTTATAAATTACAGTCCTGCAGGATTTTTTTCTGCTGTTCACTCTCTTGCTTCCACCTTCACTGCTTCTTAATTATCCTTACTAAATAATGGTCTTCACTCAAAATCCTTTCTAGACCTTACAGAAAATCATGAATGTGTTCAAGCAGGGCACCTTAGGCTTTTAAATTAATTCTCAAAGGTTTTCTTGATAAGATTCAGACTGGGAGGGAGATTACCAGCACTGCCTTTGGCTTTTAATAGCTGAGTTTTGCTGACAAAAATAGGATGGTTTGTAGTGCTGGTCTAGCTATTTTCACCTCATCTGATATTGATATCAGTGTGAATAATGCTCATGTGGCCCTCCCCCAACAATGTCTGCTTTAAAAGACAATGTAATCATAAGATCAGGTGAAGTTAATGTTCTGTGTACTAGAGAGAATCTGTCACCTGGTACCATTGTGGTTCTCCTGGATGCTGCATTGTAATTATACAAAAGAAATGGAAGATGCCTGTCTTGATTGAATCTTTAATTGATTGGATGGACAGGTTGTTAATCAAGTTAGAAGAGCATTAAAAGCCCTGTGTGGGAGTATTTCTTGTACTGTTCTCATTTTTCTGTTTTATTGACATTTCTTTTTATTAATTTTCTAAATACAAAAGGATAAAAAGAATAGAGCAGGGGAAGCAGAATCTTCTCACTTCCATTGTTTCACAACAAGCCCAGTAAAGACAAAAGGAAGGAAATTGAGACTGAAAGGTCTGTCTTAAAAAAAAAGCATATAAGATTTCCTTAATTTTCCAAACAAGTCTGCTATAAAGAACAGAATATGGAGAAGAATTATTTTTGCCTTTGCTTTCTGAAGGAACATATGCAGAAAAAAAAAAAGGAGATTCAGGCTCATTAAAAGTATATGTAAGTCTGTTTTAAAAAAAAATTCCTTTGTAAGTCTATCAGAGTCCAAAGTAATAATATAAATATTAAAGTTAGCTAGATCAAGTTCATGGCAATCAAATTGCACTCCATTAATCAAAAACCTTGGTAAGCTTGAATGTCAAACATCTGTCTTGAATCTAGTACATGATAAGTGTCTTTGAAGGCATGAGAAGTGGTTCCTGGATCCCAGGCAGTTGGAAAATGGAAGCCCAGTGCTGGGTTGGTGTTTGGAGGTACATTTGGTTATTTATGCCAGGGGAGAGGCTCCTCAGAAATAACTAATTGGGAGCCATTTCATACTTTTTTTCATTTGAACTGAAAAAAAAAAAAAAAAAAAAAAAAAAAAAAAAAAGTAAATTAAAACTCTGTTTATAAGACTGTCTTCCCCGGGTCTTTTCCCTGCCTGTAAATAGAAATGTTCTATAGCCTAGAATGATTTGCCCTTCATCTTTCCTGTCTCAGGTCCCGAGACCAGTCCTTCAGAAAGCCCATTAGTGGCTTCTTTCTAGTTTGAGAATTCATCTTTCATAACAGCCTTCATCCTCGTTTTGTCCATTCCTTTCCCACCACACCGACTTGGAGCCTCATTCCCCAAGGTGTGTGTGTAGTTCTGCTCCCTGAACATTTCAGCACTACTCATCTTTCACCAGCACACTGTGTGCACCACCTCCTACTTCTGAGACGGGCATGGAATTCCTGACTTCCTCTTGCCCTTTTCCTTCACCATCTCTTCTCCCAGAAGAGCCCTTGACCTGTTCTGTGGGTGGATTTTGTGGTCTGCACTAGAAATGTTTTTTAAGTGCTTTGAGGTCTTCTGTGAAGGACAGGAAATGTGAAAACCCACTGATGGGGGAGTGGAAGTCAGGCTAAACACCACCTTCCCACCAGCAGTGCATGCTGTGACCTGCTCTAGCTAAAATGTTAATGTCTAAGTGGATTTTTACTAGAAATAGTTCTCCCAGATTCTAATTCTGATGTCAGAGGTTGGCAGCAATATCGATAAAAAGCCAGCAGTGTGGCCTTTATTCCCTACTGCAGCAAAGGTATGTGACAAAAATAAGTATGATAATTTTATAGCTTCCTTTTTTTTTTTTCCTGCTCAAAACATAGCTGTGTTAATCTGAAAGACAGCTGATTTTTCAAGGTCAAAAGTGCTTGGCTATAAATTGATGAGCTATTATGGATGTCTGTGGGTTTTTTTTTGATGATTCTGTATTAATAATATGCTTGGAGAACAGGCCATAAAAATTCCATTTAAGGGTATTAAAACATAGCGGGACATTTAATCAGGTTAGAATTCCTGTCAGCTGGCTGTAGTCACGGTGTTGTTCAGTCCATCATTAACAAAGTGTGCAGGAGATCAAGACAAATGGCTGTTCCATCATTTCAGCTATTGCTGGGATGACCTTTTTCTTTTAGACACTTGGCACTTTTGGTTGAGTGAGAATGCATTGCACAATTTTGGGGACATCGTTGGTGAGCAGAGTAGCCCACCCCCACCCCTCCTACTGCAAGCAAATCTAGGTAGCAAGGTAGACGAACAAAAAATATTTCCCCTGTAACAAAGCTTTTTGCAACAGGAAAATTGTGCATTTTGCAGCAAAACTATATTAAAGTGTAGATTGCATCATGAACTTCTACAGTTATTCTTTAATAAAGACCCATTTTTGCTGGTGGTGTGATGCACATGACTGCTCTTGAAGATCCTTACCATGAAAATCAACTTACAGTAGAAAATACTGCAGTTCAAAATAGATATTTTGAGGTACTGAGGCTTTTGATGGGTAGCAAAGGTGGTGATATTTCTACCAAGATTAGACCCAATGTAAGATCTGTAAGATAATTTTGTGCATGAAGCCCCAGCAGACAAACTCCAAATTAATGTCCCTTTTTACATTGAAATTAAAGTAGCTTCAAAAGTAAATGAGATTGTGAATGAAAATTAAGCTAGAAATTGGAATTGCATTACATTATATTTTTACATGTACAAAATGATTTTAAAAACTAAGATTTTCTTGGTATGGAGGATTCTGATTTTGGATAGTTTAGCAGGTATCTTTTTTGGCAGCTTCTTTAGCATACACACAAAAAAGTTTGTTTTTATGCTGGAAACACCTTGGCATAGTTCTTACCTACGTTTTTAAAGGAACATCTTGATAAATTATGCCAATTGCATTGTTGTGATAGTCTTATTGATTATGAACACTTTAAGTGCAAAATATTCAGCTAAATGAACAAAATATATTTTAATTAATATTTAACCTATTTCAATTTTGACTGAATTTATCATAATTTAAGGCATTTTATATTTTGTGCTTTTCTGTCATATATATTTAAAACCTCCAGAAACACGAGATTTCTCATGCTTTCATTATTTTTATAAGAAAAATTCAGATCCTTTCATTCCTTTTCCTGCCATTCTGGTCATGCCTGGTAGAAACTTTTAAAGTGAGCATCACTACATTAGGTTTTATTAGGTTCCTATTTTTGAAGAGAAGTGACACTGTTTACTTAAGCTCAGTGTCAATTTGCCTGGGAAGCATTTTTGAGGAGTAGGGGTTTGTTCCCTGCTGTTGGCAGAGGCTGGCTGGCCAAAGGGTGAACCGTGCTCCTGCCACTTCTCTTTGGAAGCCACAGCCAGCTTGGCTGCTGGTGAGCAGCTGGATAGAGAGGAATGATTCTCCAAGGCTGGCTTTGGGATGATGAAAGCCTCTGAAGCCACTGCCCCCCTGGCTGAGATGGAGGGAGAGAGGCAGGAAGATCTGGAACAGCCTTCAGTGGTGGGAAGCCTTCAGTGTTCTCAAGGTGAAAGACATCTGCTGGCTCCTTCCCTGTGATGCCTCAGGGTTTAGCTTTTACATTTTTCAAATTCTGTGCTGTTTTAGTGTGTGGGTCTGGGCTTCATATGAGGGGATGGTGAGCTCTCTTCACAGAGTAGGGAGGCAAAACAATTCCTTCTCAAGGACAACTGATCCAAATCTCAGGCCCAAGAGCATAAACAATGTGGGCTGAAGAGAGAAAAACAAGCAGGATGGGACTTCATAACCTAAAGCTGTAATTGCACAATTAACTCCAATATGTAAATGAAGCAGAACTTATAAAAGTCAGAGACCCCATGACCAGTCGTGCATTTTGTGACCATTTTGGTCCATCTTGGGTGTAGCCCTGGCTGGGCTCTTGTGCTGCCCAAGGTGGATCCATTGAGGCCTTTTAATAAATCCCTACTTTATTCTTTAACTCCATCCAGCCTCTGTTCTAGATCAGCCTTCACAAGGCATCACCTTAATAATTAAATCATTACAGCAGCCCTAAGAAAGCAGAGTAAAAATCTGATTTAAAGACCTCCTCTGCTTCTGGTTTGAGTCCTGCTTACCTGTTTTTTCTTGCATTAGATTTGGGCAGAGTTTTCTACAAACTGTGGAGAAGGATAAATAAGGTGTTAAGTGGTATATAAATGGTGAAGTTCAGGGATAAATGGCAGCTTACATTGTGGGTCTTTATAAGGCTAGCTGTGGCCATTTTATTCCATGGTAAAAAGCAGATATTTCCTATGAGATCTGCATAATATTCTGAGCAAAAGGCATCTTAGGGAACCTTATGGAAAATGGAACTATGTATGGCTTTGATTTCAGCATCTTCTGTGTCACATACCCCTATAGTCTTTCTTAGTATATAGCATACATAAAAGTAGAAGGAAACTCAGGAGATTATAAAAGGCTTTTTATTAAGTGATACAGTTCCACAGAATCATCTTTTTCCTGAATCCAATGAAAACTAAAGGTACTTGGCAAGTGACCACTTTGGCAAAAGTGTTTTTCTTGTGCATACTGGGTGTGCTGATTGTATGATATGATGCCTTACAGAGAGAGGAGTGTCTAGAGAGATTCCTTCTGAAAAACATCAGGTGGTTTCTGCATAGCTTTACAGAAAATCTTCCCAATAAATGGCCACTCTAAGTAGCCTGTGGGTCTTCAAAATTGTATCCTTCTGACAGGAGGCCAGGAGTGCTGCTTTGGTGGGCAAGTACTGCTCATTCAACATTTTGTTGGGTTTTTAACACACTTTACCACAAACTGCTAGTAAGATTTCACTCTTATTTTCACTGTATTTATTAATAATGTTGTTTGATAATGTTTTTATATTGTATAGCTGCTAAAGGATTACCTTTAGCAGCTATACAATATAAAATCTAAACACAGAATGAAACGTTTATCATCAATTTTCTCACCATGAACTGCCTTTTGTCAGGTGGTGTCCTGGCTTGTAAGATAAGCATGTATTCTATTTGCCATCTGTTGGAGGTTGGGCAGTTTTCTTATCTCTTCCAAGAACAATGTCTCCCTCCGGGGAGATATCTTCTGTTAATGGGCCATTGAATGACTCACTGCATGACCGGTAAAGTTGAGATGCTCCACCCAGAGGGAGGAGCCAAGCATTCCTACCTGCATAAAATCAGCACTTTTTGGGACGCCAGAGCAGCTCCTTTGCTGGATTCCCAGAGGAGCAGCTCTCTTCTCTGCTGGATTCCCAGAGGAAGACTAGGCACACCTACTCCATCACCAGACCTTTAGAGAAAACTCCACCCTTCTACAGATCACTGCTTCAGCAGCATTCCATCTGCCACTCCAGAGGAGCAGCCACCATTTAACTGGACTATTACTAACACCCTCACTCCCCAGTGTGTCTGGTTTCTGACTATCACTAGTTTCTTTGTACCAATTACATTTTAAAAAAAAAAATTTATTTAGTTTTTTTCCTAGTAAAGAACAGTTAGTCCCATTCCCATATCTTTGCCTGAGAGCCTTTTAATTTTGAAATTGTGGTAATTCGGAGGGAGGGGGTTTACCTTTTCCATTTCACAGGAGGCTCTTGCCTTCCTTCACAAACTCCTGTCTTTTCAAACCAAGACAGGTGGATGTGACAAAATTCTGCTGGCAACACTTATTTGGAAGCAGCATCCCAGCTCTTCACAAACAGGCTTTGCATTCTGCTGTTCCAAGAAATATTTGCAGTTTTCCTGGTTTCAGTGTGCTTATCTTCAAAATCTGTATAGGGACTTCTAATCCTGTGTCATTGCTCCCCCTCCACTATGGCAAATGTTCATGCCAGTTCTACTTATTTATGAGGGTGTTTACCTCAGGCAAAGATGATCTTGTTAAAATAAAGTCTTTCTAACAAAACTTCAGTTATGGCAGCAGCCTGGTAGCATCTTGCATGGGGGGCAGCATACCAGTTAATGGTACAAATGAATATATTTCTCAATCATTTTTTAACTTAACAACTGCAATGAGAAAAACATATTTTTCATTTACATAAAAAAAACCAAAAAACAAAACCCAAAACAAACCAACCCCCCCCCCAAAAAAAAAAACAAACAAAAAAAGGGATAAAACCCCACCAAACCACAAAACTCCCTCAAACAACACCCCCCTCCCCCCCAAACCTTAAAAAATATGATTGTGGATAACTCAAAATGCTCCAGAACCACCACATTGTCTGCTGATGGCTGAGTAATGGTGGTGAAGCTGGTGACAAGTCTGTTCTAAGAAAAGAGAGAGAAAAAGACAGCTGTCATTTAACATGATGTTCTCAGTCTTTTGTAGAAACAATTATAAGATGCAAATTTCTATTCGCTTCTTCAGCCTGCACCTTCATTTCTACTGATGCAAACATATGCACTTAATAGCATTCTATAGTTTGTATAAATCCATTTTCTTGTGACTGCTTTGGTTGTTTAACCCTCAAGTCCAAAATGTGTTCACTTTTTTAATTATCTTTTTATTATTTATAATTTATCAAAATATTTCAAGTTCCTTGTGCTTGTGCTTAATGTTTTGTTTTCAAGTACAACACCTGAAGAGCTAAATTCACCTTCAGATTATTTGGGGACAGTTTTTATTCCCTGAGCGTATTTGCAAGGCACAAAGCAGGGTTCTACCATCCATGTTCATGACTTTTAATGTATATTTACATTATTTTGACTGTGTCATAAAATATACAGCCTGAACAAACACTGCAGCACCCTCTGTTTATTCTGAACTTTTGGAATTCAAATGTGATTTAAACTGTGATGTGCTTTCTACTTGAGCTGTGCGTCTCTGTTTTTAGCACAGCCATCCTCTGGAATGGGTGGGGCACAGAGGCCACAGTCTCCTCTGCCTGGGAAGTGGAATAGGGAGAGTTTTTTATCCCCTGGAATATTTTCTGCTCAACAGTAAAGTCCTGATGTAGGAAAAGTGCAAGGGAGAAGGATTGGGTGGAAAAAGCATCTCTGAGAGGCAGGAATTCACCTGCAAAATGCAGAAGTTCTCAGTTTTGGTCTGTGGGATTACCTGGAAGAAAGGACTGGTCCTCATCACCCTTGGGTTTCTTTCAGCACACTCAGGATTTGCACCCTGAATCAGATTTCCTTGTGATGTCAGGGTTTTAGATGCAGGAATTTGAGCCTTTCTTTGTGAATGGAATGGGCTCCATGTAAATGCTCTGATAGGATGAAATAAATCCATTAGCTTCACAAGGAACACAAATATCTATTTTAGAAAGTAATGAGCAGATATTCATGAAATAGAAAATTCCTAATAAAAACCTACAGCTTCCCATACAGGAAATTGCCATCAAAAGAATTAGACATACATTGATTTCAGTGATATTTCCTATTTTCGGCTCCATGAATTGCTCAGCAATAGAAAAACATACTGTACTCTGGATTCTTTTAAGTCATTGCAATCTGGTACTTGGAGCCATTGTATGAACCAAATAACATCTGTTCCTCAGAAAGATATTACAATGTTTTTATAATCCCAAGTATTTATGAGATGGAAGGAGACTGAAGGAGATAATGTGGCAAAGCCAGTCAGCTGCAACTTGAACTTTGCATGATTTTTGGGAGTCTTTCTCCTACTATTTATGTTACCTTATTATTACCTACTATCCTTGGTAAAATTGTACCTCAGGAATATTCCCTCAAAAATGACATCTTCCCACCTTTGGAAAGCTGCTTAAGTTCTGAGGACTTGCCCAGTGTCCTGAAGCAGATGCCCTTGATCCCACAGAGGCTGGAAAACAGCTGGAACTGGGTGAAGAGAGCTTGGACTCTTCAGATGAAAGGCTAATTTATAATACGTAATTTCCCACCCCCCCTCCCCCCCATTCAGATTTATGGGTCTGGCACAGAAAATGGATTTCAATGTCCTGGATTAGATGAAAAGAAGTATGAAAGGTAGATGAAACAAAAGGATTTATTTAATTTGAAAAAAAAAATTGGGGGGGGGTCTTTGAGAATATAAAATTGGATAATTAATGCTCTGTATGCATAATTGTTATAACATGTATGTCAGGCTAGATAATGTGCTATGAAAAGTAGCTCAAGAATGAGAAGAGACAGAATTTTGACTAAAGGACATATTATAGAATGTAGCTCTTTCTCTTGTAAATTGTTAGTGAACCCATTCTGTTTTAAATTATTCATTATTTTGACTGTTTTCTAGAGATATATTTAAGCCAGTGCATTTTTTTTAGGTTTCTCTGTAGAGGAGTTTCTTCAAATATTCAGTATTTATATTTTCACGTGTGAACTGTTTTTAATGTTCATGGAGATAATAAACTATGCTGAAATATATTTTAAAATACTTCAGTGCATATTTTTGTATGCAAAGCACCTTGCTTGGCTACACTCAAAATGTGCCTTCAAAATGCAGGAGAATTCTTTAAAAATGTGTTTGTTAAAGCACATGGAACAAAACACGGAAAACAAGTAATTTTTTCCGTGTTTGTGTATTTCCAAGTAAAGTCTAGAACACTTTTGCCTGCTATGTCCATGATTTGAAACTTGCTTAAAATGGTAATTTCCAGACAGTGTAGTCCAGGCAAGTTTGAGGCTGTTTTCTCATGTTGTGGTTTCCTCATATCCAGTGCAGGAATTAAAACTGGGTGATGGAACAAGCCATCATTGGTTTATCTTCTTATTTTCTAGTAGCTTGAGAGTACCCTGGAAGTACAGCCTGAAGTTTTCTTCATCGAAAAACTGTTGATGTGGGTTCAAAGCAGCTCAGTCTCCACGTGTTTATATGCAGATTTATGTACGTGTGCTTCCACTTACACCCATGCACAGATTTTTGCTGTTTCATCCAGTCCTGTTTTTACTCTTGGTCAAGGCTGTAATCACACATTTCCAGTTTCTTCTAATATTCTTGATTTATTAAAAAAATATGGATATTGATCTAGTACTGATATCCAACTGTGAAGAACAAAAACTCTCTAACAGTTTAAAGTTAGAAAGTGTGTGTTTATTGTGTGTGGGATCGCTCCCAAATCCACACCGCGCCTTCCAGGTGATTACAGAGTCTTTTTATCCATACAAGTATTGAATACACAAAATACAAATACATATTCATAATTTCGGTACATCCCATTCCCCGCTTCGTATGCTAATCCCTCCAAAAGCCATTCAGCATGCGTGGTTTGTCCCTTGAAATGGGTCAGTGTCCCTTTCATGGGGAGGGGTCCCAAAATGAGGAAGTCAATGAAGTCTTCCTCGTTCTGACCTTTCTACCTTTTCAATGCAAATATGACAAATGAACTCTTGGTAGAACTCCCATTCTTTGTCTTCAATTGGTTTTGGAACAGAGGAGGCCCACAATTGTCTTATGTTCCTAAAAGCTCTTTGTCAGTTTCTATATTCTTCATTATAAACCCAGCTAACTAAACATTGTGCTGACAAGCAATCAATTATTAGTTAACTACTAACTCCTAACTTCATCAAGGCCTACTCATTTATTATTATTATTTTAATTAACTCTAGTAAGGCTTATTTCTAACTAAAATCTTAGCTCCTCTAAAATCTCTAAATTCCTTAAAGTTACGTTTCAGTTTGACTTCTGAATCATTGATCTTTTACTATGATCAATTTTTTAAGGGTTTGTGAATTTTCAGAAAGTCAGCAGGCGTACTCAGCTAAGAAAAGGCCAGGAGGGTGTTAGATGCTCTCTGCTCTAATGTCTGTGGTCTAAAATGCAATTCCTGGCGTTGGGAGCCCCCGAGGTGGTAACAACTGGAACCTGGAAGAGCGTCACATGGAATTAGCATTTCATGCTTGTGTGGTCCTTGCTTGCTTTCCCAGGCTGCTGTCAGAAACAAGGAGTGGTGGTTGGCTGAGCCCTTGGTGTGGTTTAGCACAGCCCCTTTCTGCTGGCTTTGATTTATCTTCAAGTTACTTTTACTGCAAAACGTGCCACCTATTAATTACCTCACTGCTATTATTTGTCATTAATATCTCTTCGCTGCAAAAGCAAATTATTGAAGGCTTGGCAGCTCATTAAATAGGAGAAACTGAAGTACTTTGTAGCTGCTTTAGTTTTTCAAACATTTATTATCAAGGGTGCTTGAGACTTAACCCAGTGGTGAGTGTTTTGTGTCAGCTGGTGTCTGACATCCCTTGTGGGGGGTGGCATTCTCTGCCACAGGGTCTTAGAAAATATTAAAGGACACAGGGCACCTGATAGTAGGATCTTTATTTGGAAATGATTGCTCGAAGTCAAGGATTATTGTAAATGTTATAAAAATATCTTTTCGTTAGGAAATGGCAGCAATGTTAAGACTGGGGTATGTTGTACAGCAGTAGTCTTCTGCTTAAAATTAAAAAAACCAATTTTGATACTTTTCCTCTTTAATATTGCACTGTAAATATCATATGGAATTTTTAACAAAGACTGACTTGCATGGCATATTTTGGTAGTGGCATGTTCTTTCCTATACGTGTCTGGTTAAAGTCACTGGAGATTTCCATTGTTCCTCATCTTCTGTGGATTAATTAATTTCTGGAGATGGACAGGGATAGAAAGATGGATATGCATTCCTGGAAAGATAGTGTGAAATTTTTCTACATTTTGAATATGTTTTTGCAGTAATGTGGTGGAGTCTTTGGACAAGTACACTTTCATCCATTTTCGTTAGGAGTCTGGAGAACTTGATACCAGCTCACTGGGCTTTTGATGATCTGAAGTTGTAAAACATTGCTTTGAATGACAATTTAAAAGAGCACCAATAACTGAACTCCCTACAATCACCTACTCAAGGCATTTCTTATTATTTTTTTGTCCTCATGGAAGGGGTATGGACCTGATGTTCACAAGTTTACCTGTAGCTGTGATTGATATGAAAAGTGTTGCACAAAGATCCTTTGGTGAAAAGAAAATAAAAGCATAGTGGGTGTTAGCAAGGACAAAATACAAAGATGATGCTCAGAGATTAAAGTGAATTAAGCTTATGATGAGCTTTTATTTTGGGTATAGTCAGTGCCTACATGGTCACAATTTTATAGCCATGAACTCTTTCTGCTTTCATAAGGAAGTGGGGCAAAAATTGACTTTCAATTCAGGATCACGGCAAAATTTCCATTTTTAGAATTATTAGTGTTTGAATATCATCCTAAAAAGGTGCAGAATCTGAAAATCCCCCCCCAAAACCATCATATTTCCATGATTTGGCTGGCTCCACCTGAGAGCAGAGTTGAACTGGTGGTAAGAAAGTTAATTAGTATTGTAAGTATAAATCTGTGGAGTTCTCAGGAAATCTTTTTCTCTCTCTGAAATTTGTAAAAACTTTTTAGAAAGCTGATGAATGGAAAACCTATTTGTCAAGTTCAGTTCCAGTTATGAGCTCTTGTTAATCTGTGTGCAGTAGCATGAAGTAGGAAGAGATATTTTGACTTGTTTTTGTATTTGAAAAACTTTATCCTAAATCGGGATGAAATGACAAAATCTTGTAAATCTTTAAAGGGAAAAAAAAGAGGCATATGTCAGGTACATAGCAATATTTTAAAAAATTAACTTTCAGTCAAACTTAAATTTGCAGTTATGACAATAGGAGGTTGAAAACATCTGCACAAAAATGCATCAGGGAACATGTTGAATTCTATTTCATATAAATTTTTAAGTTTTGACAAAGTGTCTTTATCTCTTAAAAGAGATGTTTTAGCTAAAAATTCTCAAGTAGCAAGAACTAAAGCTATCAGCCCTGTAAGGATGACATGTTTGAAAGTCTTTTTACCGTATTACTGACAGCCCAGAGAAAGTTTAGGCAAATTTTTAGGTGATCTGCCACATAAAAGTAATGTCAAATTTGCTGATTTATTTAAGAGTCTAATGCAAATTTTCACTCTTAAATATTCAGTTCATAAATTCCTGGAAATATTTTCACCCAAGTTTGTATTTTTGTCCAGTTGAGTCAGTTATTTACCTACACCTCTGCAATGTGCAGAGCAAACTTATCAAAGGTTTGAGACCAAACCAGAGTTAAACCATTGGCATAGTGAAAAAGGAAATAACACCAGAGCAGGGTGTAGGATTTGGGCTTTTCTTCCAACCACTTTCAGTATTCAAGAAATTAATCTTCTCAACATATCAACTAATGCTGTGAATCTAATCCTTGTTTTAGAGAAAATTTTAAATGAGGCTGTCTTTCGTTTTGGTTCTGGTAATAAAAAAAAATAGTTGCTTTGAAGTGTTGAGAACCAAAGCTAAATTTTCTAACCAAATGACATAAATACAGTGATTTTAGCAAGCACTGCATAATAGAAGAAATGAATACCTATTTTTTCCCCAGCTCTAGTTTTTCAAAATTACCACATTTACCTTCTTCAATATCTACATAAACATTGAATAAAATTGAAGTAATAGTCTTCAGTTCCCTTATATTTTGTAGATCTGATTATACTTTTGTAATTTTTTGAATGCTGTTTTTTTTTTTTCTATAAGCAAGATTTTTCTTGTTATTAGCTACTATTCAGCTAAACACTGAATTGTGGTTATCTTGTAAATCAGCATGTTTTTGTTGTTTTTGCAATGTTTTCTTAATCATTAATAGCTAAGTAAAAATGGGTACAGAATTTCTATGATTAATGGTTGCTTTTTTTTTTTGGTGGATATCTCAAAAGGAGATGCAAGAAGTTGCCTTGTAAGAATTTTCAGGCTCAGGCTTGCATGTTAATACAAGATGAGAAGTTTCTAACATAAACAGAAAAATGATCACAGATGCAGGATTGATCACAAACCTTAAAGTTTATAGTATATCAACCAAAACAAATTAGAAATTTAAATATACAACAGGGTTAAAAAATGAGAACAAATTGACAGAGCAGTGTAAGTTTTATGATATTTAATCATCTCCTGTGCCTGGCATTTTTTAAATATACGATTTAATTTAAATGAGTATTTCCTATTAAAATGCTAGAATTATCCTTTAAATGATAAAAATCATCAGTTAGAAAGTATAAAGCAGGAATTTAAGCATTATAAAATTTTATATGAAAGGCATGCATTTCTTACTGAGGTGGAATCTATAACTAAATTTTAAAATATCTGGATATATGTCTGATATTAGTTAATAGACCTTACCTAGAGAAAAAATAGAATAAATTACTTTTAAGTAAGTTAATTTCGCAGTTCTACTATCACAGGTAGATTCTTTTGATGACATTTATTTAATGAGCTTTGAGTTTGTGGAGTGTCCTGGACAAAAGGGATGCAGCTGCTGGACAAAATTAGCCCCTGACACTGCAGAAATCTGAAACTTCCATGTGGATTCAGTCCCAAGGTGTTTAGAAGAGCTTGACAATTTTTCAAAGTGGGGCTGTTAATTCCCAAAACAAATAAACCAAAGTTTTTTAACCAGAATTCCAACATTCAACCACATGGTTTATTTGTCCATTCAAAATGCTTAACACAAACTTCTCACAGAAAGTAATTAATTGCTTCTGATTAGATGTTTTTATTAAATATTCTGGCTTTATTTTTAAATCTTTAAATCCCCAACCCTGAGAACCTCAGAAATAGAAAGAAAAGAGGAAGAAGTAAAGAGAATTAGAAAATGGGGAAAATTGGAAAAGAAGGGAATGCCACCACTCTCTTTTCAAAATCAGACATCAATTTCCATTCAGGTCTTAACCTCATCAGACTAATAGACACATATTAGAGCAGGCATTTAGCAGAGCAGAAATGGTTTTCCTGTCTAGTATATTTATAACCTTGGAGGCCTTTCCCTTATTTTTCTCTTTCCCTTGACCTTTCATTAGAACACACTTTTAAACTGTGAAGTGGCGAGTGTTGTACAGCTTTGCTGGAGGCACATTAAGCTCACTCAAAGCACAAATGTTACTGTATAAAGTTCACAAACTTTCATTTATTTTGTCTCCAGAAAAGAAAGGTTAAATACTCTTTTTTTTTTTTTTTAATTTTTTTTTTTTAAATTTTTTTAAAGGCAGTACTTGGGCAGTGACAAGTTGAAACCTACTAAATCTAAGTGGGCCTTGAAAACCAGGCTGTGGTTGTGAATAAATCTCTAACTGCTTTGAGTTAAATAGAGATAATTTTGCATAAAATTTCCATGCCTCCAAAACATAATAATGAAATTATTTCTGTTTTAAAGAAAACCTGGCTGTGTCTGTGTTGGAAAGGAGGATTGGATCAGTGTTATGATAGCAGTGAAGTGATATAAATACCTGATGAAGTACTGGGCTTTTCCACTTTGAACTCTGCCTAGTCCAGTGCTGTGGATGAGGGTTTGTTACCAGTGGAAGAGCTTTAGATGCACTTTTGGAGAAGAGATTTATTGCTTCATTTCATCCCAACAAACCCCAGGTCATACAGTCCAAGGGTGCTGAGTTTGGGACCTGTTGTGTGGAAGGTTGGGGTGGATGGTGGTAAGACCTCCTGGTCTCTGCTGAAGTGCTCGTATGACATTCTTCGTGAGTCTCCTAAAAAACTTGAATTATGTTTTATTGCTTAAAATTTGGAGCTTTCAGATCTAAATTCTATTTTAATCTGAATCTCAAGAATGAACAGGTGTTTAGATGATTGTTTCCCATTGTTCACACTTCTCATCAGCCAGACCAAAAATAATGTTGAGTTTCTGTGTATTCATGCTGGTCAACAAATTGGGCTTTTCTTGGTGATGCATCTGCTGGATAATCAATTTCCATTGGTATTGCCCTATTTTTCTAAGGTCTACAGACATTAGAGATCCTGATGACTCTGTACACTGAGTTACCACTGCTTCCAGGATGTGGGAAGGGGATCTCCCTGCGGCTGGTGCCTGCCGGAGTGGATTTGAGGGTGATCAGGAGTGGTTTCTCATCAAGCAGAAATAAAGCAGCGTAGGGCCCTGTCTGGAGCTGGTATTACCCCTTGCCAAAAGCACTGTGCAACCGTGTCCCTCTGTGTGACAACCTGGATTTCTCACTCCCATTTTATTGTCAGCTTATTTCCATGTATACAGCACACAGCACTCAGTTTGACAGGAGGGAGCAGGGTATTTTTGCATTGCTGGTTTCTTTCTTTCAGACCTTGTAGTCTTTTTAGTGCTTATCCCTGTGCAGATCCTGAGAGTGAACATTGTCTGCCATCAACAAACTTTTCATTTTGGATGTGAGTTAGCAATGACTGAAACTGCAGTTTACAGCTCAACTACTACAATTGCTTCTGAGGATCAGTCCTTTTTAGTTATTCATGCAGATCCTGTGGAAAGAACTGTTCTTCTCCTGTGTCTCATTCTGGCCAAGCCTACAGGACACTGGGTAGTCTTGACAGCCATGTGGCAGTTGCAGTGTGGAGACTGTCAGTATTCCTCTAACAGCACCTGTTTTTTGTATATCAAACTGGTCATTTTATTTGAACAATTGGGCTTATTTGACTTATTGATGCAGTAGTTGCTGTAATGAATTCATGAAATATGCATATGGTGGACTAGAGGAAGCTATCAAGGCTCATGCATTTTGTATGGGGCTCACTCACTTTTTTCCTCTTCCCGCAGGTCTCCTCCCTCCTGGATAATGTGGCTTAGTGTGTAAGAGCCTTATGTTTTCAATAAACTCTCCTCTTCAGGAGCCTCATTGTTGAAAAGCTTATTTGCATTTTTAAGTGGGTGTTAAGGCAGATTTATTCCAAAACTTTAAAGTCCCAAACCCATCTGGGAAAAAAAAAAAAAAAAAAAAAGTCCTCCAAACTGGAAATAAGGGTTGCAGAGAATGGCTGAGGTTTTTCCATGCAGCTCCCATAGCAGTGGGCAGCATCCCAAGGCAGAGCCAGGAAGAAGAAAATTTGGCAGCATGTCTGTCATGCTTTAAATAAAACCCCAGGCATGCCCTCTGACCAGAGCAGCATCTGGTGAGAGGGGCTGTGCTGTTCCCTGGCCCTTCCTCGTGCACTGCCTGTCCTTCACCCTCCCTCCCTGGGCTTTCAGCTTTCCTGCCCTCCTGTCCAAGAGTGAGAAGGAAAATCCAGATCCCTCCCTCTCTCCTGGGCTCTGGTGCCCCATGGATGAGGTCACCTTCTCCTGCCTTAGAGCTTCAGCCACCATCCCAGTGTCAGTTTAGGGAGAAGCTGGAGGCGTACGGAACACACAGAGCTCTGTGGCATAAAACCAGAGATGATGGGTGCCCCCTCATTGCATTTGTTCTGTATTTAACATTTCTGACTTTGTGTCTGGAAGACAGAAATATCAGGGGGACAAAAGGGACAGTCAGGACATTTGAAGAGCAGCTGAAGCAAACACAAGGGTAAGCAAGGCTCAGGCTCTGAAATGCTAATTTGAAGGCAGAATGTAATGAAATGTCACAATGCATCCAAACTCCAAGGAAGTTGGATCCTCCTCTCCTGCTTCTTGCATATCTGCACCCAGGCACTGGCAGTGGAGAGAGTTCTTTGCCTTGGTACTGATCAAGGTTTCACTCAGAGCGCTCGTGTGAGAGCTGCTGTGGGATGGTCACACACCACAGTGCCAACAGCCAGCAAAAAGCCTTGAAAAAACACATGAGGACTTGCTCCTCTCCTCCACTTCGCTGGCAGGTGCTGGGTGATCTGGGCTGTGAGTGCCACAAATTTACTCCTTGTGCCAAAGTATGGGAACTGATGGTGTGGATTTAGGTAAGCTTGCCCAAGGAAAACCACTGCACTTCTTCCAGTTAAACTGGCTGTGGGTTTGTTTTTAGTTTTCATTCCCCCTTTCCTTTTTCTTGCTGTTTGCAGAAGGAAATGAAAAGAAAGCTGAAGTATTTTAAAGGCGATATCAGGTGGAGATTTGCTAAGGGCTGACCACACTGCTGTTCTAAATATTTCAGATACTCATTCAGATCAAATGTAGACTGGAAAATGAAAGCAAGTTAAAAAAAAAAGATTAAAACTGAGCTCAGTTTAATGAATTAATTTATCTTGAGAAAAAGCCTTGTTATCCCACAAATTAAAAGAACAATCCTCTGCTTGCTTTACTTTTACAGTGATTATTCTCTGTTTCTGCGTTTCTTGCAGGTTAAAACTTCATTGCTATAGGAGATTGGTGATTTCAGTTGCATAGTATGTGTATTTACAGTGAGCAAGAGCTGGCATTTTAAATCCATGTCTCTCTGTCCTGTGAAATGTGGAGCTCCAGACCAAGCTGTGGAATCCAGAGAGCTCTGTAGCACAGGGAGAACTGCTACATTCATCTCTGCACTGTTTGATTTTAGCCTAACTAAGAAATATAATAATCTTGCATATTAAACTGTAATGGGGTATTCCTGTGGGCTGTGTACAGCCCTCAAAAGCTTTCAAATGCATTTGCAGCCACTCTGATTGACACAACCAAGAATTATTTATGCTAACGAAGGAGAAATGTGACAGACTCTGCAGCATGCTGGTGTGGCCTTCAGGTTAAAGATCTGATTTTAACATCTCTTACTTGCAGATATGATGTCTCTGTTTATCTGGGTCTCGACTGCAAAGTGAGGAGAGCAATTCTTTCTTCTGACTGAACTCCTTCAGAGCTGTCAGGGGGACTTGTGTGAGAGCTCAGAGCAGCCCTGGGCAGCCCAGGGCTTGGCACAATAAGATTTTCATTTGCTTTTGTGTGTTCAGTGCTGCCAAACGTGCCTTTGAAGGTGCTGTGCTGGTGCTAGGAGGAGCATTGGATGCTGAAGGAAATTTTTGGCTCTTATTAACTTGCTGTGAGATAAGTGACATTAGACTGAGAACAAATATTATTGAACTTCAGTGAATAAAGACCCTTATCAGCTCTCTCTTGTTTGTCTTCAGAGTGGACTCAATAGCAGATATTTGCCTTTTATCCCCCCACCCTCTTCTCTGAGCATTTTTGAAGTGCAGATGTTGGAGAGTTTCTGTCTTATGTTAATCTATGGGAATTTCAGAAGTTGACTTATTAAAACTAAGAAAATCCTTTCTTGAATTGCATGTTTTAATATTTTTCTCTGGCACCTTCCCAAAAGAGTAGACTTCAAGGACACACCAGGTACTCTCTGTTTACAGGAACATATTTCACTTTTTCAATCAGGCATTGTTTTGTTAGGTTTATGTTGCTCAGCAAATTGCTGCCTGTGAAATGCAAAATGGATTATTTGGTAATTAAAATATTTCAATTTTATGAGAGAGTTTGAAATCAATAAAATAGCCTTATTTCAGTGGAATAGAGCTATATGTCTGTTAGAACAGAATTCTGTAAGTTATAGAGGAGTAGAAGTAAAACTAATAAGTGCTTTCCATTTCCTTTGGGATTGTTCTCTATTGGATGGTACGTTAGCTACCAGGATTTTTTTTTTCTCCATTTAATTTAAATATCCCAAGAGATAGGCCTTGTAATATACCTATTATTTTTTCAAATGCAGTTAAAAAAAAGTGTCTCGCTCTGCTGGAATCCTTTAGCATTACAGCTGTGATTTGCAATGTGCCTTAGAATCTGAAATGAAAGCAGGGCATCACCTCATAGTGCTGAGGTTCTGGACAGCCCAGCATCTTTGGCCAAAGGCCAATAATTCAACAAACTCAACAGCAGAGCCAAGGAAAAAGACTATAAGAGTTTCTTAGTACTCAAAGTTAACCTGTTCTGAAAGAAAAATGAAACAGAAATAGGAAAACTAATATTTTTTTAAAAATATGTTTTTTGTTACCATAGTAATTCTTGTCATACATTTTCCGTAAATGTCACCTGCCAGAAATACAGAAATTTGTACTTTGAAGAGAAGAATACTTCCAGGTGTATAATTTTGTCAAGGGTAATATTAATGTTTATCATGGCCAAATCTTTGCAACTGATAAATATTGTTCTGTTTCCACTTTTTTATTTTCCCCTACTGACATTTTTAAGCCAATATCCTGCAAATGTCAGTGCTGTTAATTTTACATCTTGGAAAGGGGAAAGGTTAGAGAGCTGAATATTGGGACACAGAAACATCATAGGAACAAATTGAAGTTTACTAAGACTTTGAGTGGACTGTCTTTCAGACTGCTTTATTTAGGTGCATGATATGTGTATGTTCCTTATTTCACTGCAGCATTTTTACCCAGGACCCCCTTTCTGTTATGTGATTCCTTGGTTTTGATAATTTCAATAAGGAAATATGTCTGTAAACCCATGAACAGTGGCCACCAACCGAAACAGCATTGTGAAATTATCTTTAAAAGTGATGGACAAGTTATAGTCAAGTAAACTCATTTGAAAAATACTCTGTGAATTTAAAACTCATCATGTTGTGATCAAAATTGGAGTTCGAGTTATCTACAAAAAAAGCTCTCTACAGGGAAAAAAGTTTTTTATCATTTGCGGGAATGACATTAATGAGAAGAATTGACTATATTTGTATATCAGTCATCCAGTGAGATACACTACTTAGTTGCACAAAACTTTTGTTTCCTTGGTTAAGAATAAGATTTTCTCTGTATCTCTAAGGTTTTCCTCCTTCCTTTCCTCTAGTCTGGCATGACCTTACCCATGGGCTATGGCTTCATTAAGGCTGCCCCGAGGCCAAATGTGAAAGCTGCTTGAAGGTGAAGTAGGCAAACAAACACCCTTTAGAAAACCTGCTAAATTATAATTTCTAATGTTGTTGTCATTTTAGCAATGCATCTGTGGTGGAAAACGTGAATCCAATTTTGCTTCTTCAGAAGCTCCGAACTTTTGTTAGAATAATTTTTGTTGGTCTTTGATGATAAAAATGGGGCTGAGATCATGGCATGAGTTGATGATCATGGCATAAAAACATGAAGTAGCAATGATTTGAAGATTTATTGTAGTAAAAAATTAACAGTATGAGAAATTTTCTTGAGTTCTTTGCCCTAAATAGAATCGTGTGGAGAGATTTAAACTTCAAGGACTCCTGTTAGATACTGCAAATAGTGAAGGCAGGGATTGCTAATGAACAAATAGAGTGAATTAACACCACTGCTGGTTGGGTACAGGTGTGACAGTATTTACAGAGTCTACACAGGGAAAAGAGGGATTAAAATTTGTGTTACTGAAGCTGCAAAGAAAACCAAAGTGAGTTAGTGTCAGCACCCAGGTAAGAGAGTATTACATTTGTAATAAATGTACAAAGTGTGAATGTTCAGTCAGAGTTTAAGCCTCAAGGTGAAATGAGCAGCACCTGGACTGGACATTGGCCACTGGCTTTCTCCATATTTTGAAATTTGTGCAAGAAATGTTGCTCAGTGAATTTCATGTGTTACCCAACATCTACAAAAATAAAGCAAAATGTTGTGTTTCCCTTCACAACATCGTGTGGGTTGTTTTACTCATTAAGTTTCCCTCTGCTTTTTTATTTTAATGCTTATGAATTGTTTAATTTAGGATGTGTAAACATACTGCTTTGATGCTTTCACAGACATAAAATGCTGTCAGACCAAACTGTTTTCTGAAATGTTGCTGCACCCGTTCAGCCTCTGTTATTTCTGTCCCTAATGTGATGCTGGTGCTGGTCCAGCAGCTGATGGGCAATTCCCAACATCTTTCCCTCCATTTCTCCTGGCTGATGAGGCCAAGGGAGGGAAACCCAGCACTTACAAAGTCTGATGCTTCCCCAGAGGTTTTCTAGTCACTCCTTGATTAATAGCAACAGTAGGTGTCTCCATGGTTTTTTAACTTATAAATTAATAGGAATACAAATGCTTTACAGTGTTGTTCTAGGGCTACAGGCCGTGGTCGTCCTTACAAGAATAGTTTGGAATTGGGATTCTTGTATTAAAAGAAGGATCCCATATGTATCCATCTGCTGAGGAGTCAGTTTTTACATGGGAGAATAATACTCATATCTAAATTATTGGAACATAATTTTCTTTCTTTTTTCTATATATCAGAACCTATATATCAGAAACATGAGCTCAGGGAAAAAAAAAATCATCATTTTAATATTGCTAGTATTTTTTCTAATTTCTCTCCCTGTTTTAGATTAATTTTTTACATTAGAAAAGTCACCAACAAAGAATGAAGAAATGTTTCTAGTTGTTAGTGAGGGATGAGAATATTTCAAACACCAAATGATCAGCATCCTGTGCAAAATAATCTTATCGCCATCATGTGATTTGATTAAAAAAGAGCTTGGAAAAAAGGTTTATTGATGACTAAATGTGGAGACTTGTCTGACCTTTCTGCTTAAAATGTTATTTCAAATCAAATCTACCTATTAAAGAGCTATATTATAGCTTTCAGTGTTTAAGAAAGCTCAAGCATGCACTTGGTATCTTCACACAGATCTCTCTCAGCTTATCTTCATTCTCTGTCTTAAAGCCATCTGCTCCTTTTCTATGGTCATTGTTTTCCATATTAATTAGCACAGAGTGTCTGCTGACTAAATACGGATTTAAAGACTTAATTCCTCTGTGCCTAACTGTTTGAGGGAAAAAAAAAAGAAACTAGAAATAAATATAGCAGTGCAGTTTGGAATTTGCAATCATTAGTATAAAGCTGTGAATGCACTTCTGGGTGTTTAGGCAGCTTGAATAATTTAGGGCCTTTATATATAGCTGACTTGCCTCATTTGATTTATCTTCTTCACATGGGATTTTGTACTATTTCTGGGTACTTTATTATCACTATTGTCTCTCACATTCATAATACAGATAGAAACACAGAGCATGAACAAAAATTTGAGGGAGAGGGTAGCATCTGCTTACCCTCAGTTGGTTTAGCAGTAAGTGGTATGTAAGCACATTTAGCCTTTCCCATCAAATACAAAATCCAAGCTCTGTCAGGCACCAGGACCTACTTTTTTCCTTTCACATTTCAGCCTGCAATTTCTCCATTTCCCCCCAATATTTCCAAATGAGAAGCATTGCTGATGACTAAAGGTACAGCTCTATTAAAAAAAAAAAAAAAATCCTTTCTGTCAGTCTTTGCGGTGGTTTTCTCAAAGGTATTTTGCTCCTCACCGCACATTTCCTGCGTGAAAATGAAAGGCAGCCTTTGAGTTGTGTGAAAACTTTTCACCTCCTCTGTCATGTGAAATGATGAGGCATTTCTCAGCAGAAACCTCTGGTATTTGCAGAGAAGCTGCTGGGTTGGCTCTAACAGGGTCCAACACGTGCTAACAGCCTGGGCTGTGCTGCCCTCGCAGCTCCTGCTGCAGGAGGATTGTGCTTCTGAAGCAGCTGCTGAAGGACAGAGACCTGGTGTGGTAGGGCCAAGAGAGCTCGTCCAGATGCAAACAGACCTTTGGTTCTTGCTGGGTTTTATGGCTTTGGTCTCTTGCTTTGTTTTGTGATTGCAGTAAAACGTGTCCTGAGTGCTCTCACTTGTGCTTCAGCGCTGGCAAAGACACAGCCCTGGAAAGCTGCTGGTGGTTTTCCCAGGACAGGGAATAACTGCTGCAGCTCTCTGCTTCTTTTTTCCTCTATACTTGCTGAAATGTCCCTAAATAGTATGAAATGGCCATAAGAACTGGTGGTGCTCTGGGGAACCATTTGCATTTTTTCCTTCTGATAGCAGCACGATATTCATGATTTGCTCTCGGATTCTTTTTAACTCTCACACCTGCATTTCTCGCTCAGCAAAGTGTTTGTGTGGGGAAATGCTCTCTATGCTGGGGATTGACTCTGATATCCTTTGGCTGATAGATCCCTTTGGAGGGATGAGCAGATTGGCTGTGGAATGGAATGTATCAAGAAAATGCAAAATTAAAATCTGTACCATGCTAGCCTGGAAAACTCAGTCTGTCTTCTGCATGGTTTTGTCTGTATCCATACAAAACATATAGAAGTCTAGTGTGGAGGCTGCTCCAAATTGTATTTTGTGAATTAAGTAAGGAAGCATAAGTCAGTTCTAGCTCTTATATCTACTTTATCTTTCTGTCTTTTATAGACGATATTTTATGTACTATTGCATGTTGCAATATTTCAAAATTACTATATGCAATGAAAGCTCATATAGTTAAGTACTGACAAAAAGTTTCACTCTACTTCTAATACCTGATAGGTTTTGCAAATTCTCACGTATCTATACAAAGCTATATATTTGGTCCTCTCAAAAACTCTTCCCATCATAAAAAAGCCTGAAATATTTGAAATATTGTGATTAAAAATGTGCTTTGCTTTCAGTAGCACACAGTTGCTAAACGTTCCTCTTTAAAACCCAAGTTCTTCCATTAACTTACAGTTGCTAGTATTCAGTGACAAAGTGATCATCATGATTGTAATTAAATATTTATCATACAGTTCTCTTTTGTCATTTGGATGTTACAAGGCAAGCAAAGATATACTTTAAAGGCTGAATAGTAAGCTATATTATGATAGTATATCAGGCAAATGAGTGTTTGATGGGCTGTGTTAACGTGAACTAAAAATAAAATCCCATCTGTTCACCTTTCAAACTGCATCAAGACACTGCATATGGGTTATGGAATAATTTAATGAAACACAAATGAAAATATGTTTATTTCCATCTTGCTGAAACAAGTGAAACAGACAACTTGTTAGTAAAGATGTTTTAACAAGCAGGGAATTGTGTGCTTATGGCTTTTCTGGAATATAGTAGCACTGCCTCTGTATCTACTAATTTGTGATTTTAAAATAATTTAAAATCACAAATGAGTAGCTATAGAGACAGAGACTCACTGAAGACACTGCCTCTAATAATCATATACAGCTCAGATCTGGATCACTGGTGCCAAGAGTTTGCATTGCTTGCACAGTTAGGGATGTGCCCCACTGGCATCAGACCTGCAGAATGCATTGTGTACTGTGGTCTTTGGGAACACTGGTGTTTCGTGTTGCTTCTTTATGGTTGAATGAATTCTCCCAAAGTATTGGTTGACTCTACAGGGAGACTTCACAGCCACGTGCTGATTTGCCCTATCAATGATCTGTTCCACAAAAAGAAGCTGTTTCAAGGTGTGGGGTGTGCTCTGTACCATGGCTGGGTGCTCTACAAGAGAGGGAGATCAAGGTGCTGCTGCTGTCTCTGAGTTCTTGCTGATGGTGTAAATCAAAGCCACCAGAGCAACAATAATTTTTGTGTGCTCAGGACTTTTGAATATGCTGCCTGTTTCAATACTTGTAGTGGAATGATTTTTTTTCCTGCTTTTTCAGGTAATTGTGTCTTTGATGTTGATGCAGTTGTCTTCATCTCACTGATCTGTTTTTCTACAGGCCCTTGTAAATTCTGTCTGCCGCTTTTACCAAGCATTTCCTTTTGCTTTGTCTTTATCTTCAAAGCTCAGCCATTTCTAGTGACTTCAAATCACAGATCTCCATCTGTTGCTGGTTTTCTAAACCAAAATTAAAAGACGCTGTGTAATCTGTGAACTGCATTTGGAGGGTATGAGGCAGCTTGTTTTTGAAGTAGCTCTGGAAGCTGATCCTGAAATTAGGAGATTATTTACCACGTGCAGGTCTCTTACAGATGCGGAAACACTCACCAAGGCAGGGCCAGATAGGAAGAGCTCATTTAGCTACTGAAGAAAGCAAAAGCAAAGTATGAAAAGTCAGGAGGAGACAAGCTCAGAGAATCTGGGTGAGGTGTGCCTTCAGGTTCAGGCTACAGGGGCACCTCTGGCTACATTACATCTGGTTCCTTGACAGAAAAAGAATTCCTGTGTTGTTCTTAGAGGAAAATCTGCATTTACACTGTGCTTCACCAGAGCCCCAGGAGAGCAGGACTGGTAGGAGTGCCACAGGCTGTACGAGGCCACGTGCTCAACGTGGTGGCTGCTGTCAGTGTTTTTTTTATAAAAAGGTATCCTGACCAGGCAGCTCAGATAGGGGTGGGTGGGTGTGTATTTATATATATATAAATCATAGCATTTGCTTTGGTTAAACAGATTGGATTCTCAAATAGCTGTGATGTGTTACAACAGTCTTGGAAATGAAAGCCACTTGCAAAAGCCTTATGTTAGAGAGGCATAAACTGTCTGACTTGGCATCTTTTTCAGGTCCCTAAAACCTCTGAAGCAGGTTTACAGGAAATACCAAGCAATTGCTTTCTGTCAGTCTTCAATAGAAGTATTTTTCTTTTTTCTTTTTCTATTTTTAATTAAAAAAATTCTTGCCCAAGCATTATTTTTAGATGTGTGAAGGTACCTAAACTAGGGTGGAAAATACATAGTTTTTTCATCTCCTCCACAAAGATCTTATTTAAAAGACATTTTCCAAAATCAAAGTATTTTCTTGGAAAATTGTGAAGTAAAGAAAAACTTTGATTAGGTGTGAAAAAAATAGTAATGCTTTATTCTTTGACTTCTGTCCAACTCTAATTTTATGAAACTTAGTGATGAAAGTTCTCTGAAGAATATTGAATGTTTTTCAACCAAATTCTGTTAAAACATCATTGTAATTTGTTTGTACTTGCCATACCTGAAATATGATGGGCACAATCAGGTAGAGTAATTTGCATAAATTTCTGATTTCTGTCTTCTTCTCTTTAAAAGGTTCTAAAAATAATCAAAGTGCATTACCTAAAATCCTAAATTATTAAAAGCTGTTATGTGTGGTTACCCAAGGTTTACCATAAATTTTGCTTGTAGACTTCTTGATTCTCCTTAGGTGAAGACCAAGAAGTGAAGGCCAATAACAATATTCCTGAAATTCTCCATAAAGTACTCCCACTTGGAATTTGGGAACCCAATTTTTTCTTTACTGTTGTATCTTCCCAGAGTTAAGTTTCAGCAAAACCAGCTCAAGTGTGTTGCCATGTCACAGTAGTCACTGAAAATCTGAACAACTTTCATTGACCACCTTGTGGTTTTACAGAGAAATTTAGTCAGATATTTGAACCTCAAACTCCATTCGTAGATTGTTAGTTGTTTAGTATTCATTGGAGGATTCCAGATACCAATACAGCCTGCCACCAGAAAATGAAGAGTATTTCATGTTCTGAAAGTTGATCTGGCCAGATTTAATGATATGACTGAGCAAATTTGCTCCTGCTGGAAGTGTTGCTCTGCTGCCCAGTGGGTGAAGGAAAGGGAACCTTGTGAGAGGTGCTTCTTCTCATGGTCCCTTCTGTGTTGGTGTGGAACATTGTAGAATTGATGTGGTTTATTTTATGGAAAACATTCTAGGAAAATATTTTCTTTGTTAAAAAAGGTTTGCTGTGGTTTGATACTCTTTTACGCTCCCCCCGTACAAACCACTACATCACTGCTGCCCTCAGAATCTACTTCCTGCATTTTTTAATACATTTAAAAGTAGGCAGAGCGAGGCAATCCAAAGGTGCTGATGTGACCAAAACATATTTATGGTTGTGTTCTCTTATGACCACTCTAATGCAAGGTCAGTGCATGTGTTATTCATCAGGTACTTTACAAGGAAGTTTTAATACATTATGTTACTAGTAGAAAGCCCAAGTTTCCTCTTTACGCTTTTCTCTTTTCCTCTTTATTTTCCCCTACAGCTTGCCTGTTAAGAAATCTCCATGAATGAAGCCTATTCATCATTCTTATTGCTCTTTGCCATTGTTCCCAGGAGGTAAGATATCATATTAAATGCATATGCTATTCCAAACACTTCTGATGATTTTCAGATTAGAAAGGTTTTGGGTTTTACACTTAAGAGTTTGGGAAAAGACCTCAAAGATTTCTTTTCTTCTAAAGACACATCCAAGAGGAGTCTCTGTTCCCCTTTCATTGTCCTTTTCCTTTCTCTTCATGACTTCACAGTTAGAAAAATAATTGACTTAATGATTTTTTCCCTTCAGATCTAGGACAATTTCCTCTTCATTTTACTTTCTGATACTGCTGCTGCTCATCTGTGTTTCCTGACCCCTCAGGGGCTGTATGCTAAGCTTTCCTTGCCAGTACTGATGCTTGTTAAGGCACTGGACTGAGAGTATGCAGAATAAAATAGATGTTAATAGATGTGTAGGGTCCCAGAGGTCTTGCTGCTCCCCCTCTCTGGCACGGAAGACACTCTGTCTGCATGGCTGCTCCTGTGCCTTCCCCTGAAACAACCAGTCTGCAAAATCATGAGGAAAATACACAGCTTTGCATAGAGGAACATCTGTTAAGTTCTTCCCTTAACCAACACGTGCATGAATAAAAATTAGCTGAAAATAGGCAATAAGTTGTCCTTGAATTTGGACAACCTTATTTTATTTTTAACATACTTTAACAGTGTGTTTCTACTCAAATGCTAGAGCCAGTGGAAGATATTTCTCTTTGCTCAAAACTGAGTTAAACTGTGGCCTCCCAGGACCTGAAGGGAGCCAATAACATACACAGAGAGGGATTGTTTACATGGGCATGTAGTGACAGGAAAAAGGGGGAATGGCTTCAGGCTGAAAGGTTTAGATTAGATTTATGGAAAAAAATCTTTACTCTGAAGGTGGTGAGGCCCTTCCACTATCCCAGGTTGCCCAGAGGAGCTGTGGCTGCCTCATGCCTGGAAATGCTCAAGGCCAGGCTGGTGGAAGGTGTCTCTGCCCATGGCAGGGGGTGCAACTGGATGGACTTTAAGGTCCCTTCCAATCCAAACCATTCTGTGGTTCCATGATTGATAGCAGTGAATATTCATTGACATTTTTGATTTTTGGTTCTAAACTTGAGGTTTATGATGAACACAGTTGTGGTGCTGGCTTGGTGATTTGACTTGGTGATCTCAGAGGACTTTTCCAACGATTCTATGATTTTCTAGTTTGTGTCCTGTCTGCTGTCACTTCTAACATAGGAGTCAGGATATACTCAGGATATACAGAGATCCACCTTTGCCGTTGATTTCTCCACTACAGCGAACTGGGAAAAATGGAATTGAAAATTTATGGGCTGTATGCACAGATTGTTTGTTGTACAGCTTAATAGCACTAAACAATGTAGTTTAAAGGTAGATCTGGGTTTGTTTATATGACACCTTCAGCAGAAAAATCAGCAATTTCTTTTCTAAAGACCTTGATTAAAGAAATCAGTTGCTATTGAAGGGAATACCAAAAACTCTTTCAAAATTGCCAGCAGAGCTTGATGCTCTGTTGTATTGTTAATTAGCAAAGACAAACATTAGAGAAGACTAATTCAGGAATATGACAAAGGATGTGAAAATAAAATGTCTCTAGGAGTCTCCAAGGCAAAAATGAAAAAAGTAATCTTATTCACAATTGCCACCAGGCAGTAGTTTGTATCCATCCATAAATGCAGGTGGATATAGGCTGTCCTGGGATGCTTTATTCCAGGAGCAAGGATCAATACAAAGCTGTGCTGAGTCCCAGGTGAGTGTCAGGACTGCAGGAGCAGCTTGTGCTTCCACTGATGCTCTTTTTTAGACGCTCACATTCCCAAACACTGGCGTGGCTTCAGTAGGCAGGTGAGCAGTGTTCCACTTACACTGACAATAGCAGTGTAAAAAGAGAAATATTGTTTATTGTTGTCCCCATATGGCTTGGCAGATCCCCTGTTTGCTTTGATACCAAGGTAGTGCAGCTGCACATCCTACGTGAATTTACATCCAGGGCAGCTTTGCCCTTCAAATATAAGCATGATGACTGAGCTCTGTGATGTGTAAACATTTATTTTGTTTTTCTCACAATACCTGCCTTGGGAAGTGAACAGTTTGGAGTGTGCATCCTAAATCAAGCACTTATGAAACCTTGTTATTGCATGAATGGATACTTTCTTAGTTTATTACACATCATCTCAGCAATAAGGTAGAGATTTTATTGAATGTATACATTAACTTACATAAAAAATACTCATGCAAATGCTGCTCCCATTTATCTTCCAGAAGGCAGTTAATGTCTCTCTTTCTCTGGTACCAGGTAGCCTACTGGGACATAAAAATAATTAATGCCTTGGAAGCACTATCTCACAGAATGTTATGTTTGTTTTATTTAAGGGAAAACATTTTTACTACAGGTTAAAAAAATCAGGCTAAGATTTGTGTTCCCTGGAGATAATTCAGGTGCTTTAGCAGAATCTGCTTGCATTTCTCTCTGAGGATAGGCTGGTGTTGCTGGTGCATGCAGTGACAGGATTTTGGCAATATCAGAATGTCACAACTTGTGACATTAGTGGAGCTCCCCACATATCCTTCTCAGTTCCTCAAAATATTTCTTGGACAGCATGCTTTCAAAAGAGCTAGGCTTCTCCAGTGCTGAAACTTTCTATTAGGGAATCCCTGTAAGTATTCCTATTCTTCATGTATTTAAAAGAACGGCCTTGTTCTATTTTTAAGGCACAATTAACACAATTAATGATATTCCAACCCTTATTTTCTTTTGTGTGAGTCTCTGGTTGCACTTGACTTTTTGCTCCAGTCTGGTGCTTCCATTCATGATTCAGTTGAAAATACCCTACTGGAAAAAAATTATTACATACACCAGTTGTGAGGGGAAAAGGAAGCAAATTCTGCTTGAGAGAAAAAATTAGTGTGCATCTCTTTCTGAAAAGTGACTTTTGGTCACTCTCTTGTTTTGGGTGTACCTTATGAGCACATCACAATATCTGGTGCAGGGGAAGGTAGGTGGACATTGTGGTTGGAAATGTGCAGAACTAATTCTCAGCTGCTGTGTGTTTGCCTCAGAATTACTGTGCCTGAGTAAAGCAGGAGCAGCATCCCTCAGGCAATGTGTAGTCAGCTCTTTAATTTGGGTGTAGCTTAAAGTTGTCTAAGTAGAATCCATATTTATGCTTTAAACAGAGAGAAATGTTAAGAGAACTACTTGAGGCTACTATTCTAAGCTTTGTTGTAAAACTGCCAATTTCATTTTGTATCTGACATATTGCGTTTTGAGGGTCTGGTCTGGTCTGTCAACAGACTAAATTCCATTCTAATGCAAATGAAAATCAAATGGATCTAACCAAACACCAGAATGCTTTTGTCTCGTTTTCCTCTGACTCTCTTATACCTCATTCTAGGGATGACTCTTGCAGGCTTAATGGATTTGGTTCCAGGGAATGTTTCTGCTGTAAAATAGAACCTTTATTCATCCTCAGCTTGAAAACATCTCGCAGGCTCGAAGTCATTAGTATAGATAAATCCAAATCACACCTGTGAGATGCTCTCTGTGCTCTGCAGTCATTCTCTGCAACCCCCTTTGTGCTCTCCATATTAAAGAATGAGATTCAAAAAGAGGAGGAAGGGGAAGGAATCTATACTACAGAGACATATGCTAAGGTGGTGCTGAAGTTGCCCAGACCAACAGGTAAAAATATCTGAGAGCATCTCTGATGTGAAAGATGCACCTCACGTGGGCAGTGTTTACCAGAGTTTGGTGACCTTGTGCTGGGGCAGTGCATGGAGTGATGCCCTTTCTCTGCTTCTTTCTCAGAAAGAAAGAAAAAAGTATTAAAGCTATATTAACAGATGGTGAAAAAAGGTAGAGAAATACTTAGTAGAAAAATATGAGCTATTTACAAAAGGAATACAGCAAATGACTTAAGTCACAAGGATGTTTATATCCTCTTGCTTGTTTCAACCATACAAACCTCTGTCAGAAACAGGTCTGTTTAGTGCTCTGACATTTCCCAGTCCAAAAATTACCCTGAGCTCCAAGGCCCTAAACCAGCAAAAATTAAGATTAAAATAATGCCTGTGTTTTTCTGACTTCACAGAGAAGTGATGCCAGGCACCAATTTTATGTGAGAAAATATTTAGCAGCAGAACAAATATGGTTTGGGCTCCCAGGAAAAATTGTCTTAAGAATCCTGCAGAAAATCTGGGAAATCCAGTATTTATATATATGTAAAAAGAAGCTATTTGTGACACCTATTGTGAGTTTTGCTAATAATATGCTAGTTATAGCAAAAAATGTAAATTAATATTAAATATATCAGTAGAAATAAACAAAATTACATTCTAATAATAGCAATAAAAATACTTATGACATGATGTGTAAAAGGTATTACAATCCCCACCTAAAATCTGAACATGTGGGATTGTATGCGAAACCATGCCTGCAAATGTGCAACTCTCAGTGCTGAAGAAAAAACATTTTAAATACATCTTACACATGCAAATTTAGTCTGAAGACTATAATATATAAGCTGCCAAATGATGTGAAGAATTGGCTGCTGTAGAGGCTGGAAACAAAGCAAAATGGATGTGCTGAAGTTGTAAGAATAGTAATAGCCACAAGGATAGAATGTGATAAATCCATAGGGATCAGTGTTTCTGCTAAAAATGAGCTCAGCTCAGAATGCAGTGTGGTGTCCTGAAACAGGTTTCATTTTTTATTGTTTTTAGGCAATCCCTCCTTGTTTAGCTTGATGCAATTAAGTGCATTGAAAGTTCTTTGAGTACAGTTAGACCAAAAAAGTTTAGGACAAATTAACGACATTTTTTTCCTGTGATATATCTGTGTTAAGGAGCTTGTAATGAATGTATGAAGAAGCAAGAGCCAAGATAAATTTGCAAGACAAGAGTCTAAAAAGCCCAAGAAGTGCAAAAGAGAAAACATAGAGGAAATTTTCATATGGTGATTTAACTGTTTAATTTTTTGCCTTAAAGAGAAGGGCTCTGGGAGAAGAGGGTGCTGGTTCCTGCCTTAATGCCCATAAAGAATATATTTAGATGCAGGGATCAGATTTAAGCTAGAACAAATCCATAGGTCCAAATGGTGTATGTATATGCAGGATGTGACTATTTTCCAGTGATGGCTTTAGCTGAAAGGGGAATGATGGGCTTGTTCAGAAGATTTTGAGAGTGAGAAGCAGGAGTGGGGTGTGGGTTCATGTGCTCTGACTGGTAAACTGTAGGGATGCTGGGCAGCGACGTGACGTGTTGAGGATGCTTTTCCAAGTTTCCTGCTGCTGCAGGCTCCTTGCAGGCGTGCTGGCAGCTGAGGAGGAGTGTGAGTGGCAGGCAGGTGCAAGGACAGAGCAGCAGCCCAGCCCCTCTGCCCCGTGCCTGCCGAGAGCTGCGCTCCCCATTCCATGCCCGCAGGGATGCAGGGCTGTGCTTGGGATGCTGAGCCTCTGCAGGCTTGGGTGCTGCTGTTGTGCACCTCTCCCACAGAGCTGCTGATCTGTTTTAATTCCTTCCTCTTCAGAGTTTGACTCTGAAACCTGCCATGATGGATCCAAATTAGTAAGACATGCTGGAAAATTTCACAGCTGGAGCCTTGTCGGAATCTGAGGTATTGATGATTCCGAGATTGTATAAAGCCTCTGTCTGTCAGCCCCGCTGCCAAAGAAGTCATAATTCGTCTGTGCTGGTTTCAAGGTTGTTTATTCTGTTTGTCTCTAACATGTTCTGCTGCCCTGCCGCAGCTCTGTCCTGCAGGGCAGCGTGTGGGGCTCTGCCCTCAGTGGGATGTTACAAACATTATATACCAGAAACTACCTGTGCTATATTTACAATAATGTACCAATATCTGTCATCTATGTTAAACAGTGTGTCCCCAGCCTAAACCAACAGAAAAATGCCAACACTACAGTGAAACATGGAGGGCATGAAGAAGGAGAAAAAGGACAAGACACACCCAATTTCCTCCATCTTGTCCCCTTTGAACCCCTAATCTAGAAACCTAAAATTTTACTTTTGCACCTAATTATTACTCATATCAAACACTCAGAGGTTGTAATTCATCCTGTAAGATTGAAAACTCTTTTCCATGGACAGAGATCACAGTCAGTGTCTCTGGGGGTTCTGTCCAGGGGGGTTCCTGACCCCCTGCCAGGGTCCCAGACCTGACAGGGCAGCCAGAGGGAAGCCCTGGATTCCCACAGAGCCCTTTTCAGGAAATACTTTCTCTGAATTATTCTCAGGGAACGGACTCCCAGGTAGCTTTTCTTTCCTTTTTTTTTTTTTTTTATTTTTTTTATTTTATTCAGTATTGCTGCTTAAAAATTCAGCTTCAAATGTTCTGTATACAGAAGGATCTGGTGCAACTGCTACAGAGCAGAGATGAATACATGTAGTCCAAGAAAATCCATAACTCTTAAGATTGAAAGGATCAAAAAAGTACCTTTACTTATTCTTATACTGTTGTTCCTGTAAACCTCAATTCAGCTTCATCTGAAAGTGAAAAACCTGTGGAAAATAAGAGGTTGAATACATTTTGTAGAAGGACACACGAATCTTGCTGCCTCATTGGCCTTGCAGTTTTTCATATTTCCTGTTCCCAAAATCAAACTGCCGAGTATTTAAGCCTTAGTTGAAGTAAGTAGCTTGATTAAAGATGTTCAGATGAGCCTAGATATCACATTCAATTTTAGAGTTGAAAAATATACAAATTGAACAAGACAGCAATTTGAAATCACTTGCATTGTTTAAATGTTTTATTACAAGTACTGATCAAAATTCTCCTGCAAAAATAAACATTTTAGTTATTGGACAGAAAGAGACACATTTCCTCTAAATGTCATGTAACACCCACAAACTACAGTCCTTAAAGTGATGAAGGAAACTAAGTTTTTCTCTGAACTTCAAAGAGGGTTGAGGAGGGGAGAAAAAAGGCTGGATAGCTCTGTCTCCTTTTGGAAATACCTTCTCATCTGAGATCCAAAGTCTGTCTTGATCAGTGAATGCTCTTAAAAGTGGTTGAAGTTGGCAGGCAAGTGAGAGTGGCTACACTGTCATCCATCCCTAACTACATATTTAATTTAGTAAATAGGTAAATTGTGAGAACATCCAAATATTGATCACAGTCTGTGGGAACTGGCTGCTTTCTTTAGATGGAATGAGATCCTTTGATATGGATCTCTATCAAACACTGGAGAGCATCAGGCTGCTGTATTTAACTTTCATACAGCTTAGTGATGTTTTTCTCCAGAAAGATTATTTTATATGTTAATTTAAGCATCCACATGCAGAATTTAGAATTAATGAAAACCAACCTCCACATTTCAAAAACTTAAGGAGATAAAATTTGCAATTACTTAATTATGGTCTATGAAATATGCAAAAAACCCCACCCCTGAGTATTAAGCAAAGTTTTTTTTCAAAAAAATAGAAGTTTCATAGCAGTAGGTGCTTTGAATTGTCCAGGGTTTGATTTACAATAGGGAAAATAGCCCTTTAAAAATTTGTTTCTACTGTTAATAAATAACTCATAGCTGAAGCTTTAATTTTCAGGAGAGCAAAAAATAGATTATATTAATGAAGGGCTGGGAAAATAAATTTTCACTCTCTTGGAAAAGGAGCAGATTGTGTCTCTTAATGACCTTGCATTTGTCCAAATGGTTTTGTAGTCTGTTAGGAATGGATCTGAATTGTATTGACACTTGTTATTATTACTAATATCTGGACTACAAAAAGCAAAAGTATAAAAATGCTCATGAAGGGTTGACATTGAGGGGATGGAGTATGTGCACACACACCTCAAAATAATTTAGAATGTATCCAAACATTCTGGCCAAAATGAGCTATATCCTCCGTAATTTCCTGTTGTTGTTTTTCCCTAGACAAACTAAGCTGAAAAGAGACATTGATTTAATTTGATGAGGGATGTGTTGTCTGTCTGATGCCTTGTTTTCTGCTTGCTCGTGTCTTGCCAACAATTATCTTGTCAAGAGGTAATATAGGCAACAGAAAAGCAGCTACAAAACTTCTGATAAAGGTAAAGTTTCCACTGCAATAAAACTTGACCTAAAACCCAATCATGCTATTATTTAAAGAACTTATGGGCTTGTTTTCCTGTAAAACAAATATTGCCTTGACAATTGACATTTTCTGGACCCGAATCCCTGCACGTTAATGCAGATGATGGCACAAAACAGAATTAGACCTGAAATGAAGATTAATTAGAGAAACATGGTCTAGAGCTGTGTCTGTGCCGGTTTTCAGTGCTGTTGGTTGAAGATGATGTGGCTGGAATGCTCTTGCCCTCGTGGTGTCCTTGTGGGACTGGGCACGGAAGTAGCTGGGAGCAATTTGGGACATTGCACCCAGCTGCCCTGCCAATGCAGCAATGCATGTGGGAAGGAGTGATCTCTTTTTAGACTGCTATTGATTAGTGTAATCAGCTTTAAACTCTGAGCAATTGTTCTCCATCTGTTTTGACTTTAAAGGTTTTTGTTTCTTGCTCAGATCCAAGAAAGCTCTGGTGTCCAAAAGATGATCTGTTTCTTTCAAAAATAGCACTTGGAAATATCACCTCTCCCTCCAGTCCTTGGCTTATTTGTCTCCTGAAATCATCTTGGGTAAAACAGTGCCAATACTTTTGCTCTGTGTGTGTGGCTATTTGGAAACTCTGCCCAGTGAGAAACTGAGTATTAGTTTAAAGTCTGAGATATATGTATGTACACATGTGCCATGTATAGAGGCTCCAAATATATGTCTGGGTCACTGTGAAGCCTAAAGATCCCTTTAGAAATTGAATTTCTTGATGCAATGATGTATCTGACTTGGTGCTACTTTTACCCATTGGACACACTTAGCGGGGAGAAGAGGATCCTCTTTTTCTGGATGCAGCTTCAAATGCTGCAGAACCATCAAAGTGGGAGTGAGCAAGGTTGGGCAGCCCATGGAGGAGGGGGAAATTTGGTCTTCTGTTGGCTTTAGTGCTGTGGAATAACTTTTGACTGTGGCAAGCTTTAAAGATTTTATAAAAATATGTATGTCAGCTCTCAGGCAGTGAGCTGGCCTGTTGGGGATAGAATTTTGGCTGGAAGATGTCTTCTGTACTTAGATGCAGTAAATGTAAGGACTTAGGCTAAAAGACAGAATGAGATTGAATTTACTACTTGGATTTTTCTTTCAGAAAGACCTAGAAACTGATTATGCATTTAATAATGCTGAGGCACAAGATGGCTGAAACATTTTCTTTCTTTGCTTTTGTAAAGGTTACAATATCATCTTTTGGAGCTAGTTCAGACACTCTGGGTTTTATTTCCATTTAATTTAACAGCAAATATTGAAAGTATGGTAATGTTATTTGCCTTAAGTTTGGGGTGTGGGAGAGGCAGAAGCCTTGTGTTTACTGAGAAAAGGAAAAACTTTTATTAGAAAGTTTGTATCTCTTAATACTTGCAATATATACAAATTAAAAAAGTTCTTAGATATTTTCTTAAATAAAGAAGACATCAGCAGTGTCACAATGAAAATGCTTTTACCAAAGCTGTGATTTTGCAGTTTTTACTGAGTTATGATGACATCATAACTGAATTATGATGACATCATGACTCATGTTTTACTGTGCTGCCAGTTATGAGTTTATTTTAAAAAGAGGGATTTAGTGATGCTTCTATACATATTGTACCGGCTTTTAGTAGTAATTCTAGAAAATTGTTTCTGTTTCTGTTGAATGGGAGTTTCAGAGAAATATTACAGAACAGTTACCACCAGGTCTGCACACAAAATACGCCCCAATTTCTTCTGAAGACAGAACTGAATTGTGACATTCAGTTCCAATGGCACTAAATCACAATAGCACTAAATCATTAAATTTCAATGTGTGATGTTCTCCAGTAACATTTCTGATGATTAATTTCTGATACTTGCCAAATTACTGGGGCCATAACAATTTTTCTGATTTTTGCTTTGTTTTCAGTATCTTGTGCAATGTGACCTTGTCCCGTACTTCTGAACATTGTGTTGTGGCTCTAATTCAAGTGCCTTAATAAAAATACCAATTCTTTGTTAAAATTAATGCAAAAATAATTGTGGCTAATGAATGACTAAGAAAACAGCAATGGTGTTTGTAACAGTTCATGAGAAGAAAAAGAAACAAAATGTTGAAGCAATTTGTGAATTTTCTGCCCATCTTTAAATATTTATGGAAGTTTGGAAATGGGTGCTGGCATCTCATTGCCATGGTGACCAACCCTTTGTGTGACATGAGTGTGAGTCAGTGTAAAACAGAAACCTGGCCATACCTTCAGCTGCTGGTTTTGTTTGCATTTACACAGGCTATGAAGGAAATGTTTTGTTTTCCCCAATAGCCATGAGGGATGTGTAGCAGCAAAAGCCACAGGAAGATGTAAGGGGAGGGTAGACAAACATAGGAGGAAAAAATACCAAGGTAAATAAAATCTTTGGTTGTTATTCACAAATTATGGAAATACAGATTGTGGCTGTCTGATGTCAGAATGAAGGTGCAGAAAACTTTTTATTGGCTGGTATAGGAATCTTCCAGTTGGCCCTAATGCCAAGGATGCTCTTGCTTTGTGCCAAGCAATCATGAATAAAAAGTCAAGACAAGGATTTATGCCACACCTTTAATTTCGATTTTTATGGGGCTCTCTTTTCTAAAATGTAGCTTCTGCTTGGATGTCTAATTTTTTTTTAACCTATTTGAGTCATAATTTCAAAACTTTGCATGACAATACTTTGAAATACTAGAGGCCATGGTATTTCTAGCAAAGCAGGGAAAGGTTAGTTTAACTGGGTAGTGTTGCTTTTTAGTCTGGGTCAGTCTGTTTTTTCAGCCTCCCACATTTCTGCGATGTCAGGTGGTTAAATAAGGATTGTGTTGTCCAGACTCATTAATTTATTTTGTTTGTCCTTCACACCCCCTTCAAGCAGTGTTGCAAACAGTGGGAGCAGTGTGAATCAGATGAAGGGATAATATAAAGCAGATTATGTGGTTCAGTTGCCTCTAAAATCTTGCCACTAAAGCCCAAGGTGAAGTGTGGCTGTGAGATCTGGGTAAAGCCATCTTAGATACCACCTGCAGTGCCCACTGACCTTCAGACAGCTGCAGCACTCTTTGCTGTCTTAAGTAACTTCCCTTCTTTCTTAAATATTTGAACTTTTTATCTTGCATCAATGCTTCTGAGTGTTTTGTTGCATAGCCCCTGTTTTATTGTGGCAAAACTACTGATATTTTCATTGGTGCTATTCACTAACACAAAGTCTCAGTATTAGCATTTTGTTATAACAAAGTCCTCACTGCTTATATTGCCCTTATATTGAAGAGAAAACTTTGAGCCTGGGATATTTTAGCTAAATAGATATGAGCTTTCTTTATGTACAGCAGGGATAGGTTAACCGTGGTTGGGGAAGAATAGTAGTGTGCTTTCAGCTTCCCTTTGAGCTTTGGTTTGCCCTGTGCAAAGAAACAAGATAGGAGGAGGTCTCAGATCCCTCTTTGTGGGACGGAAGGAGGGCAGGGCAGAAAAATGTGTGTTCTTGTTCCATCTCCCTCCACTCACCTCTTGCTTGGAAGTCCGTAAAAATAGATTTTGCTGTGTCAGCTTGTGTCCCCTTCAAAGGACAAAGTCAAACTCTACTTCTACCTTCTAGTAAATGATTTCTGTGTGTAAAACTCTCCTCTCCTTCTGGGACTTGATGGCTTTGTACCCTTTGGTAGAGCTGCACCCTCCAGAGCTGTGTGTTTGAGCAGTGAACAGCTGGATTCGGGCTGTTCATTCCTTCATTCATACTATTTATGGGATATTAATACTTGTTCCTTTTGGGGCTACTCTGCAATTAAAATTCAAGCCAGAGGGCTGCAGAAGGTTGGGGTTTCCAGTAATAGTGCACCTCCATACTAATTTCTTGCCACAAGGTCCAACAGTTCTTCCTTTCAGCATTTTTAAGGTCATGGGCTGCTCCATGAGCTTCTTCTGGAGGCACCTCCAACTCTGTTCCCAGAGCACAGCTCCCAGGAAATTTAGAATCTGGACTTTTTTGGGTGTTTAGGTGGATCCTTTCTTTCTGGATTTCCCCTCTTTCCAGTGGGGAATGTATAGTGGTGTCTAAAAGCAATGGGAATGCCCAAAATGCAATTCAAAGGAGAGAAAAAAAAGAGAAAGCTATAAGCCTAATATGAGCTGATGTAAGCTGCCAAGGAAATGGCAAAGGGGTAAAAAATGTAATAATTTTTCCTGACAAAAAAATGAAAAGCAAATATAAGGTAGAGGACTTTACAAGAACCCTTTGCACTCTCGCCTGAATCTGCTTTGTCCTTATGCCTGTAGTGAGATCTTCCCTGGCAGCATTTGTGAAGGGTATTTTTTGTGAAAAGTCAGTTTAAGAAATGAAACAGTGTGGAAGGTAGAATTACCATGAATTGTTTCTTTTTTCTGCCCTGATCAGATTCTGTTTCTCTCCTTGGCAATCCTGCCAGATGCTGATCAAGACAATTTAAGATGTAGATTTTTTTTTTTTTTTTCTGTTGAGGTTTATGTTAAATGTAAAGGTTTAGAGGGCTCCAGTCAGCGAAGTTTACCTTAAGAGACAGTGTGACAGCATCCACGTGCTACTGCCAGCCACCTTCAGTTCTACCTCATCTTGTAAAACACATTAGCAATAGCATGTTTTGCAACACAGTGACAATTTATAAGGAAAAAAAAAATCTTGCTGGTCTTTAATTATCTATCCTGAGATATTAGTTGCATGTTTCTACTTACTCCCACCTTTATTCCTTTGTTACAAAGAACCTTTGCTGGATAATGAAACCATAGCCAGGTAGGAGAGCTGGTGTTTCTGTTATGGCACTGCTTAAAATTAGGGCTGGAAATTAAATAACTAGAAATATTTGACACAGACTGAGCTCTTGAAGTTTCCTACAACCCACTATTTTCTAGCTGGCTTTTATGAAGCAAGAACATCACTAGAGATAGTCTCTTATAAAAAATAGGCTCTTTGATTCCCCTGTTTCATCACTGCACTGTGTGATCTGTCCTGTCTGTGTTGAATAATTTAGGTAAATCATGCACACTGTGTGACTGTAATTTGACTGAAAATAATTATTCACATAGTTATTGACTATCACTCAAGTATTGACTGCTCTCCTAATAGAGCTGTTGTGATTCCCCTCAAGTTCTTCTGCTCTCTGCCTCTAATTATTCTGTCTACAGATCCTTTCCAGAAGTTGTATGCACAAAGGTGGAAGCAGAAATACCGCTTGATATTTCTATTCAGTGAGATCCTTTGCAGACAGTTGTTGTAAGACAGTTCAGGAAAGCTGAGGAGGTGTGTCACAAGCTGAGGAGTGATCACCTGGGCAGTTAGATTTCAACTTCTCTTAGGTGGGAGAGCTGAGGGCTTGGTGTGACAGCTCAGGGGGCAACAGAGGAACACGTAATACAGCAAAGGAATAAACCATTAAGATAATGCAAAGTAGAAAAGAGGAACCAAGAGGGAGCTGATGCGAGATGGCAGAAACCAGAACACTCCATTACATTCATGGCAGGATTAAATTTAAGAACAACTTGGAGACTGTGCTGCCTAATTAAGCCTAATAGTGTTAAGAGAGCTGCAGCTGGACATACAGAAGTCAGGAACCCAAAAAACTTCAGAAAATCATCAGGAAGAAACCACTTTCTGTTGCTGAACAATTGAGTCAAAAAGGTCATCTGGATGGAATTGCAAGTGAATAGCAAATTAACTCTTTGTTCTTGACTTCTTTCCTGGAAGGTTCTGATTAGGAGTGACTCTTTGTTCCTTCAGTTTTTCCACCACTTATTTGAACTGAAATGATTTCTGTGTGCAAGTATTAATTCTGCACATATGTTGGATGGAAAATTTTAAATGCATAGGAGGTGAACCAGAAAATGCCACATTTTTCAGCCTATTTCATTTATATGTTTCAGTGATATGCAGTCCCGAGGAAAATTTGATCTAAAAGTGTTACTGTGCTTTTTATTGGAGGGAAGGGGATGGGGGGAAGGGGACAGTGGCTGAATTTATTAAAGATGGCTGAAGTAAAAGTATAATTCAAAAATCCTCATGTCTTATCCCTTAAGGTCATTTTTCAGTAGGGGTTTTTTATATCTCTTATGCTCTGTAAGTATGTTATCCAGCTGTATCAGGCAGAACTTAAAAACACAGACATGTAAATAGTGTAAAGAGAAAAAATATTGTCAGAATTAAGCTGCTTAGTAATAGAAAGACTGGTAAAAATAATCAGCATATTTTAAAGAGCTTAAATTTGCCACTTTATATTTCTGTGTGCGTAATATGCTGGTGCTGCATAGGAAACAGAGGAGTTGTGGAGCAGTCTAAAATCTTCTACAGAATTTAATTCCTATGTATTTCTCAACATGGAGAGCAAAACCCTCCTGGAAGACTGTGAACTCTGATTGCACACAGATGATGTGCTGTAGGAGAGAACTGGTATTGTCAGAGACATCAACAGAACATATGCAGAAAGTCTCCAGCACCATTGCAGTTGGCAGAGAAGAGAGTAAAAATGTTATCCCAGCATTGCTTCAGATTAACATGGTGAAAGGGTTGAGAAAACAGGGAACTGGAAATCAGTGGTGAGTTTTCAGCCCTGAGGGAACTGGGGCTTTTGCAGTGGTCTGTGCTCCATTCCTGACAGGTGTGCTGTAGATCTCGAAGCAGGAAGCATCCCAGATTCTTCTGGAGAGATCACTCTTCTGCATTTCATTCCTCAAGCCTGTCCAGTCGGGTCTCAGACACCTCAGGATTTTGCAAACAGTTCATCCCCAGCTGTACTGGGATTTCTAAAATGGTATTTCCTGTAGGATAAGGTAATCTTCCTATCTCTACACCACTGTCGCAGATGAGACCTGGAACAGTTTCCAGTTCACAGGTCCATATAGACACTTATTTCTCAGTAATGAACATGGTGGGGTCTGGAGTGTTCAGAATCTCCCTGAGTGTCTGTTTTGAGCTTAAACTTGTTAAAATGGAGCTAGAAAGTAAACAACATGCAAGCTGTTCATAACAATTCTCTATTTATATGCTGCACTGAGCCAAAACAAAGGTATTCCAAAAGTTTTAGCCACGGTTAGTCCTCCAGCAGTAACTGCAGCTTGACATCCCCAAAGGCAAGAATGAAGAGGTAATGGCTCTGTTAGGAGCTCCACATTTCAGCTGGGTTTTGAGGCTGCTTTGAAAGAATGAGATGGAATGGGAAAAGGGAAAAACTAGGAAGAATCTATTGTAATTAGAAGGCAAAATTGAACTCTAGGTTTATACTGATGTAAATGCAGGTTAGACACCTTTTGCTGCTGGCATGAGTTTGCAGTTGCACTGTTTTAAGTGCTGACTTGTGAGTGCTGTATTAAACGTGCTCTCCCAGACAGTGGGAAGTGCCTGAAGTGCTTTACACAGTCCATGGAAATTGGCATCCTTAGGGGACTCCCTCCCTGCTCTCATAATTTCACTGCTTCATTTATTCACTAAATGGCTGTTTCTCTGTACAGCTGGGATAGGCACTTGAGGGGCAGCAGATCCATGTGCTTGGCTGTTCTGCAGGCAGCTGAGCCTTCTGCTCCACTCACCTGCTCCATACACCAATAACTCTTCTGGAAATCATAGCCAGGAGCCACAAGGTTATTATTTTTTTTTAACTAACACCTATAAAGTTTAAATTTTTTTTTATTATATCTGAGTTTTTAATTCTACATCTGCCAGGTATTGCTAGAAACCATTATAACAATATCTGTGGTAAAACAGAAAAAAAAAAAAAGGAACAATAGAATTTCTTTTAATGGATGCTTTCAAAACTGATTTTAGTGCAGATTATTTCTGTCTCACAGCTAGTTGCAAACAAGATGACTATTCTGATGAGATCTGTATAAAGTTAGTGACTTCTGTGATGAGGGCAGAAATTTTAATTGTAGAGAAATGCATACTGCTTCATTCCTGCCTTTGTTAGAAATTCCCTCTTTTTACTTTTATAAATGCCTTTTCTTACAGTCCTTTAATGGATTGTAAAGTAATTGGAGACAAAACTTTTTTTTTTTTTCATAATAGCAATGAGTGTTAAGAAAAAAAATATTCTCAGCAAGTGCATAAGGAAACACTGATAGTTTCACATGTGTCTGACCAAAAACTAGGAAAATGAGACAGTTTTTCTCATGTCAGCCAGAGTCCAGTTTGCATGTGGGCAATTAATGTAAACCTCGAGGTTCTGAAAATGTTGTGTGTCCTGTCTTGCTTTGAGTAGTTCTTAGGGCTCCAGCTGAAGCACTTCCTTTGGAAGCTTGATTCACCAACTAAGTATTTTTGTGTTTTCATGCAAAAATACTTCTGGCTGTTTAGCCTGCATTTTCACTGCCAGGAACATTTCTTGCTGTTCAGTCTATATATGACCTTTCTTAAATTCCTTGTATATCCTTCAAAGACTTCTGTAAACAAGCTTATGTAGACATCCTACTCCTTAGTGGGTTTTGTTTTGTAGTTCTTGACCTTCTCTCATAATTTATTGGTCCTGTTTCTAGTTAACCAACATAACTGGTGTTTTTAATCCCTTAAATAATTATTTTGTACTGGAGAAACATTTTATAAGATATGTGGCTCATGAATGCATTTCATATATATGTGTGTGCGTGTATGCATTTTAAGTGAAAATTCAAGTGTGTATTAAAGTGGTTAAGATATAACTGGAGGCTTTCTGAGATGAGATTCTTCCAGGATCGACCTCAACACAGAAAGTGTATTAAAGTTTTATGGGTACTTGTACATCCTGAAACATTAATTTGCTTCTGACCAGCAATAAATATATAATCTTGGTCGCTGGGTCCTCCACAAGATCGGGCGATGGGTTTTTGTGCAGTATCTCTTAGAAAACAGACTTCTCCTCATGACCGGGTTCAGCAGAAAATACAACTGGGTACCACTTTTAAATGCTTCCCAATAATGGCTTATAATTGGTAAATGTGTTGGTTAATAACTAATGATGTTTCACTCTTCTGAAATATCCCCTGCAAATAGCTCAGTCCAATTAAAGAGCTGGGTTTATTGATCTATGTCCTATTCTTTCTCTTTCATCTTGCTGCAGGTCTTTTCATCCTCCTCTTACTGCTGGGATTCATCAGGTTTAGTTTACATCTGCATTTTCAAATGACTCTGGAATACAAGCTGCTACTTAGAAGCTGGGAAGTTTCCACCAGCTTCACTGGGTAGGCTCAGAATTTGTACTCCAGGATGCTAAGGTTTCTGTGTCTCTTCCTACAAAGTGATTACTCACATAATTAATTAAAAAAGCCTAGTGACTGTTTCCATAAGGCACTATTCTGGGGCTGTGGAAGGACCTAAATATAACAAGTTTTTTTAAATAAGAGAAGTGACTTTTTGCTGCATTTATTATTAAAGACATTGCAGATAAAATGCAGCATTTTCTTCAGACAATCTGCCCCATGATCTGTATAAATTTCATCACCACTTTTTGGCCTATTTTCTTGACCACTAGGATAATACAACTACAATACAGCAACAAGAACGTTTTGTAAGCGTGGAAACTTAAACTGATAACAGACTGCAAGTTAGTATGTGTGGCAATATTGGGAATATGCCTACAATATATCTGGGATGTTTGGCGCTTGTATCTTTACGTGAGCAAGCAGTTGTTTCTCTGGCTGTTTGTATTTGCTTAACCTTCCTTTATCAAATAAAATCCAGAACAAAATACAATTTCTCTCTGAGACAAATATGACTGGAATCCCCAGAAAGACTCTAAAGGTCAGTTCTCCTGTTTTGAAATATTGTTCCTCAGTATCTACAGTGTCTTAGTGACATTAAACAGTACAACGTGTAGGTTGCTAGAAGGAACCCTAATGTTTTATATTTAAAGCACAAGCTTTAGACTGGAAAGAAAAAAAAAAAAAAAATCTGTGGTGAATGTCTTCCAATTCTGACCAGTATTTGTGGAATAAGTGTACTGTAGAAACTGGACTTAATTTGTCAGATCTGCAAAACTGCAGATCTGTGATGCTCCTGGCCCTTTGTCTACTGATGTGGTCAGACATAGTTCTCACCAAGTCCAGGGACTATTGCTAAATCTGACTTCCACACCTATTTATTTTGAAAAGAAAAGTGGTGATTGCTTTATGCATAAATGGGCAAATATTTGCATTTTATAATCGTTTACTTAGAGATTAGGAAAACTGAATCATAACGAGGTGGTTTTCTTCCTTTGAAATGGAGTAGAATTTCAATTAGCCTTATTTCTTATTTAGGGAATATGGCAATATAGAAAGCATATTACTGATATATATTTTTCTTCTTTTGCAGTTCTATATGAGGCTTCTTAACTAATATTGAATTAATTTATTTGGCATCTACATGGGCAAACTTTTTCGACATTGCAATTGTTAGCTAATTAATTTCTGTAGAGGGAAAACTTGTGGAAATCAGTGAAGTTGGGCATGTAATCACCAGGGTTCCCTCTGAAAATGTCCTTTCCAGAGTTAATCAGTAAATAGGAAGCCTTAAGTGAGCAATGGGGGTGAGTATGTGTATGTAACTACAGGCACATATAGATATAAAACTGATATTCCAGTCAGCAACTCACACTAGTGGAGGAGCAATTTCAGTTGGCAAGCAGAGTTTGGGGCAAAAAAAAAACCAAAAAAGAGGAATCTCTGAGGGGAATTAAAGGCTGAAATGAGAGATGCTTCTGTAAGTGACTGCTTCCATATGATCACAATAAAATTATGTTCAGTTTCTCAGGAGATATGTCTGTGATTAAATTTCACTCCTGAACCACCCTGGGTTCAGCACATGATTGAGTCACCTTGAATCCAATGATCATTTAAATGAGAAAAATCATGTTCAACATAAAAATAATCATTTTTACTTAACGTAACTCGTTTATAACCTGCCCCTCTCTATTACACACTGCTACCAGAAACATTTCAGACTGTTGGAAAATACATAGGAGTTCAAGTGGAAATGAGATTTTACTACTTTTACTTAACTGTGAAAATGTTGAGTACTAATATTCCAAGCACATTTTTTTAAGAGGCTTTCTGTAATGCAGGGCAAAACTGAGAGAAGAAAATGTTAATTTCAGTATACTGTGTCAAAGGGAGTATCTGTTACTTACATTTGTATTGTGTTTTTGTGGCTTGATCATTCGGTAAGGTGCAATTTTACCTTGGAGTAGTTAGGCAGAGCTATGGGGGGAAAAGGTGGTGTTCCCAACATTTACAGGATTTGTTGGAAAATACTGAACACCCTCCTGTCAGGTGCTGAAGGTTACCAAGGTACAGACTGAGCTTTGTGGAAGTCAGAATCCAGCCCCTTTCTGAGAAAATTCTGGTTTGAACTAAAAAACCTTCATTGAAATGTAAGTGGCAAAGCAGAGCAGCCTCCTGTGGTTCATCTCATCCTTGCACAGTGACACACTGAGCTGTTGCTGTAGCAGAGTCAGGACCACAATTCATAAGATTAAATTCTGTGATTTTATTTTCTTGTTCTTATGTCTTTCTCAGCATAATTTAGTTATGGTCTGAGTTTAAATCTCTAGTTTAGTCATAAAAAAAAAAAAAAAAGAGAACCAGAACCAAGTGCAACAAGGCTTTGAAATCTCCACTCTTATCAAATTTTTATCCCTGGCATGAGCAGCTTGAAACACAATTAACCTGTTATCAATATTAGGTTTTATTTATCCTCGTGCTCAAGCCATTGATGTTATTGATCTGCTCTAGGGCTAATCGCTCCTCTGTGTAATCTAGGAAGTTGTTACACTGCTTCTCTCCATGGCACTGATGTGTTTCAAACTGTAGATCAGGAGCAGCATTGTACAAATGGTAATAATTCCTCTGCTGAGATTGTGTGCTGGGGAGATAAGGACAGCTCATTGCTGACTGGAAAGGAAATTCTCACCACCACAGCGTTCTTCTTTCTGGCTGTGTGGGATATATTTGCATTTCCACCCCTTGTATTAATTTTTAAGAAAAGGGGTTAAAAAGGTTGTCCTAATGATGTGTTAATATCACTAAATATTTTACTTTACAGCTGTGAAGTTAAGCAGAAGTGAAATGAAGAGCATCTTGTAAGGAGTATAGGCAAGGACTTTATCAAAACTTAGAATTATTTTTGTGTTGAATATAGGGATTTTATGCTTTTCCTTATCTGATGATAATAACGAAACACTTTGTCTTCCTTCTTCCATTTAAGTGATAATCTAGAGTCATACAAGCAAGCCACAGCACTAAGGTAAGTAAATTATAGAACTTGAGGTATCCACCACAATCTCATGTGGTAAAATCCAAGGTTTTGAGTTATTGAGTTGTCAGCAGGGAGCACTGAGCAGAGGTGGCACTTCCTAAAATGGAGTCCTAGAAAAGCCTGAGATTTCTGTACCATTTTATATCAATATGCAGGATCCAAGCCTGTTTCTGTGGTGGTAATCCCACACATCTCTCTGAGGCCCTGGAAAAGAGGTGCATGATGATTATCAGGAGGCAATAGCTGGTATCCAACAAAGGTTTTTAGCACTTGACATTCCACTATTTTAAGAGATGGAAAAGTAGCCTTGAGAAGTATTCCTGCATAACCAACTCCCAAAAGTTAATATTCATGGAAAAGCCACTACGAAATGATCACAGCAATGTTTACAGGTAATTCAGTGGCCAAATTCTTTTGGGGAGAAGTTTCTAGATTTTTATCTTAGCGGCTGTATATGGAGTGGTGCAGGCAAGGATTCCACGTTCTGCTGCACAGAGGGGCAGACACGGGAAGGGAAGGGAAGGGAAGGGAAGGGAAGGGAAGGGAAGGGAAGGGAAGGGAAGGGAAGGGAAGGGAAGGGAAGGGAAGGGAAGGGAAGGGAAGGGAAGGGAAGGGAAGGGAAGGGAAGGGAAGGGAAGGGAAGGGAAGGGAAGGGAAGGGAAGGGAAGGGAAGGGAAGGGAAGGGAAGGGAAGGGAAGGGAAGGGAAGGGAAGGGAAGAGTAAGGCAATAAGGTAATGGTTGGGTTGGCAAGGAAAGGGTTGGGCAGGAATAAGGCAGGGGAGGGGTCGGCAGTGCAGGGCAAGGGAAGGGGTGAAGTGGACTTAGAGGCCATAAGGAGGTTTAAAAGGGTTTGGAGACTGGAAAGCAACATGTGGCCATAAAAAAAATGTGGAGTTGTAAAAATGGTGGGAGGCCAAAGAGGTGTGGGAAGGAGTGAAAGTGTGGGAGGGAAGGCAAGCTGTGGGCAGAAAATAGTGGAGGCTGAATTGGTGTGGGAGAATAGAAACCTTATCTTTATGACAACCTGTGGCCATATAATTTAAGGGAAGATTTAAGATAAATTACTGCTTAGCTTGTAGAGAATGCCTTCCTGAGGAAGGTAGGTAAACAAGTGAAAATACCAAATATTAGCAGCCTATTCTCTTCCAGTTTTCCCATAAAAGGTTAATTATTTAAAATTATTTTAATTATTTTTTAACACAATCATTAAAACACAACAGGGGACAGGAACAAGAGAAAGAACAGGTCAAAGAACTTTTACATCAATTAGATGCTTTCAGCTCAACAGGATCTGATGAATTTTTCTCTAGGGCATTTCAGGACTAAGTAAAGCAATGTCTGTGCTTAAAATTGGGTAAAATCCCAGAGAACCAGAGAAGGCATAAAATAAGCCTTATTTCCAATGACAGATGGAATGCAGAGAGTTTCAGGAAATATTAAGCAGGCAGCCTAATTACAAAAAGCAAGGAAGATGCTGTAAATTTAAATGATCCATATGTATATATGTAGAAACTGAGAGTAAGCAGCTGATGTGGAGGTCTGTCAAGAACAAATCACATCTCTTCTTTGACTGCTCATAGCCTGTTTAAATGAAGAGCACATGAGGTAAATGAGCACATGTAACACAATTTTGGTAAAGGTTCGTATGTAACAGTCCATAGCATTTGCAAAAGAAAGTAATTAGCACGTGGGCTTGGGAAAATGGTGTGGAATGTACCCACTTTATACAAGGGGCAGACACTCACTCCTGTCCAGCTAAAAATAGGTGTCAGTATTTTCCTGTGATGGTGGAAGGATTTTTTTCTTCAGGGTTTTGTTACTGGACAAAACTCTCTGTTCTGTAGGGCAGTGAACTTGCAGTCAGCTTCTCTGAGTACATTTCTATTCCTTTTCAAAGTTTTAGAGTATATAAGAGCTGGTACCTCATCGATTATGAGTAAATAAATTTGCATGTTAACTACATACAATAGGACATACCCAAGAGCTGGTATGTCCTGTAGTAGAAATGTTCTGCCCTAAAATTTTTCTTTGTTTTGCTGTGCATTTATTGTAGGAAGAGTTTTCAAAACAAAACAGGATAGGCAAATTAATGGCAAAACTGGCAAACCACATTTCCCTTTAGTGGGTTTTGAGAAGGTTCCACACCCCTGGGATTTAGCAGTACTTTCCTTTGCAATCTGTGATTTTCCTGGTTTTGGTGATGATTTTGATTAAAGACATTAAGTTTTAATCTGAGCATGGTTTTCCAGCAGATTTGGAAAAAAGCACAAGGCCCCTGGAGTTCATATCTTCAGTTCCAGCTTGGATGCAGGGTTTGCAAAGTCCCTCAGCAGCAAGAATATGACTGTTCTTTATAAGTCTGAAATATTTTTTTCGCCTCATTGCCTGTGGTTTTCATGATGCTTCTGGTTTAATATGGCTTTTTTTTTTCCTCTTTTCAAGATTTCAGTGCCACTGTTGACCTAAAAGCAAATCCCCAGGCTAGTAACCTTAACAAAATCCATGGGCATGCTTGTTCTGGTGGTAAAAAGTGTCCTTTGAGACTTACCTTTTAATTTTGGATAATGTTTATTATTATTATTATACTTCATAATTGTACTGATTTAATTCCTCTGTGCCTTGGAGTATTACATCATTGGGAGGAAGGCATATTTAGGAACTGAGTCTGAAGGAGTTATCGACATAATTTTCTGTTTTGTAGAAAGTAGCAGTTTGCCAGGGACACCTTGTTGCCTTCAGAGTCATAAACTAACTTAAAAATTACATGCTGTGGTCCCTGGAGAAAATTCCCTTACCTGTCTCCTGGGCAATCATCTGGACACACCTCTCATGAAGGTGGAAAGAGTCTCTGAACCCTGCCTTGGTGCTCTCAAATTTAATTGTAGGATTGGTCTACCAGGATAAGTTTCCTTCCCCTGAGTTTGTAGTTAAAACAGGGGCACTACAATATAGCTTTGCAACAGGAAACAAGGCTTAGAAACAAGGATAGCACTCAACTAAACCCACCGGATGCATTATTTCTTTTAGATTAACCTTTTTTTACAATGTCTGGGGTTTTTTTTGTCCCTTTCTTAAATAAGGTGAGTCTTACATTCTCAGGAAGAGCAGATTGCTCCAAATAAAAGTAACTTTATTAAGATCTGCTTTATAATAAGAATATAATGTTTAAAAGCGATGCCAGGCCCCACAAAAAGTCCCCAGCTCTTTGTTTCTTCTTGTCTTCAGTGATTTAGGACTGGAAGTGAGATAAAAAAATTGTTTATTTTTGAACATTTCTGTGCTGTTCATTAATAAAAAGAAGTTTTGGTAATTAGGCTATGATGACAGAAACTAAATATGCATCCAGGAATCCCATTAATCTCTTAAAATGTAAACGATCTTTTTAGTAGTGTTTTCATTCACTAATACTAATACCAAATTAATAATACCACACAGTAACTGCCAAGTTTCTTCTCTCTTGTGTAAGAGAAGTGGGAAATGGTATTTTTATAATTCTTCTGCCATTTTACAGAAGAAAAAGCTGAAACATACACACACAAACCCAAAACCAAGTAAACAACAACAACAACAAAAACAAACCCCAAACCAGAAATCAGCCCCTCATAGCATATACAGGGCAAAATCCATAAACTGGTTTTTGCATAGATTGGGAATAAAGTAATATTTGTATTCAGATGTTACTGGCAATATTAAAAAATTGTGGGTTTAAGATTGATGACAACAGTAGAACTTCAGAAGGCCAAGAGGAATACAAAAGGAATTGAATCTTCTGGTGACATTGATAACAGCGATGTAAAATAATATTAGAAGTACTGAAATTAAAGGCATGGTTCCCAGAGATGCTTTGGAACATGGTTTCTGTCATGCTCTGGTGTAGATGTGGGGTGGGAGAGGTAATTCTCAGCAGCTAACTCTGAGAAAGCTGCTCTCCCTGGATTTTCTAGCTCATTGGGTTGGAAGAGGGTGGCTAAAATGAAGAGTCACCAGAGTAGCTTTAATTAAAATGCAATTCTGAACCCTTTCCTGGAGGAAATTGTTCTTTTCTGTTGTCTTGAGAGGGAATGCAGACCAGGGGGAGATAAGGTGAAGTTCATGTTTCTGAGTATGTTTTTTATGTGCGGTTTACTGGATGCCATAAAACTTCCATGCTACAGTAAATTTAATACAACCTTCTAAATTCCTGCTGTCACACAGCCACAGAAGGCCTGCAATTCTGATTTTCTGTGACCTCTCGATGCTTTTGGAGCAGCACAAAGTGACCCTGCAACAGGCAAAACTGCTGACTGGGGAATCTTGCTCTTGGCATAAAGCTGGCAAAACATCTTTATACTTTGCTGTGGCAGTCCCCAATTTTCTGTCATTTTAGGAATGGGAGAGGGGAATTATTCATTGGGATGGAGAAGCCAGGAAGGAGGATCGAAGCACATGTCAGAGATGAGGATGGGATGGCAGATGTGAGACCTAAATTTGTGTTGGTGGGAAGCCAGGGCACAACATGCTCCATCTGCTCCTGACTGCACGTGACCCAAGCAGCTGTAAACTCTGTATTATTGAGTGTAATTTACCCTCTGGGGCAGGAAATCCCCCTCTCAGGAGAGGAGAATAAAAGGGACAAGACTGGAAAAAAAATATCTTTGTTTTACCCGTTCTCTGGACGAGGAATGAAATGTGCTGGAGGGATGTGAGGGTTTTCCTTATGGTGTGCAGTGAAGTTTGGGGTTATGATCCCTCACAAGGGTAGCAGCATGCAGCTGAAAGCTGGGGGGATGATGCTTGGAGGAGTCGACCTTCCCTAGACAGCAGTGAGATCTCAAGAGTTTGTCAGAATGGATCACATGTGTGAATATCTCTGTAGGAACGCCTGCTGCAGGGGAAAACTTCTGGTTTCTGTCTGCTTTCTTCTATATATGACAAAAAAATGTCTCCAAGTAGCCTGTCTCCTTGAACACTGCTCAGCTTCCTTCCTATCTCCCAGGCTGCTCTCAGCTGAACTAAAACAAGTTCCATTTAAAACCTATCCAGATTGCATTTTCCTTGTTTTTCCTGAGAGCCCAGACACCTACTGTCCATGGGTAGCGAGTGAGCTGAATTAGAGTCTGTTTATGAGAAACAGAAATATATGCCATATTTTACAAAATGCTGTGCATGTCCTAATATTTTGCATTGTAGGAGCTTGGCTGCAGTACCTCACAGAAATGTGCATTTCCTTTCCTTGGAAAACAGACTGCCTCATTGGACTAAAGGGGAGGGTTGTGCTGAGAATATAAAATGCTTCTGTCTGTCCAACTATTTAGCTGGATAAAGACAAAAAGATCAATGAAAGAAAATTAAGAATAAGATTTTTATTATCCCTTGAAGTGGCAGAAAAATGCCCAAGTCATATGAGTTTCAAGATCAGGTGATTCCATTAGTTAGGTCTTTAGTTAATTGACCTGGACAACAATGCACTGCAGGAAAGTGTCAGTAGGGTGGTCTTTTCAGGGGTATGTAATCAGTAGTTGCTTTAAGGAGAGATAAGTCTCAGGATTGGCTTTGTTCTGCTCAGAGAAAGACTGAAAATGAAATATTCTTTATTGCTATAGTCTATAGAGTTTATAGGAGCATAGAGAAAAAATTATCATCATAAAAGCAAGAAAGAACAATGTGTTTATAAAATGGAAGTGTCTGTAAAAACAGCTGGTAGATGATGAAAGAAAGAGGTAAAAGACAGACAAAAGTATTATTGTTTCAGAAAGAGAGCTTAAAGATTGAATTAATTTAATTTCTGCTATTGCCATGGACACAGCTCCTGGTCTAAACCTATAAGTTTCACCTCTGCCCTGTGATAAATGCAATGAATTCCTTCAAGTTATGCTGAATGATAAAGCTTCTGGATGGTAATTAACAGAAAGTCCTGAAATAAATTCTAATATATTACAATGGTTCCCTACAATTGATTATGTTACTGATAATGTAAATATAATTTCCTCTGCTTTATAACAGGAAACTTAATCATTGGAAAAATGATCCAATAGGAATGGTGTACCAGTGCCTTTCAGTCTGTTGCTGTGAGTGTGTGGGTGGTGATGCAGCTGTATCTCCGCAATAACAAATCCCCCTGGGATTGTACATTCCCCTCAGCTTCAATTTTGTGGTCTTTTGGCTCTTTCTGCTACTCTCTATAGCAGTGTGAAACTTCTTGGAAAATTCTTGATTAAGGTAGAAAATGGACATAAGATTCAGAAAGTTTTTATACTTTTTAGTATGTGTCTGATCATCTTGAGGTTCTCTTCTCTTCTCTTCTGATTTGGAATCTCAGTCCTGAGAAAGCAGTAATCTTAGCCTGTCCCCAACAGGACACCTTGCTGTTCAAAAGGAGCATGGGAAAGAGGTAACTATGTAAGTCAGAAGGATTTTTATTCATGTCAGAGGAAAGCTTCAGTTGGTTACTGTTTCCACTACAGAGGCACTTTAGTGATTTTCTGTAAAACAGGGAGCTGCTCCTGCCTGTAACTTCACGTGCTCTCTGAAAGCCCACATCCAGGTGGGATCAGGAAAACTAGAATACCCTTGGTGAGAGAGCTCACTTCAGGAGATGTCACCTCTGTGAGGGATCTCATTTTGTGGGTATCTTGTGGTCACCATGTGCCTTCGAACGGGGGGCTTGCCTGACTTGTGCTTTTAATTCAATTTGAGGAGTCACAGCCTGCATCGTTCAAGACATTTCCTGAACATCCAGAATGTAAATTACCTTGTGATTCAAGTACTTTTCTTTCCTTCTATTGAAACTCTTTGAATGTCATTTCTGAAATTGGGCTTTCACTGAGTCACAGCCATTTTTCAGTCACTGCAGACTGAGAGGGATTAGCTCGTAATTGAAGCTGCAGAGCCATAACCAGAGGGTAAACTCATCAACCTCGTGCATATATATCTTATTTATACAGTAACTGATACACGTTTATCAGATTTGCCTGGTGGTCTGGGGTGAAGGGAACTTTTGACATTCCTTTTCACTTTCATATACAGCAATTTCATACTTATTATTTAAATTAAAAAAAAGAAAATACGCTGAGCACTTTCTTTTAATGCAGTCTGTCCTTCTATGCTACCTGACATTAGCTGTAAACTAAGATGGAAGAATTTGAATAAAACAAGTGTGAACATAACCGAATAATAGGTTATTAAATTTTCAAGAAGACAATAGATATTTAAATTAAGGAGACATCAAAAATCTGCATATAAAAAATATTTAGCGTAAAAGCTACAACATCTAACAAGATGAGACAAGCAAGAACTCATCAACAGAGGGAGGCTCTAATTGGAGTGGCACAGAAAGGAAGACAAAGAAAACTGGCTTTTCAACCTCAGTTGCTTTTTTTAGGGAATGAAATTTGTCAAGAAACCTAGGAGAAATCTCATTCTGCTGTTTACTGCCCTACCATCAAGGTAACAGAACAAAACGTGTTAAAAGAAAAAGGCATTAAAGAAAATCTGCAAAAAGAAATAGCAATCTGGGATAGATGGAAATGCTCCCTGTGAGTCAAATTAAGCCTTAGAGCAGTATAATACTCTCTTACGTGCTATCTTCATTAGCAACTATTCTGCATCCTATTTAGTGAGTATTTCTGTGAGTGGCAGAACGCATGACGCTTGATTTTCTCCAGTGCCATCTGTCGCGGGGAATGTCTAATAATGGTTTAATCTGCTCTGTAAACACTTTTTCAGTGGGAGTATTAATCTGCTTCTCCCCTTGGTCGTTTCATGCCACCTCTTCTGACAAACCTGGGAGCTTTAAATCTCTGGTGCTTCTACCCCACTGTCAAACAGGGTTGACCATAACTCCTAGGTGTGGGTGGGAAGTTTGGTGTTTGGAGAGCTACCAGGTGGAGAATGATAGTTAATGAGAATCTATTAACTTCGTTTCATTAGGAAGAAGGGAGTTCTGAGCTGGGCTTAGAAAAGGAAGCTTACTTCTGTAATAGGTTTTACTTTCTTGCACGCATAGGTTCCTGTTTTCTAGGACTGTGGTATTTGTGAGGAGTTGATTACTGATACAAGATGACTGAGCTACATTCATGATGTCCAGTTTGACCAGAACTGGCTGACCACATCTCTCTGTGCACCACAGCACTCCATCTGTCATTAGGAACAAGCACTTATGCTCACAGGAAATGTCCGGCACTTGGGTCACAACAACCCCCGCACAGAGACACGGGCTGGGGGGAAGAGTGGTTGGAAGTGGCTCTGTGGAAAAGGATCCAGGGGTGCTGCTCCACAGTGGCTGAACTTATGAGCCAGGGTGTGCCCAGATGGGCAGAAGGTCAATGGCACCTGATCTGGATCCAAGACAGTGTGGCCAGCAGGACCAGGACAGGGATTGTCCCTCTGTGCTGGGCATTGCTGAGGCCACACTCTAATGCTGTGGCTGGTTCTGGGCCCCTCAGTTCAGGAAAACTCTGGAGCGGGTCCAGAGAAGGGCAACAGAGTTGGTGAAAGGTGTGGAGCACAAATCCTGTGAAGAGCAGCTGAGCAAGCTGGGGGTGCTTAGCCCAGGAAAAAAGGAGGCTCAGGGGAGATTTTATCACTCCTTACAGCTTCCTACAACTATTGCTCTCTCTGTTACCAGTGACAGCTCCCAAGGGAATGGCCTGAAGCTGAGTCAGGAGAGGTTTATATTGGATATTACAAAAAGGTTCTTCACTCAGAGGATGGTTGAGCACTGAACAGGCTCTCCAGGGAACTGGTCATGGCACCAAACCTGGTAAGAGTTCAAGAAGTGTCTGGACAATACCCTCAGGCACATGTGTGACTCTTGGGGTGTCCTGAGAAGGGTCAGGAGTTGGACTTGATGATTCCTGTGGGTCCCCAGGATAGTTTATGAATTCCCTAGGTTATAGCAAGGTGAGGGCCAGTCCCTTCTCCCAAGTAATAGATGAGAGGAAATGGTCACAAGTTGTGCCAGGAACAGTTTGGGTTGGATGTTAAGAAAAATTTCTTCACAGAAAAGGGTTGTCAGCAGTGGAACAGGCTGGCCAGAGAAGCTATTGAAGCACTATTTAGAGAGGTATTTAAACATTAAGATGTGGCACTTGGAGACGTGGTTTAGTGGTGGACCTGACAGTGCTGGGCCGACAGCTGGACTCAGTGATCTTAAAGGTCCAGCCTTAATGACTCAATGGTTCCATAAAGCAATCCCATTAGCTCAAGTGTGGTGGTGTTAATCCTCATCTACATGAGCATTGCTGGCAGAAAACAGCAGCCCTCTGTACCTCCTCTGAAAATATAATTGCTCTGTGCATTTAGAAATTGATTAGATCCTCCTGGAGTCAAGGAAAAGCCTCCCTGTGATTTCAGGTTTTGGGCACTTGTTAGAGACTTCGCTTTCATTCTGAGTTGCAGATAAATAGCCTTAACAGCAATGATCAAGCAATGCTGGTCCTGTTTAGAAGATGAATTTTCTGGGGAAGAGAAATGAAAGTTTATGTGAGAGGTACTGTAATCTAAAGGATAAACCATTGTTTTCTTAACAGCAGCAGTTATCTCAGTAGACTGCACTTTTATCACTGAATAACAAACCATCTTTAAATCTCTGCTCAAAGTTGGCTGCCACTAAAATACTTGTAATGCTTTGAGCAGGTAGGAAAACATGTTCATTAAGGTCAAGGATCAGAGTCTTCTCTTTGGTAGGGAAATCTCCATCAAGTGAATGTCTCTATTATGATAAAATAAGGAAGTAAACTACAAGGAGGTCATTGACTGTAAGAAGCAATTTTCTAGCTCTTATTGCCTCTGAAACTCTACAGTGTAATTCACAAACAAAAGCATAAATCAACAGCAACCTTTTCCAGCAGGTTAGCGGAGAATGGGGAGAGATGAAGCCATATAACACAGGATATTAAATTGCCATGACCAATTTTCTGTAATCATTCTTAAAATAAAGCAGAACATCTCTCCTTTACAATTACAAAGATATTTTGCAAAATCCTACGTATTTTAGGAGTGTTTCAGAGCATCCAATATAATAACTCTTTCTGCTGTGAAAAGTATGATCAAGCAAACAAACAAATGCAAGTGCTCATATATATTCCTCTGCCACGCCAGTGAATTTTCCTATCACATGCATGACTGCTCCCTATTCTGGTACTTATTTTATCACAACATTTACAGAGGCTTCTAGGCCATGAACAAGTAGTTTCAAGAAAAGTGTGTAGAGGCTGCCATGTCTCATAAATACAATCCATTTTCTTTCATCTCTTGATAGTATATGTTCAACTCTAACAATTCTGCAGACTCAGCTGTTGGGAGCATTTATAAATTGTACAGGTTTGTATTTCCCAACGTCTCTCACAGTAAAAATTATCTCAGTATTTTGACGCCTCTTCAGTGAGAAGTGCTTCTTATAATGCTCACAGGGCATATATTGTTTATAATTAAGCTGAATTTAATAGTAGAATCATGACCTGGTGCACTCACATTTTAACTTGGAAAAATTGTTATCTTAATTTTAATTTGTAACGTGTTGGAACCGAGTCATGGATCAGTTGTCCAAGCTGCTCACACAGGTACCTTCCCTTCTGACAGACCCCTCACAAATGTGCCAGTCTGTGGATCATGTGTAGATTTATAATGATGCCTGTAGTGGCTGATGGAATGAAATTTAGAAAGAGGGTGTGCATTGAAGTTTTGGGGTAATTAGTAAAAGAGGAAAATATTTATGCCCAGGACAGAAATGTGTGCTGATTTGGTGGAGTTTCCCCAGAAAATTAAGGAATCTTTTTGTGTGTGTATGTACATATAAATTTAAAATTAATTAATAAACTCTGTTGTAAAAGAGTCAGAAATAGAAATTGGCACTTGAGAAGCCATCAGTGAAGGAGAAATTGAAATTGAAAAGAGAACGTAGAATGTAAGTATATTCAGTAGCAGAATCATAGAAAAAATCTACTCCCATATCTTGAAATTAAACTGTATTTCCACTATGAATTAATTTTCAGGAACTTACACTGTGTCTTAGGAAATTCATAATGAACTTTACCCTTCAGCTGGTGCAATGTTACTTTTAGCTGAATATGTAATTCTGTTCAATGCCAACATTGGAGATGGTCATTTTTACCTGGCAGGAAACTCGATAATACAAGAAGCCAAAATGCACAGGTATTAAGTCACTTGTTTCAGTAAGGTGGTTGCAGACAAATTTCAGCTTTATGGAGTAGGATTGGTGTCCTGCAGCCCCAGGACTTCTGACAGTCACAGGCCAAAGGATGTGGCAGGGAGAAATACCCCTCTGACATTACCAGCCCGTCCAAGGAAGGTATATTGCTGTTATACCACCATTCATAAACAATATTTCACATTCCAGAGAGAAAGCAACAGAATAATCTGGAAGAACCTGCACATGGCAACAAGTGAGTGCCAGCTTAGTTCTGCTGTGCTCGTTTAGACATAGGCAAAGAAGGATGAGAACATCCTCATCCTTTGGGATCTGTGGTGTTTTCCCTCTGTGCCAGCTCTGCTTCCTTTCTGTGTGGTCTCCGAAAGTTTTGCTCATCCCACATATCATTCACATTTCCCCCATCTACTTAAATCATCACTCAAATTCCAGTTAAATTCAGAATTAAGTATCTTGCTCACAAAATGGAGTAGCTAAGCATCTTTGCCATACTGTGTCCTCACAACACTTGCAATTATAAATGGTCATGCTCACGTAAGTAAGCGAAGAGGAAATAAATGTTTCCTTCACATTCCATGAATTTTGCTTTCTCCTTCTTGCTGGGTAACACTTTGAGAAGTTACATTTCCTGTAAGAGATTGACTTGGATGTATCTGTAAAAGTTCACTTTTGTGAATCTTTGTTTCTCTTTACGAACCATTTCAAAGAGAGGGAGATTTTTTTTTTCACTTTTAATATAACTATTCCAGGAAAACAGTTCAGAATATTTCACCTGTGAAATTAAAGTGCAGGAAATAACTAATATCAGCAAAATACTGTGAGCAATTTTGTTGTTTGATGAGGACAGAATAGGAAAATGGCAACAAAACCTCAGACAAACCCATTTCTTTGATATTTGTGATGTATTTTGTAAGGTAGGGCTTGTAAACCAGCAACTTGTGGAGTGTGTACAATAATTTTTCTTTTTATCTGAAGTAATCTTAAACTCAGTCATCTGTGTAGTCACTGGGTAAAACCTTCCTAAATGAAAAGTGTTGAAACACAAAACAAGCAAACATCAACAGGCAGACAAAAGCTTATAAATGGAAATGATGATTAACAGCTTTTTTCTTGTAAATATGATGAATTAATATGTAATTATAGGAATAATCTATATTTTAGAGAAATTTTTTCATATGTCTTATCTATTTGCATTTTAAATATATTTTGTTATGATATTCACTCCTTCTTAAAACTGCCTTTTACCTTTTTTTTTTGTTTTTTTTTGTTTTTTTTTTCCTGATAGGACAGGGTGAATAGCTTAAGCTGAAGGAGGGTAGATTTAGATGAGATATTTGGGAGGGAATTCTCCCCTGTGAGGGTGATGAGACCCTGGCAGAGGTTGCCCAGAGGAGCTGTAGCTGTCCTTGGATCCCTGAAGTGTTCCAGGCCAGGTTGGACAGGGATAGTGAAAGGTGTCCCTGCCCATGGCAGGAGGGATTGGCTGAGATGTTTTTTTAAGGTCCCTTCCAGCCCAAACCATTCTGTGCTTCTGTGGTACTGTTCTGCTGCTTGTCTGCTCTGCACCTCAGTGATGCTTTTGTTGTGAGTCCAGGTGAGGTTCACCTCGCTGCTTTAAAAGCTCCATTTCTTAAACCTTTTTCAAATAGAATTTCTTTGTGTATAAATAGAAGGGCATTGCCAGCAGGACCTCTGTTTTCAGCAGAGAATCCCTTCCCATAAATTATCCCAAGTCTGCATAGCAATGAGGCCATTTCTATGGAAATAAGTGAGCTGCTGTTCTTGGGCTGGCTCTCCAGCAACTCATGAAGTGCAATTCACATTGTGAGAAGTGCTTTGTGAATTAGATCAGAAGCACAACTGGGACCCTGGTAATTTCCAAGTGCCTTTGATAAATATGCCTCTAAACCTGAGGGTGGTGGCAGAGGCAAGAGGTGCAAGTGATTGTAGTGTCAGGGGAATTGGATGTTATTGTAGATAATGGTTTCCTCCTTCTCTGGTCATAAACACAGGGGGACAGGAGAGGCCTTTATCAAAAGGTAGAGTGAACTCAAATGTCTTTACTCTTATAAAGGGAGATGTCTTTTTATTTTGGATGATGTATTAGTGAGTCTTGTCAATTCAACAAGTGTCTCCAGTACATTAGCAGGTTCTTACCCAACTAAGAAACCTATCTGTTCTCATTTCCCTAGATAATGAACATTTCTGAGAGACAGGCAATGTGCTGATTTGTCAAAAAAATACGGTTGACTTAGATTTTATTCTAAAGCAACTTTCTTAGCAAATGCAAATAAGTCTAGTAGAAATAGCAAAGTATTTTTGGAGTGTGGCCTCCAGTGAATATCAATAATTGCAACAAAGCCAGGGTAGAACTTTAGCTTGTATTAATTAATTTTGAACTTCACCATTTAGTGAGTAAAGGCTACAATTTGGGTAGGGATGTCCTAGAGTGCTAAGTCTGTAAATTGGTAATTTGGGACTCATTTCTAATAAAGGAGTTACTAAACTCCTAGGAATATGTGCCACTGTACTCCCAGCTACCAGTCATTGAATAACATAACTGATTTTAGTCATTTTTTCCATCACAAACTGAAGGAAAATTATTAGTCATATGAAACATTTCATATAGAAAATAAATGCCTATATATGCACACACACCCCTTTCAATGTGTAAGTGACAGATTTATTTTATTTTGAATGCTCAAGGCTGCTTTTGGATCTTAAAATCACTATTCTTTCAGTCTTGCAAATTATTAAAAATTTCCTCATGATTAGAGGGAACACATTTGAAAAGCAAATTTGTGGGAATAGAAAGAAATAAGTTTGAAATGTATTTGAACCTCTGGAAAAGCAAAGGGATTTTTTTCTGTGAACTGAATTACAGCCCGTTATAACTCAGTTCCTATTGCAAGATATTCCATGCATTTTCATACTTTTAAGTGAGTGAGGACTGGGGGAGGGGAAAATATAAAACAAAACATAGAAGTGGATTAATATATCTTGATTTATTTTGATTAGTTGTAATTTGACAGTAAAAAAATATTGGATTGGCTACCTTAGCTGGCTATGGTTGAAAAAAATTTGCCATAAAATAGAAAACTTGCAGTTCAGCTCCCCTTTGTAATTAGGGGCACTTGAAGATATAGAAAGGATTCAGGGTCATTTTGTTTCTTGGGTAGGAATTTAGGTTTTTGAGCTGCTGGTATGTGGATGGTTCCTCACACTCTGTTTTCCATAAATGAAGAACACTGTTTAGGGAAATACAGATTTTCCTTTGCTAATGAAGGAGCTGCTTGAAGTCTCACACCTGATATTCTGGGGGAAAAAAGGTGGACTGTGGACTGGGGGAGCACAGGGGAGGGATAAAAGGAAGAGGGAATGGTGTTCTGGTCTTTCCCTGGAAAAAACTGACACTGGATTTATCCTATGGAGGTCCTTAGCTCCAGGGAGAAGGAGGAGGAATGCCACTTGCTTTACACAGATATCTGTCAGAGGTACTCATCTTGAACTTTGTCCACCTGGTTATTACTGCATCAGGATGAAATATTGGGCAGTGGATTTCCTTCTGAACAAGGGAAAAACAAACAAACAAACAAACAAACAAGAAACCCCCCACAAAACCAAAAAACAAAGGAAAGAACAGAAATAGAATCCAAGAGGAGATTTGTCTTACTACATGAACTCTGTCTGATGTCTCCCATCTCTCCCCCAGAAAATGCAATTTGGAATGGAGTGTATAAAAAAAAAAAAGCTTTAAAGAGCCTTCACAAATTGTGCAGTGCATTTATTTATCCACACTTCACCCTGACTCATTACACATCATCATGAGGCTCCCCAGGCTATGCATAAAAAGAAGAGCAGGCATAAATCAAACTGGATGCAGCTCTTCCCTTCAATGATTTTCAGATTCCACCCTACCCACCCCCACCCCATAATGGACACAGAGAACATACTTCTTCCTTATCACTCACAGAAGGAATACTGTTCCTTATATTATCATTTTTGTTATCCCATAACAATGATAATCCTCATTGCATATGTATTTTAAAGCAGGATGTAATTGTGGTGATGTAAGCCTTTAATTTTGCCCTTTTCCATCAAATCTCTTGAGAATTTATCTTTCTAGCAAGTATTTGGTATTAATTCTGTCAACTTTTAAGATGAAAAGTTTCTGCTAAATAATTCTTGAGTGCTTTATCCCTCTGTTTTTCACACTATGCATGGAAAAGAATCCAGCCTTTAAAGTATGCCACCCAAATGTATCTTTTTCCTTTCCTGTGGGCAGAGTATATAAAAAATAAATTCTCTTTGAGTAGTCTGTTGAAATCAGAATTGGATTCAAAGTCTTCTGAGGAGTTTTTTTGCAATCTGTATCTCCAGTAATTTTAACAAATTCCCTGTGGGTGGTATTCTTTCTGCCTCATTTTAGGCTTGTCTCCTGAAACAATCTGTCTAGACTCTTTTATGTTCAGTGAAGTGAGAGAGGTTTCCCTGGAGGATGGAGCACATGGCACCTAAGTGAGGCTTCTGCTTTGAATTCCTCCTCAGAGGAACAGGACTTGTCCTGTCCCTTGTCAATACAAGGACATGTCTGTGTTTCCTATTTCAAATTTATGACTGAGTACTTTTTAGTCACATTTTGTTGTCCTTTCGTGTTGAGACTGGCTGCTTTGTCTGGTTTTATTTCCTGTTAGAGATGCTGATCTTTTGGGTATTCAAAATATATCGTGGAAGGGCTCTGCCTCTGCAAGCCAAGAAGTCAGAGGCTCCCCCATGGTCTGGGTAGTCCACCAGATTCCTGACAATGTGCTTTCAAAGGGCTGGAAAAGCCAGGATGGGGGTGCTCCTGGCCAAAATTTGGGTAAGAAAGCAGCTTTTGGGAAGTGACAGAATAAATAGCTTTGGTATAAGAGAGAAATGTCTACCAAGGGCATGAAAGGGAACTCCTGCTAGACCAGTAAGCAGGATGCTGCTGCTGGGCTTCACCCAAGGCAGACTGAAGTTAGTTATCTTCTTTTCTTTTTTTTCCTTTCTGATGTTGCTCAGTCTCAGTGTGGAAGAAAGGGAAGATTGAGTGAAGATGACAGGCAAGGCTGAGGGGAGGCTAGGTCCCCTCTTAGATCCACTAACTGATGGGTTGAGTCAACATGAGTTAAGATTCAAGCTTTGTTATTTAAAAGGAATTATGTGAGCAGAGAGGAGGGAGAGAAATGACAAGAGCCACCCTTTCCCCCAAAACCATTTTAAGTGTCCTTTGCTGAAAGAAAGATGATTCTTTCCTGCACAGGCACCTCTCAGCACTTGTTTTGGGGCCAGGATGCTCCCAGCACACATTTTAGATGTCAGCAGAGGTGAGAAGTGAATCTTGCTGTTGTTCAGGTTGGTAAAAGTCACGCAAAATTGTAAAAATTAGTTCTTCACCCAGTGGATACTCAGCCTGTATAGATCTAGAGATTTTTTTTTCTTATTTCTGAAGACTATTACAAGAAGTGTTCTTTTCCACACCGTTTTGTGGTGGTACTTTGAAAATTTATTTAATTCTACTTGATCAATGCTGATCTCAGTACTGTTTTGCATTTTTCCCATCTTAATTTTTTTAAGGTAAAAATAACTAAGCAGGCTTTCCAAACGGATTATGGCATTTATTTAAATCCTTTGAGTAAAAATTATTCTTTTTAATATAAAAATCTGTACATGGCTACATCTAGCAATTTTGAGAAAAGTCAGAATAAATTACAACTCTAGAAACTTAAAATGTTAGAGTAGAATATAAAACAAAAGCAGGCGATCAAAACCTGTAGTTGTAAGGGTTTTCATTTTCTTACCAGTAAAAATCATCAGCTTAGGTAATGATAAAAAGAGATTCTTCAGGTTTTATGAATACAGTCCCATCGCCTTTAATTTATTTTTCTTATGATACCATGATTAAAAAAAAAAAATCGAAGTATGCTGGATATGAAGTTGGAATAATGGTTGACAATCACCTACTTCAGTTGTCCTGCACCACTGAATGACTGAAACAATTTGGAGGAGGGCTTGAAACCCAGGTTTTTTTCTTTTGCTCACAACTTTCCCAGCTATTAAGACAGATTGCTTCTTTCTGCAGCTCTGTCATATACTGGCTGTCTCTTTGGTGTACTTTTTGAAAGAATAAATGCTCTCCAAAAGGCATTACTGCCAGGAGGGAGAGCGCTTCTCTCGACAGCTCCTTGAGCCCTCAGCCGGGGGAAAGTTGCTGATCCTGATGCTAATTCAGCTCAGCTACCATGGAGCTTCCAGGTCCAGGTGGACAATAAAGGCCAAACAAATAGATGTCTGCATCTAAATTTGGTGGGTTGAAGATTGCACAGGAAAGCTTTCATCAGGATTATTTGGTGGTGAATTTCAGTTCAACTTGCAGTCGTCCACTGATTCAGGTCACCCTTCTTGGAGAGGCACTATCTCATTTTTCAGCTCTTGTTTCCACAGTTGAATAAGATGGGGCCCTAGTTTAAAATAAACCAGTGTAATTTAGATAATAGCTTTGATTGATTTAGATTAGAAGGGCACTTTTTAAAATTGTAGATTATATTATTTATGTACAAAAAAATAGGAATAAACAAATATTATGAAAAGTCAAACCTATCTATTCACACCAGGTTTGCTGGAGAAGGCATTCTGAAAATGCTATTATTTTCACTGGAGAGATCTCTTACAGCATCCAGTTCTTGTCTTATGTTAGATCAGGTCCCACCAGTTCCAGTCATCTACTTCCCCATTCACTGTGCTGGGCACTGCTGTTCTGCTTCACAAGTCTGTAAGGTCTGAACCACCATGGATATCTAATATCCTTTATGTTCACTTAAAAACAAAACACCCCACTCCACAATGTTTTGAAGTAAATTTAACGTTTCCAGGTATAATTTGGCATACTTTTGTATTATAAAAATAGTATAATTAATTTCTTCATAAAACTACTGTTTCTGGAGATAAGCATATATAGGAAGAATTATTAGGTAACTTTTAAAGGCTGAAGGCAGATACTATTAATCTATTTAATTTTGGTACAACATGTGGGTGAACTTATGCTGCTTGTGTTAAAGTGGTAAATATAAAAGTATTGCAGGAAAATTGGTTGCATTACATATGTTTTTCTCTACTAAATGTCTGACACCAGACTGTTGTCATAATTCTAAAATTTTCCTCAATGATTTTTAAGTAATAACAATTTCTCTGAAGGTCAGGATAGCAAAAACTTCATTTCACCGATTTCAACTGAACAATATGTAAATTCTCACCTGCATCTGTAATTTTTGGGCTAGGCACTGGATAAAGTTTCAACATTTCAGTGTACAAAATTGTCTTTGAAAACGTGCAGCTCAGTCATGTAAAGACGTTATTCAGATGGCATTAAATATTACTTTTTTTTTTTTCTCTGCAAGATTAAGAACTAGTTTTCTTCTGGTGTCTTGACAGGATCTTTGAAGGGAACCACTTTTGACAGAAGTTTATGTCTCATTTTCCCATCAATACTGGCATAACAAAGCCATGAAACACTATTTCCTTATACTGTTTAAAAGCCAACGAAATAGTTTCCTCCCTCTGTGTGATCTGTTCTGTTGTGATGCAGAAGAAACATTTGACATTTCCCTAATTTTTCAGTGATAAATCGTGATCTGTATTGATCAGTACCACTCAGCTGGTAGCCCAGCAGCAATGGTTTTCATTTCTGGTGTGAAGAAGGGAAAAATCTTCCAAGTATTTGGTGTTTCTTTAGAAACATTTGGAAATCTGCTTGGGAAGTTGGCACCAAGTTTCGTTTGCTAACATTACAGGTAAAGGAGAAAATTGTGCTTGGAATTGTAAAGAAAACAGAGGTTTAAATTACTTACTTTTTGTGGCTGTTGAAATTTAACTTATTGAAACAACCTGTCACTGCTGCAAGTAATAGTGCCTGGAAGTGATTTTTGGTTTTCTTTCCATCATTAATGGCTGCAAAGCTGAGTAGAAGTGAAAAACAGAGTTTATATTCATGTGTGTTGAAAGTCCAAACAGGTGTATTTCAAGCGTGAGGGTTTTCATCTTTTCCTTCATAAAAACGCACTTTTTGAAAGTGCCACTGGGAAGGGTATCTGCATATGGGTGTGATGGGTTTTTGGAGTATTTTAGAGTATTATGTTTGAGCTGCATCACGTGATAAGGAGTCACTAATTTTCTCAGAATTCATACTTGACAGAAGTTCTGAGAGTGTATCATGTGGGCTGGAGAGCTCTCGATCCAACACCTCCCAAGTCCAAAAGTTTTCTTTGGCAGAGTCTGGCCTAAAAAGCAAGTCATTAAGATTACCTATTACTTAACTTTGTTGTCCTCTAAAAGCATCTAATTCAAACAGCAGGAGCGATATTTTACGAATTGTCAAAAAGTTGCAAATAAGAAAATGTTGAAATTACATATGTTTTGAAAAATAGCAGTAATCCAAGTTATTAGCCAATAATAAAAAAATAGGAAACATAAGTATAACTGAATTATCTGCTAAAACCTTAGTGTGTTTATCCATGCCTATGACAAAGTGGATAAGAAATAATAAATAAATTAAAAAAACAGAAATACATGTTCCAGAAGCTTCTCCTAGCACAGACACCCAGTAGAACTAGATTTCCCTTTAATTGAATTCCTCTTTCAATCTGGTTGGTGTTTTGAACTGCTATTTAAAAGACTTGTCTCCAGGGAAACGAGATCTCTGTGGGACTGAGAGGCTCTGACTGACAAATTACAGTGTGGTTTTAGTCACAAAAAGTGACTCTGGAGAAATGACACTGTGGGCTTCCATATTTCTCCTTCTCTGGGACTTCCAGCTGCAACTGGCTCAGCTGGCAAGCCAGGCAGGGATTTTTGTATTATTGTTGTTAGAAATGACGGGATGGGATTATTTTTAAATTAAGAAGGATTTATTGTTAAGATAAATATTATTCTCAGATGTGAGATTTTAGAGGAGTAAGTATTTGGTTATAGTTTAAGAGTTGTCACAAGTTTTTTTGTTATAAGGTAATATATAACTTTTTAAACTAATAGACAGTTGTTACAGGATTTATTTTATTTTTAAACTAATTTCTTTTAATTCTCTAATTATTTTTTTTTAAATACTCATTACTGTACTGTACTGTGGATACCTTTATTTCATGGGCTTTAAACTTACATGTACACATAAACCTTTATTATAACTTCTAAACTTTTAGAAGTTATAATATATATATGTTTAGAAGCTATAATATATAGAGAACTTTTATATTTCTAAACTTTACAACTACACCCTTACATTATCACTTTTTACTATCTTATCAGTACAATTTCTCACTTAAGGCATATTCTTACTTATAACTATAGAAATACAAGTTTATGATTTTTTTTTTGTTGTATTTTATTTTGATATTAATTTAAGCTTCTTCTATGGTTGTAGATCAAATATTTCAGTGATTGTGGAAGTTTTTGTTTTTCTGATTCCCGCATTTTTCCAGCTGCCAGGGTTGTGGCTCTGCATGGGAGCACAGAAATGAGCTCTAGCTCTTCCACTCACTGCCAGCAGTGCTGGCTGTGAGACCTGAAGTGATGGTGTTACCTCTGGTGTGCAACGCAAAATTCATCTGGGTTTTCCTAATTTTTAAACAGGAAATTTAATTTTTGCTTGTTTGTGGGCTCTACGTGGTTCACACCAGCCTAATTCACACTGATCCTTGGTTAGAACAGTGTGTTATTTTCACTTTCTGGGATTGTAGCTTGATGCAAGTCTCACACAGAACAGGTTAAGGGTGGAAGGTGGAACATCTTTCTTTACAGATCAGCAACTTTAAATAGCCTTTAAATAGTTTACAATTTGACAGTGCAAAAGGAATATTTCTCCCATGTGCGTGCACATATATGAACTATTTTTTTCTAGGAAAACTGTTGGTAGTGTTTCAAAATCAGATAAACCTCAGGAGTGGGAGAGTTACTCAGTAAGAAATGGCACAAAAAGTCTGGTTTGTTCATGCTCTCTTGTGATCATTGCTCTGGGAGAACCACTTATGCAACTCAGCAAATTATTTTTATAGTTTTACTTTTGTATTTCTAGTTGTCTTTCAGGTTTTTATAGAAATAAATGTTTAGGCCACATATATTACATTTGGGCTGGAGTAGCCTGAGACTTTTTATGGTCAAGTGGGACCTCATTTCTCTGCCTTGGGCCAGTTAGAAGCTGATTGAAAATGGCATTGTGAGCTGGACAGGTGAGCTTCACCTTCACCTTGAACAGTGGGCAGAGGAACTTGACCTTTTGTGTAGAGCTCCACTGGATATTTTTCATCCTGACCTCAGCTCAATAAGTGTGCTGGGCCAGCAGATCAGGAGACTGGATTGATATTAAGCTAGTGTTGGAACTCAAAATGTCTCTCAGACAGTTTTGGAGGTTCCAGGCCCAGGTCAGAAGCATTTGAAACCCTGCCAGGCAGCTGGAAACAGCTGTGATTTTGGGTTTGAGCCATGGAATGATTTACCAATTTTGCAGGTAGAACAAGAAGTCACAAAAGTTTAGATATTATAGTAGAAGTAGTTACAAAGTCCCAAAAAGAGGGAAGAATTTTTTAATATTGTACAGGGGGGTTTAACACCTGTACGGGGGGGTTTTACTTTGTAGGTGTGGGTCAGAAGTTTTAAGATGGAAGGATTTTGGCCTGCCCTGTTTCTTCTCTTTCTTCTTCCTCTGCATTCTTGGTGATGTTGGCACTCACAGATTGGTTTAGAGTAAAAAGGCACCATTTAATATAGGTAATAGGCATTGGGGAAAAACTATAAACATTTATCATGTAATGTACCATATAAAAGACAGCAGCAGCCCTGGGTGGGGAGAGAGAAGAAGACACCAGTCAGAGAGGATGTCAGTGTGTGTGTGTGCCTCTGCCTGAGCTGCTGAGCAAACCACAGCAGCAGAGAAGAAAATCTTTTAGATAACTTGCAATAAGCAACCATGAGACCAAACAACAGAGACTGATGAGTTTTTTTTGGAAGCACGGGTTGGAGGAGAGACTTCACTACCACATGGAACCCCTGAACCAGGCCTGGGTTCCGACAAGCTAGCCTTGATTTTCTGCAGAAATAACTGGAAGAGGTTGAGAACTTCCCCTTTGTGTTGTGGGCAGGTGAATTGGAGCTTCGGGCACTGCTGAGTCTCCTGCACAGAGGGGATGGTTGGTACCCTGAATGCCTGTGCAGTGGCAGTTCTCTTCTGGAAAATATAATACCTATTTAATAGAACACTTTTTGATGCTCAGGTTGGCTGAAACTTAATTGTACTTAACCATTTCAAGCCAGAAAGCAGATATTTTTATCAAATTCAGTGAGCTTTCTTTGTTTTAGAAACCAGTGGAAACATATTAAAGATAGCAATTCTGTATCTCTGTTCCTGTAACTCATTTAGAAATCTATTATCATAAACCCCTTTTTGTTTTATTTTTCAATCAACCGCCATCAGACATTTTTGTATTTTAAATTTCTTCATATAAGCATACCATTATTCTAAAATGATCCTTTCTGCAGATGAGTGTTGCACTAAAATTTCCCCTGATTATTACTTTTGACATCAGTACTTTATTGAATTAGCTGTTTCCAATTTAATTATACTTGCTTCATTGTCTAGGTCACCTTTTAAACAAATTCATATCAGTATGAAATTGCTGTTATTACTGAATTGGACTGTGATGGCTCTATGCTCATGAAGAGAATTTCTCTTTTGTTCACATTTGGAAAAGTTGAGTTAACAGTAATTTAGTAAAATGGTTTAGAAATTTATTATTTCTACTAGTAAATGTGGATATAAATAATGTTTGGTTGTTTTATTTTTAAAAAAACATATGTGAAACAGTATTATTAAGGGATCCTTAGCTTAATTACTGTTCATTCCAGAAAGTGAAAAGGTAAAGTCATAACTTTTTCTATTAATTTTATTTCTGAGATATACAAAATGTGTGAGGGCTTCATAGAACCAAGGAAAGACATTGGTCCTTGAAGGGCATAAGGTGTAGAAAACTTTTCCAGTTGATGTTTAAACCTCCAAGCCTTCCTACTAGACTTGGATGAAAATATCGACTCCCAGTTGTTTTAAGATTAGGTTTTAAACTCAGATTTGGCATAACAAACACTGGTCATTAATAACTGAACCAAGATGTAGGTGGACAGCTTCAATGATAGATAGAACTGTAAGGACAAAATAAATGCCAATTTTAATAAGAACATATTGGCAAATCAGATTCCTTATAAACATCTTTATCTTCCCATTATCCTCTCCACTTGAGACATGCTTTTTAATAAGGTTGTACAGAGGATGTTAACAACTTGTATTAATAAAATTAATGCCATTTATATTAACTAAACCAAGTGTTGTTACTACCAGGTGGTCAACTAAATGTTTGGTTTTTTTTTTTCTTTCCATTGTAGATATCATATCTGCATAGCTTTGGTGAAAACAAAATACATGTTTGTATAAACATCCGTTCTGTAGCTTGCATGAGTTTGCTCAAATACACTGTTTATATATGACTGTTTTTCTTTCAACACTTTTCATTGCAATAGTCCCATAGTCACTATTAAAATTTTAAAGGTACGGAATTTTTTCATGGCACAAATATATATGAATGAGTTTATATGTATAAATATTTATGTGGCGATGTACATGTAAGATTGGTCACTCTGATATTTTTTATGCCTCAACATATGTTATACATGAGGTGAAAAATTGTGTATACAGGTGTACTCTAGGGGCTTTCCCTGTCTTCTCTCTGTTCTCTTTTCCCCTCTTTACTTCCTTTTCTATCCCCTTTCCATAGGAACATTGATCTTCCTTTATCAATCAAAAGTTATCAGATATCATACTCAGCTTAATATTATTATATTATATCTCAGATATAATAATATTGTCATATATATAAGTAAAGGCCATTTGCCCTTTATTTTTGCCTGAGAAATTTTTCATAAAGAATCCTCCCCAACTCCCCCTTGTGCAGCAGGACAGGACAACATATAATATCTATTTTTGGACTGCAGAAGTCTAGAAAGTGCTTGCTTTCAGCTGGGCATAAGTTAGAAGCCAGAAAGATAAATCTGAAAAAACCTATTATACAAGACATTAAAAATGAAAGATAGCCAAGCCTTTGAGGATGGGATGTCACATTACAAGGGTCTGGAGTGACAGGATAGGGGGAAATGGTTTCCCACTGCCAGGGGGCAGGGTTAGATGGGATACTGGGAAGGAATTCTTCCCTGTGAGGGTGCTGAGACCCTGGCACAGGGTGCCCAGAGCAGCTGTGGCTGCCCCTGGATCCCTGGAAGTGTCCCAGGCCAGGTTGGATGGGGCTTGGAGCAGCCTGGGATAGTGAAAGATGTCCCTGCCCATGGCAGGGGGTGGGATGAGATTGTTCTTATGGTCCCTTCCAGCCCAGGCAATTCTATGATTCTATTACTGCTGAGATGCTTTTGCATGGTTTTATCCCTCTCAGAGAGGTTATTCTGAACACTGCTTTTGTACATCTATGGGGTATTGACGGAACCCAGGCCTGGTTCAGGGGTTCTGTGTGGTGGAAAAATCTCTCCTCCAACCCGTGCTTCCAAAGAAAACTCACCAGTCTCTTGTTGTTCGATCTCAAGGCAGTTTATTGCAAGTTATCGAAAAGATTTTCTTCTCAGGCTGCTGTGGTTTGCTCAGCAGCTCAGGCAGAGGCACATACACGCCTTTGACATCTTCTCTGTTCCCTGACTTCTTCTTTCTTTCTACCCCTGGGCTGCTGCTATCTTTTATATGGTACATTACGTGATAAATGTTTATAGTTTTTCCCTAATACTTACTATCTATATTAAATGGTGCCTTTCTACTCTAAACTAATTTGTAAGTGCCAACATTACTAAAAACATGGAGGTAAGGAAGAAGAAAGAGGAAGGACAGGACTTGCCAAGAATCCCTCCATCTTAAAACCTCTGACTCCTATGTACAAAACCAAAAACCCCCCTGTACAGGTGTTAAAACCCCCCTGTACAATAATAAAAATTCTTCCCTCTACTTTGTAATTACTTCTACTATAATATCTAAAATTTTGTGACTTCTTGTTCTTCCTGCAAAGTTGGTAAATCATTTCATGGCTCAAACCCAAAATCACAGCTGTTTCCAGCTGCCTGCCAGGGTCTCAAATGCTTCTGACCTGGGCCTGGAACCTCCAAAAATGTCTGAGGGACATTTTGAGTTCCAACAGGGTATAAAATATCCTCTAGCTCACGGTGTGTGTCCTTTAGCTCTATGCAGTGGCATGCTCAGAGCATCTGCAAAATGAAGACCCATGAATAGCCAAAGTGAGTAGCAGGGTCTGACTGTCCTCCCCTGTGACTGAGCTTCAGCATTTTGAGGCCCTCAGGTTTCCTTTCACTGCCTGCCACATTTATTTCTCTGCAGGAGGGTGTGAGCAAGGCCTGCTCTGCTCTAAGGGACCCAGTCCAACAGATTTGGTGGCACCTGGACTGTGCCCGTCTACCCAGGAGTGAGTGCTTCTGTGAAAGCAGACAGAACACTTGTTCTTGGTCACTGGACATGGATCACAAACCCAGTCCAGGCTGGGGATTTGGGACATGCTCATCCCCATGAGAGCTGCAGAATAATCTGGCTGCATTATGCTGACTTTCAGTGAAAGGGATAAATGCTTTGCTCTCATTTAGATAAAACCATATGGAGCCTGGCAGAAATTTTCATATGTACCAATGTTTGCCAAGGCTACTAAAAAATCACTTGGGACTGACGGGCACATTATTAACCACTTGATCTTTGGTATTTGCTCTATATCCAATGAGCTGGGAAAGCACTTGTTTCTTATGGAGCCATTCTCCCTGCTGTCTGAAAGCTGGATCTGAGATAATAGAACCAGAAGCTCAGCAGTATTTCTTGTGCTGAGCTTAAAAAAGATGTGGGGAGAATGTCGTAATGTTTTGCAGGAAATTTTGACGTTTCATAAACAATAACAACAATTTCTTTGAAAATGTCTCTTCTGCATTCATGAGAAAGTTTGAAGAGGGGTGAAAATTTCTTCTAAGGGAAAAAATATAAACCCAGCATTTAATTTACATTGACACAATTCATTTGACAATTCAACCTTAACAATAGGCTAGGGTTTGCTGTTAGGTTATGTTATGCCAAATCATATTTTAAGGAATAAAGCCTTTTCAGTCAGCAGCTGCAGAGGTTTGAGGGAATAAATTAATTTTGGAAACTGCATGTTAATATTTGTCCAAAGGCAAAGTTGTACAGATCATCTGCTTTCTGGGACATCTAAAAATATTATATGTTAGGAATTAAAAGAGAAGTAAACTTCAAAATGTCAAAATCTCATGCAGACCAAAAATTCTCATCAATCACCTCTGTTCAGTGCATATCTTCTGACATTTTTGCAGGCAAGGAAGAGACCCTTTATCACCATCCCAAATCCTCATGGAGAGGACTTACATCATCATCCTAACAAGACTTAGATCATCAGCATCAAGCAGGAGCTGTCCAGGTAAGATACAGGAGACCCTGCATTTAAAAACCACAACAGTGACATCTGCAGACACTGCAGAATCTGAAAGTCCTGTACTGGGGATTAGGAAGTACAAACTTCAGATTTTGTAAAAATAGAGCATTTCCAGCTGATATGGCTTCTGCTTCATAAAGTGTCTGTTCTTTATGGGAACAAAGGGACTGGTCTGCCCAGAGAGGTAGAGAATGCCCCTGAAACAGCTGTGGGAAATGGTCTTGGGTCAGTGATAAAGCCTGGAGCAAGCTGGAGCACACAGGACATGGGACACTTCCTTTTGGACAAATTTATTTTCTTCTCCTAACTTTGAGAGTGCCAGAATACTTTACTAAAAGGCAGACAATAAAGGAAGTAACACACAAGACACAACTTGCCAGAAAGTTTCCTAAAATAATGGATATTGAGAATGAAAATAATACAATGATGTGCTTTGGAGAATCACACAAAGGTCAGCACTACCAACCTGACTTAACACTCACCAATAAAGAAGCTGGTTTATGTTGAATTCCTTAATGGAGAGTTTGTTTGGATAAATACTCTAATTTCAGTGGTGAAAATATTTAATAAAAACATAGCCTTAACTGGATTCCTAGTGTCTTCAGTCATAGAGAGAGATTTAATAAATGAGACCCTGCAACTTTTATTTAGTGTCTTCAGGTGGTAAATTAACTACAAGTAGGCTTCCCTATTGTTCAATGAAAGCAATAAAAGCAGAGGGAGGATTAAAAGCAAGACACTAATTTACATCTGAGTAAATGGCCTAAAGAGGCAGAGACCCTATTCTTGCTATATAATAATATTTGTATGAAGGCAGAACTTCATAAAAATTAAATTTAAATATAGAGCATATATTTCAATATATGAACAAATTCCTTTGTAAATCTATTCGCCATGCCACTAAAACCAACGTTATTTCATTGCTTTACTTTTAGAATATTGTTTGCAACTGAAACTAAGAATAAATTTGGGGGTTTTAGGGCCCTTCATCTGACTACCAGATTACCAACTGATGCAGAGAAACATCTGTCCACTGAAGTCAGCCCTGGCTGGCAGTTAAAGTAGCTGGATAACAGTTTTATGTGGGTTTTCTTTTTTATGATTCATGCTGGACAAGAGCAAAGAGAAAGAAATTTCCTTTGCTGTGTCCTTTGCTTTTGGTGGATGTGTGAGAACGGACTTTACAGGAAGGGGTCAGCAGCTACAAGGAGAGACAAGATTCAGCCTGGCTAGGAAACAGGCAGGCAAGAGTAGGGAAAAGCTGGAGAGTAACAGCTGTGCAAAAAAAAACTTCCAAAGTGCCTGGGAAATGATCACAAGCTCCTCCAGAGCTGTTTTTGTACACCTTCAATGCCTGTGAGCAGTGGTGGGACCTCTGCATGGGCCCCTGCTGAGGAACCTCACAGGAATCACAGAATCACACAGAATCACAGAATAATGAGATTGGAAGAGACCTCTAAGGTCATCAAGTCCAACCTATGCCCTAACACCACAACTAGACTATAGCACCAAGTGCCAAGTCCAGTCTTTTTTTAAACAGATCCAGAGATGGTGATTCCACCACCTCCCTAGGAAGACAATTCCAGTATTTTATTATTCTTTCAGTGAAAATTTTTTTCCTAATATCCAACCTAGCTCAGCACAGAGCTTTTCCCTTACTAGGGAGGAGTCTTGGGACATCTCTGCTTCCCCCAGGCATGTTGTCATGAAATCCAGAGGAGTCCCATGCCTTTGTCTGCTGAGTTGACAGTGAGGGACATGACAGCATCAGCATCTCTTCCTGGGGAAGCTGAACTGAAAAACAACGTGACAGACATGGAGAAAGAGGAAGGTGCAGATGGGACCAAGGAGGGTGGGAGAAGATAAAAATACCAAAGTTACAGAAAGAGACACAATGCCAAGGCTTGGGAGAGTTGGACCATCTGGTTCTGTTGCACCTCTCCAGGATCATCTCTCTTTGCTTCTCTTTGTTAGCAAGAAGAGATAAACTAAGTGAGGTGTAACATGAAGGCTTTGGTGTAAAACAGATGATGAAGTAGCCTGCATTAAGCAAAGCTTGTTTTATTCCCTGTGATTTGCACAAGCTCTCTCAGCAGTGCAGGCTGTGACAGCGATTTGCTGCATGCAGATTTTTCACTGCAGCAATGCTCTTTGCAGCCCCTTCCCTCATGGATAAATTGGGAATCCCTGGAGCAAAGCTGAGCCTTCTGATGTTTTCCATACCTGTGTCCAGTTAAAGCCCACTTGCATGGCAGTAGATGACCGCTCCTCCTGAGCTGTGTGGTGCAGGAAGGCTGAGCCAAGGGGTGCTCCCTGCCACCAGGCTAGTTCAGAGAGTTCCTAATGGGACACAAGGCCTTTCACTGCTGGCTTGCCTGTTTTGGTCCAGAATGACAGGGAGAGCTATGTTTGTATGGCCTAAATGTGCTAAAAATTGTTTCTTTTCCTCTGGTCTGCAGGAGAGCTTACACACCATAGCTATGGCTGCAAGGAAGAGTAATGATCCCGTTGTTCATGGCACTCAAAACACCCAAAGTGACTTCCTTAGCTCCCACCAGGTCACAATGGACATGGTTTGGCACCTCCAGGTAGGAGCTTGCAGTGCCATT